>NC_091459.1:75650371-78232871 GCF_027789765.1 Dendropsophus ebraccatus | reverse complement strand
GAATTTTTGTTTTACAAATGCCTTTGTTCAGGCTGTTGTACAGCACTTCCTGGTGTTGGTGTCTGCACAAGAAATTGCCAACTTGTCCAATCACTGGCTGAGGGAGAAAGATGATGCGGCCAGTAATTGGTTGACAGGGCAACTCTTTGTACCAACCTCAGGAATTGCTGCACAGTATTCCTCAGAATACCCATTACATTTTAGAACACAGCTATTGTGTAACTGTAAGCTGACATCCTCCAAAAGGAAAAAAAAAAACATAATTCAAAATTTTTTACAATAAACCCAGGAATTAGAATCCATTGTTGCATCAGCTTTAAATTGTATATAATATTGTTGGAAGCAAAATGCATTATTAAAAATCAAATTTATGTTCTGAACATGACCCATCCCTTATATTTATGAAAACAGGCTTATTTCTCAGCTAGCATTTACCTAATTTATTTCAATGTATTAGGCAAATGGAAAGTATACCTATATAAATATATTTATGTAGCCATATATGTGTTTGTCAGAATGTATAATAAAGATGCGTGTGTAGATACATACACATAGAACTATACATTTATATATTTAGCAGACTTGTAGATTGAAAATTGCAGCCCATAGACCATTGAAGGTGCTTGTTCCCTTTGGATGCTTGTCGGATAGACAATTAAAGAGACCCCAGAATGACATATCTCTTCTCGCCAACATAATTAAGGTGTATTATTTGTCAGCGAGGTCAACGGTGAACAAATGTCCTGGCAAACTGAGACTGAAAGACAGGGAAGGAGCAGATAATGAAATTCAGGGATGACAAATGGCTTTCAGCCTGACACCATGGCATCTGACAGAAAAAGACACCCAAGCAAGCAGTGTGCGACTTTTACTTATCTATGGGAGCACAAAGCATGGTCCTCAATGTTTATATTTGAATAAAGAATGTTTGTTCTTTATGGAAGAGATATTTGGCAGAGAAGGAGCTCTGCAAGAAATATTTAAACACAGAAATAAAAAATGTAACTATAGGTTTTGTTAGTATCTTGTAAAGGAAAATATAGAAGAGCTGTGGAAGTAGCATGTAGCAAATGATAATACATATAGTTATTTGTCCAACGATGGATTGCACTCATCTGCCATTAAATCTTGACAATTACATTACAATAGTGCAGGCAATACTGGACAGTCATATACTAAAGTATGACCTTAAAATCAGCCTGCTGAAGAGATGTGGGAAGTATCAATAGGAAAATAGTACCACCAAGTTTACAAGCCTATAGTGTGTTTATCAGTTCTGAGTTGTTCAGTTTCCATCATATTCAAGAAGGAAGTCATATTAAAAAGTTTGCATTTGGTAAAGCATTACATCATGTTTAGTCTACAATGCATAACTCAGCATGGATAAATGCCAGACCTGCTCTTTCTTCTGTTTTTGTTTTGTAAGATTGCTGGTGTGATGCAACTTGAATGATTTCCTATGGGGAAAAAGTTAAGTAACCTTGCAGCTATCCCAAAAGGTCTAGCACATGTGGCCATGGAACCTATACATGTGAGGGGTATTATATCTGGGATATTAATAGAATATATACAGGATGTCTGATGTATTGCATTGAAGTCAATTAAATTGCGACAAAAATGGATGCCTTTTTAAATAGAAAAGGTAGCTGCCTTTTATCTTTTTTTGATGTTGTGCAAACATAGCCTTTTTTGGCAGTCCGTGTATCTGTGCTGTGCGTGGAAATCAATGTTAATTGAAAGCCAGCCAGAATGGGCCACATGAAAAATAATGTTCCTGCAGTTGTCCGAGCTCTGACAGCTGCAGGAACAAACACCGGCCAGGGTTCAGCCGGTATAGCAAAGGCCGTTCTTATACAGTGTGTGAACATAGCCTCATATTGTTACATTTTAGGTTGGGGATTGACTGAGTAGTTGCCCATGATCAAGGAAAGTCTAGCAATGCTTCACTATAGTCCATCTGTAAAGCATACTCATACAACATAACCTTCAAGGGCCAAGAAGTAACTTTCAAGATTGACAGTGTTTACTACATTTAATTCAATGAGGCCCCTGCAGGAAGGGGGCCCGAGGAAGCCTGCTCTGCCTTCATGGTAGGTACTGTATGCCACTGACAGCCGACCACTGTACCCCGCTCCCCCAGGGGTCCAGAGAGGAAGAGGGACCCGCCACTGCACTGTTTAGCCCCCTCACTGCAGTGCCAGGTGAGCGGGCTGAACATCAAAAGAAGAGAAACAGGTCCTGCACAGCACAGGAGAGGGATGAAGGACCTTATGATCGCATGACCCAAAGGTCCGGAATACTTCTATGTAAAGATCAGCCCGGACTACAGGAGGAGGAGGGGGGAAGCCTGTGAGCTGTAAGTGCTGTGTATGTTTCTCAGTGTGTGTATATTATCTGTGTATATATGTATATGTAAGTATGTGTATGTATCTGTGGTTGTGTGTGTGTGTGTGTGTCAGTAGTGTCTGTAACACTGGTGTATGTGTGTGTGTGTGTGTGTGTGTGTGTGTGTCAGTAGTGTCTGTAACACTGGTGTATTTGTGTGTGTTTGTGTATGTCAGTAGTGTCTCAAGTGATTGACAGGTTTGCTCCCAAAGATGTTCTGCATCAGCTTCTATTAATGCTGGACTCTAATAAAAGAACCCACCATTAATATCTGCTGCATTTTCTTTTATTTCTGGTTGAGTATTTGTTATTACACTGAGATGATTTCCCTGTGTACAGTCTACTCATGGTGTATACATCAGCACTAGTGTAATCACATTACAGTGTATATATGTGTGTATGTCAGTGACATATCTGTATATACATTAATGGTGCCTCTGTGTGTGTATATGTGCGTCATTGTCTGTGTTTGGCAGTGTGTGTGTGTGGGGGGGGGGGGGGGGGGAGCGTACAGGATTCATGGGGTCCCGTACAGTTTTTTGCTATGGGGCCCCACGAATCCTAGCTACTCCCCTCCTGGATAAAGATGAGTAGGTTTCAAAAATACAGTTTGAAAGATTTTGAACCATGGTTAAGGTCACGGTTTTGGTGACACTTTATCCCTGTTTTCTTCAACTAGCCAACTTTATGACAAATGATCATTATAAGACCATGTTCCCAAGTACCGGCCAGTGGCAGAAAAGATCTTTACTGCAGCTGAATTCGGATGTGGGGGGCGCATCTTTGCGTGCCCGCATCCGAATTCCCTGCTGCACACAATGGAGTGTGCAGCTGGAGCCGCAGACTCCATTGTGTGAACTGAGGGTTTTCTGCATTCGCTATTCACTGAATAGCAGCCGCATAAAACTGACATGTCAGTTTCTTGCGGCGCCGCTAGGGATCCTTGCCAACAGTGTATACTATGTGTATACACTCCGGCCAGGATTCCTTAGAAGGCAGCGCTACATAAGTTCCATAGTAATCACAGCCGTGATTACTACAGAACTTACGCAGTGGGAACATGGCCTAAACTATAAGGGTACATGGGATCCAGTCCCACACAGTTTCAGCCTCAAAGGTTTTTCCACCAAGCCAATAATAACAGATCCTGCATTTAACATTAGTCAACAAACGAAGATGTCTTTTCCAGCTGTTTAACCAATGCTAGTTCTTTTAATAAATCTGGAAAGAGATGCACTTATTCTATATATGCATGTCATTCTAATTTGTTAAAGAATTATCCGACAGCGTGCAAATTTTAAGTGGCCACTTTGCAAATAATACACAATTCTAAAGATCTATCCTGGCAGCTCATTAAATCACACTGTGCCGATTAATCTTTTGTTGCATTTATCAGGCACAAAAACGCTCAAGATTTTTTTCTTTCTCCTACAAACCTGCATGTTGTGGTGCCTGTATATCACCTCTTCATTATCATAAAGGTGCAATTTGCATAGTCTGTTCCTGTTTTCTTGCTTTATATCAGTCACTGGAAAAACTGCCACCACAGGCCATCATTAACCTTCCAAATCTGCCTCAAAACAAATAGTACAAGAGCTCACTAATTTGAAGATCAAAAAGCCACTTGTCCATTATATAATTGGAATGAAAGGCAGAATGTAGCAGTTCTGAAGAGCACAGTAATTACTAGCTGTTAATTGCTCTCTTGTGGTGGCTCACTTTTAATTAAAAAGAACAGCTCGTCGCAGGCCGATAAGCAGTAGCGGAGACCACTGGTTTAATCAACAAAGCAAAAAAAATGATTCTGCCGCAGCCAACACCAGCTTGAGAAATCTTCAGATGTCCAATTGAGATTAAAAACTGTCTGTTTAGTGCAGTCAGATTTTATTTTAACCAAGGAAATGACTATTTGAAGTCTTCCAAAGTGAGTGTCCCCATCACATCCCTGCTGGTGCAGTTGGGACTAATCACTGGCTTGTGGTTGTGATCACTCAAGTAAAGAAATTTAGCTACTTTCCTCTTGACTTCATCATTCTCGGGTAATTGGCCTGTCTGAGGTGAGCACTTCTTTTTTTTTTTTTATTTAGGACTGCTTTAAAGTGTGGAAGGGCCACAGACTGTGCGTTTAATTAATGTTCATATTTCATGCAGTCAACGTGAATTTCATTATGGAACAAACTAATTTTTCCCGTGTTCACATCCCATTCACATCTAAAGTTACAACTGCCTAATGTCAAGATATACTGTCTTTATTACAATGATACTGTTGTTACTGACTGGTTTCTTGTGTATTAGACTGCAAAAGATGCTGAATTAGCAATGTACTGTACTAAAGCAGAAAAAGTACATACTTTTTAGGCATTTAAATATAAGACTTTACTAGAAAAATTGCCTTATTTACAACAAATTATGACCTTGTCCTTACAGGGTAACCTATATACCCTGTTAGAATACATGTACAGTACATCATTCAAAAGGGACATGTGCAATTCTTCTCTATATGTGCCTTCAAACGTACCGGATCCGCAGCGGATTTCACGCTGCGAGTTCGCAGCGAAATCTGTTGTGGATTCAGTGCCATTTATCCCTATGAGAGCACAAACTCGCAGTGGGATTGACATCCCGCTGTGAGTATGTGAGTTAACCCCCCGCAGCCTGCTGCCGAGAGCATACATTATCTACTCAGCGTCACGGCTGCATGTGAGGCTCCGGTCTCGCTCAGCCAATCAGTGCTGCCGTGCACTAATTGGCTGAGCAGGACCGATGGGAGGCATGAATGGCACTGGATCCGCAGTGGAGTAACCCCCACTATTATGGATTACAGCTGTAGGGGAAATGTATAGATACCTGTACTTTTCCTGGGTAGTAACAGCTGATCATCTTCCATTGTTCCGTATTTTTGTTAATACTACTATGGGATTAGCACATACATATGACCATTACTCAGACATACATCTATATATATATATATATATATATATATATATATATTATATAATATAATATAGGATATATTAGACAGCAGGAGAACAGTTGGTTCCTGAGGTGAAAGGAAAGGGAGCATAGGCACAATAAACTGGAGCTGGCCCAATCCACTTCTTTTGAAGTTTTCAATGCATTATCTGCAGCCTTTTCAGAGGTCATTGTGCAAAGAGGTGTCAAGGCTGAGCTCTGACCATCAGTTATTGGGAGCAGTCGGATCCCATGTTATCTGTATACTGGTGTCATTTCTTACTGTAATCCTATTGGTGATGATAAGTGGCAGGGCCCACAGCGCCTCTAGGGGCCAAGCAGGAGAAAACACTTGCTGCCCCGAACCTATTGTTCCCTGGCAGGATGGCACTTACTACATTAGCACCTCATCTTTGTATCTCTTTAGAGAACCAACAATGCGGTGACTACTGAGTGAGCCATTAAAGCTCAGCCTCTCCATTGTAGTCCCTGCCTCTCGCAGAAAATCAGTCCCACTTAGGGTATGTTCACACTGAGTAAATCAGGCTGAATTCATGTCACTTCTTTGGGTGGAGAGCGGAAAGCAGCAGCAGCGGAGGAGCGCACGCTCTCCCAAAGACAAGCTATGGCACACTGAGACAGATGGGATTCTGCCACGGAAAGTTCAGCTGCGGAATTCCGCCTGATTTACTCAGTGTGAACATACCCTTAGTCTCCGCCTTCAGCCTCTAGGGTGAGTGACAACATGGAGCGGGGAGGCCGGGCACCAGCAGTGTGGAAGCCTGGCAAACTTTGTGGTAGTAGTGAAATTAGAGGGAAATGGGGGGGGGGGGGCAGATGTTCCTGGGCCCACACAAGCAGGGGGCCCACTTGTCGGTGTCAGCCTTTAGCTGAATGCACTCCTGTGAAACACATAGAGCTTAATGCAGTGCTATGATTGACAGGCCGCTGTCTCCCCCAGCACTCGCAGAGCAGGAGAGAAATATGCTGGAAGACTTCAGTGCTGGTGCCATATGATTTTCTTCACAAAGGGGCCCACTGAGAATATGTCGTCCAAGGGCCCATAAAAACCTGGAGCTGGCCCTGGGATAAGGAATTACCTTTACAGAACAGCATCAGCTGATTATTGGACCAGAATGGACAGAATTTAATAGGCAATGCAAACAGTGAAATTAATAATTAGATTAATAATTAGATTTATAATACGTTATTTTCTGATGACACATTCCCATTAACATGTTAGAAGCAACACAAATTAACAAGCATAGGGAATGTCGTAGCTGATGTATATATATATATATATATATATATATATATATATATATATATACTGTATACACATTACACCTAAAGTGTCTAGCAGTGAAGAGCCAAAATGAGCAAAACCCAAGTCCTGCCTAAGTGCTGCCGTACTGACAGAGCTACTGCTTGGATTTGGTTACAATAGCTGACAAGAAGGTTCAGCTGTTCTAATTCACTGCTATACTGAAAAAAGAGGGTTGGAGGCAAGACCTCCAGAGACCCGAGTCCTTTGCCCCTCAATGCACCTCCACCTGATAACCATGCCTAAGGCAAGTACCCCAGCTACCCCCTTCTTTTATGTTAAATTCACTGAAGCAATAAAAACTCCGGGACAGCTGAATTCAAGACACTGCTTACACATAGGTTTTTTTGTTTGTTTGTTTGTTAGTTAAAGAAGTTTATAAAGCAAATTATTATTTGATTTAAATATTTCTTCTTTTGGGAATCATAGAATGCTATTGAAATACTGATCTATGCATAGATATGGATCTGATAAATGCAATTTACCATGGTATACCCCTGCCACCAAGCAATCACCCTCATTATGTAGTGCATTCAATTCTAATTCATTGTATTATATGGAAGCATAATCATGACAGGAAAAACTGTCATTATCAAAACATAATGTAATTGTCATGGGACACATCTATTACCCCTACTGATGTTTCAATTAAGACTTGTAAAATACAACTATTTAAAGCCCCAAGCATCTATGCAATATGAAATACTAGATCAGTGTCAGATCTGCTGACACAGTAAGAAAGGCAGATGGATCCTCACAGAGAAAACATTACACTTGCATAAATAGCCACTAGCATTGCCCTAGGCCACCAATGTGCCCTGGATAGTTATTGTTCACACAAAGTAAATTCCCGCTTTCCCTTTCTATGGACAATGGTAAATTACTGATTAAATGGAAAGACTTTTTCTGAAACTGATTCTCTGTTTCTTTTTCTTGATATCTCTAGTATTCTGGTATAACTATAGGCCTATCCATACCTTATAACAGTGTCTAAATGAATCTGTTATTACTTATAGATAAAGAGAGCAGATATTTACCATGTACAGTACTATAATCCATGTATAACAACTTATTAAAACAATGTGACACAATATGGATATTCCATAGCTGTAGCCATTATAAAAGAGGAAAGGTATGAAGACAAGGTACTGTGCTGTGCTAAGTAACAAATTAACAAATGATTTAGCCATACTAATCACAGGGAAATATGCCATAGCATTTACATATCTACTGCTTATTGTACATTGATGAAGTAAATAAAAATGTTTAAAGTCTACCACCAATAAGTAATAATGTTTTATAGATCGATTGTACAAGCAAAGATAACAAACTTCGTAATTTATTTTATCACAGTAAAACACCTTTCTCCACCTATCACCCCTATCTCTCTTCTTTTCCTTGTCCTTGTCTCCTGCAATGATCTTGCACTCTAAAATCACTATGCAGAGAGATCTTTGGCTTGAGGTTACAGATTTAGGCTAAGTTCACTCAACGTATCTTTTGTATTAATCATGCTGTAGTTGCAAATTGCAACAACGGCCATGATTAATACAAAAAAAACATTGCATAGAAGTCAGAGGAAATCCCAGCCGAAGTGTATACACATAGTATTCCAACCAGGATTCCAACCGGCCGCACAAAAAACTGACATGTCAGTTTTTTGCAGCAGCTATTGATTGACTATCGGCCGCACAGACCTGCTCAGCCCGGCTGCATGTCCTGCTCAGCCAATCAGTGTGCTGCATAGGGGCAGCACACTGATTGGCTGAGCGGGATGTGCACCTGGGAACCCCCGAAGCAAGGGGATCACGGAGCAGGTAATGTATATGCTCAGGCCGGGGGTTAACAGGGCGGTCTCCCGACATACTGGCAGCGGGATGTAAGAGACCGGCTGTTGCAGCTGCAGAGTTCTGAGGCGGCACATCCACGTGCGCCCGCATCTAAACCCCCCTGCTCAATATGGAGCGTGCGGCCGGAGTCGTTTCCTCTATAGTGTGCACTGACATGTCAGTTGTTTGCGGCGGGGCATATACTATGTGAATACGCTCCGGCCGGGATCCCATAGACGGGATGAACATAGCCTAAAAATATATATATATATATATATATATATATATATGTGTATATGTGTGTGTGTGTATATATTTATATACATATACAGTATATATATATATAAGTTTTGCATTTGAATTTCTTCCTTACTAAACAGAGATTTAATGTACCTTGAGTGGGTATATTTTTCAGGCCACTTTTGATAATTTTGCCGATATATTAGACTAATCCTGAGCACATTATAAGGAAGCGAGAAGGTGAATGGACACAGATGACATCTCTTATCTGCTGTTTCTATCATTTAGACAAGCTGTAGCTCTCAGGCCAGGGTAACCAGGACACTCAGCAATGTGTTTATCACCAGACGTCTTACACACTTATCATCTTTCATTCATTCATGTCATGTAAAGCAGCACATCAGTACGGTATGGCGGTAACGAATAGAGATAACTCTGTGACCTTTTACATTCACATTGAGATAAAGTCATCTGTGAAGAAGTCTTTTTCTTTCCCTTCTATTTCCCGTTACTAATTTTCAGTCAACACCTGTCAGCCTAGTCTGTGCTTTCACGGTTCTCTTTTGGCTCATGTTGGTTTTTTCTCAGACTTGTTCTTAGGTTTATCAGAGGAAACACTTGCACTCACTGGGATGGCCTGCACACCGTGACAGATTAATCCAAGCTGAGTGAACTTCCTTCATAGAGAGCACACTAATTATTATGAAGGCACTTAAAACACAATGAAAGCTGACATCTGACAGACTATTTTCTGCCAACTCCACATTGTCTTACTGTCAGGCCTTGTCAGTTCCCAGCCTTAATTACATCCTGTTTACAAACATTAGGACCGACTTCAGATGAAGACTTAACAAAGGTTGATGAAGGTCAGGGTCACGTCACAAGGATGTTATCTGTCTGTGTTCCCTAACTGAATAACAGGAGGAGGCATGCACAGGAATTAATATGGAAGATAGGTTTCAGTAACTGTTCTGAGGTCACTAAACATCTTATCATTTTTCAGATACTTATCAGTCTAGAAATGTATTGGATGACAGCCAAATGATCAGAGTGTAAGCCAAAAGAGGCTGATTGGTGGGTATTACATAGAGGTCTTGTTGTTCCTAAAGGAAAAGAACACTCAAGGATTTGATTACACAACTCAAACATCCCTGTTCTGAAACCGCACCGGAGTCTAGAATGATGAACTCATGCAACTAAAGTCATGTCGAGATCACTAGGTGTCATCAAAACAATGTTCTACTGAGTGTGATGGGCAGAATCAAAGCACTGCAGGCACTTCCACCCATACTTGCTAGAAATTAGAGAAGGTCATTAATAACTTAGTAGCTTGATGACTAGGAACATGATGTTCGTTCCATACTTTCCAGTTATGCTAAGTGACGTTTAAGAAGAAGTTTGAAGAAACAAAGAAATTGTCTTTTATAAAGCAAGATATTTAAAGGGAGC
Organism: Dendropsophus ebraccatus; assembly: GCF_027789765.1. NCBI lineage: Eukaryota > Metazoa > Chordata > Amphibia > Anura > Hylidae > Dendropsophus > Dendropsophus ebraccatus. The sequence continues at coordinate 78,222,692 of NC_091459.1, read as the reverse complement.
CTGTCACATTGAAAATGTCGTTCAACCTGTAGACATCATGGTTTAGATTGATGTATAGATTTGTGGGTAAAGTTCCAGGATAACTTGTCTTTAACTCTGCTCAAGTAATCAAGTGGTCAGTCTTACTAACTGATGCATATAAGGGTGTGTTCACATGTTCTGTTTTTTTAATTACAATTATTGAATACAAAGCCAGCAACAAATCATACTTAAGGACACAAAGGAGAGACTGGAACTTTTTTCAAATTCATTCCTGGCTTTGTATTAAATAATTGCAATTAAAAACCTGAACTTGTAAACGCACGTAGAAGGACCGCCCACTTAAAATAGGCATATATTTGCATGAATAAATGACACATTATCCTTGAACGTTTATTGTAAGCTTGTAAAAACAAATACACAAAAATTTGCCCGAAAATGTTGAAAAACACAAATATTTCGGTGTCTGTAGGCCTATCTACATTCCAGCGTGCATCTTTCCACTCTTTTTTAAAAATAGACATCCCTTACAGTGGAAACAGGAAAAAGTGCCTCATCCTCAGACTGACAGCCAGACTGACACTCATGATCCATCCTTATTCCAAAACTAATAGAAACAACACTTTGCTCAATGGGAAACCAGTTTGCTGCCTTGAAAGAATAATAGAAGAATGTTTGTCCAGTTAAAAATAACAAGCACTAGAATCAGTCGCAAAGTATTTTCCTCTGTGTCTTTTCTGTTGTTCTGAACTTCACAGCTGGTCTTTGAGTTTTCATCACTGTTAGTTTATTCCCACAGTTTAATCAAATACCAGTAGAGCGCTACATAAATATATACAGTAATTGTAATTATATGTTTAAGATAGGCGGTTGTAAATTGCCAATGATATTCTATTGTCACATCAATGTACACCCACCCTGGTATAATTATTTAGATTCTTATTCGTGTCACTTCGAAGTATAGTATCTATTGGGTTAAGACAATGGGGAAGGAAGATCATTGGTGTTGTAGACTGAATGAATGTATGAGCCAGCAAAAAGGGCTAGCTACCCAATTTACTACATGTGACATAGTATGTTTGGTGCAATGTTAGATGTTGTTCTCCTCCATATGTCATCTAATACATAGATTACATTTATACCACAATAGAGTTCACATAAATCTCCAATGCCCTAGCAAGGACCTCTTTGGGAACAGACCTCTCTACAGTCTCAGCACTAATGACCTCTAGGCTTGCATCTACAAGCTTTAGTCTTTAGTTAATGATTGTTTTATTTACATCTGTATACAACCTAAGGATCCTACAGATCCTATGTAGAAGGTAAGGAAACTGCTATTCATGCATAAAACACATCTAAGACAATCCACACAACCAAAGCTTTATACTTGTATGGGGAAAAAACTACTTGGCACTCGAGGAAAACTTGACAGTTTCCGTTTTATATTACAAGCAGCACTTTTCCTAAACATATGTAAAATGAACAAAGGGTATATGCAAGGCAGGAGGGTTAACCACCCCCTTAAATGCCTTTAAATTGGGCACCATGGTTAGGGCAATGGGTAGGTGAAATTAAGCATGCACACCTAGGGTGCCACCACCTACCCAACTCCTGCTGGCAGTCACTAGTGCCAGACTACTTTCAATTGTAAGTGTATTCTTGGGACACACATGTAGTTTGATCTCCTGCTGTAACTACTAGTAGCAAAGCATCCTCCGCTAGAGGTAGTTTACCCTGTTAATGTCGCTGTCAAATCCCCCCGGGCCTGCCATGGATATGCCTCACATTTATTGTCATGATGTTGTCTCTCTGAATAATGCTGGCATATACAATACACTGGACTACAGTGATCAAAAGATCACTAGTTAATATACACTGGTGTACACTGATCCTACCCACGCCATCAATTAAATGTAATTTATTACCCAAACAAAATTAATTGCTATGTAAAACATTAAAAAAACATACATATTTGTTATTGTCGTGCCCATAACGACCCAAGCTATAACACTATATCATTATTTTTGATGCATAGTGAATGGCATAAGTTTAATTTTTAAACAAAAAATAAACAAATAAATGGCATTTTGTCTATTATCCCTCCAAAAAAAGGGTTTGGAAAAATTAATCAATAATTTTCATCAATCCCAAAATGGCGGCAATAAAAAGTAAAAGTTGTCCTGCAAAAAACAAGCCATCATACGGCTACATAAAACAATGGTATGACTCTTGGAGGACGGCAATGAAAAAAGTAAAAAAATTGCTTGAATATTAAGGCCCAAAAGAGGCGGATCACTAAGGGATTAAGCCTGCAATCTACTGAAGGCGAAGTCTCCTGGCACAAGACTCCTGCCTCTTGGCACAAGTGCATGCAATGATGTCACTTCACCATCTGACCTGCTTTGTTCAGTGTAGTAAAGGGAAGACAGTGAATTTCTTTTATTTTTATGTCGGCAAGAGGCAACCTACCTACTTAATGCTCTACCCACTCGGAAGACCTATCCAATGGGGGAAACTGCCTACTTATTGGGGAGACTTGTCTACTTCACACTAATGTACTAGTGTTGTTTAAAAAATAAAAGCTGGATTTTTTTTAAATTAGAAATCAGTGTTTACTGTTACGTGTTTGTTAACAACTAGGGTTGAACTTTGAGCCTTAAAGTGTGTTATTTTCTGTATTGTCAGTAGACTAGATTAAAAAATAATAATAATCTAATTCACAGGCAGTTTGTCGGTAATTTTACTACAAACAGAAATATTTGATGGAATTTTTGCTTTTTAAAAAGAAAAACAATTTATTCTGCGGTTAAATACGTCTTGAGGATATCATCAGAGATTAGCGAACAGCATCATTAGACGATTCATTATGTTACAAATCCCCCACTGTGTTTCTTCATCCACCGAGGGGAATGGACAGGAGAGATAATAGTCCTAAGAGATGATGGTAATTCAGTACTTTGCAAAAAAGCATTACAATTTAAACATTCCGTACAAGTGTCATCACATTTAATAACATAATGCAAACAAAGCTTTCTATTAAAATCTTTGTTTAGCAAATTTTCATACAAAATACATGGATCTAAGCAAGCACATAAATAGAAATTGCTGTGCCCCATAGCAAAATCATATTAGCATTGTATAGGTCTACTTAGAGTTAAAAAAAAAAAAGAATTAAAGCACATGTATGTAAAAATATGTACTTATTTGCCTTATATGCATTTGCATTATATTTCAAGGTAACTAACACATTATTGTATGACCGATTTTTAGTTCTGTGTTATTAACAGGTGGTACACTCGGTCAGGGAAGAGACTGGCAAGACACAGACCATGATCCCTTAGCTAGTCCCGCTGACTGTCTCTGCCTACTTGCCACTATGAGCCCTACCAGAGAATAGTCAGTAACAAAGCCAAAAGGTCAGGGCAGGCAAAAAACCAGGACACTCAGAGGTTAGAAGCAAAGGTTAGAAAAGCGAGACACCAACACAGGGAATAACAAGAGGAACGCTTAGCTTGCCAGTGATCTAGACTTAAAGGACAACACTAGCGTTTTGTGGTTTTATATAACTTTGTAATGTATGTTAATAAGCTATCTGGCCTTGTCTGAAGATGATGACTGGAGCTGATGGGGATGCGACCGATGGGAGATTCAAGCGGCGATCATCAACCAGAGGGATGGTGAGTATAAAATGTGTGTGTCCGGAGTTGTCCTTTAATAGCCAGCATGGAATAACAGACACTGATTCACTTTTAAAGAGACCAAAAACCTGGTCCAGAAGGTAACTAAACCCACTCACATGGAAACAGACATAACAAAGGTGAATGAAGAAACTAAATATCAATCCCCTATCCAAAACAGAAGTTAACCATGAAGTGGCCAAAAGGTACTCAGCAGAGCAGAGATGGGTGTGGCAGGTGAATCAACAAGCAAGACAGAAGGAGTAGAACAGTGTTCAGACATAGCTCAGACAAACACAAATAACAGATGCTTTCATCTGATGAAGAAACTGGTACGGCCTAGAAACACGTAATGCTGAGCCCTTAATATATGTTTTTATTATTTTAATAAAGTAATTTTTTATACTTCATCTGTTGGGAGTAGCTGTGCCTGTTAATCCTGCTGGAATTTGGAGAGTAGGACTGCATCTTGTTACGGCCCTGGCGTGGGTTTACAGGAAGGCCACACACTGGTTCCCTTCTTCAGTATACGCATGGAGAGTTGTGCCTCGATCTTGCACAACTTAGCCAGGGGAGAGGGGAGTCGGTTTCACTCTGTTACTGGAATTCTGTCCATCCTATTGCATCTGGTCCTGCACATGGAGCGCTGTCTTTGTTCTCTTTTACTCTAGCTAACTACTATATGGCAGCCTAAAACTATATAGAGGCATACATGGGACCTAACACTATATGAGGGCACAAAGGGAGCCTAACTATTATATGGGAGCAAAAAAGGGCTTATTTTATGACTGCGGAAGGGGCCTTACTATTAAATGGGGGCACAAAGGGGCCTAACTACTAGCTGGGAAACTAATACTATATAAGGCACAGTTAAAGCCTAACACTTAATAGGGCAAAGAGGAGGTCTGATACTTTATGGAGGCACAGAAGAGCCTAAAACTATGTGGGAGACCTAATATTATGTGGGGCGCAGAGGGACACTAACATTATCTAGGGGTACAGAGGGGCTCAACACTATATGGGGGCACAAATGGAGATGGAGATTAAAAAGAAAAGTGAATGACTCCAATTAGAGAAAGTGCCACCTTTGATTTACTCAGAGAAGATAACTTCAATCAGAGATGTCATCTGTACAGTATCACTAACATCAGGGATGGGGAAACTTCAGCCCTCCAGCTGTTGCAAAACTAAAGCTTTGGTTGTCCAGGGATGATGGGGATTGTAGTTTTGCAACAGCTGGAGGGCCGAATGTTCCCCATCCCTGACTTACACACTCTACAGAGGTGCTATTCAGAACTAATCCAATATCTACCACTATTCGGTCAGTTTTCTGTGGTGGTACTAGTATTTGTATAGTGATTTAAACAGAATGGTGATATTATTCAGTCACTATGTGAAGGTATCATTAGGTCCTGGTGGGTATGTATTGTTCACTAACAGTACATTGGTGTTATTCAGTAGATCCTGCTGAGCAGGGGTATACTGCATCTTTTATCCCAGTAGCAGCTACTGTATATCCTCTGCTCAGCAAAGTCTACCGTACAGTACACAGCCTACCCTGCCTGTCCTGGAATTGGGAGAAAATATTTGTTTGACTACTACTAACTTTTAGTAAGTTGTCTGCCCTGACACAGCAGTATCAGGATATGCAGGGCAGGCTGTCCAGTCCAGCAGACTTTACTGAGAAGAGGATGTGTTTTTTATTCCCTCCCCTTGAAAAATATGCTGAGTATGCCCCTGGGTGGAAATTTAGTATATTTTTACCTAACATATTGGTACTCTTTACTTATTTAAGCATATAGTGCTACCACATCAGTCTTCAATAGTAATATAGAGAGTCATTGTTGGATTATATACTACAAGCTCCACTGCAATTGTACACTTGTAGTTAAGTCCTTGGATCCAGATTTGAGTCTCTATAATCCTGGGCTGGCTTGCCTCAGTGAATCACTAAAAAAATATATAATATCCCCCCCCCCCACACACACACACACACACACACACCAGAATTTCTATGTTCTATTGAGGTCCATTACACCAAAAATCTACCAAGACTTATTAGCAACATAAAATAGATTTCCTATGAAAACTCTTCTTACTTTTTTAATAAAATGGAGAACAAGACACAAAGTATCAAATACAGTCGTTTCAAAAAGTGGATTAGTGCATAGTATAAATTCCCATGGCTGGATTCATTTTTCATAGCATTCTGCTTATTGCACAGTACGAGAAGAGTTGGATCAAATGTGCTTATTTGCAGTCTAGCTACCACCCCAGGTCTATACAATAACATCATAATGGAAGAAAAATCAGTGTAAATAATACCCTGGAGATAGTCCTGGCTAAGATATATGTGAATAGAAGCCAGCTCTGTGCTTTTCTTTACTACATCATAACATTTTGTCTCCATATGGATAAGAAGGGGTTCCACGGAAAGCAGGTTGATGGAAAGTACTAATCGTTAACACATTAGCTAATTGTTATGATTAATCCTTAACAGTTTGTGTCTAGTAATCCAAATTTCTTCCGGTCTGAGCAAAGATGCTTTATTGCAACAAGTGCTGTGAAAACACCAGAACAATACCATTCTAATCTCAGAGATCTGTTCATCTAAAAGTTGTCTGAAAAACAAGTTCTTGAAGTATAGACATTCTTTGCAAAAAAATATCCGCCACAGTCACCCACCCTTTCTGTCAGCTCCATGTCATCTGCTCTTATCATTAATCATCTGTTTTTACAAATAAAGTGCTCTTTGGAAAAAAGATTCCAAGCCAATCATAATAAAGCTAATAAACCCATAATTGTCTTCTGACAATCAGCCTCGCATGGAATCCAAGATAATGAGAACAGGCACTGCTAACCCTCTCCTTGCCGAAACAGGTTGTTGTATGCAAAAGTAAGACTGGTTACATTGAGGATTGCTGAGGTCTACGGTGCCAATTCATATTGGAAATAACTGCGTATCATTGACACTTAAAGGAAATACCTAAGTGTTGACATTTCTAATGCCCTGTCTAGGTTCGGAGTCTCCCAAAATATGCATAAAACAGGAAATAAAGCCAATGGCATGGATACAAGATCTCTTAAAGGAAATGTATCGTGTACCAGAGACAAACCTTTAAAAACATGGCCTGTTCCTGCAAATCAGGAACAGCTGTCAACAATGTACAATTAATAAATCTAAATGTTTTGGTAATGAAGAATTTCTGGAGTAAGAATGCCAAATTGTAGAAACATCTAATGGAATTTAATTTTTTTATGGCAAGATGAAAACTTTACTTTGTTTTAATGTTAGTAAATATAATTCGGAATGTATTATACCAAGTAGCACACATCACATTCAACTCAGCAATACTAATAATATCATTACAATCAGCAAAGATTTTTATATTACACCCTATATTACATATATGATTACACGCGCCATTGCTTGCCAAATTGCACAGTAAACCAAATATATTATTCATAACATTACCTATTACACGTTACATTACCAACAGTCTGCAATGCAATTCTAGTACATTTACATGTCTGTCACATTGTACACAGCAGTGCCCAGCTATTAGCACCATTTAGGTGTAATGCTTCTTCAGACAAGCGGTCTTCTTGTCTTGCTCTGTGGTTCCCTACTGAGCGCAGTTCAAAAACTAGGCCTGGAAGAATACTACTCATATATTGATGTCACTGAAATCCTTTCTTGAAAACATTCTGATCAATGGTGACCCTATACGCATATTGTAGATTAGTTATGAGAATTTTAGATCTTACATTACATTTCAACAGAAATATCACATAAACCTCAAAACCAATTGCTTTAATGTATCCTCCACAAGGAAAGTTCATAAGTTCCCCAGAAGTAAAATATCAACAGCCAGATGCCTTGACTACGATTAAAGGGGTACTCTGGCAGCAGAATATAATATTACATTTGGCTTGGGGTGCTCTAAATATAAAAAAGAAACCATACTGATGTGTTGTTCCCACAGAACATCTGCCCTTTCAGCCAATCACTGATTAAGGTGGGTCACAGTGATTGGCTAAGCAGGGAGTTGAGGGACAATATGTCAACAAATAGCAGTGGGAACCTGAAGCAGTTGAGGTGAATCAAGATAGCTGAGTATGATTTCTTTGTTTATTTTCAAGCACCATTAGTCAATTAGAAATAGATGTTATAGAATAGATAGATAGGAATCTATATCTTAAAGAACAAGAGAACATCCACAGAAAGTAGTAATCACATGTATAAGCTTGGTGTCACGACACTGCAGGTACTGTTCTGTCAGGGAAGGGAGGGGTGGACACAGACTGTAAACCCTAAACTAGTCCCTGCCCACTATCCCTGCCTCCTTGCCTCGGACAGCCCTAGGCGACTGCGTGCGACAGTCCCTTACTTGTAGTACGTGATAACACAAAACATGGACAAGACAAACTTACAAATAAGGGACAGTCAACAAGCCAGGGTCAAACCAAACAGGCACCAAAGTACAGGAATCAGAATCCAGAGCGTAGTTAGGTAAACCAGAGCCGAGGTCACAAAAGCCAGATAACAGATGCAGACAAAGGATAAGGAGATGCCATGCACACTAGAAAACTAGTCTAATAGCCAGCGAGGGTGAGGTGAACTAGGAATCCTATATATATGAAGTCAGGGGTCCGGTCCAGAATGTGACGCATGCAGGTAACACATATTGACTGGCAGGGAGACCACATATTCACAGGCAGCCCAGCTTCAGTAATTCAAAATCCCCCCAGGTGACACAGACCCGTGGTGCCTTGCGTTGCAAGTGATGCTGGATTTGGGTGATGGGGATCGCGCCTTCAGTGTGCCGCTGCTGAGGCAGGACCTTGAGAGTACACGGTGGCGCTCTGCACAACACTGAAGACGTGACTAGAACAGAGGCAAGTAAGGATATAAGACTTCTACAGCGAAAAGTTTAGTTTTACAGAACTATAGGAACTCAGTATGCTATCATATGGTGCCTTCATTCCTGAAAGAGGTACAGTATAGGTCCATGAGCCCAGACAAATGAGCCATGTACCTATAGAATATTCAGATGCCACAAGAACAAGCTTTTACACATCAGTACCAGTAGCAAATTTTGCAATCTCCTATTCTTTTTTTTTCCATTCAAATTAATTGACATAATGAAAGCTCCACCTGCTGATCTGGCTTGTAGAAAACTGAAGGAATTTGGTTTTACCATCAAACACAGTCTGCAGTCTGACTTTTCCTTTCCCTTGCAACCTGTCATTATTAAATCTTACTTTACTTTGCAACATCTGTTTGCAAAATGTTGAAAATAAACCCTTAATTAAGATTCTTTCACTATACAAGAAACATTAAAATTTTATGGATCAATTTAATAAAAAAGTTGTTGAAGCAGAGCACATGTTTGATTTACAACCTGGTTATTTAACATGAAACTATCAAGCATAATTTTACCTGCAGAATGAGAGTAAATGAAGTTAGCAATAGACATAAAAATGTTGAACAATGACAAAATATAAATTGTGGCATTTCAAAGCCAGCTGCATAACTCCATTTCATTTCTTTTCTTCTACATATGCCAGCAGTAATTTAACATCAGAAAATATTCATTTCCATCGCTTCTACCTGTTATGATTGAGTGCAGTGAATGATTTTGCCACTTGCAGAGTGCCTCAGTAAGTCTTATTTTCCTGCTCCAATAAACTATGACTAGACGTTCAAGAGAAATTTTCCCAGCTCCTTATTACTTTGCTGTTTAAAGAAACATTTCAGTAATAAAAATAACAAAGGACTGGTTCTCATGTAACTTTACTATACAGTATTTTCATTAATATACGCGTAATTTATTTGTACAAGTATTGTCTTCCCTTATATAGTACAGCAAGGTACTTTCAAGGTAGGTACAGTAGGTTGCACTCACACACCAAAAGGATTTTTTATTGTTTTGTACAAGCAAAACATACTAAGGCTTCATGCACACAGGTATTATGACTCCAACATACAGTATATAGACCTGTACTATAACGCTCATAGGCTTCTGTGTGCTCATACTATACCTTCATGCAGAGGTGTTTTGTACAGATCCAGTTTTCAGTCACATGACTTATTGTGGCATTATTCTCTGTGAAAGCATTAGTGGAGATTAACTAAGTAAAATGCATAAAAAATACACTGGTTTATGTCAGGCACCACATTTGTTATGAGTGTTAGCCACTTTCTGTACCTGACTAGATAGTCCTGAAAAGTGTTTAAGAATAAGGGTTGCCAGATTTATTTATAGAGTACGCCACTGTGATAAATATGGCTCATCCATAGCATAATGTATTGACAGGAGGCCAGTGCTATAAATTAAGCATTATAGTTAAAGGGCCCTTTGACAGGTCCGTCTCTGGGACCCATTGGCTTCAAGTTATGTCTCTGCATCCTGCATCCAGCAGTCTGATATTTATCAATTATACTGCCGATAAAAATACAATTTTTGGGAAAACTCAATGAAGACATGTCATGTTATAACCTTTTTTATGTTTTGTAATTTACAGAATATAGAAAAAAAGGTATAAAGTATGTTTTTTACGGGCATACAGTGGGTCTTGAAGATGGAGAAATAAATAGTTTTTTAAAGCACATAGAGGGAAATTTAAGGACTTTGCACCTATTTTTAGGTGAATAATTGGATATTTTACCCATTTTTAGTCTAAGTTCTATTTATGAACCAGTATTCGACAGGCGAATATTTTTTAGATGCAACTTTTTTTTTAATCTGCCTGTTTTGAGTATTCACCCAAAAGTTCGGATAATCTGGGATAAGCGGCCAATTTATGATTTGGGACTTTTTAAAAAGTCGCACAAACAGGTGCAGGCCTACGCCTGGTCAGTACTAGGTGAAGATGCTTGCGCAATTTTTGCATTATTGTACCTTTTTTTGCAACTTTTCATAAAATCAGTCACAAAAAATTGGACTGAAATATACACCAATCCTCAGAATCCTTAGAATAGTCCCACAAATTAGATTTGTTAGCAAATGTCCCCCATAGTGTCAGAAAGTTATACAGATTTAATTGTAAATTATCTCTATTCAAAACATTAAATTCTTCCAGTACTTATCAGCTACTGCATGCCCTATAGGAAATGATGTACTCTTTCCAGTCTGACATGGTGCTCTCTCCACCTCTGCCTGTGTCAGGAACTATTCAGAGCAGTAGTGGTTTTGCTACTTCTCCGGACAGTTCCTGTCATGGACAGAGGTAGCAGCAGAGAGCACTGTCTCAGACTGGAAAGACAACTCCACTTTCTGCAGGGCATACAGCAGCTAATAAGTAATAAAAAAACTTTTTAATAGAATTAAATCTGTAAACAAATCCGTAAATTATGTACTTTCTGGTACATTGATTTGGCACAAATATTTTCTCCAGAGTACCACTTTACAGAGAAAATAGCCTGAGGCAGTAGCAGTTCTCTCCCCCCAAAACATACCAAACCTTTATAGCAAGAGACTATAGAAGTTTTTTGTTTTGTTTTTTGTTTTGCTGTAATGGTGACAGGTTCACTTTAAGAAACTTAAAACGTTTAAAAAGTGAGTAAAAGAATTGTGGTCTGTTCCCAGACCATTAAGTCATTACCAATGGCCACACTTCTAGTTATCTTGTCCTCTTACTTTATGGTTATTACTTCTTATTTTACAAGAACATGATTATTATTTGTATCACTTTTATATACCTCAATAGCATCATAATTCATCTTAAAACAAGGTATTATACTTACAATACATTACAGCTAGAGATGAGCGAACCTGGAGCATGCTCCAGTCCATCCGAACCCGAACTTTTGGCATTTGATTAGCGGTGGCTGCTGAAGTTGGATAAAGCCCTAAGGCTATGTGGAAAACATGAATATAGTCATTGGCTGTATCCATGTTTTCCAGACAACCTTAGAGCGTTATCCAAGTTCAGCAGCCACTGCTAATCAAATACCAAATGTTCGGGTTCGGATGGACTTGAACCCGAACCCGGTTCGCTCATCTCTAATTACAGCATATCACTCATAGTGACTATATCATACACGCATACAATCTATAAAGACTAATGAGGAAATCCAAGAAGTGGGGGAAGGACATAAGGCCCTGTTAATGTATATACATGTCATGATATTGAGCCACATTCCAATCTAAGCTGCGGTATTGCAGGCTATATTTAAACCACTGAACCCAATGTACAAACACGAGCCTGTTAAGTAAAGCAACTACTATAACTAAGACTTAATACTTTAACTGATTCACATCTATTCTCTCTGGGTTAAACAAAGCATCTGATAAGTGTCCTGTTGGTTATCTGTTCTGTATCTAAAAATGGATTTGGAATGTGAAACAAATCATAAGATTTTTTTTCCTCAGTGCTGAATACTTCAGGAGGTTTAGGAATTCAGCTTGCAAGCAATGCCTCATTCACGGCAGTTGATTAGTTCCAGCATGAAGTGCACTAGACAGGACAATAAGTGGATGACAGACATAGTGATTCATAGATTACTTTGCAAAGACCTGCAGGTGCTTTTGCAACGGGAAAAAAAAATTTGAGTCACTTTTCAAAACTGCCCCTTGTCAAAAGATTAGATAGAACTACAACCGCCGCCCCCCCCCCCCCCCTTGTTCCCAACCACAACACAAGAAATGGCAACGCACTGCTAATTGAGAAAGTAATTGCTTTTATTCTAAAAGATTAGTCATCATTTACAATACAGCTGGAACTGTACATAGAATAAGTGCAAATATGCTTGATGATGAAAATACGTGTTATCTACTAAGGTACTAACACTGCAAGCACAGTGCAGGTTATTATTAGTCTGAGCATTGGTTTTGTATTTTCCTTTCTGCTATTCAGATCTACATCCACTGTGTCCTGCTTGGGGTTCCAGGAATAATACACAGATGCGAAAGCCTTGGTTCTGTACATTGCTTGCAGTGGCGGCACTGGGTAACTGGCACTGGGAGCTGCTCTACTGTTATGCAGCACCACCACTACAAATAAGGCTAGCTTTACATCAGGTTTTCTGCCCCACATCGGACTATATGTTAGGAATTCATGAAAAAGGATGCCTGACATGCAGCCCAGCGTGAGGGCCGACGACCCCATTGATTTGAATGGGCAGTAATCATTTTGGGACTACTTTCGTCCATTTCTTCAACCTATACTTCTTTTGAGCAGGACTCAAAAGAGTAGTCAACCATGATGGGCTGCACATCGGGCATCCTTTTTTTATAGATTCCTGACGTGGAGCAGAAGATGTGATGTACCCCCAGCCTAACACACCAAGACGAAGTTTCTGAATCCTGTACATTTACATTTTACTGTAGTTTATTTCTAGCACCACAGCTATGCCATTCAGCAGTTTCGGAAGTCTGCACCATGATCATCTATTGATGGCCTATCCTGTGGATAAGCCATCAATAGTTTTTGGCTAGAAAACCGTTGAATTTTTAGTAATATCAGCCACCTGTCCCCCAAGGTCTGCCAGTGGGGGAAAGAAGGATCAAGTATGTTAGATTACAACACATTCAATCTATTATTCCCTACTTGTTTTAAGAGGAAGGAAATCTAGAGAGTAAAAAATATTTGGCGGATTGAACTCTTTTTTTAAGTAAAAGAAAAGTGGTGAAAAGACTTAATAAATCATGAGTCATACAGTGCACTATAAACTTTTTATTATATATTAAGATGTAAAGGTAAAAGTAGAGTATGAGCTTCTTAAATATGGTGTTCAGCCTGACCAATACATTTCCACTATATTTACACCAGAAAAGTCTCTGATAATTTTAATTTTGGCTCAGATTTTAGAGAATAATATTTCCAAGCCTCCTTGGAAACTACAGTAAAAAGTCTCTTCACTACTCTTAGACCAACACCAGATAAGTCCATGTAATAGACTGCCAAGAATCATTTATTGCATGCTTTGTCATTATGGCTTCAGAATTCCAGCCTTAAAAATATATAACTACAAAGTTGACCCATGATTAACTTAATTGTAAAGACAACCCCTTAAAGAAATGTATACTACTCATACTGTATATATTGTGTCTACTGGGGTTAAATGAGTAAATTATGTAAGGCAAATTATATAGAGCTATCCATCAGGAGTGTAGTCCCCAAAAATTTGCAAGGCTCTAAAGTTGGAGGATTTTGCTGATTGAGAGAACTAACATTAGGGGAAAATTATGGAATTAAAGGGGCAATGCCCATGCACCCATGCACTACAGCAGTACCATACAGTATGTAACAATATCCCATCTCAGCAATGGCTACAGTACCCCCCCCCAATTCGATATTATTTATCATTTGTAATTCAGTTTAATTCATAGTGTCTGGGAAACAGTAATTATTTTGGCCACATGAGAGACAGAATGAGACATTGTGCTGGATTCTGTTTTAAGGTTTTCAGTGTTCTCTGTGCCTCTTGTGTGATTGATGACTGATGAGCACTTATTTTAGTTCAGAAAGGTTCTAGTTGTCAGGTCTTATCTGTGCCATTAAAATGAATCCACTCTGTATTAAGGGATTTTAAGGCCTATATTTTGTCAGTATTTTAACTTTGTATACCATGTATTTTGTATACTGTCTTGACTTAGTATGTGTCGTCAGTCTTGTTTCAAAGCAAATTTCCTATATTTACTGTTTCTTGATTCCACACATCTCACACTAAGGTTGCTTGGAAAACATGGATACAGCCATAGGCTGTATCCATGTTTTCCAAGACTCCTTAGGGCTGCATCTAACTTCTGTAGCCACCAGTAATTAAATGCTGCTTGCTCAGGTTCAGAGAGACCGAATCGTGCTTGGGATTTGTTCATCTCTAGTAATTATTATAAATTGGGATTTGCTCAAATTAGAAGGGGACACAAATTGGCAGTACTAATGCAGACAAAGACTACTGATGTTTAATATAAAACTGTGACTACTTCTAGGTCAAAGTAGCACAATTAACATAAAATACTGATTTGTAATTATTAAAACTAAACTTATGTTTGGTCAAATTAAAACTTACCTAAATCAGCACGTCTAACAAAAAATATTACTGATGTATAATTATTCGAACTTGTTAAGTTCGAAGTCTGAAAAAAAATTACTGGTGGGTACGTTATCTAACATGTCAGTTCTTCTAGGTTAAGAAAAATGCAATTTGCATACTGTACAAAAAATTACAGTTGTGTAATTTAGCATAATCGTTGGCTCTTCCAGGTGCAAAATAGTGCACATAAAAGAAATGTTGTTTCTTCCTGGTGCAAAAAAAATGCAGAAAAAAATTACAAACTGTCTGCGCACAGTCCCTGCCTACTTGCAAGACAGTCCTAGGCGAGGGACAGTGGCAGTCCCTATACTGTATAGGGTGAAACACAGAACAGTGACAAACAAACACAATAAATCCAAGATCAACAATCCAGGTCGGTAACAGCGGGCAGCAGAAGTACAAAGTCGGCAAACAAGTCGGGTAAACGGGAACAAGCCAAAGGTCATGGCAGGTCAGATTAAAGTACAGAGGAACAAACAGGAACGCTTAGCCTAGTGGTTGAACTAATAGTCAGCAACTACTGCTGGCCATGCTGACTACTTATGAGGACCAGGAGCCCGGTCCAGATCCCCATTGGACCGGCTCTCAGATCCACAAAGACCCTGACTGGCAGAGAAACCTGCCTGTCAAGGAACACACAAGACTGCTCAGCTGCAGGAATCAGCTAGCAGAGAACAGAGTAACCCTATCCTTGCCAGAGGCTGAAAGGCAAGGCAGGTGTGGCTGAACAGATAAAAACAGAGCCCTGTTTGCACCAGGTTCAGTGCCTTCTGCGCCACACAACTTGAACTGGAAAGCGCAAAGACACATGTATGACAATATTATTCTGGGAGTAAAACGACATAATTCAAATACAAAATGACTGATGTGTAATTTATTAAAATAGTGGACATACGGTTAATCTGAGTTACATGACCATAGCACTGGTGTTGTTAGTGCCACAGTCACATGACTGGCCATGTGTCTCACCAACTGCTAGCTTTTAGCAAAAGGCTGTGAAGTACACATCAATGTTAGCGATATATCAGCACAATCACAGTCATAAGACTCAAAGGTATAGAAACTGACTAGATGGCCTCCACAGCATTCCGAAGGCTTGTGTAGGGTCACAGGCAACATCCAGGGGGTCTCTTTCAGAGTGCCCTGCCAACCTCTGACTTCCAAAATATGAGCTAGGGCTTTGCCCCGGATCCTCCACACCCCTACTTCATACACTGTATATGTAGCCTAATGAAATATTGTCTTTCATCTGTTGAGAGAAATGTTCTCTTGTCTGGTTCAAGCAGCACCAAATGACCTAAGGTCAACTGCTCTTCTAGATCTACAAGTCATCTGCACACTAGCACTTAAAATCAATCTCTTAGTGCTATTGAGATAGGCAATTTGTTCATATAAGAGCTCACAACAGTAAACTCTTTTGCAATAAAGGCCCCATTGTCCTAACTCCTTCTGATACAAGTGAGCTACAAGAAGCCACAGTAATTAAATGTCAATATGTGGTCTTGTTAAATCTGTATTTTAATATGATGAAAGCACTGAAAAAAAATCTATCAAATGATTTAAGGTTAATAAATATGTTTTTTCAGTGCAAAAATATTTTGTCAATGTTGAATTCGGAAGAGCAAAAGTAACAGATGGTAATCCAAATGTAAAAGTGACTAGTTCCAGATATCGAATTTGCTTTAGCAGTGAACTAAATAGAATGATCTGGAAATCTATAACAGACCTGGACCAGCACCTAGACAGGATTTGCATGTGTATCCGTCCCTATCGGCATTTGCATGAATCTGTTGATTGATATGGGTGGATCCGCAAATACAGCCCATATTATCGCTTGCCAGTATTTTCACAGATCCCGACTCTTACAAATCCGTAGCAATGGAATGGGTAAAGGGGTCCATAGAAATCAATGGGTACTATACTGTCCGCAATTACAGATCCGTAATTGCAGACAGAAGAATACTGATAAGGAAAAGTGATCCAAAGGAGCAAAAGGTAACACCATTAAATCATATTCATGGGATGTCAAATCCTGTTATTTATTACACTTTGTTGATCAGACTCCTATTTCACATCTTAATGGCAGCACAAAGCATTCTAACTTCTTTAGATGTCAGTACAGACAGCTAATTTATTAATCCATGTTAATTTAAACTGCTGTCAGTATGGTGGTAGCTTATTTCCCACCCCCAAAATATCATGTAATTAAAATCCAACATGCCCAATCCTTCTCTTTACTGATATATCTGTTGGTCGAGAGTTAGGGTTGTATAAAAAGGCCCAATGGGCCAGGGAAGCAGGCGCCATCTTGTCAGCTCAGCGCTTGCTTTACCCTCGTTCCTGCTCGCTGCCTGTGCTATTACTTGCACAGACAGCAAGCAGGGAGCAGCGGGAGGGTGGCCCATTGAAGTCATCGGTGGTATTCTGCCCACACTCTTATTACACCGAGTAGTGCGTGGCAGACCATTGCTGATCTTTCAAACATGTTAAAAGACCACGAACAGCTGACATTGTGCATGTTGGCTGATCGTTGCCTTGTGATATTACACTAATCAATTATTGGCCTGAATGGTCTGTAATCAGCCAAGTAAGGCCAATAGTCGTTCAGTGTAATAAGGCCCTTAGGAGACCTCCATACAAATTAGCTGGTCCACCAGTCCTACTGATATAGCTGATGCATGTCCATGAGGGCCTGTGCAGTTATGACATTATTTAGTATCCTATACTATGTCAATGATGCTACTATCTAGCTTGTGGTTTGGAAACGCCTATATGGTGTATGGATAGGTGCTGTCTGTATTGCAGTGTAACAATTTATAGATGAGATAAATTGGATAACTGAATTGGAAATAATATATAATTCACAGTCAAAATTTTGAGTCCTTATGATTTAAAGACTACCATAAAAAAAACTTTTGACACATCACAGTTAGAGATGAGCGAACTGTTCGGACTTTTGGTCCAAAAGCAGTTTGCTCTCTCATTATGCCTGCGATCCCGGCCGCATAGTTGCGCTCCCGGGAATATGCAGTCAGGATATTCAAGGGAATCCATGGTGATTTTCCTGGAATATCCTGGCCGCATAGTTGTGGGAGCTCAGGTATGTGGCCAGGATCTCAGGCATAATGAGAGAGCGCCGATGCCGTCGGACCAAAAGTCCGGCGGTCTGCTCATCTCTAATCACAGTGTGAGTGTTCAGACTGCAACTGGTCAGGAGAATGAGGCGAGATAAGTCTGCGCTGCCATGTGCTCCTCTCCCTGCTCTGTGTCTGTCCATGCTCTCCATAGACTTACACTATAGATAGGTAATCTTTAAATGGTTCATGAATTAGGCCTGACACCTTCTGCTCTTTCAAAAGGCAGGACTTATTAGCTGGGTTATCGCTGCACTTATGTACATGAATAGCTACTGTTTTATTAACGTTATGAATTTTCTTTACTTCATATTTTGATAAGGTTATTTTGGGGATTAATAAAAGGGAACATCATTGTGACATCATTGTGTGCATTAATCATATGTTGTGAAATTACTTTATATCTATAACTTTCTTGAGTCTATTATGCCTGTACTTGACATCATGATGTAGATTTATAATGGGAATTAGAAAAAGACACACAGAATACACTGGACACTAAAATAATCACAAGGGTCTGATGTTCTGAACTCGGTTGCTGCTGCAGATACCAATACTGGAGTGGCAACCCATTAGAAGTTTTACTATTTAGCCTCATGAATACTTGTTACATGCCATGAGTCAAAAATTGCATTATTCATTATACAGGTATCACTTTTCATTAAATAAATTAAAATAGTAACCATATATGTAGAGACGTGTACAAGAGAAACCACTTATGAGAAGGGGGGGCCCGGCGGCTGTTCAAGAAGCCCCCTTGTGGAATAACATATAAAAAAAAGTGGGGGGAAAGTTTTACATGTTGATTAAAATATGGGCTTTAGAATCTGAATAAGAGGTCATTGCTTATAATATAACAAGTCACCATCTTATGTTATGCTTTTAACAACAGTAACAAAAATTAAGGTTTTATTATGACAGTTGCCTTAAAGGGGTTATCTGGTTAGGTAAAATATATGTTGAATCATCCCCCTTCTGGAGACTAACAATTCACTTTATACAAGTCTTTATCTTTTCAGTTTCCTTCCCTCAGTTTTGAGCCTACTGCTTTCTGCTAAAGACTTAGAAAACTGTACCTAAGCTGTTCAGTCCTTCTCCTCTCTCAACCCCCTCCTCCCCTCTTCCTTGTAAACAAGTCCCTATCTGCAACTTTGTAATGCCGGGAGGGATAATCACAGTGAGTTCATCAGCAACTTGACCTCAGATTAACCATCCCAGCATTACAAAGAAGTTACAATGTGCAGATAAAGTCATCCAAGGACATGTTTACATAAGTCGTCTCGGAAGGGAGGGGGGAGGAGGGGGAGACAGAGAGAAAAGCTTGTGTTTTTTTGTGTCTTCAACAGAAAACAGCAGCTCAGAACTGGGAGAAGGCGATTGAATAATGGCATGTATAGAATAAATTGTTAGTTTTCAGAAGGGGGGATGATTCATATATGATTCACATATATTTTACCTGACTGAATAACCCCTTTGACATACTATACTGATGGCCCTAAATAGGTGAATTCCAGCTGATGCAGTGATTCCTGCCAGCAGGGCACACGACGACTTGGCCAATGATTACCTGTTCCTGTTACATGCCACATTATCACTGCTGCAATGTACACAGGGTAGATTACTGATAAATAGTTTTAGTTTTTTACCACTTTTTGCTGCCTTTTTTCCCTGCTGGACATCACCTTTAAAAGGGTTATCCAGCGAAAATATTCTTCTTTAAAATTAGATGGTTTCAGAAAGTTATATATACAGTATTTGTAGTCTTATTATATTTAAAAATCTCAAGTCTTTCAGTACTCATCAGCTGCTGAATGTCCTGCAGAAAATGGTGTTTTCTTTTCAGTCTGACACAGTGCTCTCTGCTGACATCTCTGTCCAAGACAGGAACTGTCCAGAGAAGCCGCAAATCACCATAGAAAACCTCTCCTGCTCTGGCAGTTCCTGTCTCGTCAGGGGTGGCAACAGAGAGCACTGAAAAGATAACACATACAGCAGCTGATAAGTATAGAAAGACTATAGATTTTTAAATAGAAATAAATTACAAATCTATGTAACTTTCTGAAACCAGTTTGAAAGAGAAAGATTTTCGCTGGACAAGCCCTTTAAGATTATGAACAGAATGTGCAATAAAAGGGTTAAAAAATGTAAAAAAGCTAAATTGACCATCTTACTACCTTCATTAAATGACACCTATAATACATTAGTCAATAGGAGATAGTGGTATATGTGCCCAACTAGATATAATAATAGCCATCTATAATAATATAGGCATGTTCATTCTACTTGGCTGGCTATGACTACTATGACAAATCCCACAGATAATTAATGGCTTCTCTTATAAATAGAGATGTTAGCAGTTAGATGCAACAAAATGATCAAATCACATAAGCACAAGATTGCAAATGGCCACTTTCGGCACATAAATTCAGATGGACAACACTGGCTGATTAGGCTATAAGCAAGTCTGGGGAAAAGATGCCATCAATTCCAATCGCTGGAGTTTTCCAAGCTTGGCTAACAGCCCAGCTGGCCATATTGCAGGATGAATAGAGGAAAGAAAGGATTCACATATAGAGAGAAGATGAGGTGCAACTGAGACATACAGTATCTAGCGTACGTAGGGATACTGATTATTGAATGTAATATTGGACTGCCTATTGTTAATACTATTGCATCCTACAGAGAAGACTATAAACCCGAGCAGGTTGGAGAATTTACCCTATACTGTATGTAGTCCTTCTCCTTTATAGTTATAGAAGATACAGAACCACTCAAATGTTCTCCTATTCACTAAAATAGAGAGTGACAATAAAGCTACCGCTCTCATATAACCAGGGGAAATGATACCCCTGTTTTCAGCATCACTAAGGTACCATTAATAAGATTCCTACTCAGCAATATGTGTCAGACCCTGGTAATCTGCCATAAATGTGTAAAGTTCCACCTAAAAACAAAAGGTCAGAGCAAACTTGCAAAAAAGAAATTCACCTGCTCTGGTCAGTTGGTTGTGATGTCTGAATATGGTATACTATACAATGTAGACCATGCACCGCAGCTTGCATGTGCCTTCTGCCACGTTGGCATCCACAGCCTTGTGCAACATTTAAGGCCATGTTCAGACCTTGTAAGTCACAGAACGTCCAGTCTCAGAAAAAATCACCCCGGCAAGTACTGCAGTAACGGGCGGATGATCTTCGGCCAGATGATCCTTAGCGCAGCTTAGTTCTGATGCGGGCACATCCGTGCGCGCCCGCATCAGAATTTTCCACTGCACGCTATGGAGCGTATGGCCAGAGTCGCAAGCTCCACTGTGTGCACTGACAGGGTTTCTGCGAAATGTCAGTTTCTCGCTGCACCACTAGGGATCCCGGACGGAGTGTATACTATGGCGGCAACATAACATATATTTTCGTATTAATCACGACAGTTGTTACAATCGGCAACAATAGCCGTAGTTTTACGAAAATATACGTAAGTGTGAACATAGCCTAACAGTGAATGTTCCTATCCACAGAATAAGAGATAGTTTTTCAATTGGTGGGGGCCTGAGCACTGGACTAACCACCATGCACAAGAATGGTATCCTGTGTACTCCTGTTTGAATAGGGCAGCAGTCAGCATGTGCCCTGTCACTCCATTCCCCCCTATGGGGTTTATGGGGTCTCCCAAGCGCTTTTAGGGTATTGTTCACATAACTGTGCCTTCCAAGGGAAAAATAATTACCCAAACATAGTCACTATCTCACTACAGTCTTTCAAATGATGGGTCTCGTCAGCACCCCATTTTAATAAAATGCTAAAGTATTTGTGACTTTTAGGGTACAAACCCACACACCGTATACGCAATAGATACGCAGCAAATACGCAGCAGATTTGATGCTGTGTTCAGTTATTTTGATCTAATCTGCTGCGTATTTGCTGCGTATTTGCTGCGTATCGCAGCAGTAAATACGCTGCGTATACGGTGTGTGGGTTTGTACCCTTAGGGCACAATTTAACATACCTTCATCGTGGCAACCGACATGCCTTACTGCCTCTCTATCAAAATGTGGAAAACAGGACCCCTACTATCATGATCCTGGGGGTCTCACTTGTAGGATTCCCTCCACTCAGACATTAAAGGACAACTCGGGGAGTTTACCGGCGGCTGGGGGGCTTGCTTATGGGTGGCCAGATCCAAGGAGGTTACCGGCGGCGGCGGGAGAGGCTGGGGGGCCAGATCCAGGGAGGTTACCGTCTGCTGGGGGACTGCTGATGGGGGGCCAGACGCGGGGAGGTTACCGGTGGTGGCAGCAACTGCGCAGCAGGTGTGGGGATGATGTTGGCTGAGGGGTGGCTTGGTGCTGCGGATCTCTTTAGTACTACTCCTCCCATCATCTGCTCATACTATGAGCAGATGATGGGAGCAGTAGCAGAGTCTTTCTGTACCACTGTACCAAGCAGAAAGGGAGGGAGGAGGTATATAGATGCACCTACTGTACCTCTCTCCCTCCCTGCTCGGTGCCCTCCATTTATCCCCCATACACATAGTCTATCAATAAAGTGTAGTTTTCACATTACATTACATACTCTATAGACTTCAATACAGTCCATAGGCTTCTACATATACTGCGCCCCCTGCTGGACACTCCATTGGAATTACACCTGATTCATGACATCATGGTATTTGAGAGAATTTGAAGTCTCCATGATCTACTAAATCAAGGGAAATAGCCCTATATGTGTATGTCCCATAATTAATGTACATTAGGAATTTGTCTAACTTTCCATAAGTAATAGCATATTAAAAAATACTTTTGGCCGAACTTTTCCTTTAACACTTATCTATACATACTGTAGGACAACCGAGTTTAAGTTGTGTATTGTACATGAACAAGTGGCGAGCACTGAAAGTACGAGAGGCTAAATGCAGCACCTAGTGGCCATAATAGAATGTTCATACAGGGGGGAAAAGTCCCAAAAAACATGCTCTTCATCTCCCATTGACTTCACTGGGAAATGTTCAAAAAAGCATATAGTTCTCAAAAACAGTGCTGAGAAATAAAGGGGCATTTTTCAGAGCAGTTATGCACGGAGGATCACATTGAAATCTACTGGAGCTTGAAAAAAAAGCCAATAGCTCAGTTGCTGATAACATGCTTAAGTCATTTTTACTTCTCTTTGCCCACTTTGTAGTTAGGTAGAGATGAACACGTATTGAAATATTAGAATTTTCGAACATCGAGTCGAGTAGACCCCGATACTCGACTATTTGATCGAATATCGAATCCTATTAAAGTCTAAGGGAGAAAAATGCTTGACACTTGGAAATCAAAATTCGACCACTTGGAGGTTACCAAGCCCACAATGACACCTCAGGAAAAGATGCCAACACCTCTGGAATGCAACTGGGACAGCAGGGGAAGCATGCCAGGGTGCATCTAACATGCCAAAGTCACAGCATTACGCCACTATCACAGCCACTATTCACTCCAAACACAATATAACCTTTATGTAAAGTGGAAAAAATACCAGGAAACCTTCTTACCTTTACAGTAGTATGAACAGAAAGACACATTTTAAGTCAAATAAATATTTTCATGCATCCCTTTAAATCACGTTGCCTATGACAACCGCAGATGGCATAGGCAAGGGGGATATCAAACAGCCCCCACCACTGTCATTGTGTGTGTGTGTGTGTGTGTGTGATGCGGTCAGACACGTCCTCTTTACATTTTCAAAGTCATCTGCCACGTCCATATGCCCTTATTACACAAAAGAGAGTGTGGGTCTCATGGCACACAAGGAGTATACAGCCGTATACCCTCTCTATGACGTATTGGAATGCCCTAGAGTAGGCAACAGGTGTTAGATTTTATGTTTCGCACAGCACGTAGAAGAGTAGTACCAGGCTTTTATTTTTTGCCTTGGTACACAAGGAGTATACAGCGGTATATTCTCACTAATGTAATTCAAGAATGCCCTACAGCAGGCAACAGGCGTTTGACTTTATAATAGGGATGGTCCGAACCGAGTTCGGATCGGGTTCGTGCGAACCCGTACCCTCGGTAATGATTCCCGCTGTCTGGCCGCTCCGTGCAGCGGGCGGATCCAGCGGGAGGACCGCCTGGAAAAATGGGATACAGCCATAGCCATAGGCTGTATCCCATTTTTCCAGGCAGTCTTCCCGCTGGATCCACCTGCTGCACGGAGCGGGCAGTCAGCGGGAATCCGATGCCAAGCGTTCGGGTTCATCCGAACCCGAACCTCGGCAGGTTCGGACCATCCCTACTTTATAATGTGGCGAACATCACGCAGAACAGTAGCACCACGCTTAAGTTTTTTGGCTTGGCACACAAGGAGTATACAGCTGTATACCCTATACAGACAGACAGTGGCATAGCTATAGGGGTCACACTGGTCCCCAATGGCGACCGGGCCCCTAGCTATAGGGGCCCGCTGCGCTCCCTTGCCACTTCCTGCCTCTCTGCAGTACTCCCGAATCAGCTGTGATAGCCGATTCGGGAGAACTGCACTGAGCAGTCTGGGGTCCTGTTTCCTCCCCTATCTGCTCTCCTCTGCTGTCGGGGGAGAAAGAACCTGGTGCACGGACCTGAAGTAAGATAGTAGCAGAACTGCAGTGAGCCTGCAGTCTGGGGTCCTGCTGGGGTCCTGTTTCCTCCACTTTCTGTTCTCCTCTGCTGTCAGTGCATGGGAGGAGGGGGAGGGGTGGAAGGACCCGGTGCCGGGACCAGGAGGAAGATGGAGGAGGGAGGCAAGGGTCTGCTGTCTGCTGACAACCAGGAGTTTCTTTATAATAAGTAAGTGTGTGTGTGTCTGCCTGCCTATCTCTGTGTATGAGAACTGTGGATGTAAACATTCAGTGTGGAAGTGCATGTGTATAAAGTGTGTTTCTGTATGTAATGTGCTCAGTAAATGTACTATGTGTGTTTAAAGGATGTATGTATGTATGTACAGTATGTGTGTATATGATGTATGTGTATGCATGCACAGTATTTATATGGTGTACGTATATGGTGTATGTATGTACAGTATATGTGTAGATGTGAGAATGACAAAATGATTAGAGAATGACACAGCACAGTCCATTAACTTTAGGGGACAGTGGTACAGCACATGAGGGGGAGGCAGTGGTACAGTACATAGGGTGGAGGCAGTGGTACAGTACATGAGGTGGAGGCTGTGACAGTTCATTAACACATGGTGGCACATTAGAGGGCGTCACTTTAAATTCATTGGAGGGGGGGGGGGCAAGTAAAAATTCTGCACCAGGGCCCATCAGCCTTTAGCTACGCCCCTGCAGGCAGATACACTGCAGCCTATTCCTCATACTGCACTCCAGCTGCCTGTCTGAACACACCTATGTGCTTGTGCTGCTAGCAATTTTAATAGCTGTATATCTTTAGATAAATGTGTTCTTTCAATAGCTTTAGCCCTAACAAGGGCTTTTGGGGGTCTCTTCTGCCTAAAATCACCTGATAACTGTCCCTGCTACACACTGCCTCCCTGTCCTTGTCCAAGTCACATCTGAAAACGAATCTCAAATCCACTATTCTATTACTGTAAAGGTCACATGGTTTAGCCAGCCAATGGATGTAGGTGATTTCTTTTCACTGCCTGTGTGCTCCTAGTGCCTGTCCCAAGGACAATGTATCTTCTAGGCAACAAAGAACCCAAAATCCGTTGTCTATCCTCTGGCTTCAGTCAGCTGTTTAGTTAAAAATAATAAATTTTTATTCTATACGCACTAATATCAACTGTGCTTGTTCTAGTGGTGATCTTTTATCATTTGGGAATTGTGCTACCTGGGAAGGGTTTCACAGGCACAGTGCCACTTAGCCCCACCTGCATCACCATTGTAGGCCCTGCCCCATGACATCATCGTCACATAGGCCCCACCCCGGTCATTGGTATAGGCCAACCTAGAGGGGACGGGCATGCACCATTATGCCACCTGTTCCAATGGGGGTGAGGGTGGGGCTTATGCGGCAATGATGTCAGGGAGGCTAGGGGCCTATGGTGGTGATGTGGGCGGGGCTAAGTGGCCGTGAAGCTCATCCAGGTGGCACAATCCACAGATGATAAAAGATTACTTTTTACTGAAACAAGCACCTTGACGTTCGATATAAAATAAGGTATGAAAACTGCAAAATTTACCTTTTACACCTGTGTAGGGGTACAGTGTCACTTTAAGGCAGACCAAGCCACTGCTATGGGGCCCATGCACTAAGGGGACCCGTCTAGCCAATGGATGTGGCCAATGTAGGTGGTTTTGGTGGCCTGAGCCACACGCTGCCATTGCCAGGAGGCAGAAGAGCACAGCACATGCCAGTAGAGCTGCAACGGGTGCGCTATCATGGGGGTCATCTAAGTTAGGGGCGCTGCACTGGGGTCATCCAATTAAATTAAAAGTCCGGCAAAAATTGTTATTTAATTATTGTATTGCCCCCCAAAACCTATACAAATCACCAATATACACTTATTACAGGAAATGCTTATAAAGTGCTTTTTTCCCTGCACCTACTACTGCATCAAGGCTTCACATCCCGGATAAAATGGTGATGTCACGACCTGACTCCCAGAGCTGTGTGGACTGTGGCTGCTGGAGAGGATGATGGCAGGGGGACACTGGAGGGAAATAGAGCATCCCTCTGCGATCATCCTCTCCAGCAGCCACAGTCCACACAGCTCAGGGAGTTGGGTCGTGACATCACCATTTTATCCAGGAAGTGAAGCCTTGATACAGTAGTAAGTGCAGGAAAAAAAACACTTCATAAGCATTTCCCGTAAGAAGTGTATATTGGTAATTTGTCTAACTTTTGGGGGATTACACAGGGAGATACCTGCTATAGGGAGGAGGGGTGGACAGCCCAGGGTACATGTAATCCACCCGTGTACACAGACAAAACTTGACAGCACCTTTCCCCATGCAATCGTTGGTGGCCGATAATAACAGCAGTCCAGCCAACACTTGACAGCACGCCCCCACCACTCATATATTATTTTGCTAGGGGCCTCGTGAATGCCAGCTACACCCCTGAATGCACACCAGTAAAATACATATGTTTTAAGAAGATTCAAGCAATACAATGAGATCCTCTTCGTTTCCAATATCTTCCTTGTGTAATGTACTTACCTTGTGCTGGTCCTGATGGGGGGACTAGTTAGCCAGCAGGAAGCAGGGACGCTGAGCCTACTAATTATCCGCGGTGTGCTGACTCCAGGATTTCTGATATCATCTCCTGGTTTTGACTCTGGTTTTGGCTTCTGACTCTGGTAATGTTTTCGACTTTGTCCCTGACATTATCGCCTGGTTCGAACTATTAAACACAGATTTTGATTCTGTTACTGAAGAGCCTGTTAGCTTCCCTTATCACCTAGTTTAGGAATAGGACTGTTGCCTAGTTGGGGGCCATTGCCTAAGGCAGATACCCCAAGTATTCTTCTCCCCCCCCCCCCCCAACCGAAAAGCTGTCACAAAAATAAGGGAATGATCTTCTCAAAGAGGTGGTCTTATGGAGAGGTTTCACTATACTGAAGTCCAATTACAGTAAATAAATAACAAATGCACAAATAAACTGCATTTTGCTGCAACCTGCCCTTAGACCACCCTGTTTAGACATTTAACTAGCAATTAGCTTTGCAGATTTATATGTATTTAATATAATTAAAGCGTCACTTCAAGTATTGCCTCCAAATAGAAAAAAAAATTGACAAAAATCCCTAATAAAAAGCGTTTTGTTAACTTCCTATACTGAGCGCTATCTTGTCATGAATATTCTGAAATCTTTACAACAGGTTCGTTTAATGTTAATGTATCAATTGTATCAAAAAAGTATTTCCTCCTTTACAACACTCTCAAACTTTACGTACTTACATGATGTGCATATAAAGTCATTAATTTTTATGTCATTTTATGATTTTTGGCCGAACAGACAGTATGCATGTCTGCATGTAGGCTAGCAAAACAAATGCATTTTGTATTCAAATTTATACAACTCCATACATTTTTATGCTGTTTATTTGAAAATTAATCTTTTCTCAGGCCTCAGAGACAGCAAATGTTGTCAAATTTTGAGGGCTACCTGCAAAGCCTTGGGGACTGCATTACCCTTATGCATAAGAAACAGCAAAATAAAATAAAAATAAATGAATTTTCTGATACGTCATGGCTAATCCCTTGAGCTGACCTACAAATGAATTATGGAGGCTGTGTTATAGGGCTGGGTAGATCTGGTGATTTCGCCCAGAGATTTATCTTATTTCCCAACTTATTTTCATATCTTACATTCCTTTCTTTTTGAATTACACTGTAAATAAAAGAACCAGGGACCCCTTTTCTTCTCTGCCTTTGAATTCATATTGGCTTGATAAATTAAAATGGTGAGATGAGTTTTGTATGACCCATCCTCAAGGATTTGGGAAATTTAGCTGATGCAAAACAAGGCATTAATTTGGCGAGGACTAACTCTTTACAACGCTTAGTACCCTGACAATGATGAATGGCATCATTCCAAGCAAATGGTAATTTCACTTTTTGTGACACTACTTTAGAGCAAAACCGACTTTCTCCACACAAAGAATTTGCAATCCTATTGAGAAGAGGCTGTACCTGAATATCAGAAATCCTTCATTGTTTAAATATCATCTGATATTCTTGATTGGCTTCAGACTGAAGGTTGAAGCTGAATTAGGGAGGTTAAGTCCTAACCTTGAAAGATTTAGCAGCCATTGAAATTGTGCTTTTGGGCCCTTATTGGTCTGTGTTTATAAAAAAAAAAAAAATCTTTAAAATTCAATGAGGGGAGGGAGGAAAAAAAAACACAAAACTTGTCACATTCATCAAGTGAAGTCACTGGAAAGACATCTACAGAGGAACACCCAAAAAGTATAATCTGTTAGAAGAACCAGCAGAGATGGAAATCACACAGATTGCAAAATATCCATCATACATGAAGAAAAACATTGTATCTAGACACATAAACATTTAGATTCTATAATATGACTACTTATTATAATTATAAAACCTAATTTTAGAACAACGCTATGTCCACCAAATTTTATTTTTCTTGTTCAAATCCCCATAAAGATTTAACCAATGCAACAAACTATGGAACTTTGGAAGAAAAAGACATTACTTATTTACCTTCTATCACCCCAAACCTGTTTTATATCCAAGAGCTGTATTCATAATTCTACTGGCTGATATTGGAAACAATTGATAAGCTCATTAACAGGTTGAAATGACTTAGTGCCAGTGAGAGTGTTTTACACCATGTATAAAATGTACTGTATGTCACAGCAGGTGATGTGGTATATTCAGGTGTTTTCCAGAATTTTTATATTAATGGCACATCCTTGGAACAGGCAATCATTATCAGATCAGTGGAGGTTTAACTACCAACAACTCTGCTGATCAGCTGATTAAAAAGGGTCACGACTAGAGATGAGCGAATCGGGTTCGGGTTCGAGACGATCCGAACCCGATCATTCTGCATTTGATTAGCCGGGGCTGCTGAACTTGGATAAAGCTCTAAGGTTGTCTTGAAAACATGGATACAGCCAATGACTATATCCATGTTTTCCACATAGCCTTAGGGCTTTATCCAAGTTCAGCAGCCTCCGCTAATCAAATGCCGAACGCTCGGGTTCGGATGGACTCGAGCATGCTTAAGGTTCGCTCATCTCTAGTCACGACACTCATGTCAGCACTGAGGCCTCTTCATTGCCTACCAGACACGGCTTTACCTGGTATTGCAGCTTTCCCTATTCACTTCATTCAGACAAGTTGCAATAACCAGGTACAGCCCTCACCAAACATATGGCAATGTGCAATGTAGGTTATAAAGAGACTGTAGCACTGCCAGAAATCAGACGCTCACAGATCTGATGTTGATGGTCTATTCCAAAAGTTAATAATATAGAACCCTCATAAATCCTCTTAAAAAATTAAACTTACTTTGGACAATAAATATTGTTTTTACTTTGTCTATATATTCATCTAATAATCAAAATGCTGAAACCTTAATGTGAATCTGTAAGCTGTAATTCCTGTTCTGAACTGCCTGTTACATAGTTGTTAGTTCAAGGAGACACATTGTACCTTTCATGTATCTGTCTGTGCTTCCAAAATGTATTTAATGTATTTAAGGTATCATCTGGGTTCAACTGAGAGGAACTAGATGAGATTGAATTTCTCTCTCTCTCTCTCTCTCTCTATATATATATATATATATATATATATATATGTACATATCAGTGAGTCAGTGAGCAATAATTAGGATTATCAGGTTCTACAATGAGCAGTGTCTAGTAGCTACAAGGAAGTTTTGTGTCATTATGTTTTCCTGTAAATGGGGAGTATTTGCCAGTTGGACTGTGTAGAGATGACGTTAATGCATTCTTTGCCTTTACATCTAACAACCATGTACAGTCATATAAATCCATACAAATATTATATAATGTAGAAGTCAGCTGCCACAGTAATAAAATTTAAATATGAAGCCTTAACAGATGTAGAAAAAGGGAAAAATGAGAATGTTGTTATGATGCATGAAGAAGAAATGTTCGGATGCAGGTGTCGCTCTACAGACAAAGATACTATTTCAGTGCAAGAATGTCTGGGAGATGTCCACTTCCCTATGAACAATACCATTCACATTCCTCACAGCATCCAAAACAGGAATATCATCTTATTTCCCATTAAGGATACAAATATGCATTTACTGTATTTCTCAGGAAAATACATGCAGCTGTCGGAATACCCAGATCTACTTAAGTACCTTTAACTAAGATGATTCCTAATACCACTTCATAAGCCAAGGTGTAGCTGGGGGCAAATAGGCCATGTTCCCCAGGTGCTGTCAGCAGTCTCTGAGCTGACAGGCCGCTCAGCCAATCACTGGCCAGGGCCGCTATGGAGATTGATTGGTTGAGTGGCCTCTTAGGAGAGGTAATGTATGCCAGTTTATTCCATTATTAGCTGTCAGCCACCCATCGCTATTACATACAGCGATATGCAGTCGGGGGCGATGATTTTAGGTCTACACCTAAAGACACGATCAGCTGATGATTGTTGTTATGAGCTGATTGTTGACTCTATTGCACAGGGTGATCAGCCAAATCTGCCTTATTCATCCGATTATCGCTCCGTGCAATCAGGCCCTAACTCTTCATGAAATTTGCTTTCTATTGTTTTTAGTGGGAGTCCAGGCAGTAGTTCACCTTGCACAAATTTTTGTATGTTGCCGATTTAGATCCGTTTGTGGAAAAAGAAATGACATTTTACTGTAAAATTGTTCCTGTGTTAGGTGGCCTGGAGCCAGATTAGTGAAGGGAAAGCTGCATCCAAAACTGTGGCCAAATATGCAGCACTGAAGTAAAAAGTGCAGAAATTAGTATACATCGGATTTTTCCTGCACATTAGACAGGATTTTGCCAAAGGAAAAATCTACTGTGTTAAGATGGTCTTACCACTGTGTCAGATGCCTTACACTGGCCTATTAGCTGAGTAGTTTCCCCACTGATCCCAACTAGCCTTATAAAATAGCTTGGGATGGTAAAGGTTTTGTTTCCTGAAGACAGCCTCGTCTGTCAGCTCCGCTACTATGGGTTATGGGTGTCTATGTGACTATGGTTTATGGGTCATGGGTGTCTATGTGACTCTCATTCTGATGAACTTGTACTCTATATCAGCTACAATATACTCAAATGAAGTCACGTTTAAGTTAAATATGAAGGCATGATTTTTTTTTTGTATTTGATAAGTAGAATTGAAGTTTTGATAAAAAAAAATTATTTTTGATTTCTTTTATGAAAATTCAGGTTCACATGAACCCTCAAAGTAAACTGTTAACCCCGTGGACAGCATAGGGGTCAGTTCATCTGCTGGCACACGGGTTAAAACGAACAGATGAGCCCCTTTTCCTTAGTCCCCTTACCAGAGGCTGAACTTGATCTTCTATCATTTGATGTCATGCAAGACCAGATAAATGACAAGTCTTTCGAGAGCCTGCAGAAGTCCTTTAGAACAGCTGCACAGCCTTCTCCACTTCTTTCCAGCAGGTTTCTCACTTAAGAAAAAAACACGCTTCATTACATCGCCTCTTACTTGAGCTGCAAGGGTCTATTCAAGGAAGATAAGCCTCTTAGAAATGAAGTAGCGTTGAATTTAGGTTTTGAGTGACAGCAGGAAGGTTTATCCATTGAACAGACAATACTGCATTCTCTGCATTAAGCTAGGAGGCGGACAATGATCTGTTTTTTAGGCCGCATCTCATCTCTTTCCCACAGCAGAAGGTGATTAGAGTGAGGAAACAGGGACTCAGAAAGAAAGCTGAGTAGTATCTCCCCAGCCCTCTGTTTCCTGAATAGGACTGGATGGAAGTTCTAGGCCAAGTGCATCAATCACAGATTAGCTATGAGGATGAGATGGGTTACCAGATGCTAAGGATGAACATATGGGCCACTCAATAAACTGGTAATATAACATGGACAAAGACTCAAAATACCCAATTTCTGCAAATAGGAATTAAGAAAATTCCCATAGACTCCAGAAATGTCTGGTCCTCCAGCTGCTGCTCACACTGTACTGCCATGAATAATAGCGGAATCCATTTTGTTTGCTGCACTACTTGTCATATGAGCATAGCTTTAGTAGCAGATTAACTAAACATTGTTAAAATTAGTTAGCAGTTCTGCAATGTTAAAGTGTCACTGTCATTATAATCTATACAAGCAGTAGATGTGATATAAAGCAAGTTTGCAATGTACACTCATTATTATTTTTTGTTACCATGCTTTAAAGCAAAGCTATACTTACTTGTATCCAGGTCCAGACTCATGAAGGCAGATTTTTGGTCTTGTGCTGGTTTAAAAAAATAGACCAAACACAGGATGTGTCCATTAATCAAATGACTGCCTTCTCTGTGAGTGGGAGTTTCTTTTTCTTCAACCAGTGTGAGATTAAAAAGTTGCCTTTTGGAGACTGAACCTAATGTAAGTATAAGTTTGTTTTAAAGCATGATAACTAAAAGTTAAATTCATATAAAGTGCACACTTGCTTTATTTCACATATACAATTGATTTAGATTTTGAAAGTTATAGCCATAGTGTTCATTTAATAATTCCTAGTGAACAAATGGCTTTCACAATAAACTTAGAGGATTATTCCCTTCTTAGACATTTCTCCTCAGATTATGCCATAAATGTCTGATAGATAAAGGTCTCACTCCTGGGACCACCACATATCTCCAAAATTGAGGTTCACTGACCCTCATTCTGCCTGGAGAGGCAGTCACTGGCATTCGTGTCCACAGAATGAACAGAGAGATTGCTGGGATTGTGGAAACAAGTTCCACTGTTCCCATAACTCCCATAGAAGTAAATAGTAACATCAGGGTTAGGTTACGTTCACACTATGTTTAACAGCATCTGCTGCATAGCAATGGGCGCTGTTAAACTGCCAGCCGCCAGGCTGCATCCAGGACGTTCCTGCAACCGATACCTCCGTATCAGCTGCAGGAACATTCTTTTCTTACAATTGACTTGTGCCCACAAATCAATTAGCCATTCACTCCAATGCAATGTGCGGCCGCCGCTGCACATTGCATTATGTGGTTAGCTACTATTTCCAACAGCTTCTGGAAATAATAGGCAGTTTCAGTATTTTAATGCCCTTTCTAAAGAACGGGCATTAACATAATGATGTGTGAACACAGCGGGCAGCATTGCATTGACTTCAATGCAATGCCGCCCCTGCAGTAAAGAATGGACGCTAATTCCATTGCAATCAACGTCTGTTCTTTACCTAAAAAGAATGCAGTGTGAACATAGCCTTAGGTGTACTACGCTGTTAATTTTACTCCCAAATTATGGAAACTGGAGCTTACTGTGTTCTGCTATTACCCTGATTCCCATAGAGGTGAATGGGAATTACAAAAACAGCAAAGCACTCCGTGCTTCATGCCTTATTTGTAACTGTCATGTTACAGAAACAGGATAGCTCACAGTGCTAAACTGTTTGTCTAACTCCCGTTCACTTCTATAGACATTACAGCTGAACACAGAGAGCCTGGCTGTTTTCATAATCTAGTACTTCAAATTAATATTTCTTTTATATAAATAAAATGCATATACAGTGGTGCCTTGGATTACGAGCATAATTCTTTCCGGGCCCGTGCTTGTAATCCAAACCCGCTCTTTAACCAAAGCAAATTTTCCCATAAGAAATCATAGACATGCAGACAATTGGTTCCACACCCCAAAAATAAGGATTTATTATTCTGAATAACATGTAATACAAATGAAACAAACATTCAGAAACAGCTGAATATGTGATATTATAAGTTACTGTACAGTAATGGAGAGGATGTGAAACACTAGGGCTGACAGAGACTGCAGGGAGCATGAAGGAATGAGCAGGGCAGATGTGGGCACATACATGCAGCACTCTCTGTCCGGGCAGAGAGGGGTTACAGCTATGGAGAGATTACCTCCACAGTCCTGTCCCCTGATGTAAGCCCCAGCCTGAAGTGGATCTGCTATGATTTGGAAGGTGAGGGAGACTTCCTGGGTCAGAGTACAGGGCTGTAGACCCCGCTATGCAGACCATGCCCCTTCTCCACTCTCGCTCCCACCCAGTACAGGGAGCTCTTAAACCAAAGCAATGCTCTTAAACCAAGTCACAATTTTGAAAAACTGTGAGCTCTTAAACCAAAACGCTCTTAAACCAAGTTTCTCTTAAACCAAGGTACCACTGTATTTAGGTGGTCATTGTCAGCTTCTTCCCCAAGGATTGAAACAGCCTCAGTAAAAACAAGAACACTTGTAATGTCAGAACGCAGTCACTGTGGAGACATTTTCACTCGTATTTCCATAAAGAATGAGCGACACACTTTTTGCACTGAAATTATACAATACAGTTATCTGCTTTGGATGATCACTTTTTGTAAGAAAGATCCACTTATGATAACTGCTGTCATCCCAGTGATCAGCTGTAAACGGTAGGGGAAACTAGCTGCAAGTGATGGATTTTCCTTAGAGTTTTTGTTCGTTTGTAGATGCTGGCACAGTTGGCTATTTGTCTCCATTGTCAATTGCTGTTTTGAACTTCTGGCAGATAATATTGTATCATTTCAATGATAATCAGATGGTGGTTATCTGCAATAGGGAAAGTAGAATAAGAACCTCTTTATACAGTAGATTAAAAACCACTGTGGTAGGTACATTTAGGTGTAGAACACCCAGGCTATGGTACAGAAACTGTGGTAGATCACAATAATACTGCAACTTCTTGGGGTTAAATTGAACAGAGTTTAAGTGCAGCTTAACTTTCAAATTAGTTAAAGGGGCTACATGAGGGCAATTTTCCAATAACATTGTAATTCCTTTCCATGGGCTTTTCTCCATCTTTTCACTTAGCTGCAATAGCAGACACAACCCATTGGCAAGACAGCAGACTATTTATTCTAATCTCAGAAACCCCTTTAATTGTATTTGAAACCAGCTATAAAATATACAAGTTAATATGTAGCACATTTATAGTATACTTATAAATATTTACCAGTTATTTCACGAGTCAGTGCCTTACTATGAAGAATTTATAAACATGTTTTCATCTATCCGACAAACAGAAAGCAGTGGACAGATCTTATAAACTTCTAGCTTTTTTATTATTTTCACTCTATATCATTCTTAACAATTTATGCAAATCAGGAGTCCCAGGTAGAGATCCACTTTAACAAGCTCATAGGCTTAGATGAGCAAAGTCTTGTTCCACATGTATGGTAAATAGAGTGGGTAAAACATAAAAAGCTGGTTCCACAGACATATGTGCAGATACTCACTCTGCAGAATGATTTATATGACTTGTTTTACTGAACATTTATCGATAGATAGAATGGGACATGAACTATAGAATATTTCTCCAATTAAGTTCAGCTAACATTATAAGATATCCATTCACCTTGTCAGGGACTGAGCTGCAAGGAACAAGGAAGTCTTTAATTTTCATTGACTATCACTGAGCTTGTTCAGAGAAACAGATTGAGTTATATCAACATTTGATATTATAATTATAAGTAAATCCTTCTACCATGTAAATTGAAGGTTCCAGTAAAAAATGCTGATGTTATTCATTTAGTGTTATTAATCCCAGTGGGAGCAGCCAGCCTCTTTCTGTTGTGTAGAGACACTTCAAGTGTTGTCGGTGTTAATAAACAAGCACATAGCTTTAGCCAGAACAAAACCAGCAGACAATGATACCAGATATACAATACTGGAATGAGTGTTGTGGGGAGATATACGAGCATGGCATCATATTATCATTACGTCGCCATTATACAAAGCTTTACAGGTAACAAGATCTCTTTTATCTGGTAAATTGTGTGGTATAAAGTGTCCCTGGGAACAAATGCTTTGAAATAACTTTTTTTTTTCTTAACTATGAAATTGAACAACCAATATAATATGTATATTAGACACAGAAAAGGTCAATTGCAAGCCACGGAATATTGAGGAAAATATGTATATTAGGCAATTATTCTGTGTTTATAGGACCACTCAAAGCACAACTGATTCACTATGATATACTGTACCTGATGAAAGGCATGAAGGGACAGTACATGGTTCAGGAATATTGTTTTTGGTGTCAACGCCCCCTCAGACCCTACACAAGGCATAACAAAAATCTGCTGTAATTTGTATTAAGGCAAAGGTGGCAAGAGGTACTAAAAAGTAAAATTTGAGGCTGGGTTCACACTATGTAAGAACGGCTGGTGTCAGTGAAGTTTATCCCGGCTGGTACTGCAGTACTGGCCAGATAAGCTTCAATTCTATTGAACTGGGATGCGGACGCATCCGTGTGTGCCTGCATCTAAATTTACCATTGAACACAATGGAGAGTGAGGCCGGAGCCGCACTCTCTACTGTGTGACCTGTCAGGCTTCGTGCTTTTTAACGAAAAGTGGCTGCACAAAACTGACATGTCAATTTTTAGTGCGTCAGCTAGGGATCCCGGCTGGAGCGTATACTATGGGGGGCATTTATGAAAAGGCGAAAATGCCTTTTTTGGCGCAGATGGGGCAGATCGGTGTCAAAATATTCGCAAAGGGTATTTTTGTGAATATTTTGTTCGCATCTGCCCCATCTGTGCCAGAGAGGGGGTGTGGCAGCACGCTGAGGGGGAGCGGGGGAGCGGTGGGTCAGGAAGGGCTCCGTGCGATCGGGATTTATGTAGAGGCAATGCGCCTCTACATAAATCCCCTGAGCTCTGGAGTTGCTGGGACATTTGTAAGCCTGTTGTAAAAAACGCCGGACTTCATAAATGTCCCCCTATGTGTATACACTCCGGCCGGGATACCCTCTCACTGCAGTACAACGTAAGTTTTGTATTAAATACGGACCTTGTTGCAAATAGGCAACAACAGCCGTGATTATTACAAAACTTTTGTTGTGTGAACATGGCCTGATTCTGTAAAAAGGGGACATTTTGGTACACATTTTTGGCATAAAAGTAAACAAATCACAGATTATACAAATATAGACTAGACAGTCTAAGGCTATGTTCACACAACTTCAAAAAAAGATAAACGTCGGCTGCCATTTCTATTTCAAAACACCTCCGTTTTTGCCGTGATATAATTTACTTCAATGCAATGCATTAAAGTCAATAGAATGACAGACCCCTAATTCATACAATGTATAAAAACGACATTGTCCGCACGGACGTCAAGATAATGATCATGGCTGCTTTTTGGAAAAGACGTCTGTTTTTTACGTCCATGCAGACAACATCCAGCATTTTATACACTGTGTGCAGTGGAAATCTGTCACTGCATTGAATACAATTAAATTGCGGCAATAACGGACATCTTTTTAAATGGAAAAATAGAAATGTTGTGTGAACATAGCCTATCACTGTCTAAGAAAAAAACTGTTGTGCATCCTTTACCCCGCTGTTATAGTTTTGCCCAGAGGATAAAATGTTAAAACCTTTTTACAGATAAAAATGTTACTGTTGTTTTTGGCCTACTGGCATTCCATTAGCCATCTTTTTTTTTACTGGGTTGCTAATATGAGGCTTTTGCTAGATGAAAAGCAGATTTTGTGGCCTTTATTTTTGGCACATATACACTACCGTTCAAAAGTTTGGGGTCACCCAAACAATTTTGTGTTTTCCATGAAAAGTCACACTTATTCACCACCATACGTTGTGAAATGAATAGAAAATAGAGTCAAGACATTGACAAGGTTAGAAATAATGATTTGTATTTGAAATAACATTGTTTTTACATCAAACTTTGTTTTTGTCAAAGAATCCTCCTTTTGCAGCAATTACAGCATTGCACACCTTTGGCATTCTAGCTATTAATCTGTTGAGGTAAGGTGGAGAAATTGCACCCCACGCTTCTAGAAGCAGCTCCCACAAGTTGGATTGGTTGGATGGGCATTTCTGGCGTACCATACGGTCAAGCTGCTCCCACAACAGCTCAATGGGGATCAGATCTGTTGACTGC
Organism: Dendropsophus ebraccatus; assembly: GCF_027789765.1. NCBI lineage: Eukaryota > Metazoa > Chordata > Amphibia > Anura > Hylidae > Dendropsophus > Dendropsophus ebraccatus. The sequence goes on along the minus strand of NC_091459.1, from coordinate 78,184,343 downwards.
GCTGGCCACTCCATTACCGATAGAATACCAGCTGCCTGCTTCTGCTGTAAATAGTTCTTGCACAATTTGGAGGTGTGTTTAGGGTCATTGTCCTGTTGTAGGATGAAATTGGCTCCAATCAAGCGCTGTCCACTGGGTATGGCATGGCGTTGCAAAATTGAGTGATAGCCTTCCTTATTCCGAATCCCTTTTACCCTGTACAAATCTCCCACCTTACCATGAAGATGAAGATGCCAGTTGGGGACCTGTGAGGCGTCTGTTTCTCAAACTAAAGACTCTAATGTGCTTATCTTCTTGCTTAGTTGTGCAACGTGGCCTCCCACTTCTTTTTCTACTCTGGTTAGAGCCTGTTTGTGCTGTCCTCTGAAGGGAGTAGTACACACCATTGTAGGAAATCTTCAATTTCTTTGCAATTTCTCGCATGGAATAGCCTTCATTTCTAAGAACAAGAATAGACTGTCGAGTTTCAGATGAATTGACTCCACAAATGTGATGCTCCAGAAACACAATCTGCTCAAAGGAAGGTCAGTTTTGTAGCTTCTGTAACCAGCTAGACTGTTTTCAGATGTGTGAACATGATTGCACAAGGGTTTTCTAATCATCAATTATCCTTCTGAGCCAATGAGCAAACACACTGTACCATTAGAACACTGGAGTGATAGTTTTTGTTTATAAGGGTACAAACACACACAGCAGATACGCAGCAGATTTGATACTGTGTTCAGTTATTTACATCTAATCTGCTGCGTATCTGCTGCCTATCGCAGCAGTAAATACGCAGCGTATATGCCGTGTGTGTTTGTACCCTAAAAGTTAGGACTAGTTTAAAGTTATCTTCATTGAAAAGTACAGTGCTTTTCCTTCAAAAATAAGGACATTTCAATGTGACCCCAAACTTTTGAACAGTAGTGTATAACTTTGTGATTGATACCACTATGATTTATGCCAGCTCACTTGCATAAATTGTAATAAATTTGGTGGGCACTGTGGACCCCCCCCCCCCCCCCCCCCCCACGCTTTATGTCATGCACTGATGTCACAAAGTTTGCAACATTATCTTTAATCTGCAAGTTGTTTTCAATAAGGGAATACTAGTTTTGTCTATGTTTATGACTCAGGGGGCTAAATGTTGAATGAAAAAAAGAAAAAAATATATTTTTATGAAAAAGAAGAATGTAATCATTGAAGCACAGATTAGCAAAAAGTTGCAAATCACACTGGGCAGGGCTTGGTTTAACCACATGGAACTGTGGCCACCCCTGCGCCAATTTTATTACAATTTTGTATATATTTTAGTTTAAATATACACCAGCTCGGAGCCAGCATACATTACTGAAGCTGGATTTCCAGCCAGAATTTCAGCCCCAGTAAAAAAATAAAAAAAAACATATATATTTATTCTCCAATCATAATATATATATATATATATATATATATATATATAATTTTTTACATTACTGCTTCTCACATATAATGGATCTCTAATCAGAGAATAGGTGCTGCATTAGTTGCTAGTTGTGGTGCTGAAGAAGTTAAGTGCCAGGAACAGTGTTATCTCCAATACAGGCTGCTACTGCAAGAGTCTAGTTGTCAGCAGGACCACTCATCTGCAGCTCCTCTAGTGGACACAGCTCCTGTACCCACCAGACCCCTATTAAATCCATGGTGAATGTAAAAATGTACTGTTTCCCTCCATGTAGATGTACTTGATGCAGGAAGGGGTTAACAGGGTTTAAAGATAACAAAATGTAAATTATCTTCCATAGGTTAAATAGAATAGTGCCACCCAGTGGTCAAATAATTGTTCATAGGTTCTTCCTATATAAACTGCAGTCATATATCATGTTACATGCCTAAACATTTTTTTAGACCACTGTGCATTTTACAGAGTATTTAGTATAGGAAGAAAGGAATACCAAGGTATGGTGCATACAGTAGTATTATGGCTCACTAGAGTTGCGGTTTTATGTAGTTCTTACAGTTACTTAGATTTTTTTCCTGTACTTTCCTGTCTCTTATGTTTAGAAATAAATCACAAGGTCTATGGGGGGAAATTTATTGATTAGTCTTATAACTGAGATTACTTTTTCTGTGTGCCTTTTTTTATTGCAGGGTTCTTGTGTTAAATTTATCTATTGTGCACAAAAGCCTCTGTGAATTTGCACAATTTTTCTGCAATTTTTACATTTTACATTTCTTTTAAAATAAGCTTTTTTTTTTTTGGGGGGGGGGGGGGGGGGGGACTACACAAGGGTGAATATAAGTCAGCCTAGAAAAAACTGTGTACACCTAAGGTAAATTATCTGTTATCACATGAGCAACAATGTATTAGTGTAATATAACTTCACAGCCTAAAAAAACTGCTTTAAATTCAAACACGTGCCACATCAAAAAGGGCACAAATCAAGTATATTCACCCAAATATCTCTATATCTATATCTTAAGTAGGTGCTAGAGAAACCTAAGGATGATCACATATTTACTTTCTATTATAACAGTGCTGTGATGTAATAATAGAGGAACATGAGAGTAGAAAGCAAGCAATGTAGTGATAGATATGATGGAAAATTTCCTGTGTCATCCATTAGAGGGCTCTTTATGCCACTGCTTGAGTTACAAGGCATTCTAGTGGCATTGTTGGGATTGTGAAATAAAAGAACAGATCAGTATACCTGATTTATTCTTAATATATTAAATAGGTGTACGAGTGAGAATCAAACAACAATGTAGCCGAAATATTCAACATAACAAAAATACCCACTACCCCTTAGCAGGTCCTGGGGGTATGAGTAGAGTTTTAGCAAATCATCCTATTCAAAAAGGGAATCTTGTTTAGGCTGTCTCCTATGTACAGTATTTCTGTACCTTAGTGTCACCAGGGTCATAATCGCTCCGTGTGTTTAACCTCAGGAAATGGTGCCATAGACTTTGCAAACAAAATGCTGATGCTTTCATTCCAATCAGTATCATGTTAGAAAGTCCAGCCAAAAAAAGTATTCATTTACCTGACCCGTCATTTTGATCTTGTTTCATTGTCGGGACAAGTTAGTTGGCCTTGGAGTTTAAAAGGGGGAGAAGGGAGTCTGCCGCAGCCCTGAGATGTGTTAGAGACACTGAAAGTTTTCATTTTAACTCCTTAATGAGCCTGACCTCTGGCCTACACTGATGACTTCCATACTTTTATTAGTGTGCTTTCCAAATACATTTGACACTAGTCACAATTCTGACAGGGTTATAACTAATGAAACCATGCTCAAAAATAATGATCTGAAATTGCATGTCCTTTTTGGTGGGGGAGGGGGGGGGAGGCCTAATTCACATAAACATTAGGGATGACAACCGTCAGTAAATCTACTCACAGCCAGTTAAAATGAACTACAGTTTTTATGCATTGATACAAAGAGCCTATAAAGAAGTCAAATTATTTTCCATACACATAAGGCAGTAGAGCTATCAGTGAGATTATAAATTCTCTCCTTGCACTCCTAGATCCACCTTCCTTCATTTTCTTTTCCAGCAAATTATATTAGAAAATTGTTTCACTTAACCTTGGACACTCAAAGCCAGATGCAGACTCCGTTTACTACTTAGTTTGGTTTACCAGTTAACGTATAGCTCAGCAGCACTGAATTCTCTCTAACTGTGTGGAATACTATACTGTAGCTACTACATTTTATTACTCATAGGGTAATGTTTAGGTTAAGTATTTTAGTTTGTAGGGATTTATTCAGACAGGAATATGTCAATACTATTGGCATTGTCCATCTCCCACTTCTTGAGTCAGTTGAAGAGGTAAATTGAGTGGGTCTTCATGGCTAGATCGCTTAGTAAAGTATGGTACAATATAGCATATTTTAGAAGCAGAAAGCAATAAATTATATTTCTAAATAAGTTAAAATTTGCAAAAAAGGAAATACTTAAAACAAACTCTTACAAGTTTAGTAAAAGCAAGCAATGCATTTGACGTACTATTTTCTGAAAATAATCATTCTAGATTCTGGATATAAATTTACCCAGTCAGATCCAAAATTATAATAGTATTTTTCTTGGCAGCATATAGAACTTTTAAAAATCATTCACCTATCCAGGAGGGCAGCACAGAGCATTTCTACGCCAAGAATGTGCTCGTTCTCACTTTGAATTACTCAGGTTAGAATGAAAAACAAATCTGAGCCTTTTTATGCACCAAATATGCCAAGACAAAAAATGATCAAAGGCACGGTCGCCCATGTGGAGTCTGCCATGTTTTTCATCTTCTCTGGTAATTAATAATTGGTTTCAAAAATCCTGTCTGCTTGACCAAATCTCCACAAGTCAAACATGGTATATTATACAGTCAAAGCGGATATTGCTGGACTGCACGACTACGCACTACATCAGATGTCGAAAGGTTATTGTGACGTTTTAGTTGTGTTTCTTATAGTATCAGTATTTATTCTTATCAAAGTCTTAAAATATAAAAACTAGTCATCTAGCATTACACTTCCTAACTTGTACTCTGGTTACTATGGCCAAGTGCCCCACTGACTGCTCATGTTTTCATACAAAAGGCAAATTATATGTTTCATCTAATTTATTAAGTTCCTCATAATCATATTTACCTTTTAAGCATCAAACTATTGTAAAAAGTACTTATAAATGGCTAATATAGATATTTGGGGACATTTATGAAATGTCCGCCTGAGGTGTACGCCAGGAATAAATTCGCCCCTTCTCCCTGGCGTACGGAGACCCCCGCTCACCCGATGAGCTTAGGGGGTGCAGCAAAACGGGAAGGAGGCATGGCCTCCTCCCGCGCCACATTTATCATGCTCTCAGGCGTAAATCATGATCCAAATCTATACCTGCTGGAGACTTCCACATAAAACTAAAGGAACAGTCTGTAAAAGTCAATTGGATTCCCGCATTAATAGTGGCCCTGTCAGCAACCTGAGGCCCAAGTGCCCAGCGGCATTCACCAACATGGAAAGAGCCCAACCCATCTTCTTCTAGAGCCCTATTTGAGAGCACACACTGTACTGTAAATGAGCAACAATATTGGGGATCTGCTCTAGTTTACAAAGCTTGGTAGTTGTGCTACGAGGTCTAGGATCAATTGATCTACAATCAGCTATCAGCTGAACATCCCTTACTACACAGGGTGTTTGCGCATTTAATGGCTGATTACTGGCCCTATTACCGGCCAATAATCACCCAGTGTTATTCAGCTAATAATCACCCTTGTTAACCAGGGAGAGTAGGTGCATCTTTGGGGGTCTTGCCGAGCTGGGGAACACCCCCTGGGTACTTGAGCCCCATTTACATGTGAAACAGGCTGCTGATAGGTCTGCTTTGAGACATACCTTACTTAGGGTAAATTCACACACTGCTAAGTTGCTACAGCATTTTACAAACCAAATTAGGAGATTTGACTTGTGAAACATTCACCTATAGCTGAGAAAAATGATCTGAAATTAAGGGCACACTTAGGGTGGCATTCCACGGGCTGACTAGGGCCCAATCAATGATGTAAACGAGCGCCGATCTGCTAGATCGGTGGTCGTTTACTGGGCCTATTCCATGGCCCGACAATCATTTAGCGAGGGCTGCAGGGACATCATTACCGATGTCCTAGCAGCCCTTGTTTCATACTTTACCTCACCAGGCTGCAGGTCTTCGCCTTCTCCCGGTCTCGCACGGCAACAGCAGCTTTGGAGTGGCCTGTCTGAACTGACAGACCGCTCAGCCAATCACTGGCCGCGGCGGTCCCAGCCATTGATTGGCTGAGCACTCTGTCAGCTCAGACAGGCTGCTCCGAAGCTGATGCTGCCACGTGGGACCTGGAGAAGGAGAAGACCTGCAGATTGGTGAGGTAAAGTATGATATTTTCAAAACGTTGGTCGCCCACCGCGCACTGCTCTTCCACGTAGCGATGGGCGGGTGGCGACCGATGATTTTAGGTTTGAGCCTTAATAAACGATAATCGTTAATGAACGATGATCGTTCTCTCTATTCCACAGAGCGATAATCGACCGAATCGGGACAATTCGGCCGATTATCGCTCGGTGGAATAGGCCCATTAAGGTTTTGGAATCCACAAGATATTAATTCTTTCATGGATTATCACTGATTTTATTCTTGTACTGTAATGCATTGGGTAAAATTCTCCCTGTGGAGAAGGCATGTATTGCAATGTGCTCCTCCATTGGTAGCCATGTATGAATGGATGAGCCAGTCAGCTGCATACAGGGACAGGCACCAACAGGGCTGTAGAATCGGTAAGCCGCAGCTCCGACTCCTGAATTTTATCAGGACTGACTCCGACTCCTGCTCCTTCATAAATGGCCGGTCATATACCAGGGGAGTTATTTATCACACTGGCTCAGCAGCTTCTCCCTAATGTCCTACATGATCCGGGGGCAATTTCTGAGGGAATAAGGAAAGATATAAAGCAGCTTCTCCTGTGTGTGCAGTGGATGCAGCCAGTCTCCAGCCTCCATATCCTGAACAACTCACAACTAGACTAGATGGAGCAGGTGGTCTTTAAGTTTCTAACTAAATATTCACCATATACACAGAAACACTGCTAACAATGCCAGATGCCTGAAATATAGTGGTCAGCCATAGAGATACAGAGGGGGTCACACATAGTAATATAGAGGGGTCACACATAGTGATATAGAGGGGTCACACATAGTCATATGGAGGGGTCACTGTGGGTGTGGGGGCACGCCATAGCACACACACACACAACCTGCTGCAGCCATAACATATACACACAGCCTGCTGCAGCCATAGCACACACTCACACAACCTGCTGCAGCCATAGCATACACACACAGCCTGCTGTAGCCATAGCATACACACACAGCCTGCTGCAGCCATAGCACACACTCACACAGCCTGCTGCAGCCATAGCATACACACACAGCTTGCTGCAGCCATAGCATACACACAGCCTACTGCAGCCATAGCACACACTCACACAGCCTGCTGCAGCCATAGCATACACACACAGCCTGATGTAGCCATAGCATACACACAGAGCCTGCTGCAGCCATAGCACACACACACACACAGCCTGCTGCAGTCATAACACACATACACAGCCTGCTGCAGCCATAGCATACACACACAGCCTGCTGCTGCCATAGCATACACTCACAGCCTACTGCAGCCATAGCATACACACGCAGCCTGCTGCAGCCATAGCACACACACACACAGCCTGCTGCAGCCATAGTGCATACACACAAATACACAGCCTGCTGCAGCCATAGCATACACACACAGCCTACTGCAGCCATAGCATGAACACACAGCCTGCTGCAGCCATAGCGCACACACACACACACACACACAGAAGCTGCAGCCATAGAACACTGAAGAAAAACACCACAATGAGGACAGAGGTTACTGCTACACTACTTATGTCTTCTCCTCCTCCTGATCTATATTACACAGGATATCTCCATATTACACTGCTGCTCATATACAATCATCCAGCATCCAGGAAGAGAACAGCACAGATCTCCCCCCACACAATGGACTCTTCCAGCTCAGGAACACGCTGCCAAATATTGACTGACAACTTTTCCCCGGCCACCTTTATCTAATAGAGCCAGTGTCCTATTAGAATGCTGCTCATAATATGTATTGATGAGCAAAACGTATAAAATTCATATCAAAACTCAATTCTAAATTGTTCTAAGATTTTTTTTAAAGCTGGAGTCGAAGTCGGTACATTTTTTCTGACTCCGACTACAGCCAAAACTAACTCTGACTCCACAGCCCTGGGCACCAAGAGGTGGCAGAGCTGCATTTTTAGAGTGAACAGGGCTGCAGAGAAAGCTCCCTCTATTAGTAACTGATCTGCTACATACACTGTGACAAATAATATGTAAAAGGTGGCTGAACCCTTTATGCTTAGATACAAGTCATCTGAAGTGACTGATACATACACAGTGAAAAATAGTATGCAAAAGGTGGCCAAACCCTTTAGAGTATGTGAAGTTCTGCCTGTCCCGAAGACTCAATGATATTCTGAAGCTCATTTCTTTAGGCGGACAGCGGATTGAGCTTCAGAATATCATTGAGTCAATGAGACAGGCAAAACTTCAAGCGGAGTCTGCTGCACGGACTTCACTTGACATTTCTGTGCAAATTCTGTAGTATACCCTACCCTAATGCTTAGATACAAGTCATCTGAAGTGACTGGTTTTGAGTGATTTCAGCCAACCTTTATTTGAAAATTATATATGATCAATTGTTTATGATGGCTGAAGGCCATCTGTCTACCAAAAACTTGATCAGCCAGGTTGGATTTTTTTTTTTGTATAGTCAGCTGAAAATTTGGCTGGTCATTCACCACTGAGATTCTTTTTTAATCTTCATGATCTTTCATTTTAGTCTGCTGGGCAGTCTGTGCAGTTGTATAGCATGAACAATCCCTTGGGCCACTGATCGGCCACATTCTGGCCCATTAACATCCTATGTTTATGGCCTATGTTTAGGAACCTAAAGCATCAGGTATTCTTTACCAATGGACAAGGTAAGGAAATTGGACTACTTTTGTATTGGTCAGTCTTAGAAAATAATAGTGGTCAACCACATTAAATAAATGTTGGCCAAAAGACCATCTTTTCAGCAGTTTGACTCCAGACTACAGATATCAGTAAAAAAAAAAAAAAAGTTGGGCATGTCGGATTTTAGTCCCCAACTGAAAAAAAAAAAAACATGCAAGCTTGGCTGAGCTGGTATACTGTGTTTATAGGGGAGTTGGGGGGGGGGGGGATAGCTATCAGCCAGATGAGTTACAGTAGCTAAAATGCATGACTTATTAATGACCGTTTTTGTAACCTGTTCTTGTAATCATTTATTAAGGGGTTAACAAGATTTCATAGCAAAATCAAAAAATGCTACTGAAAAGTTCACCCTCTTATCATTGCATAGGTACTTCTCCCACCACTTTGCTATATGCCCCTCCACATATATGAGTTTTCCCCTAAAGTATGTTGCCTTGCAATGATTACCAGCTTTTATTTTAAGGCTGGCAGGAACCTGAAGTTATATTAACGGCTCCTTGGTGGTATAAAGCAAACATTCATTGTGCGTATCAATAAAGCAATAACTAAGGCTTTTTTCCTCTGTATACATAAGTAAAAATATTGGGATGACCTAGACGTCTAAACCAAATGGTATTCTGAAATAATTAGGACTTTTCCCCTGAGATATATTTAACCCTTATAAAGTTAGCGCATTGAAGACTATAGCTGACCAATAAAACAGCAAGAACAGCAATGTTCCATGTAAAATCCATCCCCTTTTACCTGTTTCCATCATAAAATATGTAACAGTCTAAATGCTCTCCTGCTGCCGGGGTCCTTAAGCACAGGTGGCACACATCTGACTCCACATATTATAATTCTCCAAATATTAATCCAGTGACTGGTCTCAGGTTAACAGCAAACACTCAGTTCATATGTAAAGAGTGCATAAAACAAGGGTGCCAAAAATCCTTTATCTGTTTATTTTTCTTCGCTTTAATGTGTTTTTAGGGCTGTAGCATACCAAAAGTTGTAATGTTCAGTTCTAGTTTATAAGATAATATATATATGAAATATTTTTTCCATATGAAAATACAGAGAAATGTACTTTTATATAGAAAAGTACTTTTACTGGCAAGAAGATCTTAAATCCTGCTTACCCGGTTGTGCTAAACCTATTTAGCTACGTACAAGCACTCCCCATCTATTAAAAGAAAAATCTTTTGTGAACCTATTGCAGCTTTAATAAATGCACACTATAAAATTCACTAATGTCCCTATGGAACCTATATGTCCAATGTCGATTTTCCTTAATACAATTCACTTCTTACAAATTCAACTAAAGTATTTAAACATTTACTAAGGTTGTCATAAACACTTTCCTTATACTTGATCAAATTCAGCTCCAGACTTAATAATGTTAACTGTAGTTATTTAATTTTGAAACGCAAAGACCAAAAGCTCAGAAATGTATAACATTATAAATCTAGTTACTGAGATGTAGTATTTCATATACAGGAAGACAAACACACAGTGAGCCCCGAAGAGGAAAAGGGTTCAAATGGTCATCCAAAAGCCTGCCTAGAGGTGAAGCTATTAGTGATGGAGTCATACTAAGTGGGACAAGCTTGCCTGCCGAAAGGGACGTTTTTAAAAAGTCAAGGAATTAGAAACTAAGTTTTTTTTTTCAAAACACAAACACAAAACTATTCAATTACAGACATTATTTTTATTACTACTACTTTACAAACAATAGAACGTAAGGATACTCATGGCATGCACCAAATGTACTTTACTCAGTAAGGGGAGGCAAGGAGCACAAAGTAAAGGACTGTTAATCCCGATGATGTGAATAAGTTAAAAAAAAAATATATATATATATATATATATATAAACAGGGCATTTCAGCAGGGGCTGATAGCTACATTGTGGGGGGGGGGGAGCTCAGTAATTAGTCTTGTTGTCTTGTGGTGTTGGACTTCAACAAGGCAGCTATCAGCCCTGTTCTCTTCCATGTCATGCTGCCCTTTCTGCTACCTTTTCTACTGAGCTACTCCAATATTAACTCTGGCTACAGGGGCAGGGCTAAACTCAATGTGGAATTCCAGTCCATAGGAGGGGCGCCCACCCACCTACATGATGACTCCACCTGTGATCATCAGAAGACATCACAGGAAGTACAGTATAAGCAGAGTGGTCATGTGACCATATATATACAGTTTATATATACAGTATATATATATATATATTTTTTTTTTTTTTTTTTTTTTATTATATCATTTTGTAGCATCAGGTGCCTCAATTCCAACTCTATTATTGTGAATGTAGATCTGAGGGGGGGGGGGGGGGGGGAATCTGCCTGAAAGGGGGAACTTGTTGTTTAAGGGGGAACTTGTTGTTTATACTGTTTGAAACAAAGTTATTATCCACCTGACTATTTAGGGAAAATCGAGTATAATTAATTAAATAATAAAATCTCTATACCAGGGGTACTCAACAACTTTTAGGGAAGGTCCACTTACCAAGGTCTATTGTCAGGTGAAGGTCCGAGCTGAACATCAGTAGTAAACCTGTTGTTTTGTTAACTTTTTACAGACATTGTTGAAGTATTTACATACAGAATTGATTCTTATTAGTAGGAAAACTGGCATTTTTTTCTCTCTCACCAGTCCTTTGAAATTAGGTACAAAGGGGGTGACTGCCCCAAGTAGTATATAGCCCCCATGTTGGTCCCCAGTAGTATAAAAACCCCTGTGCACTCCTCCAGTAGTATATAGCCTCCCCATGCGCTCCCCCAGTAGTATATAGTTCCCCCTGTGCGCTTCCTTATTAGTATATAGACCCCTGTTTTGTGCTCCCCAGTAGTATATAGACCCCCTGTGCACTCTCCCAGTAGTACATAGTAGCCCCCCCGTGTGCTCCCCAGTAGTATATAGACCCCCTGTGTGCTCCCCCAGTAGAACATAGCCCCCCGTGTGCTCCCCCAGTAGTATATAGACCCCCGCTTTGTGCTCCCCAGTAGTATATATAGCCCCTCTGTGTGCTCCCCCTCCCATATAGCCCCTCTGTGTGCTCTCCCAGTAGTATATAGACCCCCGCTTTGTGCTCCCCAGTAGTATATAGCCCCCCTGTGCTCTCCATATAGCATATAATATAACCATTGTGTAACAAAATTGGATATGCATTTGGCTCTTTAATCCCATGCCAACATTTCATTTATAGGAGCTGGATCCACTCTGCCCCATCTAAGCTAATCACAGAATTAGGAAGTGCCCAGTGGCTGACATGGCATCTGAAAGGCTAGTGAAGACCCCTAGGTCTGCTGTGTTAGTGTTTCTATTAAGGGGTGTATTAAAGCAATTACAGTACAATAATCTATAATACATAAGTATTACTCTACATTGTACCAATAATTAAACCCCTTAGTGGTCAAGTCCCATAGTGAGACTACAATAAACTGGAATAAAGTTTTTTGAAGTATTTAAATACTCAAAATATAAAGATACAAAATACTCAAATACTAAAAAAAAATACTGGAGAAAATACCTCTATGAAAATAAACAATTACAAGTCCAAACTCTAAAAATAAAATATTATTTATCCTGGAAGGCAAAATAGTTTTTTCTTTTCCATCCCACCAATATTTTCTTTTTCAAGTTTCTCCATCTATATAATAAAAATGAAAGTCTGTCTGTCTGTCTGTACCAAATAGACTTCCAAACGCCTGAACCATTTGACCCAAAATTTGGCACACAGATACATTGGGTGCCCGGGAAGGTTATTGCGAAGGTCCTGTCCCCGCCAGATGTACAGAACAGGAGGGGGAGGGGGAAGAGTGGCGCCCCATATAAATAAATGGGAAAATCTCCACACTGCACACAGGTGATATAATTAGCTGCAGCTGCCCAGCAGTTGGCAGTTGGGAGCCTTAGCAACCAATAGGATTACTACTTTCACAGGGAGCTGGAATGTGAATGGTTGCTAGGGCCAGCTGCCTCACAACAGATCCACAGAAATAACTGGTAGACCCCCTACTCCATCTATACAGTACATGTATACAGGACCTCCTACTCCATCTATACAGGTATACAGGGCAGTATTACCAGCTGCTGCTGCCCTAAGCACTAAACCTGAAGACGCCCCATCCTCACTCACCAATTAGCATCAGGATAGGTAGGTAATAGCTCCAGACGTCACATTTAACACCGCTACACTAGACCTGTCCAATACCGCCATACTGTGACTGGATAACACTGCCATACCAGACCTGACCAATACCGCCTTACTGTAACTGGATAACACGGCCACACCAGACCTGACTAATACCGCTATACTGTGACTGGATAACACCGCCACACCAGACCTGACCAATACCGCCATACTGTGACTGGATAACACCGTCATACCAGACCTGACCAATACCGCCATACTGTGACTGGATAACACCACTATACCAGACCTGACCAATACCGACACACTGTGACTGAATAACACTGCCATACCAGACCTGACCAATACCGCCATACTGTGACTGGATAACACCGCTATACCAGACCTGACCAATACTGCCATACCCCCACTCGAAAAGACACCAGATTTTCTGAACGGGAGGGTACTGCCCCTCTGCAAGGTGCTACCCTAGGCACCAGACCATGGGTGCCTAATGGTAAATACGACCCTGCAGGTATACAGGACACTACAGGTATACAGGACCCCAAAACTATACACTACAGGTGCACGGGACCTCTACCAACTATATGCTACAGGTATACAGGACCCCAAACTTTACACTACAGGTATACAGGACCCCAAAACTATACACTGCAGGTATACAGGACCTCCACCAACTATATACTTCAGGTATACACTACAAATATACAGGAACGCCACCATCTATATACTATAGGTATATAGGACCCCAAACTATACACTACAGGTATAAAGGACCTCCACCAACGCTATACTACAGAAATACAGCTCCTTCACCAACTCTATACTACAGGTATACAGGACCCCCAAACTTTACACTACAGGTATACCGGACCTCCACCAACTATATACTACAGGTTTACAGGACCCCAAACTATACACTATGGGTTTACAGAAACCCAAAACTATACACTACAGATATACAGGACCTTCACCAACTCTATAATACAGGTATACAGGACCCCTAAACTTTGAACTACCGGTATACCGGACCTCCACCAACTATATACTACAGGTATACAGGGCCCCAAACTAAACACTACGGGTTTACAGAAACCCAAAACTATACACTACAGGTATGCAGGACCTTCACTAACTCTATAATACAGGTATACAGCAACCCCCCACCAACTCTATACTACAGGTTTACATGACCCCAAACTATACACTATAGGTATACAGGACCCCAAAACTATACACTACAGGTATACAGGAACTCCACCAACTATATACTACAGGTATACAGGACCCCAAACTTTACACTACAGGTATACAGGACCTCCACCAACTGTATACTACAAGTATACAGCACCTTTACCAACTCTATACTACAGGTATACAGGACCCCCCAAACTTTACACTACAGGTATACAGGACCTCCACCAACTACATACTACAGGTATACAGGACCCTCAAACTATACACTACAGGTATACAGGACCCCCGAACTATATACTACAGGTGTACAAGACCTCCACCATCTATACACTACAGGAATCCAGGACCCTCAAACTATAAACTACAGGTATACAAAACCTCCACCAACTATACATTACAGGTATACAGCACCAACTATTTACTACAGGTATACAGGACCCGCAAACTAAACAGTACAGGTATACAGGACCTTCACCAACTATACACTGCAGGTATACAGGACTTCCAAAACTATACAATACAGGTATACAGCCCCCCCCCAACTATACACTACTGGTATACAGGACCTCCCTCAACTAAACACTACAGGTATACAGCCCCCCCCCCCAACTACACACTACAGGTATACAGGACTCCCTCAACTAGACGCTATAGGTATACAGCCCACCCACCACCCAACTATGCACTACAGATATGCAGGACCCCTAAAAACTATACACTGTAGGTATATAGAACCCCTCCAACTATGCACTACAGGTATACACTAATTCCACTGATGAAACAATACCTTTAGATTGGCCTCCTGAGCACCTTAGAACAAATCTAATTAAGACACTGACACTTTATACCCGGGCAGCGCCGGGTATATTTTCTAGTACTTTATATATTACAACTCATCCTGAAAGAAAGTCCTTATATGACTATGTTTACAAAAAAAAAGTGAAATCACTGAGATGCTAAGGGCAAAGAACTAGTTGAATTAGATAGCTATAGGCTATGTTTACGTGACATTTTATGTTTTTGTTTTTTTTAAAAAGCAGTAATTTTAAGTACCAAAGTCTTTAGCCCTTGAGTACCAAGTCATAAGTCCTTTTGGGTGTGGTTCTTTTTTGAAGGTCCTTTCAATTTAGTAGTAAAGACTGCAAAAAGACATGAAAAAAAATTTAAATGTGTGAACAACTAAAAATAACATCCATTGTTTGCAAAATAATGTCTGCAAATAATTCTCATGACAATTAATTTGATGTCCATGGAAACTATGTCTGTTATTCAATACACTATGAATGCTGCGCCCCTGGTCTATATCAGCGAGAAGGCACAGATTTGCCCCTTCTGGCTGGCGTTCACAGTCAGAACAATGTACTATTCCTTGTTTAAAAATATTTGAGCAACAGGTATTCAAGGGTTTTATAATTGCAGAAATTTACTATTAAAGAATTAAAGAATGCAGATCTACCTGTTTGCTAGCATGATTGGTCGTAATATTCACAGAATTCTGGTAACAGTTTAATACAAAAGGTATTCAGGTAACAGAAAGAATATTAGCCTTATCATATCATTCTAGGTCTCGTTCTACTATCATTTAGTGTCCTATAAATTTCAAGCTAATCTATGCAACTATGCAGCATAAAGTCTTATATATTGAGCCAGGACAATACATGAATTTGTATGTGATGTAATTACGACATGTAATAGTTGGAGTCTTGATGGCTCAGTCCACTGGCACCAAGAAGTGAAACCTTTCACCTTGAGGTCAGCAGTTCAAGTCTGTCTCGGGTCACTAGTAACCAAAAACAATTAACATCTGAAAGTCATTTCAAGAACTGGGTGGAATATTTGTAATCTAACCCTCCTATGTCCACATCCCAAAGTCACATTTTATATTGATACTGGCAGCAAAGAAAATAAGAATTAATTGGCCATCAGTGAGCTAACTATGAGCTACCTGTTTATTTCACTGCAGAGTAATATTTTGTCAGTGATATAGGTATTTAGAGAAAGAAAAAAAGGAAGAAAGAAAGAGAGAGAGAAAGAAAGAAAGAAAGAAAGAAAGAAAGAAAGAAAGAAAGAAAGAAAGAAAGAAAGAAAGAAAGAAAGAAAGAAAGAAAGAAAGAAAGAAAGAGAAAGAAAGATAATAGATAGGAGATAGATACAAAGATGATAGATAGATAGATAGATAGATAGATAGATAGATAGATAGATAGATAGATAGAGATAGATAGATAGGCGATAAACACAAGATAGATGAATAGATAGATAGATAGATAGATAGATAGATAGATAGATAGATAGATAGATAGATAGGAGATAGATAGATAAATAGATAGATAGGAGATAGATAGATAGATAGATGATAGATAGATAGATAGATAGATAGATAGATAGATAGATAGATAGATCATACAACTGTATTTGTACTTTATGATGCTCTTCAAACCCAAAGCATCCTTGTGCTACAACAAGTCAGCATGTTTAATAAACCTTGGGGGAAAAGTCAAATCTTGTTTGAACTCAGTGGAGAATTAGGTTTATATCCCCTGCAAACAGTATAGAAGTATGCAAAACCATACTCTACTGCTAGATTATTTTCTGGCCTGTTAATGGGAATAAAATGTAGCAAATTTAGCTTGAATTGCTTCTGATTTTCACAAAGAAAGGTCAACTGAATGCAGGGATTCCTCTTGCACTGGTGAACAAGGTAATGCAAGTCAACTAACTAGAGAGAACCTGGCTACAAGGGTTTTGATACTTTACTTTTGTAAGAATAATTGGGCTAAAATCTGAATCTGAGAAGATTTATTGATAGGAATTAAAAGGTCTTCTGTCAGTCAGCATTCCTTGGCTCCCCAACAAAGAGATGTGGGGCCAAAGACAGTATACCAAGCATACGCAGCTCTTTAAGAAAAAAACAACAGGAGCCAAATGGCATGATGGCAAATCAATGGGGATCTCAGCACCAAGATGTCACCAGTCACATTTGTTCAAAGGGGTTATCCAGCGCTACAACAACATGGCCACTTTTCCCCCTACTGTTGTCTCCAGTTCAGGTGCAGTTTGCAATTAAGCTCCATTTACTTAAATGGAACTGAGTTTCAAATCCCCTCCCAAACTGGAGACAACAGTAGGGGGAAAGTGGCCATGTTTTTGTAGCGCTTGGATAACCCCTTTAAGTTTTTATGATATGTCAAATGTTTTTATATTTTAAGAAAACAATTTCAATATACACTACCCAGATTTCAATTCTTACCACTCATGGAACCTAAAGTAGCAAGCTTTTTAAAAGCTGTTCATGTCAATGGATGACAATAACCTTTACAAGGGATAATACTATTACCAAAATGATTAAATTTGTTATAAAAATTCATAGCTACAAGTAAGACATAAGAAGTAATCCCATGACTTTTCTAATGGAGGCTCAAATTAAGGTGACACATTTTGTTTCAGATGAAGTAAAACATGCAGAGGAAATCTCATCCTCTTGATGACTTCCTTGACTACAAATCTCTCCTATCTTATTTCACCTCCCTGGCAGGTTCAACAAAGGTTCTGTTCTTCACTAATCAAACCATAAACCAGCAGCAGTTCTACCTTCATCATCATCACCGCAACACCCCTGTGCATCATACAGTCTGTAGGCACACATTCAAGGCTGGACATAAAATAAATCATTATAAGATTATACTACACATAGGATGGGAACAGGCATAGACATAGACATAGTACGTCCAAGTTGTGATCACTGTGATATCTATGTGTTTAGTAGAAACATGTTACACATGTAGGGGTGGTATTATTTTCTCAATTTGGTGCCATTCTGCAACTTAGGTTTCCTCTTTATTTTATTTGTGCTCAGCAAGTTTGTTAGCGCATATTATATACGGAAAGGTTTAACCACTTAAGGACAGAGCCTAAAATGGCCTTAAGGACCAGGCCATTTTTAATTTTTGCATTTTCATTTTTTCATCCTCACCTTCTAAGAGTTTTAACTCTTTTCCATCTACGGGGCCATGTAAAATCTTGTTTTTTTCAGGAACAGGTGTACTTTGTAAAGGAGCTTTTCAATCTACCATAAAATTAATGACAGAAACCCCAAAATATCATTTATGGGGTGATATTGGGGGGAAAACGCAATTCCACGAAAAAATTAAATAAAATTGGTTGGGGGGGGGGGCGTAATGCACTTTACAGCAAAACTGAAAGGATATATTTATTCTATACTGTTGGTCTGAATACAGTGATATGCAGCTTATATAGCTTTTCTAATGTTTTACGGGTTTTATCAACAGTAAAACGTTTTTTTGCAAATAGGTATATTTAAACTGTCCCTATTGTAACTCCTATAACGCTTTTATTTTTTTCACCTACAGGGCTTTATGGGGCATCATTGTTTGCGCCACAATCTCTAGTTTTTACTAGTATCACATTTGTGTAGATGAGATGTATCGATCACTTGTTATTTTTTTTATATATATATATATATATATATATATATATATAAAATGTAATAGAAAATCTGCAATCCTGGCATTTTTTACCATTTTTGTTCATGTCGTTAAACGTGTGGGAATAATAGATAATAATAGTTATTAATTGTTTAATAGATCGGACAATTACGCACATTACGACATACAATATGTTGATTTATTTTATTACTTTTATGTGTTTTATTTACAAAATAGGAAAGTGGGGTGATTTCAACTTTAATTAGGGGAAGGGCTATGGTGCATTTTTACACTTTTGAAGTCCCCTTAGGGAACTTTTACATACATACATACATACATTGGATTTCTCTCACTGAGCTGCTTCTGTTACTTACACTTAAACACTGCAGCAGCTTGATTGCGGCATCTAAGGGGTTAATGGCGGGCTGCCGCATAATCGCACCGGCCAATCATTAACAGTGAGGGCCCGGCTGCTAAGTTGCAGCTGGTCCCCACCTGTTAGGAAGCGAGCTCAGCTCCTGAGCTCGCTTCCTAGTGTTACCCCCCCCCCAGTAGGGCGTACATTTACGTCCTCCTGTGTTAAGGCCCTGGCGCCAAGGGTGTAAATGTACGCCCACGGTCGTTAATGGGTTAAGTACATGGCATATGAATAAACTATAAAAACAAGCAAACACAATAAACATGAGATTATTGAGTCTCTGGCTAAGTTTATTATGTTCTATATGTGCCAGCTGCTGGAATTTGAGAACAGGCTGCATAATTATGGTAAGAGCAGAACCCAAATTATACAGCCCAGTTTCTTTTATAGATAATATTAGCTGGATGGATTATTAAATGCATTTAGTATACTATATTTTAATAGATTTGTGCCAATGGCTATGACATTTTTATCACACAGTACATTTAGATTTTTCATTACAAATAGAGATGAGCGAAGCAGCCGGAAATTCGTTTCACAAGCTTCGCAAATTTTTGGTCAAACTGGTCAAGATTCTCAAATTTAAATCTTAACAAATTTCATTAAAACAGCCAAACTATAGTAGCTATAATACTGGGACTATTACAGAAGAGCAAATTTGTTAAAGTTAACAAACTGACTTATATAGAGGGGCAGGAGGAGGTGCTGACATCACCCACAATCAGCCCTCCTATCCTATTCCCTCTGTCCCTAAATCGCTTTGTTAGTCTCTCCCTGCTCTGCTCTAGCTGCCTGTTGCCATCCTGCTCCCTCCTTCACACATAACTGACTGGCCACCTCCTTATATAGGGGGGGGGCTGACATCTCAGGGGGGCCTACAGCTGATTGGATGGGTGCTAGGGATTATGGTTAATCCCTTTCTCTCATCTGGCGATGCTCCAGACAGCATGTGCGGCCGCCATTTAGCTTTTTTGCAAATTTCCTTAACAAATCGGATGAATGAAGCAAATTAACGGCGCGATTCATAGCAAGTCTTGATTCGCCAGATTCGCTTTGCTCATCTCGAATTACAAATATTCATGTCAAGAAAAGGACTAATCAGATAGGTTATCAATCATAATAGAGATCCAACCTTTCTTATGATATCTGGGAGCCCATGCATGCAGGATTATTTGGCAGTTCAGTACTGTGTCTGAATAAATTGATCAATGCAATTAGGCACTGATGTGTGGGAAGACTGATGACTGATCAAGTGTTTGGCATATGAATGGTAGAGTGATAAATATTGCCACCTAGCAACCCTGTGACCATAGATCCTGCTCATCAAAGGAACCATATGCATTCAATTTGCATGTAACATGGACTTCTTCCCAATGCTTACCAATTATGTCATATGAACATAAAGTATTTCAAATGAACATAACCTAAATTGTATTCAATTTTGCTGTGGAAGCTTTACAGATCAAAATCCAAATTTTAACTACATTAAAAAAAAATTCAACATAAACATAATCTGCATTAAACATCTGTACCATTTCCATCCCACGTGACCTCACTCCTAATAAGATCAGATCTCAGGGTCAGTGATATCAGCCACTTTTTTTCCCATGAAGCCGTGTCACTTTCCCCTTTGTACTGTATATGTGAACTAAATGCTGTTTTCTAATATATGAAAGAAATGTAAGGTGAAAAACAAGTAAAAATATGTGTCACCTTCTGTTCTATTACTTCTTTGCTCTTTGTTCATGTATCCTATAGCTCAGGCCAGGCCCTGTGCTTGATATTTGCTGTAGCATTGAGCAAATGTGATACAATAAAATACATAAAGATTTAAATAGTTATTTAATAAGCCAAGCATTGTACATCTCCATGTACTCCTCACACATTCTCACAAATCAAATATTAAAAGGCATCTATGTAACTACATTTTATATCACACGGATGCGTGCAAGTGTATCAATTCCTACAGATTTGCAAACCATTTACATGCATTAGTTGATTTTGAGGAGCAAGAACTTTTACATTTAGCTGAATTTCACACTGTAGATCTAGCTCTCTTGCAAACGTCCATTCTTTCAGAAGTGACAGACTGTTTGTCAGTTAAACTCCTCCTGTCATGTATTCCGACCACTGCCAACTCATGCAAGGAGACCTTCACTTTTGCCGCTACCATTTGCACCCTGTGCAACCTTTGTCATTGATCACTGATCCAATCCAGTGCCCACATGTTCTTCAAATGCCTACACAAGTAATGAGGTGCTTGTGGTGTAAAATTAAACTGTCAACTGTCAGCGATTGATAACCACAGTGAGAGCTGACCTAGAACACCTGCACTAGTGGCCGAGACAGGTGTGACACGTTTGATCATTGAAGCCTACCAGTCAACTTGACCCAATGGTGTCCCTGTGCGGACTCTATGCCTGACAAAGTCATCTCAGTGTTCAGCATCACATTTCAATTCACTGTGCATGACAAACACTACAAAAGGCATTCAGTCCTCTGGTCATCTTAGTTTCTCGGCTCTGCTACATCACACTCATTTCCTAAACCACAACTGGAAATATAACTGGTAAAATAAACACAGCATATTCTTATATTAACGTGTTTAAGGCAACATTTTAGAGCAACAATGTTTTTAACTTAAACATTTTTCTTGGCAGCGACATTCACTTCTGTCAACAATTTGCCACCCATGCGTTACAGTTTTGTATAAGTGTGCCAGTGCTTATCAGAACTTCTCTACCACATCCAAGCACAGGGAAAATACAGACCATCACCTATAGTCTAGCTGAAAAATCAATATATGAAAGGCCTGGTTAATGACTCATTAGGTTGCAAACAATTGCATCAGTTATTGCCCAACCAAAATGCACAAAAAACTACACTTAATAATAACTGTCTTTTTTCAGAGTTGAACAAAGATACCTACAAACAATGGCCATTATACAGTAAGTATTATTACGTAGTAAAAATTTTGCCCATTTAACATTTACTATATATAATAAATAAATAGATAGATAGATAGATAGATAGATAGATAGATAGATAGATAGATAGATAGATAGTGGTGGCAAATATACAAGTTTACATTATGTACACTTTGAGGCTGGGTTCACACTATGTATATTTCAGGCAGTATTTGGTCCTCATGTCAGGTCCTCATAGCAACCAAAACCAGGAGTGGATTGAAAACACAGAAAGGCTCTGTTCACATAATGTTGTAATTGAGTGGATGGCCGCCATATAACGGTAAATAACTTCCATTATTTCAATACAACAGCCGTTGTTTTAAAATAACAGCACATATTTGCCATTAAATGGCAGCCATACACTCAATTACAACATTATGTGAACAAAGCCTTTCTGTGTTTTCAATCCACTCCTTGTTTTGGTTGCTATATAGCCTCAAACATACAGCCTCAAATATACGTAGTGTGAACATAGCCTTAGAGCTCATCCTTATGGCCAAATTAAACTAATACAACAGAGCTCCATGATCCCATTACAGAACCTATATATGCATAAGTTCATACAGATGTGTAGTGTCCCAGTACCTATTTTTCAGCTATCGTCCATCAACAGTTGTCGTGTGGCTATAAACAACTCATTCTTACATGTACAGGGTTAACTTTTGAAACTGTCCTCGCATAACATTGCATTCATAGCATACACTAAGGTGAAACTGTAGTGTAAGGGTTAATATTTGCACATGCCTTGTAAGGATGAGTGATGCCTTGGTCTCATAATACATTTTCCCCAGCTAAACTTTCTATGCAGAATTATCTAAGAAAGCAATGGGAGGTGTCCCTAGCCCAATTCCTTGTGCCAAAAGAGGTTGACCCAAAGCCAGTCTGCTAGTCTGGCTCAGGTCAGTAGTGTGTAAATATCCAGAGAGTGTTAGTTACCTAATGGACAGTGTTCCTTCCAGGATTAGAAAGGGCCAAGTGGAGAAGGAGGAATTGAAAACTATTTAGTTTCCTCATGAGAGGAGGATCATCCTCCTCAGTGCCTCTGAACCCAATTCAATCTTAGTCAAGTCTGCTTCAGAAAAGTCATTGTCTTGTTCCATGCTGTGTAGATGAAAGTCTTTAAACTGCTCCAAGGAGTTCTGTCTTTGTTAGAGGTGAACAATGCTGAAAAAGGGTCCCACTGCACACACACGTATTTTCTAAGGCCTACAGTTGGAGTTAGTGCTGGACATGGGTATCATGTGACATGAGTCAATATGGCATAAAGAAAATGAACATGCGGCACTCACCCGAACTCATCTTCAGTCTTTATTGGGGTTCTCCGTACAAAACATACCACTAGGACATCAAGCAGGTGAGGGAGGACGAACAAAGGTGCATACAGCGACAGCCGTTTCGTGCTGACATGAGTATAGGTACCATGTGACACGGGTACGGGTATCATGTGACATGGGTACGGGTATCATGTGACACGGGTACGGGTATCATGTGACAGACCAGTTTGTAAGTACAAGTAATGCACCACAGTAAAGCCAATCTGTGTACATCCTCATCAGCAAAGTGCAAGTTAACTGGACTGTGTATTCCATCTCCTATGTGTATGTGTATCAACTGTACACCCACTAGCAACCAGTGATTTGTAGGCCAAGCATACCAACTTTAATTCAGTATACTTGATAGTGAGATGAATCTTAAAGAGAAAGTAACAAAATGGTCATCCATTCTAAGGCTATGTCACACAACGTAAGTTCAGTATTAATCACAGCCGTTGTTGCCGATTTTCAACAAGTTTGTTGAATTATTCCTTTTCAGCTGGGTAAAAAAACAGACGAATACTCTCTAGAAAAATCGCACATTTAAACTCAACAGTAAATGTCCCCCAATGGTTATAAAGCTAGCCATACACAT
This sequence comes from Dendropsophus ebraccatus, assembly GCF_027789765.1. Taxonomy (NCBI): domain Eukaryota; kingdom Metazoa; phylum Chordata; class Amphibia; order Anura; family Hylidae; genus Dendropsophus; species Dendropsophus ebraccatus. Next base: position 78,160,714 of record NC_091459.1, on the reverse strand, counting down.
TATGCATCTGTCAGCTAAACCAGGCAATTTCTGTGGGACCAGTTGGTCTGCACAGTGCCCCCCCCCCCCCAATTCTCCCCAATAGATTATATTAGAGCAAAGAAGGATTGGCATGTTAAATTTTACCTTCCTGATCCTTTTACTAGGAGCTGCAGGGGATCAGGACAGGTAAGTATAATTTCTTTTTTATATTTAACACATTCCTAGCAAAACATATCTTGTCCCTGAACAACCCCTGTAAACAATTAATCAGTTTTATTTACTATAGCACAGGGTACATGTACAGGGTTATGCTGTATATAAACCCTGAGATGATGAGTATGATGTTCAATAATATTGTATATGTATCTGTTAGGAAGGTAAAATAGAGCTCTTTGTCCCAAGTGGTCAAAGTCTAGATGTAACTGCAACCTCTTAAAGGAGAAGTCTGTCCAAGTCTGTCTATAAAATCAGGCAGCTGGCAGGGGCAGGAAGGAAATTGAAGTACAAACTTATCTCTCCCCGTGCCCACAGAGAGTGGCAGGACCGAGCACGGGACCCCTGCCGGAAGGCATTTTCTCCCGAGTTGTGATGACACCACAAATCGGGTGAAAAGGCATGTCCTGGTCCATGGATTGGCCGCTGAGCAGCCAGTCCATTGGCCGTGTCATTGCGTGTCTTCGCTGGAGATTACCGGGGGTCCCAAGGCCGGGGCCACCACTCACCGTCTGTACTTGTAATCTCCCCTCTGCCTTTGCCGACTAACAGATTTTATAAATCTCCAGACTTCTCCTTTAAATTAATACATAATTTCACAGGCCAACAGAAATATACAAACGCAGATCTCTGACTACTGTCTGACTTGTAGCCAAATGTATTAATTTATATATAGAGACAGAGGGAGCAAGAGCCATTTTTCTTTCTGCTTCTTGGGAAATACAGTAAAAGTATCATTGATAGACATCCCCCTAAGTATATTAGGTTCTTTGTAGGTTCTTGTGCCATAAAGATAAAAATCTATTAACTTGTTTCTGACCTTAATGACACATGAATCTGTAGAGACATCTCAGAAGTCATATCTCTTCCAACTTTTACATGCACAGGCCAATGCGCTAGAATCCCTTGCCCAATGTAAAAGCTTCACGATGATTGGAACAGTGACAGGGATTGAGATTCTGGTCTTGCTAGCTGGCGGTAGATTGAAGTCCTGTGGGGCTTTAAACTGGCCTTTGCTTTCTGTTTGAATTCAGAGGCATTTTTACCATATGTTTTAGGAACCTAAAAATCAAGTTTGTTGCAGGAGGACATATGCTACAGGGAACAAACATATGCCTGGGACTAAAAGACACAAAGCTCCCCATATTACAGCTTGATGTATTGCAGACCTAATTAAATCTGATTAATGTGCTGTTTATTCCTGTTAATCTTACTTTGCTTTTAATTTAATTTACCGCAAAACAAATTGTGTTTAAAAAACAAACAAACCTTGGGGATTGTAAAATTCTCTGTTTACCAGTGTTCTACTTTTTGCAAGAAAAACAAAAGAAAATTGGAAACACCATATATACTGTACATTATATATCTCCATTGTGATGATTCAAATGACCTTCTATAGAGCATTTCTTATATTATATACAAAAGCTATGTACATGTGTTTGTTTAATATTATTATTATTATTATTATTATTATTATAGATATTTAATATATCCAAATGGGCTTATAATAAATTATATAAACAGGCTTAGGGCATAAACTAATACATTCATGTTTTGTCATGTTTTACCAAAAACATATACCTGCCTAGGTGTATGCAAAGTTGCTAACGACCCAATTTCTGATAAATTATTTCCCAAATAATAATAATACCCCGCACTGGACCTGAAAAGAATTTATGCTAATTTGTTCAATAAGGGGCATGTCTGAGTAATACTACATAGAAAAAAATATGTGTGCATACATTGAGGTTTTCATGTCAATTACTGAATACAGAGCCAGGAACGGATTTGAAAAGTGACATTTCGGTCTTTCTTTTATACCTGTCCCCTATTTCTGTTCTTGGCTATTCAGTAATTGCAATTAAAAACATGAATTGTATAGTTGTCATGTTAGTTAAGGATTACTGCTGCCCTGCTGTCCGCCACACCACTGTCCCTTTGAGAATCCACCCTAAATGGCAGCTCTCAACTGGGATTTGGCCCCTACAATGGAATAAGTGCAAAGGAGGCAGAGAAAGGTCACACAGGCCGGGTCAATACTAAAAGGTAATATGAGGTCCAAATCATCAGATAAAGGCAAGGTGAACTGGAAATTAGAATACTAGGAAAGCTGGATAGAGTACAAGTTAAACACTAGTGAGGCTCAGAAAGACTAATCATGGGCACCCATTGTCAACAAGCACCCTGGTTAAATACACAGACTAAGGAGGCATGGAACCCCTGTTCCTAAATGGCCCAATGCTCCTGCCTGCTGATTGGCTGCATGTTTTGCATGCCCATGTTACACCCTTTCCCCTGACAACTTGAAGAAGCATCCCCAGGCTCAGAGGAACATCCAGGAGAGGCACAGAGATAAGGAAAGAGGATGATCTACAAATATTAATGTGTCTACAAATAGGTAAAATAATAATTACAATATCATTACAATATATTTCATAGCACCATAGCTTTTTAAAAAGACTCCTTTAGGCAATGTTCTCTCAATGTCTTTTTAGTTGAAATAACGGCCTTTATTTTAAAATGATGGCCTTAAAGCAACTCCGTACCCACAATCTGACCCCCCCCCAAACCACTTGTACCTTCAGATAGCTGCTTTTAATCCAAGAACTGTCCTGGGGTCCATTCGTCAGGGGATGCAGTTATAGTGATAAAAACAACTTTTAATCCGGCAGCGCTGTGTCTAACGGCCGGGGCTTACATTTGTATATGCATTAGGTTGGCACCACCTCTCCGTCCTTCCTCCCCACCCTCCTCATCATTAGGAATACTCCAGGTAGATTGCTTCCTATTCCCCATTTGTGTGTATATTGAACATAGGCTGGATCATTAATACACTTGTGCAAAGCTCAAACAGCATTTAATGTTCCTGGATCATTCCTAATGATGAGGAGGGTGGAGAGGAAGGACTGAGAGGATGTGCCAGCCTAATGCATATACAAATGTAAGCCCCGGCCGTTAGACACAGCGCTGCCGGATTAAAAGTTATTTTTATGACAATAACTGCATCCCCTGACGAACGGACCCCAGGACAGATCTTGGATTAAAAGCAGCTATCTGAAGGTACAAGTGGTTTGGGGCGGACAGATTGTGGGTACAGAGTCGCTTTAACCTCTTAGGGACATATGCCGTACCCGTACGTCATATGTCCCCAAGAAGTGTTCAGAGGGGGGCCGAGCCGTGACCCCGCTCTGAACTGCTATCTGCAACATGGTACCGTGTCTATTAGCTGGAGCGGTCCGATCGCCGCTCCCGCTAATTAACAACGTTGGATGCAGCTGTCAAACATGACAGCTGCATCTAACAGTGTTAAATGCAGCCCATCCCAGGTGTCTAGTGGCGGATCACATCGCGGAGGGGTGATCCCTTCATCTTACCGGGCCGGGCCTCAGCGACGTAATGACGCTGATCCCGGCTCGGTATTCTATTGTATTGGCCTGCAGCAGACCAAAGCAATAGAGCACCAATCTCATGGATCGGTGCTGTGTTATACAGCTACACTGATCTCTATGAGAGATCAGTGTAGCTGTATTAGAAGTCCCCCAGGGGGACCTCAAATTAAAGTGAAAAAAAAAAGAGTTTCCATTAATAAAAAGCCCCCTCCTCTAATAAAAGTTTGAATCACCCCCCTTTTCCCATTTTATTAATAAAAATAAATAAATAAACAAACATGTTTGGTATCGTCGCGTGCGTAATCGGGCGATGTATAAATTTATCCCATTCTTGATCTCGCACAGTATACAGCGTAAGCGCAAATCCAGAAATATTGTAATGAAAAGCGATCAAAAAGTCGCATATACGCAATCAAGGTACCGATAGAAAGAACACATGATGGCGCAAAAAATGACACCTCACACAGCCCCATAGACCAAAGGATAAAAGCATTATAAGCCTGGAAATAGAGCAATTTTAGGGAACTTTTTTTGCTGTAGAAGGTTTTATTTTTTTTTAAAGCCATCAAATAATATAAAAGTTATGCACGTTTCATATCATTTTAATCGTACTGACTTGAGGAACATGTATAACATGTCAGTTTTTCCATAGGACAAACAGCGTAAAAACAAGAACCCCCAAAGAAAAAGAATTGCGTTTATTTTTCAATTTCACCGCGCACACAAAAAATAAGGGCTCATGTGGGTTTCTAGGTTAAAAAATGAAACTGCTATGGCCTTTTAAACACAAGGAAGAAAAAGCGAAAACGCAAAAACGAAAATTGGCTCTGTCCTTAAGAGGTTAAATAATATTTGTGGAAAAAAAAAAAAAAAAAGTGAATTTTTTCCACAAAAAAAAAAAAGTTTTGGGAACATCTTGATGTGGGAAGTCATTTTTGGTCTACATCACCAGTATACATTAGGATGCCGCAACTCAGATTTGCCAAGGTATGTGCTTGCTGTGCTGACCTGATGAAATAGACTGATGAAGTCTATTTCTTAAATCATCACTAGCAGACTATGGGTCCATTTACACAGAAAGATTATCTGACAGATTATCTGCCAAAGATTTGAAGTCAAAGCCAGAATCAGACTATAAACAGAGATCAGGTCATAAAGTAAAGCCTGAGATTTTTCCTCTTTTCAAATCGATTCCTGGCTTTGGCTTCAAATCTTTGGCAGATAATCTGTCAGATAATCTTTCTGAGTAAATGGACCCTAAATTCAGTCCATTAAAGTGAATGGGCCCACTGAGGGTATCTATTAGCATACTTCACAATACTTTTTTGTCAGTACAGAGCAAAAAATGTAGGGAAATAGATACAACTCACCATTAAAAGCGATACACTGTAGCAACAGGTGATCCAAGTGCAAGGTGCACAGGCTTCTAGCTTTGGCCAGGCACTCAGAACAAAGAGTTGCTTCAAGACAAGATGATGGAACCAGCACTCCAAGACATGTGGGCTAAAACATAACTTTTATTCAGACATTTAAAAAAAAAAAAAAAAATAACAAATAAAAGTTATATTTTACCTGTCCACGTCCTGGAGTGCCAGTTCCATCACCTTGTCTTGAAGCAACTCTTTTTTGTCAGTATATAAAAATATGTTAGGAACATGGAACAAAAACAAGAGGTGAATGAGGCCTAAGACTATGGATCTATGATAATATAACCAAGTCCTTGCAGACACTTGTATGTTTGAAATCTTTTCCACTTCACTTTTTTGGCACATAAGAGTCATTAAAAATAAATAAACTAAGCCCCGGTATTACCCTGTCCCGGACTGATATCAAGCTTTATACATAGCAAATAATTAACAGTGAGCGCATAGTCAAGCAATCTCTGAGGTGTACATAATGTCATTCTTGGGGACCTGACCTTCCTCTCTGATTCCTGGAATGTGTTGGCATGGGATTATCATAGCGGTAACAGAAGAAGCGCATGAACACCAGCACTCACAGGTAATTACACCAACACTGTGTTGTTTGGATATAACATTCTCTGCTCTCACTGCTTCTTCCCCAGCGATTTCCATGTTACAATAATAATATTATTTTAAAGGCAAGGTTTAAAATCTTATTCAAAACAGGATCCATTCCACATCCTGAGAAGGAGGCATCCTTGCAGATAGTGCACTAATTGATCTGGAATGCGTGCTGATTTTCATTTTCAGTGTTTGTCAAGAGGTTCACAATATCAGGAAGCAGGAGATGGCTCATCAAAGACTCCTGCTCGGTCCCACTACTCATCAACTGGACAGTGCCTTGTTTCACGGACCCAGAGGAAATGCATCTCCCTAAGCCCATTGTTGAGCACTTCCTTTTGTCTTGAAGTTTTTCAGAAGGAGACATTTGACTTTCCAATGAACATTTTTTTCCCAGTGGGTAATTTTCCTTAATCACTTCTCCTGCAATGATATAAGTATTTCTACATACCTTCAAACATCATCTTTGGTTACCAGTCAAAAACCATAGTCATGACCTGCAGCTGACTTCTGGTAAAGTACACCGCTCTATGCCGTACATTACAGGGGGAATTAATCATACACCTGTCACTGCCTGTTTCTCTAAACACAATGCTAGCACAAGCTAGTATTGGTACAAATATAAAGTAAACTTATTTCAGTGAAAGTTATTTATCAATGATAATATTCTCAGTAGTGAAAACTTTATGGTAACTGTTTCTGTTGTGTGTGATAACTTATAACTATAAAAGCTGACTATATGCAGCAGTGCATTCATATGGAACAACTAAGTGGTCTCAGCTATGGCTTTCAATAGGACTGAATGTAAGACTAGAATTATAATATTGCATAAAGAAAACTGTAAATTCAGATGTACATCTGCATCCATACACATTTAATACAGTTAAACACATGCAATAGTTACTCTTTTACAATTTTAAAGATGAAGAAAAGCTCCCGCCCTTCAGCTGTAACTTTGGGGGGCACTTATCCTATTATTAACCGGAATAAATAGAAAGCTAATGCATATAAGTGGTACACTCATTGCAACACAAAAGTCATGGATATAGCACCAGCTAGTGTGTGCCCTGGGTGTTGAGTGCCAGGTCAATAAGCCACTCTAGTGTAGCATAGCTATTTAGATAAAGGACTAGTGTAGGACATTAAATCTTTGTCCCAGATGATGGGACCCTTTTTCTAAAACCTGCGACAACTCCATATGAAATTACATTGTGAGTAGTTTTTAAGCAAGAAATGTTTCTATCTTGATTCCAAAAGTAAATGGTATATAATAAATGCCTAAAGGGCTATTCCAATTTATGGCATTTTCACAGTTATAGAAAGGGCTATGCTGTTTATGCAGCTCCCACTAGAGTCAATAGGACTTACACAAACTGCACGAAAGAGCCCACTTGGTTGTTTTCAGGTTCCTGACCACCTATGAGGCAAGCACATTGGCAGGGCTGTAGCCCCTTCATCTCGAAATGAAGATGCCATAGGTGGGACCCACATCTATCAGCCATTTTTTGCATATCCTGTAGACAGGCCTTAGATGTCTCAGAAAGCAACACCCTGGTCATACAAGTGACAAACAATGTATTTTGTATTATATTATTAAATACAAAATATCCCCTTAAATCCACATATCAGTGTAGCATCCCATGTGATGAGGAGAATGTTTTATACTTCTTGACCTCTTCTGATCCTTTGGTTTTTTGTTAATGATTTGGAGGATGTTGACACTTGCCACATGGTCACGACATAGGCTAAACCATAGGAAGTGAATGAGCTTTAATTGTTGTCTAGGGTTAAGAAGGCCATGTAAACAATCAATATAGTACAATACACATTTGTAGCTCCATTATGAAAGGGACAATTCTTTCTGCAGTGCCTGCTATATTTCCTCTGGAGAATTGCATGAGATAGGAAATGTACTCCACAATGTACAATACTCTATATTGCAATTTACACAGCAAACGGAGAGAATGATACATATTGCTGCTTTCCTGGCAGCTTGGGAGAATTATTATGTCATGTAAACTACTAATATGCTACAATCTATAGTAAGGTGACAACAAGCCATGCCATGATATAGGTAAGAAAGCCTGGCACACCTAGCAAACTGTGTTTCCCTTTGTAAAGATTTAATATGCAGTTTGTCAAACTCTACAGTAAGGACAATGAAAGAGGGCAGCGTTTAGAAGAGTACCAGTGACTGCACACAATATAATCTCAGACCAGTGTCTACAAGAGTACAAGGGACTGCACACAATATAATCCCAGACTAGTTTCTACAAGAGTACAAGGGACTGCACACAATATAATCTCAGACCAGTGCTTAGAAGAGTACCAGTGACTGCACACAATATAATCTCAGACTAGTGTCTACAAGAGTACCAGTGACTGCACACAATATAATCTCAGACCAGTGTCTACAAGAGTACAAGGGACTGCACACAATATAATCCCAGACTAGTTTCTACAAGAGTACAAGGGACTGCACACAATATAATCTCAGACCAGTGCTTAGAAGAGTACCAGTGACTGCACACAATATAATCTCAGACCAGTGCTTAGAAGAGTACCAGTGACTGCACACAATATAATCTGACCAGTGTCTAGAAGAGTACAAGGGACTGCACACAATATAATCCCAGACTAGTTTCTACAAGAGTACAAGGGACTGCACACAATATAATCTCAGACCAGTGCTTAAAAGAGTACCAGTGACTGCACACAATATAATCTCAGACCAGTGTCTAGAAGAGTACCAGTGACTGCACACAATATATGCTCAGACCAGTGCTTAGAAGAGTACCAGTGACTGCACACAATATAATCTCACACCAGTGCTTAGAAGAGTACCAGTGACTGCACACAATATAATCTCAGACCAGTGTCTAGAAGAGTACCAGTGACTGCACACAATATATGCTCAGACCAGTGCTTAGAAGAGTACCAGTGACTGCACACAATATAATCTCAGACCAGTGTCTACAAGAGTACAAGGGACTGCACACAATATAATCCCAGACCAGTGCTTAAAAGAGTACCAGTGACTGCACACAATATAATCTCAGACCAGTGCTTAGAAGAGTACCAGTGACTGCACACAATATAATCTCAGACCGGTGCTTAGAAGAGTACCAGTGACTGCACACAATATAATCTGAGACCAGTGCTTAGAAGAGTACCAGTGACTGCACACAATATAATCTGAGACCAGTGCTTAGAAGAGTACCAGTGACTGCACACAATGTAATCTCAGACCAGTGCTTAACAGAGTACCAGTGACTGCACAAAATATAATCTCAGACCAGTGCTTAGAAGAGTACCAGTGACTGCACACAATATAATCTCAGACCAGTGCTTAGAAGAGTACCAGTGACTGCACACAATATAATCTTAGACCAGTGCTTAGAAGAGTACCAGTGACTGCACACAATATAATCTCAGACCAGTGTCTAGAAGAGTACCAGTGACTGCACACAATATAATCTCAGACCAGTGCTTAGAAGAGTACCAGTGACTGCACACAATATAATCTGAGACCAGTGCTTAGAAGAGTACCAGTGACTGCACACAATATAATCCCAGACCATTGCTTAGAAGAGTACCAGTGACTACACATATTATATTCTCAGACCAGTGCTTAGAAGAGTACCAGTGACTGCACACAATATAATCTCAGACCAGTGTCTAGAAGAGTACCAGTGACTGCACACAATATAATCTCAGACCAATGCTTAGAAGAGTACCAGTGACTGCACACAATATAATCTCAGACCAGTGCTTAACAGAGTACCAGTGACTGCACAAAATATAATCTCAGACCAGTGCTTAGAAGAGTACCAGTGACTGCACACAATATAATCTCAGACCAGTGCTTAGAAGAGTACCAGTGACTGCACACAATATAATCTCAGACCAGTGCTTAGAAGAGTACCAGTGACTACACATATTATATTCTCAGACCAGTGCTTAGAAGAGTACCAGTGACTGCACACAATATAATCTCAGACCAGTGTCTAGAAGAGTACCAGTGACTGCACACAATATAATCTCAGACCAGTGCTTAGAAGAGTACCAGTGACTGCACACAATATAATCTCAGACCAGTGCTTAGAAGAGTACCAGTGACTGCACACAATATAATCTCAGACCAGTGCTTAGAAGAGTACCAGTGACTACACATATTATATTCTCAGACCAGTGCTTAGAAGAGTACCAGTGACTGCACACAATATAATCTCAGACCAGTGTCTAGAAGAGTACCAGTGACTGCACACAATATAATCTCAGACCAGTGCTTAGGCTGGGTTTACATATATAAGTTGGCATCAGTTGCGTTTTTTGCCTAAAAACTGACCACAACTGATGTCACAACTGATGTCAAAAATGCATCAGTTGTGATCAGTTTTTCTATCCTTCTTTTCATTAAAAACCATCAGTTTCCATCAGTTGTCATCAGTTCCCATCAGTTGTCACAAGTTGCGCTCATCAGTTGACATTTTTTTTCCCAGTATGTTTTCCTGTCATTTTCAATGGGATTTGCGGGGGAGCGCACGGGGGCTATATACTAATTGGGGGAGCTCACAGGGGGGCTATATACTACAAGGGGAGAGCGCACAGGGGGGCTATATGGGAGGGGGAGAGCGCACAGGGGAGCTATATGGGAGGGGGAGAGCGCACATGGGGGGCTATATACTATTGGGGGAGAGCGCACAGCAGGGCTGTATACTAATTGAGGGAGAGCACACAGGGAAGCTAAATATTACTGGGGGGGCAACAGGGGGGCTATATACTACTGGAGGAGAAACAGGGGGGGCGATATACTACTGGGGGACCAAGGGGGGACTATAGGGGAGGGGGAGAGCACACAGGGGGAGAGATATGTTTATTTTGTGCTACTATTTGCCTGAACGCCGGATGCCAGAGCCGAACGGCATGCGTCCTGCCCGGCGAGGCATCCGGCGCTCTATTCGATTGAATTGGTGCGGCGGTCCGCCAGGACACTGCAAGATGCGTCCTAACGCACCGACGGTCCGTCGGTGCGGCAGCCACTAGTTCACCGCCGCACATTTTGAACGATCCCATTGAAAACAATGGGATCAGTTCAAAGATGCGTTTCCCTCCGGCGCTTTTCTCCTGCGCCGGAGGGAAACGCCGCCACACCGCCGGACATATGTAAACCCGGCCTAAGAATAGTACCAGTGACTGCACACAATATAATCTCAGACCTGTGCTTAGAAGAGTACCAGTGACTGCACACAATATAGTCTCAGACGAGTGCTTAAAAGAGTACCAGTGACTGCACACAATATAATCCCAGACCAGTGCTTAGAAGAGTACCAGTGACTGCACACAATATAATCTCAGACCAGTGCTTAGAAGAGTACCAGTGACTGCACACAATATAATCTCAGACCAGTGCTTAGAAGAGTACCAGTGACTGCACACAATATAATCTCAGACCAGTGCTTAGAAGAGCACAAGTGACTGCACACAATATAATCTCAGACCAGTGCTTAGAAGAGTACCAGTGACTGCATACAATATAATCTCAGACCAGTGCTTAGAAGAGTACCAGTGACTGCACACAATATAATCTCAGACCAGTGCTTAGAAGAGTACCAGTGACTGCACACAATATAATCCCAGACCAATGCTTAGAAGAGTACCAGTGACTGCACACAATATAATCTCAGACCAGTGCTTAGAAGAGTACCAGTGACTGCACACAATATAATCTCAGACCAGTGCTTAGAAGAGTACCAGTGACTGCACACAATATAATCTGAGACCAGTGCTTAGAAGAGTACCAGTGACTGCACACAATATAATCTCAGACCAGTGCTTAGAAGAGTACCAGTGACTGCACACAATATAATCTCAGACCAGTGCTTAGAAGAGTACCAGTGACTGCACACAATATAATCTCAGACCAGTGCTTAGAAGAGTACCAGTGACTGCACACAATATAATCTCAGACCAGTGCTTAGAAGAGTACCAGTGACTGCACACAATATAATCTCAGACCAGAGTTTAGAAGAGTACCAGTGACTGCACACAATATAATCTCAGACCAGTGCTTAGAAGAGTACCAGTGACTGCACACAATAAATCTCAGACCAGTGCTTAGAAGAGTACCAGTGACTGCACACAATATAATCTCAGACCAGTGCTTAGAAGAGTACCAGTGACTGCACACAATATAATCTCAGACCAGTGCTTAGAAGAGTACCAGTGACTGCACACAATATAATCTCAGACCAGTGCTTAGAAGAGTACCAGTGACTGCACACAATATAATCTCAGACCAGTGCTTAGAAGAGTACCAGTGACTGCACACAATATAATCTCAGACCAGTGCTTAGAAGAGTACCAGTGACTGCACACAATATAATCTCAGACCAGAGTTTAGAAGAGTACCAGTGACTGCACACAATATAATCTCAGACCAGTGCTTAGAAGAGTACCAGTGACTGCACACAATAAAATCTCAGACCAGTGCTTAGAAGAGTACCAGTGACTGCACACAATATAATCTCAGACCAGTGCTTAGAAGAGTACCAGTGACTGCACACAATATAATCTCAGACCAGTGCTTAGAAGAGTACCAGTGACTGCACACAATATAATCTCAGACCAGTGCTTAGAAGAGTACCAGTGACTGCACACAATATAATCTCAGACCAGTGCTTAGAAGAGTACCAGTGACTGCACACAATATAATCTTAGACCAGTGCTTAGAAGAGTACCAGTGACTGCACACAATATAATCTCAGATCAGTGCTTAGAAGAGCAGTGCTTAGAAGAGTACCAGTGACTGCACACAATATAATCTGAGACCAGTGTCTAGAAGAGTACCAGTGACCGCACACAATATAATCTCAGACCAGTTCTTAGAAGAGTACCAGTGACTGCACACAATATAATCTCAGACCAGTGCTTAGAAGAGTACCAGTGACTGCACACAATATAATCTCAGACCAGTGCTTAGAAGAGTACCAGTGACTGCACACAATATAATCTCAGACCAGTGCTTAGAAGAGTACCAGTGACTGCACACAATATAATCTTAGGCCAGTGTTTAGAAGAGTACCAGTGACTGCACACAATATAATCTCAGATCAGTGCTTAGAAGAGTACCAGTGACTGCACACAATATAATCTCAGACCAGTGCTTAGAAGAGTACCAGTGACTGCACACAATATAATCTGAGACCAGTGTCTAGAAGAGTACCAGTGACTGCACACAATATAATCTCAGACCAGTGCTTAGAAGAGTACCAGTGACTGCACACAATATAATCTCAGACCAGTGCTTAGAAGAGTACCAGTGACCACACACAATATAATCTGAGACCAGTGCTTAGAAGAGTACCAGTGACTGCACACAATATAATCCCAGACCAATGCTTAGAAGAGTACCAGTGACTGCACACAATATAATCTCAGACCAGTGCTTAGAAGAGTACCAGTGACTGCACACAATATAATCTCACACCAGTGCTTAGAAGAGTACCAGTGACTGCACACAATATAATCTCAGACCAGTGCTTAGAAGAGTACCAGTGACTGCACACAATATAATCTCAGACCAGTGCTTAGAAGAGTACCAGTGACTGCACACAATATAATCTCAGACCAGTGCTTAGAAGAGTACCAGTGACTGCACACAATATAATCTCAGACCAGTGCTTAGAAGAGTACCAGTGACTGCACACAATATAATCTCAGACCAGTGCTTAGAAGAGTACCAGTGACTGCACACAATATAATCTCAGACCAGTGCTTAGAAGAGTACCAGTGACTGCACACAATATAATCTCAGACCAGAGCTTAGAAGAGTACCAGTGACTGCACACAATATAATCTCAGACCAGTGCTTAGAAGAGTACCAGTGACTGCACACAATAAAATCTCAGACCAGTGCTTAGAAGAGTACCAGTGACTGCACACAATATAATCTCAGACCAGTGCTTAGAAGAGTACCAGTGACTGCACACAATATAATCTCAGACCAGTGCTTAGAAGAGTACCAGTGACTGCACACAATATAATCTCAGACCAGTGCTTAGAAGAGTACCAGTGACTGCACACAATATAATCTCAGACCAGTGCTTAGAAGAGTACCAGTGACTGCACACAATATAATCTTAGACCAGTGCTTAGAAGAGTACCAGTGACTGCACACAATATAATCTCAGATCAGTGCTTAGAAGAGCAGTGCTTAGAAGAGTACCAGTGACTGCACACAATATAATCTGAGACCAGTGCTTAGAAGAGTACCAGTGACTGCACACAATATAATCTCAGACCAGTGCTTAGAAGAGTACCAGTGACTGCACACAATATAATCTCAGACCAGTGTTTAGAAGAGTACCAGTGACTGCACACAATATAATCTCAGATCAGTGCTTAGAAGAGTACCAGTGACTGCACACAATATAATCTCAGACCAGTGCTTAGAAGAGTACCAGTGACTGCACACAATATAATCTGAGACCAGTGTCTAGAAGAGTACCAGTGACTGCACACAATATAATCTCAGACCAGTGCTTAGAAGAGTACCAGTGACTGCACACAATATAATCTCAGACCAGTGCTTAGAAGAGTACCAGTGACTGCACACAATATAATCTCAGACCAGTGCTTAGAAGAGTACCAGTGACTGCACACAATATAATCTCAGACCAGTGCTTAGAAGAGTACCAGTGACTGCACACAATATAATCTCAGACCAGTGCTTAGAAGAGTACCAGTGACTGCACACAATATAATCTCAGACCAGTGCTTAGAAAAGTACCAGTGACTGCACACAATATAATCTTAGACCAGTGCTTAGAAGAGTACCAGTGACTGCACACAATATAATCTCAGATCAGTGCTTAGAAGAGCAGTGCTTAGAAGAGTACCAGTGACTGCACACAATATAATCTGAGACCAGTGTCTAGAAGAGTACCAGTGACCGCACACAATATAATCTCAGACCAGTTCTTAGAAGAGTACCAGTGACTGCACACAATATAATCTCAGACCAGTGCTTAGAAGAGTACCAGTGACTGCACACAATATAATCTCAGACCAGTGCTTAGAAGAGTACCAGTGACTGCACACAATATAATCTGAGACCAGTGTCTAGAAGAGTACCAGTGACTGCACACAATATAATCTCAGATCAGTGCTTAGAAGAGTACCAGTGACTGCACACAATATAATCTCAGACCAGTGCTTAGAAGAGTACCAGTGACTGCACACAATATAATCTGAGACCAGTGTCTAGAAGAGTACCAGTGACTGCACACAATATAATCTCAGACCAGTGCTTAGAAGAGTACCAGTGACTGCACACAATATAATCATAGACCAGTGCTTAGAAGAGTACCAGTGACCACACACAATATAATCTGAGACCAGTGCTTAGAAGAGTACCAGTGACTGCACACAATATAATCCCAGACCAATGCTTAGAAGAGTACCAGTGACTGCACACAATATAATCTCAGACCAGTGCTTAGAAGAGTACCAGTGACTGCACACAATATAATCTCACACCAGTGCTTAGAAGAGTACCAGTGACTGCACACAATATAATCTCAGACCAGTGCTTAGAAGAGTACCAGTGACTGCACACAATATAATCTCAGACCAGTGCTTAGAAGAGTACCAGTGACTGCACACAATATAATCTCAGACCAGTGCTTAGAAGAGTACCAGTGACTGCACACAATATAATCTCAGACCAGTGCTTAGAAGAGTACCAGTGACTGCACACAATATAATCTCAGACCAGTGCTTAGAAGAGTACCAGTGACTGCACACAATATAATCTCAGACCAGTGCTTAGAAGAGTACCAGTGACTGCACACAATATAATCTCAGACCAGAGCTTAGAAGAGTACCAGTGACTGCACACAATATAATCTCAGACCAGAGCTTAGAAGAGTACCAGTGACTGCACACAATATAATCTCAGACCAGTGCTTAGAAGAGTACCAGTGACTGCACACAATAAAATCTCAGACCAGTGCTTAGAAGAGTACCAGTGACTGCACACAATATAATCTCAGACCAGTGCTTAGAAGAGTACCAGTGACTGCACACAATATAATCTCAGACCAGTGCTTAGAAGAGTACCAGTGACTGCACACAATATAATCTCAGACCAGTGCTTAGAAGAGTACCAGTGACTGCACACAATATAATCTCAGACCAGTGCTTAGAAGAGTACCAGTGACTGCACACAATATAATCTTAGACCAGTGCTTAGAAGAGTACCAGTGACTGCACACAATATAATCTCAGATCAGTGCTTAGAAGAGCAGTGCTTAGAAGAGTACCAGTGACTGCACACAATATAATCTGAGACCAGTGTCTAGAAGAGTACCAGTGACTGCACACAATATAATCTCAGACCAGTGCTTAGAAGAGTACCAGTGACTGCACACAATATAATCTCAGACCAGTGCTTAGAAGAGTACCAGTGACTGCACACAATATAATCTCAGACCAGTGCTTAGAAGAGTACCAGTGACTGCACACAATATAATCTCAGACCAGTGCTTAGAAGAGTACCAGTGACTGCACACAATATAATCTCAGATCAGTGCTTAGAAGAGTACCAGTGACTGCACACAATATAATCTCAGACCAGTGCTTAGAAGAGTACCAGTGACTGCACACAATATAATCTGAGACCAGTGTCTAGAAGAGTACCAGTGACTGCACACAATATAATCTCAGACCAGTGCTTAGAAGAGTACCAGTGACTGCACACAATATAATCTCAGACCAGTGCTTAGAAGAGTACCAGTGACTGCACACAATATAATCTCAGACCAGTGCTTAGAAGAGTACCAGTGACTGCACACAATATAATCTCAGACCAGTGCTTAGAAGAGTACCAGTGACTGCACACAATATAATCTCAGACCAGTGCTTAGAAGAGTACCAGTGACTGCACACAATATAATCTCAGACCAGTGCTTAGAAGAGTACCAGTGACTGCACACAATATAATCTCAGACCAGTGCTTAGAAGAGTACCAGTGACTGCACACAATATAATCTCAGACCAGTGTCTAGAAGAGTACCAGTGACTGCACACAATATAATCTCAGACCAGTGCTTAAAAGAGCACAAGTGACTGCACACAATATAATCTCAGACCAGTGCTTAGAAGAGTACCAGTGACCGCGCACAATATAATCTGAGACCAGTGCTTAGAAGAGTACCAGTGACCACACACAATATAATCTGAGACCAGTGCTTAGAAGAGTACCAGTGACTGCACACAATATAATCTCAGACCAGTGCTTAGAAGAGTACCAGTGACTGCACACAATATAATCTCAGACCAGTGTCTAGAAGAGTACCAGTGACTGCACACAATATAATCTCAGACCAGTGTCTAGAAGAGTACCAGTGACTGCACACAATATAATCTCAGACCAGTGCTTAGAAGAGTACCAGTGACTGCACACAATATAATCTCAGACCAGTGCTTAGAAGAGTACCAGTGACTACATACAATATAATTTCAGACCAGTGCTTAGAAGAGTACCAGTGACTGCACACAATAAAATCTCAGACCAGTGCTTAGAAGAGTACCAGTGACTGCACACAATATAATCTCAGACCAGTGCTTAGAAGAGTACCAGTGACTGCACACAATATAATCCCAGACCAATGCTTAGAAGAGTACCAGTGACTGCACACAATATAATCTCAGACCAGTGCTTAGAAGAGTACCAGTGACCGCACACAATATAATCTGAGACCAGTGCTTAGAAGAGTACCAGTGACCACACACAATATAATCTGAGACCAGTGCTTAGAAGAGTACCAGTGACTGCACACAATATAATCTCAGACCAGTGCTTAGAAGAGTACCAGTGACTGCACACAATATAATCTCAGACCAGTGTCTAGAAGAGTACCAGTGACTGCACACAATATAATCTCAGACCAGTGCTTAGAAGAGTACCAGTGACTGCACACAATATAATCTCAGACCAGTGCTTAGAAGAGTACCAGTGACTACACACAATATAATCTCAGACCAGTGCTTAGAAAAGTACCAGTGACTGCACACAATATAATCTCAGACCAGTGCTTAGAAGAGTACCAGTGACTGCACACAACATAATCTCAGATCAGTGCTTAGAAGAGCACAAGTGACTGCATACAATATAATCTCAGACCAGTGTCTAGAAGAGTACCAGTGACTGCACACAATATAATCTCAGACCAGTGTCTAAAAGAGTAAAAGGGACTGCACACAATATAATCTCAGACCAGTGCTTAGAAGAGTACCAGTGACTGCACACAATATAATCTCAGACCAGTGCTTAGAAGAGTACCAGTGACTGCACACAATATAATCTCAGACCAGTGTCTAGAAGAGTACCAGTGACTGCACACAATATAATCTCAGACCAGTGCTTAGAAGAGTACCAGTGACTACACATAATATAATCTCAAACGAGTGTCTAGAAGAGTACCAGTGACTGCACACAATATAATCTCAGACCAGTGTCTAGAAGAGTACCAGTGACTGCACACAATATAATCTGAGACCAGTGCTTAGAAGAGTACCAGTGACTGCACACAATATAATCTCAGACCAGTGTCTAGAAGAGTACCAGTGACTGCACACAATATAATCTCAGACCAGTGCTTAGAAGAGTACCAGTGACTGCACACAATATAATCTCAGACCAGTGCTTAGAAGAGTACCAGTGACTGCACACAATATAATCTGAGACCAGTGCTTAGAAGAGTACCAGTGACTGCACACAATATAATCTCAGACCAGTGCTTAGAAGAGTACCAGTGACTGCACACAATATAATCTCAGACTAGTGCTTAGAAGAGTACCAGTGACTACACATAATATAATCTCAGACGAGTGTCTAGAAGAGTACCAGTCTCTCAAAGAAACAAAGCATATGCACAAAAAGCGGTAGCACATCACAAAAATCTTTATTATTAAACTATCGTAGATACAAAAATTCATATAAATACAAATGTACAGGAGTAGTACATGAGGGATACAAAACCCCAAATACTGCTCTACAATAAAAACACTTAAAATGTCACCGTGAGTCCTGCTGGCGTTCCAGCCAGGACTACTCTACCACTCTGACCCTGGACTGTATGTACAATAACAGAAATCCAACATCTCTACCTAGACAGAGACCCTGTAAAACAAAAAGTGTAGCCACAAATACTATACATGGGGGAAAAAAAAGTGAGAAAAGGTCCCCATATACAGTCCAGCAAGATATAAAATGGGGGTTAGATGGGACAAGGAGTCACCCCACGCGTTCCGCCGTCTAGCGGCTTCCTCAGGGATGTGAGCAGTAAGGTGAGGGGCATACTTTATATATCTGTACAACATGTGAGAGCAATTACAAACTTAATGAAATATCATACCATGTGTCGGCGCCATCTTGGAATGATTGCGCTTGCGCAGTAGCGTCAAGAGGCTATCGCTGGGGGCAAAAAGTATACAGGCTACAAAAACATGGCGGCCGCATATGTATCTAAAAAACAGGCGCCATCTTAGAGTAGCCGCACAAGCGCAATGGCACTAGAGGGAATTGTGACAAGAGGTAAAAGTAACCAGGCTACAAGAACATGACGATCGGTATCATCTATATATACTGGAAAATCTTGCTTAGGCTACAGTATAATAGCTGCCAATCTCATTCAATGTGACACAATGTAAAGACCCTGAATCATACACCTGATTATATAAGCTGCAAAGTAATAATAGTCAATTAGTAACAGTAATAGTTAATTATTACTTTGCAGCAAGCGCAGTCATTCCAAGATGGCGCCGTTTATTCTGAGACGCTATTCTGACTGTACAACTTATATTAGCGGTGTGTCTTATCTATAGTACATGAAGGGGTCTGTGCAAGTGTGGACAGCCTGTAGGTTGTTATGTAGCTGCAGGTCCGCGGCTTCAGGCAGGACTACAGATGCATGAATCTGGCCTAAGGGAATGTTTACACATACTCTATATATATTTTCCCATGACATAACAACACTGTAGAACCTTTTCCCCTTATATTATTTCACCTGGAAATGTAAGAATAAATTGACAAATGCATCATTCTCCCTTTTAATAAGACATGATGATATACAATCTGACACAGCTAGTACAGATTGGACAGGTCAGACTTTGTATATTAGGCCAAAGGGGTGATGTTTCATTATAAGGAGAGCGTCATAAACATGACTTCATGCTCCACTGTGAATTCTGGGAAGAAGGATATGCAGAGAAGCTTTCCGACTTCACCTTTTAGAAGCAGTTTTCCGTTCAAGTCAGTGCTTGGTTTGACTCCAAATAGAAGCCTTGGAACATGACTGGGGATTTAAGCCAAGCCATAAAACTTACCAGAGGCAGAAAATACACACACTATGGATAAGGTAAAAGATAGAACCCAGTTGTCATTTTATTGAAATATTTCCAAGGGAAGTTATTCCCGCTCCAGCAATGATGTGCTGACACGTGTGAGTGCTTCAATCTGCTTCTGGCGTTTTGATATAACCAGAAAGCTATAGGAGTAAACAGAGACTGACATGCCAGGAGCCCAGGGAAGTATTGCCACAACAGCACTCATGGGTATATGAAGCATGTATTTTTTGTTTGTTCGTATGTTTCTTTTCGGTTAATTTAATTATTTATATTTAGTTGCAGATTTTGCTGCCATCTATAGGTAATATGCAGCAAAATCTACAACACTGGGATGTCTTTGCATATTATGGCTTTCCTATTAAGGTCAATAGAGAAATTCTACAACAAATCCTTGCTCTTTTCCCAACAACACAGGTTCATTTTCATGCAGACATGTTCCACTGTATAAGGATAAGATTTGTAATATCACATCCATATTCATGGTACTGTAATCTGCAATGGATATTTTCATGCACCAGAGTATTATATATAAAATAACCTCAGGAATTATAAGATTTAGCCAATTCTTTTTCTTCTGGCAAGATAAAATCGGTCCTAATTTTATTTTCTCACATAATGTTAATCTAGAGCTGAACAGATAATTTTATTGCATCACAAAGCAATTCTACCATGTGAAACAAACTGTTATCTTAAGTTTCACACAGTAATTGTTCTGTAATTCCTGTTCATGGCAACTTTCCAGCTCCTCAAGAATGCCTCCGACTGCCAACCATTGAATAAAAAAATCACAGCCGAAGCTGAAAGGCATGAACTGTCACTCATCAGTTCAGTCCGATGGACAAGACTTTCAAATCAGGAACAGCAAACGCTTTCTGACTCTCTGATCCAAAGAAATATCCTGACATCCAAAGAACATCTCTTGGGTCACGTCACCATACCGCTGCCATCAACTCACATGTCCATCCAGACACTTTCAAGCCACTGAACGGTATTAAATTCAACTGTCATATTTGGCAATCTTTACTCTTCTGACTCAATATATCAGGTGACAGAAAGACACTTGGCACAGTGTGCTCTAAAATCTGACACATCATAGTATTATTAAAGAGTCATCTGTCCTAAAATAAATAATAAGTAAAATATAAATCCTTGCAGTTTTTTTTTTCTTCTGTGATATTTTTTCTTAACAGTATTAAGTATTTTATTTCTTAGAAGGAAGCTTTGTCAGACTTAAAGCGACTCTGTACCAACAATCTGCGCCCCCAAACCAAATCCAAGATCTGTCCTGGGGTCTATTCGGCAGGTGATGCAGTTATTGTCCTAAAAACAACTTTTAAACTTGTAGCTCTGTGTCAAATTGGTGTGGCCTACAGTGTCTGTGCCCTAGGCCTGCACAGTCTCTCCTTACCTCCTCCCTGCCCTCCTTATCATTAGGAAAGCCCCTAATCACCACACATGTGCTGGATCGTTAAGGCTGTGCAGTGTTCAGACAAGTGATGAATAGGAGAAATCACCTACCGAACAGACCCCAGGACAGATCTTGGATTAAAAGCAGCTATGCGACAGTAGAAGCGGTTGGGGGGCGCAGATTGTGGGTACAGAGTCTCTTTAATAATAGTCCTGCCTAGTTTCTGTATGCTGTACGCTTTACGCTGTGTTTATTGTCAAAATGGAAATCTCACATTCAACTATAAGTTTTCAAATAATTCCTAAAATGTATTTTTACTATTAATACTACTAATATAATTTCAGCTTCTAACATGTAGTTTGTTACCTCACATAAATTGAGCATGTTCTGGCTAACAGAGTACAAACTATTGTTCTTCCAAATGTGTACTTTTTACTCCCAGGGCTTTACATGAGCACACATATAATTGTAAACAGCTACGTATGCTGCCCACCCCACTGGCCTTGACTGATAAATTTATTCCTATACCCGGAGATAAAGGATAAGCAAAATATCTCTCATACCACCTTGGGAAGATGGCTACCCTTCAAGTCAGTGTTTTACTTCAACTAGTCTTGAAACATTGACTCGAAGTATATGCCAAACCAAACAATCTCTCCAGAAGTAAAGACCTTGTTGTCCCTCATCAGTACAGAGCAGGAACAACTATCATTAAAGGCTGGTGGACCCAGTGGGATAACCTTATAATCACTAAATAAGTGGGTTCTACTTTTAATAGAGGTGGTTATGAGTAGTTGTCCACTCGCCACTAAAACCCTTAATTTGTTAAAGTCGGGTGTTAAGGTCCACGTATACAGTATACTTGTGTCAGCCACACTCACCCTTTGCGGAAGGTTTAGACATCAGTATGACATGTGTGGGGATCTCCCGACCGTCCACCGACAGATGATGTTGGTGGAGAAAAGGTTCGGGCGTGATGGAAAAAAAACTGCCAAGGCCCTTTCCTTTTGGAGAGATAAGTCTTTATGACAGAGTTCTGGCTGTGCCCTAAGGCTCTATTACACCAAACGATTATGGTCCATAATTGGCTGATCATTAGCCGTTCCGGGCAAAAATCGTTCGGTTTAATAGGTGATATTAAAAGGCAATGATCAGCCAACATGAATCAAAGCAATCACAACTGCTGCCCGTCGCTTTGTGTAATAGGAGCAACGGCAGCAGCACGCCACTCTCTTCAACGGACAGCCCGGATGATCTAAGGATCGTCCAGGCATACCCTCCTGCTGCTCCCCACAGCCCCTCCTGCTCCAATCCCCCCCCCCCTCCTGAGAACAAAGCGAGCGCTGATCAAGAAGAAGCCAAAAACCCTTATAAGGCTGATGTCAATTGCTGCATACCAGGGAAAAAGTTTAAAATCTGGCTGCATGTTACTGCTATTTCATAGCCGCCTAATTTTTATTTTATTTTTTTCAAATTCTTTATTTTGGGATTTACAAGAATGGGGAAGCTGAAAAAGCTCTTCCGCTTCCACAGAGAAGTACATAGAGACATAAATAATACAGAACAGAAATGTGTTAGGTGCGAACAGAGACATAAAACAATAGCCTAACTTGTATAACCAAAAAAACAAAACAACCCTCGGATTCAAAGGTGCGTCTCTGACCCCCATCCACCGAATCCACTGAATTTTCTATTTTAAGTTCCCAAGAGAGGGAAACCTCCCAGCCGCCTAATATTTGACATCAGATATTTACCCTGTCTCTAACTTCTAAACTGACTAATAACATCTCCCACAGCCAGGAACAGTGGTACGTGTCTAGTTTCCTGTACATTCCTGTTCACCTTAACTTACACAGAAGAGTGAAACCTGCAGATCTGCATGGTCTTTATACGTGATAGTCAGTGTCACGCTGAATAAATCACATTTTTATCTTCTATTAATCAGAACATTTCAGACAAGGACTGAACACTTTTTCCAACAAACAATAGCTTCAGCTTGTCCAAAAAGGAACTGCACCTGTTGGATAAGCTTATCAACAATTACTGTATCCTAGCTAGGCAACACAAAATAAAGCCATATGACTTCCTGGATAAAATGTCTTCAAAATTATTCTTAGAAGAGCAAAGAAATTTCACGTAAAACTAACTTGCAAACTGATTGTCATCTTCCTTCCGTCTTTTGTACTCAGTCAGTGTGTGTCTTTTTAAGTTTTCAGCAGGTCCGCTTCTACAAGAATTCTTTAAATTCCACAACCAGGCTTGTCCTTGTTTCTAGAACACTTGTTTCCTAAGGTATCTCAAGATGCTGCAGAAGAAGTCAAGCTCGTTTAGAAGTCCTGAATTAGCCTGCACTAAAGCCGAACACTACTAATACTGCAGACTAGTTTAGTGCAAATTGTTTGCCTAATCCCCTTCACTCCACTCCACTGAATGAATGAAAAAACATTAAAATAAAAACTTTCCAAAACTAAATAAACAAAACTTTAACTGTTAGAAGCTAGCCATACTATTACTTTTGGTGGGATTAGTTGAGAATCTAAAAGTGCCTATACATTTTCAATAAGGAGGATGCGTCTGGCTGAAGACAATGGAGCCAGAAGATGGAGGGTCCTGCTCCAGTCCTGCAATAGGTGCATATCATGTGTATGTTTTTTTTATGTTGGGGCACAACAGGGACATTATTACTGTGGGTGGTGGGCTGCACAAAACAGGGGGCATTATTACTATGGTGGGGGGTGCTGTACACAAGAGGGAATCATTATTACTATGACTGGGGGCATATCAGGGGCATTATTACTATATAGAGGGCACAGCAGGGAACGTTATTACTATATGGGGGCACAGCAGAGGCATTATTATTATGTTGGTCGGGGACACAGCAGGGGGCTTTATTACTATATGGGAGCACAGCAGGGTACATTATTACTATATAGGGGGTCATAGAAGGGGATATTATTACTATATGAGGACATTATTACTATATGGAGGCAGGGGGGCATAGGAGGAGGCATTATTAATAAATGGGGGACAAAGTAGGGGACATTTTTACTATATGGGGGTCATAGAAGGGGATATTACTATATAAGGGATCATACATACAAGGGCAACCCACATACCTACTCTCTCTACTGCACATAACATTAATCGGCAGAATTACTACTGTATAGGACCCTATAGGTAGGAAAAGGGGAAGGAAGTTGAAGGAAAAGTGCGGAGCCTAAGATGTTTGTCTGGCAGGTTCTGAAGAGATGAATTGTAGCTAGAAGAAATCATCCTGGAGTCCTGGGCCAGATGGAGAGGAAAAGAGAAAGTGATGCCTCAGATCAAAGAAGTCTGCTGTATCCCCCACCTACCCCCAACACACATGGACACACACACACACACCAGCTTCACCACCGTCCCAACATACAAGTCTGACCCTCAAAAACTATTTAAATTTCTCATGTGGCTCCATGGGAAAATTAATTGCCCATCCCTGCCTTAGGATATGATGTATGGGCACCTCAACCCCTTCACAACCAAGGACGTAACTGTACATCCTCGGTCGTAACTGTACATCCTGCGCGGTGACCCTGCTCTGAATCACTGCAATTATGAGTGCTATTAATAGTCCGGGACAGCAGCTATTAGCGGGCACGGTCAGATCGCCGCGCCCGCTAATGAGCGGTTTAGATGCAGCTGTCATGGCTGACAGTTGCATCTAAACTGCTACTTATCCCCCATCCCTTGTGTCTAGTGGGAAGATCACCCCCCCCGCGATGCGATTCCGGCTCGGTATTCTGCTGATCTGGTCTGCAGCAGACCAGACCAACAGAGCACTGATCTAATGGATCGGTGCTCTATTATATATGCAGCATTGATCTCAATTAATAAAAAAACCCTCCCCTAATAAAATTTTTAATCACGCCCCTTTTCCTCTTTTTAAAAAAAATATAAACAAATAAACATATTTGGTATGGCTGCGTGCCTAATCGCCCAAACTATCAAAATATCACATTCCTGATCTTGCACGGTAAATGGCATAAGCGCAAAATCCACCAAAGTGCAAAAATTGCGCATTTTTGGTCGCATCAAATACAGAAAATTGTAATAAAAAGCGATCAAAAAGTTGTATATATGCAATCAAGGTACCAATAGAAAGTACAGATCATGGCGCAGAAAATGACACCTCAACCAGCCCCATAGACCAAAGGATAAAAGAGTAATAAGCAAGGTCATAGAGCAATTTTAAGAAGCATTTAGATTTTTAAAAAGGTTTTAATTTTTTAAAAGCCATCAAATAACAGATCCGTTTTTTTTAACGGACAAAAAAAAGTAGTGTCAGCAACGTTTTTGTTTCCATCAAAAAGTCAATGGAAAAACGAATTAAAACGGATGCACACAACTGCATCTGTTTTTGCAATCCGTTTTTCATCTGTTTTTTAAAAAAAACGTATTTAAAAAAACCATTGCAAAAACCCAGCCTAAAATAATAGTTACACAAGTTACATATGGATGCAATCGTAATGACTTGAAGAACATAGACAACATGACAGTTTTACCATAGGGCAAACGGTGTAAACACAAACACCCCAACAGCCCCCTGCCCCACCCCCCACCCCCCCCAAAAAAAAATATAAAAAAAAAAATTATTTTCAATTTCAATATTTTTTCCCGGTTTATGGAAAAATTTAATTTGTCATTGCAAAGTACAATAAGTAGTGCAAAAAATAGTGCTACGGCCTTTTAAACACAAGAAGGAAGAAACTAAAGCACAAAAATGAAAATTTGCATGGTCCTGAAGAGGTTAATGTGTATAGAATTCTTCTGACAATGGAAGATCTAAGGGACAGAAGGCTCATCCAATTAGGATTTCAACATGGCAGATGCTTTGCTCCTGCAGGATATAAGCTATTGCCAGAAGTCATAGTCAGAGACTTTTCCATGAATACATGTTGCTTGAAAAGAGTATCCCTTTAACAGTGACTTCCCTTTAAGAAAAACTTTAACCCTTGAGTCCCTTTAAGAGCGACTTTGGTATTGTTCCTTTAAGAGCGACTTTGGTGCCAACCCTTTAAGAGTGACCTATATACTGTCTTTTAAGACTAGCTTATGTACTGTCCCTTTAAAAGCAACTTTGGTACTGTCCCTTTATAAGTACATGTGGCCCGGCCCTTTAAGAGTGAGTTTGATACTGGCACTTTAAGTAGTTACATTGGTACCATCACTTTAAGAGCTAATTTGACTCACCACTGCTACTTCACTGACTCACCTCTGCTACATCACCAACTCAGCTCTTCTGTGTCATGGGGGTATCAGCTCTGCTACAACACCAACTTAGCTCTGCTGTGTCATGCGAGTTTCGGCTCTGCCACAACATCAACTCAGCTCTGCTGTGTCATGCGGGTATCGGCTATGATACATCCCGACTTGGCTCTGCTTTGTCATGCGGGTATCGGCTCTGCTGTGCCATGCAGGTATCGGCTCTGCTACAACACTGGCTCGGCTCAGCTGTGTCATGTGGGTATCATCTCTGCTACAACACAGACTCGGCTCTCCTGTGTCATGCGGGTATCGGCTCTGCTACAACACCGACTCAGCTCTGCTGTGTCATGCGGGTATTGGCTCTGCTACAAAACTGACTCGACTCTACTGGGACATGCAGGAATCGGTTCTGCTACAACACCGACTCAGCTCTGCTGTGTCATGCGGGTATCGGCTCTGCTACAACACCGACTCGGTTCTGCTGTGTCATGGGGGTATCGGCTCTGCTACAACATCGACTCGGCTCTGCTGTGTCATGCAGGTATCAGCTCTGCTACAAAACCGACTCGGCTCTGCTGTGTCATGCGGGTATCAGCTCTGCTATATCAATAACTGAACTTTGCTACTTAAAATGGTAAAGATCATTGCTCGGTTTCCATGACAATCATACTCATATCAGTGAGACAAAATCATTAAGGACCTTCCATCTTCTATATTTTCTATTGGCCAATAGTGGACATGTTACTGCATGGATGTTGTCAGGCATTGACTACCAAGACCTTAGAATTACTATTGGCTGCTATATTTCAGCTATTTGTATATGTGCTGTGACTGGCTGTTAGTGCTGTACAGTGTGGCCATTATTTCCTATGGGCCATTATTTCCTTACAAACAACCAATCTGATCGCAACCAAAAAATAGATAGCACACATCTCTGCAGCGAGGGCTTTGAAACGCAGTTTAACGGGAGTCTGTGCGCTGTTTGGGCTGTTTTAACCCCTTAACGACACAGGGCGTATATTTACGCCCTGTGGTCGCCTCAGGGACTTGAGAGGGGGGCCGCGCAGCGACCCAGCAGTCCTGGGTGCAGCATGTAGCCCGGGACCACGGCTATTAGCGGGCACGGTCCGATCGCCGTGCCCGCTAATCAAGCAATCAGATGCAGCTGTCAAAGTTGACAGCTGCATCTGATTGCTTGCTGTTCCTCATACCTGGTGGTCTAGTGGGGAGGATCGCCCTCCCCCCCCCCCCCGGGACATTGTCCCGGAGGAGCGATCCACACATCCTCTGCCGGCCGGGGCCTGCGCTGTAATGGCACTGATCTCGGCTTGGCATTCGATTGTTTTCGGCTGCAGCAGCCGGAAGCAATCGTGTGCCTATCTCATTGATCTATGCTGTAAAACTATACAGCATAAATCTCAATGAGAGATCATTGTGCATATACTAAAAGTCCCCCAGGAGGGCTTCTAGTATATGAAATAAATAAAGTGTTATTATTGATTAAAAAAAAAAAAAACCTCCCCTAATAAAAGTTAGAATCAGCCCCCTTTTCCCATGTTATAAATAAAAATAAATAAATAAATAAACATGTTTGGTATCGCTGCATGCGTAATCGCCCAAATTATTAATTTATTTCATTTCTGATCTCGCACGGTAAACGACGTAAGCTTAAAAAATTCCCAAAGTGGAAAATTGCGCATTTTTGGTTGCATTAAATCCAGAAAAATTGTAATTAAAAGCAATCAAAAAGTTGCATATGCACAATCAAGGTACCGATAGAAAGAAAATATCATGGCGCAAAAAATGACACCTCACACAGCCCCATAAACCAAAGGATAAAAGCGTTATAAGCATGGGAATAAAGTGATTTTAAGGAACATATTTATGTTAACAATGATTTGAATTTTTTACAAGCCATCAGATCAAATAAAAGTTATACATGTTTGATGTTGTTGTAATCGTAACGCCTTGAGGAACATATATAACAAGTCAGTTTTACCCCAGGACGAACGGCGTAAAAATAAATACCCCCCAAATAAACAAAATGCTTTGTTTTGTTTTTCAATTTCACCACACATTTATTTATTTTTTTCTGGTTTTGCAGTGTTTTTTTTATGAAAAAATTCAGCCTGTCTTTGCAAAGTGGTGGCGCAAAAAATAAGGGGTCATGTGGGGTTCTAGGTGAAAAAATGCACCTGCTATGGCATTTTAAGCACAAGGAGGAAAAAATGGAAGTGCAAAAATCGAAATTGGCTGTTTTTAATCGCAGAAGAATGGCTGGAAGAAGAAGAATACAGATCACAATATAGTGCTTTTTCAAGCACTATAATTATAGAAAGGGCTGTGAATAAAACATGGCCACATCAGCGTGTGCAGCTACCCACCACCCAGTGATCACACGATTGTTGCCCCTCTTACCCACTTGGTATTTATTGACAGCACCTCCAGAAATCTACACCTGCTTGCAAATGTTTCAAGTAATTACAGGGTAGGGGGAAGCTACACCCCCTTTACACCATGCCAAGCTCCCCCCCTTCCCCCCCAAAGCTCTGCGAAAAAGTCACCTGTTTCGGGGGAGATTTATCAAACATGGTGTAAAATGAAACTGGCTCAGTTGCCCCTAGCAACCAATCAGATTTCACCTTTCATTTTCCAAAGAGTTTGTGAGGAATGAAAAGTGTAATCTGATTGGTTGCAAGGGGCATTTGAGCCAGTTTCATTGTACACCATGGGGGAGATTTATCAAACATGGTGTAAAGTGAAACTGGCTCAGTTGCCCCTAGCAACCAATCAGATTCTACCTTTCATTCCTCACAGACTCTTTGGAAAATGAAAGGTGGAATCTTATTGGTTGCTAGGGGCAACTGAGCCAGTTCACTTTACACCTTGTTTGATAAATCTTCCCCATTGTTTACAAAAAAATTTTTTTTACTTTTTGGCAAGCCTACTTCTGGCCCAGTCTTTATAAATCTCTGCCTAATTGTTTAATGGGATTTGTGCATAATGTAAGAAATGCAAAAGTGTTTTATTGAGAATAAGTAAAATAATACATCAATGCCGAGCAAGTAGTACTTCCATTACTGAACTAATTTGTATAGATCGAGCATTGAAAAGTGTTTGCCAAGTGTTCCATCACCAGTCATTTTGTTGCGGTAGACCTATGTTGATTATGATGTCTGGTTCAGGTTTATTTATCTTTATTGGATCCTTGTTTATTGATTGCGTTGCGACCACCGTACAAGGGTAATTCCACATTACAACTGTTTGGAGCCTCATGAAAAATTAGCTTTGCTTTTATCACTGTCAGTATTCATGTGACTATGGTTTGGTTTTTCATGAAGGTAAATTGAATGTAAACTATTGAATGTGACACTTCATGGATTTACCTGCTTATCTGCCACTTTTTAAAAAAAAAAAAAGTATTTCAAATGTGTGAAAGTATCTGACCAGCATAGGTGAAATACGGCTTCAGTGTGTTGTATATCAATGTTCTTATCCATGGAGGCTCACGGAAGATACAGTACATGTACCCATAACTAAAGCTCTAGAGAAAAGCTTTGCCAACTAAAACCTTAGAACTGCAGCTTTTAATCTAATAAGATTTATATTTTTGACTCTTTCAAGTTAAAACTTTATGGGTTCTATTTAACCACTTAAAGGGAATATATCACCTATTTATTTATTTTTTACTGCATAGCGCTATATACGGAAACATGTCCTTTTTTTTAACCTTTCTAACCTTACTGTCTCAAAAAAAATATTTTTCAAGTTGTTTTTAACCCTTTGAGGACCAGGCCCAAAATGACCTAGTGGACCGCGCAAATTTTGATCTTTGCGCTTTCGTTTTTCCCTCCTCTCCTTCTAAGAGCTCTAGCACTTTCAGTTTTCTATCTACAAGGCCATGTAATGGCTTATTTGTTACAGGAATAGTTGTACTTTGTAATGGCGTCTTTTATTTTACCATAACATGTATGACGGAATCCCAAATATAATTTTTTTTTAATATATAATGTAACATAAAATCGGTAATCCGCGCACTTTTTTCCCTCTTTTCGTGTACACCGTTCACCATTCACAATGAAGCTTGTTATATTTTAATAGATTGGACAATTATGCACGCTAAGGTATATTATATGTTTATTTATTTATTTTTATATGTTTTATTTATATAATGGAAAATGGGGGTGATTTAGACTTTTATTGCGGGAGGGGTTTTGGGCTAGTGTGTTGGTGTTTTTAACTTTTTTTTTATACA
The DNA here is from genome assembly GCF_027789765.1 of Dendropsophus ebraccatus. Classification (NCBI taxonomy): domain Eukaryota; kingdom Metazoa; phylum Chordata; class Amphibia; order Anura; family Hylidae; genus Dendropsophus; species Dendropsophus ebraccatus. Next base: position 78,129,787 of record NC_091459.1, on the reverse strand, counting down.
TTTTAAGTCCCTTTGGGGGACTTGTACATTGATTTATTTTACACACTGATCACTGCTATGCCATAAGCATAGCATTGATCAGTGTTTTCGGGGCTCTGCTCATTGAGCCTGCCTGTGCAGGCTCAGTGACCAGAGCGCCATTCGGACCGCACGGAGGCAGGTGAGAGACCTCCGGCGGTCCGTTTTACGGATTGGGACCCCCGCAGTCACACTGCGGGAGTCCCGATCGGTAAGTGACAGGGAGTTGATGTCACGCTGCAGTGCGATCGCTGCAGCGTGTCATTAACGGTGAGGTGCCGGCTGCTGATTGCAGCCAGCCCCCACCTGCTATGAAGCGCTCTCTGCTCCGGAGCGCGCTTCATAGCTCAGGAGGTACCGGTACGTCCAGGGTTGTCTGGGGACAGACTTCTAGGACGTACCAGTACGTCCTAGGTCGTCTAGGGGTTAACAGCATTCAGAGATATGCTTTATAACAAACTTCGTGGACTTGGCAATAATAGTCTTTAGCTGACCAACATACATAGTTACATAGTTAATAAGGTTGAAAGAAGACAAGTCCATCAAGTTCAACCTATATGTTGATCCAGAGGAAGGCAAAAACCCTCATGAGGGTTATGCCAATTGCTTCATCACAGCAAATAAAATTCCAACTCTAAAATGGCAATCAGAATAAATCCCTGGATCAATGTCCTATCACGTGACATAAATGGGAAAGGTCTCTAGGTATGCTATATGAACTGTGCAGAGGTCATTCCACAAGATGGGGAGGCTGAGCTGTGAGCTTCCACTATAGTCTTATGTAGCTACTAGTATCACCTTTCACTGTACTCCTGCCTATGATGATAAAGAGGTCACTGCTGGAAAATTATCTGTACAGAACAGGAAGTCTTAGTTTAGTTTTAAGCACAGTGGCCAAAATGAAAACTGCAAGATTTCAGGATTGTTTGAAAGTGTATCCCCAGAATCTTCCAGAAAGTATCGTGTAGCACTGTGCATGATAGTCATTTGTCTAGTGTAAATGTGTTTTGAATTTCGTATCTGGATAGGCTTCCAAGTGTTCATTCTCTTTCTGTCCGCAGCATACAGTAGAACGTTACAAGATGGAGATTTCCGCTTCATCTGAATACACTTACAGTGCTGGGTCTCTTACTGGAGATGAGAGCTATGAGGAGGAGAGCCTATTCCATTGCCAAATTTAAAATACAATTACGTGAGAGAAATAACATCAAGCACAGTCCTACAAAAAACACAAGTTACAAGTTAACCCCTTAAGGACGGCGGGCGTACATGTACGCCCCCGTCGCCTGGGCCTTAACGCAGCAGAGCCTAAATGTACGGCCTGCTGCGGGGGTGCACTATGAAGCAAGCTCAGGAGCTGAGTTTGCTTCATAACGGGTAAAGACTGGCTGCTATCAGCAGCCAGGCCCTCACCCTCAATGGCGGCAGCCCACCATTAGCCCCTTAAACGCCGCGATCCGGACACGACCGTGGCGTTTAACTCTAAGTGACAGGAGCACACACGTTGCAGGGGTCCCGATCGCATTGCCTGACTGCCTGAGGAATGCTGATTACCTCCGTGCAGTCTGATCTTCAGTCTTCTGATAGAGTCTGCCACAGGCAGGCTCTATCAGAAGATCACAGATAACACTGTTTCCTGCTATGCTATGGCATAGCAGTGATCAGTGTGAGCAATCTATTATATGTATGTAATAGTCCCCTGGGTGGACTAAAAAATTGTAATAAAATAAATAAATGTTTTTAATGATGCCCCATAGTCCCTCACCCAATAAAAGTCTAAATCACCACCCTTTCCCATTTTATAAATAAAACACATAAAAAATAATAAAAAAATAAACATATTATACGTCATAACGTGCGTAATCATTCGATCTATTAAAATAAAATGATATTATTCCCACACAGTAAACACACAGCACAAACAAAAAGCAGTAAAAAAAACGCCAGGATCAATGATTTTTTAAATTACATTTTATATATAAAAAATTTATAAATAATGATCAATACTAGAGATAAGCGAACCAGGTTCGGGTTCGAGTCGAACCGAACCCGAACGTTCGGCATTTGATTAGCGGGGGCTGCTGAACTTGGATAAAGCTTTAAGGTTGTCTGGAAAACATGGATACAGCCAATGACTATATCCATGATTTCCACATAGCCTTAGCGTTATCCAAGTTCAGCAGCCACCGCTAATCAAATGCCGAAAGTTCGGGTTTGGATTGACTCGAGCATGCTCGAGGTTCGCTCATCTCTAATCAATACGTCTGATCTACACAAATATGGTACTAATAAAAACTAGAGATTGGAGTTTGGAGAGTTGAGTAACGATCAGTGGGTAAGAATTCTAAAAGGGATTAAGGAAGTTTCCAGGGCAGGCTCCCATAGGGTTGTTCAATTTAATATTGTCCATCAGCTATATTACACCCCACTCTTTCTATGTAAAATCAAAAAATGGGATGAGGATAAATGCCCAAGGTGTGGTGTAAGCCGGGCCGGCTATGGGCATATGTTGTGGTCGTGTGGGGCCCTGGTCTCCTTTTGGGAACTGGTACACAGAAAAATTATGGATATGTTAAAGTTAAAGTTTGAATTAAGTCCAGTGTTGGCCGTTTTGGGAGACTCTTCGTCTGTAGCATGCAAGAGGAAAAGTAGGAGTAAGATCCAGAGAATGTTGTTCTATGCTAGACTTGTGATCGTGAGAAAATGGCTGGCACCGGAAACCCCTAATATAAAACACTGGGAGAACTGTATAGAGAAATTTGAAAGATGCCAATGAATTTTTTTTTTTTTTTTTTTTTTGTCTCTTTGGCGGGGGGGAAGGTGGGAGGGGGAAAGGGAAGGGAGGGGGGGCACCAAGGGATTGGTTCGGTTTATTAAAGAGATTAGTGATTTAAAGGTTTGGTGGGGGATGGTAACAAAATTAATTTATTGAGATATTAGTAAGGATTACAGACACTTAGATATATATTGTTAATGTGTAAAATGTTTTTGTCTATGTACCTTATTTATGATTAAAAATAAAAAATTTTAAAGTTAAAAAAAAAACAAAAAACTAGAGATTATGATGCAAAAAATGACGCCCCATACAGCCCCGTAGGTAAAAAAGTAAAAGCACTATAAGAGTCACAATAGGACCATTAAAATCATAACTATTGGCAAGAAAAAAAAAGTTTTACTGTTAATAACAATAGTAAAACATTAGAAAAGCTATATAACCTGCATATCACTGTATTCAGACCGACCTATAGAATTAAGAAAAAATGTCAGTTCTAACGTAAAGTGCGTAAAGTGCATTGCACGGAACACGAAAACTCCCCAAAATTTGCAGAATTGAATTCAACCCATAAATGATATTTTGGGGGCTCTGTCATTTATTTTATGGTGGATTGAAAGGCCCCATTACAAAGTACACCTGTTCCTGAAAAAAACAAGCCCTTACATGGCCTAGATGGAAAAAACAAAAATGCTAAATTGGACATGGGCCCAAACAAGGCCATGTTGGGCTCTGTCCTTAAGGGGTTAAAATATAGATAGTCAAATAATAATTAGGAAAAAAAACACCAAAAAAGTACAGCCTAATTCTAACAAAATAACTTTTTTTCAACTCTAACAAAACGTTTAGCTATATGAACATTAACTAGTGTATTTTCTACTTTTCTTATTTCCTTCTAGATCAAGTCCAATCCAGGCAACTACAGCTGGCCGTTCACATTAGATTAACATTGGCAGAACCCACCAGTTTGGTTTAACTCGCACCCATTGAAAAATATTTGGGAATAGGTGATTTGGTCGATAAGCTCCTGCCATGAGAGGAGTCCGGAACAGGCTTACAGTGTGCATGAGTATCAGAAAAGATAGATGTGGGCATTAGAAGTGTTCCACTGCCACTGACAGCTATCTTATATGCATGATAAGACTTAGCCTAAGACAAGAGGTATATTCCATTACTATATATGGTTTAATGGATGGAGTCCTCCTGCCTTACTCTTTTCTGTACTGTATGTGAATTGTTGTCCTTTACCAAGGCAGTAAGCAATGTGGTCACAGGGACTGGAAGCAACATCATTTGACTTACAGATGCAAACAGGAGAATATGATTTGGAGTAGACGGGAATATTGCTACAATTATGTTATATGATATAGTATATCTGTTATACTAGTTAAATAGACTTTAAAATTGAGCACAATAAACAGTTTATTACTGGCATAGACCTACTTCTATCCTTTAGGTACAACACATTACATCAATGTTAATATAAACCAGGCAAAGAGAAAATGTTTGCTTTAAGTATATATATTGAAGCTAATTTTGGTTGTATGCCATTGCAGTGACCTGACCATACATCATAATCATCTTGTTTTCCTTCTGATTGCTTTTCCCAGTCTTTGTTTATGTGACTGCACATGAAATAAGACTTTTTCATTGTTGTCAATACATTGTGATGTTCACTACAAACTCTCCTGGCATATTTGATCTATTTTGTGGTTGACCTTTAATGCTCATCAAATCAAAGCATTTGCAGCTCAGTCCAATAATGAGCTGACATATACCCGGGTCAGGAAGATGGACAGCCCCTGCAAACTACCAGGTTACTTTGTCTATTGTTTAACACCCTCTCAATAGTCTGTCAGATTTGGAATAGAACCACATCTGCTGATGTTTTTTATGTTGCTTTGTAGTTAGACGATGAAAGCAGGCGTGTAACTAATGCTCTATGGATGATCAAGACTGGAAAGTATGCTGGATTTAGGGGAACTGAACGCTAGCTGATGAGGTTGGCACGGAAGACATATGAAAGAAAATGAGGTTTGGTTTTTATCGAAACTAAGCCATTGTTTGCTACAATGATAAGTGAGACATAACTAATACAGTGTGGTACCTGAGTTCTCCTATTTTTTCTAAAGCCTATCTCAGGTTTATAAGGCTAGTATTAGGTTAGTATCTACTACTACTATCTCAAAAGTCAAGACTTTTCTATTATTTTTATTTGGCTTCTTCCTGAGCTTGTTGTCACTTACCAGATTTGTTTGTGACGGTAACATCTTCCCGATATATAGGAATTATTTTTTACTTTCCTCTATTGATCTGTATATTGTTCATGGCTAAACAAGACTAATAAGACCATTTATCTTTCTATGGTTCAAAATATTTTTATTAACAGAAGTTTTCAAGCAGAAAACATGTACATCAAGTAGTATATGAGGCCACACCATTTATCTTTCGAAAACAAGACCCTTTGCAAGAATGGACTGGACTTTTAGAGTAGCAGAGGATCCACTAGTCATGGGCTATGGCACAATCAAGGACTGCTAATAAGACAGGAGTCTTATTAATAATAAGACAATAATAAGAGTCTTATTAATTAATAGACAATAAGACTTTACTTAAAAATAACTAGCTAAAACATATTGATGACGTGCCCTAAGCAGAAATGCTAATATTACAAGGCAAAGTGCACCTGGACTGTTGGGTAGGTAGAACTATTTCCTTTGGTTGGTCCAAACTACCCCAACCTGCTAAGCCCAGCTTACTTAAATAAAGAACACTAGACTCTAGTAATGTTCCTTTTGATATGCAACAAATAAACTGATGTTTAATTTCTAGCTTCTGATTATAACAATGGATATTGTGGAACCACAAAACTGTGTCTTACTGTAAACAGTTGTCACTTTAAATTGAGATTCTGTATATAAAGGACTAGTCAGAGACTAGTAAGAAACTAGAGGACAGCAGGCTGCAATGCCTGACTGCACCGCCTGACTGTCACTGGTTGCAAAGCTGACAGTCTCAAGGGGAGGCACAGGTACTTCTATAAGCCTTAGAGGGGGCTTGTAGTTTTTGGTGTGAAATGATCTATGAGCAACTAACCCATGGGCTTATTTAGTTGCCTAGATAGTGTGCCTGAGTTGAAGGCCTGATCAGGACAGTCTTATGAGTAGTCAATCGGATTCTAGAATACTGTCAAAAAAGTAGTAAAGTGGAATATATAGGAGCAAGGCTAACTCCCATGTTGGTGATAAATGACCAGGAGGTAGTCTTTAGTGAGGCTAAATGACACCAGTAGAGGTTCTTATGTAGAGATTGCCACCCAGACACCTTTAACTTGCCTTTCAGAAATATTTTTACTGATTCCCCATCCTGTGCCCAGTCCTTCCATTCTGCTGCCAACCACCGCTCCTATAATGAGCAGAGCAGTGTATGGCCTGCACGAAAAGTGAACGGTGCAGGCACACGTGATGATGTCACAGCATTGTATTGACCTTGTAGACAGCAGGCCTGAAGTGTCTGCAGGCCATGAGAGTATATAACAAAGCAGAGAGATGATGGCTCCTTGTTCCATTATAGTATTCACAAATATCGTCATCCTGAGGACACACATGTAATTGACCTGGGGCAACCTTTCTGCTTTTCTACAAGCTACATCTTTAATCCTGATGCACTTTTATAGGGAAAGATATATTTGCAGGATGATTCATGACACTACTTTTCAAGAGTTTATCGTTCGCAAAGTGTTTGCTACAACACTGTAGATAAGGAACCCTATAGGTGGGGGAAAATGCTGCGACTTTTTAAACAAAACATAAATAATAATATATGACTTCATAGGAGAGTAGTATATGTTCATTGTAGTATTTAAAATGGTGGTATATAAAATATATTGACCTTAGATGGCAACTCAGACTCATCAATTACAACCATTTTTTTCTAAAGCTTTACTCTGGAATTTGCTTAAGCACACTTTTAGAAATTCAGACCAGTGAACATTACAAAGCCGCTGCCAGGTCTCTGCTCCCTTATGAGTTTAATTAGCTATTGAAAATGAAAGTCAATCTCAAGTTCACCAGGGCAACAAGAAAATGTGCATTGTTTTGTTTCCCAATGAAAGTAAAGTCGTAGGAATGCTTTGGGCACACACAATTGTTTTCATTTGGCTGACAAGTTGCAGAGGTTTTGCTCAGGCAAGTCTGACATGTGGAAGGGTCTAAATAGGAATGTAACGTAACGACCATCAAGATAGTGCCCAGCCACAGACACCATTTACCATGTCTGGTTCTTGTTACTTGCATAGAGATCAATTCTAATGCTTAACAAAACAGTGGTTTCCCATGCCAAAGTCTGGATGGCCTCCAAGACATTCACACACTGTGTTTAGATTCCAGCACCATCTCAAACTACTTGATTTGATATCTTCCTTTTTAATTAATGTGCATATCTGAATACAAACTGAAAAGAGTAGTAGCATGTACTTGGTAAGAGAACAAGTATAGATTGGCAAGCGTTTCTTGTTTCTGCCATTACTGCTTTCTATCATGCTAGTTTCAGTTATAAAACATAATGATCTACAGTACATGAAAAAACAGCTTAGGGAAGATGTAATGCTCTGTAGACAGACAGACAGACCGACAGACAGACAGACAGACAGATAGATAGACTCACAGACAGATAGGCTTATTATATAAATATAACAAAGGTTTAATCTATGCTGTAATTGTGAGTTAATCATCCTTTAGGAAATGTAGATTTTATAGCCAGTCACTCAGTGGTGGTGTTGGGTTCCACTTGAATTTTTAGGATATAAATGATAGGATATAGATTTTTAGGATATAGATTAAAAGGGGCCTAAGCTAGTTTACACAGAATATTGCATATAACATATCACAGCCCAGCTTTTTCTCAAAATGAGCTGTGATTGGCTGCTATGTGAGACAAATATCAGGCACATCTAGCCTATCTAACCTAATAACACACACATCTGTACTGCTTATGTTCACATTGAGTAAACATCCACAGTGCAGAAGGAAAACCCAGTGGTGGACATGAGGGCAGGGCTTGGTCACACGTTCCTTCATGTCAGCCATCTTATAGACAGACTCACCACAGAGCAGGGCAGCACAGCCTGGTGGTGGGGAATCTGATTATAGCTCTATGAGGTACACAGGGTGCTGCTGTCAGTAAGTGCTGTCAGTACACTTACTAATACTTTACACTGATCAATTTTACTGTACAAATGGTAAACCCCTTTAACTTTATTTACAGCTGCTGTTTTGGGGGGGGGGGGGGGTTCACATTGAATAGGAAAAACTATTCTGCTATATACTTTTGTGTGCTTTTTCATGCCTTGGTCGATGCAAGTTAAATGATGTATTATCTTTTTTATGATTCATTATGATAGTGGTGGTACCACATAAAATTTTTATTTATAGCTATACAAAGATACACGGCTATACACTTGTTTGGCAATCCTGTTGAAGGACTCTGCACACGTCTATTCCCATATTGACTAAAGTGCCACTAGAGTTTGCACTCAACAAATGTTAATAAAACGTGACACATTATGTTACAGTATAAGAATTTTTACACGTATATCAAAAGCAGAAAATTGCCTCTTTCTAAGAGGAGACTGTGGTTCTGCAATAACAAATGGGCTCTTGGAAAGGAAAAAAAAGTAATAGACCCTGCAGAGTGACCAATTGGTCTCTGTCCTCTGTGTTTCTGATGAATCACATGATCAATGTAGACTGTTAGTGTAATGTAGACTTGTACTCTATAGCTTGACGAATGAAGGCCTAAATATCTGGATAGATCTACTAGCCAAAGGACTAAAAAGGTAATCCATTGTCATGATTATAGTGGAGATTACTTACGTCTATTCTTAACTTGTCTACACATTAGTAGCTGACATTAAAGGAAATCTGTCACCTTGTTTATGCTGTTTAAAAAAGCCAACGAGAATTAAGAGACAGACACACCAATTTCAGCAATGTGCCTGTTATTTTGTTAAGCTCGCAGTTTGCGGTAAGGCTGGAGTCTGCTGTATTTATGAGATGCATGTTATCACGCTCCACTGTTGCTAACAGATGGAACCAGGCAAGGTGAGTACTGCCATAGTCACATGACATTTTATCAATACAGGAAACATCACATCAGGTTAAGGCTATGTTCACACTTTGTAAGAGAACGGCCGGTCTCTGCAAAGATCATCCAGGCTGGTACAATGATCTTTATGGCCGTAGTGTTCTGATGCGGGCGCATCAGCGTGCGCCCGCATCAGAACTCCCCATAGCGCACAATGAAACAAGCGGCCAGAGCTGCTCGCTTCATTGTGTGAACTGGCAGGGTTTCCTACGGCCACAATTCACTGAAATGCGGCTGCAGAAAACTGACATGTCAGTTCTTTGCGGCCCGGCATGGGATCCCCTCCGGAGTGTATACTATGTGTATATGCTCCGGCTGGGATCCCATAGAACAAGAGGCAATGTTCCACACTACATTAGGTACAGCCGTTGTTGCCGATGGCAACAACGGCCGTACTTTTATGTAGTGTGAACATAGCCTGAAAAGATAAAAGTGGCAGTGAAGAAAAGGGTGAAGACTGGTTTTATATTATGCTACAAAGGTACAAAGTCATTTTAACATAAACCTTAAATTCCAAAAAATTCGATATAATTTGGTAAAAAAAATGTATAGAAAATTTGGCACTGTAAATGAACTAGTGGACTAAATAATCTAAATTCTTATGGCCAGACTAACTAGAATGCAATTCCTAATTCTTATCTCTCAAAATGGTATTAATAGGTTCCAGCCTTCCTGGAGAAATCAACCTGGATGTGAACACAGGGAGGATGAAATGTGACTCTCCAATCAGCAGTGTATTACAATGGCCTCTGAATGGAACACAAGACTTCCTCACATGATTGCTTCAATGAAAGAGGCTGAAGACAAAATGCAAATGAACATGCCTTATGCTAGACATATTTATGTGCAACAATGTGAGCCAACAACAAAACATTTCCACATGAGATTGTGTCTATTTTTTCTTGTTTTTGTAGTTGTGATTATCAAAAACATATTGAAGAATGACTATGCAGTTTAAAGGTCAGTTTTTGTGACAGAAATGCCTGATGCTTCCTCAGCTGACCCCAATGTGCGCTTAAAGGAAAAGCGATGCCCTGCTTACAGTTACATATGTTTATGATATTGTACCACTTACTTGGAAGACTGCCCCATTTTATCACAAATGACATACTTTCGGTTTAAATAGGCGATGTCATTTTGCCTTATGGACATGTCAAAAGCTTTGGTTGGTTGGGGACTGGTTGTTCAGACTCCAAATCAAGCATGGAGAAGTATACGCTAAGTAGGTTCACTCCCAGCTCCACACAACATGAAATGGCGTTCAATAAAAAAGTCTATGGCGGGGCACATATCGGGGTACATAGCGGGGAAAAGCAGTCACATGCTTCTCCTTACTTGTTGTAATAATCGCGGGGGGGGGGGGGGGGGGGGGGTGTAAACTCTGAAAGGCCCAAAGATTAAAACTTTTGACATGTCCCTAGGATACTGTAAGTAAAAATAATGTCTGTATGACAGAGAGCACACTAGCTCATTTGCCTAGTTCTTAAATGATAACTATGTTTTTTACAAACTTCTAGGTCATAGTGACATGACAGAAGTTTTGATAGATGGGAAGGTCAAGGTGCTGAGACCTGCACTAATCACTAACACAATAGGGCACAAACACTGGGCCTCTTTATTTCTCCTTGAAGAGTGGACTGAGAAGCTTTCAGATTCACTAAAAGTCTATGAGTCTCTCCAAGGTGAAAAAATGAAGGGGAACTGGGCTCAGCACCAGGACCCACTTCTTCTCTCCAGAAATGTCACTAAAAATAATAGATTGGCACTAAGAATAGGAGCTCACTGGTGTGACAATACTGTCAGATCTCCCAGTACAGACTTACATTTCTAGACATAGGCAAATGTATTCTGACATTACTAGAGTTTAAGGTTTAAATTATTTGTTGTAAGGCCTACTAACGCCCATGCACATTAGAAAAGGGTACCTAGAAGTTGTCTGTCGGCATCTCTTCCGTTTCACATGATGGTGGATAGCGGAAAAAGAAGGATAGGACACATAGGATTTTAACATTTCTATTTCCTCACTTTAAATAGTCTAGCTGTGCCTGCAAGATCCTGGTGGAGTCCCACTATGCAGTACCCCCTTGTGCAGGGCCGGCTCCAGGTTTTTGTGGGCCCTTGGGCGAGAAAGCCTCAGCGGGCACCTTTGTATAGCACACCTCGGGGCACACGTAGCACACCTCGGGGAATGTCCCCTGCCCCCATAGAAATGCCCCCTGCTCTGTCCCCATAGAAATGCCCCCTGATCTCCCTCAGCACAAGAAAATAAAAAAATAAAATCATACTCACTAATCCGGGCGGGGATCTTCTCCCTTGTGTGCGCCTTGTGGATCCACCAGCAGGCGTTATGATGTCATTGCTGTGTGCCTGCTGGTGAGATCGGATCCACGCAGAGACTAGAATGGAGGTGCTAGAAGGAGGTCGTCCCCCTGGAGTCTGTATTCTAGCTTGTTCACCATAGAGCAGGCTAGAATGGAGTTACAACCAGGAGGCATTACATGAGGTATACAAGGGGGGACTACAACTCCCAGCGTGTCCAGCCTGTTATGGGAGATCAGAGGACATTACAGGAGGAGATTTAAGAGGAGTACTACAACTCCCAGCATATCCAGCCTGTTATTATGGGAGATCAGAGGACATTACAGGAGGAGATATAATAGGACTACAACTCCCAGCATATCCAGCCTGTTATTATGGGAGATCAGAGGACATCACAGGAGGAGATATAAGAGGAGTACTACAACTCCCATCATGGACAGCCTGTTATTATGGGAGATCAGAGGACATCACAGGAGGAGGTATAAGAGGAGTACTACAACTCCCATCATGGTCAGCCTGTTATTATGGGAGATCAGAGGACATCACAGGAGGAGATATAATAGGACTACAACTCCCATCATGGACAGCCTGTTATTATGGGAGATCAGAGGATATTACAGAAGGAGATATAAGAGGACTACAACTCCCATCATGGACAGCCTGTTATTATGGGAGATCAGAGGACATCACAGGAGGAGATATAAGAGGTGTACTACAACTCCCAGCATGGACAGCCTGTTATTATGGGAGATCAGAGGACATTACAGAAGGAGATATAAGAGGACTACAACTCCCATCATGGACAGCCTGTTATTATGGGAGATCAGAGGATATTACAAAAGGAGATATAAGAGTAGGACTAAAACTCACAGAAAGAAGGTATAAGTGAGCCCCGCCTCCTCCTGACACATGACAATGATCACAGGTCCTTCATCCACCTGCATCCTCTCCCATTCTCAGCCCCGCCCCCTTATGACGTAACCGCAGGTCCTTCCCCAGTGCAGCAAACACAGCAGGTCCTTCCCCAGCCCATCCAGCCCTCCCCCGGACTTGGGGCCGGCAGCACCCGCCCCCCCGGGTGTTCGGGGGTCGGTGATGTGGCGGGCGCCTGGCTCACTGCTCAGGCAAGTGTCGGGGGCCCCTTGGGCGGCCGTGGGCCCTGGCACTTGCCCGAGTATGCCGGGTGCTGACGCCGGCCCTGCCCTTGTGTTAGCACAGGGACCTGCCCGCTCAGCCAATCAGTGCCTGAGGAGGGACACCACGTGCTACATCCTATTTTACAGAAATGTTTATAAAAAAAAAAAAGAAATTCTTTCTTAAAGAGAATGTACCAGCAGGCAGATCGCTTTAAGATTTTTACATCAATAGTCCAACACCAGCGCAGGAATGGCGGTGCCATTGAACCGCGCATGGCACCAATCTATTCCCAGTCACCGGCCTGGCCCGAAGCACTGGATACGGGCCCACCCTCCCCAAGTGTGAGAAAACTCCTCCCCTCTGTGACGTGACTCTATTGATTGTAATGGAGCCACGTCACAGAGGGGAGGGCAGAATGTCAAACTGGGGGAGGGTGGGCCGTGTGCGGGATCGGGCCGCAGTTCAAAAAAGGATGGCGGCACTGGCATCCCCAAACCAGTGACAGCAGTGATGTAAAAATCTTAAATCAATGTACCTGCTGATAGATTCGCTTTAAGGCTTGTACAGCAGTGCACAGAGTCCATGCAAACTCCATGTGCTACCATATAGTGATATGATATTACAGGGAGAATTCCCTTATGGACCCTGCCGCACATTTTATCCTGCATATCAATCAGACAGTAAATTCCATGCACCTGTGTATAAATTTGGAGGTTATTTATGCTGACTATGATTGTATATGTCGAGTATTACAGCAATATATTTTTTTACTGCACTCTACAATGATGATAACATTCCCTGCCTCTATACAAGGGTTAATTCTGTATTTAGTCCAATGCATAGTTCTTACTGTACTGCACACACCCAACAGTTGATGGTGCCTGGTGATCAGGAGTTCCTCAAATCCTATCGTATAAAATCCATATAATCACGGCACTCAAGAGACGATACACATGCAAAAAAAAGGCTTTTTATTCCAAGCGGTAATTAGATATACAGTACTCCAACCAGACATAGAGAGTGATGCGAAAGTATCATTCAGAAAACAAGTATTGACCTTTATCAAGCCTGCATTGCCCTGTTAGCTGAGACAGAGAGATGCCCTCATTCTGTGGGGTCTGGAACATTGCAATGGACCAATGCAGATGTTTGTGTAAAACTACTCTCAGACTCCAATCCCCATATTGTTCCTTTATTAGTTTATAGCCAAGTATACAAGTATATTTTTTTACTTTACACATTTCTTTTTACTTCTTCGTTTCCTGTAACTCTTATTATGTATGTTAAAGCTCACTTGTTACTTTGTATATAGCCTTATCATTACATGTTTGGAGGATAGGAGGAAACTGGAATACTCGCATAGTCAGTAGCCTCGTCATAGTTGCCCAAATATTTATCCCATGGGCTATTCTATGGGCTTTTAGGGTTTTTATCATTCCAGCTACCTGAACTTTTTACAAAACCCTCAATATAAATGTACTTAATCTAACACAGAAGCAAATTATAATATATTCCAGGCACACAAGAAATAAAATACTCATGAGATAACTATCCACAAACAAATGCCATCTGTATAGATAACCCTGTTCTATCTATGACCCCACAACTGATCAAAAGCATGTTAAAGGTATAGACACTAAACACAACGGGGCCTAAATTTAAAAACATAGTGGTGTACACTGCATAAAGAAAGTTGACCATCTTGTAAGACATGTTAAACACTTTTCTTCTCCTTACACCACCTCTTGCTTTGCTTATTGTACACCAATATGTTTTACCAAAAGATAGAAGGGCTTTAGAAGGGCCTTGGTTGCCACTGGAACTGACCAGCACCCCACAATTGCTTTTCAGGGGAGCTGCTGATGAGACCGTGAAAGGACCTGCATTCAGATAACATGGTCGCTGATGACTATTGGTATTGGAGTAGTCCATGATGTCAGTCATTGACAGCAGGTATGAGCTGCATGTGGCAGTCTTCTGAGCCTGCTGCAAAATTCCTGACATGACATACTGTATACTGGCATATGTTAAGGGGGGAGATTTATGAAACTGGTGTAAAGTAGAATTGTCTTAGTTGCTCCTAGCAAAAAATCAGATAACGCCTTTCATTTTTCAAAGAATCTGTGAGGAATGAAAAGTGGAATCTGATTGGTTGCTAAGACAATTATACTTTACACCAGTTTGATAAATCTCCCCAAGAGTCAAAATTGTGTAATGGGGAATAAAAAGTGTCTTGGGCATAGCATGTACTAAAGTTTCTTGTTGCAGCTGGATCCACAGTTTTGGCAAGTTTTGTTTAGTAAATCAGCCTCAACTGGTAACATATTTTAGAAGGCGGAAATTATATTATCAAATGGTTGAATAATTTTTTCCTGTATAGCATTGACCTGTACACTGGCAAATAAGTCAATGTTTACATCTATTCAATCTTTACTTTTTTAAAAAAAAATTCTGTTGAAGATGAAGGATCATGCTCATGTAGATGCATGTGCGTGCACTGCAAGTGTGCCCATGTGATTAAAGGGGTACTCCAGCGGGGGGCACTTTTTTGCTGGGACCGGGGAGGAGGTGGCCGAGGGAAAAGACGTCCACTCACCTCCCCGGTTCCAGCAGAGGGTCCCGCATTGCATCTCTCCGGTGCCGGGTTCCCAGCCGCTTCCTGGTGTCTGACGCGGGCCCAAGACGTGACGTCTCAGGTGCGCTCAGCAACTCAGTGAAGGGACGGGATCCGTTTCAAGTCCGCTCAGAGCGGACCTGAGACACCGGGAAGCGGCCAGGAACCGGGCACCGGAGCACCGCGATGCGGGACCCGCCGCTGAAACCGGGGTGGTGAGTGGACGTCTTTTCCCTCAGCCACCTCCTCCCCGGTCCCAGCAAAAAAAGTCACCCCCTGCTGGAGTACCCCTTTAAGGGTAAGGAAATAGCAGTAATACAAAGCTGCAATCCTGTGCTAATAACGAGATCAGAGGAAACTCACATTTTTTTCTGTTTACTTTTAAATACTGCAGTTACTGCAGACTACATAATTGAAAAGGTAAAATCAAATGGCGGATGGTGGAGCTCTATACTAGAAAATACTCGAGGTCAATAGTATATCCTGTACCAAAAGATAAAAGCAAATCACAAATATAAAAGAATAATGGTAACTAATCCTCTAGAGTACTTGCTTCAATGAATAAACAGTTTTAATCAACAGCATAAAAGTGTATACATATACACAAACATACACATATAAAAATGTTGCGATCAATATAATTAAGAGATCGTTTTTAAAAGTTCATGCATTGTTGGGGCCACTAGGTATATATCTGTGTGGCACTTAGAAGATGGGTGTATATTCACACAATGCGTTAATGTTCCACAATGTCTATTGGAAGTAGTATGGCAATGATAATTTTTTAGCACTATTGCACTTGTAAGGAGCTATCGATACATCATTGAAAAAATGAGACACTGAGGAGGAAATCTCTGTAACATAACCAAATTTTAGATTTAGATGTAAGATTATAGGCACCGAGTCCACTCCTGTTTTGAGTGCATACTTATGTATGGCTTAACAACTGCCTGTTTACTATTAGTAGACAGGCTAATGTACTGGGATATAGCTATATACCAGTATATTATTGTTAAAAATCTAAATAAAAAAAAAGTAAAATAAATGACAAAAAATGCATATTTATACTAAATAAACATTATTAATATATTTGGTATCATCACAACCAAAAGACCCTGTACAATAAACATATAGCATCACTTAAGATCATTGGTGCATGTCATCAATTATGATTAAATAAAAACTGCATCAGAACAGCTTTTTCTGCATTTCTACAGGAAAAAAATGTAATGGTATTGAAATGTTACTGTACACCGACCAGCCATATCAATAAAAGTATGATGTAAATACCACTGATTACGGTAAAACAATGGCCCATGTCAAGGAGTGGGAACATATTATGCAGCAAATAAACAGTCAGTTCTTCAAGTTAATGTGGAGGTTAAAGAGGTACTCCGGTTGGGGGCACTTTTTTGATGGGACCGGGGAGGGGGTCTCTGGAATACAGGGGTTACTACCTATAAACAGTGGTCCAAAAAAGGAAAACTGATGAAGCACTAGGTACCCAAGACTCAACTATGTCTTAGAGGTGCAAAGGATGGCCTACCTAGTCCATCCTATAGAATAGCTACCGTTTCCTAATTTGCTGAAAAGTTTAATGTTAGAAACACTGTACATTAAAACATTTTAAATTACGTTTTATTTACGTTTTAAAGAATCCATTGCTAATGTCTTGGTGCTAGCTACCACAGGACATTTTCAGAGGTCTAACTGAGCTATTTTGGCAGCACCACAAGGACCTACACAATATTAGGCAGGTGGTTTTAATGTTATGGCTGATTGTTGTATACATACCAAAATTGCCCTTACATAAAGTGTAACTGGCCCTGCAAGAAAAAGCCTGATACAGCTATTCCAGACAAAAACATAATAAAGAAATGTCCTTTTAATTAAGAGGTTAATGGTCTTGATTCCCACATTTATAAATATATCCCACTTTGGCACCTCACATTTTTGGAGACAACTTGCAGTGTCCTTATATAACCCATCTATACATTTACCACCTTTTAAAAGGTCTAATCAATTAACCCTTCCTAAGTGTCCTGCTTTAATGAATTACTGCAGTCACAAATAAGTCATTGCCTTTTTAAACAATGCTAATGTAATCCTTTAAAATGATTCACTGACAGGTTTATGTGACTATAGATTTCAGGAGATGTATAGGTTATGGTGAAAAATACCTTGATTTCTTAACAAAGAAACTATACAGCAAAGCAATGAGTTTGCATGTATTCCTTAGTATAGCACTATTGTTGGTTACATGCAGTAAATGTCCCTTTTGTAACAGGAGGTGTTACACAAAGCTGTGCTTCTGTGCTGCTGGTGCTACAGTAATTGTAGACATAAAGCAGAGATAGGCTACGCAGCGGGCCCCCCCTTGCCACCGCACTGCCCCCTCCCATTCCCTCTTGTGACTGCAAGCTGGGATGGGCCCCTCGGTTAACGGGCGGCTCCCCCGGTCTGTCCCGTTCCCGGCAGTATCAGTGAGGTCAGTGTGCGCCGGGGAAGTACTTCCTGCGCAGGGTGCATCTATAATAAGCGCCCCCATGCCGGAAGTAACATCCCCAGCGCACACACTGACCTCACTGATGCTTGTGCTGCCGGGGACGGGACAGACCGGGGGAGCTGCGACAGCTGACAGCCGACAGCCAGACCGGACTGCAGGAAGAGAGAGACACGGCGGGGGTGCGAGTTGTCAGGTGAGTTGTGTTGTTTTGGTTTTTTTGTACAGACTGGGGGCCATCTATAAGCGGTATTACCTGGGGGGCATCTATAAAAGGTATTACCTGGGGGGGCCATCTATAAGGGGTATTACCTGGGGGGCCATCTATAAGCGATATTACCTGGGGGGCCATCTATAAGGGGTATTATCTGGGGGCATCTATAAGGGGTATTACCTGGGGGGCCATCTATAAGGGGTATTACCTGGGGGAGCCATCTATAAGGGGTATTACCTGGGGGGCCATATATAAGGGGTATCACCTGGGGGGCATCTATAAGGGGTATTACCTGGGGGGCCATCTATAAGGGGTATTACCTGGGGGGCATCTATAAGGGGTATTATTTGGGGGGGCCATTTATAAGGGGTATTATTTGGGGGGGCATCTATAAGGGGTATTACCTGGGGGGGCCATCTATAAGGGGTATTACTTGAGGGGGCATCTATAATGGGTATTACCTGGGGGGCATCTATAAGGGGTATTACCTGGGGGGGCATCTATAAGGGGTATTACCTGGGGGGACCATCTATAAGAAGTATTACCTGGGGGGCATCTATAAGGGGTATTACCTGGGGGGGCATCTATAAGGGGTATTACCTGGGGGGGCATCTGTCAGGGGTATTACCTGGGGGCCATCTATAAGTGGTATCACCTGGGGGGGTCAATCTATAAGGGGTATTACCTGGGGGGAGACATTTATAAGGGGTATTACCTGGGGGGAGACATCTATAAGGGGTATTTCCTAGGGGGGCCATCTATAAGGGGTATTACCTGGGGGGCATCTATAAGGGGTATTACCTGGGGGGCCATCTATAAGGGGTATTACCTGGGGCGCCATCTATAAGGGGAAACTTGAAGGCAATCTATTAGGGGGATTACATGGGGGCTAACAGGGGGCCATCTATAAGGGGGGATACATGGGGGCCATCTATAAGGGGAATACATGGGGGGCCATCTATAAGAACTACACGGGGGTGTATACAATAGGGCATGGACTATAGTGGACCACACAGAGGGTGTAAAGGGGCCAATACAGATGTGCAGTTAGTATAGAGATGAGGATGGTGCCAAAGTGAGGAGCCTAATATGTCTGTCTGGCAGATTCGGTGGATTTGTGGCTAAGAGAAGTTCTCATAACAACCCAAAGCAGATGGAGAAGAAAATGAAAAGGGAAGAACTCCGATCAGAGAAGACGTCCCCTGTGAGTCACTAAATCTATCTGCACTGTAATGTATATGGTGTAAAGAGTCTGCGTAGAGCTGGGTCTCCCTCTATGTGACTGTATGAGATTGTATGTGATAGTGATCTTTGTACAGTGGATTTTATTCAGTAGCAGCTGCGGTGTTAGTCAGTATGTGGTGGTGTTAGTCAGTAGCAGTGGTGGTGTTAGTCAGTATGTGGCGGTATTAGTTAGTAGCAGCAGTGGTGTTAGTCAGTATGTGGTGGTGTTAATCAGTATGTAGTGGTAATATTTGTTACTTGTAATCTGGTACTGTGTTTTATTGATCTTAGTATACAGGATTTGGTCAGTAACAATATGGTAGTGGTTGTGGTGTGGCGGTAATATTTGCCTCTTACTGGTATACTGGTATTATTGGCAATATTGGTCTCGGTATACAGAATTTGGTCAGTAACAGTATGGCGGCAATATTTGTGGTGATAATATTTCCTATATACTGGTGGTATTGGTAATATCAGTCTTGAGATTTTATCTATCTATCAATAGCATCGCTTGCAAAGGGGGGGGGGAGGCCCAAGTTGACCTCTTGCACCAGGGCCCAGGAGACATTAGCAACACCCCTGAGGCTACATTTATACTACGTTTAACCCCTTAAGGACAGAGCCAATTTCGATTTTTGCGTTTTCGTTTTTTCCTCCTTGTGCATCAAAGGCCATAGCACTTTAATTTTTCCACCTAGAAACCCACATGAGCCCTTATTTTTTGCGTCACTAATTGTACTTTGCAATGACAGGCTGAATTTTTGCATAAAGTACACTGCGAAACCAGAAAAAAATTCTAAGTGTGGTGAAATTGAAATAAAAACCCGCATTTTGTTTATTTGGGGGAAATGTGTTTTTACGCCATTCACCCTGGGGTAAAATTGACTTGTTATGCATGTTCCTCAAGTCGTTACGATTAAAACGATATGTAACATATATAACTTATATTGTATCTGATGGCCTGTAAAAAATTCAAACCATTGTCAACAAATATACGTCACTTAAAACCGCTCCATTTCCAGGATTATAGCGCTTTTATCCTTTGGTCTATGGGGCTGTGTCAGGTATCATTCTTTGCGCCATGATGTGTTCTTTCTATTGGTACCTTGATTGCGCATATATGACTTTTTGATCGCTTTTTATTACAATTTTTCTGGATTTGATGCGACCAAAAATGCGCAATTTTGCACTTTGGGATTTTTTGCGCTTACGCCGTTCACCGTACGAGATCAGGAATGTGATTAATTAATAGCTCAGGCGATTACGCACGTGGCGATAGCAAACATGTTTGTTTATTTATTTATTTGTTTACTTTTATTTATAACCTGGGAAAAGGGGGGTGATTCAGACTTTTATTAGGGGAGGGGGCTTTTTATTGACAACAACACTATATATTTTTTTTTTACACATATACTAGAAGCCCCCCTGGGGGACTTCTAGTATATACACTTTGATCTCTCATAGAGATCTCTGCAGCATAGATATGCTGCAGAGATCCATGAGATCGGCACTCGTTTGCTTTCGGCTGCTGCAGCCGGAAATAAACGAGTGCCGAGCCGGGGACGGCGCCATCTTGGAGCGGTCCCCGGCCGGCTTCAGAAACGGAGATCGATCCTCTGGGATAACATCCCGGAGGAGCGATCTCCGCCACTAGACACCAGGGAGACGCTGAATCCGGTAATCGGATGCAGCTGTCATGTTTGACAGCTGCATCTTATTACTGTATTAGCGGGCACAGTCCGATCGGACCGTGCCCGCTAATACCTACGGTCCCGGGCTACAAGCGGCACCCGGGACCGCCGCGGTTTAGAGCGGGGTCGCCGTGCGGCCCCGCTCTGAATGCCCTTACCGGCAATAGGGCGTACCTATACGCCCTTTGTTGTTAAGGGTTAAAATACAGAAAAGGCGGCTGATTTTTCTATTAAAAAAGATGTCCGTTATTACCACTGTTTAACCCCTTCAGGACCAGGCTAATTTTCGTTTTTGCGTTTTCATTTTTTCCTCCTTGTGCTTAAAAGGCCATGGCACTTGCATTTTTACACTGCTCTTCTGACCTTCTCCTTTCTACAGGTCTATTGAAGATCGGAAGTCCAGTGCATTTCTATTAGACCCAGCCCAAAATTACATAAATGACCAGGTCGACTTTCATTTTTTCCTCCTCGCCTTCTAAGAGCTATTGCATTTTATTTCTCCATCTACAGGGCTATTTTATTTCTCCATCTAAAGGGCTGGCTTTTCAGGAACAAGTTTATATAGCTTTTTTAAAAAAAAATAATAATTTTTGCAGTAAAACTTTTTGGGCAAATAATGAAAATGGCCCTATTGTGGCTATATTTTTTATCAACTATATATCAGCTACCCTGGTGTTTTTCCCCTCTATTCATTTACATCGTTCACCCTCTGGGAACAGTATTGTTATATTTTAATAGATTGGACAATAACACACAATACAGTGTATAACATGTTTATGTATTTAATTATTTTACATGTTTTATTTATATAATGGGAAAGGGAGGGTGATTTTAACATTTATTAAAGAAGGGGCTGGGTCATGTTTTTAAAGGTTTTTTACATTTTTATTTTTTTTTTCACTTTTTGGCACACCACGTCAAAGATATTAAAAAGGCGGCCGATTTTCATATTTAAAGTAACGTCCGTTTTTGCCGGGATTTAAGTGACTGCAATGCCATTGCATTGGAGTCAATGGAAAGACGGACCTCCAATGCACACCATACATTGAAAAACGGACGTTTTTTGCTGCGGACGTCAAAATAATGAACATGAACATTATTTTCGGATGTCTTTTGCAAACAGCGGACGTTTTTTATTTGTAGTTCACACACAGTTTTTCTTTTGTCACTGTTCTGTCTCTGGTTTTGCTATTAAATTCAATGGACTTTTTAATTAAGCCCCATCGAACTGCCGATTAGTAACCAAACTAGAATAATGTGCAAACACTCGTCAGTGCACTAAGGGGAGGTCAGGCAGCTAAATAACATCCGTTATTTTAGACTCAAAATGACGGAAGTCATTTTAAACGGAGATGAAAAAACGTTGTGTGAACATAGCCTTAAAGTCCTCTTGGGGGCTTTTATATGCAATGATTGCATAGACTGTTCAATGCTATGCCATAGCATAGCACTGATCAGTGTAATCTGTGATCTTGTCATAGAGCCTCACAGAGTCAGACTCTATGAGAATACCGAAGATCAGACTGCACAGAGGTAGCATACCTTCAGCAGTCTAGGAAAGCAATCATGCTGCGGGGGTCCCAATCACTAAGTGACAGAAGATGCTCTTGTCACTTACACTTAAACACCGGTTGTTTAAGGGGTTAACAACAGGCTGCCGTGCGATCCCTGCAGCCTGTCATGAAGGGTGAGAGCCCGGCTGCTCATAGCAGCCAGCCCCCACCTGCTAAGAAGCTAGCTTAGCTCCTGAGCTTGCTTCATAGTGCAGTAGCAACTCAGGACGTAAGGGTACATCCAGGGTCATCTGGTGACAGGCGGCCTTGACGTACTCATACGTCCTAGGTCGTCTAAGGGTTAAATAACAGACGTTCTGTGTGGATGTCAAAATAATGATCATGACAATTATTTTCGTATTTTTTGCAAACAGCGGACGTTGTTTTTAAGTTGTTCACACACAGTTTTTCTTTTTTTTACCATCCTTTGACCGTTTTTAGTATTAAATTTAATAGACTAAAAAGTAAAGACATACCCAAAGGCCAATCAGTCTACCTAGAATAATGTACCAACAGCCATAATTGCACTGACTGGCAGCCAAACAGCAAAATGATGAACGCCATTTTGGACTCAAAATGAGGGATGTTAAATTTTTTCTTTTCAAAAACGGAGAGAAAAAAAGCATTTTTCTTTTACATTTTTTTTTTTTTTTTTTAAAAGACCTCCGTCATTTTGAGTTCATTTTGGTCACCCCTTATTACATTGACGACTCTTGTACATTATTCTAGTTCAGGTGAACTGATTACCCTTTGAGTGTGTCTTTAATTAAAATGTCCATAGAATTTAATAGTGAAGTAAGTGTCCATATGGTGTCCTTAGTGAAAAAAGAAGAAATGTGTGTGAATAACTAAAAAATAATGTACACTACTTGCAAAAGACATCCGTGTATAATTGACATGATCATTATTTTGACATCCGTGCGAACAACGTCCATTAATTTAATACTCTGTTTGCATTGGGCGGTCGTCATTTTACAGACTTTAATTAAAATGTAGCAATAACAGAGGTCATTTTAAAAAGAAAAAGTGGACGCGGATAGCCATAAAGAGCTATGATCATTATTATCATTTTACCATTATTACCAGTAATGCTACTTATACATTTTCTAAAATAATGCATTTTTAATGGGAAGAAAACTGGTTGTCATCCCAAGGTGATGCCCGTCCCTCTTCCCCCTTAAACCAGCAGAAATATAATCCAAGAAAAATCCTTAGCTAGGAAGGCTGAAAGTCGTGTTACTGATGATGATCACTAATTTCAAACAACTTTCCTGCCATTGTGTTTCCTAACATATTTGTACAAAAATTATTCCTTACTCCAGAAAAACAGCTAGGTGTCAAACTGTAATTTGCTGTCCACTGCCCGTGTTTTGGGGACTTTTGTCTCTAGTAACATCTAGATCAGTACAGAATACAGGACGCAGGAGTGTGGCTTAGCACCTACTATATGCAGGAGAGAGCCTAAGTGAGTCTGAGCTGTGTACCTGCAAGCTGAGCCAGTCTGCCTACTGGAGATGATCCATACTGTTCCTGAAAGGTAAATTAAAGCTTTCATCTCATCTTTCACCACCCATAAAGTTTGGGGCAGCTGTACCTTGTGTAAATACTACATGTCCACGGTGGTATAGTGTGATCTCCCTTTTGCTTTAATTTCTCAGCAGCAGCAACAATTTAGTGCTTTGTGTAACCCGTTCCTTGATGAGCTGCTAGCATTTCTTGAATTTCTGCTCTCATATGCCACCTTGCAAAACTAGTGCATCTGTAACCCCTCCCCTCCACATGCTATCTATATGTATATAGACAGTGTAAACAAAGACTACACAGGCCATTTGAAAGTCTGGCACACTTTTAGACTGCCTAGTCTAACTTTAGACCATTTTGTAAGGTAATCAATCACTGCCAAAATGGCCCTGCAGCATTACATGCAGTGCTCTAAAGCCCCCAGCACAGTTTCTTACCATATAACTAATTAGTACCAGTTCTCCTGTTAAACCCAGAAAATTAACTTTTAAAATGTCCTGTGCTGCATGCTTATTACCTTTATCTAGTCATCTGGGCGGGAGTCATCTGGGCGGGAGATTTTGGCTTTAATTACACCTCTCCGGGCGTCATTACAATTCCAGCTTGTATAGATTCCAATGCCATTGCTAGGTTGGACATGCACAGTACAAACGCTTCTAATCTGTGTGCTGTGACGTTGGTGTCCATATGGTGTCCTTAGTGAGGCTATGTTCACATTTGGTATTAGACCAGCTGTTCTATACCCGGCCGGGTCACATAACGGCCGGTCTCAGAAAAGATCATCCCAGCCGGTACTGCAGTACCGGACAGATGATCTTCTGCGCCGCTGACTTGCATGCTTGCATCAGAACTCCCCACTGCACACTGCACTGCACCCCACTGCAGTCGGAGCTCAACTGTGTGCACTGACAGGGTTTTCTGCAGCCGCTATTCAATGAATATCCGCTGCAGAAAACTGACATATCAGTTTTCTACAGCGCCACTAGGGATCCCTCACCCTGCAGCACAACATAGTACAAAGTACAGCAGAAATTGTAACTACGGCCGTGATTAACACGGAACTTACATTGTGTGAACATAGCCTGACACTGCAAGTTCTGTCATTCTAATCATGCCCAGAGTGGCGCAATTACAGTTGAAAACTCCTGCCAGCCATGACTGCTTGGCCAGGCTCTGAGCTGGCGTAAGTTTCACTACATGTGCACACTGGTGTGTATAGAATTTATGTGGAGGCGTTGCGCCTCTACATAAAACCCTGGAGCATCAACACTGCGGGGACATTTTTAAGCCCGGCACAAAAAACTAAAATTAATAAATGTCCACCATATTTTTGTGAAAAGTTCGTAATGTTACGCCAAATACACCATCTTAAGACGTATTGCATTTAGATATAATGTAAGTTGAAAACAGACACATCTGTATGTATCGAAACCCACCCCTACCCCTTATGCAGTGCAGCAAGACAGTGTCAGTCTCCACAGGAGCATGGACATCTGATAGTGTAACCTGAAGTCTTCGGCATCTGTTGCTATACAACAGATTAAACATCCATTGACCCCTGCCTAGCAAGTAATGTAAACAGAACTAAAATTTCAATCAAAATGTATTGTGTTTCAGTAAATAATCACTGTGCAATTAAAAGTTATGTAATGTTGCATGTCCAGAGTTTTATACAATGACAGCTTCTATTGAAGGGCTAAAAAACTGAATATATTTTTAACACACAGTGAATAATTCTTAGTTGCTGAAACCATAACCCTCCTTTATACATATAATAGGTGGTCTGAAAGATTTCTTAACCAATGAGTAGAATAAAAAAAAACATCAATAAACACGCAATAAAACTGTTTCCACAGCTCAGTACTCCAGTAAAAATAAAACATGGTAATAATAAATGTATACTACATCTTAGTAAATGGATGTGTGTATACAGGAAACGTCTCCTGTGCCCAAGCTAAACATGATAGCTCCTATAGAATGTACATAATGTATATAGCAAAGCATGAACTATATGGAGGTAAAACAGTGTCTAGTATAAAAATGAATCCTTATTAAAATGAAGGCAGATTGTTTAGTCTAGGTGGGCACAATACAATTGTCAAAACTCTTACTGCCAAAGGGTTAACCCAAATCTCATAAAAAGAATAAAATAACATAAAACACTGCTTTTGGAATAAAATTGGATCAAAGATTATAAGAGTAAATCAGTAGGAAATCCAATGAATATTGATTTCTAGTGACTAGCGTACAAAAGGTATTACAATTTTGCACTGTCATAAATATACTTTGAGGTTGTAAATACAAAGCATACTACTGAATTTACAATACCACAGTAACTATAAAACAACATTATTCAGAATGTATTCTTTGGATATTTCATGCAAGGTAGATAAACAGAATATTTGTATGGAGCTCGACCACAGACGGGAATATATCTTCCCTACTTAATGCAACAATGAGCAGAGAAAATCAATTGATGTTGTAAATAGTTATTAGAAAAAGGCACTTATAAGTAACTTCCATTAGTGACATGACAGAAAGTATGGGAACAAATTTACATTACATGGGTAATGTTTCATAAGTCTCTTCTACAAATCAAACAGCAGCAATCTGCTCCAAATTTATATAATATCATTAAAATATTTTGCATATACAGTTACTAGAAATATACTGACAGGGTTTACATAGGAATTACTGATCAGAAAGAACTCAAGGTTGGATAAAGGTGACTGGAAGCAGGTCACAAAAAAGTCATGGATGTTCACATTTTACAATCTATGTGAGAGTAAGTGTATGCGGAGTAAACTCATGTATGGAGAAAATATATGGCTCCAACTATGTAATGATCACATGTGGTGACTGTCATTTACACAATATTGGCCAAAAATAAAGGTCATGCCAATTTCTGGGGTAAAAAGGAGAAGTGTTGAATCCTCATACCCTTGGAGTTTAAAGGGGTACTCCAGCAAAAAAAATGTTTTCTTTCAGATCAACTGCTTTTAGAAAGTTATGTAGATTTGTGATTTACTTATATTTAAAAATCACAAGTCTTCCATTACTTATCAGCTACTGTATGTCCTGGTGTATTCTTTTCAGTCTAACACAGTGCTCTCTGCTGCCACCTCTGCCCCTGAGCAGAACTGCCCAAAGCAGGGGAGGTGTTCTATGGGGATTTGCAACTGCTTTGGACAGTTCCTGTCACAGACAGAGGTGGTAGCAGATAGTACTGTGTCAGACTGAAAAGAAGACATCACTTCCTGCAGGACATACAGCAGCTAATAAGTACTGGAAAACTTGAGATTTATAAATATAAGTAAATTACAAATCTGCATAACTTTCTGACACCAGTTGATTTGCCAGAGCTTGCCCGGAGTTCCCCTTTCATGGTGTGGTGGAATGTACCATTCTCTCTAACTGCAGGAGGAGGTGCCCCCACCCTCCCCTATTGTCTGTAAGTATGATCTGTTGTATTTTGCATAAATTTTTCTGTTGGTACCACAATTGCTTAATAAGTGGGTGTAGCCATTTTACATTAGGCAGCTTACAAGCTTTTCCTAGGTCTGACATCCTTTAATTTCTAAACTGAGCTTTGGAAGGAAAATCCAGTCAAAGTGAGCTAAGGAGTTATGATCGAATTCGAACGGTAATCGTATGTGTAAACGCAGCAAACGATCAAACGACAAACGAGAAATCGTTTGTTTTGATCTTTCAACATGTCATCAAATCGTCGTTCGTCGTTCGCAAAAAATTCGCGGATTGTTTCGTGTAAACAGTCATAGCGCAATAGTACGCCCGCCCGCGGCCCCGCTCGCAGCCCGGCCCCCCGCTCATCTGCAGCCCCCTGCGCCGGCTCGATCGCCACCCCTGCTGCCGCCGCCGCTCGCATTGCCGCCGCCACTCTCATCGCCAGCCGCCGCTCCGATCGCCACCCCCCCCCCCCCCGCCGCCGCTCCCGCTCCGATCGCCACCCCAGCCGTCGCCGCCGCTCCGATCACCCCCGCCGGCATACGTTACCTGCTCCGCGCAGCAGGTCTTCATACATCCCCGGCTCCGCTCAGTGCACTGATTGACTGAAGAGGGGAGCCGGGAATTTCAAACGCCTCCTCTTCAGCCAATCAGTGCTCCTCTTCAGCACTGATTGGCTGAAGAGGAGCCGTTTGAAATTCCCAGCTCCCCTCTTCAGCCAATCAGTGCAAGGCAGCACTGATTGGCTGAAGAGGAGGCGTTTGAATTTCCCGGCTTACCTCTTCAGCCAATCAATGCAAGGCAGCACTGATTGGCTGAAGAGGGGAGCCAGGAATTTCAAACGGCTCCTCTTCAGCCAATCAGTGCTGAAGAGGATAACTGATTGGCTGAAGAGGAGGGGTTTGAAATTCCCGGCTCCCCTCTTCAGCCAATCAGTGCACTGAAGAGCGGAGCCGGGGATGTCGGAAGACCAGCTGCGCGGAGCAGGTAACGTATGACCACGGGCCGGCGGGGGCGATCGGAGCAGCGGCGGCGGGGGGCGATCGGGTCGGCGGGGGGGGGGGGCGACCGGAGAGGCGGCGGGGGTGGCGATCAGAGCGGCAGCGGCGGGGGTGGCGATCGAGCCAGTGCAGGGGGCTGCGGATGAGCTGGGAGGGCGGGCGGGGGGCCAGGCTGCGGGCGGGCCCGGCTGCGGCTGCGTCGGGCTGCGGGCGCATGATCACTAAACGATTTTTCCGTACGATATATCGTACCGTCTAAACGCGGATCGTTATAAAAAAAAAATCATTACTCCGTACGATCGGGCCAATTATCGTTTTGTGTAAACGCAGCATTAGAGATTTAGATGAAGGTACATGGAATAACAACTATCATCTCTTGCACTACTTCTTTTTACAAAAATACATTATTGTAATAATAATACATGACAAATACATATGTTGTACTTTGAAATGATTAATATAAAACTAAAAGGAATCTTTGATTACCTCAAATTCTCAAACTCTTCAGCGATTCTTATATCACAAAAGGTAATATCTAGAGATTAGCACAATCTGAGCATGCTCAGGTCTGGTTGTTTGTCATTTGAATATGGATGGCAGAAGAAGTTAAATGCAGCCCTAGAGAGTCCTGGAAAACATGGATACAGCCTATGATCACGTTCACACAATGTAAAACAGATTACAGCATCGGCCGTTGTTTATGGACCACGGCCATCTGCATTGTTTTCTATTAAACCATGGCTGCACTGTATACACTCTGTATACAGTGCAGCCCTGGTTCTATGTGGCCACACAGAAAACTGAATAGCGGACAGACAGAATAGACTGTGCACAGCTCCCAGCCGCACTTCCCATTGTGTGCTATGAATAATTAGAACATGGGCACACCCGAATGTGCCCGCATTAAAATTAAGATAAAGTGATGTTCATCTGGCTGGTACTGCAGTACCGGCTGGGATGAACTTCACAGACAGCGGCCGTTGCTATACTGACCGAACACAAGCAGGTATTTCCATGTTCCTGCGGCCATCAGAGCTTTGACAGGTGCGGGAACATTTATTTCCATACAGTCAATTCGGGGTGTGTATGGAAATCAACTAAGCATTGACTTTCATGCACACCAAGAATGAACAGACTGTATCTGTGTGCATGGAAGATTATTAATTAATCAACATGCTCATTCTTTTGGCCGCTGTCGGTGCAGTGTGTGCGTGGAACGGGAAGCATTGCATTGATTTCAAGCTTCAAAAATTGTACATTGTGTGAACATAGCCTAAAGGTACACGTAAAGGTACGCAGAGTTTGGATACGATGATGATTTATTACACCAGATTTGTGCCCAGAAATTCCACAGCCTATTACTGTACCAGCAATATGAATGAGATTCCGAGAAATCTCTTTCATAGCACATGTATAACATCTACACAGAAACAGTGAAAATCTTGACCTGCATTGCATTTTAAATGTGTTGCAGATTTATTATTTCATTCTGGGTTTAGGATGGGTCGGTCATGTGGGTGGTTTACTCGGTGACTGAATTTTACAGAAGCATGGCCCTTTTTTTACTCCCTGCCTGAGAGTAAAGTGGCACACTTACTCGCCTGGGCTGATCTTTGCCCATAGAGGTACACACAAGATGCTTACTTTTGGCCTGATCAAATGCAAAAGTAGACAAGACGGTCAGAGGCACGGTCACGTGATTCCACAACGGAAGCAGAATGGCCTCTGAACTGGGAAACAGCAAGGTATTATGGGGCAGAGATCAGAGTGAGTAAGAGTGCCACCTTACTTTAAGGTAGCAGATGGGAAAAAAGGGTGTGTGCTACTTTAAAGGGGTAGTGCAAAATTATTCACAGACTAACACACATTACAAAGTTATACAACTTTGTAATGTATGTTATGTCTGTGAATGGCCCCCTTCCCCGTGTCCCACCACCCCCGCATGTGTACCCGGAAGTGTGGTGCGCTATACATACCTGTCACGTGCCGACACCCGTCTCCGATCTTCAGCAAGTGACGTCTTTTTTGGGCGGACGGCGAACAGCTCCGACTGTCCCGAATGCCGACCGCCCTCTGCAGCGTCATCCGATGCTCAGCCACAATTGGCTGAGCATAACTGTGCTCTGCCAATTGCGGCTGAGCACAGTTGTGATGCGGAGGAGGGGAGACGGGCGGCAGCGACTCGGCCGTCCTTCCGAAGATGATGTTTGGCACAAGATGGCGGACGGCCCTCGACACGGATCAGGTAATGTATAATGCACATCACACCGGGTACACGGGTGGGGGTGGGGGGACACGGGGAACGGGGCGATTCACAGACATAACATACATTACAAAGTTGTATAACTTTGTAATGTGTGTTATTCTGTGAATAATTTCTGAGCGCCGCACTACCCCTTTAACTTTGCGTCTCAATACAGGGAAGGTTGTAAATCACTAATACTCACCACCCACTAAATTCCTTAGCCCAAATACATTAGATTAATAGTTTATAATACATGAGACGTTATATTGAATCCTTTCCCACAAACAGGTATAAAAATCTTCCCAGATTTCCCTGCATTATAAAATGCTGCACACAGATTGGACTACATCCCCCATGTGACAGGTAAATTGGGTCAGCAATGCATTTGTTTCAGTACTGCATTTATTCTTTGAAAACCTTAATGCTTAGTGCAGCTTTTTTCATCTACTGTAACTTGAGTGAAAGAAATGCTATGTATGAGCTTCTTGCCAGTTGATCTGATGCACCTCTGTGTTTTATGACATATTTAACAAACAGAATTATAACAAGTTCCCCTCTACAAGGAAGTTGTTGCAAAGTTCTCCAAAATAATGTCAGTCTCTTCAGAGTTTGAATTCCCAAGTATGTACATCTGGTACAACTACTTACTGATACCTTAAATATTAGAACCAGTTGTTACTCTCATGATCCAAAGCAAGGAACCTTCTGTGAAATCAAAGATCTTGTAATATAAACTGTAATGTTCTATTTTTGGATTGCTTCTTTTATCTCACATTGTTCTTTATTTGATTTTATTGCTTCCCAAAAGCTGTTATCAATTCAGACATAAAATCACATTAAGAAAGTATTATTGACATGTCACTCATAATCAAACAGTGGGTAGACCAAGATGAACTTTGTGTATTTTTTCAGAGATGATCTTGGGTTAGAATCAAGCAGGAATTGCTGTGTCCTAAAATTAAATTATGCTATATTCCTAAAATTAGTTTTATGGCTCCATCCTTTCTCTGCATCGGATACTTCATAGTCATTGACAATCTCTGGATGACTAATGTGGCACCACAAGGTACTGGTAAATACAGTTTTAAAACATAAAGCAAAAAACGTAAATGTTGTATACATATTTTCGTTATTGTAAGTGTACTCTTTACTTATTCTTATAGTAAGTTGAACTTTTTGCAGTTGTCACATCTTCTAGTACTAATGTGCTGTGATATGATGGTATGTGATATGACTCTAACCTACCACTCATCCACAGCTTGCTATTACAGTCAAGTGACTGTAGCTTGTCTGCACCTGCCATTCACTCATATATTTAACAATATATCAAGTAATACCTCATATTTATCATGTTTGCAAAATTCTATCTGGCCTTGTGATTTCAGGAGACATTTAGATGTGGTGTATCTAAAAGATGCTGTCTTATACTATTGGCATGGTGTAGAGACACCTGTATGACTAACACAATATAGTGTCCCAACCTATACCACATTTTATTGTACAATTTCCATTTGCATCAGAATTCTCCCAAAGCATTTGAGGGTTGTCTGTCAGGGTTTCTGTTTATTTGCTGCATGGGATAGCACGGATCTCTCTGCTATTCCACACAGCAGGATCCAGTTAAAAAAAAAAAAAAAAAGTATACCAAGCAGTATAAATTTTTATTCCATAGGATTCTATGAATAAAGAATGGTATCTGTCAAAAGCATGCGTTGGAGGTGTACTTCCAGGAGCTCCCCAATGAAACCCCTTGCCAAACAATGCAAAAACCCAGTGTGAATAGTGTCTTGTAACTGTAAAGCTAAGGCTGGGTTCACAGTACGTTTTTGCAATCCGTTATTTTCATCTGATTTATTGGTGTCGACCACGTTTTTGTGGCACACAGTTGCATCCGTTTTTTCCATCCGTTTTTCATCCATTTGTTGCAAAAAACGGATGAAAAAAACGGATTGCAAAAACGAAGTGTGAACCCAGCCTAAGAGTTATGGGTTATGGGGGAAGTCCCTCTGCCAGACACCAATAGGCTATGTTCACACAACATTTTTTTAGCTTCATTTAAAATTACTGTCTAAAATAACAGACGTCATTTAGCTGTCTGGCCTCCCCTTAGTGCAGTGACTGGTGTTTTTACATTATTCTAGTTTGGGTTACTAATTGGATTTTGGATGCGGCTTAATTAAAAAGTCCATTGAATATAATAGTAAAGACGGAAAAGGAACAGCGACAAAAGAAAAACTGTGTGTGAATAACTAATAAAAAAATGTCCGTTGTCTGCAAAAGACATCGAAAAATATTTGTAATGCTCATTATTTTGACGTCCACGGTAAAAACGTCCGTTATTCAATACATTGTGTGCATTGGACGTCCATCTTCCCATTGACTGAAATGCATTGCATCGCAGTCAGTTAAATTGTGGCAATAACGGACTTTTGTTTTAAATAGCAAAATCGGGCGCCTTTTCAACATTTTTGACATTGTGTGAACATAGCCATAGGGTACCCCTAGACACAGCTTATTTGTGGGAGGGTTTCTGAACTCAAATATTATCTTGGCGTTTTTCCCTCTTTTTGCCTTTTTTTTTTTTTTTTTTTTTTTTTAATACACAGAGGAACTCTATGGGAGAGAAATTCCAAGTAAGTATGGCATTTCATAGACACAGGTCACAGGGAAAGAAAACTCAATTTATTTAAACTTATTTTTTATTTTTTTTATTTTTTTTGCCTTTTTTTGCAAACATTTTAGGCAGCAATAGTAACTTCTCATCAATAATAAAAAGATTGAGTATGTTAAAAAGGCAATATGCCTGACAGTTCTCCCCCCTGACATCTGTAGTCAGGAGACCACCATACATTATATATGGTCAGGCTATCCTGTTCAACTTTAATGTGTTTAAAGTTCACACCACTGTCATTGTTTCCATTGTTCTTATCCATCATAAGAACAGAACAATGAAAATAACAATGGATTCCTACATGTCAGACGTCAACAGTACCAGACACACTTGATTAACTTTAATGGGGTCCATCAGATTTTGTCATGGAATCCAGCATTTTCACATCCAAAATGGCACAGTATGGTGTCATATTTTGTCTGGCATTTTGGACAGAATGTCTTAAGAAGATGTGGCTAAGGCATAAGGAGCCACTTACATAAATGGTAGGTGAGTAATTGTTTATTCCTTTGTTCCTTTCTAGTTGTGCCCATAAATGGTATGGTTACATAGGTTTTCTAGTGAGTCCGGGTGTATAGGCTGCTGTGAACATATCTAGTAAGGAAAGGTGAGACCTAATGTGAAAACCATAACTATCATTTTAAACTGTAAGCAAATACTGAAACATACGATTTTGAATGTTTCATTTACTTTTTAAAACTTGTTTCTTATTGTAAAAAAAAAGTTTTAAAACACTGGAAATGAGACAAGCAATTCATATTGACACGTATGGTTGCTATAGGGAAAATATTGTTGTAATTGGAGTTGTTGTAGACGTTATTCTTGTAATGTTTCCAAGCATTGTAAAAATCAGTAGCTTACAGAAAGCTCTAGGGACATAAGAGCTGCAAAATCAAAACTGCCTACTTTCCCTTATATTTGAGTATCCTTAATAAGACCCACAACCTATAGCATTTTGCAGTATTTCCCTAAGTGTTGATAAGCCACAGTGATTTTCTTCTGCAGTGAATGAAATATGTCATCAGACTTAAGATAGAAGCCATAACTGAGTCTATAGGAACATGGGAGTGGTTTGTCCATATAATTCTACTATTTAACTCTGAAACATCTTGAAGGTTTTGTTCACCTTTGAATTCTATAGTAATAAATACCAATAATCAGTATAAGGAAGTTAAGTAACATCTAAATATCTTGTAATACTTATCTCGTACTAGTCTTAACACAGCAGAAAAAATTACCACATAATCTAAGGCAGAAGTCTAAGTCATGCCCTTGGATTTCTGCTATGGATTCTTTCTTACCTTCAGCACATTCATAGATGTGGATGAGATATGGACTAACCATATCCGGGATGCAGATTTCAAATCCACATCAGCAAAATACATACTGGACTTCACAGTGTAAACTGTGGCGTAGATACCAACTAAAATTAGTTAATGCAGATTCCAATATAGATTCATAGGGTTTGGGCTATAATATAAGTGTAAGGCCTTATTCACACATCCCGTAATCTACGGACCCGTATTTCCATATTCAAGTTAGTGCACATTGTTGTCTATTGGGCTATTCACATGATCAGTATGTTACAAGGACGCAAACCAATGCTGAAAAAAAAGGACATGTCCTAGTGCGGACCGAAATTTTTTCACGGATTGTAACCCGTTTTGCATTTGTATTTCCATATTTCCGTAAAAAAATATGGCTGAGTTATAGTTACATGTTGGAAAAAAAAAGGATTTACAGAAATATGCATGCATTACGGATGTTCTACATATGTCCAATACGTAATTTTTAGTGGATTGTATGGGTGAATAGCGAGAGGGATCTAGGAACGTGAAAAAAATACTGAACGTGTGCATAAGGCCTAAGACAGGATCTGTAAAAGATAAGTAATATGTTACTCAATATGACAAATTTGGTTCCCTCTCATTAATCCCATAGATGCTATATTGTGCAGCAGTGTGCATGCAAGACCAAGCAGTGTGCATGTATGATTGAAATGCAACTAGCATGGGGGGCCCAGGGGGGTCACTCTAGTAATTAGTGGGGGTCCCCCCTTTAAATTTGCTTCCCCAGTGCTCATAATGGGCATTGCTACTGCAGATGGCATAGGCAAGACATGGGTAAACAACTATGGTAGATGTTTTTCTACATTTCACCTATGCCTTATTCATAATGAATACAAGTATTTTTATTATACTCTTTCAGAGACAAAATGGTCAGCCAATTACTATCCACAAGAACCTCATTACCTTTGCCATCTGAAGACATCTTCTAAAGCTAAGAAAACATTGAAACTAGACCACTCTGTGCAGCTGACCCTGTCACTTTGCTCTGTTCTTCTTCACCTTAAAGTAGAGCTGTATTGTTTTCCACTGGGACCTTGAGCTGACTCTTTATTCTTATAGTTGATGGCCTCACATGTGAAATAAAGCCATCAGCCATAATTAGCTTTCTGAGCCTTTTCATGACAGGATAAACGCATCAATATGGAATGCCACACAAACATTATGCACGCTCCCTGTATATTATCACTGTCTGATATCCATCACCCTATTCAAGGGTTTAAAAGTCAGTCACGACCACTTAGTACCAGCATGGGAGGTCCCAGGAAAGATATGGCGCAGGCTTCAATAATTCCACAAGTCAAAAGTGTGTTAACAGTCATATGGCTAACAGCAAAATACTACATTTTATTGGTTAGGGCACTTTTTTCTATTACTATTAATACTAATACTACTACTGTTGCTATTATAATATTATTATTTTTATTACTCCTCCTCCTCCTCCTACTACTACTACTACTACTAAAAAAAATAATAAATATATGTAATAATAATAATACAAAATAAAAATCAAGCAAAGACATAAAACTGTGGACTCTTTTACATGGGCCACCACAAGCACCATAAGCGTGCAGCCTATTAAGTTCACCATAGTAGTCCACACATACCCGTTTACATGGGAACATTTGCGGCTGGCTAATAACCCTTCCACAGGTCGATTATAGCAGTGAATGTTCCTGGTAGCTGATAACTGCCTAGAAAAATGGACCCATAGGTCTCAAAGGCTATGAACAGTCGTAAGCAGCCACAAAGGTGCGGCCAGGCCACACAAATGATCAGGCGGTGAGCAGGCACTTTCTCGCTTCTCGGCTGATAACTGGCACCTTTATGCGTGCCAATCATCAGCTAATTGAGTCTTCTTAGGAACTCTAGTTGCCGCTTAGTGACCCAGGTAAAAGGGCTTTTAGTGGACACCGAGAAAAGCATTTACATGCCCTTTGAAAATAGTGGCCATTTTATTTGCATTCATAGGTCATATTCTAATAGTATTTTAGAAACGTATTACATCCTTGTCTTCTCAGATACACCTGTTCGCAAGGCACTAGCCAATAAAGACATATCAGACTATGAAAACCTATGGGTAAGGTTCAGTCCAAACCGCCATTATGGTTTCTGTTAAAATGGAAGATATGGTGGCGGCACTGCTCAAGTGTCTTCTAGGTACAGCCAAATCTCTGTAATTCCTTGTCTCTTTCGACATTGACATGTGACTTCTACAAACAATTACTGGCCATAAAGGTCACATGTTACAGCCAGTAATTGACTGCAGCATCACATATTCATGTCAAGACAGAGCAGAAACAGAGACTAGTGCTGAAAACCTAGAAACAAATAATACTTGGTTAAACAATAGGTCGGTCAGGTGTGGTGGAACCCATCAGCAACTGTCCTATTCCCATTCACTTCCACCAAAGGGAAAAAGAAGTATTGCATGGTGTCTATTCAAGTCAATAGACTTCATGTAATACTAAAATTTTTAGATGAGCAAAAAGCAATTATTCCTGCAATGGCTTATATATAATTCTATACCAGTGTCTGAAAATGTTTACTGCTGTTTAAGAAAATAAATCTTTTTAACATTTAAAAGCTGTGAACACCTGGCTGCAAAAAATGCAACTTTCTAAGCAGTCTTCAATAGAAAGTTCCTACCATTTTGCTGCCACTAACAAAAAGACAAGTCCATAAGATAAACTTTCTTCTTTGTTAGAGATAGCAGCAGGAAGAGAGTGGGAGTTTTACAGCAGCTTACATTATGGACAGAAGGGAGAGAATCCATTGAGGGCAGCTCACTCAGGCTTGTTAAAAAGAATTACATACTCAAAACAGTTTGCAGGGAACAATCATACAGGCTGTGCAGAGAGAAAATAAAGCACAATCTAGAGGTTGTAGAAATAAAATTAAGGAAAACGTTTAATAAAAATTGATTTACGTACAAATCAAGAATAACAATGCTTTTTAAGGCCATGTTAAGGCGCTGTAAGAGACCGTCCGTTACGTAACCGGCTGGGTCATGGAACGGCCATTCTGAAAAAAAGATCATCCCAGGCAGTACTGCAGTACCGGCCGGATGATCTTTAGCGCTGCTGAGTTCTAATGCAGGCGCATCTGTGAACGCCCACATCAGAACTCCCCACTGTACACAATAGAGCGTGCGGCCGGAGCCGCACACTCCATTGTGTGAACTGACAGGGTTTTCTGTGGCCGCTATTCAGTGAATAGCGGCAGCAGAAAACTGACATGACAGTTTCTTGAGGCGCCGCTAGGGATCCCGGACGAAGTGTATACCATGTGTATACACTTCGTCCGGGATTCCCTCAGCCTGCAGCACTACGTAAGTACTGCAGAAATCATGGCCGTTGTATCAACGGCCATGATTTATGCGAAACCTACGTAGTGTGAACATAGCCTAAAGGTGTCAATAGACTTTCAATCTTACATTTTTTGTATAAACACAGTGTTCATCACAGCTATTATGACACATTAGACATCACAGAAAACATTCTTACTATCACTACAACAGTTTCAGAAAAAAAAAATCACATATTTTCCAAAATGATAGGACACATCCATATATGATAGTGTATATGATGTTTTATGAAAGCCTAAAATAACACACATTAGCTCAGTGTGTCTTTTAAGTTAATTCCAGCCTATAACACATATGCCCTATCCACAGGACAATAAGTGTCTGATTGATTGAGGTCTGACCTCTGGGAACTCCTGAAATCTTAAGAACAAGGACTCAGTGGCATGGAATCCGCATTGCACATGCACATTTCTGCTCCATTCAGTGTCTATGAGAACTGACAGCAACTTCCATAAACAATGAATAGAAAAGCTGTGTACATGTGCAACCACCAATTGTTTCATTCCAACAGGAGACTTGGGCCCCAGTTCTCGAGATTGTGGGGGGAGAAGGGGGGGGAGTCACAGTGGTCTTCTCCCCATGATTAGATACTTATTCCATATCCTGTGAATTGGAATAATTGTTATAGCCTGGTATAGACCTTTAACTGGGTATTCCCAGACACCAAAAATGTATCCCCTATTGACAGTATAGGGGATAAGTGTCTGATCATGGGGGGGTTTGGGGGGGCACGCCATTCAGTTTCTTTGGAGCTGCTGGAGATAGTCAAGTGATGTAATTGGATAAGGGATACAATTCAGTGGCAGGAATACCTTTTTTAAGCATGGATGGTCTGTAAAATAAAGTCAAAGGCACACAAATACAGTATGGGACTAAGCAGGCTATGGGCATTGGATACATAGAAAACAAGAGCATGACTCAGGCACCCTGAATGTACTGGTAGTGGATTTTAGAGAATAGTCAGGATTACCTAGACTCATTCATCTAATTACAAAAAATCAATTTATGGAACACATCGTTATTTTGATATTGTACCAGTTACCATTTTACTAAAAGGGTAAAAAAAAAATTATATATATATATATATATATATATATATATATATATAGATTTATTTATTTATTTTATTTTTTTTTTATTTTTTTTTTCAGAAGATGTGCAAATCTGAGCAAAGGCCTAGACAATTATCTTCATCAAAGTGAGTGACAGCACAAATGGAGAAACTCCTCAATAAGATGAGTGTGTAATAAGTCTATGTGTAATGAGGTCTCTGACCAAAATTACCTCTAATGGACGGGATGCAGACAAACACTGGTCAGTCCCGCTGGACTAAGATATGTATATTAGTCAGTCAAACTTCATTTTAGAAAGAAAAATACACATCTAGGTTGTGGGTCATGCATACAGCAAACACATTCAAATATGTATTGCAATTAAAATAACACATCACCAAGTACAGACATGCGAGAGTCTGCAGACCACAGTCATTTGTCCCACGCAGAATTAGGTAACAAGGAAGCAATGGTATACATTTTATCATGTAATATTATTATTATTATTGAATGTCTGTTCATTCACATTACTGCATGGATCTATTAAGTAATAGCCTTTTAAGGGAAAACAAGTGGAGCCTCTCCTAAGTTCCTGTGCCAGGCCAGTCTCAGATGATTGAGCCTATGCAGGACACCTCTAAAGTCAGAGTGAACACATGGGCCTCCAAGAAATGATTAATTCTTAACTGACTTTGTGAACCAAGCTTTGTTTTTAGTTATGATTAGATATCATGTCACAGAGAGCCGTCCAGAAGAGCCATGTGTTACATTAGAGGCCTTATACTGTGCAGAGATCTGCTGCCTACTCTGCTGTGTTTGTATTTATTTATAAAGCAAGACAGCCTTCGAGACCTGTAATGAGATGCTGTAGTTTTTTAGAGGTAAAATAATTTTCAAACACAGACACACAATGAGTTTATTTATTTAGAAAGTTGTTAAATAGAGTCTGGGAATTCAAATATTCAATGTTGACATTGTGCAGAACTGGACCTAAGCCAAGCTCAACTTTCTCTCTCCCTCTCTGGAGACACCCAATGAACCAGGAATTTAGACTTTCTCCTCCCTTTTTACTAAATAGGTAAAAGTAATTAATTACGGGCAAAGCTGTATCTGAGCCCTGATCAAGTAATGGGATCCTGGACTAGGCAGCTACAAAGAGTTCTAAGTGTGTTTAGCTGTAAAGGCAAAGCCCAAAGTAGCATGTCTGACTTTGGAAATGGGTTCTGGAAACAGACCCTTTTCTTGAAATATTTTATTATATGTTACCCATGCAGAATGACTTTGTTTTATATAAAATGTCCTGTCCTATAAAGCTGTCACTTTTTAACTCCACCACCTTCACCATACCATTGATCCAATTACTAACCCATTACATGCCAAGTGGGTTTGCAAACTTCATCTGGAATTAAACATTGGCTAAATCTTGTTTGAAGAAAGCTCTGTTTAAACCTGTGAAGATTAGTACCCAAAATAAAGAATTATTGCGGAAGAGCCTACTCAAGAAATGCTTCCAAATGTGATGGAAATTGCCCAAAACAAATGGGTTTAAGTGCAAAAGTAACTATAAAGGATTACAAGGGCATTGGACAAAATCCATTACAAATATTACTAAAGGCAATTGGTACTGCCCGCAAGGAAGGGTTCCCAGTTCAACAAGAAGATCATGCTGTGGCAGAGAATTTAGCACAGAATCTTCCTTTATCAATATTTACTATATACTAAATTAAAACAATATACCCTCTAATGTAGTAACATTAGACCCTGTATACTGGGAACTGGTAGGGTTATAAAAAATACTCACCTCTCTGCCTTCCCTCATAACTCCTCCTCTAACTACTGGCTGCAGAACAAGTGATGTCACCAGCTGTGCCCTGAGAGGACAACCTTCCCTATTTTGCCACTAGAGGGCAGCAGTAGTCTAAAATCACATATCATATGAATCACAGTAGTGCCTAACAACCACTAACATAATCCTAAGGAAAAATGGACTGAATATAGCTATGCATCAACTTACAACTTAATTAGCCAGAAATTTTGGTAGCTATGTCTGTATACCAGTCCTTGACAAACTGGTATCAATGCTGCACAAAGGTCTCCAGATGACATTCAGCTATAATAAATGGTGTTTACAAGAAGAGTGACATCTATGACTTGGATAATGGGTTATTGAGAAATGACTTCCTACTGGCCTGTAGGTGCATCACAGTCCCTATAATACAATGTTTGTAAAGTACCATCTGGTAAATTAGGGTTTTCCTGCAAAAGAAAATGAGGCTAAAGCAATGACAAAGCAAGGTATTAGGAAGCTATTATCTGCTGTCTAGTAAATATACCTTCTTATTTTGTTACCATGTGTTGATGCGTTAGCAGTGAAATATTTTATTCTCTGTTAAACAGGATATAGGCAAAGAATAAATCTTCCCCAAAGCAGACAATTTTTGTTCTCTTTCAAGATTACTATGTTATTAAGGTGGCCACAAGTGTGCAAACTACTGATATAGCTAGCTACATGGAACAATAATCATTAGAATTTGTTAGTTTCTGATAATAGTAAGTATATGTTGCCAAATGTTAATGTACAAAGAAATCAACAATAGAACGTGTTTATTCCTGATCACAATAAATGTGTCTACATAAAACCATTGCATTAGACAATTGTCACATTTTTAACTGACAGAATTTTTATCAGTGTAGAACCACTGCTACATTTAGGTGGATTTATTGTTGAAATGTGAAATTTTAATCTATTGTAATAAACTATATCAGCAGGTAGTCACACATAACTTGGAAATGTTTAGTTTAATGAACTGGAGATGGGATTTTAAGGCATGATTTATTTCTTATTTTTTTGAAGATGTCAAAAAGAAAGTGTGATAGAGGAAAGAAAGAAGAGAGAGAAAGAAAGAAAGAGAGAGAGAGAGAGAAAGAAAGAAAGAAAGAAAGAAAGAAAAAGAAAGAGAGAGAAAAAAAAGAAAGAGAGAGAGAGAGAAAGAAAGAAAGAAAGAAAGAAAGAAAGAAAGAAAGAAAGAAAGAAAAAGAAAGAGAGAGAGAGAAAAAAGAAAGAGAGAGAGAGAGAAAAAGAAAGAAAGAAAGAAAGAAAGAGAGAAAAAGAAAGGGAGAGAGAGAGAAAAAAAGAGGGAGAGAGAAAGAAAGAGAGAGAGAAAAAGAAAAATAAAGAAAGTAAGAAAGAAAGAAAGAAAGAAAGAGAGAAAAAGAAAGAAAGAAAGAAAGAAAGAGTGAGAAAGTGAGAGAGAAAGTGAGAGAGAGAGAGAGAAAGAAAGAGAGAGAGAAAGAAAGGAAGAAAGAAAGAAAGAAAGAAAGAAAGAAAGAAAGAAAGAAAGAGAGAAAAAGAAAGAAAGAAAGAGAGTGAGAAAGAAAGAAAGAAAGAAAGAAAGAAAGAAAGAAAGAGAGTAAAAAAGAGAGAGAGAAAGAAAGAGAGAGAGAGAAAGAAAGAAAGAAAGAAAGAAAGAGAGAGAGAGAGAGAGAAAGAAAGAAAGAAAGAAAGAAAGAAAGAAAGAAAGAAAGAAAGAAAGAAAGAAATCCCTCTGTACCAGAGACATGCTAAATGCTTGTGCACACGGTGACAAGAAGCCATGGCTCGGATTGTGTCCCTGATTCTGGCCATGGAGACTTTCTAGGTAATATGTTCCTGAGATCTTCTGGCTCATTATTAGCACTTTGTGCCAGATGCAGTAAAGAGCCACTAAGAGGTAATGGCAAAGTGATGGCAAATAAACAGTAAAGAGCTGGCAGGATTTCACTGCTCTCGATACAGATCCGAGTGGACTATTAAACAGGCACATAAACTTGCCAGGGCTTTAATGTGTGGACACAGGCGGCTGAGAACTGGGGACGTGTGACTTTATGATGTCACATAGTGGGGACAGGGCTGGGAGCTAAGGTGGAAATGGGACAAGTGCATGTATGTGCAGGGGGCTGCTCACGCTTTACTGCACTGCCGGGCAGCTAGTGGTGGGCACCGGACTGACCCCAACACACAGCAATCCCCATGTCTACTGCACCTGTACTGCAGAGGGGGTCTGTTACTGATCGTTTTATATATATATATATATATATATATATATATATATATATATATATACACACACACATTTCACGACTGACTACATATGTATATATATTTATTTATATATATATATTTATTCAAACATTTCTTTATGACACATATTGACTGTATTTATAAGTGTTCTATTCTGCAGAGCTGTAATAATAAGTGTTCTATTCTGCAGAGCTGTAATATATGTATAATGGCTCTTCTTAGAGGAGGGGAAGTCATTGTATAACTATCAGGGGTGTAGCAGAGAAGTGCAGCTTGTCCAGTCTGAGCTGTCGAGGTGTCAGGCACATAATGGCTTGTATTGTTATTACTGATTGCTAGGTGACAATTAGAGGGTTTATTAGCAGACCTCTGGAGGGGTCCCGTCTATTGATGCACAGGAAGAATAGAGGGCCAGTGTGGACAGAGGCAGCTGACTGATTGAATTACTGGGGTCACCAGCAAACCCCTGCTTGTGACACTTAATACCACCGAAGGGAAGAGATAGCTCCGGAGCTAAGAGCCCAACAAGCACTAGCCATTTCCTCTATTGATAACATTATATCGACAGATTACTGCGCTTACTTTACTCCCAGCTCCCATGCATGAGAATGGGAGAATGAATATATATGTATATATATATATATATATATATATATATATATATATATATATATATATATATCTTCTATTCCTAGAGCATTTTTTCTAGCGGTTCTATACGAATTCACACACTGCTCTTATTCCAGTAAAAGTCGCAAGTCTGCTGACGCTTCTGTGAGATCTCAATCTTGTTGTGTCCTTTTTCTTCTATTAATAATATTCATCCTAATATTTATTCTCCTAATTCCTATTGTCTGACAATATTCTGAATTCCAGATAGTAAAGAAAACGAAATAGCAGGTGTAAGGCGCCAGAGCTTCTTGTATGCCACCACCTGGAAGCCTTCCCCCCGACTAGGATACAATGGGGGGATTACCAATCCGGACGATTTCAGGGAATCGGAGAA
This sequence comes from Dendropsophus ebraccatus, assembly GCF_027789765.1. NCBI lineage: Eukaryota > Metazoa > Chordata > Amphibia > Anura > Hylidae > Dendropsophus > Dendropsophus ebraccatus. The sequence goes on along the minus strand of NC_091459.1, from coordinate 78,085,863 downwards.
TAGATTGTACTTTTACACCTGATATAGCAGATAGCAGAGCTAACCCGATTGCCGATCCCCTTCATTCAGGAGGAGGATCAGCCACAATGTATACTTACTCTCTAGGAATATTCCAGCACATAAATAAAATATTAGTATGTATAAAGCTTGGTTAGGGTACAGCACACATTATTCCCATAGACACATTCCTTCTTGTCCTCATGCAACTCGTGGCCCCAGCGTGTGAAGGGTTAATGTCTAGTTCGCTGCCTGTAAGCCACAGAGCTGGCTGCCAATCACACAGCGCCCACTAGCGGTAACATTTCTTCCTGCAGCCTCATTCAGCTCTCTGCACTCCCAGAGCAACACCAACTTTGTGAAAGTCCTGCAGCTTGCCTCCTCATCCCTGCAGCAGCAGCAGCAGCAGCAGCCGCCCGCCCTGCCAGCAGCCCCAACAAGCTGGCCATGGTGCAGCAGCTCTCCACATCCCCCCACAGCCAGAGACCAGCTACAGCTTATGGGGTGCCCCCTTCATGGAGTCCAAGCAAGGTCTATGGGAATGCTGTGCCTGGATGATGGACAAGACATACAATCCTAAAGAGCAGACCTGTATGCAAGATGGCAGAAGCCCCAGAAGGGCACATTGCACCTACTTGTGGTCAGCTTCCTTGCCCGGCCCTTGGACCTCATGGTGACAGCTCTGCGAGGAGGATCTGCTGGAGATTTCCCTTGGATCTTTTCCTTATTTTTTCTTTTTTTTCTCTCTGTCTCCCTCTTTCACTCTCCCAATCCCCTTCTCATTCCGGACTCGCTATCTCCCCAGCATTGTCAGTTTAGACACCTTCGCGCATGCGCTCTTCACCTCAACCCTCTGCCAAAAAAGTTTGCTGCGATTTATCATTTTGATTTGAGATCTTGTCACATGGAGCTGAGTGTGTATGAGGGCTTCCCAGAGAGGCCGGCTACCACAGGGGCAGAGACTCAGCATCCCAGCATTACACGGCACAGCCCGCCGTCCTTACAGCCCTTAACCCTTCACCTGCCGCCATCTCCGTGCACATTGTGCGACTTTATACTAAGAGATTGTAAGACGCACGGTTATGTCTACCATCCTGCCCAGCTGGGATAGTACAATATCACCTGGTGTACAGGGACATGGCATAGGATTTTGTGTAGTCAGTCCCATGTGGACACATCTGTAAGGGGTGACTTGTGATTTACAGGGATTCTTCCTGTTATATGTGGTATATTGCTGCTGGGGTATAACTGCCCATAGTCTCCCACATTTACATCGTCATATCCTGCTGTGAGATGAAATATTAGGAGAGATATAGTGAACGCTAATTATATATAACGGCAAAATAATAATAAAAAGTATATATATATATATTTATTGTGTTATGCAGTGCAAGTATATGCTAGTCTAGTAGGTTAATAGCACGGATGATTTATGGGATCTGTAGTACTACTGGAATAAGGGGAATCCACAGATCACACTAAAACAACCAGACAATCCCCATATCCTCACAAAATGAGCTATAACCGCAGGTGGAGATGTTTCCTACTGTTTAAGGTGTTGTGGCCTTTATGAAAACCTCAATAAATATTAATAACATATTAATAACATTTCTTGAATTCAGTAGATAGATAGATAGGAGATAGATAGATAGATAGATAAATAGATAGATAGGAGATAGATAGATAGATAGATAGATAGATAGATAGATAGATAGATAGATAGGAGATAGATAGATAGATAGATAATGGATAGATAGATAGATAGGAGATAGATAGATAGATAGATAGATAGATAGATAGATAGATAGATAGATAGATAGGAGATAGATAGATAAATAGATAGGAGATAGATAGATAGATAGATAGATAGATAGATAGGAGATAGATAGATAGATAGATAGATAGATAGATAGATAGGAGATAGATAGATAGATAGATAGATAGATAGATAGATAGGAGATAGATAGATAGATAGCTAGGAGATAGATAGATAGATAGATAGATAGATAGATAGGGAGATAGGGAGATAGATATGAGATAGATAGATAGATAGATAGATAGATAGATAGATAGATAGATAGATAGATAGGAGATAGATAGATAGAAGATAGATAGATAGGAGATAGATAGATAGATAGATAGATAGATAGATGATAGATAGATAGATAGATAGATAGATAGATAGATAGATAGGAGATAGATAGATAGATAGATAGATAGATAGGAGATAGATAGATAGATAGATAGATAGATAGATAGATTGGAGGAAGAGAGAGAGAATGGATGAATAGATAGATAAATTGATTGATTGATTGATTGATTGATAATAGATATATAATGGATCAATGGATGGAAGATAGATAATGGATAGAAAGATAATTAATAGACTTATAAATGGATGAATAATAGATAGATAGATAGATAGATAGATAGATAGATAGATAGATAGATAGATAGGAGATAGATAGATGATAGATAGATGATAGATAATTAGAGAGAGAGAGAGAGATAATGAATGGATGGATAATAATAAATAATCAGAGAGAGAAATTATTCCTTGTATGATTATAACATAGGGTTAATGTATACATTAATTGTGAGTTCAGATACATAGATGAGCAGTTTCTTCCACAAAATATAGACATGTAATATTGTCTGCAGAATGTTGTCAGCTAAGCATAGAGTATATATTGTGTTTGTTCTCCTGGTATATAGAGGCAGCAGGTGTGTGGCTTCCCATGTAGCAGCCCCACCATGCTCCCTCCGTGTAGCAGCCCCACCATGCTCCCTCTATGTAGCAGCCCCACCATGCTCCCTCCATGTAGCAGCCCCACCATGCTTCCTCCATGTAGCAGCCCCACCATGCTCCCTCCATGTAGCAGCCCCACCATGCTCCCTCCATGTAGCAGCCCCACCATGCTCCCTCCGTGTAGCAGCCCCACCATGCTCCCTCCGTGTAGCAGCCCCACCATGCTCCCTCCGTGTAGCAGCCCCACCATGCTCCCTCCGTGTAGCAGCCCCACCATGCTCCCTCCATGTAGCAGCCCCACCATGCTTCCTCCATGTAGCAGCCCCACCATGCTCCCTCCATGTAGCAGCCCCACCATGCTCCCTCCATGTAGCAGCCCCACCATGCTCCCTCTATGTAGCAGCCCCACCATGCTCCCTCCATGTAGCGGCCCCACCATGCTCCCTCCATGTAGCGGCCCCACCATGCTCCCTCCATGTAGCGGCCCCACCATGCTCCCTCCATGTAGCGGCCCCACCATGCTCCCTCCATGTAGCGGCCCCACCATGCTCCCTCCATGTAGCGGCCCCACCATGCTTCCTCCATGTAGCGGCCCCACCATGCTCCCTCCATGTAGCGGCCCCACCATGCTCCCTCCATGTAGCGGCCCCACCATGCTCCCTCCATGTAGCGGCCCCACCATGCTCCCTCCATGTAGCGGCCCCACCATGCTCCCTCCATGTAGCGGCCCCACCATGCTCCCTCCATGTAGCGGCCCCACCATGCTCCCTCCATGTAGCGGCCCCACCATGCTCCCTCCAAGTAGCGGCCCCACCATGCTTCCTCCATGTATCGGCCCCACCATGCTCCCTACATGTAGCGGCCCCACCATGCTCCCTCCATGTAGCGGCCCCACCATGCTCCCTCCATGTAGCGGCCCCACCATGCTCCCTCCATGTAGCGGCCCCACCATGCTCCCTCCAAGTAGCGGCCCCACCATGCTTCCTCCATGTATCGGCCCCACCATGCTCCCTCCATGTAGCGGCCCCACCATGCTCCCTCCGTGTAGCGGCCCCACCATGCTCCCTCCATGTAGCAGCCCCACCATGCTCCCTCCATGTAGCAGCCCCACCATGCTCCCTCTATGTAGCAGCCCCACCATGCTCCCTCTATGTAGCTCCCTCCATGTATACAGGGCTCAGTGCTGGCTGCTAGTAGCACAGATGAGTAAGCTGCACTGGCAGAGTTAAATGTACCCTCCTTATCAAATAGTTCTCGTCCATTGTATTTGTGCAGTGAACTTTGCCTGCTGCTATTCAGTCTGCACTTATATTCTCCTAGCTACCAGTAAGATTGATTTGATCATTGTAATGCAATTATTAGACTGTTTACCCAACGCTTGATTCCAGGTTTGCTGTGAAGAAATTAAAGCCATGCTGTGTGACTAGAAGCATGTAGGCTGAGATGAAGCAGTCTGCCTTACTTAGGCTCAGGCCTCCGGCTCGTAGCCATGGGCTCAATTAGACAAAATGGAAACAATTTTCTCTCCTAGCAATAACTCACAGTTCTGCAGATCACTTTCCAAATACACCCTTTATTAGTGCATGCTGACCCCAGTGGCAGGATGGAGAGATCTATCTGCCCCCCTTGGGCTGTAATTATTAGAAATTAATTGGGTTCAGGACCCTGGGTTGCATTGCTAAATTAATAGCTTGTCTGCTAAGGAATTGTAGAAAAAAGGGGGTGTAAGGAAGGAGCGGAGGGACAAGGAGCTCGGCCCCTGGAGGTTTAGGGGGCACCAGGAGCTCCTGTCAATAAACAAAAGCCCTGAATATGTTGGATTGTGCTGGGAGGAGGCACCGCCACAGAATGAGAAGTTTATACAGTGTTGTCAGGGGGTCTTGAGGGGTTAAAATAAAAATCAAGATGCTGTGTAGTAGAAGCTGTCGTGCTGCAGAATAAGTGAAAAGGGAGCCTTAGGCAAAAGGAAATTACAGCAAGCCCGGGTGACCTTTCCGAGAGGTAATCAATCAACTGATCAACAGGGATATTTATCATTGTTGGATGGGGCTACAGTGCATGGACAGCCAGGGGAAAGTGGGACACCAAAGTTTGCCTAAAACCGATAAGCCTCAAGACAAATGCTAGGACCAGAGGAAATGTTTGTTTTCCCCATAGCCTGGCACTATGTAACAGTAGCCACTTCTCCAGCTCCCCTCTACTCCTCACAGCCCTGACCAGTAGCCACTTCTCCAGCTCCCCTCTACTCCCCACAGCCCTGACCAATAGCCACTTCTCCAACTCCCCTCTACTATCAACACCCCAGACCAGTAGCCACTTCTCCAGCTCCCCTCTACTATCCCCACCCTGGACTAGTAGCCACTTCTCCAGCTCCCCTCTACTCCCCACACTCCGGACCAGTAGCTACTTCTCCAGCTCCCCTCTACTCCCCACAGCCCTGACCAGTAGCCACTTTCCAGCTCCCCTCTACTCCCCACACCCCGGACCAGTAGCCACTTCTCCAGCTCCCCTCTACTCCCCACACCCTGGACCAGTTTGGCGACTTCTCCAGCTCCCTTCTACTCCCCACACCCCGGACCAGTAGCCACTTCTCCGACTCCCCTCTACTTTCCACACCCCGGACTAGTAGCCACATCTCCAGCTCCCCTCTACTCCCCACACCCCAAACCAGTAGCCACTTCTCCAGCTCCCCTCTACTCCCCACACCCAAGACCAGTAGCCACTTCTCCAGCTTCCCTCTACTCCCCACACCCCGGACCAGTAGCCAATTCTCCAGCTCCCCTCTACTCCCCACTCCCCGGACCAGTAGCCACTTCTCCAGCTCCCTTCTACTCCCTACACCCCGGACTAGTAGCCACTTCTCCAGCTCCCCTCTACTCCCCACACCCCAGACCAGTAGCCACTTTTCCAGCTCCCCTCTACTCCCCACATCCTAGACCAGTAGCCACTTCTCCAGCTCCGCTCTACTCCCCACACCCAAGACCAGTAGCCATTTCTCCAGCTTCCCTCTACTCCCCACAGACCAGGCACTAGAGAGAAGAGACAATACAGTACAATACAGACACAGGCTATGTGCCCATTGGATACTAGCAGCTCTTTTATTATTAATTATTATTATTATTATTATTATTATTATTATTATTATTATTATATAAATATTATATGACATTCTAATAAGTATTGTTTATACCTATCATTGGTTCTATTACCAAAAAGATCATTATAATTATGTACTATAAGAATAGCCCAATGTCCTCCTATGTATAAGTCGGATGCTATTATACAGAGTAGACATTATATGCGGCTTGAGGTCAGTGCCGGCAGCCTCTGTTCACTCACTGCGGCTCGTGTACCTGCGATATCTAGGAACATTAGGATGCGAGTTAATTGAGAAGAATGTTCCACTCGCATTAACCTCTTATGAGCCGGACAATGCGGGCTTTATGATGGAGAGCCACCCTGGGAGCGGAAACCTGCTTTCTGAGAGTCCATTACTGTAATGATATTCACAAGCCTAGTGATATAATGCCCACCTGTCATGTATGTGTGATCACAGGTTAAATAAATCATTCTGCCCCCTCCTGTTTCCTGGTGTCTATTATTAAATGGGATTTCTACAGTAAATCTTTATATGGTATAAATGATGAAAATGAGTGATTACAAGACTACACCACTCAGGGGCGCTATATGCTATACTCCATACCACACTACAATACCCTTTTCTCGAGGCAAAGGCTTACATTACCAACATAAAGAAATCATTTGGCAGCAACCTCACTGGAACCCATCATATAAAAGGGAATGAGTATTTTTTTTATGCAGCCTCTCTTCTAGCTCACCTGTGCTCATAATCTGTGCAGTCTCACAAGAAGTGCATTCCACCCTGAAGGAGACTAAAACAATTTGTGCAGAATCCTGTTCCCAAACTTTATATTTGGTCTGTCCATCTTAAAGCTGCTGGATGCAATAGCTGTAATTCTAAGGATCAGAGAAATAAATATGGTTTCCTGCTACTTTATGGCTGAATATAGAAATAATGCAGGAATAAAATATACTTTCTGATCGGAGATCTCAGCATGTTATAGATCTTTGCTGTTATTGATAAAAACAGTACCGCCTGGAAAACAGGGATACAGCCTAGACTGTATCCCTGTTTTCCAGTTGGTACTTGGGCTGTCTCCACCTTCCCCACGGAACGGGAAGGCAGCGGGAATCAAATGCAGAAGGTTCGAGTTAGAACGAACCTGAAAATTCCATCCTGTATCTACAGTACAAACTGCTGCTGTTTTTTCAGATTTATGCACTTACTATACATTATACTCCACATTCTGTTGCTGTTCATTACAGTAACTTATAATATCACATATTCAGCAGTTTATAAATGTTAGTTTCATTTGTTTTACATGTTATTCAGAACAAAAAAGATCATTATTTTTGGGATGTGGAACCAATTTTCTGCATTTAAATGATTTCTTATGGGAAAACTTGCCTTTGTTTAAGAGTGATTTGGATTACAAGCATGGTCCCAGGACGAATTATGCTCGTAATCCAGGGCACCACTATATATCAGTGGTACCTTGGTTTAAGAGTAACTTGGTTTAAGAGCTCACACATTTTGACTTGGTTTAGGAGCATTGCTTTGGTTTAAGAGCTCCCTGTACTGGGTGGGAGCGTGAGTGGAGGCATGGCCTGCATAGCGGGGTCTACAGCAATGTACTCTTAACGAGGAAGTCTCCCTCACCTTCCAAATCATAGCAGATCTACTTCAGGCTGGGGCTTACATCAGAGGACAGGACTGTGGAGGTTATGTCTCCATAGCTGTATCCCCTCTCTCCCCGGACAGAGAGTGCTGCTACACTGTGCCCACATCTGTCCTGCTTATTCCTTCATGCTCGCTGCAGTCTCTGTCAGCCCTTGTGTTTCCCATCCTCTCCATTACTGTACAGTAACTTATAATATCACATATTCTGCTGTTTCTGAATGTTTGTTTCATCTTCTGTTTTACATGTTATTCAGAATAATTAATCATTATTTTGGGGGGTGGGACCAATTGTCTGCATTTCTATGATTTCTTATGGGAAAATTTGCTTTGGTTTAAGAGTGGATTTGGATTGCAAGCACTGTCCCGGAACGAATTATGTTTGTAATCCAAGCCACCACTGTGTATATATATATATATATATATATATATATATATATATGTATATATATATATATATATATATATATTGTAGATTCATTCCAATAAGAGACTCTCCTAGTAAAGGCTTACAATCTAGATTCATCATCTTGGATTTGTAGGCCCTGTTCACATCACATTTTCAGATAAATGTCCACAACCTACCAAATAGGGATGCCGAGTTTGAGGTATAATGGGTAAAGTTTAGCCTTAGGGCTTATACTCATATATTGGGCATTCTAGCAGTTTCCCCTGGCAGGGTAGAAAAATGGCAGAGGGTAAATGATACCAGAACCAATTCCAATGTCAGTTATTTTGTTCCTGGCATCTAGTGTGTGAGTTGTACCCCTGGACTGGTCTGGACACTGGATGGCAGAACATGTCACCAAAATTGAGTTCAACATTTACACAATTTCCCAAAAGTATACTTGTTATATGCAGGGCTCAAAAGTATAGTCCACCACATTTTAAGTTCTGGAACCATCACCTTGGAAACAGCAATGTCACTGCCAACACAGCGGCATAGCTATATTACCATAGAGAGTAATGGGTTATGTCTGGGGCTGCAATGCAAGAAAAATAGGTCTGATTGCATGCCTCAAGGGTCAAAGAGGTGTGGTCCAGGGCTGCAATGCGTCTCCCAATTTCTTTCACCACCTCCTCCACACCCTCCAGCTTTGAGTGACTGGTAGGGCTCAGAAAGTGTGGGCACCACTGTGGAGATCAATGCCCCCCCCCCCTCTCTCCGAGCCCTGCCTGTCACTCAAAGCTGGAGGGGGGAGAGAGTGAAGGAGAAAGAGGTATTGCAACCTGGGGGACTGGTTTGCCCCAGTCACGCCTCTTTGACTCTTGAGAGGGCAATCAGAGCAATTTTTTCTTGCATTGCAGCCCCAAACTGTAAAGGCACTGTTACTCTTTATGTTAATATAGCAATACAACTGTGTGAGCCGTTACATAGCTGTTTTCGAGGTTACAGTCTCCATTTAAATGTTTGCAATTTTATTATCAGAACTAAGTCCATTTTACATGACAAAACTCCTTGTCATGCAAAAAAACAAAAACACAGCATGAACTTAACTTTTCTTGAGTATTTTGTATGGGTAGGGTGTTAGGCCGTCGCAGCTTTTGTTATTTTATTTAACATGACTAATGAGTCGATCCATTATGAACTGTATATTTCCTCTTTATTTTAGATAAAGACACTTTAAATTTGCACCTGGTGAGGATTCACACAAACACTGCCTACCATAGATACAGTAATAAGCAAAGCCCAACATGCATAGAAGCCAAAATATATCCATCTGCTTAACACCACTGCAAAATTTACGGTTGGCTTCTATGGTGTCTGTCACTAATTCAACAATATTCATCAAAAGTCTCAAATTGCCAAAAATCAATATCAGGGATCCGTTAAGGATCTTCTATGTATGGGGATGTCCCAAGTGTCCAATGACATCTGATGTCAGGAAAAGATGGGTCCAGTATGTTTAAAGTATTTAAGAAATTAATATAGCTACCAGAAAAATCCTTTTAGGCTATGTATTTTTACTCAGTATTTTGGTCAATTTTTTTCAACCAAAACCTGGAGTGGATTGAGAACACAGATAGGCTATGTTCACACACTGTTGAAATTTAGTGGTTGGCCGTCATTTAATGGCAAATAATTTTCCTTACTTTAAAACAACGGCCATTGGATGGCCAACTTCCACTCAATTTGAACAGTGTGTGAACATAGCCTTTCTGTGTTTTCAAAACACTCCTGGTTTTGGTTGCAAAATACTGACCAAAATACTGTGCAGGAACATAGCCTTAGGGCCCTATTCCACCGGACGATTATCGTTTGCATAATCGTTAGCGATAAGCGATCTAAACGACCGATGTTACGAAAGACCTGAAATCGTTCACCCATTCACATGGAAAGATAATCGTTACTTATGATCATTCTTGTGGTCGTCTTGTCGTCGCTATTGCATTCGTCACTATTGCGAATGACCGAACGACTTCTTATTCAATGCGAACAATTTGCGAACGAGCAACGATAAAAATAGGCCCAGGTCTTATTGAACGATCAACGATTTCTCGTTTGGTCGTTAGTCGTTAACTGCTATTCAAACGAACGATTATCGTTTAGATTCAAACGATTTAACGATAGTCTGAACGATAATCGTCTGGTGGAATAGGGCCCTTAAAGTGTAGCTGTCATGAGAGCTGCTGCCGGATCACCAGTGAATTCTACGCTGCTGGCGGAAGTTTGGGTCTCCTTGGTGACAAACATGCACGAGATGGTAATGTGCACAGCCCTCATTGGATGAGAATCCTGCAGCAGCTCTCATGACAGGTACACTTTAAAGACTAGTTCACACAATCTAAAAGTAAGGGCAAAATACAGCCGTATTTGGATAAATACAGCCTGAAATAAAAAACATGATCATTAATTCAGGCCGTATTTATCCAAATACATCCGTATTTTGCCCTTATTTTTACATTATGTGAACTGGGCCTAAGGCTGTGTTCACATCTGCTTTGGAGGCTCATTCTGGTGCATCTGCTAAATGTGATAGTAAGAATGAAGCAGCATGTAGCGGTATTTAGTCTTTCAAAATAATACATTCCATCTGATACCCTCAATGTATGTGCAATGTGTGATGGATCCAGCACACTTGTATTGTCTTTTTTCTGCTCTTACGATGGAACAGAAGAACAGAAGTCATGATGCAGATGTAAACTTAGCATAGGGATAAGGCAGTGATATACCTGACAGTGTTTCCTTCCTCTTATAAGCATTCCACTGACACCTTTCTGTGTATGGCCAGAGTACATTTGACAATGATTAGATGTTCTGCTGGATTATGCAACATACATGAGTACTACATGTACTTTCAAAAAAGCAGCACTATTACCCATCTGTTTGTTGGGGCCTCTGATATTAGACACAATGCTGGTTACTCTGTATAAATGTCTAAACAAATTCAGCGCCCATCAAAGTATTGCATTTAAATCAACCACAGTCAATCCTATTGTTGTAGTTCCACTTACATTTTTTTTAATTCTCATTGCAGTTTATCTGCATTAGCTCATGGTATGATCCTCATTGCATAGCAGAAAAAAAATATCTGTTCCAGATTCTGCAAAAATGTAGGAATTGTTTATTTTTGGTAACTGAGATCTCCTAATGAAAAAGTGATCCTGAAGGTCATAAAAAGCAATGCATCTCTATTAGTGACTGAGCTCTAACATTATGCTCTTCTATTCTGTACCAATTTACCTGAATGATTTATACCTTGAAATATTCTCTGCAGAGTACAGACATGATTTTATGAGTACAGTGCTACCTTACTAAAGTCAGAACAACAAATATTTTCTTTCTTTTGGAGAGAATCTAGCTGTGAACATCTGAGGGGATTTTAATTTCGCTTGGTAACATTTCACGCAGCCATCCTGGCCATAACAACACAAAGACATGGTCTACAGTGCCACCATGTGGAAAAATGGAGGACTGCACAGGACAGATCATTTTATTTGTAAGTTTAGAAAAAACCTCAGCTCAAAGCAAACATAACTGATGGAAAAGGAAATCTTTTCACATATACCGTTTGACATATAATATTTGTCTGCTAACCATGTCTGCTATAAAAATAGATCTAAGGCTACGTTCACATTAGCGTTTGACCATCCGGCACCATTCTGTCTATCTTTTCCATTTTAGAGTAAGCCAAACGGAAACTGTCGGATCCGTTAAAATCCCCATAGATTCCCATGCTATTTTAGTGTGCTCCATTTGCCCTAATTGTGCTCCGTTTGCATACAATCCATTCAAGATCCGTTTTTTTTGAACGGAAGAAAAAATTGTGTTTGCAGTACAGTGGTACCTTGGTTTAAGAGTAACTTGGTTTAAGAGCATTTTGGTTTAAGAGCTCACAGTTTTTCAAAATTGTGACTTGGTTTAAGAGCATTGCTTTGGTTTAAGAGCTCCCTGTACTAGGTGGGAGCGCAAGTGGGGGAGGGACATGGTCTGTATAGCGGGGTCTACAGCACTGTACTCTAACCCACGAAGTCTCCCTCACCTTCCAAATCATAGCAGATCAACTTCAGGCTGGGGCTTGCATCAGGGGACAGGACTGTGGAGGTAATCTCTTCATAGCTGTAACCCCTCATTCCCCGGACAGAGAGTGCTGCTATACTGTGCCCACATATGTCCTGCTCATTCCTTCATGCTCCCTGCAGTCTCTGTCCGCCCTTGTGTTTCCCATCCTCTCCATTACTGTACAGTAACCTATAATATCACATATTCTGCTGTTTCTGAATGTTTGTTTCATTTGTTTTACATGTTATTCAGAATAATAAATCATTATTTTTGGGGTGTGGAACCAATTGTTTGCATTTGAATAATTTCTTATGGGAAAATTTGCTTTGGTTTAAGAGTGGATTTGGATTACAAGCACGGTCCCGGAACAAATTATGCTCGTAATCCAAGGCACCACTGTATTTTTCTTTCCGCTTAAAAAAACGGATCACAAACGGAAAGTGCACTTCCGTTTTCTTTTTACATTGTAGTCAATGAGGACGGATCTAAAACGGAAGCTATTTCCGTTCACATCCGTTTTTTTCATCCGTTTTTGCACTGAGCATGCGCAGAAGCAGCAAGAAACCAAAGAAGAAAAATAAACGGATAGAAAAACGGATGCTGACTGATGCAGACGGATGCAAACTGATGTACAAAAGTCAGTTTTTTTAAGCCAAAATACAAACGGACAATTAAAAAAAGATGAACATTTTGCAATCAGTTTGCATCAGTCGGCTCATCAGTTTATGCTCATCCGTTTAATTAATATAGACGGATCCGTTAGAAACAAAGAAAAACGCTAGTGTGGCCGAGCCCTAAGCATCATATTGTATATTAAAATAAAATACCATTGTTTATTACAGTGTTTTTCAACCAGTGTGCCGCGGCACACTAGTGTGCCGTGACACATGGTCGGGTGTGCCGCGGGCGCCGTCCCCCTCACCTACTGGCCCGAACATCCCCAGGTTTCTCTCCCCTCTCATCCCCATCCCTGCTCACCTTCCCTGAGATGCTCGCCGCGGGTGCCGTCTCCCTCACCTACTACCGGACGCGCTCCTCCAATCAGGGGCGACTGTGAGCGTGGTGCGCTGCGGCGGGCCGTAGCGCACATGTTGATTGGATGCGTGCATCACGGCCCGCCGCAGCGCACCACGCTCCCGGTCTCCCCTGATTGGAGGAGCGCGTCCGGTAGTAGGTGAGGGGGACGGCACCCGCGGCGAGCATCTCAGGGAAGGTGAGCAGGGATGGGGATGAAACGGGAGAGAAGCAGAGGGGAGAGAAACCTGGGGATGGGGAGAAGCAGAGGGGAGAGAAACCTGGGGATGGGGAGAAGCAGAGGGGAGAGAAACCTGGGGATGGGGAGAAGCAGGGGGATGAGAAACCTGGGGATGGGGGAGAAGCAGGGGGATGAGAAACCTGGGGATGGGGGAGAAGCAGGGGGATGAGAAACCTGGGGATCGGGGAGAAGCAGGGGGATGAGAAACCTGGGGATGGGGGAGAAGCAGGGGGATGAGAAACCTGGGGATGGGGGAGAAGCAGGGGGATGAGAAACCTGGGGATGGGGGAGAAGCAGGGGGATGAGAAACCTGGGGATGGGGGAGAAGCAGGGGGATGAGAAACCTGGGGATGGGGGAGAAGCAGGGGGATGAGAAACATGGGGATGGGGAGAAGCAGGGGGAGAGAAACCTGGGGATGGGGGAGAAGCAGGGGGATGAGAAACCTGGGGATGGGGGAGAAGCAGGGGGATGAGAAACATGGGGATGGGGGAGAAGCAGGGGGAGAGAAACATGGGGATGCGGGAGAGAAACAGCGGAGAGAAGCAGGGGGGAGAGAAGTTTGGTGGAGAGAAGCAGGGGGAGAGAAGTATGGTGGAGAGAAGTAGGGGGGAGAAGTATGGTGGAGAGAAGCACAGTGGGGTAGAAGTATGGGAGGATAAGTATAGGGGAGAGAAGCAGGGGGGGAGAAGTATGGGAGAATAAGTATGGGGGAGAGAAGCAGGGGAGGAGAAGTATGTGGGAGAGAAGCAGGGGATAATGTAATACTCTTCTATTTTAGTGTGTGGCTGCGCACACTATCTCAGCAGTGATGGAGAAGTATTTGAGAATGGAAAAGGCAAATGCCGAACAGGACCCTGGACACAATTCTAACCCAGATGAAGGCCCTAGTATGAGAGGTCAACAAAAGAAAAAAGACAAGATGGTGAGCTCAAAGCAATACAGTGAAAGCTATCTTTCATTTGGATTTACTTTCACTGGGGATGCGACAGCACCAACATCACTGTGCTTGGTGTGTGGTGAGAAGCTATCCAATAGCGCCATGGTGCCAAGCAAGCTTAAACGCCATCTCCAAACGAAACACCCTTCCGTTCAAAACAAGCCGATGGAGTATTTTGTACGCTTACGTACAAACAATGAGAAAGCGGCAACTTTTTTGAAAAAAAGCACAAAGGTAAATGAGAAAGCCCTCAAAGCTAGCTACCTTGTTGCTGAACTCATAGCTAAATCAAAAAAGTCCCACACTGTGGCAGAAACATTAATACTGCCAGCTTGTAAAGCTATTGTAAATGAGATGCTTGGCCCTGACGCAGCCAAAGAGATAGCTAAAGTGCCTCTCTCTGATAACACAATTGCCAGATGGATTGATGACATGTCTGCGGACATTGAAACAGTTGTTTTGGAAAAAGTGCGCATTAGTAAGAAATTTGCCTTGCAACTTGATGAGTCAACGGATATCAGTGGACATTGTCAGCTGTTGGCCAATGTGCGTTTTGTGGATGGAGAAGCCATTAGAGAAAACTTCCTATTTTGCAAGGTACTGCCAGAAAAATCAACAGGAGAGGTAATATTCCAGGTCACATCAGAATATCTTGATAAAAGTGGGCTTACATGGGAAAACTGCACAGGTGTCTGTACTAATGGAGCCGCAGCCATGGTCGGGCGCATCAAAGGCTTTGTAAGTAGGGTTAAAGAAAGAAACCCAGATGTTCTTGTTACCCACTGTTTCTTGCACCGTGAGGCCCTCGTTGCAAAGACCTTACCAGCAGATCTAGCTCCTGTGTTGGATGAAGTTGTGCGCATAGTGAACTTTGTGAGGACGCGACCTTTGAGATGTCGCTTATTTGCGTCTTTGTGTACAGAAATGGGAGCGGAACATAAAATCTTATTGCTCCACACGGAGGTCAGGTGGGTGTCACGCGGCAAAGTGCTGGCCCGTGTGTATGAGTTGCGAAAGGAACTTACAATATATTTCTGACAAACGAGAGGTCCGATTATTCAAAGCTGCTTGCAAGTGATGAGTGGTGTGCAAAGCTGGCATACCTGGCTGATATATTTCAACATCTGAATGAACTAAACACATGGATACAAGGCCGAAATGAAAACCTGCTTACAAGCACTGATAAAATGAACGGATTCCGTTTAAAGGTTCAGCTCTGGCAGCAACATGTGCAGGGTAGCAACCTTCAGATGTTCCCGCTCACCGAGAATCAGCATGGTGAAAACACTGCTGCAATGTGCGAGGTGATTGGCAGACATTTGAAAACTCTTGAGGAGAAGTTATCGTTTTATTTCTCTTCAGCCTTCACAGAATGCCTTGACTGGGTTAGGGACCCATACAGCTCATTATCCGTTGCTGGAAAGGACATGACTTTAAAGGAGCAAGAGGAACTCATTGAACTGAAGCAAGATCGCGGTTTAAAGCTAAAGCTTGCTGATCTTCCTTTGGACAGTTTTTGGTTATCTGTTGCCAAGGAGTTCCCCATTCTGGCCAACAAAGCTATTTTGACATTGCTCCCATTTTCAACCACATATCTATGTGAGCTGGGCTTCTCAAGCTTGACTGCGATAAAAACTAAAAACAGGGAGAGACTGAGAACTGTTGAGGAAGAGCTTCGTGTGTGTCTTTCCACCATTCCTGCCAGGACATCCCTTTTGTGTTTATCGAAACAGGCCCAGGTTTCACACTGAGTGAGTATAAATACATTTAGAATCTATATTATTAACTATATGTATAATATGTACTGTTTTAGTGTCATTTTGTGCCATTTTGGTTGGTGGTGTGCCCCGGGATTTTTTAAGTATAAAAAGTGTGCCGCGGCTCAAAAAAGGTTGAAAATCACTGGTTTATTAGATGGACCAGAGAACAGGACTTTTGGATGGAGAGGAGAGTCCCAGACACTTTGTGCAGAGCAAAGGATGTTTTTATTTTTCTATCGTGTTTTGATAACTACACTGTGTTCTCTTTATCAGGCATCTGTTTATTCGGTAGGGGAGTCATATCTGGTGACATATATTAAAGCTTAAAGCGTAACGTTTGACACATCACAGAGACATGTAAAAAGTTTTAATCAGTCGGGGTCTAAGTAATCAGTCCATGACCAATCAGGAAAATCAATGGAGAGACCACAGCACTGCAGCACTTTGTGTCTGTGTGAGTGCGACGGCTCCAT
Organism: Dendropsophus ebraccatus; assembly: GCF_027789765.1. Classification (NCBI taxonomy): domain Eukaryota; kingdom Metazoa; phylum Chordata; class Amphibia; order Anura; family Hylidae; genus Dendropsophus; species Dendropsophus ebraccatus. The sequence continues at coordinate 78,069,428 of NC_091459.1, read as the reverse complement.
AGACTTATATTATGCGGTCATCCAGGTCACATGACACAGAACCGCAATAGAACGTGTTGAGCAAGGAATTTTCCCCACTCATTCTCGTGATCAGTTGCAGTCTGAACAATCAGACCCTGACAAATCAAAACTTTTTGACATGTCTTTATAAGCATATATAGTTTTATTTATTTAAATTTGGCTGATTGGCTGAGCGAAACGTCCAGCCGGGAACCCCCAAAGCAAGTCAGATTGCGGAGCAGGTAATGTATATGCTCCGGCCGTTGGGGGGTTAACAGCGGCCTTGCATTTCTTCCCATAGACATTACTGGCCCATGCAGAAGACGAGCAAGAAGAACCACGCAGGAGTCAGCCGCCTCCGGTTCCAGCGGTCCTGAGGAGCAGCCTGCAGCCTGTGTATGTAAGTTAGCTTTCTTAAGCTCAGGCTGGCTGCATGGGGCTGGGGGGGCTCAGGCTGGCTGCATGGGGCTGGGGGGGCTCAGGCTGGCTGCATGGGGGGGCTCAGGCTGGCTGCATGGGGGGGCTCAGGCTGGCTGTATTGGGGGGGCTCAGGCTGGCTGCAGGGGGGGGCCTGATTATTGGGGCTGACTGGCTGCATAGGGGGGCCTGATTATTGGGGCCCTCTGCATAGGGGGGCCTGATTATTGGGGCAGGCTGGCTGCATAGGGGGGCCTGATTATTGGGGCAGGCTGCATAGGGGGGCACCCTCCTCTCTGGACATCCTCTGTTCTGCTGTGACCTCCCTTATAGATCAGCACCCACCTCTCCTGACATCCTCTGTGCTCCTGGGACCTCTCCTATAGGATTAGCAGCCTCCTCTCCTGACATCCTCTGTGCTGCTGTGATCCTGTGACCTCCCCTATAGATCAGCACCCTCCTCTGCTGACATCCTCTGTGCTGCTGTGACCTCCCCTATAAGACCAGCAGCCTCCTCTCCTGACATTCTCTGTGCTGCTGGGACACTGTGACCTTCCCTATAAGATCAGCACCCTCCTCTCCTGACATCCTCTGTGCTGCTGTGACCCTGTGACCTCCCGTATAGATCAGCACCCTCCTTTCCTGACATCCTCTGTGCTGCTGTGACCTTGGGGGGGGGCAACAGCAGGGGACCAGGTGAGGTGGCAAGATGTCTATTGGTGGCAACAGCGGGGCAATATGTTTATTGGGGGCAGTGGGGGTGGGGTGGACAATGCTTACTGGGGGTAGCAGCAAGGGACCAAACATTATGTTTATTGGGTCCAGCAGGGAGGGGAGGCAGGCAGTGTTTATTGGGGACAGCGTGTGGGGGGGGTGTTCAATGTTTATTGGGAGCGGCAAGGGACCAGACATTTTTTTGTCGGGGCAGCAGGCGACCAGGAAATGTTTATTGGGCGCAATAGGGGGCTTTCTATTATGAAGTCAGCAAGGGGTCTATCTATTATAGTGGGTGCAGGGAGCAGCAACCTAGGAGCCATCTTTTATATGTGACATCAGCACAGGGGTCCATCTATTGTCGAGGGGGCAAGGGAGAGGCCTAATAATATATGGTTCCTCCTCAGAGATTACTGATGTTAGAGGTGAGTTGTAGCTAGGGACATAATACTATTTGGGAGCTGCATAGAGGGGTCCTAATACTATGTGAGGGCATAAATTGGCTTTATATGTCATAGGGGCAACAGGGGGACCAATGCAGATGTGCAATTTGTAAAGAGATGAAGATGGTGCGAGAGCATGGAGCCTAAAAAATTTTTTTTGGCAGATTCTGCAGAGATCGGTCTTGGCTGGGAGAAATCCTCCAGGCCGAATGGAGAAGAAAATTCAGTGCAGCTGATCAAAAAAGAAGCTCATCTGTGATTCACTTCAGAAGACACCCCCTGTGAGTCATTCAGAGAAGACTCTAGTGGTAAGTCACTGCGGTAACTGCAATGTAACATTGGAGAAACCCAGGTGGGCAGACCGTGTTAGTTACCAGTGTCTAAAATGGCCCATTTTAGACACTGGTAGCCACCATGATTTGCTTTGTGTACTCATAACACTTGCAATTTTACTCAGAGCAGTGGGTTTAGGGCCTAGCAATTATTGGCTTTGTGATATTGTTAATCTTAATGCATGTGATGTTATTACTGCTTTATCATGCTATCTGTTCTCCTACATGCTTTATGGGGGTAAGAGGGAAACACTGTGCTTTATCCAAGCTAGTAGTGGGATTACTGTACCCCTTTTTAGGCTGGGTTTACACACAGTATATTTTAGGCTATATTTGGTCCTCATGTCAGGTCCTCATAGCAACCAAAACCAGGAGTGGATTGAAAACACAGAAAGGCTCTGTTCACACAATGTTGTAATTGAGTGGATGGCCACCATATAATGGTAAATAACTGCCATTATTTCAATACAACAGCCGTTGTTTTAAGATAACAGTTAATATTTGCCATTATATGGCGGCCATCCAATCAATTATAACATTATGTGAACAGATCCTTTCTGTGTTTTCAATCCACTCCTGGTTTTGGTTGCTATGAGGACCTGACATGAGGACCAAATACTGCCTGAAATATACTGTGTGTGAACCCAGCCTTAGGGTGCGTTCAAACTAACAGGACCTGCAGCAGATTTGATGGCGCAGATTTCAAGCTGCAGATTTGCTTTGAATTTTCAACTTCAAATCTGTGTCATCAAATTTGATGCAGATCCTGTACGTGTGAACGCACCCTAAGGCTGGGTTCACACGCTGTAACTGTGCGGCTGTATTTTTTATGCGGCTGTAAATGTGCGGGTGAAACTACTGCCGTGGGAAAAAATAGACATGCGGCTCAAAACATACGGTCATTTACTTGGAAATCTGGTTCAACTAAAAATAAGAAATAAAATGTTAAGAAAGTGATGCAAACACCTCTGGATGCATCTGGGAAAGCAGGGAAACAGTTTACATGAATTGCTATTACCGGGGTTTGCGATCCTCTGCACTATAGCCGATGTCTCTCATGGTTAATATATTGAATAAATAAAACACATTTTCTTTGTAATAAAGTTACTTTTATTGTTCAATAATTAAATGTAAACGATTCCATCATTTTGCAATTAAATATACTGTTAAAATAAATATATATATAAATAAATGTATATTTATATATATATTTATTTTTTGACAGTATATTTAATTGCACAATGATGGATTCGTTAGAATTAAATTATTGAACAAAGAAACTGTATTTATTTAAACGAAAATGTGTTTTCTTCATTAAATATTAATTAGTACAGGAAGCTCTATAAGCCGTTAATTCATATGCCGGCAATAGAGCATTCTGTACTAATCATCACTTAACTTTAATGAAAACATCAAATGTTTCTTCTAATTATGTTATCACAATAGCATTATTAGAAGAAACATTTAGAATTATATGTGCGCTCAGCTGATTGGCTGATCGGCTCAGCGCACATATAATGAGCCGGTCCGCAGCACAGTGACTTCATTGTGCTGCGGACCAGCGAAGAGGACACATCGGGGTGAGTATAGAGCTCTCCCCACCCCCTCCCCGGCACTGCACCCCTCCCAGCAAGGAAGGGGGGTCACTTAACCCCTTCCTTGCTAGGATGGGTGCAGTCTGACATCAGTCTGGCCCCCAAGGGGTTAAGGGCAATGCAATACATCCTCCCTTAACCCCTTGGGGGCCAGACTGTAAGCAGCGATCTGTAAAGATGCTGCATACTGTAAGAAGCACAACACCGCTCACAATGATGGGTGTTGTGCTCCTGTTTGTGTGTTTTTTGTGTGTTTCTCCCTTTTTGTTTTTCAGATATCGGTATCCTGGGGATTACGTCGGATTCCATGGACTACGTCGATGACCGGCGGTTGTTCTTTGAATTTTTTTTTATAAAATGGTCAATGAGGGGTGTGGGGGTGTTTTTATTTGAATAAAACAATTTGTAAACTTGTGTCTTGTCTTTATTTCTTTACTTTATAGACTTAGTAGTGGAAGCCGTCTAATAGACGGAATCCATTACTAAGTTGGGGCCTAGTGTTAGCCGGTATAAAATGGCTAACACTAACCCCCTATTATTACCCCAGTACCCAATGCCACCAGGGGTACTGGGAAGAGCCGGGTGCCAGTGGTCCGGGAGCGTCAAAATTCGCGCTCCTGGACCGGGCGGCAGCAGGCTGGTAAGATTTAGGCTGGGGAGGGCCTAAAACAATGGCTCTTCCCACCCTGGTGTTACCAGGCTGCTGTCGTTTGGTTTTTAACCCGGCTGGTTATAAAAATAGGGAGGACCCTATGCGTTTTTTTTTTAAAAATAAATAAATAATTTAAAAAAACCGCATAGGGTCCCCCCTATTTTTATAACCAGCCGGGTTAAAAACCAAACGACAGCAGCCTGGTAACACCAGGGTGGGAAGAGCCATTGTTTTAGGCCCTCCCCAGCCTAAATCTTACCAGCCTGCTGCCGCCCGGTCCAGGAGCGCCAATTTTGACGCTCCGGGACCACTGGCACCCGGCTCTTCCCAGTACCCCTGGTGGCATTGGGTACTGGGGTAATAATAGGGGGTTAGTGTTAGCCGGTATAAAATGGTCTATAACTAAGTCTATAAAGTAAAGAAATAAAGACAAGACACAAGTTTACAAATTTTTTTATTCAAATAAAAACACCCCCACACCCCTCATTGACCATTTTATAAAAAAAAATTCAAAGAACAACCGCCGGTCATCGACGTAGTCCATGGAATCCGACGTAATCCCCAGGATACCGATATCTGAAAAACAAAAAGGGAGAAACACACAAAAAACACACAAACAGGAGCACAACACCCATCATTGTGAGCGGTGTTGTGCACCTTACAGTATGCAGCATCTTTACAGATCGCTGCTTACAGTCTGGCCCCCAAGGGGTTAAGGGAGGATGTATTGCATCCCCCTTAACCCCTTGGGGGCCAGACTGATGTCAGACTGCACCCATCCCAGCAAGGAAGGGGTTAAGTGACCCCCCTTCCTTGCTGGGAGGGGTGCAGTGCCGGGGAGGGGGTGGGGAGAGCTCTATACTCACCCCGATGTGTCCTCTTCGCTGGTCCGCAGCACAATGAAGTGACTGTACTGCGGACCGGCTCATTATATGTGCGCTGAGCCGATCAGCCAATCAGCTGAGCGCACATATAATTCTAAATGTTTCTTCTAATAATGCTATTGTCATAACATAATTAGAAGAAACATTTGATGTTTTCATTAAAGTAAAGTGATGATTAGTATTGCCAGCATATGAATTAACGGCTTATAGAGCTTCCTGTACTAATTAATATTTAATGAATAAAACACATTTTCGTTGAAATAAATTCAGTTTCGTTGGTCAATAATTTAATTCTAATGAATCCATCATTGTGCAATTCAATATACTGTCAAAAAATAAATATATAGATAAATATACATTTATTTATATATCTATTTTTTTTTACAGTATATTTAATAGCAAAATGATGGATTCGTTAGAAATAAATTATTGATCAACGAAAGTGTCTTGATTACAAAGAAAATGTGTTTGATTAATTTAATATATTAACTATTAGAGGCATCGGCATTCGGCATCATTGCCGGCTATTTTTGAAGTACTCCGTACGGACCGCCTGTCAATCCTCGGCCGCATGTTCAGCCGCAAACAATGGTCTTGTTCATTTTTTACGGGTCCGTTTACGATAGGGCCGTAGATTCAGAGATAGTGTGCACTGTGCAGCCGTATATCCTATACTTCCAAGCATACACACGAACCACCAAAAATACCGCCGCACAATTACAGCCGCAAATACAGCCGCACTCTTACAACGTGTGAACCGAGCCCCCAAGTGTTTTTAATCTATTGGAGGTCTTCTTTTTGTATTGTTTAATGAAGTCACTTTTTCTACATTTTTTTGTGCAGCCCATGTATACCTGTTTGTTTTCACTTGGGTTTGGGGTAGAACTGCAATGTAAGGCAAGTTTTACATTGCGTTTTCAGACCCACATCAGGCTGCATACTAAGAGTGAGATTTATCAAACATGGTGTAAAGTGAAACTGGCTCAGTGGCCCCTAGCAACCAATCAGATTCCACTTTTCATTTTCCAAAGAGTCTGTCAGCAATAAGAGGTGGAATCTGATTGGTTGCTAGGGGCTTTACACCATGTTTGATAAATCTCCCCCTAAGAATCTATGAAAAAAGAATGCTGAAATAAGCCTGACATGAAGTCTCGGGTTAGTGTTTGTAAAAAGGGATAGGAAAGGCAGAGAAAGAAGGAGAGCTCCTCCCAGTGGTCAAAACATAACACATGGTACAACAAAACATTAACCCATGACCTTCCTCAGCTATGCAACAGAATATATATGAGACACTGACACCTAGTGGGGAAACGTAATACACTTCATCCACCACCTAACCTGAGAGAAAATAGGCTTTTTGACAGGTGCACAGGAGAAGAGAAAAACATCAGTGTTACAATACATGCCAAATTGTCTTACCTATATGAAAGCTTATATGTGCTATCCTTTTTACACAATACATTACATTACTTTCACCATCATATTTGAATAGATGCAGCCCACACATAAATCGGGGGCTCAAAAACAAAAAGAACAACAGTTAAGAGAACAACATCAGAAAGAACAAATTGCCAAAATGCCAAAGTTAGACACTTTCTTCAAAAAGAAAACTCAACCTGGCACTGAGCAAGAGCCTGGCACCAGTCTACCTTCTACTTCAACATCTGACCCAACTGATTTATCTACTGAATCAGAGACCATCAATACTGTGGTTGATGTTCCAACAGTTTCTGACATTTCTGTGGAAAGTGTTGAAGATTTGGGTGCACATGCTGAAACAGTGCAATTTCCTTGTGTTATAATGGACTGTGGGGAGAAAATATCTCTCAAGAGTTTCAGGAATACTGGATTCTAAAGGGAAGCAAAGTTTGCCAACATGCTGACTCTGATTTTAAAAATTCAAGTGTATTCTCCAAAGAAGGGTATTACCGAAGCTGTCAAAAATAATTTTTCAGCTATTTAAACCCAAAAACTAGAGAAATATCTGAGAGAAGTTGGCTATGTTATTTACCTTCAAATGGAAAATTGTATTGCTTTGCTTGTAAATTGATAGGCAGTAGACAAGGCCCTTTTACCCTTGAATTTAATGACTGGAAACATGCAGAGGATCGGATCTTCACCCATGAAAGCAGTGATAGCCATAAACAGTCTGTATTGTCAATAGAAGCAAGAAGTCAAACATCTGGGCGAGTAGACAGTCAGCTAATTTCACAGCTGGAAGGTGAAACACTTTACTGGCGCAAAGTACTTAAGAGATGTCTAAAAGTTATTCAGTACCTTGGGGAACGGGGCCTTCCACTGCGAGGCAAAGACGAAATTATTGGCTCATCCCACAATGGAAATTATTTAGGGATATTAGAAGTCATGGCACACGTTGATGAATTTCTAGACGAACACATCAAGCAATATGCCAACAAAGGAAGAGGCCACACATCTTACCTTTCCTCTACTATTTGTGAAGAACTCATACAAGTTTTGGGATCAAAAATTATAAGTACAATTGTGCAGGAGTTGAAGAAAGCCAAGTTTTATTCCATATCTGTCGATTCCACTCCTGATATTACCCACTCTGATCAATTAACCTTCGTTGTACGATACGTGTTGCCAACTGGGCCTGTAGAAAGGTTTTTACAGTTTTTACCAGTTCTTGGTCACTCATTGGTCAATTATTTGGGATTTTTTGGATAAGCACAAAATTAACTTTAAAGATTGTCGGGGCCAATCCTATGATAATGCAGCCAACATAAAAATAGTGCAGAATGCAACACAGTTGTTTATAGATTTTTTAACAATTTGGAGCAGCTTTATGTTTTTTTTTCATCATCATCTCCCAGATGGAGACTGCTTGTGGAGCAGCACAAAGATATTGGCCTACCAGTTATTAAACAACTTTCTGGTACAAGATGGTCTGCCAGATATGATGCTGTATCGGCACTTTACAAGGGATACGAGTCTGTATGCAGTCTGTTAGAGTACATGTCCTCTGATGCAGACTACAGCTCATGTAAAAATGAAGCTTCTTCTTTACTTGACAAGTTCTCTGAACTGGATACCACAATTCTTGTGGTTTTTTTGGAACACCATTTTGGAACGATTTCAACAAACAAATTTACAACAAACTGGACTAAATCTAAACATTGTCGTTGATTTGCTGAAATCTCTTTCTCATTTCATCCAAAGCCAGAGAGAACAGTTTGCGATCTTTGAACAGGAAGCAATTGGGTTGTGTGGCCATTACAAGTATAACGAAACTAAGAGACGTCCTCGCCCATGCAATCCACGATATGATGATGGTCAAGCAGAAAGCACTGCATTAACACCCCGTGAAAAATTTAGGTGTGATGTCTTTACCACTGTTCTTGATCACTTGTATAATGGTTTACAGCAATGGCTGGAGGCATACAGTGATGTGTGCTCAAAGTTTGGATTTTTGTCCAGCCTGGCTACACTCTCCACATCTGAAATTAGAAAATCTGCTGCAAAATTGGTCAGTTCATATCCCCAAGACCTAACAACAGGAATGACAGAAAGTGAGCTAATTCAATTAGCAAGTTTTCTTTCAACATCCAACTGTCTAACAACTACATCATCAAATGAGAATCTTCCTGAACTTCAAATGTTCCTCTTTTTGCATAAAAATAGCCTCACCCAAACCTTTTCTAACACCGAAATAATTCTTCGAATCTTTCTCTGTATGATGGTGTCAAACTGCACAGGGGAGAGATCCTTTTCTAAACTGAAACGCATCAAAAACGAGCTGAGGAGTCAGATGGGGCAAGAGAGGCTCAATCATCTCTCCATAATGAGCATTGAACATGAGCTGTTAAGAAGCCTGGATCTCTCGGAAATCATTAAGGACTTCAGCATTAAAAAGTCAAGAAGAGCAACTCTACAAAAAAAATATTTGACCTTATGGTCCAAAAAAAAACAAAAAACCCTATAGACTCCACTGAAAAATGTTTGCCTGTTTTGTTGTACCTTTCATAACTGGTAATAACTGTGAAGTTCTAACATGTTATTTATGTTTTTGTAAGTTATAGTTATGTAACTTGTTAATTTAATATTTATGCTTATTTATTCTTGATAATAGAGTTTGCACTTAATGGGGTATTCCCATCTCAACTAATGTAGTTATACTTGTAGTGCTTGGCAATTTATATATTTTTGCACATACATTCATTAAACAAGTTTGTTTCTTTCTACTGATATACCACCCTTTCCCTCCCAATGTTGACAGTTTGTTGTCTAGGTTTACAGATCACTGCTCTGCTATGAAAGCAATGGTCTGGCTGGTGTAGATATAGCTGTAATGTAGATAAATGAATATATATATATATATATATATATATATATATATATATATACTCACCGGCCACTTTATTAGGTACACCATGCTAGTAACGGGTTAGACCCCCTTTTGCCTTCAGAACTGCCTCAATTCTTCGTGGCATAGATTCAACAAGGTGCTGGAAGCATTCCTCAGAGATTTTGGTCCATATTGACATGATGGCATCACACAGTTGCCGCAGATTTGTCGGCTGCACATCCATGATGCGAATCTCCCGTTCCACCACATCCCAATGATGCTCTATTGGATTGAGATCTGGTGACTGTGGAGGCCATTTGAGTACAGTGAACTCATTGTCATGTTCAAGAAACCAGTCTGAGATGATTCTAGCTTTATGACATGGCGCATTATCCTGCTGAAAGTAGCCATCAGATGTTGGGTACATTGTGGTCATAAAGGAATGGACACGGTCAGCAACAATACTCAGGTAGGCTGTGGCGTTGCAATGATGCTCAATTGGTACCAAGGGGCCCAAAGAGTACCAAGAAAATATTCCCCACACCATGACACACCACCACCAGCCTGAACCGTTGATACAAGGCAGGATGGATCCATGCTTTCATGTTGTTGACGCCAAATTCTGACCCTACCATCCGAATGTTGCAGCAGAAATCAAGACTCATCAGACCAGGCAACGTTTTTCCAATCTTCTACTGTCCAATTTCGATGAGCTTGTGCAAATTGTAGCCTCAGTTTTCTGTTCTTAGCTGAAAGGAGTGGCACCGGTGTGGTCTTCTGCTGCTGTAGCCCATCTGTTAAAGTTGGAAGTACTGTGCGTTCAGAGATGCTCTTCTGCCTACCTTGGTTGTAACGGTTGGCTATTTGAGTCACTGTTGCCTTTCTATCAGCTCGAACCAGTCTGCCCATTCTTCTCTGACCTCTGGCATCAACAAGGCATTTCCGCCCACAGAACTGCCACTCACTGGATGTTTTTTCTTTTTCGGACCATTCTCTGTAAACCCTAGAGATGGTTGTGCGTGAAAATCCCAGTAGATCAGCAGTTTCTGAAATACTCAGACCAGCCCGTCTGGCACCAACAACCATGCCACGTTCAAAGGCACTCAAATCACCTTTCTTCCCCATACTGATGCTCGGTTTGAACTGCAGGAGATTGTCTTGACCATGTCTACATCCCTAAATGCACTGAGTTGCCGCCATGTGATTGGCTGATTAGAAATTAAGTGGAAATGTGCAGTTGGACAGGTGTACCTAATAAAGTGGCCGGTGAGTGTATATATTACACCAGCTAGGCCACTGCTTTTAGAGCAGAGTGGTGTTTGGTAACCCCTAGACAATGAGCTGTCAGCAAAGGGAGGGAAAGAGCAGCCAGGAGGAGACAAAGCTGCTAAAAATATTTCACTTGAGGAGCCCTACCTAACTATGTTTGTAGATATGAGGATACCCCTTTAATATGTTACCCTTTAATGGTGCCTTATTTTATATGTTCACATTTTGAAATGTTTTACATTTATTTATTTTATTGCTTGGATGAGAATAAAAAACTTAATAGTTTACTATAAAGAAACTATTGTATTTCTTTTATAGTCGTGTCGGTTGTGGATTAACTGGGGATGGGGGGGGGGGGGGGGGTCGCGCGGGGGGCCGGGGAGGGGGGGGCCCAGGTTGGGTGGACAGCCCGTGGCCCAGGGTAGATATAATCCGCCACTGTGCAACCTTATAGTGATATTTGATCTATGACCCCTAATATTTTCAACACTACAAAAGTCCTGGGTGATATAATGCTGAGCTTGTGTGACAAGACAATGACATATATTTACTAAGTTATTTTAATCTTGTGTCTCCATTTATTCTGTAAAGAACACTAAATAAATAAGACACACAATACTATGTACAATTTTGTGAGTTACCTTTGCAACATATACATCTAATTGCAAATTGGCACTGATTTCGGCTTGGCACTCGATTACTTTCGGCCGCAGCCGAAAGCAATCCAGTGCCTATCTCATTGATCTATGCAGTATAACTATACTGCATAGATCTCAATGAGAGATCAGTGTACTTCTAGTATAAGGGTACCTTCACACCTACCGACCGAAATCTCGCTGCGAGTCTGGCAGGTCCTGGCAGTTCCCTGTCACTACATACTTGCAGCGGTCTGAAAGACTGCTGCGAGTATGTAATTCTACAGCCCTCTTAACCCCTTCTGCTCCCGCTCCGCTGTGTCTGTATATATGTTACCTGTCTCCTGCACGAGGTCCGGGCGTCCTGCTCTCCCGCCCAGCCAATCAGTGGCTGCGGCTGGGCAACACACTGATTGGTTGGCCGGGAGAGCAGGATGCCGGGACCCCGTGGAGGAGACAGGTAATGTATATACAGATACAGCGGAGCGTGAGCCCGGCGGGAGCAGAAGGGGTTAAGGAGGCGGCAGAATTACATACTTGCAGCAGGGGGCGGCAGATTTACGCTGCAAGTCGGTAGGTGTGAAGGCACCCTTAGTGTAATAAAAGTTATACATGTTACATATCGTTGTAATCGTAACAACTTCAGCAACTATCTAACAAGTCAGTTTTACCCCAGGGCGAATGGTGTAAAAACAAAAACAAAAAACAAATAAAAAAAAAAATATTGTTTTTTCTTTTTTCAATTTCACCACACATTGAATTTTATCCTGGTTATGCAGTGTACTTTATGCAAAAATTCAGTCCGTCACTGCAAAGTACAATTAGTGGCACAAAAAATAAGGGCTCATGTGGGTTTCTAGGTGAAAAAATGCAACTGCTATGGCCTTTTAAGCAAAAGGAGGAAAAAAAACAGAAGTGCAAAAATGCTAATTGGCCCGATCCTCCAAGGATTAAACTTGCAGCCCCGTGCCCAATGGGTGTGGCCTAGATAGTGTAGGCATTAGGCTGCCACAACCTCTCTGTCCCTCCTCCCCGCCCTCCTCATCATTAGGAATGCTCTAGGCAGATTGACTCCTATTCCCCACCTGTGTCAGCCCGGAACATGGGCTGTGCAATGTTCAGCATGGAAAAAATGTTCCAGTGGCATTGCTAATGATGAAGAGGGTGGGAAGGAGGGACAGAGGGGTGGTGCAAAGTTAGGGCACAGATATTCTAAGCCACGCCCATTGGGCACGGGGCTGCAAGTTTAAAAGTTGTTTTTTAGGACTATAACTGCATCACCTGCCGAACAGACTGCAGGACAGATCTTGGATTAAAAGCAACTATCCGAAGGTACAAGTGGTTTGCGGGTAAAGAGTCGCTTTAATTGCAAACCACAACTTACCTGGAGACAAGAATCTTGTCTCTGGAAACAAGTGACCATGTTTTTGTAGTGCTGGATAACCCCTTTAAGAGCTCCCTGTACTGGGTGGGCGGGTGGGTGGGGGAGGGGCATGGTCTGCATAGCAAGGTCTACAGCATTGTACTCTGACCCAAGAAGTCTCCCTCACCTTCCAAATCATGGCTGGGGCTAACATCAGGGGACAGAACTGTGGAGATAATCTCTCTATAGCTGTAACCCCTCTTTCCCCGGACTGAGAGTGCTGCATGTATGTGCCGACATATGTCCTGCTCATTCCTTCATGCTGCTATATATAGCTGCTGCTATAATGTGCCTGCACTTACACTCAGCCATTGACACTATTGTATAGAGAAGTCTCTGTCGCTGTCCTCCTGCACAGCTCTTTAAAATCTCACTTCGTGATTGGTCCATGCTGAATACACGCCCTTTTCCCATTGCTGTCATGTGACCACACAGACCTTTGACAACAGCACTGTTTCTCTATTCTAGCCTGTTGTACTACGCTACTGCATTATAGGGATCTGCAGTTCCATCCTGTATCTACAAACTGCTGCTGTTATTTCAGGTTTATGCACTTACTATACATTATACACCACATGCTGATTGCTATACTGTACAGTAACATATAATATGACATTCAGCTGTTTCTAAATGTTTGTTTCATTTGTTTTGCATGTTACTCAGAATAAAAAATGATTTTTGGGGTGTGAAACCAATTGTCTACATTTCAATGATTTCTTATGGTAAATTTTGCTTTGGTTTAAGAGTGGATTTGTATTATAAACACGGTCCCGGAACGAATTATGCTCGTAATCCAAGGGACCACTGTATATAAATGGGGTTCCGAGTAAAAGTATGCTGCTCTGGAGAGTGTTCTGCTGCTGCTTGACTTTCAGTATTGGAGTAGTTAGTCAGACAAACATACTCTGCTTCTATTAGAATTTTTAAGTGAAGGACAAGGGAATATGATTAATGGCATCACCTGACCAGTTATCTGTAAGTAGCTGACCCTACCCAGTAACTCACACAACAAGCAGGATTCATGTGACAGCACTACAGCACAGTCACACTGGCTGAAGGTCTCTGCACGCAAATATGCATTCATCTTAATGCACGTCTGATATTATCTCTGCAAGCATTCATGTAGGTTGAATGACAATTATGCTGTAGTAAAACTTTTAAAAGTTCTCTTGTAGTTACTGTCACATAAACCACTTTATTACTTGTTCTTTTATTCTAGGTATATTTCTTGTTTTCTTCTTAAAGGGGAACTATCAGCAGGTTAGACAAATCTAACCTGCTAATAGCCCCCTATTGCGCACAGGGTGCCGAGGAGGAAGGTAAGTCTCTTACCTTTCTCCTCTGCACCATTCCCGTGCTGTTAGCAGTGTAATTCTCAGTATGGAGCACCATTATAAGCGCTGCCCTCCCCCCAGAGCATGAGCCGGCCACTATGAGGGCAGGGCAGTGCTCCTAAATTCTTGGGAAAATGTGTCTGGATTTCTTACCAGAAAATCCGGACATATTTCCAGACCCATAGGCTTACATTACATTAGTGAAGGGTGTCTGTTCCGGAAAATAGGTCAGGATTTTTTGGATCCTGTCCTATCTTTGTCCGGAATTCCGGCACGGATGCCCCCGTAGATATCTATTGGAGCTCCAGAAAACCGGACATCAGGAAAGAGTCCGGAACTCTGGATTGCCTGGAAGACCTGGTGGAGCGCACTCCCCGCAGCCTGTACCCCTCTCCCCCCCGGCAACACCCTCCCCCAAACAGTGCTGATCGGCCCCCTGGAACCCATATATCCCCCCTCCCCAGGGTGTAGTGCAGTGGTGATCAGACACCTGGCACCCCTATCTCCTCCCCCCCATCACCATACATATGGCCCCCAAAACACCTCTCCAGCAGCAATAATCGCGGGCAGCAAGACAGGATCAAAAGAGGTCAGAGAACCTAGACAGGTGAGATTACCCCCCTCCAGAACTACACCCCCCCCCCACCATGTTCTGCTAACAGTTAATGGTGGGACATAGTTTGGCAGCCTTTGGACATCCAGAGTGCAGAACTACAATTCCCATCATATCCCCTTTACAGTTCATAATGGGAGTTGTAGTTCTGCAACAGATTAGAGGATGACATAGTATAGGAGGTCGGAGGCAGTGGCACAGTAGAACTACATCTCCCAGCATGGTGTATGTGGTAATATGCCGGACTACATCACGTAATAGAAACAGATCACTGATCTGGCACACCACGGGCCATGCGCAATAGGGGGCTACCAGCAGGTTAGATTCATCTAACCATCTGATAATTCCGCTTTAAAAGGGGCCACTTTATAGTAAAATTATTCAGTGTACAGTATAATTGTGCTCACTGCACTGACAGCAGCTCCCTGTGTACCTCATAGAGCTAAAATCAGACTCCCCTCCTCCAGGCTGTGCCGCTTTGTACTGCAGTGATTCTGCCTATAAGATGGCTGACATGCAGGAGAATGTGACCATGCCCCCCCCCCAGTGTCCTCCACTGAGCCTGTATACTCCTATGGAGGACACTGGTGGTGGGGCATGGTCACATGCTCCTCCATGTCAGCCATCTTATGGACAGACTCACCACAGAGCAGGACAGCACACCCTGGAGGAGGTGAGTCTGGTTTTAGCTCTATGAAGTACACAGGGAGCTACTGTTAGTAAGTGCAGTGAGTACAGTTACTAATACTGTACACTGAACAATTCTATTGTAAAGTGGCCAACCCCTTTAAGGCTAGGTTTACACTGCGTTTTTGCAGTTTGTTTAACATATTCTTTTTTAAATGGTTACTTTTATCGTACACAAAAACACAGTCAGCAACGTTTGGTGTACGCTAAAAAAACACATCCATTTTTATCTGCTTTTTCTTTTCTTTCTTTTTTTTATAATGGAAGTCAAAGGAAAAATTAATCCAAACAGACTGCACACATTTGTAAGCGTTTTCTTTTCTTCCATACAATGTATATGTTAAACTAACTGCAAAAACGCAGTGTGAACCCAGCCTAAGTAACAATTTAGTGAACCACAGCAAAAATAATTTCTCCTTGGCCAGGACCAGTTACATTTTCCTTAATGTCCAATTTTGGAGTAATCTCTGTCAGGATTGTGTCCTAATGCCTTCTTAAGTGAAGGTTGTTTATAATCCTTTCACCTAAACTGACTTTAGCCAAGAATTTAAAGTTTGTCAAAAAGCACCTATTTTCCTTTATGCACCTGCAGTTACCGAAACATGTATGGGGTAACACTGTATATTGTATGAAGCTGCCAGAGGCCTTACAGGGGTTAGGTAGGTAACAAAAACAATATTCTAAACAATCCTCCTTTCCAACACCACCCTATGGCTAATGTACAACCTATCTTGCACCTTTTCCCTGTTTTTTTTCTGATTCTTATCCGTCCATTCTTTGAGCGGAGAGCAGACCCGCAAGAGAAATGCCATTAAAGCAATAGGACAGGCAGAATGACAACCAGAATCCGCTGCGCGGACTCCGCTCGTAAATTCTGCCTCTTTTGCTCAGTGGGCCCTATCTGAGTGTTTCTTTCAGACATGAACTGCCTACAGAGGACTGATCTGCAATCAGAGACACTGACTGACAGCTGAAAAAGCAGAAAGCTGGGCAGCCTTGATTATTCATGAAGAAGAGGGAGGAGGAAAGAGTGGCGAGGCGTGCCAGAGTGTGGCACAAACAACTCCTGTTTGACTCTTCATCACAGTAGGAGACTCCAGATTGTGCACAATCCACTACACAAATTACCAAAAGGTACCAGCTCACAACGGGACTGCCAGCTACAGCACACTGTCAGTCTATTCTGCACACGATGATCCAAAATGTTCTATTTTTATTTCTCCTCCCAGTTTTCCCAGGACTGTATCCATCTTTTCCAGGCACCCGGGAGGAGTGGCATAGAGTTCAAAGGCAGCCAGCTGATAAGGCGCTGGCTGAGCTAACAAAGTTTTTTTGCCAGTACTATAAATTCGCTCATCCCTAGCTATGAGCAGCGACCCCACTCTTAACCGCCGCGATCCCGGGTGACCAATCATCAGCTAGAGGAAGTGTTTGTTTGACACGAAACGTGCGTCGCTGAGACCTGCTTGCCATGCTCCCTCTCCCTGCGTTTTTATGACTTTTCTATAATCAATAAAGAAGAAAACTGACACATTGATGGGTGAGTGCCTGATCTTTTTTCTCATTTCATATACAATCAGATACATCGCTTTGGGTATTATATATTAACGGACTGGCGCTGGGATGCCGATGTCGCGGTTCTTTTTTTAAACACGGCCCCTGGTTCCCATGCACGGTCTTTTCGGGAGCAATGTCCCGCGCTGGAGCACTGGGGGCAGGCCTGCCAGCACTCAGTGTGACGATCTTCCCTTCCCTTCTGACCCATTTAAATCATAGATGGGATGGGGTTTAGTCACACCAGGGGCACCACTGGCATTCCTGCACCCATCCAATAAGGTATAATAACCCAAAGCGATGTGCCTCATGGCACATTCACTTTAAGCACCTAGCCCCTGCTTACACATATTACTGTGATGAAGAAGAGCTTAGCAAGTTGTAATATGCCAGACAGGGGAGAACAGTACACATAGGTTGGCACCATAAAAGCCTCAGTGGGCCCCTCAAGCCCTTTGTCTTTTCCTGTAGGTAGCACAAGAATGAAAATGGATCTTACAGCCACTCACTGAGAGGGGTAAGGCTCCGTTCACATGAAGCAAAACTGGCAGAATTCCACAGCGGAGAATCCCGCCAGCCTCCCATGTTCATTCTTCAGCGCAGAGAGAGGAGGGGCACAAGCCTCCCTGATGGTGCGTTTACACAGACAGATTTATCTGACAGATCTTTGAAGCCAAAACCAGGAACAGACTATAAACAGGGATCAGGTCATAAAGGAAAGACTGGGATCTATCCTCTTTTCAAATCCATTCCTGGCTTTGGCTTCCAAAATCTGTCAGATAAATCTGTGTAAATGCACCCTTAGACTCCCATTATGACACGGAGGCTGGAGAATTCCACCAGTTTTACTCTTGGTAAACGGAACCTAAAGCGGATCTTGGCCTTCTTTGACTTGGCTTAGTAGTTCAGGCACACACTATGAAACAGTGCAGTGTACAGGGGAAGACAACGGGTGAGAGGATAAAAGAGAGTGTTATGGAGCAGAATCAACAGCTAGGACCATGAGCCCTGAGTAGCACACTAAAAACTAACAACTACTCTGCTATATTGAAGAAACTCCTTTTGGTAAAAACAGATTGTTTAGAATTTCTGCAGATCGTACCTCTGCAATTGCCGTACCAGCAAGCTCATTATGTTGTGGATTTGTAGATGTTTTATGATCTAACAGACATTATAAAAAACGCTAAAAAAAATTGTATTAATTTCAATGTTTTAGACTTCACTGCTGACTTTCAGTTACCAACTCCACTAAGAAAAACTCGCAAAGTAAAAATTAAACTAAAAACAGCATTTTCCAAAGAAAGTGTTTCCAACCACCCTAAATTTTACTGGGTCTGGGAACAATGCAAAGTTATACATTTTCTGTACCACTACTGTGCATACCATGTCAAAGCTGTAGAAAGATCGTAAAAAAATAACCAGACGCACATCTGTATGTATTCTGCAGGCAGTAAAAACTCTGAGATTTTCAAAAGGTATGAGAACATAAAAAAATTGCTGGACTATAATATGAATGGAAATAGGCTTATGTTAACATATTTCTAACAGTAAACTTTTCATCATACCACCTGTTAACGTAAAATTATTATTTCGTATCAGTCATTTAGTCATAAGTCCTGTGTACATGACAGAGCTGTGAGCCACAATATCATGGTGAAATTCTCTCCTGAGATAATGTTTAGAGTGGAGAATATATAGTTCTTCTGTTGGATTCCCTTGGGGGGCCAGTAGGGCTACACATGTTCTCAGATGCCATATTACAGTTCTTAGGTTTTACAGAACTGCATTATCAACATTTGAGAGGAACAAACATATCTGCTTTTATTATTGGCTATGCAGCCTGGACCTTTAAAAGGAATCTTATAGATCCCGACAGATGTCTTGGGTCATACTTACATTATGCTCACCTGATTTATTTCTTTTTATCACTGTGTTCATCTTCCATATTTGTATGTCACATGGATTCTTCAGGGTGAGGTCTATGGGAGGCCAAACAATACTTAGTGGTTTGTGATGGACACTCGAGTGGCTGTCTAGGTGGAAGCCAGAAATTTCATCACACTTGACACCTATCTCCACCAACATCATTTATCATTTAAGTCTCAGGAGAGCCCCATACACTTTGGTTGCATTCACACATCCCATGTTCTGTCTGTGAAACATGGACATTAAAAACAAATCCTGGACTGTTTCCCCGGACGGCATGGTGCATCAACATCACGCCTGCAGCGGGGAAACTCTTTGAATCGCCGTGGCTCGGTCATTACAGTGCCGTGACAATTCAAAGAGTTTCCCCACTGCCGGCATATGTTGATACATCATGCCATCCGTGGAAACACACCAGGATTTGCATTCAACATTCTTGTTTCACGGACAGAACACTGGGTGTGTGAACTCACCATGAGTGGCAGATTTGGCCATCAGTATAAAGTGTATTGGGCTCTGTAGGTGGAGTTTGGGGTCAGGCATGATAGAATTTCACTACCCGACCTCTTTGTTCTCAGAAAGATAAGAGTCTGCCAGAGGAAAAATAAATTTTGTCCAACAATTATTGACGGTGTGTGGCCACCTTAATTTTCCTGTTAATCAGTTAATACATTAGAAAGAGAAAATTGAGTGATCTAACCAACCTTAAATGAGGCACAGTAACAGCCAACCCAGGGTACTGTATATTCTAATATTATACAGTACACCGGGCACGGGGTGCCTGCTCTGCATCTTGATCAAAAAAGGGGTCTGGGAACTACTGGCCTACGTCACCCCTTACTGCTTGTTAGATATGCATCGCTACTTAACTCTTGATAGCAAACAATCTGTATAAGCTTAACATAAATGCAATGTGGGAACACAGCTTAACACTCACCATTCCCTGCTCCTGACTGTATTGCTAATTCATCTGCACTGTAGCCTCTACTGATTATTTAAATATCATCACTAGAGCCTGCATTCTCTGCAGATATGCTCAAATTTGTGATCTTTGGTTCCAACCACCGTGTCTTTGTGACGCAGAAAAGGTGAACGGATGGACTCTACATGCCTGGTTGCCACTGTGAAGCATGGAGGAGGAGGTGTGATGGTGTGGGGGTGCATTGCTATTGACATTGTTGGGGATTTATTCAAAATTGACGGCATACTGAACCAGCAAGACTACCACAGCATCTTGCAGCAGCATGCTATTCCATCTGGTTTGCGTTTAGTTGGACCATCATTTATTTTTCAACAGGACAATGACCCCAAACACACCTCCAGGCTGTGTAAGGGCTATTTGACCTAGGAGGAGAGTGATGGGGCGCTACGAGATGGTTTGGGGTGAGCTGGACCGCAGAGTGAAGGCAAAAGAGCCAACAAGTGCTAAGCATCTCTGGGAACTCCTTCAGGACTGTTGGAAGACCATTTCAGGTGACTACTGCTTGAAACTCATCAAGAGAATGCCAAGAGTGCAAAGCAGTAATCAAAGCAAAAAGGTGGCTACTTTGAAGAACCTAAAATGGAAGACATATTTTCAGTTGTTTTACACTTTTTTGTTAAGTATATAATTCCTCGTGTTAATTCATAGTTTTGATGCCTTCAGTTTGAATCTACAATTTCCATAGTCATGGAAATACAGAAAACTCTTTGAATGAGAAGGTGTGTCCAAACTTTTGGTCAGTACTGTACCTCTAGCTATACAGCTCAGCATTCCATTAGCTTACCCTACTAATTAGCTGAATTGGTGACTTATTTTAAAGGGGTACACTGGCACTTAAGAATTTTTGATTTTGTGCTGCTGCTCTTATGCTTACCTTTCCACATTCACTGATGTCCTCCTGTGGCGTCTCTAGGTCCCCTGCTGACCACAGGTGATGCTACTTTCGAGACTCTTCACAGTGTAAGACCACTCAGCCAATCACTGATTGAGTTTGTCTCGGAAGTGCCAGCAGCAAGCAGGGGAGCCAGAGATGTAGCAGGAAGACACCAGGGGAGCGTGGAAAGCTAAGAATATGTTTATTATGTCTTAAAGGCAACACAATATCAAAGATAAGGGGCTAAAATATCCCTTTAAGACTGTCAAAAATTACTATCCCTAAATCCTTCTTCTGAAGTCTTTGCTAACACAGAACTGCTGATATGATACTTGAATAGTGCATTATTTTACATTTGAAAACATTGAACTGCAGTTTCCATTGTTTTGACCACCTATCTAGTAACGCTAGTGGTGTGTTTACACAGATTTATCTGACAGATTTTTTAAAGCCAAAGCCAGGAATGAATTTGAGGGGGAATCTCAGTCTTTCCTTTATGACATGTTCTTTGTTCATAGTCTGTTACTGGCTTTGGCTTCAAAAATCTGTCAGTTAAGTCTCTGTGTAAACGCACCAAAAATCATTTTCCATATTACTGACACCTCCAGGATTATCAGCCCTATTGCACACTTTTGTGTCATTAGCAGACAAACTAAACCAACAAAACCTTCTATTTCACTTACAAACATATTAATAAGAATAGGGTCTAGAACAGACCCTTGTAGTAAACCACTAACAAGTCTCTGCTCAGAATGCACACCTCAGCTAACAACAAATCTACTGAACTATCCAGGGATTAAATCCAATTTTCACTAACTTCCTGATCAGCTCTTTATGGAAAACTGTATAAAAAATATTGGTGAAGTCCACATAAGTGATATCCATGACAGCATCTTCATCCAGCCTTTTTGTGACAAAGAAACTTATGAGATTAGTCTGACAAGATCTGCCCGCAGTAAAGCAATGCTGGATTGGAAGCAATCACATTGTTGATTCTTAGGTCATCCGTTACATTTTTTTCCATTTTTACTACTACATATGTCAAGTTAACAGGCCTGTAGTTACTGGGCTCTTCTCTACTCCCCTTCTTGTGGATGGATATAACATTGGCTGTTCTCCAATCATCAGGGACATATCCTGTTAGGAGGGCTTGGTTATGCAGTTCTGCCAACAGTCACAGATCAGAGTTCCTTAAAAAATTGGTCCACCATCTGGACCCATTAGGAAAGTTCCTATGAAACATCAGCCTCTAAAAACTGAAAGAGTTCTTAAAGCAGTTCAGGCAAGGGGTGTAGGGGGCTTCATTACACCCCTTCCTGGCCATTTTGGCAGTGATTGGTTCCCTTTACCTAGGCCCCTGTGGGTAACGTGACTTGGCTATTGATACAGCAGGCTGTACAAACAAAGCCCCAATCTGAAAAACAAAACCTCAATATGGTACATACAGTATGTAATGAAGAATGACTGCTCAGTGCACACAATACACAATATCTCATATCTCAAAGAATTAAAATTAATTAGAAGTCTCACTAAGGCTGGGTTCATACTACATTTTTTCCATCCATTTTTTTTTCTTGCAAAAAACGGATGCGTTTGTGTGCATCAGTTTTGATCATTGGATGTTTTTCCATTGACTTCCATTACAAAAAAAACCAAAAACAAAACAGATCTTTTTTTTAACAGACAAAAATGAGGTTGACAAGTTTTGTGTACGTAAAAAAAAAATAATAAAAAAAATAAAGGATTGGTTTTGATATTTATAACGGAAGTCATAACGGAAAACACAATTGCATCCGTTTTTTTCATCCTTTTTTGCAAAAAAAAAAGGATTGCAAAAACGTAGTGTGCACCCAGCCTTAGCGGGCACAGCACAGTATAGCTCACTATGGGCGAACAGTACATTGTCTTATTAATGTGGCAAAGTGCATTCTAAAAATAAGATGAGGAGGGTATAGCATATAATTCATTTCTACAGTGGGTATTATAATGAATTACTGGCCCAGTGTATATTTAGGGGTACAGTATATATATATTTTTTATTCATATTCAGAGGAAGCATTGTGCTGCAATATAATTACTGTGTGACAGTAATACTTACTGGGCCCTCTGAATATATAACACTGATACACTTACTGTGCCCACTAAGTATACCAATGCCACATGCATGCATTGTGTGGCAGTATTATAATCAGTACAGATTATACAGAGTACAGAATGTGGCAGTGGTCTATTCAGAGGTTGCTATCAGGTCTTATTAAATAGCCCGTTCAATCATGTAAAAGAGTGCGATCTGCTAGATCGGCACTAGTTTACTGAGCTTATTACACAGCTCGATGATTTAGCAAGGGCTGCACGGACATCATCAGCAACATTGCCACAGCAGTCCCAGACAGTGATTGGCTGAGCGGCTGGTCATCTCTTAAGCTGCAGTCATGGCGCCGGGAGTGAAAGTAGAGGGCAGGAGAAGACCAGGAGCGTGGAGAGGTAATGTATAACAGTTTATTCAATTGTTACCCATTGACTGCGCATCGATATTACACGCGGCAATCCACGATCGGCACCCGATGATTTTAGGTCTGGACTAAAAGACACAATTAGCCAATGATCGTTATTGGCTGATCATTGTCTCCATTATACAGAGTGAGGGCCCCTTATCTTCTCCTGAAACCTGCTATGGGGGACAGTTAGGGGGCTGTATCAGTAAAGTCCGATGAAAACTTCCAGCTCTTCTGGGGGGGAGCTGTGAATCCAGTGTACAGCTTCACGCTCCATAACCTCGGTGGATTACGAAGCGTGAGAATAAACCCTTAACATCCAATATCAAACTCTCGCACTTGAAACTATAAACACACACACTTTATTTCATCTCTTCATCCATGATCATCTTTACACAACTTAACATAGCCCCCAGGGGAAGAGAAAAAATAGGAATAGTCCTTACCGGTATGCCGGTTTCTTCGAACCTTCACGATGGCACCATAGGAGGATGGGTTGTACCCTAGGGACAGGAAAAAGCACAAGAGGTTAAAAGCTCCTCCCCTTCCCTCCAGCACTAGTGCCTTTGTAACAGTACCTTAGCAACACGTGAGTATCATACATCATATATAATACTAGGGAGGGTTACTGGTGCCGTCGTGAAGGTTCGAAGAAACCGGCTTACCGGTAAGGACTAATCCTATTTTCTCTCCTCACCTTCACGACGGCACCATAGGAGTAATACCAACATTTACCTTAGGGAGAGACTACAGCCTGAAGAACTTTACGTCCAAAAGACAAGTCTTCATTGTTTTGAAGTTGCAGCCGGTAGTGTTGCATAAATGTGTGAGAAGATGACCATGTTGCTGTTCTGCAGATCTGTTCTATGGAAGCAGAAGCTCTTTCAGCCCAGGTGGTTGAGACTGATCTCGTGGAATGGGCTCGTACATTAATTGGAAATGGAAAATTTTGAGATTAATATGCCTGTGTGAAGGCGTTTCTAATCCATCTTGCAGTAGTACTCTTTGATGAATTTTTACCTTTATTTTTTCCTCGAATTTGTAGGAAAAGGTTTTCGTCTACCCACCATGGGGCGGTTGTCTCAATATATTTAAGAACTATCCTACGAACATCTAAGGTCTGAAACTTTCTAGTTGATTTTTGGGGTTTGGAAAAAAAGAGGGACGTATAACATCTTGAGTCTTGTGGAAGTTGGAAACCACTTTGGGTAAAAAAGAGGGATTCGTCTTCAAAACTATACGATCTTCTGAAATTGTACAGTAAGGTTTCCATATGGTTAGGGCCGGTATTTCTCCTATTCTTCCGGCGGAGCAAATAGCCACTAAAAAACAGTTTTATAGGAGAGAAACTTTAGGCTTGCCTCATCAATGGGTTCGAAGGGAGCTCCCGTCAATCCTTCCAATACAACATTTAAATCCCAGGATAGATGTATGTTTTGAACTGTAGGATTTATTCTTGAAGCAGCACGAATGAATCTTTTAATCCATTGGTGATTTGCTAAATCTGTATCATAAATGGCCGAGAGCGCAGAAACTTGAACTTTTAGTGTAGCTGGTTTGAGTCCCTTAGATAACCCTGCTTGAAGGAAATCTAGGATCAGGGCTATGTTTGGTTCTGCCGGAAACGGAGGAGGAGTCTTAAACCAGGAGGAAAAAAACTTTCCACACTTTAAGGTATATGGATGCAGTTACCTTTTTTCTGCTTTTCATGAATGTAGAGATCACCGATTCTGATAAGCATCGACTCCTCAGGATCCAGGCAGATAGATGGAAATTCTGAGGCTCCGGATGTACTATTGGGCCCTGAAATAGCAGATCTGATGTCTGTGGAAGGATAATCGGTTCTTCCAGAGCTAAGGATTTAAGAAGACCGAACCAACCTCTTCTGGGCCAATATGGGACAATAAGGATTAGTTTCAAACTCTCTTCCCGGATCTTTTGAAGCACTTTGGGGATTAAGGGGATCGGTGGAAAACCATATGCCATCTTGAAGTGCCATCTCTGTGTCAGAGCATCCACTTCGGTAGGGTGATCTGCGGGATTTAGAGAGAACATTTTTTTTACCTTCCGATTCTGTCTGGTGGCAAACAGATCTATCTGGGGTTGGCCCCATCGTTCCACTAGTTGAAGGAATAGATGGTTCTTCAAACACTATTCGCCCGGGTGTATCTTGTTTCTGCTGAGGAAGTCTGCCTGGATGTTTTCTGTTCCTCTTAGGTGTGTCGCTGAGACAACAAATGGGTTTCTGCCCAGGAGAATATTTGTTGAGATATTTTCCATAGCAGATTGTTTTTCACACTCCCTTGATGTCTTAGGTGTGCTACAGTTGTAATATTGTCTGATAAGACTGTTTCAGAGTTTCCTGATCCCAGGTACCCTGAAAAATTTGTGTTCCTACTTCGGCACCCCAACCCGTCTGACTTGCGTCTGTCTTCATCACGCATTTTGGTTGAGGGTTCCAAGCTGTTCCCTTTTCCAGATTCTGTCTTGTAAGCCACCAGCGAAGAGAAGACCTGACTTGAGGAGTGAGGAAATTTTTTTTTTCGAGGCTCGTTGGTCTCTTGTTCCATACCTTCAGTATCTCTGCTTGTAATGTCCTGGAGTGAGCCTGACTCCAAGGCACCACAGGGATGCAGGCTGTCATTGATCCTAAGGGTCCTATTCCACGGACCGATGGGGGCCCGATCAACGACGTAAACGAGCGCCGATCTGCTAGATTGGCACTCATTTACTGGGCCTATTCCACGGCCCCGATGATCGTGAAACAAGGGCTGCAGGGACATCATTAACGATGTCCTTGCAGCCCTTGCTTCATACATTACCTGTCCGGGTGCAGGTCTTCTTCTCCCGGTCTCGCGAGTCGCAGCAGCTTCAGAGCGGGGCGGTCTGAACTGACAGACCGCTCAGCCAATCACTGGCCGCAGCGGTCTGTCAGTTCAGACAGCCCCGCTCCGAAGCCGATGCTGCCACGCGGGACTGGGAGAAAAAGACCCGCTCCCGGACAGGTAATGTATGGTTCTGCTAAAATAGTCGGTCACCGCCGCGCACCTCTATTCAACTGTAGCGATGGGCTGGTGGCGAATGACAATTTTAGGTCTGAACCTAAATGAACGATCAGCCGATGACACGATCATCGGCTGATCGTTCTCTCTATTCCACGGAGCGATAATCGGCCGAATCGGGCTGAATGGGGCCGATTTGGCCGATTATCGCTTCTGTGGAATAGGCCCCTAAAACAGACATTGCTTCCCGGACTGAAGGAAGTAGTTTCCTTTTGAACTTCTGAATTTTTTCCATTAAGTTCCCTATTTTTTCTTCTGGGAGAAACGACATCTGGAGATCTGAATCCAGAAGAATCCCTAGAAAAATCTTTCTGGGAGACGGAACCAAGTCCGATTTTTTGTCATTTATAATCCACCCCCAGTGAATGGAGTAGACTGCGTGTGGTTTTTAAGTCCCGCTGTATCTTTTCCTGGGACTCTGCTACTATCAGTAGATCGACCAGGTATGCCACTATATTTATGCCCTGTATGTGGAGGAAGGATATTACCTCTGACATGATGTTGCTGAAAATTCTGGGCGCCAACGATATCCCGAAGGAAAGGGCCCTGAATTAAAAATGGCATAATTTTTTGTTTATCATTACTGCAAATATTAGGAATTTCTGTGATTGGGAATGAATTGGCACGTGATAGTACACATCCTGGAGATCCAATGAGATCATCCAGGCGTTCTTGGCTATCAATGGAGTGGTGGATTTTATCAACTCCATTTTGAACTTCAGGTATTTCAAATGTATTATTAATCGGTATGTTCCGTTTGGTTTCCTCACTAGGAAGAGACTTGAATAATGCCCTGACCCCCTCTCTTCCCAAGGGACAGGGGAAATGACATCCATGTGGTGGAGTTTTAGTACACTTGCCACATCTCTGATTGTAGGGGACCTGGAGACTGTCGGGAGATGACGAATCTTTTTGGGGGAGGGGGAGTAAATTCTATTTGGTAGCCTTCTCTGATGATATTTAGGACCCAGTTGTTCTCTGTGATAATGCTCCAGGCTTTTGAAAATTCCGACAGTCTCCCCCCTACTGGACAAGTGTCATTGCTTTTCCTGAGAGGGCTTGGGACTGTAAAAAATATTTTTCCCTTTGCCCCCCTTTGGATAGCTCCTGTGGCCTCCTTTCCCTTTACCCCGATAAGTTTCCTGGTATCTGGGCTTCTTAAATTGCTCTTTCTTCTGAGGAGTTTTATTTTCTGGAAGAGCATTCTTTTTGTCTGCACCCTTTTTTATGATTTTGTCAAGGACGGAGTCAAATACATATTTTCCCTTAAAGGTTTGCTTTTTGAAGTGGGATCCCCAGTCCAGTTTTTTAACCAGAGGGCCCTACGTTTTGCGTTCGTCTGAGACCCATCTTTTGCAGCAAATCTAACCGATTCTGCTGAGGCGTCTGATAGGAAAGCTGTTGTGTCCTTTAATAAAGGAAGGGAATTAATAATTCTCTCTCTGGAATAATGGCTTATTAGGTGTTCCTCTAGTTGTCCTATCCACAAATGTAAGGCTCTTGCAACACAGGTGGATGCAATATTGTTCTTTATTGAATATGACATTGTCTCCCATGATCTCCTGAGTAGGCTTTCTGCCTTACGATCCATAGGATCCTTTAATTGGGAAGAGTCCTCAAATGCCAAAAGGGTCTTTTTTGTTACTTTGGCAACCTGAGCAACAATTAAAGGGATTTCTCCCCAGTTAGCCGTATCTTCTTCACTAAAGGGGAGATGTCTCTTAATCTCGCCTGAGACCTGTAATTTCCTTTCAGGATCAGACCACTCATCTGAAATTAGAGACTGAAGTGTCTTGTGTACAGGAAAGACCATTTTTTTTCTTAGGTTTAAGGCCCTAAAACATCTGGAGGAAAACATACATTTTTTAGTTTCTTCCTTATATTCGGTTTCGTCCGGCATCAGATCTAAAGATTCAGAGATCTGGCCAGATTCATAAGATGAGTTTGACGAATGTCTTTTACGTTTGAAGAAGAAGCTATAGACAGAACCATGTCTGAATCAATAGAAGCTGGCGCCAAAGGGCCAGTATCTATGATCTGAGGGATAATTGGAGCAGCATCCCTAGTAGTAGGGGTAGCTGGAGGCGGTGATGTAGGAGGGACAGCTGGAGGAGGCATAGCCTGGGAAGGAGCAGCTGGCACTTTAGCCATAGAAGCTGAGATTTCATCCTTCATCATCTTCCTGATGTCTTTGAGAAAGGAAGATATATCTCTTTTAATAATGTCCCCTATGCATCCTGCACAGATATTCTTTTTATAATAAGATGGGATCTTGCTATTACAGGATACACATTTCTTTACAGGCGTTTTAGATTTCTCTTTTTTGCCTGCAGAAGCGGATGCAGCAGTAGATTCTTTAGTCTCCTAGAATAGATATGAGAGCCAAGAATCTATGAGTGTGAGTATATAGCAAAACTCACACCCCCATACGTACTTACATATACACATACATATATATATATGTGTGCACATCACTACTGGTGACCCCTGTAGTTGGACATAGAGTGAACCAGATATAGTGTATAAAAAAAAACGAGGAGACCCTGATGCAGAGTTGGCATAGGAAGCACACTGAGCATGCAGAGATCGGCACACGGAAGCGTAACTGAAGGGTGTTTACTCACGGATACCGCCAAGCTAGTATTTTCTGAAGCAGAGGGATCCATCTCCACCAAAGACTATTCGTCCCACTTGCGCCATCCTTTGAATGATGGTGCTGGGCCAGAAGTGCAGCGACACAACTTCTGGTGTGCGCACGGTGCGTGGTCCGACGCTCCAGCGTGACATACTTCCGTCAGCCAGGCCGAGACTGTGGCCTACCTCCAAAAGCCGCCGGACCATCGTAGCAGTAGGAGGGAACCCCGCCGGCCACCTCACACTGCCGCATCTTCTCCTGCCAGGAGGCCGTCCATCGCGAGAGTCCAGGATATGGAGCGAGGTCTCCAGAAGACAACGGACCACTCCTGGTAATGGACGGAAGAGGAAGGAGACATAGGCCCCGACCCCCGCTTCTTTAGTATGTTTTCTGGGGGATCTCTCCTCATCTTCATACGAATCCCCCCCTCTCATATCTGCCCTAGCAGGACAGGAAAAAGCAATGGTGCTGGAGGGAAAGGGGAGGGGCTTTTAACCTCTCGTGCTTTTTCCTGTCCCTAGGGTACAACTCATCCTCCTATGGTGCCATCGTGAAGGTGAGGAGAAAAAAATTAAATCACATTTATGAAAATATGAAGGTGAAGATAAGGAAAAAGTGTTGAAAAATGGATTCAATCTATCAGTGCTTTTGAATCAGATTATATTGTGTGTACCTGTGCCTTTAAAGGGGTTGTCCGGTAAAAATCTTTTTCTTTCAAATCAACTGGTGTCGGAAAGTTATATAGATTTGCAATTTACTTTAATTCCGCATTCCGCCAAAAGAAGTGACATGTCAATTCTTTCGGCAGAATCAGCCGGCCCATAGAATGGTGTCTATGAAGCTAGCGGAAAAGCGCATGTATTGCCGGCGGAATTCCGTGGAGTTTATCCGCGAGAATTCCTCAGTGTGAACCCACCCTAACACAGTGCTCTCTGCTGACATCTCTGGCTGAGACAGGAACTGTCCAGAGCAGGAGAGGTTTTCTATGGGGATGCATATAAAAGCGAGATGGAATTTCTGTCTCGGCCAGAGATGTCAGCAGAGAGCACTGTGTCAGACTGAAAATAAAACATTTCCTGCAGGACATACAGCAGCTGATAAGTATTGGAAGACTTAAGATTTTTTAATAGAAGTAAATTACAAATCTATATAACTTTCTGATATCAGTTAATTTGAAAGAAAAAGATTTTCGCTGGACAACCCCTTTAACCCCTTAAGGACCGGGCCTGAAATGGCCTTAAGGACCGGAGCAAATTTTATGAATTTGACCAGTGTCACTTTATTCATTAATAACTTCGGGATGCTTTTACCTATCCGGCTGATTCTGAGATTGTTTTCTCGTGACATATTGTACTTCACATTTCTTGTAAATTGGAGTCGATACTTATAACGAATCTTTATGAAAAAACCCAAAATAGCGTGAAAAATTGTGAAAAAATGCATTTTTCCAACTTTAAAACTTTTCTGCTTATACAGAAAGTGGTTATACCACATAAATTATATATTAAATAGCATTAGCAACATGTCTACTTTATGTTGGCGGCATTTATTAAACTATATTTCATTTTTTTTAGACAATAGGAAGCTTAAAACATTAGCAGCAAATTTCCAAATTTTCTGTAAAATTTCAAAATCAGATATTTTTAGGGAACTGTTCAGGTTTAAAGTGTATTTGAGGGGACTGTGTGTTAGAAAGCCCCACGAAGCACCCCATTTCAGAAACTGCACCCCCTAAACTCTGCAAAAGCACATCCAGAAAGTTTTTTAACCCTTTAGGGGAGTCACAGAAATAAAAGCTAAGTGTGTAAGAAATTTGAAAATTTTAATTTTCTGTGCAGAGATTTTATTGTAATCCAATATTTTTCATAATTATAAACCTATTAGCAGAGAAATGCACCCCAATATTGATTGCCCCGTTTCTGCAGTTTATAGAAATACCCCATATGTGGCCCTATTGCGCTATTTGACGCAACCACAAGCCTCAGATATAAGGGAGCGCCTAGTGAATTTCAATGGCTCCGTTATTTTTGGTCATTTTTGACTGTACCACTTCAGGTTGGCAGAGGCTCTGGGGTGCCAAAACCTAAAAAACACCCCTAAAGGGACACCATTTAGAAAACTACACCCCTCAAGGAATGTAACAAGGGGTGCGGTGAGCATCTGGACCCCACAGGTGCTTCACAGATTTTCCAAACAATATGGCTTGAAAAAAGACTAAAGTATTTTTTACACTAAAATGTTGTTCTAGCCTTCAATTTTTCATTTTCACAAAGGGATAAAAGGAAAAAAAAAACACAAAACATGTAGCGCAGTTTCTCCCGAGTACGGAAATACCCCACATGTGGACATAAAGTGCCAAGCGGGCGCAGGACGAGCCTCCAAAGGGAAGGAGCGCCAATTGGCTTTTGGAAGCTGGATTTCACTGGAATGGATTTCAAGGGCCATGTCGCATTTACAGAGCCCTTGTGCTGCCAAGACACTGGAAACCCCCCACAAGTGACCCCATTCTGGAAACTACATCCCTCAAGGAATCTAACAAGGGGTGCAGTGAGCATATGGACCCCACTGGTGACGGGCACAAATGTGGAAAAATGTGACGTGAAAGTGAAAATTTTCATTTTTTCACTTTCATGGCACAAATGTGCCCGTCACCCAGGGGTCCATATCCTCACTGCACCCCTTGTTAGATTCCTTGAGGGGTGTAGTTTCCAGAATGGGGTCACTTGTGGGGGGTTTACAGTGTTTGGCAGCACGAGGGCTCTGTAAATGCGACATGGCGTTCATCATCCATTCTAGCCAAATCCAACCTCTAAAATCCAAATGGCGCTCCTTCCCTTCAGAGGCTTTCCCTGCGCCCACATGGCGCTTTATGTCCACATGTGGGGTATTTACGGACTCGGGGGAAATTGCTCTACACATTTTGTGTTTTTTTTTCTCTTTTAACCCCTTGTGAAAATGATAAATTCAAGGCTAGACCAACATTATAGTGTAAAAAATTTAATATTTCATTTTCACGCCACATTGTTCCACATTTGTGCCCGTCACCAGTGGGGTCCATATGCTGACTACACCCCTTGTTACATTCCTTGAGGGGTGTAGTTTCCATAATAGGGTCACTTGTGGGGGGTTTAACTGTCTTGGCAACACAGGGGCCTTTTGAATGCAACATGGCCCCTCGAAATCCATTCCATCCAAATCCAGCCTTCAAAAACCAAATGGCGCTCCGTCCCTTTGGAGGCTTACCCTGCACTCGCATGGCGCTTTATGTCCACATGTGGGGTATTTCCGTACTCAGGGGAAATTGCTCTACACATTGTGTTTTTTTTTATCTTTTAACCCCTTGTGAAAATGAAAAAATCAAGACAAGATCAATGATTTAGAGTAAAAATAAAAAAAAAATTACACTAAATGTTGGTCTAGCCTTGATTTTTTTCCATTTCCACAAGGGGTTAAAAAAGAAAATGAACACAAAACGTGTAGGGTAGTTTCCCCTGAGTACGAAAATACCCCACATGTGGACATAATTTGCCATATGGGCACAGGGCAAGTCACCAAAAGGACAGAGCGCCATTTAGAGGCTGGAATGGGGGATAGAGGCCATGTCGCAATTACAAAGCTCCTGTGCTGCCAGAACAGTAGAAACCCCCCACAAGTGACCCAATTCTGGAAACTACACCCCATAAGGAATCTAACAAGGGGTGCAGTGAGCATATGGACCCCACTAGTGATGGGCACATGTGTAGAACATGTGCCGTGAAAATAAAAAATACCATTTTTTTCATTTTCACGTCCCAAATGTGGCCGTCACCAGGGGGCCATATTCCTGCTGCCCCCCTTGTTAGATTCCTTATCGGGTGTAGTTTCCAGAATGGGGTCACTTGTGGGAGGTTTCTACTGTCCTGGCCGCACAGAGGCTTTGTAATTGCATCATGGCATCCTCTAATGGGAATGGCGGCCATACCTACTTAGCTGGGGAAAAGGGACAATTCTAATTTATTTGGGGGTATTAGGCCAATTATTAGTTTATAAGGTTGAAAATGACAGGTGTCCATCAAACTCAACCTGTGTTGATCCAGAGGAAGGCAAAAAACCCTCGTGAGGCAGACGACAGTAGCCTCATCACAGGGGAAAAATTCCTTCCCGACTCCATAATGGCGATCAGAATAATCCCCGGATCAACGTGACCCCTGAAATAGGAATAAGGGACAGAATTTAGATAATGTAAAACTCCAATGACGTGTGGTGCGCCTTGGAGCGATCCAGTATGCAGAGGCCGGGGGGATCAGGACAGGTGTCACACTGGAAAATGGCGTCCTTCCTGATCCCCCTGTTACCCCACACTCTGCACTTCTTCTGGGGTCTCCCTTTCTCCAGTGTGGGGGACGTCACCTGGAAAATGTTGTCCTGGTGCGATACGGGGTCCTTCATATCCAGAAGCGCTGGGTCCGCTCCATGGCTGCTAAATATTAGGGCTCTATTACTACTTCT
This sequence comes from Dendropsophus ebraccatus, assembly GCF_027789765.1. Classification (NCBI taxonomy): domain Eukaryota; kingdom Metazoa; phylum Chordata; class Amphibia; order Anura; family Hylidae; genus Dendropsophus; species Dendropsophus ebraccatus. Next base: position 78,036,108 of record NC_091459.1, on the reverse strand, counting down.
GATATGTTCGGATCGTGCCGCAAGCTACAGTAGCTCAGGCAGCGAGGGACCGGAAGAGGGGGTGCTGGTATAAAAGTTATCCCGTACAGGTGGTGACCTTTATCCAGCAGTGGGAAGATCAGTTCCCGGACGATGTCCCCACTAACTCCGAGGATGGGGGGGGGGGGGAGGGGGCATATGGGGGCTGGATTCGAGTGTCCCTTCCTTCATACACTCTAAGGGAACGTGCACACTGCGTAATCGCGAAGGATAACCCTTTGTGCATTCCGCAGTTGGCACCCGCCGGCGGACTGATGCAGGCGCGCGTCTCTGTCCGTGTCGTAGACTCCATTCTATGCACGGGCGGATTCCGCTCTGCGTCCAACGTGTTGATGGAATGACGGATGATGGAATCCGCCCATGCATAGGATAGAGTCTATGACACGGGCGGAGACGCGCCCCTGCATCAGTCCGCCGGCGGGTGCCAGCTGCAGAATGCACGAAGGGTTATCCTTCGCCATTCCGCAGTGTGCACGTACCCTAAATCTGTAAGTGTACCCTAAGGTACGCTCACACAGTTTGTAGAATTTCACACCATACCGTGATCTCTTATTGGGACGGTACTGGCAGAAAAGACGTGTCTGGGGGGCAGCGTACGCTACGCTACTCCCAGACACGTCACTGGATGATGAGGAGGATGAGGATGAATGGAGGAACAAAGGACCCCCCATTCATCCTCACTGGCTGTTTCGGTGTCGGAGGCAATAATAACGTATGCGTCCGATACCGAAAACACCCTGGGGGCCATCTTTATATGGGGATTGGTATATAGGGTATGTAGTGGTGTAGTGTAAAACTTTATTCAATGTAGTGTGGTGTAATGTAGTGTTTTTTTACGTGTTTTTTACAGTAAGTATACAAAAAAAACCTACGCCAAAAATGGTGTTGCTGATAAATGCCGCACTTATGTTCGGCACTTATCAGCAGACCGTGGCAGTAGAATATAGAAAAAAAACACCCTACGCCAAAAAGGAGGAGTTGCTGATTAGCAGTGCACTTTCGTGCGATGCTGATCAACACTCAGCGGCGATAGGGTGCGGAAAATAGAAAAAAAAAAAATTGGGAAAAAAATTTTTTTTTTTACTACATTCTGAACATCCCTGTAGTGGCTGATACGTGTATTACACTTATCAGCCGCTAGGGGGCAGCAGAGCGCAAGATCCGAAAATAGACGACGCTGGAGCCGGAAAAATACGAAAAAAGACGACGCTGGAGACGGAAAAAGCCGATCGGGACTCACGGAAGAAGCCGAAGTCCCGACAAGATGAAGAGGACGCCGGGAACCCGGAAGACGCCGATCAGGACCCCGGGACAGGTGAGTAATGTACAAATACCTGCTCTGGACCCCTCAGCTACCTAGCTGAGGGGTCCGGAGCAGGTATTTATTACTTGTGGGGACTTTGATCACGGCGATCGGGACGGTGGTACCGTGACCACCATTACTTTTTACAGTAATGGCGGTCGGTGCCGTCCTCGGACAGCACCGACCGCCATTTTTTTCCGGGTCATCGGGCCACCGATGACCCGGAAAGGTTCTGATCGCCGCTATGGGCTTATCAGCCAATAGCGGCGATCGTCGGCATGGGGGGGGTTAACAACCCTCCATGCCGACAGGGAGAGATGGCCTGCTATGTATTATAGCAGGCTATCTCCCCCGATCGGGACCCGGCCGGCCGCGGCGCCCGTTTAAAGGGCGGACGTACCGGTACGTCATGGGTCCTTAAGTGACAGTGATCCATGACGTGCCGGTACGTCATGGGTCCTTAAGAGGTTAAAGGGGTAGTGCGGCGGTAAAGAATTATTCACAGAATAACACACATTACAAAGTTATACAACTTTGTAATGTATGTTATGTCTGTGAATGGCCCCCTTCCCCGTGTCCCCCGTGTACCCGGAAGTGTGGTGCGCTATACATACCTGTCACGTGCCGTACTAATCTATACCACAATCCCTACAAAACCCCTACCTATGCTCCCATAGGTAGGGGTTTTGTAGGGATTGTGGTATAGACTAGTACGGGGCAGGGGCCGCCCTTTCTAGGGCGATAACTCCGACAGTCCCTGAGCGAGCAGGGGTAGTTGTGGTGCACCCAATAGGGACCTATAGGGTCAGGTGCTCCCAAGGATACCAGTGGAATTGTTTACCTGCTCGATGATAAGGTACACACTGTAGACCTACTGTTATTGTTTACAAGCGGTGTGTATTCTGATCTATTTGCATGCAATGATATTTGAGGCTATATATGCCTGATTTTAGATGGTGGAGGTGTTTTGGTACACAAGGTTTTTGTTTCAGTTTTAGTATATTGATTAAAAGTTAAGTTTTATGAATTAGTAGGGACCTATCTGTGCTTATTTTTGATTATTACTTGGTCTATTGATTTTGGTCTGGTTATCGAGACTATACTGTGCTTAGGGGTATAATGAGCATTTTGACCCTACAGGGGCTTGAGGAAAGTCTTCACAATTAGGCCGTAAAAAAAACGTAAATTTAATTTTTCCAAAAATATATATGTTTAGATTAAAGTTTCTCATTTTCAAAAGGAACATGAGAAAAAAAAGCATGCCAAAATTTGTAACGCAGGTTCTCCTGAGTACAACGGTACCCCATATGTGGGCGTAAACCACTGTATAGGCACACAACGGGGCTCAGAAGGGAAGGAGCGCCAACTAGCTTTTTTAATGCAGATTTTGCTGAAGAAGTTTCTGAGCACCAGGTGCATTTGCAGAGCCCCTGTAGTGTCAGCAGAATAGAATCCCCCCAAAAGTCACCCCATTTTCGAAAGTACACCTCTCAAAGAATTCATCTTTGGGTAGGATGAGCATTTTGACCCCACATGGATTAGAGGAAAGTATTCAAAATTAGACAGTAAAAATGAAAAACCCGAATTTTTCCAACAATATGTTCGTTTAGTTTGAAATTTCTCAATTTCTTGAGGAACAAGAAAAAAAAAGTACCCCTAATTTTTCCAATGATATATACGTTTAGATTAAAGTTTCTCATTTTCAAAAGGAACATGAGAATAAAAAGCATGCCAAAATCTTTAACGCAGGTTCTCCTGAGTACAACGGTACCCCATATGTGCCATATGTCCCATATGCAATGCCCCTGTAAAGTCCGCAGAAGAGAACCCCCCCATAAGTCACCCCATTTTGGAAAGTACACCCCTCAAAGAATTCATCTTGGGGTATGGTGACCATTTTGACCCCACAGGTATTAGAGGAAAGTATTTAAAATTAGACAGTAAAAATGAAAAATTAAAAATTTTCCAATAATATGTTTGTTTGGTTTGAAATTTCTCAATTTCACTAGGAAAAGGGGAGAAGTTGCATGCCAAAATATGTAATGCAGGTTCTCCTGAATAGAACGGTACCCCATATGTGGGCATAAACCACTGTATGGGCATAGAGCCGGGCTCAGAAGTGAAAGCGCCAATTAGCATTTTCAGTGCAAATTTTTCCAAAGAAGTTTCTAAGCGCCAGGTGCGTTTGCAGTGCCTCTGTAATATCTGCAGAATAGAACCCCCCTAAAAGTCACCCCATTTAGGAAAGTGCACCCCTCAAAGAATTCATCATGGGGTGCGGTGAGCGGTTCGACCCCACAGGTATTAGAGGAAAGTATTCAAAATAAGACAGTAAAAATGAAAAACTCTAATAAAAACAATAATATGTTCATTTAGTTTAAAATTTCTCAATTTCACAAGGAATGGGAGAGAAAAAGTACCCCAAAATCTGTAACGCAGCTTCTTCTGAGTAAAACGGTACCCCATATGTGGGCATAAACCACTGTATGGGCACACAGCAGGGCTCAGAAGGGAAGGAGTGCCAATTTGCTGGAGCAAAACCGCAGCTAGTAATAGTTATTAGAATAGCACAGTTACTAAAAAACAATAAAAAAATGAGATTACAGGTAATCTGGTGGTGGATACGGGCAACCTACGGTGGTTATGGGCAACCTGCGGTGGTTACGGGCAACCTGCAGTGGTTACGGACAATGTGGGGAGGTTACGGGCAACGTGGGGTAGTAAGGACGTGGGGTGGTTACGGATAAACTGAAGTGCTTATAGGTAATCTGGGATGGGTACATGTAATTTGGGGTGGTTACAGCAATCTGGCGTGGTTACGGCCAATCTGGAGAGGGTCACTGGCAATTTGGGGTGGTTACAGGCAATGAGCGGTCGTTAGAGGCAACGTGCGGTGGTCAGAGGCAATGTGCGGTAGTTACGTGCAATCTGGTGGGTTACGGACAATCTGGAGGGGGTCACGGTCATGTGTTGGTTATGGTAAACGTGCGGTGGTTACGTGCAATCTGGGGCGGATACGGGCAACCTGCGGTGGTTACGGGTAATCTGGGAGTAAACCGCAATTATTACTATAATAAAAAGTGTGTTTTATTTTATTTGTATGTTTTTCACATTTACACTTTTTCACTTGTGCTTTTACACATTCATTTTCACTATATTACTATGATTACTGTGATATTTTATATCACAGTATGCATAGTTTAGTGACAGAGACCAAATTGGTCTCTGTCACTTTAAATCTTCAGAGCTGACTGCTTCTGACGCGCATGCGCACTTCAGAACCAGCCAGGACGTTAAGAAGGAAGGACCTCCCTGGATCAGGTAACGTATATGGGGAGGGGGGGGGGGGGTGACTTGGGGGGAAACACAGACTTTTTATCCCCTGTCACCAATCATTTATGGTGGCAGGGGATAAAAAGTGCATCTCTGCACTGGGAACAGGCGATCAGAGGTATATAGTATATACCGCCGATCGCCTGTTCCGGGACCCCACAGGGGGGTCCCAGATCACTGCCCCATGCTCTCCGCTACCTCCGGTGGCGGAGAGAATCGGGCTTTGATCATTTTTTTTATTTCCATCGCTGTGAACAGACATAGTCTGTTCACAGCAATGGGGGCGGCCATCTTGGATGTGATGGCCGCCCGGGGAGGGGGGTTAGTAATCGGCCACTAGGGGGGGGGCTGATCTGGGGTCTGATTAACACTTATTTCATCTCCCCCCTCCGTGGATACACAGTGGGGGGGGGGAGATGAAATGCAGCGCCGGTAATGGCCGATACCAGCGGATCGCCGCTATAACGGTAACCGGAGGGGGGTACGGAACGGCCAGGGGGAGGATCTGCAGTGGCAGCAACATGCCATCGCCCGATCGCCACAAATATCCCCCTAGACGCTGCGATCGCATCGTCCGTCTATGGGGTTAACTGCCCTGTGGGAGCGCGGCTCCCCTCCGGGCAGAGGCAGCAGGAGTGTGACACAGCCTCCTCCTGCTGCCCGATATTCTATAGGAACAGAGGGGGGAGGCAGGGAAACCATGACATTTGGGAAACGTCATGTTGCAGGAACTACCTGCTTTACATGACGTTTCCCAAACGTCATTTTGCGGCAAGGGGTTAATATACATGAAGATGTTACTTAGTTGGCTAAATTGCAGTTAAAGTTATGGGAGACTTGCCTTATAGAGCAATTCAAGCTGTTTCCGGTGATGAAAAATAACTATTGCAGAGTAGGCACATTATAACTGTTCTAAGAATTTTAACATCCATGACACCCATCCATGTTTTACTGTGATGAAAGAAATGATGGAATTCAACTCTTTAGAGACTTCTTAGCATGAAAGAAACTAAAGTAGAGCTATCAAAGACTGAGATTTCTAGAAAACATTCAGGTTTCAAATAACCAAAAAATAAAACACAAGTGTCAAAGTCCGTGGGTACATGCAAAGTCACACGCACCTTGAGGCTGGGTTCACACTATGTATATTTCAGGCAGTATTTGGTCCTCATGTCAGGTCCTCATAGCAACCAAAACCAGGAGTGGATTGAAAACCCAGAAAGGATCTGTTCACACAATGTTGAAATTGAGTGGATGGCCACCATATAACAGTAAATAACGGCCATTATTTCAATATAACAGCCGTTGTTTTAAAAAAACAGCAAATATTTGCCATTAAATGGCGGCCATCCACTCAATTACAACATTATGTGAACAGATCCTTTCTGTGTTTTCAATCCACTCCTGGTTTTGGTTGCTATACAGCCTCAAATATACGTAGTGTGAACCCAGCCTAAAGGGAACCTGTCACCCCCTTGCCGGGGTCACAGTCTCCCGACCTCCGCTACAGCCCCCTATACTCACCTGATCCCGCCGGGTCCCGCTTCTGGATCCGGTCGGGTCACGGAGATATCAGCTGCTTCAGCCCGGCGCACACGCTGAGAGATAAGTCCAACGCTCACAGAGAATGACGGAAGCGGGACCAGGTGAGTATAGGGGGCTGTAGCGGGGGGTCGGGAGCCTGTCGCCCCGGCACGGGGGGTGACAGGTTCTCTTTAAGTGCAGATTGTAGGTGAAAGGGTTTTTAAACCCTTCCACAAATGAATGTACCTCAATCACAATTCAAGGTGTTCTCATTACAGTAGGACCTAACAGTAGGTCCCATGGATGGCACAGCTAACATCCTGGTGCAATGGTTAGGATCAGTTCTCTGATCCAGCCAGTTTAAAGTGTACCAGTCATGGAAACAAGACTTTTGACACGTCAAAAGATTTTTATTGGTCAGTGTCTGTGCTTTGTTTCTGGTCAGTCATTGCCTTTCCATCACTACTGTTAAGGTTAAATTTAGATGTTGACCCCTCTCTATGGAGAAAAAGTCAAATACCCAGGATAAAGGATGGTTATCAATTGATAGCTAGAGCTGTAACCTGCAGTATTACCAACTCGTTACTTATAAATCACGGACACAGATAAGACATTGTATCATGATTATAAGCCTGGATAAAATGGCCCAAGTTTTATTATGGTAATCACATTTTATAGACAGAATATGGGGCGGTACTACTCATTCATATGAAATATGTAACATCCAATACAGGTGGGGTTCCAAGTCACAAGACACATACATGTCAAACTCTGGTAGGCCAGTCCATAAATGGTCAGTAGCATCCTGTACTGCGGTCAAGGTAACACAATGTTTTATTATTAAAAAATTGTTTATAGATTACTGGCTCTCTTCTCTTTGGGTATTGTGACTATAAATAATAACTTTCCAGGAGCTGTTCTCATTGACGTGCTTCCAGCATTCCTTATTGTCTCCATGTATCAGAAGTCTCAAGGATAGAGGAATTTCCCAGACATTAGAAATTATAAAATTAACCCTATTAGGAACTCTATACTTTTATGTGCTGATGCTTCTAATTCAAAGGCCTGTATATATATATATATATATATATGTGTAGTCATATAGGTACGGTGCAGGTAGGTAAAATCGCATCACCTGGCCTTATCAACTACTAAACACTAAGCTGCTAGATAGGGAAATAAACCTGAGAGCCAGTATGGGACCAGGGAAACAAGTTGTAAATTTTCCTGTCTTGTGCAGACCTCCTTCAGGTACTCCCGATTATACACACACACACACACACTCTCTCTCATATATATATATATATATATATATATATATATATATATATATATATATATAAAAAAAAAAAAACCACAAAAAACAGAAATAGTGGATTTCAATTCTCCAACCTTTTTGTTCTCAGCAATAAGCTTCCCCGAGAGATATCTGGCAGCCATTTATCCCTCCTCTCCCCCGAGAACATAACTGCTCAGCTGTGCTAAGGTTGCGACCAAAGTAAACTATATTTCAGTAATTTCAACAAATATATGTATAATGCAAGGCCAGCTTTAATTGTGGTTTGGACCATTTTCTTACAAATCCCCTGCATAAAACATTCAAGGGGTATCATGCAAAACAAGTGTTCCTTGAACCAAGATTTAATGCACTGAACAGTGTAGACAAGAACACGGTCATTCTAGAAAATTGCATCACAACCTGGAAACAAAGGCTGGACCACAGGATGGGGCTTAGAATAGCCAGATATTTCTAAGCGGTTATTTGAAAGTGCACCCGTCAGCACGGCCACTGTTGAATCAGCAGCAAATTCCTCCCTTCATCCACAAGTTTGGTCACCCCTGGCTATATACCACGCTATATACCTGGCGACCACCATTCTGAAGTCTGGAGAGCAAGGGAGATTTTCCATGGGGACTTGCTGCTCTGGACAGTTCCTGAAATGGACAGAGGTGACAGCAGAGAGCATTGTGTCAGACTGGAGAGAATACACCACTTCCTGCAGGACATTCATCAGCTGATAAGTACTGGAAGACTGGAGATTTTTATAGAAGTAAATTAAAAATCCTTGACACCTTCTGACATCAGTTAATTTGAAAGATTTTTTTCCTATCAAGTACCTTTTTTAAAGCGACTCTGTACCCACAATCTGACCCCCCCCCCCCCCCCCCCCCCAACCACTTGGAACTTCAGATAGCCGCTTTTAATACAAGATCTGTCCTTGGGTCCGTTCAGCAGGTGATGGTTATTTTCCTAAAAAACAACTGTTAAACTGGCAGCCCCGTGCCCAACGGGCGTGGCTTAGAAATTCCGTGCCCTAACTTTGCACCACCCCTCTGTCCCTCCTTCCCACCCTCTTCATCATAAGGAATGCCACTGGAACATTTTCTCCATGCTGAACATTTGCACAGGTGCCTTAACGATCCAGCCAATGTGCCGTCCTTACACAGGTCATGAATAGGAGACAACCTGCCTGGAGCATTCCTAATGAAGAGGGTGGGGAGGAGGGACAGAGGTTGTGCCAGCCTAATGCATACACAATCCAAGTCCCGGCCATTGGACACAGGGCTGCCAGTTTAAAAGTTGTTTTTTAGGACAATAACTGCATCACCTGCCAAATGGACCCCAGGACAGATCTTGGATTAAAAGCAGCTACCCGAAGGTACAAGCGGCTTGGGGGGGGGGGGGGGGGATTAACCCCTTAGTGACTGCAGATTCAGCTTTTTACATTGGTCACTAATGGGCCTTATTCTGATTCCACCAAAAAAGACTAATGGGCCAAGATTATGGTGATGCTGTGCTTGCATGGCGGGGGTTAGCTGACAGTATAACAGCTGATATCCTGCTATAACTACCCGAAGCAGGTAGTTTAACCCATTACCTGCTGCTGTCAAATCATGACCACGACATAACGGGTTCCAGTACTCCGATGTGCCATTTGCGCCTAACCAGAAGTCAATGAGGTCTGGCTTCCGATCAGTATCCAAAGCAACCCTGGGGGCCTTTTGAAGGTCCCTGGGCCTGCTATGTATATGCGGTGTAGATTGCCTGCTGACATATGAAATACACTGCACCATAGTAGTATTGTAACAGTGATCAAAAGGTCACTGGTTAAAGGGGTTGTCCAGTGGTACAAAAACATGGCCACTGGCTTCCAGAGACAACACGACTCTTGGCTCCAGTTCAGGTGCAGTTTGCAATCAAGCTCCATTCACTTCAATGGAACTAATTGGCAAATCCCACCCAAACTGGAGGCAGGAGTTGGGCTGTCTCTGGAAGAAAGTGGCCATGTTTTTGTAGGGATGGATAAACCCTTTAATGTACACTAGGGATAAAGATAAAGGGGTATTCTCCCCCCCCCCAAAAAAAATGTTTTTGCATTAATACATTTCCCACCCATAGCTTTGCATCTTTCCAATATCAATTTACTACGGATTCCGCACAGTTTTGCTCTTAATTTAGATGCAATCACCCCCAATAGATGCATAGAATCAAATCTCAGTCCACTCCGAGACGCTCCCTGCTTCTGGCCCCTACCCTCCGTGTCAGGATCATGTGTCAAGCTGGCTTAGCGCTTCTAACCCAGCCCACTAAATTGAAGGAAGACAGTGACAGCTGCCACTGATGATCACCACTGTATGGCACCATCTCCCTCTGACTGTAACCCCCTCCCCCCCACCATCTTGGATTTATAAAAACGCGTAACTCAGGAATGGTAGCAGCTAGAAAGAAAGGAGGTGATTCAAAACACTTGGGGGGGGGGTGTTAGGAGCATTTTACTTTTTTGAGCTCTTGGGGGAATACCCCTTTAAAGCTCTCACTACTGTACTGACACAGCCACCTCAGTTCAGCAGCAAAGAACTTCAGCTGTTTAGGAGCTCACTGCATCATCAATTATGATGCAAGGAATCTCATAAGAGTTCAGTCCATGATATAGGGTCAGCTTAGGGACCGCATATCATAGACGTATAAATGCAGCCTGTCTAAGTCTGCTCATCTCTACTTATGGTGAGTTTTAGACACTATCACCAAGACACCACTCCCACTGGCCCCAGGCAGCCCACCCCTTTCTAATGATCATGAATGAAGCAGGCCAGATGGGTCTAACTGCGCTGAGGAAAAAGGTAAGAGACATATCTTCCCCCTCTGCAATAGGCACATATCAGCAGGTTAGATTCATCTGAGGGTGCATTCACACGTTCTCTGCTAACCGTCTGTTATACAGACAGTGTCCTGTGGAGTGAATCTCCGAGACCCCCACATCACGATTATGTAGGGAGCACCACACCAGCACAAACCTTCAAATAGTATTGCAGCTCTCATCATAATTAATCATTATGTGTGAAGCTTAGAGATCCACTCCGCAGGACAACGGCCATACTACGGACAGTTAGCGGATAATGTGAATACACCCCAACCTGCTGATAGCTCCCCTCTGAATAAGGTATTCCATCTTTTTCCCCCCAGAAATATAACAGGACCCCCCCACCCGGCTCAGCCATTACTCAGCACGTCAGACATACTAAATAACAGAAATAATGGAGCACCCGGTGCCTAACCACAGCTTCTTCTAATGGAAACAGCTGGGCCCCAACCTGCAGGATGGCAGACACGGAGCGGTCTCCGCCAGCGGGAACGCACACCGCACACCAGTCCTATAACCTCCGCGGCAGCGGGATATAGTAGACGTGTCGGAGCCCCGCACACCGGTCCTATAACCCCCGCGGCAGCGGGATATAGTAGACGTGTCGGAGCCCCGCGCCCCCGCACACCGGTCCTATAACCGCAGCGGGATATAGTAGACGTGTCGGAGCCCCGCGCCCCCGCACACCGGTCCTATAACCGCAGCGGGATATAGTAGACGTGTCGGAGCCCCGCGCCCCCGCACACCCCACAGCTCAGGAGCGGCGGACCGGAGAGGCGGCACGGCTCGCATTACTCTCCCAAGCTCCCCCGCGGGATCCCGCACTCCGTCCACAGCGACCGAGGCTGACAGAGACGAACTCTTCGCGACTACCAGTCAGGGCGGTAGACCGCGGCCTCATGAATGGAAGCTGCGAGGACATCGGGGTGGGATCCCGGGCGCAGTGAGGAGAGGCTGGGATAGTGGGAACAGGAGGGCCCGCGGCTGCCGTTTTTTGGTCCTGGCTTCTCTGAGCTCCCTCGCCCGCTGAAAGGCAACCGACAAAACAACGAGCGACACCCGGGAGCCGTGAATCTAGCAGGTTAGGGTTAGTCTACGTGAATCCCTCCTATCCCCACTGTACGCTACACCGACCGGCTCTGGATTTTATACGGACTGTGACGTCACCGCTCGCCTTTGAATTGGTCGCCGTACTATTCAGGGACAGGGTGGCGGGAAACTTACAACCTATAGGGGAGGCGCTGCCTGGTCACGTGACAGATGCAGACCTGCACAGGTGACAGCAGCGCGGCTTGTTTACACTGTGTGCAGCGCCAGGAGCAGGAACCACGTGCTGTCTCCATAGATGAGTCCATACAGTGTACAGTGTGTAGTAAGGGCTCCAGAGGTATGTGCCCAGAGCCAGACCACCTACCTGTTATCAGCTGTGACACTGACCCATGTGACTGTGCTTGCACTGTGACCTGCAGGTGACTATAAGTCAGTAGGAATCCAGACCTCCTGGGTTTATGTGCAACCACATAGATTAGTATTAAGTTACAACATTGCAGCTTAATGTCACATTGCCTCAAGCCATCAGGTAGATCTGGGATATAGAAACGTGCTCCGGGTCACTGAAACAGAGGGGGTTATTCACTGATCACCAGATTGCTCAGAGTCAGAGATATGGGAGTAGCCAGACTGATGTAACTGTGTTTTATTATACAGTGATGAAAGGAGGAGTCCAAAATGTCAAGTTCTCCCAGTCCACAGGAGCGGATTATTGGGGTCTGGTCCTGGAAACACCAGTGATCACAAGAACCAAGGACAGTTGTCCTGGAGTGAATGCATGGGCTGCATTTCACAGGCCGGACAAAGTCCCTGTAAATGGGACTCACAAAGGACTCTTAAAAGATACCTACCACTTTGCGTCATCCCTGTTTAAAACTCCCACGGCTCCCACAATGCAGCCAATGGAGCTTCCAGCAGGTCAGTACTTTGCACACTTTAGGACGGAGTGCAGAGCCATGGGAGTTTTTTTTTTACAGGGATCCTGTGACATGCATTAAAGGGGTTGTCCGGCGCTAAAAAACTATTCACAGAATAACACACATTACAAAGTTATACAACTTTGTAATGTATGTTATGTCTGTGAATGGCCCCCTTCCCCGTGTCCCACCACCCCCACCCGTGTACCCTGAAGTGTGGTGCGCTATACATACCTGTCACGTGCCGACCACGGTCTCCGATCCTCAGCAGTGACGTCTTCTTCGGGCGGCCGGCGGATCTTCCCGAGTGCCGGCCGCCCTCTGCAGCGTCATCCGAAGCTCAGCCGCGATTGGCTGAGCATAACTGTGCTCAGCCAATCGCGGCTGATGACGCGGTCACGTCATTTTCAACATGTTATCAAATCGTCGTTCGCAAAAAATTTGCCGATCGTTCCGTGTAAACAGTCGTCGCGCGATAGTCCGGCCGCCCGCCCGCCCCCCCCCCCCCCCCCCCCCCCCCCGCTCATCCGCAGCCCCCTTCGCCGGCTCGATCACCACCCCCGCCGCCGCTCTGATCGCCACCACCCCCGCCGCTCCGCGTTGGCTGAAGAGGAGCCGTTTAAAATTCCCGGCTCCCCTCTTTAACCAATCAGTGCTGCCTTGCATTGATTGGCTGAAGAGGGGAGCCGGGAATTTCAAACAGCTCCTCTTCAGCCAATCAGTGCTGAAGAGGAGCACTGATTGGCTGAAGAGAAGCCGTTTGAAATTCCCGGCTCACCTCTTCAGCCAATCAGTGCACTGAAGAGCGGAGTCGGGGATGTCGAAGACCTGCTACGCAGAGCAGGTAACGTATGCTCGCGGTCGCGATCAGAGCGGCGGGGGGGGGGGGGTTGCGATCAGAGCGGCGGCGGGGGGGGGGGGCGATCGGAGCGGCGGGGGGGGTGCTATCAGACCGGCGGGGGGTGGCGATCGGAGCGGCGTGGGTGGCGATCAGAGCGGCGGCAGAGGTGGCGATCGGGGCGGCGCAGGGGGTTGCGGATGAGCGGGGGGCCGGGCTGCGGGCGCGAGATCGCAAAACGATTTTTCCGTACGATATATCGTACCATCTAAACGCTTATCGTTATGAAAAAAAATCGTTACTCCGACATCGTTAATCGTACGATCATCGTACAATCGAATTATCGCTTTGTGTAAACGCAGCATAATAGGACCCTAATGGTCTTTACACAGACAGAAGACATTGATAGTAGAGGAAACTACCACCAGTAGGTGTCACTATAGAGCAAGTTCTTTCCTTCTGGAAATCAGCCACTGTAGGGCAAAAAAGAACTTAAATAACAGTGAAAAATTCACAGACAAGAAAAGGATTTAACAGGTGTGGAAAACATAAAGGATCCTGCTGCATCCACTTCTGGCTTTGACTTAATATTGCAGTGTAGCCTAAAGCCCCCATTAGGGCGCGTTCAGACTACGGAATCCACTGCTTGCATCTCCACCCGTGCAATAGACTCCATTCACGCGTGCTTCCACTTGCATTCACTCTGCCCCAAAAAATTGACATGACAGAATTGATTTTTCAGCAGGTTGAAAGACAACGATCAGCTAGTGATCGTTTCTCCGGCTGATCGTTCTTTTTATTACACTGATTGGGTGGGTTCACACTGAGGATTCTCGCGGATAAATTCCCCAGAATTCCGTCGGCTGCCCGCGTGCATGGCCGCGCACCTTTCCACCGGCTCCATAGACACCATTCTATGGGCCGGCATCAATTCTTTTGGTGGAATGCGGAATCAGCCAGAATGGTGTCTATGGAGCCGGCAGAAAGGGGCACGGCCGTGCGTGCGTACAGCCAACGGAATATTGCAGAATTTATCCTTCAAGAATTTCTCAGTGTGAACCCACCCATAGGCTGTATTCCCACGTTCCGTGTTCCTCAGGGAACACGGACGTGAAGTGCCTGTAACGGACTTCTCCCTTCCGCCCGGGCAGCATCTGTAATTAGATGCTGGGAGTGGGGGAACTGAACAGATATGTGCCGCGCTGTAATGGCAGAGCCATGTGGCTGCTTCACTACAGCGCGGCACATACTTGTACAGTTCCCCGCTCCCAGCATCTAATTACAGATGCTGCCCGGGCGGAAGGGAGAAGTCCGTTACAGGCATTTCACGTCCGTAACACGGAACATGGTAATGCAGCCATAGTCTGTCAAATGGGTCTGATTGGGCAAATCATTGCTCCGTGTTATAGAGCCTGAAATGAAAAAGGGGAAGAGCGAGCATATTTTGAGGAGGAAAGTGACCAGCAGCATTTTTTAGTTATGAGGTTTTTTAGTGTTCGCTGTGCGGGATAAATAAGATGATATTTCATTAGCTTAGAACACATGCAAGTTCTCTATATCCATTTTTTATATATGATTAATGGATACAGATTTTGTTTTACTTGTGATGTAAGACTTATATGAGAGCATTGTAGAGGCCAGTAATAGCAGAGCTGTAATAGCCGCTGTGCCTGCTAATCCCTAGTACTCTCTGACTGCAGACCTGCTCTTGTGTGAGTTTCCGTAGTGTAGTGGTTATCACGTTCGCCTAACACGCGAAAGGTCACCGGTTCGAAACCGGGCGGAAACACTTTTATTTATTATTTATTCTACTTAATTTGTTTCCCGTTTCCTTTTGCACCGTGTACAGCGGCGATATATTACCGTCTGCGTCACTGAGCACCGCTACTACTATGGCGGTCTGTGTACATGCATCTCCTCCTTTGTATCCCTGCCCCCAGGTCTCTCTCAGCCACATACTACAGATTACCACCAGGGACCGCGCTCCTAGCACCGCTAAGCCGGTATCCTCCCGCTCCCGGGGACTAAAGCGTTAACTATCTCCGGAGACGTCATCCGGTCGGTCGCTTACGACGTTCCGGCTACAACAATGGCTGCTTAGAGAAGAGAGCGGCGCCGCTGCCTCATCCCTGCTGGACGGGGGAGCTCTATGTACGGGGAGCAGCGTGCCGGTACCGGGCCGATCCTCATTCCCGTCTGCGCTCGGCTTACTATGACCGCTGCGGGGCTCAGCACCGGGAGGTAGGTGAGGCGGTCAGACGGGTAGTGGGAAGCCGTGTGCGCCGGTGACAAATACTCTCACGAACGTTGTTTCCTGTGGCGGTTATACCGTCCCCTATAGGCCGTGGCGGGTGTCCTGATACCACAGCGCTCTCTGCCTGCGTCCCCTAGAGCTCCATAACTATAACGCCCAGCATGCCCTGACAGCTCTGCAGCCGCTGGAGAAGTACCGATCCAGAGAAGCGGGAATATGACCGGTAACCGGAAGCTGACTGCTGCACATTCACATGGGGGACAGTTGCCCCCAATTCGAGTGGCAGCTATTAGCCCTCCACTTATTAGATAGTGACCCCATGTCCTGAGGATAGGGAATGGCTTTTTATATTAAGATAATCCCCTATGCATAGATTGGTAGTAGAATAGCCGCCATGTAATTTCCCTTGTAAATGACAACAGCTTGATGGGAAATAGAAAAACCTGTCAGAGAGTAGCAGACCCCCATCTCTGTGACCGAGGAAGCTGGATGCAGCCCAAGGGAGTCCTGGAAATGATGGCTACAGCTTACAGGCCAGCCAGAAGGTCCACCACATTACCCAGGGGTGACTGGAGCCTAAGTTGGTAAATCTGGGCCCAGGTGTGGAGCCACCAGTGTCTTGGCGCTCACACCCAGGTGGTGACTGCAAGGTCCAGCTTCTGGGACCATGTCTCCCATTAAATTCAGTGGCAGATTCTTCTGAAACTTGGGCAGCTCTGTTCTCCACCACTAAAGCTGTTGGAACTAGAGATGAGCGAACCAGGTTCGGGTTCGAGTTAATCCGAATCCGATCGTTCGGCATTTGATTAGCGGTGGCTGCAGAACTTGGATAAAGCTCTAAGGTTGTCTGGAAAACATGGATACAGCCAATGACCATATCCATGTTTTCCACATAGCCTTAGGGCTTTATCCAACTTCAGCAGCCACCGCTAATCAAATGCCGAAAGTTCGGGTTCGGATGGACTCAAGCACGCTCCAGGTTCGCTCATCTCTTAATTGTAATACATTTGCAAGGCAGGTCTTTGACTTCTGGCAACTCTGCAAACCACTGGATCTGGCGTTTGAGAAAAGAGTTGCCACAGTTTGAAGATGGAATCCTGCCACAGCGCTAAAAACAGTTCTCCTTTACATTATGTTGTTTTTGTTTTTTCAGAGTCCATGTTGTTTTTTGTTGTGAACTAGTCCACAATGGCTTTATCACACTCTATCTGGTATCTGTTGTCCCTGGAGGGAAGAATAGCATAAATTTTTATGTCTATTGTGATCATATGTGACATGGATCCTTGTAAAATTGATGTTTATGATAGTCGCTAATAGAGAGCTTTACCCAATTGCAGTCAATAAAATACATTGTAAGGTACTTGCTTCAGTAACCTGTGCATGTTCTCAGTGTGATCTCTGGAATTTTCTTTTAGGTAAGAAGTTCCCGGCCTGGCTATCATGGCCCATGCTGAACACTGTCAGCAACTGCTAGACAAGTTACAGAAACAGCGAGAAGCAGGCTTCCTGTGTGACTGCACTATTGTCGTTGGTGATTACCAGTACAAAGCTCATAGGAATGTATTGGCTTCTTTCAGTGAATACTTCCGAGCCCTTTTTAAGGAGACCTTGGACTGTACTATACTCCTGGACCAGAAGCAGGTGACCCCAGCTGCTTTCCAGACAATGCTGGATTTTATTTATAGTGGCGACTTACATTGTGACAGGTGAGCTGATTCTTTTATGTTACATATAATGCATACAATACAATGGAAATGATCAATACTATTGATTCATTTTTATGTCACAGGATTTCCACTAATATGACTTCTGTGAGACTTCTAATAACAGTGAAACACACGCATGCATATTATGTCCCTATATGTTGCAGATTGTTTTGCAGGCTCAGACTGGTTTCACACGTGGCTTTTTTTTCTACACAAACTGCTGTTCGTAATGCATTTTTTTGACCATTTAACCACTTAATTTTTTATTTTTTTTTTTATAGCCAAAGCTGGGTTCAACAGAAATAGGAAATATAAAGAAAGGACTTAAATTTCTCTTTCCCACTGGTTATGGCAAAAAAACTGCAGTGCTGATGGCTTTGGGTATGTTCACACTGAGTGGAATTCCGCGGCAGAACTTTCTGCTGGCTCAGGCTATGGCACAGTAAGACAGGCAGGATTCCGCAGCAGAAAGTTCTGCCTCTGAATTCCGCCTCAGTGTGAAAATACCCTTTCAGTGTAAAATTATACTGAATATAGACATAATGGGATGACTGGTCAGTTGTCTGACAGCACTTAAATAACTTTATGTACAGGCAAGTCTCTAGGTGTAAGTGTGCTTTGCCAAGCACAGTGACCCATTTTAGGGATGAGAGGTGGGTCCAAGAGGTCGATTATATAAATAGTGTGTCTCCAATGCAAAAGGTAGATACAGAAACCCCCCCTCACAAACAATGCAAGTAGCTACTATATACATGCCAAACATCCAGTATCAAAACCCATGCACTGCCTTATGACAGCTCCCTTTAAATCAGGGGCTGGGAACCTTTTTCCTGTTTAGGGCCATTTAGGCATTTGTAAATTCGTTTGAGAGCCACACACTACATGGCTGCTGCACTTGCCCCTAGTTTATACCAAATAAAAAAACATCCCTTTCTCCTACAATCTGTATCGGAGCAACACTGGCCTTCTCCTATGTTCGGTGCGTGAGTAAATGAGGTCAGCGAGCACTGCCCTCAGGAGAAAGCATAAGATGTGCGCCGCTCAGGCTCTCGGAAGCATAGCCTGCGCAGCTCCTTGCTGTGTATGGCAGGTCGCCGCCCTCAATGTTATAATGTGCGCAGCGCCTGCTGGACACAGGAGGGTGATGTGCGCAGCAAACACGTTCACAAGCCACATGAAATGATCTCAGGCCATAGGTTTCCCACCCCTGCCTGGGTCACCTCCAACTGTCAGATCTTCCATGCAGATCAGCTCACATGAGGAAGCACACATGGCACACTTACAACACTCCGCTTTTTATGTAAGGATAAAGCAGGAGCAGGTAAGTCTGTCAGCCTCTGAGGACACTGTGTTTTTTGTTGTAATAGTCTTTGCTTGCAATATAATGGAGAAAACTTAAGGGTACCTGTTCTATTTTTTTTTTTTTCTTTAAGTGATTGTACCCATTTGAACTATTACATCTACATTGGTGTAGCTGTGAAAGAAATTATGTTTTGCGAATGGGACAGCAAGTTTAGCAAGTAATAGAGGAAAATTTTACCTGAAGAATAGACTGTAGAGATAAGCGCAACTTCAGCATGCTCGAGTCAGATCGTTTGGGATTTAAATACCGGCGGCTGAAGAAGTTGTATGCAGCCCTTGGGAGTCTGGAAAAACATAGATTCAGTCAAATGCCAATGGTCGGACTTAAGCATGCTCAAGTTGCGCTTTGTCTCTAGTAGAGGGCAATGGTCTGAAACCACAGTATTATGAAATAACTTACAAAAAGCTAAAGCCACTCATCTTGTTGCATTTCTTATAGATGTCTAGAAGAAATCCTTGCTGGGGCAGAATACTTGAGGATTGAAGAAGTAATTTTAACATGTAGAACTAAATTGGACTGTGCTTTGATGGAGGAAGCCTGCAGTGCAGAGCTGCCTGCTGCAGAGGATTGTTCTGACCCAGAAAAGCATACAGAAAGAGCAGAGAAAAGAGACCATTTATGTCTATCTAAGAAGATTACAAACAGAAAAACTGCTAGGAGCAAAAAATGGAAGAAGAAGAAATTATCGACCCAAAAAACTCCCAAAAACGTGGCAGAGCAACAGAAATCTGCATCAGGGTCCTGCCTGCCTGTAGATAAAACACAAGAATCTTCAGGGGAGCAGCCCACTGCTGTGAATGAGAGCTGCTTACCGCCACTTACTACAGTACTGAACTGTGAAAGCTTTTTACCTGAAGCGATTGTTACACAGCCTGCACCAGTGAGGCAAAAACAGTCCAAATCTCCCCAAAATGGAGCTCTAAAGGAACACTGTATGGCTAATATTACAAGTGCATCTAATGTGTGCAGGATGGAGGGCTTGGTAAAAGACATCGATCAGAAATACTTCAAGAATAAACCTACGTGCAATACTTGTGGAAAGATTTTCTCAGAAGCAAGCAGTCTTCGGCGGCACATGCGGATCCACAAAGGTGTTAAACCTTATGTGTGCCATTTATGTGGAAAAGCTTTCACTCAGTGCAACCAGCTAAAAACGCACGTGAGGACCCATACAGGTAGGACTCACTTAACCTATCGATGGTGTTTTATGCGTTTTTTTTTGTTGTTTGTTTTGTTTAGAGTTTTTAGCTAAATTCAGTGGATTTTGTGCAAGAAAATGAAAAATAAAAACCTCTGAAAATCCTTTTTAGGGTGGGTTCACATATACCGTATCCACAGCGGTTTGCAGTGAAATCCACTGGAGATACCTTCCCTGTCATTTTCAATGACATTATAGGGCTGGGCGATTAATCGAATTAATTCGATTAATTCGCCCAGAAGGTTAGAATCGATTTGATTTTTTGTGAAAATCGTAAATTCGATTTTCACAAAAAATCATTGCGGGCAGAGAAGCGCGGAGAGTCAGTCGGGCGGGCGGACGGGAGGTGCAGGTGCCGGGCGGGAGATGGAGGGCGGGCAGCACTGCGTGGAGGTGCCGGCCGGGCATGAGGTGCAGGTTACGGCCGGCGGGAAGTGAGAGGGCGGCGCTGCGTGGAGGTGCCGGGCGGGCGGGAAGTGCGGCGAGGTGCAGGTCGGTCGGCAGTCCCCCAGAGCCGCGACCGACCTTCCCCAGCTGTACACATAGCGTTCCGTTCCCCTACCGGCCACACATGCAGGTCCCGGTCTCTGCAGGAGGCTGCAGGGACTGTAGTGGTGATAGCGTCGCTGCCATTACTGGAGCTGTACAGCGGGATCTTCACCCCTGATCCCGCTGTACAGCTCCAGTAATGGCAGCGACGCTATCACCACTACAGTCCCTGCAGCCTCCTGCAGAGACCGGGACCTGCATGTGTGGCCGGGGTGAGGGGAGGAGGGCTATGTGTACTCCTTTCCCAATCATTCCCAGCTTCCCCAGCCCCCCTCCATCTCCCCCAGTCCCCCTCCATCACCCCCAGTCCCCCTTCAGTCACCCCCAGTCCCCCTTCAGTCACCCCCAGTCCCCCTTCAGTCACCCCCAGTCCCCCTTCAGTCACCCCCAGTCGCCCTCCATCACCCCCAGTCGCCCTCCATCACCCCCAGTCGCCCTCCATCACCCCCAGTCGCCCTCCATCACCCCCAGTCGCCCTCCATCACCCCCAGTCCCCCTTCAGTCACCCCCAGTCGCCCTCCATCACCCCCACTCCTCCTTCAGTCGCCCTCCATCACCCCCACTCCTCCTTCAGTCGCCCTCCATCACCCCCACTCCTCCTTCAGTCGCCCTCCATCACCCCCACTCCTCCTTCAGTCGCCCCCAGTCACCCTCCATCACCCCCACTCCTCCTTCAGTCGCCCTCCGTCACCCCCAGTCGCCCTTCGTCACCCCCAGTCGCCCTCCATCCCCCCCTAGCTGCCCATCTATACCTGTACTACTACAGCCCTCATCTATACCTTTACTACCACACCCCTCATCTATACCTGTACTACTACTACACCCCTCATCTATACCTGTACTACTACTACACCCCTCATCTATACCTGTACTACTACTACACCCCTCATCTATACCTGTACTACTACTACACCCCTCATCTATACCTGTACTACTACTACTACACCCCTCATCTATACCTGTACTACTACTACTACACCCCTTATCCACTATACCTCCACTATTAAACACACAAAGAAGATCTCCTATACTATATGGGGGCCCAGAATGGCACACAGGGGGCTTGTCTACTACAGGGGAGCACTGTTACAGTGAGAAGCAATACAGTTGTCTCAAATGTCATTAAAATAGTATCTGATGCTGCAAGGACAAAACTATTCTGTTTATTTAGCAAAAAGGAAAAAAAATCGAGATTTAAATCGAGAATCGTCCAAAATTTTTTAAAAATCGAGATTTTATTTTTTGGCCATATCGCCCAGCTCTATGACATTACATACTCGCAGAGGGATTGTCATCCCGCTGCGAGTATGTAAATGCCGGCCCCCTTAACCTGCAGCTGCCCAGAGAATACTTTACCTGGTCCATGCTCCGGCTGCATCTGACGCTCCCGGAGGTCCCGCTCAGCCAGTTAGTGACTGCAGCGGGGCCCTGTACTGATTGGCTGAGGAAAACCTATGGGGACAGGGAGCTTCAGATGCAGCCAGATCGTGGACCAGGTAAAGTATTCTGCGAGTGGCAGCGGGTTGGGGGGGGGGCAGCATTTACATACTTGCAATCCTGCTGCAAGTATGTAATCTCATTGATGTGACAGGGACGGTATCCGCCGCGAAGTTGCAGCGTGAAATCCGCTGTGGGTACAGTACGTGTGATCTCACCCTAGTAAAAAGTATTTTGGGTCTTGATGATCAGATTTATTTACTGAGGCTGCTGGTTAAGCAACTAATAGTTCATATGTTACAGTACTGTGTTGCACAGTAAAATTGCCAACGCACCTGGAAAATTAGCATTTTAAATATAGACTTCCCACTCTCCCCATAAGAATTGATGGCAGTCTAAGACTTCACTCATCCGTTCAGTGATTTTTCAGGTCCGCAAAATGGTCTGTAATTGCATCCGTAGTGCATCCATTAAAATTGCACAGTTCTAATTAATAACGTTTAAAGGGAACCAATCACCGGAAAAACGCATATAGAGCTTTTGAAATGTGCTGTTAGAGCACACAGCACACTTGCCACACGTGTTTCCATAGCCTCCGTGCCTTCCCCGTGTAAGCCGCAAAGTAACTTTATAAAACTGGCGCCCTGTATGCTAATTACCTGAGGTAGTCACCTGGGCGGTGTTCGGCTAGCAGGTAGTCACGGTCCCCTGGGCGTTCTTTCGCTGTAATCACGCCCCTCTGGGCGTGATTCAAATGGCCGAGTAGCTGTGACATTCTGATGCCGGACACCGCCGCACATGCGCAGTGCAGCCGCTTCCATTCCGGCGGTACTGCGCCTGTGCAGAATAGCCTCGAATAGCCTGTTAGCCGGAGTTCGAGGCTATTCTGCACAGGCGCAGTCCAACCGGAATGGAAGCGGCTGCACTGCGCATGTGCGGCGGCGTCCAGCATCAGTACGTAAGCGCGCCGACGTTGGGCACGGCGTGCTCCCGAGTGACGCCACAGCCACTCTGACATTTGAATCACGCCCAGAGGGCCGTGTTTACAGCGAAAGAACGCCCAGGGGACCGTGACTACCTGCTAGCCGAACACCGCCCAGGTGACTACCTCAGGTAATTAGCATACAGGGCGCCAGTTTTATAAAGTTACTTTGCGGCTTACACGGGGAAGGCACGGAGGCTATGGAAACACGTGTGGCAAGTGTGATGTGTGCTCTAACAGCACATTTCAAAAGCTCTATATGCGTTTTTCCAGTGATTGGTTCCCTTTAACTAGTAAAAGAAAAAAATTTAACTAGCTTGCATATTTGATCCACGTTTTTCACGGACGTCACAGATGCTGGATTTTGGCCACCCAACCCCTTCTGTTCTAATGCCAGAGTCTGGCTGTTTTCGGCTGTGCTGAACTTCTATATCTGAAGTCAGTAGAGATAACGGTCGGCCAACAGTGATTGAAAGTATATGGCTAGCTTTAGGGGAACAGAAGGATTACAGTGTAACAGTCATTTCAAAAGATATTAACAGTGAATACAAGCGAATATAAGGAACTCTGTAATATCTCTTATTAGGCAAAAGAGCTTCCTTCTGTACAAGGCTGCTTTTCTCCAACATTTAACCCCCCCCCCCCCCAACCTCTTCTTAGCCATTATCACTAAGGGACAGCTGTCAACAGCAGAGGGACATTGTTCTCTCACTGCCCATATAATTTTCTGGAAATTTTCAAATCCACAGAAAATATTTTTTGCAGCATTACCAAATTTATTAACAGGGATTTATTAGCATTAACCCTGTCCCAGTCACTACTTTTCACCAGTCTCTCAATACAAATAAAGATAGAGGGACAGCATTGAGTGCCATTTCTGCTATTATCAGAGGTGTTTATTAGCTAGCAAGTTCCCTCTACAAACCCAGACAGCTGTATAGATAAGACATTAAAATATAGGCCCTGTCGCACACAGCCAGACCATCTGTCCAGTTGCATCATTGGGGCTTCCCCACTACTGATGCTCCAGGGAAGTCACGTGTGACTTATGTAACTATCTAATGGGGACTACAAGTCCCAGCATGACCTGCACTGATCCTGATGAAAACATCCTGTAAGGACAGTGCACCTCAGACCTCTATGTGAGCCCAGCACCTACCTTGGATATAATGACAGCAGCTGTCTGCTGAGAGTATGCAGGGACATTACAGTGAGCCATGGCACCCATAACCCCATTGTACAGTGGCATATGGGCCATCTAGTCACTTATTTCACAATTTCCTATTAATAAAGTATGGCAAAAACACAGTGTGAATGCAGCTGAATGATCGGCTTTAGAAAAGCACTGCTAGGAAATATTATTGGGGCATTTCTTTAGAAAACTACTTTGTGGTGCTGCAAATACAGTGTTTATGCACGCAGCTGTAAAAGTGGAAGGAATAAGACATGCCCTAAAAGCAGTATGGAGATTTGTGAGTTCTCTACATTGGATTTTGTGTACCTTTTTGTCTGCTTGAAAAACATTGCAATTTTTTTGTGTGAAAATACCCCTACATCATAACAAAACACAGGTAAATGAGCAGTTACAAGTTGCTGTAAGTACTACATATATGATGCATTCAACACCCTTTACTTGGAGAAAATGACCTATGGATATTGTAATTGCAGTCCAGGTAAAAATGTTTATGTTCTGATATTTCAGGAGAAAAGCCATATCAGTGCAAGCTCTGTGACAAGGGGTTTGCCCAGAAATGCCAATTGGTCTTTCATAGCCGGATGCATCATGGAGAGGAGAAACCCTATAAATGCGACATGTGCAATCTACAGTTTGCAACTTCCAGCAATTTGAAGATTCATGTCAGGTCAGTCACATTAGTAATGTGATTAGTCACAAAGCTGACAAGAATTAAAAAAAAGCGATCCACATGCGTCCATGAAATTCATCCTACAACCCTGTTTATCCTGAGGAAGGCAAAAATCATTTTTTAACCCTGAATATAACAACCTAAATAAATCCCTAGATCTGCATCCTATCCAGATAAATAAATAAATAAAGTAGGTAGAAAAGACACTTTTTTTTTTTTTTTTTCCTTAGTTTTTCCAAAGCCAGACACAGTGATTGTTAGTGAGGCGTCTGCATGGCATTCTGCAACAGTAGCATTGCCAGTATGGTGATGGCTTAGTTCACTTTTATGCTTGTATTCCCCATTAAACCTCTGGAAGACTTTAGCACACTGGAGGTCAAGTGTAGCAGAAAACCCGGGACATTAAGGCCCTGGACAGCTAAAGGGAAGTTGCTGCATCAAGGATAATGGGGAGAGTTGTTAACATAAAACAAACTCTATTGTGGATTCCGTGTTTCGAGGAAGCACTCTTCATCAGATCCACTTCATGTACAATAGCCCTCCAGCGTGCTAAATTCCTCCAGTTTTTACCCATCAGGGTCATCCCCGCATCCATGGATTGGCTGCCGATGGCTACTTTTGGCTCCTCTGTGATAGGGCCTGTTCACACTACGGAAAATAGGTAGTAGGTGGGATTCCAAGCGGAGTCCACGGGCATGGGTTGCACTTGGAATTTACGCCTGTTTTCTGTAGTGTGAACAGGCCCATAAACTGCTGGCGGTGTTGGGCTCGGAGCACGACCGTCTTAGGTGAGCAGGCATCATTGCCTTATATCTAATCTATGTTGCAGTTTCACACTGTGCTCCCTGGGCTTCATGTATCTCCACAGTACATTAACACTCTGATAATTAGAATATCTAACCTTTTGCTTTTATACTAAGATTTTACTTTTATCTTGTTAGAAAACACAGTGGAGAAAAGCCATATGTCTGTGATAGGTGTGGTCAGCGATTTGCACAGGCGAGCACCCTTACCTACCATGTCCGGCGACACACGGGAGAGAAACCGTATGTCTGTGACACCTGTGGAAAAGCATTTGCTGTCTCCAGTTCTCTAATCACTCATGCAAGGAAGCATACAGGTAACCAGAATAGGCTTAATCCGCACATACAAAATCCTACAGTAGTGCATAAAAGTGTACATGAGAGATGTAATTGTAAAAGCATTTACACGTTTTAGTATCCTTTTAAAATGATTAGTCTTTCTCGGTACGTTAACGGCTGTGTGGCTCCACAGGTAGACTACAACTGCTTTGCAGTATGTCTATCTTTTTGCTCATATCACATGTTTTTAGATTTACCCAGAATAGAATATATGTACTGGACAGTACGATTGTAAAGTAAGGTTGGGTTCATGGGTTGTATTCATAGCCAAAACCCAACACAGAAGGAAAACTATAGTGGAAATTTGCTTTTATGAACCCACTTCTGGTTTTGGCAAAAGTACTGACCAAATAATACATGTGAACCTAGCCTAGAAGGTAAAATCTGGTCTATTATATTAGGTACCTGTAGACTATTTTCACACTTTTGTGGTGAATATTAGAGACGAGTGAACCTTGAACACACTCCGGTTCGTCCAAACCCGAACTCTCTGCATTTGATTACCAATAGCTGGAAAAGTTGGATGTGGCTCTAAGACTGCCTGGAAAACATGGAGGCTGTTTCCATGTTTTCCAGGACTCCCTAAGGCATCCAACTTCTTCAGATGCCGAGAGTTTAGGTTTGGATGAACCCAAGTGTACTTGAGGTTTGCTAATCTCTAGTCAATATTTGTTATATGCTGTGGGATATTTCCCAGCATTTACAGTAGGCTAAAAGGGTAACATCTTAGGATATGTTCAGATGGTTTCTAGCTATTTTCTGGATGGAATAAGCAGACTTCTAGACCATGTTTAAGTTAAAACAGGTATACTATGTGCTCCATGTGTTCAGCATTTTTCTAATATAAATCAATATACAAATCATAATGTACATTTACTTTCATCTGTATGCAATTTCTAGGGGAGAAACCTTACATCTGTGGAGTTTGTGGAAAGAGTTTCATTTCTTCTGGAGAACTTAACAAACACTTTCGGTCACACACAGGTAGGTAACTGCTAAAAAAAAAAGCTTTTTTTATATTAACACTTTAGTACAAACCTCTATATACCATCCCCTTCCCCCTTTCCAGTGCGAAAGTAATATATGAATAAATATATTATTATTAATTTTTTTTCCGGGGGGGGGGGGAGGCAGGCAATTTTAGGGCCAGTTAACACTGAGGAAACACTGCACAATTTCGTGGCGGACCTCTCCACCACAGAATCCCGCCGCGCTCAGTGTCCTGCTTTGAGTGAATAGGAAAGCGTGTGCGCGCCTGTCCGCTGCTGCCGCTCTCTGCTCAAAGAACTAACATGTTTATTCTTTGAGAGGAGAGGGAGCGGACGAGCGCGCGCTCTTCCATTCACTCAAAGCAGGACACTGAGCGCGACTGGGCTCTCCGCCGTGTTTCCTCAGTGTGAACTGGCCCTAAATGTGGCTGCCATAAGTGTTAATCATTGCAGCAGCACCCATTAACCGTCTCCTTTAAAAAAATGATCCATATACTAGAAGTCAAATTGAACATACCCTAGCACCCCAAAATGTTTATTTTTGTAACTTTTTTTATATTAAATCAAATGGACTATGGGTTTTTATGTATGGAACATTACATTATACATAATATTCTGAATATAGGAGAAAGGCCCTTTGTCTGTGAAGTGTGTGGCAACTCATATACTGATGTGAAAAACTTGAAGAAGCACAGGCTGAAAATGCACAGTGGTGAGTTTAGATGTTACCTACTGTATATGTACATGTTGATAATACATGCTGATTGTGAGGTATATGTATTCAGAATTCTGATGCATTTTATTAATTCTCATCTATCAGTACAGCTTCACTTCAGGACTTCACTTTTTCTTCTTTTCCCTTGTTCTGACACATAATAGGCGCTCTCTTCTTTACACAGATACACAGCCAATGCGATTCACCCGCTTCCTCTGTGTGATCCGACCTGTAAACTTAGATACTTTTCTTCCTATGCACACTCTGAACAGCTTTGTACAACCTCTTGGCCCTCCCTGCTATCTTAAAGCGACTCTGTACCCACAATCTGCCCCCCACAAACCGCTTGTATCTTCGGATAGCTGCTTTTAATCCAAGATCTGTCTTGGGGGTCCGTTTGTCAGGTGATGCAGTTATTGTCCTAAAAAACAACTTTTAAACTTGCAACGCTGTGTCAAATTGGCGTGGCCTAGAGTGTCTGTGATGCCTCTCCTTTCTTCCTCCCTGCCTTCCTTAACTTTATCATTAGGAACACTTCCAGCCAGGATTTCTCTGATTCATCACTTGTCTAAACACTGCACACGTACGTGCCTTAACGATCCAACACGTGCAGTGTTCAGACAAGTGATGAATAGGAGAAATGGAGGAGTAGAGAAAATGGACACAGCCAAGAGCAGCAGCTGTCAGAAATAGCAGGACAGCAGCAGTCTTTAACACGCATGCACAGGATAACAGGCTGCCTCGGTACAGGAGCTCTTCCAGCCCATGCCCGTCAAAGACTGCCCTGATTTATGCATATATGAATATGCGCAGTAGGTTTTTGCCAAAAGAGGCAGCAGACTGGCCAAGTGGTGCTCTGTTGGGCTAAAGAATGCCCCCCTAACTCGCCGGTTTGCTCTAATTCAAACTTCTCAAAAACTGGGAAAAAAAGATCTGTTCCACAAACATGAGGTACGCAGTTGCAGGGGGATATCAGACTGTTTGTTTGCACAAATCTGCTGATAGTTCCCCTTAAAACTTAGTGTCACTGATGTTATAATTCTAAATAAACAGGGAATGTAAAGTAAAGCAAGTTTGCAATTTATATCAGTTATTTTCTTTTTTAGTTATCATGCTGTAAAACAAAGCTATACTTGCTTGTATCCAGGTCCAGTCTCCTGACGGCAGCTTTTCAGTCTTGTACTGGTTAAAAAAATTTGACTAAACGCAGGAAATCCCAGTCAGTACAGAGTCACAGCTCAATGTGTCCATTAATCAAATGAGTGCCATCTCTGTGAGCGCTCAGATGACCGGAAGTCTTGCATTTGGTCTTTTTTTTTTTTTTTTTTTTTTCAGCAAGCACAATACTAAAACTGCCTTTTGGAGACAGTTAAAGGGAACCTGTCACCCCCAGCTACAGCCCCCTATACTAACCTGATCCCGCCGAGTCCCGCTTCTGGATCCGGTCGGGTCACAGAGATCTCAGCCGCTGCAGCCCGGCGAGCGCGCTGAGAGATGAGTCCAACGCTCATAGAGAATGACGGAGAGTCCAGCGCTCCGTCATTCTCTATGAGCGCTGGACTAATCTCTCAGCGCGCGCGCCGGGCTGCAGCGGTTGAGATCTTCGTGACCCGACCGGATCCAGAAGCGGGATCAGGTGAGTATAGGGGGCTGTAGAGGGGGTCGGGAGCCTGTCACCCCGGCACGGGGGGTGACAGGTTCCCTTTAAGTATACCTTTTTTTTAAAGCGTGATAACTAAAAAAGAAAATAATTGATGTAAATTGCAAACAGTGACATTTTTACATAAAAGAAAAAAAAATCTGCCACCTTTTAGGCCTTCTTCACATCTACATTTGGGCCTCTGTTGCAGATGATAAAATGGAGCCAAATGGTCCATTGCACAAGGGACACCAAATATTGAATATAATATGTTCTATCAGGTTTCTGCCTGGAGTCTGTTCATTTTGTAGGATATTACTGAACAAAAAAACTACTGCTTGCAGTGTTTTTCTTTTTGCCTAGTCAGGACCCACTGTAATGGAGGAAGCCCACACTCCCAAATAGAGCTTCAACCCAGATATGCTGAGAGGAAAAAGTCATTGCATGTAAAGATTGGTCAAAGAGTAAATGCTTGTGACAGTCTGTAAAAATAACTTCATACTAACTTCATACTTTTTTACTAAGTGTAAAAAAGTTGTTTTGAAAAGTCCCTTACTGTTAAAGGAGAAGTCTGGCGAAAATTTTTATTAAAGTATTGTATTGCCCCCCAATGTTATACAAATCCCCAATATACACACTTATTACCGGAAATGCTTAGGAAGTGTTTTTTTATCCCGGCCCTTACTACTGCATCAAGGTTTCACTTCCTAGATAACATGGTGATGTCACAACCCGACTGCAAGAGCTGTGCGGGCTGTGGCTGCTGGAGAGGATGATGGCAGGGGACACTGAGGGACACAGGGCACTGGAGGGACACTGAGCATCCCTCTTCCATCATCCTCTCCAGCAGCCACAGCCCGCACAGCTCTGGGAGTCGGGTCGTGACATCACCATGTTATCCAGGAAGTGAAGCCTTAATGCAGTAGTAAGTGCAGGGAAAAAAGCACTTTATGTGCATTTCCCGTAATAAGTGTATATTGGGGATTTGTATAACTTTTGGGTGGACAATACAATACTTTAATAAAAATGTTCACTGGACTTCTCCTTTAATGATGCTTCATGAATCTGCTGTTCCCCATTAGGGAACCAATGACACTTGTTTAGTTTCACTATAGTGTTACCATTACATGGAGCCCATTGAAAATATTGGCCTTTCATGTTTAAAAGAACAACAGATGGACTTCATATCCTTTTTGGCAAATAAAAGGGGTATTGAATAGGGAAATCTGTTTGTTTTAAAATGACTTTATTTGTAAACCAGTCAGCCCCCTTTAATGCTTTGCAGGAGATAAAGAGACAGAGGAAGCAGAACCTACTGATGGAAGCCTCATTGAGGAAGACACTACAAAGAATAGTGCAGCTCCTGACTGCCTGGATCTGAAGCCATCTGAGCTATTCTTGCCTCTCACTCTCCACATTGGCCCAGAGGACCATCAGATGTTGCTTCCTGTAACAGATAACCAGTGTCTCTCTTCTGATGCTTTGCTGAGGACATCAGTCAGCAGCTATTCAGAGCCACAATTTATATTTTTACAGCAAATGTACTGACAAAGAACTGTCTACAATCACACTAAACACTTTCTAGCAATGTCATACAGAATTACTGTATATGCTGAAGTTTTAGTTCTGCACTTTTTGCTTTTAGAGGAACATTTTACTTGATGTGCTATAGAGGTGTAATAAATACCCCCTGCAGAGTTTTTACCATCACATTGTTGTTTGCCAATCTTATTTCTTGAAAATAGAGTACATGCTGTGATGGGGTAAAATGTTTAGAGTTGTATTTAGCTGGATAAGCACTTCTGCTCTGACCATCTGAGAGATTCAGGTATAGCAGCTTTAGAAATAATAGTACTGCTTATCTGCCCTCCATCCTTGGTGAAAAATGCTAGTAAAGAGACAACCTCCTCTACGGCTACATTCGCGACTACAGATTGCACTGCGAATGTGCATCAGTAGTGCTCCGTGCTTCACAGAGCATTACATTGAATATAGTGATCTGTGTCACAAATACGGGTCTGCACTAGAACCTGTACTTTTTTTTTTTTTTTTTTTTTTTTTCTTTGCAGCAGCAGCATGTATATACTGCAGATTATCTATAGTGTTTTACACAACCCAAAGCCAAAAATGTTACACCTTTATTCTTGAACCTCTCTGCTGGAGGGAGCATGCATTATTAGTAACACTAAATATGGGGAAAAAACTAAAGTTCCTCTCTCATATTTCCTCTACTTTAATGCTGTTTTCTTTAATAAGTTAAAACAATGCTGTATATTGAATTCATATACAGTGGTGCCTTGGATTACTAGCATAATTCGTTCCAGGACTGCCTGTAATCCTTATTTTCCTCTAAAGTGTACATGTCATTTCAACAAAATTCTGACATCTTATAGGACATCTTATAGCCACATGTCAAAAGTTTGTATTGGTGGGAGTCCAGGTGCTGAGAACCCAACCAATCACTAGAACGAAGGGGCAGAAGTGCTCAGCAGCGCATGCTCTGTCGATTGACCCCTGCTGTCACTGCTTAAGTAGTGATGGATGAAATTATAATGGGAGTCTATGGAACGTCCAGTAGTCCTGAATACTGGAATTTCCATAGGCTGCCATTAGGCAAGCCCCACGGGCCACATCAGGAGATCTCATTGGCGGGATGCTTCCCCCAACCCTGTTGCAGACAATAAACAACTTTATTTTTACAGAAAGTGGGCTTGTAATTGACCAGTGTATATTACATTACTCACAGAAGCTGTGAGGCCACACAGAGTGCTTATAGCCAAAGGGAAGCATGGGGAAGGAGATGAAGCTCAGCTTACTGAAGGCATGACCCACTGAAGGTGATGTCAGTTGGCAGGGTATAATTGGTAACCCAGGCCTTTGAAAAGAGGGAGGATCTTGTAAGGTGGGGGCCAGGAGGAAGAAGCGAGATGGGGTGGACTCCATTTAGCTCATTTTTTGCATCCAGAGGGGGTGAGTTGGAAGAAAAACGGTACACATAATTACTTTCTATAACCTATATGTGAAGCTAAATGTTACACAGTGTAAAAAAAGATTTGTGGTAGAATACATCCTTAGGCTGGGTTCACACTACGTATATTTGAGGCTGTATATTTGAGGCTGTATAGCAACCAAAACCAGGAGTGGATTAAAAACACAGAAAGGCTCTGTTCACATAATGTTGTAATTGAGTGGATGGCCGTCATTTAATGGCAAATATTTGCTGTTATTTTAAAACAACGGCTGTTATATTGAAATAATGGCAGTTATTTACCATTATATGACGGCCATCCACTCAGTTTCAACATTGTGTGAACAGAGCCTTTCTGTGTTTTCAATCCACTTCTGGTTTTGGTTGCTATGAGGACCTGACAAGAGGACCAAATACTGCCTGAAATATACGTAGTGTGAACCCAGCCTTAGGCTAGATTCACCCATGACGGATCCGCAGTGGATTTCATGCTGGGTGTTTGTAGTAAAATCCACTGTAGATCCCTTAACTGCCCATTGTGTTGTCCAGTACTGTGTATGAAGAAAAAGGGGAAGTAGATTTTTGTGTGAACTCACTTTGGGGCCTGTTTCTCACGAGTATATTGGTATATGTTTGTGTATGGACCTAAAATATTGGTGTATTATAGATTAAATACTATCCATATTAGTTCAATACTGCATCCACATTTGTGTTTAGTAAATGCTGCAATATGAATTAAACTTGAAACACATCTACAACACATCCGTTTTTAAATCCACCACCCATGGACTTCAATAAGCGTTTTCCAGAAAAAAACAAAAATGGAAATAGCACATACTCCATTTTACCATGTGAAAAGTTCCATAGATTATCATTAGCTCCATTTAACATTTTGCAAAAAACGGATGTAATATACATATTCACTTATTGTAATAAAATTCACTTATTGGAAAGCATCCTAAGGAGCATATGCCAGATCTTTGCTTGCATTTACATGCAATGCCTATGCCGTACTACTATATATATACTTTCCAATCTGACCAACAGGCTCCTAAAAGTCATGTGTCCTGAGTAGAGATGAGCGAACCTGGAGCATGCTCGAGTCCATCCGAACCCAAACTTTCTGCATTTGATTAGCGTTGGCTGCTGAAGTTGGCTATGTGGAAAACATGGATATAGTCATTGGCTGTATCCATGTTTTCCAGACAACCTTAGAGCTTTATCCAAGTTCTGCAGCCACCACCAATCAAATGCCGAACGTTCGGGTTCGGATGGACTCGAACACGAACCCAGTTCGCTCATCTCTAGTCCTGAGTACACAGAGCAATAACCAACCACCAGAGAAATTATAATAAATGCATTTTTTTCATAAAGTATATTAGAAATGCAATAGGCCTTTTATCTTCATTTAATTTTCACACTTTGTGTTTTTGCACAAATGTGCATTTTTATTGCATAGAATCCTCGAAAAGTGACATCAAATGTATTACTTGTGTATTTCCATATAAATGGTGATCATATAAATTTATTTCAGTTTTAGAAAATGTTCTATCTCTTTAAGACATCCATCTTTGTTGAGACCTTCAGGACGTATAATTATTTTTTATTGGGAGACTTGAGTTGCATACAGGGTCATCTGCAGTACCATAAGTAGGAGTCCAGTAATAATGCTTCTTGAGGCCATGAAAGAGTTCAGCAAGGTAGACACTACCATCAACCGTATATGGCCGTACATCTGTAGAGGAGGCGTTCAGGCCACCAATAGAGAGGAGCTCTGAAAATGCCTGAGATGGTGCAGACATGTTAGTCAGACAATATACCCACATAAGAGCAGTATCATAAGCAGCAAGTTATGGTCTATAGCAGGGGTGGGGAACCTTTTCCATGTCGAGGGCCGGTCGGGCACTAATAAAATCATTCGAGGGCCGCATACCATGCGCGGCAATTAGTAGCGTGGGTTTGCAGCACCCAGGGCAAAGTATTGTTCCCCTAGTGCCCCTGCTATTGTAGTTAATCCCCAGTGATGCCCCTGCTATTGTAGTTAACCCCCAGTGATGCCCCTTGTAGTCTAGTCTAGCCAAGTCATGTCCCTGGTAGCCTAAATAACCCCCATCAGTCATGTCCCTGGTGGACTAGTTAACCCCCATCAGTCATGTCCCTGGTGGACTAGTTAACCCCCATCAGTCATGTCCCTGGTGGACTAGTTAACCCCCATCAGTCATGTCCCTGGTGGACTAGTTAACCCGCATCAGTCATGTCCCTGGTGGACTAGTTAACCCCCATCAGTCATGTCCCTGGTGGACTAGTTAACCCCCATCAGTCATGTCCCTGGTGGACTAGTTAACCCCCATCAGTCATGTCCCTGGTGGACTAGTTAACCCCCATCAGTCATGTCCCTGGTGGACTAGTTAACCCCCATCAGTCATGTCCCTGGTGGACTAGTTAACCCCCATCAGTCATGTCCCTGGTGGACTAGTTAACCCCCATCAGTCATGTCCCTGGTGGACTAGTTAACCCCCATCAGTCATGTCCCTGGTGGACTAGTTAACCCCCATCAGTCATGTCCCTGGTGGACTAGTTAACCCCCATCAGTCATGTCCCTGGTGGACTAGTTAACCCCCATCAGTCATGTCCCTGGTGGACTAGTTAACCCCCATCAGTCATGTCCCTGGTGGACTAGTTAACCCCCATCAGTCATGTCCCTGGTGGACTAGTTAACCCCCATCAGTCATGTCCCTGGTGGACTAGTTAACCCCCATCAGTCATGTCCCTGGTGGACTAGTTAACCCCCATCAGGCATGTCCCTGGTGGACTAGTTAACCCCCATCTGTCATGTCCCTGGTAGCCTATTTAACCCCCAAATAAAAAAAATAAACATCCCACTCACCTTACCTCTGTTCCCACGCTGTCCAGGTCCTCTTCTCTCCCACATCCTCTTATGTCCCAGGTCCTCTGTGCCGGTCTTCTCCTGCAGGCGGCGCGCGATGAAATGACGTCATCGCGCATGGCCCGCAGGAGACAGAAGACGCGCTGCTCTGCTGGGGAAGAAGCCGGCACAGACAGCATCCTCCTGTGTCCGGCAGCTGTCACAGACACCGAAGGATGCTGTGTATGCCGGCTCCTACCTCCTCCAGAGCAGCGCGCATTACAGGGGAGCTGCGGGCTGCGGGCCGCATCGGGAGGTCTCAGGGGCCGGATGCGGCCCGCGGGCCGGAGGTTCCCCACCCCTGGTCTATAGTGTAAGAGGTTTGTGGCTTAGAAGTTGGGTACTTTAAGACTAGAGATGAGCACATTTACAGTACCCCCCCTTAAGACTAGAAATGAGCGAATTTATAGTACCCCCCTTAGGATTAGAGATGAGTGAATTTACAGTAATAGCAAAGCACTTCACTATCTCTCATCCGCTCATTGACTGTTGCTCTGTGCCGCTCATCACTGGATGCTGGAAAATTGGATCTCAGAGGTAACAAAGCTCTTTGTTCTGTTATTACTGTAAATTTTGCTCACTATCCATGGGATCACCAATGGATTTTAAACAAACATTAGTTATACCATATCCTGTGAATAACTGTCAGATTGCAGGGGATCAAACCACTGGGCTCTGAGTCTTTGTCGTTCTCTTTAGAAGCTGCCAAAGGTAGCCAAGCATTGTACTTGGCTATCTTCAGAGGCTCTATAGACCATGGGTCTCCAAACTGCGGCCCTCCAGCTGTTGCAAAACTACCACTCCCATCATGCCTGGACAGCTAAAGCTTTGGATTTGGCTGTCCAGGCATGATGGGAAATGTAGTTTTGCAACAGCTGGAGGGCCGCAGTTTGGAGACCCATGCTATAGACAATGAATGAAGAGGTGGTACTCATGCGCAACTTGCAGCTCCATTCAAAACAAAGGCTTGGCTCTGTTCTCAAGATCATCAGGGATCCCAGCGGTTGGATCCACCATGAGTTGACACTCATCCCCTACCCACAGGATAGATATGTGTTCTCATCTCAATAATGGTTATGGATCGACACCATTCCAATTATTGAGGAATGACTCATGATGCTTTCCTCCCATTAGGTACAGTTAAGGCTGGGTTCACGCTACGTTTTTGCAATCTGTTTTTTGCCAAAAAAAAATGGATGCATGTGTGTGCATCCGCTTTGGTCCGTTTTTCCACTGAATTCCATTATGAAAAAACGGATTAAAACTGATCGTTTTTTTTTTACGGAAACAAAAATGAGGTTGACTACGTTTTTGTGTATGTTAGAAAAAACAGATCTGTTTTGATCTTTTTTTTTTTTATAATGGAATTCAATGGAAAAACGGATCAAAACGGATGCACACACAGGCATCCGTTTTTTGCAAAAAAATGGATGACAAAAACGGATAACAAAAATGTAGTGTGAACCCAGCCTAATATGTAGTGGAGCCACACCTGATACTTAAGACAGACTTCACTACAGCCTCTTGAGATCCAGCAAAGGTCTTGTTTACAAAGTTATTCTCTCAAGGTTCTCAGTTTACAAATATAGGAAATGTTGAAATAATAGTCAGTAATATACATACCAAACAAGCCTCCTCATCAAGTACATTGCCCCAGATGTAGATGTATTCCAGTCCTTTGTTTACTTTAACTGCGTCTGCCAGAGCCTTGAGTCCTTGTCCGGTGATATTGTTACTTCCAATTGCTAACCTGGTGGTTAAAACAAAGAATAGTCTCAGACGAGACTATAACAATAGGTTTCCAGACTACCCCACACACATTTACATACAGACATTGTATCAGAAAAGGAACCTCCACTGATCAGCAACCATCATTATAGATCTGATTGACCACTGTGGCTCTGATGTAACTAGCCAGTCAAGACTCCAGACCATAATTTTGCTCATTTTTGTCATGCACCATGAAATTGTAGCTAGCTATGTCTGTCTGCGACTATCAGCCATAGCATTAAACTAATGTTCTAAAAGTCTTCTTCATACCACCAAAACAGTACTAAACACTTAAAGCATCTCTTCAATGTGTCACTAAATATGGGCATCTTTCCCTCTCCATATAAACACGCAACTATCACACCTATCCTTAAAAATCCATCCCTTGACCCACCCTCCTTGTCCACCTACCGGCCCATCTCACTTCTCCTATTTGCCTCTAAATAACATGTCTAACTTGACCTATCCTCCCACTTCTCATCCAATTTGCTATTTGACTCCCTGCGATCTGGCCCCTTCCCCCCCCACAACTGCCCTCACCAAAGTGACCAATGACCTGCTAACTGCCAAAGCATCACACCAATACTCTGTGCTCCTTCCCCTGCCTTTTACACAATTGACACGTGTCAAGATAATATCTATGAGAATGCCATAACCCAACAATTCCCAGTCAGATGTTGTGCAGAGCATAACACCATCATGGGCGACTTAAAGGGGTAGTGCAGCGTTTCAAAATTATTCACTAAATAACACATTACAACGTTATACAACTTTGTAATGTATGTTATGTTAGTGAATGGCCCTCTTCCGCGTGTCCCCCCCCCCCCCCCACGCTAGACCCGGAAGCGTGATGCACTATACTCACCTGATTCGTGTCGACCCTCGTCCGCCATCTTGGGACAATGATGTAATCTTCGGGAACCGCTCCATCCGTCCCTCATGCCGGCCGCCCTCTGCCGCGTCATAAGCTGCTCAGCCGCGATTGGCTGAGCATAACTGTGCTCAGCCAATCGCGGCTAAGCAGCTGATGACGCGGCAGAGGGTGGCCGGCATGAGGGACGAATGGAGCGGTTTGGCCAGCCTTCCGAAGATTACATTGTCCCAAGATGGCGGACGGAAGTCGACACGAATCAGGTGGGTATAGTGCATATAAATTATTAAATATTATTATTTAATACTAACGCTCTGAGGCTGTGATTGTGTGAATGAATAGCTTCGGCAAGGTAGATTGCACCTTCATCTTCCATTCTGTTTGATGTCAGGTCTAAGATCTCCAGTGCTGTATTTTTCTTCAGCAGGTTTGCTAAGCACTTGACCCCATCACGGGTTATTTTATTGCTAAGAAAAGGTAAAACATAAGTATATTTGTTCAGTTTACTTCAGGCGTACTATAACATGTACTACTCAAACACCAGTGTTCCCATAGTGCACTACTGCTCGCGGACCCCCCGCCAGCCTCCTTTAGTTACCGCTTCATCAATGTCACAACCCCGCTCTGTCAGTAAGTGACTAAGGGCCCTATTCCACCGGACAATTATCGTTCGCATAATCGTTAACGATTAACAATCTCAAACGACCGCTATTGTGAAAAACCTGAAAACGTTCACTCATTTCCATGGAAAGATTATCGTTACTTATGAATGTATTTGCGATCGTTTTTTCTTTGCTATTGCGTTCGTATCTACTGCGCACGACCGGACGACGTCTTATTCAATGCGAACGTTTTGCGAACGGGTAATGATAAAAATAGGTCCAGGTCTTATAAAGCGATCAACGATTTCTCGTTCGGTCATTAACCATTAACTGCATTTCAACCGCACGATTATCGTTTAGATTCAAACGATTTAACGATAATCTGAACGATAATCGTCCAGTGGAATAGGGCCCTAAGGCAGGACAACTGTGCAGTTTCTGCCTGGCTAAATGGGTACGTGACGACAAAGGAAGTCGGGAGAAATTGGAGACCAGAGGCTGAGATCCAGCTGGTGACGTTGCGCTGCAGGGTTTGGGGATGGGCAAATATGACTTCTTTATTATGTTCCAATGCCCCCCCAGCCCTGGATTTTTTACTTTTCACCGGGGTTCTCCTTTACTCATGAAATATAGAACATGTGGGACACAAAGTTAATGCAATTGACCAATGCTGTATTATACTTTACCAGCTTAGATCAAGATATTTTAGTGTTCTGTTCT
The DNA here is from genome assembly GCF_027789765.1 of Dendropsophus ebraccatus. Lineage (NCBI taxonomy): Eukaryota > Metazoa > Chordata > Amphibia > Anura > Hylidae > Dendropsophus > Dendropsophus ebraccatus. The sequence goes on along the minus strand of NC_091459.1, from coordinate 77,997,266 downwards.
CAAGTAAGGCTCCACAAAGACGCTCAACCCCAGAATCTGTCATCTCATGTTTACATAGATGAATCTCCTTAAGAGTATTGTTCACCTTTAACATCTGAGCTATGTGAATGGTAGTATCCTCCTAAATAAAGAACAATAAATATGGTTGAATAAATATAGTTTGTGCAGCAGAAGAAAAATCCACTCTCACTAAGGAGGCTACCTACCTGTAAAACATAGAATAAAGGGCGGTTTAGATTTATTGATTTTATCGATTCATTTTGTTTAAGGACTGTAGAAAATGCTATCAAGCTTTCTATGCCCTGTACAGATAAATAAAGAATCAATTATATATGTTAGCATATTATTGTAAAACATAATGAAGAAAAAATTGCCCTATCGTACATGATTAATCGTTTCTAAATGTCTAAATGTTTTATTACAAAGCCAGGCCCTATGGTTGCATTTTATATGAAGACACTCCATGACCTGCTGTATGTTTCTAAGAACCAATACATATTTGAAAGGCATGTGATCCATGAGAAAGAACCACTGTATGAATCAGAAGCATAATGTGGCAGACTTTGTCCACTATACCTATACAGTGGTACCTCTATTCAAACTGCTCAGTTCTCAAACACTTATTTGGCAGTCTTGAAGTACAGTAATACCTCTGTGTTTGAACGCTTTTGAATTCAAACAGTTTTTTTTATTCAAACAAAATGTTTCTTGTGTATAATGTCCTGTACAGTATAGTGCTGTCTTGCCCTGTACCGTAGTGATTAAACTGGGCACTTTTCAATGTAATAAATGATACTATAGTTAATTATTAATAGTTGCTGGAATCAATTAAACACATTTACATTATTTCCTATGGTAAGACACTGCTCGGTTCTCTAACTGCCTTCCTGAACCAATTAAGTTCAAGAACAGAGGTGCCACTGTATTTTATTTGAGAAAAAAGCTGCAACATAATTATTTGGGAATGTGGCACTATTCTCATACTAAACAATTACAGGATTCAGTAAAGAAATATTTCTACAGAAGGCATGAGCATTTTACCATCGCCATATCACTGAAAAGTGAGATTTTTATCCGATGCAGACAAAGGATGAGCAAATTTACTGTAAGAACGAAGCAAATGGCTTTCTTTCTATCTGTATTCTGTTAATCAGGCTATGGGCTTCGAAGTCTGCTCCGCTCCCTGTCGCTCCTCCCCAGGTGCTGGGAAAATATGGATCTTCAACTGGGAAACGTCTCCCAGTTTCCCAGGACTGGATCCATCTTTTTTTCCAGCACCCGGGGAGGAGCAGCACCTAGCGGAGCTGACTTCAAAGCCCATAGCCTGATTAACAGAATACAGATATAAAGAAAGCCATTTGCTTCGTTCCTACTGTAAATTCGCTCATCCCTAATGCAGACCTAGAGTGTTTGTATCCAGGGCAAACAGACTGGGTATAATGACCAAGCCATCATATCCCTGTTAAGGGAAGCTGTACATGGTTAAACAATTCAACATCTGGTATCTGCCAGGGTAGGGGTAGCACTAAAAGTTAGGGGGGCAGTCTTTTTGATAACACAGGTTATCAAGCTGTGGCCAACCTATTAATTGCTAGAAATTGCTATTAATTGCATAGAAAATTATGACTATAGAAGGAGACTACACAGAATAGTCTGTTTCCGTTACCACAAATGTTTGCTGGGGCTGCAGACACTCAACTCAATAGACAATTATAATTAAATATAATATTAGTAATGAACAGGAGCAACAAAAATGTGTACATATAAGGAAATGTCATAGTATTATTATTATTATTATTATTATTATTATTATTATTATTATTTATTAATTATTTTAAGGATGAAACCAACCTATATTTTTATGTATAAGGATCTGCATATTTGTTTTGTAAAAGCAAACATCTTTAAACTCCATCCAACTCTACAGAGGCTATGCTTTTAGGTGCATATTACTCTGTAAGCCATCAATTACCTATAAGACATTTCATTTCCTATCAGACTTACCAAGTCGCAGTCCCCAAGGTCCAGTTCTTCAAGAGTTGAATTTATTTGCAGCATTGCAGCAAAGAACATTCCTCCCATGTTGCCAATTTTGTTACCTGTCATCCTTAGGCTTTTAAGAGTGTCATTCCTCTGAGCAGAAAAAAAAAAAAAAGTCATATCAGTATTAGAGATTTGGGAGGATTCAAAGAAAGAGAGTTCAAAGTATACTTACATGCAAGTCAGGGAAGAAACAGAGTGCTGCACCTCACACCTATGGCTGATACTAGTGCCGCTTGGCTAAATAAAAAACACATCAGAATTTTGTGTATGAATTGATCAAGCCATACTGCCCCATGTACCATCGTGCAGGTATCTGATACACATGGGTCCCTACACTAAGTCCACACCGTGCCAGTCAGTGGCCACCAACCCCGCAGGCGTGCACAGCCAGGGAACGGGGGCCATGGGACGGCCCTGCGACCCCCATGCCACAGGACCAGACCCAAAAACACCACACCAGAACCCGGCCAGCACCGCCGGCGGAGAAGGTCGCCCCCAAGCAGCACAAGTCTGGATAAGGTATTGCGCTCACCATAGCTGCAGCAAACAGAATGGGAAAAAACAGGAGGGATTAAAACCATGTGCACTCAGGTGTCTCCTGCTAATTGCGGTCATGTGGGTCTCACCAGGAGGAGTGCAATACACGGAGAAAAGAGAGAAACAAAATGCGGTTCAGGGAAGAAACAAGAGTGCTGCACCTCACACCTATGGCTGATACTAGTGCCGCTTGGCTAAATAAAAAACACATCAGAATTTTGTGTATGAATTGATCAAGCCATACTGCCCCATGTACCTCGTGCCGGTATCTGATACACATGGGTCCCTACACTAAGTCCACACCGTGCCAGTCAGTGGCCACCAACCCCGCAGGCGTGCACAGCCAGGGAACGGGGGCCATGGGACGGCCCTGCGACCCCCATGCCACAGGACCAGACCCAAAAACACCACACCAGAACCCGGCCAGCACCGCCGGCGGAGAAGGTCGCCCCCAAGCAGCACAAGTCTGGATAAGGTATTGCGCTCACCATAGCTGCAGCAAACAGAATGGGAAAAAACAGGAGGGATTAAAACCATGTGCACTCAGGTGTCTCCTGCTAATTGCGGTCATGTGGGTCTCACATGGTGCACATGGTTTTAATGCACATGGTGCACATGGTTTTAATCCCTCCTGTTTTTTTCCCATTCTGTTTGCTGCAGCTATGGTGAGCGCAATACCTTATCCAGACTTGTGCTGCTTGGGGGCGACCTTCTCCGCCGGCGGTGCTGGCCGGGTTCTGGTGTGGTGTTTTTGGGTCTGGTCCTGTGGCATGGGGGTCGCAGGGCCGTCCCATGGCCCCCGTTCCCTGGCTGTGCACGCCTGCGGGGTTGGTGGCCACTGACTGGCACGGTGTGGACTTAGTGTAGGGACCCATGTGTATCAGATACCGGCACGAGGTACATGGGGCAGTATGGCTTGATCAATTCATACACAAAATTCTAAAATGTTTTTTATTTAGCCAAGCGGCACTAGTATCAGCCATAGGTGTGAGGTGCAGCACTCTGTTTCTTCCCTGAACCGCATTTTGTTTCTCTCTTTTCTCCGTGTATTGCACTCCTCCTGGTGAGACCCACATGACCGCAATTAGCAGGAGACACCTGAGTGCACATGGTTTTAATCCCTCCTGTTTTTTCCCATTCTGTTTGCTGCAGCTATGGTGAGCGCAATACCTTATCCAGACTTGTGCTGCTTGGGGGCGACCTTCTCCGCCGGCGGTGCTGGCCGGGTTCTGGTGTGGTGTTTTTGGGTCTGGTCCTGTGGCATGGGGGTCGCAGGGCCGTCCCATGGCCCCGTTCCCTGGCTGTGCACGCCTGCGGGGTTGGTGGCCACTGACTGGCACGGTGTGGACTTAGTGTAGGGACCCATGTGTATCAGATACCGGCACGAGGTACATGGGGCAGTATGGCTTGATCAATTCATACACAAAATTCTGATGTGTTTTTTATTTAGCCAAGCGGCACTAGTATCAGCCATAGGTGTGAGGTGCAGCACTCTGTTTCTTCCCTGAACCATACTTACATGCAAACCTTTAGCAATTTGTTCCGCACCATCCGTTTCAATGTCGTTCCCCATAAGATTTAAATGAAACAAGGAGGAACCATCCTGAGATAAATGGAAATGTTGTTTACTGCTTCAGGTATAAAAATAGAACATACTGACAGACAGTGACAACAACTAGAAAATACAAGGAGAAGATTTTTGCAACATACCTTAAGACAATTGGCGATATACACTGCACCGTTATTGGTCAAGTTGTTGAACCTAAGATCAAGACCTAAATAAAAAAAAAATAATATATATATATATATATATATGAAGAGGACGTCTTTATCTAGATGGAGGACATGGAAACTGTGGAAGCTGCATGTTCCTGTCAGCAGATGAATCCTGTCTGCTGGGCCCTCCGGAGCCAGTTTGCCATGTTTGTGCATGTCCTCATGTAACCACAGCTCCCAGCACCTCCTAACAGTTTGGTCAGATGGCAGGTAATTTGTTGAAATTGATGTGATGATGTGCCTCTTATAAGTCTGTCAGTCACTGTGTGTCTGGGGTGGGGGTGGGGGCAGCGTATACCGGCAGCGTATACCAGCTCCCCAAAGTATTCCACAAATGTATTCAATCAATAAATTTGGAGGGCACCGAGCAGGGAAGGAGAGAGATGCCTGTGCATCTAACTACCTCCCCCTTCCCTCCCTGCTCAGTGCTGTGGGACACTACTACACTAATACACTGTGGGACACTAATACACTATACTACGCCTCCCATCATCTGCTCATAGTATGAACAGATTATGGGGGAGTAGTACCAGGGCCATTCCCATCACCAACCCCCCGCCACATATGCACTGTACTACTCCTCCCATCATCTGCTCATAGGGGGGGAAGCAGATGATGGGGGATTAGAACCAGGGCTATCCCCATCCACAGCACCCCCTGCCGCCGTTGCTGCACTGCAGTTCACATCCCCTGCCAGGGAATGCAGAGCTCACCACCGCCCCCGCGTCTTGCCAACTCGTTCCTTGATGTCATCCCTGGCAGCTCGGGTGACATCAGGGAACAAGTCGGCAAGACATGGGGGCAGCGGTGAGCTCTGCAGTCCCCGGCAGAGGATGTGAACTGCAGTGCAGCGGCAGCATCAGTGGCGGCAGTGTGTATATGTGTCCAGCACCGAGCAGGGAGGGAGTCAGTTAGATGCACAGGCACTTCTCTCCCTCCCTGCTCGGTGCCCTCCAAATGTATTGATTGTCGACCTCATTTTTGTGTCCAATGAAAAAAACGGATGCATCCATTTTGATCCGTTTTTTTTTTAATATAATGGATGTCAATGGAAAAACTGATCAAAACGGATGACACACAAATGCATTAGTTTTTTCATCCATTTTTGCAAAAAACTGATGAAAAAAAACGGATTGCAAAAACATAGTGTGAACCCAGCCTAATTTAGAAGATTACCTACTTGTTATAAAATTATTTTGTTTCAATACACGAGAAATAGCAAGAAAATCTTCATCTGTAACACGTTTGACAGCCACTAGTCGATTATTTCCACATATCTTCAATGCAGACACATAATGCCTAGAATAATACATTGGACAATAAATACACATGTAAGAGAAAAGAAGTATATTAAAAATAAAAGAAAATACCACTGAAAATGAGGTTATTGAGAAAACAGATAAAACATGCTATAATTTTATCTGCCCCAGCCCATATAAGGATGTTATATTCAGGGTACCTTCACACATACAGCATTGCAGATTTCATGCTACGAGTTTCTTACAGTGAAATCCGCCCAAATCTGATCAGCATCTTATTCCAATCCGAGAAATGAGTCCAAGTAAAAGTAAATATATAGTGTGAGGCCATGTTTACCTGCCTGCACATCTTCGGTGCCCTCCTGCTTGCATCTCTGGGTCCCCCCGCTCAGTGACAGCCCGCTTAGCCTATCACTGGCTGAGATGGGACAGCTCCAGCTGATAGGCTGAGCAGGCTGTCACTGAGCGGAGGAATAAAAATCTGCTGCAAGAATGGAGTCATGGACTTTTAAGGGGTGCTCCAGCGTGGGGGCACTTTTTTGGGGGGACCGGGGAGGAGGTGGCTGAAATAAAAGACGTCCACTTACCTCCCCGGTTCCAAAAAAAAGTGCCCCCACGCTGGAGCACCCCTTTAATGCTGTTAGGGCAAAATTTGATGTTGACCAAACTCTATGGAGACAAGTCACTACCCAGGTATAGGATGGTTTCAGATTTAGAGTTAGCAGCTGCAGTTCTGCTTACACCTTATAATCACAGACACAGACATCTGATGTACGTATCAGTAACGTATGTTTGGGGAGCGCCCCCTTTATTAATTTATATTACCTTTTATAGACAGAATATGAAGCGGTAGTACTCATGCGCAGTGTATTCACATGAAATTTATAAACATTCAATACAGGCAGGGTTTCAAGTCACAATACACATACATGTCACACTCTGATAGGTCAATCCATAGGTGGTCAGCAGTTTCCTGTCCTGCGCAGTCAGACTGGTACAATGTGTTGTTTACCAGATATATAGGTCAAAAGCTTAGAAAAATACATTATGTGCAAAGAGACTTTCTCATAACATGCTCTGTGTACCAGACAGTCAACCATGATAAGGTGTCTCTGAGAAAAAGTTCATGATGTAAAAAAACACTTGTATCCTTGTAACAAGAATAATTTCAATATGCAAGATATTAGAATCATCAGCGTTAACCCTATCAATGCTAATCATACCTGCAGCTGATTCCACTGCCAAACTCTTAGCGTGAAGTCTTCTGCGATGTGGTATGTGTTGATGTACCCTTACAGCTATTGGAAGAATACTTACTCTGGATGCTCGATTTGTCTGAGCATTTCTTCAATGAAATGGTTGCTGGGTTGGTTCAGTTCTGTACACGCCATATTATACTGCTGGCTCAGAGCTGTAGTCATGGCTATAGGGAAGATTATTGGTAGGATTATTTGTACATTGCGCTTTCTTAGTACTAAGCTAACATTCTGCACATCAATATGAAGTTTAGAACAAGAACAAAAATATGTAATTTACTTTATAAACCATTTTACCTACACAAAATAGCTTAGTTTTCGAGGTCACCAAAAGAGACCTAAGTATGAACATCCTGACCTTAAAGGGATTCCATCAGCTGCAATGCAGATGACACTTAGATAGCCGTTCAGACAAAGAGACACCTGCTACCTTTAACATATGCAGCTGTGCTTCCAGAATGTAGAAGAATGCTTTTATTCTCCAATGCAAAGTCTCAAAAAGGCTTTTCCAAGCTCCTGAAATGGTGAGGACCATAAGGGCTCCTTGCTCCCCCTACCATCCCTCACCTCCCTTCACAGTCAGCTGGAAATCAACCTCCGAACATGGATAGGGATGGGAGGGGGAGCAAGGCATTACAGTTCTCAGCACTTCAGGGGCTTGGGAAAGTTAAAAGCACTTAAAAGTATTTTAATATGTTACAGAAGCACAAAAAGCTATAGGAAAGGTCTCCACCATGTTTCCTGACCGAACCCAGGAGACTTGGCCTCTATCACCCATCTGCTAAATCTGTCAGCATCTGCGGACCCATCCAGACAATGGAGGAGGAGGGGGCACTGCTGCACATGGGGAGGGGGCTGGGAAAAAAGCGGCAGGTAAGGCTCAGTGCTGATAAGTGACTATTATGCTGCACAGGTTGTATATGCCGCATGTACTAACGGCTAAATGTGAACAACGGCTAAATGTGCCCGGTCTGTGCAGGTCTGTGGATACACAGCGCTTCATATGGCCTGACCCTATATGCCACATGCCCTGACCCTATACGCCACATGCCCTGACCCTATATGCCACATGCCCTGACCCTATACGCCACATGCCCTGACCCTATACGCCACATGCCCTGACCCTATACGCCATATGCCCTGACCCTATCTGCCATATGCCCTGACCCTATACGCCATATACCCTGACCCTATACGCCATATGCCCTGACCCTATCTGCCATATGCCCTGACCCTATCTGCCATATGCCCTGACCCTATACGCTATATGCCCTGATCCTATCTGCCATATGCCCTGACCCTATACACCATATGCCCTGACCCTATACGCCATATGACCTGACCCTATACACCATATGCCCTGACCCTATACACCATATGCCCTGACCCTATACACCATATACCCTGACCCTATACGCCATATGCCCTGACCCTATCTGCCATATGCCCTGACCCTATCTGCCATGTACACTGACCCTATACACCATATGCCCTGACCCTATCTGCCATATGCCCTGACCCTATACGCTATATACCCTGATCCTATCTGCCATATGCCCTGACCCTATACACCATATGCCCTGACCCTATACGCCATATGCCCTGACCCTATACACCATATGCCCTGACCCTATACACCATATGCCCTGACGCTATACGCCATATGCCCTGACCCTATCTGCCATATGCCCTGACCCTATACGCTATATACCCTGATCCTATCTGCCATATGCCCTGACCCTATACACCATATGCCCTGACCCTATACGCCATATGCCCTGACCCTATACACCATATGCCCTGACCCTATACACCATATGCCCTGACCCTATCTGCCATATACCCTGACCCTACACACCATATACCCTGACCCTAGGGCTGGGCGATTAATCGAATTAATTCGATTAATTCGCCCAGAAGGTTAGAATCGATTAGATTTTTTGTGAAAATCGTAAATTCGATTTTCACAAAAAATCATTGCGGGCAGAGAAGCGCGGAGAGTCAGTCGGGCGGGCGGACGGGAGGTGCAGGTGCCGGGCGGGAGATGGAGGGCGGGCAGCACTGCGTGGAGGTGCCGGCCGGGCATGAGGTGCAGGTTACGTCCGGCGGGAAGTGAGGGGGCGGCGCTGCGTGGAGGTGCCGGGCGGGCGGGAAGTGCGGCGAGGTGCAGGTCGGTCGGCAGTCCCCCAGAGCCGCGACCGACCTTCCCCAGCTGTACACATAGCGTTCCGTTCCCCTACCGGCCACACATGCAGGTCCCGGTCTCTGCAGGAGGCTGCAGGGACTGTAGTGGTGATAGCGTCGCTGCCATTACTGGAGCTGTACAGCAGGATCTTCACCCCTGATCCCGCTGTACAGCTCCAGTAATGGCAGCGACGCTATCACCACTACAGTCCCTGCAGCCTCCTGCAGAGACCGGGACCTGCATGTGTGGCCGGGGTGAGGGGAGGAGGGCTATGTGTACTCCTTTTTCCAATCATTCCCAGCTGCCCCAGCCCCCCTCCATCTCCCCCAGTCGCCCTCCATCACCCCCAGTCCCCCTTCAGTCACCCCCAGTCGCCCTCCATCACCCCCAGTCCCCCTTCAGTCACCCCCAGTCGCCCTCCATCACCCCCAGTCCCCCTTCAGTCACCCCCAGTCGCCCTCCATCACCCCCAGTCCCCCTTCAGTCACCCCCAGTCCCCCTCCATCACCCCCAGTCGCCCTCCATCACCCCCAGTCCCCCTCCATCACCCCCAGTCCCCCTCCATCACCCCCAGTCGCCCTCCATCACCCCCAGTCCCCCTTCAGTCACCCCCAGTCCCCCTCCATCACCCCCAGTCGCCCTCCATCACCCCCAGTCCCCCTTCAGTCACCCCCAGTCGCCCTCCATCACCCCCACTCCTCCTTCAGTCACCCCCAGTCGCCCTCCATCACCCCCACTCCTCCTTCAGTCACCCCCAGTCGCCCTCCATCACCCCCACTCCTCCTTCAGTCGCCCTCCATCACTCCCACTCCTCCTTCAGTCGCCCTCCATCACCCCCACTCCTCCTTCAGTCACCCCCAGTCGCCCTCCATCACCCCCACTCCTCCTTCAGTCGCCCTCCGTCACCCCCAGTCGCCCTCCGTCACCCCCAGTCGCCCTCCGTCACCCCCAGTCGCCCTCCATCCCCCCCTAGCTGCCCATCTATACCTGTACTACTACAGCCCTCATCTGTACCTGTACTACCACACCCCTCATCTATACCTGTACTACCACACCCCTCATCTATACCTGTACTACCACACCCCTCATCTATACCTGTACTACTACTACACCCCTCATCTATACCTGTACTACTACTACACCGCTCATCTATACCTGTACTACTACTACACCCCTCATCTATACCTGTACTACTACTACACCCCTCATCTATACCTGTACTACTACTACACCCCTCATCTATACCTGTACTACTACTACACCCCTCATCTATACCTGTACTACTACTACACCCCTCATCTATACCTGTACTACTACTACACCCCTCATCTATACCTGTACTACTACTACACCCCTCATCTATACCTGTACTACTACTACACCCCTCATCTATACCTGTACTACTACTACACCCCTCATCTATACCTGTACTACTACTACACCCCTCATCTTTACCTGTACTACTACTACACCCCTCATCTATACCTGTACTACTACTACACCCCTCATCTTTACCTGTACTACCACACCCCTCATCTATACCTGTACTACCACACCCCTCATCTATACCTGTACTATTACAGCCCTCATCTGTACCTGTACTACTACACCCCTCATCTTTACCTGTACTACTACTACTACACCCCTTATCCACTATACCTCCACTACTAAACACACAAAGAAGATCTCCTATACTATATGGGGGCCCAGAATGGCACACAGGGGGCTTGTCTACTACAGGGGAGCACTGTTACAGTGAGAAGCAATACAGTTGTCTCAAATGTCATTAAAATAGTATCTGATGCTGCAAGGACAAAACTATTCTGTTTATTTAGCAAAAAGGAAAAAAAATCGAGATTTAAATCGAGAATCGTCCAAAATTTTAAAAAAAATCGAGATTTTATTTTTTGGCCATATCGCCCAGCTCTACCTGACCCTATACACCATATGCCCTGACCCTATACACAGGGCCGTTTTAATACATTGGTGGGCCCAGTGCACAGCCCTCAAGAGTGGGCCCCCCCTTTCCCTTTTGGCACATTGTATAATGTACTGAATTTGCCCCCACACTGTATCAAGAGCCCCAATACATACAGTAGTTACCTTATAACACTATTTCCACCATACAGTGATTACATATTACATAAAAACTGCACTAAACAAAACAGAAAGATATTACCAATGATACCATTACATAATACCGCCACATCATGACCCCTAACACTACAATCCTATAACAGAGTGCAGTTACATCCAGTGACTCACCGGGGGCGTCTTCTCCGATCAGAGTCTGTCACCTTTTCTTTTTCTCTCCATCCAGCCTGGGCCACCTTGAAGTCTTCTCCTGGCTGTGAATCTTCTCTCCAGAATCTGCCAAATATTTAAGGCTCCAACACATACAGTAGTTAGGTCCCTTGTACCCCTATACAGTAGTTACACCCCTCTGTACCCCTACATAGTTACACCCCTCTGTGCCTCCATAGTTTTAAGGTGTCCCTGTAGTATATAGACCCTCATGTGCTCCTCCAGTTATATACAGCCCTCCTGTGCGCTTCCCCATTAGTATATAGCCCCCCTGTGCACTCTCCCCAGTAGTATATAGCCCCCCTGTGCTCTCCCACAATAGTATATAGCCCCCCTGTGCTCTCCCACAATAGTATATAGCCCCCTGTGCTCTCCCACAATAGTATATAGCCCCCCTGTGCTCTCCCCCCAATAGTATATAGCCCCCCTGTGCTCTCCCCAATAGTATATAGCCCCCCTGTGCTCTCCCCAATATATAGCCCCCCTGTGCTCTCCCCCATAGTATATAGACCCCTGTGCTCCCAAATAGTATATAGCCCCCCTGTGCGCTCTCCCATTAGTATATAGCTCCCCGTGCTCTCCCACAATAGTATATAGCCCCCCTGTGCTCTCCCACAATAGTATATAGCCCCCCCTGTGCTCTCCCCCCAATATTATATAGCCCCCCTGTGCTCTCCCCCCAATAGTATATAGCCCCCTGTGCTCCCCCATAGTATATAGCCCCCTCTGCTCCCCCATAGTATATAGCCCCCTGTGCTCCCCCATAGTATATAGCCCCCTGTGCTCCCCCATAGTATATAGCCCCCTGTACTCCCCCATAGTGTATAGCCCCCTGTGCTCCTACATAGTATATAGCCCCCTGTGCTCCCCCATAGTATATAGCCCCCTGTGCTCCCCCATAGTATATAGCCCCCTGTGCTCCCCCATAGTATATAGCCCCCTGTGCTCCCCCATAGTATATAGCTCCCCCATAGTATATAGCCCCCTGTGCTCCCCAGTAGAATATAGCCCCCTGTGCTCCCCCATAGTATATAGCTCCCCTGTGCTCCCCCATAGTATATAGCTCCCCTGTGCTCCCCCATAGTATATAGCCCCCTGTGCTCCCCATAGTATATAGCTCCCCCATAGTATATAGCCCCCTGTGCTCCCCAGTAGAATATAGCCCCCTGTGCTCCCCCATAGTATATAGCTCCCCTGTGCTCCCCCATAGTATATAGCTCCCCTGTGCTCCCCCATAGTATATAGCCCCCTGTGCTCCCCCATAGTATATAGCTCCCCTGTGCTCCCCCATAGTATATAGCTCCCCTGTGCTCCCCAGTAGTATAAGGCTCCCCTGTGCTCCCCCATAGTATATAGCTCCCCTGTGCTCCCCCATAGTATATAGCCCCCTGTGCTCCCCCATAGTATATAGCTCCCCTGTGCTCCCCCATAGTATATAGCCCCCTGTGCTCCCCCATAGTATATAGCCCCCTGTGCTCCCCCATAGTATATAGCCCCCTGTGCTCCCCCATAGTATATAGCCCCCTGTGCTCCCCAGTAGAATATAGCCCCCTGTGCTCCCCCATAGTATATAGCTCCCCTGTGCTCCCCAGTAGTATAAGGCTCCCCTGTGCTCCCCCATAGTATATAGCTCCCCTGTGCTCCCCCATAGTATATAGCCCCCTGTGCTCCCCCATAGTATATAGCCCCCTGTGCTCCCCCATAGTATATAGCCCCCTGTGCTCCCCCATAGTATATAGCTCCCCTGTGCTCCCCCATAGTATATAGCCCCCTGTGCTGCCCCATAGTATATAGCCCCCTGTGCTCCCCCATAGTATATAGCTCCCCTGTGCTCCCCCATAGTATATAGCTCCCCTGTGCTCCCCCATAGTATATAGCTCCCCTGTGCTCCCCCATAGTATATAGCCCCCTGTGCTCCCCCATAGTATATAGCCCCCTGTGCTCCCCCATAGTATATAGCCCCCTGTGCTCCCCAGTAATATATAGCCCCCTGTGCTCCCCCATAGTATATAGCTCCCCTGTGCTCCCCCATAGTATATAGCCCCCTGTGCTCCCCCATAGTATATGTGCTCCCCCTCCCATATAACATTGAAAAAAACAAACACTGTTACTCACCTAGGTCCACGCGTTCCTCTTCTCTTCCCTCTTGTGGCCGCACTTCCTGTGGTCACAAGAGGCTGCACTCCCCTTACCCTCGCGCCGACGCTCCAGTGACGTCGGGCGCTAGAGGGAGAGTGCGGCCTCTTGTGACCGCAGGAAGTGCGGCCACAAGAGTGACTGACAGGGAGGGAGCCAATGGCTCTCTCTCTGTCAGTAACGCTGCCGCTGAAGCGCTGAAGCGCCGCAGCAGCGGCAGCAGCGGCGGACGGGGGGGCCTGCAGGGGGCGCCATGGAGGGGTAAGTAGATTACCCATCCATGGCGCTCCCCCCTGACAGGCTGGTGGCCGGAGCCCTGTGTGACCGCACTGGTCGCACATAGCAACGGCCGGCCTGCTCGGGGGGGCCCCTTTAACCAGTGGGCCCGGTGCACGTGCACCATGTGCCCTCTGGTTAAAGCGGCCCTGCCTATACACCATATGCCCTGACCCTATCTGCCTCTCACCAGTCATGCGCGGTAACTATAGGGGGGTTACCAGTAAGGATCACTTCTAAGCTGCTATCAGACGGTCCCCAGCACCGGACCATACACAGCCGGGCAGCCCGCATCCCCCGGAGACCGGAACCCCCCATAACAGAGAAGTAACCGCAGGGCCCCTAGTCACCTGCAGTGTGCGGCTCCGGCGCGTCTCCTCCGCTGTGTGTTGTGCTCCGGTTGTCATGGCAGCCTCGTGTACACTGCTCTGTAGCCGCTCCGGCTCCACATAGGACGGCGGAGGAGAGCGGGCACCGGGCTCACTGGTAGGCTGCTATCCCACTGTATGCCCCCCGCCTGGGGTTACCGAGTCCCCTTCCTATCTGATCGGGGCAGCGCTGTATAGGGGCTCACTGCTTAGTATTGGGGTGCTGGGGGGTGACTCCTCTGTACTATAGGGGTGCTGGGGAGGGGTGACTCCTCTGTAGTATTGGGGTGCTGGGGATGACTGCTCTGTAGTATAGGGGTGCTGGGGATGACTGCTCTGTACTATAGGGGTGCTGGGGGGGGTGACTCCTCTGTAGTATTGGGGTGCTGGGGATGACTGCTCTGTACTATAGGGGTGCTGGGGGGGGGGTGACTCCTCTGTAGTATTGGGGTACTGGGGATAACTGCTCTGTAGTATAGGGGTGCTGGGGATGACTGCTCTGTAGTATAGGGGTGCTGGGGATGACTGCTCTGTAGTATAGGGGTGCTGGGGATGACTGCTCTATAGTATTGGGGTGCTGGGGATGACTGCTGTGTAGTATTGGGGTGCTGGGGATGAATGCTCTGTAGTATAGGGGTGCTGGGGATGACTGCTGTGTAGTATTGGGGTGCTGGGGATGACTGCTGTGTAGTATTGGGGTGCTGGGGATGAATGCTCTGTAGTATTGGGGTGCTGGGATGACTCCTCTGTACTATAGGGGTGCTGGGGGGGGTGACTCCTCTGTAGTATTGGGGTGCTGGGGATGACTGCTCTGTACTATAGGGGTGCTAGGGGGGGTGACTCCTCTGTAGTATTGGGGTGCTGGGGATGACTGCTCTGTAGTATAGGGGTGCTGGAGATAACTGCTCTGTAGTATTGGGGTACTGGGGATAACTGCTCTGTAGTATTGGGGTGCGGGGATGACTGCTCTATAGTATTGGGGTGCGGGGGATGACTGCTCTGTAGTATTGGGGTGCTGGGGATGACTGCTCTGTAGTATTGGGGTGCTGGGGATGATTGCTCTGTAGTATTGGGGTGCGGGGGATGACTGCTCTGTAGTATTGGGGTGCTGGGGATGACTGCTCTGTAGTATTGGGGTGCTGGGGATGACTGCTCTGTAGTATAGGGGTGCTGGGAATGACTGCTCTGTACTATAGGGGTGCTGGGGATGACTGCTCTGTAGTATTGGGGTGCTGGAGATGACTGCTCTATAGTATTGGGGTGCAGGGGATGACTGCTCTGTAGTATTGGGGTGCTGGGGATGACTGCTCTATAGTATTGGGGTGCTGGGGATGACTGCTCTGTAGTATTGGGGGGTGACTCCTCTGTACTATAGGGGTGCTGGGGATGACTGCTCTGTAGTATTGGGGTGCTGGGGATGACTGCTCTATAGTATTGGGGTGCTGGGGATGATTGCTCTGTAGTATTGGGGTGCGGGGGATGACTGCTCTGTAGTATTGGGGTGCTGGGGATGAATGCTCTGTAGTATTGGGGTGCTGGGGATGACTGCTCTATAGTATTGGGGTGCGGGGGATGACTGTTCTGTAGTATGGGGGTGCTGGGGATGACTGCTCTATAGTATTGGGGTGCGGGGGATGACTGCTCTGTAGTATTGGGGTGCTGGGGGGATGACTGCTCTGTAGTATTGGGGTGCTGGGGATGACTATATAGTATTGGGGTGCTGGGGATAACTGCTCTATAGTATTGGGGTGCGGGGGATGACTGACTGCTCTGTAGTATAGGGGTGCTGGGGATGATTGCTCCTTAGTATTGGGGTTCTGGGGATGACTGCTCTGTAGTATTGTGGTGCTGGGGATGACTGCTCTGTAGTATTGGGGTGCTGGGGATAACTGCTCTGTAGTATTGGGGTACTGGGGATGACTGCTCTGTAGTATAGGGGTGCTGGGGATGATTGCTCCTTAGTATTGGGGTTCTGGGGATGACTGCTCTGTAGTATTGGGGTGCTGGGGATGACTGCTCTGTACTATAGGGGTGCTGGGGATGACTGCTCTGTAGTATTGGGGTGCAGGGGATGACTGCTCTGTAGTATTGGGGTGCTAGGGATGACTGCTCTGTAGTATAGGGGTGCTGGGGATGATTGCTCCTTAGTATTGGGGTTCTGGGGATGACTGCTCTGTAGTATAGGGGTGCTGGGGATGACTGCTCTGTAGTATTTGGGTGCTGGGGATGACTGCTCTGTAGTATTGGGGTGCGGGGATGACTGCTCTGTAGTATAGGGGTGCTGGGGATGACTGCTGTGTGGTATTGGGATGCTGGGGATGACTGCTCTATAGTATTAGGGTGCTGGGGATGACTGCTCTATAGTATTGGGGTGCAGGGGATGACTGCTGTGTAGTATTGGGGTTCTGGGGGATGACTGCTGTGTAGTATTGGGGTGCTGGGGATGACTGCTGTGTAGTATTGGGGTTCTGAGGATGACTGCTGTGTAGTATTGGGGTGCTGGGGATGACTGCTCCATAGTTTTGGGGTGCAGGGGATGACTGCTGTGTAGTATTGGCGTTCTGGGGAAGACTGCTCTGTAGTATTGGGGTGCTGGGGATGACTGCTCTGTAGTATAGGGGTTCTGGGAATGACTGCTCTGTACTATAGGGGTGCTGGGGATGACTGCTCTGTAGTATTGGGGTGCTGGGGATGACTGCTCTATAGTATTGGGGTGCAGGGGATGACTGCTCTGTAGTATTGGGGTGCTGGGGATGACTGCTCTATAGTATTGGCGTGCTGGGGTTGACTGCTGTGTAGTATTGGGGTGCTGGGGATGACTGCTCTGTAGTATTGGGGTGCTGGGGATGACTGCTCTATAGTATTGGGGTGCGGGGGATGACTGTTCTGTAGTATGGGGGTGCTGGGGATGACTGCTCTATAGTATTGGGGTGCGGGGGGATGACTGCTCTGTAGTATTGGGGTACTGGGGGATGACTGCTCTGTAGTATTGGGGTGCTGGGGATGACTATATAGTATTGGGGTGCTGGGGATAACTGCTCTATAGTATTGGGGTGCGGGGGATGACTGACTGCTCTGTAGTATAGGGGTGCTGGGGATGATTGCTCCTTAGTATTGGGGTTCTGGGGATGACTGCTCTGTAGTATTGTGGTGCTGGGGATGACTGCTCTGTAGTATTGGGGTGCTGGGGATGACTTCTCTATAGTATTGGGGTGCTGGGGGATGACTGCTCTATAGTATTGGGGTGCGGGGGATGACTGTTCTGTAGTATTGGGGTGCTGGGGATAACTGCTCTATAGTATTGGGGTGCGGGGGATGACTGCCAGTAGTGGATTATAACAGGGGCGTTTCGGGCGGCAGCCCGGGGCCCTGAGCTCCTGAGGGGCCCATGACCACCCAAAAAGACTTATACTTTCAGTGGTGTACTGTCTCCTGGCTACACTTCCGCCATGATTTGCAAAAATCACTGTTTTTTATGGCAATTTTGCACAAATCAGGTCATCATGACATTATCTGTCCTGTACTATGAACGCCAGGCTAGTGCGGCCATAGTTACAGTGGGGTGGAGGGCCCAGGCTTGGTGAACAGCCCGGGGCCTATGGTAAAGTTAATCCGCCCCTGATGACTGCTCTGTAGTATTGGGGTGCGGGGATGACTGCTCTGTAGTATTGGGGTGCTGGGGATGACTGCTTTGTAGTATTGGGGTGCTTCGGATGACTGCTCTGTAGTTTTGGGGTACTGGGGATTACTGCTCTGTAGTATTGGGGTGCGGGGGATGACTGCTCTGTAGTATTGGGGTGCTGGGGGATGACTGCTCTGTAGTATTGGGGTGCTGGGATGACTGCTCTGTAGTATTGGGGTACTGGGGATGACTGCTCTGTAGTATTGGGGTGCTAGGGATGACTGCTCTGTAGTATTGGGGTTCTGGGGATGACTGCTCTGTAGTATAGGGGTGCTGGGGATGACTGCTCTGTAGTATTTGGGTGCTGGGGATGACTGCTCTGTAGTATTGGGGTGCGGGGATGACTGCTCTGTAGTATAGGGGTGCTGGGGATGACTGCTGTGTAGTATTGGGATGCTGGGGATGACTGCTCTATAGTATTGGGGTGCTGGGGATGACTGCTCTATAGTATTGGGGTGCAGGGGATGACTGCTGTGTAGTATTGGGGTTCTGGGGATGACTGCTGTGTAGTATTGGGGTGCTGGGGATGACTGCTGTGTAGTATTGGGGTGCTTCGGATGACTGCTCTGTAGTTTTGGGGTACTGGGGATTACTGCTCTGTAGTATTGGGGTGCGGGGGATGACTCCTCTGTAGTATTGGGGTGCTGGGGGATGACTGCTCTGTAGTATTGGGGTGCTGGGATGACTGCTCTGTAGTATTGGGGTACTGGGGATGACTGCTCTGTAGTATTGGGGTGCTAGGGATGACTGCTCTGTAGTATTGGGGTTCTGGGGATGACTGCTCTGTAGTATAGGGGTGCTGGGGATGACTGCTCTGTAGTGTTTGGGTGCTGGGGATGACTGCTCTGTAGTATTGGGGTGCGGGGATGACTGCTCTGTAGTATAGGGGTGCTGGGGATGACTGCTGTGTAGTATTGGGATGCTGGGGATGACTGCTCTATAGTATTGGGGTGCTGGGGATGACTGCTCTATAGTATTGGGGTGCAGGGGATGACTGCTGTGTAGTATTGGGGTTCTGGGGATGACTGCTGTGTAGTATTGGGGTGCTGGGGATGACTGCTGTGTAGTATTGGGGTGCTTCGGATGACTGCTCTGTAGTTTTGGGGTACTGGGGATTACTGCTCTGTAGTATTGGGGTGCGGGGGATGACTGCTCTGTAGTATTGGGGTGCTGGGGGATGACTGCTCTGTAGTATTGGGGTGCTGGGATGACTGCTCTGTAGTATTGGGGTACTGGGGATGACTGCTCTGTAGTATTGGGGTGCTAGGGATGACTGCTCTGTAGTATTGGGGTTCTGGGGATGACTGCTCTGTAGTATAGGGGTGCTGGGGATGACTGCTCTGTAGTATTTGGGTGCTGTGGATGACTGCTCTGTAGTATTGGGGTGCGGGGATGACTGCTCTGTAGTATAGGGGTGCTGGGGATGACTGCTGTGTAGTATTGGGGTGCTGGGGATGACTGCTGTGTAGTATTGGGATGCTGGGGATGACTGCTCTATAGTATTGGGGTGCTGGGGATGACTGCTCTATAGTATTGGGGTGCAGGGGATGACTGCTGTGTAGTATTGGGGTTCTGGGGATGACTGCTGTGTAGTATTGGGGTGCTGGGGATGACTGCTGTGTAGTATTGGGGTTCTGAGGATGACTGCTGTGTAGTATTGCGGTGCTGGGGATGACTGCTCCATAGTTTTCGGGTGCAGGGGATGACTGCTGTGTAGTATTGGCGTTCTGGGGAAGACTGCTCTGTAGTATTGGGGTGCGGGGGATGACTGCTCTGTAGTATTGGGGTGTGGGGGATGACTGCTCTGTAGTATAGGGGTGCTGGGGATGACTGCTCTGTAGTATTGGGGTGCTGGGGATGATTGCTCTGTAGTATTGGGTGCTGGGGATGACTGCTCTGTAGTATAGGGGTGCTGGGGATGACTGCTCTGTAGTATTGGGGTGCAGGGGATGACTGCTCTGTAGTATTGGGGTGCAGGGGATGACTGCTCTGTAGTATTGGGGTGCAGGGGATGATTTCTGTGTAGTATAGGGGTGCTGGGGATGACTGCTGTGTAGTATTGGGGTGCAGGGGATGACTGCTCTGTAGTATTGGGGTGCGGGGGATGACTGCTCTGTAGTATTGGGGTGCGGGGGATGACTGCTCTGTAGTATAGGGGTGCTGGGGATGACTGCTCTATAGTATTGGGGTGCAGGGGATGACTGCTGTGTAGTATTGGGGTTCTGGGGATGACTGCTGTGTAGTATTGGGGTGCTGGGGATGACTGCTCTATAGTATTGGGGTGCTGGGGATGACTGCTCTGTAGTATAGGGGTGCTGGGGATGACTGCTCTGTAGTATAGGGGTGCTGGGGATGACTGCTCTATAGTATTGGGGTTCTGGGGATGACTGCTGTGTAGTATTGGGGTGCTGGGGATGACTGCTGTGTAGTATTGGGGTTCTGAGGATGACTGCTGTGTAGTATTGCGGTGCTGGGGATGACTGCTCCATAGTTTTCGGGTGCAGGGGATGACTGCTGTGTAGTATTGGCGTTCTGGGGAAGACTGCTCTGTAGTATTGGGGTGCGGGGGATGACTGCTCTGTAGTATTGGGGTGTGGGGGATGACTGCTCTGTAGTATAGGGGTGCTGGGGATGACTGCTCTGTAGTATTGGGGTGCTGGGGATGATTGCTCTGTAGTATTGGGTGCTG
This sequence comes from Dendropsophus ebraccatus, assembly GCF_027789765.1. Lineage (NCBI taxonomy): Eukaryota > Metazoa > Chordata > Amphibia > Anura > Hylidae > Dendropsophus > Dendropsophus ebraccatus. The sequence continues at coordinate 77,976,755 of NC_091459.1, read as the reverse complement.
GGGATGACTGCTCTGTAGTATAGGGGTGCTGGGGATGACTGCTCTGTAGTATTGGGGTGCAGGGGATGACTGCTCTGTAGTATTGGGGTGCAGGGGATGACTGCTCTGTAGTATTGGGGTGCAGGGGATGATTTCTGTGTAGTATAGGGGTGCTGGGGATGACTGCTGTGTAGTATTGGGGTGCAGGGGATGACTGCTCTGTAGTATTGGGGTGCGGGGGATGACTGCTCTGTAGTATTGGGGTGCGGGGGATAACTGCTCTGTAGTATATGGGTGCTGGGGATTACTGCTCTGTAGTATTTGGGTGCTGGGTATGACCTAAGTTGGACTTATGAACATGGTTCCACAAAGCTAGACCCTTAGTAACGTAGTTGCTGGGCCTCGCTCCTTAATATGACTGCAGAGTTTAGTCCTGTCTCTGTATTTCTTACCACTTCACCTTGACAGTATAGTCATATGCGAGGAAGTAGCTGTCGTTGAGACATCGCTGTAGTAATTATTTCTTATTATTCTGTTGTTGTTTTTTTCTAACAGTATATGTAAGCCAGAATGGCCACCATGCCTGACCTCCCACCTGGTAAGACGTTCAGTGTTCGCTTCTCAAATGCAGTCACATCTGTTTTCTTAGACGCCAATGAGCAGCTTTGGGAGACTGTTCAAGTGAACCAAGAATGTGACACGTCTAACCCTGAGAAATACCGCATCCTCTTCATGGATTCTGCTCAACAGCAGCTCATGGAGGTCCCTATGTCCGTTCTAGATCTTAAAGACCTTGAAGAACTGCACTTAGAGAAGAACCATATTGAAGTCATCCCAAAAGAGATTAGGCATTTTATGAATATCAAAGTCCTCTACCTGAATAACAACAATATTATTAACATTTGTGAGGAACTCGGAGAGCTAAAGAATCTTCAGAGTTTAGACCTTAGCAGCAACCCCCTCAATACCAGCTCATTGGATGTCATAAGCAAGATCCATCAACTTCGAGAGCTGAGACTGTACAACATTAACCTGGAGGAGTTCCCAGTTGAGCTTTGTAAACACCTCCATCATTTACAACTGCTTGGCCTATCCAACAACAATCTAAAGTCTCTCCCACCAGAGATTACTAATCTCATACACCTCAGAGAGATCTATTTGCAGAATAATGCCTTTAAGTTATTTCCCTTGCAGATATGTGCTCTGAGTGCTCTGGAGGTTGTGGATCTAGAAAAAAATAAGTTGACTTCTCTCCCTGTTGAAATTGGATCATTATACAATATTATTAAACTGTTCATTAGTTCCAATAGGCTTTCCTGCATCCCAAAGACACTTTGTCAGTGCAAGAAGTTGTCTGTTCTTGACCTTTCTGGAAATCGCCTGCACAAACTTCCTCATGGGATCTGTGAACTGAACGAGCTGAATGAACTTGGACTGTCAGATAATCAGATGAAAAAGCTGTCATCCAGGATATGTCAGCTGCAATCCCTTAGTGTTCTCTATCTGAAAAACACTGGCTTGTCTACATTACCTGCTGCATTTACAAAGCTAGAATCTCTAAAAATACTAGATCTCAGCCAAAACAGTTTTACTGATCTCCCCCCAGAAATTTGTGGTCTCAGGCAGCTTGAAGTCTTATCGATGGATGATAATTTAATAAGCATGGTAAGACTGTATGAAATATTCTTTAGAGGACATTGATTCTGGCGGAGGTTCCAGAAGTCAGAACTGAGGAGATAGTGGCGATATGCCAGCACTTTATACAATATTACAAGCCTCACTCATGTGATAATTTTAGCCTTTAAAGGAGAAGTCCGGCGAAAATTTTTATTACACTATTGTATTGCCCCTCAAAAGTTATACAAATCACCAATATACACTTATTACGGGAAATGCTTATAAAGTGTTTTTTTCCCTGCACTTACTACTGCATCAAGGCTTCACTTCCTGGATAAAATGGTGATGTCACAACCAGGGCTGTATTTACCACCAGGCACTATGGTCCGGTGTGCCTAGGGCAGGAACAGGGGGACCGAAACAACTTTTTCTTTCCTACCTCCTGTTTAGACTTGCCAGTAAATCTGGTGTCTTTTCGGGGGGGATGGGGGGGAGTAGGGTGTTATTGGTCAGGTCTGGTATGGCAGTGGCCAGACACCTATTGTTTACCACATGAGGGTCTGGTTTCGGCTGCATGTGGTGACATACAGTAAATGTGGGAACACGGCCTAAGACTAATCAGATATCAATATGATGTTCACAAACTGAAAAATCATGACGCTAATTGGTGAGTGAAGATGGGGCATCTTCAGGTTTAGTGCCCAGGGCAGCAGCAGCTTTCACGACCTGTGGGTGGCTGTGGCTGTTGGAGAGGATGATGGCAGGGGGATGCTCAGTGTCCCTCCAGTGCCCTGTATCCCTCAGTGTCTCCCTGCCATCATCCTCTCCAGCAGCCACAGCCCGCACAGCTCTGGGAGGCGGGTCGTGACATCACCATTTTATCCAGGAAGTAAAGCCTTGATGCAGTAGTAAGTGCAGGGAAAAAAGCACTTTATATGCATTTCCCGTATTAAGTGTATATTACGAATTTGTATACCTATTGGGGGGCAATACAATACTTTAATAAAAAATTTCACTGGACTTCTCCATTAAGTAGAAAGAATTATAATACATCATCCCAACCATACTTAGGACTACAAGTATTTTTATTATATAATATTTTTCACCAGATTTCACCATGTTGCCATATGTGCAGATGAACAGCTTCCTTACTTCATAGCCAGACCTCAAAGGGGTACTTTAAGCAGTCAGCTGTTTTTTATATATATTGCTGGTGCTGCACAGAAAATTACAACCAACCTATATTCACTAGAGATGAGTGAATACTGTATACTGTATAATTACTGTATATTCCCTCATCTCTAATATTCACCCAACACACTCCCACAGGGGTCCTCCTGTGACATCTTCAGGTCCGCCAATGAACACTCTGGCTGCTACTTCTGTAACGGGCTCATCCTGGCAGTTGTCCCACTGCGTTGTCCCTGCTGTCACAGCTGAGACAAGTCCATCTCAGAAGTAGTGTCCAGACCATTCAGCGGGGGAACCAAAGATCTCACAATATGATCCCCGAGAGACTTGGTAGGTGAGTATGGATTGGTGGTTATTTTCTGTGCAGCCCTAGCAATATATAAAATAACAAGCTGAATGTCTGGAGTACCCCTTTTAATTAGAAATAACTATATGTTATATATTTGTTTTACGTTTCTTTCATAGAGTTCTATAACTTTGTAATATAAAATCATTGAAGGAAATGTATGCAGTAGAAATGAGCAAACCTCAAGCATGCTTGCGTTCATCCGAACGTGAATGTGTGGCACTTGATTACCAGCAGCAGCCCTAGAGAGTTCTGGAAAACATAGATGGTGCCTATGGCTGTATCCATATTTTCTAAGCAGCCTTGGAATCCAACTTCTTCAGCTGTTGGTAGTCAAATGCTGCACGCTTGGATTCGGAGGGACCCAAGAATGCTCAAGTTGCTCTCATCTCTAGTATGTATGCAATTGCATTTGCAATATGTGGACCAAGGCTAACAATAGTCTTTATTTTCTGAAATTTTTAGATTTATTAAAGCCTGTGCAGAAGAGCAAGGCAGCAGTTACCCCATAGCAACCAATCAGATTGCTTCTTTCATTTTTTGAATATGAGGCCTCTGAAAAATGAAAGATAGAATCTGATTGGTTCCTATGGGGAACTGCCTCACTGTTCCCCTACACAAGTTTTGATAAATCTCTCCCTCTTTGTGTCGTCTTTATAACATGACAACCACAGTACCTTCCAGTTGTTCTAATCTTCCATATCCTTACTACATAATCCATTTATACAGAGTATTACAAAGTCACAACTCTATAATGATGCCAAGTCATGTCATGTAATGGCAGGAGGCAGACAGTCTTGCAAAGTTTTGCAACTTGGCCACTTTCCCCCTACTGTTGTCTCCACATTGGGTGGGGTTTTGAAACTCAGTTCCATTGAAGTAAATGGAGCTTAATTGCAAACCACACCTGAACTGGAGACAACAATAGGGGGAAAAGTGGCCATGTTTTTGTAGCGCTTGATAACCCCTTTAACCCACTGGTAAAATCTTTCATATTCCCAATGTACCCTGCCTTACAATGCCTCACACTTATCAAGAGACCCAAGACTCTCAATAATCGTGGCACATCCATTATTCTCCATGTGCTAAATTTTGATACCTATACCAGCTAACAACTGCTGTAGATTTCAGACATAATTTATAATAGTTTCTGGTGTAAATTATAGTAAATTTATCATGGCGCTTGTCGCCTTGTCTCCATAAGAAAAAGGAAAAAGTCACAAATTTTCATTGAAATCGAAGCATGCTAAAACTTTTGTGTCTTTTGTACACCAGAATACTGGCAAACATGCCGAGATAAATCCTTCTTATTCTAGATTACACCAGAAGTGCGATCCCTAGAAAAATTGTCATATTTTGGAATCACTGGGAACAGATTTACTGCTTTTCCTCAAGAAGTCTTGCAGCTCGAGTCTTTGGAAAAGCTTTATATTGGACAAGATCGTGGTGTGCGACTTACAAGTTTACCTGACAACATTTACATGCTGAAGGTAAAACCAAAATAATATTTTATATATAGATTTTTTAATATAATGTTATAATGTAAGAATTGTAATGTTATGATGTAAGAACCACACAAGTGTTGGTGCCCATATCAAAGACATGGACATAGATAAGCTGCTACATACTTTCAGTACACTGGATGTCATGTTTTGTTATGTTTCTATGAATGAGAGCAGGGATATTGTTGGTCCCATCCAGGGTTTAAAAGAATTGTACATTGAAAACAATAATCTGGAATTCCTTCCATCCACATTGAACTTGCTGCACAACCTTGAAGTTTTGGATTGCCGCAATAATAACCTGAAGAAGCTACCAGACACCATATGTCAACTTCATGGTAAAGTAGTTTTTCTTATAAGTACAATACTTGATGTTATAATTTTACAATTTACTAAGTAACAAAAAACAAGTATTTCGTTCACAGCTTTGCAAAAATTGCTTCTACAAAATAACCAGCTGACCAGTCTACCAGACAATTTGGACATGTTACACAACCTAGATCTGCTCCTACTAGAAGGAAACCCATTGGTAGATCCACCTATAGAGGTGTGCAGTCCCGGGAAAACTGCGGTATGGGAATACTTAAAAGAAAAAAGGCGAAGGCATGCATTAGCTACAAAGGTATCTATAATGTTGTAATCTCATATGGTGTGATTTCTTCACTTGATATTGAACCCTTAAAGCAATTCTCTACTCAATCATCTTTGGCACCTGCCTGCTAAGCTTATACAAGACATTATTTTGCTACATTGTCTGTTTTATGGTCAGTAGCTTGTGATGCACAAAGCAACACCTAGTGGCCTTAGCTAGTATATTAACAAGGCTTTGTTCATGAAGGAGCCTATAAATATTAGATGGCTGTCAGCCAAACCTACCTGTTCAAGCAAACCTAACCATCTAATGTATATGAGGGTGCCCTGACTATCCTTGTGGAAGATGTTAGAAGAATAAAAGGAGTGGGCATTCTGGGTTTCAACATGCTAGATGCTTTGTTCTCTCTGGACATATGCCGCCAACAAAACTGTCTGGTGGCAGCCTATCTCACACTCTCCATTGAGAACATATCAACACTTATCTGAGTATGCATGTATACAAGGTGGGATGGGAAGGAATAGCTGTCAGCTAAGCAAATATTTGCTGACATGTATCTAAATATATGGTTGCCTTATGGTCACCTCTGCATATTCTTGGTCACCTCTAGTTTCTATCCTGTCAGGGTTCTGTTCCTTTCTAGTATACTACATAATGAGTTCCTGAATAGAATTGGATACCTGACAGATCCACCGTAAAGGTCCTATTAGACAAAGCAATTTTTAACGATCGCAAGCGAAATTGTTTATCGTTAGCCTGATATTGTTCACCATATTACACAGAATGATAGCCATTAGGGTCCATTTACACAGAAACATTATCTGACAGATTACACTGGCCAACAAATTTTCAAAAGTTGTTTGGTTCCGAAATAAAATTATCCATTTCTTAATGATTTTTATGTGCTGAAAGGAAAAATGTTAATTGGCTCTAGTTTCTATGATATGGAAGAGTTCTCATGTTACTGTTTTGTGAATTGTATAGAATACAGTAAAATAGCCGACATATATATTACTTCTTCAATCATAAAGAAGCAAGTTTACTGTTCATAAACTTTTTAAATATATTCATCGGAAACTTAGTTCTATCTGAAATCAACTACAATTTACCGGCAGATTTAAGAATTTTTACAAATTAATTATGTTTATTGAACTCTGGAATGTAGCTCCTTATTCAATGGCTTCTCAGTGCATTTACACATGTCTTTTGTATTCATACATGGGATTGTCTCTGATAACTGTCTGATAACAGTAATCTGCAAGCATTGATGGGTTTAATTGAGGCTAGGTTCACACTGCGTTTTTGCAATTTTGCAAAAAAACGGATGAAAAAAATGGATGCATTTGTGTGCATCTGTTTTGATTCATTTTTCCATTGACTTCCATTGTAAAACAAAACGGATCTTTTTTTTTTAACGGACACAAAAACGTAGCTGATACTACTTTTGTGTCCGTCAAAAAAAGGATCCGTTTTGATCCGTTTTTTGTTTTTTTTTTGTAATGGAAGTCAATGGGAGAACGGAAGCACACAAATACATACGTTTTTGTTCATCCATTTTTTGCACAAAAAAAAAAACGGATTTCAAAAATACAGAGTGAACCTAGCCTTACCCTGATACCTTTTTTCCATATTGGTCATTCTAAGATGATACAATATACCAGTTGATGATGCAATACTGATGATGCAAACTTTTCCCAGTATTGTATCACAAGCTGTGAGAAATATAAAAAACTAGAAAATGTACCCGGCGCTGCCAGGGTATAAAGTGTCAGTGTGTTAATTAGATTTGTTCTAAGGTGCCCAGGAGGCCAAGCTAAAGGTATTGTTTCATCTGAGTTAATCAGTGAAATTAGTGTATACCTGTAGTGCATAGTTGGAGGGGTTCTGTATACCCACAATGTATAGTTTTTAGGGGTCTCGCATATCTGTAGTGCATAGTTGGGGGGGGCTGTATACCTATAGTGTATAGTTGGGGGGTCCTGTATACATGTAATGTGTAGTTGGGGGGGCTGTATACCTGTAGTGTATAGTTGAGGGAGGTCCTGTATACCTGCAGTGTACAGTTGGTGAAGGTCCTGTATACCTGTACTGTATAGTTCGGGGGTCCTGTATACCTGTAGTATATAGTTGGTGCTGTATACCTGTAATGTATAGTTGGTGGAGGTCTTGTATACCTGTAGTATATAGTTTGGGGGTCCTGTATACATGTAGTGCATAGTTTGAAGGTCCTGTATAACTGTAGTATAGAGTTGGTGGAGGTCCTGTATACCTGTAGTGTATAGTTTGGGGTCCTATATACCTGTAGTATATAGTTGGTGGAGTTCCTGTATACCTGTAGTATATAGCTTTGGGGTCCTGTATACCTGTAGTGTATAGTTTGGGGTCCTGTATACCTGTAGTATAGAGTTGGTGAAGGTGCTCTATACCTGTAGTATATAGTTGGTGGAGTTCCTGTATACCTGTAGGGTATAGGTTTGGGGTCCTGTATACCTGTAGTGTATAGTTTGGGGTCCTGTATACCTGTAGTATATAGTTGGTGGAGGTCCTGTATACCTGAAGTATACCTGAATTTGATATAACAATAATTCGCACAATAATCATCCTGTGCAATAGGGCTCTAAGTCAGAGAAGCCATCAAGATGAACAGATTAGTCGTATTAGTTATGGCTCTTGTAAAAACAGAAGTCATGGCACCAGCATGAACAGAGCTTTCCATGCTTATACACTGGGGAGGAGATATTTCATAGGCCAGTCTAAAACTGAAATGTTCAATTTGGAACATCTTTGCCTGCCATTATCATGTTCTAGCCTAAAACGTATTAAGTAAATACATGCATATATACATAAATAATTTGTCAGATTATCCTTGGCCACACCACACCCACTAAACAACACACATTTTTATACATTTTAAGTCAAGAAAAGCAGTAAAATCATAAATTATAGCGTAAATATGTTGACCTCTGATTCACGACTTTTGTACACTATAAGGCCAGGTTCACACTACGTATAACACTGGCCATTCTGTTACCTGGCTGGGTCACAGAACGGCCGGTGTTAGTGAAGCTTCTGGTGAATTCAGATGCCTGCATCCCAATTCACTGCTGCACACAATGTACACTCCATTGTGTGAACTGACATGTTCTCTGTGGCTGTTATTCAATGGATGTCATGTCAGTTTTTTTGTGCGGCCGGATGGAAACTCTGGCGGGGACTTATGAATACCGGCATACAAGTACACCAGTCTTATATCAGGCCCCGACCCCTTTTCCCCAGCAGGATTCACTAAGAGGCGCACGCCTCTTAGTGAATCTGGCCGCTGGGCGCCTGCAGCGGCGCCTGGCATACTAAATCTACACCTGCTTCCAGCAGTCGTAGATTTGCACCATGATTTACGCCTGTGAGCAATGAGACGTGGGAAGAGGCCACGACTCCTCCCCGCCTTGTCACCCCCCAGGCTCCCCCATTGGGCAAGCGGAGCATACGGCAGGCATACGCCAGGGAGAAGGGGCAAATCTGCTCCTTGTCCCTGGCGTACGCCTCGGGTGGACCTTTCGTAAATGTCACCCTATGTGTATACGCTCTGGCCGGGATTCCATTCATTCACATACAAATTGCAACAACGGCTGTGATTTATACAAAACATATGTTGTGTGAACATAGCCCAATAGTGGTGCAGATATAGTAACAGATTACCCCTCATGTGGTCACTGATACTGGAAACCACTAAGAAGGAATAGGTCATCGCAATATGCAAAAGAGGAGATTTGCAAGACTGCAGCGTATTACAAGACATATCACTGATAGTAACTATGTGTCAGGAACCGGTGACACCAGACACACAGAGACAGTGAGCCCTAAGCTCAGCCCCGCCCACTGACTCTACCTACTTGCCCCCCCTAGGCTAAACCCTAGGGCAGCAACTGGGCGGCGGTCCCTGTACTGACTTGGTGGGACAAAAAGACAAGACAGACAGACAAAACACAATAAAGAATGGTCGACAGTCCGGGTCACAACAGTCTGGCAGCAAAGGTACAAAATCAGGATCCAAAAGAGTAGTCGAATAACAGGCAATATGGTCGGGGGCAGGCAGCAAGCAAGGGAGGTCAGAGATACAAGGCAGAAATCAGGAGACGCAAAGACACAGAACCACAAGCAGGCAGAGACTAAGTCAATAACCGGCAAGGCACAATCTTAAATAGGACACCAGGAACCAAGTCCAGAAGATGATTGGAGGGACCAGCTGTCAATCACTGAGGCAAGGCAGGTTAACTGTTCCATGACCAGAGGAAACTTTGCAGCACAGACACGGGTGGGGCAGGGAAAACAGTTAGCAGACCAGAAGAAATAAGACACAGTTCAGACAGGGAACAAACAAGGCAAACTAAACACAGAATAAATGGAAGATTATGGCCAAAATCGCAGTCTTTGGCGCAGAGGTCTAATCTTCACAGCAGAGGGTGGCACTGATGCCTTTTCAGGCGCGATCATGACACTATGTCACTTTTCATCCTGGTTAAGTCAAAGAGAAGAAACATAATTTTAAATATTACATAAATGTTCTCAATGTTTTTCTTTAAGATCCAAGCATTATGGCGTGGGATAATGGTGCGGAAAGGACTCGGACCCTTTGCTTACCTTCTTCAGACTGGGAAAAAAGGAAAGAAATCAAAAAAGGACAAAAAAGGGAAGGGTAAAGGCAAGAAGGGTGATTCAAAAGGAAAGAAAAAGTAGAAGGATATTAAAATGGCAAAGAAGATATATGTTGAGATTTTAGTATTTATTTGTTAACAATCAATAAATCAAATGTCTATTTTAAATATAGTAATACATTCCAATGTTGTTGTAAAGAAAAGAGGTTGTTCATAAAAAGAATGTAATGTTTGAACATACTAATGCCCCTATTCCACGAGTCGTTTGTAGGAGCAAACGAGCGCTATTAGCGCTCGTTTGCTCCTCGTTCCCCGCTCGCTGCCGCCGCTATTCAACGAGGCGTCAGCGAGCGGGTGAGTGTGGGAGGGGCGGCGGGGAGCTGCTGGGGGGGCTGCCCGGGGGATCGCTGATCGTCCGGGCAGCCCATAGGATATAGCAGCATCTGCTGCCGACGGTCCTATTCAACGGAGCGACGGCAGCAGATCGCTGCTATATCAGTCGCTTGTTTTTCAACATGTTGAAAAACAAGCGACTGCAGCGATCAGCCAACATGAACGATGTCGGCTGATCGTTGCACTCTATTCCACGGGATGAATATCGTTCGTAGCGGCCGTTATCGGCCGAATACGAACGATATTGCTCCTCTAAACGACCCGTGGAATAGGGCCTTAAGGGTAGCAAGATAAATAAACACACACTTCCCCAGTGCCTAACCCCTGATGGTGCCACTCCGTCAGTGCTGGTCCAGCTACTCTACGCTTCCTGTTTTTCGCTGCCACACATGGGAAATGCCCAATCAGCCAGTCATATAGGGTATGCCATAAATATGTAATAGATATAGCCGGTTGATTTACAGGGTTTATATAATTCCTATAGGTTTGAATTGGAGTTAAGGAAAAACTGAAACTCCTGAATCACAGAAATGGGTTAGCTTGCAGTGTTATATAATGTTCTGTAATTCCCTTGTACTTCTGAGGGAATTACAAAGACAACTTAGGGGCCTATTCCACGGAGCGATAATCGGCCGATTATCGCTCGGTGGAATAGAGAAAACGATCAGCCGATAATCGTGTCATCGGCTGATCGTTTATTTAGGCCCAAACCTAAAATCATCGGTCACCCACCGCGCATCGCTTCGTGGAATAGCGGTGCGTGGCGGGAGACCGACTTTTTGAGAAGCAGCATACATTACCTAGCAGAGCTTCTCCTCCGCTCCGTCTTCCTCCCCGGGTCCCACGGCGCAGCATCAGCTTTGGTGCGGCCTGACTGAGCTGTCCGACCGCTCAGCCAATCCCTGGCCAGGACCGCCGCGGCCAGTGATTGGCTGAGCGGTCTGACAGCTCGGTCAGGCCGCTCCGAAGTTGATGCTGCGCCGCGGGACCCAGGGAGGAAAACGTAGCGGAGGAGAAGCCCTGCTAGGTAATGTATTGCTGCAAGGGCTGCAAGGACATCGGTAACTATGTCCCTGCAGCCCTTGCTAAACGATCATTGGGCCATGGAATAGGCCCAGTAAATCGTTTACACTGTTGATCGGGCCCGTGGAATAGGGCCCCTTAGAGCAGCTGTAGCTGTATTTATGAAATATCCTTTGGATATGCCCTGTATGTCAGTGATGCCAAAATCCCTTCATGGGTTGACAAGTGGAAAACAAAAATAACTCGGTGTGTGCTTATGATCTTAGCCTATTACTGTTGTCTGGTACTGTACACAGCTTGATCTCATTCATTTTGTACCATAATTGGATAATGTTCATGCCAAGCAGAAGGATCTCCAATGTCGGATCTGGTAAAGCTTTAGTGGTTATTAGGGTCCTCTAGGACAACACATTGATAGTCAATGCTTAAAGTGAATCTGTCTGTTGCAAATTACAAACTGCTGACACAGCTAGAGGAGCTCTTAAAGCAAGGATATGGTACCTTTCATACATCTGTCTGTGCTTCCAGAATATGAAAAATGTTTTTATTTTCCTGTGCAAAGTGTCGAAGAGGTTTTCCAAAGCCTGAACTGCTGCAAACTGAAATGCCCCCTTGCTCCCCCTCCGATACCTGACCCTGGTTGGCGTTCAGCTTCCAGCTGACAGACAAACAAGCAGGGATAGGGCTACAAATGAATAGTGACCTTTATCAAAAGATGACTTTTATCCGCATTGATGTCAATCATAACAACAGCACATAGCGGCGAATTCATCAAGACAAACGTACCTGTGCACACCAACCTCTTGCACCCTGCTGATCTTACTAAGAGGCACACCCTCTTAGTAAATCCAGCAAACCTGGGTCTGTCAGGAGGCAAGCACAGAAATCTACACCTGCTTTAGAACAGTTGTAGATTAATAGATTTTTTCATAGATTTATGCCTGTTAGTTGTAAAACAGGATAAATCAGGTGCTGGAGGAGGCCACACCTTCCCTCTTTACCTCGCTGCCTTGTCCTCCCATCAGGCTGGTTCTTTTTTCTGACCAGATCTAACAAAACACTGTGAATGGACCTTATAACATAATTTAACAATTAATAAAGAAAACTGCTAAAATTACATGTATAGGCTATGCACATTACGTGAACATCCGGCTTGGCCGGTCTTAGCCCGGTGATCTTTCCGGCCGCAGAGCTCTGATGCGGGCGCATCAGCGTGCGCCCGCATCAGAGCTTGCCAAATAACTGACAGACGTGTCAGTTATTTGCGGCGCCGCATAGATCCCGGCCGGAGCGTATACGATGTGTGTACGCTCCAGCCGGGATCCCATTGAAAGTAAGGTGATGTTCCACCCCACAAAACTACGGCCGTAGTTCTGCGACGAGAACTACGGCCGTAGTTTTACGTAGTGTGAACATAGCCTCAGCCTGGGTTCACACACAGTATATTTCAGTCAGTATTGTGGTCCTCATACTAAAACCAAAACCAGGAGTGGATTGAAAACACAGAAAGGATCTGTTCACACAATGTTGAAATTGAGTGGATGGTCGCCATTTAATGGCAAATATTTGCTGTTATTTTAAAACAACGGCTGTTATATTGAAATAATGGCAGTTATTTACTGTTATATGGCGGCCATCCACTCAATTTCAACATTGTGTGAACATAGCCTTTCTGTGTTTTCAATCCACTCCTGGTTGAGGTTACAATATGAGGAGCACAATACTGACTGAAATATACGTAGTGTGAACCCAGTCATAACTTGTATCTTGTATATCTTGTTTCATTTTCTTACCTGTTGTAGAAGCACAGAAGTAATCCAAGGGTTAGGCCTCATTCACACGTTCAGTAGTTTTTAAGGAGCGTGTATTGTGTCTACAAAAAAATTGTCTGTAGTGCATCTATAATCTATATTTTGTACGGATCCAGAAAAAATGGGAAGGTAATAGCTAAATTAGGTGATCTGTATTTATTACGGACATTTGTACTGACTTCTATGTGGGAATTTGTTCTGTAATTAAGGCCAATACTAGGACATGTCCTTTTTTGGGGGGGCACGGATTGCAGATCCGTAAAACTACATAGTGTGAATAGCCAAGTAGTACATATGAATGCTATAAATACCAAAACCCTACGCAGGAACCACCGATAAAATATTCACTGAGTGCTAGCCACTAAACTCAAAAAGCATAACACATGAAACAAGAAGGATGAGCTCATCCTTCTTGTTTCATGTACATATGAATGCTAGCATAGACTCAGGACACTAGGTGGTGTCCTGTACAAGGCAAAATATGAATGTCACCTGAATATCACCTGAAACTTGAAAATTGATTACCTGTGCTTAGGCTAGGCTTTCAGATGGATGATATCTGCCTCTGCACCTCTATTATCAACAGTTTGGAGGGGCCATGGTTGGTCCAGCAGTTTATTAAGCACAGCTCCATACTTGTAGCAATACTTGTGCCTTGTATTACAAATACTTCATATTCATCCAAATTCAAAACAGTAAAGCTAAGCACAGCCCCTCCAAACAGCTGACCGGCAGGGGGTGCAGAGAGTCAGGAACCCACCAATGTTGTTTGATGGCCGGCCTGTTTTTCAACTTTGTGCTGGATAGCACTTTTAGGTAAAAACACAGGCCCCCAGCTTATGTTCTAGGATTAGAAACTTCTAATCTAGCATTGTCACCATACAGATGCTAAAATATACAGTCTTGGTCATAGTGGCACATTTATTCTGTTCCTTTAAAGTTCTTATCATACATGTTTAATTCATGTGATTACATTTTCTATAACAAGTAGACTATTTCAAAGCAGATACAATCTCTGGATTTATTCATACCTTTTTCTCAGAATACCACAGTACAATGTAATGTCCGCAGAAAGATGGTTTCTTGTTTCACATACCTGCAAAACCAGTTCTGTATTAAGTAAACAGAGTAATCTTATAACATCTGAAAGCTCTGTAAATCCCAGTAACATAAAGCTAGGGAGGTTAAAGGAGGTTCCCACTGTAACGAATTGATGGCTGATCATATAAAACTTGTTAGATTGAACATGTTCCTACTGTATATATATATATGTAAATATTACTCATAATGTATATTGATGTTGTTTTCCATTTGAATGCGGTTCAGCTGCTGACGTTCTGCTTCAGACAGTGCCCAGCGTTGCATTCCCAGTTCCTTGAGCTTTGGTAGCTTTACCAGATTGGATAGCAAATGAATGAACCATGGTCCACATTCATGAGATGACGCCGGTCTCAAGCTAATATCTAATTCAACAATGTTCTTCAGAGCAGGCACACTTTCAAAGAATAGAGACCACCCTTCATCAGACACTGTGTCGTTGTAGGCTATGTCAAGCTGCTCTAAGCTTTCCAGATGACCATTTTGTGCTGCCGAGGCTGAAATTAAAGGACAATGAAATAGAAGATTATGATACTTTATTACATTACATGTAGTTTGCCCTCTAGATGGGCAGAGGAGCTACTTCCATAGAGAATGCTTTAAAGAGGCACTGCCATGACAGAGAGACATGTCAAAAGTTTTGACAGGTCCATGTCTGAGTGTTCAAACCCTGACCAGTCGTGAGAAACGAGCCAGGAGAAGTCCGCGGCTCACTGTCGCATGATAAGACGTTTCATAATGAAAGTCTTTAAGGCTTTTTTCTCACTGACACAAAGCAGGGAGCGGACCGTGTGCAGCCTTAGGTCTAGGCTCTCTCTGACTAATCTAGGGCCAATATAACGTTCTGTATGAAAATCCTCTACTAGCCCATTTTTTCCTCTGTCTTTTTAAACTGCAAGATAAAAAAAAGTGTTGGAAAAGTTATTCTAAAAGGCGACCAATCAGCAGGATTATGCTGATACAGCTGCCAGTGGCACACAATAGATCGCTATAGCAGCTCTCCTACCATACAAGTGGTGTCTACCTGGTTATTTTATATAGGGGAAAAATGTTTTTCATTCAGGAGCACAAGACCGGGAAAGGGGCAGCATCTAGTCATCTGGGCGAAGAGCTGTCTGTGACTAGTCACAGCTCTCTGTCTGTCAGAGCACTCTGCAAGAATGACTGACAGGCAGAGAGATGGCACTTTAAGTCCAGATGACTAGTTGCCTTCTTCATGCCTTGTGCGCAGGAATAAAACACTTTTTCCCTGTTACAGGTCTTCCATGTCCTTGTTCCGTGTAAACCGTGTTCCGTGTAGAATGCCATCAGCAAATGTTCATTCAGCTATTTCTCCTGACCGTTCCCCCATTCCTTTCACAGACATGAATGTATGCATGCATTCAGTGGGAAGAGGGGAATCAGTTGCCAACAAACACCTCTGGCAGTGGCTTATTTATCATGAGAACAATGAATTTGGTATGTTGAAATCCAATATACCTGAAACTGTTTCCCCCTACATCTACCATCAGGTAAAGGTCAGGACACACTAACATGGAATAGATGTTCTTCGATTCCCGACAGTATGAATAATGTTTATGGTCACCTAAAACAACAAGCTTGTTTGTTATATAGCACAAACATTATTACCTATGACTGCCAGGTCCTGTGTAACCAGATTGCAGCTGCTCAGCAGGAGGCTTTGTAGGCCTGTAGCAGATTTCAGAGTTTCAGATAGCAGCTTCAGGTTTCCACCAACACATTTATTCCAGGAAAGATCCAGCATTTCAAGGTCCATTAGGTAATGTGAGGCTTCAGCTACGGATAATTGGTATAGTTACTTGCACTGTACAAAGCACCTGTCCTCTACTTTAACATATACTACATGGTGCATTTATGGTCAGATACAGACAATGATATGAACTCATCATTTAGGAAAACCATTTAGGAAAATGGCAGTGAAGAATTCTCTAGACTACTCTTATTATTTTAGTAATTAAGGTTGGGTTGACACTTAATATTTTGAACCCATTTTGGACACTGCGTATACTAAAACCAGAAGTGGAGGTGACACCGAAAACCTTTCTCGTATTGTTTTTCTCTGTGCTGGCTCCACTCCTGGTTCTGGTAAAATATACTGACTAAAATAAGTTCCAAATACTGACAATTAACCTATTTAGGCATTTCTAATTCAACATTGTGCTCAGAGAGTGATCATTTGCCAATATGTTGCAGTAATATTGAGATATAAATCCATACCTAGGCCTGCAAAGGATTCTTTCTTTAATGTGCAGTTGCTGATATTCACAGATTTCAACTTGGGCAAAAAACGTAGTCGGCTGAAAAGATGTTCAGAAGAAAGGCCAATACTTTTGTTAGATGATAAATCCAGAGACTGAAGGTTGGATAGAAGTGGTATGACCTGGGCTGTAAAAATACTAATCATTAGACACAATCTCACAGTTCCTCTGTTTCTACTACTAGTTGACCCGTCAGACTGCCCAGTACACCTCAGGTTGTCGAACCGACAGGACAGAGGTAAGAGGCTTACCCCTACCCGTCGGTACATGTGATTGGGACCCCTGCAGCCTCCTGCTTGTTCTGTCACTGAGTTCCTTAACCCCTTCAAGACCAAGCCTATTTGGCCCTTAAAGGGGTAGTGCGGCGGTAAAGAATTATTGACAGAATAACACACATTACAAAGTTATACAACTTTGTAATGTATGTTATGTCTGTGAATGGCCCCCTTCCCCGTGTCCCACCACCCCCACCCGTGTACCCAGAAGTGTGGTGCGCTATACATACCTGTCACGTGCTGACTCGGCCGACGCGGCCGTGTCATCGGCCAAACTGTGCTCAGCCAATCGCGGCTGAGCATCTGATGACGCTGAAGAGGGCGGCCAGCACTCAGGACGCTCGGAGGGATTCGGCCCGGCCATCCGAAGACATCGCAGACTGAAGATCGGAGACGAGTCGGCACGTGACAGGTATGTATAGCGCACCACACTTCCGGGTACACGGGTGGGGGTGGTGGGACACGGGGAAGGGGGCCATTTACAGACATAACATACATTACAAAGTTGTATAACTTTGTAATGTGTGTTATTCTGTCAATAATTCTTTACCGCCGCACAACCCTTTAATGACCAGGCTCATTTTTCAAAATCTGACCTGTCTCACTTTATACGCTTATAGCTCAGTGATGCTTTAACGTATGCTAGCGATTCTGAGATTGTTTTTTCATCACATATGGCGCTTTATATTAGTGGCAAAATTTGGTCACTACTATGTGTGTTTTTTGTGAAAAACATCAAAATATCATAAAAAATTAAAAAAATTTGCATTTTATGAACTTTGAAATTCTCTGCTTCTAAAAAAGAACGTCGTATCACATAAATTAGTTACTAAGTCACATTACCGATATGCCCTCTTTATTCTGGCTTCATTTCATAAACATATTTAACTTTTTTAGGGTGTTACGGGGCTTAGAAATTTATCAGCAAATTACCACATTTTCGTGAAAGTTTTCAAAACTGATTTTTTTAGGGACCAGTTCTTTATTCACACGAACGGTCTAGCAGCGAGATTCTCGCTGCGAGTCCGGCAGGTCCTGGCAGTTCCCACAAACTATATACTCGCTGCGGTCTGTGAATATACCGTTCGTGTGAATATACCCTTTAAGTTGATTTAGGAGGCTTGTATACTGGAAACCCCCATAAGTGACCCCATTTTGGAAACTACACACCTTAAAGAATTAATCTAGGGGTATAATGAGCATTTTAACCCTACAGGGGCTGGAGGAACGTATTCACCATGAAGCCGTAAAAAAAATGAAAAATTAAAATTTTCCAATAATATATACGTTTAGATTAAAGTTTCTTATTTTCAAAAGGAACATGAGAGAAAAAGCACCCCAAAATATGTAACGCAGGTTCTCCTGAGTAGAGCGGTACCCCATATGTGGGCATAAACCACTGTATGGGCACACAGCAGGGCTCAGAAGGAAGGGAGCGCCAATTAGCTTTTCCATTGCAGATTTTGCTGAAGAATTTTCCAAGCGCCAGGTGCGTTTGCAGTGTCAGCAGAGAGAACCCATAAGTCACCCCATTTTGGAAAGTTCACCCCTCAAAGAATTCATCTTGGGGTAGGATGAGCATTTTGACCCCACAGGTATTAGAGGAAAGTATTCAAAATTGGCCAGTAAAAATGAAAAACTTGAATTTTTCCAATAATATGTTGGTTTAGTTTGAAGTTTCTTCATTTCACGAGGAACAGGAGAGAAAACGTACCCTAAAATCTGTAACGCAGGTTCTCCTGAGTAGAACGGTACCCCATATGTGGGCATAAACCACTGTGTGGGCTCACAGTGGGGCTCAGAAGGGAAGGAGTGCCAATTTGCTGGAGCAAAACCGCAGCTAGTAATAGTTATTACAATAGCGCAGTTACTAAAATAAAAAAATAAAAAATGAGATTACAGGTAATGTCGGGTGGTTACGGACAGTCTGGGGTGGTTCTGGGTAATCTGGAGGTGGTTACGGGCAACCTGGGGTGGTTGTGGGTAATCTGGGGTGGATACGGTCAACATGGGGTGGTCAGGGGCAACCTGCTGTGGTTACAGCAACCTGGGGTGGTTACAGGCAACCTGCTGTGGTTACAGGAAACATGGGGTGGTTACGGGCAACGTCGGGTGGTTACGGACAATCTGGAGTGGTTACGGACAATCTGGGGTAGTTACGGACAATCTGGGGTGGTTAAGGATAAACTGAAGTGCTTATAGGTAATCTGAGGTGGGTACCTGTAATCTGGTGGGGTTACGGGCAATCTGGAGGGGGTCATTGGCAATTTGGGGTGGTTAGAGGACACGTGCGGTGGTCAGAGGCAAGGTGCGGTGGTCAGAGGCAAGGTGGGGTGGTCAGAGGCAAGGTGCGGTGGTCAGAGTCGATGTGCGGTGGTCAGAAGCAAGGTGCGGCGGTCAGAGGCAAGGTGCGGTGGTCAGAGGCGACGTGCGGCGGTCAGAGGCAACGTACGGTGGTCAGAGGTAACGTGTGGTGGTTGCATGCAATCTGGGGGGTTACATGTAATCTGGCATGATTACGGGCAACCTGGGGTGGTTATGCGCAACATGCAGTGGTTACAGGCAACCTGGGGGGGTTACAGACAATCTAGGATTGTTACAGATAGACTGAAGTGCTTATAGGTAATCTGGGGTGGGTACATGTAATTTGGGGTGGTTACAGGCAATCTGGGGTGATTACAGACAATTTGGAGGGGGTCACTGGCAACGTGCGGTGGTTACGGGCAACGTGCGGTGGTTACGTGTAATCTGGGGGGTTACGTGCAATCTGTCGTGATTACAGACAACCTGTGGTGGTTACGGGCAACCTGGGGCGGTTACGGTAATCTTTGAGGGTTAGGGGTAATTTGGGAGTAAACTGCAATTATTACTATAATAAAAAGTTTGTGTTTTACTTTTTTATATGTTTGTCACTTTTTGTACTTTATACAATCATTTTCACTGTATTACTATGATTACTGTGATATTTTCTATCACAGTAATCATAGTTCAGTGACAGAGACCAAAATGGTCTCTGTCACTTAAAATTTTCAGAGCTTGGCTGGTTGTGGAGCGCATGCGCACTTCATAACCAGCCAGGACGCTGACCAGCCAGCCTGGACGCTGAAGAGGAAGGACCTCCCTGGATCCGGTGAGTATATGGGGAAGGGGGGGGGGGGGGGACTGGGGGGGTGGCGGGCGCGGCATCACATTTTATCCCCTGTCACCAATCATTTATGGTGACAGGGGATAAAAAGTGCTGGCAGCACATGGTACAAGCGATCAGCGGTATATAGTATATACCGCTGATCGCCTGTACAGGGACCCCGCAGGGGGGTCCCCGATCACTGCCCCATGGTCCCCGATCACTGCCCCATGGGGGGAGATGAAATGCAGCGCCAGCACCGGCCCGTTAGGGACTGCCGTATCGGGGGTCACTAAGGGGTTAATGAGGGTCGGCTGCGGGATCGCAGCTGATTCTCATTACCTCCGGTGCTGGACTCAGATGAGAGTGGGATCGCTATCTCTGCAGTGATCCTGCTCTCATCACAAAGCCCCCTGAAGTCAAGAACGTATATATACATTCCTACTGCACGGGGTATGTGCAATAGGAACGTATATATACATGTTACTGAAGCGAAGGAGTTAAACGCTGCAATTGCTATAGATCGCGGCAATTAAGGGGTTAATGAAACGCAGATGCAGCAGCGGTCCCTCACACATCAAACTCCTTCAGTGTCAGGAACGTGTATATAAGTTCCTGGTGCACTTGGTATGCGCAGCAGGAACGTACATCTACGTATTGCTAACGGGAAGGGGTTAACTAATTCTTAATCTATGCAATAGTAAAGATTGTTTGTATTTTTCCCTATAACACTGTTGGTTGTTGGTGTTGTATCTTTGTACTATAAAATAAAAGAATTTTCTATATCCTGGAAACACAGCTGGATATATGAGAGATACTGTGTATCTCCTTGATGCAACAGCTATCTAACAGTGTCAACAGTTTGGAACATGATTTGGAGCAGATAGATTCTATTTATAGAGAATGTATCACCGCTAAAGATGAGCGAACCTTGAGCATGCTCAAGTCCATCCGAACCCGATCGTTCGGCATTTGCTTAGCGGTGGCTGCTGAACTTAGATAAAGCCCTAAGGCTATGTGGAAAACATGGATACAGCCAATGACTATATCAATGTTTTCCAGACAACCGTAGAGCTTTATCCAACTTCAGCAGCCACCGCTAATCAAATGCCGAACGATCGGGTTCGGATGGACTCGAGCATGCTCCAGGTTCGCTCATCTCTAATCGCTACTTTAATTGACCGAAACCAGATACTAATACAAATATATATGGTCTTATTTGTCTTTTAATTCAATTTTCAATACCATTGGGCCATCTTGCTTGAGCTTTTAGAAATATGACAACACAAATCCTGTGTTAACCATATGCCAGAGTCATCTTTCACTGTCTGTGATGTAAATGAGGAAACCGCTAAAAGTTTTCCATAAAGCACAGATGTCAGCTTATTATTACGCCCAGTAGCCAGAATGAAAACTGCAAGGTTTCAAGATAAAGCTGTGACAATGAAAATAAAGTAAATCACCATAAATCCTTATAATGTATGTTGAGCATAAACAAAACTTGATTTAAGTGGCATTTTCTAATGACACATTCCCTTTGAATGTGATTTGAAATGGTTGTCATGTTTAAAGAGTACCTGGTAATATTAATACTGATGTTACAAATAAAAAAAAAGCCTTACTTAGTGCTGTAACATCTTCACTGGAAAGGGAGCATTGATGAATATCTAGTAGTTCCAGTTGTTTAAACGCTGTTAGTTGTGCTGCAGCCTCACAGAATCCACCTCCTGTTGCCTTATTGCATGATAAATCCAGTTTCCGTAAATAAGGCCAATACTGGAAAGCAGAACCTTAAATAAAGAAAAAAAAAATTGACAACCAATTGTCTCTTGGGAAGATGGGAAAAAGAGATTCCATAAAGGCATATACTGTATATTTCACTGTATTATCTTATGCAAATACCTAATGGAGGATAACAGCTGGTTACTAAAGATGAGCGGATTTTCCGAAGTTCGGGTTCGTAGGCTGTATCCACCCCCTGCACGGAGCCGGCAGACAGCGGGAGTCAGATGCCGATAGTTCAGGTTCATACGAACCCCAACTTCGGGAAATCTGCTCATCTCTACTGGTTACATGCATACACATATATATTATAACACATGACAGGTAAAACCTCATACACATATCATATACAACTTGGTCAAAGTGGTGAGTGGTTACAAAGAACATCTCTGTTTGGAGGACCTGTTCTGTCCTGCGTTACATAGACAACCCACTGATGTGACTGGACATCATTTCCTGGACTCAGAAGAGTGGTTGACCACAATATGACTACATCCTGTCTATTTGCTGGATGTAGAATGTGTTTGGGCAGGTAGGCCACTCTTGCAGTCCTGCACAAAAGAAAGGATACATTTGGAAAATGGACGGAATGTAGACACAATATTATGACTACATTGTACTCATTTTCACATTTTGTGGACATATAGACTGGCTTGGGTGAAAAAACAGGATGTGAACTTAGCCTCAAGAAATAAAAAAATAAAAATAAAATAAAAACACTTATTATGTGCCCTTCAGCCAGTCACTGACCTAAGTGGTCACATCAGTAGCATAATTTGGTGGTTGGCGTGGTGGGGAGCGGCTGCTCCTGGGCCCACACAGGTAGGGGGCCCACTTAAGATTTCCCCAGTTAATGCTGTCCACAAAAGCTATTGCTATTGACTTAACAAATGTCTATTGGCTGTAGGTGCCCCCTGGCCAGAAACCAGTGCTCCTGGGGGGCCCACACAGCTACCGAATGTTGTGTCTGACCATTTAGCTGTATGCGCTTGTATGCAAGGAAAAAATACAGTTGAATGCAGCAGGGTGATTGACAAGGCGAGCAGAGCATTGGCTCTCCACCCTGCCAATCACTGTTGTGGCCACAAGAGGCCGTTCCCTTCCTTAGAGCTAGTGATGTCACTCATGCGCTTACAGAGCGGGGAGAGAGTTGACATCAGAAGACTGCAGTACTGCAACCGCACAGCAGTTAAGTATGGCTTTTTCCCCCTTAGTTATAGAGGAGGAGACCTATGTGGGTGAGTGGGCTAATGCCTGGCGGTTGGGCTATGGGATGTGCTGGCTAACTGAAAAGGGGGTACCTAATTTGGAGGTACAGTCTACTCACAGTGGTGGTGGTGGTTGGGGTGTCTAACCACCAGGAGATTACCAGGAAGACTACTGCTAAAGACGGGGGTGGCTGCATGGGGAATACATACCAGGGGGATTATCTACATGAGATGGTGCTGGAGGGGATGCCTACATGGAGGATACTACCTTTTTTTTTGAGGGGGGGGGGATTGCCTGCACAGAGAGGTCTAAAGACTAGATAGAAGCACAGAGGGGAGTCTAACATCTATATGAGGGCACAGAGGGCCCTAACTACTACTACATAGAAACAGAGGGAAATAATAACTATATTGGGGCACAGAAGGCCTAACTACTATATGAATTCACAGAGAAGACGAATTTCATTATGAAGGTACAGGGGGGCATGACTACTTTATGGGGGTACACAGGGAAGGTCTATCTTCTATATGGTGGAACAAGGGGTTAATAAAATCTACTATGTTAGGGTATAGATGGTGGCTTTTTTACAATATGAGAGCATAGAGGGACCCTGCGAACTATATGAGGGCTAAAATTGGGTCTAAATACTACATGGAGGCATAAATTGGCTGCTCTCATATACCCTGTACACCATGATTATCAGGGCTGATTTCTCCTACATTTTTAATGCATTGTCATGCATTGTTTCTATAGATTAGTAAAGTAATTATTCCATTTAGTTGTGTTGCAGTAGTCTGGCTTCTTTGTTATTCGGAAAGCATTGTCATTTACTGAGGTTGGTTGGGGGCCCACTGAGACTCACTCCCCCCCCCCCCCCCCCAGGCTGAACCTCTGTGCATGAACGTATAACCATTGAGTCCAGCTAAGTTGTAGTGGTCACATGGATGTACCGCACATCACCCCACAAGGATCACAGCTGAGAGACACTTTGTTCAGTTTATTGAATAACCCATTTGAATAAGTTCAGAAAAGTACTATTTGTCTAATAACCTCAACACAGCACTACCTCTAACCTCCAGCCATTCTTCATGCTGCACCATGGCAGCATGTTACTATGTATAACTAGGTGGCTACTACATAGTAAGGAGGGCAGGGAAGGCAAGGGTAGTGGTTTATTGGAGACTGCCAGTTATGTTTTGAGATGGAGGCTTGGAGAAGATAAGCAGATGTACTAAGGCTGTAAATATTGTAGGACATATACAGTAGTTACTAACTTACTCAGAAAAGTGATGCTGTCCTGCCGTAGACCAGTGGAACGCAGTTTTAAAACACACAAACTTGAGCAGTGTTTCAGTTCTTCAGTGATAGTCTTCATTGCAGTTCCAAGCTCTTTGTTTGCTGAAAGTTCCAAAAATTCTATTTTGGACATCTTGCTTAAAACCTGTGCTAAAATATGGAGAACAAAGATTATTCACTTAAAGTGATGTTCATATCTACACAAAAAAACATCAGCAAACCAATGTTTCCTTTGCCCACTGCCTCTCTTTATTTCCTCCCCCCAAAAAAAGATTTATGCACCTTGTACCTCCTGCTTTGGTAGAGGGGTTGCAGTGTCACAATGTCATGCAAAATGCAGTGGTCATCTAAGATGGATAGATAGAGGAATAGAGGTTTTCTATGGGAATTTACTGTGGCTCTGGACAGTTCCTGTCTCGGACAGAGGTGGCAGCAGAGAGCACCATGTCAGACTGAAAAGAAAATACCACTTCCTGCAGGACATACAGCAGTCGATCAGATGCCATAACTAAAGCACAATTTCAGTCTTTGCTATGGCACCCCACTTCTTCCATGTACATCACTTGACCACTGGATGAGAGAGAGCGAGAGAAAGAAAATGAGAGAGACAATTGATGTGTTTACCTAGTGACTCCCCATCCTCTGCTTTAAGGCTACACTCTGTTAAACTTAATGACTTCAATTCACAACTGCTTGAGAAGTGCTGTGTGAGTCTGGATAAGGCTCCTCCAAGATCACTGTTCCATGATAAATCCAGTACTTGCAGGTTAGGAATATGCTGAAGTGCTTCTCCTGTATGGATAATTTTACTGTTACTAAACATTATTTATAATATTCTTTTCATTATTATAACAATTATTACATGAGTATATTTAGTCTCGATTATATATCTGTTAGGCCCCATTCACACGTCCGTGTCAGTTTTTGCTGTCAGGAAATCCTGATCAGGAGGCCACAAATGTCATCAGGAAAGTATCAGGATTTCCTGACAGTAATCCGTTTTCACCTTCAGGAAACCATCAGGAAAAACTTTCAGGATTTCCTGATCAGAAGAAAAATAGGACACGATCAGAGATGTATTTCTGCAAACTGGATGGTCACAGCTTGCAGAAGTACAACTCCCATCATGCCCGGCTGACAGGTCATGATGGGGGTTGTACTTCTGCAGTCTGTGGTTACCCAGGTTGCAGGACATGATGGGAGTAGTACTTCTGCAACCTGGATGGCCACAGGCTGCAGAAGTACAACTCCCATCATGACCTCTCAGCAGGACATGGTGGGACAACCCCTACCTCATAAAGTTGGTTAATACAGAGTCTGTCTTGTGCAGCAACAAGCAGGACATGGAGAGAAGTGCTTAGCCTTATGCTTCTTCCGCCTGGTTTATAGCCATTGGAGAGGGTCTGAATGCTCTCACCCCAACCTAAACTTGTTGTCAAAACCTTTTTTTTTAATTAAATGACAAGGACAATTTAAATAGGCATCGACATTTATAAAAACAAATTTGATATATCTATCATTAAAACTTTCCAGGGAATGTCAGGGCAAAGTGCATTCTTTCCCAGCATTCTGTCCTATGAGGAGAATCATCGTGTAAGTGTATGGGACCAGTTTGCTTACATAGACACAGAACAGGAGAGAAGCACATGGCCTGCTCGTTCTAGTAATCTCTGGTCTCTGGACACTCAGACGCCAGCCAATAAAAACTTCTGACATGTCCCTAGGACATGAATTTATCAGATTCTTACAGTGCTTTCTAAAGGTGTTATAGCTTGTAGAAAAATCTTTGAACAAACTTTTTTACTCACACTTTTTAGACTCAAATTTGCAGTGATCTGTGTTACATTCTATACAATACATCTCTAGCCAAAGTAAAGTGACAAGTAGAATGCAGCTTCAAGTAATCCATTCATATATTTATTTTTAGGGAGGCGATTAGAACATGTGAATATTCTGAGTAATAAAGATGATACTTCTCCCACACCTTAAATGTAAACATATGCATGTGGAGCGCACAACAGTATGGATTCTCCCTCTAGACTCGGCTTTCATCAGGATTCATATTAGCAGATTTATTTTACTATAAAAGTTTTAAATAGGCTATGTGTAATTGTATGGAACTAGAAAGGTTTTACAGAGCTGCACAATACTTAATAGACAAGCAAGCGCTCATTTGTAGGCTGATCAGCGTGTAAGGAGGTTTATATTACTGTTACTTGTTTGCTGTGACCAATACGGACTGAACACAAGAAATTTAAGCTAGTGTCCCAGATCCTAGAAAGATATATTTGGTATAGTAAACCCTTAGAGTTGTAAAACCTGTTCTGGTACTGAGAGAGATAACCAGTATTGCATTGTTGTTGATATCTTTGGCTATTCTCTGCTTCATGTACTTCATTGATTTCTGATCTTTTATTTCATCTGGCAAGTGGGTCCTAATATATTCACAAGGTGGGTTGGCAGCATATCTTTTCAGTGGTACCAGTGGCGGATTATAATGTGGGCGGTTTGGGCGGCCGCCTGGGGCCCAAGGCTCCGGGGGGGCCCATGCCACGCCGCCCACATTATAATGCCGCCCGGGAGGCCCCCTTCCCCTCGCCACTGCACTCTTGTGACCGCAAGCGTTGTTTCGCTTGTGGTCACAAGAGTCTCCGGCTGCCTCCGGCTGATGCGCGGCTGCCGGGGGTGTCCCGTCCTCTCCCCGGCAGCGCGCATCACACAGCTCCCTGTACGCCTGGGGCCCTGACTTCCCGTACTGGGAGCGCACGTTAGAGACGCTCTGTGTACCGGAAGTCAGGGCCCAGGCGGCACTAGGAGCTGTGTGATGCGCACGCTGCCGGGGAGAGGACGGGACATCCCCGGCAGCCGCGCATCAGCCGGAGACTGCAGAAGGAGAGAGGATCGACGGGGGAACGCAGGGTAGGTGAGTTGTATTTTGTTATTTTTGTGTTATTTACTGACTGCTGTGCAAGGGGGAAAGAGGGGGACCATCTATAAAGGGGGAAAGAGTGGGGCCATCTATAAGGGGGGAAAGAGGGGGGCCATCTATAAGGGGGGAAAGAGGGGGGCCATCTATAGAGGGGGAAAGAGGGGGACCATCTATAAGGGGGGAAAGAGGGGGACCATCTATAGAGGGGAAAGAGGGGAACCATCTATAGAGGGGAAAGAGGGGGGCCATCTATAAGGGGGAAAGAGGGGGACCATCTATAAAGCGGGACCATCTCCTATAGGATTAGCAGCCTCCTCTCCTGACATCCTCTGTGCTGCTGGGACCTCCCCTATAGATCAGCACCCTCCTCTCCTGACATCCTCTGTGTTGCTGGGCGCTGCGACCTCCACTATAAGACGAGCACCCTCCTCTCCTGACATCCTCTGTGCTGCTGTGACCTCCCCTATAGATCAGCACCCTCTTCTCCTGACATCCTCTGTGCTGCTAGGACCTCCCCTATAGATCAGCACCCTCCTCTCCTGACATCCTCTGTGCTGCTGGGACCTCCCCTATAAGATCAGCACCCACCTCTCCTGACATCCTCTGTGCTGCTCGGACCTCTCCTATAGATCAGCACCCTCTTCTCCTGACATCCTCTGTGCTGCTCAGACCTCCCCTATAGATCAGCACCCTCCTCTCCTGACATCCTCTGTGCTGCTCGGACCTCTCCTATAGATCAGCACCCTCCTCTCCTGACATCCTCTGTGCTGCTGTGACCTCCCCTATAGATCAGCACCCTCTTCTCCTGACATCCTCTGTGCTGCTCGGACCTCTCCTATAGATCAGCACCCTCTTCTCCTGACATCCTCTGTGCTGCTCAGACCTCCCCTATAGATCAGCACCCTCCTCTCCTGACATCCTCTGTGCTGCTCGGACATCTCCTATAGATCAGCACCCTCCTCTCCTGACATCCTCTGTGCTGCTGTGACCTCCCCTATAGATCAGCACCCTCCTCTCCTGACATCCTCTGTGCTGCTCGGACCTCTCCTATAGATCAGCACCCTCTTCTCCTGACATCCTCTGTGCTGCTCGGACCTCCCCTATAGATCAGCACCCTCCTCTCCTGACATCCTCTGTGCTGCTCGGACATCTCCTATAGATCAGCACCCTCCTCTCCTGACATCCTCTGTGCTGCTGTGACCTCCCCTATAGATCAGCACCCTCCTCTCCTGACATCCTCTGTGCTGTGGGAAACTGCGACCTCCCCTATAAGATCAGCACCCTCCTCTCTTTCCATCCTCTGTGCTGCTGTGACCTTGGGGGGGGGGACATCAGGGGACCAGTTGAGGTGGCAATATGTTTATTGGGGGCAGTGGAGGTGGGGTGGGCAATGCTTACTGGGGGTAGCAGCAAGGGACCGAACATTATGTTTATTGGGGCCAGCAGGGAGGGGAGGCAGGCAGTGTTTATTGGGGACAGCGGGGGGGGGGGGGGGGCAGTAGCGGATTATAATGTGGGCAAATTGACTGGGGGGGGGCAGGTTGGGTGGACAGCCTGGGGCCCAGGGTACATTTAATCTGCCACTGAGTGGTACCCACCTACCTTACAGTACTAAAAAGATTCACTTATGGGATCTGCGCAATGTGTAACAATGGGACCCCAAAACTGAAATGGCAAACTGTTTGGTTATGCCTATCCCCAGAAAATCATACCTAAAGCACCAGCATCGTCAGCAGTCAAACCACAGTTGCTTAGGCTCAGTATTCTTAGTCTAGTGACATGACAGAGATGTGGGGCCAGTAACACCATAGATCCACCAACCAACTCATTCCAAGAAAGATTCATTTCTTCAACATCTGGGAGAAATGGCATCAGTGAAGCTGAGGGAAGATATAAGTGTTGTTGAAAATATTCATTAAAGGGGTAGTGCGGCGCTGAGAAATTATTCACAAAATAACACACATTTAAAAAGTTATACAACTTTGTAATGTATGTTATGTATGTGAATGGCCCCCTTCCACCTGCTCCTGCCCCCCTGTCGGCCCCCCTCTGCCGCGTCATAACTGTGCTCAGCCACCATTGGCTGAGCACAGTTATGCTCAGCCAATCGCAGCTGAGCACAGTTATGACGCGGCAGAGGGGGGGCTGGCATGAGGGACGGCAGGAGCAGGTTGGCCGGCCTCCCGAAGATTACATCATTGTCAGAAGACGGCGGACAGGGGTTGACACGAATCAAGTATGTATAATGCACTACAATTCCAGGTCCACGGGCGGGGGGCGGGGAACACGGGGAAGGGGGACATTCACATACATAACATACAATACAAAGTTGTATTACTTTGTAATGTGTGTTATTTTGTGAATAATTTCTTAGCGCCGCACTACCCCTTTAACAGTACTTGGTTATAAGGAAAGATACTGACTAAATAATAATAATTGCTGCATTTTTAAACATTTACTGTGGAGAGAAGAAGGAGACAAGTTTTTCAATTCAATGTATGCAAAAAATGTTTAAAGTGTCACTGTCGTTTAAATTTTTTTTTGCAGAAATCAATAGTACAGGCGATTTTAAGAAACTTTGTAATTGGGTTTATTAGCCGAAAAATGCATTTTTATCTGTCTTCATGGTTATCTATGGAAAGGGGAGGGGTGGAGGAAAATGAGGCACCAAAACAGGACAACAAAGAGTTACTTTACAGCTACATCACCAGGCTATCTCCTCTGAATCTCCTCTGTAATCCTTTGTTCTCTGCTCTCTGCCAGTGACTAATCTCCCTACTC
Organism: Dendropsophus ebraccatus; assembly: GCF_027789765.1. Classification (NCBI taxonomy): domain Eukaryota; kingdom Metazoa; phylum Chordata; class Amphibia; order Anura; family Hylidae; genus Dendropsophus; species Dendropsophus ebraccatus. The sequence continues at coordinate 77,946,876 of NC_091459.1, read as the reverse complement.
CCTCCTCCCCCCTCCCCTCTCCATAGAACAGACAGGGCTCGACTGATGTAAACTAGTGAAGATTTCCTGATAATGAGCAGTGGATGAGAGGAAGGGAGGGGGGGAACTGGGGAAAGCCTTTTTGAATGCAGATAATGGCATATTTGCCTAATAAACTTAATTACAAAGTTTCTTAAAATAGCCTGACTGATTTTTGTAAAAAAAAAACCAAAAACAACGACAGTGACTCTTTAACCTAACTTATCATCTCGTCATCCTAAAGCTGAAAACTTTGAAGTATTGAAAAAAGTATTGAAAAAAAGCGCCACCCCTGCCCATGACCTGTCTGGTATTACAGCTCAGCTCCATTCACTTGAATGGGGCAGTGACTGTTTCTACAATATAGTAGCCATATTTTTCTAATTTCATACACATACACATAAATAGTTCTTTATAAGGTAAAATGTGCATACAGTGTTACCTAATAAGAGGAAATATAATAAAATGCTATCAACAGTGATCAACTAAAATAGCATTACTGCTGTAAACTTTCACTTACCAAGCTCCTTTACGCCAGTAGCTGTCAGACCACAGTTATTTAGGTTTATAAAGTGAATTTCTGCTTTTTTACCATACTTCTCCATAAACTGGTTCACCTTCCACCAGCCGCTATCTGGATCAAGCTGATCCTCCTCTGTGCAATACAAAATATAGTCAGCAAACTGATATACTGTATAGTTATTGTAGTGTAGTACAGAAACTATCCCAGCGGGGATCCAAGTATGACCTTTATGACAATAAAGTGTCACTATCATAGTGTTACTGTCATTTAAAGCGACTCTGTACCCACAATCCCCCCCCCCCCCCCAAACCGCTTGTACCTTCGGATAGCTGCTTTTAATCCAAGATCTGTCCTGGGGTCCGTTCGGCAGGGGATGCAGTTATTGTCATAAAAACAACTTTTAATCCTGCAGCGCTATGTCTAACGGTCAGGGCTTACATTTGTATATGCATTAGGCTGGCACACCCTCTCTGTCCTTCCTCCCCACCCTCCTCCTCATTAAGAATGCTCCATGCAGATTGCTTCCTATTCCCCACCTGTGTATATTGAACATGGGCTGGATCGTTAATACACCTGTGCAAAGCTCAAACAGCAGTAAATGTTCCTGGATCATTCCTAATGATGAGGAGGGTGGGGAGGAAGGACAGAGAGGGTGTGCCAGCCTAATGCATATACAAATGTAAGCCCCAGCCGTTAGACACAGCGCTGCAGGATTAAAATTTGTTTTTATGACAATAACTGCATCCCCTGCTGAACGGACCCCAGGACAGATCTTGGATTAAAAGCAGCTATCCGAAGGTACAAGTGGTTTGGGGGGACAGATTGTGAGTACAGAGTCACTTTAAGAAGACCTTTGTCTCAAAAACATGTCAAAGGTTTTGATCATTTGTTGTCTGGGTGCTCAGAACCTGACAGGTGAATAGAGTGAGCAAAGAGAAGGGCATGGCTGAGTGCTTCCCTCCCTAACTTGCTGCAGCAGAGGGATTCTATAGTATCCCCATGGAACCCATCTCCTGCAGTAAGATGGGGAAATCCGTAAGCCAGCGACGTGGTCAGTAAAGGTCAGAATCAAATCATTCCAACACTCTGTATGGATGTGTAAACTGCACCTGTGAAGCTCTGTATGGTGTAATATTTTTCCATAGTGTTTCGAGATGGTGTTCTGCACAAGCACCATATGAATTTTGAATGATTTCCTGCTTCAAAACTGGTCATTCTATGTAACAGCTTGAAGGAGACAAATGGTGCTGATGTGGCAGTGTGGATCCATATACATCTCAATACACACATATGGCATTACACAGAGGTACAAAACCATTATAGGCTAATATTACCATTATATTATAGCTTAGGTCTGTGTGCATGAGCCTTTATTCTCCAATAACCAAAAGTGACTTCACATTTTGCAGACTACTAGATGTTCTTAAAGGGTCACAGCCAGTATGCATTGCCACATACTCTCTACACTTCGATGTGGAGAGACGCAGCTGAGGCAAGGCAACTGTCCTATGCCCGGAAGATTCTGTACACAAGCCATATTAATAATAATAGGGTTGTGCGCACAACTCGCTGGGCTTGGTAGCCCAATCTTTTGGAATGATATTCATCCCTCAACAGTAAAGTGTGAAAGCATGTGGTATGGCATCATGGCAATGACCCTTTACAATGCTCACCAAGGTTTTATTAATGGTCTCCAGGAAAACTGTAAATTTGCTAATTTATAGGCCCCAAGTGCTAATTTAATTAGCATTATTTGATTATTTTCAAACTGTAACACAATGGACTAAACATGTAAAATCTTCTCTTAAGGTGGCCATACGCATTAAATATGACCCCTATGACAATGTACCTTGTCAGCATTGCAACAACTGCAATAGAGGAAGAAAAACATCCGAATGCACACACCCAATCGCAGAAAATGTCTCTTTATTCATCTTTCTTGCACAAACGTGACATAGTCCATGCGGGTAATAGGAACACCAACACCCTCCACTGATGATCAAGATCGTAAACTCGTTTGCTGTGCCTTTACATGCCACGAGAAATCGAGCAGATGGGCTGCAGGAACGAACCTTGTATTGTTCATACAGCTCTAGAAACTGACAGCACAGATATGGATATAACAGTATCTGTGTTGTCAGTTTTCAGACCACAAACAGTCTATACTTACCATCTGCGCAGCTTGTGATCCAGTATCTGGCTCTCCAGTCCTTAAAGGGAACCTGTCACGCGGTGTACCGAGGCAGAGCCTGCCCAAACCCCCGGTGGAGCCCTGGATACTTACTCTTTCCTGGACCCCGTACCGGGACAGAGATATCGCCTTCGGAAGCTGAGCACGCGCTGTATGCTAATTACCAGAGGTGAGTCCGATGTCCATAGAGAATGACTGGAGCAGTCATTTTCTATGGGCGTCGGACACATCTCTGGTGAGCGCGCGCACGGCTTCCGATGGCGATATCTCCGTCCCGAGACCGGGTCCAGGAGCAGGACTTCCAGTAAAGAGTAAGTATCCAGGACTCCACGGGGGGGTCAGGCAGGCTCTGTCACACCGTGTGACAGGTTCCCTTCAAACCGTCTGAATCTTCAGGCCCTGCCCCTCTGTCTGTCAGTCATTCTGGAGGCGGCGGCCTGAAGTTACAATTATAACGGCCGGATGACCAGAGAACCAGATGCCAGATCACAAGCAGCGTGGCTGGTAAATGTAGAAACTAACAGCATGGATACATATATATTTGTGCTGTCAGTTTCCATTTATCTTTCTTGGCGGCACAAGATTTTAAAGCAGTTTCCAAGCAGACAATCAATCGGGCCCAGTCTTCTGCTGATTGCTGTCACTTTTACACAAGTCAATTATTGGCTGTAGGAGCGTTTCTAGTGACGCTCCTGGTTGATAATCGGCCTGTGTAAAAGGCCCTTGAGGGTTATTGTACAGTATTTTATGTAGTTTTTATAGCTACATATATATACACCTTATTTGCTGACCTTTTGTAGTGCTGCTCTCTTCTTTTCCTTTTCCCTGATCCCCATAATTCCCAGGTCCTGGCTTGGTATCAGAGACTTGTTCCCTCTCACCATTTGTTGTCTTTGTAGCCTCTTTATCAAATGCCTTGAAGAATCTCTTCACTTGGAATATGTCACTCTTTCCTTTATCTGACTTTTTCCTTTGTATCTGGCTAAACAACATATCAAATGGAGACCTTTTCGGTACTTGTTCCTCCTTCTTCTCTGATCCTTGTTAAATGGAAAAAGGAACATGGCTGCTTAGTATATAGTAGTAAAGAAGAATATACCAGTACTACATAAGGTGCATTTTTGTGTATATATTATATTTTATTTTTAGTTTGATATATCATGAATACATTTTTATAATTTTGCTATATTATATTATTTAAAAGATAGGGCTGTGGTGGTCTTGAGGACTAAAGAATCTCCTATACTACTTTATTCATTATTTGCCCGTTTCTAGGTAAGGGCATTTTTAGTTGAACCTCGACCTACTCAGGAATACAATTGTGAGCTGCACCTATACACCCTTCAGTACTACATAATTATAAGAATAAAGGAACAGGAACTTATCCCCTATCCATAGACCAGAATTATTATTATGCTCCCAAAGTCCCTGAATGGGGCAGCAGCATGCATATGCGACTCAATGCTCCATTCATAAGCATGGAGGACCCCATTCTGGAGGGATTCTTGTGGATAGGGTATACGTTTTTTTTAACCTAGAACAGTTCATACATCCTAACTCTATGAAGAACCAGATTTATGAGCCATATTTCATCTTCCATGGAGTTCACACCAAATTACCACTAATCTGCTGTGGATTCTGCAGATAATCTGCAGCTGTGACTGACTTCTGTTGTGGATTAACATGTGACTCGGCACGCTGAATCGCTGTATGGAGCTAATCTGCATCCATTGTAAGCATACTGTGATTGTTACAGATTTTCCGTGGTGAATGGGGTTGAGGGGATATTCTGCACTCAAAGCAAGTATAGGTAGATACTGTAGTTTCTAATTTATTGATTATGTTATTGGTGATTGATTTTATAGACAGGTATAAATGCAACATGGGCACTTGGAGATAACCAATATGCTTGAACAATTTAATTACAAACTGTTTTGCAGAGAAATGTGCATAATAGATCAGGATCCTCCTGTGATGCTGCAAACTTGGCCTAGTGGGAATGGCCATGTGCAGATCTCCTGGATTTAATGCAGATCTTCAGTGCAGATTTTATTGCTGAAATCCGCAACTAAACAAAGAACAATGTTAGTGAATGGGGTTTAAAAAAACCTCCATCCACACACAATACAGCAGATTTGGGGCATATATGCAACACATATCAAAATCCACAATATCTAGTGTTGTGCGGATTTCATCTGTTGCATCACATGACTATATGGCTATGCACACACCAAGTAAAAAAAAAAAGGGAGAGAAAAGATGCCCGCTTTCCTTTTTAAATGACGCCAGTTATTACAGAATTTTAATTGACCTCAATGGAATGCATTGAATTCGATGGAATGATGGAAGTCGATGGAATAATGGAAGTTGCGTGCGCAGACATCAAAATAATGATCATGCACATTACTCATGGATGTCTTTTGTAATCAATGCACATTATTCTATTGTTGTTAACACACACTTTTTCTTTTTTCACTGTCCTTTCACCTACTTTACTATTAATTAAAGAAACACCAAAAGGGCATTTGGACTGGTGTCCAAAATGCGAATTGGTTGACGTCATTTTCAAGATAAAAACAGAAAGAAAAAACGTCTTGTGAACATAGCCTCTCAATGATTTCATATATCTTTTTTTTTCCATTGATTTATTATGTTACTAAACACTAACAATTAAATGGAGAGGACATTTTCAGATTGGCCACACTAATGATAATTCACCATAGCGCACTGTGCATTCAGACCCTTATTATTCACAAATCAATAATAACACTTTACAAAATAATAATTACGTATAAAAAAAGACTAATTAAAACATTGCTCCAGGTACTCTTTCCTATTGTTACTACCTCATTTGCTTAGATGGTAAATACAGGTCTGCAGTCATACAACTTGTTGCACGAGTCTTTCATTCAATTCACTGGAAATGTTGATACCACTCCCTGTTCTTAAGATCGCATTCACAGTACATCTAAATTATCACTGTCTTTGCTAGCATACCTTTATTGTCCATGCTTTCTACCGTCTTACAGAGGTTGTGTGCACCAAGATGTTGAGAATGTTGGGGGTACGTCCTTTGATTTTACCACTTCAGGTAGCTAGTAGCATTCATCGTTTCAGCTTGAGACCCAAGGCTTTGTCTGTGCACATACGCCATCCTGCATTCCTGTCCACTGTACTAGACTGAAGTAGAAAGGTGTGATCATGTAACCAGACAAGCTCCTCTGCACAGAACAGTCCTATCTACACTAGAACAGGTAATGCAGCAGCGCAAGACATGACAACCCAGGAAATAAGCAGGTGGACTTTGGCTTAAAACTTTAAGTATGAGTTGCCAAGAGGAATGCTGGTAAGAGGCTGAGTCAGTCGCTAGCTCAGGTTACAGAATAAGAAACGTAAAATATGTTGATTGTGGACTATAGAGTACAATGTACAATTCGAACACCTAAATTCCACCATACTGTGTTCCAATAATACTGATACACAGTGATCAAATACCAGCTACATACATACAACTAATATTTGGGATATACCATGTTTAAATAATACTTACAATTACATTGTGTGGTAGTCACAAGCTACAGGTGTCCCCTTCTTTATAACCCCAAAGGTAAACAGCATTAAATGATACCTCTTCTTCTTCTTCTTCTCCCCTACATTATCCACCACCATCTTGCTTTAAAATACCTAAAAAAAATGTATGTAAGCATAGTGTGGACATGTCACTGGTAAAGTGCTCGAGGGGATGTACATCTCACCCAGGTTGATACACAGTGTGAGATGGTGAGTCCAGGAGGCATCTGTGCTCAGCAGTGTTATGCTGCTGAGCTATTATTTATTATTGCCGGGCCTGGACTTACATGGAATGGCAGGTAGGTTTTGGTAGTGGGACTTGCCATTCCCTCCCCCTCGATCCAGTGTGGGTTTTGGGATCAGGTGAGCTCTGATCCCAATCAGCCTGAGAAGGCAAAAGCTGTGCTCAGTGTACAGGTCTCTCTCTCAGCCAGGAGTGAACAGCCTGCATGCTGTTTGGTGAGAGCTGGGAAGACAGCCGCTGCTGGGGCCTGTTCACACCCCGCAATACTGATCACTGAAGTGCCAGAGAGGTAACCTGCTGTATTAGTAAGCGCCCAGACGGGCAGGACTTTTTGTTTTGTTTATTCTCACTGCACGGTGTTGCTGTATTTATGTTACTGGACTGTTTATGCTACAAATAAACACCCAAAGCTGTTTTATGAGCCCAAGTTTGCTGCCTGAACTGTGTCCAAACACACCATCCCCCGGGAAGATCCCTACAATTGGTGCTGCGGAGCGGGCAAAACGGTTGCTAGGGGCAACGGTGTGCATCAACTTGGCTACAGCTGCTTATGTCCTGGGTGAAGGCTGCGGCTTCACTCCAAAAACAGTCAAGCAACATGGAGGAGATGATGAAGCAGTTAATGCAAGTGAATATGCAGCAACAACAGGCTCTGACAGACGCTAACCTACGCCATGAGCAAGCATTGGCCGCACAACAACAGGCACTGGCCGCACAACAACAGGCTCAGGCAGCCGCTAAACAGGATCAGGCAGCCGCTAATCTGCGCCATGAACAGACAATGGCTGCACATCAGCAAGCAATGGCTCAACAACAGAGACTTATTGAGCACCTGATAGCAAAGCAAGAGGCGTCTGCAGGTGCTAATCCCCAGCTGGTGGCAGCAGCCGCGCCAGAGACTTTGTCTGTGAGAAGAGCTGTGCAGCGTGCGCTGCAAAAGATGACTGCTGATGACGATGTTGAGGCCTACTTAACTGTCTTTGAGCGTGTGGCTGAGCGAGAAAAGTTACCCTCCACTGAGTGGGCAGAGGTCATTGCTCCCTATTTAACAGGCGAACCTCAAAAGGCCTATTATGACCTCAGTGAGCAAGAGGTCAAGGACTATCCTCGGCTAAGAGCAGAGATACTCGCCCGACTAGGAGTTACTGCTGCTGTCCGTGCCCGGAGGGTCCGCAACTGGAGCTACAGTCTGGACAAGTCAGCGAGGTCCCAGATGTACGACCTGATTCATCTGGCAAGAAAATGGTTGGAGCCAGACACCTCTACTCCTGCCCAGATCCTAGAGAGGGTCGTGATGGATCGCTACCTCCGTGCCCTTCCTGCTGATCTACAACGCTGGGTGGGACAAGGCGACCCTAGGAGTGCCGACGAACTCGTCAGCCTTGTGGAGAGGTTCCAGGCGACCGAGGACTACCTCCGTGATGTTCCTGCAGCACCGTCACCTCCCCGGAGTGCCAGATCTGTGCCATCATCTGGTAAGAGACTTCCATCTATTGGGGGAGTGTGGAGGGGTGCTGATAGAGGGAAGAGCGCTCAGGAGGTGTCTCAGGGGCAAAAGACTGGTGGGGGACCCCGGTGGCTAAGTGGCCCTAAAAAGGACTCCCTGCCAAGGAGACCAGGCCCTATCCAGTGCTGGAGATGCCACGAGACGGGACATATGTCTGCCCATTGCCCTCTTACCTCTGAGCCCATGGAGTGTGACGCTAGCCGGCGTCAGTCGCTATTTGCGGAGCCGTCTTTTGTTGCAGTCACTGGACTAGAGACTGAACCACAAGTCTGCAACATTACTGTAAATGACTTTCCTGTTAAGGCGTTGCTGGACTCAGGAAGCCTTGTCACCCTGGTGCATGCCAGCCTGGTGACTGGGGACTTTGTGCCAGCAAGACATATGAGTGTGGTATGCATACATGGCGATACAAAGGTTTACCCTATAGTACGGGCTAATGTCGGGACTGAACTAGGTGCTGTACAATATGAAGTGGGTGTGGTTAAAAACCTTATGCATAATGTTATATTGGGGCGTGATTTTCCTTTGTTCTGGGCTCTATGGGGAAAACAACAATCCCCTGAAAGGAGTGAGGAGACCCCTAAGCCTATTGCATTACCCACGGTAAATGATAAAAATGTACAGGAGGAATATGATGCTTTTCCTTTGCAGGTCCTGGCTGGTGAGGAAGAGGCTCCTCCCACTGCGCAAAATGTTCCAGACTTAGAGGTGTCTAGGGATAATTTTGGTACTGCACAATTACAGGACCCCACTCTCAAAAATGCGAGAGAGCAGGTCACTGTTATGAATGGGGTACCTCAGGAACCAGAAGCTGAGAAAAAATTTCCACATTTTTCTATGACAAATGATCTCTACTACAGAGTCACTAAAATTAATGATGAGGTGGTGGAACAGCTTCTGGTGCCTAAGTCGTACCGGCGTCAGGTACTCGACATGGCCCATAATCATGTCCTTGGGGGACACTTGGGGACAGATAAAACACAGGAGAGAGTCCTCCAGAGGTTTTATTGGCCTGCGATTTATGCTGACATAAAAAAATACTGTGAGTCGTGCCCCACATGTCAGCTTAGCGCTCCAGTGTCGCATTTTCGCAGTCCTTTGGTCCCACTCCCCATCATAGAGGTACCTTTTGACCGGATCGCAATGGACTTGGTGGGTCCCATTGTAAAGTCGGCTAGGGGACACCAGTACATTCTAGTGGTGTTGGACTACGCGACCCGCTATCCTGAGGCTGTACCCCTAAGAAACACTACCTCTAAAACAATTGCACGGGAATTGTTTTATATGTTTTCCAGGGTGGGGATCCCCAAGGAAATCTTGACTGACCAAGGTACACCATTTGTGTCAAAGGTGATGAAAGAGCTATGCAAACTGTTTAAAATCTCACACCTACGTACCTCTGTATATCACCCACAGACAGACGGGTTAGTGGAGAGGTTTAATAAAACCCTGAAACATATGTTAAAAAAAGTGGTGGAAAAGGATGGTCGTGATTGGGATCACTTACTACCTTATCTGATGTTTTCTATTAGGGAAGTACCCCAAGCGTCCACAGGGTTCTCTCCCTTCGAATTAGTCTATGGTCGTCACCCTAGGGGTTTATTGGATATAGCGAAAGAGACATGGGAAAGTGAGTCCACCCCATACAAGAGTGTTATAGAGCATGTAGCACAAATGCAGGACCGTATAGCCACTGTAATGCCCCTAGTAAGGGAACACCTCCAGAGGGCGCAAGAGGGCCAAAGCAGAATTTACAATCGTTCTGCAAGAATCAGGACATTTAGCCCAGGTGACCGGGTACTCATACTTGTTCCCACTGTAGAAAGCAAATTCTTAGCAAAGTGGCAGGGTCCCTATGAAATTGTAGAGAAGATCAGTGAGGTCAACTACAAGGTACACCAACCAGGTAGAAGGAAGCCTTTCCAAGTTTATCACATAAACTTGATCAAGCCCTGGAAAGACAGGGAATCCTTGGTGGCGACAAAGCCTGTTGGTCATCTGTCACCACCAATCCCTCCGGTCAGGATTGGTGACACTCTATCAGTGTCCCAGAAGCAGGAAGCTAAGGAGTTCCTGCAGAGAAATAAAGACAAGTTTTCTGACCTACCAGGGCGTACGCATCTCATTAGTCATCATATTGAAACTGAGCCTAGAAGCAGAGTAAACCTTAAGCCCTATAGGATACCAGAAGCCCGGAGGGAGGCGGTATCATCCGAGGTAAAACGTATGCTTGACCTAGGAGTCATTGAGGTGTCCCAGAGCGAGTGGTCCAGCCCGATTGTGTTAATCCCAAAGCCCAATGGAACTTGGAGGTTCTGTAATGATTTTAGAAAGTTAAATGAGATCTCCAAGTTCGATGCCTACCCCATGCCCAGGGTAGATGAGTTGATAGAAAGGATGGGTAATGCCAGGTACATAACTACCCTCGATCTCACTAAGGGCTACTGGCAGATCCCACTCACTCCTAAGGCTAGAGAGAAGACTGCATTCTCCACCCCTGATGGGCTCTTCCAATATGTAGTGATGCCATTCGGGTTACATGGAGCCCCTGCCACTTTTCAGAGGTTGATGGACTTGATTCTGCGACCACATCGTGATTACTCCGCTGCCTACCTCGATGATGTGGTCATTTTTAGCACGGATTGGGAAAGTCACCTCTGTAAGGTCCAGGCGGTGTTAGATGCCATAAGTGATGCGGGTTTAACCATCAATGCAGAGAAGTGTGCACTAGCCTTAGAGGAGGCCAAATACTTGGGCTACATTATTGGGAGGGGGTTAGTGAAACCACAACTAAATAAAATCGAGGCAATACAGAATTGGCCTCAACCCCTCACAAAGAAACAGGTCAGAGCTTTCCTGGGTATTACGGGCTATTACCGTAGGTTTGTGCAAAATTTTGCCTCAGTTGCAGCCCCACTAACTGACCTGACAAAGGGTGCGAAGTCCGCAATGGTGACATGGACTCCAGAGGCCGAGAAGGCTTTTCAAAGCCTCAAGTCTGCCCTGTGCCAACAGCCTGTGCTAGTTACCCCTGACTTTAGGCGAGAGTTTTTGGTACAGACAGACGCCTCTAACACAGGGTTAGGTGCCGTCCTCTCACAGGTCGTGAATGGCGAGGAGCACCCGGTGATGTACTTAAGTAGGAAGCTATCCCCGGCCGAGAAAAACTACGCCATAGTTGAGCGAGAATGTCTGGCAGTGAAGTGGGCCCTAGAATCCCTGAGGTACTACCTACTAGGCAGGAGGTTTAAGTTAGTGACAGACCATGCCCCCCTAACATGGATGAAAATAAACAAGGAGAAGAATGCAAGGGTGACTAGGTGGTTTCTGTCCCTACAAAACTTTAATTTCACTGTGGAACACCGGCCAGGGAAATTACAGGCAAATGCTGACGCCCTATCAAGGGTACACTGCCTGTGGGGACAATACGCTCAGCCCTCCGGTCTGAAGAAGAGGGGGGGGATATGTGGACATGTCACTGGTAAAGTGCTCGAGGGGATGTACATCTCACCCAGGTTGATACACAGTGTGAGATGGTGAGTCCAGGAGGCATCTGTGCTCAGCAGTGTTATGCTGCTGAGCTATTATTTATTATTGCCGGGCCTGGACTTACATGGAATGGCAGGTAGGTTTTGGTAGTGGGACTTGCCATTCCCTCCCCCTCGATCCAGTGTGGGTTTTGGGATCAGGTGAGCTCTGATCCCAATCAGCCTGAGAAGGCAAAAGCTGTGCTCAGTGTACAGGTCTCTCTCTCAGCCAGGAGTGAACAGCCTGCATGCTGTTTGGTGAGAGCTGGGAAGACAGCCGCTGCTGGGGCCTGTTCACACCCCGCAATACTGATCACTGAAGTGCCAGAGAGGTAACCTGCTGTATTAGTAAGCGCCCAGACGGGCAGGACTTTTTGTTTTGTTTATTCTCACTGCACGGTGTTGCTGTATTTATGTTACTGGACTGTTTATGCTACAAATAAACACCCAAAGCTGTTTTATGAGCCCAAGTTTGCTGCCTGAACTGTGTCCAAACACACCATCCCCCGGGAAGATCCCTACAATAGTAAATAGTTTATTCAACATTTCCAAAAGGTATATGCAATATTAGGCTATGTTCACACTACGTAAAATAACGGCCTTTCTCTGCGCCGCAAAACTACGGCCGTTGTTTTGAGGTTCCCTATAATGACTGCAATGCAATGTAACTACGGCCGTTGAATTCACACTATCTATCAGATAACGGCCGTTGTCTATACGGCCCCATGAAAAATGAACATGTCAATTATTTCCGGCCGGTAATACTGCAACAACAACCGTGGATTTAAATGCGGCCGCAAACGTAAAACTTATATCTGCCGAATTAAACTTGATTTTGATGTAAAAAAAATTCTGAGTGGTTTCTCGGGCTGGGCGCAGTATTTAAAGTAAATGACCTGTTTCATCCCGTTTATAATCATGCTAGGAATCAAAATTAAACAGTGTGAACATAGCCTTAGGGTATGTGTACACTGAGAATATGTGACGGAAAATCCGTTGCAGAATTCGCCACTCACGTCCGCGTTATTCTTTGGACGGATGACGGAATCTGCCCGTGCATAGAATGGAGTTTATGACACGGGCAGAGACGTGCGCGCTTGCCGCAGTCCGCGAGCGGTCGCAAGCGCCGAATTTAGCGAATTCACATTTCCTCAGTGTGCACATACCCTTAGAAGGAAAAGGAATTAGTGCTCTCCTAGACAGTGGGTCATTTACATGTATAGCGCCAGCTCACCTATTCAGCTCCAGTGCACAGGTTCACACTCAGTCCAATGTGTCCACTCTGAAACAAGTCTAGGATACCTGGGGTCAACACGAGTGTGTTTTCTGAATTTTAATAGACGTCTAATTAAAGCATATAACTTATTATCTGTGCTGGATAATTAACTTATTATCTGTGCTGGATCATTCCTGTTTTATTGGACTGAGTAGGTTATTTACATGTCATGCTCACTTTGTTGTATTATGCGCATTACTATGAGCATTACTCTATTGCATAGCACATAGCCCATTTAAGTCAGTTAACATGATACAACATGAATCCTGTTACTATAGGAAGGGCTCATCTAGACCTTTTTATTTGTTAATATTATTAGTCAATGTCCTATCCGGCAGTCCCAATGACACACGTTGCCTCTACACAATAAGTACAGGATTTTTAGTGTTGCTTCTGTAACATTAACAGCTCGGAATTTGTATCAACAATCCTATTAAGTCCAAAGTTAAATAATTAGTCTGTCTTGTATTTAATGTTAAAAGATTAACTTGGATTTTGCTACTTTGCCTCACTGTGACTCTTTAATATGACATGCTTTGTGAGGCATTAAAACCATTAGAACGATTAGTTCAGAAAAAATGGTTTAACAAGAAGGAATTGGCAGGGAAATCCTAAACATGAAGCACAATCTACTCAGCAGTTCAGGATGTACCCTGATGGCACAGTATGCAGCCTGGGTCAAAGAAACTTCTAGTCAATTGCACAGTGTTGTGAGATAGTAGGGTGCCTGTACACCATGCGGCCAAGCCACTGTAACCACATGCAGTTTGCAGATAATTGAGGTGGGGGAGCATGGTAACAAGAGGTAACTGTGTATGGTTACTGTGACCTGGCTGCATTGTGTATGGGCACACTTAAAGAGGCACCCTACAGATCTCATTAAGAAAACACCTATCCATATGCCCTTTTGGGCATTTGAATGTAATGGTTGGTCATGACTTTCCTTGGCAAAACTGGCTATTTCCTGGGGAAATCAACTGATTCAACTCAACTGATTGCTGTGGCAGACAAATTCAGATAGAGGATGTCTCTGAGACAGGACCCAGGAAAGCATTTAGGCCTTATTCACAAGCCGTGCCGCGACCCCCACCTCGATCCACGCCGCGATGACCAGAGGAGGATCGTGGCACGGATCCCCGAACAGAAGTGCAGATCCCCCACCGCCTGGCAGCAGAGATGACAGGACCGCAGAAGACATCTCCTTGCCTACTCCCCCCATGCTGGCCAGCTCACATGTTCACCGCCATGGCGAAGTAGGCAAGTAGTTGTCTTCTGCGCTCCTGTCATCTCTGCTGCCGGGCGGCACTAGGACATTTTTTTGTGGTGTGGATCGCGGTAGGGGTCGCAGCACGGATCATGTGAATGGCTGCATTAATTTGAATAGTTCCTAAAATTCTATGGGACGTGTGAATGTAGCCTTAGTCCTTTGTGAACACACACTAAATGCAAACTAGTCAACTGCACTTATAAGTTCCTAACATAGTGGGGCAGATTTATGATTGTAAAGTTTTGGAGGAGATGGAAGCCTCTGAGAACAAATGGGTTGGGCCGTGAAAATCCATCACACCCGATCCCTACCTCCAAAGCCATCATCTATCAGGAGGTCCCCATACACCTTATATTGTCAGCCAAACCTACCACCGACAGTGGGTTCTGCCAACTTTAGTATAAAGAATATGGTTTTTTTTATAACTTAGTCCCATTGTATATCTATCTTTAGAATTGTTATCTTTGTGATTTTGATTACTTTTGAAAGTAGACCAATGCAACAGGAAGAAAAACAAATTACATTTTTTTTGTCAGAAAACTACAGATGATAGTTTCGGAAGGTTTCTGTCTTTATGTTTTAGTGAATTCTTGCAGCTTTCCTCTATGCTAAAGTAGGGGTGGAGTGACCATCCAGGCACAGGGACAATATTTAGGGCTCAAAGCCAGAAGGGACCCAAATACCTTACCCTCAGTTAGATACCATAGGCTATGTTCACACACAGTACAATAATACCAAAATACGGCCATAATGTTGAAAAAAAACAACAACAATATGTGAACGGGTGAAAAAACAACTGTTTTTGCAAACACAGATTGTTTTTACGCCATACTCAATTAACTTAGCAGCACATGGAGCAGATAGAGCCCCATAACAAAACACTAAAAGGGTCCTACTGCTAATATGGCTCCATGGCTGGACATCCTGATTGTGATGTAAAGAAAGATCCAAAGCTTCACACTCTTATCCCCCTTACCATGACTGGGACTAGAGGAGAGCAGTATTATTCTGCTTTCTTCCTAACTTGTTAGTCTGATCTGAGCCCCTTCTTCCCATGAGCCCCACTGTCGCTGCATACTCTGCCTGTATGGTAAGTACTCCATTGACCACTTAAAATAGTCTTGTCTTGTGGTTATCACTAGCTATCATTGCATAGTGTCACACTACTTTATCTAACTATCATTTGCTTTGATGCTGTGACATAAGTTATCATCTTTTTGTCTATGAACATTAAATTTCCTAAGTAACGCTTGCAACGGTGATAGAAATGGCACATGACTAAGGTGACCGTCTGTAGTGGCAATCTCATATAATACGCCCATACCCCCATCCTAAAGCTGCTCCCTGTCTTATAATCCCAGTCAAGAGGCCATTTAATCTGCATCTTCATGTCATGGGACTAAGAGACATGACAGACTCCTGAAAGGGAGATGCTAGAGGAGCTGCTGCACCTTGTCTACTGCTCAATAGGAGAGACACTCCTGCAAATGTAAGTGTAACCCCTAAACTTATTATTTCAATTATTGTATGAGTGGAACCACTAACATATTGCCTTACTATAGCTAATGTTCTCTTTACTGAATATCCAGATGGGACATTAAAAAATGTTAAAATAAATGATTAATCATAGGGAAACAAGTGAAGATACTGCACAACTCTGATAGCTAGAGCTCATGGTTATATTTTAGAGGGAAATGACCTTGTTCCTAGTAAATGAGTAATAATACTTTTCTCATACTGGCAAAATAAAACACCAATTATTATATTGTGTTTTACAAAGTTACCTATTTATGTATACTGTTATATATGGGGCCATATATAAAGACTGTTTCTGATATAAATTAGAATGGTGTTTACAGTCGCCACTTTCATGACTTTATATGAGAACATGTACAGTATGCAGTGCCCACTATGTACATATCATAGATTGAAATGTGTTTATTTTATGGGACTATCGAAAATCTTACGTCTTCCTTTAAAGTTTTCGTTTCGTTTTTGTGACTTTAAATAAAATGCAATGTTATGTATTCCAAGTAAACACTATTCCATAAACATGCTGCATTTTGAACAGACCAAAACAAGAAATAACACCATAACAAAATGCACTGTAGTACCTGTACTGCCTGTTTACCTATAGTAAACATCTAGCTGTGGCATTTTTGCATCAAAAAATAAATAAAGCAAACAATGCCAGGAAAAACTCAGTACAAAAGCTATGCGTGAAAACACCTTTTGGCTGATTTCACACTGGCTAGGCCTTTTGCAAAAAGCTGTGGCTTTAAGTCAATGGAGTTTTATGAAATGCCATATTTACTTGGCATTTTTCTCTGTGGCATTTCTCTCCTCTGCGGAAAAATAACATTCACTAAATTCACCAAAGAAAAAAAAAACATTTACTAAATCCCAGACACCAACTGTAAAGGGGACCATCAAGATTGCAGCACTGCATCCAGCATTTTACCATACAAATAGTGCTGCATGCTGTGAAATTTTGTGTAGGATTTTTCCTAGAATCAGTGATGGAGGCTCCTGACCGAAGCTTTGAAGCAGATGTGAATGAGGTCTATGTCTATCAGTCACTGAATCTGCTACTTCTCATATATTTATTTAATAGTTATGAGCGAACTTCGGGTATAAGTATGTAGCATTTGATTGGCTGAAGAAGTTCGAAGCAACCCTAAGGCTGCCTGAAAGACATGGATACAGCCATAGGCTGGGTTCACACACAGTATATTTCAGTCAGTATTTTGGTCCTCATATTGCAACCTCAACCAGAAGTGGATTGAAAACAGAAAGGCTCTGTTTACACAATGTTGTAATTGAGTGGATGGCCGCAATTTAACGGCCAATATTTGCTGTTATTTAAAAACAACGGCTGTTATATTGAAATAATGGCAGTTATTTACCATGATATGGCGGCTATCCACTCAATTTCACCATTGTGTGAACAGAGCCTTTCTGTGTTTTCAATCCACTTCTGGTTGAGGTTGCAAAATACTGACTAAATACTGACGGAAATATACTGTGTGTGAACCCAGCCATAGGCTGTATCCATGTTTTCCAGGACTCCTTAGGGCTGCATCAAAGTTCTTCATCCACCGGTAATCAAACTCGACATGCTTGGGTTCACTCATTTCTACTATACCTAATAACAAAAAGGCTGTGTTCACACTGTGTTTTCTCTGTGATTTTTCTGAACCAGCAAAAATCTTTATTATTTTACTGAAGCTATGCAAACTGCAGTAAAATTGTAGTATTGTGTCTGGTAACATACCAGCTATCCTAACAGAAATCAGGTGGGCTGATGGTTGGTTTGCACTATTGCTTTAGTTGTTCTGCTCGTGGTGTACAGCACCCTGCCCTACATTGCCAGCAATTATGGGATTTAGATATGTGCCATGTTACCCTAAAAATTCTGTTTGTAAAAAGTTCACTGCATGGAAATTAACTGTCATGTAACTATGTACGTAGAGAGACGGCAGAAGGTGCTTGTCATACCTAAAGAAACAAAAAGTGGTCCCAAAAACTGCTCACCTGCTTTGCTAAGCTCTTATAATGTCCTCATTTTTGGACAACCACGTCAGCTGTTAAAACTTCAGATAAATATTACACTGGATACTTACATTGGGATAAGTCCTGTTATCAAAATAAAGAAAACCAACACTACTCATACTTCAAGCACTGCAGAATCTGTTGACGCTATACAAATAAATATTATTATTATTATTATTATTATTATTATTATATTATTATTATTATTATTACTTCAAATTTCCCATAGAGTAGCTCTTTCTAATGGTGCATTTACACAGACAGATTTATCTGACAGATTTTTTAAGCCAAAGCCAGGAACGGACTATGAACAGGTCACAAAGGAAAGACTGAGATTTCTCCACTTGTCAAATACATTTTTGGCTTTGGCTTCAAAAATCTGTCAGATAACCTGTCAGATATCTGTGTGTGTGTGTGTGTGTGTGTGTGTGTGTGTGTGTAAAAGGACCCTTAGGAGCAGGCAATCTGGGTCACTACTGGGGTGCTCAAACTCTAATACCTATATATTTCTTTATATTTCTATATAAGTCCAAAGAATAAAGAGAGAGCACTCCCCGTTTAACATGACCACTTTATTTCCATAAAAATAAGCCACAGCAGGTGGGGACGCCGAAACACTAGCAGATCACTACATTGGAATAAAATCTATGAATTATGTGACCTGTCATAGGGCTTTGATCACTGCAGATTTTCATGCCAGTGCAAACTCTATGCCAGCTGTGACCTCTGATCATGTTACACCATAAGATCTGCCCCTGCGAAGACAGAGTGATAGAGAATGGAAACAGACCCAGTCATTTTGTTGGATACAAGGTTCCACTGGGTAAACTGATTAGAAACCATTGACTAAAGGAAAAAGACTGAAGGATGTCAGGCAGTCCTTGTCAAAAGAGGAACCCTATTCCCTCCCCTCCCAACGCTGGAGAAACCGGTCTCCTCTTCCTTCAGGACTAGCATATGGAGTCTTACACAAGCCATGCAGTGCTCCATAGCAAAATATAGTATCTAATTTTTCAGAAGAAAAGAACTTGCTCTAGTGTGCCACTTACCAGAGGTGGCTACCCATACAATGTCTGACCCTTAAACAGACCTAAAACTTAATTGAGGATTACATACCAAGCCAGAATCTCCTCCAAAACGAGAAGCAACCCATATGTAAACAGAAGTTTCAGAGGGTCTTTCCACTTATCAGTACAGGGCAGGGTGTTGTTTGGCTAGTGAGTCTTTTAATGTGTCACTAAGGGCCCTATTCCACCGGACGATTATCATTTGCATAATCGTTACCAATTAACGATCTCAAACGACCGCTATTGCGAAAGACCTGAAAACGTTCACTCATTTCCATGGAACGATAATCGTTACTTATGATCGTAATTGCGATCGTTTTTCTTCGCTATTTATTCGCTATTGCGTTCATATCTATTGCTAACGAACGAACGATGTCTTATTCAATGCGAACGATTTGCGAACGTTTTGCGAACGAGCAACAATAAAAATAGGTCCAGGTCTTATAAAGCGATCAACGATTCCTCGTTCGGTTGTTAATCGTTAACTGCATTTCAACCGAACGATAATCGTCCGGTGGAATAGGGCCCTAAGGGAGTATTGTGTCTCCTTGAAGAAACCTATAAAGATTTCACCTATGTACCCTTTCCTGTTACAACATGGTTTTTAGTTGCCCTGAGGGGGGTTGGCAGTGAGCTGTCCTGGGTTCCATTAATTATAAACTGTTGTTTTGTTTTACTTTGGATTTCTATGCTATGTTTGTGCTTTATTTGTTTTGCACTATACTTGTCATTTCCCTGCAGTTAATGGGGGTTTGCAGCTCTCTGGCTGCTCTAAGAACAAGAGCTTTAAGTTACATCTTTCTAAGTATGGCCAGGATCAGACTAACTTCCGATCCGAACTTCCGAACTTCCGAACTGTGACCTGGCTGCATTGTGTATGGGCACACTTAAAGAGGCACCCTACAGATCTCATTAAGAAAACACCTATCCATATGCCCTTTTGGGCATTTGAATGTAATGGTTGGTCATGACTTTCCTTGGCAAAACTGGCTATTTCCTGGGGAAATCAACTGATTCAACTCAACTGATTGCTGTGGCAGACAAATTCAGATAGAGGATGTCTCTGAGACAGGACCCAGGAAAGCATTTAGGCCTTATTCACAAGCCGTGCCGCGACCCCCACCTCGATCCACGCCGCGATGACCAGAGGAGGATCGTGGCACGGATCCCCGAACAGAAGTGCAGATCCCCCACCGCCTGGCAGCAGAGATGACAGGACCGCAGAAGACATCTCCTTGCCTACTCCCCCCATGCTGGCCAGCTCACATGTTCACCGCCATGGCGAAGTAGGCAAGTAGTTGTCTTCTGCGCTCCTGTCATCTCTGCTGCCGGGCGGCACTAGGACATTTTTTTGTGGTGTGGATCGCGGTAGGGGTCGCAGCACGGATCATGTGAATGGCTGCATTAATTTGAATAGTTCCTAAAATTCTATGGGACGTGTGAATGTAGCCTTAGTCCTTTGTGAACACACACTAAATGCAAACTAGTCAACTGCACTTATAAGTTCCTAACATAGTGGGGCAGATTTATGATTGTAAAGTTTTGGAGGAGATGGAAGCCTCTGAGAACAAATGGGTTGGGCCGTGAAAATCCATCACACCCGATCCCTACCTCCAAAGCCATCATCTATCAGGAGGTCCCCATACACCTTATATTGTCAGCCAAACCTACCACCGACAGTGGGTTCTGCCAACTTTAGTATAAAGAATATGGTTTTTTTTATAACTTAGTCCCATTGTATATCTATCTTTAGAATTGTTATCTTTGTGATTTTGATTACTTTTGAAAGTAGACCAATGCAACAGGAAGAAAAACAAATTACATTTTTTTTGTCAGAAAACTACAGATGATAGTTTCGGAAGGTTTCTGTCTTTATGTTTTAGTGAATTCTTGCAGCTTTCCTCTATGCTAAAGTAGGGGTGGAGTGACCATCCAGGCACAGGGACAATATTTAGGGCTCAAAGCCAGAAGGGACCCAAATACCTTACCCTCAGTTAGATACCATAGGCTATGTTCACACACAGTACAATAATACCAAAATACGGCCATAATGTTGAAAAAAAACAACAACAATATGTGAACGGGTGAAAAAACAACTGTTTTTGCAAACACAGATTGTTTTTACGCCATACTCAATTAACTTAGCAGCACATGGAGCAGATAGAGCCCCATAACAAAACACTAAAAGGGTCCTACTGCTAATATGGCTCCATGGCTGGACATCCTGATTGTGATGTAAAGAAAGATCCAAAGCTTCACACTCTTATCCCCCTTACCATGACTGGGACTAGAGGAGAGCAGTATTATTCTGCTTTCTTCCTAACTTGTTAGTCTGATCTGAGCCCCTTCTTCCCATGAGCCCCACTGTCGCTGCATACTCTGCCTGTATGGTAAGTACTCCATTGACCACTTAAAATAGTCTTGTCTTGTGGTTATCACTAGCTATCATTGCATAGTGTCACACTACTTTATCTAACTATCATTTGCTTTGATGCTGTGACATAAGTTATCATCTTTTTGTCTATGAACATTAAATTTCCTAAGTAACGCTTGCAACGGTGATAGAAATGGCACATGACTAAGGTGACCGTCTGTAGTGGCAATCTCATATAATACGCCCATACCCCCATCCTAAAGCTGCTCCCTGTCTTATAATCCCAGTCAAGAGGCCATTTAATCTGCATCTTCATGTCATGGGACTAAGAGACATGACAGACTCCTGAAAGGGAGATGCTAGAGGAGCTGCTGCACCTTGTCTACTGCTCAATAGGAGAGACACTCCTGCAAATGTAAGTGTAACCCCTAAACTTATTATTTCAATTATTGTATGAGTGGAACCACTAACATATTGCCTTACTATAGCTAATGTTCTCTTTACTGAATATCCAGATGGGACATTAAAAAATGTTAAAATAAATGATTAATCATAGGGAAACAAGTGAAGATACTGCACAACTCTGATAGCTAGAGCTCATGGTTATATTTTAGAGGGAAATGACCTTGTTCCTAGTAAATGAGTAATAATACTTTTCTCATACTGGCAAAATAAAACACCAATTATTATATTGTGTTTTACAAAGTTACCTATTTATGTATACTGTTATATATGGGGCCATATATAAAGACTGTTTCTGATATAAATTAGAATGGTGTTTACAGTCGCCACTTTCATGACTTTATATGAGAACATGTACAGTATGCAGTGCCCACTATGTACATATCATAGATTGAAATGTGTTTATTTTATGGGACTATCGAAAATCTTACGTCTTCCTTTAAAGTTTTCGTTTCGTTTTTGTGACTTTAAATAAAATGCAATGTTATGTATTCCAAGTAAACACTATTCCATAAACATGCTGCATTTTGAACAGACCAAAACAAGAAATAACACCATAACAAAATGCACTGTAGTACCTGTACTGCCTGTTTACCTATAGTAAACATCTAGCTGTGGCATTTTTGCATCAAAAAATAAATAAAGCAAACAATGCCAGGAAAAACTCAGTACAAAAGCTATGCGTGAAAACACCTTTTGGCTGATTTCACACTGGCTAGGCCTTTTGCAAAAAGCTGTGGCTTTAAGTCAATGGAGTTTTATGAAATGCCATATTTACTTGGCATTTTTCTCTGTGGCATTTCTCTCCTCTGCGGAAAAATAACATTCACTAAATTCACCAAAGAAAAAAAAAACATTTACTAAATCCCAGACACCAACTGTAAAGGGGACCATCAAGATTGCAGCACTGCATCCAGCATTTTACCATACAAATAGTGCTGCATGCTGTGAAATTTTGTGTAGGATTTTTCCTAGAATCAGTGATGGAGGCTCCTGACCGAAGCTTTGAAGCAGATGTGAATGAGGTCTATGTCTATCAGTCACTGAATCTGCTACTTCTCATATATTTATTTAATAGTTATGAGCGAACTTCGGGTATAAGTATGTAGCATTTGATTGGCTGAAGAAGTTCGAAGCAACCCTAAGGCTGCCTGAAAGACATGGATACAGCCATAGGCTGGGTTCACACACAGTATATTTCAGTCAGTATTTTGGTCCTCATATTGCAACCTCAACCAGAAGTGGATTGAAAACAGAAAGGCTCTGTTTACACAATGTTGTAATTGAGTGGATGGCCGCAATTTAACGGCCAATATTTGCTGTTATTTAAAAACAACGGCTGTTATATTGAAATAATGGCAGTTATTTACCATGATATGGCGGCTATCCACTCAATTTCACCATTGTGTGAACAGAGCCTTTCTGTGTTTTCAATCCACTTCTGGTTGAGGTTGCAAAATACTGACTAAATACTGACGGAAATATACTGTGTGTGAACCCAGCCATAGGCTGTATCCATGTTTTCCAGGACTCCTTAGGGCTGCATCAAAGTTCTTCATCCACCGGTAATCAAACTCGACATGCTTGGGTTCACTCATTTCTACTATACCTAATAACAAAAAGGCTGTGTTCACACTGTGTTTTCTCTGTGATTTTTCTGAACCAGCAAAAATCTTTATTATTTTACTGAAGCTATGCAAACTGCAGTAAAATTGTAGTATTGTGTCTGGTAACATACCAGCTATCCTAACAGAAATCAGGTGGGCTGATGGTTGGTTTGCACTATTGCTTTAGTTGTTCTGCTCGTGGTGTACAGCACCCTGCCCTACATTGCCAGCAATTATGGGATTTAGATATGTGCCATGTTACCCTAAAAATTCTGTTTGTAAAAAGTTCACTGCATGGAAATTAACTGTCATGTAACTATGTACGTAGAGAGACGGCAGAAGGTGCTTGTCATACCTAAAGAAACAAAAAGTGGTCCCAAAAACTGCTCACCTGCTTTGCTAAGCTCTTATAATGTCCTCATTTTTGGACAACCACGTCAGCTGTTAAAACTTCAGATAAATATTACACTGGATACTTACATTGGGATAAGTCCTGTTATCAAAATAAAGAAAACCAACACTACTCATACTTCAAGCACTGCAGAATCTGTTGACGCTATACAAATAAATATTATTATTATTATTATTATTATTATTATTATATTATTATTATTATTATTACTTCAAATTTCCCATAGAGTAGCTCTTTCTAATGGTGCATTTACACAGACAGATTTATCTGACAGATTTTTTAAGCCAAAGCCAGGAACGGACTATGAACAGGTCACAAAGGAAAGACTGAGATTTCTCCACTTGTCAAATACATTTTTGGCTTTGGCTTCAAAAATCTGTCAGATAACCTGTCAGATATCTGTGTGTGTGTGTGTGTGTGTGTGTGTGTGTGTGTAAAAGGACCCTTAGGAGCAGGCAATCTGGGTCACTACTGGGGTGCTCAAACTCTAATACCTATATATTTCTTTATATTTCTATATAAGTCCAAAGAATAAAGAGAGAGCACTCCCCGTTTAACATGACCACTTTATTTCCATAAAAATAAGCCACAGCAGGTGGGGACGCCGAAACACTAGCAGATCACTACATTGGAATAAAATCTATGAATTATGTGACCTGTCATAGGGCTTTGATCACTGCAGATTTTCATGCCAGTGCAAACTCTATGCCAGCTGTGACCTCTGATCATGTTACACCATAAGATCTGCCCCTGCGAAGACAGAGTGATAGAGAATGGAAACAGACCCAGTCATTTTGTTGGATACAAGGTTCCACTGGGTAAACTGATTAGAAACCATTGACTAAAGGAAAAAGACTGAAGGATGTCAGGCAGTCCTTGTCAAAAGAGGAACCCTATTCCCTCCCCTCCCAACGCTGGAGAAACCGGTCTCCTCTTCCTTCAGGACTAGCATATGGAGTCTTACACAAGCCATGCAGTGCTCCATAGCAAAATATAGTATCTAATTTTTCAGAAGAAAAGAACTTGCTCTAGTGTGCCACTTACCAGAGGTGGCTACCCATACAATGTCTGACCCTTAAACAGACCTAAAACTTAATTGAGGATTACATACCAAGCCAGAATCTCCTCCAAAACGAGAAGCAACCCATATGTAAACAGAAGTTTCAGAGGGTCTTTCCACTTATCAGTACAGGGCAGGGTGTTGTTTGGCTAGTGAGTCTTTTAATGTGTCACTAAGGGCCCTATTCCACCGGACGATTATCATTTGCATAATCGTTACCAATTAACGATCTCAAACGACCGCTATTGCGAAAGACCTGAAAACGTTCACTCATTTCCATGGAACGATAATCGTTACTTATGATCGTAATTGCGATCGTTTTTCTTCGCTATTTATTCGCTATTGCGTTCATATCTATTGCTAACGAACGAACGATGTCTTATTCAATGCGAACGATTTGCGAACGTTTTGCGAACGAGCAACAATAAAAATAGGTCCAGGTCTTATAAAGCGATCAACGATTCCTCGTTCGGTTGTTAATCGTTAACTGCATTTCAACCGAACGATAATCGTCCGGTGGAATAGGGCCCTAAGGGAGTATTGTGTCTCCTTGAAGAAACCTATAAAGATTTCACCTATGTACCCTTTCCTGTTACAACATGGTTTTTAGTTGCCCTGAGGGGGGTTGGCAGTGAGCTGTCCTGGGTTCCATTAATTATAAACTGTTGTTTTGTTTTACTTTGGATTTCTATGCTATGTTTGTGCTTTATTTGTTTTGCACTATACTTGTCATTTCCCTGCAGTTAATGGGGGTTTGCAGCTCTCTGGCTGCTCTAAGAACAAGAGCTTTAAGTTACATCTTTCTAAGTATGGCCAGGATCAGACTAACTTCCGATCCGAACTTCCGAACTTCCGAACTGTGACCTGGCTGCATTGTGTATGGGCACACTTAAAGAGGCACCCTACAGATCTCATTAAGAAAACACCTATCCATATGCCCTTTTGGGCATTTGAATGTAATGGTTGGTCATGACTTTCCTTGGCAAAACTGGCTATTTCCTGGGGAAATCAACTGATTCAACTCAACTGATTGCTGTGGCAGACAAATTCAGATAGAGGATGTCTCTGAGACAGGACCCAGGAAAGCATTTAGGCCTTATTCACAAGCCGTGCCGCGACCCCCACCTCGATCCACGCCGCGATGACCAGAGGAGGATCGTGGCACGGATCCCCGAACAGAAGTGCAGATCCCCCACCGCCTGGCAGCAGAGATGACAGGACCGCAGAAGACATCTCCTTGCCTACTCCCCCCATGCTGGCCAGCTCACATGTTCACCGCCATGGCGAAGTAGGCAAGTAGTTGTCTTCTGCGCTCCTGTCATCTCTGCTGCCGGGCGGCACTAGGACATTTTTTTGTGGTGTGGATCGCGGTAGGGGTCGCAGCACGGATCATGTGAATGGCTGCATTAATTTGAATAGTTCCTAAAATTCTATGGGACGTGTGAATGTAGCCTTAGTCCTTTGTGAACACACACTAAATGCAAACTAGTCAACTGCACTTATAAGTTCCTAACATAGTGGGGCAGATTTATGATTGTAAAGTTTTGGAGGAGATGGAAGCCTCTGAGAACAAATGGGTTGGGCCGTGAAAATCCATCACACCCGATCCCTACCTCCAAAGCCATCATCTATCAGGAGGTCCCCATACACCTTATATTGTCAGCCAAACCTACCACCGACAGTGGGTTCTGCCAACTTTAGTATAAAGAATATGGTTTTTTTTATAACTTAGTCCCATTGTATATCTATCTTTAGAATTGTTATCTTTGTGATTTTGATTACTTTTGAAAGTAGACCAATGCAACAGGAAGAAAAACAAATTACATTTTTTTTGTCAGAAAACTACAGATGATAGTTTCGGAAGGTTTCTGTCTTTATGTTTTAGTGAATTCTTGCAGCTTTCCTCTATGCTAAAGTAGGGGTGGAGTGACCATCCAGGCACAGGGACAATATTTAGGGCTCAAAGCCAGAAGGGACCCAAATACCTTACCCTCAGTTAGATACCATAGGCTATGTTCACACACAGTACAATAATACCAAAATACGGCCATAATGTTGAAAAAAAACAACAACAATATGTGAACGGGTGAAAAAACAACTGTTTTTGCAAACACAGATTGTTTTTACGCCATACTCAATTAACTTAGCAGCACATGGAGCAGATAGAGCCCCATAACAAAACACTAAAAGGGTCCTACTGCTAATATGGCTCCATGGCTGGACATCCTGATTGTGATGTAAAGAAAGATCCAAAGCTTCACACTCTTATCCCCCTTACCATGACTGGGACTAGAGGAGAGCAGTATTATTCTGCTTTCTTCCTAACTTGTTAGTCTGATCTGAGCCCCTTCTTCCCATGAGCCCCACTGTCGCTGCATACTCTGCCTGTATGGTAAGTACTCCATTGACCACTTAAAATAGTCTTGTCTTGTGGTTATCACTAGCTATCATTGCATAGTGTCACACTACTTTATCTAACTATCATTTGCTTTGATGCTGTGACATAAGTTATCATCTTTTTGTCTATGAACATTAAATTTCCTAAGTAACGCTTGCAACGGTGATAGAAATGGCACATGACTAAGGTGACCGTCTGTAGTGGCAATCTCATATAATACGCCCATACCCCCATCCTAAAGCTGCTCCCTGTCTTATAATCCCAGTCAAGAGGCCATTTAATCTGCATCTTCATGTCATGGGACTAAGAGACATGACAGACTCCTGAAAGGGAGATGCTAGAGGAGCTGCTGCACCTTGTCTACTGCTCAATAGGAGAGACACTCCTGCAAATGTAAGTGTAACCCCTAAACTTATTATTTCAATTATTGTATGAGTGGAACCACTAACATATTGCCTTACTATAGCTAATGTTCTCTTTACTGAATATCCAGATGGGACATTAAAAAATGTTAAAATAAATGATTAATCATAGGGAAACAAGTGAAGATACTGCACAACTCTGATAGCTAGAGCTCATGGTTATATTTTAGAGGGAAATGACCTTGTTCCTAGTAAATGAGTAATAATACTTTTCTCATACTGGCAAAATAAAACACCAATTATTATATTGTGTTTTACAAAGTTACCTATTTATGTATACTGTTATATATGGGGCCATATATAAAGACTGTTTCTGATATAAATTAGAATGGTGTTTACAGTCGCCACTTTCATGACTTTATATGAGAACATGTACAGTATGCAGTGCCCACTATGTACATATCATAGATTGAAATGTGTTTATTTTATGGGACTATCGAAAATCTTACGTCTTCCTTTAAAGTTTTCGTTTCGTTTTTGTGACTTTAAATAAAATGCAATGTTATGTATTCCAAGTAAACACTATTCCATAAACATGCTGCATTTTGAACAGACCAAAACAAGAAATAACACCATAACAAAATGCACTGTAGTACCTGTACTGCCTGTTTACCTATAGTAAACATCTAGCTGTGGCATTTTTGCATCAAAAAATAAATAAAGCAAACAATGCCAGGAAAAACTCAGTACAAAAGCTATGCGTGAAAACACCTTTTGGCTGATTTCACACTGGCTAGGCCTTTTGCAAAAAGCTGTGGCTTTAAGTCAATGGAGTTTTATGAAATGCCATATTTACTTGGCATTTTTCTCTGTGGCATTTCTCTCCTCTGCGGAAAAATAACATTCACTAAATTCACCAAAGAAAAAAAAAACATTTACTAAATCCCAGACACCAACTGTAAAGGGGACCATCAAGATTGCAGCACTGCATCCAGCATTTTACCATACAAATAGTGCTGCATGCTGTGAAATTTTGTGTAGGATTTTTCCTAGAATCAGTGATGGAGGCTCCTGACCGAAGCTTTGAAGCAGATGTGAATGAGGTCTATGTCTATCAGTCACTGAATCTGCTACTTCTCATATATTTATTTAATAGTTATGAGCGAACTTCGGGTATAAGTATGTAGCATTTGATTGGCTGAAGAAGTTCGAAGCAACCCTAAGGCTGCCTGAAAGACATGGATACAGCCATAGGCTGGGTTCACACACAGTATATTTCAGTCAGTATTTTGGTCCTCATATTGCAACCTCAACCAGAAGTGGATTGAAAACAGAAAGGCTCTGTTTACACAATGTTGTAATTGAGTGGATGGCCGCAATTTAACGGCCAATATTTGCTGTTATTTAAAAACAACGGCTGTTATATTGAAATAATGGCAGTTATTTACCATGATATGGCGGCTATCCACTCAATTTCACCATTGTGTGAACAGAGCCTTTCTGTGTTTTCAATCCACTTCTGGTTGAGGTTGCAAAATACTGACTAAATACTGACGGAAATATACTGTGTGTGAACCCAGCCATAGGCTGTATCCATGTTTTCCAGGACTCCTTAGGGCTGCATCAAAGTTCTTCATCCACCGGTAATCAAACTCGACATGCTTGGGTTCACTCATTTCTACTATACCTAATAACAAAAAGGCTGTGTTCACACTGTGTTTTCTCTGTGATTTTTCTGAACCAGCAAAAATCTTTATTATTTTACTGAAGCTATGCAAACTGCAGTAAAATTGTAGTATTGTGTCTGGTAACATACCAGCTATCCTAACAGAAATCAGGTGGGCTGATGGTTGGTTTGCACTATTGCTTTAGTTGTTCTGCTCGTGGTGTACAGCACCCTGCCCTACATTGCCAGCAATTATGGGATTTAGATATGTGCCATGTTACCCTAAAAATTCTGTTTGTAAAAAGTTCACTGCATGGAAATTAACTGTCATGTAACTATGTACGTAGAGAGACGGCAGAAGGTGCTTGTCATACCTAAAGAAACAAAAAGTGGTCCCAAAAACTGCTCACCTGCTTTGCTAAGCTCTTATAATGTCCTCATTTTTGGACAACCACGTCAGCTGTTAAAACTTCAGATAAATATTACACTGGATACTTACATTGGGATAAGTCCTGTTATCAAAATAAAGAAAACCAACACTACTCATACTTCAAGCACTGCAGAATCTGTTGACGCTATACAAATAAATATTATTATTATTATTATTATTATATTATTATTATTATTATTACTTCAAATTTCCCATAGAGTAGCTCTTTCTAATGGTGCATTTACACAGACAGATTTATCTGACAGATTTTTTAAGCCAAAGCCAGGAACGGACTATGAACAGGTCACAAAGGAAAGACTGAGATTTCTCCACTTGTCAAATACATTTTTGGCTTTGGCTTCAAAAATCTGTCAGATAACCTGTCAGATATCTGTGTGTGTGTGTGTGTGTGTGTGTGTGTGTGTGTGTGTAAAAGGACCCTTAGGAGCAGGCAATCTGGGTCACTACTGGGGTGCTCAAACTCTAATACCTATATATTTCTTTATATTTCTATATAAGTCCAAAGAATAAAGAGAGAGCACTCCCCGTTTAACATGACCACTTTATTTCCATAAAAATAAGCCACAGCAGGTGGGGACGCCGAAACACTAGCAGATCAGTACATTGGAATAAAATCTATGAATTATGTGACCTGTCATAGGGCTTTGATCAGTGCAGATTTTCATGCCAGTGCAAACTCTATGCCAGCTGTGACCTCTGATCATGTTACACCATAAGATCTGCCCCTGCGAAGACAGAGTGATAGAGAATGGAAACAGACCCAGTCATTTTGTTGGATACAAGGTTCCACTGGGTAAACTGATTAGAAACCATTGACTAAAGGAAAAAGACTGAAGGATGTCAGGCAGTCCTTGTCAAAAGAGGAACCCTATTCCCTCCCCTCCCAACGCTGGAGAAACCGGTCTCCTCTTCCTTCAGGACTAGCATATGGAGTCTTACACAAGCCATGCAGTGCTCCATAGCAAAATATAGTATCTAATTTTTCAGAAGAAAAGAACTTGCTCTAGTGTGCCACTTACCAGAGGTGGCTACCCATACAATGTCTGACCCTTAAACAGACCTAAAACTTAATTGAGGATTACATACCAAGCCAGAATCTCCTCCAAAACGAGAAGCAACCCATATGTAAACAGAAGTTTCAGAGGGTCTTTCCACTTATCAGTACAGGGCAGGGTGTTGTTTGGCTAGTGAGTCTTTTAATGTGTCACTAAGGGCCCTATTCCACCGGACGATTATCATTTGCATAATCGTTACCAATTAACGATCTCAAACGACCGCTATTGCGAAAGACCTGAAAACGTTCACTCATTTCCATGGAACGATAATCGTTACTTATGATCGTAATTGCGATCGTTTTTCTTCGCTATTTATTCGCTATTGCGTTCATATCTATTGCTAACGAACGAACGATGTCTTATTCAATGCGAACGATTTGCGAACGTTTTGCGAACGAGCAACAATAAAAATAGGTCCAGGTCTTATAAAGCGATCAACGATTTCTCGTTCGGTTGTTAATCGTTAACTGCATTTCAACCGAACGATAATCGTCCGGTGGAATAGGGCCCTAAGGGAGTATTGTGTCTCCTTGAAGAAACCTATAAAGATTTCACCTATGTACCCTTTCCTGTTACAACATGGTTTTTAGTTGCCCTGAGGGGGGTTGGCAGTGAGCTGTCCTGGGTTCCATTAATTATAAACTGTTGTTTTGTTTTACTTTGGATTTCTATGCTATGTTTGTGCTTTATTTGTTTTGCACTATACTTGCCATTTCCCTGCAGTTAATGGGGGTTTGCAGCTCTCTGGCTGCTCTAAGAACAAGAGCTTTAAGTTACATCTTTCTAAGTATGGCCAGGATCAGACTAACTTCCGATCCTGTCTGTTTAATCCTTTGATCCCCCCAGCCTGTTACTGTGACTTGATCAAAGGGGACTCCTATGGGGGCACCACTTGGGTCAATATGCCTTAGCCCTAAGGACCTAGGAAGGATTCCATGGCTGTCTGTTCAGTGAGACAGATGTAAGGGCAGAGTAGGTGTAGCCCTTACTACAGCATGTGTTAAACAGTAAATAATATAAAGTAAATAGTATAGAAGAGTAGGGTAAGAATAAAAAAAAGTTGTAAAGTAGAAATCTATTCACTCAAGAAGTATACATTATACAGATTACGACATGGAGAGAAAGGAGCGGCTGCACATCCCACCTATGGCTGATACTAATGCCGCTAGGCCTATTTTAAAAACCAACGCCAGGATGTTGGTATATAATTTGATCAAACCATATTGCCCCGTGTACCACGTGCAGGTCCCCTGGTTCACAATGGTCCCTACGCTAACTCCACACTGTGTCGGTCAGCGACTGCCAACCCCGCAAAGCGTGCACATGCAGTCACAGGACCAAACCCAAAATGCCCCACCAAAACCCAGCCGGCACCACCGGCGGAGAAGGCTGCCCCCAAACAACATAAGTATGAATATGGTATTGCACTCACCACTGCTGCTGCAGACAGAATGGGAAAGACATAAGGTACTGACATGTGAGCACAGGTATATCCTGCCAATTTGGGTCATGTGGGTCTTATGAAGGGGAGTGCCAGCTGCTCAGAAAAGGGAGAACTATAAAACACGACATGGAGAGAAAGGAGCGGCTGCACATCCCACCTATGGCTGATACTAATGTCGCTAGGCCTATTTTAAAAACCAACGCCAGGATGTTGGTATATAATTTGATAAAACCAGGGGACCTGCACGTGGTACATGGGGCAATATGGTTTGAGCAAATTATATCCCAACATCCTGGCGTTGGTTTTTTAAATAGGCCTAGCGGCATTAGTATCAGCCATAGGTGGGATGTGCAGCCGCTCCTTTCTCTCCATGTCATACATTATATAGATGTTTGACAGGTAAAGAGAAGGACATAGTGAAAGTTACGGTGGTTTGTTGACTAAGTTACCATAATTTAGGGATAGTGAACCTGCGCCCTTCCAGCTTTTGCAGCAGCTGGAGGGACGCAAGTTCCCCGTCTCTGACAAATGTGTGATTTTCAGATTGTCAGCAAACATGGCAGTTTTTTAAGGACAGATAATAATAATAATGATTATTGTTGTAGCTTTTTGAATCCAGTATACAATATTCACAAACAGTTGGCTTGCAAGCAAAATATATAGAAAATATAAAGTTCATGCTACAATGATATGTCTTGAAAGTAGGGCATTTAAGTTAAAGCATGCAATGGTGATTTCCTCATCTCAAACAATTTACTGACACAAAAGCCATCAACAGTGGTGGGTATACCCCAACCAAAAATGTCAGTGTCTCAATAACTTGTCACTTGCTCTTGAGCATCAATTACCGCTTGACAATAACGTCTCAACAGCTTAAGTCAAATTATTGTCTGCTGAGGCATGGCATCCCACTCTTCTTGAAAGGCAGCCCTTAAGGTCATTGCGGTTCTGGGGTACAGAGTTACAAGCCTATATATGACAACTCAGTTGATCCCATAGGTTTTGTATGGGATTCAGGTCTGATCACTCAATTTGAGGTCCCCCAGTCTCCAGCAGCCAATCCCTAATGATGCTGTGACCTCGATGAGCTGGAGCAGTATTGTCCATATAGATGAAATTAGGTCTGTGTTGTTCATGCAGAGGAGCAATGATTGGATTAATGATATTATTTAAGTAGTATGGGTTTGTCACTGTACCATCCACAAAGTATAGAGTAGTTCTGTATTGACTACACGTAACACCACAACCAAAGGCAACAGTGGCTGATGCATAGATGAATAGCACGCTCCTTCTACTCTGGACGAAAGGACCAGAGGGCCTCAGTGCTGTTCACTGATAAAGGTTGACCCACACTGAGCAGAAATTATGGGCAACGAGAGTGCTATCCATCGGCCACTGTTGCCTTTGGTGGTGGGGGTGATGTTACTCTGTGGGCAGGTGTGTCTAGTCCATGCAGAACTGCCCTACACTTTGTGAATGGTACCGTAACAAACCCATAGTACTTAAATAACATCATTAATCCAGTCATTGCGCCTCTGTATGAACAACATAGGCCTAATTTCATCTTCATGGATGACAATGCTCCAGCTCATCGGCCAGGTGAACATTACAGACAGCGGCCCTTGTTTTTCCATGTGTGAATATGGCTCCAAGCTGTAATTGATGCTCAGTAGCACGACAAGTTACTTTGACATTAACATTTTTGGTTGGAGTATGCCCACCTCTGTTGATGGCTTTTGTGTCAATAAACTATTTGAGATGAGGAAATCCCCATTGCGTGCTTCTATTTAAATCCCCATGATGTAATATAACTATTGTGAACTTTTTACAGTGTGTATACCACTTACCTTCACTTCTCTTATAACCATACTGGCTCTTTTCTTTCTGGAGCCACATTACATATCACTATGTATACACTGCATATTATTATATCTAAAAATTTTGTTGGATATCAGTGCTTCTGAGTGACCACCACAACAATAGAGAGAAAAGTATAGTGATTGAACTGATGTCTAATGTAATTTTGAAATACAAGTGACATGTGACAGGGAATATATGATGTGTGCTCTCGGTGTCCGCAACTTGTCACTTTCCGTTAAGGAATAAGAGCAGATTTTAACTCAGTGTGAGATCTCCAGCTTCTGGCAACAAGGGTTCGCTGAGGCTAAGACTCTGAAAGCGGAGCTTAGCGCTCTCATCCCTGCCAAATACTAAAAAACACTGGATTTGTAAGCTGGATAGGAAAAGACTCAGGTGTTCCCAGACTAATTCTGAGCAGATGGTTCAAAATGGCATAGAATGCAAACATGCCCATCACTGAATGTATACAAATTGAGGACAGGAATTGCATTTTAGATGCAGACATAGATGTGTTCAACAATATATCGTACAGCGGGCACCACTCTTATATCAGCATGTAAAAACCATGTATTTCACTTAATTTACTTAATTTTAACACACAGAAAAATGTGGTCAACCATATTTTTGGGTATCTGAAAAATAACATACCTGTTTAGATCTTTTTTTTTTTTTTTTATAATGTTGGTCAATTTGAAACTACAGTATCCAGATCCACAACTCTTTTATTTTACCATCTACAAAGTCATATGAGGGCTTGCTGTTTGCAGGACAACATCCTTAAAGCGAATGTACGATTAAGTACATAATTTTTTTTTCCCTTTGCTTAGGCGGCGCGGGGATCCCAGTGGTGCGGTCCTTTTTTCAAAATGACACCCGATTCCTGTGCTGCTCTCTTCGCATGGACTGGTACGACTGGTACTGTGCACTGATGGTGGAGTCAGTTCCCCTCAGTGTGATGATATCCCCTCCACTCTGTGACGCACCTATATTAGAGCCAATGTGGTTCGTCACAGAGGGAAGGGTATCTTGTCAGACTGGGGGGCAGGGCCGGATTAAGGTTGGTGGAGGCCCCGGGCGACAATTTTGTTGGAGGCTGCCCCCCCCCCAAAAAAAATAACAATATCACGATCTATATAGATGTCAGCTTACTGTAGGCGACTTAACACAGATCCCTCCTCGCTCCTGGCTCAGCATCCTCCTCTGTTGTGCACGTGATGGTCACTAGAGGCTGCAGTGCAGAGGAAGATGCACAGCCCTAGAGACAGGTGCAGGAAGGGGTGAGTATCAGGGTGTGTTCTCACATTGTGTTTGTGTTAATAACGCAATGTGAGAACCCAGCACTTTCTGTGTGCTCTTAGCCACTGTGTTAGTGCCATTATACACAGCCTGATATCCTGGGTAAGCAGCGCCATTCTGCTAGATTGGCGCTCACTTACAGAGCATATGATAAGGCTGGATCAGCCATCAGTCGCACATCACTTTTTGACGTAGCGATGCATGGCCGGTGACCAATGATTTTTGCTAGCGAGAAGCAGTGATGGTATTATGGCTTAGAGCAATATAGCCTAACTTTTTTTTTTTTTATAAACTCTAGGCACCCCTACCAAATAATGTTCTAGAAAATACAAAAGAAATGTCATCCAGTGACTTACAGGTGATGTCTTCTTTGATCTGAGGCGTCACTTTCCGTTTCCGTTTGACCTGCCAGACAAACATCTTAGGCTCCGCACTTTTACAACAACTTCCTTCCCTTTTTCCAACCCATAAGGTCCCAAACAGTATTAATTCCACTTTTTGGTGTGATTTCCAGTAAAGTGAGTAGGTATGTGGGTTGCCCCCTGTATGTCCCTTGCTGTGCCCCAAATAGTTTTAAAGTCCCTATGTCCCCATATAGTAATAATGTCCCCTGCTATGTCCACATATATAAATAATGATTCTGCTGTACAGCCCATATAGTAATAATGCCTCCTGCTGTGTCCCCATATAGTACTATTGCTCCCTGCTGTGCCTCCATATAGTAATAATGTCCCCTGCTGTGCCCTCCATATAGTAATGTCCCCTGCTGTGCCCCCATATAGTAATAATGCCCCTGGTGGCTGTAGTCAACCCCTAGTGGTGTCCTGGTAGCTGTAATTGCCCTCCCCCATCCCCAGTGGTGTCCTGTTGGCTGTAGTTCTCCGCGTATTCTCCGTATTTAGAATTTATGCTGCCCTAGGCACTTTGCATGCTGAGGTGAAACCCCCCCCCAGGCACCCCATCGTGGTGTATGCATGGTGTGTACCCCGTCACGGCTGGCACCCCAGCACCGAATACTCAGCACCCAGTACTACTGAGCGGCATCCCCCGGCTCTCAGTAGTGCTGGGTACTGGGGTGCCGCTCTGCTTGATGCCCGCTCTTCTCATCAAACAGACGTGAAGGAGGTCGGGACGTCTTAGTTTGGGGTCCGCTTCTGTCCAGTATCGGACTGGGGTACCTGGGGCCCACCAGAGGAAATGATCGTTGGTGCCCACCAATATAGAACCAGTGAGACACGACAGGCCGCTGCTTTCCTGGATTCATCTGTATCTGTGACAAATCCTTCCTTAAAAACATTTTCAGTCAAAGTGAAACTCTCAGAACACCCTCCATTTATTCAGCTCTCAGGGTATGCTGGGAGTTGTAGTTTCTGAGAGGACAACCCTTTAATAAATCACTGTATGCAGAGTCTCCTGGTGGCTGCAATCTGTGGGTGACAACCATCAGCCCTGATGGTCCAGCAATACATCTGTCCACACTGTCCTACAACTCCCAGCATATCCTGGGGGCTGCAAACTGTCAGTACATGCTGGGAGTTTTAGTGCCTGCAGCTGTTGTAGTTGGGTCCTATACACTGGATGCTTAGTGGGAGATCAGAATACATATATCTGTGGGGGTTCAGTGTAGGGAAGTGACCCCAGAACATCACTAAAAGGGGATAGGGGGAGATGTTATTAGTGATGTTCTTGGGTCACTTCCCTGCACTGAGCCCCCACAGATCTATGTATTCTTATATGCCACAAAGCATCCAGTGTATAATGCACCTAGGACCCAACTACAACAGCTGCAGGCACTACAACTCCCAGCATGTACTGACAGTCTGCAGCCCTCATGATATGCTGGGAGTTGTAGTGCCTGCAGCTCTTGTAGTTGGGTCCTAGGTGCATTATACACTGGAGGCTTTGTAAGGGATCAGAATACAGAGATCTGTGGGGGATCAGTGCAGGAACGTGACCCCAGAACAGCACTAATAGGGGATAGAACAAAAACATCTCCCCCTATCCCCTATTAGTGATGTTCTGGGGTCACTTCCCTGCACTGAGCCCCCACAAATCTATGTATTCTTATATACCACAAAGCATCCAGTGTATAATGCACCTAGGACCTAACTACAACAGCTGCAGGCACTACAACTACCAGCATGTACTGACAGTCTGCAGCCCTCAGGATATGTTGGGAGTTGTAGTGCCTGCAGCTGTTGTAGTTGGATTCTAGTTTAAAAGTTTGCGCTAGTGTACTGTAGTGACCGCGGGGCTGTGTCAGTACACTACCGCAAACCATACACTGACCTATTTAGACCCCAATGGTACACAGGCTCTGCACACTATAGAAGTGATTACAGTGCAGTTACTAATGACTCACGGGTGACGTCTTCTCCGATTGCTGTCGCTCACTCTTTGCTTTCCTCTCCATCTGGCGCAGCCATCATGAAGACTTCTCCGAACACAACTCAACGGCAGAGGGGCGGGCTGGCTGGCAGGGAGAGAAGCTGGGGGGCAGGGAGAGAAGCTGGGGGGGGCAGGGAGAGAAGCTGATGGGAGCAGGGGGATCGGCAGAGGGGCGGGCTGGCTGGCAGGGAGAGAAGCTGGGGGGCAGGGGGATAGGCAGAGGGGTGGGCTGGCAGGGAGAGAAGCTGGGGGGCAGGGGGATCGGCCGAGGGGCGGGCTGGCAGGGAGAAAAGCTGGGGGGGCAGGGGGATCGGCAGAGGGGCGGACTGGCTGGCAGGGAGAGAAGCTGGGGGGCAGGGAGAGAAGCTGGGGGCCAGAGAGAGGAGCTGGGGGGTGGGCTGGCAGGGAGAGAAGCTGGGGAGCAGGGAGAGAAGGTGGGGGGCAGGGGGATTGGCCGAGGGGTGGGCTGGCAGGGAGAGAAGCTGGGGGGCAGGGAGAGAAGCTGGGGGGGCAGGGGGATCAGCAGAGGGGCGGGCTGGCTGGCAGGGAGAGAAGCTGGGGAGCAGGGAGAGAAGGTGGGGGGGCAGGGGGATCAGCAGAGGGGCAGGCTGGCTGGCAGGTAGAGAAGCTGGGGAGCAGGGAGAGAAGGTGGGGGGGCAGGGGGATCAGCAGAGGGACAGGCTGGCTGGCAGGGAGAGAAGCTGGGGAGCAGGGAGAGAAGGTGGGGGGGCAGGGGGATCAGCAGAGGGGCAGGCCGGCTGGCAGGGAGAGAAGATGGGGAGCAGGGAGAGAAGGTGGGGGGCAGGGGGATTGGCCGAGGGGTGGGCTGGCAGGGAGAGAAGCTGGGGGGCAGGGAGAGAAGCTGGGGGGGCCGGGGGATCAGCAGAGGGGCGGGCTGGCTGGCAGGGAGAGAAGCTGGGGAGCAGGGAGAGAAGGTGGGGGGGCAGGGGGATCAGCAGAGGGGCAGGCTGGCTGGCAGGGAGAGAAGCTGGGGAGCAGGGAGAGAAGGTGGGGGGGCAGGGGGATCAGCAGAGGGGCAGGCTGGCTGGCAGGGAGAGAAGCTGGGGAGCAGGGAGAGAAGGTGGGGGGCAGGGGGATTGGCCGAGGAATGGGCTGGCAGGGAGAGAAGCTGGGGGGCAGGGGGATCGGCCGAGGGGCTGGAGGGGCGGGCTGGCAGGGAGAGAAGCTGGGGGAGCAGGAAGAGAAGCTGGGGGACAGGGGGATCAGCCGAGGGGTTGGAGGGGCAGGCTGGTCAGGCTCCGGATCCCCCCACCCCTGTTTACTTGCCGGCCAGGTGAGCTTCCAGCAGACAGCCTGTTACACACAGGCACGGAAGCTCATCGCAGCAGCCCGCGGTGGCCGAACTTCCTGCTCGGCGCGATGACGTCACTGTGCGCCGCTGCCGAACAGGAAGTCCGGGCACTGCGGGCTGCTGCGGTGAGCTTCCGTGCCTGTGTGCAACAGCCTGTCTGCTGGAAGCTCACCTGGCCCCGAAGGTGACACCGCTAAGCCCCCCAACCCCCCCCCCCCCCCCCGGGCGCAGACATTACCGGTGGGGGGCGGCAGAGGGGGGTTGAAGAAAAAAAAAGGAACAACCTGAACCCGGAACCCTGCTTCCGGGTCCGGGTTGGTGGGGGCCCCTTTGTGGTGGGGGCCCCGGGGCACGTGCCCCTTGTGCCCACTCTTTAATCCGGCCCTGCTGGGGGGCGTCAAGCTCGCTTTCGATGCCCAAAGCCGGGCCGGTGCACAGGAAGAGAACGGCGCCAAGCGCAGGAACCAGCAGTGTTTTGAAAAAAAGGGACCAGCCACCGTGAATTCCGTCCCGACCAGGCAATGTAAAAAAAAGTAAAAAGTATTGCATCTGATATCTGGTATATTTGCTTTAAGTTTGCCATAAATTATACTGCTAAACTGTAAAACAAAAATAAAAATACAATGATGACAATTTGGAGTTGTTTTTTTTAATGAGCTGTTAATTCTGTCGTAAAAATGATATGTTATGTGTAGGTACAATTACAATGATACCCAATTTGTATAGTCTCCATCATGTTTTACTAATTTAAAAAAAAAATTCAACTTTTCTTAAAAAAAGAAATAATTAAATTGCCATTTTCTGATTTCCATAACTTTTTTTTAGAATTTCCCATCTACAAAGCTCAATAGGGGTAAATCATTTGGGCCATGATCTGTAGTTTTTATTGGTACCACATTTGCATCTTTTCGATCACCTTTTACTCCATTTTTTGTGGGATATGATGGGATAAAAAATGCAATTTTGGTATTTAGAATTTTTAATGTTTATGTGATTGACTGTGTGCTTTTGATAACATTAAAATGACATTTTTGGGCTACATTCACATGCTATATAAACTGCTGTTCCCCGTGAACGGCTGTTGTTTAACGGTACCTATGGCCGGAATTAATTATCATGATCTTCATGTTGTTTATACAGCATGTGAACATAGCCTTAAAAGTAAAACAGACATTTCCACATGGGGCGAAATAAAAAATGTTTATTTATTTATTTTTTGTAAAAGGGTGGTGATTATATATATTTAAAAAAAAAACATTTAACACTTTTGTAGTCCTCTTAGAGGACTTCTCTGAGTAATAACTCGATTGCTCATTGGAATCAGTACAGTATTTATTTACTGTACTGATCCATCAGCTCAGCACTCTATTGGTACACCCTACTCCGCTGGCTGCACTGACAACAGATCGGCTCCCCACAATTGTGTTCTCAAGGCAAAGCCACCAGTGTGGGTCTCTTCCTCTCTTGAAGGATGGCATTATTTATATCTCCCTTGATACATATGTTTTTTTTTACTTTTCTTCATGCACATGGTCACATTTCTGTCACTCTCTTGAAGCCTCAGAGTTTCATGCATGGTGTTACTTTTACTCGAAGGATATTTCATCAACATTTAAGGCCCTATTCACACAACAGCAATACTGTCCATTATTGTGGACCCACAACTACGGACACATTGCAGATGTGTATGTGTAGCTGTCTGCATTTGCACTGACCCACTAATTTGAATGGGTGGATCCATGCTGCAGAAAATACTGGGAAGCCATAATATGTACAGATAAGTAAGGATCGATTTTACTCATCAATAAGTACGATACTGTCTTCAATTATGGATCTGTAATTACGCACAGTATAATACTGTTGTGTGAAAAGGCCCTAAGACTATATAATTGTATAGTTACAGAGAAACCTGGGACAGGCTGAGTGGAATCAGAGCTTAGGAGGGGAAAGTCTTCTGTAAATGTAAATTGCATTCTAGATCCCTTTCCCACCACCATTACTTTTGACAGGAAGCAGTCCAGTGGTGTCCCCTTCTCATCCTCCCCACCATGGCCAACGCTAGTGGGCCAATGCTGCTACATGTAAAATTATGTCTTTAACATAGTGGTGTGCATAAACAAATTCTCTATCTATCTGTATATACAGTATACCAGTGTAAGCTAAACTGTTACATATAAATTTGGAAACTTTTAAACTTCTGATTTATAATCTTGTGTAGATACCTGACTGCTGGTTTTATGTGTCATGTGTTTTAAAGCAAAGTATGTGAATATTTACAATCCTAAAATAATTACACTCAGGCTTGGGATAATAAAGAAAGTATGCTTACCAGTCGCTGTGCCCCATAGCGCTCTTCTCTGGC
Organism: Dendropsophus ebraccatus; assembly: GCF_027789765.1. NCBI lineage: Eukaryota > Metazoa > Chordata > Amphibia > Anura > Hylidae > Dendropsophus > Dendropsophus ebraccatus. The sequence goes on along the minus strand of NC_091459.1, from coordinate 77,905,625 downwards.
CTTTTCCAGAGCAGCCAGAAGTCATTTTGACCGGGTTTGGTGTATGCCATGGCCAACTTCTCCAGCTGCAATGTCACAGACCGGCTGATGGATTGCCTGCTTAGCCAGTCAGTGAGAGCAGCAGTCTCCTGCCCTAGTCAATCATTGGCTGAGCGGGCGATCCATCAGCCAGTCTGTGACATTGCAGCTGGAGGAGCTGCAGTAGGCCAGCAGCTGTCAGATATTGTTAAAGAAGTGCCTTGGGGACACGGGGACAGGTAAGTATACTTTTTTATGTTCCTGCAGCGCGCTCAGCGGGATGATTGACAGGAAGAGATGCCAGTAACGGACCTCTCTGCCTGTCAATCATCCCCTCTGAGCACGCTGACAGGCAGAGCGCAGTGACTAGATACGAGCGGGGAGCCGCCTACCATGACTACTTCCCAGCTCGTATCTAGTCACGAGCTGGGGAATAAAAGTCATTTTCTCCGTTAAAAAGCACCTGCTGCGGCCGCGGACGGTACGTGCCGGGGCCGCTCCAGGTGCTTTATACAATGCTCAAGGGAGCCATATCAGCCCAAACGGGCTGATTGGTTCCCTTTAAGTAGCACCTTATGCTGTTTGCATAGAGTGACTGACAAGTTACTAGCAGTGAGCTGGCATCGCTGGTCACATACACAGCTCTGTGCAAAATTGTAAAAGGTTTGCTGCTAGTGTATCTTGTGTATGTAGGGTGGGCCCCTAGAATCACTGATAACACTGAAGTAACTAAAATAATCCATCTGAAAAACAAAACCGGGATTTTTTTTTCAGTAGTTACATAATGCAACAGTAGATGTCACTATGGTTCTGTGTTTCACTGCCAGGTATACAGGCCTAGACAATATAAGAGCACAATGGAGTGCTGACTGTCAATGAATTGGCCATTGCTCCCATAACTAGTAACAACATGGGTTGCTTTCTTTCTTTCCTTCTATTTCTGAAAAAGGGTGTGTGGCTTTTCTTTTACAAATGCTGCAGACTTGGTGGCATGATGTCACCTATACAGCCACCATTATAACTTTATAACTCACATAGACACGGTCAGAGCAGCATACAGCTCACAGCATACACAGCTATTAGCATATTTGCTGTGACAGTGGGCAAATTTCAGTTTTCATGTTTATGTGTGTGAAACAGCCATAATAAAGCCCAACACTGCAGTTTGTCAGCATGGGGCCTTTGGTGACATGTCCTCCGTCAGCAGACACTTCTTACAGCAGGAGCAGGCTTTTCTTTTAGAGAAGATTGGAGACAAGAAATGTCAGTGTGGCAGCTGCAGGGGCTCAGGGTTGGTAAGTATAGGTTTTTATTTTATTAACCACTAGACAACCCCTTTAAAATGCCCATACACATTAGAGAACAGTCAGTCGAACTTGTCAATTACAGTGGTACCTTGGTTTAAGCGTAACTTGGTTTAAGAGCTCACAGTTTTTCAAAAATGTGACTTGGTTTAAGAGCATTGTTTTGGTTTAAGAGCTCCCTGTACCGGGTGGGAGCGCAAGTGGGGGAGGGGCATGATCTGCACAGCCTGGTCCCTCACCTTCCAAATCATAGCAGATACACTTCAGTTTGGGGCTTACATGAGGGGACAGGACTGTGGAGGTAATCTCTCCATAGCTGTAACCCCTCTCTCCCCGAACAAAGAGCGCTGCATGTATGTGCCCACATGTGCCCTGCTCATTCCTTCCTGCTCCCTGCAGTCTCCGTCAGCCCTTGTGTTTCCCATCCTCTCCATTACTGTACAGTAACTTATACTATCACATATTCTGCTGTTTCTGAATGTTTGTTTTATTTGTTTTATATGTTATTCAGAATAATAAAGCATTATTTTTGGGGTATGGAACCAATTGTCTGCATTTCTATGATTTCTTATGGGAAAATTTGCTTTGGTTTAAGAGTGGATTTGGATTACAAGCACGGTCTTGGAACAGATTATGCTCGTAATCCAAGGCACCACTGTATGGCTAAACAAGCTGGATACCTAATGTGTATGAGGGCCTGACAAAGAAACAAAGAATGTTGGACTTCAACTGCCTGATCTGGATCCAGTCTTGGGAAACTTTCCCCCGACTGAATCCAGCTTTTCCAGGCCCTCGGGGTGGAGCAGCAGGGAGCAGTACAGCTATCATAGGCAGCCAGCTTATAAGCCGAGCAAATGAAGCGATTTGCTTTGTTTGTAATGCAAATTCACTTATCTGTAGTAAATAAGGAATTATGTTTTACATCTACAGTTATAAAAACACAACATAGTAACAAACAGCATAATAGCACACACCACACTGAATAATTTATTATGTAAACAATACAAACACAATACATAACAAGATCTTTAGTACATTATGTGCTTAACTACATAAATGCCACCACATAACAATCACTTTGCTCTTACTTGTCCTATATGTGTTGTAGTATAATGCATCTTTTTCTTATTAGCATTTTATTTCATAGTTACACACATTATAAGGCTAGGTTCACACACAAAGTTAAATAAAAGCTAAATATGACCATCATTTTTATTGAAAGTAAAACAATATGTGAACAGATAATAAAGGCAGTATTTTGCAAGAGCAGGTTGTAAATAATGGCCATGTTTATTGTTTGGATGGTCGTACTCAAGTATGGATGTTATTCTATACGGTGTGCACTGCCGGCCAAGTTCCCATTGATTTCAATAAAGTGTAATATTACATTGAAAATGTGGCTTGGAGTAAATATTAAATTCAGCCTTCCATTACATTCCACTCTGGAGAAAATAGTTTTTCAGTTAATTCATAAAGTGTCAGAAAGTTATACAGATTTGTAAATTACTTACATTACGATAGTGCTGATATAGCTGCCAGGTGCAGCAAATAGCTCCCCTACCATATCTGCAGTGTCTTCATCAGTAAGGACGGGTTCACACTACGGAATTCTCGCGGACAATGTCCGCGGAATTCCGTCAGCTGTCCGCCCGCACGGACACGCGCTTTTCCACCGCCTCCATAGACACCATTCTATGGGCCGGTGTATTCCGCGACCCACTGAAAGAAGTGACATGACACTTTTTTCAGCGTATAGCGGAATACGTCGGCCCATAGAATGGTGTCTATGGGGCCGGCGGAAAGGCGTCCAGATGTGCGGGCGGGCAGCTGATGGAATTCCGCGGACATTGTCCGCGAGAATTCCGTAGTGTGAAACCGCCCTTATGGTGTGTTTACACAGAGAGATTTATCTGACAGATTTTATTAAGCTAAAGCCAGGAGTGGATTTGAGAAGAGGAGAAATCTCAGTCTTTCCTTTATTACCTGTTCTCTTTTTATAGTCTGTTCCTGACTTTGGCTTCAAAAATCAGTCAGATAAATCTCTCTGTGTAAACACACTGTTAGTGTAGTTCCTAAAAAAAACATCCTTTATTCTGGGACGCAAGGCGGAGACCAGGCCATAACTAGTCACGGCTCTCTGTCAGCGAGCTCTGTGGGGATGATTGACAGGCAGAGACCCATTGGTAGCTTCTTTGGCTGTCAATCATTCCAGCAGAGTGAAACTGACAGGCAGAGAGCCGTCACTAGTTACGGCCTAGTCTCCACCAAGATGACTGTTGCCAGCCTCTCTCCCTGCCTTGCGCACTGAACTTACCAATGAAGAAACCACAGATATATTCTTTGGACAGTTCCTGTCACGAAAAGAGGTGGCAGCAGAGAGCACTGTGACCCGAAAGAATAAACTGCTTCCTGCAGGACATACAGCAGCTAATGGATGGTTCTGGATGGTTTCAGATTTTTAAATAGAAGTAATTTACAAATCTGTATAACTTTGTGACACCCGTTTATTTGATTTTTTTTCTAGGGAATATCCCTTTAGGGTGCGTTCACACGTACACAATCTGCAGCAGATTTGATGGCCCAGAATTGATGTGCTTTGAATCTGCAACTTCAAATCTGTGCCATCAAATCCGCTGCAGATCTGCTGCAGATCCTGTACATGTGAACGCACCCTAAGGCTATGTTCACACTACGTAAATCTACGGCCGTAGTTCTCGCCGCAGAACTACAGCCGTAGATTTGTGGGGTGAAACATAGCATTATTTGCTATGGGATCCCGGTCGGAGCGTACACACATCGTATACGCTGCAGCCGGTTCCCATGCGGCGCCGCAAACAACTGACAGGTCCATTATTTGCGGACGGAATTCAATGAATTCCGCCCGCAGAAGGACCTGGCAGTTCACACAGTGAAGCGAGCGGCTCCGGACGCTTGCTTCACTCTGTGCTATGGGAAGCTCTGATGCGGGCGTGCGCTGATGCGCCCGCATCAGAGCTCCATGGAGGAAAGATCATCCGGCCGGTACTTAAGTGATGATCCGGGCTGAGACTGGCCGTTCCGTGACCCGGCCGGAGTCACGGAACGGCCGGTCTCATACGCAGTGTGAACATGGCCTTAGGGTGCATTTACACGTACAGGATCTGCAGCAGATTTGATGGTGCAGATTTGATGCTGTTATTTAGATCAAATCTGCTAAGGATCTGCTGTGGATCCGCAGCAGAAAATCCGCTGTGATACGGTGTGTGTGTGCGTAAAGCTAGCCTTAGGGATTTTTTTCAAGCAGTATATTGTATGTTTTCCTGTGGCCTGCTTAAGTTCCCCAGAAGTACTCTAGTTTCCATGCATACTATACAGACTGAGGCTAGGTTCACACACAATAAAATAAAAGTAAAATAGGGCCATAAAATAAGAAAAACATATAGCCATTTTTGTTATGTAATAATATTCTACATTAAAGTCTATGAAAAAACAGCGGTCTGTGCACACTGCCATGTTTTGCTTTTATTTTACTGTGTGTGAACCTGGCCTAATAGGTATTCGTTTTTTATTTTCTACATATCCCAAAGTACAGATAACCAAACATGTGCAGAAACAGAGACAGAAAGGTATAGGTGGAGATCTGAGCTATAAAGTCTGAATAATTGTGAATTCAGCTCTAAACTCAGCTCTTTATTCAGATCTTTAACCAGGCACGCGGTTCAGGAAAAGAGTCCTGACTAGTCATCTGGGCAGTGTCCTAGTCACAGCTTTCTGCCTGTCAGCACGCTCTGCGGCCAGGGCCGTATTTACCACTAGGCACCCGTGGTCCGGTTCCTAGGGCAGCACCTTGCAGGGCAGCACCAGGGAGCAGGGGGACAGAAAAAACTAATTTTTTTGTTTTTATTTTTTTAGTTTCCCTCCTCCCGTTCAGACTTGCCAGTAAATCTGGTGTCTTTTCTAGGGGGGTGGGGGGTATGGTGGTATTGGTCAGGTCTGGTATCGCCAATAGGTGCGTGTGGATGGGGCGTGTTCAGGTTGAGTGCCTAGGGCAGCAGCAGCTGTTAATACAGCCCTGTCTGCGGCAGTGATTGACAGGCAAGGAGGCCCATTTGAAGCTTCTAATAGTATTACACAGACATATTTATCTGACAGATTATTAAAAACAAAGCTAGGGATGGGGTTGAAAAGAGGAGAAATCTCAGTCTCTCTTTTACAACTTGTTCACTGTTTAAAGACTGTTCCTGGCTTTGGATTCAATAATCTAATCTCTTTTCTTTTTTTGCAGAAATCAATAGTACAAGTGATTTAAAAAAAAAAAGCCCTGTAATATGTTTTATTAGGCAAAATAGCCTCTTTCTGTACTCAAGAAGCAGTTTCCCAGACTCCCCCCTCACTTTTTATCTGTTTGTTATGAGGCAAATTCATCTTCATTAGGGTGCGTGCACACTACGGAACGACCCGCGGCGGATTCCGTCACTCCTACCCGCACACGGTGGCGTGCATCTCCGCCCGTGCCATAGATACTATTCTATGCATGGGCAGATTCCGCATTTGGCTGAAAGAAGTGACATGTCAATTCTTTCAGCTGAATGCGGAATCCGCCCCTGCATAGAATAGTGTCTATGGCACGGGCGGTATGAGCGACGGAATCCGCCACGGGTCATACGCGGGAATTCCGTAGTGTGCTCGCACCCTTACAGAGAAGAAAGTGAAGACGGGTTCTGCTGTGTCCATTATATCCTATGGAGGGAGGAGAGGTCGAGGGAGGTGAGTGGGCAGAAAGAAGAGACATGAAGGTCAGCTGTGTGTAGACTGTCTAGGCATCGAAAAGGTTCAGAGGTCAGGAAAGGTCAGTGCTTATCTAGGAACTTGTTAAGAAAAGATTGAAAGGTGTTGTGCTGTGCAGGACTGCTATTTCTCTCCTCCGTGCTCTCTTACTCCTCTCAACCCCTCCCCACCATAGAGCATAATGGACACAGAAATCCTGCTTCTCCTGAAGTGAGGGGGGAGGTAAAAAAAAACTGTTTTTCAGTACAGAAGGAAACACTTTTGCTAAATAAAACCAATACAGAGTTTCTTAAAATCGCTTGTACACCTGGAAACAGGTATAAACAGGCAAAAAGTTACACCTGCTCTGGAGCAGGTGTAATTTTTTTGCGCAATTACTGTGCCAAGTGCAGGTCTTGCTAGTTTGTCAAAAGATTTAACAAACATTATCTACACTTTAACCCCTTAACGACGCATGACAACTATACTCACAGCGCGGGCCCTCTCTGCATCGCTCAGGTCCCAGCTGCTATCAGCAGCCGGGGACAGCGTGTATTAGCCGATGCGGCTGATTGCCACTCCCGGCTAATTAGTCGTTTAAATGCAGCTGTAAAAGCCTGTGTGCCCCCTCCCTGGTGTCTAGTGGGGGGTGGGGGGATCTCCCCCTCGTGATGAGATCGCGGAGGGAAGATCCCTTGATCTCACCCAGCCGGGCTTCAACGTCGCACCAACGCTGATCCCGGCTCGGCAATCTATAGATCTGGGCTGCAGCAGACCAATACAGTACTGATCTAATGGATCAGTACTGTATAATGTATACATATACACTTTATGAGAGATAAGTGCAGTTGTATTAGAAGTCCCACAGGGGGACTTCAAATTAATATGTGTTTAAAAAAAAAACTAATTATTAATAAAAAATCCCCTAACCTAATAAAAGTTTAAATCACCCATCTTTTCCCATTTTATAAATAAATAAATAAAAATAAATAAACACATTTGGTATCGCTACGTGCGTAATCACCCAAAATATTAAATTATTACATTCCTGATCTTGCACGGTAAATGGCATGCAAAGCGCAAAGACCCACCAAATTGCAAAATTGCTGATTTTTGGTCACATCAAATACAGAAAAATTGTAATAAAAAATGATTAAAAAGTCGCATATATGCAAGCAAAAACACAGCCCCATAGACCAAAAATTTAAAGCGTTATAAGGATCAGAGTAGAGCAATTTGAAGAACTTTTAATTTTTTAAAAGCCACCAAATAAAATCAAAGTTATACAATTTCGCTACACAAATAATTTTTTTGAAAAATTTTATTGAAAAATTAAGTCTGTCATTGCAAAGTATAATTGCAAAAATAAGGGCTTGTGTGGGTATGTAGGTGAAAAAATACAAGTGCTATGGCCTTTAAAACACAAAGAGGACAAAATGAAAGCGCACAAATTAAAATTGGCTATGTCCTTAAGGGGTTAATAGCACAAGAAAACAAAAACTTAGAACATTGTCAGCAGATAAAGACTACTTAGTCCATCTAGTCTGCCCTTTTAGTATTTTTTTTTTATCTTAGGATAAATATATGTTTATCCCAGGCAGGTTTAAATTCAGTTATTGTAGATTACCAACCACTTCTGCTAGAAGTTTGTTCCAGTCATCTATTACTCTTTCAGTAAACGAAAATATTTTTATGGGTTGTTTCTGACCTTTCTCCCTACCAACCTCAAACTATGCCCCCTTGTTCATGTGTACCATTTTTTTTTAACACTTCCCTCTTGAACCTTATTTAGTCCTTTAAAGGAGGATATTTAAAAGATTTGATCCTGTCCCTTTTTCCCTTTTTTCTAGACTATACAGATTTAGATCCTTAAAGCGACTCTGTACCCACAATCTGACCCCCCCAAACCACTTGTACCTTCGGATAGCTGCTTTTAATCCAAGATCTGTCCTGGGGTCAATTCAGCAGGTGATGCAGTTATTGTCCTAAAAAACAACTTTTAAACTTGCAGCCCATGCAAAACGGAGTATCTGTGCCCTAACTTTGCACCACCCCTCCGTCCCTCCTCCCCACCCTCCTCATCATTAAGAATGCTCCAGGCAGATTGCCTCCTATTCCCCACCTGTGTCAGCCTGGCACATGGGCTGGATCGTTAAGCACCTGTACAATGTTCAGCATATAGAAAATGTTCCAGTGGCATTACTAATGATGAAGAGGGTGGGGAGGAGGGACGGAGGGGTGGTGCAAAGTTAGGGCACAGATACTCCCATTTGGCACGGGGCTGCAAGTTTAAAAGTTGTTTTTCAGGACAATAACTCCATCACCTGCCAAATGGACCACAGGACAGATCTTGGCTTAAAAGCGGCTATCCAAAGGTACAAGTGGTTTGGGGGGGTCAGACTGTCGGTACAGAGTCACTTTAAGTCTTTTCTGCGTTACCTTTCTCAGTTCAATGTAAGTAATGATTATATTCTCCTTTCTTACAGACATATGTAAAGAAATGTCGATGATTAGTGACCAGGCTAATTTGGAAGGAAAACACCTCTATCAACTTACAGGCTGCATACCCACAGCAGGTAACAATACGATAGATAGATAGATAGATAGATAGATAGATAGATAGATAGATAGACAGACAGACAGACAGACAGATAATTATAGTAAGTCCAACGGCACTCCAATTGAAGTAAAAAAAAATCAGGTGTTTAGTGTGATGGCAAACTAATTTTTCAGCCCAGCAAACAGGAGAAGGCAACGTTTCTGTGGCCTCACGCCACCATTTTCAAGTCTAAAGGCCCTATTCCACGGGTCGTTTAGAGGAGTAATATCGTTCGTATTCGGCCGATATCGACCGCTACGAACGATATTCGTCCCGTGGAATAGAGTGCAACGATCAGCCGACATCGTTCATGTCGGCTGATCGTTGCAGTCGCTTGTTTTTAAACATGTTGAAAAACAAGCGACTGATATAGCAGCGATCTGCTGCCGTCGCTCCGTTGAATAGGAGCATCGGCAGCAGACGCTGCTATATCCTATGGGCTGCCCGGAAGATCAGCGATCCCCCGGGCAGCCCCCCCAGCAGCTCCCCGCCGCCCCTCCCGCACTCACCCGCTCGCTGACGCCGCGTTGAATAGCGGCGGCAGCGAGCGGGGAACGAGGAGCAAACGAGCGCTAATAGCGCTCGTTTGCTCCTTCAAACGACTCGTGGAATAGGGGCATAAGTCAGTGAACAATCCACTCATTTAAATATAGGTGATAGATAGATAGATAGATAGATAGATAGATAGATAGATAGATAGGAGATAGATAGATAGATAGATAGATAGATAGGAGATAGATAGATAGATAGATAGATAGATAGATAGATAGGAGATAGATAGATAGATAGATAGATAGATAGATAGATAGATATCGAGAAAATCCGCAGCACACCAAAGTCGTGAAGGTTTGTAGTTTATTCAAATCATAAGTGCAGCAATCCAACAGACGCAACGTTTCGGTGATCACTTATCACCATTTTCAAGCGTGTCTTGTGAGACATTCAAAGGCTTTTTAAAGCCATACAAACAGTGTGATTGGTTTACAAAAAATTGGCAAATACTTTACACATGTGAAAAAAGCAAATCATTGGAAGGTGTCCACGTACTGCCCTCTTGGGGGCGTATTCAATCATATTGGTGATCTTGGGTCACAAGGGCCGATTTTATCCTGCCCACTGTGATGCGTGCATAATTAGTGAGAAAGTCCGTGACAGAGTCCGTGCATCGCACACAGTGAATAATAAAAACAGTGACCACTTGAAGAGAGAGGGTGATAAATCACCGTTAAACTAATAGAGAAAATGTAACTAAATAAATATATGCTTTCGGATCCGGGCTCACCACCTTCTCCAATGTCTGTATAGTCATGTTAGATCATCCGTCGCGTCCTGTGTTGTCATGACGACCGGAGCGGAATGCAGCCAGGAGCTCCACAACAGCAGCTAACTGTGGCAATCGTAGAAACATGGCCCGGGGATACTGCGGTCCAATTAAGGATCGCTGTAAACCCACGTCCCCAGGATTCCGGTCACTTACCCAGGTAAGGGGAGGATCTCTTCATCCCGGAGACAAGGCCAATGTAACGGACCCCTCCAGGTCCTCATTAGGAAAACGCTTCAATGCCGCTTTGTGTGGATTGCTCCAAATTGAGACCTATTGTGCTCCACAGGATCGCGAAGTGGGGGTGAAAATTCATGACATCAGATTCCAGAAGGTAACAGTGAGTCCTGTCCTCCAGCAAAATACTCAAATCTGAGAAAAGAGAAAAAAGGTAAGTATACAATTGTATTAGAATGTTTCACTAATGCTTACTCAGTAACAGTAGGTGGAAAAATAGGGCAAGTGGATATGATGCTCATATTCTTCATTTTAACATCTCATTTTTAATTTTGTATTCAACATTGAGACCCTGTGGGGTTAGGGATTTTAGCCTATAAATCCATTCCAATTCTCTTTTTTTCAAAAGCATATGTCTGTTACCCCCATATTTAAGAGGTGGTACTCTATCTATCGCCATGACTTTTAGGTCACTCTCTTGGTGATTCATGTCTACACAATGCTTGGACACTGGTAGATCTAGTCTTTTTTTACGCACCGAATATCGGTGTTGTCCAAAGCGTGTTCTTAAGTCGTAAGTGGTTTCGCCTACATATATTTTTTTACATGGGCACCAAATAACATAAATTATCCAGTCTGTAGTGCATGTCAAGAAATATCTGATCTTGTAGCTACATTGTGTCTCAGGATGGATAAAGTGAGTACCCTTAACTACCTGCTTGCATGTCACGCAGCCAACACAGGGGAAGCAACCTAATCTGGGGACAGTGAGAAATGTTTGTGTATTATCTTTTTTCTTAGAAACGTCTGATTTCACTAGTCTGTCTCGTATATTCTGGTTACGTCTGTAAGAAAGTAGAGGTGGAATTTGGAACTCACTGATGTTGGGATATGAGTCTCTCAGGATACGCCAGTGTTTCTGCACAATTCGGCCAACATGAGGAGAGCAATCTGTGTACGTTGAAATGAATGGTATACGTTTGTTCGTGTGTACTGATGTTATCTTCTTTTGTAGTAATGTGTCTCTCGGGGTATCTATCACTTTGTCTCTACATTCATTTAGCAATGTGAGAGGATAGCCCCTGCTGTGAAAATCAGTTGTCATCTTCTGAAGTGCTGGTATGAGTTTGTTATCCTCATCAATAATGCGTCTAGCTCTCAACATTTGACTATGTGGCAAAGATCTTATCATCCTTCTGGGATGACAACTAGAAAAATGGAGAGTAGTGTTGGAATCACTGGGTTTTTTATAAATGTCAGTACTTAATTTGTTACCCTTACGTGTAATCATGACATCCAAGAATTGCATATGTGTTTCAGAGTAATTGATAGTAAATTTAATTGTTCTGTCGATATTGTTTAGGTATGTGACAAAGGCTAGTAATTCATTAACCCCTCCCCCCCCCATAGCAGGAACACATCATCAATATACCGCTTCCATATCAGTGCATTCTGAAAATGAGGTGTCACATAGATACTGTGTTCTTCCAAATAGGCCATGACGATGTTTGCGTAAGTGGGGGCGACATTCGCACCCATCGCCACGCCACGTGTCTGTAGATAGACCTTGTCATTAAAGGAGAAATAGTTGTTGGAAAGAACTAGGGTAAGGAGCTGCATGATGAAATCCCTTTCTTTGTTAGTAAGTGTAAGTTGATGTAGAGATGAAGCAATAGCTGTTAGGCCCATATCTTGCTCTATAGATGTATAGAGACTTACAATGTCTAGTGTTACTAAAAGCGTTTTATCAGGCAATTCAATATCTTTTATCTTATTCAGAAAGTCTGTAGTGTCTTGCAGGTATGAGCTAGCCCCCATGGCTAGAGGTCTTAAAACTTTGTCTAAAAAAATGGAAATGTTACTGAGGATGGAATTTCTTCCGGAGACAATAGGTCTCCCTGGTGGATTCATAAGATTTTTATGGATTTTTGGCAAAAAATACAGTAGTGGCATTTTAGGATATTCAACAGTGAGAAAATCTGCTACTTGTTCATCAATAACATTGAGACCAAGTGCTTCCTGCAAGACACTATCTATCTTTCTTTTTATAGTAAACTTAGGGTCACTCAGTAACTCTCGGTACACTTCAACATCACCTAGTTGTCGATATGCCTCATCAAGATATTTTTTACGATCCATGACCACAATCCCCCCACCTTTATCGGCAGGTTTGATAATCAGACTGTGGTCATGGATCAAGGAATTCATGCTTGCAATATCATCACATGTAAGATTTGGTTGAAATACATGTTCAAAAAAATCATTTTCACCCAACATTCTTATATCCTGTTTAATCAGGTTTTGAAATGTTTCTACTGCTGCGGGAACCTGCGGGGGAGAAAAGTCACTCACAGTTCTAAGACCCAAGTTTTTTAGATCAAAAACCTTTTTACATGTAGCAACATCACTAGTGGAGGTTAGTTTAGGTAAATTGTCAAACCAGATAGTCAGATTAACACGTCTAATAAGTCTAGATATATCTAAGTCTAATTCAAACCAATCTGGCTTTGAGCTAGGACAAAAATTAAGACCTTTAGAGAGCAGATTAATATGCTGTTTAGATAAAGGTACAGAAGAAATATTTACCACTACTACTTCTTTTTGTTCTTCCCCATTTTTGGGGTGCTGCTCTTGCTGTTGAGCCTCGTACGTCTTTCTTTTGCAGGATCTTTTTCTATGGCGTCCTCCTCGTCTGGTTTTGGAGCATCTCTGGGGCGCACATCTAAAAAAGCGTCAGAATTATTTTCCGATGTAGCAGGTATAGTATCCCTCTTTTTGTTGTTTTTTTTAAAGTTGGTATTTCGTTCTGGCTGTTCTGTCCACAGATATACTCGTCCCGTCTGATAGTCCAGTGTGTCCCTGTACCATTTATGTTTCTTCTCTTCCTCTATGTCAGATCTGAATTTGGCCAAGAAAGTTTGTTGTTTGTCAATGAATTTATTATAATTTTCCACAGATAGCGTATTCTTGAGCATGCTGTCCACATCAGAGAGTCTCGCTCGTGCTTGATTTAATTGTTTTTGTAAACACTCTACATGTAAAACAATCACCTCGAAAGCATATTTATCAGATATTTCTTCAAATTTTTTTCGAAAAGACGCATCCTCTAGTAGCATGTTTGGTCTCAAACGTGTTCTCATTCCTCTAGGGATGCGTTTCTCTCTGTAGTAGCGAGCAAGAGTGCTAATATGTAATTGTAAAGTCACAGTCCGTTTTGAGAGATTCTCATAGTACCTCTGTATGTCGATGGCGGCAGGGTTGTCCAAGAAGGGAGCATCATCTTCCACCTCTCCCATAATTTTTTCCACTTCATGTATCGAGTAAGCAAATGGATGTGCTGCCGCAGTAGAAATTGGAACAAATTCAGCGTCAGAACATCTGTTCTGTGGTTCCATCTTGGAGGAAATAGCGTGCCTGCTTCGGTCCAATAATATAGATAGAGAAGTGAGCGGCACAGCAGCGTGGATATGGGTGCCAGCGGCCTGGGTCCTGACTTCAGACCGATTGGATATATATCGAGAAAATCCGCAGCACACCAAAGTCGTGAAGGTTTGTAGTTTATTCAAATCATAAGTGCAGCAATCCAACAGACGCAACGTTTCGGTGATCACTTATCACCATTTTCAAGCGTGTCTTGTGAGACATTCAAAGGCTTTTTAAAGCCATACAAACAGTGTGATTGGTTTACAAAAAATTGGCAAATACTTTACACATGTGAAAAAGCAAATCATTGGAAGGTGTCCACGTACTGCCCTCTTGGGGGCGTATTCAATCATATTGGTGACCCAAGATCACCAATATGATTGAATACGCCCCCAAGAGGGCAGTACGTGGACACCTTCCAATGATTTGCTTTTTTCACATGTGTAAAGTATTTGCCAATTTTTTGTAAACCAATCACACTGTTTGTATGGCTTTAAAAAGCCTTTGAATGTCTCACAAGACACGCTTGAAAATGGTGATAAGTGATCACCGAAACGTTGCGTCTGTTGGATTGCTGCACTTATGATTTGAATAAACTACAAACCTTCACGACTTTGGTGTGCTGCGGATTTTCTCGATATATATCCAATCGGTCTGAAGTCAGGACCCAGGCCGCTGGCACCCATATCCACGCTGCTGTGCCGCTCACTTCTCTATCTATATTATTGGACCGAAGCAGGCACGCTATTTCCTCCAAGATGGAACCACAGAACAGATGTTCTGACGCTGAATTTGTTCCAATTTCTACTGCGGCAGCACATCCATTTGCTTACTCGATACATGAAGTGGAAAAAATTATGGGAGAGGTGGAAGATGATGCTCCCTTCTTGGACAACCCTGCCGCCATCGACATACAGAGGTACTATGAGAATCTCTCAAAACGGACTGTGACTTTACAATTACATATTAGCACTCTTGCTCGCTACTACAGAGAGAAACGCATCCCTAGAGGAATGAGAACACGTTTGAGACCAAACATGCTACTAGAGGATGCGTCTTTTCGAAAAAAATTTGAAGAAATATCTGATAAATATGCTTTCGAGGTGATTGTTTTACATGTAGAGTGTTTACAAAAACAATTAAATCAAGCACGAGCGAGACTCTCTGATGTGGACAGCATGCTCAAGAATACGCTATCTGTGGAAAATTATAATAAATTCATTGACAAACAACAAACTTTCTTGGCCAAATTCAGATCTGACATAGAGGAAGAGAAGAAACATAAATGGTACAGGGACACACTGGACTATCAGACGGGACGAGTATATCTGTGGACAGAACAGCCAGAACGAAATACCAACTTTAAAAAAAACAACAAAAAGAGGGATACTATACCTGCTACATCGGAAAATAATTCTGACGCTTTTTTAGATGTGCGCCCCAGAGATGCTCCAAAACCAGACGAGGAGGACGCCATAGAAAAAGATCCTGCAAAAGAAAGACGTACGAGGCTCAACAGCAAGAGCAGCACCCCAAAAATGGGGAAGAACAAAAAGAAGTAGTAGTGGTAAATATTTCTTCTGTACCTTTATCTAAACAGCATATTAATCTGCTCTCTAAAGGTCTTAATTTTTGTCCTAGCTCAAAGCCAGATTGGTTTGAATTAGACTTAGATATATCTAGACTTATTAGACGTGTTAATCTGACTATCTGGTTTGACAATTTACCTAAACTAACCTCCACTAGTGATGTTGCTACATGTAAAAAGGTTTTTGATCTAAAAAACTTGGGTCTTAGAACTGTGAGTGACTTTTCTCCCCCGCAGGTTCCCGCAGCAGTAGAAACATTTCAAAACCTGATTAAACAGGATATAAGAATGTTGGGTGAAAATGATTTTTTTGAACATGTATTTCAACCAAATCTTACATGTGATGATATTGCAAGCATGAATTCCTTGATCCATGACCACAGTCTGATTATCAAACCTGCCGATAAAGGTGGGGGGATTGTGGTCATGGATCGTAAAAAATATCTTGATGAGGCATATCGACAACTAGGTGATGTTGAAGTGTACCGAGAGTTACTGAGTGACCCTAAGTTTACTATAAAAAGAAAGATAGATAGTGTCTTGCAGGAAGCACTTGGTCTCAATGTTATTGATGAACAAGTAGCAGATTTTCTCACTGTTGAATATCCTAAAATGCCACTACTGTATTTTTTGCCAAAAATCCATAAAAATCTTATGAATCCACCAGGGAGACCTATTGTCTCCGGAAGAAATTCCATCCTCAGTAACATTTCCATTTTTTTAGACAAAGTTTTAAGACCTCTAGCCATGGGGGCTAGCTCATACCTGCAAGACACTACAGACTTTCTGAATAAGATAAAAGATATTGAATTGCCTGATAAAACGCTTTTAGTAACACTAGACATTGTAAGTCTCTATACATCTATAGAGCAAGATATGGGCCTAACAGCTATTGCTTCATCTCTACATCAACTTACACTTACTAACAAAGAAAGGGATTTCATCATGCAGCTCCTTACCCTAGTTCTTTCCAACAACTATTTCTCCTTTAATGACAAGGTCTATCTACAGACACGTGGCGTGGCGATGGGTGCGAATGTCGCCCCCACTTACGCAAACATCGTCATGGCCTATTTGGAAGAACACAGTATCTATGTGACACCTCATTTTCAGAATGCACTGATATGGAAGCGGTATATTGATGATGTGTTCCTGCTATGGGGGGGAGGGGTTAATGAATTACTAGCCTTTGTCACATACCTAAACAATATCGACAGAACAATTAAATTTACTATCAATTACTCTGAAACACATATGCAATTCTTGGATGTCATGATTACACGTAAGGGTAACAAATTAAGTACTGACATTTATAAAAAACCCAGTGATTCCAACACTACTCTCCATTTTTCTAGTTGTCATCCCAGAAGGATGATAAGATCTTTGCCACATAGTCAAATGTTGAGAGCTAGACGCATTATTGATGAGGATAACAAACTCATACCAGCACTTCAGAAGATGACAACTGATTTTCACAGCAGGGGCTATCCTCTCACATTGCTAAATGAATGTAGAGACAAAGTGATAGATACCCCGAGAGACACATTACTACAAAAGAAGATAACATCAGTACACACGAACAAACGTATACCATTCATTTCAACGTACACAGATTGCTCTCCTCATGTTGGCCGAATTGTGCAGAAACACTGGCGTATCCTGAGAGACTCATATCCCAACATCAGTGAGTTCCAAATTCCACCTCTACTTTCTTACAGACGTAACCAGAATATACGAGACAGACTAGTGAAATCAGACGTTTCTAAGAAAAAAGATAATACACAAACATTTCTCACTGTCCCCAGATTAGGTTGCTTCCCCTGTGTTGGCTGCGTGACATGCAAGCAGGTAGTTAAGGGTACTCACTTTATCCATCCTGAGACACAATGTAGCTACAAGATCAGATATTTCTTGACATGCACTACAGACTGGATAATTTATGTTATTTGGTGCCCATGTAAAAAAATATATGTAGGCGAAACCACTTACGACTTAAGAACACGCTTTGGACAACACCGATATTCGGTGCGTAAAAAAAGACTAGATCTACCAGTGTCCAAGCATTGTGTAGACATGAATCACCAAGAGAGTGACCTAAAAGTCATGGCGATAGATAGAGTACCACCTCTTAAATATGGGGGTAACAGACATATGCTTTTGAAAAAAAGAGAATTGGAATGGATTTATAGGCTAAAATCCCTAACCCCACAGGGTCTCAATGTTGAATACAAAATTAAAAATGAGATGTTAAAATGAAGAATATGAGCATCATATCCACTTGCCCTATTTTTCCACCTACTGTTACTGAGTAAGCATTAGTGAAACATTCTAATACAATTGTATACTTACCTTTTTTCTCTTTTCTCAGATTTGAGTATTTTGCTGGAGGACAGGACTCACTGTTACCTTCTGGAATCTGATGTCATGAATTTTCACCCCCACTTCGCGATCCTGTGGAGCACAATAGGTCTCAATTTGGAGCAATCCACACAAAGCGGCATTGAAGCGTTTTCCTAATGAGGACCTGGAGGGGTCCGTTACATTGGCCTTGTCTCCGGGATGAAGAGATCCTCCCCTTACCTGGGTAAGTGACCGGAATCCTGGGGACGTGGGTTTACAGCGATCCTTAATTGGACCGCAGTATCCCCGGGCCATGTTTCTACGATTGCCACAGTTAGCTGCTGTTGTGGAGCTCCTGGCTGCATTCCGCTCCGGTCGTCATGACAACACAGGACGCGACGGATGATCTAACATGACTATACAGACATTGGAGAAGGTGGTGAGCCCGGATCCGAAAGCATATATTTATTTAGTTACATTTTCTCTATTAGTTTAACGGTGATTTATCACCCTCTCTCTTCAAGTGGTCACTGTTTTTATTATTCACTGTGTGCGATGCACGGACTCTGTCACGGACTTTCTCACTAATTATGCACGCATCACAGTGGGCAGGATAAAATCGGCCCTTGTGACCCAAGATCACCAATATGATTGAATACGCCCCCAAGAGGGCAGTACGTGGACACCTTCCAATGATTTGCTTTTTTCACATGTGTAAAGTATTTGCCAATTTTTTGTAAACCAATCACACTGTTTGTATGGCTTTAAAAAGCCTTTGAATGTCTCACAAGACACGCTTGAAAATGGTGATAAGTGATCACCGAAACGTTGCGTCTGTTGGATTGCTGCACTTATGATTTGAATAAACTACAAACCTTCACGACTTTGGTGTGCTGCGGATTTTCTCGATATATATCCAATCGGTCTGAAGTCAGGACCCAGGCCGCTGGCACCCATATCCACGCTGCTGTGCCGCTCACTTCTCTATCTATAGATAGATAGATAGATAGAGCCGCACTAGTCTCTAGGGGTGGGTGGCAATACATTCAGTCCTGACAACGGACCATGATAACTTCCAATATAACATATCGTCCACAGCACATCCAGACAGTGTAGTAGATCAAAGTGGATAGTTTATTCTATCAATTCTTCAGATGAAAACAAGTGCAACACAGCAAAACAAATGATACAGGTGCAACGTTTCTGCTTCCTCATACACTTGAAAATAGCGGTGTGGGCCTTAGAAACGTTGCACCTGTATTGTTTGTTTTGCTGTGTTGCACTTGTTTTCATCTGAAGAATTGATTGAATAAACCATACTCTTTGATGTACATCGGGATATGTTGTAGGCAATTTGTTATATTAGACAGATAGATAACAAAAAGAGGCACTCCAATAGATCTCAAAGAAACAGTGACGGATGCTTATTCACCCAAAACCGCAATGTTTCAGCCTGCCATCAAGGCAAAGCAATATATTGTATGTTTTCCTGTGGTCTGCTTAATTCCCCACAAGTACTCTCATTTCCACACATACTGTACTCTGAAAACAACTGAGGCTAGGTTCAGACACAATAAAATAAAAGCAGACTAGGGCCATAAAAAAAGCATCTAACCTGCTGATATGTCCCTAGAGGATGAAGGTTATGGTCCTTTTACACATACAGTGAAATCACTTAATCACTTTTATAGCGAATGGCAAGTGATGATTTTTTTTCTGTTAAACAATAATCAATTAGACAACAAGATAAATCGTTAATCCGATCGTAGTGTGAATATTTGTAATTGCGTTTGTATCTATACAGTGGGAACGATGAGTGTTTACACTGAAAGACTTGAGAACTGTTAACAATGATTTTAAGGGTCAGCTCAAAAGATTCAATCAAAGACATACGAAAGAATTTTCGTTCATAGTTTGATCTTTGCTGCATTTACACCAGAAAATTATCTCTTAAATTGGAATAATTTAGCCCATGTAAAAGGCCCTGAAAGTGTCACTGCCATTATAACTTTCAATAATCTAAATCAACAGTAGATGTGATATAAAGCAAGTTTGCAATTTATATTCATAATTTTTTTGTTATCATGCTGTAAAATAAAGCTATACTTACTTATATCCAGGTCCATGCTAGGGACATATAAAAAAGTTAGATGTGTCTAACCTGATGATAGTTTCTTTTTTATTACGTTTTTTATACATATAATTAACGTGTAATTAAAAAAAGCAATCTCTGCGGTTTTTTTACGCTTTTTGTTCACGCTGCTCACCGTGCGGCAACAATATTGTTTTATTTTATTTTTTTATTTTTTTACACTTTTTAAGTCCCCTTAGGGGGACTTTTACATACATATACAGTGGTACCTCGGTTCTCAAACTTAATTGGTTCCGGAAGGCAGTTTAAGAACCAAGCAGTTTGAAAACCGAGCAGTGTCTTCCCATAGGAAATAATGTAAATGTGATTAATTGGTTCCAGCAGCCACCAATAATTACCTACTATACTCATTTATTACACTGATAAGTTCTCAGTATAATCACTACAGTACAGTACAGAACAGCACTATACTGTACAGGACATTAAACATAAGAAATGTTCATCAGAACCTGCAATTATAGTACAGTAGTCACCAACTCCTCCCCCATCCTTTACTGTATAGCATCCCCCCATCCAAGCACTGTAATGTATGGGAGATGGTGGTGCACTGCCTGTACTACTACTGCACTGTATATGCACTCCAGCAGTCTTATACAGCACTGTACTGTATGTGAAGCCTCACCACTGCTTAACTCGCCAGGTACAACCCACCATCCACGCTAGCAAAAACGTTTGAAAAACTTTCAAAAACCGAGCAAAGTTCGAATTCCAAATACTACTTCTGGGTAAATTTTCGTTCGAATACCAATCAGTTCGAGTTCCAAAGCGTTCGAAAACCGAGGTATTACTGTATTAAATTGAACACACTGATCACTGCTATGCCAAACAGTGTTATCTGTGATCTTCTGATAAAAGACTGAACACCTGACTGCACAAAGGAAAGTAAGGGTACTATTACACGGAACGATAATCGGCCGAATTTGGCCGATTACACAGGTCAACAAAAAAAAAAAAAATTTACTGGTGTCCAAAATATTTTAATGATTTTGGGGTATTCTTGGGGTGCTGATTCTGAATATGCTATCAGTTTTGCCAGATTGGCTCAAGTTTTTTTTCATGTCTTGTTCATTTTTGAAGATTACTTTCTAAAACTAGTTAAAATAAACTAAAATCAACATTTACTTTGTAAAATTTATTGTATTCATGACAATAGCAATAAAGTTAATGCGCGTGTAGCAAATTACGTCTTTTTTTTTTACACATTTCACGAAAATTCTCAAAAACTTGAGCCAATCTGGCAAAACTGATGATATATTCAGAATCAGCACCCAAAGTTACCCTAAATTCGTTGAAATATCTTTGGCCCCCAAAATGCTGTTGACCTGTGTTATCGCTCCATGTAATAAATACAACGATCAGTCGATGAGAACGATCATCGGCTGATCGTTGATATAGGTTTGGACCTATTTTCGTCGGGTGCCGACCGCGCACCGCTACGTGTAATAGCGGTGTGCGACCGGCGACTGACGATATACATTACCTATCCATGTTCCAGGGCTGCTGCTGCGGTCTTCTTCTCCCCGGGTCCTGCGCGCTCTAGTTTCAGAGGTCCCGGCCCGCGGCGGTCCCAGCCTGTGATTGGCTGAGCGGCCTGTCAGCTGACAGGCCACTCTGAAGTTAGAGCGCGCAGGACCTGGGGAGAAGAAGACCGCAGCAGCAGCCCTGGAATGTGGATAGGTAATGTATATATAGTTAAGCAAGGTAACAATGTCTTTGCAGCCCTTGTTTAACAATTATCAGGCCGTGTAATAGGCCCAGTAAACGAGCACCGATCTAGCAGATCGCTGCTCGTTTACAGGTATTATCGGGCCCCCATCGGCCCGTGTAATACCACCCTAAGAGACCTCTGGCAATCACAGCGTTTAATTGCTTAATGGTGGGCAGCCGCACAATCATGTGGCCTGCCATTGAGGGTGAGGGCCTGGCTGCAGATAGCAGCTGGTCCTCAATGGTTATGGAGCGAGCTGAGCTCGCCCCACAGCCCAGGACCCTGGCAGGGCATATATTTCCGCCCTCCTGTGTTAAGGCCCAGGCAGCAGGGGAGTAAATGTATGCCCACGGTTGTTAAAGGGGTTGTCCAGCGAAAATCTTTTTTTTTTTTTCAGATCAACTGGTGACAGAAAGTTATATAGATTTGTAATTTACTTCTATTAAAAAAATCTCAAGTCTTCCCATACCCACATATGTCCTGCAGGAAATGTTTTATTTTCAGCCTGACACGTTGCTCTCTGCTGACATCTCTGGCCAAGAGAGGAACTGTCCAAAGGAGGAGAGGTTTTCTATGGGGATTAATAGAAAACCGAGAAAACCAGAAGTCTATGGGAAAACAGCAGTCTGTGCACACCGCCATATATTTGATGGCCATATTTAGGTTTTATTTTACTGTGTGTGAAACTAGCCTAATGGGTATTGTTTTTCCATAAATTGGTCTTGTGTAGAAAGACATTAGAGCATTAGCCCCATTGGAAAAAATGTTGCAAATATTTGAATTACGAAGGGTCAGATCAGTGCAGTCTTTTCATAGACATAAATAGTAAATATATATTCACACACAATGTGTTTCCACAAATGAAAATAAGTTGTGCTTAAACTGTTCCTGCAGGAGATAGATGGGTTTCTGTAAGCCCCATTCAGACGAATAGAACAGTCACAGTAATAAGCCTGCATAGCTCAATTATAGTATTGCATTACAGTCATTTACAAACAATAAAAAAAACATATCTGATCAAATGATGTGACAGGATGTGTTGATGGAAGAACCATAGGGTCCATTTACACAGAAAGATTATCTGACAGATTATCTGCCAAAGATTTGAAGCCAAAGCCAGGAACAGACTATAAACGGAGAAGAGGTCATAATGGAAAGTCTGAGAGTTCTCCTATTTTCAAATCCATTTCTGGCTTTGGCTTCAAACCTTTGGCAAATAATCTGTCAGACAATCTTTCTGTGTAAATGGACCCATATAAACAGCAATTCTGTATTAATCAGGTCTAATATATTATTGACCTCTATCTATTATCTATCTATTATCTATCTCTATCTAAGTTTTAATTGGAGATGAGCGAATCGTTGATATAAATGAAGCGAAACGCTTCATTTGATCTGCACTCCGCTTCTCAAGCAGGCAGACATCTCAGTGCTGCTTTGCTCCCTGCCACTCCTCTCAGGATGCCAGGAAAAGCTGGATCCAATCCTGGGAAACTTCTCCAGCTTTTCCCCAGCTCCCAGGGTGAAGCGGCAGGGAGCAAAGCAGCGCTAAAAGGCCAGCGGCTTGATGAGTGGAGTGCAGATCAAACAAAGTGCTTTGCTTTATTTATATCAGCGATTTGCTAGACTCTAGTTTTAATCACTGATACATTTAGTTGTTGAAAAAGTTTACCTCTTTAAGAAGATACCATAAAATTCTATATATAGGGAAATTTATGTGACACAAAACAATCTAGGCCTGTCAGCTTGATTTGGTCCCAGATCATGTGACAGCCAGCTGGGAATACAAATACTGGGGACATGTCAAATACCAATGTCGTCTGCAATAATAAAAAGAGGATGTTCAAAGAAAAATCCATGTAATGAACTAGCAAAGAGGAGGAAGAGAATACAGAGATTGGATGAAGAATGAGCCTGCAACCATTAGTTATACAGCTGAATCTCCAGTGGTATATACCAATATCTCATGATTAAACATTGAGTATATAAATAATGTGACTTTTATAAACGTGGCTTAACCTTAGATTTTTTTCCTTCTATTTATTCTCTATCTAGAACTACGACAAAAGCAAGAAATTATGATGAGAAATCAGATGATGTCTGTCAACCCTCAAGTTGTTGTGCCAGTCCAGCAAAGGATGCCAGTTATCCCAACACAGTTTGACTCAAGGCTTTTAGACAGGTGCCAGCATTTATTTGCTCTGTTAATAGCATTTACTAAATTTATTTCTAAGGGCCCTATTACACACACAGATATCTGACAGATTTTTGCAGCCAAGGCCAGGCACAGACTATAAACAGTGGACAGGTCATAAAGGAAACAAACACTGAGATTTCTCCTCTTTTCATATCCATTTCTGGCTTTGGTTGGAAAAATCTGTTAGATATCTGTTGTTGTAACAGGGTCCTAAGGCTATGTTCACATACAGTATTTTTGCAACCAAAATCAGGAGTTTGTTCTCACACTGTTGAAATTTAGTGGCAAATAATTGCTGTTATTTTAAAACAACGGCCGCTATTTGCCATTAAATGATGACCATCCACTCGAATAGTCTGGAGGAAAGAAGAGAAGTGGGGGAACGTGAAACCTTCAGGAAAGTGTTTTTAGAAAAAAAAACTGAACTCAAGAACAAGGGGACACAGTAAGAGGTTAGGAAAGATCAAAAGCAGTCTGAGAAAATATTATGTTACTGAAAGAGTAGTAGATGCTTGGAACAAACTTCCAGCAGATGTCGTAGGTAAATCTACAATAACAGAATTTAAACATGCCTGGAATAAACATATCTATTGTAAGATAGTAAGAAGGGAGATACTAGAAGGGCAGACTAGATGGGCCAAGGGGTCTTTTTCTGCTGACAATCTTCTAGGTTTCTAATTTCAACAGAGTGTGAACATAGCCTTTCTGTGTTTTCAATCCACTCCTGGTTTTGGTAACAAAATGCTGATTAAAATACTGAGCAGAAATCATAGCCTAAGGATAGCTTCACACGTACAGGATTGCAGCGGATTCCACACTGCGAATTCTGCAGCAAAATCCACTGCGATCCTGTATCCTGTAATTTTCTATGGGCTTACATGCTCACAGCTGATTTTTTATTAAGCTGCAAGTATGTTAAGCCCCACTGATTGCTGAGCAGGACATCAGGGAGCCACATAAGCAGTCCGGAGCTCAGACAGGTAAAATATTCACAGAGCAGCGGTGGCTTAAGGGGGACGGGGCTTTACATACTGGCAGCAGAATGGATACTGTACGTGTGAAACTGGCCTAAAGATGGAGTTGTAAAGCAGAAATTACACATGTTACGGTCTATAGTTGGTCAACAGTACATATTTCTTATGAATAGTGTAATGGATATATAGACTAAACAACCTTTCTCCTCCATAAGGCCTCCTTCACATGACCATGAGTGCTTTGCGGACTAAAATAAAAAACATTTTTTTCTTTAGTGACCTGCAAAAAAAAAATCCTTATTTGCAGATCCACTAAAACAAAATAAATGCCCTTGGATATGCTTGGAATGATATCACAAGACTTGGGAACTATCCACAAAAACAGACAGCATACGGATGGAATCTAGATGCTGTCTGCACTTTTCACAAGCCCATTGACTTCTAAATACAAGTCTGTTCCATAATGAGGACTGTTTAAGTGCATGTTGTATTTTTATGAAGGAATAGAAAATTTATGGAACCTGAAAAACATTCATGTCGATTGCCACATAAAGATTAATAGGTTCTATGCAGTCTGTTATTACGGAAAGTATTTGGATAGAAGTACACGACTGTGTGAAGGAGGCCTTACTGTTAGCACCCACTGAAATTAGCCTATGTTAACTTCTTAACTGAGTAACGTGTTCTAAAGTCATGTACTTGGAAATACACAGCTTTATTGTTTCTCTGTAGATGTCATGCCTCCCTTAAAATTTAGACCAGCATTACTTTCTGGCCCATCCACTACATACAATACAAGGCATGCACTATAAAATCTTATACAAAAACGAATGTTATTTTTTATTAGAGGAGAATTGTTACCTTCAAATGATCTGATCATTCCTAATGACACAAGACAAATGCATCTGGCCTCCCACTTTGGATCATCAGTTCCTGGCCATTCAAGTGTCTTGTCCAACAGACCTTTCTCGACTCCAGGTAATTGTATAATGACATTTATGCAACATATTCTTATTCTGTAATAGACAGCTATTTACTGACACAATATGAGATTCTCTTATCATTCTTGAGGAAAAAATAAAACCACCATAAGTTGACTTTAATGTGTAAAATCCTTTTAACTGTTTTCCGCCTTTATTCATAGGTTACAGCAACTTCTTACACACAGAACCTTTGGATTTTGTGGCCAGGAGACAGGAATTATTACAGAAACAAAACATGAACAGGTATTTAAAGGTTTCAGATAATGAAAAATATAACCATTAGTGTTGAGTGGACCTGTCAAACTGTTGGGTTTCGGCAAGGTTCTCCGAACGCTCTGCATTTGATTGCTCGCAGCTGCAGAAGATGCATCCCTAGGGAAGGTTGCTGAACCCGAACACTTTGAGAGGTTTGCTCAACACTGATCACCATTATACAAACTTAGAGAAGTATGGAAAAAGGTGTTATAGAATATTTATAATAGACATATTGGTATAACAAACTGAAACTGGCTCACCTTCCAAGTGCATGACCACAGGACTTCACAGTCCTTGGTGAAAAATTAGAAAAACACTGGAGGGAGGTCAACACTTCTAAAATAAAATTCTGTTTATTGAAGATCCATTAACATTCCATCACAGAATGTCCATTGAAAATATAAAACACACAAAATCTGATGCGTTTCAGGCTGGCTGGACCTTAATGGGATGGCCCTATGATGTAATTTTATCCCCTTAGTGACAGGCCCATTTTGGCTCTTAAGGACCAAGCAATTCTCGTACTTTTTTCATTGCTACCCTTCAAGAGTCATAAAGATACTGTGTAGAATCATACACATGGCAGGCCTGGGGGCCTATACAAGGCCACTGGGAACCCCATGGAGACCGATAATCAGAAGTCAGACCTTATTGCCATACTTTTGATCTGTAAGTAGACTGAATCAGACCCATTACATGTCATTGTAATGGGTTAAACTGAAATTCAAAGCTGATCTAGCGTCACTTTGAATCAGTTTACAGTTAAAAAAAAATCAATAATGGTATTCTTCACAATGCTTCACAATCACAGGATGGTTGGACACAGCATTGCCTCCAGTTATATGGGTTCAGCTCCAGTATTTTCAGAGGCTGCAGTTGCAGAGGAACTTGCTCGTTTAAAGCTGAATAAGGCGATGGGTCCATATGGCATCCATCCCAGGGTTCTTAAAGAACTCAGATCTGTGATTGTTGCCCCCTGACAGATCTGTATAACCAATCCCTGCTAACAGGATATGTCCCCGATGATTGGAGAACGGCCAATGTTATACCAATCCACAAGAAGGGGAGTAGAGAAGAGCCTAGTAACTACAGGCCAGTGAGCTTAACATCTGTAGTAGTGAAAATGATGGAAACTCTTCTAAAAAAGAAGATAATGGATCACCTAATGGTGCGTTTACACAGACAGATTTATCTGGCAGATCTTTGAAGCCAAAACCAGTAACAGACTATAAACAGGGATCAGGTCATAAAGGAAAGACTGGGATCTATCCTCTTTTTAAATCCATTCCTGGCTTTGGCTTCCAAAATCTGTCAGATAAATCTTTCTGTGTAAACGCACCCTAAGAATTAACAATTTGATGGATACAAACCAGCATGGCTTTACTGAGGGCCGATCATGTCAGACTAATTTCATTGATTTCTTTGATTATGCCACAAAAGTGCTGGATGAAGGTGGTGCTGTGGATATCGCCTATCTGGAGTATGCAATAGGGTTGATATTCCTGGAGGTGTCAGTAATATGGAAAATAATTTAGCTTTGCTAGATAAGTGGTCCAAATAGTGGAAATTGAAGTTCAACGTTTCCAAATGTAAAATAATGCACTTGGGAAGGAGGAATCCTCTATCCGAGTATCACATCGGCAGTACTATGTTGGAAAAGACTTCAAAAGAAAAGGATTTAGGGGTAGTGATTTCTGACAGCCTTAAAATGAGTCACCAGTGCAACCAGGCGGTGGGGAAAGCAAATCCTATGCTGGGGTGTATAGCTAGAGGTATAACCAGTAGGAAGAGGGAGATTGTGATCCTGCTGTATAGAGCTCTAGTGAGGCCACATCTGGAATACTGTGTCCAGTTCTGGAGACCTCATCTAAAAAAAAGGACATTGATAAAATAGAACGGTTCCAAAGACGGGCTACAAAAATGGTGGAGGGTGTGAGGAATAAACCATATCAGGAAAGACTTAAGGATTTGAATCTGTATAGTCTGGAGGAAAGAAGGGAAAGGGGGGACATGATTGAAAACTTAAAGTATGTTAAAGGCTTAAATAATGTTCAAGAGGGAAGTGTTTTTAGTAAAAAACTGAGCTCAAAAACAAGAGGACACAGTGAGAGGTTAGTTGGGGGAAAGATCAGAAGCAATGTGTGAAAATATTTTTTTTTTTACTGAAAGAGTAGTAGATATCTGGAACAAACTTCCAGCAGAGGTGGTTGGTAAATCTACAATAACAGAATTTAAACACGCCTGGGATAAACATACATCTATCCTAAGATAACAAGAAAGAAAATACTAAAAGGGCAGACTAGATGGACCCAGTGGTCTTTTTCTGCCGACAATCTTCTATGTTTCTATGTATAGCAGTGTGCAAAATAAGTGTGCAAAAACTCTTCACTTTGCACACAACTAGTGACAAGTCCGAGCAACCAGTCAGGGAACTATCACCAGTTAGTGTGTGTGATCTTCTTTACCAAAATAATGCTGACATTATGCCTACGTTTTGGCTTAAAGTGACTGTACCACCAGGCCCAGGCTGAAGCACTGGAGGCGACCCAACACACTCTTAGTGGGAGGAAACCCCAGCCCCTCTATGATAGGGTTCCATTGATTCTAATAAAGTCATGTCATGGAGGGGTTGGGGTTTCTTCCCACTAAGGGTGGGTCGGCCCGCCTCTAGTGCTTCTGCCTGGGCCTGGTGGTACAGTCACTTTAAAATATTTTTTCACTATTTTCCCCCCCAAAAAAACCTGGGTGCATCTTATCACCAGGTGCATTTTATAAAGCGAAAAATATGTTAATTAGGAAAATCAGTTTACTATTGAGTCTTCTGTACAGAACTATACAGACCTAAGTCCTCCACTCTTTTGTTCCCCTTACACGTTACACAATAGTAATTATTTCTGCTTCCTTGTTGAAGTCCCTTAGGCTCCAATAAAGAGGTAGTAATTTGTGTAGCACACATAGAGCCATAATATTACTGTAATTCATCACCTGCTCCAGGACGCCACAGTTTTAGCTCTGATTCCTACACCAGCTCTTCATTAAAGGTCTGTTTTCAGCCCACCCCTCGGCTGCCATCACACTTCTTTTATATTCATAAAAAAGAACATAAAATATTGCTACTCTAAATCCTAATATTCCACACTGAGTTTGTAATGGGAAACATTGTAAGGGTGCCAATAAGGGTCTAAAACTAATTAAACTATGCACAGTCATTTCCTGTATCCTCAGAAAATTTGCATACATTTAGAATTGTAATAGTCATGCTGGTTTCTTGCTGGAAGGATTACATTCAACCGCAGAGAAACTGTCATAAAAATATCAGCTGGTTCACTTTACACACATATTAAATAATTCATGCAATAACAGTTCCTCATATCAACCTCAGAAATAAATATTAACTTACTTTGTGAGATCAAGCAAAAGTTTTCAATTTGAATCATTTCAAGACAAATGCTTTGTCTAGATATTGCTGTTACATACTTGTTATGGTGCCCCCTACTGTTGTTTTGAGTGTTTAGCAATGTATGCAGTGGTCATTCATGCTCAGTAGCTCAGTCCCATCACCAGGAACCTCTTGCACAAGGGCGGGTGATTTATGTGTGCAGCCAAGTCAATAAGAATCTAGAAGCAACTTTTTTCACTAGCACAAAAAACATTAAGGGTCTGTTCACACGTACAGACTCGCTGCGTATTTATCGCTGTGAGTTTCTTGCACATAAATCCACAGCGATACTGATTGCTATCAAGTCAATGTATGTGTATTCTCGCTGCGTGTTTGGTGCGATTTTTACATGCAAGTTTTGATTCACATTATTTTAACAGGCAAGTTCAACACCACAAAAAACGCGTCTACTTTCATGCGAGTTTGATGCGAGTTCTGTGCTAGTTTTATGTAGCGAGTCTGTACGTGTAAACAGACCCTTAGTGGGAGTTCTGAGGTCAAATGAAAAGCACTACAGAGGGCACATCACAAGTATGTAACATTAAAGTGACTGTACCACCAGGCCCAGGCAGAAGCACTGGAGGTGGACCAACCCACCCTAAGGGTGGGTCGGCCCGCCTCCAGTGCTTCAGCCTGGGCCTGGTGGTACAGTCACTTTAATATCTACACAAGATTTAAATATTTGAGTTTGAAAATGTGTTATGTTTTGAATACTCAATCCAGCAATGTATTTTATGGATGGTTATTTATTTGAATGGTTGCACATAAGATGTTGCATCGTAAAAGCAGGGCCACTTCTGTCATGGGGCACAGTGTATGGCACTATTATAGTCAGAGGGCACAGTGTATGGCACTATTACAGTCAGAGGGCACAGTGTATGGCACTATTATAGTCAGAGGGCACAGTGTATGGCACTACTAAATTAAGTGACCATAGTATGTGGTATCATTTTCTGGGGGCTCAGTATGTGGCAGTATTCAGGGGCACAATGTGTGGCACTCTTCTTTCCAAAGGGCACAGTGTGTGGCACTATTATATTCCCAGAATGTATGAAGCTATGAGGATTTTCTCTAAACACTGTGCTGAAAGCTTTACAAGTTTTATAAAGTTCAATAAATTGTATGGCCTATTAAAGGAGTTGTCAGGGCTTAGAATAATATGGCTGCTTTCTTCGAGAAGCAGCACCACTCCAGTCCTCAGTTTGGTCGTGGGCTTTGCTGCAGAGTTCACTTAAAGTGAATGGAGCTGCACTGTAATACCACACACAACCTGAGGACATGGATGGCACTGTTTTTGCAAAAAAAAAAGTAGCTGTGCTTTTTTAATTCTGGAAAACCGCTTTAAATTTATGATGGGGGGGGCACCTTTTCAATTTTCGCCTCAGGCAGCAGAAAAGCTAGAATCGGCCCTGGGTAAAAGAACAGTTGACAGTATCTTCCCCGGCTAATTCATTTGTGACAAGACATTTGATTAATGATCTTGTTTGTCTTTCATTTTCCATTAAATTACCTGTATTCATTCTGCTCTATAGGATGGATATGGAAATTAATGCAATGTATCACCAGAGAGAGATGGAAAAATCTCACAGAAAAAGTTTTGTCGACATAGACACACCATTTCTCTACCATGGAATGCCATCCAACCAGGTAGCCTTCAGAGGTCGGCAGATGTGTCCAGAAGGCCAGCTTCCTTCAGATTTGTTTGTCCATCGCAATGCCTTGGACATCCTTCATGGTAGCACAATTTTAAAGACCAGTCCATATGCTCCAATAAATAGTTTGCAAAGAGAAAGGGCACGTAGACCAGGAAGAAGAACTGGCAATTCAAAACTTACGGAGAACAACATGGGTATGCCCAAGATCCCAACAGAAAATAAACCCCAGTCTTCACCTTCTGCTACTGAAGAGGAAAAAGAGGAGAAAAAAGAAGATGATACAGAGGCACTTAACAGAGGTATCCAAGGAAAAGTAAATCCCGAGTCTGCAACAGGCAAGACTGTGATGGAAACCCAAGACAACCAGGAGAAGACAAGTAATCCAATTCCTTCTATGTCCAACAGAGGCCGGACTGTGGCCGACAAAGAACTTACCAATCCAGGACCAACATTTGAAGACAGATATATTTACCAGTCTCCAGTTCACCTGTCAACAAGTCCATTCAGTTTTCCAGTAACAATGAATCCTTCGCTTCTTTCAGGTGTGACTTACATTCTCTTGTTTAATAACTTATCCAGTGCATCTATACAAAGATAAAATCAAGAGCACCTGACATTCGTATTTAAGTACAACTATTTAAGTACAAGTGTCCCTTAAATAGTACGAAATGGCTACTTATAGGCACTCTAAATTAGCGAACAGGGGTCAAAGGAACCCCATTCTCTCTAAAAGGTGGGGCCCCAATCTATTAGGTATTTATGGCATATCCTCTGGAATGAGATTAAGCCTTTAAGCTGGCTTTACACAGTGGATGAAAAAGCATCTTTCACTCAACCGATCATACAGTCACACAGAGGACCATAAATGTATTACCGCCAGGTAGCGACCAATGCAGAAAAATAAAACAATGAACTTTTTGGGTTGTTTTTTTAAGACTTTAAAAATGTCTGAAAATGGCAACGTAGCCATACTAGTCATTGTTTCAGAACTTCCTCCCACAATGAAGGTGATGGTAATTTCTATATTTTGGGTATGAAAAGCAAATCAGCAACATACAGTATTGTGTTAAATAAAAAATATTATCAGTTTTATAATACCCCTTATATATTTTTTCTTATGTTTTTAAAGAAGGACATAGCCTTTTTCTGAATAGAGAAGAGATTCCCACTCTTCAGGATATCCACAAATGGTCTTCTCAGGATGTCTATAACTTTGTGTCCAACCTGCCTGGCTGTTCCACTTATGCACAGGTGAATATTTTTGTACTTGTGTTATCTGTGTTGGCTCAAACAGTACATGTGAGATGGCAGCCTATGAATTCATAAGTAACTCATTACTGGGGTAGAATATTTACTCGAAAAACAAATTAAGATTATAATGTAACAAAATGATCACATTTTACAATTGTTTTTCCACTTAGAGGCAACTGGAAAATCTTACAAATACTCTAGTAACTATACATGCTGATCAGCATACATACATACATACATACATACATACATACAAGATCTTGACACTCTTTTCATTTTTACTTGACCACTTTGTATAATAAATCATCTACAAAGAAATAACTTTGAGTGCCCAGTAGCAATTTAGCTATTTATTGAACACCAATATACAATGATATAAAATTAGTTTAAGAATCAAACATGCATTCTCCACATACATTAGCCTGATGGCGAACCCAGAGAATATATCAAAGAGTAATAAAACATGTGTACATGATTGGTTAAATACAAGCAAGGAAAAACCTTCCCATAATGTATAATCCCTGCTTATTCCAAAAGACCTCTACTACTGTACGTACTTTTGTAGTATCTATAAAGTCTTATACCTACATGCAACAGAGTCACAAAACACCACACAAAGTATATTTACCACTGAAAGGTCACACAGGGCGCCACCAGAGAAGCAGGGAGAAATCCCAGAGAAGCTGGTGTAAGTGTAATCAAATTAATGGTAATACATTTTTTGGTGTTAAATAAATGTATAAATTGTTAGGCGATATGCTAGTATAAGTTGAGGTAGCTTTAAAGCTTGTATACACACTGGGAGTAAAATAAGGTCTCATGACCATCACTTGATTATAATCCAGTGTGTAATAGAATTGATGCTTTATTGGTTTAACATGATATAATAATAATAATAATAATAATAATATTAAAAGGGTTATTCGGGTAACAAAAACAATATTCTAAATAATCCCCCTTCCCGATACCACCCTATGTCTAATATTCATGTATAACCGATCTTGCATCCTCCATGTTCTTATCGGCTTTGGACATGTAAAATCCTCTACTCTCGGTCCACTCTGACCACGCTCAGCTCCCTCTCCCCCCTACCTTAGTAGTCACAGGACATGTGATCTCCTCTCTGGGGGCTGGGTTTTCTGTCTATTGACTTGGTAATGTGCTTGACACAAAATTTTTTGCATTAAGCACAGTATCTGGATAGGAGTCGGACCACTTTTTACTTGCCCCACCGAAGGCATGTGGTCTTGATGCACACAAGGGTGAGATGAAAGTTTTTGTATTTTTTTCTGCTATTGACTTAGTAACCCGACCCCAGAAGACATTATCTGCAACATCTCCATGCACCTGTGCTGATTCTATACACTTACATGTGTCCCTGAGCCTAGGTTTCTGTAATATGAAAAGTTATAGTTCTATCTCTGCTTGCTGTCAGCGTATGCAGGCATATGTATCACAGCTCTGTATACTGTAATGGATGTTCTTAGAGTCTGGATTGAACTAGAATGTTTTCATTTACAGTCAGCAAACAGAGATCTAAACCTCCACTACACCCCCACCCCCTGGTAAACAGATGCCCATTATGCAGCACATAGCTTCACCATGCGCACGTCAGCTCTGCTACATCAACAGCTAGTATGGAATACATATTGGGGTGATGTGATGCAAAATCAGTGAAAAAAACTGTTGTGTGTTTACTATGCAATAGTAATGACAGCAATAGGCAGGAAAGAAAGCTAAGGGGGCGAGAACCAATCGGAGACGCATGATGGGAAATGTAGTTTCCTATCTTGGTTATAGATTGGCTTTTAGAAAAACTTGTGACTCAGGAACGGCAGCAGCTAGAAAGACAGGAGATGGCTCAAAATACTCAGGGGGACTTGGTGAGTAAGACCAGCTAGCATTTAATTTTTTTGCTCTTAGGTGGATAACCCCTTTAATAGATGTGGATAGTTAACGTTAACTGTAGCAATTACAAGTCCTCCTAGTCAAAGGTCCAGGCTGTGAAGCGTGGGGAATAGAGCCCCGTTAGGGACCTTACTAAAACTTTGCTTTTATTCAATTAATTAAAAAGTTTGGTACTAAGTTTAACAAAAATATTAAAAACACATACTCCAGTGCTCACAGGTGCATTAAAAATTTTTTTTTGATACTTCAGTTATTGTCACTGATTATGTATAGAATATACCTGGAGCAATAGGGGTAGCAAAAGAAAAACATAGCCCCTAGTGATCTATTATATTATATACACAATCAGGGCAAAAATCACTGCAAAAAGATCCCACCTGTGTAGTCAGGAGACATGAGTACACTACATGTACAAAAAAAACACACTATCACCGAAAACATGTAGACTAAAACTTAACCAATTTTATTAGATATGCATTATAAAAGACAATTAAAAACGTGGTCCAAAGATAGAGGTCAATAGTTAGTGTAGAGCCACTCACGATCCCCTCAGACCGATGTCTGATCTCATGCTGTAGTGCCGAGAAAAGCCTCGGCACTACAGCATGAGATCAGACATCGGTCTGAGGGGATTGTGAGTGGCTCGTTTGAGCCTGTTTTCATTATTGCACTGGTTTGTCGATCGCGACACTTGCAACTTGATGGATAATGTGTATCTTTTCACATATACGGGTTGATATATTACTTTTTCAGTACTTTATTACTCATTGGTCCGACATTGTCCTTAGTGACATTGGAGAGTGGCAGCATTAACCCCGATGCTGACCTGTT
The DNA here is from genome assembly GCF_027789765.1 of Dendropsophus ebraccatus. NCBI lineage: Eukaryota > Metazoa > Chordata > Amphibia > Anura > Hylidae > Dendropsophus > Dendropsophus ebraccatus. The sequence goes on along the minus strand of NC_091459.1, from coordinate 77,870,756 downwards.
TGTTTTTGTCTTTGTTTGGTCTCCTGATGATCCCGGAGGGGAGAAACGCGTAGAGACCGGGGTGGCAGATAGGTGCCACTTTATTATATTTAGGACAGACTTATTGTGGGGGGTGTAGTGTGTCACTGCACAGATTGATAAACACACTACTTTACATATTCCTGTATATAAGTGCTGTATCCTACACTAACTATTTGACCTCTATCTTTGGACCACGTTTTTAATTGTCTTTTTTAATGCATATCTAATAAAATTGGTTACGTTTTAGTCTACATGTTTTCAGTGATAGTGTATACACAATCAGGGCCATTAATATATATAAACGTGCATGAGTACTGAAGTATATGTTTTTAAATTTCTCACCAAACTTTTTATATAATTAAATAAAGGCAAAGTTTAATGCTGCGTTTACACAGAGTGATAATTCGCCGATCATACGATTAACGATATTGAAAGAACAATCAGCGTTTAGACGGAACGATATATTGTACGGAAAACTTGTTTTGCGAACGCTTAAGTCTATCTTGCACATAGGTAAAATCGGTGAACGACTGCTTACACGGAACGATCTGCGACTTTTTTGCGAACGACGATAGTAGAACATGTTGTAAGATTAAAATGAACATTTTCTCGCTCGTCGCTTTATCGTTCGCTGCATTTACACGTACGATTATTGTTCGAATTAGATCGTTATCGTGCAAATTCGCACGATAATCGTTCTGTGTAAACGCAGCATTAGTCAGGTCCCTAAGGAGGGCTCTATTACCCGGGCCCAGGTGTTAGTTAAATAAACACAAGAGAATGAAATTTTCTCTCAAATTACAATCGAGGGCAGTTTCAGATGAGCATTACACAGAAGAAAGTTATGGCCTGGTCTAATGACTAGCATTGAGCAAATTTTTCAGAACAAATGGTATTTTTTGTAGATTTTTAAAAAATTTTAAATTTGTTTGAAATTTGAAATTTTGAGGATTTTCTTTGGTGATTCTAGTGCTGTCAAAGACAGTGGGGGACATTTTCTAAGGAGTCTAATGTGTGCGACTCTTCCAATGAGGATTGGTGAATTTGTTTCAATACATAGTGAATGTATTTAAGAAAAAAGTTACAAAAAAACAATAATTGTGCAAGCATATTCACCTGGTACTGACCAGATGTAGGCCTGCACCTGTTTGTGCGACTTTTTAAAAAGTTGCAAATGATAACTTGGGTGCTAATCCCGGATTATGTGAACTTTTGGTTGAATACTCAAAACAGGCTGATTAAAAAAAAGTTTCATCTAAAAAATATTCGCCCGTCGAATACTGGCTCATATATAGAACTTCAAATCCAATTATTCACCTAAAACCACTTACCATTTAGTGATCACTAGAGGCTTCAAGGATGCACATTTTATCACCGAAATAGACATTGTTTAAGGTCCTGGCCCCCACTGACACAAGTGCCCAATGGGTGGGTTCTTTTGTGCCCAGGGTGTTCTGCACTGAGAATGTTTCTTAGCCCCGCCTCTTAGCTATGACTAATAGCTGGAGCAGTCTACCAACTGGAAGAAATGGTTTGGCCGACAACTATCTAATGTATATAACCAGCTTTAGGTTGAATGTATCTTTATTGCAGGACTACTCACACTGCCCATCAGTGGTGAGGAATAGATCTAACGTAAAAATATGAAAATATATACATAAAGAATGGAAATCAAACAGTAACATATTTACTTTAGCTCATATTAAGCACATGCTAGGTTTGCCTGATAAATGTTAAATCTATACTATACAGTAAAATCTATATACAGAAAGCTTAATAAATGTTTGCTCAGTTCACACTATCATACTAAATCATCGGAAAGTGTTACATGTTACTAAAATATGCAGAATTCAGTGTTGCTTTGAGGAGTAGTACATACATTAGGGATTGTCCAGCTACTTTAGATTCACAGTGAGTGCAGAATAACCAGACTGAATTCAGTAGTGAGCATTCTGTCTGTGAGCTGAGGGAAGCAGATTGCTGATTCACAGTCTAGTGGTGTACCAGATGTACTTCCAGCATTAGTTAATATATCTAAGAGACTTCACTGGCCATAAGAAACTACCTCTGCTGACTACTGTCTAACCAGCAGCAATTAAATATTCACACCCCCCCCCCCCAACCACTTGTACCTTCGGATAGCTGCTTTTAATCCAAGATCTGTCCTGGGGTCCGTTCGGCAGGTGATGCAGTTATTGTGCTAAAAACAACTTTTAATCCAGCAGCGCTGTGTCTAACGGCCGGGGCTTACATTTGTATATGCATTAGGCTGGCACACCCTCTCTGTCCTTCCTCCCCACCCTCCTCATCATTAGGAATGCTTCAGGCAGATTGCTTCCTGTGTGTATAATGAACATGGACTGGATCGTTAATACACCTGTGCAAAGCTCAAACAGCAGTAAATGTTCCTGGATCATTCCTAATGATGAGGAGGGTAAAACTATATTGTATATTATATTGTAACTACACCTGTATATTAGACAGAAGGACACTATAATGAGTGCACAGTAATGGGAACACTCTGGCTCACAGGTAAATAACTTCTTACACATATGCTTTGCAATGGCTGTCACTAACATGAGGGTTCTGTGACTGATACTGTAATTTAGGCACTGTATAATGGTTGTATAATCCGGTACCGGAGATGATTTTGCTATTGGGGGCACTCTGGCTGTCGTTGCTTAGGATTTCTGTGGCCACTGTTACATGTGAAATATGTCTACAATATTTCCACTTCCTCCATATTAATGTGATGTATAGACAAAAAAATTCATTACAGGCACTACTGAAGATAAAAGTAAGTTGGTCAGCCAGGGGACAGATGGAAAGATAGTAACATCAGATGTAGTTTACTGCTCTCAATCAATCTTTAATCTTAAAGGAAAAGTCCAGCAAAATTTTTTATTAAAGTATTGTATTGCCCAGCAAAAGTTATACAAATCACCAATATACACTTATTATGGGAAAAATTCATTTCCTGGATAAAATGGTGATGTCACGACCCGACTCCCAGAGCTGTGTGGGCTGTGGCTGCTGGAGAGGATGATGGCAGGGGGATGCTCAGTGTCCCTCCAGTGCCCTGTGTCCCTCAGTGTCCCCTGCCATCATCCTCTGCCATCTTCCTTTCCAGCAGCCACAGCTACAATACTTTAATAAAAATTTTCGCCAGACTTCTCCTTTAATCTAATCTTTATGACTACGTTATTTAAAGGATTATAAGACTTTTGTAAACTGCATATTAGTAAACTGTTGCATTCTAGGTTTTTAAAGACCATGATATTGATGGACTAACCCTCCCCTTACTGACTGAGGACCATCTCTTGGACACAATGGGGCTGAAGCTTGGACCTGCTCTCAAAATTCGTGCACAGGTAAATGTAGTTAGAGAGGACCTGTAGCTTTTCTTGACCTGTCTGTTTTAGGAAATCCTTGCACTTGCCATGAAATTACAATTCTGTAACATCTTGGGGAGGATTCAAGACTGGTATCTCACAAGCACACAGGCGCACAGGATTTATGTAGCAGAGCGATGTGTGAGTATCGGAGACTGCAAAAATACACATAGTTTGCGCAAATATTTGCAGCCTGCTTGATACATCCCCCTTTTCCTATGGCTGTTCTAAAGAGAAATGTATGACTAAATAGCCAAGCAGGACCGCATTTACAGCTGGTGCTGCACTCAGACTGTGGACAAGTCCCCAGTATACAATCTGTAGCATGAAAATAGGTAATGCATCATTGAAATTAGTCTCTGTCACTAGTTTATGTTGCCTCTAGATCCTTTTGGATGTGTCTGCCATGCACTCATTCACTCCATAGAACTCCATTCCAGAATTAAGTGCATGTGTTTAACATCATGCGGTCTAGCCATACTGCAATAACTACAAAGCTTCCAGATGCTGTCATGTATTTTCCACTTAGTCAGCCATGTACACTCATCATTTAGAACTTGTGGGCTATAATCAGGGACAGCATTATACTCTGCTTAAACAGAGGCAGCCCAGTGGCTCAGTGGTTGTGTTCCATCCTTTAGTTACACTAATATCTGCAGCATTAAATCACCAGCGCGAAATCGGCCGTGTATAATCCGTAGCAAGTGAATAAACTCTTAAAGGGTTGTTCCATGACGTTATTACCTAAAAAAGAAAAGGGAGTGTCAGTTGCTCATGTGCACTTCTAATCCAGTCATAACAATCAAAATGATCTCTGGTGGCTATTAAACCAAATTAATGGTGTGGCAGTATGCACAAGGATTCTTACAGGAAACTCAGGTGCGTACTGCGGAGAAAAAAAAAGTTTTTAAAATAACTGGTGGCAGAAAGTTAGAGATTTGTAAATATCTTCTATCTAGAAATCTGAAGTCTTCCAGTACATATCAACCGCTGTATGTCTTGCAGGAAGCGGTGTATTCTTTCTTTCAAATCTTATATGGTGCTCTCTGCTGCCACCTCTGTCTGTGACAGGAACTGTCTATAGCAGTGGAGAGGATTTACTACTGTTCTGGACACTTCCTGTCATGGACAGTAATGGAAGCAGAGAGCACAGAGTCAGACTGGAAAGAATACACCACTTCTTGCAGGACATACAGCAGCTGATAAGTACTGAAACACTTGCTAGGAGCATTGCTGAGTAATACAACGTCCATCACGATCATTTTCATATAAAATATGACTGAGATAAACACTGTATGACTCCAGATGAAATGAGTGCTGTATTACGTCTCTATATAGAGCTGTAATACTACTGTGCATATGCCCCGCTTGTTCCCCTCTGGCTAAGTCTCTTCTTGCATGCATGAGATGCCTGATTTCGCATTAAACATGCACAACCCAGTGGAGTCCGGGGATACGCTATTATCATGAATATGTAGCAGCTTTGCATAAAAATAACCATCAGCTTTTATCTGCCTTCAAGAGCTGCAGTCATTTTCTAACAATCAGAATTGTAGCCAAACTAAACATAATCCCAGGCCAAGACCTAGTCACCTCTCTCTAGTCCACATTAACTTGCACCAGGTGGATCAAGGTAAACATTTGCTTCCAAAAAACACATTACCCTAAATCATGCTAATTTTTTTTTTTTAAGTAAAAAAGTAAAAAGGTGGTTTAACTGTTATAAGTCACAACCCCATCACAAGAGTGCAAAAAAAAAAAAAGCCTAACACACGTAATAAATATGGCATGTACACCGTTTTTTTATATATGGCAAATCTGAAGTAGTATATAACACATAGTCAAATTCAACCTATAACCCTATGGTGTTGATCCAGAAGAAGGCAGAAAACACTAATGAGGCAGATGCTGATTACCTTATACCGGTGGTGGTGGTGGTGTAATCCTTCCCAACAAATCCTGACAATCCCTGGATCAACATCCTATAAATCTGCCCCATTATGTTGAAAGGCGCCTTCACTTTTACTGGTTTAGTAAGGGGTCAGGTTACACAAAAGATTTTACTCTTCAACAAAGGAAAAATAATCCAGGCCTCTCATTATAAGGTAGTGATTATAATCTTACCTATGAAAGAGGTATAATTAGTGAATTTTTTGCTTGATTTCATGTTCCAGACTGGCTCCTGATAATTCCCCTATATTTCTATTTTGTAGTTTACATACATTCATATCTACCACTGTGGTATTCTCATCTGATTTTCTTCTCTTAGATCTGCTGCCGCCTGGGCAACATATTTCACATGACAAGCTTGCCATTACCTGGTCCTGTGTCATCGGCAGCTCCAGTGCCTTCAGACCAACCACCAGAAGTGATATCTCCTACCACGTGTGGCACCAGTAACACGGCTGCACCCAGTCCATGTGCTCATGACTCTGAGACTATAAGAGCCGCAGATATCGCAGCTGCTGAAAACAAAGAAAATCCTTGTGATTTGTCATCTGCACAAACCGATTTCTCTGTCAATTTGCTAAAAGTCTAAAACTCTACAATCTACTAAGCTGTAGAACAGCCATAGAACGTTCATATACTGTAGAGAGATTATGCTAAAATCTATACCATGATGCCCCTATAGGTAGCATACATCATTTCAGGGTTGCTGGGCAGAGCAGTCGCCTACCATAGTTATGACGCCATATGGTGGGTAATTTGGCAGATTCAATGGATTTTCTATATTGATGTCTCCTGGTGACTACCCATATTATATAATGGTTAGTTTGACATTCTACGTATACTTTTTTTGCTGCAATGTTTTTAAATGTTTTTGTCCCCTGTGTTTTTGTTGTCTTAAATAAAAAAAATTTGGGATGTTGCGAATAAGCAATACATTGTTAATTGTGTGAGTATAATATTCTTATGATGTTATATTTTTATGCATTAATAAATCTATTGCATAATTCACATTTTGATCACAAAATGTCCCCTATGTTCTATAGTAGCCCCAATCTGACACTCTAAGCACTGCAAATATTCCTGCAAACATATTAAAGTGGTTATCCAGTGCTACAAAAACATGGCCATTTTCTTCCAGAGACAGCGCCACTCTTGTTCACTTGTGGTTTACAATTAAGCTCCATTCACCTTAACTCCTTAGCGACCCATGACGTACCTGGTATGTCATGGTGCCGCGGGGGGTGTTCAGAGCGCTCTGAACGGCACCGCTCCCGGCCGCAATCTGCAGCCGGGCAGTGCCTCTATTAGCCGGCGCGCGTCCCGTTGCCGCGCCGGCTAATTAAGCACTTCAATGCAGCTGTCAAACCTGACAGCTGCATTGAAGGGCTTCAGACCTCACGTCCCTGGTGTCTAGTGGGACGGATCTCCCCCCCCCCCCCCCCCCCGTAATGACGCTGATCCCGGCTCGGCAATAGGTTGCTGTGGCCTGCAGCAGGCCAAAGCAATCTATGACCGATGTAATCGATCTTTGCTGTGTATATACACAGCATTGATCTCTATGAGAGATCAGTGCTGTGTATATACAAGTCCCCCAGGGGGACTTCTAGTTTATGTAAAAAAAAAAAAGTAAAAAAGTGTTTTTATTAATAAAAAAATCCCCTCCCCTAATAAAAGTCCAAATCCCCCCCTTTTCCCATTTTATAAATATAAATTAATAAATAAATAAACATATTTGGTATCGCCGCGCACGTAATCGCCCGAACTATTAAATTATCACATTCCTGATCTCGCACGGTAAACAGCGTCAGCGCAAAAAAATCCCAAAGTGCAAAATTGCGCATTTTTGGTCGCATCAAATCCAGAAAAAATGTAATAAAAAGTGATCAAAAAGTCACATATGTGCAATCAAGGTACCGATAGAAAGTACATGTCATGGCGCAAAAAATGACACCTCAATCATCCCCATAGACCAAAGGATAAAAGCGCTATCAGCCTGGGAATAGAGCGATTTTAAGGAACATATATTTGTTAACAATGGTTTGAATTTTTTAAAAGCCATCAGATACAATGAAAGTTATACATGTTACATATCATTGTAATCATAACAACTTGAGGAACATGCATAACAAGTCAGTTTTACAATAGGGCGAATGGCGTAAATGCAAAACTCCCTAAAATCAAAACAAATTCCTTTTTTTTTTTTCAATTTGAAAGCGCAAATAATTTTTTTACAGTTTCGCAGCATATTATATGGAAAAATAATGCCTGTCATTGCAAAGTACAATTGGTTTCACAAAAAATAAGGGCTCATGTGGGTCTCTAGGTGAAAAAATGCAAGCGCTATGGACTTTTAAACATAAAATGGAAAAAGCAAAAGCGCAAAAAACAAAAATTGGCTTTGACCTTAAGGGGTTAATGGAACTGAATTACAAAACCCCACCCAACCTGGAGACAAGAGTAGTGTTGTCTCTGGAAGGAAGTGGCCTTGTTTTTGGAGCACTGAATAACCCCTTTAAGCCTGCTGATTTCAGTCATCTCAGCTGCAATACCACGGTCAGCTTGCAGCTTGTATTGATCTGGGATGATTACATCCCAGTATACATGTATACTGTTAAAGGCTGCAATGCTCATAACACAGACTGCTTCATTAAGGGCCATATTAGATGGCCCTGTAAACATTGTACTAGATGGGTGCTCCCTTAGAGAGCCTATTACACGGCTAGATAATCATGCGGAAGGGCTACACAGACATTCCTTACGTCACAGCAGGGGAATGAAATAAATATTGTAAGAAAGCAGCTGGGAAAGTCTGTCATGATGTGTATATACCAGCAAGGTTCTTCACATATACTGTATAGAAAGTGCTCAGACCAGCATGAGTTGCTTTGTTTATGTTTGTTTTGCACCTGTTTTGCTGCACCTGTACCTGTTGTGCCTAAATAACCATACAGAAGGACCCGTTTGCATGGAAGCCCGGTCACTGTCTCTATGCCTAGTGGACAGTGATACGATCGCAGCGCTGTAATAGCTCACAATATTTATTAAGTGATGTGACGTACTAGGCAGACGAGTGGGTGGACAGATGCACTTGGGGTCTGAGGGGTCTTCTAGAAACATAGAAGATTGTCGGCAGAAAAAGACCACTGGGTCCAGTCTGCCCTTTTAGTATTTTCTTTCTTGTTATCTTAGGATAGATGTATGTTTATCCCAGGCATGTTTAAATTCTGTTATTGTAGATTTACCAACCACCTCTGCTGGAAGTTTGTTCCAGGTATCTTCTACTCTTTCAGTAAAATAATATTTTCTCACATTGCTTCTGATTTTTCCCCCAACTAACCTCTCACTGTGTCCTTTGTTGTTCTTGAGCTCAGTTTTTTTTACTAAAAACACTTCCCGCTTGAACCTTATTTAGTCCTTTAACATACTTAAAGGTTTCAATCATGTCCCCCCTTTCCCTTCTTTCCTCCAGACTATACAGATTCAAATCCTTAAGTCTTTCCTGATATGGTTTATGCCAAACACCCTCCACCATTTTTGAGGCCCGTCTTTGGACCCGTTCAATTTTATCAATGTCCTTTTTTAGATGAGGTCTCCAGAACTGGACACAGTATTCCAGATGTGGCCTCACCAGAGCTCTATACAGCAGGATCACAATCTCCCTCTTCCTACTGGTTATACCTCTAGCTATACACCCCAGCATAGGATTTGCTTTCCCCACCGCCTGGTTGCACTGGTGACTCATTTTAAGGATGTCAGAAATCACTCCCCTAAATCCTTCTCTTCTGAAGTCTTTTCCAACACAGTACTGCCGATATGATACTCGGATAGAGGATTCCTCCTTCCCAAGTACATTATTTTACATTTGGAAACGTTGAACTTCAATTTCCACAGTTTCCACACTTATCTAGCAAAGCTAAATCATTTTGCATATTACTGACACCTCCAGGAATATCAACCCTATTGCACACTTTTGTGTCGTCAGCAAACAGACAAACTTTACCCTCCAAACCTTCTCCTATGTCACTTACAAACATATTAAAAAGAATAGGACCCAGAACAGACCCTTGTGGCACAGCACTTGTAACCAGTCTCTGCTCGGAATATACACCATTAACAAAAACCCTCTGATATCTATCCTTCAGCCAACCACAAATCCACTGAACTATCTGGGGATTAAAGGGGTAGTGCGGCGGTAAACAATTATTCACAGAATAACACACATTACAAAGTTATACAACTTTGTAATGTATGTTATGTCTGTGAATGGCCCCCTTCCCCGTGTCCCACCACCCCCACCCGTGTACCCGGAAGTGTGGTGCGCTATACATACCTGTCACGTGCCAAATCGTCTCCGATCTTCAGTCTGCGATGTCGTCTTCGGACGGCCAGGCCGAATTCCTCCGAGCGTCCTGAGTGCCGGCTGCCTTCTTCAGCATCATCAGATGCTCAGCCGCGATTGGCTGAGCACAGTTTGGCACTCAGGACGCTCGGAGGGATTCGGCCGAAGACGACACCGCTGACTGAAGATCGGAGACGAGTCGGCACATGACAGGTATGTATAGCGCACCACACCTCCGGGTTCACGGGTGGGGGTGGTGGGACACGGGGAAGGGGGCCATTCACAGACATAACATACATTACAAAGTTGTATAACTTTGTAATGTGTGTTATTCTGTGAATAATTGTTTACCGCCGCACTACCCCTTTAAGTCCAATTTTCTCCAACTTCTCTATCAGCTCCTTATGGGGAACTGTATCAAAGGCTTTGCTGAAGTCTAGATAGGCAATATCCACAGCACCACCTTCATCCAGCAATTTTGTGGCATAATCAAAGAAATCAATGAGATTAGTCTGACATGATCGGCCCTCAGTAAAGCAATGTGGGTTTGGATCCATCAAATTGTTGATTCTTAGGTGATCCATTATCTTCTTTTTTAGAAGTTTCCATCATTTCACGCGCATGCGCGCTTCAACGGATCCGTTGAAGCGCGCATGCGCGCGAAATGGCCATCATGTACACGCCTTGAAGGTGGTTTGGCGTCTGCCCGCATGTAAGATGTTTGCACGGACTTTTATTATGCACGTCTTTTGAATAAAGGAGAATATTGCCGTATTCGGGTGAGTGCCCTTATCTTTCTTTCCTATACTTTGTTGGATTACCGAGATACCTATATATAAGGAGCACCCCCAGGCAACCCTACCATAGCCCTCTACGCACAGCAAATACCACGTTTAGAAGCCATTAAATAAGGAGTAGTGCCAGTGACCTCTACAGAAAGTCATTTTCATAATAAACATGAGAGAAAATGCACCCCAAATTTTGTAACGCAGGTTCTCCTGAGTACAATGGTACCCCATATGTGGGCGTAAACCACTGTATGGGCACACAGCGGGGCTCAGAAGGGAAGGAGCGCCTATTCGCATTTCCAGTTCAGATTTTGCTGAAGAAGTTTCTGAGCGCCAGGTGCGTTTGCAGAGCCCCTGTAGTGTCAGCAGAATAGAACCCCCCAAAAGTCACCCCATTTTGGAAAAAAAAAACCCTCAAAGAATACATCTTGGGGTGTGGTGACCATTTTGACCCCACAGGTATTAGAGGAAAGTATTCAAAAGAAGACAGTAAAAACTAAAAAATAGAATTTTTCCAATAATATGTTTGTTTAGTTTGAAATTTCTCAATTTCACGAGGAACAGGGGAGAAAACTCACCCCAATATATGTAACGCAAGTTCTCTTGAGTACAACGGTACCCCATATGTGGGCGTAAACCACTGTATGGGCACACAGCGGGGGTCAGAAGGGAAGGAGCGCCAATTAGCATTTCCAGTTCAGATTTTGCTGAAGAAGTTTCTGAGCGCCAGGTGTGTTTGCAGTGCCCCTGTAGTGTCAGCAGAATAACCCCCCTCCAAAAGTCACCCCATTTAGGAAAGTGCACCCCTCAAAGAATATATCTTGGGGTGTGGTGACCATTTTGACCCCACAGGTATTAAAGGAAAGTATTTAAAAGAAGACAGTAAAAATGAAAAAATTGAATTTTTCCAATAACATGTTTGTTTAGTTTGAAATTTCTCAATTTCACGAGGAACAGGGGAGAAAACTCACCCCAATATATGTAACGCAGGTTCTCCTGAGTAGAAGGGTACTCCATATGTGGGCATAAACCACTGTATGGGCACACAGCAGGCCTCAGAAGGAAGGGAGCGCCAATTAGCATTTTCAGTGCATGATTTTTCTGAAGAAGTTTCTGAGCGCCAGGTGCGTTTGCAGAGCCCCTGTAATGTCTACAGAATAGAACCCCCCCCAAAAGTCACCCCATTTTGGAAATTACACCCCTCAAGGAATTCATCTTGGGGTGTGGTGAGCATTTTGACCCCACAGGTATTGGAGGAAAGTATTCAAAACTAGACCGTAAAAATGAAAAAAATTGAATTTTTCCAATAACATGTTTGTTTAGTTTGAAATTTCTCAATTTCCTAGGAACAGGGGAGAAAAAGCACAAAAAAAATTGTAACGGAGGCTCTCCTGAGTACAATGGTACCCTATATGTGGGCATAAACCACTGTATGGGCACACAGCAGGGCTCAGAAGAGAAGGAGTGTCATTTTACTTACAGGCAATATGTGGGTGTTTACTGTATCCAGGGTGGTTACAAGTAATCCAGGGTGGTTACGGGTAATCCAGGGCACTTGACTTTGGTGACAGGCGTAAAAAAGTGCCGGCACCATTTGGAACAAGCGATCAGTGGTATATAGTATATACCGTTGATCACTTGTACTGGGACCACACCGGGTGGTCACCAATCATTGCCCCATGCTCTCCGTCACCTCCGGTGGTGGAGAGAATGAAGCTTTGATCATTTTTAGGAATCCATCACTATGAACAGAGTCTGTTCACAGTGATGGCGGCGGCCATCTTGGATCAGATGGCCGCTCTGGGAGGGGAGGGTGAGTGACCAGGTCACTAGGGTTAATTCTGGGGACAGGGGGGGACATGTTCTCATCTCCTCTCACTGTGGATTCACGGTGAGAAGAGATGAAAGCGTTCAGCTGCGCTGGCAATGTCTGTTACCGGTGGCCGCCGTTATACTGATAATAACGGCGATCGCCGGTGAGGGGACTTGCCGGGACTGACCCCACACTCTGCCTCAACCCCTCAGCTACCTCTGGTAGCTGAGAGGAGGGGGCTGCGGGCATTATCGGTGCTGGTGCACTATTCTGCACCATCGCCATAAGGAGCTGATGGCAGCAGAATAGAGCCATTAGTGATCGCCGTAAAAATCCGTATCGGCGGTCACTAATAACACATTACATGTATTCTCTGGGTCACTACGGTTACGCCGATACAACATTTGTGTAGGTTTTTTTAACTATTACCGATTTGGCGCAATAGAAACTATCTTCCTAGCAAAAACCCACAAAAACTGTTGCCGCATTGCAAGATCCATAGCGTTCTTATCTTTTACGCGACAGAGCTGGTTTTGGGCTTATTTTTTGTGGGAAGATATGTAGTTTCTATTGATACCAAGTTTTATATGTATATGACTTTTTGATCTCTTTTATGACGTATTTTCTAAAGTGGATTGATAAAATACAGCTATTCTGGTACTGTTTTTTTTATTTTTTTTTTACAGCGTGTGTCGTGCGATATAATTATTGATATAGTTTTATAGATTGGGTCGTTACGGACGTAACGATACCAAATATGTCTATGATTTGTGTTTTTGATCGCTTTTATGTCACGTTTTATTGGGTATGGGGAATGTAATGCATCTTTATTATTAAAGGGGGGCTGGGGGGGCTGTGTTGTGTTTGGTGCACTTTTTTTTACTTTTACACTAGTGTACATTACTGTACACTAGTGTAAAATACTTAGATCATTGATACAATACATTGCAGTACCTGATGTACTGCAATGTATTGTATCATACCTCATGCTGACAGGCAATAGCCACGGCCACCCCTGTCAGCATGAGGCATCTCCATGGAGACCCCGGGGACCTTCATTAGGACCCCGGGATCACCATGGAGACATCGGAGCACCGGACGGCGCCGCGGAACATTGCGATCACGTAAGTGACCCACGGCGCAGTCCGGGATCCACCGGGACCCGTTAGATGCTGCTGTCACGGTTTGACAGCGGCATTTAACGGGTTAAACTGCCCGGAGCGGAGAATCCTCCGCTCCGGGCAGTTACAGGAGGGTGTCAGCGGTCACACTGTCCCCCTTTAACGACATTTGTTATCATAGTTCTCAGTTTGCCCCGGAGGCCTATAGATAACACCTATTTTAATAACAGATCCCTCTTTGGACTGCATGCAAACCCAGAGAGTCTCCAGCTCTTTATATGTATTTTGGATGACAGTCGATTTAAGGGTATATTCACACGAACGGGCTCGCAGCGAGATTCTCGCTGCGAGCCCGTCAGGTCCTGGCAGTTCCCATACACTACATACTTGCTGCGGTCTAAACGACCGCAGCGAGTATGTAATTATACCGCCCTTAACCCCTTCTGCTCCCGCCCGGCTCCCCCGCTGTAAGCATACTTTACCTGTCCTTGCTGCACGGGTCCGGCGTCCTGCTCTCCCGCCCGGCCAATCAGTGGCTGCGGCTGGGCAACACACTAATTGGCCGGACAGGAGAGCAGGACGCCGGACCCGTGCAGCAAGGACAGGTAAAGTATGCTTACAGCGGGGGAGCCGGGCGGGAGCAGAAGGGGTTAAGGGCGGTATAATCGTTTAGACCGCAGCAAGTATGTAGTGTATGGGAACTGCCAGGACCTGCCGGGCTCGCAGCGAGAAACTCGCTGCGAGCCCGTTCGTGTGAATATACCCTAAGACTATCCCTATTTTTTTATACCTTTATCTAAAAAGCAACCAAACGCATCAGAAAACTAAAGGTAACATAACAATCTCCATAATTAGCCCTATATCAACATAAGTGCAGGTTCACATTTCCTTTTAATGGCAACCAATGGTTCAGTACCTTGTGATAAATTTGGGGCTCTTTGTGTCTTACTGTACATATAAAAACACACATGCCATTGCTATATCCACAATCCCGAAACAGCTGTCTGTGGATGGATACATGGCCTTGGTTTTTCCCCTTATAAGGGACACTTAAAGCGACTCTGTACCCACAATCTGACCCCCCCCCAACTGCTTGTACCATCAGATAGCTGCTTTTAATCCAAGATCTGTCCTGGGGTCCGTTCGGCAGGTGATGCAGTTATTGTCCTAAAAAACAACTTTTAAACTTGCAGCCCTGTGCCCAACTGGCATACTGACAAACTGCCATCAGTTGAATTGTGACGACTTGGCACCTTGTGATTACTAAAGAGTGACTTCCTGCACTTTATTTCATAGGTACTGACTGTAATTTATTGACTGTTGCATTTCCTGAGCTTCTATAGGTAAGTGCTTCTATATACACACCATGCAGAAGAAAATATATTCACATGACACAGGGTACAGGGAATATGTGGATGTGACAAGATCAATATCACATTGTCACCTATATGATCCTTAAAGGGGTATTCCCCCCAAAAATATTTTTGTAATCTGTTGCCCAACCATAGCTTTCCATCTTTTCAATATCAATTTATTATGGATTCTGCACAGTTTTGCTGTTAAATAGGTGCATTCACCCCCACCAAACGCATAGAATCATAAAATCTCAGTCCACTCCGACACCACTCAATGCTCCTGGCCCCCACCCTCCGTCTCTTCAATAGGCTGGGTTAGCGCTTCTAACCCGGCTCACTGAAGTGAGGGAGGACACTGACAGCCGCTGCTGATCAATGTCTCCCTTCGACACTGTGTGGCCCCCAACACTGTGCCACCCCGCACAATGTGCCCCCCCCCCCCCCCGTTCTCACCCGCGGCCCTATGCACAGTGCGGACCTCTCGCCACCCCACCCTGTCCAGTGCACAGTACGGCCCCCTCACCCGTGGCCCAGTGCGGCCTGCCCCCCCCCCCCCCGCATGGCCTGTCCCGCCCATTCTCACCCGTGACCCGGTGCCCCCTGTCAAGTGCACAGTGTGGCTGCCCCCCCCCCCCCCGCTCACTTGCAACCCAGTGCGACACGCCCCTCAGTCAAGTGCCTAGTGCGGCTGCCTAACCCGCGGCCCAGTGCGGCCCCCTTTGTTCACCCGCGGCCCAGCAGGCGCCCCCCCCCCCCCCCCGGTGGCTCTCCTGCCCCCACCTTAACTCTGCTATTCCACTGCCTCAACTCTGCTATTCCGCTGCTTCACCTCAACCATGCTATATCTTGTGGATATCAGCTCTGCCATATCTTGTGGATATCAGCTTTGCTACATCTTGTAGATATCAGCTCTGCTACATCATGGACCAATCAGGCATAAGCATTGCATGGTCGGAGATGTAGTTTTCTGGCCGGCGCCATGTTGGATATAGATTGGCTTCTTAAAAAACTTGTAACTATGGAATGGAAGCAGCTAGAAAGATGGAAGATGGCTCAAAATACTAGAGATAAAAGAAACTCAAGCATGCTCAGGTTCCTCCGAACCCAAACGCTCTGCTTTTGATTTCTGGTGGCTGAAGAAGTTGGATACAGCCATAAGGCTCTCTGGAAAACATGGATACAGTCATAGGCCAATACACCATCACTTTAAGAGATGTGAAAACTCCTTTAGGCTGGGTTCACACTACGTATATTTCAGTCAGTATTGTGGTCCTCATATTGCAACCAAAACCAGGAGTGGATTGAAAACACAGAAAGGCTCTGTCCACACAATGTTGAAATTGAGTGGATGGCCGCCATATAACAGTAAATAACTGCCATTATTTATAACAATATAACAGCCGTTGTTTTAAAATAACAGCAAATATTTGCCATTAAATGGCGGCCATCCACTCAATTTCAACATTGTGTGAACAGAGCCTTTCTGTGTTTTCAATCCACTCCTGGTTTTGGTTGCAATATGAGGACCACAATGCTGACTGAAATATACGTAGTGTGAACCCAGCCTTAAAGTGTACCTGTGGTTAGGTACACTTTCAAAATCTAAATAAACAGGGGATGTAAAATAAAGCAAGTCTGCAATTAACATTCATTATTTCTTTTTAAAGGCCCTATTCCACCAACAGATCTGACGACAGATTATCTGCCAAAGATTTGAAGCCAAACCCAGGAGTGGATTTGAAAAGAGGAGAAATCCAGTCTTTCCTATATGACCTGTTCTCTGTTTATAGTCTGTTCCTGGGTTTAGCTTCAAATCTTTGGCTGCTAATCTGTCGTCAGATCTGCTGGTGTAATAGGGCCTTTAGTTATCATGAAAAACACAGCACTTCCTGTGTATAGACTCTTTTATTGTGTTAAGCCTAAACAAAGGAAATCCCGTGTTTCCCAGGTCATCTGAGCGCTCACAGAGAAGGCAGTTGTCATTTGATTGATGGACGCCTGGAGCCGTGACTCTCTGTACTGGTCGGACTTCATGTGTTTAGTCTTATTTTTTCAACCAGCACAAGACTAAAAAGCCACCTTCAGGAGACTGGACCTGGACTTAGATATTTATAGTGCTTGAAAAGCACTATATTGTAATCCATATTCTTCTTCCTTTTTTTCTTCTTCTTCCTCCAGCCATTTTTCTGCCCGTAATACAGCCCGAACCGCTTTGCGCACACACTCCGTTCAAACTGCGTTTCGAAGCCCTCGGCGGTGTGTGGTGTGCTATTTTTCGTTTCGATCGGATTTCTCGTTTTTAAGAAATTTACATTTAAAGACCCCAAATTTCCCATAGAAAATAATGGCCCATTGGAAATAATGGCCACACTCTAACCGCTAACAGCCAATCACAGCACATATGCAAATAGCTGAAATATAGCAGCCAATAGGAACTCTAAGGTCTCATCAGGCAATGTATCACAACATTCACAGTCACATGTCCACTATTGGCCAATAGAAGATGTAATATATGGAAGGTCCTTAATGATTTTGTCTCACTGACATGAGTAAGGTTGTCATGGTAACCGAGCAATGATCTTTACCATTATAAGTACCCAGATCGCTCTTAAAGGCACCCAAGTCACTCTTAAAGGGACCCAAGTCGCTCTTAAAGGGACGAGAGCCATGTCGCACTTAAAGGGACCCAAGTCGTTCTTAAGGGGACCCAAGTCGCTCTTAAAGGGGTGGGACCCAAGTCGCTCTTAAAGGGACAGGACCCAAGTCGCTCTTAAAGGGACGGGACCCAAGTCGCTCTTAAAGGGTCCCATGTAGCTCTTAAAGGGATCCAAGTCGCTCTAAAAGGGATGGGACCCAAGTTGCTCTTAAACGGACGGGACGCATGTTGCTCTTAAAGGGACCCAAGTCACTCCAAAAGGTATTGGACCCATGTCGCTCTTAAAGAGATCCATGTTGCTAGAGCGACCTGAGTCCCTTTAAGAGCGACCCGGGTCCCTTTATGAGCGACCTGGGTCCCTTTAAGAGCGACCTGGGTCCTTTTAAGAGCGGAATATGTCCCTTCAAGAGCGAAATATGTCCCTTTAAGAGCAACCTAGGTCCCTTTAAGAGCGACCTGGGTCCCTTTAAGAGCAAAATGGGTGACTTTAAGAGCGACCTGGGTCCCTTTAAGAGCGTCCTGAGTCCATTTAAGAGCGACCTGGGTCCCTTTAAAAGCTAATATGTCCCTTTAAGAACAAAATAGGTCCCTTTAAGAGCCACCTGGGTCCCTTTAAGAGCGACCTGGGTCCCTTTAAGAGCGAAATGGGTCCCTTTAAGAGCGACCTGGGTCCCTTTAAGAGCGACCTGCTTCCCTTTAATAGCGACCTGGGTCCCTTTAAGAGCAAAATATGTTCCTTTAAGAGCGAAATAGGTCCCTTTAAGAGCGAATTTGGTCCCTTTAAGAGCGACCTGGGTTCTTTTAAAAGCAAAATATGTCCCTTTAAGAGCAAAATGGGTCCCTTTAAGAGCGAATTAGGTCCCTTTAAGAGCAAAATGGGTTCCTTTAAGAGTGACCTGGGTCACTTTAAGAGCGAAATGGGTCCCTTTAAGAGCGACCTGGGTCCTTTTAAAAGCGAAATATGTCCCTTTAAGAGCAAAATGGGTCCCTTTTAGAGCGAATTTGGTCCCTTTAAGAGCGAAATGGGTCCCTTTAAGAGCGACCTGGGTCCCTTTAAGAGCGAAATGGGTCCCTTTAAGAGCGACCTGGGTCCCTTTAAGAGCGACCTGGGTCCCTTTAAGAGCGCCCTGGGTCCCTTTAATAGCGACCTGTTTCCCTTTAAGAGCAAAATATGTCCCTTTAAGAGCAAAATGGGTCCCTTTAAGAGCGACCTGGGTCCCTTTAAGAGCGAAATGAGTCACTTTAAGAGCGAAATGGGTCCCTTTAAGAGCGACCTGTGTCCCTTTAAGAGCGACCTGGGTCCCTTTAAGAGTGAAATGGGTCCCTTTAAGAGCGACCTGGGTCCCTTTAAGAGCGACCTGGGTCCCTTTAAGAGCGACCTGGGTCCCTTTAAGAGCAAAATATGTCCCTTTAAGAGCAAAATGGGTCCTTTTAAGAGCGACCTGGGTTCCTTTAAGAGCGACCTGGGTCCCTTTAAGAGCGAAATGGGTCCCTTTAAGAGCGAAATGGGTCCCTTTAAGAGCGACCTGGGTCCCTTTAAGAGCGAAATGGGTCCCTTTAAGAGTGAAATTGGTCTCTTTAATAGCGACCTGTGTCCCTTCAAGAGCGAAATAGGTCCCTTTAAAAGCTACCTGGGTCCCTTTAAGAGCGACCTGGGTCCCTTTAAGAGCGACCTGTGTCCCTTTAAGAGCGAAATATGTCCCTTTAAGAGCAAAATGGGTCCTTTTAAGAGCGACCTGGGTCCCTTTAAGAGCGACCTGGGGCCCTTTAGGAGCGAAATATGTCCTTTTAAGAGCGACCTGGGGCTCTTTAAGAGCGAAATATGTACCTTTAAGAGCAAAATGGGTCCCTTTAAGTGCGACCTGGGTCCCTTTAAGAGCGAATTGGGTCCCTTTAAGAATGAAATTGGTCCCTTTAAGAGCGACCTGGGTCCCCTTAAGAGCGAATTGGGTCCCTTTAAAAATGAAATTGGTCCCTTTAAGAGCGACCTGGGTCCCTTTATAAGTGAAATTGGTCCCTTTAAGAGCGATCTGGATCCCTTTAAGAGCGACCTGGGTCTCTATAAGAGTGATCTGGGTCCCTTTAAGAGCGAAATGGGTCCCATAAAGAGCGACCTGGGTCCCTTTAAGAGCAATCTGGGTCCCTATAAGTGCGATCTGGGTCCCTTTAAGATCGACCTGGGTCCCTTTAAGAGCAAAATGGGTCCCTTTAAGCGTGAAATTGGTCCCTTTAAGAGCGACCTGGGTCCCTTTAAAGGGAACCATTCACCCCGTGGCCCCCGGCAGAAACTGACATACAGTGACATAAAGGTCAATATACTTACCACATCGCTCCCGGTCCCGTCCCGGATCCCGTTGTTGATACGGAGAAATCAACGATTCTTCATCTCGCGCCCGTTATGGTAATGAGCGCCGCTGGGTCCGAAGTCCAGCCTTCTCCCCGCCTCCGACACTTGATTGACGCCGGGTCCTCTTCCTCCTCGTCTTCTTTCTTCGACAGTCGTTTTTGGCGCATGCGCAGTTCACAATTAAAGCCGCTCCGCAGCTTCACTGTTAACTGCGTGTGCGCCTATTGGCTCGAACACGTATCCTGTTTACCGCGCAGGCGCAGAAGAGGTGACGAGACCATCGCAACGGCGCCTGCGCGGGAATTCGTCAGAAGACTGAAGACTGAAGACGTCAATCAAGTTCCAGGAGGAGTGGATGGGCGGCGACGAGAAGAGGACCTCATGAATAAGTTGGACTCATCCGACCTGGGTCCCTTTAAGCGTGAAATTGGTCCCTTTAAGAGCGACCTGGGTCCCTTTAATAGCGAAATGGGTCCATTTAAAAGCGAAATGAGTCCCTTTAAAAGCGACCTGGGTCCCTTTAAGAGCAAAATGGGTCCCTTTAAGAGCGACCTGGGTCCCTTTAAGAGCTACCTGGGTCCCTTTAAGAGCGAAATATGTCCCTTTAAGAGCAAAATGGGTCCTTTTAAAAGCTACCTGGGTCCCTTTAAGAGCGACCTGGTTCCCTTTAAGAGCAACCTGGGTCCCTTTAAGAGCAAAATGGGTCCCTTTAAGAGTGAAATTGGTCTCTTTAATAGCGACCTGGGTCCCTTCAAGAGCGAAATAGGTCCCTTTAAGAGCAAAATGGGTCCCTTTAAAAGCTACCTGGGTCCCTTTAAGAGCGACCTGGGGCCCTTTAAGAGCGAAATATGTCCCTTTAAGAGCGACCTGGGGCTCTTTAAGAGCGAAATATGTACCTTTAAGAGCAAAATGGGTCCCTTTAAGTGCGACCTGGGTCCCTTTAAGAGCGACCTGGGTCCCATTAAGAGCAACCTGGGTCCCTTTAAGAGCAACCTGGGTCCCTTTAAGAGCAACCTGGGTCCCTTTAAGAATGAAATTGGTCCCTTTAAGAGCGACCTGGGTCCCTTAATGAGTGAAATTGGTCCCTTTTAGAGCGATCTGGATCCCTTTAAGAGCGACCTGGGTCTCTATAAGAGTGATCTGGGTCCCTTTATGAGCAAAATGGGTCCCATTAAGAGCGACCTGGGTCCCTTTAAGAGCGACCTGGGTCCTTTTAAGAGCGATCTGGGTCCCTTTAGGAGCGAACTTGGTCCATTTAAGAGCAAACTGGGTCCCTTTAAGTGCGATCTGGGTCCCTTTAAGATCGACCTGGGTCCCTTTAAGAGCAAAATGGGTCCCTTTAAGAGAGAAATGAGTCCCTTTAGGAGTGACCTGGGTCCCTTTAAGAGCGACCTGGGTCCCTTTATTAGCGAAATGGGTCAATTTAAGAGCGAAATGAGTCCCTTTAAGAGCGACCTGGGTCCCTTTAAGAGCGAAATGGGCCCCTTTAAAAGCGACCTGGGTCACTTTAAGAGTGACCTGGGTCCCTTTAAGAGCTACCTGGGTCCCTTTAAGAGCGAAATATGTCCCTTTAAGAGCAAAATGGGTCCTTTTAAAAATGACCTGGGACCCTTTCAGAGCAACCTGGGTCCCTTTAAGAGCAAAATGGGTCCCTTTAAGAGTGAAATTGGTCCCTTTAAGTGCGACCCGGGTCCCTTTAAAAGCGACCTGGGTCCCTTTAAGAGCGAAATGGGTCAATTTAAGAGCGAAATGAGTCCCTTTAAGAGCGACCTGGGTCCCTTTAAGAGCGAAATGGGCCCCTTTAAAAGCGACCTGGGTCACTTTAAGAGTGACCTGGGTCCCTTTAAGAGCTACCTGGGTCCCTTTAAGAGCGAAATATGTCCCTTTAAGAGCAAAATGGGTCCTTTTAAAAATGACCTGGGACCCTTTCAGAGCAACCTGGGTCCCTTTAAGAGCAAAATGGGTCCCTTTAAGAGTGAAATTGGTCTCTTTAATAGCGACCTGGGTCCCTTCAAGAGCGAAATAGGTCCCTTTAAGAGCGAAATGGGTCCCTTTAAAAGCTACCTGGGTCCCTTTAAGAGCGACCTGGGGCCCTTTAAGAGCGAAATATGTACCTTTAAGAGCAAAATGGGTCCCTTTAAGTGCGACCTGGGTCCCTTTAAGAGCGACCTGGGTCCCTTTAAGAGCGACCTGGGTCCCTTTAAGTGCGACCTGAGTCCCTTTAAGTGCGACCTGGGTCCCTTTAAGAGCGAATTGGGTCCCTTTAATAATGAAATTGGTCCCTTTAAGAGCGACCTGGGTCCCTTTAAGAGCGACCTGGGTCCCTTTAAGAGCGAATTGGGTCCCTTTAAGAATGAAATTGGTCCCTTTAAGAGCAACCTGGGTCCCTTTAAGAGCGACCTGGGTCTCTATAAGAGTGATCTGGGTCCCTTTAAGAGCTAAATGGGTCCCATTAAGAGTGACCTGGGTCCCTTTAAGAGCGACCTGGGTCCCTTTAAGAGTGAAGGACCTATGTCGCTCTTAAAGGGACTGGAGTTAAGTTGATGGGACCCAAGTCGCTCTTAAAGGAACGGCACCCAGGATTAAAGTTAAAAGGAAGTCACTGGTAAAGGGGCGCTCTTTTCAAGCACTATGTATTTCCCTGGAAATGCAAATCTAGTTTATATTCTTTTTTACTTCCATAAACAGCCCTCCTCTTGTCTATGGCCTATATCATGTACTGCAGCTCATCAAGTGAATGGGGGTGGTGAGTGAATTGTCATTATTTTTCCTGTAACTTCTCTATAGCGTCACTTCGTTACATTTCTACTAATCCATTCATTTCATCATCATTACAGATGTGGATCCAAGGACTGAAGATCACTGAACTCTAGGTAAGTGATGTAACAGATAGTTACTATATAATAACATCATGTCCCTCTACACTGCACATATTATAGAACACCGGAAACAGATATAACATCAGATATATACAGGAAGCTCCAAAGAGCCACATGGGGGAGGGGGTCATAATATTTGATATATAATACTGTTTATAATGTATAACTGCTTTTATTTAAAAAAAAAAAAACTTTCTAAGGATGAAGGAGACGGCTCTGAGGATTGGGTAAAATACTAGTGTTCCCTACACATTGTAAAACCCGTAATATTAGGAAAGGATGAGGGCAGGAATATAAATTTAAATCTTACCTTTTGTATTGTTGGCCATCTTCATAAAACTAGGAGCAAGGACTGAAAAGGATAGAGTAAGTGACCTCAGCAAATCATCATATTGTTTCACATGTTTTCACATATTAAACTGAAATGAAATACAGCATGATACTGTTTACTAGAAATCAAACTCATGTAAGAGCTTTCCCTACTGCACAGTTTTTCTTTACTGCACTGAGTACATATGTCACATACTGAATAGGACCTACACCTTAGATTGTGTAGATTACCTGTTATATGTTATTGCTATTTAATCTGACTTTATTATGTTTGCAGGGAGCAGAAAAACATCCCACAAAGCAGCAGCCAGAAGAGGAGAGCATGGCAACCAATAGCGAATGTGGCATTTAACCCCTAGACGACCCTGGACGTACAGTTATGGGTGTCTGGATGTCTGTCACTAGAAGACTCTGGACGTAACTGTACGTCCTGGGTCTCTAGGGAGCTATGAAGAGCGCTCTGGAGCAAGGCGCACTTCATAGCAGGTGGGGCCCAGCCGTAGTGAACGGCCTGGCCCTCACCGTTAATGACATGCTGCAGTGATCGCACTGCAGTCCGTCATTAACTCCTTAAACGCCACGATCGCGGTGCAATCCCTGCATTTAAGTGTAAGTGACAGGAGCAGCTTCTGTCACTTACCAATCGTTTTTCACGGACCGACGGAGGTCTCTTACCTTCCTCCGAGCGGTCCGATCGTCGCTCTGCTGATTGACTCTGCCGCAGGCAGGCTCAATCAGCAGAGCACCTATAACACTGTTCAATGCTATGCCTATGGCATAGCAATAATCAGTGTGTGCAATGTAATGTTTGCATGTAAAAGTCCCCCAGGGGGACTTAAAATGTGTAAAGAAGAAAAAAAAAGTTAAAACGTTTTAAAAAATACCCCAAAGCCTCTCCCCCAATAAAAATTTAAATCACCCCCATCACATTTTATAAACGAAACATATAAAAATAATTAAATAAATAAACATATTATATATCATAGCATGCGCAATTTTCCTATCTATTAAAATATAACAATCGTTTTTGTGAACAGCGTAAACGAAAAGAGGGAAAAAAGTGCCAGGAATACAGATTTTTTGTTACATTATATATTTAAAAAAATTTATAAAAAAGTGACCGAAACGTTCGATCTATGCAAATATGGTATTAATAAAAACTAGAGATCAAAAAACGCTAAAAACGACACCCCATACAGTCCCGTAGGTGAAAAACTAAAACCTTTATAAGAGTCACAATAGGCCCATTTTATTAATAACTAATTGCAAAAAAAAGGATTTCATGAAAAAAAATACATATAAGATAAAAGAATTTGTGTAGACCTGCATATGGTTGTATTCGGACTGACCTACAGAATAATGGTATCATGTCACTATAGTGCATTACGTAGACACAGGAACCCCCCAAACGTTACCATGTTGCATTATTTTTTACAATTTCATTAATTTATATTTTCATAAATAATATTTTAGGGGTTCCGTCATACGTGTTTTGGTAGAATGAAAGACGCCATTACAAAGTACAACTATTCCTGAAAAAAACAAGCCATTACATGGCCCAATAGATAGAAAAATGAAAGTGCTAGAGCTCTGGAAGGAGAGGAGGAATAAACAAAAACGCAAATGAGAGGACACCTGTCAGGTGTCCGACTGGCTCCCCCCACAACATGATTGATCACTTCTGCAGGCGGAGATCTATACTTAAGGCCCTATTCCACGGAACGATTATCGTCCCTATTCGTCCGATATCAGCCGCTACGGATGATAATCGTCCCGTGGAATAGAGTGCAACGATCAGCCGAAATCGTTCATGTCGGCTGATCGTTGCAGTCGCTTGTTTTTCAACATGTTGAAAAACAAGCGACTGATACAGCAACGATCTGCTGCCGTCGCTCCGTTAAATAGGAGCATCGGCAGCAGACGCTGCTGTATGCTATGGGCTGCCCGGACGATCAGCGATCACCCAGGCAGCCCCCGCCCCTCCCGCACTCACCCGCTCGCCGCTGCCGTGTCGAATAGCGGCGGCAGCCAGCGGGGGAACGAGGAGCAAACGAGAGCTGAGAGCGCTAGTTTGCTCCTCTAAATGACCCGTTAAATAGGGCCATTACCCTTGGTAGCTGCCAAAGTGTCTCTGCAAATAGAGTCTGGCTCTAACCTCATCAATCTAACTGATACTAATGTTATAGCGTTGAATGGAACAGTATTAGCAATTTAATGATTGTTTAGAAAAGTTCTTTAGGGGGACTTAGAATGTTTACAATTTTTTTTTTTTAAATAAGTGTTGACCTAAATAAAACACTTCATTATTCCCTTTTCATTCACAAAGATGCTTCCAAACAACTGAAAGAGTTTTCAAACTCAACACTTCTCCCTTTGTAAGGGGCATCTTTATTACAATAGGCTCTGAAATTAAAAAAGAGAAGCAGAAAGAAGTGGATTCTCTCTTGCAGCAAATAACTACCCTGGAATGACTAAGCTGACACTGGTGACCACTGCCCAACCTGAGCTCGGGAGAAGCTAAAAAATCTCCTGTATGCAAAATATACAAAGGCTTTCTAAAATTATCATCATACTCTGTATGCCCAAGGCAATACAGGGGTTCACATCATGTTCTCTTTGATAAAGAAGGTGAGAGACACACATACATGCTATAAAGGATGCATGGGGCAACAAACACACTAACCCACCCTAGATACCCAAGGCACTCTCCAAGAGTTCTATGCACACCTTTCCAACCTACAATAATCGGAAAACCTTCTAACCTCCACAATTAAAATGCGCCTGACGATTTTCTAACTTAAATTTACCATAAATAAGTGAAGCAGTGGCTGAAAACCTTCTTTCTCCTATCACATATCTCTCACATATCACAAAAGGTTTTAATGTCCTACTTAAGGGCAAGCCATGGCCTAAACAAACTTGAGCGGCCCATGTTAAACTGATTTGGAAAGAGTGGAAAGACCCACTCAATTGCGGGAGCTAAAGCCTAATTTCATTGCTCAACCTCAACATAAAAATTTGGGCAAAACTTCTCTATGAGGTTTAGACACTTTATCCCTCTCTTGAATGGCGATGATCAGGCAGGTTTTGTGTTAGGCAGAAAGGGTAGAAATAGTACAGCCAAAATATTCCATGCCGCCCACAGCACTCAAGTCAGCAGGCAGTCATCGGTCTTTCTCGGTATTGATGCTGAGAAGGCCTTCAGGAGAATTAAATGGTCATTTATGACAGCATCTTTAACAAAGTATAGTTTCCTGGAAACTTTCATCCGAGACATTTTTTCTCTTTATGACCAACGTCATGCTAGACTTAAAATAAATGAAACTCTATCTTCTGTTTATAGTATTACAAATCGCACTAGACAGAGGTACCCACTGTCCTGCACCCTATTTATTTTAGAAGTAGAAAATCTGGTTTAGAAAAACAAACAACCCCTGAAGTGACAGGTGTAAATAAAAACTAATAGGGAACTAAAAGTGTTAGCATTTGCAGATGACCTATTGTCCCTCCTCTCGAACAAATGCTCACTTCCTTTTACAAAGTCTCTAAATTTAAGGTAAAATTTTCAAAGTCATATATTCTGAATCTGACAATTACCCCCTGTGACCAATCAGATATACAATGCCTCACCACCTTTAACTGGACTCCTCACTCAAATACTTAGCATTTAGGGTTTTCACGCTACTGACTGATCTACATCAACTAAATTACATTCCCTTACTCACCTCTATCACTAAGCTTAAAAGAAAATGATATACCCCTGATCTCTTGGCTAGGAAGAAAAAATCTTTTAAAAACATACATATTACCTAAAATCTTGTATATCTTGCAGATGGTCCCAATCAAATTACCCACTACATACTTTCAGTCTATTAGAAGCCTCTTTTCTCAATGATCACACTATGCTTATCCAACAGAAGAATAAAGGTGGTATTGGTCTGCCTCATGCGGCAATTTACTACAAAACAATGCACTTAACCCAACGGTTAGATCTCACTTTCCCACTATGCCTCCAACCATCTCCCTCATGTACCCTCATCCGCATTGCCACTAAAGGATTTGGGGATGCCCACACCTGAAAGCTACAAGGCCTCATCCCAAGGTCACGCCGAAGCTGCAGGGCACCTTTTATGTCTGGAAGGGCCTAGTACCAGGTCTGATCCCCTCACCCTCTCCAATCATACTGGCTTTGCTGTTCCCATGGTCGACAAACAACCCTGCCCCCACCTACCTGCCTTTACCTCCTACGATTAGACCAGACACCTATCTCTGCCCTTCTTACAAATACATCTGAAGTAGACAGGGAAAACTCTATGGGGTGCTGGGGCCATGCAATCTGTCCTTTCTACATCTGTCTCATATTAACTATTGCCTTTAAAACTACCGTCCAACAGCTCTCTCTTTTTTAGAGAGCTCACCAACTTTGAAAATCTTTGCTTCCAAATCTCTTGTAAGAGATCTGTCTCTTCTTTGTACCATCTTCACATAACTTCATTGCATTTATCCAGACCAGGTTTTGTTGTCTCCTGGGAAAAGGAGTTGCACGTCTCTCACAGACGTGGAGGTGCACACAATTTTGGAGACGAGATGGTTCAAAACACCTGAGTGGTTATTGGCATGTAGATTACCCCCAACTAACAAATGTTGGAGATGCTTGACAAAAACTGGATCTCTTACTCATATTGTCCCTTTCTGAAAACGGGTTGAATCTGCACTCCACGCACCAGCTCCCCAAATCTCTCCATCTCTATGGACAAAATTGCCTTGGGCTGACCCACCAAAGACTTCAACCCGACTAAACGTAATTTAGCAGCTGAAAAATACCTTATTCTCTTAAGGCCCCGTTCCCACTGAGCAAAACTAGCGGAATTCCGCGGCAGAATTTGCTCAGTGGGAACGGGGCCTAAAAAGGAAACAAACTCTACCACCATCTTTTGCAGATTGGATAAATAAAATAAACCAATTCTGTCACTTTAAAAATATGTCAAGCTGGTCGACTAGGACCCATGACATATTCGCTGAAACCTAGGAGCCTGGGCTGGAGTCTTTCACATCCTGGACTCCACAAATAACTACTCCTCCCGCCAGCCCAACTCCTCCTTTCACACCTCTGACATCTGTTGTCTCAAGTGTTCCTGGTGTACAGGGGCAATAGTCCACCTCCCCCCCCTCCTTGTTCCCTCCCTTATCTCTTTCTCTCCCCTAGCTCCCTACCTTTTCCCCACCATTCTCTTCTACTCAGCATCAGTACAATGTTAATCCCCGGCCCCCTCAGTAAGCAGAAGGGATCCCTCACTAGACCCCAGGGATAAGGGCACACAAGGCATTTAAATGCAGCTGTCAGTTTTGACACCTGCATTTAAATTTCTAATTAGCGGGTGCGGCGATCAGACAGCGCCCGCTTATAGCTGCGGTCCTGGGCTGCAAAAAGCAGCCAAGATCGCAGCGGTTGAGAGTGGGGTCACCACGCAACCACTCTCTGAACCCCCCCATCCACATCAGAACGTAAATTTACATTCTAATGCAGGAAGGGGTTAAAGGTACGCACACAAACACATATATAGTACAGTGGTACCTCGGTTTTCAAACTGCTCTGAACTCAAACAGTATTTTCATGGAAAGTTTGCTTCAGTTCTTAAACTCTTGCTCGTTCTAAAACACTTTTTTGGCACCCAGTCTTGAAGTACAGTAATACCGCTGTGTTCGAAAACATCAGAATTTGAACTGTCCTGCATTTGAATGAAAATGTACCTGGAAGTAACGTTTGGAATTCGAACTTTGCTCAGTATTCAATAGGTTTTGCGAGCGTTGATCGTTGGTTGTACGTGGTGAGGTTAGCACTGGTGAGGTTTCACATACAGTACAGTACTGTATAAGATTGCTGGAGTGCACATACAGTACAGTAGTAGTACAGTCAGTGCACCACCATCTCCCATGCTTTACACTGCTGGGGTGGGGGCCACTAGAAACATTGTCTGAATCACATTTTTCATGGTTTTAAACGGCTTAAAACATAAAGAAATTTCCATATTGAATCAATGATTAGAGCAGTCTGCATATTGTCTGAAGGAATTCTCACCACAGTATTAATAGGTAATAGCTCCAGGTGTCACATTTAACACCGCCACACCAGACCCGACCAATACCGACATACTTTGACTGGATAACACTGCCATACCAGACCTGAATAATACCGCCATGCTGTGACTGGACAACACTGCCACACCAGACCCGACCAATACCGCCATACTGTGACTGTATAACACCCCAATATCAGACCTGACCAATACCACCATACTGTGTCAAGATAACACCGCTATACCAGACCTGATCAATACCACCCCCCGCCCCCTCAAAAAGACACCAGATTTACTGGCAAGTCTAACGGGAGGTGGGAGACTGAAAAAATAAGAACAAAGAAAGTTGTTTTCTTCCTCCTGGTGCTGCCCTAGGCACTGGACATTGGGAGCCTAGTGGTAAATACAGCCCTGCCCCTGTATAGTTTTTTTCCTAAAGCATAATGTATAGGGGACGTCTAAGTTATGAAATAGCTTTCATCTGCAACAAAATAATCACTGTCACACTAGTAATCTCACAACCTCTTAATCTCTAGCTGGACAGATGCCGTCTTCTGCGGCCTGGTACATTAGCTGTCACGTCATATGTCACTCCTTCATAATCACATCTCATTCATTGACAGCTGCTGGATCAGTATAAATAGATCTTGTTGGTCCACATGACAGGTAGGCATAAGCTTACTCATCGTCAGGCAAAGAGGAAATCTAACCTGTTGACCAGAATAAATCAGGATACTTATTGGCATGAAAGACAGCATGACAGCAATTGAACAGTGAGATTGTAGGCTCTGTGGGACACAGTTTGATACATAATAATAATAATAATAATAATAATAATAATAATAATAATAATATTTATTTGTATAGCGCCAACAGATTCCGCAGCGCTTATTTAAATATATAAATACATTAGAGGTTATATATTAAGTTATACAATGAATAAATTAAAATACCAAATTAGTGACCTGCTCTCAAGAGCTTACAGACTATTATGACTGGGAGTAACACGAGAGGCAACAAAAGCTTTATTTGTCAATGTTCCAGTCATTGTACATGGAATCTCTAAGTGCCTATAGGTGACTGGGAAGCCAGTCAAGCCATTTTCTAAGCTCAGATAACAAGGACAGTGTAACTAGCACCAAAGAAGTTATAGAGAGGATGGAGAGGGGATAGCAAAGGGAGACGAGATTACGAAATGTTATAAGCACGCCTGAAGAGATGGGTCTTCAGGGCACCCTTAAAACTGGGGATGTTGGACAGACTAGACTAACAATGACAGTGGTTGTTGTTACGTAAGACTATGGCTAAAGCTTTAATACATTTAGCACTAAATATGGGTATGGTCGTCATAAGCAGTAGGCAGGCGAGGGCAATGGCTGTACACAGAGCTCTAATGGAGGAGATTAGTGGAACTTCTGATCTCTGCCGTTTAACCCTTCACTCTAATCACAGCATTCAAAGGAAATAAAAAAAATGTTCTGGCTCTGTCCTCAAATGGTTAAAAAAAAGACATTTCAAATTATGTCATTTGCACCTTAGCAGGAAACTGTACATTGTTAGCCGCCATAATTCTACAGCAGTAAGCTCACTGTTAGTTACTGAGGAGCATCTGCTTAAAGCAATTGTGTCCTTTGCCCCTTAGACTCCAGGGCACCGGTACAGGACTACCAGCCTTGTTGCATATAGTAATTTACATCTGCCCTAGTAGGCCCAGAAGACTATCACATCCAGGGGCATTGTCTTATCATAAGCAGCACATGTTTTTTCTACATGGGAAGCTCTAGTTTACCGCTATGAGCACCTATGTGTTATATGACTGGACTCTGACTCTTAGAAGTGAAAGCAACCCTCATAGCACAGAACAGTAGCACATTTATGGCAGCTTGTTTCCTGCAAACGTTATCCACTTAGGGAAAGTCAGCCGTATAGCCCCTGTGAGAGTACAGGCAGCCGTAACAAAAGACGGTATAATATAGTAGATGAACCTAGTACAATTATAGTGACTGTACAATTACCAAAGTTACTGTATATTTTAATATATCAGAACGTATATTCTCTTCACAGTAAGTTCCCCTAAAAATGTTAAAAAGCAAAGGAGGTTCTTTGGCATTTACAGGCTGGGATTTAAAACTGAATGTGAATATTCACATGATTCTGCAACGTATACCACGTATATAAAAGCAAACTGGGATGCTGATGTATACTTCCATATACTGGCCCAGGCCTACTGACTTCAATGGTCTGAATGTAGTCAACTAGTCACCATGTACTGCTAATTTCTTAAACACTTACTTGTATTTTCTGGGACTCATAGGCGTGGTGTGCTGTATATAGGTTGCTGACATATTCATGGACTTAAAGGGGTTATCCAGCGCTACAAAACATGGCCACTTTTCCCCCTACTGTTGTCTCCAGTTCAGGTGCAGTTTGCAATTAAGCTCCATTTACGTCAATGGAACTGAGTTTCAAAACTCCACCCAAACTGGAGACAA
Organism: Dendropsophus ebraccatus; assembly: GCF_027789765.1. Taxonomy (NCBI): domain Eukaryota; kingdom Metazoa; phylum Chordata; class Amphibia; order Anura; family Hylidae; genus Dendropsophus; species Dendropsophus ebraccatus. Next base: position 77,839,196 of record NC_091459.1, on the reverse strand, counting down.
CAGTAGGGGGAAAGAGGCCATGTTTTTGTAGCGCTGGATAACCCCTTTAAAGTGACTGTACCACCAGGCCCAGGCTGAAGCACTGGAGGCATGCCGACCCACCCTTAAAGGGAGGAATTTATTGATTCTAATGGAGTCACATCATGGAGGGGCTGGGGTTTCTTCCCACTAAGGGTGGGTCGGCCCGCCTCCAGTGCTTCAGCCTGGGCCTGGTGGTACAGTCACTTTACCAGCAGAATCGTAATATGAACCCCAGGGGCTTTCCCATCTGACAGTTATCTCCTGTCCTGGGGATTCATTCTCTATGTGAGTGGAGAATGAATGGAGTGGAGGTGTGCTTGGGTAATCCACTGCTTCATTTTAACAAAAGTCTAGGGTTCTCATTCTCAAGATGGCAGGGTGTCCCAGCAGTCCCGCTACGGTCATCTGTTACCCTGTGGTAACTTTGTTAGATGAGAAACCCCTTTTTGAAGGTAACATGGTCCATCTAATTTCCAGTTTACTGCTGCTGAAGTGAATCTGTGGCAGTGCCCCCCGACAGAGCCTCCGAAGCAGATGTGAGCCCCTTCTAATATACCATTTATACCCCCCCACACACAGTCATAAAGTGTGCCGAAGACAATATGGAGTAGAAGACTTGGTTCACTTGTGTATGGAAATCCATAGCCACCCTGGAAGGGAAGCTGGATACAAGAAGCTGGATGCAGGAAGCTGGATGCATTGCACCTGTCTCCTGCCATCCCTAAGGTATAATGGGCCAGTGCCAGCCCTGAGGGCACCATGCAGGACCTCACAACCCACTGGAGGAAAGAACCTCGCATGCAATGTCTTCTGACCTGGCGAAACCACTAAATAAAGCAGCGATTCCGCCTGGCCGGACACTTGTGAGCCTGGGCTATTCACAAGACTGCCTGTGAATTGGCTACAAAGTGTGACAATCAGTACTGGCCATGTGTAAGTTCACACATTGCAGTTTTATTGCAGTACTGCTGCACCACTGCATCACGCATTTCGGTGAAAACACTGCAGTACCAGGACAGTACTGCAATAAAACTGCACCGTGTATGAACACAGCCTAAGGAAACTGACTAAGAGAATGTTTCCCACCCTGTGGCTCCCCAGATGTAGTGAGATTACCACCCGAGCCGCTGGAAGACACCGGTGACACCCTATGCTCGGCATATGCTCGGCTATCAGGCAACGTTCACACACAACCGCTCTGCCCCCAACCCCGCTGTACCGTGAGCCTCGGGGACGCGCACTCTGCCCCCTCGTGGCCGCGCGCGCTCAGTAGTCCCGCCCCCTCCACGTCACCAGACAGGCCGGGGCAGACATGGCGGAGCGGAGGAGACACAAGAAGCGGATCCAGGTGAGCGTGATGGGGGGCAGCGCTCGTGCGCGGGGGGTCGGGGGGCTGTCTGTGTCTCTCCGGTCTGAGGCTGCGGCTGTAGAAGAGGGGACGTTCCGCCGTGTGGCCTGAGGGTGAGTGTGGGGTCTCCTGCCCCCTCCATCACTATGGCCGACACAGGGGGAGGCCCGGCTCAGGGGATCCCACATCTAGTGTATGGAGCCGAGGAGAAGCCGCTACTCTCCATGAGCCCAGTATGAAGCCGTGTATGCGGATGTGGCCTCTGTGCGGATCCGCAGCTGTGAACATCTGGAGGCTGCTGATCCTGCGGGGGGCGGGGGGGGGGGGGAGGAAGACCTGGGGGCCCCGGGGAGAGACCTGTGTGGTGGGGGCCCCGGGGAGAGAGACCTGTGTGGTGGGGGCCCCGGGGAGAGAGACCTGTGTGGTGGGGGCCCCGGGGAGAGAGACCTGTGTGGTGGGGGCCCCGGGGAGAGAGACCTGTGTGGTGGGGGCCCCGGGGAGGGAGACCTGTGTGGTGGGGGCCCCGGGGAGGGAGACCTGTGTGGTGGGGGCCCCTGGGAGGGAGACCTGTGTGGTGGGGGCCCCGGGGAGGGAGACCTGTGTGGTGGGGGCCCCGGGGAGGGAGACCTGTGTGGTGGGGGCCCCGTGGAGGGAGACCTGTGTGGTGGGGGCCCCTGGGAGGGAGACCTGTGTGGTGGGGGCCCCTGGGAGGGAGACCTGTGTGGTGGGGGCCCCTGGGAGGGAGACCTGTGTGGTGGGGGCCCCTGGGAGGGAGACCTGTGTGGTGGGGGCCCCTGGGAGGGAGACCTGTGTGGTGGGGGCCCCCGGGGAGGGAGACCTGTGTGGTGGGGGCCCCCGGGGAGGGAGACCTGTGTGTGCTGGTATAGAGAATAGATGGAGTGAGGGTCCCGCACGCTCAGCGAGCTCTGCCCCATAGAGAATAGATGGGTTCATCCCCTATCCTAAGATGAGAATGACATTTTCAGATAAAAATGCCCCTTTAGGAGCAGTATACAGGTCACACACCCCCTTATCACACGGGAAGATGTGCGCCCTACTACAGTCTTGTTGGCCCCTTTTAGTAAACATTTGTTCCATTTTTTTTCCAGAATGTTATATTGTATCTCCTGTGTGGATAGACAGCCAGATGCACATGCAGGTGTCAGAGTTGTGTATTAGGGCAGGGATTCTCTATTTCAGTCTGGTTTTCCCCTTATCTGGAAAATTTAAAACGATTTATAAGGCTCTGTTCACACCAGGACTGAGAAGTCAGGGGGAAAGTATCAATTCCAGCTACAAGCCTAAAATCTTACACCTATTCTACCATATTAATATTGATCATACATATATATTTATATCCCTTTCAATCAATATGATTGCTGTCAGCTGTGCTGGATCCATCACACTACAGATCATGACAAAGCCTGATCATTTAGAACACCTAGGTAGTGGGATATAATTCTACATTGGGTTATATTCAGACATGGAGAATCCGCCACTAATTTCACAGAGCATTTGCTGTGGAAAAACCACTGTGGATTCTGCTAGCCATTAACTGCAATGACTTCCACTCTTGTGGCAGTATTGCTATGGATCCATAGGCAGAAATCCTGTGATGGCTGTGGGTCTGCATCTGGAGAAGTGATCAGACATGTAATAAATGTTAGGGCCCAGTCTGTGTAATGACCTTACTCTGGTGTTACATTTTGTGATGGATTTCATACAGATTGTACCCCAATATACTAAAGGAATAAAATCTACAACAGTGTGTGTTGCAAACTTGAAAATCTGTACGTTTTTAATTTTCTGCAGGAGTTAAGTTTTTTAGTTTAATATTAAAGTATGTGCCCAGACCAGGCTCTGGTGAACCGTTCCCTGGACGGAGGTGACTGGCAGTAGGAAAGTGCATTGCTGGGTGTGATTCTTGATCGGTGGGGGTCTCAGCAGTGTCACCTCCACAATGTCCCGGTAACAGGCCAAAAGTATAAACCTAGACTAGACAGTCCAAGAATGTGTCTCATATATAACAGTGTCCTAGTCTATGTGATAATCTGGTGCATTTTTAGACTGACTATTCTGTGTTTGCACCATCTATTAGTTGGCTAGCCCTATACTATACTCAGAAAGTTTTGCAGCCTTATTCTGTTTTGTTTAAGTTCAGCCCTCCCTTCCACCATAAAAAACTAAAGTGAAAGGGGTAGATTGACGTTTAAAAAAATTACGTGTAAAGCTGTCAACAACAAAATAATATAAGGGTCCATTTACACAGGATTATCTGACAGATTATCTGCCAAAGATTTGAAGCCAAAGTTAGGAATGGATTTGAAAAGAGAGAAGTTTCAGGCTTTCCTTTATGACTTGATCTGTGTATAGTCTGTTTCTGGCTTTGGCTTCTAATATTTGGCAGATAATTAGAGATGAGCGAACCTCAAGCATGCTCGAGTCCATCCGAACCCGAACTTTCGGCATTTGATTAGCGGTGGCTGCTGAAGTTGGATAAAGCCCTAAGGCTATGTGGAAAACATGGATATAGTCATTGGCTGTATCCATGTTTTCCAGACAACCTTAGAGCTTTATCCAAGTTCAGCAGCCACAGCTAATCAAATACCGAAAGTTCGGGTTCGGATGGACTCGAACCCGAACCCGGTTCGCTCATCTCTACAGATAATCTTTCTGTGTAAATGGACCCTAATGGGGCGGATAGAAGATGAGCACTTCATCTAATCTCCTCCGCCCAGTCATTAAACGACTCCACACCCTGGCAGTTTATCAGCATCCTTATTGCTGATCTAGGTCTTTCTAACCAAGCTGTTGGAAGGTGCTGGGAGCATTGATTATGTGAGGGACCCCCCCACACACATAGCAGACAGGCTTCTGATCTCTGGCACCTGTTGATGAGATGGTCTGGGGGAGCAATCACATATGACGGTCAGTCAGCCCTCTGACTCTTAAGGGTCGCACGTGTGAACGATCGAACGACGAGCGAGAAATCTTTCATTTTGATCTTTGAACATGTTCTTAAATCGTCATTCGTTGTTCGCAAAAAATTCGCAGATCGTTCCGTGTAAACAGTCGTTCACCGATTTTACCTATATGCGAGATAGGCTTAAGCTATCGCAAAATGAATTTTCTCTTTTCGCCCTATGACGGCACCCCTGGAGAGGTCCACCTCCTACTCCCATAGGACAGGAAACAGGATACAGGAAATCCCTGGATCATATAAAGAAGTAAACTCCCCTCCCTCGTCAGTTTCTGTTTCCTGTCCCCATGGGAGCAGGAGCTGGAAGGGCTTTTTTCCCCTTCCCTTCCCTGGATGGAAAGAAGATGACTGGGGGTTACCGGGTAATAACCTACCGGCTTCCCGGCGGCGTCAGGCTCCGAGTGGGGAGCAGCCTCCAAGTCTGGCTTCCTCCCCCGACACCTCCAGAAGTGGGTCCCCGGAGCTCCCCTGGCCCTCCTCGGCGTGGTCCGGTGCCCCGATCCGCAGCGCTGCGTTCGCGCGCCCTGCGGCATGGCTGCTGGTTAGTGCTGGGAGGGGGTTGCTCTGCTGGCCGTGTTCGGCAACTTCCGGGGCCTACGGCCTGCCTCAGGTGGAGCGCCGGGAGGGTGACGTCGTCTCAGCGCGCGGCGAAGGGGGCGGAACCAGCCGGTCATGTGACTCTCGGCGCCAAATTCAAAAGAGCTGCCGAGAAGGACGCCAGGTGAGTGCTCAGTATCTGTGTGCCATCTAAACGCTGATCGTTATAAAAAAATCATTACTTTGAAATCGTTAATCGTACGATTGGCGAATTATCGTTCCGTGTAAACGCAGCATTACACAGTGATTTTTTTAACGACTAACTATAAACTATCACAAATGAGATTGTTTATCGTTAACCTGAAATCGTTCACCATATTAAACAGAACGATGGTTGTTAGATATGATCGTTACTATGATCGTTTATTCCTTCTGATCTCAGAAAAACAATGTACAATGTGCTATTACACTGAACGATTAGTGAAAAAATGCGGAACTTGAGTTAACGAACGTGGAATTACAGCGAACGATTAATGATAATTTTAGGTTCAGATCTAAATCAACGATCAACGACATACTAACGATTTTTCGATTGTTGCCTGCAATTACACAGAACAATTATCGTTTAAATTCGATCTAACGATTTTTCACACGATAATCGTCTTGTGTAATAGGGCCCATGCATAGAATAGTGTCTATGGCACAGGCAGAGATGTGCGCCGCCACGTGCAGGTACGAGTGACAGAATCCGCTGCAGGGCATATGCGGCGATTCCGTAGTGTGCACGTACCCTTAGGGCGGGTTCACACTATGGAATTCTCGCGGACAATGTCCGCGGAATTCCGTCAGCTGTCCGCCCGCATGGGCACGCGCTTTTCCGCCGGCTCCATAGACACCATTCTATGGGCCGGCGTATTCTGCGATCCGCTAAAAGAAGTGACATGACACTTCTTTCTGCGTATAGCGGAATACGCCGGCCCATAGAATGGTGTCTATGGGGCCGGCGGAAAGGCGCCCAGATGTGCGGGCGGACAGCTGACGGAATTCCGCGGACATTGTCCACGAGAATTCCGTAGTGTGAACCCGCCCTTACAGCTTAGTGATGTACAGGACAGTCCTCATGGCAGGCCTTCCAGCTGGCAGTTTCAGCAGGATAATGCTCTCTCACACAGCAAGGGTTCCCTATACATCTCTCTGCCAGATTGCAGCACTTCCTTGGCCTGCCCGGTCACCAGATTTATCACCAGGTCAGCATTAATAAGGAGTCAGCTTTGGCAGAATGTCCAGGCCCAGCTGCAACATCTGTGGGAATATGCGGAGCCGTGAAAGGGTTAATCCTCTGTAGTTCTCATTAATACCTTTTTTTTTTTTTTTCCTTAAATCTAATTTTTCCTTTGGCCTTCCCAACAAAAATAACATTCAGTTCTTTGAGGTTTCAAACCAACACCCTGAGTAAATTGACTCAGTTTTTATACGTTCTTTTCCCATTTGGGATAAGTTATCTTAGCAGTGGGGATGAGGTCAGACATTCTGATGAAGACATCTCAGTCTTTCCTTTACACCGCTTTGGCTTCAAAAACTGCACCACAAACATTTTGTTTAAAGCTCACCTGGCATCATGTGTCCTTATTTTTTATGTTAAGCTTTGGCAACAATCTGCCCCATTCCTCTACTCACCATCTGCAGTGCTCCTAAACTGTGTGGGCATGTACAGGAAGTGATGTCATCTGCCCTCACAGCATGCCTAGTATGGGCAGATTGTAGTAAAGAAAGCTCCATAGTGACTGCAGCACCTATGGTACAGATTATATATCACTCTCATAGGCATATAACTATATATTAGTTATCTAGCACATTACAAAGCCATCTTTCATAATCTAATAAGGGTGGGTTCCCAGTAACTGATCTGCAGCGGATTTCACGCAGCCAGTTTGCAGTGAAATCCACTGAGGATCCCTTAAGGGTGCGTTCACACCTACAGGATCCGCAGCAGATCTGCAGCAGATTTGATGGTGCAGATTTGATGCTGTGTTCAGTTATTTAAATGAAATCTGCTGCGGATCCGCAGCAGAAAATACGCTGCGGATCTGGTAAGTGTGAACGTACCCTAAAGGGGTTATCCAGCGCTACAAAAACATGGCCACTTTCCCCTCTCTTTTGTCTCCAGTTCAGGTGTGGTTTGCAATTAAGCTCCATATGTAAACGCCAATTACCAGTCCACGCTCCTGCTTGCTTCGGGACTCCTGGCATCCTGACCAACTCTGCTGCGGATCAGTTACGTGTGAAGCAATATGGGTGTGTTCACACTACGGAATCCGCTCATGTCAATTCTTTGGGCGGACGGCAGAATCTGCCTGAGCATAGAATGGAGTCTATGGGACAGGTGGAGATTCAAGCAGGAACGAGCAGCGGAATCCACTGGAAGTTCTTTGTGCGGATTGTGTGGACGCACCCTAAAACAGAAATCCTATCCCCAGGAAAGACATGACAGCTGCATTTAAAAGCCATGCAGAGCGCCATCCCTTGTGTCTAGTGGTGGGATCTCCCCTCCATGATGTGATCACGAAGGGGAGATCCCTTTTTTCTGAGCCGGCCTGACGCTGATCCCAGTTTGGCAATCCATGCATCTGGTCTGCTGCAGACCAGAGTAATACAGCATCTAATGGAACGGTGCTGTATAATGCATACTACACTGATCTTTATGGGAGATCAGTGTAGTTGTATTAGAAGTCCCCCAGGGGGACTTCTAATTAATGTGCATGTTATTAATATAAAATCCCCTCCCCTAATAAAAGTATGAATCACCCCCCTTTTCCCATTTAACAAAAATAAATATATTTGGTATAGCTGCTTGCGTAAATAAATATATTTGGTATAGCTGCTTGCATTGTCGCCCAAACTAGTAAATTCTCACATTCCTGATCTTGCACGGTAAACAGCATAAGCCCCAAAAAAATCAAACTGCAAATTGTGCATTTTTGGTCGCATCAAATTCAGAAAAATTGTAATAAGTGACCATGGCGCAAAAAATTACACCTCACACTATCCCATAGACCAAAGGATAAAAGCGCTGTAAGGATGATAATAGAGCGATTTTAAGAAACATTTAGATTTTTTAAAAGCAGTCCGATAAAATAAGTTATGCAAGTTGCATATCATTGTAATCGTAACATCTTGAGGAACATGTGTAACCTAACCTGTCAGTTTTACCATAGGTTGAACGGCGTTACACCCCCCCCAATAAAAATAAAGTTGTGTTTTTATTTTCAATTGCACCACACATATAATTTTCTTTCTGGTTTCGCTACATATTTTATGCAAAAATTTAGCCTGTCATTGCAAAGTACAATTAGTGGTGCAAAAAATTAAGGGCTTGTGTGGGTCTATAGGTGAAAAAATACATCGCTATGGTCTTTTAAACACAAGGAGGAAAAAACAAAAGTGCAAAACTGAAAATTGGCTCAGACATTAAGGGCTTAAGCTAGGTTCAAATTGCTGTTACAACTTACTTTAGGTATAGAGATGTTTGAGCACTGCCCCAGACATCTTAGACCTAGGAAAGAGTACAAGTGTTGTAGAACATGCCATAAATCCTGCTAAATAAACGTATACATATGGGAAATGGCCGGAGCAGTGTCACTAGTTGACTTTGTTCAGGCAATTAAGTCGAATGAACCTGCTGTCAGTTCACCAAGGTATATGTTGGCATACTTACTTTTTTTTTTTTTTTGAACAGGATTCCATCATGTACCATTAATGGAGTGAATACAGTTCCCACTCTAATGGAGTGAACAGTTCGAAGCCTGCCTTAGGGCCCTATTACACGGCCCCATTATGCAGGGGGCTCCTCGGACGATCTTTGGATGCGGGGAGCCCACAGGACATAGCGGCGATCTGGTGCCACCGCTCCTATTACATGGAGCAATGGCAGCAGATCATTGCCAGGCTGTCTGTTTGTGTTTCAGCTGGCATTGTGAATGTTGGCTGATCGTTGTCTTCTATTACATGAATCGATTATTAGCCGTCTTCATGCTGCGTTTACACGGAACGATTATCGCGCAAATTCGCCATGCCAAACGAATTCGAACGATAATTGTACATGTTAACGGAGCGAACGAGCAAACGGCAAGTGTGAAATCGTTCATTTTGATCTTTCAACAAGTTCTCAAATCGTCATTGATCGTTCGCCAAAAATTCGCAGATCGTTCCATGTGAACAGTCGTTCGCTGATTTAACCAATGTGTGAGATAGGCTTTAAGCGACCGCATAACGAATTTCCCTACGATATATCGTACCATCTAAACGCTGATCGTCATGAAAAAAAAATCGTTACTCCGACTTCGTTAATTGTATGATCGGGCGAATTATCGTTCCGTGTAAACGTAGCATTAGTATTGTTCATGTCCTTTGTATAGCAGCAACATAATCCACAGTGTATTACAATTCAGCATACACATAGAGCAAACTTCGAGATAAACTAGGCTGATCATACCCTTATCCCTTATGTTACCCCTTGAACCTGTTAACAGTGATAGGTGCTGATCATTGTACAGTTCCCATTAGCTGATACCTTTGTTAACCCTTAGATCAATGTCAGCCAAGCCCACCAATTTCAGTGGGACCGGCCAACCATCCATTGTTTTTCAGTATTTTCCCTGACAGCAGGGGCCGAGTGTCTGACAGAGACTTAATCCTATCTTCCCATTCAGGTGGTACTATTAAAGGATTAACTTATTTTATACCCATATATTCACTGAGATTGCCTAGCAGTTCATGACTTTGCAGGTGCAGATGGTTTTATGAACAGGAAGAAGCCTGCAGAACACTAAATTATCCCCCCAAGGAAGTGGTAGGTTCACTGTGCATGAAGCTCTGCAGCTTTCTTCTCAGCTTTCTGGCACACAAAACACAGAAAAAGTGTACAGTCACTAATAGACTCCATTAAAACATTAAAAAGGGGTTGTCCAGGGGAAAAAAAATTCTTTCAAATCAACTGGTGTCAGAAAGTTATATAGATTTGTAATTTACCTCTGTTTAAAAAGCTCATGTCTTCCCATACTTATCAGCTGCTGTATGTCCTGCAGGAAGTGTTGTTTGTTTACATTCAGAAACAATGCTCTCTGCTGACATCTCTGGCGGAGTCAGAAACTGTCCTGAGAAGGAGAGGTTTTATATAGGGATTTGCTGCTGCTCAGGAGAGTTTCTGACTCGGACAGAAATGTCAGCAAAAAGCACTGTCCTGAATGTAAATAAACAACACTTCCTGCAGGACATACAGCAGCTGATAAGTATGGGAAGACTGGAGATTTTTAAATAGAAGTAAATTACAAACCTATATATAACTTTCTGACACCAGTTGATTTGAAAGAAAATTTTTTTTCGCTGGACAACCCCTTTAAGTGCTGAGACCCACTCTGATCCTTAGCTATAGCCAGATGAAGCATTCTGTGATGTGCTTCACTCCCTGGCTGACCACTCACTACAACTCATCGCAGGGGACGGGCTCCGTCGGAAGCCCAGCGCGCGCGAATCAGAGATGAGTCCGATGCCCATAGAGAATGACAGGAGCCGTCATTCTCTATGAGCGTTTGTCTAATCTCTGACGTGCGCGCTCTGGGCTTCCGGCAGTGATAGCTCCGGGGAAGGTATAAGGGTCTCTAGCGGGGGGTCGGCCGTGCTCTGCCCCGGCACGGGGGGTGACAGGTTCCCTTTAACTTTTATAAAAAGTTCCCAGCACCCAGACACTCACAGAAAAGCAGGAATGCATGTAAACTTACCGTTTTGTTAATAAACTGCCATATACCATGAACATGTAAGAGAAAGATAACAAAAATGGGGTTTTAGGAATGAATTAAAACACGTAACATACTTCTATTTTACCCCACAGGAGGTAGGTGAACCGACCAAAGATGAAAAGGCGATCGCAAAGTACCTGCGCTTCAACTGCCCATCAAAGTCTACCAACATGATGGGGCACAGGGTTGACTACTTTGTTGGTAAGTGTAATTATGCTTTCTCGTTATAAAAGAGCTCAAAGCTTATACAGTGGCACCTTGATTCTCGAACGTAATTGGGTCCGGAAGGCAGTTTGAGAACCGAGCAGTGTTTTCCCATAGGAAATAATGTAAAAGTGTTTAATTGGTTCCAGCACCCACCAATAATTACCTACAGTATCCATATATTACATTCAAAAGTGCCCAGTATAACCACTACAGTACAGAACAGCACTAAACTGTACAGTGCATTATCTACAAGAAACATTCGACAGAACCTGCAATTATAGTACAGGAGTCACTAACTCCTCACACCTCCGGTACTGTATAGAGTCCCCCATCCCAGCAATGTAACAGATGGGAGATGGTGGTGCACTGACTGTACTACTACTGTACTGTTTATGCACTCCAGCAATCTTATACAGTACTGTACAGGATGGGAGATGATGCACTGACTGTACGACTGTACTGTATATGCACTGCAGCAGTCTTATACAGTACTGTACATTATGGGAGATGGTGGTGCACTGACTGTTCTACTACTGTACTGTATATGTACTACAGCAATCTTATACAGTAGTGTACGGGATGGGAGATGGTGGTGCACTGACTGTACTACTACTGTGCTGTATATGCACTCCGGCAATCTTATACAGTACTGTACTGTATGTGAAGCCTCACCAGGGCTAACTTCAAGTACTTCAAGACTGGGTGCCTGAAAAGTGTTTGAGAACCAAAGGAAACTTTTATTGAAAATACAGTTTGAGTTCCAAGCAGTTTGAGAACCGAGGTACCACTGTATATTACACTGATTAAAAAGAATGTGTGTATAGTGAGTATGTGTATAGGCGAGATATATATGAATATTCCCAGCCTTCATTAGAGAAGAGGTTGTTCAGTTAGCTCAGCCCCTTTTAAAGGAGTTATCTGATAAGAAACCGCATAGCTACTTTCTTTTTAAAAAAAAAAAAAACACCACCACTCCTATGAGCGCAAATCAGTTTTGCTTCTTACAAAGCAAAACAGATCTTCTTTGCTCATCACTACCTAGGGTGACACAACATCCCCCACTTTCCTTTTTTTGTTTTCTCTATTCGTCTTTTGTGTTCTTATTGTGTTAGTATTATGTGCTGTTTATGACTTCTTTTGTTTCAACAGCATTTGATTCTGATATTTCTGATGTTATTCTTTTATCTTTTTGGGTGATGTCTCACCTTGCTAAGTTGATTTGATGATCTAAATTATCGTATCTACTTGACATATAAACTCATTCTCTCCATGCAGCGTCCAAAGCGGTGGACTGTCTTCTGGACTCAAAATGGGCAAAAGCAAAAAAAGGAGAAGAAGCCTTGTTTACAAACCGGGAGTCTGTAGTCGACTTTTGCAACAAGTATGTGCTGCCATCAGGAATCGTGGGTTTTGGTATAGATTTCATGTGGCTCAGTAGCCTCCAAATGGTGTAGATGAGTGCTTCTCAATTCCAGTCCTGAGACCTCACAAACAGGTCAGGTTTTGAGGATATCCCATACAAATGACACCTGTGATAATACCTGATGCACTGAGTATAATTATATCACCTGTGAAATACTTAGGAAATCCTCAAAACAAGACCTGTTAGTGAGGACTGGAATTGAGAAGCACTGGTATTGATCATGCTTTCAGTGGATTGGACTAAGTATGTTGATATAAAGGTGCACTAAATAGAGTCAAGGGCCTTGAACAGCAGCAGCAGGCTAAAGTGAGGTGATTGCATAAGATAAATACTTTGTCACCACGGTAGTGTAACAGTATTTAATTCACTGTCGGAAACAGGGCTATAGTATCCTGTGATGTCCCAGCCATTTTATATAAATGCAGTTGTATAATTATAATTTAAATCATAAAAATATAATTTAATGCAGTATTTGTATTTTCTAAGGCTTCTTAAGAAACAGTTCTTTCATCGGGCATTAAAAGTAATGAAAATGAAGCCAGAGAAAGACGTTAAGAAGGAGAAAGAGAAGGGCAAAAGTGATAGTGCTAAGGAAGAGGAGAAAAAGAGCAAAAAGGATACTTTGAAGGAGGATAAAGCCAAGAAAGATAAAGAGAAGAAAAAAGAAGCAGAAAAAGAAGAAAGTAAAAAGGTAAGTGTACTGAAATCCCTTTGTGGCCTAGGCTTAAAGAATACCAGTGCTTGGACCACTTTAAGGGATTTTCCAGGTTGTGAGGTATTTTCAGCTACAGAGAGAATATTGAAGCAGCTATACTTACCTGCCCTGTTTCCCCACTGCTGCTGGTTACTGAGACATTTTGTTTATATTTATTTCATACACTAAAGTCTCATTTACTTGCCTGCAAAATTTTTCCCTTATACCCCTGTGGATCTGCAACTGCAGAGAAATTTATGTCCAATTGATTTTTATGTACCTATACACATGTCCACATTTTTTGCTGTTCTGCAAAAGAAAAAGGACATGTCCTACAGCAGTCGTCAATTGCAGCACAGACACACCTATAGAAGTCTATGGGATCCGCATTTTTGGGGACGTTAGAGACATTATCTCTGTAACATCTGCAAATAAAATATGGATCTGTGAAAGTATACTGACGTGTGACTGAAGCATTAGTCCCCGAGGGACTTGTATGAGCAGTCATTTAGTTGCTCATACGGATAAATGCTGTACATTCTGGTCTTTTAGAGCTGCACTGTTATAGCACAGCCTGCCTGAGTTCGGCATTGCTGACGTACTGTAAGACTATTTAAAGTGACTCTGTACCCACAATCTAACCCCCCAAACCACATGTATTTTCGGATAGCTGCTTTTAGTCCAAGATCTGTCCTGCGGTCTGTTTAGCAGGTAATGCAGTTATTGTGCTGAAAAAAAACTTTTAAACTGGCAGCCCCGTGCCCTACGGGAGTGGCCTAGATTGTGTATGCATTAGGCTGGCACAACCTCTCTGTCCCTCCTCCCCGCCCTCCTCATCATTAGGAATGCTCCAGGCAGATTGCCTACTGTTCGTCAGCTGTGTCAGCCTTGCACATGGGCTGGATCGTTAAGACACCTGTGCAAATGCTCAGCATGGAGAAAATGTTTCAGTGGCATTCCTAATGATGAGGAGGGACGGAGGGGTGGGGCAAAGCTAGGGCACAGATACTCCCGTAGGGCACGAGGCGGTAAGTTTAAAAGTTGTTTTTTAGGACATCAACTGCATCACCTGCCAAACGGACCGCAGGACAGATCTTGGATTAATGCAGCTATCCGAAGGTACAAGTGGTTTGGGGGGGGGGGGGGTCAGATTGTGGGTATAGAGTCGCTTTAAATGATGCTGACAAATTTGATAGCTGCATCTAAATGGTTAAATAGCCAGCACGGAGTGAAAGGTGGCATGCGGCACAGTAAGTGTCAGGGCTTAGTTCTGCAGTGTGTTTTCTCACTTAAAAGATGACTAAAAAGATTTCTGAAAAAAATCAGCTTTTTCCTTTTTAGTGCATTGATCTAATAAAGGTGTCTTTCTAAATTTTATGTTTTTGTAGGATGAGACTCCTGGAACTCCTAAGAAAAAGGAAACCAAGAGAAAGTTCAAGCTTGAGCCACACGAAGATCAGGTTTTCCTGGATGGTAATGAGGTGAGGTGGGAAGGAAAGGTTCTTAGACTTATAGACTTCAGGACAACTGCTAAATAAGGTTTATTAGAGTAACTTTTCTTTAATCAGTGGGGTTTATTAGATGTCAGGGTAAGGGTGTGTTTACACACATTTATCTGACAGATTTTTGAAGCCAAAGCCAGGAACAGACTATAAACATGAAACGGGTCATAAAGGATTTGGCTTTAAAAATATTGTCAGAGAAATCTGTCTGTGTTAACACACCATCAGAGATGTTCTGGATTATTTTACAATGATCAATTAATCTATGAATAACAGATTCTCAGGAACATTATAAATAGGTTTAAAACACTGCTGTCAAACTGCAGACCTCCAGCTGCAGCAAAACTACAATTCCCATCATGCCTAGACAGCCAAAGCATTAGCTGTCCAGCCATAATGGGAATTGTAGTTTTGCAGCAGCTGGAGGGATGCAGTTTGAAACCTTTTGGTTTAAAGAGTTATTATTCCACCATAGATCTTTATGCTTATACTGAAAGAAATGTGGCCGCTCATGTTTCTCCATTACACCTTGCCCACACATCCATGTGCAGCCTTTGATATATGGTCCGAATAAACACCTCTGTGGCATGACTCCTTGCTTCGTAATTCAATATATACAGTAAGATCCTGAACTGAGAGCAGCACATGGACTGCACACGGAAGTGTGGATGAAGCCTTAAACTCAATGGAAGCTACAGAGACCACCATGTAATATTGAACTCTCTGGAATACAGGTTATAATGGCACATCCTTTCAGTATGGTACAGAAGTCTAAGACCCATTTAATTATAAGGCAGTGTCACAAGGGAGATTGTGGCACTGCTAGGATCCTAAAAGATCGGGAACACAACGCAGCAAAGACCAATTTTACAGACTAGGCCTGATTCCACTGGCTCAGCTGCACACTGTCCCTCTATGGCATGATGAATAGTGTGCTGATCAGTTATAGTCATTTAATGGCTATTACTACAGAACATACAGAAGAATACAGCACTAATCAGATGTAGTCAGAGGTTGGATATTACTACAGGAGACTATAGCACTGATCAGATATAGTCAAATATTACTATATGACAAATATGATACATCATCTAGCTACAACCCATCTGTAAAGTTTGCTGTCCACACGTCTAAGGTTCCCCACCTTCTGTACACAAACCTCTCATTCCAATGCCTTAAGGTCCTATTAGACGAGACGATGGCGGCCTGATCAATAATGTAAACGAGCGCCGATTACCAGGCGTGATTATCGTTCAGCTAGAGCTGCATGGACATCGGTAACAATGTCCATGCAGCCCTGTTGATACATTACCTGTCCATGGACAGGTGATGTATGAACAGTTCATTCAATCGTTAGCCGCCCGCAGCGTATTACTGCTATATGTAGCAATGCGTGTTTGGCAGCTGACGATTGAGGTCTCGACCTAAAGATCGTTTTATCAGCTGATCGTTTACTCTATTACACAGCGATAATTGCCAAATCAACCTGATTTGGCCAATTATTGCTATGCGTAATAGAGCCCTTAGGCCCCTTTCACACATCCATTGTGGACAGAATAATAATCCATTCATTTCTATAGCTGTGATGAGTGCAGCAAAAAAAAAAGTCAAGCCATTGAGCGTCCCATTGTTGCAGCATAAATCCCCTATTCTCAGGGAATGGGTCCATGCGAATGGGGACTGCGGATGAGGACAGCATTGTGTGAATCAGGCCTTACAGCCATCCTGCTGGTACCCATGTTCCTATGTAGCTCAGTGCCCACTGGTGGTAATTTGAGCAACACAGTGCCTCCAAAAATGTGATAAGCAGGTATTGCCTTTAGTGTCCAATAATGCCCAAAAAATAGCAGCGCAACACAAATAATACCCTCTTCCCGTGTGCAGCAGTGCCCCAGAAGAGGTAGTTATCCTGTATCCCAGCAGTTGTACCCCATCGATAAGCAAGTATCCGGTGGATGTGGGGATAAATAACTTTTAATAATCTAATATTTTTCCTTTGTTGCACCCAATAGTTCAGGCTACAGGCCTCTTCCAGTGTTAAGTCATGTTATGTATATTTAGTCCAGGGCTGTAGCCTCAGCAATCTAGAAGATGACATAGATTGGCATGATTATCACTGCACCTGCATTTGCTGGAGACCAGTGCTTTCTTGGCAGGGTTGTAGTGGGCTGCGGCCTATGAAAGTAAACAGCAGGGCTTGGAGCCATTGGCTCTCAAGCTCCGTCACAGTTTTTAACTTTGTGTCCTGGATGCCCAATGCTGACAACTTCTCTAGATATCACTATATTTCGACCCTTTAGAGAAGAGTGTGTTGTTTATTTTTTAAGTAATGTTTGACGATTCTGTTACAACCTCATATCTATAAATACTATTCGGCTATGTTCACCTAACGTATGTTTTCTATTAATCACGGGGGTTGTTGCAAATTGTGAATAATAGAAAATGTATGCTGCATTGAAGTCAGAGGAATCCTGGCTGGAGTGTATACACATAGTATACTCTCCTGGTGGGATTTCTAGAGGCTGCAGAAAAAACTGACACGTCAGTATTTTGCAGCCGCTAATCATTGAATAGCAGCCACACAGAACTGTCAGTTCACAAAATGGAAAGTGCAGCTCTGGCCGCACTTTCCATTGTGTGCTATGGTGAATTGGGGTGTATTCGGGTGTCCCAATCCCAATTCAACAGAAATGAAGTTCATCTGGCAGGTACTGCAGTACCAGCAGGGATGAACTTCACTGACAATGGGCATTCTGTGACAAGGCCGGGTCACAGAACGGCTGGTGTCTTTACTAAGTGTGAACCCGACCTGAAGCTGCAAGGATAAGTCCATATTGCATAATGTCTCATCTTAAAGTGTAATTGTCCATTTAGATGACTTTTCAAGATGTACTGTCCTGTGTGACTACATGAGGAGCAGCGCTATATCTGGCCATTGTACCACTAGTATATGCCATCTTCCCCCCTAGTTACCACCCTGCAAACCCCATCTCTGTATCTGCTTTTCCTATGCTAAGCTGCAGGGTGGATGCAGACTAGCATCTTTGCTGCCTCCTAAATGCTATATACATGCTAAAAACAACATTGTGCAATCCTATCTAACTTTACACACATCTGGCCACTGCACCATTGTCATATTGGTACAGCTTTTATGTAATTCTTTCAAATCCACAAAGGCAAACATGAGTTTCACAGAAGATGCACCAGGCATTCACTCCTGTCATACCTGTGTATTGATAAATGTATGTAGAAACCAGGAGGTTTCCCCCCTCCTCCCTATCAGTACTATGAGCAAGAGAGAAGTACTTTTATCTTAGTAAACTGTTTTATGTTTTGTGCCAATGTGTCAGCATCAAAGGCTGAATATCCAGGTTACAAAGGCTATGTACAATTCCCCCCTTACTTTTACTTGTTCTCTGTGATATCATTGTTCCTTCAGTAATGTGTCTATTAATGCTGGGATCTTTTACATTTTTACATTTCTAAATTCTTAAAATGTTTCCAGGTGTATGTGTGGATATATGATCCAGTCCATTTTAAAACTTTTGCCATGGGCCTCATCCTGGGTAAGTAACATTCATACGCTCATTTTGTGAGTGACTTTGGCACAGGTCACATGTGCTCTGTACTTCTTGCTGTAAGCTCAAGACAGGGTTTTACCCTCATTTGGTCTGACACTGAAATTCTCACAGCATAGTCGGAAATAATTGAGACCCAGGTGATGGGACAGTAAGAAAGGTTTGGTACAGGTAGAGATCTATATGGCATCATGTGTTTCTGCAGCTCTGTCCTCACTGCAGGCCAAAATGTTACTGTCACTTATTCACGTGGTGCATTATAACTGTAAGAGCATCAGGACACATTCACACACATTGTATATGCAGCAGATTTTATGCTCTGTTCAGCTATTTATTTACATTCATTTACACAGCATAAAATCTGCAGTGTATTCAGTACATGTGAACATAACCTTAAACTAAATGGCAACCAAGAAGATGCTGCTTATACTGGTATATAAGGAACAGTAATATAAATAATGAATTTACATCCCAACCAGACTATGGATTCACATCCACTAGATATGTAGTCAATATGTATTGTAGTCCTGAGCACCAACTCATCCACCAATGTATAGGACACATAGAACAGTTTCCCTTTTATCGTGTACTTCTGAAACTGCTCTCTGCACCTACTGATATATCCCTTAAAGCATGAGTCTCAAAACTGTGGCCCTCCAGCTGTTGCGAAACTACAACTCCCATAATGCCTGGACAGCTAAAGCTTTGGATATGGCTTTCCAGGCACGATGGGAAATGTAGTTTTGCAACAGCTGGAGGAGACCCATGCCTTAAAGGCTACCTGCTACTATGGTTCTCTCTCCAGATTGGCGTGCAGTTGCAGCTGACGCTGGAAGATTGGGTTCCCATGGATATGTGCCATGTCCAGTGAGTTCCATGCACAAGCCCTTTTTTAATTAATAGGGCTCATGCATGAAACTCGCTGCAACTATATGACAGTCTTAGGAGAGCACTATAGCCACAGGTAGCCTTTAATAGTCATTTTATAGATGCTTTTGTTCTCTCAGTAAGCCCAAGATTCTTGCTTCTTATCAAGACCCATGGTACTATAAAAGTTGTGACAAAAAGATACACGCTCATAGAATTTCTGAATGCATCAGCCTGATCAATACTTGAAGAGACTGTCAGCTGCAATTCAAGTTCTAAACTGCTGACCCTGTTAGATAGCTGTTAGATCGGGAAGACACAGGTTCCTTTCCATATATTTGTGATTCTGGGATGTAGAAAAATGCTTTTATTATATGGTAAGAAGAGTCAGAGGCTTTCCCAAGTTCCTGAAGTGCAGCAAGCTTTAACACCTTTTTACTCCTCCTGTCCATACCTGACCCTGCCAGGACTCAGCTTTCAGGTGTCAATCAAGCAGGGAGGATGGAGAGAGGAGGCATTCCAGTGTGCAGCTATTCAGGAGCTCAGGAAAGCCTCTCTGACTCCTTGTATCAGAAAATAAAAGCATGTCTCTACATCCTGGAAGCACAGCTGGATATATAAAAGGTACCATGTGTCTCCTTGTTCTAACAGCATCTTACAGTGTCAGCATTTTGGAACATTAATTAGAGCTGACAAATTAATTTTAGAAGGTGGTAAATAGTTGTTTCTGGCAGCTAAATAGTTTTATGGAGGATGTAGTGTCAACACCATGTATTTGTGTCCTAAATGACTGGTATTTACTGCCCTTGATGTAAATGTAAATCTGCTTCTTACCTGGTTGCAGTAATCGCAGTCATTGCCGCCACCCTCTTTCCTCTTTGGCCAGCGGAAATGCGTGTTGGAGTTTATTATCTCAGCGTGGGAGCAGGTTGTTTTGTGGCCAGTATTCTTCTTCTCGCTGTCGGTAAGTTTATTGATCTCTAGCTGTTTTACCACAGACTGCCACTGGATGTCCTCAGTATACACATTTTCTCTGTGCAGCATAGGAAGAAAGAATATTTGGTACTTATCTTTCATTCTTGCTTCAGTAGTTGGAAGCAAGCCATCTGTCATCCTGTTTTCTATATATAATGGTGATGGAGAATATTATATATTCATGTTGGTGGTTGTTGACCTAAGTTGAACCTGAGCTATAATACTTTTATTTACTTTTTTTGGTTGTATACTTTTTGTCAAAATGTGACTTCAACCTGCTTAAATGTATGTATTGTGTAATGTAATGTATTTACTACATTTAGACACTAATGTGCCAAGCTCCATTCATGCCCTATTGCTTAAAGGGTTATGCCCAAGACTTATCCATGTGATAGATTATAAGTATCTGATTAGGTGGTGGTCCAACTCTCTTGTGGATTATAAAAACAGTGATGTGCTCCATTCTGACACACCTTACCTAAAGGGGTTATCAGCATTGGAGAAACATGGAAAACTGTCTTCCAGAGACAGCACAACTTTTTTTTTTTTCCCCCCCAGTTCAGGTGTGGATTGCAATTTAGCTTCATTGACTTCAGTTGAACTAAGTTGCAAATCCCTACCCAAACTGGAGACAAGAGTCGGAAGAAAGTGGCCGTATTTTTCTAATGCTGATTAACACCTTTAAAGGGTTTGTCCTTAGAAAATCTTTTTCTTTCAAATCAACTGGACAGTTATTTTGGTTTGTAATTTACTTCTTTTAAAAATCTCAAGGCTTCCCGTACTTATTAGCGGCTATATGCCCTGCAGGAAATGTTTTATTTTCAGTCTGACACAGTGCTCTCTGGTCGAGACAGGAACTCTCCAGAGCAGGAGAGATTTTCTATGGGGATTTCTATAGAAAACCTCTCCTCCTCTGGACAGTTCCTGTCTTGGCCAGAGATGTCAGCAGAGAGCACTGTGTCAGACTGATAACATTTCCTGCATAACCTACAGCAGCTAAAAAGTATGGGAAGACTTAAGATTTTTTAATGGAAGTAAATTACAAATTTATATAACTTTTTGAGAAAGCAGTTGATTTGACAGAAAAATATTTTCGCTGGACAACCCCTTTAAGGAATCTGTGATATCCACACCTGAAAAAGCTCCATGCAGTGACATGCTGGATTTCTGCGCTGCCATACATCCTTCTTTCTCACTGTCTTATGTAAAGAAATCAACTTATTAGGTTATAATGATGTACTGCAATACAGACTGTATGCAGTTTGAACTTTGCAGTATAGCCAAGCTTTATCCTGATAATGTTTCTGTTTTACTTTTAGCTCGATGCATCTTATTCCTTATTATTTGGCTCTTGACTGGAGGAAGACACCACTTCTGGTTCCTGCCTAACCTAACCGCTGACGTTGGCTTCATCGACTCTTTCCGACCATTATATACTCACGAGTACAAGGGACCAAAGGCAGACCAGAAGAAAGATGATAAACAAGAGTCCAAAAAGCCTGTAAAATCTGACAGTGAAGATAAATCTGACAGCGAGAAGAAGGAAGATGAGACTAAGATAGCTGAAGCAGCAGAAGGATCGGGCACGGAAGGTTCAGGTCCAGAGCGGCAGTCAGACACAGACAGTGACAGGCGAGAGGATGAAGGCTCACAGCACAGTAGCGGCAATGGCAATGATTTTGAAATGATCACAAAAGAGGAACTTGAACAGCAGACAGATGAAGGAGACTGCGAGGAAGAAGACCAGGACGTAACAGCAGAGTCAGAGCTCCTGCCTGAAAAATCTTAATGCAGTGGCCAGGCTGTAGGACTGATTTATGTGCGTACTAAAGAATTTTTCTGTGGAGTGATCACCAAAACATTCACATCTCTTCTCTGTCTTCTATCAGATATGCAGGATAGATAGGGATCATCAAATTCACTACACATATAGAGTTCCAGCTTCAAATATGATGCGAACATTCTTTTGAATCAGTTAAAAGACCAAAATGCTAGGGTCTTCAGCTCCTGCCTGCTCTTAGTGCACTTTCATATATGAGCCACTGGGTTAGATGATGCTTTTCTGGCCTCTGCATGCCGCACATAGTGGTTGGTCTAGTGCATGCAATGCAATATGGTCTCTTCATTTCAGGAAGTGTTAGGAGAATAAAACCTCAGCAGCTCTCTATTGTAGCAAAGTATTTAATGATTAATATATTTTTAAGAGGTACTCTCTTTTACACACATATATATATATATATATGCTTGATCAGGTCAGTGTGTCCTCCACACCTGGCATTACAGTGCTATTCCACCGTTGCCTACTGGAATTCTTTTTTTTTTTTTTTTTTCTTTGAATTTGATGATCCCTATATTTACACATTCATAATCCATCTGTCCCTCTATGTATATTAAAGTTTAGATTTTTTTAATACAACATTTACCTATCATTGACAACCCCTTTTATGTAACAGTTGAGCACACCATCTTTGTTTTACTTTTAAAGCGCAAAAAGAAGTACCGTCTTTCTTCTATCAATGGTACTTTTAGGGGTGGAATCAATCTTTATGCAGGTGACTATATACTAGAATTGTCCAACAAAATGGTTGAATGGTCCGTTCAGGTGTTTAAGACTTCATTCACATATGCAAGTGGTCAGCGTGATCAAACAGTGCTGCAGCTGGAGTGTCTCCCATGTATAGTATTACACGTGTTACATTATATTGCAAATAACCAAACGTCAGGCTCTTCGATGAGACAAATTTATAGCGCACAAAGCAGGACCAGTCCATAGTGGTGCCCACTTATATGTGAAGAAGTCTAAAGACTGATCGCAAAGAGAAAAGGCACTTGTCTAAGTAATAACACAATAGGTTTAAAGTTTCAGTCAAGCATTTTCTCGCAATCATTTTCGCTAATACCGACCAAAAAATGAGGTTTAAAGAGTGGAATATTAGGAAATCCTTGTTTATCATGCTACATTCTCGGATTCAATAGGAGAAGATTGTTTGAAAAGGTTTTCCCCCTAATTTTAATGATGGTATCCTAGGCAGAGACAGGGAATGAAATGGTGATACTGATGTCAAGCTGCCTTCCCCTTCTCTGGTATCAGCATAATGTCAGTCCAGCATTATACTGAGACACTAGTTGCTAGGATACACTGCCTAAGAACTATAGTCTTATAGGGAGTTGTCAGGAAGCACTTCCTTAGTAACCAGTCTGTCTCAGATTACATAGGTGTTCAGATCAAGGCTGAGCTCAGGGAAGAAAACACATGATGGGGCATGGTATACCCATACCATATCTTTACTTAATGGGCGGTTCATTTTTTTTTTTTTTTTTAAGCCTTAATTACTTGCTTGACATCTGCTGCTGCCGCCATTCTGATGCTCACTGTCGCTGATCAGTGCTTCCTGGTCCCATTTGGACATTAAAGAAATGCCTGCTCAGCCAATGACTGGCCAAAGTGGTAACCTGCCTCAGTCAGTGATTGGCTACAGCAGTGGCCTGCCTCAGTCAGTGATTGGCTGATCAAGCTTCTCCTTGTGCTGAGACGGAATCTGGAAGTGGAGATTAGTAGGGACCTGCTGAGCATTGAAACAGCAGTGGCAAGTGAGTAATGGTATGGGGGAGTGTTTGTGAACCCAGTCAGATCTCTCAATTCTTATTGCTATGTCGTCTATAATCTTGTGAAAAATAAATTTGGGTAGAGAACCTCCTAAAGTGCTGTCATCTAATTATAGAAACTTTTAACATGTTGTACAGACTTGGCAAAAGTTTGATTCAGTCAGGGACTTGGTGCTGAGACCCCATAATTTCTAGATTTAGCCAGGAGAAGCGTGTTGTGCTCCATCACTCTCATTGCAGGAGACCAGTTCCATTATAAGATTGCAGGAGTGAAGCTCTACAGAGATGGATTGATTTCCAAACTGGGTAGTGAAGTGCACTGTCTTGCTGTTTGCTTCACATGGCAAGCAATATCTAGAGAATAGTGAGGGATTCAATTTTAAAAAAATTTTTTTATGACCAACACTTTAAGCTGTGTACACGCTGGCCTCATGGCTACCATTCTTACGTGATCCATGATGAATCATGTTTTTTTCTCAATTGACTATAAAAAGAAATGAGTGAACCTCTTTGAATCAGAGCATTTAATTATTGGTGGCCCTAAGGCTGCCTAGAAAACATGGATACAGCCCATTGTATCCATGTTTTCTAGGACTCCCTAGGGCTGCATTCAAAACTTCAGCAACCAATAATTCAATGCCGCATGCTCTGGTTCAGACAAACCCAAACATGCTCGAGGTTCGTTCATCTCTTCTAATAGTGGTTCCACATTACAGCGTGCTTTGCTAACCTGGTGGAAAAGAACAGGCGTGTTAACAGAGCCTTAGACCTGAATCTAACAAAGCCCACTTCTTTCACATCACTTTTTTGTACATTGCATACAAAGAAGCTGATCAAACTGGAACATTACGTCTAATACCAGTTGATATTTCTCCTTACATATGACTTCATATAGGGGACGCCTTCTGGAAGTAAATTGGACAGCCTTGGTATATGTTATAGCTGACCGCAGTCTTTCAGCCTAACAGATCCTTGCTAATCCTCACCTTTACTTGACCAAACTAAATACTGTACTTTTTCTGCCAGCTGGCTAATGTTTCCTTGCACCTTGTAATAGGGGTGTACTTGCTGTTTTACACAAGTTAACTTTATAGAAGAATGTGTATCGCCTCTTTTTTTTTTCTTGTCTTGGTCTTTTATGTCAATCACTTGAGCAGATAATGCAGATGCATTTGCTGGAGAGTTAGACAGTTTGCTTTGTGCTATATTCCCTAATCTTAGTATGATGCCTATAATTTAGTATATGTAGCTCTTATTTGTGTAAATGAATGTCACCAAGCAGGCCCAGATGGTGGAAAAGGAACAGATGGGGGGGATGCGGGGCTTCCTTTTTGAAACATTAACTGTAGACTATAAAAAGAAGTGAGAATTGTTATGATGTATATGTACCAGTCTGCGCACCTATCGAGGCACCGTTCTCAAATGTATAGTCCTGTAAAAGCAAAAAAAAAAAAAAAAATTGCAAAAAAAAAAAAAACTGTGCAAACATTCAAGTTGGTTGTGATTCAATAAACTGTAATATTGGTGGTTGTTGCAACTGTTTGTTAACATATATTGACTGGCATGTGATATGGTTCTAAGTATATGTATATGTATCTGCTATGATGCACAGACATCGCCCCTTTCACATGATACTTAATGTTGCTTTATGACAGGGACAGTTTCTTTTCTTTTCTCAATATCAGAGGCATTACTGCAGGCATGACGCTGTAGTATAAGACAGGGATATTTCACGTCTTGGCATTATATTGGTGGTTTGCCTGTATAACTATTTCCTCTTACAAGGTACAGTACAAAGCGGTGTGTGGCTTGGTTTCCATTGTGTCACCTAGTGGCAGTCATATATGCAGGCTGAATCTGCTTTACTAGCATTAGCCTTTTTATTATACCTTTAATGCCTTAAATTCTATATTTGACAGGCTCATGACATGTTGGTGATTTTTCCACAGTAAACTGTTTTTTTATGCCATAAAATTCTATGTAATGTTAAGGTATACTGGAAAAACATACGGTGCATCCCTTCCATTCACCTGGTAGAGGTGGCCTTTTTTCTTATTTTTGCTGAACATATTGGAAATTGTCATTGGTGTCGAATTAATAACAGACAATGACTGTTCTGCTGTGTGGTCCTATAGGATCCACTATAATGTTAGTCTACTCACTGCTAACTTTTGTATGTAGTGTATTCTGTACACAGACATGTAAACCTTTGCAAATTGTCTTACACTCATTTGTAAAAACAGTGTTCTGTGGTTTAAGATTTCTGAGGGATCTGGACAGATCACATGCTCCAGGCCCACTCAGGATTATAACTAGCCTTCAAGAATGGAGAAAAGTAAATCTGGAAGAGCTTGGCCTGGATCCTGCAAGAGGATTGTAAGAAAATAGATGTTTTCACAGCATAGGTTTGTGCCAACATTCCATGTATGTAAGTATAAGTCAAACTATGCTTATTAAAACCAATGGTGACAAATGGCGTATTTGTATTTTTAATGTGAAATGGGACTTTTCATGATAAACTTGTACATGGAAGAGAGAGTGACCCTTTCTACCCAGACACTGGGTATTCATGGCTACAATATTAGGGATTATTAAGTCAACTCTGTGGTGGTTGGGAGTCAATTTTATGTCTTGTACAGGTGCCTGTGCACATCACCCAAAACTCGGCTGACCCTTCTGGATTAGGCCGAAAATCTTAGTGTCACTGTCGTTTATAACTTTCTGATTCAGCAGGGGATGTGATTTTATATATGTATATATAGCAAGTTTACTTTTTTTTCATTTTCATGCTGTAAAACAAAGCAAAATTACCAGAAATCCAGGTCCAGTCTTGTGCTACCAGTGCCCGCCAGTAGAGAAAATTATGGTTCACACAGGAAGTGCCGTGTTTTCAATGATAACTATATAAAAAATAATAATGAATTTAACTTGCTTTATATTATATTTACTGTTGATTAAGATTTTGGAAGTTATAATGACAGTGACACCTTATTGTATGAGGGGCACCTTGGGGGGGGGACAAGAAGTGGGCATGTTGAATCTCAAAGTCCCTGAACATATGGGCATGTGACATAGAAATTAATTTTTAAATAAAAATTGTATTACCCGTTCTCTCTAGCACCAACTTATGTACTCGGCAGAATATACCTTCCGAGAGTAGAGGAGCTATATAGCAAGTCCTAATCGTATGCAGGCGAAACCATTGTGCATCTGTTGGACATTACTTGCATGCGAAACCATGATTGTGACTAGCTAGCCGACAACTATTACTTCCATAATGCTCAAGCATGTATTCTAAAAGGGGAGGGGTAAATGAGCCACTGCCAGACATCTGCCGCCACTCCTTGAGAAAAAAGTGTCTGGTGATGAAATTTTGGATTGGAAAGAAAAACAAAGTAGAGCATAATGACAAGTGCACATCTATATGTACGAATAAGCTTTATTGACACTGGTTGCAAGAAATTTTAAAAACAATAAATATATATACATACATACCTACATAAATGGGGGATAGGGCAAAATGTGCCACTTAAAGAGGTACTTCTTCGAAAATCTTTTTCCCAGTAATTGAAACGCACTACAAAGTTTTATATAACAATTGTCATATGCTTCAATCAGCTATCTGCCCCCCCCTTCCCTATCTTCCCCCCTCAATCCCCCACCAGGAAGTGAGGTAAACTCATTCTTACCTAATGACTGTTGACCCCAGGCTTTTCTGTGGCAGCCATTTTGTGACAATTACATCATCAAGAGGGAGGTGGGTCTAAACCCTGTTAAGCCAGCCTTCCTTTGTCAGATGACACAGGTTGCTCTGATTGGCTGAACAAGATGTAAGCCATCTAACAGTTCTACAGAGTCAGTTACACCAGAGGAGACAAAGTGCATCATGGGAAAGTCCAAACCAGGAAGTGAAGAAAAAATGAAGCCACCAACTGGAGCTTCAGGGACCTGCAAACATCTGGCAATTCAAACGGAGACAGACTCA
Organism: Dendropsophus ebraccatus; assembly: GCF_027789765.1. Taxonomy (NCBI): domain Eukaryota; kingdom Metazoa; phylum Chordata; class Amphibia; order Anura; family Hylidae; genus Dendropsophus; species Dendropsophus ebraccatus. The sequence continues at coordinate 77,811,678 of NC_091459.1, read as the reverse complement.
GGAGGGATTGTAAGTGTAAAAACTATGTTTATGATTGATTTTTTTTTTTTTTTAATAAATCAGCGCCGGAGTACCCCTTTAAGGATTCCCGGGTATACAGAAAATATAGACAGCATTCATGGATACCTGTAAAATATACAACCTGATGCATGGGATCACAGTGCATGGAAAAAAAAAACATGCATTCCGCTACACTCAGAAGCTTCTTCAGGAGATGACTTATTTATGTGTTATATTTTTGGAGCATAGGATAAAGGGGTTATCCAGCGCTACAAAAACATGGACACTTTCTTCCAGAGACAGGGCTGCTTGTCTCCAGTTCAGGTGTGGTTTGCAATTAAACTTCATTCACTTCAATAGAACTGAGTTACAAACCCCACCCATATTTTGTGAATTAGTGGTGCCCCTGATGATGAAATTCAACATGCTTTAAAAGGATTATCCTGAATTAGAAAACCATGGCAACTACCTTCCAAAAACAGCACCTTTTCTGTCCTCAGTTTGGGTGTGGTTTTGCATCTTAGTTCCATTGAAGTAAGTGGAACTTAATTGTTATACCACACACAACCTGAGGACAGGGGTGGTGCTGTTTTTGCAAAAAAGTAGCTGTGCTTTTCCAATCTTCATGGCCCACCAACAGGCCATGTTTTGAGGATATCCCATACAAAGAATGCCAATCCCAATCCCGCTGCGAGTATGTATTCTCATAGAAAATACATGGCAATGAATATGCACTGGATTTCGCTGCAAATTCGCAGCGTGAAATCTGTCGCGAATCCATTGTTTGTGAAGCTACCGTAAAGAAGAGTAGGTCGTCACTAGCACCCGCTGCAGAAAGTACCTGAAGATATCTGCTGAGATCAGTCTACTGACTACTAGAAGAGAACTGTGTATTTATTCCTCTGCTATGTCTCTTAAGCTGGCCATAGACTTTCAAGTAACTAGGATGAACATTGACAGTAGTCTCCCCTGACCTCCCCATACACATGACTGTTAGGTACAGCCAAATGTTTATGCTTCTTCCATGGGGAGGGGTAAGTTGTAGCCAGAGGTAGTGCAGACATTTCTCTTCCAGAACAAAAGGGTAAGGCCTTAAAATTTTAATGTGGTTATCCAGGCTTATAAAAATATGGCTGCTTTTTCCAGAAAGAGCACCATACTTGTCTCCAGTTCGGGTAGTGTTTTGCAACTTTGTTCCATTACAGTGAATATGCCTAATTACAACCCCCCCCCCCCCCCCCCCCCAACTGGAGAAATGAGTGGTGCTGTTTCCAGAAGAAAGCGGACATGTTTTCTAATCTTGGATAACCCCTTTAACATGTCTGATCCTTGTCTTTACCAACATCAGCTGTCGGTGGAGAGTAGAAGGCTTGCATACACCTGAGGGTATGTACACACTACAGAAAGTTCTAGCGGAGTCCGCGTGGTGGTCTCCGCTCGAAATTCTGCCTGTCCCATAGACTCAATGATATTCTCAAACAATGTTATGATGTAATGCCAGTAGTTGGAATATAGCTCAGCCAGTAATGATACAGTTGTGACACCAGTGCTAACTCAGCAGACAGGTGTGATGGTATACATGCTTTATTTGGTAGCTGGCTATATTGATCCCCAATAGAGATGAGCGAATCGGGTTCATCCGAACCCGAACGATCGGCATTTGATTAGCGGGGGCTGCTGAAGTTGGATAAAGCTCTAAGGTTGTCTGGAAAACATGGATACAGCCAATGACTATATCATTGTTTTCCACATAGTCTTAGGGCTTTATCCAAGTTCAGCAGCCACCGCTAATCAAATGCCGAAAGTTCAGGTTCGGATGGACTCGAGCATACTCGAGGTTCGCTCTTCTCTAATTCCCAATGGTCGGTGATCTGCTGGGTTGTGATGGGTCCCTTGGGCTCTTATCACTGTGGTCCTGAGTGGAGAGATGACCCAACCAGACTGTCGGTACTGCCACCCACAGGAAAGGGAAAATGACCGAAAGAAAGTCTGCGTTCTCAATATACGTATGTCTGTCCACTACCACAGCTGGTCTGTCCTGGACAGGGAACCTGGCTAAGTTCAGCAGGCATGCCTGATCTGTGTGTGTCCTTCTACTCAGAAAATCAGAGGTAAAATTGATTAGGTGACGCTACACTTCCTCTCCCCAAGTGACTATTTCCTACAGGGTGGGTAAAAGTCCCTGTGAGTGGTGGAGAAGAGAGTGTGTAAAGAAAAGGATAGAGATAGGTAGAAGAAAAAGAACATCTCTCATTGGTTAACAGAATCACATAACAAGACAGTAACCCTAGAGTGACTACAGGTGTGCAATACATACATAGTTAGATACACTGACATCTGGTGGTGAAATAATTATTGAATGGCAGCCGTCTACTCAATTTCAAGTGTGTGAACATAGCCTTTCTGTGTTTTCAATCCATTCTTGATTTTGGTTGAAAAATACTGAGCAAAAATGCTGTGTGGGGAAAAAGGGGGACATTGATGAAAAGGCGAAAATGCCATTTTTTGGCGCAAATGGGTTTTTTGGCGTAAAAATATTCGCAAAGGGTATTTAAGTGAAATTTTTTTTCGCATCTGCGCCACCTTCGCGGAGAGGGGGCATTAGGGGAGGTGCGGCCTTTGCATGCGTCACATTTATCATTTTTTCCGTGGAAAAATGATACTGAAACCTGGCGTAGGTTTCAAAATTTTTGCACGGACGGGCTCCACGAGATCCCCTGAGCTCCGGAGCTGCGGGGACATTTTTAAGCTTGGCGTAAAAATCGCCAGACTTCATAAATCTCCCTCATAGCATAGAGTGTGCTAAAAATGGACTACAAAAGAGTGAGAGGTTCTGAATATGCAGGTAAAGTTAGTCTTAGCTCAGTGTGGAGATGGGCGTGACAGAGGAAGAGGGAGAAAACTGAGCTGTAAGTGCTGTGTGTGTCAGTAAGTATGTGTGTCAATCAGTGTCTCTGTCAGTAATGTGTGTTTATGTTGCTTGGGTTAGGTTTGGGTTTACATATATAAGTTTGCATGAGTTGCGTTTTTTTGTCTAAAAACTGACCACAACTGATGTCACAACTGTGAAATAGGAACAGGGTGGAATAGGGCCCTTAGAGAAGGGAAAACAGGTTAGTTAAACCAGAACAAGAATGTACGAGAACAACAATAGGAGTTTTTGCCGCTTCCACAGTAAAAAAAAAAAAAAAGATTTACAGAATGGGGATCGTGTTGCATAGAAACTGGTATGGTTGACTTGTATCTATAATTGGTGGACATAAGGTGTTTAGTCAGGTAACAGGAATGAAAGCTGCACAAATGGATAACCCTTGCCTCAATTATTATCTAAGCTACAGCGCAATACAGTCAATAACATATTAGCTTAGGTTCACACTCAGTAGAATATTAACACCTCCTATTTAAATAATTGTGGAAACCACCTGAATTGTATGAGCAGCTGCTGCATGGGCGTTCTGCTAAGGGCCCATTTACACAGAAGGATTATCTGACAGGTTATCTGTCAAAGATTTGAAGCCAAAGCCAGGAACAGACTATAAACAAAGATCAGGTCATAAAGGAAAGCCTGAAATTTCTCCTCTTTTCAAATCCATTCCTGGCTTTGGCTTCAAATCTTTGGCAGATAAACTGTCAGATAATCTTTCTGTGTAAATGGACCCTTTTATGGTACGTTTACACAGACAGATTTATCTGACAGATCTTTGAAGCCAAAGCCAGGAACAGACTATAAATAGGGAACAGGTCATAAAGGAAAGACTCAGATTTCTCCTCTTCTCAAATCCATTCCTGGCTTTGGCTTCCAAAATCTGTCAGATAAATCTCTCTGTGTAAACGCACCATTAGTTTGTTGAATCTTTCTGAATATTTATATAAGTATATAAATGCCAAGAAAAGCATCTCCATGAATGAAGCTCCTCATACAGTGATGTCCATGGGTTCTAAACTTCAAGCAATTACTGGCTGCACAGGATTTGCATCCAGGTATTAATAATCCTTAAAGGGAGTCTAGCCTCTATATATGTAAATTAGCTTGGTCAGTGCATTGGAGGTGGTCTCAGAACCCCTGATGCACTGCTTTCCCTGCCAGCTAATGGCACTGTTTTATTAATATTCATGATAAATTAGACTGTGAGCAACATCACAGCTTAAACATGGTGAATATTAATGAAGCAGCTACATCAGTGAGTACGGAACTTGGTGCACTAGGAGCAATGAGAACATCTCCAGTGCACTGAGCAAGCTAATTGCACGCAATGTTTACCTATAATCTGCCGTGTGTTGCTGGATAATCAGACTTTGGCATTATTGCCTGGCAGTAGGGCAGTCAGCACCTCCTCATACACAAAATGCATATCCCTAGCCATCAGATACCAAGCCACTGTTTTTGCCTGCTGAAAGAATCTTAACCCCTTAAGGACAGATCCAGTGCCGGACTGGGACGGAAAATCAGCCCTGGCATTTCAGAGCACACGGGCCCACTCGCCATGCGGTGAAAAGTTATGGGACGATGTTATGAGTGCAGTGTAACCAGATGGGTTTATTAAAGAATATTAAAGTGTCTTATTGATGTGATAGGAAGCAATGTATCGTATATGTATAGATTAGCTGGCCTTGTATGGCTATGTGTGTGAAACTCATTATAGTTGTGTGTGTGGGAACCCATATGTATACTCATTCCCTTTTGTAATGGTCAATATGTTCGTGTTAATCAGCTGTAAACCTCCCCAGTAGTGTCAACATTGGTTGTTGTTGTTGTTCAGCTGTCAAAGTCTTGTAGCTGTAGTTGTAAAACCATGTGCCCATTGTGCTTGATAAACATGTACAAGGCCTGGGAAACTTCCATTCATGGTCATCAGTGGTCTACATAGACATTTCTGGAAGCACATCACCCCCACCCAAACTTACTATTAAAGCTGGGGGTATGTAGCTTCTAGTCAGCCTCAGCTAGGACCATGGATGGAAGGTGCCCAGCACCCTGTCATCGAGCAAAATGGGTGTATATTAGTCCATAATATACAATGGGGCTCCCCATTTCATTGTGGAAGGAACATCTATGCATCTGTACCATCTGTAACTGCAGCTAAGTATTGTTTTCTGTAATAAATCTCTTATTTTTCTATAAATCTGTGTGGTTATGGCCTTCTCAGACTATTATCAAAAGCAACCGGTTACAGTGCAGTATGGCTACATGTTGTATCACATGGCCATGACTGGAATTACAGATAATAACACAGTAAATGGGGTCATAAGCTTCTGTCTCTGTACTGTGTAGCGGTGCTGCAGTTACAGGTCGTCACCACTACACAGTGTACAGAGACAGACTTCTTCCGGCCCCGGTCACTGTGCTGAGTGTAACACCACCACCACATACTGACTAATACCACCACATACTGACTAATACCACCCCATACTGACTAATACCACCACATTCTGACTAATACCACCGCATACTGACTAATACCCCCACATACTGACTAATACCATCCCATACTGACTAATACCACCACATACTGTCTAATAGCACCGCATACTGACTAACACCACCACATACTGTCTAATATCGCCACTGTTACTGAATAAAATCCACTTTAAAAAGACCAATATCACCTCATAAAGTTATATAGGGGTAGACCCAGCTCCACAAAGGTTCTGTACACCATATACATTACAGTGCAGTTACATCAGGTGACTCACAGGGGACGTCTTCTCTGATTAGAGTTCCTCCCATTTCATTTTCTTCTCCATCTGCCCTGGGTCGTTAGAACTTCTCTGAGCCACGAATTCACAGAATCTGCCAGACAGACATATTAGGCTCCTCACTCTGGCACCATCCTCATCTTTCTTACATATTTGTATTGGCCCCTTTACACCCTCATTTAGTGGGTAGGCTAACTCTATGTGACCCCCTTATAGTAAATGCTTCCCTCTATGTAGCCTCCTTATAGATGGTCCCCCTCTGTGTATCCCCTATAGTATATGCCCCCTCTATGTAGCCACCTTATAGGTGGCCCCTTGTTCAGTCTTCCATATAGAAGGCTTCATGTGCATCTACTTGAGAGCCCCCCTCTGTGTAGTCCCACTATAGTATATGGCCCTCCTCTCTGTAGCCCCTCCTTATAGATGGCCCCTCTGTGTAGCCCAGTATAGTTGATGCCCCCCCTTTATGCATGTCCCATTATATATGCCTCCATGTAGTCTCCCATATAGATGGCCCCCTTATGTTGTCCCCCTTAAAGATGACTCCCTGTGTTGTCCCCCTTATAGAAGGCCCTCCTGTGTTGTCCCCCCATGTTGTCCCCTTATAGATGCCCCCTTTGTGTTGTCCCCTTATAGATGCCCCCCATGTTGTCCCCTTATGCATGCCCCCCTATAGAAGGCCCCCTGTATTATCCCCCTTATAGATGCCCCCCCTATGTTGTCCCTTTATAGATGACTCCCTATGTTGCCCCCATTATAGATGGCCCCCTCTCCCCCTATGTTGTCCCCTTATAGATGGCCCCCTCTCCCTCTATGTTTTCCCCTTACAGGCCCCCGCTCCCCCTATGTTGCCCCCCCCTTATAGATTAACCCCTCTCCCCCTATGTTGCCCCCCTTAATGATGGCCCACCCTCCCCCTATGTTGTCCCCCCTTATAGATGGCCCCTCTCCCCCATGTTGTCCCCCCATATTGTCCCCCCTTATAGATGGCCCCCTCTCTCCCCCGCCTTTATAGATGGCCCCCTCTACCCCCCTTTTTAGATGGCCTCCTCTACCCTCCCCTGATAGATGACCCCTTCTCCTCTCCCCCCCTTATATATGACCCCCACTCCCCCCTTATAGATGGCCCCTTCTCCCCCTCATAGATGGCTCCCTCTCCCCCTTATAGATGGCCCCCTCCTCTTATAGATGACCCCCTCTTCCCCCCTTATAGATGGCCCCTTCTCTCCCCTCATAGATGGCTCCCTCTCCCCCTTATAGATGGCCCCCTCCCCTTATAGATGACCCTCTCTTCCCCCCCCCTATAGATGGCCCCCTTTCCCCCTCCCCTTATAGATGACCCCCTTTCTCCCCATAGATGCCCCCTCTCTCCCCCCCTTTATAGATGGTCTCTCCCCCTTTATAGATGGCCCCCTCTCCCTCCTTTATAGATGACCCCCCTCTCTTACCCCCCCTTATAGATGGCCCCCTCTCCCCCCCCTTTATAGATGGCCCCCTCTCTCTTCCCCCCTTATAAATGACCCCTTCATAGATGGCCCCCTCTCTCCCCCCCTTATAGATGGCCCCCTCTCTACCCCCCCCCCTTATAGATGGCCCCCTCTCCCCTACAAAGCAGATACAAAGAAAAAAAAATTACAACTCACCTAACAACACGCTCCCCCATCACAACCCAACTGATGGACTTGCCACTCAGCCAGTCAGCGACTGGGGCTGCTCCAGTCACTGATTGGCTGAGTGGGCTGTCTATCAGCCGGGAAAGGCATTCACCCCTGATGAGTGCTTGCAGTTATGTTGTTATGACTAGACTATGACCACCACCTGCTCCTCGGCCCCATCATCTGCCGGAGTGTGGCTCCGCCTGCCGCCCCAGGGACCGCGCTCAGACGCCCATCACCTGACAGGCCGCCACCCCCGTCCCCGTTCTTCTCTTTCCAGCAGGCGCCTTGACATGACATCATGGCGCCTGCTGGAGGATCGGCCTGCTCCTTGCAGGCTGGAGAAGATCAGATGAGCGAGAGGGACCCACTGACTGCAAGAAGGTGAGTATAATGTTTGTTTTTTGTTGTTGTGTGGGTTGTAATTGGCAATAAAGGGGGGGGGCAGTATTATTATAGGGAAGAACATGGGGGGGTATTACTATGGGGCAGAACATGGGAGGGGGGATTAATACTGTGGAGCAGAACATGGGAGGGGGATTAATACTATGGAGCAGAACATGGGAGGGGGGGTAGTTACTATGGGACAGCACAGGGGGGATTATTACTGTAGGGACTTCACAGGGGGGATTATTACTATGAGGACAGCACAGGGGGGATTATTACTGTGGGGACTGTACAGGGGGGGATTATTACTATGAAGACTGCACAGGTGGGATTATTACTGTGGGGACTGCTCAGGTGGGATTATTACTATGGGGACAGCACAGAGGGATTATTACTATGGGGACAGCACAGGGGGGATTATTACTATGGAACAAAGCACGGGGGGATTATTACTATGGGTACAGAGCATAGGGGGGATTAGTACTATGGGGACAGAGCACAGGGGGGATTATTACTATGGGGACAGAGCACAGCAGGGGATCCTATATACAGGGGGCAACCCACTTACCTAGTGACTTTACTGCAAGTGACACAAAAAGTGGAAGTTGTTGTAAAAGTGCGGAGCCTAAGGGTCCTATTACACTGAGCGATTTTTAACGACTAATAATGAACGATTGCAAACGAGATTGTTTATCGTTAACCTGAAACCGTTCACCATATTATACAGAACGATTGTCATTAGATACGATCATTACTATGGTCGTTATTGCAATCATTACTATGATCGTTTATTCCTTCTGATTTCAGAAAAGCAATGAACAATGTGCAATTACACTAAACAATTAGTGAAAAAATGCGGAACTTGAGCGAACGAACGTGGAATTACAGCGAACGATTAGCAAACGATAATTTTAGGTTCAGATCTATATCAACGATCAACGACATATGAACGATTTTTCAATCGTTGCCTGCAATTACACAGAACGATTATCGTTTAAATTCGAACGATTTAATGATTTTTCGCACAATAATCATCCTGGCAGGTTCAGAAGAGATGAATTGTATCTGGGCCAGAAGGAGAGGAAAAGGAAAGAGACGCCTCAGATCAAAGAAGACGTCACCTGTGATTTACTGAATGACTTTTTTTTTTTTGGGGGGGGGGGGGGGGGGCGCTTTTACCAAGATTCGCCCTGTAGTCAAAATTAACTAGAAACGACCCTGCGGCTTAGTGATCAGTCACGGGCCCAGCTATTTCTAGTTAAACCCCTGATGAAGGCTGTGATGTGTTGCTGTGGGCAGTTTACACTAGTGTATATTTTACACCCTATAGCTCATTAGTGTACACAAACAAAAGAAACATTTCTCATTCTAGCAGCCGATGATCGTTTCTTCGGCTGATTGTTCTATTTATTACAAAATGCGATAAGCGATAAGTCTGGAAAAAAATGAAAGCAGGTATATATACGCAGGACCTTCTATCCAATCAAAATCTGTCTAAGAGATGTAATCGGCCAGTGAAGTTCTCATCTGTCGGCTGATTGCAGGCCCCTTGTAAATGATCCAATTTAGCAGTGAAGCTTCCTGCCTGCTGATAATCGCTGTGTAAAGGGTCCCTAGAGATTTATGGTCCTTTTACAAGGAACGATTTATCGTTCGAATTTGCACGATAACGATCGAATTAGAGCGATAATCGTACGTGTAAACGCAGCGAACGGTCAAGCGACGAGCGGGAAAACGTTCATTTTGATCTTTCAACATGTTCTCGAATCATCGTTGATCGTTCGCAAAAAATTTGCAGATCGTTCAGTGTAAACAGTCTTTCAACAATTTCACCTATGTGTGAGATAGGCTTAAGCGATCGCAAAACGATTTTTCCGTATAATGTATCAATCCGTCTAAACGCTGATCGTTATAAAAAAAACATTGTTCATTCAAAATCGTTAATCGTGCGATCGGGCGAATTATCGCTCCGTGTAAAAGTACCATAAGTATGGATAAATATGTTTGTTTGGTATTCATAATTTGACATTCAAAATGTAAAACTGAAATTCAAACATTCAAAGTTTCCGTGTTTGTGGTTGTCATATTTTGCTCTTTAGCATTGTTACCTGTAAAATATGTGACAGTGTAACAGACATAGGCTTATATTAGCTAGATACTGCAGCTCATAGTATAACAATAAGATAGTATTGCTACAGCATGTGCCACTAAAAACACACATTTTACACAGTTCATATGTTTATATTGTCATTTCCATGTCCATGCACTCACCAGCTACAACAGGTAAATGCAATATCTTATATAAAAGGGAAGAGTATCAAGGGAATCCGCAGGCTGAAACTAGACTTGCCATCTGTCTGCAGCTCAGATCCGGTGTTCTCTAGATAATTATGCTCAGATATAATTACCATTTGGTGTTAGAATTACCTACTGACTTAGAGCAAGGTATGCAGTTACATAACAAAGCATTGTACGTGTAGACAACAAGATAATCCATGTAACTCCCTCTTCACACTATAGTTTGACTTCTAATTTGAATAGATTGAGGCAGAGAGCTACGCCTATTATCATTTGTTTGTTTACTAACTAGTCTAGAAATGCAGAATTTTAAGTTTCTGTTCCTTATTGGGTAGAATAGCACTATTCTGCACATCAAAAACTTTCTAATGAAAGGGAGATATTCGGCATAAAAAGAGGAAAAAACAGAATACAATAGAAAAAAGGAGAGAAACACTTTATTGTAGACTAGGCCTAACATTTATTTCCAACAAAAATCTGTAAGTGTAACCATCTATAAAACATCAGTAACATTAACAAACACTGTTGCAGGATCATAAAGCACCACATTAAAGCCAGTTTTACACAACCACAGCACGCAGACCCTCAGTTGTGTTCTACTGAGCTAAACTTGGGTCACAGTAACCTGACCACAACACTCGGATCACCAAAGGTTTTAGTGAAGGAACTTAGATCACTATAAGGTTCTAGGTTTCGTTCATAAGAATCACATAGTGCATAGTAGTTAAAGGGGAACTCCAGGTAGAGGTAAAAATAAATAAATAAACCTGCTGCAGAAGCATATAGCATTGCTAACCTGTCTAGCCCAGTTTTGAAACTACCAAAAATCCATTTGTTTTGGGGGTCTTCGTTCTGTATTGTGTGGCTGCAGTGGTGTAACTACCAGGGTTGCAGCGGTCGCCGCTGTGACCCGGCCCTTCACGAGAGGCCCCCCCCCTCATCAATCACTCTTGTGACCGCAAGCATTGTTTTGCTTGTGGTCACAAGAGTTCCAGTCTTCGTCTGCCTCCGTCTGATGTGCGGCTGCCAGGGGTGTCCCGTCCTATCCCCGGCAGAGCGCGCATCACAGAGCTCCCTGTACACCTGGGGGCTGGGGCCCTGACTTTCGGTACTGGGAGCACACATTAGAGACGCTCTCTGTACCGGAAGTCAGGGCCCCAGGCGTACAGGGAGCTCTCTGATGCGCGCTCTGCCGGGGATAGGATGGGACACCCCGGCAGCCGCACATCAGCCGGAGGCTGCAGAAGGATAGTGTCTTGACGGGGGAACGCGGGGTAGGTGAGCTGTGTGTGTGTGTGTGTGTTTTTTAATCTGCCTGCACGAAGGGGAGAGGGGGAGACATCTATAAGGGAGGGGGAAGAGGGGGGCCATCTATAAGGGGTTGTGGTCATCCCCACCACCACCACCACCACCATTATCCTCCTCCTCACCACCATCATCCTCCTCCTCACCCTATCGCTAAGGGGGGAGGGGCAACATAGGGGGAGAGGGTGCCATCTATAAGGGGACAACCTAGGGGGAGATGGGGCCATCTATAAGGGAGACAACACAGAGGGGGGCATATATTATTAGGGGGTCACAGAGATCAGCCTACCCACTAAATGAGGGTGTGAAGGGGCCAATACAGATGTGCAGTTTGTAGAAAGATGAGGATGGTGCCAGAGTGTGAAGCGTAATATGTTTGTCTGGCAGATTCTGTGGATTCGTGGCTCAGAGAAGTTCTCATAACGGCCCAGGAAGGATGCAGAAGAAGATGAAAAGGGAAGAACTCCGATCAGAGAAGACGTCCCCTGTGAGTCACCTGATATAACTGCAGTGTAATGTATATGGTGTACAGAACCTGTGTAGAGCTAGGTACCTCCATATGACTGGATAAGTTGATAGTGATCTGTATACAATGGATGTTATTCAGTAGCGGCGGTGGTGTTAGTCAGTATGTGGTGGTGTTAGCCAGTATGTGGTGGTGGTATTAGTCAGTATGTGGTGGTATTAGTCAGTATGTGGTGGTGGTGTTAGTCAGTATGTGGTGGTATTATTTCTTACTTGTTATCTGGCACTGTGTTTTATTGGTCTTGGTATACTCGATTTGGTCAGTAACAATATGGTGGTGATGGTTGTGGAGTGGCGGTAATATTTCCTTCCTATATGCTGGTATTACAGGTAATATTGGTCTCAGTATACAGGATTTGGTCAGTAACAGTATGGTGGTAATATGTTGAGCAGTTGTACATAGTACTACAGGATTTCTGAATTTCTTTCCCCTCAGCTGTTCATCTTAGTCCCCCACTTAGGGCTGTGTTCACACATGTTGGAGTTTCATTGCAGTACTGCAGCGTCTTCACAAAAATGATGTGAAGTTGCAGCATCTACTTCTGTCACTCTTTGCCTGCTCAGGTTTAGGCTGGAGGGGCTGATCACTGATGGTAAATCACTCAGGGGGGTGGGAGACAAGATTTAGCCCATTCTCCTGTGACATCACGCTGTGACCCCTGTTTTTACCATGAATAGGCCGGCGCCGACATAAGGATGTCAGTGCAGCGGTCCTTTTGTGAACCACAGCCCGATTCCCGTGCACAGCGCCGGTGTATTCCGGTGCACCGGCGGGGCCTGAAGCACTGGAGGCGGAAAGCCCCACCCCCAGTGAAAGGTAACTACCTTCCCTCTATGACGCAGTAGTACAGTCAGTGTTCCCCTCCCAATGGTGGTGCACTGACTGTACTACTACAAGACTGCATATGCCCTCCAGCAGTCTTATACTGTACTGTACGTGAAGTCTCACCAGTGCTAAACTCACCAGGTACAACCCATGATCAACACTTGAAAAAAAAAGGTTAAAATACCGAGCAAAGTTCAAGGTCCATGCACTTCTTCCGGTAAATTTTCATTTGAATACCAAACAGTTTGAGTTTGGAAGCTTTCGAACACTGAGGTATTACTGTAATTTCTAAGGAGAGACAGTAAACATGTACAGATTTTTAGGACTAGGTGGACGCATTTATTCTGGGAGAAGCAGGATCATAATCTACTTCCATTAATTAAATATTTTTCAGAAACACAAAGAGGGAAAAAATTATATGTACACAAAAATGACAAACAATGGAGCGTGGAAGGCAAAGATATAGGTAACGTGTACATGTTTTACCTTCTTCTGTGTACAGAACATGACAAGATGATAAAGACAAAAAGATTAATTCCGTCACCTGGGGTTACCTGGTGAGATTGTGGCTGGAGCTGAATCATTGGCTTTGCCCTGGGTGCAGCTAACTGAACACAAACTACAAGGATTTCTAGGAACAGCGGATGTGATCATTACAAACCATAATTACAATTGCACATAGGGCTGGGTTTGTGTCTCACATTTAGATTTACATCTCTTAATGTAAAAGCCAAACATGTCCATAGGCTTTTAATGACAGGCAGTCCTTTTGGCCTCTGTCTCACTGGTATGTCGATTAAAAAGGATGAAATAATGTGGTACAATTAGCTATTCCATCCAATAGGATCCTTTAAAAAACATATTCATTAAAGAGATGCCATAATAGCCTATGGGTGGGGCAGGGTTTATGTCGCATTTGTGTTTATTTTCAATGTACATCTTTCCATTGAGTTACTTTATACAAAAATAATTTAATATAAACATTTTGCCTGGAATGATATATCAATATGATGACAGGAGCAGGGAGAGCGTTTTTGAATCTTTGCAGGACTATGAGGAAACAGCGGCTCGGGCAATGATTGAGTCCACTGCAGAGCTTACCCCTCCGTAGGTTCTGTGTTTACAGAACACCGGAAGAAAGGCCATATTACACGTATTGATTATCGTTTAAGGCTATGTTCACGCTACGTGAACAAACGGCCGTTCCGTGACCCCGGCCGGGTCACGGTACAGCCGGTACTTAAAGAGAACCAATCATGGCCGAAATTAAAAATTTTTTTTTTTGCTAATTAGCTGTAAAATGAAGTTTTATTAATATTTGTAAATAGTCTTAATTATTTTTATAGCTGCGTTTTTCAAATATACACACTTTACTTTCCTGTCTCGTGCCGGCTCTTTTGAAAAGAGCCGGCGCGAGACAGGAAGCTCCCGTCATGCAGAGCTGCAGCAATGCCGGGGGCGCCGCCATATTGATGACGTCACTTTGCGTTCCACCGCTGGAACGCAAATGACTAAATTAAGATGGCGGCGCCTGGCAGTGGACAAGAGGATTGGGTAAAGTGTCCGCTGCCTTGGGGTCACCTTTGACTCTGCCCTGTCCTTTAAACCACATATTCAGGCCCTGACCACCTCCTGCCGCCTTCACCTTAAAAATATTTCCAGAATCCACTCTTTCCTCAACCCTGACTCCACCAAACTGCTGGTCCATGCTCTCATTATCTCCCGCTTGGACTACTGTAACATCCTCCTCTCTGGCCTTCCAGCTAACTCCCTTGATCCCCTCCAGTCTATCCTTAACACTGCTGCCCGACTAATCCACCATTCCACTCCCTTTGCATCTGCCTCTCCCCTCTGCCAATCCCTCCACTGGCTCCACATTGCCCAACGTATTCACTTTAAATTGTTGACCATGACATACAAGGCAATCCACAACCTGTCCCCTCCGTACATCTCTGACCTGATATCCCGCACGCAACCTTCGATCCTCCAGTGACCTCCGTCTCCGCTCCCCCCTTGTTCGTACCTCACACAACAGCCTCCAAGACTTTGCCCGAGCCTCCCCCATACTCTGGAACTCGCTACCCCGACACATCCGTCTCTCATCCACCATCAAGTCCTTCAAAAGTAACCTGAAAACCCATCTCTTCAAACTAGGCTATAACATACAATAACTCTGCATCACACTTGAATGGCTGCACTTTACCTCCTGTTTCTCTCCCTATACCCTATAGATTGTAAGCCCTCACGGGCAGGGTCCTCTTCCCCCATGTACCAGTCTGTCTTTTGCCTTCATGTAATGTTTTCTGATTTTGTATTGTTCCTGCCTGTTGCCTATCTATTGTATAGCGCCCTGGAATTAAGGGCGCTTTATAAACTAATAATAATAATAATAATAATAATAATAATAATAATAATAATAAATATAAGATACAGACTGCAAAGGCAGTCTGTATCTTCATAAATAGACAAAATGAAGATACAGACTGCCTTTGCAGTCTGTATCTTATACTTTACCTAATCCTCTTGTTCAGTACAGCAAGGCCGTCCGCCGCCATCTTGAATACGTCACTTGCGTTCCAGCGGTGGAACGCAAAGTGACGTCATCAAGATGGCGGCACCGGCCTTGCTGCACCGGAACAAGGGGATTAGGTAAAGTATAAGATACAGACTGCAAATGCAAATCTTATACTTTACCTACTCCTTTGTTCCGGTGCAGTAATGGCAGCCGCCGCCATCTTGATGACATCACGCTAGAACGCACCGCTGGAACGCAATTGCGTTCCAGCGCGACGTCATCAAGATGGCGGCGCCCCAGCATTACAACACCGAAGAAGAGGATTAGGTAAAGAATAAAGGCAGAAAGAGTAAAAGGCATTAAAGAGTAAAGGCAAAGGCAGTCTGTATCTTCAGGAATAGACTTGGGGTATGTGCACACTGAGGAATTCTCGAGGAATTGAAGCAGAAAGTTTTCAGGCAGAATTCAAGCAGAATTTAAGCCCCCCATTGACTTCTATAGGATTCCTCTAGCAGATCTACAGCAGAAAATTCTGCTCGGAAATTCTGCAGTGTGAACAACAGAGCAGAAAACCCATTGAACACAATGGGACTTTGCTCTGTACATATTTTACAGGAGGAATTTCAAGCTGAATTTCAAGCTGAATTCCTCGCCTTTTCCTCAGTGTGCACATAGCCTTAGGAAGAGAGAACCTTTAATAATAGGGACAGTGATTTTTAGGTGATAGGTTCTCTTTAAGTACCGGCCGGGTGATCTTTCCGCTCGCTTCACTGTGTGAACTGACAGGGCTTTCTGCGGCCGGAATTCACTGAATTCCGGCCACAGAAAACTGACCTGTCGTTTTTTTCCGGCGCCGCATAGGATACCGGCCGGAGCGTATACGATGTGCGTACGCTCCGGCCGGGATCCCATTGAACATAAGGCTAAATTACACACCGCAAAACTACGGCCGTAGTTTTACGTAGTGTGAACATAGCCTAAAGATTTGCTGTAACGATCGATCGCTAGCGCTAACTATATTTGCATTTCCAGGAAAATACATAGTGCTTGAAAAGAGCGCCCCTTTACCAGTGACTTCCCTTTAAGAGAAACTTGGATCCCATTCCTTTAAGAGCGACATGGCTCCCGTCCCTATAAGAGTGACTTGGGTCCCATACCTTTAAGAGCGACTTGGGTCCCTTTAAGAGTGACTTGGGTCCCGTCCCTTTAAGAGCTACATGGATCCCTTTAAGAGCTACATGGATCCCTTTAAGAGCGACTTGGATCCCTTTAAGAGCGACCTGGGTCCCTTAAAGGGACCCAGGTCGCTCTTAAAGGGACCCAGGTCGCTCTTTAAAGGGAATCATTTCGCTCATAAAGGGACCCAAGTCGCTCTTAAAGGGACCCAGGTCGCTCTTAAAGGGACCCAGGTCACTCTTAAAGGGACCCATTTAGCTCTTAAAGGGACCCAGGTCGCTCTTAAAGGGACCCAGGTAGCTCTTAAAGGGACCCATTTCGCTCTTAAAGGGACCCAGGTCGCTCTTAAAGGCACCCATTTTGCTCTTAAAGGGACATATTTTGCTCTTAAAGGGACATATTTCGCTCTTAAAAGGGACCAAGGTCGCTCTTAAAGGCACCGATTTATCTCTTAAAGGGACATATTTCGCTCTTAAAAAGACCCATTCTGCTCTTAAAGGGACACATTTCGCTCTTAAAGGGACATATTTAGCTCTTAAACGGACCAAGGTCGCTCTTAAAGGGACCGATTTTGCTCTTAAAGGGACATATTTCGCTCTTAAAGGGACCCAGGTCGGTCTTAAAGGGACATATTTCGCTCTTAAAGAGACCAAGGTCGCTCTTAAAGGGACCGATTCTGCTCTTAAAGGGACATATTTCGCTCTTAAAGGGACCCAGGTCGCTCTTAAAGGGACCCATTTTGCTCTTAAAGGGACCCAGGTTGCTCTTAAAGGGACATATTTCGCTCTTAAAGGGACCCATTTTGCTCTTAAAGGGACATATTTCGCTCTTAAAGGGACCCAGGTCGCTCTTAAAGGGACCCAGGTTGCTCTTAAAGGGACCCATTTTGCCCTTAAAGGGACATATTTTGCTCTTAAAGGGACCAAGGTCGCTCTTAAAGGGACCGATTTTGCTCTTAAAGGGACATATTTTGCTCTTAAAGGGACCCATTTTGCTCTTAAAGGGACCCATTTTGCTCTTAAAGGGACATATTTTGCTCTTAAAGGGACCCAGGTCGCTCTTAAAGGGACCCATTTTGCTCTTAAAGGGACACAGGTCGCTCTTAAAGGGACCCAGGTTGCTCTTAAAGGGACCCATTTTGCCCTTAAAGGGACATATTTCGCTCTTAAAGGGACCAAGGTCGCTCTTAAAGGGACCGATTTTGCTCTTAAAGGGACATATTTCGCTCTAAAAGGGACATATTTCGCTCTTAAAGGGACCCATTTCGCTCTTAAAGGGGCCCAGGTCGGTCTTAAAGGGACCCATTTTGCTCTTAAAGGGACATATTTAGCTCTTAAAGGGACATATTTTGCTCTTAAAGGGACCGATTTATCTCTTAAAGGGACATATTTTGCTCTTAAAGGGACACATTTAGCTCTTAAAGGGACATATTTTGCTCTTAAAGGGACACATTTAGCTCTTAAAGGGACCAAGGTCGCTCTTAAGGGACCGTTTTTACTCTTAAAGGGACATATTTCGCTCTTAAAGGGACCCAGGTGGCTCTTAAAGGGACACAGGTCTCTCTTAAAGGGACCCAGGTTGCTCTTAAAGGGACCCATTTTGCCCTTAAAGGGACATATTTCGCTCTTAAAGGGACCAAGGTCGCTCTTAAAGGGACCGATTTTGCTCTTAAAGGGACATATTTCGCTCTAAAAGGGACATATTTCGCTCTTAAAGGGACTCATTTTGCTCTTAAAGGGGCCCAGATAACTCTTATAGGGGCCCAGGTCGCTCCTAAACGGACCCATTTCGCTCTTAAAGGGACCAAGGTTGCTCTTAAAGGGACCGATTTTGCTCTTAAAGGGACATATTTCGCTCTTAAAGGGACCCAGGTCGCTCTTAAAGGGACATATTTTGCTCTTAAAGGGACCAAGGTCGCTCTTAAAGGGACCGATTTTGCTCTTAAAGGGACATATTTCGCTCTTAAAGGGACCCAGGTCGCTCTTAAAGGGACCCATTTTGCTCTTAAAGGGACCCAGGTTGCTCTTAAAGGGACATATTTCGCTCTTAAAGGGACCCAGGTCGCTCTTAAAGGGACCGATTTTGCTCTTAAAGGGACATATTTTGCTCTTAAAGGGACCCATTTTGCTCTTAAAGGGACCCAGGTTGCTCTTAAAGGGACCCAGGTTGCTCTTAAAGGGACATATTTTGCTCTTAAAGGGACCCATTTTGCTCTTAAAGGGACATATTTCGCTCTTAAAGGGACCCAGGTCGCTCTTAAAGGGACCCAGGTTGCTCTTAAAGGGACTCATTTTGCCCTTAAAGGGACATATTTTGCTCTTAAAGGGACCAAGGTCGCTCTTAAAGGGACCCATTTTGCTCTTAAAGGGACATATTTTGCTCTTAAAGGGACCCATTTTGCTCTTAAAGGGACCCAGGTCGCTCTTAAAGGGACCCAGGTCGCTCTTAAAGGGACATATTTTGCTCTTAAAGGGACCACGTTGCTCTTAAAGGGACCCATTTTGCTCTTAAAGGGACATATTTCGCTCTTAAAGGGACACAGGTCGCTCTTAAAGGGACCCAGGTTGCTCTTAAAGGGACCCATTTTGCCCTTAAAGGGACATATTTCGCTCTTAAAGGGACCGATTTTGCTCTTAAAGGGACCGATTTTGCTCTTAAAGGGACATATTTCGCTCTAAAAGGGACATATTTCGCACTTAAAGGGACCCATTTTGCTCTTAAAGGGGCCCAGGTAACTCTTATAGGGGCTCAGGTCGCTCCTAAACGGACCCATTTCGCTCTTAAAGGGGCCCAGGTCGGTCTTAAAGGGACCCATTTTGCTCTTAAAGGGACATATTTCGCTCTTAAAGGGACATATTTTGCTCTTAAGGGGACCGATTTATCTCTTAAAGGGACATATTTCGCTCTTAAAGGGACACATTTAGCTCTTAAAGGGACATATTTCGCTCTTAAAGGGACACATTTAGCTCTTAAAGGGACATATTTCGCTCTTAAAGGGACCAAGGTCGCTCTTAAGGGACCGATTTTGCTCTTAAAGGGACATATTTCGCTCTTAAAGGGACCCAGGTGGCTCTTAAAGGGACACAGGTCTCTCTTAAAGGGACCCAGGTTGCTCTTAAAGGGACCCATTTTGCCCTTAAAGGGACATATTTCGCTCTTAAAGGGACCAAAGTCGCTCTTAAAGGGACCGATTTTGCTCTTAAAGGGACATATTTCGCTCTAAAAGGGACATATTTCGCTCTTAAAGGGACTCATTTTGCTCTTAAAGGGGCCCAGATAACTCTTATAGGGGCCCAGGTCGCTCCTAAACGGACCCATTTCGCTCTTAAAGGGGCCCAGGTCGCTCTTAAAGGGACCGATTTTGCTCTTAAAGGGACCAAGGTCGCTCTTAAAGGGACCGATTTTGCTCTTAAAGGGACATATTTCGCTCTTAAAGGGACCCAGGTCGCTCTTAAAGGGACCCATTTTGCTCTTAAAGGGACCCAGGTTGCTCTTAAAGGGACATATTTCGCTCTTAAAGGGACCCAGGTCGCTCTTAAAGTGACCGATTTTGCTCTTAAAGGGACATATTTTGCTCTTAAAGGGAACCATTTTGCTCTTAAAGGGACCCAGGTTGCTCTTAAAGGGACCCAGGTCGCTCTTAAAGGGACATATTTTGCTCTTAAAGGGACCCAGGTTGCTCTTAAAGGGACCCATTTTGCTCTTAAAGGGACATATTTCGCTCTTAAAGGGACCCATTTTGCTCTTAAAGGGACCCAGGTCTCTCTTAAAGGGACCGACTTTGCCCTTAAAGAGACATATATCGCTCTTAAAGGGACATATTTCGCTCTTAAAGGGACCCATTTTGCTCTTAAAGGGACCCAGGTCGCTCTTAAAGGGACCCAGGTCGCTCTTAAATTGACATATTTTGCTCTTAAAGGGACCCAGGTTGCTCTTAAAGGGACCCATTTTTCTCTTAAAGGGACATATTTCGCTCTTAAAGGGACCCAGGTCGCTCTTAAAGGGACCAAGGTCGCTCTTAAAGGGACCCATTTTGCTCTTAAAGGGACATATTTCGCTCTTAAAGGGACATATGTCGCTCTTAAAGGGACCAAGGTCGCTCTTAAAGGGACCGATTTTTGCTCTTAAAGGGACATATTTCTCTCTTAAAGGGACCCAGGTTGCTCTTAAAGGGACCCAGTTTGCTCTTAAAGGGACATATTTCGCTCTTAAGTTGACCCATTTTGCCCTTAAAGGGACATATTTCGCTCTTAAAGGGACCAAGGTCGCTCTTAAAGGGACATATTTCGCTCTTATAGGGACCCAGGTCGCTCTTAAAGGGACCCATGTTTCTCTTAAAGGCACATATTTCACTCTTAAAGGGACCCAGGTCGCTCTTTAAGAGCGAAATGGGTCTCTTTAAGAGTGAAATATTTCCTTTAAAGGGACCCAGATCACTCTTAAAGGGACCCAGGTTGCTCTTAAAGGGACATATTTCGCTCTTAAAGGGACCCATTTCCCCCCTCAAGGGACCCAGGTCGCTCTTAACCCCTTAGTGACCGCCATGCTGCCTTTTCACGGCGGCCACTAATGGGCTTTATTCCGATGCGTACGCCTTTTAACGGCGGGCGCATCGGAATAAATTACCGCCCGGCGGCGGCTGCAGGGCGAGTGATCAGCGGTCAGTATGACCGCTGACACCCTCCTGTAACTGCCCGGAGCGGAGGATTCTCCGCTCCGGGCAGTTTAACCTGTTAAATGCCGCTGTCAAACCATGACAGCGGCATTTAACTGGTCCCGGTGGATCCCGGACGGCACCGCAGGTCACTTACATGATCGCGATGTCCCGCGGCGCCGTCCGGGGTCCCGATGTCTCCATGGTGATTCCGGGGTCCTAATGAAGGTCCCCGGGGTCACCATGGAGATGCCTGATGCTGACAGGGGTGGCCGCGGCTATTGCCTGTCAGCATGAGGCATGATACAATACATTGCAGTAGATCAGGTACTGCAATGTATTGTATCAATGATCTAAGTATTTTACACTAGTGTACAGTAATGTACACTAGTGTAAAAGTAAAAAAAAGTGAAAAAAAGTGAGCACCAAACACAACACAGCCCCCCCAGCCCCCCCCCAATAATAAAGATGCATTACATTCCCCATACACTATAAAACATTACATAAAAGTGATCAAAAACACAAATCCTATACATATTTGGTATCGTTACGTCCGTAACAACCCAATCTATAAAACTATATCAATAATTATATCGCACGACACACGCTGTAAAAAAAAAATAAAAAAAACAGTACTAGAATAGCTGTATTTTATCAATCCACTTTAGAAAATACGTCATAAAAGAGATCAAAAAGTCATATACATATAAAACTTGGTATCAATAGAAACTACAGATCTTCCTGCAAAAAATAAGCCCAAAACCAGCTCTGTCGCGCAAAAGATGAGAACGCTATGGATCTTGCAATGCAGGGACAGTTTTTGTGGGTTTTTCCTAGGATGATAGTTTCTATTGCGCCAAAGCGGTAATAGTTAAAAAAAACTATACAAATGTGGTATCGCCGTAACCGTAGCGACCCAGAGAATACATGTATTATGTTATTAGTGACCGCCGATACGGATTTTTACGGCGATCACTAATGGGCTCTATTCTGCTGCCATCAGCTCTTTATGGCGATGGTGCAGAATAGTGCAGCGGCACCGGTAATGCCCCAACCCCCTCCTCTCAGCTATCGGAGGTAGCTGAGGGGTTGGGGCAGAGTGTGGGGTCAGTCCCGGCAAGTCCCCTCACCGGTGATCGCCGTTATTATCAGTATAACGGCGGCTACCGGTAACGGGCATTGCCAGCGCAGCTGAACGCTTTCATCTCTTCTCACCGTGAATCCACAGTGAGAGGAGATAAAAACATGTCCCCCCCATCCCCAGAATTAACCATAGTGACCTGGCCACTGACCCTCCCCTCCCTGTGAATCACTGTGAACAGACTCTGTTCACAGTGATGGATTCCTAAAAATGATCAAAGCTTCATTTTCTCCACCACCGGAGGTGGCGGAGAGCATGGGGCAATGATCGGTGACCACCCGGTGTGGTCCTAGTACAAGTGATCAGCGGTATATACTATATACCACTGATCGCTTGTTCCAAATGGTGCCGGCACTTTTTTACGCCTGTCACCAAAGTCAAGTGCCCTGGATTACCCGTAACCATCTGGATTACTTGTAACCACCCCAGATTACCCATCACCACCCCAGATTACCCGTAACCACCCCAGATTACCCGTAACCACCCCAGATTGCCCGTAACCACCCTAGATTGCCTGTAATCTCCCCAGATTGTCCGTATCCACCCCAGATTGTCCGTATCCACCCCAGATTGCCCGTATCCACCCCAGACAGCCCATAACCATCCCAGACAGCCCATAACCATCCCAGACAGCCCATAACCACCCCAGATTGCCTGTCACCACCCCAGAATGCCCGTAATCTCCCTAGATTGCCCGTAATCTCCCCAGATTGCCCGTATCCCCCCCCCATAGCCCATAACCATTCCAGACAGCCCGTAACCACCCCAGATTGCCACAGACTGCCTGTAACTACCCCAAATTGCCTGTAACCACCACAGATTGCTCGCAACCACCCCAGATTGCTCGCAACCACCCCAGATTGCCCGTCACCACCCCAGATTTTCCGTCACCACCCCAGATTGCCCGTTGCAACCCCATATAGTCAGTGAACACCACCAGATTGCCCGTCACCACCCCAGATAGTCAGTGAACACCATCAGATTGCCCATCACCACCCCAGATAGCCAGTAACCACCGCTAGATAGCCAGTAAACACCCCAAGATTGCCCATAACCACCCCATACAGCCAGTGAACACCCCAGATTGCCCGTAACCACCCCAGATTGCCCGTAACCACCCCAGATTGCCTGTGACTACCCCAGATTGACCGTAACCACCCCAGATTGACCGTAACCACCCCAGATTGGCACAGACTGCTCGTAACCACCCCAGATTGCCCATAACCCCACCAGATTGCCTGTTGCCACCTCAGATAGCCAGTAAACCCCCCGAGATTGTCTATTACCACCCCAGATAACCAGTAAACACCCACATATTGCCTGTAACTAAAATGACACTCCTTCTCTTCTGAGCCCTGCTGTGTGCCCATACAGTGGTTTATGCCCACATATGGGGTACCATTGTACTCAGGAGAACCTCCGTTACAAATTTTGGGGTGCTTTTTCTCCCTTGTTCCTAGTGAAATTGAGAAATTTCAAACTAAACAAACATGTTATTGAAAAAATTCAATTTTTTTCATTTTTAAGGTCTAGTTTTGAATACTTTCCTCCAATACCTGTGGGGTCAAAATGCTCACCACACCGCAAGATGAATTCCTTGAGGGGTGTACTTTCCAAAATGGGGTGATTTTGGGGGGGGGGGGGGGTTTCTATTCTGTAGACATTACAGAGGCACTGCAAACGCACCTGGCGCTCAGAAACTTCTTCAGGAAAATCATGCACTGAAAATGCTTGGCGCTCCCTTCCTTCTGTGGCCCGCTGTGTGCCCACACAGTGGTTTATGCCCACATATGGGGTACTGTTCTACTCAGGAGTACCTGCGTTACATATATTGGGGTGAGTTTTCTCCCCTGTTTCTCGTGAAATTGAGAAATTTCAAACTAAACAAACATGTTATTGGAAAAATTCTATTTTTTAATTTTTACTGTCTTCATTTGAATACTTTTCTCTAATACCTGTGGAGTCAAAATGGTCACTAAACCCCAAGATGAATTCTTTGAGAGGTGCACTTTCCAAAATGGGGTGACTTCTGGGGGGGTTCTATTCGGCTGACACTACAGGGGCTCTGCAAACGCACCTGGCGCTCAGAAACTTCTTCAGAAAAATCTGAACTGGAAATGCTAATTGGCGCTCCTTCCCTTCTGAGCCCTCCTGTGTGCCCATACAGTGGTTTATGCCCACATATGGGGTATAGTTCTACTCAGGAGTACCTGCGTTACATATATTGGGGTGAGTTTTCTCCCCTGTTCCTCGTGAAATTGAGAAATTTCAAACTAAACAAACATATTATTGGAAAAATTCTATTTTTTCATTTTTACTGTCTTCTTCTGAATACTTTCCTCTAATATCTGTAGGGTCAAAATGGTCAACACACCCCAAGATGTATTCTTTGAGGGGTGTACTTTTTAAAATGGGGTGACTTTTGGGGGGGTTCTATTCTTCTGACACTACAGGGGCTCTGCAAACGCACCTGGCGCTCAGAAACTTCTTTAGCAAAATCTGAACTGGAAATACTAATTGGCGCTCCTTCCCTTCTGAGCCCCGCTGTGTGCCCATGCAGTGGTTTATGCCCACATATGGGGTATAGTTCTACTCAGGAGTACCTGCGTTACATATATTGGGGTGAGTTTTCTCCCCTGTTCCTCGTGAAATTGAGAAATTTCAAACTAAACAAACATATTATTGGAAAAATTCTATTTTTTCATTTTTACTGTCTTCTTTTGAATACTTTCCTCTAATACCTGTGGGGTCAAAATGGTCACCACACCCCAAGATGTATTCTTTGATGGGTGTACTTTCCAAAATGGGGTGACTTTTGGGGGGGGTTCTATTCTGCTGACACTACAGGGGCTCTGCAAACGCACCTGGCGCTCAGAAATTTCTTCAGCAAAATCTGAACTGGAAATGCTAATAGGTGCTCCCTTCCTTCTGAGGCCTGCTGTTTGCCCATACAGTGGTTTACGCCCACATATGGGGTACCATTGTACTCAGGAGAACCTGCGTTACAAAATTTGGGGTGCATTTTCTCTCATGTTTATTATGAAAATGAGATACTTTAATCTTAACAAATATATTATTGGAAAATTTCTATTTTCCATTTTTTTCCGGCCTAATTGTGAATACTTTCCTCCAGCCCCTGTAGGGTTAAAATGCTCATTATACCCCTAGATTAATTCTTTAAGGTGTCTAGTTTCCAAAATGGGGTCACTTATGGGGGTTTCCAGTATACAAGCCTCCTAAATCAACTTAAAAAAAGAACTGGTACCTAAAAAAATCAGTTTTGGAAATTTCATGAAAATTTGATAATTTGCTGATACATTTCTAAGCCCCGTAACACCCTAAAAAAGTGAAATATGTTTACGAAATTAAGCCAGAATAAAGAGGACATATTGATAATGTGACTTACTAACTAATTTTTGTCATGTGCCTTTTTTTTTAGAAGCAAAGAATTTCAAAGTTCGTAAAGTGCAAAATTTTCAAATTTTTCATTATATTTTGATGTTTTTCACAAAAAACACAAGACAGTGACCAAATTTTGCCACTAACATAAAGTACCATATGTTACGTAAAAACAATCTCAGAATCGCTAGCATACGTTAAAGCATCACTGAGCTATAAGCGCATAAAGTGAGACAGGTCAGATTTTGAAAAATGAGCCTGGTCATTAAGGCCCAAACAGGCTTGGTCCCTAAGGGGTTAAAGGGACCAAGGTCGCTCTTAAAGGGACCAAGGTCACTCTTAAAGGGACCAATTTATCTCTTAAAGGGACCCATTTTGCTCTTAAAGGGACATATTTCGCTTTTAAAGGGACCAAGGTCGCTCTTAAAGGGACATATTTCGCTCTTATAGGGACCCAGGTCGTTCTTAAAGGGACCCAGGTCGCTCTTAAAGGGACATATTTCTCTCTTAAAGGAACCCAGTTCGAGCGAAACGGGTCTCTTTAAGAGCGAAATATTTCCTTTAAAGGGACCCAGATCACTCTTAAAGGGACCCATTTCGCTCTTAAAGGGACCCAGGTCGCTCTTAAAGGGACATATTTCGCTCCTAAAGGGACCCATTTACCCCCTCAAGGGACCCAGGTCGCTCTTAAAGGGACCCGGTTCGCTCTTACAGGTACTTAGTTCGCTCTTAAAGGGACCCAATTAGAGCGGCTTGGGTCCCTTTAAGAGCGACTTGGGTACCGTTCCTTTAAGAGCGGCTTGGGTACCGTCCCTTTAAGAGCAGCTTGGATCCCGTACCTGCTACATGGCTGCCTCAGCTTTGCTATTTTACTGACTGACCTCTGCTACTTATAATGTTAAAGAACATTGCTCGGTTACCATGACAATCTTACTCATGTCAGGGAGACAAAATGGTTAAGGACCTTCCATATATTACATCTTCTATTGGCCAATAGTGGACATGTGACTGTGGATGGTGTGATACAATGCATGACGAGACCTTAGAGTTCCTATTGGCTGCTATATTTCAGCTATTTGCATATGTGCTGTGATTGGCTGTCAGCAGTTAGAGTGTGGCCATTATTTGCAATGGGCCATTATTTTCTATGGGAAATTTTGGGTCTTTAAACATAAATTTCTTAAAAACGACAAATCCGATCGAAGCGAAAAATAGATAGCACACCACACACCGCCGAGGGCTTCGAAACGCAGTTTGAACGGAGTCTGTGCGCAAAGCGGTTCGAGCTGTATTACGCGCAGAAAAATGGCTGGAAGAAGAAACGGAAGAAGAAGAAGAATACGGATTACAATATAGTGCTTTTCAAGCACTATAACTAGCAATTTTGTAGCGAACGATTCTGAGGTTCTTACATTCACTGATTACTGTTATGAACGATTATTTTTACGTCATTATATGATTGCTAATCTTTCCTCAGGACAACCCACACAAGAAACAAATAAATCTGCAAACGATTTATTACACGAACAAATATGCAAACGATCAGCGAACTACCACCACTAATTTTTCAACATGTTGAAAGACAAAAATGAACAATTTTTCATTCTGTACAAAAATGGAAACACCAACTGTGCTCACAAATAAGAATATACTAGCACCTGCTAACGTGGCTATTTTGATAAAAGTATTGCTATAATACACTTTTATAACAAGTGTACCCAAAAAAATTCCTTACTTACATGCACTCACGACTACAGACAAATAGGATCCATTAACCAGTCAGCAACATGCTGAAAATTTGTATTAAAGTATTGTATTGCCCCCCAAAAGTTATACAAATCCCCAATATACACTTATTATGGGAAATGCTTATAAAGAGCTTTTATCCCTGCACTTACTACTGCATCAAGGCTTCACTTCCTGGATAACACGGTGATGTCACGACCCAACACCCAAAGCTGTGCGGGCTGTGGCTGCTGGAGAGGATAATGGCAGAGGGATGCTCTGTGTCCTTCCAGTGCCCTGTGTCCCTCAGTGTCCCCTGCCATCATCCTCTCCAGCAGCCACAGCCCGCACAGCTCTGGGAGTTGGGTCGTGACATCACCATGTTATCCAGGAAGTGAAGCCTTGACGCTTTAGTAAGTGCAGGGAAAAAAGCACTTTATAAGCATTTCCCGTAATAAGTGTATATTGGTGATTTGTATAAGTTTTGGGGGGCAATACAATACTTTAATAAACATTTTTGCTGGACTTCTCCTTTAAAGAAAGCATAAAACAGGTATGACAAGGGGTCAAAAGGTTAGAGTGATTTGTAAAGTCACAGTGACATACTCGGGGGGGGGGGGGGGCTTTCTACATAATGCGCAGAACATTTGCCATTTAACCCCTTCATGACCAAAGGTTATGCTGTTTGGGGTTTTATTTTTTTGTAGCATGATCTCTAGTTTTTATTTGTACCATATTGGTGTAGATGGGATTTTTGTATCGCATTTTATTCATTTTTCCTGATATATAATATGGCAAAAGAATGCAGTTCAGCATGCAGGAACAATATCATTACAGTGGTACCTTGGTTTAAGAGTAACTTGGTTTAAGAGCGTTTTGGTTTATTAGCTCACAGTTTTTCAAAATTGTGATTTGGTTTAAGAGCATTGCTTTGCTTTAAGAGCTTCCTGAACTGGGTGGGAGCGCGAGTGGGGGAGTGACATGGCCTGCATAACGGGGTCTACAGCACTGTACTCTGACCCAGGAAGTCTCCCTCACCTTCAAAATCATAGCAGATTCACTTCAGGCTGGGGCTTATATCAGGGGACAGGACTGTGGAGGTAATCTCTTAATAGCTGTAACCCCTCTCTGCCCGGACAGAGAGTGCTGCTATACTGTGCCCACATATGTCCTGCTCATTCCTTCATACTCCATGAAGTCGCTGTCAGCCCTTGTGTTTCCCATCCTCTCCATTACTGTACAGTAACTTATAATATCACAGATTCTGCTGTTTCTGAATGTTTGTTTCATTAATTTTACATGTTATTCAGAATAATAAATTATTATTTTGGGGTGTGGAACCAATTGTCTGCATTTCTATGATTTCTTATGGGAAAATTTGCTTTTGTTTAAGAGTGGATTTGGATTACAAGCACAGTCCCGGAACGAATTATGCTCGTAATCCAAGGCACCACTGTATATATGAATAGTTTGGGCAATTCCACACACTACGATACCAACTGTGTTTTGTTCTTTTCTAAGACATTTGTATTTGTAAAATGGGAAAGGTGGGTGATTTTAACTTTAAAGCGTAACTGTCACATTTTTTTTTATTGTAGAAATCAGTAGTATAAGCGATTTTAAGAAACTCTGTAATAGGTTTCATCAGCCAAAAAAGCCTCCTTCTGTACTCAAGAAGCAATCTCCCAGCCTCCCCCCCTGACTTCTTATCTGTGCATTATCAGGCAAACACGTCTTCATTACAGAGAAGCCAGTGAAGACGGGCTCTGCTCTCCCCATTGTAAGCCTATGAAGGGGGGAGGGGCTGAGGGAGATGAGGGAGCAGGAAGACGTGACATGAAAGTCAGCTATTTGTAGACTCTCTGGGCACCTAAAACGCTGAATTCAGGTGTCAGAAAGGTCAGTGCTTATCTATGAACTTACTGAGAGAAGATTGCAGGGTGTTGTGCTTTGCAGAAATCCTCCGTGCTCAGCCCCTCCCCTCTCCATAGCCACATAATGGAGACAGAAATCCTGCTTCATTTGATGTGAGGGGGAGGCTGGGAGATTGCTTTTTCACTACAGAAGGAAACTCTTTTAGTACATAAAACCTATTACAGAGTTTCTTAAAATTGCTTGCACTATTGATATTTAATGTTTTCAGAAAAATGACCCTGAAATGACAGTTGCGCTTTAACTTGTTGGGGGAGGGGCTTTATTTTGTAAACAATAATTTATTTTGTAAACAATAATTAAATTGATTATACTGGTCAATTCTATGCTATTGCAGAGCACTGATCAGTGAAATAGTCTCTCTGCTACTACCAGTGGCGTAGCTATAGCGGTCGCAAAGGTCGCAGTTGTGACCTGGCCCGCCAGTGAGAGGGGCCCGGGCAGGCCCGCCAGTGAGGGGGGCCCGGGCAGGCCCCCCTTGCCACTCAGTGTCATTCTGAAGTCACCCAGTGTCATACATTGACACTGTTTAGGAGCGCAGCACTGTATCACTGATTGATGGGGCCCTGCAGCTCCTCCCAGTCGGCTGCGTCCCATCAATCAGTGATACAGTGCTGCGCTCCTACTCACAAGATAAACTGTCCCCGAATGATGGATAAAGGCCCTATTCCACCAACAGATCTGACGACAGATTATCTGCCAAAGATTTGAAGCCAAATCCAGGAACAGACTATAAACAGAGAACAGGTCAAAAAGGAAAGACTGGATTTCTCCTCTTTTCAAATCCACTCCTGGGTTTGGCTTCAAATCTTTGGCTGATAATCTGTCGTCAGATCTGTTGGTGGAATAGGGTACAAACACACACAGCAGATACGCAGCAGATTTGATACTGTGTTCAGTTATTTAGATCTAATCTGCTGCGTATCTGCTGCGTATCGCAGCAGTAAATACGCAGCGTATATGCCGTGTGTGTTTGTACCCTAAATCTCCTCCCAGCCTCTCCAGCAACTCCCCGGAGCACCACTGACCTGCCGACCCTGATAGGACAGGAAGAAAGATCACAGCCCACACTGTGAACGGGATCAGGTGAGTGTATTTGTTTGTTTGTAAGTAAGTACAAAAGGGGGGATGCCGTTGCCTCTGCTGTGCCTCATGAGTCATGGCTGGGTGGGGGGCCCAACTACTGGAGGGAAGCTAGCTGGGGAATATCAACAGAGAGCAATTGCCCAGGGTTTTCTTCTCCCCTGCAGCTGCAGACATTTGGTCAGTGTCTGCATACATCCCCTACCTCAGGTCCGGACAATGTGCTGCATCACTGGAAGCTTCTCAGAGGTTAGGGGGATGGGAGATTTCTTTTTATGGTGTGTTCACACCTACAGGATCTGCAGCTGATTTTCTGCAGCAGATTTCATTTAAATAACTGAACACAGTATCAAGTCTGCTGCAGATCTGCTGCAGATCCTGTAGGTGTGAACGCACCCTTAAGGTGAAACAGGCAAGAAATGGTTAACATTTGCTTCTGACCAAAGTTCAGGCTGCCTGTTCTACCTTAAAAATCCCCCTCCCCTCAGCTGAGAGAAGCTCTGGTGTTTGCAGCACATGGACAAGACCCTGACAAGCCTCCTCTGTTTCCTGGTCTGCCGCATCTATCCGGACAGAGGGGATGGGGATGGGGATGTATGCAGCTCCCTGCCTGCCATCACATCTACAGACCCCTCCCTGCACACTGCTCTTTAGGAAAGGTATGTATATATGTGTAAGGTGTGTGTCATGTGAATACTGTGCATGTGTCATATGTGTATGCTTGTGAACTGTACAGGGGAGATTTATCAAACATGGTATAAAGTGAAACTGGCTCAGTGGCCCCTAGCAACCAATCAGTTTCCACCTTTCATTTTCCGAAGAGTCTGTGAGGGATGAAAGGTGGAATGTGATTGGTTGCTAGGGGCAACTGAGCCAGTTTTACTTTACACCATAAGGGGAATTTATCAACAATTTACACCTTTTTTTGGAGTGGAAAAGTCGCAAAATTTTGAGTAACCGCATAGCTGCGCAAAATTTTGCGACTTTTCCCCAACATAGACTGATCATGCCTACTTCAGCTTACGCTGAAAGTAGGAATGATTTATCATGTGCGACTATCTAAAATAGTCACACATGTGTCGCAAACTCACTCCACACTAGAGGTGGTCTATTTCACCACCTATACTGTGGAGCGAGTTTGCTCCGTGGGTCGGGTGCAGTGCACCCGGTCCACGGAGTGTAAAGGGTTAAGTAGTGATGCAGCAGCATCACTACTAACCCCCTGGGGCTGTACAGTAAGGAGGGGTGCTTAGCGCACCCCTTATATACCTTATATGGGGTATTTCTATAAACTGCAGAAACCGGGCAATAAATATTGGGGTGCATTTCTCTGCTAATAGGTTTATCATTATGAAAGATATTGGATTACAATAAAATCTCTGCACAGAAAATAAAATTTTTCAAATTTCTTACACACTTCGCTTTTATTTCTGTGACTCCCCTAAAGGGTTAAAAAAAATTCTGGATGTGCTTTTGCAGAGTTTGGGGGGTGCAGTTTCTGAAATGGGGTGCTTTGTGGGGCTTTCTAACATACAGGCCCCTCAAATACAGTTTGAACCTGAACAGGCCCCTAAAAATATCTGATTTTGAAATTTTACAGAAAATTTGGAAAATTGCTGCTAATGTTTTAAGCTTCCTATTGTCTAAAAAAAATGAAATATAGTTTAATAAATGCCGCCAACATAAAGTAGACATGTTGCTAATTAGTAAGGGATATAAGGGAGCGCCTAGTGAATTTCAACGCCTCCGTTATATTTGGTCATTTTTGACCGTACCACTTCAGGTTGGCAGAGGCTCTGGGGTGCCAAAACCTAAAAAACACCCCTAAAGTGACACCATTTAGAAAACTGCACCCCTCAAGGAATGTAACAAGGGGTGCGGTGAGCATTTGGACCCCACAGGTGCTTCGCAGATTTTCAGAACAATGTGGTGTAAAAAAGGAAAAATTCTATTTTTTACACTAAAATGTTGTTCTAGCCTTCATTTTTCATTTTTACAAGGGGATAAAAGAAAAAAAAAAACACCAAACATGTAGCGCAGTTTCTCCCGAGTACAGAAATACCCCACATGTGGACATAAAGTGCCAAGCGGGGGCAGGATGAGCCTCCAAAGGGAAGGAGCGCCAATTGGCCTTTGCAAGCTGGATTTTACTGGAATGGATTTCAAGGGCCATGTCGCATTTACAGAGCCCTCGTGCTGCCAAAACACTGGAAACCCCCCACAAGTGACCCCATTCTGGAAACTACACCCCTCAAGGAATCTAACAAGGGGTTCAGTAAGCATATGGACCCCACTGGTGACGGGCACAAATGTGGAACAATGTGACGTGAAAGGGAAAAATTTCCATTTTTTTCACTTTCACGGCACAAATGTGGCCGTCATCAAGGGGTCCATATCCTCATTGCACCCCTTGTTAGATTCCTTGAGGGGTGTAGTTTCCAGAATGGGGTCACTTATGGGGGGGTTCCAGTGTTTTGGCAGCACGAGGGCTCTGTAAATGCGACATGGCGTTCATCATTTATTCTGGCCACATCCAGCCTGCAAAATCCAAATGGCGCTCTTTCCCTTCGGAGGCTTGCCCTGCGCCCACATGGCGCTTTATGTCCACATGTGGGGTATTTACGGACTCGGGGGAAATTGCTCTACACATTTTGTGTGTTTTTTTTCTCTTTTAACCCCTTGTGAAAATGAAAAATTTAAGGCTAAACCAATATTATAGTGTAAAAAATGTAATATTTCATTTTCACGCCATATTGTTCCACATTTGTGCCCGTCACCAGTGGGGTCCATATGCTCACTACACCCCTTGTTACATTCCCTGAGGGGTGTAGTTTCCATAATGGGGTCACTTGTGGGGGGGTTCAACTGTCTTGGCAACACAGGGGCCTTTTAAATGCAACATGGCCCCTCAAAATCCATTCCAGCCAAATCCAGCCTCAAAAAGCCAAATGGCGCTACTTCCCCTTGGAGGCTTACCCTGCAACCGCATGGCGCTTTATGTCCACATGTGGGGTATTTCCGTACTCAGGGAAAATTGCTCTACACATTTAGTGTTTTTTTTTCTCTTTTAACCCCTTGTGAAAATGAAAAATTTAAGGCTAAACCAACATTATAGTGTAAAAAATGTAATATTTCATTTTCACGCCATATTGTTCCACATTTGTGCCCGTCACCAGTGGGGTCCATATGCTCACTACACCCCTTGTGTGTAGTGGTTTTAGTGTTTTTTTTTTTTATCTTTTAACCCCTTGTGAAAATGAAAAAATCAAGACAAGATCAATGATTTAGTGTAAAAATTAAACATTTTTTACACTAAATGTTGGTCTAGCCTTGATTTTTTCCTTTTCCACAAGGGGTTAAAAAAGAAAGTGAACACAAAACGTGTAGGGTAATTTCCCCTGAGTACGAAAATACCCCACATGTGGATATAATGTGCCATATGCCCAGAGGGCAAGCCACCAAAGGGACAGAGCGCCATTTAGAGGCTGGAATGAAGGATGGAGGCCATGTCGCAATTAAAAAGCTCCTGTGCTGCCAGGACAGTAGAAACCCCCCACAAGTGACCCCATTATGGAAACTACACCCCATAAGGAATCCAACAAGGGGTACAGTGGGCATATGGACCCCACTGGTGACGGGCACATAAGTGGAACATGTGCCATGAAAATAAAAAATAAATTTTTTTCATTTTCACGGCCCAAATGTGGCCATCACCAGGGGGCCATATCCCCACTGCCCCCCTCGTTAGATTCCTTATGGGGTGTAGTTTCCAGAATGGGGTCACTTGTGGGGGGTTTCTACTGTCCTGGCCGCATAGAGGCTTTGTAATTGCATCATGGTATCCTCTAATGGGAATGGCGGCCATACCTATTTAGCTGGGGAAAAGGGACAATTCTAATTTATTTATTTGGGGTATTAGGCCAATTATTTGTTTATAAGGTTGAAAACGACAGATGTCCATCAAATTCAACCTGTGTTGATCCAGAGGAAGGCAAAAAACCCTCGTGAGGCAGACGACAGTAGCCTCATCACAGGGGAAAAATTCCTTCCTGACTCCATAATGGCGATCAGAATAATCCCCGGATCAACGTGACCCCTGAAATAGGAATAAGGGACAGAATTTAGAACTCCAGTGACGTGTGGTACGCCTTGAAGCGATCCAGTATGCAGAGGCCGGGGTGATCAGGACAGGTGGCACACTGGAACATGGTGTCCTTCCTGATCCCCCTGTTATGCCACACTCTGCATTTCTTCTGGGGTCTCGCTTTCTCCAGTGTGGGGGACGTCACCTGGAAAATGTTGTCCTGGTGCGATACGGGGTCCTTCATATCCAGAAGCGCTGGGTCCGTTCCATGGCTGCTAAATATTAGGGCTTTATTACTGCTTCTGATATTTTCGGATCGTGCCGCAAGCTACAGTAGCTCGGGCAGCGAGGGACCGGAAGAGGGGGTGCTGGTATAAAAGTTATCCCCGTACGGGTGGTAACCTTTATCCAGCAGTGGGAAGATCAGTTCCCGAACGATCTCCCCACCAACTCGGAGGATGGGGGGGGGGGCATCTGGGGGCTGGATTTGGGTGTCCCTTCCTTCATACACTCTAAGGGTACGTGCACATTGCGGAATGGCGGAGGATAACCCTTTGTGCATTCCGCAGCTGGCACCCGCCGGCGGACTGATGGAGGCGCGCGTCTCCGCTCGTGTCATAGACTCCATTATATGCACGGGCGGATTCCGCCCTCTGTCCAAAGAATGAACGTGTTCATTCTTTGGACGAACGACAGAATCTGCCCATGCATAGAATGGAGTCTATGACATGGGTGGAGACGCGCGCCTCCATCAGTCCGCCGGCGGGTGCCAGCTGCGGAATGCACAAAGGGTTATCCTTCGCCATTCCCCAGTGTGCACGTACCCTGGATCTGTAAGTGTACCCTGAGGTACGCTCAAAGAGTTTGTAGAATTTCACGCCATACCGTGATCTCTTATTGGGACGGTACTGGCGGAAAAGACGTGTCTGGGGGGCAGCGTACGCTACGCAACCCCCCAGACACGTCACTGCATGATGAGGATGATGAGGATGAATGGAGAAAAGAAGGACCCCCCCATTCATCCTCACTGGCTGTTTCGGTGTCGGAGCCAATAATAGCGTATGCGTCCGACGCCGAAAACACCCTGGGGGCCATCTTTATAGGATTAGTATATGGGGTATGTAAATGTGTAGTGGTGTAGTGTAAAACTTTATTCCATGTAGTGTAGTGTTTTTTACGCGTCCCTACGCCAAGAAAGGAGCTGCTGATAAACTGCTTATCAGCAGACAGTGGCGGTAGGATATTGGGGGTAAAAATGCCCCTACGCCAAAAAGGAGGAGTTGCTGATCAGCGGCGCACTTATGTGCGATGCTGATCAGCACTCAGCGGCGTTAGGGCGCAAAAAAAGAAAAAAAAAAATTTGGAAAAAAAATAAATAAATCTTTTTAACCCAAAGCAACTGATCAGTGAATGATATTCACTGATCAGCCGCTAGGGGGCAGTAGAGCGACGCTGCCGGAGATTGCCGAGACCCGCCGAACCCGAGGACACGAGCGTTTCCGAAGATTTCCAACGCTGGACGACCGAACCCAGAAGTGAAGCGAAGAAGACGCGAGGACGGTGCGGACCGCAGATCTTCGCTCCGGACGCCCAGATCAGGTGAGTATGGTACACCTGCACCACACACACCTGTTCTGCACCCCTCAGCTACCTAGCTGAGGGTTGCAGAATCGGACAAAACTGTTTTTTTACAGTTTGATCGCCATGATGTACTGGCCGGCCTATCACGGCGATTGTGGGGGTGGCCTCGGCGCCATCTTTCCCCAGTACACTAATGGCGATTGGTGCTATCTCGGACAGCACCAATCGCCATTGCTTTCCGGGTCAACGGGTCACCGATGACCCGGAAAGCTGTTTTTAGCTGCTATATGCTGATCTGTATTGATCAGCATATAGCAGCGATCGTCGGTACGGGAGGGGTTAATCACTCCCCATGCCAACGAGCAGAGATGGCCTGCTATACATTATAAACACAGCTGTGAACACACAGCGATCGAGGAAACATCGGGCATAAGTATACGCCTGTTTGCGTTAAAGCCCACCCTGCGGGGGCGTATACTTGCGCCCGATGTCGTTAAGGGGTTAAACGGGGGCACAGAGAAGAGCTGCGCTATATGGAAGCACAGAGAGGCATAATACTATATGAAAGCATAGAGGGGGCTTGTCTACTATTTGGAGGCATACAATATATTCACCATAAAGGCTTATATGGGGAAACAGAGGGGTTTATGTTACTGTGTGAGCCAATACAAATTGGGAGATTTTAGATGAGGATGATGCTGGAGCGAGGAGCCTGAAATGTTTGTCTGGCAGAGACGAGGAATCACTAGCAGAAATCTTCATGATGGCCGGGCAAGATGGTGAAGAACTCTGATCAGCAAAAACGTGACCATAGAAGACACCTCCTGTGATTTACTGGATAAATCTGTGCTGTAATAAATTTATAAAGTCTGGTCAGTGGGTTTTGGCACCCTGGTCTGGAAGCCTTCACTAGGCTTCTGGCTGCCATGACAAGCATGTTGTAATAGGGAAACAGAGGGGCAGAACACAGGGAGCCCCCCTGTTACCTAATCACAATGTGTCTGTTATGGCAGCAAGCTGCACAAATATATCAATAGCTTCTTGTGGTTGGAGGATGGGTAGGGGGGCCCAAGTTGACCTCTTGCACCAGGACCCAAGAGACATTAGCTACGCCCCTGGCTGCTACAGTCTGTCTGAGGCAGACTCTAGGACCAGATTGTTGATCTGAGAACACAGAGATGGGTAAACTTCTGACTGTCATGGAAACAGATTAGTACATGACAGGATCCATTCCTGTACCTGACACACTTCAACTCTGAGATTGCTATAGATTATGACATTTAAGGGGTAAAAAGCCAACAGCAGCGAGATTGCTGCTGTCTGTTATTGTACTGGCTGCTGGCATTTGTTCATACTAAAGCAGCACCGCACACTTTAACCCCTTAAGGACAGAGCCAATTTCGATTTTTGCGTTTTCGTTTTATCCTCCTTGTGCATCAGAGGCCATAGCACTTGCATTTTTCCATCTAGAAAGCCACATGAGCCCTTATTTTTTGCGTCACTAATTGTACTTTGCAATGACAGGCTGAATTTTTGCATAAAGTATACTGCGAAACCAGAAAAAAATTCAAAGTGTGGTGAAATTGAAAAAAAAAAAACGCATTTTGTTTATTTGGGGGAAATGTGTTTTTACGCCATACGCCCTGGGGTAAAATTGACTTGTTATGCACGTTCCTCAAGTCGTTACGATTAAAACGATATATAACATGTATAACTTTTCTTGTATCTGATGGCCTGTAAAAAATTCAAACCATTGTCAACAAATATACGTCACTTAAAACCGCTCCATTCCCAGGATTATAGCGCTTTTATCCTTTGGTCTATGGGGCTGTGTCAGGTGTCATTTTTTGCGCCATGATGTGTTCTTTCTATCGGTACCTTGATTGCGCATATACGACTTTTTGATCGCTTTTTATTACAATTTTTCTGGATTTGATGCGCCCAAAAATGCGCAATTTTGCACTTTGGGATTTTTTTGCGCTTACGCCGTTCACCGTACGAGATCAGGAATGTGATTAATAGTTTAGGCGATTACGCACGCGGCGATAGCAAACATGTTTGTTTATTTATTTATTTGTTTACTTTTATTTATAACCTGGGAAAAGGGGGGTGATTCAGACTTTTATTAGGGGAGGGGGCTTTTTATTGACAACAACACTATATTTTATTTTTTTTTACACATATACTAGAAGCCCCCCTGGGGGACTTCTAGTATATACACTTTGATCTCTCATAGAGATCTCTGCAGCATAGATATGCTGCAGAGATCCATGAGATAGGCACTCGTTTACTTCCGGCTGCTGCCGGCGCCATCTTGGAGCGGTCCCCGGCCGGCTTCAGAAACGGAGATCGCTCCTCCGGGATAACATCCCGGAGGAGCGATCTCTGCCACTAGACACCAGGGAGACGCTGGATCCGGTAATCGGATGCAGCTGTCATGTTTGACAGCTGCATCTGATTACTGTATTAGCGGGCACGGCGATCGGACCGTGCCCGCTAATACCTACGGTCCCGGGCTACAAGCGGCACCCCCCAGCCGAGGGTCGACACGAATGCGGTATGTATAATGCACCACACTTCCGGGTCTAGCGTGGGGGGGGGGGGACACGGGGAAGGGGGTCATTAACATACATAACACACATTACAAAGTTTTATAACTTTGTAATGTGTGTTATTTTGTGAATTAAAGTTTAGCGCCGCACTACCCTTTTAAAGTCCCCAGGAATCTATATATATGCCAACTGCAAAGGACACCGGCAATTGGCATGTATATAGATGTATGGCTGACATGAAGGGGTAAATCCCCCTATCGATTAGATTTAAAATGGCTTTAAAATGTATATATTTTTTCTATCTGCATATATTTGTGTGTGTGCAAAAATAACAGTAGCCTAACACTCATAATAATAAATAAATAATTGGAACCAAAACAATAAGTAAGGGATAACAACATATTGCATTGTACATTACATAATTTAAAGCATAAAGTACAAAAATAAACACGATAAAGACATTTCTAAAACATAAAAAGAAAAAACACATCAGTCCTCCAATGGGAAGTGATTATAGTTCATGTGCTGAAATCATGATGTTTTGGCCTGTTTAAAGTATTAAATTGGGCGCCACCTTCTGTGCCAAAAGTCTGCTTTAAAAAAGTCTCCTAAGGTCACCAAAATGAAAAACTGATATGTCGAGTGAACATTTCTATTGTGTTGTAGACATGATCTGTGCACAGGTCATTGTGTCTTTAGTAGGTGGAGGAGGTGAACTGTGACCATCATCTATTGTGAATGGTGTTATGTATGCATAAGTGTCACCTTATATTGTGGCCTGTGATAATAAGAAGATTAAGAATGAAAAGTGATCTCTGCGCAACAGGAAATGTCAGCCTGTTTGGTCAAGAGACCTCCTACCTTAAGGTCCTATTACATGGAACGATTATCGGCCATATATGTCTGAAATCGACCCTTACGGCCGATAATCGCTCTGTGTAATAGAAGGCAACGATCAGCCGACATGAACGATGTCGGCTGATCGTTGTAGTCATTTGTCTTTCAACATGTTGAAAAACAAACGACTCATATAGCAATGACCTGCTGCTGTCGCTCCGGCGCTCATTTGCTCCTATGGTCGCCCCGTGGAATAGTGGCTTTAGCGGGTAAAAACTACATCATGTCAGGATTTGAATTATCTATAGATAGTGATACAGAAAATAAAGAAGTTAAAAAAGAGAACAATCCGTGTGCAAAAAATAAATGCACTTCCAAACCATATATTGTACCACAAAAAATATTAGCTTTATTAAACAATACCACTCAAAAACACATGGACCCCAAATACGTCACTAAAGTCCCAAGAATAAACAGGGAAAAGCATTATAAAAGTATTGAAAAACAATGAAAAACAAACCCAAGCTGGACCCTATGATTGAATCCTTCATCCAGGAATCCAGCCCGACTCAATGGGCAAATGTAAGGGATCTTGTAAGCACTTAAATACCTTGGCCAATAGAACTCCAAATAGAACGCCAGTATGCAAGAGTAGTGTAATCTATACTGCTATTCCATACCAATCCCTATCTGCCATTATATTGCAGTGGACGGCTTTTATCTTTCCTAGTGCATACCTTAAGTGTAAACAGAAAACATAATGTGAACAGCGCATTAGATAAGTAGGCTTGATGATAGCTTGTAACACTACTAACACATTAGATCACAATTTAGGTATGGGGGGGCGACTGCATAATTTATGTAGAATTCACAGAAAACGTGATGCTGGCACTATTATTTATTGGAGGCACAATGCTTGCACTATTGCTTATTGAAGACATAATACTGGCACTGTAATTTATTGGGGGCACAAGCTGGCCCTATTATTTATTGGAGACATAATGCTGGCACTGTAATTTATTGGGGGCACAATGCTGGCACTATTATTTATTGGAGGCAAAATGCTGGCACTATTATTTATTGGAGGCAAAATGCTGGCACTATTGTTTATTGGAGGCAGAATGCTGGCACTATTATTTATTGGAGACATAATGCTGGCACTGTAATTTATTGGGGGCACAATGCTGGCACTATTGTTTATTGGAGGCCGATGCTGGCATTATTGCTTATTGGAGGCACAATGCAGGCACTATTATTTATTGGACCCACAATGCTGGCCCTGTTATTTATTGGAGACATAATGCTGGCATTGTAATTTATTGGGGCCAAATGCTGGCACTATTGTTTATCGGCGGCACAATGCTGGCACTATTATTTATTGGAGACAAAATGCTGGCACTATTATTTATTGGAGACAAAATGCTGGCACTATTATTTATTGGAGGCACAATGCTGGCCCTATTATTTATTGGAGGCACAGTGCTGGCACTATTATTTATTGGAGGCACAATGCTGGCACTGTTGTTTATCGGCAGCACAATGCTGACACTATTATTTATTGAAGGCACAGTGCTGGCACTATTATTTATTGAAGGCACAGTGCTGGCACCATTATTTATTGGAGGCACAGTGCTGGCACTATTATTTATTGGAGGCACAATGCTGGCCCTATTATTAATTGGAGGCACAATCCTGGCACTATTATTAATTGGAGGCACAATGCTGGCCCTATTATTTATTGGAGACATAATGCTGGCACTGTAATTTATTGGGGGCACGATGCTGGCATTATTGTTTATTGGAGGCCGATGCTGGCACTATTGCTCATTGGAGGCTCATTGCTGGCACTATTATTTATTGGAGGCAAAATGGTGGCACTATTGTTTATCTGCGGCACTATGCTGGCACTATTATTTATTGGAGGCACAATGCCAGCACTATTATTTATTGGAGGCAAATTGCTGGCACTATTATTTATTGGAGGCACAATGCTGGCACTATTATTTATTGGAGGCGTAATGCTGGCACTATTATTTTTTGGAGGCACAATGCTGGCACTATTATTTATTGGAGGCATAATGCTGGCACTATTATTTATTGGAGGCACAATGCTGGCACTATTATTTATTGGAGGCATAATGCTGGCACTATTATTTATTGGAGGCACAATGCTGGCACTATTATTTATTGGAGGCACAATGCTGGCACTATTATTTATTGGAGGTACAGTGTAGGCACCTTTCATTTGGGTAAAATCAGCAAAAATATTAAGGTCAGGAGAGTTTTTTTTTCTATTGTAGAAGCAGTGTTATTTATTTGATGCACCATGCTGGCACTATTATTTATTGAAGGCACAATGCTGGCACTATTGCTTATTGGAGGCACAATGCTGGCACTAATATTTATTGGATGCACTGTACTGGCACCTTTGTAAAATCCTCCCCTCCCCTATGTAAAGTACAAGGGTAAGGCTGCCGGACACAATCACTGTGAGCGGCAGCCTCTAAACAGTGAGTGGTGATGGTCAGTGGCGTAGCTACTATAGAGGCTGGGAAAACAGTTGCTATGGGGCCCGTGTAGGAGGGGGGCCCAGCAAAGAAGGTAAGAGCCAGTGTCCTTCTGCTTAACCCCTTATGTACTGCAGTGTGTAAGTGACCCAGTGTTCACTGCTGCAACACAAAAAAGGGTTAACAAGCAGAAGACA
This sequence comes from Dendropsophus ebraccatus, assembly GCF_027789765.1. Classification (NCBI taxonomy): domain Eukaryota; kingdom Metazoa; phylum Chordata; class Amphibia; order Anura; family Hylidae; genus Dendropsophus; species Dendropsophus ebraccatus. The sequence goes on along the minus strand of NC_091459.1, from coordinate 77,769,602 downwards.
AAGAGATCTCCTCTGACCTCTGTTCTTTAGCTGCGGCCATCATGCAGAGGTCAGGGGTTATCAGTGCCTAAGCAGTAAGCAGATATATCTTTGTCTTTTGAACATTGGGTCACTTACACACTGCAGTACATATGAAGTCTTCTCCCTCCTGCTCCTAATGGGCCCTTACAGGTATAAACAGTGGGCTGTCATAGCAAGCAGCCATTGTCTCTCTGCCCTGCCAGTCACTCTTGTGGCTGCAGCCAGGATTCTGCCTCTGGCCACAAGAGATCTTATTTTATGGCCACATCACTGAGCATGTACTGTGTATATATATATATATATATATATATATATATATATGCGCAGTGCTTTGTGTTGTGCGTAGGGGAGGGAGGCCCTGTGAATCCTAGCTACGTTCCTGGTGATGGCTGTCATCAATCTCTCAGCTAGAACCATTACCAGTGGCTGTGTTGAGGCTGTTGCACACAGCGATTGCGTTAGGCAGCTTCCCCTGTGTACTGTATATGGGTGGGTTCACACTACGGAATTCTCGCGGATAAACTCTGCGGAATTCCGTCGGCTGTCCGTGCGCACGGTCACGCACCTTTCCGCCGGCTCCATAGACACCATTCTATGGGCCGGGGTATTCACTTCTTTCGGCGGATAGCGGAATACGCCGGCCCATAGAATGGTGTCTATGGAGCCGGCGGAAAGGCGCGCGGCCGTGCACGTGGGAAGCCAACAGAATTCCGAGGAGTTTACCCGCGAGAATTCCGTAGTGTGAACCCACCCTATAAGAATATAAAATGGGACCCTGCTCTGTATAGCACTGTGCAGAGCAGGGGATCCGCAACTGTTGGGCTTAGACAATCCTGCAGTTCCCAACACAACCATTGGTGAAAGCAGAGGGGTCAGTGCTGCTGCCACTAAAGTGTATATGTATAATAAAAACAATAATTTTATTTATAATGAATTTATATTAGAAAGCGATAAACCTTTATTTAAACATATATATTGGACTCTCAAGAGTGCCCTTTTACCCATTTGTTGCCCATAGAAACCAGGGCTCAGTTTAGCAGCTTTGAGCTGCCTGGTTGTTGAGGACAACCATGACAGTTTTGATAAATCTTCCCCATATGAATAGATGTCTATTGCAGCCAGTCAGAACATTGCTTTCAGATTCTAACCCTAGTGACCTGACAACTGCTGCCATCTGACCGGCCTCATAAACCAGTAGTCACCGGTCTGTCTCCATGGCGCTCATAGACAGCGGGCTGTAGGGAGCCGCCCCGCACACCTGAGCACAGGCCCCGCCCCTCACCCAGCCGCCCGTCACACCCGCTGCTCGGTGCACTGGGGAGGAGCGCGGGAGCTGCCGGAGGACAACACGGGCAGCAGCAGCCGAGGAAACGCGTCCCTGCGCGGGGAGCAGGTAAGTGGACGGGCAGATCCATGGCTGTTGTGTCTGCACAGGGGCTCAGGTGAAGGCGTGGGCGGACCAGTAGCTGCCTGCGGTCCGGGGGGCAGATAGTAGCTGCCTGCGGTCCGGGGGGCAGATAGTAGCTGCCTGCGCTCATGGGGGGCACATAGTAGCTGCCTGCGCTCATGGGGGGCACATAGTAGCTGCCTGCGCTCATGGGGGGCACATAGTAGCTGCCTGCGCTCATGGGGGGCACATAGTAGCTGCCTGCGCTCATGGGGGGCACATAGTAGCTGCCTGCGCTCATGGGGGGCACATAGTAGCTGCCTGCGCTCATGGGGGGCACATAGTAGCTGCCTGCGCTCATGGGGGGCACATAGTAGCTGCCTGCGCTCATGGGGGGCACATAGTAGCTGCCTGCGCTCATGGGGGGCACATAGTAGCTGCCTGCGCTCATGGGGGGCACATAGTAGCTGCCTGCGCTCATGGGGGGCACATAGTAGCTGCCTGCGCTCATGGGGGGCACATAGTAGCTGCCTGCGGACTACCATAGGATGGATCCCATAGATATGAGAACAAGCCCTTAGATAGTAGTGACCCTCTATAGCTGATGGCTGCCCCCCCATGTGATGTGTAGCACCTCAGACGGAAAGGAGCGTGTAAGAACCTCCTGCACTTTCATTACACACTTGTAACAGGTGAACTCTGGGCTCCAAAAGTTACATCGTAAATGCTCACACGTTACCTAATATGAAGGAACCCTAGTTATGGAGACTCCATTGATGGCAGTGGGAGGAAACAAGTAACATTACCGGGTAGCTATAAAATGAGACATTGGGAAAATATGTGTTTTATGAGTCCTCTCCCCTTGAGTTCAATGGAGATGGTTAAAAGGGTTATAACCTAGGTTTATGGTGTCGGAAAACAATTATTTTTGCCTGTGTGAAAAGTTACCATGTCTGGAAGCCACTAGGGGTATAAGGTGGGTTCAGTCGGATACATGAGGGTATAAGGTGGGTTCAGTCGGATACATGAGGGTATAAGGTGGGTTCAGTCGGATACATGAGGGTATAAGGTGGGTTCAGTCGGATACTTTTGGCAAGCAGTAGAGAAATGTCAAACCTTTTGATTGGTGGGATTCCCAGCACCCAGACCCTGACCTATCACTAGAATAGTCTAGGAGAAGAACTTGGCTAAACACTTCTCTCTCTGTGTTGCAGAAGATGGGCTTCATAGACTTCTATAGAATCCATCTCCTGCAGCAATGACTGAGGCAGGGAAGGACGCACCTAGATGAGCACCTCTCCTGTCTCGTTCTAGTATCCAGCCCCTTTGACGTGTCTATGAGACATCTTACACCTGCTGCTAAAGGTGTGTCACAAGCAGCTTTAGATTTTTGACAGTACCACCGAGGGAAATGTTTTCTCCTCAGACGTGACGTTAGAAGGGAGAGGCAGGATACAGCTTGCTAGTTACAGCTGTAAGATATGGTTATCAATGTCTAATGACCGTATTTCCCCATACACAGGGAAAATGTTCCGGTTGAGACATGGGGCTGGGCTTGTGCATGCTTGAGGCTCTGTTCACACTGCTGTCATGCCTTCTGTCACAGTGAGAACCATGATGGCATTGCTGGACCCACTGAATGAAAGACCCTTACTGTGCCTGAAAGACCCCATTGACTTATAATGGAGTGTGGCCTGGTGTTGGTGACAGGAAGAATTGCACAGCATGCTTTTTTTCCCCCCCTGTCAAATCTGCCAGTGGAGTCTCTGATAAATGTGGCCAGGTCTCTATAGGTGCGTGCACCTTTTTTAACTCAGTCGAACAATTGTTCAGCTGATGGTTCTCTCTCCCATCCTCCACATACACAGGGAATTTCTTGAGTTCTCTATGGGAAGACTGGGTTAAAGGGGTTATCCAGTGTTACAAAAACATGGCCACTTTTGCCCCTCTCTTGTCTCCAAATTGGGTGGGGTTTGAAACTCACTTCCATTGAAGTAAATGAAGCTTAATTAAAAACCGCACCTGAACCGGAGACAAGAGTGGGGCAAATGTGGCCATGTTTTTGTAGCGCTGGATAACCCCTTAGGGTACAAACACACACACCGTATACGCAGCTTATTTACTGCTGCGATACACAGCAGAATAGATCTATATAACTGAAAACAGCATCAGATCTGCTGCATATACGGTGTGTGTGTTTGTACCCTTAAGGTACATTCACACAGGACGACTCGCAGTGGAAATCTCGCTGAAGTTTTGCAGCGAGATCCGCTATGAGCTAAGGTCCTGGCAGGTCCCTGTGCCTACATACGCGCTGCGAGTATGTAATTCAGACGCCCCCTTAATCGGCTCCCGCTGTGTATACATTACCTGTCTTCTTGCCGCACAGGGTCCTGGCTTCCTGCTCTCCTGCCCAGCCAATCAGTGGCTGCAGCTGAGCAGGAAAGCAGGAAGCCGGCACTTGGTGAAACCAGGAGATGGGTAATGTATACACACAGCGGGAGCCGGTTAAGGGGGTGGCTGAATTGCATACTCGCATCGGTCTTTCAGCACCTTACCTCGTAGCGGATCTCACTGCAAAACTTGCAGCAAGATTTCTGCTGCAAGTCGTCCTGTGTGAACTTGCCTTTAAAGCGTAACTGTCCTTGACACGGAAATCCTGCTTCTTCTGAAGTCAGGGGGAGCTAGGAAAACAGCTTTTTCAGTACAGAAGGAAACTTGTAAAATCGCTTGTATTATAGATATTGTTTTCAGAAGAAACGCTTTAAAGTGTCACTGTCTTTTATATGTTCTTGGCTCTCAGCTGCCCACTAATCTCGCTCCTTTCCCCTCCCCCCTCCCCTCTTCATAGAACAGACAGATCCGACTGATGAAAAAAACTGTCGAAATTCCCTGATTCTGAGCAGTGGATGACAGAAAGGAGAGGAGGTTAGGACCTGGGAAAAGGCTTTTTACATGCAGATAATGGCATATTTGCCTAATAACAAACCTAATTACAAAGTTTCTTAAAATCGCCTGGACTATTGATTTCTGCAAAACAAAAATTGACTCTATAACCTCTTAAGGACATATGACGTACCCGTACGTCATATGTCCTCATTAGCACTTCAAAGCGCCGCGGTCCCGGGTGCTGCGTGTAGCCCGGGACCGCCGCTATTAGCGGGCACGGTCTGATCGCCGTGCCCGCTAATTAGCTAATCGGAGGCAGCTGTCAAAGTTGACAGCTGCCTCCGATTACCGGAGGCAACCTTTCCCTGGTGTCTAGTGGGGGAGATCGCTCCTCCGGGACGTTGTCCCGGAGGAGCGATCTCCGTTACTGATGCTGGCCGGGGACTCGTCCAAGATGGCGCCGTCCTTGGCTCGGCACTCGTTTACTTCCGGCTGCAGCAGCCGAAAGTAAACGAGTGCCTATCTCATTGATCTCTGCAGCAGATTGTGTTGTTTATAGTAAAAAGCCCCCTCCCCCAATAAAAGTCTTAATCACCCCCCTTTGCCCAGGTTTTAAATAAAAGTAAACAAATAAATAAATAAACATGTTTGGTATCGCCGCGCGCGTAATCGCTCGACCTATTAATTAATCACATTCCTGATCTCGTACGGTAAACGGCGTCAGCGCAAAAAAATCCCAAAGTGCAAAATTGCGAATTTTTGGTCGCGTCAAATCCAGAAAAAATGTAATAAAAAGCGATCAAAAAGTCGTATGTGCGCAATCAAGGTACCGATAGAAAGAACGAACACATTATGGCGCAAAAAAATGACACCTCACACAGCCCCATAGACCAAAGGATAAAAGCGCTATAAGCATGGGAATGGAGCGATTTTAAGGAACGTATATTTATTAACAATGGTTTGAATTTTTTATAGGCCATCAGATACAATATAAGTCATACATGTTATATATCGTTTTAATCGTAACGACTTGAGGAACATGCATAACAAGTCAGTTTTACCCCAGGGCGAATGGCGTAAAAACACAGTTCCCCCAAATAAAAGAAATGCGTTTTTTTTTTTTTCAATTTCACCACACTTTGAATTTTTTTCTGGTTTCGTAGTGTACTTAATGCAAAAATTCAGTCTGCCACTGCAAAGTACAATTAGTGACGCAAAAAATAAGGGCTCATATGGGTTTCTAGGTGGAAAAATGCAAGTGCTATGGCCTTTTAAACACAAGGAGGAAAAACCGAAAACGCAAAAACGAAAATGGGCCCCGTCCTTAAGGGGTTAAAGGGGTACTCCAGTGGGGGGGGCACTTTTTTGCTGGGACCGGGGTGGAGGTGGCTGAGGGAAAAGATGTCCACTCACCTCCCCGGTTCCAGCGGCGGGTCCCGCATCGTGGCGCTCCGGTTCCCGGACGCTTCCTGGTTCTCTGACGTGGGCCTGAGACAATACGTCTCAGGTCCGCTCAGCCAGTCAGTGACAGAGGCGGGATCTGAGCGGACTTGAAACGGATCCTGCCTCCTTCACTGACTGGCTGAGCGGACCTGAGACGACATGATTTATGCAAAGCATACGTTGTGTGAACCTGGCCGTCTTTATGAACCCTACTTCCAGAACTGAAGACTGGGCAAAATGCCGGAGGCACATAACACTTGTAAGTAGTTGTGCTTCCTTAAAGGGGTACCGTATTTTTCGGACTATAAGGCGCACCGGACTATAAGGCGCACCTTCAATTTTAGCCTGCTAAGCCATCTAGGTTCATATATAAGGCGCAACGGACTATAAGGCGCACCGCATTATAGTGTATAAGTTTGAACGAACGAAAAACGTAAGTCACCTGCTGATCACAGTACTTACTGAGGCTCCTTACTATGTCACCTGCTGATCACAGTACTGTATTTACTGAAGCTCCTTACTATGTTACAGTACTGAGGCTCCTAACTATGGTGGCCGTAATGCACCATGCAGGATAGGCAGAATTCTGCCAGCGAGTCCCGTTGGCAGAATTCTGCATGGAGCATTGTTGCCACCATAGTTAGGAGCTTCAGTACAGTACAGTGTTGCTCTATAACCTCCAGCCACTAAGTGGCGCTATCAAGCCTATGCCTGAGCCTGTATCCAGGCTGCGGAGAGCGGTACAGCGCTACAACGGGAGAGCGGGACAGCAGGACAGGCCTGCGGAGCCATGGGCCGGTAGTCTAGGTAAGGGAGCGCTCCGCTGTGCTGTGTGGAGGGGAGATGTGAGCTCAGCAGCCTATCTGTGCCATGGAGGCCGGAGCTGTCCCGGTCCATATATAAGGCGCACTGGACTATAAGGCGCACTTACAATTTCTTAGAAAATCATAGTATCTTAAGTGCGCCTTATAGTCCGAAAAATACGGTAGCACATCTCAGATAAACAATATCTCTGTTAAGGAAACTGTTTGAGTTGTGATTCAGGTTCTTTGATTGATTGGTGCAGGTCCCAGACACTTACAACAAATGCTGTGACTATACCATCATTGTCCAAGATGGAGAAACCCCTTTAGAATGACCACATTGGTCACCCTGAGAGCTACAGCAGAGGTACAGCTCCTCTCCAGCTTTATGGTGCGTTTACACAGGCAGATTTATCTGACAGATTTTGGAAGACAAAGCCAGGAATGGATTTGAAAAGAAGAGAAATCTCAGTCTTTTCTTTATGACCCGTTCCCTGTTTATAGTCTGTTCCTGGCTTTGGCTTAAAAAATCTGTCAGATAAATCTGTCTGTGTAAACGCACCATGAGCCTTGTAAATGACAGAGCATGAGGCACCTCTCTATTTGGCAGCTTTTACTGATTTTTCTTTTTCTTTTTGTGAATTCAGTAGTACAGTGGTGCCTTGGATTACGAGTATAATTCGTTCCGGGACCGTGCTTGTAATCCAAATCCAGTCTTAAACCAAAGCAAATTTTCCCATAAGAAATCATAGAAATGCAGACAATTGGTTCCACACCCCAAATATAATTTATTATTTTGAATGACATGTAAAACAAATGAAACAAACATATAGAAACAGCAGAATATGTGATATTATAAGCTACTGTACAGTAATGGAGAGGATGGGAAACACAAGGGCTGGCAAAGACTGCAGGGATTATGAAGGAAAGAGCAGGGCAGATGTGGGCACATACATGCAGCTCTCTGTCCGGGGAGAGAGGGGTTACAGCTATGGAGAGATTACCTCCACAGTCCTGTCCTCTGATGTAAGCCCCAGCCTGAAGTGGATCTGCTATGATATGGAAGGTGAGGGAGACTTCCTGGGTCAGAGTACAGTGCTGTAGACCTTGCTGTGCAGACCATGCCCCTTCTCCACTTGCGCTCCCACCCAGTACAGGGAGCTCTTAAACCAAAACAATTCTCCTAAACGAAGTCACAATTTAGAAAAAATGTGAGCTCCTAAACCAAGGTACCACTGTACATCAATACCTTACAATACAATACAATCAATACATTACCTACTAGATTCAGCAACAGGAAACATTCTAGTGAGCAGGGACATAGTGTTAAAAGAAGCTTGATGGATTGTGTTATTTCAGCCACTACCATTCTTGTGGTGCAGGTTTTTCTACTGACACGTCATGCACAAGGTAGTATGTCCCTTCATAGGCATTCTAGTGAGATTTCCATATCACCAGTATACAGGCAAGATAGGCTGATGACCTTAGGGTTCGTTTACACACAGATACATCTGACAGATTTTTTAAGCCAGAGCCAGGAACAGACTATAAACAGAAAACAGGTCATAAAGGAAAGATTGAGATTTCTCCTTTTATCAAATCCATTTCTGGCTTTGGCTTCAAAAATCTGTCAGATATCTGTGCGTGTAAAAAGACCCTAGTAAGCAGGGTTCAGGTGAAAGTATTCAACTTACTTCACAAATGCATAAGTCTTCAATGTCGTTATAACTTTCAAAATCTAAATCAACAGTAGATGTGAAATAAAGCAAGTTTGCAGTATACATTCATTATTTTTGTTATCGTGCCGTAAAACAAAGCTATACTTACTTATATCCAGGTCCAGTCTCCTGAAGGCAGATTTTCCGACTTGTACTGGTTGTAAAAAAACAGACTAAACACAGGAATTCCGACCACTACGGAGAGTCACAGCTCAATGTGTCTGTAAATCACATGACTGCCTTCTCTCTGTGAGCGCTCAGATAGCCTGGGAAACATGGGACTTCTTGTTTTCTGAATTTTTTTTTCCTGTATTTTGAAAAAAAGTCAGGAAAACAAGTGGTGTTTTTTCGTAACTAAAAAAAAACAAAACTAAGTTGCAAACCTGCTTTATATTTCTACATCTATTTTTGGTTTAGATTTTGAAAGTTATAATGACATTTACACTTTAAGGGGGAGATTTATCAAACATGGTGTAAAGTGAAACTGGCTCAGTTGCCCCTAGCAACCAATCAGATTCCACCTTTCATTTTCCAAAGAGTCTATGAGGAATGAAAAGTGGAATCTGATTGGTTGCTAGGGGCAACTGAGCCAGTTTCACTTTACACCATGTTTAATAAATTCCCCTAAAAGTCTAAACACATAAGGGACATTTATCATTGCTTTAGCAGTTTTTTTTTTTTGTCTAATAAGGAGATTTTGTGCACTTCATAAAAATCTGTGCAGGATTTATTAAGGGTTTTGGCTATTTTCCATCAGTTTCCACTACCTGCACCTTGTTTCAATCTTTGCACTGGGAAGGGGCGGGATTTTTTATTAACTTTTTTCAGTAGATTTATCATGTGCAAATTTTCAGTTTTTGCTCAAAATCCTACCCTAGTGTAGCTTTTTAACGATGCATCTAATGATTTTTGCGCAACAACCATAACATTTTGCACAGCCTATACAAAGCTCCTTCTGCTCAAAACAATTGTGCAGATGATGCACTGATGGGACAGCGCCATCTACTGTCAGTTCAATGTAAGAACTGTACTGTATTTCCCAACATGTGGAAGCAGCTGTGTATCTCAGTATGATAAAAAAAAAGAAAAAAAGATCTGCACACTTTAATAGATTATGTCAAAAAAACAGTGAAGTGATAACATTATGACCTGGAAGGACATATATTCTGGCCTAGGCTATTTTATCACCCCCAGTATAGAATATATCCCCTGGGGTATACTGTGGCCTGGGCCAGAAGTGAAAACATTATGGCCTGGAGAGACATAGCATGGCCTAGGCTGTTTTACACCCCAGGCAGTGGTGTAGCTATAGGGGTCGCAGACCAGGCCCGAAGGTACCACTTTCTATCACTCCGCAGTTCTCCCCAATTGGCTGTGATAATGACCGCCGCTTTGGGAGAACTGCACTAAGCAGGCCCTCTCTCCCTCCATGCCCGGACTAACAATCTGGCAGAACGGTGGGCTGCCCAGATTGCCAGTTCATAGAGGGGCCATCTGGGTTGTAAAGGTAAATGCTGCATATTAAAAAAAGGCACAGACACCCTCCCTCCCAGGTCCCCCTGCTTTCTAAGCAGATGCTGAGGGCCCTGCCAGACACTTGCACTGACTGTGTGCACCAGCAGCAGCAGGACTCGCTATGCGCTGACAGCCCAGAGGAGGAGGAACATGAAATCTGCTGCATACTGTTTACTGTGGCTAAAAATTTTGCAGCAGGGCCCATCAGCCTTTAGCCCTGACCCGAGGTATAGAGTTTATCCTGCGGGGTATACTTCATCTGGTTCAACATTAGAAGGCTATATTCTGACCTGGATGGGTATAGTTTGGCCTAGGCTATTTTATACCTCAGACTAAAATAAATGCTGCCTAATAATATTTATACAGAGACCTTTATCAGCATATTTTAGAAGTTTATTTCTTGTAGTGGTTCTGTAGCGTTTCTCATTGCACCGCTAAGTGTGAGTGAGATCCCAGGACAATTTTGACCTACTAACTCAGATACAACTGTCTAGTGTAGACATATCAAATAATTCAATATTTCTCTCTGGACAAGAGTAAAATCATAAGTAGAAAAGCTGGAAGCGATTGTATGTAAATTCTGACCATGGCTGTTGTATGTGTAAGCTGAGGATGTCTAGCTATACAGGTGTGGCTGAATGATTAGCAATGCCTCACATATGGGGAACTTGAGCCCTGCATTGTTGAATGTGCAAATGATTTCTATTAGCATCAACTTGTGCCACATATACAAGAGATGACCTGAGGAGTGGTGCTGACAGTACTACTGTACCCGGTAGTGATGGGCATTGTTGTCCCCCCATAGCTGCATGTAGTGAGATGGAGGAATATACAGAGAATTCTGAAATCGGCAGCATAATGTGTGATATAGTGTTGTTATAGGCCCTATTACATGGAACGATTATCAGCCAATAATCGCCCTGTGTTATAGAATACAATGATCAGCGACATTAACGATGTCGAAACTTATCATCAACTATGAAGATCTGCATTTAAAACATAACTTTTAATTATCTTTATTATAAAATGTGCGATAGTGTAAGGTTAAAAACAGATGGTGTAACTAATGCCTTTTACCACTGTTCATAGATATATAATATGCTTAATTGGCCTATATATTCCAGAAAGGCAGCTCTAATAACACTTTGCGATCACACAATATCCAAGTGATTCATATACTGAGTAGATCAAGCCGTTATGGGTGTCTAGGGAACAAACCATTCCTGACCCTCAGCCCAATGGACGCTGTATAACAAGCCAACAGTCAATCGGTGTTAGTGCATGACGTTAGTGGGTAAATACCCTTTTGGGATACCGACCTTGCCGCACCAGATCGCTCGTTGTTTACAATGACTATACTGTGCTACTTTATTGTAACTTGTTTGGATACAAACGGTGATCGCTGTAGTTACGTTTAGACATAGCGAGTAGGCAGTGCAGCTGTACAACAGCAATGGGAAGCAGTCCCCTTGTAATGCCACTGCACTGCACGGTCAGAATACTCTCTATGAACCAGTGTATTGCTGCTATTGACACAGCCTAATAGTGTGGTATATATCGCTGCCAATACTGGTAGTCCATTTAATAGTGTACAGACATCGCTATGATTGCGGTTCTGGTCATGCCCGGCAAAGCGGCCACCAATGCTGGGTAATTGCAAGACCAGTAATACCGCTAATTTTCACGACTCACATAGCAGCGATATGCTACCGTCGCTTCGTGGAACAGGAGCAGTGGCAGCAGACCACTGCTGTATGCTATGGGCTGCCCGGACGATCAGCGATCACCCAGGCAGCCCCCCTTCCCCCCTGAACTCACCCGCTATTAAACACGGCAGCAAGTGGGGAACAAGGAGCAAACAAGTGCTGACAGCGCTCGTTTGCTCCTCACAGTCGCCCCGTGGAATAGGGGCTTTAGAGTTGAGCAAACTTCGAAAGCGATCAGATTAGTCCAAATCCGAACGTGCGGCATTTAATTAGCAGTGGCTGGGTGGGAATATACAGCCAATATTTTACATTGAGGGATGTATATACCTAATTCACACCCCCTGGCTGTATAATCACGCCCCTCAGCGCCTAAATTCCTACAATAGAAATTACGGTCTCTGAAGCGAGTGAATGTATGTCTATCAGGTTTAAAGAGGTAATGCGGCCCAAAACAATTATTCACAAAATAACACACATTACAAAGTTATACAACTTTGTAATGTATGTTATGTATGTGAATGCCCCCCCCCCCCCCCCCCCACACACACACACACACACACGCTAGACCCAGAAGTGTGGTGCATTATACTCACCGCATCTCGTGTCGACCCCGTCCACCATCTTGGGACAATGACGTAGTCTTCGGGAGGCCAGCCGAACCGCTCCATCCGTCCCTCATGCCGGCCGCCCCCTGCCGCGTCATCAGCAGCTCAGATGCGATTGGCTGAGCATAACTGTGCTCAGCCAATCGCGGCTGAGCACAGTTATGATGTGGCAGAGGGGGGCCGGCATGAGGGACGGATGGAGCTGTTCCGCCGGCCTCCCAAAGACTGTCATTGTCCCAAGATGGCGGATGGGGGTCAACACGAGATGCGGTGAGTATAATGCACCACACTTCTGGGTCTAGCATGGGTGGGGGGAAACACAGGGAAGGGGGCCATTCACATAACCTACATTACAAAGCTGTATAACTTTGTAATGAGTGTTATTTTGTGAATAATTGTTTAGCGCCGCACTACCCCTTTAAGAGGAGAGAAGTCTGCTACCAGACCAAGTGTTTATATTTTTTTTAAAAATGGATCAAAGTGATCTGTTTCTCTGTTTTACACTCACCGGCCACTTTATTAGGTACACCATGCTAGTAACGGGTTGGACCCCCTTTTGCCTTCAGAACTGCCTCAATTCTTCGTGGCATAGATTCAACAAGGTGCTGGAAGCATTCCTCAGAGATTTTGGTCCATATTGACATGATGGCATCACACAGTTGCCGCAGATTTGTCAGCTGCACATCCATGATGCGAATCTCCCATTCCACCACATCCCAAAGATGCTCTATTGGATTGAGATCTGGTGACTGTGGAGGCCATTGGAGTATAGTGAACTCATTGTCATGTTCAAGCAGAAATAGAGACTCATCAGACCAGGCAACGTTTTTCCAATCTTCTACTGTCCAATTTCGATGAGGCTGTGCAAATTGTAGCCTCAGTTTCCTGTTCTTAGCTGAAAGGAGTGGCTCCCGGTGTGGTCTGCTGCTGTAGCCCATCTGCCTCAAAGTTCGACGTACTGTGTGTTCAGAGATGCTCTTCTGCCTACGTTGGTTGTAACGGTTGGCTATTTGAGTCACTGTTGCCTTTCTATCAGCTCGAACCAGTCTGACCATTCTCCTCTGACCTCTGGCATCAACAAAGCATTTCCGCCCACAGAACTGCCGCTCACTGGATGTTTTTTCTTTTTCGGACTATTCTCTGTAAACCCTAGAGATGGTTGTGCGTAAAAATCCCAGTAGATCAGCAGTTTCTGAAATACTCAGACCAGCCCTTCTGGCACCAACAACCATGCAACGTTCAAAGGCACTCAAATCACCTTTCTTTCCCATACTGATGCTCGGTTTGAACTGCAGGAGATTGTCTTGACCATGTCTACATGCCTAAATGCACTGAGTTGCCGCCATGTGATTGGCTGATTAGAAATTAAGTGGTAACGTGCAGTTGGACAGGTGTACCTAATAAAGTGGCCGGTGAGTGTATGTTCATTATTATTTAGGGTTAGCTCAAAAATGTGTAACTTAAATGCTGAAATATATGGTTGTGGTTAACCCCCCTAACCCCAATAATATCTATAGATTTGTATATGCATTAGGCTGTCACCACCTCTCCGTCCTTCCTCCCCACCCTCCTCATCATTAGGAATGCTCCAGGCAGATTGCTTCCTATTCCCCACCTGTGTATATTGAACATGGTCTGGATCGTTAATACACCTGTGCAAAGCTCAAACAGCTGTAAATGTTCCTGGATCATTCCTAATGATGAGGAGGGTGGGGAGGAAGGACAGAGAGGTGGTGCCAGCCTAATGCATATACAAATGTAAGCCTCGGTCGTTAGACACAGCGCTGCAGGTTTAAAAGTTGTTTTTATGCCAATAACTGCATCCCCTTCCAAATGGACCCCAGGACAGATCTTGGATTAAAAGCAGCTATCCGAAGGTACAAGTGGTTTGGGGGGGGGGGGGGGGGGGGGGACAGATTTTGGGTACAGTGTCACTTTAAGGTTCTTGCAGAAGTATGGCTTCCTAGCTACTGCACTGAAGAGGCTTCTGATATGGGAAAGCTTTTTGGACAAGCGCATTGCTGATGCCAGTCGATTCTCCTGCCATCAAGTTTAAATGTCTGGCAGGAAACTCGTTCAGGATCTAAGATATTCTTTTCTTCGTGTTAGATGATGCGTTTGTGTAGCGTGTGTTAGGAAGATTAAGTATACTTGCTGACATTTGAATAAAGCTTCCAGGGAGGCAAATCTGTAAGACTGGCTTGGTGACAGATTGTTTGTACATGGTACTGAGACTGCCTGCAGTGTGTGTGTGTGTGTGTGTGTGTGTGTGTGTGTGTGTGTGTGTGTGTGTGTGTGTGTGTGTGTGTGATAAATTAAAAAAATTATGTATCTGTCTACACATAAATTTTATTTATTTATTTTTTTCAATATAGTTTAAAGGGAACCAATCACGCTAAAAACGGCCATAAAGCTAATGAAATGTGCTGGTACATCACCCAGCACGCTTCCCAAACGTACCCTTGTAGCCTGGTTCCCATGTACATCTTAACTGCAATATTAGTTTAATAATCTCCCATGCTGTATTTAAATTACCAGCTAAGTAGTCATGTGGGTCTGTGGCTGGGTCAGCTAGTCACGGTCCTGGGCGGGTTTCGGCGCTGTAATAACGTCCCTCTGGGTGTGTTAGAAAGCGCTGCATGCTGACATCATCCGGGGGCCGGCATTGCCCGTCGGACACGCCAACGTCTTTACTATGCTTCACATGCGCAGTACAGCAGGAGAAGACGCTGCTGTATTGCGCCTGCGCGGCGTAGTACATGGCAAGAAAAACATTGGCAATGAAGCCTTTTAGTGCTAATAGCGTAGCACAGCCCAGACTATCGGCTATATTTAGGTAAACAAACACAATAAAACCCTTAGGCTCCGAACACAGCCTGAGAGTATGTTCATGTTCAGACCGAGGAATCTGCGCAGAGACGTTCCGTTGGATTCCCTTGCTCGCCACCGCTTACGACTGTTTGCATCTCTGCCCATGCCCAAGACTCCATTCCATGGTCAGGTGGATTCCGCCGTCCGTCCAAAGAATTAACCTGTTCGTTCTTTGGACGGACGACTGAATCCGCCTGACCATAGAATGGAGTATATGGCACAGGCGAAGATGTGCACGCCCATGAGTGATGGCGAGCAATGGAATCTGCCAGAACCTCTCTGTGCAGATTCCTCAGCCTGAACATACCCAAAGGGTTCATGTGCTTGTTTTGTGTAGAGGTGTAATCGGGCTGCTATAGAGGCTTCTACTGCAATTGCATGTGGTGCCTTTTTCTTTTTAAAAAAAAATAGAAAGAATATGGAGCCAATAGAGCCTGTACACACTGAGGAACCGTACAGTCTGACACTGGGCTCTGCTGTGTGCCTAAAACCTATGTGAATTGCTGATGTCTTGTGTCTCTCTTTTTAGCCTCACTGATCGTTATTGGAAAAATAACTTTCGGCTGTTTGTACAGATGCAAAATGTGTCCGTACTATGCTAGTGTGAACCCAGTTTTTAGGTCTGATACACCACCTACTTTTTTGGGCTGTACCAGCCACTGGCATAAAGTGTGGGGCTCTCCTGAATAACCACTGACAGATGATGTTGGTGGAGATGGGGATCGGCAGTGATGAAAAATCGCCGCCCGATCTCTTTGTTCTGGGAAAGATAAGCCACATTGAACGCTCCTTGGCTGTGGCTTACCACTACCCATAGAGAACACTCAGCTGTTCCAAACGCTCCTGTGTATGAGGAGAATGGGTGCCAGATGGAAGAGATAACTGACGGCCATACTATCGTTCAGCTGTCAGTTATTGAAGGTATATGGCCACCTTTAGAGAGATTGGGGAGTATTGTAACTTACAGATTTTATTCTGTCAATGGCATACTTTTCTGTAAAAGCTCTTAAAGGGGGTTAGATGTCTTATGATCATTCCTCATGGTATTTGAAATAATTGTATTATTTTTCCAGCAGGAGGATGAGCCCACATTTCTGCCATGCAATCTGACCTAGTCTTCATGAGTGTTTCTGTGACGGAGAACACATCTGGCCTGGACACAATGAATGGACATGAGGTGCCGTTGACAGACTCGTCGGGCCTTGAACCCAGCTGTTTACTGGTTTTGATAATATCTGGCAAAGTGGTCCTGAACATATTTATATTTGGGGCAAGAGCTAGGAATGTAAGCGCCAACCTAGTGGGCTACTGCTGCATCTCTCTTGCTATTGTAGACTTTATGCTGCTGTTTGCCATTGCTGCCATCCACTACTTCCAGGATTTTACAGTATTGGGCTTCAGGTTCACCAGTTACCACATTTGTCTGTTTACACAGATTATATCTCATACCTATGGTATCCTGCACTTGCCATTTTTCTTGGCATCTGGCCTAGATTACTATTTGACTGTTGTCAAGTCTATACATAGCCCATGTGGTTACTCAGGACTTGTATATGCAGCTTGTGTTCTTCTTTTATGGACTGGAGCCTTTGCCTATGTTCTTCTGTCTCCAATAGGATCTCCAGAGTTGGACACCGGACAGTCTACCTATCACTGCAATTTGTACATTAGCAGTCAAAGTTTTTACTTATCCACATTTTTAGTCTGTACTGTTTTTCTGGCCCTTGCTTTTTTTTGTTCTGAAATAGTGACTATCTTAAAGTCACTGAAAGTGACCACATATGCCAAGAACACTGTGGTACTGTTTTCTTTCCCACAAGGAGATATATGGCCTGTCCAAGGAAGAAAACGCTTCGTGGCTGCTCTTTTGTTCTCCTTTTTGGGCACGTGGGCTCCGTTTGTTGTTCTCCAGATAATTTTATTGGTTTTGTGTGCACATATACCAGGATACATGGATTTGAATGTTCCTTGGCTATATTTCATGAACAGTTTCCTAATAGGAGTGTCTTTTGGACTTACATATCCTGATCTTCAAATGACAGAAAAGACTTTTTCTAGAGACCCTTTTATTGGCTGGAAATACTGTATTCTGCCTTTTATGAATTCTGGCCAAATCAAAGCAATGTCTCTCCTAGATGAGCTTCCTTCAGTGATGATTGTTTAATGCTTTCTTCGTATGTAAAGCTACTCAGGTTGTATAAAATAAAGTATCTATTTGTAAAATAGCCTGCATGTTAGTCTCAGCTTCTATACCTTTAGGGTCAGTTCGCACGTACAGACTCGCAGCGTAAATCTCGCTGCGAGTCTGTCAGGTCCTGGCAGATCACTGTCACTACATACTCGCAGCTGTCTGAACGACCGCTGCGTGTATGTAATTCTGCCGGCCCCTTAACCCCTTCTGCTACTGCCCAGCTCCCGCTCTGTATACATTACCTCTCCCCGCTACACAGGGTCCTGGCGTCCTGCTCTCCCGCCCGGCTAATCAGTGTGTTGCCCAGCCGCAGCCACTGATTGGCCGGGCGGGAGAGCAGTATGTCGGGACCCCATGCAGCGAGGAGAGGTAATGAATACAGAGCAGGAGCCGGGGGGCAGCAGAAGGGGTTAAGGGGTGTCGGCAGAATTACATACACACAGCGGTCGTTCAGACAACTGCGAGTATGTAGTGAGAGTGAACTGCCAGGACCTGACAGACTTGCAGTGAGAGTTACGCTGCGAGTCTGTACGTGTGAACTGACCCTTAAGCATTCTCCATCAATGTACATCCTATGCTTTGTGCTTGCCCATAACCACTGGCTTCAGTATGTGTTTGTGTGTTTGGTGGGACATGAACTCATGGTCTCTCCTCAAGGTGATGTATTCTCTGCTAGAAGGAATGCTTTTAGTGAAAAATGCTTCTGTAAGGCTGGTATCGCACACAAAGTGGGAATTATCAAGTTAAATATGCCAATTTGGGGCTTTTCATAGGTTTTATGCCACATATAAAACATGGGCTGGGCTTAGGCTGGGTTCACATTTGCATTTTTGCAGTACGTTTTTTTTTTTATCCATAATGCTAAACAGCAGATGACGAAAAATATGCATTTGTGTACATCTGTTTTGATCCGTTCTTCCATTGACTTAATTTATAAAAAATAAGCATCATTTTTTTTTTTTTTTTTGTGCACACAAAAACGTGGTTGACTGTTTTTGCGTACCTTAAAAAATGCCATTTTATTTTTTTATTTATTTATTTTTTTAAATGGAAGTCAATGAAAAAACGGATGCACACAAATGCATTGCACTGCAAAATGTGCAATGTGAACCCAGCCTTATTGTAAAGGGGCATTGCATGTACACTATATACCAGTTTATGGCAGTAAAGTGTGGTACATTGTAACTGAAATCTACACTAGCTCCAGGCTGACAAAGATTTCAGTGTGTGATAAATGGACAATCACACATACGTGAGCCTCTTAAAAATATACTCCCACCTCAGGTTTAAAAAAAAAAAAAAAAAAAGACCTTTTCTTGACTGTCTGGCCTGTTTCTGAAACTTCCAAAAGTTTAAATGTTTTTGGATCTTAGTTCTGTATTTTGTGGTTGTACTTCCTGGTTG
Organism: Dendropsophus ebraccatus; assembly: GCF_027789765.1. Lineage (NCBI taxonomy): Eukaryota > Metazoa > Chordata > Amphibia > Anura > Hylidae > Dendropsophus > Dendropsophus ebraccatus. The sequence goes on along the minus strand of NC_091459.1, from coordinate 77,751,049 downwards.
AGCAGTTGCTTAGTATTTAAAAAAAAACAAAAAACCCAGGTTACACGACTTTCTCTCAGCGCTTCATCACAATCCTGCCTACTGCCCTCCTCCAACCCTTCTGCAAACTCCCTGCCTTAGCTGTTGCAGAACATCTCATGTCATTGTAGACTTTTGTACAATCAGTGAGGTTGCAGCACCTTCTACTTTATTCAGCACAAGACAGCATGTTGTAATCACGCCTCTCTTCCTAAGGCTAGATTCACACTAGACGTATCCGCAGTGGATTTCACTCTGCACGTTCGCAGTGACATCTGCTGCGGATACCTCACCTGTCACTTCCAATGTGATTACATACTTGTAGCAGGATGATAAAGTATGTAAGAGCCGGCCCCATTACATTACATGTTCCACAATCCGGCCGCATCTCAGGGTTCTGGCTCCCAGAGGTCCTGCACAACCAGTCAGTGACTATGGCGGGCCGTGCACTGACTACGTGGGACTGGGACTTACTTGCAGTGGGATGACAATCACATTGGAAGTGAGAGGAGACTTATCCGCAGCAGATTTTACTGCGAACGCGCATTGTGAAATCCCCTGCGGATATGTCCATTGTGAATCTAGCCTTAGGCTGCATTCACATATTCCGTGTTCTATGAAAAGAGGGAGGAGCTAGGGATCTGTAAACAATATTCCTTTTGTAGTTCTGCTGTTTTTTGTTTCCTGTCAGTCATAAATCACCCTAAAACCAGTACTATTACTGATTACACTATATTGTTATATATCTGGTGGTAGCATTATTTAGGTATAATACCCTTTTTATATACTTGGAGCAAAACGTGGTACTTAAGCCCCTTAATGACAAAGGACACAACCTATGGCATACATTTACGCCATTATCTACAGTGGCTCTATAAAGCAAGCTGAGGAGCTGAACTCACTTCATAGAGGGTAAGGTCCTCACAGTTAATTACTGCCCGCCATGATGGCATGGCTGCCATCATTAACCCTTTCAGTGCTGAGCTGTGCTCCTGTCACTGCCTAATAGGAACCCCAGCAGTGTCACACTGTGGGGTTCATAATCGTTTTACCTGACTGAAAGAAAAAAAATACACTGGGCATGCAATGACTAAAAGGCGCAAGCTTTTGCGCAAATATTTGCAACTTTTTTTCCCTCATGTGATGCACCGCCCCCCCCAACATCACTTCCCCTGCTCGTAGCTCAGAGGGGTGCTAACACTCGGTACCCCTGCCAATCAACTGTTTGGGTGAGCTGTGACTCCCTCACATGCACAATGGCTACAAGCAGTTGGTTTTGTGATGGTACCGGGTTATTGCTGCCCGCCTCCCATTCAAACGATTGTGTATAAGAAAAAACAGAGGACCACGCCTTGTGTGATACCAAAATAATGGTTGTGGGTTTTGCGGTGGAAAACCACTGTGCAATTGGACTCGCACCTTGTAGGCAGTATGAACACACCTGTCACCCACAATATAGGGATATAATGAAAAGAGGGTTTGTTCCTGTGATGACATTTTCTGTATAAGTTCAGGGATTGTCAGTACAGATTTGTTTTAAGTTAGACAGCCACACATTACACACACAGACAGTGGCAGTCACACAACAAGTGCACACATTAACATTAAGTGTCACTACTTTAATCATTAGAATACTTTTAAAAGTTAACACTAAAAATAGCTTTGTTAAATTGCAGGCAGCTTGGACAGCTTTGCTAGGGAACTATATTGTTTGTCAGCTGTAAGGTGTAATTGTCTGTTAACTGTGTAAACAGACCACATTTCTAACAAACCGGAAAATCTGCTTTTCAAGAAATCTATTGCTATAGTACTCTGAGAATGAGGAAGTGGTTTTTAGAAGAAAACCTTTTAAGCGACATTTAACCTTATTTAAAAAAAAAAAAAAATCACATACACACACCCAGAAGAAGAAGAAGAATTTTACTTGTGAACATACCCTTACAATGTGCAAGTTGTCCAGTGTTCTCCTGATAAGCAAATATTTCTAGAAATGGAAGTTTGGTGTTGAGGAGGGAAATCATCTAGGTGCCATCTAGCAAGTGCCAAATGAACACCTGGCATGTTAAAGAGAATCTGTACCCACAATCTGACCCCCCCCCCCCCCCAAACGGCTTGTACCTTCAGATAGCTGCTTTTAATCCAAGATCTGTCCGGGGGTCCGTTTGGCAGGTGATGCAGTTATTGTAAAAAGTTAATTCACAACAGAGCAAGTTTTTCATCTCCCCCCCCCCCCCCCCCCCCCATAATGCTGGTCTCTCTTGCACCATCAGCGTCCCAGGAAGGAGCACGTTGAGAATATTCGGGCCGTATCCTGGTAAGGTAATATAGAAAAAATGGAAATGGATCCCACAGCTCCGATAAAATGTAGAAAATTTATTGGAACATAAATAAAAAATAACAAAGTGATAAAAATCGAGCCGATGCATTTTGGGTATAACCCTTAATCATGGCCATGATTAAGGGTTATACCCGAAATGCGTCGCCTCAATTTTTATCACTTTATTTGTTATGTTCCAATAAATTTTCTACATTTTTCGGAGCTGTGGGATCAATTTGCATTTTTTCTATATTGTAAAAAAAACAACTTTTAAACTTGCAGACCTGTGTCAAATTTGGCGTGGCCTAGAGTGTCTATGCCCTAGACTTGCAACACCCCTCCGTCCCTCCTCCCCACCCTCCTCATCACTAGGAATGCCCCAGTGTTCACCTGTGTGAACACTGCACATGAGCTGAATCGTTAAGGCACCTGTTTAGTATTCAGGTGAGGAATAGGAAAAATCCTGCCCGGGGGCGTTCTCAGTGATAAGGAGGGCAGGGAGGCATTGCAATAGTATGGCAGACACACTGTAGGCCATGCCAATATGACACAGGGCTGCAAGTTTAAACTAACTGCAGGACAGATCTTGGATTAAAAGCAGCTATCTGAAGGTACAAGCGGTTTGGGGGGTCAGATTGTGGGTACAAAGTCGCCCTTTTGACTTAATATGATGTTTATTCGGCATGCTATGTTAATTTCCTAAACTATGTACTACTGTGCACCTGTAGATTTGAAATGTAACTTATTGATTTCTGCAAAGTGACATTTAAAGAAGTATAAATAGTACAAGCAATTTTAAGAAACTCTGTAATAGGTTTTATTAAGCAAAATAGTTTCCTTCTGTACTCAAAAGCTGTTTTCCTACCCCCTCCAGAAGAAGCAAGATGTGTTCTGTGTTTATTATGCTGTATGGAGGGGCCAAGAGGGATAAGTGAGCACAGAGAGGAGAAAAAGCAGCCCTGCACAGAACAACATCCTGCAATCAGGGCCGCAACCTGAAATGGCGCCCCCCACCCCCAAGTCTGCAGCAGCCAAAAGCATTAGAACACTGATTTCATGGATCTATGCAGTATCACCTGAACTATTAAATTATCATATTTCTGATCTTGAACGGTAAACAGCGCAAGTGCAAAAAAAATTCCAAAGTGCAAAATTGCGCATTTTTGGTCGCATCAAATCTAGAAAAATTGTAAAAAAAAAAAAAAGCCGCATATACGCAAACAAGGTACTGATAGTAAGGAATACATCATGGCGCAAAAAATTATACCTTGCCCCATAGACCTAAGGATAAAAGTGTTATTAGCATGGGAATACAGCAATTTTAAGGAACATATATATTTTTAAAAGGTTTTAATTTTTTAAAAGCCATCAAATAAATTAAAAGTTATACAAGTTATATATTGTCGTAATCGTACTAATTTGAGGAACATATATAGGAAGTCAGTTTTACCCTAGGACAAACGGCATAAAAACAAAACCCCCTCAAATAAAAAAAAATGGCTTTCAATTTCACCACACACAATTTTTTTTTCTAGTTTCACTGCATATTTTAGGCAAAAATTACATCTGCCACTGCAAAGTACAATTAGTGGTGCAAAAAATAAGGGCTCATCTGGGTCTCTAGGTGGAAAAATGCAACTGCTATGGCATTATATACATAAGGAGGAAAAAGATACCACAAAAATGAAAACTCTGTGTCCCCTAAGGGTTAATGTAAGGGGATCCTGTCTAATAGCACCTGTCCTTTTAGTTTATATTTACTTAATACGGCATATTTTCGTTCTAATTTTGCTATTTTTTGTTTACAATTTCAAAAGTGAAGAAAAATTTACTACACACACATACTAAAAGTATATGGTTTCATTCACAAATTTACTGTCAAAATTGCTGGTAAATTCATGAATGAAATGACTATGTACAAATCAATTAGTATGTGTTAACAGAGCAGTCAATGTATGAATGAAACACTATGGGGGAGATTTATCAAACTGGTGTAAAGTAGAATTATCTTAATTGCCCCTAGCACCCAGATTCTACCTTTTAATTTTTCAAAGAATCTGTGAGGAATTAAAAGTAGAATCTGATTGGCTGCTAGGGGCAACTAAGAAAAATCTAATTTACACCAGTTTGATAAATCTCCCCCTATGTTTATTACTCTATTTAGAGTAAACAAATGGAAATGGATGGAGGACTTGCATCGGATTCCGCATATTCGCTGTAAGACAGGGCACAAGTGTCATCTCAGCCAGTCATCGGCTAAAGCAGTGTCCCGGCTTAGCCGCTGGTTAAGATAAGAAGACCAGGGGGTATGTATATCATCCCTCCCCCAACAGAGCACAGTCTGACCCACAGGGGGATTCATTTAACACCCTGGGGACCAAACTAACATGATCTGCCCCCCCCCCCCCCCCCCCCCCCCCATTAAACTTTTTGTATTTTGTCTTTTTTTAGGTTGGTGTTTTTCAGGTGGTTGGTGTTATTAATATATCAAAAATATCAAAATACCGACTCGAATGCACCTACTCCAGAAAGGAAGGAATTAATTGACCCCTTCCTTGCTGGAGTGGGCACCAGACCCAGCACATCCTCAGGGCTTGCTCGGGAATCTGGAATCTAAGTTCCAGATCCCCTGGCCAGAGCGACCTTTAGCTGTGTGCACACCTTTAAGACGCACGCACAGCTAAAGGGAACAGCACGCCGGGCAGCCCCAGGTATGTCCTGATAAGCCCGCCCCCAGCGCCAAAGTTCACAGGTCACCTAGTTTTCACAGCATCTGGTAGTCAGTGTATAATGGAGGTCACTCAGCTTTCCCTTCATGCTGTATGTCAGTATAACGGAGGTCACCCAGCCTTCCCAGCATCCTGTATGTCAGTGTAGTGGAAGTCACACAGCTTTCACAGCATCCTGCATGTCAGTATAACAAAGGTCACACAGCTTTCCCAACATCCTGTATGTCAATGTAGTGGAGGTCACCCAGCTTTCCCAGTATCCTGTATGTCAGTATAATGGAGATCACACAGCTTCCAGCTGACTTCACTGCACCAAGCTGTAGACTTACTACAGTTTGGGACCTTATAGATGGGAAAATGGGTAGGAAGTTGCTGGGAAAGTATGGAGCCTGAGATGTTTGTCTCACAGGCCCTGCCTGTCATTACCTTTTCAGTCTCCTTTCCTCAGTTTGAGCCTGTGCCTGCCTTTGGGTGGGTTCACACTGAGGAATTCTCATGGATAAATTCCGCGGAATACCGTCGCCTGTACGCCGGCTCCAAAGACAGCATGCTATGGGCCGGCTGATTCCACATTCCGCCTGTGCATAGAATGGTGTCTATGGCACAGGCGCGCATACAGATGACGGAATTATGTGGAATTTATACGTGAGAATTCCTCAGTGTGAACCCACCCTTTTTGCGGTTTGTCTTCAGAAGGGAGGATGATTCAGCATGTATTTTTACCTAACTAGATAGCCCCTTTATGTAAATTTAGGGCCCTTTTACATGGGGCAATTATAATCTGCATTAGTATGCATAGGAACTGGATAATTGGTCCATGTAGAAGGGCAAGCGATCAGCTTATGAACGAGAAAACACTGTTCTGTGTGGCCCATAAAATCATCATTATTGGCTGCACATCACCCTGTGCAAACACTGTGGGGGGGCAAATATCAAGACTGGCATACTTGTACTCTTCTCCGGCAGGCAACTCTTAGTACAGCTGTCCCTCCCCACCTTGCTGTACCCCCCCCAACTGGCTACTTAGGCAAGGGTGATGGCAAGAATCAGGGGCGCTTCCTTAATAAATCTCCCCTTGCATGTAAACCCAGCCTGAGAATTCTAGGTTTATTTTAAGAGATACTACAACCTGTTGTATTAACGACAATAATTACATATATATATATATATATATATATATATATATATACACACACACACACACACTGAAGAGTGTTCCACAATTTTGCCGCAAATTATGCAATTGTGGTAGAATAGCAGGAAAATCTTGGCAAAAAACGCATCAAAACAGCCATGTGTGAACATAACCTGAGGGTTCTATTAAATAGCACGACACCCCCGCAGTAATAAGCACCAGTAATTGAGATTACCACTTGTTTGCAGACTCTTTACAGAGCTCAACCAATTGCACGGCCTATAAACTTCATGTTAGCTGGCCGCACATTCATCTCTACATAGGAAGATGTGCAGGCAACTATTTTCCACAGGCGGATTATTGTCAGTGATATTGTCAGTGATTGTCAGATTCATCTCTACCGATAATCGAACTTTCCATTGGAATAGTGTATCCAATATTCATTTGAATATGTTGTTTAATATAAGTGCCCATTTACTGTACCTTCTGTCACTGGAGGGTGTAGAAAATGGGAGTCACACCTGTAGTTTTATGGCTCGCCACAGGAGGATGACATCAGAGAGGTTTCTTTATAAAAAATGGAGATTTATTGCTTCTTCAAAAGTAGAAAGTTACAGAATTGAATAGAAATGAATATCAGAGAAATGTCTTACAGTCCTTAGTGTCTAGTGTCCATAGTTCATATGAGAGTGAAGGGTTTGTCTTACAAATCGTCACGAGCTTCAAGCCGCTGTTGCTTCAGTTAAAGAGAACCAATCATGGGTGAAAATTTAATTTTTTTTTCCCAATAATTAGATTAAAATTGTTATTTTATTAATATTTGTAATTAGGATTAATTACTTTTATGGCCGCGTTTTTGCAATATACACATTTTCTTTTCCTGTCTCGCGCCTGCTCTTTTCAAAAGAGCCGGCTCGCAACAGGAAGCTCCCGGCATGCCGAGCGGCGGGAAGGGCTCCCATGAGCCTTTGCCGCCGCTCTGTAAATACACAGTGATCCCGTGCTATACAGCACGAGATCGCTGTGCATGTCTATCCTAACTGGGCCTATTAGTCTGTCCCTGAAGATACAGACTGCCTGTGCAGTCTGTATCTTATGCTTTTACCTAATCATGTATACCGGAGCAGTAAGGCAGGGGCCGCAGCCATCTTGATGACGTCACAGTGGTGCGTTCCAGCGCTGGAACGCACCACTGTGACGTAATCAAGATGGCGCCTGGCTTTACTGCACTGCTACAGAGGACTGGGTAAAGTATAAGATACAGACTGCACAGGCAGTCCTAGCTCTTGTTCAGCTCCCAAAGGTATCAGCAAGTCACAAGTAATTTAAAAGTTCCATGCCTTCCCTGACATGTTTCGCCAGCGTAACGCTAACTTTCTCAAAGTGATAGGCATAGAGGGAGGATCTTTTGCTGGGATTATATATGATCCTCCAATGGGCTGGTAGGTATAATTGTCCTATCCGCTTTATTAGTGATATTGTGTTAGAAAGTGATAGGTGGGTTGGAGATACAGGCATGTTGACATCAGTATGATACGTCATAGTGGAGGCTAATACGTAGTGTGCCTCGTTTTGAGGCGAAGTCATGCCTCGTTCTTGGTGTCTGTTCCCGGGCTTTTTTCGAAAGTCCTGCGCATGACATTGGACATAGTACTTAAAAGTTAGTGGTGTTGTGCGCATGTCCTGGTACTTAGTAATCTGCGGGAGCGTGTGAATGATCAATGCGCATGTCGGAGCACTTAGTCTTCCAGCGGGTGACTAGTAAGTATTGTGCATGTTTAAGGACTTAGAAGCATTCAAACCTATGTATGGTTAGTGCGCATGACGTTGGACTTAGAATACAGCTGGTCTCTGATGTGATGGCGCGAGTGTCAGGATACTTCAGCAGGATGACATTGAGTAGCGCTATCCATAACCCTGTTAACGGGTGAGGCATTGCGGAGGGTAATGCCGTCAATACTGTATGAAGGTATGGCAGTTGTGAAACTGAAAGTACTTTATTGTTTGCGTAGTACTGGGGAATTGAATGATTGTTAGACTATATTGATATCAATTACTGCAGTTATTGCTGTAAGTGAATAGGGATATTGGCATCAATTACTGCGGTTATTACTGTAAGTGAATGAGGATATTGGTATTTGACTGTTACATCATGGTTTAATGAGGGAGAATACGATTAACAAGAATACTGTAGTGGCTGTGCGTGCCTTGATAGATACTCTAGCCTGCTGTGGTGCATCATGCCTGTTGTAGAAGAGAGGGGGGTGCGTACAGGAAAATGCATTAGTAATAGCTTAAAATAAATACCTAGAACCCTAAAGTTGCACTATTATATGGGTTGAGGTGTTTCATAGAAATGGGGTGTATTTGAATCCTTCATTAAGACCGCTTGGAGCAAGACTTTTCAAACGATGGATCCACTTTGCTTCTTGCTGGAGGAGAAGTCTATCAAGATTCTCTTTGCATGGAATCTGCGGTTTCATTGGCAATGGGTTTGATAGGATTGAGTAGCTCTGCTCTGGATGTGTTCATGGCACGATGGTATGCTCTGTGCAGAGTCTTATTGGGTATCCTTTTTCGCGAAACCTCACATAAAGATTCTTGCACTCTTTGAAAGGTTTCCTCTGTTGAGCAGTCCCGCTTAGACCAGAGATACTGGCCAATAGGTATTCCTTTTTTCAAAGGGGGCAGGATGATGGCTCTTCCATTGTAAATAGCTGTTCGTTGACATTTTTTACGATAGATGTCGGTGTTCAAAAATCTGTTGTGATTCAGAGTGATTGTGAGGTCTAGAAAATGTATCGAATCATGATGAATCTCGCTAGTGAGTTTATCTACAAATTGTTGGAAGTATGGTACATCTCCGTCCCAGAGGAGTAGGACATCATCGCTGTACCTACCCCAAAATAAAATGTGCTTGTGAACTCTCCTAGTGTGTCTGTAAAACATGTGCTCAGCTTTCCACCACCCTAGGTAGAGGTTGGCATATGTCGGTGCGCAACAGGTGCCCATGACTGTGCCCGTGATTTGGAGGTAGTGTTGATGGTCAAACGTGAAGTAATTATGTGTCAGGAGGAATTTGAGGATGGAAAGAACAAACTGGTTGTGTCGTGTGAATGCATTGCCCTTCGTTTGTAAGAAGTATTTTGTGGCTAGAAGTCCGTTCCGATGGATGATACTGGTATACAGTGCCTCGACATCGAGACTGGCAAGTAGAACTCTTGTGGGTACTGACATATCTTGCAATTTGGTAACCATGGCTGTAGTATCCTTGATGAAGGAAGGAAGGGCCTCCATGAAGAGGCTAGTATTTTATTAACATACAGGTTAATGCCCTCAGTAACATTTGAACTGCCAGAAACGATCGGTCTTCCTGGAATAGGGGTATGTTCTTTGTGGACCTTCGGGAGGGCATAAAAGGTTGCCATAGTGGGGGCTGGATTGTTCATGGCCTTAAATTCTTGGTCCGTAATTAGCGAGTTCCACTTTGCTTCTAGTAAGATTGTTTTGAGCTCAGCCAGGTATAGTTTTGTTGGATCTGTTTTCAGTTTTTGGTAGGTGGTAGGGTCGGTGAGAAGTCTTAGTGCCATGTCTTTGTAATCTTTTTTTGTCCATTATAACAAGGTTGCCACCTTTATCGGCTGGTTTTATTACAATGTTTGTTGTCTGTGTGAGGTCTTTCAGGGCTTTGTGTTCGCTGGTAGTGATGTTTGAATTATGTGGTGACACTTTGAATTGCAGTTCTATTTCATTACAAATGTGACTGGCAAATTTGTCCAGATTATGGTACTGTGCGATTGACGGTGTGAATTTTGATTTTGGTTGTTGAGATGTCTGTGGTATGCTAAACGCCCTTTGGCCTGTTTCATTTTCAGTTTGAAGATAAACCAAGATTTCAAAGGCTTCCCTTTCCCTTCTTTGTAGGTTTAATTCTGGGTTAGGTCTATTTTTAAAGAACTTATGGAGTGCCAGTTTTCTGGCAAAAAAAAGTATGTCCTTAACCCAGTCAAATTTATTGAATGAAGGGGTGGGGTAAAGGATAAGCCACGTCCTAGGAGTGCAGTCTCGGTCTCAGTGAATGTGTGTTGTAAAAGAATGATAATCTGTGTCTTCATTTGTGGCCGCTGTTGTAGTTGCTATTGTACCCCCATCTCACTCATTCGCAAAGTTGTGAGCCCGTTGTGCCCAGGAATTTTTGGGCTTGATGCGGGGTTTTCATGTTGGGATGGCCTAAAAAAGCTTGATTGAGTTGTAAAGGCATTGGTCCTAGGTGAGCGGGAGTCTGCAAGTTGTAGTATGCTGTTGTAGGTGCTGCTGTCATTGCTATTGGGGGTGGAAGTAATGGTGCTAGTTGCGCAACAGAAGAAAAAGTAGTGGTAGATAGACATTGCTGTGGTGTTTGGAGACTCGTTCATGGATTAGAGGAGTGGTTGAAGCCCGGGTTGTAGGTCTGGTTGTAATTGGGGTTTCTTGGTCTTCTGTATGTCCTTTTGGGTTTAGGTTTTGGTTTAGATTGTATGTATCCCTGGTTGTTGGGATTGTGCTGTTCTTCGACACTTGAGAGCTCAGATAGATCAGAGACAGATTGGGACTTTGTTGTTAGTGTTGGGGAATTTATACACTTCTCCCGTGTCAAAATCTGAACATATTTTCTGTGCTTTCGTTCTTTCAGTTTGGATTTGAATGTTTCGAGATTTCTCTGAAGTTGGGTTTTGTGTTGAAAAACTGGAACTGTTGGATCTGATTGTCTAGTTGTTCTTTAAAGTGTAACTGTCATGTTTTTTTTTATTGCAGAAATCAGTAGTATAAGCGATTTTAAGAAACTCTGTAATAGGTTTCATCAGCCAAAAAAGCCTCCTTCTGTACTCAAGAAGCAATCTCCCATCCTCCCCCCCGACTTCTTATCTGTGCATTATCAGGCAAACACGTCTTCATTACAGAGAAGCCAGTGAAGACGGGTTCTGCTCTCTCCATTGTAAGCCTATGAAGGGGGGAGGGGCTGAGGGAGATGAGGGAGCAGGAAGAGGTGACATGAAGGTCAGCTGTTTGTAGACTCTCTGGGCACCTAAACCGCAGGATTCTGGGGTAGGAAAGGTCAGTGCTTATCTATGAACTTACTGAGAGAAGATTGCAGGGTGTTGTGCTTTGCAGAAATCCTCCGTGCTCAGTCACTCCTAACAGCCCCTCCCCTCTCGATAGCCACATAATGGAGACAGAAATCCTGCTTTATCTGATGTGAGGGGGGAGGCTGGGGGATTGCTTTTTCAGTACAGAAGGAAACTCTTTTAGTACATAAAACCTATTACAGAGTTCCTTGAAATCGCTTGTACTATTGATATTTAACCCCTTGCCGCATTTGGACGTACCGGCACGTCCAAATCTGCATACAGTTCCTGCAGATGGACGTGCCGGTACGTCCACGGGATGACAGGGGCGCAGGAGCTGCACTCCTGTCATCCCCGGCGGGGCCCGGCTGTCAGTGATAGCCTGGCAGCCGCCGCAACTGCCGGAGGTAGCGGAGAGCATGGGGCAATGATCGGGGACCCCTCTGTGGGGTCCCGGAACAGGCGATCGGCGGTATATACTATATACCGCTGATCGCCTGTTCCCAGTGCAGGGATGCACTTTTTATCCCCTGTCACCATCAATGATTGGTGACAGGGGATAAAAAGTGTCAGGGTCCGTCCCCCAAGTTGCCCCCCACCACCCCCAGTCACCCCCCGTCCCCCAGTCACCCCCCTACCCTTTATACGTTACCTGATCCTGGAGCTCCTTCCTCCTCGACGTCCTGGCTGGTTATGAAGTGCGCATGCGCTTCACAACCAGCCAGCTCTGAAAATTTAAAGTGACAGAGACCAATTTGGTCTCTGTCACTGAACTATGATTACTGTGATAGAAAATATCACAGTAATCATAGTAATACAGTGAAAATGAATGTGTAAAGTACAAAAAGTGACAAACATACAAAAAAATAAAACACATACTTTTTATTATAGTAATAATTGCAGTTTACTCCTAAATTACCCCTAACCCCCCCAGATTACCCGTAACTACCGCAGGTTGCCCGTAACCCCCCAGGTTGTCCGTAATCACGTCAGATTGCACGTAACCCCCCAGATTACACGTAACCACCGCACGTTGCCCGTAATCACCGCACGTTGCCCGTAACCACCGCACGTTGCCCGTAACCACCGCACGTTGCCCGTGACCCCCTCCAGATTGTCCGTAATCACCCCAAATTACATGTACCCACCCCAGATTACCTATAAGCACTTCAGTTTATCCGTAACAAATCTAGATTGTCTGTAACCCCCCCCCCAGGTTGCCCTAACCACCGCAGGTTGCCGTAATCATGCCAGATTACATGTAACCCCCCCAGATTGCACGCAACCACCGCAGGTCGCCTCTGACCACCGCACCTTGCCACTGACCAACCCAAATTGCCAATGACCCCCTCTAGATTGCCCGTAACCACGCCAGATTACAGGTACCCACCTCAGATTACCTATGAGCATTTCAGTTTATCCGTAACCACCCCAGATTGTCCGTAACTACCCCAGATTGTCCGTAACCACCCCACGTTGCCCGTAACCACCTCATGTTTACCGTAACCACAGCAGGTTGCCTGTAACCACCCTAGATTGCCTGTAACCACAGCAGTTTGTCTGTAACCACAGCCGGTTGTCCGTATCCTTGTCAGGTTGCCTGTAACCACCCCAGGTTGCCTGTAACCACCCCAGGTTGTCCGTATCCACCCCAGGTTGCCTGTAACCACCCCAGGTTGCCTGTAACCACCCCAGGTTGCCTGTAACCACCCCAGGTTGCCTGTAACCACAGCAGGTTGTCCGTAACCACCCCTGGTTGCCTGTAACCACCCCAGGTTGCCTGTAACCACCCCAGGTTGCCTGTAACCACCCCAGGTTGCCTGTAACCACCCCAGGTTGTCTGTAACCACAGCCGGTTGTCCGTATCCTTGTCAGGTTGCCTGTAACCACCCCAGCTTGCCTGTAACCACCCAAGGTTGTCCGTATCCACGTCAGGTTGCCTGTGACCACCCCAGGTTGTCTGTAACCACAGCCGGTTGTCCGTATCCTTGTCAGGTTGCCTGTAACCACCCCAGGTTGCCTGTAACCACCCCAGGTTGTCTGTAACCACAGCAGGTTGTCCGTATCCACCCCAGGTTGCCCGTGACCACCCCAGGTTGCCTGTGACCACCCCAGGTTGCCTGTGACCACCCCAGGTTGCCTGTGACCACCCCAGGTTGCCTGTGACCACCCCATGTTGACCATATCCACCCCAGATTGTCTGTAACCACAGCAGGTTGTCTGTAACCACAGCAGGTTGTCTGTAACCACAGCAGGTTGTCTGTAACCACAGCAGGTTGTCCGTATCCACAGCAGGTTGTCCGTATCCACCCCACGTTGCCCGTAACCACCCCAGGTTGCCTGTGACCACCCCATGTTGACCATATCCACCCCAGGTTGTCTGTAACCACAGCAGGTTGTCTGTAACCACAGCAGGTTGTCTGTATGCACGCCACGTTGCCCGTAACCACCCCAGGTTGCCTGTGACCACCCCATGTTCACCGTAACCACCCCAGGTTGTCCGTATCCACCCCAGATTACCTGTAACCACCCCATGTTCACCGTATCCACCCCAGGTTGTCCGTAACCACCCCAGATTACCCGTAACCACCCCAGGTTGCCCGTAACCACCTCCAGATTACCCGGAACCACCCCAGACTGTCCGTAACCACCCCACGTTACCTGTAATCTCATTTTCTTTATTGTATTTAAGTAACTGCGCTATTCTAATAACTATTACTAGCTGCGGTTTTGCTCCAGCAAATTGGCGCTCCTTCCCTTCTGAGCCCTGCTGTGTGCCCATACAGTGGTTTATGCCCACATATGGGGTAACGTTGTACTCAGGAGAACCTGCGTTACAGATTTCGGGGTACATTTTTTCTCCTGTTCCTTGTGAAATTTTGAAATTTCAAACTAAATGAACATATTATTGGAAAAATTCGAGTTTTTTATTTTTACTGGCCAATTTTGAATACTTTCCTCCAATACCTGTGGGGTCAAAATGCTCATCCTACCCCAAGATGAATTCTTTGAGGGGTGCACTTTCCAAAATGGGGTGTCTTATGGGGGGGGGGGGGTTCACTCCGCTGGCACTACAGGAGCTCTGCAAACGCACTTGGCTCTCAGAAACCTCTTCAGAAAAATCTGCACTGAAAATGCTAATTGGCGATCCTTTCCTTCTGAGCCCGGCTGTGTGCCCATACAGGGGTTTATGCCCACATATGGGGTACCGTTCTACTCAGGAGAACCTGCGTTACAGATTTTGGGGTGAACTTTCTCTCCTGCTCCTCAATAAATTGAGAATTTTCAAACTAAAGGAATATATTATTGGAAAAATTCGTGTTTTTTATTTTTACTGTCTACTTTTGAATACTTTCCTCTAATAGCTGTGGGGTCAAAATGGTCACCACACCCCAAAATGAATTCTCTGAGGGGTGCACTTTCCAGAATGGGGCGACTTATGGGGAGATTTTACTCCTCTGGCACTACAGGGGCACTGCAAACCCACCTGGCGCTCAGAAACTTCTACAGCAAAATCTGCATTGAAAAAGCTAATTGGCGCTCCTTCCCTTCTGAGCCCTGCTGTGTGCCCATACAGTGGTTTATACCCACATATGATGTACCGTTCTACTCAGGAGAACCTGCATTATAAATTTTGGGGTAACTTTTTTCTCTTGTTTCTCGTGAAATTGAGAAATTTCAAACTAAACAAACATATTATTGGAAAAAATCGAGTTTTTCATTTTTACTGTCTACTTTTGAATACTTTCCTCTAATACCTATGGGGTCAAAATGGTCATTACACCCCAAGATAAATTCTCTGAGGGGTGCACTTTCCAAGATGGGGTGACTTATGGGGAGATTTTACTCCGCTGGCACTACAGGGACTCTGCAAACGCACCTGGCGCTCAGAAACTTCTTCAGCAAAATCTGCATTGAAAAAGCTAATTGGCGCTCCTTCCCTTCTGAGCCCTGCTGTGTGCCCATACAGTGGTTTATACCCACATATGATGTACCGTTCTACTCAGGAGAACGTGCGTTATAAATTTTGGCATAATTTTTTTCTCTTGTTCCTTGTGAAATTGAGAAATTTCTAACTAAACGTACATATTATTGGAAAAATTCGAGTTTTTCATTTTTACTGTCTAATTTTGAATACTTTCCTCTAATACCTGTGGGGTCAAAATGCTCATCTTACCCCAAGATGAATTCTCTGAGGGGTGTACTTTCCAAAATGGGGTGACTTATGGAGAGATTTTACTCCACTGACACTAAAGGGGCTCTGCAAACTCACCTGGCGCTCAGAAACTTCTACAGCAAAATCTGCATTGAAAAAGCTAATTGGTGCTCCCTTCCTTCTGAGCCCCGCTGTGTGCCCATGCAGTGGTTTATGCCCACATATGGGGTACCGTTGTACTCATGAGAACCTGCGTTACAAATTTTGGGGTGCTTTTTCTATCATGTTACTTTTTAAAATGAGAAACTTTAATCTAAATGTATATATTATTGGAAAATTTTAATTTTCCATTTTTTTACGGCCTAATGGTGAATACTTTGCTCCAGCCCCTGTAGGGTTAAAATGCTCATTATACCCCTAGATTAATTCTTTAAGGTGTGTAGTTTCCAAAATGGGGTCACTTATGGGGTTTCCAGTATACAAGCCTCCTAAATCAACTTAAAAAAAGAACTGGTCCCTAAAAAAATCAGTTTTGGAAACTTTCACGAAAATGTGGTAATTTGCTGATAAATTTCTAAGCCCCATAACACCCTAAAAAAGTAAAATATGTTTATGAAATGAAGCCAGAATAAAGAGGACATATTGGTAATGTGACTTAGTAACTAATTTATGTAATACAACTTCCTTTTTTTAGAAGCAGAGAATTTCAAAGTTCATAAAATGCTAATTTTTTAAATTTTTCATGATATTTTGATGTTTTTCACAAAAAACACACAAAGTAGTGACCAAATTTTGCCACTAATATAAAGTGCCATATGTGACGAAAAAACATTCTCAGAATCGCTAGCATACGTTAAAGCATCACTGAGCTATGAGCGCATAAAGTGAGACAGGTCAGATTTTGAAAAATGAGCCTGGTCATTAAGGCCCAAATAGGCTTGGTCTTGAAGGGGTTAATGTTTTCAGAAAAATGACCCTGAAATGACAGTTACGCTTTAAGTTTAGAATTGGCATTCTTTTCGTATGTGAGCAAGTACTCTAGCATACGTATCGAATTTTCAGTCAATACTCTTTGCCAGCCTTTTAGAAAATCAGAGTCGTCCTGGTGGGAGTTTGGTTTTATGTTGATGCGCAGACCTTTGTACACTAGTTTTTGTTGGATGTATGTTTCCAAACTGCTTATTTCCCAGCAGGATCGAATGAAGTTCTTATAAGTTTTACATAGTTCTTTGAATGCTAAGTTAATGTCAAATACATTGAGGGGGAGATCAGCAGTTGAAAAGACTAGCTCAGCTGCTGTCTGTAGTGTCTGTATTAACAGGGGCTGAGAGGAAGCTTGCCATAGTCAATCGGTTTGATGTGACCTGTGTTAAGTTGAAATTGCTTATCCCAGTGCTTCTAGGGGAAGGAAGGGTAGAATTGAGAGGGTTAAACTCTCCTGGCCTCGGTGACATGCTGACTCCTTTATCAAGCCCCTACTGAATTTACATGCATAACCTATCTTTATACACTCAGTAATGACTAAACAACCCTCCCACCCGAAGGCAGGGAGACAGGCCGCCATGTGTCACGAGAGAGCGAACATCAGCAACTGTACAAACTATCTTAAAAAAGATCAGTGAAGAAGTAGCCTTAAAATAAACTTGTAAAACTTAGTCATCTTCAGCAGAGTATCTATGACTTTTAAATCACGTATTAAGGACATAGAATCCTTAAGATAGGACTATAGTTTGACCACTAACTCTTGTAGGTGTAAATCTATAAAATGAGAGAGTTGACTTGTAAGGGATCCGATGCCTGATAGGATTGGCCTTCCTGGTGGATGCTCCTCACTCTTGTAAACTGTAGGCAAAGGATAGTAAAATGCCATGTTGGGGGAGTCAACCAGGAGGAATCTCTTTTCTTTTTTTATTCAGAATTCCCTTCTTGGCGGATTCCTCTATTAGGGCTAGGTACTTGTCATGCCTCCAGCATCTGCTGTCTACTGTTCAGGCTCCATCTAGTGGCTGACTTTGCATTTATGTATTTTGACCCTCTACTGTTACCATCCTTTCTCAGTAGAAGTGATGCACCCTGGGATAAAGAACCCCATTACCTCACAATGCTGAAAGGAAGAGACTGATTTGTTCATCCTCCCATGTGGCAGCATTGCTGGTAAGCTCAGGGAGTCACCTGTACTATCTCCTTACATATCCTCACAGACTTTCATGGGTAGTGGCAGCCAGCTGCACTTTGATGTAGTTTTTACCTCAGACTGGCTCCCTTCATGTTTATGTACATGTTTACATATAGGTTATATTTCAGCCATTTTGTAATTTCACTGTATTGTGTTTCTTGTATAGAAGCACCATTCACCATTTCCTATGATTCAATAAAGACTTCCTCATACAGTCTCAACATTGAATAATAGGTGGTTTACCTGTATGTCAAACTGCACATACGCAATAGGGACAACGTGTAGCCAGGACAGAACAGTGTTCCTTATCCAAAACCTCATAGTATGAGGAGTCAGATAAGATCCGGAGTGCCTCCTGGTGATAATCATCAAAATCTTGGATGACTATTCTAATTACCAGACCTAATTACTAGATTGTTATTATCTCGTAATTGTTTCATAGCTTGTTGTTCCTCTGGAGTTAAATTGTGTTTATCAATCTGTTTATTCTGTGCAATCCTTTCTAAATCTTCTAGCATGGATGCATAAGAAGCTTGTATGTATCCTCCCTTGTGATGGTGTGGGTAAAAATCGGAGTGGGGCCTGACATGTAGATGTATAAACAGATCACTCAAGGTACTAGTATCAGCTGTAAACTCAACTCTGATGAACAATGAGTTAATTTCATTTGATGGCTGTACAGGACAAAAAGAAAGACCTTTGGCTAATAAAGAGGCGTCATGTGAGTTCAAAATGTGTGTGGAAAGATTAAAAATTTTTACTGCTTCACTTTGTTTCTTCTTAAAATTGCATATAGGTCTGGCTTGTCTGGTATGTCTCCCTCCTCTAACCCCTCAGTATTGTTTTTTCCCCTTTTGCTCTCTGATTGTGAAATAGTTGGTGATTTTGTTCACTTCCCCCCCCAGGCATTCCCCATCCTGGGGTTGGTGCACAGGGGTGGGAGGCCTACAAAAGATACAGTGGAAATGTTACCAACAGTAGAGGTAGTACTAGCAGGAGAAAGGACATCAGAATCTCACAATGGTAGTATTACTTCATAATTACTGTAAATGGTAGGAACTATTGATGGTAAACTGCACTCCATGAGGAATCCTGATTGTCAGGAATGGCGGAGGCTGTAGGTGGTGATCTACATGGAACAATAGTGACATCATCACTAAAGGGAAGGGTGAGAATGAAGCCTTAGACCCATGAGTAGAAAGTTTTTATTCACTTCTGTTTTTTTATTTTATTTATTTTATTGTTCGTACTGTCATTTTGACAACCATATCAACAGAGACAACTTGCTAGGTTTCCTAGAAGGTGGAGGAGGCTGCTGTATTTAGTGTCAATCGATTGTTTATCCATCTGCAATAGAATTTTTTGCTGGGAGAATTTGTAAATGGGAGGAGCTCCTGTATATGTATACGGGTAACCTCACATTTACCCACTTCGGGGGGGTCTGGTAAAAAGGATTAATCTAAAATGTGAGACTTACTTTTCAGACTTGAGGACCTGGAAAAATCCGAAAGCTACACATTATATAGATGTGATGTTTTTAAAAATTTACCATAAGGAAAGGATTACCCCTAGAGGACTGAGACTGCCATTTGCCTCATCTTTTCCTGAGGATACAGACTCTACAAACGATTGGGACCAATACATGGTCATAAGTAAAATCATAAGTAAAGAATCTATGAGAAATACCTTGAGTGTGAAATCAGAAAAACTAAAAAGGAATAGGAGTGACTACGCTACAGGCCGAATACACTCTAGGGCTATGTTCATACAACATAAATTTTCTAATAATCACGACCATTGTTGCCAATTTGCAACAATGGCAATGATTAATAGACAATTTACACTGTGCTGCAGTCTATGGAATCACGGCCGGAGGTATTCACATAGTATATGCTCCAGCCAGGATCCTTAGCAGCCGCAACGAAAACTGATATGTCAGTTTTGTGCGTCCGCTATTCATTGAATAGCGGGCGCACAACCCTGACAGTGCACACAAATGGAGAGTGCTGCTCCGGCCGCACTTTCTATTGTGTGCAATGGTAAATTGGGATGCGGGCTTACACTGATAGGCCCACATTCAATTTCAATAGAAATGAAGTTTATCTCAGCTGGTACTGCAGTATTAACTGACAACGGATGGGTCACAGAATGCCTGGTGTCTCATGTAGTGTGAACATGGCCCAGTAATAGAAAAATAGTTTCTGCTGATCCCCCTAATAGGGTGATGGGTGCTCAGCCTTACTTCCAGAAAACACACAGGACAGGTCTTCCTTACAAATCAGATAATTGTTATAACTTCTAACTCTGGCAGGGTTTTTAGAAATTCCAACTATACAAGTAAGAAACCTAGGACTCCACAGCCACCATGCACCACCTTTCTTCCATCTGCATTGAATCTTACCAACACTGCACTTACACCAGTATCCTATGATAAACAACATACTGAAGGATCTTGATTAATACATACATACTACTCATGATTCCGTTTGGAGTGGTGATGTCACTATTGTTCCATGTAGGTCACCACCTACAGCCTCCGCCATTCCTGAAAATCAAGATTCCTCATGAAGTGCAGTTTACCATCAGTAGTTCCCACCATTTCCAGTAATATTAAAGTGATACTACCATCGTAAGATTCTGATGTCCTTTCTCCTGCTAGTACAACTTCTACTGTTAGTACCATTTCCACTGTATCTTTTTTAGGCCTCCCACCCCTGTGCACCAACCCCAGGATGAGGAATGCTTCGGGGCAAGTGAACAACAACTATTTCACAGTCAGAGCGCAAAAGGCGAAAAA
This sequence comes from Dendropsophus ebraccatus, assembly GCF_027789765.1. Taxonomy (NCBI): domain Eukaryota; kingdom Metazoa; phylum Chordata; class Amphibia; order Anura; family Hylidae; genus Dendropsophus; species Dendropsophus ebraccatus. The sequence goes on along the minus strand of NC_091459.1, from coordinate 77,730,616 downwards.
ACAAAAAAACATACAGAGGGGTTAGAGGAGGGAGACATACTAGACAAGCCAGACCTATATGCAATTCTAAAAAGAAACAAAATGAAGCAGTAACAATTTTTAATCTTTCCATACACATTTTAAACTCACATAAAGCCTCTTTATTAGCCAAAGGTCTTTCTTTTTGTCCTGTACAGCCATCAAATGACTTTGAGCTGTTTTTAGATCTTAATAACTATACCTGGAAATTAACTCTTTTACATCATTGTTCATCAGAGTTGAGTTTACAGCAGATACTAGTACCTCGAGTGATCTGTTTATACATCTACAGTATGTCAGGCCCCACTCCAGTTTTTACCCACACCATCACAAGGGAGGATACATACAAGCTTTTTAGGCATCAATGCTAGAAGATTTAAAAAAGTATTGCAAGGAATTTAACTCCAGAGGAATGTCAAGCTATGAAACAATTACGAGATGGTAACTAGATAATAACTATTAATCTAGTAATTAGGTCTGTGGATAAAGGTGGCGGAATAGTCATCCAAGATTTTGATTATTATCACCAGGAGGCACTCCGGATCTTATCTGACGACACATACTATGAAGTTTTGGATAAGGATCTTTCTGATGCCTATTTCAAGGAATACTTAGTCCTAAAAGAGGAACCAGCCAAGAAGGAAATTCTGAATAAAAAAGAATAGAGATTTCTCCTGGTGGACTCCCCCAACATGGCATTTTACTATCATTTGCCTTAAATTGACAAGAGTGAGTAGCGTCCACCAGGAAGGCCAATCCTATTAGGCACTGGGTCCCTTACAAGTCAACTCTCATTTTATAGATTCACACCTACAAGAGTTAATTGTCAAACTACAGTCCTATCTTAAAGACTCCACGTCCTTTATATGTGATTTAAAGTGACTGTACCACCCGGCGCAGGCTGAAGCACTGGAGGCGGGCCGACCCACCCTTTGTGGGAGGAAACCCCTGCCCCTCTATGATAGGGTTCCATTGATTCTAATGGAGTCATGTCATGGAGGGGCTGGGGTTTCTTCCCACTGTGGGTGGATCAGCCCGCCTCCAGTGCTTCAGCCTGGGCCTGGTGGTACAGTCACTTTAAAAGACATAGGGGGACATTTATTAAGTCCGGCATTTTTACGCTGGACTTATAAATATCCCCGCATCTCCGGCGCTACGGATATTTATGTACAGGCGGACTGCCTCTTCATAAAACCTGTGCGCGTCGGTGCGCACAGCCGAAAACCTACGCCGCCTGAAAGTTGGAGTAGGTTTTCGGCGTATCTTTTAGTGGTACGGGGCGATTTGCAAATATTTTATTCGCAAATGGCCGTTTTGCGAATAAAATATTTGCAAATCGCCCCTTTCCGCAAAAATGTACGCAGTTTTCCCTTGATACATGTCCCCCATAGAGTGGAGTTCCGACTACCTTCTTGTGTCTCTTGATATAACAGCTTAATATTCCAATATTGAACATTCTTTAGGCCTGCAAACAGTTTTGGGTGCTCTACAGAAGGAAGATAAATATTAACAGTTTCAAATAGATTTCCTGATAGCTGGTCTCAATTTTATACTTACCCATAATATTTTCACTTATTCAGGGGCCATCTACCATCAGACGTGGGGGACCATGATAGGGACTCGAGCCGCATCCAGTTATGCTAACATCTTTATGGGTGGGTTCGAGTCCCTGTACATCCACGATTCTCCGTGGTATGCTGGTCATGTTGTGTACTATAAGAGGTATATTGATGACCTCTTCTTAATATGGAAGGGGAATAAACAGACCGCGGAAGCCTAACACCTCAATTCTAATGAATAAGGCATACAGTTTACAGCGCACATTGACCCCCAAAAAATGGTAATCCTTGATATAGAAGTGAGAATCGATTTAAAAAAAAAAAGGCTATACAAAGTTATCTCGATTATCAGAGTGCACATTATAAAAAGTGGATCCAAAATATACCTTTAAATCAATATAGGTGGATCGGCAAGAATTTTAGCCGCACTGAGGACTATAAAAAGCAATCAAAGACCTTAGAGGTTAGAGTCAAACAAAAAGGTTACCCTAAGCAGCTTTTAAATCTAACCTGGCAAAAGTCCAAAAAATAGATTTTACATCCTAAGAAAGAAAATAGAGTGAGAAACACCATTGGTAATTACAAATCTAATTTTATCACCACATATAATGTTCATAATAGATAGATTAGGAAATCATTGGAGTGAAAATGGAAAATCTTGCTCAAAGACCCTATACTCAAAACTATCACTCCAAAGAAACCGAAGATCACCTTTAGAAGAGGTAAAACTCTAAAAAAAAAATATTTTAGCCCCAAGTCGACTAAGAGAAAAAAGATAAGTCAGACCATCAAAAGAGACTAAGGGGATTGTCACTAAGTGCAACAATAGGGGCTGCTTGTGTTGCAAAAGTATAACCGACCAGTGTCCAATGTCACGGGAGAGATTTTTGACATCTATCTAAATCTCAATTGTGGCTCTGATCATGTGGTCTACCTCCTTGAGTGCGAGTGTGGTCTCCAATACATAGGGAGGACCACCCAGACACTCAGGAGACTTACTGGCAATCGTTTTAATGCCAATTCACGTTTTATTAAACAGTGTCTCTAGACACCTTTGTGAAATCCATCATAGTGATTTTGGGTGCATTAAAGTGAGGGACAAGGCACAACAAAAAACACTATCTGGACAAAGAATGCTCAACCCTAATGGTATGAAAAAGTGAATAAATATAGCAAAACAGAGAATACCATATAAAGCGGGTGGCACTTAAAAAAAAAAATGTTCCACCTCACTACTATAGTAACAAAATATATTACAAATTTTTATTGAGAATACAAAAAACTACAAGTGGAACATACAGGATAAAAACATTTAAAAAAACAACAGACACAAATTGGAAACCGAATATGATAAGCTCAGTATCCAAAACACCCCGACATGTATAAAGTGCAAAAGTCCCTCCTAAAACACTGCTAGCAGCCCAAAAACATATAAAAAAAATATATATTGTAATTGTATCACAAAAAGAATGTTGAAGAAATTTAGGGAATTTAGATAGTAAATATCACAGACATGAGGACTCCATGTCGGTCCACTAAGCCCCACGCGTTCCATCTCCAACACAAGACTTTCCCAAGGGTAATGTTCTGTGACATACTAAACATCTATATACCCCACTTGTAATCAAAGTAATACACATCATGTTATACTTGATTATTAACCTTACCGACCCCATCAAACAGAAACCCCCGTCCAGACTCCCAACATGGCCGTGGCGTCACTAGCAGGTTATGGCGCATGTGCAAGATGTTTCCCTGCCCACATCAGCACATAATAGATGACACTAGTGAAACAAGCTTTATTGGAAGAGGACTCTTGCGCATGATTTAGAGTTAGAGATTTACTGTGTTAATCCTAATTCAAACACCAATTTGGTAAACCACAATAAACACCAATGTGAAAATATGCTTAATCACAGCTACAGACATAAAAATAACATAAGGATCCCATAATATCCGTAATGAAGTCAAGGTTAAAGATAGTGGTAAATATCAAATTGGTCCACAAACAACCTAATATTATTATAATTATGTACATGATCATGTCAAAAATAATCAAACAAAGATATAAGTGAAAATCCAAATTTTTAACCCTAACATGATCGTGTTTGTGTGTAAGTACAATTCATACATCCTATTAAAGGGGTAGTGCACCAAAAAAAAATTTCTTTCAAATCAACTGCTGCCATGAAGTGCCAGAGATTTGTAATTTACTTCTATTAAAAAATCTCAAGCCTTCCAGTACTTATCAGCTGCTGTATGTTCAGCAGGAAGTGGTGTTTTCTTTCCTGTCTGACACAGTGCTCTCTGTTGCCTCCTCTGTCCATGTCAGGAACTGTCCAGAGAAGGAGCAAATCCAACTAGAAAACCTCTCCTGCTCTCCAGACTGGAAATAATACCACTTCCTGCTGGGCATACAGCAGCTGATAAGTACTGGAAGGCTTGAGATTTTTTAATAGAAGTAAATTACAAATCTCTGGCACTTCATGGCAGCAGTTGATTTGAAAGAAATTTTTTTTGGGTGTACTACCCCTTTAAGGCACATCATACCGTAATGATGTTAAATATAACAGATAAAGGACAGTATAAGTACCGTTAATATATCCTATTGGAATATACCATCCCATAATAGTAGTAGGTAGGAAAGAGGGTCAAAATAGGTACAGTATTATTGTTACCACTCTTATGCAAGTAGGTGCAATAGCCATGGACGCAGTAATATACCGGTGTACTATATACCCTGTAGCTACAGGATATATACCCAACCTTTAACCCTTACATCTGATCCACAATGCAAACTATTGGCAAACCCTAGTACATCCATTCATTGCACATAAGCACATAACCATGTATGCAAGTATCATCAAGGGTTGAACAGAATGTGAACACAAATAGTGGTCCAATTTTAACTTCAGTGTAGTCGCAACCATGTAGAAGTTCAAGTCTTATATCCCACATGTCGGGGTGTTTTGGATACTGAGCTTATCATACTCAGTTTCCATATTGTGTCCGTTGTTTTTTAAATGTTTTTATCCTGTATGTTCCACTTGTAGTTTTTTGTATTCTCAATAAAAATTTGCAATATATTTTGTTACTATAGTAGAGTTGGGATATATTTTTTTGAAGTGCCACCCGCTTTATATGGGGTGCATTAAAGTGACACCCTTGGAACAAATACAGATCACTGAAGCCAACAGACAAAAAATTCTCAATAGAAGAGAGCCTTTTGGATTTTTAAGTTAAAAACATTGGCACCTGTTGGTCTGAATGAAACCTTAGAATCAGGGGAGGGGCGGACACAGACTGCATAGGGCCCCACCCCCCTTTGTTTCCCACCAACCTTTTCCACCTTGGGGCACCCCTACCAAATGTTCTACAAAATACCAAAAACAGCATTTAGTGACTTACAGGTGATGTCTTCTTTCATCTGAGGCATCACTTTTCCTTTTCCTCTCCATCCTTTCCCTTTTCTTCTACCTACAGGCTCCTATTTAGAAGTAATTCCACTGTTTGGTGTCATGTGCAGTAAAGTGAGTAAGTGTGTGGGTTGCCTCCGTATGTAGGATCCCCCATATAGTCATAACACTATCTTCTATGACCCCCCATATAGTAATATCATCCCCTTCTATGACCCCCCCATATAGTAATAAGGTCCCCTGCGATGCCTTCAATTTAGTTATAGTGCTCCCAGCTGTGTTGTATATAATAATAATGCCTCTTGTTGTGAGCCCCCCATAGCAATAAACCCCCCTGTTGTGACCCTCTCTATAGTAATAAAGACCCCTGTTGTGGCCCCTCCATAGTAATAATAAAGCCCCCAACCGCTCCCCTCCTCATCATTCAGACATAGGAATCCACCCCTCTCACGTTTCCCTGCGGAGCCGCAGCTTCTAGGGATGCTCAAAGGGGGACAACTGAGTGGGCCCCAAGGGTATGATGAGCTATTCTAGTTTTTCGTTGTAATGTTTTAGCTCCTCCTTTACAATCTGAAGAGACTAAGAGAGAAAGTTTTTGTCCCACTTTGGTCGGTTGTAGATGGTGAGAATGAAGTCTTACACCCATGGGTAGAAAAAGTTTTTATTTAAAAAGTTTTTATTCACTTCTGTTTAAAAATAAATAAATATATATATATAGAATATATATATATATATATATATATATATATATATTATAATTGGTAATCTGACTGTTCATTAACTTCAATGAGTCCTTCCAATGAGTGACCCATGGGCACTTACAGATGTTTTTATTATTTGATTTTTACAAGTGTGACATCTAATGAATCTTTTAGTACAGTCACGTATCCTCTTTTTGTTACTCTATCTCCTAGCATTTCTTTCCGACCGGTGAAGAGTTAACAGCTCTAGACTCTCCCACAGTGACGTCAGTGGAAGTGTTGTCTCGGAAGCTGTGCAGCTCGGAGCACGAGACCTGTGCATGCTGATGACATCACAATACAACAAGTAGTGACATCGAATAAGTGACATAATTTGTGATGTCATTTCACGGCCCTAGAAAAAAAGGTGCAGAGCCCCAGACTCTGAGGGGCTCCACACTAGTGACCACACTGTCTGTACTGCCTGTGCAAACTGCCTGTGTATACTGCCTGTTTGTTTCTAGTGCTTCTGATTTTTGTCAGAACATGGACAGAGAGGAAAGGATTGACAAGCATCTTGTCATTTTTGGCAAACTCCTGTGGCACAATCCTGGTGGGCTGTCTCTCCACCAGACACCCACTCATTCTGATTGAAACCTTCAGCAACCCGCTGAGCTGGGGCAACTCCATCAACAACCCGCCCAGCTGGGGCAACATCACTAGGGGCCTGCAGAGGCTGAACACTACCATCAGAGACCAGCCCAGCTGGAACATTACCACCATTAACCTGCAAAGGCCCAATTCCACCACCAGCAACCTGCAGTGTGGCAACTCTAGCACCTTCAAAATGAAGAGGCCAAACACCACCATTGGAGACCTGCTTATTGGTAAGCATATCAGCCTTATCTCCATCCCCAGCCTTATGCAGAGCGTGGCAACAGCTTTCATTGGCCTGCTTAGCTGATTCAGCGCTATTAGTGATGTTGTCAGCTGGATGTCTACCACAATCTACCTAGCTAAGCTGAATTTTCACTAATAGCAACCTGATAACCTTGATCACAGCTGCTGTTGAGCAGCTGAGTTTAATCACCACCACCAGTGATTTTATGACCTGGATCTGCAGCACCAGAGACCTGATAATCTGGAGCACCATTCAGCTACTCACCTGGGTGGCCAGTCGCTGCCACAGATGCGCCTGGCTGATAACTACAAATGAGACATTGACCTGGATCAACACCACCAGCAGGATGCTGATCTGCTTCATACAGACTATCAGACTGCTTCTAAGATGCTTCACCAGTACCGAGGAACTGAGAAGATGCATCTCCATCATCTCCAAGGAAGTGCTCAGTGGCTTTCCCTCCACCACCACCACCACACTTCCGAAGGGCATGCCTACCGCCGACAGCGAATTGTTTAAAAAGTTAAATAAATGTTTTATTTGTAAAAATGTGTACTTCTTCTTATAAGAAAACACACATAGGGGGAAATTTATTATAGACCAGAATTTTATATGTCACTATTTGTTGGAGTAGGGTTGCTCAAGGGCGTGAGTATGTAAAAGTGATAATGTGGTACACAATAAACACCATACACCACCTCTGTTACACTGTACCTGTCGGCTCTGCTTCCCCAAAGATGGCTGCTCTGCAGTACTCACCGTTATTGTGTGAGGTGAGGAGGAAAGGGGAAATACAACAAACATAGATGGCAGACAGGAGCTCCCCCTGCTGGTCACTCTCCTTCTCCAGCTCTTCTCTCTCCTAGATGTAGGAGTATACTCTGCCCAGACAAAAACACCCGGTGGGTGGGGGTCTCGGTAGATTTATCACACAGCGTCCTTGTTTACAGGTAGTAACCAATTACAGCTATGCTTTCACATAATATTTGCTCTGGTAAAGTGAAAGGGGATCTATGGGCTACTAAGGACACTAAGGGAAATTTATTGTGTCTTATAGCTTTCATTTCTCACATTGCTTTGTAAACATGAAAGCTGAGCTCTTAAAGGTTGTTATGGGCTACTAAGGGAAATTTCATGTGATATTTTATAGTAAGAGACCCATAGCAACCAATCACAGCTCAGTTTTCAACATATTATTTGGTAAAGTGAAAGGGGAGATCTGATTGGTTGCTATGGGCTACTAAGGACACTATAAGGGAAATTTTCAGTACTGTGAGAGTCTAATCAACTGGCACCACCTGTTTTGCTCATCTCCTGCTGGTTGTCGACTCTAAGCGCCTGGTTCACGTTACAATCGCTGTCACAGGGTGCACACTTCATCAGTAGCAAGGCACAGTCCATATAATACAAACAGAGAATGAATGAATGGCACTCACCGTGTTTCAGTTTAGAATCTTTAATGACATGCTTCATAAAGAGTTACATTACAGGGAGGAGAAGGCAAATCAACGCAACGCAATGCTTTCACTCTCCTCCATGCAATGTAACTCTTTTTGAAGCATGTCATTGGACCCGGTGAGTGCCTTTCATTCATTCTCTGTTTGTTAAACTAAGGGAAATTTATTGTGCCGTCTTATAGCAAGAGACCCATAGCAAGCAATCACAGCTCAGCTTTTATTTCACACATTGCTCTGGGAACATGAGCTGTGATTGGTTGCTATGGGCAACAAAGAGAATCTTACCATTAGACAGCTTAACTAATAACCCCCATTCTTAGTAAAAAGTTTCATTTTTGTGATTTTCTGGCTATTTTGCTGAGAATTGCACAATTTATAGCAGCATTTTTGCCTTGATTTTGCTGAAATTGGCAGACAATAGCACATTATTGCAAATTGCAGGAAAATTGTGGCAAAAATGGATAAAAGACACAACAAAAATGGCATAAAAACACAACATAATAGAGATCTTACACATAGTGGTACCAACAACAGTGTACATTTGTTGTTGCTAAAACATTTTAGAGCTCCTGAGAGACAATTCTCTCTAATCATGCAGCCAGTACCGAAATTAGAGGAGGGCAGGTGGGATGGCCCCTCCCGGGCCCACTGAGGTCTCCAGTGGTAACTGGCTCACAGGGAGCAAATCCCTGACAAAATAGAGCAGCTTGAGGCCTCTTCTTGCCCTGGTCTGGTAAGTCATCTTTCTGTAAAGGGATGTAGAGATGCTGGAGGAGGAGGTCAGGCAGGACAAACGCCCCCACCTCTACAACACAAACCTTAGCTTTGGATCAAGTTTACACCCTGGCAGTCAGTCCCTAAAACCTAAACAACATGTTGCTCTAAAGCCATTTTAAAACTAGCATCCCCATGATGCTCTGCTAGCATCCAGCTGTCAGATCAGGTTGGCAGTTGTATCTTCAGATGTCAGGTCAGGATGAGAGTTGTAGTTGCAGCTGTCAGATCAGGGTGGGAGTTGTAGCTGCAGCTATTGGATCAGGGTGGAAGTTGTATCTGCAGATTTCAGATCAGGATGGGAGTTGTATCTGCACATTTCAGATTAGGATGGGAGTTGTATCTGCAGCTGTCAGATCAGGGTGGGAGTTGTATCTGCAGATGTCAGATCAGGATGAGAGTTGTAGTTGCAGTCCCTAAAACCTAACCAACATGTTGCTCTAAAGCCGTTTTAAAACTAGCATCCCCATGATGCTCTGGTAGCCTCCAGCTGTCAAATCAGGGTGGGAGTTGTAGCTGCAGCTGTCGGATCAGGATGGGAGTTATAGCTACAGCTTTTGGATCAGGATGGGAGTTGTAGTTGCACCTGTCAGAGCAGGGTAGGAGTTGTAGTTACAGCTGTTAGATCAAGAAGGGGTGTGTAGCTGCAGCTGTCAGATTAGGGTGGGAGTTGCAGATGTCAGATCAGGATGAGAGTTATAGTTGCACTCCATTCACATGTACCAGCTGTTGGACCAGGATGGGAGTTGTAGTTCCAGGTAAAAGATCAGGATAGGAGTTGTAGCTCCAGCTGTCAAATCAGGATGGGAATTGTAGTTTTGCAACAGCTGGGACCCACAGATTGGGGAACTCTACCATAAGCCAGCCATTTTGCAGATAATACTCTCTCCTGACACCATAATTGCCCTATAACATAGAACAATTCTCCACCTAATCAGATTTTGCCCCTTGTTACAAGGCCAGTGATCATCGGACAAGCAAGAAAATGCTTTACAAAGATGAAGAATGTGATAAAGTTAAACAAAATTCATTGCAGCACGTTGTGCGAAACACTTTCTTTATTTGTTACAGTTATGGGGGAGGCCATGCACCCAGTATAGTAGGAGGAGGGACAAGGCTAGAGGGAGAGTAAGGGCCCTATTCCACCGGACGATTATCGTTCGAATCTAAATGATAATCGTTTGGTTGAAATGCAGTTAACGATTAACGACCGAACGAGAAGTCGTTGATCGCTTTATAAGACCTGAACCTATTTTTATCGTTGCTCATTCGCAAATCGTTCGCATTGAATAAGACGTATTTCAGTCGTTCGCAATAGATACGAACGCAATAGCGAATAAATAGCGAAGAAAAAACTATCGCATTTACGATCATAAGTAACGATTATCGTTCCATGGAAATGAGTGAACGTTTTCAGGTCTTTCGCAATAGCGGTCGTTTGAGATTGTTAATGGTTAACGATTATGCAAACGATAATCGTCCAGTGGAATAGGGCCCTAACTCTTAGTTTCTTCTCCTAGGCATCCTGACCCAAGCCTGCCATCATTTTAGGGAGGGGGGGGGGGGACATTAGCTGCGTAAGCTTCAATGATTCCTATGCTAGGTATTGCTGAAAAATGAGGGGACAAAAGCAACAAATCTATATATGTTTAAAATGTACATATTCTGTACATGTATACAATGTATATAGATTTGTTATGCATTCAGAAAGCATTGTTGTCTGCTGAAGCTCCCTATGGCTGGGGACCTACTCAAACCCCCCCCCCCACCACCACCACCACCACTTCCCCTAGGCTGAACCCCTAGCTACGCCCCTGCATGCAGCCATATATAAAAAGGGAGATTTTTCAAAGCTGGGTGTCTCCCCTTCCATAATTTTCCAAGTAATTTAGCAGTTTGCTGCCACTAAAAACAAAACATCTGTAATATGATTTCTCGTTGTGCGGTTTCCATAAGCAATTGTGACTAAGCTCACTCCTGGGCTCACTAGCCTGTCAGCTTAGTAGGGGTAACAGCATTATCCTCCCTGTTGCTGGACTCAAGTGCCTGTGAAACCCACACTTCCAATCATTGCCTAAGTTATGTTTATTGGCCACAATATGAAAAGATCCTAAAAGGGATAGAAGTGCAGACATAGGGACAATATCACATGTATGGGCACCTGGTGGCATTTCAAAAAAAGGGCTGCGGCACCGACATCCCCACACCGGTCGTTTCAGGTAAAAAAAAAAAAAAAAAAAAAAAGGTGAACAAGATCCCTGCAAATAGATGTGACCTGCATCACACAATATATGTATCCCTCTCTTTACACCTGAATAGCCTGTAATAGACCATACACTTGTCTCTTATAGGGTAGTTGTTCATGGTCATTTATTGTGACTATGTTAGGATGCTGGGAGCTATCCTGTATCAGGCTACATGTCTTATCATGCCAAGCCAAGGGATGGAGTCTCACAGTCTCCAATACAAAACTAAGTCCAGACACCTTAGTGCCACATAGCATTCCCAGATGACAAGGCCTTAAGGTGAATGTACCACTTCGCTACATACATTTTTTCTACATCACCTGGTCGGCGGCTTGGAGATCCCGTTGACTTTTAAAATCTTAAAAACTTTTGACATTTTTCAAATCGCCTCCTAGTTCCTATCATCTGTGCTGGTTTCTTAATATGCAAATAGGGACTGGACCCGGGCCTTGTACCCTCAGTGTTCTAATATCCCCTCTCCTTGGGGATACAGCAGGAACCAGTGGCGCCACATGGACAGCGCCACCCGGACCTATGTGCGTAGATCAGGTCATATAGCGACGTGGTGCATTCGCTTTAAAGAGGTTGTTCTGCCAGGACCTCTTTCTGCAGAATGCCCGAGGAGAGGTAACAGGCCTGGGCCATTTACTGCTACAGATGATGAATGACTGAGAGGGCCTGCTGTTATGAGTATGGGCTGCAGCGTGGGGCAAGGGAGGTAAGTGTATGCCATTTTTTTCCACAGAAAGGTGTACTGGCTCCTTCTGAGGGCATGCTTCTGTTCAGCTGTTCTCCTGATAGGTAGGAGAATAGAATTGTTGCCTGCCTATACACAGCATGGATAGATAACTGCAGATCAGAAGCTGGTGGCCGGAGTTTTCTGCTCATAAATATTGAGCACTACTGGGCTCACACACATAATAGAGAGGACTACTTATTGTCCATGTTCAGAAAGATATCTCTGGATCAGCTGAACAGAACAATGTAAGTGATACTTACAATCTGTTCAGCTTCTCTGTCACTAATTTATGCTACCTTTAGATAGGACAGTATAAACCTGACAGTCTCTTTGAAGACAAATGCTTGAGTATACAATCTTTATGTAGACCATGAGCAATTATATACTAACCCTTCCTCTTTCCGTTACATGCTAATGTAATGAGTTGATGTTGCATAGAATGAAAGTAAAGGGAAGTGCTGAAATAAGTATAGGTGGATATGTGGGTCACAGATCTGAAAGCTCACCACAATAACTCACTTGGGTGCCAAATGACCAGACTGCTGACTAGTCTGCTGATAGGTAAAAAGATAAAAGGGCAGTGTGGAGAAGGAGGCAGGGGAGGTTAGAGATGTTGGTAGATATAACATTGTAGTTCAATGGAAGTAGCGTATTTAGTGTCCCACACAATATTTTTGCTCAGTATTTTGCAACCAAAACCGGAGTGGATTGAAAACACAGAAAGGCTATGTTCACACACTGCTGAAATTGATTGGATGGCCACCATTTAATGGCAAATAATTACCATTATTTCAAAACAATGGTCGTTGTTTTAAAATAACAGCCAATATTTGATATTAAATGATGGCCACCCAACCAATTTCAGCAGTGTGTTCAATCCACTCCTGGTTTTGGCTGAAAAATACTGACCAAAAATACCATGTGGAAACATAGCCTTAGGCTACCAACACAAAAGCACACACAAAAAAAATGAAACAGCTTACCACTAATGGCAAGATACAGACCCAATATAGATATGAATATCACTAAAAGCAGCTCCCCAACTGCTATAAAAAAGCCTGTGTTTTCAATCCACTCCTTGTATTGGTTGCAAAATAGGTTGTTATTATTCTTGCCAGAATTAGATGGATCTGCATGCCCAAATCATAGGCTTATTATATGCCATGGAGAGGCCAAAGTACAGTGTAGGGTCCATCCCAAGCATGAGGCCACCTTATCAGGGTGAGATGGTTTACACTGCTTGCAAATGGTATACCTAGAGCCTCATTATTTTTATAGAGATTTTTTTTTAGCAGTTGGGGAGCTGCTTCTAGTGATATTCATATCTGTATCTTGCCATTAGTGGTGAGCTGTTGCATTTTTTTTGTGTTGGTTGCAAAATACTGACCAAAAATACTGTGTGGGAATATAGTCTTTCTATGTTTTCAATTGACTGCTGGTTTAAGTTGCAAAACACTGACCAAAAACACTGTGTGGGAACATAGCCTAATGCAGGGGTGGGGAACCTTTTCTATGTTGAGGGCTGGTCGGGCATTAATAAAATAATTTGCTGTGCGCGGCAGTTAGTGGCGTGGGTTAGCAGCACCCGGGGCAAGGCAAAGTATTGTTCCCCTAATGCCCCTGCTATTGTAGTTAACCCTCTTTGATGCCCCTTGTACCTGATGTGAATCCTTAGTGATGCCCTGTAACCAGAGTTAACCTCCAGTGATGGTAGCTGTAGTTAACCCCTTAATGATGTCCCTGGCAGTCTAGTTAACCCCCAGTGATGCCTCTTGTAGTCTAGTTAACCCCCAGTGATGCCCCTTGTAGTCTAGTTAACCCCCCCCCAGTGATGCTTTGAAGTCTAGTTAACCCCCAGTGATGCCCCTTGTAGTCTAGTTAACCCCCCCCCCCCCCCCAGTGATGCTTTGAAGTCTAGTTAACCCCCCCCCCCCCCAGTCATGCCCCTGGTAGCCTAGTTAACCACCCAGTCATGTCCCTGGTGTCCTAGTTAACCCCCCAGTCATGTCCCTGGTGGCCTAGTTACCCCCCCCCCCCCCAGTCATGCCCCTGGTGGCCTACTTAGCCCCCCCCCCAGTCATGCCCATGTGGCCTAGTTAACCCCCCCAGTCATGTCCCTGGTAGCCTAGTTAACCCCCCCAGTCATGTCCCTGGTGGCCTAGTTAACCCCCCAGGCATGTCCCCGGTGGCCTAGTTAACCCCCCCCCCCCCCAGGCATGTCCCCAGTGGCCTAGTTAACCCCCCCAGGCATGTTCCTGGTGGCTCTAGTTAACCCCCTCCCCAGTCATGCCCCTGGTAGCATAGTTAACCCCAGTGTCTGCCCCAAATAAAAAAATAAACATCCCACTCACCTTTCCTCCGCTCCCACACTCTTCTCTCCCCTCTATTCTGTGCTCTAGTGGGAAAGGGGCTGGCACTCACAGCATCCTCCTGGCAGCTGTCACAGACACAGGAGGATGCGGTGGATGCCAGCTTCTTCCCCTTCAGAGCGCTGCACGCCACAGGGGAGCCGCGGGCCGCTTCCAGGGGTGTCAGGGGCCGGAGGTTCCCCACCCCTGGCCTAATGCTATGTTAATGCACTGTAAAATACAGCCATATTTTCAATATACAGTGGTACCTTGGTTAAAGAGTAACTTGGATTAAGAGAATTTTGGTTTAAGAGCTCACATTTTTTCAGAATTGTGACTTGGTTTAAGAGCATTGCTTTGGTTTAAGAGCTTCCAGTACTGGGTTAGAGGCGGAGTGGGGGAGGGGCATGGCTTGAACAGGGTGGTCTGCAGCACTGTACTATGACCTAGGAAGTCTCCCTCACCTTCCAAATTGTGGCAGATCCACTTTAGGCTGGGGCTTGCATCAAAGGACAGGACTGTGGGGGTAATCTCTTCATAGTTCTAACCCCCTTCTCCCCAGCCAGCTATACTGTGCCCACATCTGTCCTGCTCATTCCTTCATACTTCCTGCAGTCTCTGTCAGTCCTTGTGTTTCCCATCCTCTCCATTCCTGCTATAATGTGCCTGCACTCACATTTAGCTATACACACTGCTGCTATACTGTGCCTGCACTCACACTCAGCCATTATGGGGATCAGCAGTTCCATCCTGTATCTACAAACAGCTGATGTTTTCTTTGTTTACATGTTATTCAGAATAAAAAAAAAATCAATATTTTTGGGGTGGTGAACCAGATCTGAATTTCAGTGATTTCTTATGGGAAGTTATGCTTCGGTTTAAGAGTAGATTTGGATTACTAGCACAGTCCTAGAACAAATTATGCTCATAATCCATGGCAGCACTGTAATAATGCACTCCGTTGAAGTCAATAGGAAATGGGTCGTCAGGGCACACACAATGTAGAATAATAGACGTAATTGATTACAACTGTCCCAATAATGAACATGCACATTATTCACTACCTGCTTTTGACATTGACATTTTTTTTCTATCTGTTCACATATTGTTTAATTTTCGTATTTTATTTTTGCTGTGTGTGAACATAGCCTGAATGTGCACAAAAATGTGTCTGTGAAAAATGCACACAAGGTTAAGTTTGGCAATGGAGGTGGACATGTAATAAAAACATCCTGACTACAATAAATGACATAAGAATTTATAAGCCAAATTATTTTATATTATTGTGGGAGCATATTAGTTCAAGCACATTCTAATAATAAAATGATGAGGCAGATGCCAATTGCTCCTTACAAAGGGGAAATGTATTTCTGACTCCAACTATGGCAAACTGATGTCCTTGAATCAACATCCCACCTGTTAACGTTTTTTTTCTCTCTCTCTCTTTCTCTCTCTCTCTCTCTCTCTTTCTCTCTCTCTCTCTTTCTCTCTCTTTCTCTCTCTTTCTCTCTCTTTCTCTCTCTTTCTCTCTCTCTCTCTCTCTCTCTCTACCTAACTTGATGAAACCCATGCCCCACATATCATGGTACTGCCCAGGGGTGTCCCTTGATGCTTGATGTGAAACTAAACACACTGACTCGAGGGCAGTATTACCAGCTGCTGCTGCACTAAGCACTACACCTGCAGACCCCCCCCCCCCCCATCTTCTCTCACCAATTACCATCAGGATTTTCTAGTTTCCGACTATCATATTGATATCTGATCAGTCTTAGGCCGCGTTCCCACATTTACTGTAAGTCACCACATGAATCTGAAACCAGACCCTCATGCGGTAACCAATAGGCATATGGCTAATAATCCTGGTAATAGCACATGACTACTGAGGAAGAAATGGGAGCCTGGTTTCGGCCACATGCATTCAACATGTAGAAACATTGTCTGAATCGCGTTTTTCCGGGTTTTAACTGCTTAAAACATAAACAAATCTCCTCATTGAATCAATGATTAGAGCAGTCTCCATATTGTCTGAAGGAATTCTCACCACAGGATTGGTAGGTAATAGCTCCAGGCATCACATTTAATACTGCCAAACCAGACCTAAACAATACCACCATACTGTGACTGGATAACACCATAACACCCCCCCCCCCCCCCCCCCCCCCCCCCCCCCAAAGAAAAAAAAAAAAAAAGAAAGACTACATATACTGGCAAGTCTGGTGGCAGGTGGGAGACTAAAACAGTAAAAACAAAATAAAAGTTGTTTCCTTCCCCCTGCAAGGTGCTGCCCTTGGCACCGGACCATGGGTGCCTGGTGGTAAATACGGCTGTGACTAACCCCTAAAATGGCTCTTTATTTAATATTTCTCTCCAGATTTAAAATTACTCACAGATTTTGTAATAAAATCTGTACTTTGGGTGGAGGCCCTTGATGTGATGAAAAGAAAGAACTCTGGTCTCTGGTCTTGTTCAGTGTGGCCCATTGTTGCTGTGTTTTCTATGGGGAGGGTTAATCACATCCAGAAAGCTCTGGCTGCAGCTTATTTCTTCCAGAACAAATAGACTGGGCAGTGATTTTCCATCATCTGTCGGTAAATGGTCATAAAAGCCCCATACACCTTATACTGACACTGGCGCTCTGAGCTTCGAGTGAGACCAACAAAAGTATAAAGTGTATAGGGACCTTGAGGGGCTTATTCCACGTTCCACGGTGCGATTATCATTCCGTACAATAAAGAGAACGATCAGCCAGTGATCATGTCATCGGCTGATGGTTCATTTAGGTTCAAACCTAAAACCATTGGTCGCCATCCGCACATCGCTGCGTGGAATAGCGATGCACGGCGGGCGACTGGCGATAGCATACATTACCCAACCATGTTGCAGGGCTTCTCCTGCGCTCCTCTTCCTCCCGGTCCCGCGTGCAGCAGCAGCTTCGGTGTGGCCTGTTAGCTGACAGACCGCTCAGCCAATCACTGTCCAGGACCGCCGCGGCCAGTGATTGGCTGAGTGGTCTGTCAGCTCAGACAGGCCGCACCGAAGCTGCTGCTGCGCGCAGGACCGGGAGGAAGAGGAGCGTAGGAGAAGCCCTGCAACATGGTTAGGTAATGTATGATGTTTAAACAAGGGCTACAAGTACATCGGTAACAATGTTCCTGCAGCCCTCGCTAAACGATTATCAGGCCGTTGTTCACATTATTGATCGGGCCCTGGTCGGCCTGGTTCCACAATGGCACTTTTATTACCTTGCTCATAGCTCTCTTCATAGGACCTTATACTATTCCCCAAGATGCTCCCCAGTTCTCAGATACTGCCTGGTTGCTGACGATGTGCCAACCCTGCAGGAACTGCCCTGCTTCAGCCAGGCAGGGCTGTTAGTATGGGGATGGCATGACCATGAAAGTGTCTGTCCTGTGTCCTCAAAACTGTGTAATCATAAGATAGGACTTTAGGTCAATGTACTTCTTCTTTTAGACAAAATGCAGTTGCATAAATGTACCTTAGGCTTATACTAATATTTTAATAAGAGAACAGTACTAAATGTGAACCGTATCATGTGGGTTATAATAACCATTCCTCGGCTGAGCTACCTGCTAATGTCAGGGCTGTGGAGTCGGAGTCGAAGTCGGAGCTAGTTTTGGCTGGAGTCGAAAAAAATTTTACCGACTCAGACTCCAGCTTTAAAAAAAATCTTTAAAAAATTGTAGAATTGAATTTCGATATGAATTTTACAAGTTTTGCTCATGAATATATCAGTAATAGGACACTGGCCCTATTAGATAAGGGTGGTCGGGGAATATATCAGTAATAGGACACTGGCCCTATTACATAAGGGTGGTCATGGAAAAGTTGTCGGTCACTATTTGGCAGTTTGTTTCTGAGCTGGAAGAGTTCATTGTGTGGGGGAGAGATCTGTGCTGTTCTCTTCCTGGATGCTGGATGACTGTATATGAGCAGCAGTGTAATATGAAGATATCCTGTGTAATATAGAGGAGGAGGAGAAGACATAAGTAGTGTAGCAGTAACCTCTGTCCTCAGTGTGGTGTTTTCTCTCTGGGACAAGATTGTGTTTTTCTTCAGTGTTCTATGGCTGCAGCTGTGTGTATGTGTGCGCGTGGTTTGGCTGCAGCAGGCTGTGTGTGTGTGTGTGTGTGTGTGTGAGCACTATGGCTGCAGCAGGCTGTGTATGTGTGCTATGGCTGCAGCAATGCCTGCACAGTGACCTTTTATATCACTGTGTGACCTCTATATCACTATGAGTGACCCCCTGTATATCACTTTGGCTGACCTCTATATTACAGGTATCTGGCATTGTTAGCAGTGTTTCTTTAAGTATGGTGAATATTCAGTTAGAAACATAGAAGACTGTCAGCAGAAAAAGACCACCTGCTCCATCTAGTCTAGTTGGGAGTTGTTCAGGACATGGAGGCTGGAGACTGGCTGCATCCACTGCACACACAGGAGAATCTGCTTTATATACAGTATTCCTTTATTCCCTCAGAAATTGTCCCAGGATCATGTAGGACATTAGGGAGAAGCTGCTGAGCCAGTGTGATAAATAACTCCCCTGGTATACGACCGGCCATTTATGAAGGAGCAGGAGCCGGAGTCGGTCCAGATAAAATTCAGGAGTCGGAGCTGCGGCTTACCGACTCCACAGCCCTGGCTAATGTTCAGCCAGTACACAAGTGTGAATGACAGTTAGGGCCCTTTTAGACAAAGCGATAATCTGCCAAATCAGGTCAATTTGGCAGATTATCGCTCTGTGTAATAAGGACAACCATCAGCCAAAGAGCCGATCATCAGCTGATCATGGTCTTTCAATGTGTTGAAAAATCATTGTCCATGCATTGCTACATGTAATAGCGCTCCACAGCCGAAGGCTGATGACACTGTACGGAAAATAATAAAGGTTATACTTACGGGCCCAGGTTTCCTGTGCCTTTTCCCTGAGTGTCCTGCTCCCCGCAGCTGCCTCTGACACTTTTGGCTCTGTATCTGTACTGAAGAGACGGGCCAGAGGGGTCAGAGGCGGCTGCAGGGAAAAGGCACCGAAACCCTGGGGGAACCTGGACATGTAAGTATACCCTTTTTTATTTACTATGTGAAAGCAAGGGCAGCACAGACATCACTAACGATGTCCATGCAACCCTTGCTACACGATCATCTAGTCTAATAGGCTAGATCAGCGCTCACTTACACTGATCATCACTGATGATGATGCTTTTCTTAGGTGATACCATACTTCCATAACAGTTTTCTTTGGGACTGTCCTTAAATCATCGTCATAAATGAAACAGAGGTGAAACACAGTGATTTAGAGTACCATTAGTGACCACAAAATTGGTTGTTGGCAGCAGAAATGTTTAAAGCAGTTAGGGTATACTGTATATTTAAATCGACTCTGTAGCCACTGTGGAAGCCCCCCCAAACTACTTATACCTTGTTGTAGCTTAGGCGAAGTCCTTTCTGGTGGTATGTTTTGTAAAGCAGGTTAGGCTTTGATAAGGCAGAAAATCCAACTTTAGTAGCAGGGCTGCCGTGTCTAAGAGGCGGGGACGAAGCGTTCGTACCCTAGTGCAGCGCTGCCTTTGTGGTGTTGCTGGTCATCTCCCCCTGCCTGCCTTCACAGGGTTCCATGTAAATGCGCATGCAGCGTTTTTTTGAGATCTGGCGCCGCTGTAGTGACATGAGAATTCTTGGGATCGGATCCCGCGCAGGCGCACTGACGCGACCGGTTAGACTAGTTTGATAAAGCCGGACGCGTCAGTGCGCCTGCGCACGATCCGATCCCAATAACTCTACAAGATGACGTAGGCAGTGTTCGCCAACATGTTATGCGATGGGGCGGGATGGCCACTGACAGGCATGTGAGTCGGGGCTGGGCCAAGAGCATCACTAAACAGGGAGTGGAAGACGGCTAAAGAAGGGGTGCGGACCCGGCCATGTCACTACAGCGGCGCCGGAGCTCTAAAAAACACCACATGCGCATTTACATGGAACCCTGTGAAGGCAGGCAGGGGGAGATGACCAGCAACCCCACAAAGGCGGCAATGCACTAGACACGGCAGCCCGCTACTAAAGTTGAATTTTCTGCCTCATCAAAGCCTAACCTGCTTTACAAAACATACCACCAGAAAGGACTTCGCCTAAGCTACAACAAGGTATAAGTAGTTTGGGAGGTTCCACAGTGGCTACAGAGTCGCTTTAAGGCTGCATTCACACTACGTATATTTCAGTCAGTATATTTCAGTCAGTATGGCAACCAAAACCAGGAGTGGATTGAAAACACAGAAAGGATCTGTTAACACAATGTTGAAATTGAGTGGATGGCCGCCATATAACAGTAAATAACTGCCATTATTTCAATATAACAGCCGTTGTTCTAAAATAACAGCAAATATTTGCCATTAAACGGCGGCCATCTATTCAATTTCAACATTGTGTGAACAGATCCTTTCTGTGTTTTTAATCCACTCCTGGTTTTGGTTGCAATACTGACTGAAATATACTGACTGAAATATACATATACTGACTGAAATATACGTAGTGTGAATATATAAAGGTGTATTCCCATCTGAACTTATATAGTTAAACGTAGGAATCATCAAGATTAATAGTTTTGCAAATATATTCATTTAGACTATGTTAACACATAGTTTAATTAGAGATATCGTCATAAATCACATTAAAATAGTGCTATTTTTGCTGTGATTCCGTCAAATTTGCAGCAAAATATAACTAATGAAACGCTATGTGTGAACACAGCCTTAGCAAACTTGCCTCCTTGTCTCTGCTGCGCTTTCTCCCCATTGTTGACAGCTAGTCGTGTAAGCAGTTAGCTTCTGTAACAGCAAAAATGTCACTTCCATATATATGGAACATGGCACAATTTTCTGTCACATTTTGTATTTTATCCTACAAATAAAGGGTGACTTAATTGAAAATCAA
This sequence comes from Dendropsophus ebraccatus, assembly GCF_027789765.1. Lineage (NCBI taxonomy): Eukaryota > Metazoa > Chordata > Amphibia > Anura > Hylidae > Dendropsophus > Dendropsophus ebraccatus. The sequence goes on along the minus strand of NC_091459.1, from coordinate 77,709,530 downwards.
CTTGAAATAATAATCTCTTACAAAAAAGTCATTACTATATAGTTTTATATATGTAATGTTTACATACAATGTTATATTTATATTTTTGCTACAATGTTTAATAAGTAATCAAATGATTATTGTATGTGCCCTGCAAAAATCACACTCTCTCCTGGCATTTACATTTATTAGCAGAAAAGCTTAAAAGGGTATTGCAATTTCATTTAAAAAAAATAAACTGCAGCATACTTACCTAACCCAATAAATTGCCAGCCCTATGATCCACCCTGTTCCCTTAGTTTACTTAAGCTGATGATGTGCTTCTCCTGTTTTACTTATAATTAGAGATGAGAGCAACTTGAGAATGCTCGAGTCCGATAGTTCGGCATTTGAATACCGGTGGCTAAATACAGCCTATGGCTATGTTCCTACAGTGTAATGAATGTGGAAACGTGGACATTGTTTTCAATGACCAGTACAGCTGTAGTGGATTCATTAAAATCTATTGATTTCAATAGAACAACGGCCGTTATTGTGCACACAGTGTCTTTGTATACTGCGTCTGTAAAAAATAATGAACACATCTATTTTCTATGGCTGCAGTTCAATCATCAGCCGTAGAAAATAGACTTCACACACTGTGTGGCGGTCCTTCCGGACGTAGTGTGAATGAAAGTTAACGGCTAATTGATTTTTATTCACACCCATTCGGCCAGCAGACTTCTACTGGTGAAAAATAATGCATTATTGGCCAGAGGATCCTGTAATAGAGCGGCCGTTGTTTGATACTGAAACCAACGGCTGCTTCAAACAATGACCGTTGTATTACAATGTGTGAACCTAGCCTAAGGCTGTGTCCATTGGTTTTCAAATGCCTAACGATTGGACTTGAGCATGCTCGAGTTGTGCTCATCTATACTAATGTCCCAAACTGACTGAATAGCCACAGTGGCTTTGGAACATAATCAGCATGGCAGGGAAAGCATGTCAAAAGGGTAAGTAAACAAAAGCACTGGATGGAGCAAAGCGTTGGGAGTCTTGCATTCAGTTTACAGATCTAGCAGGCTGCAGTTTAGTTTTTACATACATCAGAATACTCCTTTAAATGGGATGTCCATTGGGATCATTTTATTTTCAAACTGGATGAAATTTTGGGAGGGGTATTTGGGAGGAAAAAAAAAGGTTTTTTAAATCAACTGGTGTCAGAAAGTTATACGGATTTGTAAATTACTTCTATTCAGAAATTTCAAGCCTTTCAGCACATATCAGCTGCTGTATGTCCTGCAGGAAGTGGTGCATTCTTTCCAGTGTGACAAAATGCTCTCTGCTGGCATTTCAGTCCATGACAGAAACTGTCCAGAGCAATAGCAAATCCCATAGAAAACATCTCCTCCCAGTTAGGCTTCAGCCCGATTCTCTGCTGCTGCCACTAGGATCCTTACTGGGTCCCTGCTGATCTGCCCTTCCTTTTCCCATCTTGATACTCAGAAAAGCCAATTACTGGTTCAGACATTTCCTTCAATCTCCTGTGTGTTGAGACAGGACAAGGAAAGGCTGTGGCAGGGGAATGGGGTGGTAATGCTTATTCCCTCCACACACACACACACACACACTCAATCTGTGCCTTCTAAAAATAAGATGATCCCACTGAACCTCTATTATTCACCTTTTTCTTTTTTACTTTTTGTTTGCATATGACATATACCATACAATCCATGTTAACACATAGTAATAAATAAAAAACAGAATTACATTTAACCTTTGTAATTTATATCTGAAATGTTTATATGTGCGCATTGCCTCCATTGCATATATTCAAGAAACTCAGTGTGTCATTTTTCTCCATATACTGTAACAAATACCAGGTGCCATATTGCTTTACTGCTTAAAACCACATTCATTCTGTCTATTCATATCGTGAACACTATGAACAATGAATCCATCATACCTCATCCATCATGCTTTGCATACTCTGGGAGGGGGAAAGCTTTTTTTTAATATTAAGGTGAATGCAACTCAATGTAATTTTGGCGCATACCTGCTTTATGACACAAACGCCTTTACACTGAAGATTACTGACATATTATATAATACATAGTAGAAAGTAATCCCAGTTATTAAATTACACACACACAAAGCGTTCATATTACATAGGTTTTACGGTATAAAGAATACTGGCAATCTGTTTGTGCAATACTTGATTCACTTTCTGTAAGATAGAAAAATACAAGTGGTAAAAAACATACACTGCAAGCTTGTGTATGTGGGGAAATGTTCATCATGATGCTCAATGTTACTGCAGCTTCCATTACAGAATCTCAACTACCCAACATGTTCCAGGTTATACAAATTGAAGGAACCTACAATGAAATATAAACATGGTGATCATGTCTAAGACCAACCTGAAAAACAGAGGACTAACTATTCCATGTCTTTTCTGACTTTAAATGTATTGAGTGTTTTCTAGATAACCATCAAGTGGTGGAGCTTTAAAAGTCTCCATTGACTGCCCAGTAATGTAATGGACTTACACTGATTCAAGAAACAAATGGCTACAAAACTATCCAATGTGTGGACTGTCTATTTAAAAAGACTGCTATTTTCTCACTGTACAGATAGTCAAGGCCACCTTGAAGTATTTTATGTTTCCTTTAGTGAATTAATGCGAGCGCAGATCTTAAGGGCTGGTCCCAACTTAATATTCATGGTGCTCATCAGATGATCTTCCTTTAGTAAGAGGAGAGCCTGTCCATCAATTTCCTGTGTCCTAAACTCATCTGCGATCTCATGGCAGCCTGTAGAAATATAAGAAGAGGTGAGCTAATGCAAAATGTGTTACAGTAAGAAAAGGCCATTCTAGAGTACTTTTACAGTAAAGCCTCAAGCATTCCCTGGTCACAGGAAAAAATCCTCTGATGACTATGGATGACTACAACCCGCACAGTCATAGCTTATATGGTTACAACAGAGAGCAAATATATAGATGAACTCTGTGTATCCATGTATTGCCAGGTCACCAATCCATTTAAGTTCTATACATAATAAAAGGCATAAGATCATAGTGGATGCCTTTTGTGGAACAGGTAGAAGCCACTGGAGACCACCCCAATGACTCATGTTTTAGGCAGCATGAAGGTGATTTAGGCAGCATGAAGGTGATAACAGGTTTTCTTTAACAGAACCTGTTATATTCCCTGTGTCTTGCACACCGGCCCTAGGAATTGACAGGAGAACAGCATTAAAATTTCTCTTTTGCTCTATGCAATGCTGCATAAAGCAAAGAAAAAGAACTTTAAAGGACAAGTGCCATGAAAAACTTTTTCCCAGTAATTGAAGCACATTACAAAGTTATATAACACTGTAATATGCTTCAATCAGCCATCTGCCTCCCTTCCCTGTCTTTTCCCCCCTCAACCCCCCAGCAGGAAGTGTAAGAAACTCACAGATACCTAATTATTACTGTCGTCACCAAGCTCTTCTCTCAGCTTCTTCTAGTGATGATGAGTCATCAGCAGGAGGGCTGCTCTAGCTCCTGTTACACCAGCCTCCCCCTCCCCTGCCTTGTCAGGTGACTCAGCTTGCTCAGCTCCCATTGGCTGAACAACTGCAAGTCATCTGAGTCCATGTCACTTGCTTATCTTCCCTATTGACATGACTCCTTCACTCACGGAGTCCACTCAGCAGCAGGAGAGTGTATGAGGGGAGGGGGGAGGCTGCCTATATGCTGGGAGTCTGTAACGGAGAGAAGATAAGCAAGTGACATGACTTGCAGTTGTTCAGCCAATCGGAGCTGAGCAAGCTGAGTCACCTGACAAGGCAGGGGAGGGGGAGGCTGGTGTAACAGGAGCTAGAGCAGCCCTCCTGCTGATGACTCATAGTCACAAGAAGAAGCCGAGAGAAGAGCTTGGTGACGACAGTAATAATTAGGTATCTGTGAGTTTCTTACACTTCCTGCTGGGGGGTTGAGGGGGGAAGAGACAGGGAAGGGAGGCAGATAGGTGATTGAAGCATATTACAGAGTTATATAACTCTGTAATGTGCTTCAACTACTGAGAAAAAGTTTTTCATGGCACTTGTCCTTTAAACTGGCCAAGCAGTGACTGGCATCCAGTCATAGGGACATGGCGACTTCCCTCCTAATGCCAATAGTAGTCAATGTACCAACAGTAATCAGCAATGTGCATTGTGCATACAGCGGTGTAGCAGTTTGAAGACCCATGGAGCCTTATGCTACATCTCATTGCAATTATTTATGGCCCAATGAAGGCGACAAGGATATGTTCCGAATGTTTTTACTGATTTCTGCTCGCTGAGAAGTCAGGGAGTGACAGACTCTCTTTAAAGGGGTATTCCCATCTCGGGAAGTTATGTCTGATCAATAGTATCCCCGACTCCATAGAGAAAGGATAGAGTGATGGTGTGCATGCATGGTCCACAGCTCCATTTAGCAGGGATTTCATGGTGGTTAGACAAATAGCAATAGGGTACAAGCTCTTCAGATGGGAAAAGTCCTGTAATGTTAAAACAAGGTTGTTAGGCTGGGTTCACACTGCATTTTTGCAATCCGTTCAATGTATCCGTTTTTAAAAACATAGTCAACACTATTTTTGTGTCAGTTAAAAAAAAATGCATCCGTTTCAATCCATTTTTTTTTTTTTTATAATGGAAGTCAATGGATCCGTTTTTTTTCCATAAAACGTATACATTAAACGGACTGCAAAAATGCAGTGTGAACCTAGTCTTACAGAAGGGTTATAAAGATTTTGTTTATTCTACGGTTAAATAACCTGAGAAAAACAAATACAAATACCTGGTAGTGAATGTATGAAAGCCCACACATCTTCAACAGTCCATAGGGATGGCTCAGTCTGTGTATCAGGTGGTGACTCAGTTGGTGAGGAGGTTTTCCTTAACTGAAGACAACGCAATTCCTGCTCTCTCTCACTTTGTCGCCGCAGACGGGTGGTCATAGGCACGGGCATGGGATCCTCTAAGGCTTCAACACATGAATATGAAGTGGGTAGCTGCGAGACACACATATAGAATAACGCAGAACTCAACCACAACATGTAAGGTGTCAATGTTGATAAACTTCTTTCTACAAACCTGTCTTAAATAGTGGTCTCGTACGGAGCCTCCAGAGCTGTGTGGCAGCCTTCCACGCCGCCCTAGATTTCCTTCAGACTTTCTACTCCATCTGTTGCCTTTTTCAGCCTTGTAAAGCCCAAGACGCTTTGTACTGCTTATGTTATACCTTAAATAATTTGTCATACAACAAATAAGTCATGGAAAACATCTAAGGAATAATAAAATATTTTCCTTTCCTCTTACTAGAATGCAGGCTGTCAATAAAATACAGTAAAACTGAGAACAATAATAAGACAGCAGCATTGCCTAACATTTTCTTTTGTTTCCCAACATTTATCTGAAAATATTGGAACCTATGCATTAATTATTCTCCTGTTTTTTTAAGGTAGTAACGTACAGCATGTTTTATATTTGTGCCATGCTTACTGTACACAGCATTGTTCTTTTTAATGTATCTTAAGGGTACTATTACACGGAACGATAATCGGCCCAATCGGTAAGGAGTGTGCAGTGCTATGTGTGATGGGGAAAGGAGTGTATGACGTATAATGAGGTGAGGAGTGTGCTGTCATATGTGATAGGGCGGATGAAAGCGGCCCACAACCCCCCTCCATATCAACCCCCCAACCCCTGGAAGATGCACTACAGCTGCCCACACAACACCCTAACACCCCCCCACCCCAACCTTGGGACAGAGCATCAGAGCAGGGCAAGCCACAACGCCAGCAGATAAGAGCCTCCTGCAACGTCACCCCCCCACCCCAAGGACGGCAGAATAGTTGCAGGTGAGGGATACTGTCTGAGTAACAACAGTTGCCTATATACATACATATATCTCTCTTGTGGCTGGAGGCATTATTGTACCTCCAGCAACAAGAGCCTCCTCCATACACATACTCACCTTGCCCAGCACAGCGTTTGTCCATTCTCCCAGCTCCCTGGTACACAAGTTACACGCTGGGAGACTGCGCTAGGCCAGGTGAGTATGTTGAGGTATGTGGTGGCTTGGTTTGCATATGGGGGGCCCACGCACATTTTCTGCACAGGGGACCTCTGCAGTCTGTGTCTGCCCCTGATGGGGATACTGAGTTATTAGGCTTATGGGGACAGTGCAATGGTGAAAGTTGATGTGATCAGATACAATTACAGCATAAAATGGGTTAACATCAAGGACAAAAGCTTTCTCTTATGCCCACCATTAGAGCAGGACTGATATATATAATCTATGTTGTAATTCATTTGGCCTAATAAGTTAAACTGACCATCACCAGAGCCTGCAGTACACATGAAAGCACATTCAGGAGCTGTACTGGTGCGTTTACAAAGAGAGATTTATCTGACAGATCTTTGAAGCCAAAGCCATGAACAGACTATAAACAGGGAACAGGTCATAAAGGAAAGACTGAAAATTCTCTTTTCAAATCTATTCCTGGCTTTGGCTTAAAAAATATGTCAGATAAATCTGTCTGTGTAAACGCACCCTATGGGACATCTCTTTAAAGAGGAGAAACACCCATCATTTTGAAAGGTGTTCTGCTGCTCCTAGGGGGTTAAGTGGTGATGCTGTGCACATCATCACCACGTAACCCCTGCTTGGCTGGCAAGCTGAGCAAAAGCACAGCAGCAGTACAGATACAGCCCACTCAGGAGAATTGGGAAACCCTGTTTAGAGTTGGGATTCCCCACTCCTGCAGTAAGGAGCAGTGTACAATGCACTGCTATTTACTGTATGTCCAGAGAAGGTAAGGGGTGATGCTACTGCATCAACACTTAACTCTGTACACTCTGTGGGCCAGGCACCCTATTTGAGTTTTAAAAACAATTAAACAGATTTATATTATTCCCTATAGAAAAACTCTGCTCGGCCCTCAACTGAATATGAGTGTATTTAATACAAAACAGTCCACGTTACCTTTTTGCACATGACTGTGAACAAAATCTTTTTGATCTCAGGAACTTGTCTGGATAGCCTCTCTTTCCACAAAACTCACACTCCAAGATTTCACATTCCAGCTCATCGATACCTTCTGCTAAAAACAAGCAAAAGACAAACAAACCAATATTGTACATAACCTCCCAAAATGTATGTATGTTTTATTAAATCAACATTAGAATCCAACAAAATGGGAAAAGGCATGGCATCAACAGGGACAAACCTAAAGAAATTTCAGCTATATACATACACACACACACACACACACACACACACACACACACACACACACTGGGTCTTCTTTATTTAACAGATAAAAATAAAATCCACCTATTACTGGAAATGTCCACTGTTTCCTTAAAGAGTCACTGTCGTGATTTTATTTTATTTTATTTGCAGAAATTAATAGTCCAGGCGATTTCAAGAAACTTTGTAATTGGATTTATTAGGCAAATATGCCAATATCTGCATTTAAAAAGCCTTTTCCCAGGTACCCCCCCCTCTCCTTTTTGCCATCCACTGCTCAGAATCAGGAAATCTCAATCCGACACATCCTGTCTGTTCTATGAAGAGGGGAGGGGGGGAAAGAGACGGAGGAGAAATGTTGGCAGCGGAGCTATTCAAAGTGCTATTCAGAGGTCAGAGAGGTCAGTGGTGACATCAGAGGAGTGAGGACACAGGGTAATGTATCTTTTAATTAACTCTTTGTTGTCCTGTTTTGGTGTTTTATTTCCCTCTCTCCATAGGAGAACAATGAAGACAGGGGGAGAGCTTCAAACTGCTTTTTCATGATAAAAATTCATTTTTCGGCTAACAAACCCAATTAAAGTTTCTTAAAATCACCTGGAGTATTGATTTCTGAAAAATAAAAATTTCACGACAGTGACTCTTTAAAGCTGCGGGGGAGAAGAGGAACAGGAAACAGTGGAGCTTGGAGTAAACTACTTAACACCTTCTCTGCCCAGGACCACTAGGCACATAGGGGGAGATTTATCAAAGGGTGTAAAATGTAGACTGGTGCAAACTGCCCACAGCAACCAATCACAGCTCAGCTTTCCTTTCAGCACTGCCTAAAGCTGAGCTGTGATTGGCTCTGTGTATAGTTTGCACCAGTCTAAATTTTACACCCTTTGATAAATCTCCCCCATAGACTTCAATTTCCTAAACAACCAAAAATAAAAACATATATTCCCTATCTGCTCCAGGCCACCAAAAGGACTGTCATAGATCTCTAGACATGTAGGCACTAAAAAAAGACAAATTTGGTCCGCTCTCCTAGAACACCATTCATACTAGGCAGGAGCAAGTTGTTATGGCTGAAATTGCAAACACAGAAAAACAAAGATAAATGCAACAGCTCACCGCAATAGCAACATACAGGCCCACTAAAGACATGAAAATAGTTAAAAGCAGCCCCCAACTGGTAAAAAAAAAAAAAATACAGAATTTTTTTTGGGCAGTTGGGGTGGGTCTGTATCTTACTATTGCGGTGAGCTGTGTTTCTGTGTTTTTGTATATAGGCACTAACCACTTTACCAACCTAGAATGCCAGGAATCTAGGGTAAAGTGTTTGCCATTACCAAACAATGTAAAGGGGTTCTCTAAAGCAAATAATCACATTTATCTGGCAGTGTGGCCACATATCTGGCTTTGGGGGATGACTGCAAAATACTGCCTACTGGAAAGGACAATGGGTACTATGAGTTTATTGGTAGAGAGTTGATGGCTGATTTTTAGGGCTGGCTGGCCCATTATTAATGCTACAGCATACAATTTTATACAAACTTTATACTTACAACTATGTGGGAAAATTTGGGGGTTTGGCCCTTTTCTCTTAGAGCATGACTTTGCCCCAGTGTACACAGCAAGGCCCAGGCAACTAACATATTTGGAGTGAACATGTCTGAAGTCTGATAATGAGTCATAAATTATTATCTAAAATTAATACCTAACCTCACAAATGTTCCTTGCACCAAAAACGCACAAATTCAAACAGTAACAGTGGGGGTAGCAAAAGGGGACCAACCCTATATAAATGCAGAGCTGTCTTTTCCCTTGGGCAGGGTAGGTGGCTGACCGGGGCTCATGGCTCATAGTGGGCCCCAGGCCTGGACTGCAAATCCTAATGAGCTAACTACACTAACTGGCAGCGCCGCGGCTGCACTGTTAATCGGAAGCCGAGGGCCGCTGATGGACTGAGGGGGGCGCCTGCTGCCAGACACTTCCAGACAGACATTTCTGGCAGCCCCCTTAGTCCAGCGGCAGCCCTCAGCCACTGACTAGTAGCACGGGCACTGCCATCTAATCCTTAGTTAACCGGGGGTGGGGGGCAAGGGGGTGGTGACAAGGCACAGCAACTCACCTGTCACCCACTACCCAGCTCCTCCTCTCTTACATTCCGACACAGGCAGCATGGTACAGACACACTGCCAGATGTGACCTGCAGCCACTATAATTCATGGGGATGGGGAATTGGCTACTATACGGGGCACTATGGGGGGGGGGACAGGCTACTATATGAGGCACTATGGGTGGGTATTGGCTGCTATATGAGGCATTATGGGTATGTGTTGCCTGCTATATGAGGCACTATGGGTGGGTATTGTCTGCTATATGGGGCATTATGGGTATGTGTTGCCTGCTATATGAGGCACTATGGGTGGGTATCGTCTGCTATATGGGGCATTATGGGTATGTGTTGGCTGCTTTATGAGGCACTATGGGTGGGTATTGGCTGCTATATGAGGCACTATAGGGGATCGGCTGCTATATAGGGCACTATGGGGAGATTGGCTACTATATGAGGCACTATAGGGGGGATTAGCTACTATATGGGGCACTATGGGGGGGATTAGCTAGTACATGGGGCACTGGATACTATATGAAGCACTATGGGGGGTTGAGTACTGTATGGGGCACTTTTAAGGGAGGACTGGCTATTATATGATGCACTATTGGAGGGGACTAGCTGCTATATGAGGCACTATTGGGAGGGATGGCTACTTTATAAGATACTATTGGGGGGATTGTCAAGTATGTGAGGCATTATTGGGAGGATTGTCAAGTATATGGGGCGCTATGGGGGCAATAGGGTGGCTTCGGATGTGGCTGGAAAGGTGGTAGGGGTCCCAAGGTTGGAGGGGGGCAGTTCACAGCTCTGCTCATGGGCCTATAATGCTGTTAAAACAGCCCTGTATGAATATCCATGTTTTTAGAATGTTATATCCAGCAGGCTTATAATTGCGTGATGGTCAGGTGTCCATATATCTATTATACACACTTTTTTTTTTTAACTGTCAAAGCTTGTTCGTTTCTAATGGGGAAAAAAAAAACATTTTGTAACCCAAGGCTGGCCATACAAACTAGATCCACAATACTCTCAGGATTCACTGATCAGAATCTGTCAGGAACAGCTAATTATAATATTTATGGATGCCTCCCGACTCTTCCCAAATCACAGATTTCTTACTTCTGTTTGGAAAACACAGATGCCACAATGATTTTGTACAGTATGTGAAAAAGTCATAATATACAATGCAACATTACAAAAAAAATTATATATGCCAACCCAAACCTTTTCCTGCCAAAATCAGTCTCTATGCTTCGCCTGCACCTCTTCCCAGAATTTAGTAATCTTATTTATGTTTGTACCAATTACTCCCCACCAGTCTTAATTTATGCATGCCTTTACACATGCTTTCCTCATAAGTTAACCCCTTCAAGACCGAGCCCATTGATGCACGGATGTCCGGGTCAAATTAATGCAAAGTTCCTTCCCACCTTCTAAGAATCATAGCGCTTTTATTTTTCCACCTACAAGGCTGGTTGGGGTGTCATTTTTTGCACCATGATCTCTAGTTTTTATTAATATCATATTGGTTAAAAAAAAAAAGTTTTGATCGCTTACTATTTTTTTTTCTGATATATAATTTTAAAAAATCTGAGATATTTTCTTTTGTTTACGCCGTTCACCAGGCGGGAACAATAATGTTATATTGTAATAGATCAGACAATTACGTACACTACGATATATAATATGTTTAGTTATTATTATTTTTCATTATTATTATTATCCAGTTGTGCTTCCACAATGTAGATAAATGATTTTATTCTCTGGTACAAAAAGTCAAAGAGGCTTTCCCAAGCTCCTGATGGCTGCGAACTATGTAATAGAAACAAAAAAGTTTCCGGCGCTCAAAGGATCAACCATATAGGTAGTAGTGCATACAGTTAGCAAGAAGTATATAACTTACTTCGGTTGGGGGATAAGTTTCAACTAAGAAAGTATATCCCCCTCCAGGTTTGCCAAATCAAGATCGATGCTCGTCAATGAAACAATTCCACGATTTATTCCATGCATTAAACATAACAATTCAGGGATTCGGGGGATTTGCTCATTAAAACTGAGTATTTTTTCTCTATTTAGCCCTATACATGTTGACTAAATACTATATTAGGGACACCTTGTTACTACATTATTATTTTCTTTAGTCTAGGTAGTAATGCATTTGGTGGTGTGTGTGTCTGTGTGTAAGTATGTATTTATGTATGTATGTATGTATGTATGTATGTATGTATGTATGTATATGTGTGTGTGTGCATGTATATGTATGTATATGTATAATTCCACCTTGTATGGTTTTAGGTTTAAGTACAACTTCTTTAAGTACTAATCATTATATACTGGCTCTCCCTTTTATTTTATTTTATTTATTTGCTTCCCTGTGACAACTCACGCATTTCTCAGGAGGGTAGGGATTTAATTTTAATATATACTCATTTAGTGGAGCGGAGGTTGATGTGACCTCTCCACCAGTTATTTCTTTCTCTTTATTTCTTCTCCATAATGCAGAGTTTGCGAATGCTCCGAACATTGGACAATACGAAAAAAGTGAAGTCCACATCTCACTTTATTCGCTTAGTTTATATTGTTAACTGTTTTATTCTTAGGTATATCACCTTTAGTTTGTCTGAAAATGCTACATGCTATCCTTTTTTTCTGCCTGAAAGGGTTACCCACTATGTTATTGTGCTTCCAGGGTCTCTTCTTAACACCTCCTCTTCGATTAATATTTTATGAAATTAATCACTTGGAATGTTAAGGGACTACGTTCCCTATCTAAGAGGACTTCTATACTAAATCACCTTAAGAGACTTAGGGCCGATATAGTATTATTGCAAGAAACACATTTAACTGAATCAGATTATTTCAGACTCAAACGTTTTTGGGTGGGTGCAGTTTATGGTTCACCAGCTATTAACCGTAAAGGCGGGGTAGTTATTCTTACACATAAAAATTTAGCCTGTACGGTATTATCTCAATATCAAGATGATGAAGGCAGGATATGTCATCTTCTTATTGACACTCCAGCGGGCAAATATAGCATATATAACGTTTATGGTCCCAACACTCAGAGACCTGATTTTTTAAAAAAAATTGAAAAACCTCATTCTGCAAGATGACAATAATCTTAAAATAGTTGGTAGAGACCTAAATACTGTTCTTAATACAACTGAAGATAGAAAAAGAACTAAGACCCCTACTGTATATACTTCATCAGATAATATTTTATCCAACTTCCTTAATTCTACCTCCCTATCTGATTCTTGGCGTCATCTACACCCAGATGGTAGAGAATACTCTTTTTACTCTCACTCCCAAACGGCCTGGTCAAGAATAGACTACTGTTTAGTGTCACCGGACTCTCTTGGCAGAGTAGAAGACTCTGAAATTCATGATATAGTAATTTCGGATCACTCCCCTGTTAGTTTACAATTAAGAGATATTTTTCAGAAGGGATCCGATATTATTTGGAGATTTCCTTCTCATTTAGCTAATGATGAATCATTTATCAAACTATTAAAAAAATGGTGGTCAGACTTTTATTCTAACAATGCTGAACATACACAATCCCCAATACCTTTCTGGGAGACTGCAAAAGCATTTCTAAGGGGCCAAATAATTTCTTTTGTGGCTGCCCAGAAACGTGAAGCACGTAAAAACTATCTTCAACTTTCCCAAGATCTGCGCTCTACATACACTCTTTTCCTGTCTTCCCCTACAGATGACAATAAATCTAAATGGACAGCAGCTAGACAAGCTTTCAAAATTGCACAGGAAAAGCTCAATACTATATATAGAGATCAATACATATCCCGTTTATTCCGCTATGGTAATAAATCAGGGAAAATGTTAGCTAACCTTGCTAAAGGATGTAGACCTACTACACATATCCCTGCTCTCAAAGATACAGCGGGTAATATACAAAAATATCCTAAAGTCATATCACAACTTTTACAACAATTTTACCGCTCACTATATTCCAAAGATAGGCTTGATCTAGCTGCTGGTAAGAACTTTCTAGAGTCATTAACTCTACCTTCTCTTGATCCACCTTCTCTTGATTCTCTCAACGCCCCAGTCACATTGGAGGAAATTACTGCCACTATCTCTACACTTAAAAATAACAAAGCTCCAGGCCCTGATGGCTATAGTGCAGAATTTTATAAATCTATGTCTTCTGTCATCTCCCCCACTCTTCTTTCTACTTTCCAAACTATTCTGACTGACCATCACATGCTCCCCTCAGGAGATACTGCATATATCAAAATACTACATAAACAGGGGAAGGATCCGACATCTCCTAATTCGTACAGGCCAATCTCTTTAATAAATGTAGACCTAAAATTGTTGGCAAAGATTATGACCAATAGATTGGCAGACATCCTACCATCACTAATAGGCAGCCATCAAGTTGGCTTTATAAAAGGACGTTCTGGTGTCACTAATATAACAACGGTACTAGCGGCCCAGTCTGGTGTCCAATCTGGGGGTCGTTCCAGCCACTCTCCAGGTCTGTTGGCAATTGACGCCGAAAAGGCTTTTGATAATATCAGCTGGGAGTGGCTGGACATGACCTTAACAAAATTTGGTATCACAGGTCAATTCAAAGATTTTATTTCCACAATATACACATCTCCGAAAGCTAGAATTCATACCCCGGGTTTCCTTTCAGATAGCTTTCCCTTACAAAAAGGTAACTGACAGGGTTGCCCCCTATCCCCTCTATTGTTCAATTTGGCGATGGAGCCTCTTGCTAGATACCTTATTTCTTCTGACTTTTTCTCAGGCATACAGGTTGGTTCCTAAATCATCAAAGTTACATGCTTTGCTGATGATACTTTAATATATTTAGATAACCCAGATCTACATGTTCCGGCAGTATTAGATGCCTTAAAATTTTTTGGTTCCTTCTCTGGGTATAGAATCAATATACATAAAAGTCAACTTCTTTACCTAACTCCACATAAGAGGTCTACTTCGGGTCCTGCGGGGGTCTCCATCGCTAAATCCTATATTACTTATCTTGGAATCCAGATTGGCAGAACTCCCTCCTCACTATATTCCCTGAACTATCGCCCTATAATTAAGAGAATAAAACAAGATCTCCAGAGATGGGAATCTCTACCATTGTCAATTCTAGGCCGTACCCACTTAATCAAAATAATGTGTTTTGGAAAACTGTTATATCCAATGCAAACAATACCCCTTTTACTCAAACATTCTGACGTTTCCCTACTCCAATCATATTTCACTAAATTTATTTGGCAATCAAAGAGACCTCGTATTGCCTATTCCACTCTCTGTCTCCCTACTTCTAAAGGTGGCGCTCAATGCCCAGATATTAGATTATATAATTTAGCCGCTCTCTTTCGCCATGCTAAAGATTGGATTATGGACACGTCATATTTCTCCAATATTTTAATTGAGAAAGCTTTAGCAGCACCTTGGCCTTTACCCACCCTGCTACATGCTAAATTACCAGAACTACCCCCAGAAATTAAGAGAAGTGTTATCTTTAAAGACACCATTGCCACATGGAATGCGATACGAAAATTATATGGTTTACCCTTTTGCCTATCGAAAAGATTTTCTCTGTGGCATTCACCACTTTACCCACCTGACTCAGACAAATTGGACTACTCGGAGTGGCAGAGTGCACATGTTTCTTCTGTTGGGGATTTGCTGGATACTAATTCCAACACTTTCTTATCATGGGATATCGTCAGAACACGATTTAAATTGTCTTTATTTCATTTACCTCAATACGATTCTATAATTGAATTTCTTACTTCCAGAGTGCGGGACATAGCAGAAGCAGAAAGTGATATGGAATTTGATAATCTATTCCCAACACCACCGGTTCATAATTCTTTATCACATACATATGGAGAACTTAGATCACGCTCTCAAAAGAATTTATCTAGACAAACTTTTTTCAAAAAATGGTCCTCCGTAATTTTTTCAGAGGATCTGACCCAACAAATATTGAGAGGATCTCAACTAGTGCATTCTGCCACTCCCAATGTGGTTCTACGTGAAATACATTTCCGCTTTATACACAAGGCTATATATGCCTTTAATATTCCTTTTTCCAACTCCCACACTTCTCACATAAACAGTTGCCCGAAATGTTCACTTCCTAAATCAGACTTGTTTCAGTGTGACTGGGCCTGCACGCGAGTGCAGGAATTTTGGGACTCTGTGCGGCTCTATCTTTTGTCCACTTGGGGCCATGCCATACCACTTCTCCCTCTTAGTTATCTTTTTCATTTTATTGATATAGACTCTACTACTCCCTCTCCTAAATTACTTACTTCTAAAGGAATTCATTTAACTCTATTAGTTTCCCTGAAATGTTTATTAAGACACTGGATACTGGATACTCTACCAGACATTTCTGAGGTAATCTCCACTCTGAAGGAGATCTTTCATTGGGAACTTTTGGATGTATTGCGCACCAAAGAGAAATCAACAAAAACATTTATGTCCAAATGGACACAATTTCTAATTCATGATTTTACTATAGAAGAGAGAGACTCTGTCATTAATCAATTTAAGGACACTGATTGGTATTGCATGGCCGCCCCCAAAAGGGAACTCTGGGAGCACTCCAAATATCTTAAGCTTTTCCCTTTCTCTGTTAAAGACATTTCTGTCCATTCTAATGGTAGCATATTTGAATATCTGACATCTATACCATGTTTTAAGGTGATATTATAAATTACTGTTTTTCTACTTATGTTTTTGGTAAGACTATGTTGTATTGTATATGATAATATATCTTTTAAGGTTATTACAAAGGCTCATAGTATCTGTATGATATTGTAAACATACAATCCTTTGTTGCCTGTGAGCGACTTTCTTTTTGAATATGTAATGAATTTTCAATATGTATGTTCAAATATTACATAAGCCACTAATAAAATATTGTTTAAAAAAAAAAATATATGACTAAAGGTTTCACTTTTTGACACATATTAAATATTTCATCTGACCCTCACTGATCACTAGAATTTAAGGTGAAGTCCAGGCAAAGCTTTTTTTAAAAAAAAAAATTCTGGGGAGGATAAAGGAAATAACATGCCCTTACCTCCCCCGCTGCTTCATGGTCTGAGCCGGGACCCGCTACGGCCACAGACAGGCTGAGACGACCGCACACTTCACGACTCAGGTCCCGGCTTAGACCATGAAGTGGCTGGGGACCTGGGGACCAGAGTGGTGATACACGGCCACCAACGCTGGAGTGGGAGAGGTGAGAGCACGGACCCTTTGCCCGGACTTGTCCTTTAACTTTCCAGCTACACAATTTCCATCTTGCTGCAAGAGACTGTATCCATAGACTTACAACAGAGATCAATTGCAACAGAGATCAAACAGCAATAAACAACCAGGCACCAACTGCTCAATTCTTTTGACATTTCTCTAGGACAAAAAATAAATAAATCAAGGTTTGACTGGTTGGCGTCTGGGTGCTAAGAACCCCAGCAACAGCCAAAAAGAGCAAGGAGAAGCGCACAGCTAAGGGTACGTTTACACAGAGATTTATCTGACAGATTTTTTAAGACAAAGCCAGGAACAGACTATAAACAGGGAACTGGTCATAAAGGAAAGGCTAAGATTTCCATAAGCGCTCCTCTTCATGTCTCTCTCTCTGCAGGAGACAAGTTTACTAAAAAGACTATGAAGCCTACAGCGTGAAGGGAAACAAAGAAGCGCTCAGCTGAGTGCTTCTCTTGGCTTATTCTGTCAGTGGGAGTCTCAGCACCAAACACCGACAGACGAATATGTGAATATGCAGATATTTGTACACTGCTAGAATTGAATGACTGTTAAACAAGTTGCTAAAGGAAAATACTTACCAGTGGACTAATGTAAGAAGCTATGAGCTTGTCTCCACAATGACATAGTTATTAAAAAAAAAGTCCTGCTTGCCTGCTTATAAACAAGAGTCCTGCTGGAACACCTGTGAGCCCACAACACAGCATTACCTGCCTGCACCTCACCTGCTAAATTCCACTGTAAGATCTTCATGGAAGAAGCGCTTTTTCCTGGGCCTTGATTTTGAGACTTCTGTTTGGGGGTACACCATTAAGACTGGGATTAGGGAGAATATCTCAAAAAATTAAGAAAGAAACAACACTGCCCCAAATTGTTACACTTCACTTGAAAGAAAAAGGATCTTGGAAGTAGATTTAATGAATGCAAAAACTATGGGGATGCTCTGGGCGAAAGGAGCAGCACTTTGCATTATTAAATGTGAAAACGTATCAAATTTTCATGTAAACGCCACAATTTACATCTACCTGAGTCAAATCAACATTTATATTAAAGTGTCACTGTCGTAACTTTCAAAATCTAAATCTACAAGTCTTTTCAGGAGATTGGACATGGATACAAGTAAAGGCCCTATTACAAAAAGCAATTATCGGCCCTATTCGGCCGATACCGACCTTTACGGTCGATAATCGCTTAGTGTAATAGAAGATAACGACCACCAACATGCACGATGTCGGTTTATCGTTGTCTTTCAACATGTTGAAAGAGCAACAATGAGGATAGCAGTGGTATGCTGCTGTTGCTCCTGAAACAGGAGTGGCGGCAGCGGGGCCACCGCTATCCTCTATGGGCTGCCTGGATGATCTAGCGATCACCCGGGCAGTCCTACCGCAGCTCCCCGCGGTCCCCCCTGCTCTTACCCGCTCACTGCTGACGTGTGTAATAGCGCCAGCAGCGATCATTTGCGCCTCTGACAAGTCGGCAATCGCCCCGTGTAATAGGGGCTTAAGTATTGCTTTGTTTTAAGGCATGATAACTAAAAAAAAAAAAATAATGAATGTAAATTGCAAACTTGCTTTATATCACATCCCCTGCTGATTTATATTTCGAAAAAATTATAACATGGACACGTTAAGAAAAAAAAATGTTAATGTTTCACTTATCTATTGACACTAAGAACACTAGAAGCTACTGAAACACTAACATGATAAAAAAAGGGATGTGACCCAGACTGTGAAGAACTCTACACAGTTTTAGTGTTCACTTGAGCTTTATCCACATCATCTGTACTTAACAGTAATAAGATTTTCATATTTAACTAATAAAACTACTAATTCAGGGTTTAGCAGTGTTTGGATGGGACAAATAAAATCTCAACTATGTAACAAAGAGGTACTAACATTTCCTCTGTGGTCTTGTTTCTAAACAATAGAAATCCATTCTACTAATTGGATTCTAAGGAAATAAAACCATAAACAGAAAACTACTGTCTATAGTAGTATGAGTTCCAAGTGCGGAGATCTGTCTATATTGCTCTCATGTATGATGAAGTAGCAGTCAGTAAAATCCTGGTCGCATCATTAGATGGAAAACACGTTATAACAAAGATTAAAAAAAGAATAAACCAATAACTGACCCTCAGCGGTCAGATCATCTACATCTGAGTCAGTGGAGTTGTCTGGAAGCTTGGCTGTGCTCTGGATGTCCGACTCCATGTCAGTAAGGTTCGTAGTTTGTTCATCAAGCAGCAGATGCCCTTTGGCAGGTTCATCTACCAGGAGGGAAGATCGACTCACCTATAATATATAATGGTGGGCTTTATAATTTATAATAGTGGGCTTTTCTTAGTTTGTTAAAAGAATGCAATTCCAAACTGCAGGAATGGAATATAAGATAATAGTGATGTTATAAATCCACATGTGCCACAGAAATCATCTTTCCTAACGAGTCAATGTTTTTGCTCAACACTTCCTATCTATAAGTCAAGATCATCATTCCTTACCATTTAGGCATGGTTATATCATCAACACATCCATGTA
This sequence comes from Dendropsophus ebraccatus, assembly GCF_027789765.1. NCBI lineage: Eukaryota > Metazoa > Chordata > Amphibia > Anura > Hylidae > Dendropsophus > Dendropsophus ebraccatus. The sequence goes on along the minus strand of NC_091459.1, from coordinate 77,690,371 downwards.
ACAATGGCAGATGTACATGTATAGATGGCAGTTGTGATGGCAGACATACAATTACAAATGTAAGATACCAAATAATAATAATACTGCTTTCATTTGTATTATTTTGGTCCTTGTCCCCTTTAAGGCTCACCGTCTAAATTCACCTATTTGTATGTTTTGGGTGTGGAAGGAAACCCACACAAACACACAGAGAACATACAAAACCTTTGCAGATGTTGCCCTTTGTGGGATTTGAACCATATACATTTAGGCTGGGTTCACACTACGTATATTTCAGGCAGTATTTGGTCCTCATGTCAGGTCCTCATATTGCAACCAAAACCAGGAGTGGATTGAAAACACAGAAAGGATCTGTTCACACAATGTTGAAACTGAGTGGATGGCCGACATATAACGGTAAATAACTGCCATTATTTCAATATAACAGCCGTTGTTTTAAAATAACAGCAAATATTTGCCATTAAATGGCGGCCATCCACTCAATTACAACATTATGTAAACAGATCCTTTGTGTTTTCAATCCACTCCTGGTTTTGGTTGCTATACAGCCTCAAATATACGTAGTGTGAACCCAGCCTTAAAGTGTTAATGACACAATACATTTAAAGTGTTAATGACTGCTGATGTATCTGTCCACAAACCGCATTTACTTCTACGGCCTGAACGTAGACAGCTGGTGACTATGTTCGGGTCATTTCCCACATGTATATGAGGTTTTACTTGAACCCAAAAGCTTGGTTTGCTACGTTTTTGAGCCACAGTAAAAACCAGCATGTGTGTGGAAAATGACCCGAACGCAGTCACTATGCAGTTCTACGTTCATCTCTTGGACATCTCTGTCCAAGACAGGAACTGTCCAGAGCAGGAAAGGTTTTCTATTTGCTGCTGCTCTGGACAGTTCCTGACACAGACAGCAGTGGCAGCAGAGAGCACTGTGTCAGACTGGAAATAAAACACCATTTCCTGCAGGGCATACAGCAGCTGATAAGTATGGGAACACTTGAAATTTTTAAATAGAAATAAATTACACATCTATATAATTTTCTGAAACTAATTGATTTGAAAGATAAAGATTTTCGCTGGACAACTCCTTTAATAGTAAAACAATATCTTTATTCTGTGGGTCAGACAGATTACAAACCAGATTTACATAGCTTTTATACTTTTTCACTATTTTAAAAACAGTAAAACTTTTTTTTTTACATAATAAATATGCTTAAAAATGCCACATTCTGACCCCAAATAACTTTCTTATTTTTCCATCTACGACATGTTTAAATTTGGACAAAGACGTTGGCTTTTCTATAATTTGAACACCCCAAAAATAGAACAGAATCCCAGATGAGTATACCTGAACACTTTAAAATGATATATCATCTCATATTAGAACCAAATAATGAAAATACACTAACTTTGGCAAGATTTTACTTTTTTAGTATATTTCTGCTGTTGCATGTAAAGCAATAAACACGTCATCCTTACCTTTCCGCACTCCCCTGGTGTCCTATTGCAGTGTCACTGGTGTCCCCCGCTGACTGCAGAAACTCCACTTCCCAGATAAACTTTTCTCGGGGGGACAGCCTGCTCTGACAATCACTGACTGAGAAGGGACTGCCCAGCAGTCTGTGATTGGCAGAGCGGGCTGTCACACCCAAGATGAGTTTGTCTCGGAAGTGGAGGCTCTGCAGTCAGCGGGGGACACCGGCGACACCAGAGGAGGACATAGAGGGAGCATGGACAGGTAAGGATAACATATTTATTGCTTTATATGCACCAGCAGAAAAAGGCCGATCGCTGGATGACCCCTTTAAGGAAAATCAGCAATAAGGTAAGTAAATAATAAACAATGTTTATGGGGGGATTGGCATGGGTAGTTGCGGGAGGGTAGCAGCCGCCCCTCCTATTAGAGCAACAGCCAGCCAGTCACAATTTTTATTGAGATTTTGGTTCATGCAGAAAGGCAACGATCAGCCAACATCGTGCATGTCGCTGATTGTTGCCTTTCTGCATGAGCTATTACACAAAAAAATTATTGTACGGTAATCCAGCTGCCAGAGAAAATGATCGGCACCCAACAGGCACACTGCAGGGGTGCCAATCAAACAGCTGACATGTGGCCTTCCTGTTACTGATCCTCTTTATTGCTGCAATCACTACTAACTGCAGAATTTAAGGGATAATGGCTGACTTCAGCATTATGGCAACTGGCACCCACTGTCAGCGCCCGATATTGCGTCATAGTACAATAGGAAAGGCATGCCATACATGTATGGCACACATACACAAAGCCCAGGCAGCAGTGTCGTACAGTATGGCATATGTCACCAAGGGGTTAAAGGATTCGTCCCAGCTTTCAAAGTTATCCCCTATCCCAGGGGTCCTCAACCGCGGAGGCCAGCTGTCCGGACCCCTGCTGCTCCCTCTCTGTCAGTCACTCTTGTGGCTGCAGCGGTCACAAGAGGCCGCTCTGTCTTGTCTCTGGTTTCAGCGTTCCAGTGATGTCACTGAAGCGCCGGTGCCAGGACAAGGAGAGAGTGGCCTCTTGTGACCGCTGCAGTGCGGCCACAAGAGGGGAAGAGAAGAGGAGACGCCCGGACCCAGGTGAGTATAAGTGTTTGTTTTTTTAATTTTATATGCTATATAGGAGGGGAAGCACAGGGGGGCTATATAACTGGGGGAGCACACAGTGGGGGTCTATATACTATTGGGGAGCACACAGCAGGGGTGCTATATACTACTGGGGGAGCAACAGGGGGGCTATATACTACTGGGGGAGCGCAACACATTTACTAATGATGTTCAGCTCGGACTTTCACCTGACAATAGACCCCAGTAAGTGGACCTTCATTAAAAGTTGTTGAGTACCTGCCCTGTCCTGTAGATAACTATCGGGTCTGCTCTGTAGTCAGATGGGGATTCTCTTTTATCCTTTTGAAGGAGAACTACTTTGTATACTTATTTCACAAGGAGCATTATATGGCCTATAAGACTTCATACACCAGTTTAGCAGTCTCCTCAAGGAAACACACTGCCCTCCCCATTTCTTTAGACACAGGCCATTAGCCTGCAATAGACCTGCAATTTTTGAGTGTATGCATTAAACACCGTGTACAATGCATTTTCATTGTCTACATGTTTACAGAGAATTAAGAGGGTTGTAAAATTATATATCTAGGTCAACCATAATGAAATGTGCATAAAAACAAAATGTACAATGTATAATACCTAGCCCCTTCTTTTTTTTCTTATGACTGCAAAGGTGATGAAGCTTATACTTACAGGAAATGGTTCTAGGCCTTCTTGAATGACAAACCCCTCAATGACATGGGTCAGAATCTGTGGTTTTACTATGGCTTGAGGAAGCTTGTTATCTAAGCCTGGAATGCTGTTAGGCTTCTGTGTACTGTTGCTTCTGGTTGTTGCAGCTGGTAGAAGCAATGGTGGTGCTGGTATAGAGGCATATGAATTGTCAGATGGGGACTTAATAACTGAAGCACTAACTGAAGACACTGCTGTTGGGAGACCTGTAATTTATAAAATTATAATTTTATTACAGCCAAATACAGACATGTGTGTTATGTGTATAATATTGTACACCATGCATATGTCTTAAAACCCATAACTGTACATTTGTAGCAAGGTTCATCATTATTATCATCCTTATTTCTCACTCAGATCTGCCCGGTAATCCAGGATTACTAGCTGTAACAAATTACACGTTTCCACTGGTAGAGAATCACTGACAGCAGCATCTTTTACATTAGTATTATTTAATTCTGAGCTGCCCGTCAGTCCAAATCTCTACCATCGAAGGGGATAAACCTGCCCATAAATATTACACTAAAGATGGTTACAATGACTGAATTCAACTTTTTTGGGTCAAACTAATGGATGCAGATAGAGAAACTCATAAATCAGCTTACCAAGTATAATCAGCTTATAATCATCAGTAACTGTAAGTCCCCAATCATGAAGCAAATGAGGCAAAAGCAGGCCAACTTCCATAGAATCAATAGAATTCAAGGAAGAAGATGGCCTCCAGCTCCAAGGTGAGGTATAAAACTTGTAGTTTATTAAAAAATACACAGACATCGACACCTATCGTCTCCTCCCACCCCTAATTTATGAAAGTTTAATTTATCAAGTGTAAACAAGGCAAAAATGTACACCTGCTCGAGAGACAGGTGCAGGGCTGGGCTACATTTCTTAGAGGTGTGCGCCTCTTAGTAAATCTGGCTTTGGAAAGGAGGCGAGGAATTCTCCAAGACTGGCATTTGAGTACAGGAGTATTCATAAATGCCCCCTATTGTGCATGGACATGCAACACAGTAAAACATTGTTGTGTTATAGGTTCCGCCTTCTTGGCACTATGCACAGTCCAAATAAAGGCGCTTTTTATGGGGGAAAAAAACACAGACGCAGGCAACTAAGGTCTGTTCTGAAAGCTTTAACTGATATCCATTCAGTGATGCTGCCAGCTCGGTAGGTGGACAGGTGGTGACATAGTCACTTTAACCACCACCTGATTTGGCTCTGTATGTCTAAAGGCGGTCACTCTCTTCCACTCTTCCATTTGTTTTGTGAGTCTGTTAAGCGACTTTGTCAAATGCTCAGCACTAGTCTGTAGTCCTCACAGTAGTAGTAGTTTTTCCTCAGTTATTTATCCCAGCTTTCCCACCCTACCTCACAGCAGCTCTGCCAGTTTCCTGCTCAGAGTGGCTGCAGAACATTTCTTTACATAGCTGATTATTTTTATTTTATCACAGTGAGTCTGCAAAAGCTGCTATATTCATCCCATCTGATCCTCTGCTTGTGGCATTGTTCAGAACAATGCAGCATGCTGTAAACACACCTTATTGTCCTCCAAATATCCCAATAAAGATATATGTGTAGTACAGGGGTCTGGTGATGTAGGCTGAAGGGGGATGTGTGACATCACTCAGCACTCCTTTAGCTTAATATATTTAATATTCTGCTCCTGCACCTCTTCCATGAATTTGTTAATATTAATTTATTACTCTGCACAAAAGGTTCTTTATTTGCCTAGTATTTCTTCATTTTACACGTTTTAGCAACAGGCTCAAAAAATCTTTATTCATATGTTAAATATTGAATAACAAAAATTATCATTTGCCATGACTCTGACGCTGAACATTTTCCTGAGTTTAAAAGGGGTAGTGCGGCGCTAAGAAATGATTCACAAAATAACACACATTACAAAGTTATACAACTTTGTAATGTATGTTATGTCTGTGAATCGCCTCCTTCCCCGTGTCCCACCACCCCCGCACGTGTACCCGGAAGTGTGGTGCATTATACATACCTGTCACGTGCCGACACCAGTCTCCGATATTCTGCCAAGGACGTCATCTTCGGGAGGCCGGCCGAATCGCTGCAGCCATCCCTCATGCCGGCCCCCCTCTGCCGCGTCATCGGCTGCTCAGCCGCGATTGGCTGAGCATAACTGTGCTCAGCCAATCGCGGCTGAGCAGCTGATGTATGCCTCTATGCAGCTGAATCCGTGACTTCTCCCTCCGTCCCATCACACTGCCTGTCTGTCTCTCTCCCAGCCCCTATTATACCTTCTGCCCGGTTCCAAGCAGCGGGGTGAGCGCTACTTATCTAAAACTCACCCCGCTGCAGAGCCCCCCCGCCCGTTCCCAGCTGGATCAGCATACCCCTAAACAGTCCTGTGGAGGAGCGCTCCATCTCCCCGCTACTTCCCGGCCTGCTCCTGCACCTCCCTATGCCCTGTCCCTTGCAGGAGCGCTCACCCGCCGCTTGCTCCTGGCGGGATGAGCGCTCCCGCCCCTCCTCATCTGGTCGCCCGGTCCCTTGGTGGAGCTCTCACCCGGTGAGCGCTCCTGCACCTTCTCTATGTGCACCAGTCCTCACTCACTGGACCAGGCGCCGGGGAGCTGATCACTGAGGCGCGGTGAGTACAGCCTCTGTGACCCACTGCGCCTCAGTGAGGACTGGTGTACATGGAGAAAGTGCAGGAGCGCTCACAGGGTGAGAGCTCATCCAAGGGACCGGGTGACCAGATGAGATGGGGCAGGAGCGCTCACCCCGCCAGCAGCAAGCGGAGGGTGGGCGCTCCTGCAAGGGACCGGGCATAGGGAGGTGCAGGAGCGCTCACCCCACCGGGAAGGAGCGGGGAGGGTGAGCGCTCCTGCACAGGACTGTTTAGGGGTATGCTGATCCAGCTGGGAACGGGCGGGGGGGGGGCTCTGCAGCGGGGTGAGTTTTAGATAAGTAGCGCTCACCCCGCTGCTTGGAACCGCGCAGAAGGTATAATAGGGGCGGGGAGAGAGACAGACAGGCAGTGTGATGGGACGGAGGGAGAAGACACGGATTCAGCTGCATAGAGGCATACATCAGCTGCTCAGCTGCGATTGGCTGAGCACAGTTATGCTCAGCCAATCGCGGCTGAGCAGCCGATGACGCGGCAGGGGGGGGGGGGGGGGGCGGCATGAGGGACGGCTCCAGCGATTCGGCCGGCCTCCCGAAGATGCCGTCCTTGGCAGAAGATCAGAGACTGGTGTCGGCACGTGACAGGTATGTATAATGCATTGTATAACTTGTATTGTATAACTTTGTAATGTGTGTTATTTTGTGAATAATTTCTTAGCTTCGCACTACCCCTTTAAGGGGAGCAATGCTTACACAACTGCTGTAGGGGATTCGATTTCAGGCATAAACTTTACACATAATAACATTAAGTATGTATTATATGTTATTTTTACCTTGCATGATATGATCTACAGGAAGCTCTTCTCCACCTCTTCCTAAAGGAAGCACAGGGGGAGATAGCGTCGGAGGTGTGGGGGTCTGTGTAATAACACGTACACATTCTTGTTGTTCCATTGGCACTTCTTCTGGACACAAATTTCCTACTTGGTAAACCTAGATAGGAAAGAGCATTGGCTAGAATGATAGGGTCCACATTTACAGATGAAATCATTTTTGTGTGTTCTTGGGAACAATGCAGCTAATAAAAAACATTTCCTTTTTTTTTTCCCTCACGGCTCAAACTCTGAGCAACATTTCCAATAAAAGAGAACAACAAAAGTGCATTCAGAAAATTCACTTGGCACTACTCCCATAAACACATATTAATTCCGTATTCAATGAACTGCTTCTGTGGCTCACCCTTTTGGTCAATCTGCTCCAGCGTGTAGCTTGGCGTGGTGCTCTGCAATCCACAATATAGAGTCCAATATGCAGTAGATAGAGAAGGATGACGTTGCGGCACTCACTTGAAGTATAAAGCAGTCTTTATTAATCGCTGGACATCATACAAAATAACCCCATGTGCTCAAAGTAGGTTACATGGCAGGTACAGGTACACTCCACTTAAAGCGACGGCCGTTTCGCTTTAAGTGGAGTGTACCTGTACCTGCCATGTAACCTACTTTGAGCACATGGGGTTATTTTGTATGATGTCCAGCGATTAATAAAGACTGCTTTATACTTCAAGTGAGTGCCGCAACGTCATCCTTCTCTATCTACTGCATATTGGACTCTATATTGTGGATTGCAGAGCACCACGCCAAGCTACAAGCTGGAGCAGATTGACCAAAAGGGTGAGCCACAGAAGCAGTTCATTGAATACGGAATTAATATGTGTTTATGGGAGTAGTGCCAAGTGAATTTTCTTGATCTATCTATTATTATTACTGTTTACTATTACGGACTTAGAGCACACTCCTAATACTATCCGTTGTATGTATACTGCTTATTGGACCTATTATGGAATCCAGTGATTCACCCGGTCATATGGACACTGATTTAAATGCAGGCAGAATAAACGCAGGTGCATTCTTTACGTCAGTGAATGTAAAGGAAGAATTCCAAGTGCTAAGCAATAAGACTTTAGAGCACAGAGTGAATGTCCTGGCTGAAAAGGAGATTCGTTTATTCTGGACCATAAATTCACTCCGTTCATATAATGAAAGTGGCAGAGTCCCGAGGGGCCTAAGAATGTTTAAAGACCCCGCACAGTACCAGGATGATCCAACATTCCTGGAGCAATGGAGCACGTTGCATCATGAACACTCCATTAAAATCATGCAACTTATATTAAATCGTAATGTACAGGAATATGAAAAAACTAATGCTGACCTAATTAAGGCCAAATTGGAACTAAAAGCACGTCTTACGGATGAGCAAGCGAATACCTTTTTCTCTACTATGGAAAAGAGACTAGTGATTATCCAAACAGATATAAAAAATCAAAAAAGGGACAAGTTCTTAAGGGACAAAATGGACTATGACAATAAAAGGATTTTCACATGGAATCAAAGGAAAGCTAAAAAAACCAGAAACATAAAAAAGAACTATACTGACTATTGGACTACCGATTCTGATTCCAGCGGGTCAGAGGATAGACCCGGATTTCTACAACAAGAACCACCTGCAACAGCCCCCAGTAACCGTCCCGCCCCTTTAGGAGATCCACCAGGAGGGGACGATGTAAGAAGAGGAAGGGGCTATTGGCGGAATCAGAAAAGAAAGAGGGTATCGTGGAGACAATAGGGGAAACAGGTAACAATGTGAACAACGTCATAAACCTCACTGACATTAACTTGGATAATGACTGTATTAGCCTCCTAAAAAAGGGACTGAATTATTGTGTTACGGAAAACTTTAGTATTGTGGACTTTGAAGTGGACTTATATAAGTCAATACGCAGGATGAATTTGCATAAATATCATAAACAGCATGTGATAGCAGAGGTTATAGAAAAAGAGGGCGATACACCATGTATGATAGATAATGATACTGTAAATCCGTTTGTTGAGATGGATCAGATAGATCGAGACATAGTGGATATACTGCGGACACTGGCAGGTGATGAATCTAATAACATCGTATGTAATGACTATGAACATTTTTCTGGTGGTGTAAAATCTGTTTTTTTCTCCCCCTATTCCAACAGGTGGAGCTTTAGACTTGTTCACAAAAGCGGTCATGCAGGACGTCAAGTCTCTCTTGTATCCTAGGCCTCCTGCTAATCTCACCGATAAAGAGCGTCGTGCAATGAATTGGCTGAGATCAAGGAGAGACTTGACTATAAAAAGAGCCGATAAAGGCGGTAATATAGTCCTGATGACCCGCGAATATTACATGTCTGAAGCCAATAGATAACTAAGTGATGATAGGGTGTACACTAGACTAATTGAAGACCCCACTAATAAAATTCAACGTAAATTAACATCACTACTTACCCGTAACGTGGAGAGGAATGTTATATCTGAAAAAACAGCTAGAAGACTTAAATATGATTTCCCTATAAAGCCGATATGGCATTTTTTACCAAAAGTGCATAAGAACTTAAGCCACCCACCAGGCCGCCCCATCGTAGCGGGGATCGGATCTGCCTTAGAACCCCTCTCAAAATTCATTGACTGGGCTTTGAGACCACTATTATTAACCGCTCCTACCCACATAAAGGATACTAATGAATTCCTAAACATCATCCAAAATCAGGAATGGCAAGCAGGGGATATTTTTTGTTCTATAGATGTGGAAAGTTTATTCACCAGGATCCCCCATGAAGCAGGTATCCAGGCTGTCAGGAGTGCCCTCGCTGCTACCGATAAATCTGATATGTACCGGGACTTCATATGTGATGCACTTGAACTCATTCTAAAAAATAATGCATTCATGTTTGATAGTCGCTGGTACATTCAGAACACTGGTACAGCGAAGGGCACTCCTGTATCTTGTACCTACGCTAATATTTTCCTAGCCTATTTTGAAAAAATGTATATCTATTCTACAACAAATCCATATGCCAAGTACATCAGATCATACCACATACCACATTCGTGGACGATGTATTTGTTATATGGGGAGGATCGGAAAAAGAATTTAGTGAGTTTGTGCAGCATCTTAACGATTATAATTCTATGAATATGTATTTTACATACAAAGTGGGAGGTCTAACTCTGGAATTTCTTGACGTTAAGGTATTGGTGGAGAATGACGTAATTATGACTGAAGGTTATCGTAAACCCACGGCCACCAATGCCTTACTCCACTACCGGAGCTTCCACCCTGATCATGTAAAAAAAGCAGTTCCTTATGGTCAGTACATGCGCCTTAAAAGAGTAAATAAAAAATATGATACGTACATAAAACAAGTTGATGATTTAGATAATAGACTTAGAGAAAGAGGATATCCTTGGAGTGTTTTAAAGGATACTAGAAAAAAAGCGAATGACTCTAATGTGAATGTAGCCATAAGAAATAACGAGAAAAGATTTAATTTCTCTTTTAAGCATTCCAATATGGATGCTAAAATAAAAACGGCTATAAATAGGCATTGGTATCTAATCGAGTCAGACCAGGATTTAAGAGATGTCGCCATTCGGAAGCCGCTCCTCTCTTATCGTAGGGGTAAAACATTAGCAGATAATCTGACAAGCAGTACAGTGCAATCCGCATCCCCTAACTGGTTAAAAAGAGTTGCTCCAAATGGTAATCATAAGTGCGGGCACTGTAACTTTTGTTGTTACAACATGTGCTCTAAATTTTATCCGCATAGGAGGGCACGAACATACAATAAAACAATTTATGACATGTAGAAGTACATACATCGTTTATGTGATTATGTGCCCATGTGGCATGTTCTATATAGGAAAAACCATCAGGTGTCTGTATGTAAGATTCAGAGAACACCGTAGATCTATCCGAACAGGAGTAGGGTCTCCGAGGTTAATAGAACATGTCAACAGCACCCACAGTGGTAATGCAGATGTCTTGCGCTTTGCAGGTCTGGAACAGGTAGAGCTACCCAGAAGAGGGGGAAACAGTCAGCGAATGTTGCTGCAAAGAGAGGCTCGCTGGATTATCCAGACCGAGGCACTTGGACCATTAGGTCTAAATGACCGTAACGATCTTAGTGTGTTTTTATAATTTATATTCACATAATATGCTTTTATATTTGTAATTATTTTAATGGTGTTATGTCACTTTAAATGGTTGCAACATTTTGGCAGTAACATCTTACGTCTCAGACTATTTAATGAGTACGTTAGAACGTTATGACGTACCACTAAGCCTGTTGATGCGTATGACCGCGAAACGGCCGTCGCTTTAAGTGGAGTGTACCTGTACTTGCCATGTAACCTACTTTGAGCACATGGGGTTATTTTGTATGATGTCCAGCGATTAATAAAGACTGCTTTATACTTCAAGTGAGTGCCGCAACGTCATCCTTCTCTATCTACTGCAAAAGTGCATTCAGTTTGTAATGTAGAAGTTAACGGAGTAATCCAGGAAAACCTAAATTTTTCCCCTTTCCACAGGAGAGGGGGAAAAGTAGGAGATTGGGGAGGGTCCCACCTCTGAACGGGGCCCGATACGGAGATCGGTGGGGGGTTCAGAGGTTGGACCCCCCGCGACCTCCTACTTTTCCCCTATGATGTGGATAGGGCAATAGTGAGTTTTTCCTGGAATACCCCTTTAACTGTACATAGACCGACCTTGTCCACCAAAGGCAAATGTACATCTATAGACATATGCTTGCTCAAAACCATCTGTCTCTTCATGTATTCCCAGACACACTTGATGATGATGCAGATATCAGGGCTCTACGGGGGCCATATCATCACTTCCAGGACTCCTTGTTCTTCTTTAAGTGAACAATGGTTCTTAATACCATTAGCTGTATGTTGGGGTCAATGTCCTACAGCAGAATAAACATCTGGAGCCAATAAAATTGCTTCCTATTGAGATCTGTCTAATTTTGTAGCATTTTTTTCCCCACACCTGCCTACAACTTTTGCAACGTCCTGCATCTCTACAGATATAAAGCACAATTGATTAAAGGGAAGCTATCAGAAGGTCGGAAGCATCTAACTTGTCAATTCCTTATAGCGCACAGGGAGCTGAGGACAAAAGACATCTTCTTACCTTGATCCTCAGTGCCATTTTCATGAACTTTGTGCTTTATTAGATATGTAAATAACGCTGTCTGGTGCACTGGGGACGTGACTACTGCACCAATCTGCCGTGGCCTTTTTAACAAATATTGGGGCGGTGCTCTGCTCGGAAGAATATTCATTATGGGGAAGGGCTGGTGCACCAAGGGCAGTTGTCTCCAGTACACCAAGCCAACTAATTTACAAATCCAATAAATTACAAAGTTCCCGCTACACCAGTCTGGGACTGTGAAGCACCGTATCATGAGATTACCTACTACGCAAGTGAATGGTTGATTTTCAATATTTTCACAGTATATGCGGCATACTAGTAGCTTACCACTGGTGGCTCCACTTGTGCTGGTGGCATGTGCAGGTTTACTGCAACTGTCTGAGGCGGAGGAAGTGTCTGGAAAGGCAGCTGAACAAGTGCTTCTGCAGCAGGAAGCTCTTCTTCTGTTAGTAATGCATTCTGCATCAGAACCTGGCCAGGTGTTAAGATTTCTGGCTGTACAGATATAGTCTGCATGGACTGTAGAGGCAGTGACTGAAGATGTGAAGGCGGAGATACAGGCAAATTTGGGGAGGATGTCATTGGTGGTGGCAAGGACTGGAGTGTTGACTGTGCTGAGTCTATAGGAGACATTAACTGCTGTGCAGCGGACCCCATTGCCTGTTGATGTGATGACCCACTATGGTTTCCTGGGGTTGCTGTAGATGAAGGGTGAGATGGAATAACAACATGTGGCGATGGATGCAATGTGCTGTGCAACTGTGTATTTTCTCTGGATGAAAGTGGCGACTGCACCAGCAGAGGAGGCTGAGAATGAAGAAGGGCTTGTGGGTGAATAATTATAGTTGGAGACTGACATGGGGACTGTGCTGGAGAAGGTGACACAACTACAGACTGCTGAGCAGAGTTTACATAAGTTGGAGATGGAGGAGGTGGTGTAGGGGCTGGAGTACTGTGGTGTGAATGAGCGCTGCTGGGAAGGGAAAGGAATGCCGGGCTCTGGATTGGCACACATTGCTGGGCAGATGGGGACTCTAAGGCTGGGTTGTGTAAGGTAATAGTTTGGATCTGATGCCGATGCTGTATCTGCTGTTGCTGTTGTAATATCATTTGATGATGTGGCAGCTTTGGTGGATCTGGGTGAAGTTGGATTGTTGGGTGTTTAACCAAAGAATGTGGAGGGACTGACGAATATGATACTGTGAAAAGAAATGACAAAGTACACTAAGTAACTCAAACGAAAACTGTGAACACAACATTTCTGTGTTATACCACAAGACATAGTTTCATAGCAGCTTTTTACTAGAACTAATGGATCTTATAGGACATGTGGTATTTATCTCACTGGAAACTGCGTAGCAGTCAATAAACCCAACAAGGTGGAAAAATATTCCCTCTGGGCTGTGGACACTGACGACAGTAGCAGGAATCTGGATTCTTCTAACAATAATGGAAAGCATCCAGCAAAATAGTCTATTATCAGTCCAAATGTGCCAGTGTCATTAACCTCTAGATGACCAGGATATAGATTTATGTTCAAGCGGCTGATACCTGATGCAGCTGGAATAAAAATATTTATTATTCTCTATAGTAGCAGAATAGACTGTATAGAGCTCTTCCATTTTAAAATAAATACTAATAATGGGCAGACATTTTGATAGCCTTCTTTTCCTTAGGTGAGAAGGAACGGTCAGCTCCCTGTGCCAAAAATGCTTAACACTCACAAAGGGCACATTTATCAATCCCACAGCCGACGCAACCTCTAATCGACTGTCAGGCAGAGCCACAGCCCCAGCATATACACAAGGAATGTGACTGGAAGCAGATGAGTCCGTTCATATTAGTGGCTGTGCTGGGCTATTGCATTTCAGTTTCTATTGAAGTAAAGATAAGCTGCACTGCAGTAATCTGCTGCCATCACTACACAATGAATGGAGCCAACTGATTTCACCCCTATTCATATGCTAGGGCCATGGCTCTTCTGAACAGGTAATCGTAGGGGTGCTGGGCATCAGAACCCTGCTAATCTGACATTGATGTCTTATCCTGAGGATATCTGCGCTGCTACTGGATTACACTCTTTAGTACAGGGAAAGTCCTGACCAAGTTTATCTTAGTCCGAGTTTACATTCACCTGACGGCATTTCCCTCCGTTGCCAGAGGAAAACGGAAAAGCGCCAGTGGGAAATGGATCTTTGACCTGATCCCATTCATTTCAATGGGACAGTTTTAAGCATTCTGCATGTTAACAGTGCAGCCAAATCGCCGGACATGCCGCACATCAGAAAACTGCTTGCAGCGTTCTGCCATCCGGCCTGATGTTTAATGTAAAAAAAGGATAGGACAACTGATGCATTTCTGCCATCAGTTGTCACAAAAGGAGGATGCCGGACTGGCAGATATATGTAAACCTAGCCTTCAAGTGATATTGTCACCCCCTTTCCTCATAAGGAGTTCTCAGTACCATTCTCAGCAGGAGTTCTCAGCAGCTCCTCATGTTGTGGACATTTCATATCCTACCATAAAAAGGATCTCTTTGTGGTCTCTCTCCTCAAAAATGCATGTTATTGTAGGGGGACAAGGTTGTAGGGGTGGGGCTTAAAGTGACACTGTCACCCCCATTTTGCATTATGACATCTCTACACAGGTGTAAAGGGTAAATTTAGCAGTTTTCATACTTTTATACATATTTCAGACATATTTTATATCATACATCATGGTGCTTGTTCCAGTAAAAAGTGATCTTTTATCATCTGCAGATTAAGCTATCTGGGTGGGGCTTCAAGGCCGCAGCACCACTTAGCCATGGCCACAACACCACCGTTGGCCCCGCCCCGTGACATCATCAGTGAATAGGCCCCACCCATCGACTGCCACTGGCACAGGCCAGCCTAAAGGTCTAGGCCCCACCCCTCCAGGTTGGGCCATACCAATGGTCGCTGAGGGACGGAGCCTATGCGCCGATGACGTCACAGGATGGTGCCTACGATGGCATTGTGGGCGGGGCTAAGCGGTGCTGCAGCCGTGAAGCCTTGCCCAGATAGCACAATCCGCAGATAATAAAAGATCACTTTTTACTGGAACAAGCACCATGACGTATGATATAAAATAGGACATGAAAACGGCTAAATTTACCCTTTACACCTGAGAAGTCATAATGCAAAAAGAAGGTGACAGTGTCACTTTAATTACCGTGGAACCCCAAATCTCTGATCTTTCCATGCTTAGGCATCCAGTGGGAGGTCCTATCATTGAGTGACACTGTTCGCCGGATTCCTTAACTCAGAATGAGCAGGTATTTTAATAATAAAGTTACAGGTTCTGCTGAATATTTTTTCCACAAAGATATATATCAATCTGCTCACCTCCTCCTGCTCTATAACACAATGCTGATAAATTACATAGCATTTTTAAGGTGGCAGGTTCCCTTTAATGCCTTATTTTTGTTCATACATGCCCCTAATGACTTCTGTTTAATTGCACTTTCTCTGTTTTCTTTCCTTCTTCCTATAGTGTCCACCTACTTCTCGATATAGCTTACAATAATGTTTGTTACCACTTTTTCTTATGGTAGTCTTTGTAACCTAGGTTTACTAACAAAGTTTTGACTGGTCGTGATCTGAGTGTTCAAACTCTGTACAATCCCTAGAATGAGTGAGGGGAAAAAAGATGCACAGTTCAGCGCTTCTCTCCCTACTCTGCACGCACCACAGTCATACATTAGCAGTCTGTTTTGGTCACACAGCACAGAGCTAGAAGAGAACATGGTCTGAACACCCTTCAGTATGTCAAAGGCCAATAAAAGGCCCCTAGTGTTACTGTACCCTTTGCATTACATTGAGAAACACTCACACTGTTCTTGTTTCACAATCAAAGAACATGATAAAAAATGTTAATACTAAAACATGCCTGGTGCAAGCAGCTGATGTAAACTTGCCGTACGTGTTACAGCTGTACAGCGGGACTCCGATCCAGGGCTCTCTCCTTTACGGCTTGCCTCATAGGAGTCAGTGTGTATGGTTTTAGAACTGGTGACGGTGGTTTTGTGACACATAGCGAGGGGCTGGTCATGGTTATTTATTTTTGGAGGACTATTTTGAGGGCAAGAGATTTCCAATATTGGTGGGCTCCGCAGTGTTAAATTTTGAACCTAAATAAAAACATACAGTAAATATGAGAAAGTTATCCTTTATGTCAACTAATAAAATAAAATATGCATGTTCATTAAAACAGTTTATACAAACACCACTAAGCATTTTACAGTATCTGACATATGAATGAAGGGGTATTCCCATCTTATTTGTTATGTTATAGCATGTCATTGTAGACCTGGTGTTGTTCAAGTGAAAAGGGCCATGTTGGTGTTCCTTCCACAAGGTGACCAGAAACATTGGTGTGCAGGAATACAATGGAGGAGATGCTATGGTCACTTCATCTTAAAGGGAACCAATCAGCACCAGTGTTAGTAGCCTCCGTGCCTGTCAATCATCCCTGCACTGTGCGCTGATAGGCAGAAAGCGGTAACTAGACCAGGGTGACTCCCCACCAAGATGACTACTTGGAGCCCCTCTCCCTGTCTTGCGCAGCAGAATAATACATGTTTTTCTGCCTATTAAAGCTACTGCTGCAGCTGCAACCAGAAAGTGTTGCGAGCTGTAGAATAGCTCTATACAGTGCTTGAGGGAACCATATCAGCACAATCGACTGGTTCCCTTTAAAGCACTAATGTGGTGTAATGATATATCCTATCACTTAGTGTTGTAATACATTGACCGCCCCATGGCGGTCAAAATATTTATATATTTTTTTACTAATTTTGTTTTTCTTAATTGGCTTAGTAGGTGTTTTATGGGACAAGCTATGCTTTTTAATAGCACCCATTCTGGGATTCAAACAATTATTGTTAACTCTTATTTTGGGGTAGGATAATGAAAAAAAAATAGATTTTGCCTTTGTGTTTTAAATTTACATCATTTCTGTGGATAGCTCATCAGTATATTCTGCCTGGAAAACTGGATGCATTTAGCTTACACTTACCTGAGTGGCAGATGACTGACTGGAGGTTGAAGATGCAGATGACGAAATCATTGGAATGTCAGACTGCACAGTGGCAACAGTGGCGGCTGGAGTAAAAATAAGCTATTGACAGACAACAAAGAGACTGTCAATAATTTTTACACCAATAAACCTTTACTTTCATAAAGCAGGTCTAAAAAAATAGGTTGCTATGCTTATCTAAAAAAATAGTTTGGAGGTGAATAGATAGAATAAAATAGTTTTCATAACCTAACTACTTGTTTTGGATGGATAACTAGAAGCACTTTAGAACACCAGCTTGAAAGTTTCATCCCAACCGTGAGGCAGGGTGGAGGGTGCATTAAGGTTTCATCATCATCAACACATCCATCCTAATCCTCTTTCAACACAATGCCCTCTTGATACAGATGCATTGAAGACTCTGACTTCCGGTCTTCAAAAACCATAGGGAAAGAAGAGGGGTCAGAAGAAACGTGACAAAGGCGTCAGTGGGATTCAAACGGCATCAGAGTGCCAGAATTACGCAGCACCATGGGAAAGCAATTATCACTGGTTAGCAATTGTTCGAGTCTGTGGTGGGGAGGCAATTTAAAAAAAAATTTCATCCAGTCTGCTCGCTTCACCTATTACACCAAACAATTATTGTCCGCACTTGGCTGATTATCGTTTGGTTTAATAGCGCATGTTAAAAGACCACAATCAGCTGACATGCACAATGTCAGGCGATCGTGGTCTTTATACATTTTGAAATGTAACTATCATGGCAGCAACGGTCTGCTGCTCATCGCTCCGTAAAACAAGAGCGGTCTGTTGCCTTCAATGGACCGTCCGGACGATCTAAGGATTATCTGAGCAGCTCCTCCTTTTGCTCCACGCTGGCTGTCTGTGCATGTATTAGCACAGACAGCGTGCAGAGAACGAGGGGTAAGCGAGCGCTGACCTGATAGATCGGCACTCGCTTCTCCCTCAATATTGTAATATGTAATACGGCTTTTAGGGTTCACTTAAAAAAAATAATAATAATCCACCAAGCAAAGATAAAAATAACCACAAACTGAAGAAAAATATAACATCTCACCATCTGGGCTCGTAGATACATCTGAGCCTGGCTTGCACTCAGAGATGGAGAAGTACTTCCAAGTAACATTGTTTTCTGTGTAATACTGCTGCTTGTTGTGCTGGATGTTTGTGATCGACTTACAATTTGAGTTGGAGGAGGGGAAGTGGAGAGATTAAGCTTAATTGAAAAAAATATAAAGTAAGTTAAAAACTATGAGACAACAAAAAAAAAAATGGAGAAACAAAGAATATATTTTGAATGTAATGTTAAAAGTTTTGATGAATGGTGACCTGCTAGGGGTATAAAATATTAAGATATCTTATACTCACCTCGGTCAGTATTGGCACCTCTGATTACTTTCACTTGTGACATGCTCTCCCATCTCTACTGATGATATTCTGAACACAGTGTACCCTTAGTGATTGTCTGCAGTGAGTGGGTTCAGATAATCATCATTATAGCCAGGAGAGCGCATTATTAGGAAAGTAAGCAGAGTGACTAGGGTAGATCAGAGCCTCAGCACTGTAAGGAAGGTCTGTGTTATCTAGTGCCGTCTCATACCTCTATTTTCCCGATCGGTCGTGTACTTTCTGTAATTTATCTTCATAACTGTCAAAGAGGGAGAGTGGTGATAACTTCGTGGCGCACTTTGGCCCGCCTCACCACTACCTCCTCCCAGCTGGTATTGAATATTCATGGAGCCCGTTCCCCGGCCTCCTGGCGCGTCATCTGTAGCTTCCTGGTTCCTGTGTAGTGCGTGCATGCTCCCGTGGCGTGATTCGCACATGCGCCCTAGTGCGTCAGGGCACTAAAGCCTATGCCCTCAATGGCTCTGACGCACTACGGAGCATGCGCGAATCACACCACGGGAGCGTGCGTGCGTGCACTACACCAGAACCAGGAAGGTATAGATGACGCGCCAGGAGGCCGGGGGACGGGCTCCATGAATATGTGTAAACATATAGAGTCAAAGTTGAAGAATAAATATCATTTCAAGTGACTTTTAAGCTAGTGCGTGTGAGGGCCAAGGGGCAAAACCATATTTGGTGATTGTTATAGATGAGTGCATACTGGTGGCTGAAGAAGTTGGATGCAGCCCTAGGGAGTCCTGGAAAACATGGATACAGCTTATGACATGCATGGAATGCATCCAACTTCTTCAGCCACTGGTAATCAAATGCCGCATGCTCAGGTTTAGACTAACCTGAGCATTGTTGAGGTTTACTCATCTCTAGTCATCATTTATCTTGTATATCTCCCTCCCCTCTGTGTATTTGGCCCAAGTAATCTATGCCCCCTATTGTGCATCTTCTTACCACTCCTGCCTCCCCTGCAGCTTGTGTTGAGCAAGTGGGGGCAGAGCATAACAAATCTGCCAATGATTGGCTGCTCAGCCACCCAGTGTCAGGGATCTGGACAGCCGACTGTAGCTAGGGCTTATTTTTTAAATAGGGCTTGGCTTATATATCAAACCTACTTCAAAAAGTCTGCTAAATGAAAGCTAGGTTTGATTTTCAGGGTAGGTCATATTTTCAAGAAAACACAGTAGTTACAAGTCATAACATGTAAACAACATTGCTAAGCTGGATAACAGTTTAGCATGGAGGGGGAAAGAAGATGATTGATAATAGGAGAAAGAGGCATTTTGTCTGATAGGATATATAGCAAAGCTTTTTATATTAACCTGTACTATTGATCTGTGCAAAGTTTGTGCCTTTGTGCCTCAATGCCTACTAAAAGAGGGTGCTATGCAGTCAATACACAGGACAGAAAAATACTGTTTGGTATAGTTTTCTAACTTACTGTAGCACCGTTTGTGAGAACATTTGTAAAATCATGATTTTGCAAGTAAACAACAAAATTAGCAACACTAAATAATATTGTGAGGCCATTAGCAATGAATTACAAAACTTCACCAAACAGCATATTTGTGCAGTTTTCCGTGACATCGTACCTTGACACAGTCCAATCAATGCTGACAGTGTCAACCTGTGTAAGGACACATCCATGTCAATTTATCAATGCATTTTTAGGAGTAATGGCGGAAGAATGGAACAATTCAGAGATCTAAGGAAAGACGCTCCAGAATTATGTCATAGTGGATGCAAATATATAAAAGACATGTCAGGAAAGCTGATGTATATACCAAGCAGCTTTTGTTAAAATGTTTGTTTTCTGTGCTATTTAGTCATAAACTGCACATAATCTATAGGGGAGATTTATCAAACTGGTATAAAGTTGAATTGGCTCAGTTGCCCCTAGCAATCAATCAGATTTCACCTTTCATTTTTCAAAGAATCTGTGAGGAATGAAAAGTGGAATCTGATTGGTTGCTAAGGGCAACTACGACAATTTTACTTTAGACCAATTTGATAAATCTCCCCCTATGTGTTCTGTTCATTGTATCGAAGACTTCTTTTAAATACTAAAAAGGTTTGAAATAAAGAAATAAATAACAAAAACTCCTTTTTGCTGTATTAGCTGGTAAGACTCTGCCCTATCCACTTCCAGAGATAGATACACACACACACACATCCACTCCAGATATAGTGAATAAAGCAGGTGAATTTATTCACCCAGTATGTGCAATACAACGTTTCAAGTTTCTCAATGAAACTTTTTCAAGCAACACATACTCTATCTGGAGTGCCGCCTCATCGCTACATTGTTTTTTTTGTGTATATATATATATATATATATATATATATATATATATATATATATACAGTGAGTCCAAGAAGTATTTGATCCCTTGCTGATTTTCTTTGTTTGCCCACTAATAAAGACATGATCATTCTATACTTTTAATGGTAGATGTATTCTTACATGAAGAGACAG
Organism: Dendropsophus ebraccatus; assembly: GCF_027789765.1. Taxonomy (NCBI): domain Eukaryota; kingdom Metazoa; phylum Chordata; class Amphibia; order Anura; family Hylidae; genus Dendropsophus; species Dendropsophus ebraccatus. The sequence continues at coordinate 77,669,493 of NC_091459.1, read as the reverse complement.
AATATTAAAAAGAAAATCCAGAAAATAAATCTAAGGAATATATATTAATTGATTTGTATTTCATGGAGTGAAATAAGTATTTGATCCCTTAGTATTCATTAGCAGTTCTGGCTTTTACAGACCAGTTAGACGCTCCCAATCAACTTGTTACCTGACCTGAAGCCACCTGTTCTCACTAATCACTTGTGTGAAAAACAACTGTCCACAGAATCAGAGAGATCACACAGATTTCAAGTCTCCAACATGGGTAAAACCAAAGAGCTGTCACAGGACCTCAGAGTCAGAATTGTTGACCTTCACAAAGCTGGAATGGGCTACAAAAAGATTAGTAAGGTGTTGGATGTGAAAGTAACAACTATTGGTGCAATTATCAGAAAGTTTAAAGAGTATAACATGACAATCAACAGACCTCGGCCCGGTGCTCCAAAGAAGATTTCGCCTCGTGGGGTGGCAATGATGCTGAGAACAGTCAGAAATCGTCCTGCAACCACTCGGCAGGAGTTAGCAAATGACCTGAAGGCAGCTGGGACCACAGTTTGCAAGCAAACAATTGGCAACACTTTGCGCAACAATGGATTCACATCCTGCAGTGCCCGAAAGGTACCCCTGCTGAAGAGAGCACATCTCGAGGCGCGCCTCAAGTATGCCAATGATCATTTGAAAGATGAACCAAGTTATTGGGAGAAGGTTTTGTGGTCAGATGAGACCAAAATTGAACTTTTTGGCCTCAACTCCACCCGCCATGTGTGGAGGAAGAAAAATGCTGCCTATGACCCTAAGAACACTGTGCCCACCGTCAAGCATGGAGGTGGAAGCATAATGTTTTGGGGGTGTTTCTCTGCCAAGGGTACAGGGCTACTTCACCGCATCACTGAGAAGATGGATGGAGCCATGTACCGCACAATCCTGAGGGACAACCTCCTCCCCTCTGCCAGGGTTCTGAAAATGAGCCGTGGTTGGGTCTTCCAACATGATAACGACCCTAAACATACAGCAAAGGCAACAAAGGATTGCCTCAAGAAAAATCACATTAAGGTCATGGAGTGGCCCAGCCAGTCGCCAGACCTCAATCCGATCGAAAATCTATGGAGGGAGCTGAAGGTCAGAGTTGTCAAGCGACAGCCCACCAACCTTCATGATTTAGAGAGAATCTGCAAAGAAGAGTGGGCCAAAATTCCCCCTGGTGTGTGTGCTAAACTTGTGGTTAACTACAACAAACGTCTCACCGCTGTGCTTGCAAACAAAGGCTTTGCCACTAAGTATTGAGTGTGTTTGGCAAGAGGGATCAAATACTTATTTTCCTCATTGAAATACAAATTAATTAAAATATATTCTTTAAAATTATATTCTGGATTTTTTTCTTGATATTCTGTCTCTCCATGTTAGAATATATCTACCATTAAAAGTATAGAATGATCATGTCTTTATTAGTGGGCAAACAAAGAAAATCAGCAAGGGATCAAATACTTCTTGGACTCACTGTATATATATATATATATATATTATATATATACACACACACACACACAATATTTGTAGTTATCTTTCATACAGTTCTGCAGTGATTGAATTCTTATGTTTTCATGATCACAGGCAAGAGGCTGCATGGTATAAATATTTAATTTCCTTAATTTTAATCCATAATTTTAATTTATTTAATAAGTGCCTATTACTTCTCATTACTATGTCCTAAGACAAGAACTATAAAGGTCAATCTGACAAAAAAAACTTACTGATGATTGAGGAATGGAGGACTGCTGGCTAACAGCACAAGGGGAAACAGGCCGTCTGTCGCCAGATACACCAGCCTAGAGACAAGGACAAGAAAAAACTCAACATTCCTGATAAAAAAAAAGCATATGACACAGGGCCAAAGGGGCCTCTTATGTATGTAATATAAACATTTTACTACTCATTATCACTATCAAAGGGAATGTATCACCTAGATCTTTAATGAGAGCAAGATACTTATTTTTTTTTTATTCTGATCTGTTTCTATTTTTCTGCAGAGCATTTAGGAACATACTTTATGGCAAGCTCCATAGGCAACAACAAACTGGAGTTAAGCCCACTAACTTCTATGGGAGAGCTTTTCAGACCTTCTCTGCAAAGGTCGCTCTACATAATCCATATTTATCTATCTTTATAAGTGGTAGCGTTCTTCTTAAGAACAGAGGGGGGCTCTTAACAATATATCCACTGTATTCTTTCAATACTCTTATTAGCCGAAGCAAAAAATCCTTTTCTGTGACTACACAATGTTTATTATGTTTGTACTGTGACATCACTGTGTGAGTAAACTGTCCCTGAACTATAACATTACTGTTACTATTATATCTACCATTATTAAATGTTGGTCATTACCTGTGTGCTGTGTCATCACTGTCTTTATGACCCCTGCACAGAGGTTTCAGTTTATTACTATCCCTGTACAGTAGTAGGATATTATGTGTACTATGCCCTTTCCATGACATCACTATAAGAATTTTCCCTGTGTAGTGACTGCATTTTTTTTTATTATATCACATACGTTGCTTGTAAAGTTGAGAGGGTACGTCAAAGATTTTGCTTGGGGGCCCTGGATATCCACATTATAACTCCCAGTTAGTACCTGCTGAACAGAGGCCAAACTCTGGAGCTGCGTGCTGCTCAAATGCTGCTGTTGCAGTGCTGCTGTCTGCAGCATTAGATGTTGCTGTTGGGCTGCATACATTTGCTGAAGATATTGGGCTGCAGAGCTTGGAGGACGATTCAGGGTCTGTTGAATAACCTGCAAGGATATTAATATTACAAACTGGAAAGAAATCAGAATTTACTGACACTATAAAAGTATCAGATTGTGGTTTACGATCTCTTTAATTATTAAAGGAGAAGTCTGAAGAAATAAAAAATATTCATTTTGAGCTAGGGTGGGGGGAAGATAATAAAAAACCTAAACTTACGATACCCGTGCCCCCGCATTGCTACGTCCCACTCCCAGACCCCCTGGCAGCATTCTTCATCTCTCCCGCCTGCTATGTAATAACTCTTCTGATGGACAATTTGCTCGGCCAATCAGTGTCCTGCTCTTTCCTTCGAGCCTGGTGATGTGGCGCTGCGGGGACACAGGGACCGCTAAGTTCTTTATCATGTCCCCCCCCCGCCCTTATTCATTTTTCCAGACTTCTCCAGTAAAAGTTACTTTTCTTTTTCCAGTCTTGTAGGTCTGTGGGAAATACATCATAAACTATATAAAACTATCATGCACAACTGCATATATAAATACTGGACTTGTATCTATAAGCCTGACTGCATAGCGAGACTGTATATACATTTATATAGATATTTAGATAGAGATAAATAGACAGATAGATAGACAGATAGATAGACAGATACTGCGCTGTCACAGTTGATCCAAACCTTTCTGTTTTGAACAAAGGTTCGTACAAGTCCATTGGGTTTAATGTAAACCACAGGCCATAATGTTGCTAGGTAACATTTCCTTTCTAAAATCATAGTAAATGTTGTTCAGCCACCAAGGGAAGTCACCAGGCTGAGATCCATCGACACCATGAATATTCATTTAGAAATGAAGGAACCATTAAGTTAAAACTTTATAGTACATTCCTTTTCTGTCTTCCGTGTTTTCTAGGGCTGGTAGGGATGGCTTTTTCTTAGGATAGACTATAAATATAAGCATAGTTGGATATTGGCACCCTCTTCTATTCAGCCCCTTCATTGTTTACCAGGCACAGCTTGGTATATTTTATAGTGTCTCAGCCTGGAATTACAGCCCAGTCTCATTTAAGTGAGTGGTACTAAGCTGCGGAAAGCTGTGGCCCCTTCAATACTCTGATAGAAGGGGGTGGCCGGAGTTGGATAGACTTTCCTAAAGTAACGCCATTATTATCTGATACATTGGAACTATAAAAGCAATATGAATTAAGTACATACATTGTGCTACAGCATGTAAAAATCACAAGTACAGATTTTATGCTCTGTGCACCTTAAAGGGGTCTTCCAAGTTACTTTGACATACTTTTAATAAACTGGTCTTGCTATATACTCAATATGTCTCTTAATATGTGGCTTCTATTGTCAATTCTGGCTTTTTCTCATTTTCAGCATTTAGTCACGTGGTGCAATGACGTCTCTAACCCAAGTTAGAGCAATGATGTCACCAACCTGGCCATCCTCTGGCTAGATGTCTCCACAGTAAGTGTTTGGAGCCTTCCAAATGGCTCTTAGAATGGCCCTCCCCGAACACAGGGCCGGAATAGTGATGCCCCGGTTCGGAACGGCCTAACTGTCAGTGGGGAGGAGGTCTCTCCCTGAACACACTGATATCTCACCCCCCCCTATCGCACAGCACGATGTGAGGAGGAAGCGAGGGCTGACCTGTCCAGTCAGCGCTCGCTGCCTGTGCTATTACACGTACAGACAGCAAGCGGGAGGAGTGGGGAGATCATTTCATATAACATGAGCTATTACACCAAACGATTATTGGCTGGATCAGCCAGTAATTGGCCAAGTATGGCCAATAATCATTTGTTTTAAAAGGGCCTCAGAAAATGTCAGAAAAATCTTACTAGAAGAGCTGAACTCAATGTGTACTGACTACTTTTTCAAGCAAATGACATATGTATTCTTCTTATGTACATGTACATGTAGTAATGTAATATTTGGAGATATATATCATAAAGTCTTCAGTTGGAAAAGCTCTTTTTATCTACTAGCTGATTCAAAAAGGAGAGTGCAAAAATAAAAACCTGTAGTTAAACTAACATTACTGGTTAATGGCTGTTGCCTGAAAAAAACAAAGCAAACCTAATAAAACCAATGAGATCACTTAGAAAATGTGTAGTGTATGGATAAATATGCTAATAAATTTTTAATTCTCTTGGTTATGAAAATCGAGGTTAGAACTTTGTGCCACCCTGTATTCTATTTTCTGCTGCCATCTAGTGGTAATCTTGTAAAGTGATGCAGAAGAACAATGGTTGAAAAAGGGAGAAGGCTTCCAATTTATGGTTTCTAAATGTTCCTATATTGTGATTCTTATGCAGTGGGCAAAAATAAGTATTTGATAGTCTGCCTATTTTGCAAGTTTTCCCACCTACAAAGAATGCAGAGGTGTGTAATTTTAACAGTAATTTTCAACTGTGAGAGACAGAATCTATAAAAGAATCCAGAAAGTCACAATGTTTTATTTTTAAGTAATTATTTTGCTCTTTATCTCATGAAATAAGTATTTGATACAATAGAAAAACAGAAATTAATATTTGGTACAGAAACCTTTGTTTGCAATTACATAGATCAGACGTTTCCTGTAGTTCTTGATCAGGTTTGCACACACTGCAGCAGGGATTTTGTCCCACTCCTCCATACAGATCTTTACGGTTCTGGGGCGGTTGCTGGGCAACATTGAGTTTCAGCTCCCTCCAAAGATTTTCTATTATGTTCAGGTGTGGAGACTGGCTAGGCCACTCAATGACCTTGTGTGTTTTGGGTCACTGTTATGCTGTAAGACCAAGCCACGACCCATCTTCAATGCTGTTACTGAGGGAAGGAGGATGTTGGCTACAATCTTGTTGTCCTGTCCCCTTTGCAGAAATGCACCCCCAAAGTATGATGTTTCCACCTCCATGCTTCACAGTTAGGACTGTGTTCTTTGGGTTGTACTCATCCTTCTTCCTCCCCCAAACACGATGAATGGAGTTTATACCAAAAGGCTCTATTTTGGTCCCATCTGACCACATGACCACCTTCCATGCCTCCCCTGGATCATCCAGTTGGTCAATGGTAAGTTTCAAATGGGTCTGGACACATGCTTGAGTGAGCAGCACCTTGCATGCCTGCAGGATTTTAAAGGACAACCCCGGCCAAATCCTATTTTTTAATATGTTATTACTCATGGAAAGTTAGACAAATTTCTTGTGTACATTAATTATCGGAAATACACATATAGTGCTATTTCCCTTAAGTTAGTAGATCAGGCAGGGTTTAGATTCTGTAAAAAAAAAAAAAAAGTGACGTCACGAACCAATTGTAATTCCTATGGAGTGTCCATCAGGTGGCGCACTATATGTAGAAGTTTATGGCACTGTATTGTGTCTTTGGAAGTGTATGTAAAGTAATGTAATGTACACTATGCTTTATTTATTAAATACATTTATGGAATACTTTGGTGAGCAAGTGCCCTTGCTCCCCAAAGTATTCAACAAATGTATTCAATCGATACATTTGGAGGGCACTGAGCAGGGAGGGAGAGAGGTGCCTGTGCATCTAACTACCTCCCCCCCTGCTCAGTGTTGTGGGACACATATACACTGTACTACTCCTCCCATCATCTGCTCATAGTATGAGCAGATTATGGGGCAATAGTACTAGGGCCATCCCCATCACCAACCCCCCGACCGCATATGCACTGTACTACTACTCCCATCATCTGCTCATAGTATGAGCAGATGATGGGGGAGTAGTACCAGGGCTATCCCCATCACCAGCACCCCCACATCTTGCCGATTAGTTCCCTGATGTCACCCCCGGCAGCTCGGGTGACATCAGGGAATGAGTTGGCAACACGCGGGGGCAGGAGTGGCATCAGCGGAGGCAGGGGGTGCTGGTGATAGGGATAGCTCTGGTACTACTCCCCCATCATCTGCTCATACTATGAGCAGATGATGGGAGGAGTAGTACAGTGTATATTGTGTCGCACAGCAGGGAGGGAGGGGGGAGGTAGTTAGATGCACAGGCACCTCTCTCCCTCCCTGCTCAGTGCCCTCCAAATGTATTGATTAAATACATTTATGGAATACTTTGGGTAGCAAGGACACTTGCTCCCCAAAGTATTTCATAAATGTATTCAATCAATAAAGCATAGTGTACATTACATTACATACACTTCCATAGACACAATACAGTACCATAGACTTCTACATATAGTGCCCCCCCTGCTGAACACTCCATAGGAATTACAGCTGGTCACGTTTTTTTACAGAATCTGAACCCTGCCTAATCTACTAAATTAAGGGAAATAGCACTATATGTGCATTGCCCATAATTAATGTACATGTAAATTTCCATAAGTAAAAACATATTAAAAAATACTTTTGTCCGAACTTCTCCTTTAATCTGTGATGGCGTACTGTGTTACAAATTGTAACCTTTTGAGACTGTGGTCCCAGTTCTCTACATGTCATTGATCAGGTCCTCTGGTGTAGGTCTTGGCTGATTCCTGACCTTTTTCAGAACGATGCTTACCCCATAAGGCAAGATCTTGCATGGAGCCCCAGACCGAGGAGTCTTTTTAAATTTTTATAGCATCCTCAACAACATATGCAAAAATAGGTATGCTTGTAGATTTGTAATTTCCAGTACTAATCAGCTGCTGTATGTCCTGCAGGAAGTAGTATATTCTTTTCACTCTTACACAGTGCTCTCTGCTTCCACCTCTGTCCATGACAGGAACTGCACGAACTGTCCAGGGTGGGGGGGATTTTCCTTATATGGAGATTTGCTACTGTCACGGACAAAGGTGGTAGCAGAGATCACTGTGTCAGACTGGAAAGAAAACACCACTTACTGTAGGTCATACAGCAGTTCGTAAGTACTGGAAGATCTGAGAATTTACAACTTTGACACCAAACGGTTCTTTTTTCCTCCAGAGTAGCCCTAGCTATTATATTTTGAATGTAACATTTTACAACCGGAGATTCAGGGCTTCACTTTCTAATAGCCTGAAATTCTTGTGTCTCAACGCTCCTGCTTCTGACTATTGGATCATTCATCTCCAGCCACAGACATCCTGGACAAGATGGAGCTGAACCTTGAACACAAGAACAAAACAGCATTCCTGTGGCATTATCCAGCCGTAATTTACACATACCTGCACAGCATGGCGGTCTGAGCTGTACACAGAGATAGGGGGAGGATGGGAAGAAGAAGTGGTTGCAGTTGTTGGAGATGGTGGCGATGTTGTTACGGTGTTCTCACTCTCCATGGTTCCTGGTTAATATTTCACTCTGTCTAAAAAAAGAAAAAAAAAAAAAAAACTAAACTAAAGTTTCTACACAACATAGACTGTAGCACCGACATGTTGTTCTGCGTCATGAGGAGTTATATACTGATCCTACACTTTGTAGAGGAGTATGAATAGTGGATTGTACAGTGTGAAGAGTGGATGTTATCAGTTTCTATGAGGTTATTAAAGATAACGTCACTATTTTCTACCACACAAAATAGGCTAAAGGTCGCCCAATGTAAAAGAAAACCATGTTGCTGTAAATTTATTCATGGAAAGCATTATCAGTAGATGCAACAGGTACTGCCCCCTGATGCATGGTACTTACCAGAGCGTGTGCGAAGCAACAACAGGGCTTTTCACTGATTAGGGGGGGGGAGTTTTCTCCCTGCTGGCAACAGGCTGCCAGGATGGCAATAACCATTAGATACAAGACTCTGTCAGCAGGTTTAGGTTGTCCTATCTCAGGGTAGTATAAACTAGTGACAGAGAAACTGAACAGAGTGATGTATCTCTTACATTATTCTGTGCAGCTGATTCAGAGATATCCTCCTGAATAACCTGGACAATAACTAGTCCTCTCCATTATGTGTGAGAGCCCAGTAGTCCTCGATATTCATGAGAAGCAGAAAACTCTGCCCACCAGTTGCTGATTGGCAGTTATCTATCCATGCTGTGTATAGGCAGTCAACTGTCAATCAGCAGCTGGAGGGTGGGGCGAGGGGTGAGGCAAGAATCGTATTCTCCTGCATATTAGAAGACTGGCTGAACAAAACAATCAATACATTGATTTGTTCAGCATTTTTGTCACTAGTTTATGCTGCCCCCATTTAAAGGAGAAGTCAGACAGAGAAGTAAAAAATCATTGTAGGCAGGGGGGAAATAAAAAAGAAGTTATAGTCACCTGTCCGGGTGCCCGCACAGAGCTCGTCCAGCTCCTGGACCCCACTGGCTACGACACAACCTGGTTGACAGATGCCTCACTCAGCCAGTCAGTGACTGGGGCTGGACACTGCTGCAGTCACTGAATCGCTGAGTGGCCTATATCCCACCTGTCTGTGATGTGGAACCCAGGTCCTGATGTACCCGGAACACGGGGAAAAGATGACCCGGCGGGGTCTGGAAGTTCCGTTATGCGGCGAAGCATTGGCGGTAAGCATATTGTCTTTTTTATTCCCCACCCCCCACACCCACTGGTTAGGCAATACACTGAGTCTCAATGCCCTGAAACAATTAGAGAACCAATAGAAACAGCCAAATAGTTAGCCATATATTTACACACTGAAAGATCAGCTGTCCGTGTATATTTGCCAGATTCATGAGGAAATTAGCACTGGGTAAAACACAGGGAAGTGTTAAACAGAAAAACAGACAAAGTACAACCCACTGTCTGAGTCCCCTCTACAATACCAGCTTACATACCTTACTAAATTAGTACAGTTAAAAGATCACTATAGATATTAATATAGATATAGATATTAATGTCATCAATGAAGAGGGAAAATCAGGTAAACTTATGCCCTGCTCCATTTATATAGAACAAGCTCTCATGATACATCATTTGTGTCACAAATAGTACGAATGGCCCCTTCAGCACACCCAAAAATGACTACAGGGCACAAATCCGACCACCTAAAAACGTACATACGCTGAATAAATACCGCTTTTTCAGGCCACCAAAACTACTACCAGATTCCAGCCCAAAACCACAACAAAAAAAAAGTCATCGTAAATACCCCTCGAGCCTGTATAACCCTCTAAAAAATATACCCCAAAACTGAACCCCTGACAAATACAGAACACAGGCCAGACCAATCCTGTTTAGACATCAGACTATGTTTACAGACTCCAGACAAGACTGCCCCCATTTACAGACTCCAGACCGGATATACCATTTACAGCAATAAATCTGTTGATTGTGGGATAACCCTTTTAAGAACTAACACTTAGAAAAAGCACTTGTACCTGTGATAAATCTGATATGAAGTATTGAAGCCCATGATGTGGCCTGTGACAAATAGCCATGGTTAAGGGGAAAAGGATCAGTCTTGTAGCTGCTATGTCCCCACTATGAACATATGCACACCTGACCAAGTCAAGGACACCCGTGGTGTCTGGGAGAAACTACTGTTTGCCAAACATCTCTGGTTTAGGCTATGTTCACACAGTGTACTTTTAATTTCAAAAATACACTTGTTTTTACAAGTAAAATGAGCCTCATTATTTCAAGTTTTTTGTGAGTGTTTTTTAATGTTCTTCTTTGTATCTTTTTGGTGTTTTATGCAAATAAGATATATATTTTTTCAGAAGTAAAATAGTCCTTAAAGGGGTTGGCCACTTTATAGTAAAATAGTTCAGTGTCCAGTATTAGTACTCACTGTATATACTGATAGCAGCTCCCTGTGTACCTCATAATCAGACTCCCCTCCCCTCCTCCAGACAGTGCTGTCATGCTCTGTGGCAAGTCTTTCCATAAGATTGCTGAGCCCCCCAGTGTCCACCACTAAGCCTGTATTTGCCAATGGAGAACACTGGGGGCAGGGCATGGTCACATGCTCCTTCATGTCAGCCATCTTATGGACAGACACACCACAAAGCAGGGCAGCCCAGCCTGGAGGAGGGGAGTCTGATTTCAGCTCTATGAGGTACATAGGGAGCTGCTGTCAGTAAGGGATGTGAATACATTTACTTATACTGTACACTGAACAGCTTTACTATAAAGTGGCCAATTCGTTTAATGATTACCATGCATTTATTTATAAATTAAAATACATGTGAACTATCACATGTGCACTAACACTATAACAGGCAGCATGGTGGCTCTGTGTTGTTTTTCTATTCTTTTATTTAAGTAATAAGTTTATTATTTTTTCCATACAAAATTTAAAAGAAAAGCATATATAATACTAACATTAGGCAGACAGATACCATTAACAATATAATCTCTTACAATTATGACATATACTGTTTCACCCAATCTGTTTCATTGATACATTAATACACCAATTCATAATCAAGAAGAGAGATCCACTTTTCTCCATTTATTTTAACTTGATTTATCAGAGAACCTGTCAATCCGTCAATATCGTCAACAATAACGCACTCTAAGGGTGCCTTCACACCTACCGGATCCACAGCGGATCTCACTTCTGCGGATTCGAAGCGAGAACCGCCGCGTATCCGGTATCAATTTACCCCTATGATAGCACATATTCGCAGCCCTGCCGTCGCATCCCCCATCCCCGGCACATCCCCCCCATCCCAGCCACATCCCCCCATCAGCCCATCTCCGGCCAGCTGATCTGAGCGGGACCGGAGCCGGCAGCCTTACTGCAGCCGTGCCGACGAGCAGGTACTGTATGCTCTCGGCATCGGGATGCGGGCGGCGGCGGGCTGGGCTGAAGGGGGGATGTGGCCGGGATGGGGGGATGCGACGGCGGGGCTGCGGGCACCAGCGAGTTAAAGCACATATTCACAGCGGGATATTAATCCCGCTGCGAATATGTGCTATCATAGGGGTGAATTGATACCGGATCCGCAGCAGTTCTCGCTTCGAATCCGCAGAAGTGAGATCCGCTGTGGATCCGGTAGGTGTGAAGGCACCCTAAAATTATTTAACCTTTTTAGACCCCTTTCCTCCATCCTGACATCCAGCCTGTACTCCAGACAGCAAAGCAACACCGCCACAGTGGCTCTGTGGTTAGCAGTGTAGCCTTGCAGCGCTGGGGTGTTTGTGTGGGTTTCCTCCGGGTATTCTGGTTTCCTCCCACACTCAAAACATACACAATCTAAATAGGCGAATTTCAGTTGGCACTATACAAATAAAAGCATTATTAGTTCCAGTACATTCTGAAAGCATATCTGGAAATGAGTAATGATTTATTGTGACAGTATAGTACCCATTGATTTAAATGGACCCTTTTACACATCTGTAGTTGCTACAGATCCATAAAAGAGCACAGACTGCCCGTTACAATCAATGGGTCCATGCATATGCAGGCAGGGATGGATAACCAATCCAAATCCTGTCCATAGTTGCAGGTCCACAATTACAGGCAGGATTACTGTGAAAAAGGCCTAAGGCTGGTGTCACATACCGCTGCTTATATGGAAGACTGCCACTGCAGTTTGTGAGCCAAAGCCAGAAGTGGGTCCAGCAGGAATTAGAAGTCCTTTCTTTTATATTTCCCATTTCTTTGAAATCCACACTTAGCTGTGGCTCAAAAACTTGTTTGTGGCTGCGGTCTCAGTCATTAGCTTGTCGCTAATCATCGTTGAGCGGTCACACACCTGTTTGTCTATTAAGTGTTTGCCTAGTCGTTGGCAGATTTATCGTACAAATTTTTGTCTCCGACAGATAGCGACTGATCACAGCTCAGCATGGACTGAGACTGGCTGCTAGATGTCGCAGAGAAAAATGTGTCAGATTTTTCAAACTGACTGATAAACCCAGGCTGATGTGTGGCTTATCCTTTGTAGGAGCATGTTTCCTCTTCTTTGCACCTGTCAAAAAGCTTTTCTCTCAGGTGGATGTGGTGGATGAAGTATTAAGTTTCCCTACTAGGTGTCAGTATTTTTATATGCTTATGCTTTTATATGCTTATATGCTCTGTGCTGACCACTAGGAGGTGCTCTTTTCTTCTATCCTACCCGCTTTCTCCTTTCTTCTGCCCACACTCATCCCCACCACTCACAGGCAGACACAAAACAAAACCGTTCCTGTAGAAGTTAAAGAGGATGTACCACCCGGTACATCCTCTGTAACCTGAACCGACGGATCGATGGGCGCCGAAACGGGGAAGCCGGTTTGTTTTTCAGAGTACCGGCCAATGCTCAAGCACTGGAGGTCGGCCCGCCCATCCCCAGTGGGAGGGAATTCCCTTCCCTGTATGACGCGGCTTGCTTAGAATGAATGGAGCCGCGTCATACAGGGGAGGGAATTCCCGCCCACTGGGGGCGGCCCGGCCGACCTCCAGTGCTTCAGCACCGGTACCGCTGGATCAAACGGCGCCGTGCACGGGAACCGGGCGGTGGTCCGAAAATCCGTGGGTTCAGGTTAATGAGGATGTACCAGGTGGTACATCCTCTTTAAGCCAGGGCCTGGCTTTTGCCAGGACCCTTGACAGAGACAGTTCAGTGTAGTTGAGTAGATGAGCAGATGCAGCAAGAGACCAACACTGGAGCATTCCTAATGATAGAGAGGGGGGGGGGGTGGGGGGACAGAAAGGGTGTGCTAGCCTAATGCATACACAATCTAGGCCACAGCCATTTGGCACAGGGCTGCCAGTTTAAAAGTTATTTTTTAATACGATAACTGCATCACCTGCCAAACAGACCCCAGGACAGATCTTGGATTAAAAGCAACTATCTGAAGGTACAAGCGGTTTGGGGGGGTCAGATTGTGGGTACAGAGTCGCTTTAAACCTAACAAGGGTGCACAGCAGCACTGATTGGCTGATGAGAAGCCGGGAGCCTCACACAGCCGCCGCGCCGAGCAGGTAATGTATGCTTCGGGCCGGGGCTGCGGGCAGTTAAAGGGGCCGGTTTACATATCCGCAGTGGAATGAAAATTCCGCTGCGGATATGTAACCAATAGACCTTTACACTACATGGATCAGCAGCAGATTTCGCAGCTGAAATCCGCTGCGGATCTAGTACGTGTAAAGGCACCCTAAAGTTGTTCTATTTTTATACTAATGCACGTGACTCTGCTCATCTCTATTCGCACCTGCACCTACACTACCACACACCTTGGGTTATTTTCCCCCCTTCTGTGGGTGGTGGTGCCAAGGGTCCGGATGGGTCAGTTGCCACTCAGGGTTGCTGTGACAAGACGCAAGAAACCCATCTATCTAATGGGACCCATATATATATATATATATATATATATATATATATATATATATATAGACCACCTCCCCTCCCCCATTCTTGTCTCTGGTGTGCTGTTGTGTCCAGGGGTCTGGTGGTCCACATAAGATTGCCAGTGTTACTTCAGGGCTCGGGTGTCAGATGCTGTGGACCCCCTCCTGTACTGGCTATGTACCGGTACTATGGGGACCCCTGTACACACTCAACTGCTACTGGATTGATTCATTGTTAATACTTAAAAATGTAAAAAAATAAACCTTATAAGGGTAAAGCAGAACTGAGGGAGAGGTGTCACCAGCCTGCGCCTGCCCATCACAGGTGCTCGGGTATACAGCCCCTGTCCCTCAGGCGCCCAGACTCCTCTCCCTCAGGCGCCCAGACTCCTCTCCTTCAGGCGCCCAGACTCCTCTCCTTCAGGCGCCCAGACTCCTCTCCTTCAGGCGCCCAGACTCCTCTCCTTCAGGCGCCCAGACTCCTCTCCTTCAGGCGCCCAGACTCCTCTCCTTCAGGCGCCCAGACTCCTCTCCTTCAGGCGCCCAGACTCCTCTCCCTCAGGCGCCCAGACTCCTCTCCCTCAGGCGCCCAGACTCCTCTCCCTCAGGCGCCCAGACTCCTCTCCCTCAGGCGCCCAGACTCCTGTCCCTCTAGCGCCCAGACTCCTGTCCCTCAGGTACGCGGCTCCTGTCCCTCAGGTACGCGGCTCCTGTCCCTCAGGTACGCGGCTCCTGTCCCTCAGGTACGCGGCTCCTGTCCCTCAGGTACGCGGCTCCTGTCCCTCAGGTACGCGGCTCCTGTCCCTTAGGTACGCGGCTCCTGTCCCTCAGGTACGCGGCTCCTGTCCCTCAGGTACGTGGCTCCTGTCCCTCAGGTACGCAGCTCCTGTAGAGAGAACCGCACTGTGCACCAGGACCACCACTATGTCTACAGAATGACATCGTTGTACACTCCTGCCACTAATAGAACCCGTACACACACGTAGTTCAGTGATCAGTGCGCCCCCCATAGAGCCGTCTGTCACCTGTCCTCATGACAGCCCTTCACCCCGCCGGGGGGTCACGCCGTACCCTCCCCCTCCTTGTCTGCGCCTGTACTCAGTGCGCTGCCCCCTCCCGGCTCAGGACGGTGCTGTATGACTTCCCCCGGGTCCACAGCTCCCACTCCCGCCCACTAGCATCTCCATACCCCCCCACTGGACGCTCACACTCACTTACTCACGGAGTTTCCGCCATTTTCTAATCCCCGTCACTAGGTGTCGCTGCGCATGCGTCATGCTGCCTTGTGACTATCAGCTGGTGAGGGCATTTAACCCCACACGTGTCCGCGGCGGGAGATGCCACCTCGTCGTACCCATCACTGTACCAACTTCTCTAAGAGGAGCATATAGATGTATAACAGAGATGGCGGGAAATCTAACAGGAGTGTGATGATAGAGAATGTAGCCATAGGATGGCGGAGGAAGTCTCTCCTATACAGAAGATCTTTCCAACCCGTGGCTCTCCAGCTGTCATACAGCTACATGTGCCGGCACAGCTGATGATGGGAGTTGTAGTTTTGCAGCAGCTGGAGGGCTACAAGTTGGGGTAACTACATTAGGACCAGGAAATAAAAATCAAGAATGTTGGATACACCTGGAAGTTTTTAACCCCTTAGGGATTTATTCTCACAGGCATAAACGCATGCCTAGTTCTTGATGCGATAATAACAGGGATGGAGCAGAAGGTTGTCTGGGCATGATAGGAGTTGTAGTTCTGCAACAGCTGAAGAGCCAAAGCTTCCCCATCCCGAACAAACAGTTTAACCTGGGAAACCATTTCCCATTGATTTCAGTGGGGGAAAATTTAACAAATATTACATTTTATCCCCTGGTCAGAAAAAAAGACTTTTCAGTGAAATTCCGGGTCCCAAGCTGATAATTTCTTATGTTACAGACAGCAGGCGTACCTGGTACAATCTGCCATGACTGCCCCCATACACTGCCACTACAGTTTATCATTTAGCTTTGGCTCAAAAAGAGGAATGAAATGAAAAAAGTGCAGCAATTTTCCCCAGATCTCTGTGTGATACCAGCAGGTCCACAAGTGTGATATAACTACACGTTTTTAAAAGGGTATTAAGGTACATTCACACCTGCAGGATCTGCGGCCGATTTGATCCTGTGTTTATTCATCTAGTTACATCCATATCTGCAGCATCAAATCTGCACATAAGCCATAGCCACCGGATCTTTTCTGTGAATACAGACAACTTGCTACAGGACGGACTTCGGAGTTTCTAGCATAATCTTCACGCCATTGTACTGTGTCAGTACAGTAGCGTGAAGATTAAGGGTAGCTTCACACGTACCGACTCGCAGTGTTAATAACGCTGCGAGTCGGCTAGGTCCTGGCAGATCACTTTCACTACATACATGCAGCGGTCTGAACGACCGCTGCGTGTATGTAATTCTGCCGGCCGCTTAAACCCTTCAGCTCCCGCCCGGCTCCCTCTCTGTATACATTACCTGTCCTCGCTGCACGGGTTCCCGGTGTACTGCTCTCCCACCCGGCCAATCAGTGGCTGCGGGACCCCGTGCAGCGAGGACAGGTAATGTATACAGAGCGGGAACCGTGGCAATAGGAAGGGGTTAAGCGGCCGGCAGAATTACATACACGCAGCGGTTGTTCAAACCACTGTGTGTATGTAGTTAAAGTGATCTGCCAGGACCTAGCCGACTCGCAGCGTTATTAATGCTGCGAGTCGGTACATGTGAAGCTACCCTTATGCTGTTTCAGAGCTTGATGCAGCGAGTTCCGATCTCCAGTCTGTAACACATCGTCCATGTAGGTACCGTTACAATGTGCTAATTGCGGAACATGTGAATGCCCCCTAATGCTTATAAACAGGGAAGATAGGATGATAGGGCCCAAAGATAAATACTGGGCTGGGTGCCAGGGCTAATGCCTGCTCCCAGCCCTTTAGCTGTAGGAACTTCTAATGGACACATACAGTAAAATGTGGCACTTTGATTGACAGAAAAAGAGACATTGGCTCCCCGCCCTGCCAATCACTACTCATTTTATGCCTGCAGTCACAAAGGGATGCTGGAGACTGTGTCAGAGCCAGGTGTTTTTTTTTTATACCACAGAAGGGGTATACTTACATGGGCGATACTACCTACTAGGGGAGGAGGTTACATATATAGTTTCATTTCCCCCTGCCACTGTGGGTTTCCCATACATTAGAATACCTTTTTTTTTTAACAATATTTTACTAAGTAGGCAAAAGCAAGAAAACATTTCAAAAGAAGCATGTGAAAATAATTAGGATTACAGACATTGCTCACAATAGTAGAACCTTAGTGATATTGTCTAAATACAATAAAATAAGATCATGCCTACAATTTCATACAGTATATCAGCAACAATGAAAATTGCAGAAAAGACGTAAAATATCTCCAGATAGTAGATGATGTTTCAGGTTTATAACAAATATGGGAGTGAACCGTAATAGTAAATCATTGTTGCCATAAATTTAGTAGGAAAACAGTATATCATTCTGAAGGAAAACAGAATAAGACTAACATAACATAACAAACATAACATAACAAACATAAACTATTAACTGCAGCCAGAAACAAGATTATTGCAAGAATAAATGGGCCCAATGGCCCATAGGTACCAGCCAATCCTCCCCCACTAATGTATTCTAAGGATGCCCAGTGTTTCTTGAATATCTTCTTTATTATACCACTCAGAACCACGGAATTGCATCATAACATTTGTTCCCTCAGTTGGAGATAATTCACGTTCAATGAATCTGTGCCAAGTGGAGAAAAAACTAAATGTGGAGCAAGTACCAGGTGTGTCTTGGGTATCCAACCTCTCTACAAAAAGAAAATCCCTGAGCTGGTTGGATAATTCCTTTACAGGTTTCCTACAATAAGTTGAGTGTAGTGATGATAGTATTGGGGGTCTAAGTCATGTTTCTGTCGTATAATTTCCCATGGTTGCAACATACCTTCTTCACTACCTAGTAAGTCGCCTAAAATCGTTGGTCCATTAGCAGGCCAGTCACTAAGTAGTGAATGAGATTGAGATAAAGCAGATGTTATTATATTTAGTATGGGCAGGTACTTGGAAAGACAGAAAGGCAGGGAGTAGATCTTACGAATCGCTTTCCAAGCCGCTATCGTATCAGTGAGCAATAGGCTTCCTTTAACAGAGGCAGGAAGATCTTTAACTTTAGCATGTAGCAATGCCATTAATGACCAAGGGGCTGATAATTCACATTCTAAGTTATAGTTGGAAAATAAATTTGTTGACCAAATCCAATCTTTTATATGACGGAACAGAGATGCTAGGTTATACATTCTGATCAATGGTAATTGTAAACCACCATTAAGTTTAGAGAGACAAAGCTTTCTATAAGCTATCCTTGCTCTTTTTCCTTTCCATAAAAATTGTATGAACATAGATTGTAGTCTCTGAACATCAGCATGTCGTAGCAGAATAGGCAATGTTTATAATGGATATAATAACCTGGCAAAACTAACCATTTTAAGCAAATGAGCACGTCCCGTCAGTGATAAAGGTAATTCTTTCCATTTCTCCAGTTCTTTAGATATTTTAGATATTAGAGGGTGATAGTTCAGTCTATATAGCATATGGGAGGTGTGGCCTAGTTTTATTCCCAAATAAGTAATGGAGGGCGAAGCACATTCAACATCTACATTTGGTTTCACAGAAGGAGGAGAGGATCCCAGGAATAATAATTGGCTTCTCATCGTATTTATTGTGTATCCCGAAAAAGAACCATAGAATGTAAGTGTATTGAGTACATTGGGCAGATCAGTAACTGGGGAATTTAAAAAGAGAAGCATATCATCCGCAAAGCACAAACGTTTTGTTTCTAAATTACCCACAGAAATACCTGAGTATACTTGAGAGGAGATTAAGTGTACAGCTAATGGTTCTAAGGCCATGTTAAATAGGAGTGGGGAAAGTGGAAAGCCTTGTCTAGTGCCTTTCTGTAAGTGTATAATATCTGATAGAAATCCCGTAGTTGCTATTCTTGCCATAGGATGGGAATAAATGGCTTCGATATAGCGTCGCATTAGTCCTTGTAGGCCAAATTTATCTAGCACCATGGCGAGCCACCCCTAACTAACATAACAAATGCTTTTTCAGCATCTACTGCAAAATAAAATAGAATACCTTTTTATCCCAATGCTAGCTGCATAGTACAATTAATAAATTTGAACATTGCCTAACAAGTATCTGCATGCATTGTAAATTGCAGTATTATTTATATGTACAATATAAGGTGATGTCGCTTAAAAGTGGAATTATTTTTATATTCTGCATACTATTTATATGTACCAGATATGGCGGTATTATTTATACATTTTATGGCTGGGTTCACACACAGTATATTTCAGGGAGTATTTGGTCCTCATGTCAGGTCCTCATAGCAACCAAAACCGGGAGTGGATTGAAAACACAGAAAGGCTCTGTTCACACAATGTTGAAATTGAGTGGATGGCTGCCATATAATGGTAAATAACTTCCATTATTTCAATACAACAGCCGTTGTTTTAAAATAACAGCAAATATTTGCCATTAAGGGTACAAACCCACACACCGTATACGCAGCAGAAACGCAACAAATACGCAGCAGATTTGATGGTTTAGATTTGATGCTGTGTTCAGTTATTTAGATCTAATCTGCTGCGTATTTGCTGCGTATCGCAGCAGTAAATACGCTGCGTATACGGTGTGTGGGTTTATACCCTTAATGACGGCCATCCACTCAATTGCAACATTATGTGAACAGAGCCTTTCTGTGCTTTCAATCCACTCCTGGTTTTGGTTGCAATGAGGACCTGACATGTGGACCAAACACTGCCTGAAATATACTGTGTGTGATCCCAGCCTATAATGGTATTATATTTACAATATATGGAGTATTATTTATGAGCACAGCTATTTATGTATTCAGCAAGCTGCTGCATTATTTACACGTGGAATATAACATGTGTCAGCAGAAAAACAGGGGTGTAAATAAGCACATAGTCATAGAGGATTCTGGTCATACTTTTTTTTTTTTTTAATCTCCATAGTCCTTTCCAGAGCCTAGATATAAGCATTTTTGTTATTATGTAAATGAGGCTCAAATGCTCCTTTGCCCAATGATAAGCCCTTGTAAAGGTTTCAGCAATCAGCCAACTGATCCTTATGGTGCGTTTACACGTAACAATTATCATGCGAATTTGCGCGATAACGATCGAATTCGAACGATAATCATACGTGTAAACGCACCATAAGGATCAGTTGGCTGATTGCTGAAACCTTTACAAGGGCTTATCATTGGGCAAAGGAGCATTTGAGCCTCATTTACACGATCAAACGATGAACGAGAAATCGTTCGTTTTGATCTTACAACATGTTCTCAAATCGTTGTTCGTAAAAAAATCGCAGATCGTTCCGTGTAAACAGTCGTTCGCCGATTTAACCAATGTGTGAGATAGGCTTAAGCGATCGCAAAACGATCGCAAAACGAATTTTCCGTACGATGTATCGTTCCGTCTAAACGCTGATCATTTTGAAAAAAAAAAAAACGTTAACCAGACATCGTTAATCGTGCGATCGGGCCAATTATCGTTTCGTGTAAACGCAGCATTAGCTGATCGAATCTTTTTGGCTGCCCTAAAATATATTGCTATTGGCCACACATCTCCCTGTAAATAGGGGATGTGCGGGCAACAGCAATGTATTTAAAAGGCCTGGCAGCGTGATTGATACTGCCTTCCGAAGGTGCTGATCTAGCTTATCGTCGCCTGTCTGCAGCCTAGCATGGCCAATATGACGCCGTGTAAAAGGTCATGTCCTCTTATTTAGTGTCTCTCAGTCAAATGGGGTAGGTGGATGCAAGCGAGTAGAGACAATAAATGAGACATCTGAACTGGACTTACCTGGCCTTTGCTGGCCGCACACTCCATTGTGTGCAGCGGGGAATTCAGATGCAGGTGCACACAGGTGCCTCCGCATCCGAATTCAGCGGCAGTGAAGATCATACGGCTGATACTGCAGTACCAGCCCGGATAATCTTCAGTAATATCGGCCGCTCTGTGACCTGGCCAGAGTTATACATAGTGATAACATGGCCTTATAATGCAGACTTTTAATGGCGCTTGTCCAGCGAGGTAAAAAGTGTAAAGCACATAAGAGGCAAATTACACATCAAAGTATGGCCATATTGTGGCATGTAAGCTGGAGAAAAATAGGGCCCAAGAACTTAATGTAAAAATTACAACAGAAACATTATAGGCAAAAAAGTGTGAACATAGCCTGAGGGTAAATCCACACCTGGCAGATTTGTTGCAAATTTCATCTGAATGGGCCCTGCAGCCATCTAGGTACATGCTTCTGAATAAACCTCATTTAAATGAATAAAAATTGATTTCCAGTCATAAAAATATTTGCAACGAATTCACGTTGCCTTGGCCCACTGTTTAGAACTGGACCTATGTCCAGGGCCACTTTAACCAGAGGGCACATGGTGCACGTGCACCGGGCCCACTGGTTAAAGGGGCCCCCCCCCCGAGCAGGCCGGCCGTTGCTATGTGCGACCAGTGCGGTCACACAGGGCTCGCCCGCCCACCCGCTGCTGCGGCGCTTCAGCAGCAGCTATACCGACAGAGAGAGAGCCATTGGCTCCCTCCCTGTCAGTCACTCTTGTGGCTGCACTTTCTGCGGTCACAAGAGGCCGCACTCTTCCTCTAGTGCCCGACGTCACTGGAGCGTCGGCGCGAGGGTAAGAGGAGTGCAGCCTCTTGTGACCGCAGGAAGTGCGGCCACAAGAGGGAAGAGAAGAGGAATGCGTGGACCTAGGTGAGTAAAAGTGTTCGTTTTTTTCAATGTTATATGGGAGGGGGAGCGCATATACTATTGGGGACCACAGGGGGCTATATACTATAGGGGAGCACAGGGGAGCTATATACTATGGGGGAGCACAGGGGGCTATATACTATGGGGGAGCACAGGGGGCTATATACTATGGGGGAGCACAGGGGAGCTATATACTATGGGGGAGCACAGGGGGCTATATACTATTGGGGAGCACAGGGGAGCTATATACTATTGGGGAGCACAAGGGAGCGCGTATACTATTGGGGAGCACAGGGGGCTATAAACTATGGGGCAGCACAGGGGAGCTATATACTATGGGGGAGCACAGGGGAGCTATATACTATGGGGGAGCACAGGGGAGCTATATACTATGGGGGAGCACAGGGGGCTATATACTATGGGGGAGCACAGGGGGCTATATACTATGGGGGAGCACAGGGGAGCTATATACTATGGGAGAGCACAGGGGTCTATTTACTATAGGGGAGCACAGGGGGCTATATACTATGGGGGAGCACAGGGGTCTATATACTATGGGGGAGCACAGGGGAGCTATATACTATGGGGGAGCACAGGGGAGCTATATACTATTGGGGAGCACAGGGGGCTATATACTATGGGGGAGCACAGGGGGCTATATACTATGGGGGAGCACAGGGGAGCTATATACTACTGGGGAGCACAGGGGGCTATATACTATTGGGGAGCACAGGGGAGCTATATACTATTGGGGAGCACAGGGGGCTATATACTATTGGGGAGCACAGGGGAGCTATATACTATTGGGGAGCACAGGGGAGCTATATACTATTGGGGAGCACAGGGGAGCTATATACTATTGAGGAGCACAGGGGAGCTATATACTATTGGGGAGCACAGGGGTCTATATACTATTGGGGAGCACAGAGGTCTATATACTATGGGGGAGAGCACAGGGGGCTATATATTGGGGAGAGCACAGGGGGGCTATATACTATTGGGGAGAGCACAGGGGGGCTATATACTATTGGGGGAGAGCACAGGGGGGCTATATACTATTGGGAGGAGAGCACAGGGGGGCTATATACTATTGTGGGAGAGCACAGGGAGGCTATATACTATTGTGGGAGAGCATAGGGGGGCTATATACTATTGGAGAGCACAGGGGGGCTATATACTATTGGGGGAGAGCACATGGGGCTATATACTATTGTGGGAGAGCACAGGGGGGCTATATACTACTGGGGAGAGTGCACAGGGGGGCTATATACTAATGGGGGAGCGCACAGGAGGGCTGTATATAACTGGAGGAGCACATGAGGGTCTATATACTACAGGGACACCTTAAAACTATGGAGGCACAGAGGGGTGTAACTATCTAGGGGTACAGAGGGGTGTAACTACTGTATAGGGGTACAAGGGACCTAACTACTGTATGTGTTGGAGCCTAAAATATTTGTCTGGAAGATTCTGGAGAGAAGATTCACAGCCAGGAGAAGACTTCAAGGTGGCCCAGGCTGGATGGAGAGAAAAAGAAAAGGTGACAGACTCTGAGACTCGGAGAAGACGCCCCCGGTGAGTCACTGGATGTAACTGCACTCTGTTATAGGGTTGTAGTGTTAGGGGTCATGATGTGGCGGTATTATGTAATGGTATCATTGGTGATATATTTCTGTTTTGTTTAGTGCAGTTTTTATGTAATATGTAATCACTATATGGTGGAAATAGTGTTATAAGGTAACTACTGTATGTATTGGGGCTCAGTATATTATACAATGTGCCAAAAGGGAAGGGGGGCCCACTTTTGAGGGCTGTGCACTGGGCCCACCAATGTATTAAAACGGCCCTGCCTGTGTCCCAAAGAGGCAGCTACAGTTGTAAGCAGATGTCATGTCTGCCTAAATTAAGGGTACACCACTGGGCTATTCCCAAACATAAGAAACTTGCACACACTTAAGGTTCACCAAATTGTTTAGAATAAATTTTGATCTACTGCAATTATACAAACATGAGTGCTGTGGATTTCCAATCAAGGCTGGGGTATTCCCATCTCTTGGTCAATGTTTTTTTTTTATTTTTTAATTAAAGATGTACTCCAGCTAGAGGTAAAAAAAAATGAACATGCTGCAGAAGCATATCCATTTCTGAAACTCATGTACACAACATTTTGTTCTGGAGCACATTTATACAGCATGGTGTCACTTTGTGAAAAGATAATAAACCAGAGCTTGACTCACGGTCATGTCGTCTTCATTTTTCACATTTGTTCATCTTGATGCTCATTCATCTCGAAACACATACAAGTGATTGCACGGGCTGTAACAGGTGTGCGCTTAATGGCGTTCCTCCTGCCTGACACGACGTTTTGTGTTGCGGCTGACATGTAGGACGCGCTCCTCTTTGTCCAAACAGACCCGGCCCTATTGATTTCATCATAAGTCACAGGATAACATTTACGAGCATGACATACCAACAAACGCATCATGATGTTCACATTCTACAATTATCCAACTGTCTACCAAGCCCATGGCTAAAAAAAGGTGAGTTGAGCGTATTATCACCCAACCTCTTAACATGTAAACCTTTACAAAAACATTAGCCGAATTAAATGAACAGTGCCAGTTAAATAATGAGAAAATGTTGGAAAAACTCAAAAAGAAAGCAGTCAGTGAATCTTTGGGGCCTATTCCACAGAGCGATAATTGGGCAAAACGGCCCGATTCGGCCGATTATCGCTTCATGGAATAAAGACAACTGATCGTTAATTTAGGTGCAAACCTAAAATCATCGGGCACCGACTGCACATTGCTGCGTGGAATAGCGGTGCACGGTAGGTGCCCGATGATTTAAAAACAGCATACTTCACCTATCCAGGCTGCAGGGCTTCTCCTGCGCTCCTTCTTCCTCCCTGTCCCGCGTGCAGCAGCAGCTTCGGAGCGGCCTGCCTGAGCTGACAGACCACTCAGCCAATCACTGGCCAGGAGCGCCGTGGCTAGTGATTGGCTGAGAAGTCAGTCAGTTCAGACAGGCCGTTCCGAAGCTGCTGCTGCATGCAGGACCGGGAGAAGGAGCCCAGGAGAAGACCGGCAACCTAGATAGGTAAAGTATGATGCTTAAACAAGGGCTGCAAGGACATTGGTAACGATGTCCCTGCAGCCCTTAACTAAACGATTATCGAGACGTGGAATAGGCTTAGTAAACGAGCACCGATCTGGAATAGGACCCTTTACCTGCATCGGCCTTACATAATATTTAAGATTACAACGTATCCCAAGAGGATTAAGAAGCAATTTGACACCTATTTTGCTACCAGACAATCCAGTGTATCATTAAACATGGTATGCTATGAACAATAGACATTCATTAGACCTCATGTTGCTGACTGTTAAACATCTCCAAATATCCCTAGAGAAAACCAAAGAAGAAATACAACAAATAGAAGAAAAAACACAATCTGTTAACACTGCCGAGGAGTGTGAGAGAATTCATAGTGAATTGTCTTCAAATATGGAAAAATTAAAATAATAATAATTTTTATTTATATAGCGCCAACAGATTCCGCAGCACTTTACAATTCACTATACTGCAAAATAAATTACAACAATTTGAGAGAGATATCCAAGATTATCTGTTCAACATGGTCAGAAGAAAGACGCAACCAAAAACGCACCCGCATGAATACCGAAAGAGAAAGCGAATCCTCATCAGAAGTTACCTCCACTGAAAACAATGAGGTCTAACAAATACCAAAAAGTTTCTTTAGGAGAAACCAAGGGCAAAGCCAACACATCCAACACCCAAGGAGAAATAGGAGGAACCAATTCAGAAACCAGTACCAACATGGAAGAAAAAACGCAAATCAAGAAAAAGGAAGTGAAAAAGAAGAAATAGAAGATTTAGTGATTAAGATCTAAGATAGAGAAATAATTGAAGAAGAAAAGATTGTATTGACTAAATGATTGGGATTTGTGCCAATTTTTCATAAATTTTGCAAGACTTTTAGGCTTAAAATGCTTCTCTTTATATAAAATGGAAAGATCATACATAAGGGCATATTGTTTATTGACAAGATTACTACTAAATTATGGGTGGAGAAGCACATTTGACCTCAATGTGGACAATGACACTTTGGCAAATATTGATCAGAATTGGAAGCTATTGATCAGAACTGGCATTAGATCAAGATTAAAAATCACAACCTGAGTGAACAAGAGTTAAAAGCATTACAACAACTTGCCCATGTCCTCTCCCTTGTCATCAAATGGGCTGACAAGGAAGGGGCCATTGTGGTGATGAATAGACATGACTATATGGTCGAGGCTTGGAGGCAGTTGGACCACACAGTGGCACATAAAGAACTTAAAGGAGTTCCAACTCAGACATCAGGGCCGTTTTAATACATTGGTGGGCCCAGTGCACAGCCCTCAAGAGTGGGCCCCCCCTTCCCTTTCGGCACATTGTATAATATACTGAATTTGCCCCCACACTGTATCAAGAGCCCCAATACATACAGTAGTTACCTTATAACACTATTTCCACCATACAGTGATTACATATTACATAAAAACTGCACTAAACAAAACAGAAAGATATCACCAATGATACCATTACATAATACCGCCACATCATGACCCCTAACACTACAACCCTATAACAGAGTGCAGTTACATCCAGTGACTCACCGGGGGCGTCTTCTCCGAGTCTCAGAGTCTGTCACCTTTTCTTTTTCTCTCCATCCAGCCTGGGCCACCTTGAAGTCTTCTCCTGGCTGTGAATCTTCTCTCCAGAATCTTCCAGACAAATATTTTAGGCTCCAACACATACAGTAGTTAGGTCCCTTGTACCCCTATACAGTAGTTACACCCCTCTGTACCCCTAGATAGTTACACCCCTCTGTGCCTCCATAGTTTTAAGGTGTCCCTGTAGTATATAGACCCTCATGTGCTCCTCCAGTTATATACAGCCCTCCTGTGCGCTCCCCCATTAGTATATAGCCCCCCTGTGCACTCTCCCCAGTAGTATATAGCCCCCCTGTGCTCTCCCACAATAGTATATAGCCCCATGTGCTCTCCCCCAATAGTATATAGCCCCCCTGTGCTCTCCAATAGTATATAGCCCCCCCTATGCTCTCCCACAATAGTATATAGCCTCCCTGTGCTCTCCCACAATAGTATATAGCCCCCCTGTGCTCTCCCCCCAATAGTATATAGCCCCCCTGTGCTCTCCCCCCAATAGTATATAGCCCCCCTGTGCTCTCCCCAATAGTATATAGCCCCCCTGTGCTCTCCCCAATATATAGCCCCCCTGTGCTCTCCCCCATAGTATATAGACCCCTGTGCTCCCCAATAGTATATAGACCCCTGTGCTCCCCAATAGTATATAGCTCCCCTGTGCTCCCCAATAGTATATAGACCCATGTACTCCCCAATAGAATATAGCTCCCCTGTGCTCCCCAATAGTATATAGCTCCCCTGTGCTCCCTCATATTATATAGCTCCCCTGTGCTCCCCAATAGTATATAGCTCCCCTGTGCTCCCCCATAGTATATAGGTCCCCAAAAATATATAGCTCCCCTGTGCTCCCCAATAGTATATTGCTCCCCTGTGCTCCTCAATAGTATATAGCTCCCCTGTGCTCCCCAATAGTATATAGCTCCTTAATAGTATATAGCTCCCCTGTGCTCCCCAATAGTATATAGCCCCCTGTGCTCCCCAATAGTATATAGCTCCCCTGTGCTCCCCCATAGTATATAGCCCCCTGTGCTCCCCCATAGTATATAGCCCCCTGTGCTCCCCAATAGTATATAGCTCCCCTGTGCTCCCCCATAGTATATAGCTCCCCTGTGCTCCCCCATAGTATATAGCTCCCCTGTGCTCCCCCATAGTATATAGACCCCTGTGCTCCCCCATAGTATATGGCCCCCTGTGCTCCCCTATAGTATATAGACCCCTGTGCTCTCCCATAGTATATAGCTCCCCTGTGCTCCCCCATAGTATATAGCCCCCAGTGCTCCCCCATAGTATATAGCTCCCCTGTGCTCCCCCATAGTATATAGCTCCCCTGTGCTCCCCCATAGTATATAGCTCCCCTGTACTGCCCCATAGTTTATAGCCCCCTGTGCTCCCCAATAGTATATGCGCTCCGCTGTGCTCCCCAATAGTATATAGCTCCCCTGTGCTCCCCCATAGTATATAGCCCCCTGTGCTCCCCCATAGTATATAGCCCCCTGTGCTCCCCCATAGTATATAGCTCCCCTGTGCTCCCCCATAGTATATAGCCCCCTGTGCTCCCCAATAGTATATGCGCTCCCCCTCCCATATAACATTGAAAAAAACAAACACTTTTACTCACCTAGGTCCACACGTTCCTCTTCTCTTCCCTCTTGAGGCCGCACTTCCTGCAGAAAGTGCAGCCACAAGAGTGACTGACAGGGAGGGAGCCAATGTCTCTCTCTCTGTCGGTATCGCTGCTGCTGAAGCGCCGCAGCAGCGGGCGGGCGGGGGCAGCGGCGGACGGGGGGCCCTGCAGTGGGCGCCATGGAGGGGTAAGTAGATTACCATCCATGGCGCTCCCCCCTGACAAGCTGGTGGACGGAGCCCTGTGCGACCGCACTGGTCGCACATAGCAATGGCCGGCCTGCTCGGGGGGGCCCCTTTAACCAGTGGGCCCGATGCACGTGCACCATGTGCCCTCTGGTTAAAGCGGCCCTGTCAGACATATAAAAGAGAAATAGAGGAGATCTTGAAGAAAGCCATCGATGGTGAACTTTTAGTGAAAAAAACGCTAATGCATTAATTATGATGGAACCTAGAAACCCGATATTATATGTAGCTCCTAAAATTCACAAGAATTTAAAAACATAGCCGCGTCACTCTAAAAACCAAAGCAAATCATAGAAATAAGAAATCATAAGAAATCATAGAAATGCAGACAATTGGTTCCATTCCCTAAAAATAATAATTTTTTACTCTGAATATCATGTAAAACAAATGGAATAAACATTTAGAAACAGCTGAATGTCATATTATAAGTTACTGTACAGTATAGCAATCAGCATGTGGCGTATAATGTATGGTAAGTGCATAAACCTGAAAATACAGCAGCAGTTTGTAAATACAGGATGGAACTGCAGATCCACATAATGCAGTAGAGTAATACAACAGGCTAGAATAGAGAAGCAGGGGAAGGGGTGTGTGTTCAGCATGGACCAATCAGGAAGTGAGAATTAGAGCTGTGCAGGAGGACAGTGACAGAAACTTTTCTGTGCAGCAGTGTGACCGGCTAAGTGTGAGTGCAGGCACGTTATAGCAGGAATTGAGAGGATGGGAAACACAAGATCTGACAAAGACTGCAGGTAGCATGAAGGAATGAGCAGGACATATGTGAGCACAGTTCACACTAGTATAAGTCCGCACTTGTAAGCTGGGTTCACACTATGTATATTTGAGGCTGTATTTGGTCCTCATGTCAGGTCCTCATAGCAACCAAAACCAGAAGTAAATTGAAAACACAGAAAGGATCTGTCCACACAATGTTGAAATTGCGTGAATGGCCACCATATAACAGTAAATAACTTCCATTATTTCAATACAACAGCCGTTGTTTTTAAATAAAAACAAATATTTGCAATTAAATGGCGGCCATCCACTCAATTACAACATTATGTGAACAGAGCCTTTCTGTGTTTTCAATCCACTCCTGGTTTTGGTTGCTATACAGCCTAAAACATACAGCCTCAAATATACGTAGTGTGAACATAGCCGTAAGCTGTATGCAGCCTCCACACTACCAGACTCCATTAGTCCAGTTCCGTAATACAATATAACCAAGAATGTGAAGGAAAAAGAGATATTTACTCCCACCAGTTAGCTGTCATCTTCAGGTTATTGAACCCTTTGTGCGCTGTGCATGCAGAGCACAATATACTCACCTAGTCCTCTTGACTTTTAAATTCATTTATTGTATCAATAGATGCAGCATACAAAAAGTATGTAGCTCACAGCTGATGTGAACTCAGCATTCAGACGCCCAGGCACGTCCTCCTCGCGGACGTTTTGGAGGAAACAAACTCCTCCTTTCTCATGTGGGCACATACATGCAGCACTCTGTCTCTGTCCGGAGAGAGAGGGGTTACAGCTATGAAAAAAATACCTCCACAGTCCTGTCCCCTTATGCCAGCCCCAGCTTCCGGCACACACAGCTTGACAGAGGCCGGAAGCTCACAGCTGCAGCCCCGCGTTCCCGGATCTTCTCTCCTGCTCGGCGGTGCTCACGTGATGTGACATCATCGCCGAGCAGGAGAGAAGATCCGGGGCTGCAGCTGTGAGCTTCCGGCCCCTGCCTCACACCCCGCACCTCGGCGCTGCATGGGGCGAGGGAACCAGCCTGCCTGCCAATCCTGCTCCCGGCTGCTCCGTCAGGCCCCAACCCCCCCCCCCCCCCCCCCCCCCCCGGCGCGGACCCCGGTGCCTACGGAGGTTTTTTTTTTTTTTTTTTAAATAATAAAAAAAAAGGGTTCCCTGCGGGGCGCCGCCCTGGGCACCGGACCACGGGTGCCTAGTGGCAAATACGGCCCTGCACCTATGTATATAACCATAGGATTCTGCCTCTGGCCACAAGAGAATTTTTTTTTTTGGACACATCACCGAGTATGTATGTATGTGTATATATATATATATATATATATATATATATATATATATATATATATATATATATTTATGTGTGTGTAGGGGAGGGGGGGGGCCCATACAGTTTTTTGCTATGGGGCCCCATGAATCCTAGCTATGCCCCTGTACATCTCCCAGCATGCAGTGCACCTCAGAGCCAATTGCCGGTTACCCATCACTGCCTTGTAGTATTTACAAACTACTGGTTTCATCTGCTCCTGCTTTTCACAGTAAACACAGATATCTATCCACACAGATACATCAGAGAAAGAGAGAGTTGAAACAACAATGTCTTCTTTCCCCTCTACTGTTCAGGAGAGGTAGTGTTTCATAGACAGGTGTAATGTCAGTCCTGGATGGGATTTCAGATAAAGTGTTACAGCTTCACTGGCAACAGAGAAGACCATGATCATTCAGTGTCCCAGTACAAAAGGTTCTTCTCTCTATATATATGTATATCTGTATTCCATTTGTTCTTGTACTGGAAAGGGTTAATGGCCACTGCAAAGAGCTCAGCTTATATTGCGCCCCCCAGTGTTCAAGTTTGGTATTATTCTCTGTATTTCTGGTATTCTCTTATGTATATTGATTTGCATATGTTTCCATTTCACATGGTGTGGTGATGCAAACGGCCTAGTGTCACGTGACTTTTCTCCGGCTGCGATAGCAACCCCAATAGCCGTCGAGCTTTTGGCTGGGGTCAGTTAGTCACTTCCCTCTCTAGGGTGTGTTCTCCGTCTACCTTCAAGAGGGAAGGACGTGTTCTCTGCTGCCCCCCTGGGAGAAGGCCGCAACTCAGTGTGATCCACCTAACTACCTCTGAGACGTATTCCGGGTAAGTCCAGACCAGTCTCATCCTCAAGATCCTTCACCTCTGGGTACATTTCTCAAGTCGCTATCTTCATCTCATCACTAACAGCAAGTATTCTCCTCAGTATCGTCATACCCAGCATCATTCTCAGGGAACTACTACTCCCATCCTCCGTTAAGATTTCTCTCAACCAAAGTGACACTATCACACCACGGCCTATTGCAACATCACCCATCTCCTCAGTTGTATCCAAGTCTGCTTATCACTGGTTACATCCAGAGACTGTTATTATTAGCGTTTACCGTTACAATAAACGCACAACTCCCGTTGTTTCTGAACCCTGGCATTGGTCTAGTTATTGGTGCCTTGACTAAGGGCAATGAAGAATTGGTGGGGTCCCGCATGGTCAGGTTCCCGTAGGTTAGTCACCTCCCCTCGTGCCATAACCGTGACATAACATCTGGCAAGTGGCAACCCGGGTCCTACCTACCAGTACCAACAACTACTACCCCCAGCGGGTCGCCCCATCACAATCATGTGACCTCTGTCTCAGAAGGAAGGGGTGAGGACAGAAGGTCCAAGACAGAGTGAACCAGGAAGAGATGATTTTCTGCAGCTTCAGGGTGTGGGTTAGGATGTGCTGCAGACAAACTGAATAATTCATGTTAGGGAAACCTATTACAAACAAGCTTAGACTATGGGTGGGGATTGAACAGGGTTACATTTTTCCTATCTGGAGTTACAATTTAATCCCTCCTTTACAATGATCCCCCTCATATGGGCATCCCCCATGAGTAAAAAACAATAACAACATCAAACACACATGCTTTATCTGACTCCACACAGTATACCTCTGTGGTGGAATGGGGAGTAGAGTGGCCCCTAGTGGTGAAGACAGAATACTGTCTGCAACAGATGCTAGCCTGTTAGGTTGGGTTTGAGGTTGGGGGTGAGGCTTACCATGACGGGGAGAGGGCTTGGCGGAACATACCCGGGCCAATGATTTGTCGGTATTGTCCATTCTAAACGAGGACAGCCCCGGTAAAATTGTGACTATGGCCTACAGCTCTCATAAAATGAAAGCTGAACCATGATTGGTTGTTATGGGCAGTTTATATCAGTTCTATATTACACAGTTTGATAAGTCTAGGCCAATGAGTCACTTCCTGTTCACAGGTTCCTATGGACTGTGTGACTACTGTAAAGCATTTCTCCAAAAGCACCATGTTAAGTAAATGGAATAAAAAAATCTATGATAAAAAATGTAAAAGATTACAAAAAGAATATGTATAACTATCTGGTTTAAATTAGTACAAAAAAATGTAGGCAATACATTCCCTTTAAATAAAATACATCTAAAAAACACAGGACATATATTTTGACAGATTTTTGACAATGTTCTTACCTATTTGTTTTTCTTTTGCTTCAATAGCTTTTTATAGCGTTTGCATAAAGCCGTCACAGTAACATACAGAACTGTGTTGTACTTGGCTGGTTCTAGGTAAATAGATGTGGAGTTAGTAGGAATAGTTTTAATTCCCCGGTATCTGGTATAATGCAGTGAAGGCTAGCTGATTTACCTAATGGCAGCTCCTCCCTATGTGCTGGTACTGTAATAAATCAATGCCTGTAGTGGTGCTGAGAGTCAGGTGTAAAAATGCTGAATATATCTGTTTTCTATAATTAGCCCAAGGATGGCTGTGACAGTACAGCTCACTGACTTTACAAGATAGTCAATTGCTTGTTGGAGAATGTAGCAAAGACACGTCAATGACACAGTGGGCTGGATGACTCTGAAAGGTGACCCTGCACAGTTACAAGAACAACTTTAAAATGTGAAGATGTCTCCATGGATACTGCCTCATTACTATATAGTAAAAGGTTATTTAGTCTAGTTAATTTTATTCAGGTGATATCACATGGAGCCATGTAAGAATGTCTGTATACGCTGTGGTAGCTGCATGCAGTTACCTCATGTTGTGACCCCGTACTTTATCTGCACTTAAAAAATCCTGGTCAATTCACAATTAAAAACAATTAGCCAAAACCAGTTTACCACGATTGCCAAGAATTCTTGGCAAGTAGTGTAGAGCGTACTTGAACTGTCCGGGTTCAGCATTGCTCTCCAGATCCAAACACTCTGCATTTGACTCCTGGCAGCTGGAGAAGTTTGATACCGCCCCAGGACTCCCATGTTTTCCAGGACTGCCTAGGGTGGCATCCAGTTTCTCCTGCCGCCTTGAGTCACATGCTAAGCACTCGGCTTCAGAGTGCCCTAACACTACTGCCAAGTCCTGGTGAAGTCCAGATGAAGCACAGGGTCACAAAATGTTATGACATATAAGTTAATGGACAATAGATTAATGGACTAATGAGAGCATGTAGGAGAAATAAATAGTCCTAATAATCTGTATTTTTAGTAGTGGTACTGCTGAAATTTTCTGGCTTAAGTAAATAGGAAAGTGCTACACCACCTTGCATTAGTACTAAATAGCCGCCCATTCAATTCTTGGAGGGGGGGGGGGGCATTTCTGTTCTGGCAATTGTCAGGTCAGCACTCACTTCTTCCTCATTCCCCGCTCAGGGCCTGCTCTATTACACACATAGACAGTGAGCGTGCAGCAGCTGGAAGGGCGGCCCGAACGATCCTTAGATCATTCAGGCAGCCCATTGAAGTCAGCGGTGGTCTGTTGCTGCTCCTATTTCCCGAAACAATGTGCAGAAGACTGTCGCTGACATGATCAGGATTTTTCAAAATGCTGAATGACCACGATTGTGGTCTTTTAACATGTGCTATTACATCAAACTATTATTGTCTGGAACAGCTGGTAATTGGCCAAGTATGGCCGATAATAGTTTTGGGTAGTAGGGCCTTAAATTGTCACTGTCACCATAGAGAACTTTAAGTACATTAAAAGTTAGATAGATGTTTCTATATTATGTGTTACCATATTTGTACGGTTCTGCCACACTGGTAGCTGATTGAAATCCAGGAAGTGAAAAAAACTGGCCTTTGTACCAATCCGCATTGTCTCCTGCTCCTTCTGCTATCCCCCCTTAGGAGACAAATCTTCCATGCCTCTGTTTCACATTGTGTGTGTTTGCTGAGATCAGGCTGATGATACAGACAGGGGGCAGGGTGTGATGTCACAGGAGGCTTGGCTGGATCCCCTAATCCCCTGAGTGATTCACCATCTCCAACCAGCCAGAAGCAGCTGCTGCAACTTCACTGATAATAAGATAATAAGAATTGAAATACTGATAATAAGAATGGAAATAATATAAGGACACACTAGATGGACCAGGTGGTCTTTTTTGACGACAGTCAATCTTTTTTTAAAATGTGATTTTTAATGCCCATAGCTTGGGATGCATTTACACAGACAGATTTATCTGACAGATTTTTGAAGCCAAAGCCAGGAACAGACTGTAAACAAGGAACAGGTCATAAAGGAAACACTGAGATTTCTCCTCTTTTCAAATCCATTCCTGGCTTTGGCCTAAAAAATCTGTCAGATAAATCTCTTTGTGTAAACGCACCCTTACTTATACCAGTATTGGGCGAGCCACCAGACAATTAATGGGGTACTCTCACATCAAGAAAAAATATATAAACATGCTGCAGAAGCATTGAGCATTCCTTTCCTATCTGCCCCAGGTCTAAAACCACCAGCACTCCTGACAGTTCCCTGCCCAAAGCTGTTACAGAACATCTAATTTCTCTGCAGACTATTGCAGAAAAGTGAGGTTACAGCACCTGCTTAGGCTAGGTTCACACTGCGTTTTCAGCATCCGTTTAACGGATCCGTTTTTTTTAACGTCCACAAAAATAGGGTCAGCAACGTTTTTTGGTCCGTTTTGGTCCGCCAAAAAAAACGGATCCGTTTTTTTTTATAATGGAAGTCAATGGAAAAACGGATGCACACAAATGAATCCGTTTTTTGCAATCCGTTTTTCATGCGTTTTTTGCAAAAAACGGATGCGTTAAACCAGGGGTGGGGAACCTTTTCCATGTCGAGGGCCGGTCGGGCCTTAATAAAATCATTCGAGGGCCGCACTCAATGTTATACCGTGCGCGGCAGTTAGTAGCGGGGGTTTGCAGCACCCGAACAAGGCAAAGTATTGTTCCCCTAATGCCCCTGCTATTGTAGTTAATCCTCTGTGATGCCCCTTGTACCTTATTTGAATCCTTAGTGATGCCCCTGGTAGCCTAGTTAACCCCCAGCCATGTCCCTGGTGGCCTAGTTAACCCCCCCAGTCATGTCCCTGGTAGCCTAGTTAACTCCTCAGTCATGTCCCTGGTAGCCTAGTTAACTCCTCAGTCATGTCCCTGGTGGCCTAGTTAACCCCCCCAGTCATGTCCCTGGTAGCCTAGTTAACTCCTCAGTCATGTCCCTGGTAGCCTAGTTAACCCCCCCAGTCATGTCCCTGGTAGCCTAGTTAACTCCTCAGTCATGTCCCTGGTGGCCTAGTTAACCCCTCAGTCATGTCCCTGGTAGCCTAGTTAACCCCCCAGTCATGTCCCTTGTGGCCTAGTTAACCCCCCAGTCATGTCCCTGGTAGCCTAGTTAACACCCCCCCCCCAGTCATGTCCCTGGTGGCCTAGTTAACCCCCAGTGTCTGCCCCAAATGAAAAAAATAAACATCCCACTCACCTTTCCTCCGCTCCCACGCTGTCCAGGTCCTCTTCTCCCTCCTCTCTTCTGTGCCGGTCTTCTCCTGCAGGCGGCGCGCGATGAAATGACGTCATCGCGCGCGGCCCGCAGGAGTCAGAAGACGTGCGCCGCTCTGGTGAGGCAGGAGCCGGCATACAACACATCTTCCTGTGTCTGTGCCAGCTCCTGCCTCACCAGCGCGGCGCACGTCACAGGAGGGCAGGAGTCAGAAGATGTACACCGCTCTGAGGGGAAGGAGCCGGCACTCACAGCATCCTCCTGGCAGCTGTCACAGACACAGGAGGATGCCGTGTGTGTCGGCTCCTTCTCCTCCAGAGCGGCGCATGTCACGGGAGCCGCGGGCCACATCCGGAGGTGTCAGGGGCCGGATGCGGCCCGCGGGCCGGAGGTTCCCCACCCCTGAGTTAAACGGATGCTGAAAACGCAGTGTGAACCTAGCCTTAGTGATGCATTTTCCAACAATTTTCTACAACTTTTTTTTGCTGCAAATTCATCAAATTAAATCAATTTACTGCAAAATAGTGGGAGTATCTTATTGTATTGTAAAATTGCAACAAAACATTATGGGGGAGATTTATCAAACTGGTGTAAAGTAGAATTGTCTTAGTTGCCCCTAGCAACCAATCAGATTCCACTTTTCATTCCTCACAGATTCTTTGAAAAATGAAAGGTGGAATCTGATGGTTGCTAGGGGCAACTGAGACAATTCTACTTTACACCAGTTTGATAAATCTCCCCTATGTGTGAGTACAGCCTTAATGCCCCAATAAAGATATAAGGGGGAGATTTATCAAACATGGTGTAAAGTAGAACTGGCTCAGTTGCTCCTAGCAACCAATCAGATTCCATATTTTATTTTCCAAAGAATTTGTGAAGAATAAAAGTGTAATCTGATTGGTTGCTAGGGGCGACTGAGACAGTTCTACTTTACACCATGTTTGATAACTCTCCCCCATGCTGTATATGTATTTATCTGTGTATATAACAGGTAGCTGGTGATTAAAGATGACCGAGCCGGCCGAGGTTCAGGTTTGTATGAAGCTGAACTGTTAGCTTCTGATTCCTGCTGCCTGCTCCGTGGAGAGGGTGGATACAGCTCAAGAACTATCTGGAGAAACTGGGATACAGCCTATGACCTATGACTGTTTTACCAGTTTTTCAGGCGGTCCTCAGGCTGTAGCCACCCTCTCCACGGAGCAGGCAGGCAGCGGGAATCAGAAGCCAACAGTTCAGGTTCTTACAAACCCGAACCCCAGCCGGCTTGCTCATCTCTGATGATCTCCACTGATGATGTATGCTGAAGGGGCTGCTCACAGATGGTGACATCCAGGGGCGTAGCTAGCGGTTCAGCCTAGGGGGGGGCGAGTGAGTCTCAGTGGGCCCCCAACCGATTATGTTACCCATAGGGAACCTCAGTAGATGACAATGCTTTCCGAATAATAAAGGGTATTTCCTACTACATTATACATAGTGAACAGGGACTGAGAACAGTGGAAAAGACTTTCTACATTTCACATATATAACCATGTAAAAATTAAAGGGGTTATCCAGCATTACAAAAACATAGCTGCCTTTTTCCAGAAACAGCGCCACTCACCTCCAAAGCTTGGATGTGGTAGTGCAGCTCAGTTCCACTAAAAGAGAATGGAACCAAGTTGTGATACCACACACAACATAGAGGAAGCTATGGCGCTGTTTCTGTTTTCTAATTGGCCATCCATCCATTCTTCTATCTCTTTTTCTCATACCTATCTGTCTAATATCTATTGGGCAGCATGAGGACACCATAGCTAATGGTCAATGACCAAATAGGCAACATCCGAAGGGTATACCCGCAATACTAATAGAGTAAATGTATAGTACAAATGCTGGGTAATAGCAATAAATAGTCCCATGCAGTTCAAGGCAACTATAGTAAATAACCTATATACAAAGAAGCCAGACTACTGCAACACAACTAAATGGAATACAGTGGTGCCTTGGATTACGAGAATAATTCATTCCGGGACCGTGCTTGTAATCCAAATCCACTCTTAAACCAAAGCAAAACTTCCCATAAGAAATCACTGAAATGCAGACAATTGGTTCCACACCCCAAAATATAATGATTTTTTATTCTGAATAGCATGTAAAACAAATGAAAAAGATTTAGAAACAGCTGAATGTCATATTATATGTTACTGTACAGTATAGCAATCGGCATGTGGTGTATAATGTATAGTAACTGCATAAACCTGAAAAAACATCAGCTGTTTGTAGATACAGGATGGAACTGCAGATCCCCATAATGGCTGAGTGTGAGTGCAGGCACAGTATAGCAGCAGTATGTATAGCTGAGTGTGAGTGCAGGCAGATTATAGCAGGAATGGAGAGGATGGGAAACACAAGGACTGACAGAGACTGCAGGGAGCATGAAGGAATGAGCAGGGTAGATGTGGGCACATAAATGCAGCACTCTCTGTCTGGGGAGAGAGGGGTTACAGCTATGAAGAGATTACCTCTACAGTCCTGTCCCCTGATGTAAGCCCCAGCCTGAAGTGGATCTGCTAAGATTTGGAAGGTGAGGGAGACTTCTTGGGTCAGAGTACAGTGCTGTAGATCACCCTGCATTAATTGGCAAAATCTTCAGTGGGCCCCCTGCCTGTGTGGGCCCGGGAGCGGCTGCCCCCTCTGCCTCCACCAAATTATGCTACTAGTGACATCTCTCAGGGGGTGGGGATAGAGCTCAGAGACAAGATCCAGCCAAGCCTTCTGTGACATTAGAGATGATGTGCCGTCTCAGAAATAATGGAGGAGCTGGAGACAATACACTTTTTTAAGTATTTCTATTTTCTGCGTGAATCACGCAAAACCACGCCGAAGCCAGAACTATTAGAAAGTTATATGCCTTGGTGTGATAGCTGTATTTAAATACAATTTTCTTATACAGTACTGGATAACCCCTTTAGACCAGTGCTTCTCAATTTTAGTCCTCATGGCCTACCAACAGGTCATGTTTTGAGGTTATTCTAACAAAAAACACATGTGATAATACCTGATGTGCTGAGTATAGTTATATCACCTGGGAAATACTAAGGAAATCCTCAAAACATGACCTGTTGGTGGCCATGAGGACTGGAGTTGAGAAGCACTGTTATAGACAATAACATTATGGGGGATTTACAGTACAATTCTACTGAGCAGATGCAGACAACAAAAAAAAAAACTACAATTGGTGTGCTCAGAAAAGGGGACGGACAGTGGGTAGGTGGCGAGGGTGCACTCTGAAGGGCTATGGCCTCCACAACTGCCCCACATTCATCGCCATTCACAGTTGTGGAGGCATACATTGTTGCCAATATCTATGCCAGCTAATACCCATAGGAACCTGTTGACCCATTGGAGGACAAAAGAGTGTTCTCCATTACACCAGCATACTTTTTCTTTATTGTAAAACGAAGCAGACATCAGAGATATACATTAACCTCTTAACGAGCGCGGGCCGGTCCGATCGCCATGCCCGCTAATTAAGAATTCAGATGCAGCTATCAAAGTTGACAGCGGCATCTGAATCCTTTATGCAGCCTTATCCCTGGTGTCTAGTGGGGCGGATCGCCCCCCTGGGATGTTGTCCCGGAGGAGCGATCCACACATCCTGTACCTGCCGGGGTCTGAGCCATAATGTCGCTGATCCCGGCTCGGCACTCGATTGCTTTCGGCTGCAGCAGCCAAAAGCAATCCAGTGCCTATCTCATGGATCTATGCTGTATAACTATACAGCATAGATCTCAATGAGAGATCAGTGTGCTTATACTAGAAGTCCCCCAGGGGGGCTTCTAGTATAAGTGTAAAATAAATAAATAAAGTGTTGTTATTAATAACAACTCCCCTAACAAAAGTTTGAATCACCCCCCTTTTCCCATGTTATAAATAAAAATAAACAAACATGTTTTGTATCACTGCGTGCGTAATCGCCCGAATTATAATTTTTTTTTTCATTACTGATCTCGCATGGTATATAAAAAGCGATCAAAAAGTCGCATATGCGCAATCAAGGTACCAAGGTAAAAATGACACCTCACACAGCCCCATAGACCAAAGGATAAAAACGCTATAAGTATGGGAATAGAGGGATTTTAAGGAACATATATTTGAATTTGAATTTTTTACAGGCCATCTCGTAATATAAAAGTTATACATGTTATATATCATTGTAATCGTAACGACTTGAGGAACATATAAGTCAGTTTTACATAGGTCAGTTTTACCCCACGGCGAACGGCGTAAAAACAAATACCCCCAAATTTCACCACACATTGAATTTTTTCCTGTTTTCGCAGTGTACTTTATGAAAAATTCAGCCTGTCATTGCAAAGTACAATTAGTGGAGCAAAAAATAAGGGCTCATGTGGGTTTCTAGGTGGAAAAATGCAACTGCTATGGCCTTTTAAACACGAGGAAAAAACGGAAGTACAAAAATTTTAATTGGCTCTGTCTTTAACCCCTAGACGACCCTGGACGTAGGGTTACGTCATGGAAGTCTGTCCCCAGACGACCCATGACGTAACCTTACGTCCTGGGTGTTTTTCCCGCTATGAAGCGCGCTCCGGAGCGGAGCGCGCTTCATAGCAGGTGGGGGCCG
Source organism: Dendropsophus ebraccatus (assembly GCF_027789765.1). Classification (NCBI taxonomy): domain Eukaryota; kingdom Metazoa; phylum Chordata; class Amphibia; order Anura; family Hylidae; genus Dendropsophus; species Dendropsophus ebraccatus. The sequence continues at coordinate 77,628,978 of NC_091459.1, read as the reverse complement.
GCTGCAATCAGCAGCCGGGACCTCACCGGTAATGACACGCTGCAGCGATCGCGCTGCCGCGTGGCATTAACCCCTTAAACGCCGCGATCGCGGCGTTTAAGTGTAAGTGACCGGGGGAGTCCCCTGTCACTTACCGATCGGGACCCCCGCAGTGTGACTGCGGGGGTCCCGATCGTTGAAACGGACTGCCGGAGGTCTCTTACCTGCCTCCGTGCGGTCCGATCGGAGATCTGCTACACTGAGCCTGCACAGGCAGGCTCAATGAGCAGATCGCCGATAACACTGATCAATGCTATGCCTATGGCATAGCATTCATCAGTGTATAAATCTAAGTATTGTATGTACAAGTCCCCCAAAGGGACTTCAAAAGTGTAAAAAAAAAAAAAGTTCAAAACACAAACTCACTACCCCAAAACCCCTCCCCCAATAAAAGTCTAAATCACCCCCCTTTCCCATTATATAAATAAAACATATAAAAAGGAATAAATAGATAAACATATAATATACCGTAGCGTGCGTAATTGTCCGATCTATTAAAATATAACAAGCGTCATTGTGACCGGTAAACGGTGTACACGAAAAGAGGGGAAAAAGTGCACAGATTACTGATTTTATGTTACATTATATATTTAAAAAAATCAATAAAAAGTGATCAAAACGTCCGATCTTCACAAATATGGTATTAATAAAAACTAGAGATCATGGCGGAAAAAATGACACCCCATACAGCCCCGTAGGTGAAAAAATAAAACCGTTATAAGCGTCACAATAGGCCCATTTTATTAATATTTAATTGCCAAAAAAAAGGATTTCATAAAAAAAAATATATATATAACATTAGAGAATCTGTGTAACCTGCATATGGTTGTGTTCGGACTGACCTATAGAGTAATAGTGTCATGTCGCTGTTACCATATAGTGCATTACGTAGACACAGGAACCCCCCAAACGTTACCATATTGCATTCTTTCTTACGATTTCACCTATTTATATCTTCATAAATAATATATTTGGAATTCCATCATACATGTTATGGTAAAATGAAAGACGCCATTACACAGTACAACTATTCCTGTAAAAAACAAGCACTTACATGGCCTGTAGATAGAAAACTGAGAGTGCTGGAGCTCTTAGAAGGGGAGGAGGGAAAAACGGAAACACTAAGATCAAAATTTGCGCGGTCCACTGGGTCATTTTGGGCCTGGTCCTCAAAGGGTTAAGGGGTTAAAGGGTTTTTTTTGCCATTTTTTTTCCTTTCAAATCAACTGGTCTCAGCAAGTGCCAGTAATTTGTAATTTTCTTCTATTAAAAAATGTCAAGTACTTATAAGCTGCTGTATGTCCTGCAGGAAGTGGTACATTCTCTCCAGTCTGACACTGAGCTCTCTGCTGCCACCTCTGTCCATGTCAGGCACTGTCCAGGGCAGTAGCAAATTCCCATAGAAAACCTCTCCTGCTCTCCAGGCTAGAAAGAATGCCCCACTTCCTGCAGGATATACAGCAGCTGTTAAGTACTGGAAGAGTTGACATTTTTAATAGAAGTAAAGGACAAATTTCTGGCACCAGTTGATTTTTGGTGAACAACCCCCTTAAATATGTATAGATGGAACGTGGTGTGCCTACAGATGTAGATGGACCCCGGCTATTCTAGTTGTAGTTTGAGCCAGGAGTGTGGGCTGAGTGATTTGGAGGAATGTGGCCAGCCAGTGAGGGGGGAGCAGAGGGCAGCTGAATGCTATCTGGAGGGCCGGCCACAAGTCATCCTGTACTTCTTCAGTTCCCCACACTACTGTAACACTCAGGGATCACTCATACAGAGGACTCCCAGGGCTCTGCTACTCCTCTTCAGCAGCTGCCCACAACACCCCTGAAAACACAACACACATTACAAAAAGGCAGCAAAACGCAACGTGTAAACTCAACCTAACAAGGTTTACTAAGGTCTCATGTCACGTGACTCAGTAACGCTGCTCTGGGAATCTTTCGTAAATGTATGGGGAAATGAAGCGCAAGCACTGTGTGCGGCACGTGTGCACGAGTGCTGCTGGTGACCTGCCGCCCGGCCATGGAGTCCTCCCAGGTACAGTCCCACAGTACGTAACATCCGCTCCCGCACACACACGGGTGGCTGCGGCATCGGGGACTGGACCATGCGGGCGCTCCCGTGGGCTGTGGGCACAGTGTTGTGGACGCGGGGGTGATGCATCGCGCTGCTGGGACTGCCTCTCTCTACCTATCCCGACAGTGAGGCTGTGTACAGGGCAGGGCTGTCCCCTCCCCCGGATGTGTGTGAGTTGGTACGGTCTTCCAGGCTGTGCTGGGATTCGGGACAGGGAAACAGCAGCAAGGTGGGAGGCCTTGGGGAGTGCGCCGTGCCGGGCGGTCAGTGAGGGGCACCCAGCCTGCGGGCACTGCCAGGATCACAACTGGAGGACATGCCGACACAGAGGGACAGCACCATGTCCCAGCCCGCTGAGAACTCCCACCAGGTCCGGGTCAAAGCGTATTTCAAAGGGTGAGTAGTGCAGCGGGGCGGTCTACCTGCTCCAGGGGAGGGGGGTCCCTAACATACACCGGGACTGTAGCAGTAATGCCCCTCCTCTACCAGCCAGGACCAGCTGCCACCCCTAGTAGTAGTAGTTCATGTTGGCACCTGTAGTATCGAGGTTTTATTGGATCCTGAAGAGATTTATGGTGTTGGTTCATGCTGACACTTGTTGCATTAGGTTATGCTGGCTGTACTAGTGTTGTCATTGATGGGGTATGCCCTAAATTATGCCTGCAGGTGCCTAGGATAATGGTAACCCCTCTAGTGCCTGGGAAGTAATGCCAGCTCCCCCGGTGCCTGTGGTTAATGCCAGCTCCCCCGGTGCCTGTGGTTAATGCCAGCTCCCCCGGTGCCTGTGGTTAATGCCAGCTCCCCCGGTGCCTGTGGGTAATGCCAGCTCCCTCGGTGCCTGTGGTTAATGCCAGCTCCCCCGGTGCCTGTGGGTAATGCCAGCTCCCCCGGTGCCTGTGGTTAATGCCAGCTCCCCCGGTGCCTGTGGTTAATGCCAGCTCCCCCGGTGCCTGTGGTTAATGCCAGCTCCCCCGGTGCCTGTGGTTAATGCCAGCTCCCCCGGTGCCTGTGGGTAATGCCAGCTCCCCCGGTGCCTGTGGTTAATGCCAGCTCCCCCGGTGCCTGTGGTTAATGCCAGCTCCCCCGGTGCCTGTGGGTAATGCCAGCTCCCCCGGTGCCTGTGGGTAATGCCAGCTCCCCCGGTGCCTGTGGGTAATGCCAGCTCCCCCGGTGCCTGTGGGTAATGCCAGCTCCCCCGGTGCCTGTGGGTAATGCCAGCTCCCCCGGTGCCTGTGGGTAATGCCAGCTCCCCCGGTGCCTGTGGGTAATGCCAGCTCCCCCGGTGCCTGTGGGTAATGCCAGCTCCCCCGGTGCCTGTGGTTAATGCCAGCTCCCCCGGTGCCTGTGGGTAATGCCAGCTCCCCCGGTGCCTGTGGTTAATGCCAGCTCCCCCGGTGCCTGTGGGTAATGCCAGCTCCCCCTGTGCCTGTGGGTAATGCCTGCTTCCGTGTCACTGAAGGAAACCCCTGCCCCTCTATGATAGGGTTCCATTGATTCTAATGGATTCACATCATGGAGGGGCTGTGGTTTCTTCCCACTGGGGGTGGGTCGGCCCGCCTCCAGTGCTTGAGCCTGGGCCTGGTGGTACAGTCACTTTAATGCTAGCTCCAGTGTTGCTTAGGAGGTAATGCTAGTTCTACTGGTGATCGGTAAATAGTGTCGGCTGCACTGGTGCCATAAACTGGTAATTGTTGGCTCTGCTGGTGCCTGGGAGGTAATGGCAGCTCTGCAGGTGCCTGAGAATTAATGGAGGCTCTATTTGTACTTGAAAAGCAAATATGCCTCTTCTGATGCCTAGAAAGTAATGGTGGCTCCGCAGGTACCTGGGTACCTATAATAATGGACAACTCTCATCCAAGTGCAGACTGAGACTTGTAGTTTCACTTACCTGATTTCCATTGTCTTTTATAGTGACATAAAGTTTGGTGTATATGTGACTGCAACCATGTGGGGAAAAAATGAACTAGTCATTGGATTATACATTTATATATTCCGAGTAATGTGGATTTTAACACATAAATGAGATGTAGGAACTTGTACATGCTAATATGGTCTTTACTTTCTATGCCATTTGTCACTGGTAAACTTGGATTACATGGAATATAAAGTAGGTGAATACATAGTTTTTCCAAAAAAAAGCCCTGAAAATAAGCCCTAGCTTTATTATGCAGGGTTTTTGGAATAGGCTTGAATTATAAACGAGACTCCAAAAAATAATAAAATATCCTGTCCATCGGTAATACCCTCTGGGGCAAAGCTATAGTGGATGCATCTATAGATATGCCCAGATCCTGGTGCCTAGACCAGACTGCCATATACTATTAGAAATGGCAGGAGTTGTATTGGGGCCTCCTGTTAGGGCCCTATTACATGGAAAGATTGTGTAAAAATTGTGAAATTGTTCAAATTTGGGTGATAATCTTTCCGTGTATATGCAGTCAGCGAATCAATGACTAATGAAAATTTGTTTGTATGTTGTCAAGCGCATCTTTTGAGGTGACCATGAAATCATCCTTAAGCGTTCTCTTAACTGTTCGCAAATCTTTTGATGTATGGACACATCGTTCATTTGTTATTACGATTGTTCGCATACTAGAGTAAACAAACTATTGTAATGACTATCAATCCGTGTATTAGGGTGCCTTCACACCTACCAACTGGCAGCGTTAATAACGCTGCGAGTCGGCTAGGTCCTGGCAGATCACTGTCATTACATACATGCAGTGGTCGGAACGACCCTGCGTGTATGTAAATCTGCCAGCCGCTTAACCCCTTCTGATGCCGGCCGCCTCCCGCTCCGCTCTGTATACATTACCTGTCCTCGCTCCACGGGGTCCCGGCGTCCTGCTCTCGCGCCCGGCCAATCAGTTTGCTGCCCTGCTGCAGCCACTGATTGGCCGGGCGGGAGAGCAGGACGACGGGACCCCGTGGAGCGAGGAGGTATGTATACAGAGCGGCTCCCGCACCGCTGTCTCCATATATTACCTGGCTCTGGCTGCACGGGGTCCCGGCGTCTTGCTCTGCCACCCAGCCAATCAGTGTGTTGCCCAGCTGCAGCCACTGATTGGCTGGGCGGCAGAGCAGGACCCCGGGACCCCCTGCAGCCAGAGCCAGGTAATGTATGGAGACAGCGGTGCGGGAGCCAAAGGGGTTAAGGGGGCGGCTGCATTACATACACGCAGCGGTCTTTCAGACCACTGCTTGTATGTAGTGATAGGGGCCTTTCAGGACCTCGGCTCGTAGCAGAAACTCGCAGCGAGTTTTTTGCTGCGAGTCGGTATGTGTGAAGGCACCCTTATAGTGATTTTAGGTCCTTCGCAAAAGTGCTCATTTGCAGTTGTTAATCGAAGAAAACAAAAAATTGCTTAGGCTACGTTCACATCAGCGTTTTTCTTTTTTTCTAACGGATCTGTCCATATTAATTAAACGGATGAGCATAAACTGATGAGCAGACTGATGCAAACTGATTGCAAAATGTAAATTTTTTTTAATGGTCCGTTTGTATTTTGGCTTAAAAAAACTGACTTTTGTACATCAGTTTGCATCCGTTTGCATCAGTCAGCATCCGTTTTTCTATCAGTTTATTTTTCTTCTTTGGTTTCTTGCTGCTTCTGCGCATGCTCAGTGCAAAAACGGATGAAAACAAACGGATGTGAACGGAAATACCTTCCGTTTTAGATCCGTCCTCATTGACTACAATGTAAAAAAAAACGGAAGTGCACTTTCAGTTCGTGATCCGTTTTTTGAAACGGAAAGAAAATTACTGCAAACACTATTTTTTCCTCCGTTCAAAAAAACGGATCTTGAACGGATTGCATGCAAACGGAGCACAATTAGGGTAAACGGAGCACACTAAAATATCATGGGAGTCTATGGGGATTTTAACGGATCCGCCAGTTTCCGTTTTGCTTACTCCAAAACGGAAAAGGTAGACGGAATGGTGCCGGATGGTCAAACGCTGATGTAAACGAACCCTTAAGGCCCTATTCCACCAACAGATCTGACGACAGATTATCTGCCAAAGATTTGAAGCCAAACCCAGGAACAGACTATAATCAGAGAACAGGTCATAAAGGAAAGACTGGATTTCTCCTCTTTTCAAATCCACTCCTGGGTTTGGCTTCAAATCTTTGGCAGATAATCTGTCGTCAGATCTGTTGGTGGAATAGGGCTTTAAGTCTATTAAGACCCTTACACCTCTGCTGGGCACAGTCTCAATATTCATATATTACTCCATAGGAATTTACATGAATACACAAAAATATTGAATCAACTTGTGCAAATATTGATGTTACAATATTTACCCAGACTAGACTGTGCAGTATACATGCACCCCCTTCCTCCCTTCAGGTACAAGGAAGTTGGAACAGGATCACTGTAAATCCAGGCTTAAAGAATGGGATGGTCTAACAATGTCAGAACTTGTAGGGCAAGTGTATTGTCAAAAAAGGCAACATTCCATATCTCAGGTTTCCCAACTTTCTCCAGAGAGTAGAGTGTGGTCTACATATGTGCAAATGCTGCAACAAAAGAGGGACGTCTTATTGAACCAGGGCTACACTGTTATGTTTTATAGCACTGATTTTACTATGAATGAGTTGCAATCCAAAGCAATACACAGTGTAACCCTGGATAAAAGGAAAAGCATATTCTTTTAAATAAAATCATAAAATCTTGGTCAGTGCCGCTAACCCTGACAGAGCTCCCTTCTTCGATAAGTGGGAAGCAGATCTCAACACCTCTTTTGACTCACAGTCTGTCCAGAAGATATGCGAACTAACCCACGGCATATCCATGGCTGCTAAAGCTAAGGAAAAGAACTACAAAATTATCTCGAGGTGGTACTACTGCCCGGTCACCTTGCATAAAATGTTCCCTGAGGCCTCTGACCGCTGCTGGCGATGCCTGACGGAGGCCGGGGATATGTTACACATCTGGTGGGCCTGCCCGGGGATCCGCGACTTCTGGGACAAAGTCTTGAGAATCTACAATGCGTATTCTGGACAGGCCGTCGTCAACTCTCCTCAACTGACTTTGTTGTCTAAACTACCGGGTTCCCTCTCTAAGTCCAAAAAGGGACTCTTGCGACACTTCATGACTGCTGCCCGCATGGTCATCCCCCGGCACTGGAAAACTCCCCTTGTACCTACCCTGGCAGAATGGATGAGTGAGCTTAGAGACCTTGGCAGAATGGAGGAGTTAGTGGCTGAGGCCCATGATCGATCTGACAAATTTGAGAAAATATGGTTTCCTTGGCGCTTGTTCATGGACTCAGAGGAGTTCCTTGCTCTTGTCCGCTAACCTCTGATATCCGGAGATCCTGGGTTTCTGGGGTTGGTGGGCCTAGCCATTTTCCTCCCCCTGCCATCCCCCTCTCTCCCTCTGATCTTTTCCTCATCTTTGTTCCCTTTTTCCTCTCTCTTATCCTTTGTCTTTCTTTTACCTTTTTCTTCCAGCCTGCACTTCCATCACTGTTATTCTTGCTGGTGGTTCTACTTGGTGCCTTGGGCACCTCTAGCAGCATTGTGCTATAACTGATAGCTGTTTCTATTTGTATTCTTTATTATAATAGAAAACCTGACACCATGCGACTTGCAGGTCGCAGTTTATTGCATGTGATTTAATGTATGTCTGTTATTTTGCATGGTTGCCAATAAAATCAGATTATACATAAATAAAATCATAAAATGCATTGACAACCAAAGTTCCAGTAACCTGCATTGGGTCACTAGAGATTGGATCCACAGAAAACAAGCCCCTCTTGTTCTTGGGGCTGATAAGAGTCCTAGTTATTGGACCCCCTATTAGTCATCCAGTGTGTACACCATAAAGTGCTTTGTGTAAAACCCTATTAGAGTGCTTGAATGAGGGAATTCTGGTAAAGAGGACTTTATACATTAGGCAGAGCAGAGAAACGATACACCTCTCAGTGGAGGACTTAGCTTGTCATTGTTTTTCATTAACAGGTCATTCATTCTAATGGGAAATGTGTAATGCTTCCCTTCTCCAGTAGTAGCGCTGCAGGGATGTTGTGTACTTGCTGTGAGATGCCTCTATAGCTTGCTGCGGATCTCTGGGGCTTCGGTAATTGGACACAATGGGATGCGCTTATTGTTGGGGTACCCTTCTTTGGCCACCATGTGATACTTTAGGGAATTCTACTAGAGGAATGGGCCCCTGTAATGCATCATGCTATGGAATATGCCAAGCTTTCTTTTTCTCTCATGGATCCTGTGTGGAATTGGTGGCACATCCTTATGGGTGCCTACATTTCTCTGGATGCTGTATTATGGATGTGGCTGTTTGTAGGAGGCCTTGAATGTGTTCCTTCTTATAATAATAAGCAGTGCCCTATACGAAAATGGAATTGAATATCCGATCAAGATCAGGTTGGATAAATGCAGAACAAGTATGTAGAGATCATTTTTTTTATTGTTGTTTTATCTGGCCAAATTTCTTTTTTTCCCCAGGAAATGAAAAGCAAAAATAAATCTCTGGAGTAATACACTCCCCAACACTTTTTGCTTTTATTCTATTTCTACACCACTCTGCTGCTCTAGTCTTTTTTTAATATTTCTATAGAATTTTCCAGTAATGTACAGACATATTTATCCACAAATGGATAATAGAAAAACAGGTGGTAAATCTCCAGTAAGTAGAATATCAGATATTGCATTGGTCATTTGCAGTTACAGTAAACAGCCGAGGTATAGCAGTTGTCCGTAGCCAAGGAAGAAGGGAGGGAAAAAAGAGGGGAGATAGGGTAAGGGGAGTAAAGTAAAACATGTCAGGTAAGGGGAGTAAAGTAAAACATGTCAGAACATGTCAGTTTTACCATAGGGCGAACGGCGTAAACACAAAACTCATTGAAATAAAAAAAAATTCTTTAAAAAAAATAAAAAAAACTTGACAGCACAAATGATTTTATTCCCGTTTTGCAGCTTATTTTATGGGAAACTAAAGTCTGTCATTGCAAAGTTCAATTGGTGTCGCAAGAAATAAGGGCTCACATGGTTGTGTAGGTGAATAAATGCAAGCATCATGGCCTTATAAACATAAAGAGGAAAAAGCAAAAGTGCAAAAATTAAAATTGTCATTGACCTTAAGGTAGGGATGGTCCGAACCTGATTTGGACGGGGTTCGTACGAACCTGAACCCTCCGCAATGATTACCGCTGTCTGCCTGCTCCATGCAGCGGGAGGAACGCCTGGAAAACTGGGACAGCCATAGCCATAGGCTGTATCCCAGTTTTCCAGGCGGTCCTCCCACTGTATCCGCCCGCTGCACGGAGCGGGCAGACAGCGGGAATCCGATGCCGAGCGTTCGGGTTCAGCCGAACCCGAACCTCGGCGGGTTCGGACCATCCCTACCTTATAGGGTTTAAATGCGTTCTCTTGCATTTGTACACACCTGGAGGATCTGCGTGGAGCTAACAGTAATGACTTGCTTTCTTCCTCCAAGAACGTCCTCCCCAAGTCTTTTTCCCAAAGTTTTAGCATCCTTAGTCTTTTGATGTTATAAGGGCGGACCCAGTGTGATCATGTGAAAAGGAAGCTGCTGTATTCTCCCATAGTGCATTGCAGTCTGGCTCTTGGTAACTTCCTGGTTACCACAGTTCCCCTCTCCTGTCTCCCTCCACTGATCTGTGTACAAAGTAATCCTTCACACTACCGCAGATAACTCACTAATACAGAGTGCTGTGGGATCCTATTTCTCTGATGTTTCATCTCCAGTGTCCCCACCATTTTATCCTTTATACTTATTTCACTTCTGTAAGCCTATATATGTGAAGAGAGACAAATACAACACATCGATCCATTCATATATTTCTGTGCAGTACTGCTTTCTCTCTGTACACATACAGACTTATGGAGATTCATGAACGTGATAGCAGTCTTATGGAGTCTTTACATAGAGAGATTTATCTAACAGATTTTTTAAGCCAAAGCCAGGAATGAGTTTGAAAAGAGGAGAAGCTATGACTTTCAAAATCTGTCAGATCTGTCATTACTGGCTCCTCTCCCTGTCAATCATCCCCGCCGAACATGCTGACACACAGAGAGCAGTGACTAGTTGCAGGTGGGCAACCGCCAAGATGACTGCCTGCGGCGCTGGGGATTAAAGGGGTTATCCAGCGCTACAAAAACATGGCCACTTTCCCCCTACTGTTGTCTTCAGTTTGAGTGGGGTTTTGAAACTCCGTTCCATTGAAGGAAATGGAGCATAATTGCAAACCGCACCTGAACTGGAGACAACAGTAGGGGGAAAAGTGGCCCATGTTTTTGTAGCACTTGATAACCCCTTTAAACTTCAGTTTCTCGCATATAAAGCTGCTGCTGTAGCCAATACATGCTGTGAGCTTTTCATACTGTGCTCCAGGGAACCAAATCAATTGCCTTTAGGTGCCTATAAACTTTAGGGACAGCTGACTGTAATGTGTATGGGGGCCTCCTGACTCCTGCTCAGCAGCACATGTTTGGATTTTAACTTCCTAAATCCCTACCTGCTTTTCATTCAGAGCACATGATGTGCAGCCAATAGCTATTGAAGTGAATTAGCTTGTTATTATAATAATAATAATAATTTGGAAAGGGTAGGCAGGTGGTTATTGTAAACTGTTACTGTATGATGTCTTATGCATTAGTATAGTTTGTATAGTGTAGAACGTGTCCATATTGTTATGGTCAAGGCTGGGAGAATTAGGATTGTACAGTTTCCACCGTCTTCACAGGCATGCCAAAATGACATTTATGTGGACTTTCAGCTTCTGGTATTTGTCTTATTGCATTTTGTTCCTCTTCAGTGAGTCTTATGAATTTTTGGAATGTTGTCCGTCAGAAAATGAGTGTCACCAATGTTATGAATGCCCTGTAGAAGAGCTGCAGGTATTGTACATGTGTAGGCTTATTATTAGGCCTTTCTAATAAATACCCTTTTTTGTGTACTGTGTATAGATAAAGAATAATCTATGATCATACAAAAGCCTAAGGATTAAGAAAAGGGCAGATTGCTAAATTATCAGGAATGTGAGGATTATATAAACAGGATTCTTGCATAGTGTTATGTTTGTATACTGCTGAAAATAAATTGCGGAGAGTTCTCAAACTATGAAGCATGTTACATCTGAGCTTTGACACTGAGTGCAGAAAGCAGAGTCAGCTTCAGCTACATCTGATGAAGGGATACTCCCATTTCACTAATATAATGAAACGTGTAAGGGTACTATTACACGGAACAAGAATTGGCCCTATCCGGCCGATTATCGCTCCGTGTAATAAACACAACGATCAGCCGATGACAACGATCATCTGCTGATCGGTGATATAGGTTTGGACCTATAATTGTCGGACGCCGACCGCGCATCGCTACGTGTAATAGTGGTGTGCGGCTGGCGGTTGACGATATGCAAACTGCATACAATACCTGTCCAAGCTGCAGGGCTCTGCTTGTGCTCTGCTTCTCGCCGGGTCCCGCGCTCCAGCTTCAGAGCGGGCTGTCTCAGCTGACAGGCCGCTCAGCCAATCACTGGCCGCATCGGTCCCGGAGAGAAGCAGAGCGCAAGAGGAGCCCTGCAGCCTGGACAGGTAATGTATACAGTTTAAGCAAGGGCTGCAAGGACATTAGTAACGATGTCCATGCAGCCCTTGTTAAACGATTATCAGGCCGTGTAATAGACCCAGTAAACGAGCGCTTATCTAGCAGATCGGCGCTTGTTTACAGTTATCGGGCCCCTATCGGCCCGTGTAATAACACCCTAAGGCTTGCACATTATATTTTTTCCATTGACTGAATTGAGTGAGGGCTAATTTTTTGCTGGGCAAGCAGGCGTTTTAGTTGATATCATTATGGGGGCATTTTTTAAATAATACAGTGAAACCTTGGATTACAAGTAACTGGTTTGAGAGCGTTGTGCAAGACAAGCTAACAATTAAAAAAAAAAAGTAACTGTAAGGGTATATTCACACGGGCGGGGTCGCAGCGAGATTCTCGCTGCGAGCCCGGCAGGTCCTGTCAGTTCCCATAAACTACATACTTGCTGCGGTCTAAACGACCGCAGCGAGTATGTAATTATACCGCGCTTAACCCCTTCTACTCCCGCCGGCTCCCCCGCTGTAAGCAGCATACATTACCTGTCCTTGCTGCACGGGTCCGGCGTCCTGCTCTCCCGTCCGGCCAATTAGTGTGTTGCCCAGCCGCAGCCACTGATTGGCCGGACAGGAGAGCAGGACGCCGGACCCGTGCAGCAAGGACAGGTAATGTATGCTGCTTACAGCGGGGGAGCCGGCGGGAGTAGAAGGGGTTAAGCGCGGTATAATTACATACTCGCTGCGGTCGTTTAGACCGCAGCAAGTATGTAGTTTATGGGAACTGACAGGACCTGCCGGGCTCGCAGCGAGAATCTCGCTGCGAGCCCGCCCGTGTGAATATACCCTAAACAAGCTTTGGTAATACCAGTTCCCCTGTGTCCACATCCTAAGGCTGGGTTCACACACAGTATATTTCAGGCAGTATTTGGTCCTCATGTCAGGTCCTCATAGCAGGTCCTCATAGCAACCAAAACCAGGGGTGGATTAAAAACACAGAAAAGCTATGATCACACAATGGTGAAATTGAGTGGATGGCCGCCATATAACAGTAAATAACTGCCATTATTTCAATACAACAGCCGTTGTTTTAAAATAACAGCAAATATTTGCCATTAAATGATGGCCATCCACCGAGTGGTACATCCTCTATAAAGTGTACCTTAGTTCGGAAAAGAAGAGACACAAATGAATGCTGCCTTGGACTTTATAGTTCTTTAACTTAAGTATACTTTAAGAAGCTGTCACTTGTATCCACCCATCCTGTCATGATGCCTGTGGTGTAGTACAAAAACAACGGGGAAAATGATGACAGAACCGATTCTATCATTTCTTTTTAAAACATCATTGTGTCTGGATGGTAGAGTGCACATGAGACATCCTATTAAATCAATGGGACAGGCGGAGTACATGGCTCTGACTCAGTTTAAGATTCTGTAGTGTGAATGGATCCTAATATGTTTTATACACTTGAAATGGGTAAAATGTATACTCTTAGGCTGGGTTCACATTGTGTTTTTGCAGTCTGTTTAACATATCTGTTTTTAAATGGTTACTTTTAACGTACACAAAACATGGTCAACTATATTATTGTGTACGCTAAACCAAAGGGGAAAAAAAGCATCAGTAAGGAAATCAATGGAAAAACGGATCCAAAAGGATTGCACACAATTGCATCCATTTTAGCATCCGTCCCCCCCCCCCCCCCACCATGAAACATATACGTTAAATGGGGTTCAAAAAACAGTGTAAACCCAGCCACAGCCAGCCATATACAATAGGGTAATTGATTAGATTTTTGTATACAGCAAAATAAAAAAAAATATTGAAACAAAAACACACTTGCCTACATGTACTAATTCTGTCCTAAAAAGGGCACACAAGATTTTTCTCAATATGTATTATGCATTAAAGACACTTAAAGTGTCACTGTCGTTATAACTCTGAATCTAAATCAACAGTAGATGTGAAATAAAGCAAGTTTGCAATTTACATTCATTTATTTATTTATTTTTGTTATTATGCCGTAAAACAAAGCTGAAGTTTCCAGAAATCCAGGTCCAGTCTCCTGAACGCAGATTTTTAGTCTTGTGCATGAAGTCAAGGCTCAATGTGTCCACCAATCACATGACTGCCTTCTCTGTTAGTGATGATGACCTGGGATTCACAGGACTTCCTGTGTTTAGACTCTTTGGTGAGAAAAAGAGTCAGAACACAGGAAGTACCATGTTTTACATAAGAACTTTAATGTAATGTAATGTAAAATTAATGCAAATTTCAAACATTCTTTATTTCACATCTACTGTTTTAGATTTTGAAAGTTATTATGAAATTGACGCCTTAAGAGGCAGGTCCAAAAGGGGAATGGGGCCTCAGTTAAAGTGTCACTGTCGTTGTAACTTTTAAAATCGAAATCAACGGTAGATGTGATATAAGGCAAGTTTGCAACATACATTCGTTATCATGCTGTAAAACAAAGCTGAACTTACCAGAAATCCAGGCCCAGTCTCCTGAGGGGCAGATTTTCTGACTTGTGCTGGTTGAAAAAAACAGACTAAACACAGGAATTCCAGCCACTACAGAGTCACAGCTCAATATGTCCATCAGTCACATGACTGCCTTCTCTCTGTGAGCACTCAGATGGCCTGGGATACACAGGGCTTCCTGTTTTCTGACTGTTTTCCATGATAACTAAAAAAAATAATGAATGTAAATTGCAGTCTTGCTTTATATCACATCTACTGCTGATTTAGATTTTGAAAGTTACAACGACAGTGACACTTTAAGGTCTACTGGCCGTCGATTTGTGTAATAGGAGTGGCGGGAGCAGACCAATGATATTTTCTGTGGGCTAATGGTGCCTTTGCATAGAGGGATTTATCTGACAGATTTAAGAAACCAAAGCCAGGAACAGACTATAAAAAGAGAACAGGTCATAAAGGAAAGACTAAGATTTCTCCTCTTTTCAAATGCATTCCTCGCTTTGGCTCCAAAATTTGTCAGATAAATCTCTCTGTGTAAAGGCCCCATAAGATCTAAAGATCATCTGGAGAGCCCCTCCCGCAGCTTCTTGCTGCCCCCTTCCGCTCCTCTTTGCTTGATGTCTGTGCGTGTAATAGCACAGACAGCGAGCAGGAAATGAGGAGCCAGAGAGCGCTGACCTGACACGTTAATGCTCACTTGCCCCTAAATATCGGGTACTCAAATACGGCCCTAATGGTCCATACCTAGCAATTTATCGCTCAATCTTTTGTCTCGAAATCATTAAGCTATTTTTTTTTTTTTTAAGTCGCTGAACAATCCTCCTTTATGCTGCGTTTACACGGAACGATTATCGTGCGAATTTGCACGATAACGATCGAATTCTAATGATAATCGTACGTGTAAACGCAGCGAGCGAACGGGTTTTGAAACTCGGTTCCATTGAAGTAAATGGAGCTTAATTGCAAACCGCACCTGAACTGGAGACAACAGTAGGGGGAAAAGTGGCCATGTTTTTTTAGCGCTGGATAACCCCTTTAAGAGATTGTTGTAGCCTTTAACCCTTAGGGGACACAGCCAGTTTAAGCGTTTATGACACGCCCACATTTTTCAAATATGACCTGTGTCACTTTAAGCATCAATAACTTTGGAATGCTTTTACCAATCCTTGTGATTCCAAGATTTATTTTTGTTTTTTTTGTGACATATTCTACTTTATTTTAGTGGTAAATCTGGGTTTATAGCTTTAGAAATTTTTTTTGTGAAAAATTCTCTACATTTGAAAGTCTCTGCCAATAAGTAAGATAGTAATACTACATAAAATATTTATTAATTCATATGTATAACATGTCCGTGAACATGCTTTTACTTTTTTAGGATGTTAGAGACCGTAAATGTTTAGTAGCAATTTTCAAATTTTTCATGAAACTTTCAAACTGAGAAATTCTTTAGGAACCAGTTCGGTTTTGGAGTATATTTTAGAGGCCTGTATACTAGAAACCCCCATAATTTACCCTATTTGGAAATCATCACCCTTTCAAGTTTTCAAATTTACATTAAGGGTGCGTTCACACCTACAGGATCCGCAGCAGATCTGCAGCAGATCCACAGTAGATTTGATGCTGTGTTCAGTGTTTTAAATGAAATCCGCTGCGGATCCGCAGCAGAAAATACGCTGCAGATCCGGTAAGTGTGAACGTACCCTAATACAGTTTTTTTTTTAACCCTTTGGGCATTTCACAGGAATAACTGCAAGATAAAAATGAAAAGTTCAAATTGGCATTTTCTTTGAGGGATTTCAATTTTAAAGAAGCAGTTCACTTTTTTTTTTTTTTTGCCCCCCCCCGGGTAGCCGCTGTCATGTATACTTACAGAAGATGATCGGTGTCCCGTTCCCGTCGGTCAGTTCCCGTCCCGCGGTGCTGTTCAAATCGAGCGCGCTCACATCCGCCGGCTGCTGCGAGTCCTCTTCTCTCACCAGTGATTATACGCCGGAAGTCACTTGCTTCCATGCATTTGCTATGGAAGCGCGTGACTTCCGGCGTTCAAATTACAAGGGAGAGAAGAGGAGTCACAGCGCCGGCGGAAGTGAGCGCGCCCGATTTGAACGGCACCGCGGGACGGGAACTGACCGACGGGGACGGGACACTGATCATCTTCTGTAAGTATACATGACAGCGGCTACCCGGGGGGGGGGGGGGGGCGGAAGAACTGCTTCTTTAATCCTATGTATTTTTTACTATACCAATTACCGTTACCTATCCACCAATGCCGGCAATTTCCTCTGCTGGACGTCCTCGTGCTGAAACTAACCTCCTACAAGGATGTATTCTAACTGACTGGTGCAGCTAACGGTTAAAGACTTTACACAAAACGATCAGTGAAAACCTTTCAAACGACCAACAGTGATTTTAGAACAGGATAAAAGATCACGATCAACAATTTATTGCTCATCGCTTGATCAGTGGCTGCATTTAATCGCAGATATAATCGCTCATATACGATCATTATCACGCATATTTGAACGATAATCGGTACATGTAAAGGGACCATTAGAGTCTGTATTTTCTGTTACCTAATACATAGAGCCTTAAAGGGGAACTCCAGGTAGAGGTAAAAAAAAAATAAACTTCTGCAGAAGCATAACGCATTACTTTCCTATCTATCCCAGTTTTGAAACTACCAAAAATCTTTTTTTTTTTTTGGGGGGGGGGGGGTTATTCTGTATTGTGTTTCTGTACTTCCTGGTGCCCAGAATGAAGTTCTGGTTCCAGAATGCAATGCTTTTCCTCAGCTGTTCATCACAGTCCACAGTCCTTGCTGCACCTGATTCTGGCCAGTCAGAGATGGTGGATCACTCAGGGGATTGGGGGATCAAGCCAAGCCTCCTGGGACATCATGCCCTGCCCCCTGTCTGCATCATCAGCCTGATCTCAGCAAACACACACAATGTGAGACAGAGGCATGGAAGATTTGTCTCCTAAGGTGGGAGAGCAGTGGGAGCAGGAGACAATGTGAATTGGCACAGAGGCCATTTTTCTTCACTTCCTGGATTTCTATCAGCTACCAGTGTGGCAGAACCGTACAGATATGGTAATACATTATATAGACACATCTATATAACTTTTAATAGAAAAAAATTATGTGGAGTTCCCCTTTAAAGGTTAGATACAGCTGCCGGTATTTTGCATGGCTGCCTGATCTAGAGTGAATCGCATAACACACTGGCTATACCAGCAGCTTCATAGTCTACTTTTTTTTTTTATTACAAATCTGCATACAAATCTGAAACTAAAGTAATAATTGTGAAAATTGTGAAGTGTAAGTTTTAATGTTGCACACTGGCTATATGATTACAGTGAAGCTTGCTTAACAGTATGTCATCATACAACTATTAAGGCTAGGTTCACACTGCGTTTTCAGCATCCGTTTAACGCATCCGTTTTTTGAAAAAAAACGCATAAAAAAACGGATTGCAAAAAACGGATTCATTTGTGTGCATCCGTTTTTCCATTGACTTCCATTATAAAAAAAAACGGATCCGTTTTTTTTGACGGACCAAAACGGACAAAAAAACGTTGTTGACCCTATTTTTCTGGACGTTAAAAAAAACGGATCCGTTAAACGGATGCTGAAAACGCAGTGTGAACCTAGCCTAACTATTATACTACAATCCAGGTGCTAGTTTGGTTCTTACGTAATGTAGATCACATAGATTTATCAAGAGCTTTAAAGCAGCAACTGGTGGTCCGCTTTTATTTTACCAGGGCTTAAAGCTGAGCTGTGATTGGTTGCAATGGGCAGTTTCTCTTAAGTTTCTGTTTCACACATTTTGATAAAATTTAGGCCTATAAGCTTTAGTGATGTACCATGCACTGAAATATCGATACTAGGTGCCTAAAATTGGTTCTATTGTTTTTGATGACTTTAGGTTAAGCTGCACAAAAAAAGTGGCTTAACATACAGCTACTCCCGAACTGTACCACTTCTTTGTGTGCCACCCCCTAACATCACCTCCTCAGCCCACCCATCCTCTACTCACAGCACTGTTAACAGAGTGAGCAATCATGCAGGCTATTTAAATTTGTAGATGCCACTGACATAACTGATAGCTACATTTAACCCCTCCTCAGCCCTCTCCATACGCAGTGGGGGTCGGCTACTATGTGTAGCAGACCCCCTCTGCAAATGACTTTCACCTGCGATCCCGATGGTGACAGTCATTTGAAGGGGAACTATCAGTAGTTTAGTTGAATCTCCCCTGGTGACAACTCCCTATTGCACACGGGGTGCTAAGGATAAAGGTATGTCTCTTACCTAACAGTATTTATGGGAAAAAAGAATGCACCACCAAAATATGAAAGAACCTGGCTGCTCAGTCTTTATATAAAAAAAAGACCAAATGCCAGCAACAAAACCCAGATATATAGAACAATGGATTGGTACACCAACAAACCCCAAAACAACCTCTTTATTAGTAATCATGTAAAGGTAGCTAGCAGTAGCAGAAATACACAAAATACATACTTAGCCCATAAAAACAATAAAAAATCCCCAACAGCAAAACCTGTAAACTATAGTAACAGCTCACAACTCATCCTAAATTATATGTATGAGACTGTCCCTAGACAAAATAAGTTCTAATGTACATAGATGTGGTGTGTCAAGTGAGCCACACAAAAAGACACAAAGTGCAAGTGCATGTGTAAATCACAAATAAGTAACAATAAATACAAATGAATGTGCAATAATGCAATGAAAAAGTAAGAACCAAAATGTGCTCAGGAATGGGTGTCTGGAACCCCAGGCATTCCGTCCACCTCCTGGACTTCTCCTCAGAGGAAACCTATCAGCTGCGCTTCGCTTCCTTGAGATCAGCGATTTGCTCATTTCTAATCCGAATTGTGTCCCTCTCTTCAGGGCACCTCTGATTTCTTGAGCATGTTTGAGTAACAGCATTGGTTTTCCCTTGATATTCTGTTGTTCTATAAGAAGTCAGGCAAGTCACTTCATTTCTGGTCCGTCGGGTTGATTGAGCAGATCCAGAAACCTGCTGTCTTGTGCAAGACAAATTACACTCTTGCTGTTTACGCACCCTTTATGGACCCATCCTACACATTCAATTTAGTCTGTTATTATACTTTATTTTCCTTGTATCTCTGTTTCATCCCTTTTTGTATTTTTTACTTGGAAAATGTTAAAATAAAATCAATGTAAACATAACCTGTACCTCAGCAGCATTTCCTGGCATGTATATTAAAGGGGTGTCCCTGGCAAAATTTACTGATGTGCTATCCACAGGTCATCAGTCGGTGATTGGCACTGCACAAGGTACAGAGTTTCCATTCAATGTGCAGCACTGGTGATAACCCATCAGTTATTTTTTTTTATATTTAGCTTGGGTAAAAAAAGGAAAAATAAAACCATACTCTCCTGCCCCCAATCCCCTGCTTCTGCTGTTCCGATGGCTCCTAGTTCCTATGATATGTTGTCCCCACAAGAGCTCACTGTCCACAGTGGCGACCTGCCTCATCCAGTGAGTGACTTAGCTGGGAATTCTGATGGCTTCCAGTCCCCAAGAAAAATCATGGACCGGAACTGTGGGATTGAGACAGGTAAGTATCGTTTTTTTTTTTGTTTTTTTTTTAATTTTTACAGCCTTCGAAGCCAAATATTAAAAAATGAGTGTATACTGTGGGTAATTTATGATACTCCTTATTGATCTAGGACACTGTACATATATGAGTGTATTGTCCCGCTGTGGGAGTGTTGTGGCCCTAGTTACTTATGGTGGGTTAATAGGTGGTGGTGTGTTATTCTATTTTAGTTTCGTTCAGCTGCTCTGTACAGCAAACCAGTGTTATGACACATTCCTGATACATCTGCATTAATTAAATGAAATTTCCAGTGCGGCTTATAGTGACATTGTTTCAGTATACCTTCAATGGTGTGGCTGCTTCCCACTACACTAGTTGTGTGACACGGTGATCTCCCACAAGTTTGCTGCATACTTATGGATCCCTAGCCTGTAAGTTTCGGGATAGTCATACCCGTGGGAGGAGATGACTTACAACTTTCACACATTTCTGTGCCGTCATGTAGGTGTCATGTTTCAAGGTTCCATTTATTGTGTGCTGTGTGTGTAAATGAAGGCGCTGTAAACCTCAGCTGACTACTGGCTGATGACTTTTATTCAGTGAATTAACAAGAAATCTTAGCACTGAATAAAATTCAGCTCTGGTCTTGAACTCTTCTTAAACCTAACATTTAGTTCACACAAACCTATTTGTAAGTTAAAGTGAACTTTATATGAGCATTGCCTCAGTACTGCTTCAGTGCTACAGTATTGCTTCAATGTGTCTACAGAAGGCAACAGCAGTCGTGCCTACCGCACATGAATGGTTATGGAAACCTTCATGGTGACTGCCACATCTGGGGGCCTAATCCATACAGAGCTGTGTATAACTTCTATTGATCTGAATAGCTTATAGGGTCCGATCAATGGCATTCCCACAAGTGCCTGTGTGCTCTGTGGAATGCATTCTAGGTGCTTTTATCCACCTTCCCTCCCCATGTCTTTTGGTCAGATCATGTGGCTACATAACATTTAGTTGTCATATTGATTTATTCCTTTAGATATGATTACTATCTATAAATGGTATTTTAAATGTATCTCATACTTTATTATTATTATTATTATTATTATTATTATTATTCTGTGATGGATTAATGCATGTGCCAGTCTCAAATCTGTGGTAAGTCTCATGTATTTTGGTGCTTTTACCTGGAATGATTACCGCTCAAATTTTCGCGATAGCGATCGCATTTGAGCGATAATCGGTTCGTGTAAAGGGTACTTCAAAATCGTTAAACGATTGATTGGGTAAATTATCGCTCCGTCTGAAAGGACAATTAGATTGTATGCCTCTGGAACCCTAATGGCTTCACCTGAGGGAAGCTGAAAGTGTGTCCCTTTGGCCTCTTTTTGGGCAAGTTTTATATCAGTGTTTTTATATAGAATAATGTAGTTGACTATGATGCATCAACTAGCAGTATACAGTTATTGCCATTGGCCCTTATTAATGGCATTTGTGGCTGTATGCAGGGGCGTAGCTAATGTCCCTTGGGCCCTGGTGCAAGAGTTCAACTTGCCCCCCCCCCCCCCCCCCCCGTTCCTCGACCAAACGATGCGATACATAGATAATAGCTAGAGGCAGATATTACCAATAATACCAGTATATAGGAAATATTATCACCATACATATTACCGCCATACTGTTACTAACCAAATCCTGTATACTGAGACCAATATTGCCAATAATACCAGTATACAAGGGGGAAATATTACCACCACTACCATCACCACCATATTGTTACTGACCAAATCTAGTATACTAAGACCAATAAAACACAGTACCAGATTACAAGTAACAAATACCACCACATACTGACTAACAACACCACATACTGACTAACACCACCGCATACTGACTAACATCCACTGTACACAGATCACCATCACCTCATCCAGTCATATAGAGGCAGACCCATCTCTACACAGGTTCTGTACACCATATACATTACAGTGCAGTTATATCTAGTGACTCACATTGGACGTCTTCTCTAATTGGAGTTCTTTCCTTTTCATCTTCTCCTCCATCCGTCCTGGGCCGTTATGAGAACTTCTCCGAGCCACGAATCCACAGAATCTGACAGACAAACATATTAGGCTCCTCATACTGGCACCATCCTCATCTCTATACAAACTGCACATCTGTATTGGCCCCTTTACACCCTCATTAAAGTGACTGTACCACCAGGCCCAGGCTGAAGCACTGGAGGCGGCCGACCCACCCTTAGTGGGAGGAAACCCCCGCACCTCTATGATAGGGATCCATTGATTCTAATGGAGACACCTCATAGAGGGGCTAGGGTTTCTTCCCACTGGGGGTGGGTTGTCCCGCCTCCAGTGCTTCAGCCTGGGCCTGGTGGTACAGTCACTTTAAGTGGGTAGGCTGACTATGTGATCCCCATGATAGTATATGCCCCCCTCTGTGTAGATGGTCCCTAGCTCAGTCTTCCATATAGATGGCCCCTTGTGCATCTCCTTGACAGCCCCTCTCTGTGTAGTCCCCCTATAGTAGATTCCCCCTCGTTTAGTCCCCCTTATAGATGGCTCCTTTTGAAGTCCCCCTTATAGATGGTCCCCTCTGTATCCCCTATAGTATACACCCCCCCTCTGTGTAGTCCCCCTTATAGATGCCCCCCTCTGTGTAGTGTCCCTTACAGATTGACCATTTCTGTGTATTCCCCCTTAAAGATGCCCCCTGTGTTGTCCCCCTCTGCCCCCATTTTAGATGGCCCCCTGTGATGTCCCCCTTATAGATGCCCTCCTTACAAGGCCTCCCCTTATAGATGGCCCCCTTATGTTGCCCCCCCTTATAGATGCCTTCCTGTGTTGTTCCCCTTATGTTGCCCCCCCTTGTAGATGGACCACTTATGTTGCCCCCTCCCTTTTAGATAGCCCCCTGTGTTGCCCCCCTTACAGATGGCTCCTCTATGTTGTCCTCCTTATGTTGTCCCCCCTTATAGCTGGCCCCTCTGTGTTGCCCCCTTATACATGCCCCCCTTATGTTGTCCCCCATATTTATGCCCCCCCTTATAGATGGCCCCTCTCTGTTGCCCCCCCTTATACTGCCCCCATGTAGATGCCCCCACTGTGTTGTTCCCCTATACATGCCCCCCTTTTGTTGCCACCCCCCTTGTAGATTGCCTGCGTTGTCCTTTTATATTTGTCACCTGAAAAGCAGATAAAAACAAAGAAAAAAAAACTCACCTAACACCTCGCTCCCCCGTCGCAGCTCCCTTCTCTTCTATTCTTCTGAGGTGTCGGACGGGCCCCCGGCGATGCTCAGCTTCCCAGTGGTGTTCCCGGCATTCCCGGGCAGCATATGCACGAGAGCTCAGTGTGCGCCGCCGGCGCTGTTGCTTCCGGGTCAGGGAGCGACGCGCTCCCTGACTTCGAAGTAACAACTCCGGTGCACACAGCTCCCTGGTGCCTATGCTGCCCGGGAATCACGGGGACACCACTGGGAAGCTGAGCATCGCAGGGGGTCCGTCCGACACTGACTCTTATGACCGCAAGCTAAAGAATGCTTGAGGTCACAAGAGTGATCAGTGCGACGGGAACCCGCGGCGGAGGACGGCCGGGGGCAGGGGATAGATTGTTGGGCGCGGGCCCCCCTTGACGCCGGGCCAGGTCGCAGCAGCGACCACGGTTGCTACGCCACTGGCTGTATGCATATGTGGGAAGTTCTCCTGATGTATACCTCCAGCTCATAGTGCATGTGCAGATGTTGATGTGCATGTTGCAGTGGAATTCACTCTTTGCATAGCATAGATGTGATGGGAGGCATCTTACATTGCAGCATTTTTTCTGCACCCGCATATAACTTTTCCACAGTGCTGTATATGCCCAGTGCCTTCCTACCCTACCATTTATCCATACAGTACACCAACTATATTGTACTGTAACCTGATTTTGAAGGTTATAATCCAACAAATGTTTTGCCTAGCATTTGGAGGCTTGGTTCTTTTTTTTTTAATTCTGATTGCAGTGCTTTTATTTTTCTTTACTGACCCGAGTCCACATTTCCATCATTTTGCTGAGCTCTGCCCTGTGGTGTTTGTTGCTTATATTACTGGAGTCCTAATGCTCCATGTTCTTGTGGGAGTTAGGTCTTTCATGAAACTTGTTTGTCTGTAATCACCACATTCCTCAGTACAAGTCTTTACAAGGTGAAATAGTGTAATATTAAAGCAAATAAAGTGCTGTCTAACATTAGAATGTTTTTTTTTTTCTTTTAGATTCCCTATAAAGCTTGGGCCATACTCACACATTTAGGGCTCCTTCTGTGTTGCATGTAGATAAGATACTCTTTCACCCCATTCACATTATTCACACAGAAATCCAAGATTCAGCTCTGCATTTCTGACAGATTTTTTTAATGAAAATTCTACATTGTTTGCAAAGGACAAATCCATGTTGTGTGATCATGGCCTTATTTTCCATATTTCCGCTTAGTATTTAATAGCGCCTATGCTGTGCGAATGAGCAGATTTATCTGCCCTGTGATCATAAACTACTAAAGAGTTGCAGCACATTCAGTCATGGATTAGTACAGGACACCTGGGGGCCACGTTGTTGTTGTTGTTTTATTTATAAAGCGCCCTTAAAGGGGTTGTCCGGCGATAAAAAATTATTCACAGAATAACACACATTACAAAGTTATACAACTTTGTAATGTATGTTATGTCTGTGAATGGCCCCCTTCCCCGTGTCCCACCACCCCCACCCGTGTACCCGGAAGTGTGGTGCGCTATACATTACCTGTCACGTGCCGACCACGGTCTCCGATCGTCAGCAGTGACGTCTTCTTCGGGAGGCCAGCGGATCTTCCCGAGTGCCGGCCGCCCTCTGCAGCGTCATCCGAAGCTCAGCCGCGATTGGCTGAGCATAACTGTGCTCAGCCAATCGCGGCTGAGCAGCTGATGACGTGGCCGCGTCATCAGCCGCTCAGCCGCGATTGGCTGAGCACAGTTATGCTCAGCCAATCGCGGCTGAGCTTCGGATGACGCTGCAGAGGGCGGCCGGCACTCGGGAAGATCCGCTGGCCTCCCGAAGAAGACGTCACTGCTGACGATCGGAGACCGTGGACGACACGATATGCGGTGAGTATAATGCACCACACTTCCGGGTCTAGCGTGGGTGGGGGGAAACACGGGGAAGGGGGCCATTCACAGACATAACATACATTACATAGTTGTATAACTTTGTAATGTATGTTATTCTGTGAATAATTTTTATCGCCGGACAACCCCTTTAATTCCAGAGCACTATACAAATGATAGGGGTAACAAATGGGAATGTTACAAGATCAAAAACACATTACATGAAGGTAAATGTGGAGAGAGGACCCTACCTGCAAGGGCTTACAATCTATAAGGTAGTGGGAGAGAAACAAAAAGTAAAGTGCAGCCAGTCAGTGTGATACAGAATTGCGTTTTCACTGCGTTTTCAGCATCTGTTTAACAGATCCGTTTTTTTTATTGGTCAAAAAAGTAGTGTCAACAGTACTTTGTTGTGCGTCAAAAAAAACGCATCCGTTTTTTTTTTTTTTTATAGATATATATATAATGGAAGTCAATGGAAAAACTGATCAAAAACGGATGCACACAAATGCATCCGTTTTTTTGCAAAAAAAAGGATCCGTTAAATGGATGCTGAAAACGCAGCGTAAACCTAGCCTTATAGGTTGTAAAAAAATCAGGTCAGGAAATTGTGATGGTCCATGATTAATAAATTCTGGTTTTAATTCTGCTATCACACTTTGAACGGCTCACTTAGGACGGGGCGTACAGATGACCGGGCCACATCATGTAACCTTAGACCTTTGCATTGGTCTTTGCATGCCTCTATTCCTGTATACACCAGTAACAGTGGGCTTTCAGCTACCTTTCCTTGCTATTTCAGGGCATATGGATGTCACATAGTTCTGTCCCCTTTATGGTGTGTCAGATTTATCTGACAGATTTTTGAAGCCAAAGCCAGGAATGGATTTGAAAAGCTGAGAAATCTCAGTCTTTTCTGTAAGACCTGTTCTCTGTTTATAGTCTGTTTCTGGTTTTGGCTTAAAAATTCTGATAAATCTCTCTGTGTAAACGCACCATGAGTTGAGTTGCATGAATGAATTCAGCAATTTTTCCACAGTGGGGGTAGGGGGGATCACAGTTCCCTCCAGTAATAGCCAGATGGTTATGGGGGCTTCAGGAGTTTTTTTTCCCCCTTGTTGTTTGCATCCATGCCCACTATTTGTTCTTCTTTTATGCTTTTTCACAATAAGTTTAATGGGGTATTCTGGCATTTTTTGTTTAATTTATGTCAGTTATATAACTTTAGTGAAACTTTATTAAAATGTAATTAATTATTATTGCTTTTACATTTTTTCTTTGACAGGCAGCAGACCCTCTGCTTCCACCATTGGTAGTGTCAGGAACTGCATGGCTTCAGATCTGTCAGGTCCTGCCGAAGTTGGCTATTGCTACCTCTGTCCCATGCTGAGGCGATACTGAGCCTCCCAAAATGCATATTAGCATTAGAATAGACATTACTACTGAGGAAGCAGCCTGTGTCAGGAGCACTGCAGCCGCAGCATAGTGAGGAAGAGCAGACGGTGATTATCAGTTATCCTTGCTCGCTTTGCTTCACTATGCGGAAGCTGTAGAGCTACTGACACAGGCTGCTTTCCCAGTTTCTAATGTCTATTCTAATGCTAATAATAATTATGGGAGGCTCAGTATCACCCCAGCATGCGTCAAGAGTTAGCAATAGCCAACTGACATCTAGGGTGGCTCAGTATCACAAATGCTGCATGCAGCAGTGTTAGTGATATCTAACGGTACCAGGGCTTCAGAAGCCCTGCAGTTCCCGACCCAGTAACTGGCGGCAGCAGGGGGACTGTGTTGTCCCTTACTGCTGCCAGTCAATGAAAAAATGTTAAAAAAAAAAAACCTTTTTAGGTTCAGGTGATCCATTTTTTTTCAAACACACACTGCATTGTGTTTAATAGGTAAAGTAATGACTGATAAGTTATTGTAGGTCTTATTTTCAAGCAGCTATTATTGTGGTATCGTTATGTACTTTGAGTATTGTTCATGGCTGGATGTGTAAATATACATATTACCCATAGGTATTGGAGTCTGGTAGAGCAAATCCCATCATGCCCAGCATAAGTACCCAGTATAAATACATTGCAGGTTAGCAGCTTTCAGTCATTGCAGTCATTTGCCGGTGAATCAAGGAAAATAGCAAGTACCTAGGTAGGCTTGTGAGAAAAGGCAAGGGCTACCTAAAACACTAGTGACTTCAGTTATTAAAATGTTGTGTTTGACAATGACATCTTCATGATAAGATAGAGTTACCTAACACAATCGATGGATAATCCTGTTGTTAAGTTGTATTAAATGTTGGAGCCCTTCCCAAACTGGTCTTATTGTGTTGTACATCTAGAAGTGTGATCGTGTTCAGCTCAGACCCTGGTGACTCACACTTAGCCGATGATCTCAGGATATTGTGTAATCCTAATTATGTGTTTGTCTTTCTGATTAGTAATACAGACTTGATGCTGGACTGTTCTATTTCCTGTTACGTTTCATCCTTACAGTGACTAATCAATCTAGGTTTACATATGTCCATTTATGTGGTACAGTTGCCATCCAGCATGGTAGCGTGGTAGGGCAGGATAAAAAAAACCAAAGAGAGATGGCAAGTAAGCCTAGCACCATGCCCTATTCCAATCTGTGGGGACAAGAGATGAGTGCAACCCGAGAATGCTTGATCATTTGGCATTTGAATACTGCATACTATAGCTGACTTTACATAATTGATTATTCTATTGGTTTTGATTAAAACCAACAACAATGTAAGCTCTAGGGTGAATGCTAGACACTAGCCACAGTGGATCCTTGTTTCTATGCTGTGCTGGAAAACAAGGATCTAGTAAGCTCAATTGTCTAAGGGTGCTTTCACACACACCTGATCCGCAGAAGATTTCACGCTACGGATTCGCAGCAAAATCCGCTGCGGATCCAGTTTCAGTGCATCCCTATGACACTACATACTCACAGCAGGATTGACATCCCCGCTTTATGTATGTAAGTTAACCCCCCCGGCGGCCAGAGCATACATCACCGCCTCCCCGCTCCGGCTTGCTTCGGGGGTTCTCGGCTGGATGCCCTGCTCAACCAATCGGTGGCTACGACGGGGCAGCGCACTGATTGGCTGAGCGTGACGGGAACCCCCGAAGCAAGCTGTAGCGGGGAGGAATAAATGAATAAATAAATAATCCAAATATGGGGGAAGATAATATGTGAGTAATAACTACGAAATTATTAAATATAATTCAAAGAGACAATATATCCTATAACCATAGGTGTAATGCCAATGCAAAAGATTTTTCAAGTGCAAAACAAACAGTGCATTCAAGATATAAAAGTAAGATACAACCAGTATGGTGGTCACTAGGTGGGTCAGGACAGAACATTCCACGCGTTCCGTTGCATAGACTTCCTCAGGGATGTATGTATCCCCATTAATGCTTTATTTATGCAAATAAATGATTGGATAACATACAGGTGTATGGCATTAACAGTACTCACAAAACACAGGATCGGCAGACTCCATGTGAATCCGGCGCCATCTTGTTTCGGTCACGCAGTCACATGATCATCTCTGGCAACGCAGAGTATCGCGATATTAACCCTTCCACGACCTGGGATCATTGATGCCTCAATGCCCAGGTCGTGATTTTACATCAGCTTATGGGATCATAAAGATCCCATAAGCTGATGTCCCCTAGCTCTGCCGCCTCTCCGATGTCCTCTGCCGCTGTTACTATCTTATAACAGCGGCAGGGGAGAAAGAGGAAGCGGCAGAGCTCACAGGCACGCGCTCGGCGCGCGTTCTGTCTTCCCTCCCTCCCCCTGCCGGCCTCCGTAGATAGAAACCGGAAGCCGAAGGCTACCATCGGGGCTCTGCGATTAGTTCGCAGACCCCCGATGGACACCGTAAAGACAATTCTGCCTCAGTAGAGGGAGAATTGTCTCTCTGGAGCCCTATAGATACTGCGGTCGTGCTGGCCCTGGCGGGTCCCTGGGTATAACTGATATCCGGGACCCACCGCTGATGACACAGGCGTAGCTCCTACGCCTGTGTCATCCTCCGCAGTAAATTCACGTCGCTGCAGCACCAGGCATAGGCTGCAGCGATGCAAATTTACAGTGCAGCGGCAGGATGGGTTTAACCATGTCCGTCCCGCGAGCCCGCAGGACATGACAGCAGCATTACAAAGGGTATATGGCATGCAAAGACTAAGTCCTAAAAGAGATGCATAGCGCATGCGCGTGCAGAAAATACATAGCGCGTACACATACAGCCACAATATCTGTATATCGAAATAAATAAACAGCGAATGCACCTAAGGCGAAATACAATGAATCAAAATTATGCTTTACTTATGTGTCAAGTTCAATACTTGATTTATTTGCCTAAATAAAGCATTAATGGGGATACATACATTCATTCCTGAGGAAGTCTATGCGACGGAACGGGTGAAATGTTCTGTCCTGACCCACCTAGTGACCACCATACTGGTTGTATCTTACTTTTATATCTTGAATGCACTGTTTGTTTTGCACTTGAAAAATCTTTTGCATTGGCATTACACTTATGGTTATAGGATATATTGTCTCTTTGAATTATATTTAATAATTTCATAATTATTACATATTATTTTCCCCCATATTTGGATTATTTTATTTATTTATTTATTCGTGAATTATTATTATTATTATTTTTTGTTTATGGTTGATACTTAAGATATTGATTTGGTGGGTTTGGATCCACTTGGCCGTATCCTGGCCAGTGGTATTTACATATTTTAAGTGTTTTTAACCCTTAACCCGTTTTTTCCTCCTTGTGTTTAAAAGGCCATAACACTTGCATTTTTTCACCTAGAAACCCACATGAGCCCTTATTTTTTGCGCTGTACTTTGCAATGACAGGCTGAATTTTTGCATAAAGTACACTGCGAAACCAGAAAAAAATTCAAAGTGTGGTGAAATAAAAAAAAAACAAACAAAACCCATTTCTTTTATTTGGGAGGTTTGTGTTTTTACGCCGTTCGCCCTGTGGTAAAACTGACTTGTTATATATGTTCCTCAATTTGTTACGATTAAAACGATATATAACATGTATAACTTTTATTGTATCTGATGGCCTGTAAAAAAATTCAAACCATTGTTAACAAATATACGTTCCTTAAAATCGCTCTATTCCCAGGCTTATAGAGCTTTTATCCTTTGGTCTATGGGGCTGTGTGAGGTGTCATTTTTTGTGCCATGATGTGTTCTTTCTATCGGTACCTTGAATGCGCATATGCAACTTTTTGATCGTTTTTTATTACAATTTTTCTGGATTTGATGCGACCAAAAATGCTCAATCTTGCACTTTGGGATTTTTTTGCGCTTACGCAGTTTACCGTGCGAGATCAGGAATGTGATAAATTAATAGTTCGGGCGATTACGGAAGCGGCAATACCAAACATGTTTTATTTATTTATTTATTTTTATTTTTATTTATAACATGGGAAAAGGGGGGTGATTCTGACTTTTATTAGGGGAGGGGGCTTTTTACTTATAACATCACTTTTTTATTTTTACTTTTACACCTATACTAGAAGCCCCCCTGGGGGACTTCTAGTATATGCACTCAGATCTCTCATTGAGATCTTTGCTGTATAGTTATACAGCAAAGATCAATGAGATCGGCACTCGTTTGCTTTCGGCTGCTGCAGCCGAATACAAACGAGTGACGAGCCGGGGATGGTGCCATCTTGGAGCATTCCCCGGCCGGCATTAGGTACAGAGATCCCGGAGGAGCGATCTCTCCACTATACCACCACCGATCATCTGCAGCCGGTAATCGGAGGCAGCTGTCATCTTTGACAGCTGCCTCCGATTACCTGATTAGCGGGCACGGTGATCACACCGTGCCCGATAATAGCCGCGATCCCGGGCTACATGCGGCACCCGGCTCTGAAAGCGGGGAGGCGGCCCTGGACGTACGGGTACGTCCAGGGTCGCCTAAGGGTTAATCGTCTCTGTCCCCTGCATTTATGTGAAATAAATTTTTTCTGATTTGACTTGTGTTGTGCAGTCCATTCTTTTTCAGTCCTTTTTATTCTTTTTGGATGTACCGTTTTTGAATTGTTAGGACTTGCACTCGCCATTATATTGTATACATGGTGCCAATCTAATTGTAACAGTGCATCAGGTATTATTCAGGTGGTCTTTGTATGGGATATCTTCAAAACATGACTTGTTTTGTAAAGTAAATCCTAATGTGTGTATTTCAGACAGGAAATTAAATTATACCAAGAAAAAAAATGATAAGTAAAAATACTGATGCAATCCTGACTCCCTTTCCATAGACATCAATGGGAGTTTTCCATTTGCAAATGGGTGAAAGTAGCACATGCTGTGTTTCCAAAATACAGTGCCTTGAAAAGAGATTTTTTTTTTCAGTTTTTTTTTTGTTACACTCACAAACTTAAAGGGGTATTCCAGGGAAAATCAATAATTTAGCAATGGAAAGGGTTAACCAAGGTTAACCCTTTCCTAATATACTTACCGGTCCGTTTTTGGCCCCCCAAGGAGATCTCCGGTCCGGTCACGTGAGCCTCCAGCCTGCCACTCCGGGATCCTCTGTCCTTCCGGTTCGGTGACGTCACCACCCGGCCGGCGTCTGCTGTCTTTCTTATTAGCAGCAGAGCACTGAACCCTGACTGGCTTAGTAGCGTGCAGCCAATCAGGGTTCAGTGCTCTGTGTCCCCTGCTGTAAGTTGTCAGCGTTTGGGGGGGAGCTCAGTGTCGGTGTCAGAGCTACATTAGGGCAATGTGAGGGGTCCCTGCGGCATTACTTCATTCATAGCCACCAGACACCCGGAGCGGAGCTATGAATGAAGTAATGCCGCCCACCGCATCCCTTCCCCTCCCGGGACTCAGGGTCAGTATCGCTGACACCCGGGGGGGGGGGGGGGGGGAGTCCTGTAAAGTAATGCTTATCGGCTGCTGCCCGGCCCCCCTCCCTGTGTCCCCATCAGATCTCTCACCCCCGGAGCGCGCTGGCCCCGATCTCGGCACTGATCTCTGCACCTGTACTCAGCTGACAGGCGCTGTGTGACTGAGGCAGGAGAGATCTCTTCCTTGCTCCCTACACAGCGCCTGTCAGCTTAGTTTTATCGGGGTGATTGACAGGCGCTGTGTACGGAGCAAAGAAGAGATCTCTCCTGCCTCAGTCACACAGCGCCTGTCAGCTGAGTACAGGTGCAGAGATCAGTGCCGAGATCGGGGCCAGCGCGCTCCGGGGGTGAGAGATCTGATGGGGACACAGGGAGGGGGGCCGGGCAGCAGCCGATAAGCATTACTTTACAGGACTTCCCCCCCCCCCCCCCCCCCCCCCCCCCGGGTGTCAGCGATACTGACCCTGAGTCCCGGGAGGGGAAGGGATGCGGTGGGCGGCATTACTTCATTCATAGCTCCGCTCCGGGTGTCTGGTGGCTATGAATGAAGTAATGCCGCAGGGACCCCTCACATTGCCCTAATGTAGCTCTGACACCGACACTGAGCCCCCCCCCCCAAACGCTGACAACTTACAGCAGGGGACACAGAGCACTGAACCCTGATTGGCTGCACGCTACTAAGCCAGTCAGGGTTCAGTGCTCTGCTGCTAATAAGAAAGACAGCAGACGCCGGCCGGGTGGTGACGTCACCGAACCGGAAGGACAGAGGATCCCGGAGTGGCAGGCTGGAGGCTCACGTGACCGGACCGGAGATCTCCTTGGGGGGCCAAAAACGGACCGGTAAGTATATTAGGAAAGGGTTAACCTTGGTTAACCCTTTCCATTGCTAAATTATTGATTTTCCCTGGAATACCCCTTTAAAGGGTGTAAATTGGTAAAATATCGTGCTGCTGGGACTTATATTCTTGTCCTGTTCAACCACAGCTGCTGGCTCCCAGGCCGCCTGGTGTTTTCCGCTGTCCTCTTCAAAACCGCCAGTGACATGCTGATGTGCTGTGTGGACAGGCAATGACCGCTTAGCTTAGACAGCATAGATGTGGTCATTTCTTGCCTGCATGGCACATCAGCTGAAATTGTGAAGAAGAGGACAATTGCTGACACCAGGTGGTCTGGTATGTATACACCTCTGTTATGTTCCCGTAGTCCCAGAAGCATGATAAGTTATCAGTTTATACCAGGCAGCCTCTTTAAAGGACAACTCCAGCCTCAGGTTTTTGTTTTTTTTTTCAAATGGCAGGGCACGGGGTCTCTCCAACACTGAATTGCTGCTCTGGGACACCTGCCGAGCTCCGGGATGTCCAGCAGAGCCGACGTCACAATTTGGCTGATGGAATGGCTGTGACTTGGGCGGAACACTGTCCATCAGCCGGGATGGGCATTTTCCCCTGAGTCTTGACATCATCACAACTCGGGGGAAAATGCCTTATGGCAGGGGTCCTGGGGGCTGGTAACGCTGCTCCTCGTGAGCACAGGGAGTTGGTAACTAATGGTTGCTTGTTATTTTCTGCACTGCCCCTGCCGCCGGTTACATCTTTGCTAGGGCCGGACTTCTCCTTTTAAGCTTGCAAAAAACTCTGCAGAGACACCATCACGTGTCTCGACGTCAGTATGCTAGCCAGACCTTTCTCTGGGAAGGAACAACCAAGCCAAGGAATGTCTCCAGTCAAGGAAACCACCCAAGTAAGGTATCCATCCACAGACAGCTGTTTTGGGGTATTTGCCCCTCATCAGTGTGGAGTAGGATTCTGGCTAGTGGGAGCAATGCCTAGTAAGTGCATGCTAAAGGACGCTGGTTGACCTCAGGAAGATCAACCAAAACACAGCAGAGACACCATCACGTGTCTCAACATCAGTGTATTCCCCGAAACAGCTGTCTGTGGATGGATACCTTGCTTGGGTGGTTTCCTTGACTGGAGACATTTCCTGGCTTGGTTGTTCCTCCCTGGAGGAAGGTCTGACTAGCTCACTGATGTCGAGACATGTGATGGTGTCTCTGCAGTGTTTTGGTTGATCTCTCTTTTGCATTCTCCTTTAAGTTTATCTTCTGGTTTTGGTGAAAATACTCAACAAATTGAGGCTCAAAAACCTAGCCCAATAGTAATCATTTAACAAAGTAACTATCCTTATAAATTAGTCAGTTGTGTGTTACTTTTTCAAATGCCTTGCTTCAATAGGGGCATGCTTGCACACTTTAGAGTTTAATTCTGTTAAAGCGACTCTGTACCCACAATCTGTCCCCCCCAAACCACTTGTACCTTTGGATAGCTGCTTTTAATCCAAGATCTGTCCTGGGGTCCGTTCGGCAGGGGATGCAGTTATTGTCCTAAAAACAACTTTTAATCCTTCAGAGCTGTGTCTAACGGCCGGGGCTTACATTTGTATATGCATTAGGCTGGCACCACCTCTCCGTCCTTCCTCCCCACCCTCCTCATCATTAGGAATGATCCAGGAACATTTACTGCTGTTTGAGCTTTGCACAGGTGTCTTAACGATCCAGCCCATGTTCATTATGCACACAGGTGGGGAATAGGAAGCAATCTGCCTGGAGCATTCCTAATGATGAGGGTGGGGAGAAAGGACAGAGAGGGTGTGCCACCCTAATGCATATACAAATGTAAGCCCCGGCCGTTAGAGACAGCACTGCCGGATTAAAAGTTGTTTTTATGACAATAACTGCATCCCCTGCCGAACGGACCCCAGGACAGATCTTGGATTAAAAGCAGCTATCCGAAGGTACAAGTGGTTTGGGGGGGGGGGGGGGGGGTGTCAGATTGTGGGTACGGAGTCGCTTTAATGCAATGAAGGACGGCTAGAAAGCAATTATATGATTAACTAGATGTGCATTTCCAGGAGGAAATAAATAGTGCTTGAAAAGAGTGCCCCTCTATTAGTGACTTGGCTTTAAGAGAAATTTTAACCCTTGATACCCTCCCTATAGGAGCGACTTATGTGGTGCCATCCCTTTTAAGAGTATCATCTCTTTAAAAGCGACTTTGGTGCGCTCCCTTCTAAAAGTGTCTTTGGTGCCTTTTAACCTCTTAAGAACTGAGACAATTTTCGTTTTTGCGTTTTCGTTTTTTCCTCCTTGTGTTTAAAAGGCCATAGCACTTGAATTTTTCCACCTAGAGACCTTATTTTTTGTGTTACTAATTGTACTTTGCAATGACAGGCTGAATTTTTGCATAAAGTACATTGCGAAACCAGAAAAAAATTAAATGTGTGGTGAAATTGAACAAAAAAAAGCATTTTTTTTATTTAGGGTTTTTTTGTTTTTACGTAATTCGCCCTGGGGTAAAAATGACTTGTTATGCATGTTCCTCAAGTCGTTACGATTACAACAATATATAACATGTATAACTTTTCTTTCATCTGATGGCCTGTAAAAAATTCAAACCATTGTTAACAAATATATGTTCCTTAAAATCGCTCCATTCCCAGGCTTATAACGCTTTTATCCTTTGCTCTATGGGGCTGTGGGAGGTGTCATTTTTTGCGCCATGATGTTTACTTTCTATTGGTACCTTGATTGCGCATATACGACTTTTTGATCGCTTTTTATTACATTTTTTCTGGATTTGATGCACGCTGCGATAGCAAACATGTTTATTTATTTACTTTTATTTAAAACATGGGAAAAGGGGGGTGATTAAAACTTTTATTAGGGGAGGGGGCTTTTTACTAATAACACTTTTTTTTTTTTACACTTATACTAAAAGCCCCCCTGGGATACTTCTAGTAAAAGTATACTGATCTCTCATTGAGATCTTTGCTGTATACTTATACAGCAAAGATCAAGGAGATCGGCACTCGGATGCTTTCGGCTGCTGCAGCTGAAAGCATCCGAGTGCCGAGCCGGGTAAAGATGTGTGGATCGCTCCTCCGGGACCATGTCCCGGAGGAGCGATCTACCCCACTAGACACCAGGGAAGTGCTGCATCCGGTAATTTGACAGCTGCATCTGATTACTGTATTAGCGGGCACGGTCCATTGCCGTAATAGCCACAGCCCCGGGCTACATGCGTACCGGTACGTCATGCGTCCTTAAGAGATTAAGAGTGAATTTGTTGCTGTCCTTTTAAGAGTGACTTGTTACTGATTTCTTAAGTGACATCCACAGCGGCCTTATAATGGTAAAGAAAATTGCTTGAATTGTTGAAATCTGTTTTTATGTCAATGAGGCAAAAAGATAAGGACCTGACATCATCTATTGGCCAGTAGGGAACATGTTGCCAGGGATTGAATGAAGGACCTGCGAGTTTCTGTTGGCTTCTTCATTTCAGCTATTTGCATTTGTGCTGTGATTGACTGGTTAGGGCTGTGCTGTGTGCTGTTTGAATTCCTTTGGGGCATTTTTGATTTTTAAATGTAATTATCTTAAAAAAGACAAATTCGATTGAAACAAAAAAATACTTTGCATACCTGTCACGCTGAGGGCTTCGAAACGCAATTTAAACAGACTCTGTGTGCAAAGTGGTCCGCACTGGATTAACTGCAGAAAAATTAGCTGGAAGAAGAAGAAAGAAAAGGGATTACAATACAGTGCTTTTTCAAGCACTATAATTACTTCAATGAAATGATGCTGCACTGCAATGAAATGATGAATTACTGCAATGAAATTATGCAATCACATTGCATTTTCATTGCATACCTGCATGTGTAAACACAGCCTAAACCACATCCACATGCAGTGACCAATTGCCATGCAATGTTGCTTAGATTATTGGCAAATAAATATAGATTAGTAACCAACAAGGGTTAAGGATTCCAAATAACACAAAGGCAGAGAAAATTACTGTTTAGTATTAGTATTTTTGTAAAATTACTTTTCTAACAGTAAAGATGTTTGGGTAAGATTTGGGCTTGGATGACGCTGACTTCGGCCATCTCACATAGCTGAAAATCGCAGTCTGCATTGTGGCCAATATTTGGCTGAGCTTGCAGCAATTTTTATGTCATCACACTCGCCCCGGATAGCTGCAGATACAGCTATATTTTTTATTTTCTCCCTTTTCTCCTCCTGATTCTTCTTCCCTCCTCTGTTCTCTATATCAGGTCCTCCTATGAACTCTTGTCCTGTTTTGTTTTTTTTCACAAAAAGCTATTAAAATTTATTTTCAATAAGTGTTGTAGGAAATATGCAGTACTGCACTGTAATCTGTATATGCATGTTATTTACACAGCTCTGCCCCTTCTGCTTCACTCACTAAAGCCCTGGTGGTGTATTAAAAAAAAAATTCAAAATAACTTATAATAATTATCTGCCATTTTCCGGCTATTTTAAATGTTCTTTTTATAGCACTGTATTATTGTATAATACTATGCCCTCCAATGGCGGCACAGCACTGCAGAGTGTGCATGAAGCCTAATTAAATAGAAATCTCTGTTGCTCCAGTGAGAGGGCTTTCCTGTCCAGTCAGCAGCTGTAGATAAGGTCCAATAGTAAATGGATGAAAAACGCTTCATAAACTGAGCCTTATTATTTGTAAGTCTAAAAAAATGATTGTTTATTCCTGTTAGTTTGCAGTCGTTCTTAGAAATTTCTTTTTAAATTGCATTGCTGTGTTCTATGTGGTATACAGCATCTTTGTACAAATGACTTTGCAGCCCGATGTAAGTTACGTGCACAGGAATCCTTGGTGGGCATGCGGGTGGTGGAAATGTCTCTGCCAAGAGAGATCACCAATGGCTGCTCTCATTTATTGGAAAAGGCAGAATGATGTCTAATTAATTTGGCTTGGAAAGGCGGATACATGTAGAGAAAAGGGGAAGAGAAGAGCACAAAGGAGCTGGGGGAGAAAATAAACAGACTTGTCATAGCATGCTGTGCTGGCGCTGCACCACCGCTGCCTTCCTGGGGAGTTGCTGTAATTGGATGTGCATTGCCATATGGCTCTGTTATCATGTACCTTACCCTAAAGATGTGCAGGACACACATTAACTCATTCAGTAAGGAAAGCTTATAGCTGAACGATGAGTTCCTCTATCTGATGGATCGAAGAATTTATATCTGTAAATATTTTTTTATTATAAGTGCTTTCAACCACACCCATTGCTGTAAGACACATTAAATCCAGTAAAGCGATATCTACAGACAAACAAAGCATTAAAATATGGCTAAATAAGTCTGATGACAGTCAAAAGATGCCTATGTACCTGCAATAAAGAGCTCTTTTAATCTCCTTGTACATATGACTGTTCAGCATGGTCAAATGTTAGCATACTCAATCTAAAGAGGAGGGGTAGGTTGATGCCAGACAGCATGCATGACCTTTCTGTCGCCTGTTATTATCTGTTGGGGGGGGGGGGGGGGGGGGGGGGGGAGTGGGAAGATCCCAATATAATTTAAACTGTAGGTGGGTTTAAAAGACTTTTGACTTAAAGGAGAAGTCCGTCGAAAATTTTTATTAAAGTATTGGTTTTGCCCCCCAAAAGTTATACAAATCACCAATATACACTTATTACGGGAAATGCACATAAAGTGCTTTTTTCCTTGCACTTCTGCATCAAGGCTTCACTTCCTGGAAAACATGGTGATGTCACGACCCGACTCCCAGAGCTGTGCGGGCTGTGCAGTGGCGGATTAAATGTACCCTGGGCCCGGGGCTGTCCACCCAACCTTACCCCCCCCCCCATAAACATTTTGCCCCCTCATCTGGTCCTTTGCTCTGCCCCCCCACCCCACCAATAAACATCTTGCCACCTGGTTTTCTGTTGTTGCCCTTAACATATGGCCATCTGGCCCCCCTATGCAGCCTGCCCCAATAATCATTGTCCGGTCCCACTGCCAGGCAGCCTCCCCCCAGCCCCCAATGGTCCATGTTCCGGTCCTAGCACCCCCAGTGCTAACACACACTGCTTACATGTTAGCAGGGCCGGACTGGGACTGAAAATCATCACTGGCATTCCAG
This sequence comes from Dendropsophus ebraccatus, assembly GCF_027789765.1. Lineage (NCBI taxonomy): Eukaryota > Metazoa > Chordata > Amphibia > Anura > Hylidae > Dendropsophus > Dendropsophus ebraccatus. Next base: position 77,590,188 of record NC_091459.1, on the reverse strand, counting down.
AGCACACAGGCCCACTCACCGCGCAGTGATAAGTTATGACAGGAAGTTGTGAGCGCAGCATGGCTACATGTTGTATCATCACAGCCATGACTGGAATTACAGATAATAACACAGTAAATGGGGTCAGAAGCTTCCGTATCTGTATCCGTTTAGTAGGAAGGCTGACTCTATGTGATCCCCTTTATAGTATATGGTTTCCTCTATGTGGCCCCCTCTCTCTCTATGTTTTTCCCCTCCCCCTTTTAGATGGCCCCTTCTCCCCCCCCCCCCCTTATAGATAGCCCGTTCCCCCCCCCTCCCTTATAGATGGCCCCTTCTCCCTCCCCTTATAGATGGCCCCCTCTCTCCCCCCCTTATAGATGGTCCTCTCTCTCCCACCCTCCCTTATAGATGGCCCCTTTCTTATCCCCCCCCCTTCTAGATGGCCCCTTCTCTCCTCTCCCCCCTATAGATGGCCCCTTCTCTCCCCCCCCTATGGATGGCCCCTTCTCTCCCCCCCCCATAGATGGCCCCCTCTCTTCTCCCCCCCCCGTATAGATGCCCCCCTCTCTCTTATTCCCCTCCCTTATAGATGCCCCCTCTCTCTTATCCCCCTCCCTTATAGATGCCCCCCTCTCTCTTATCCCCCTCCCTTATAGATGCCCCCTCTCTCTTATCCCCCTCCCTTATAGATACCCCCCCTCTCTCTTATTCCCCTCCCTTATAGATGCCCCCTCTCTTATCCCCCTCCCTTATAGATGGCCCCCTCTCCCCCCCCTTTATAGATGGTCCCCTCTCTCTTATCCTCCTCCCCCCCCCCCGTGCAAGTCAGATAAAAGAAACAAACAAAAAACTTACCTAACAACCCGCTCCCCCGATCGCCTCTTCTTCTCCAGCCTCTGTCTGCCCCCGTCTGATGTGCGGCTGCCGGGTGTCGCGTCCTATCCCCGGCAGCGCGCTCATCATAGAGCTCCCTGTACGCTGGGGATGGGACTTCCCGCACAGGGACGCTCTCTGTACCGGAAGTCACGGCCACAGGGTGCTCTATGATGCGCGCGCAGCCGGGGATAGGACGCGACACCCGGCAGCCGCACATCAGACGGGGGTGACGAGCGCTGTGGGCCGGGACTCCAGTGACAGAGCGCCACTGCAGAACATCACTCAGGGGCCCACTGGGCCCCGAAAGTGATGTGCTGCTGCTCTGTAATGTGGGCGGCGCGGCATGGGCCCCCCCCGGAGCCTCGGGCCCCGGGCGGCCGCCCAAACCGCCCACATTATAATCCGCCATTGGGGCTGTGGCTGCTGGAGAGGATGATTGCAGGGGGACACTGAGGGACACAGGGCACTGGAGGGACACTGAGCATCCCCCTGCCATCATCCTCTCCAGCAGCCACAGCCCGCACAGCTCTAGGAGTCGGGTCGTGACATCACCATGTTATCCAGGAAGTGACATCACCATGTTATCCAGGATGTGAAGCCTTGATGCAGCAGTAAGTGCGGGGAAAAAAAGCACTTTATAAGCATTTCCCATAATAAGTGTATATTGGTGATTTCTCTAGCTTTTGGGGGTAATACAATGCTTTTAATAAAAATTTTCGCCTGACTTCTCCTTTAAGTGTATGGGAATTTAAGTTGTTCCAACTTAAAAGGAATGTGTCATCAGAAAATGACTTTTTGTTTAAATAATGTTCTTATAGGCTTGATCTGGCTGCTGGTAAGAACTTTCTAGAGTCATTAACTCTACCTTCTCTTGATACCCCTTCTCTTGATTCTCTCAACGCCCCAGTCACATTGGAGGAAATTACTGCCACTATCTCTACACTTAAAAATAACAAAGCTCCAGGCCCTGACGGCTATAGTGCAGAATTTTATAAATCTATGTCTTCTGTCATCTCCCCCACTCTTCTTTCTACTTTCCAAACTATTCTGACTGACCATCACATGCTCCCCTCAGGAGATACTGCATATATCAAAATACTACATAAACAGGGGAAGGATCCGACATCTCCTAATTCGTACAGGCCAATCTCTTTAATAAATGTAGACCTAAAATTGTTGGCAAAGATTATGACCAATAGATTGGCAGACATCCTACCATCACTAATAGGCAGCCATCAAGTTGGCTTTATAAAAGGACGTTCTGGTGTCACGAATATAAGAACGGTACTAGCGGCCCAGTCTGGTGTCCAATCTGGGGGTCGTTCCAGCCACTCTCCAGGTCTGTTGGCAATTGACGCCGAAAAGGCTTTTGATAATATCAGCTGGGAGTGGCTGGACATGACCTTAACAAAATTTGGTATCACAGGTCAATTCAAAGATTTTATTTCCACAATATACACATCTCCGAAAGCTAGAATTCATACCCCGGGTTTCCTTTCAGATAGCTTTCCCTTACAAAAAGGTACCAGACAGGGTTGCCCCCTATCCCCTCTATTGTTCAATTTGGCGATGGAGCCTCTTGCTAGATATCTTATTTCTTCAGACTTTTTCTCTGGCATACGGGTTGGTTCCCAAATCATCAAAGTTAATATATTTAGATAACCCAGATCTACATGTTCCGGCAGTATTAGATCCCTTAAAATTTTTTGGTTCCTTCTCTGGGTATAGAATCAATATACATAAAAGTCAACTTCTTTACCTAACTCCACATAAGAGGTCTACTTCGGGTCCTGCGGGGGTCTCCATCGCTAAATCCTATATTACTTATCTTGGAATCCAGATTGGCAGAACTCCCTCCTCACTATATTCCCTGAATTATCGCCCTATATTTAAGAGAATAAAACAAGATCTCCAGAGATGGGAATCTCTACCATTGTCAATTCTAGGCCGTACCCACTTAATCAAAATGATGTGTTTTGGAAAACTGTTATATCCAATGCAAACAATACCCCTTTTACTCAAACATTCTGACGTTTCCCTACTCCAATCATATTTCACTAAATTTATTTGGCAATCAAAGAGACCTCGTATTGCATATTCCACTCTCTGTCTCCCTACTTCTAAAGGTGGCGCTCAATGCCCAGATATTAGATTATATAATTTAGCCGCTCTCTTTCGCCATGCTAAAGATTGGATTATGGACACGTCATATTTCTCCAATATTTTAATTGAGAAAGCTTTAGCAGCACCTTGGCCTTTACCCACCCTGCTACATGCTAAATTACCAGAACTACCCCCAGAAATGAAGAGAAGTGTTATCTTTAAAGACACCATTGCCACATGGAAGGCGATACGTAAATTATATGGTTTACCCTTTTGCCTATCGAAAAGATTTCCTCTGTGGCATTCACCACTTTACCCACCTGACTCCTGACCACCTGACCAGACAAATTGGACTACTCGGAGTGGCAGAGTGCACATGTTTCTTCTGTTGGGGATCTGCTGGATACTAATTCCAACACTTTCTTATCATGGGATATCGTCAGAACACGATTTAAATTGTCTTCATTTAATTTACCTCAATACGATTCTATAATTGAATTTCTTACTTCCAGAGTACGGGGCATAGCAGAAGCAGAAAGTGATATAGAGTTTGATAATCTATTCCCAACACCACCGGTACATAATTCTTTATCACATACATATGGAGAACTTAGATCACGCTCTCAAAAGAATTTATCTAGACAAATTTTTTTCAAAAAATGGTCCTCCGTAATTTTTTCACAGGATCTGACCCAACAAATATTGAGAGGATCTCAACTAGTGCATTCTGCCACTCCCAATGTGGTTCTACGTGAAATACATTTCCGCTTTATACACAAGGCTATATATGCCTTTAATATTCCTTTTTCCAACTCCCACACTTCTCACATAAACAGTTGCCCGAAATGTTCACTTCCTAAAGCAGACTTGTTTCATTGTGCCTGGGTCTGCACGCGAGTGCAGGAATATTGGGACTCTGTGCGGCTCTATCTTTTGTCCACTTGGGGCCATGCCATACCACTTCTCCCTCTTAGTTATCTTTTTCATTTTATTGATATAGGCTCTACTACTCCCTCTCCTAAATTACTTCTAAAGGAATTCATTTAACTCTATTAGTTTCCCTGAAATGTTTATTAAGACACTGGATACTGGATAATCTACCAGACATTTCTGAGGTAATCTCCGCTCTGAAGGAGATCTTTCATTGGGAACTTTTGGATGTATTGCGCACCAAAGAAAAATCAACAAAAACATTTATGTCCAAATGGACACAATTTCTAATTCATGATTTTACTATAGAAGAGAGAGACTCTGTCATTAATCAATTTAAGGACACTGATTGGTATTGCATGGCCGCCCAAAAGGGAACTCTGGGAGCACTCCAAATATCTTAAGCTTTTCCCTTTCTCTGTTAAAGACATTTCTGTCCATTCTAATGGTAGCATATTTGAATATCTGACATCTATACCATGTTTTAAGGTGATATTATAAATTACTGTTTTTCTACTTATGTTTTTGGTAAGACTATGTTGTATTGTATATGATAATATATCTTTTAACCCTTAGACGACCCAGGGCGTATAGTTACGCCATGGAAGTCTGTCCCCAGACGACCTAGGGCGTAACTGTACGCCCTGGGTGTTTCTCACGCGCTTCATAGCAGGTGGGGGCCGGCTGCAATCAGCAGCGGGGACCTCACGGTAATGACACGCTGCAGCGATCAGTGTAAAAATCCAAGTAGTGAATGTAAAAGTCCCCCAAAGGGACTTCAAATGTGTAAAAAAAAAGAAGTTAAAAACACTAACACACTACCCCAAAACCCCTCCCCCAATAAAAGTTGAAATCACCCCCCTTTCCCATTATATAAATAAAACATATAAAAATAAATAAATAGATAAACATATAATATACCGTAGCGTTCGTAATTGTCCGATCTATTAAAATATAACAAGCGTCATTGCGAACGGTAAACGGCGTACACGAAAAGAGGGAAAAAAGTGCGCGGATTACCGATTTTATGTTACATTATATATATATAAAAAAATTTATAAAAAGTGATCAAAACGTCCGATCTTCACAGATATGGTATTAATAAAAACTAGAGATCATGGCGGAAAAAATGACACCCCATACAGCCCCGTAGGTGAAAAAATAAAACCGTTATAAGCGTCACAATAGTCCCATTTTATTTCGAATTAATTGCCAAAAAAAAGGATTTCATTTTAAAAAAATATATAACATTAGAGAATCTGCGTAAACCTGCATATGGTTGTGTTCGTACTGACCTATAGAGTAATGGTATCATGTCGCTTTTACCATATAGTGCATTACGTAGACACAGGAACCCCCCAAACGTTACCATATTGCATTCTTTTTTGCGATTTCACCAATTTAGATCTTCATAAATAATATATTTGGAATTCCATCATACATGTTATGGTAAAATGAATGACGCCATTACAAAGTACAACTATTCCTGTAACAAATAAGCCCTTACATGGCCTGTAGATAAAAAACTGAAAGTGCTGGAGCTCTTAGAAGGGGAGGAGGGAAAAACGGAAACACTAAGATCAAAATTTGCGCGGTCCACTGGGTCATTTTGGGCCTGGTCCTCAAAGGGTTAAGGTTATTACAAAGGCTCATAGTATCTGTATGATATTGTAAACATACAATCCTTTGTTGCCTGTGAGCGACTTTCTTTTTGAATATGTAATGAATTTTCAATATGTATGTTCAAATATTACATAAGCCACTAATAAAATATCGTTTAAAAAAAAAAAAATAATGTTCTTATGTAAACATATTTTAAGAATTTGTGGTTATTTTTTTTTTCTTTCCATTTTCTATTTATATTATAAAATAGTCCTGAAATCTTGCAGTTTTCATTCTCACCACTGGGGCTGAAACTAAGCTGAGACTTCCTGTCCAGTCTTTAGTGATAAAAAGAGACTGCTGTAAAGTGATCTATACAGCATTGCAGCAACATGTGACACGAGTAGATATTAGAGACAATAGCAGCTCCCTGGGGAATGACCTCTTCAAAGGTCACAGAGTGCAGTAAAGTTTCACACTCTTCTCAAGCGAACAGACTCTATTGTCATCTATGTCCACAAGGCTTGCTGTAAAGCATGTCACTAAATGCTGTTAAGAACAGCACAGGCAATATTGCAGCCCCCATAACAATATACAAAAAGTGAAATAAAATAAAAAATTTACAGTCAGAAAATAGAAACAGATTAGAATAAAATAACATTTTCTTTGTATCTGGCTCTGATAAAATAAATAAATTAAATAAATAAATCTAGACAACACATTCCCTTTAAAATTCCCATACACTGGCCAGTGTCTCTGAAGGGGCATGTTTGCTATCACGGGGTGCTAGAAAAGGAGTCTGATAAGAGGAGAATAGAGGCGTTCTTCTCTGCAGGTATATTTTTGTACAGTAAAATCCGTCCCGTGTGAATGTAGCATTTATCCTAGAAACCTAAGACCTTGCCTATTTGAAAGGACAAATCCCTCTACATGTCAATATATTAAGATAAAAGAGGAGCCACAGTGTGATGTTTTAGGAACTAGATGGGAATAAAACAAGATTTGGGTACTTTCTCTTTTATAAAATCAAAATGGCCTGCAGTGTGAGTATTTGGACAGTTGCAATGTGTTCTTGTGCTTACAATGCTAATTTATTGCCCGCACTATAGTATAAAGGCTGCAGGAGCTGCATTTCTCTAATGAATGCTGCAGTCCTGTGGATACAATTACCTGCTTGGGGCGGATGGATATTAGAGAAAAGTGTCCACCCCCAATTCCCATGGGTCACTATCTGGTCTGTAATTACGGCTTCTAATCTCCATATAGTTACACGCTTTATTGCTACAATTGTTTATAGACAATTCAGTTTTCTTTCAAGACTCAAACTCCTAATATTTTGTAATAATCAATTATAAGTGCAGCATGCTTGCTCGGTGCTTATCACTGTTGAATTGCATTGCTGGGATCTTGGGCCTGACTCTAGCCAGGGGTAAGATTTGTATGCTTTCCACATTTTTATATGATTGTCCTCCAGGTATTCTGTTTCCTCTCACACTATAAAATGTAAGATAATTATCTTCATATAAAACTGGCCCTAATGTATGTATGAGAGAGGAGAATAAAATTGTTCTCCTATTGGGATAGGATGTGCATGATTAAATTCTATTTTACAGCACAATATGCTTCTAAATCTAGTTTTTGTATGGTCTGTCTCCCCACTGACGTGCAGAAATGCCCCCTGATGGGGAAATCATTCTACACAATGCAAACCGTACTCTACACTCATTGCAGTTCCCTAAATGTAGTGGGTGTTTAAAAAAACAAAAAAAAAAAACAATAATAAAGAAAAATAATGTTCACACATGGCTGCCAAATTTTCTGCAACAGTTTTACAGCATTTTAGCCCAGTGTACATACACTGTAAGTGTCCGCACTATGGTAATACATACATACATACATTATTTCTTTCTGGCTTTATTACAGGCTTGTCATAGTACTTTGTCATCAGCTTCACAATACATATATTAAAACTATAATATATGTGTAATCCTTGATTCTTTTCCCCACCACTTACTGCTGTGTATCAGGGGATTAGCAAAACACCTACAGCGTAGCAGATAGGCTTATAGTGTATACATGTCTTACCATGAATATCTATTACATTTCTGTTGTGTGGAGTATCTTGGCAGGCGTCTGGAGTTCTCCATGTACCTTACAGCCTTTTGATAACCTCCTCATACAGCTATCCAGTGGTATTTATTGAGAGTTAACGTTCTAGAAGGCAAAAAAATTACAGGTTCCCTAAACACCAGAATCTTGTTTTCTGGTTGTGTATCACTCGGGTGTATGTTTTTACTTGCAGGCATTAGTGATAGATTATCACAAGTTTGGTTTATTTGGCCTGGAATATTGTTTGTTTCTATATTTTTGTGCATTTTGATCTCCCTGTTGCATCTGACATCAGTATACTGTAACCTTGTGGTGGTATTCAGTAATGCAGCTGGGCAGCCAGTCTCGTGTATAGTAAGCTTCAATTCATCCATACCTATATGCTTTGTAAGGCTCAGAGTTTCTTTTTCATGTGTGACAAAATTTTTATGACGTCCCAGCATGTTTGGGCTGGTGCTTAGTAACGTGAACAGTGTTTTCATTTTCCGACCATATGAGTAGTCACCTGCCAGTATGTAAAACCTTTAATTGTTGTGTACCTGTATATACTGTATGTATGGTAAAGCTGCTGATTATATGTTTTAAGTGTAGTGTTTTTCTACCTTTTCTTGCCCAAGAACCAAAACTTTATTATTCCATCAACATAGTTGTTTGGGAGTTTGTTTTATGACCAATTGTACTTTTTAATGTCGTCCATTATTTTACCATATAATGCAAAAACAGAAAATTGTAACGTAACTAAATGTTTTCACACACATAAAACCTGCTGTAGATTCTGTAGGTGTGAATGTACCCTTACTGTTTTTTTGTTTTTTTTTGCCATTTTGCTGATTGTCTATAATGTCCTGCTCCAAGTACGATCATGGCTCTTTTGGCCTTATGGTTTCTTATTTATATCATTATTATTATAATTTTCTTATTCTGTACTTTTTCCCTTCACAGAGACATCATGATCACACACTTTGACCCCAGCATCACCTTTGATGGGCTGTGCAATGAGGTGAAGGATATGTGCGCCTTTGACAATGAACAGCTCTTCACAATGAAGTGGATAGATGAAGAAGGTAATAAAAAGGCAACCTAACTGAACTGCTGTGATAAATAGATGTAAATACGTAACATTCAATGTGAATGAAAGGCAAATATACCATGTACTGTATAAAATGTTGTATGTATCACATAATTGCTTGTGGACACCTATTATAACCTTACATGTGAGTGACATGGAAGCACAGGAGAGCTGTCGCTCTTTAATGAAGTCCATCGAGTGCTTCTCCTTCATCTATAGTTTTTATTTTGTTTATATGTGTTATATCTAGTATTACCTATGGATGATATTCATAGACCATGTCCGCGTTTTCAGTGTTGGCTGCTTTTGCAGCAGTGGGTTGGAGAATACTTAGATTATCTCTTTGTCTCTGGGTTATATCCTATAGTAATGAGAATGTGTGAATCTTTCTGTATTTTTTCATATCATCCATTACTTCTACACTGCTAATAGATGTAGTTTTATCTCGTAGCTGTTCTTGCTAGGTGTTTGCCTATGGCCCTGATATGATTTATACAAATCATAATTTTCAGCACTATAACTCCCTGCAGCTGTGTACCATGCCCTGTCAGCAGCGCACAATTTATGTTGTGCATATGCATGAGATGAGGACATGTGTAGAATCCTTACAGTGCGATGCTTGCTGGTAAATTCACATGCATTGCACAGCAGTCTGTCTTAGCTGCATGACACAGAGCCGCTTCTCCATCTTCTCATCTGTCTCAGTTTGTAACTGATTATATATTAATAGCTTTGCGCAGTTCCATCATGTTTATTAAGTATATTTAACCATCATGCACTCTAGAGTTCATGATATGATGTAGTTGTAGGACAAAGGAGCAGTGAATACATACATATAATTTTTATTAAAATAATAAAGGTGATTAAATAATCTTCAAGCTAAAGATTGTTGAATATTGAAGGTTAAAATGAACACCAAATTCTGCCATACTATTATCAAGGATTCTCTGTTTTTTATAATAACAGCATTGTTTATCGTGTCTGTCTGTATGAAATATTGCATGTGTCACACATGATGACACCTAGTGGCCAAATGGGCTGCATTGCACTGGAAGCATCTTGTATAGCCTACAGTGAAACTAAATGTTATCAGCTCACTAGTAGGCAGTGGATGGATGATACAATGACGGCTTTATTGTACTGCCTCAGATAAGACACACAGCACATTGAACAGGTACAGTTAAGGCTAAAGGTCCTTTTACCATGGACCCTCACTGACAATGATCAGCCTGTGTGAGTGATCATGAAATTAATAGGCTGTAATGGCTCTGCACATGACTGCCAATTTAGCTGAGCAGTGCTCACTTCTGGCCTGGTGTTGGCCCGTGTAAAAGGGTTACTGATCAGCCAATGAATGATAAAACTAATGCTCCGATCGCTTCTTTTGCGCCACCATCATTGTTACTGGTTGCAGTTCGGCCTGTATTAAGTTAAAGGCTGCCTGAACAATCCAGAGATTGCCCATGACATAAGTCAGTATAAAGGCTCTGTCAATGAGTGCCCCATGAGTGCCTCAGTCAATGAGTGCCCCATGTTGACACTGTTGCCAATCTTTTCCATTGTTCTGCTCTATCATAGTTGCAGAACAACAGGAAAAGTGAATGATTGGCAACACACTGGACAACAACGATGGTCAATGGACCCCATTGGCAGGTTTTACTGGACAAAATAGTGCTGCATACTGCACGGTCTTGACCACCATTTTTGTTGGAATCTGCAGTGGAGGTTGTTAACTTACCTACTTTTTTTATGCACATTAAATAGGTCATTCAAACCTGCTGATTTTGGTAGGAATAGCTGATGATCTGATTGTATTGGGATCACTAAACTTCGGAGGATGGAAGAATACGGGATTAGGCATAGAGATAGAGATAAGCTGCTGGCAGGAGAGTCTGTCAGTGCTTTTATAGTGATACAAAAACAAAGAAACAACCAAAAAACTACTGCCCTCAGTATAAACATACTAGCTAAACCAGAGTTTCCTCCAGGAAGAAGATTCAACTGTTTGTACAGAAAGGCAACTGGTTGTCGGGAGATTGAAGAGATCAGTTGTAAAGAGACCTTTTTTTTTCTTTTGCCAGTTCTGCATGGGAAAAAAGTCTCCATACCACTGATCTCTTCAGTGAGGGTCGTTTGTCCCATGTGAGCAGGGATCTGTTTGAAAACTCATCGGCCATGGATGTAAGCAACGGAAGCCATGACACTATTCTGGCCAGAGGGTTGGTGATGCCACTGCCAAGCCCAGGCCTCAGGATCCCCTGACTTGCTGTAAAGCATTAATTTTAAATAAAGGAATTGAAAGAAAGAAAAAGTAAAATGACTGCAATTTCTGTTAGTCTCCCTTTTAAGTTGTAGTTATGATGTGCTTTTATGCATCTCGTGTCTAAAGCCATTTCTCAGCCATTTGTAACCCCTGAGTGGATTAGTCACTTGCTGTTTGTTTTATTTCTTTTTTCCTATAAAATACAATTAGAACAGAAAAATAAAAACACACACAGAATGTGTCATGTTCATTTGCACCGTATTCACCTACATTGCACAGGCTGCCCCCGGCCTCTGAACCTGCGATCAAGGGTTTAAAAGCGAAGGTGTCAGATTTCCCCCCACCCTTTAACACCACGTAAAACTGTACTTATGACATTCACTGTACACTGTGCTAGTGAGGCTCCACAAGATAAATCATGGGGGTTGTGTTTTTAGGCACGTGAAATTCCTGGCATAGATGCAGCATCACATTAGCAGGGTTAACATTACATGCTAACTTTGTTAATAGGACTTCTTCTCATGGTGTGGAAGCTGGCATACACATTAGCACGTGTCAATCAGATACCAGACACTCAATCCCCTAAAGCATAGATTTGCTCTTTTGTGGATCTCCAGCAGATCTAAATGTCACAAATATTCCTGATTGCTATTAAACATTTTTTTTACTCCTACACGTCTAGTTGTGTAAGGTATTCAGATATTGCTTTACTGTCATAGTTATAGACACCCTTAGCCTATGTAACACTTCATGGAAGGGAAGGCTGATTACATTGAGGACGTTTGTATTCAAAGATGTAATCTTTTATACAGTGCAGGGTGTTTTCTTGAAAAGGACTTTTTTGTGCATCTATTGGTCTAAATACTTGCTTTTCTCATAGAAGAACTATGCTAAGGCATCCTTGCATTGTGTTCTTTCCCTTGGAAAGCCTGTGAATTGAAAACTGGGTGTTACCATTCCCCTGTTAACGTGGCAAAATCTTTCATTGTCCTTGTTAAAAACACCAGAATGGTTTGATCTAATAGGACATGTTAAAAGGCCACGGTCAGCTGACATGTACAATGTTGACTGATCATGGTCCTTCAACATTTCATTTGGGCAGCCCCTCCCACTGCTTCCCGATCCTCCCCATATTGAATGAGGGGGAAACGAACGCTGAACTGACAGGTCATCGCTCTCTTCCCCCTCAATATGAAACTGTGTAATAGCCCTTAAGGCTTATATCAAATTAGCCAGATGTTTGTGTGAAGGTGGCCATTAAGGGGTTATTACTTTGGTAAAAACCTTGTAATCCTTAAAATAGCCTTGTAACTGCTTCTAGAAGCAGAGAAATGCTGGCAGCACGCCGACGAGTAAAGCACCATGAACCTACATCGTAGCCATAACACAGACACAAGAATGAGACTGTAATATAAACAATATATATAAATATATAGTAAACAACACGTTGTGCCAGCCTGACTGCACAGGACGGGATACTACAGACCATCTATGAGTGCGACATGTATGTGTCTTGTGACTTGAAACCCCACCTGTATTAAAAGTTATATATATTTCATGTGAAACAAAAATAAGCGTGAGTGCGCACTCCTAACTCAAGGTGAGAGAGGAGGTTATACCGTCTTTTTGCCTGGTGTCATGTGCTTGTCGCTAGCGCTCCGCTTACTCAATTTGGACAGGGATAGTCACTTGGGAATAAGGGAGTTGTAAAGCAAATCTCACCTTATCATTTGTAGACCACAGTTGAGTGATTCAGGTGCTCAAAACAAAGTAGGTGTTTCTTCTAGATTTTCAAAGTACAGTGGTACCTTGTTTTTAGAGTAACTTGGATTGAGAGCGTTTTGCAGAGCTCACACTTTTTCAAAATTGTAACTTGGTTTAAGAGCTCCCTATACTGGGTGGGGGGGGCATGGTCTGCATAGTGTGGTTTACAGCACTGTACTATGACCTAGAAAGTCTCCCTCACCTTCCAAATCATAGCAGATCCACTTCAGACTGGGGCTTGCATCAGGGGACAGGACTGTGGAGGTAATCTCACCATAGCTGTAACCCCTCTCTCCGCTGACAGAGAGTGCTGCATTTATGTGACCACATCTGCCCTGCTCATTCCTTCATGCTTCCTGCAGTCTCTGTCAGCCCTTGTGTTTCCCATCCTCCCCATTCCTGCTATAATGTGCCTGCACTTACACTCAGCTATGCACACTGCTGCTATAATGTCTGCACTCTGTCAGTCATTCACACTGCTATAGAAAAGTTTCTGTCACTGTCCTCCTGCACCATTCTGTAATTCTCACTTCCTGATTGGTCCATGTTGAACACACACCCCTTCCCCATTGCTGTCATGGGACCACACAGACCTCTGACAGCAGCCCTGCTTCTCTATTGTAGCCTAATGTACTACGCTACTGCATTATGGGGATCTGCAGTATACTGCTGCTGTTTTTTCATTCTTATGCGCTTACTATACATTATACACCACATGCTGATTGCTATACTCTACAGTAACTTATAATATGACATCTTCAGCTGTTTCTCAATGTTTGTTTCTTTTGTTTTACATGTTATTGATGTTAATGATAAAAATATCATTATTTTTGGGGTGTGTAACCAATTGTCTGCATTCCAATTATTTCTTATGGGAAAATGTGCTTTGGTTTAAGAATGATTTGGATTACAAGCACGGCCCCGGAACAAATTATGCTCCTAAAGGAGAAGTCCGGTAAAAAATTTTATTACAGTATCATATTGACCCCCAAAAGTTATACAAATCACCAATATACACTTATTACAGGAAATGCTTATAAAGTGCTTTTTCCCTGCACTTACTACTGCATCAAGGCTTCACTTCCTGGATAACATGGTGATGTCACGACCCGACTCCAAGAGCTCTGTGGGCTGTGGCTGTTGTAGAGAATGATGGCAGGGGTATACTGAGGGATACAGGGCACTGAAGGGACACTGAGCATCACCCTTCCATCATCCTCTCCAGCAGCCACAGCCCGAACATCTCTGGGATGTCTGGCGTGACATCACTATTTTATCCAGGAAGTGAAGCCTTGATGCAGTAGTAAGTGCAGGGAAAAAGCACTTTATAAGCATTTCTCATAATAAGTGTATCTTGGTGATTTGTATAACTTTTGGGAGTTAATACATTGCTTTAAAAAAAATTTAGACAGACTTTAACTGTACGTCCTCGCGCGGGTGGGGCGTTCGGAGCGGGGCCGCGCGGCGACCCCGCTCTGAACCGCAGCGGTCCCGGGTGCCGCATGTAGCCCGGGACTGCAGCTATTAGCGGGCACGGTCCGATCGCCGTGCCCGCTAATTAAGTCTTCAGATGCTGACAGCTGCATCTGTAGACTTCAGAGCAGCTTATCCCTGGTGTCTAGTGGGGAGATCGTCACGGAGGAGCGATCTCCGTGACTGGTGCCAGCCATGGTCTCCGCCAAAATGGCGCTGATCCCGACTCTGCATTCGGTTGCTTCCGGCTGCAGCAGCTGGAAGCAAATGAGTGCCGGTCTCATCGATCTATGCTGCATATCTATGCAGCATAGATCTGAATGAGAGATCAGTGCACTTATACTAGAAGTCCCCCAGGGGGGCTTCTAGTATAAGTGTAAAAGTAAAAAATAAAGTTTCATTATTAATAAAAAAAAGCCCCCTCCCCTAATAAAAGTCAGAATCACCCCCCTTTTCCCATTTTATAAATAAAAATAAATAAATAAATAAACATGTTTGATATTGCCGCGTGCGTAATCGCCCAAAATATTAATTTATCACATTCCTGCTCTCATACGATAAATGGCGTAAGCGCAAAAAATTCCCAAAGTGCAAAATTGGCGCAATTTTGGTCACATCAAATCCAGATAAATTGTAATAAAAAGCGATCAAAAAGTCGCATATGCGCAATCAAGGTACCGATAGAAAGAACACATCATGGCGCAAAAAATGACACCTCATACAGCCCCATATACCAAAGGATAAAAGCGCTATAAGCCTGGGAATGGAGCGATTTTAAGGAACATATATTTGTTAACAATGGTTTGAATTTTTTACAGGCCATCAGATACAATAAAAGTTATACATGTTACATATCGTTGTAATCGTAACGACTTGAGGAACATACCTAACATGTCAGTTTTTCCATAGGACACACGGCGTAAAAACGAAGCCCCCCCAAAGATAAAGAATTGTGTTGTTTTTTTTTCAATTTCACTGCGCATATAATTTATTCCTGATTTCACAAGCATATTTTATGCAAAAATTCAGCCTGTCATTACAAAGTACAATTAGTGACGCAAAAAATAAGGGCTCATGTGGGTCTGTAGGTGTAAAAATGCAACTGTTATGGCCTTTTAAACACAAGGAGGAAAAAAACGAAAATTAGCCTGGTCCTGAAGGGGTTAATACAAGGCACCACTGTATTCATGTTTAGTGCAAATGGCAGGTTATGCAGTATTAGAAAAACCAAAGCTAACCCCTGTCCTCAGGTTGTGTATGGTAATTCAGCTCCATTCACTTAACCTCTTAAGGACATATGACGTACCCCTACGTCATATGTCCTCACTTGCACTTCAAAGCGGGGCCGCGCGGCGGCCCCGCTTTGAAGTGCCGCGATCCCGGGTGCCGCGTGTAGCCCGGGACCGCCGCTATTAGTGGGCACGGTCTGATCGCCGTGCCCGCTAATTAGCTAATCGGAGGCAGCTGTCAAAGTTGACAGCTGCCTCCGATTACCGGAGTCAACGTTTCCCTGGGGTCTAGTGGGGGAGATCGCTCCTCCGGGACCTTGTCCCGGAGGAGTGATCTCCGTTACTGATGCCGGCCGGGGACGCGTCCAAGATGGCGCCGTCCTCGGCTCGGCACTCGTTCGTTTTCGGCTGCAGCAGCCGAAAGCAAACGAGTGCCGATCTCATGGATCTCTGCAGCATATCTATGCTGCAGAGATCTCAATGAGAGATCCAAGTGTATATACTAGAAGTCCTCCAGGGGGGCTTCTAGTATATGTGTAAAAAAAAAAAAAAAAGTGTTGTTTATAGTAAAAAGCCCCCTCCCCTAATAAAAGTCTGAATCACCCCCCTTTTCCCAGGTTTTAAATAAAAGTAAACAAATAAATAAATAAATAATCATGTTTGCTATCGCCGCGTGCGTAATCGCCCAAACTATTAATTAATCACATTCCTGATCTCGTACGGTAAACGGCGTCAGCGCAAAAAAATCCCAAAGTGCAAAATTGCGCATTTTTGGTCGCATCAAATCCAGAAAAAATTTAATAAAAAGCGATCAAAAAGACGTATATGGGCAATCAAGGTACCGATAGAAAGATCACATCATGGCACAAAAAATGACACCTCGCACAGCCCCATAGACCAAAGGATAAAAGCGCTATAAGCCTGGGAATGGAGCTATTTTAAGGAACGTATATTGGTTAACAACGGTTTGAATTTTTTACAGGCCATCAGATACAATATAAGTTATACATGTTACATATCGTTTTAATCGTAACGACTTGAGGAACATGCATAACAAGTCAGTTTTACCCCAGGGAGAATGGCGTAAAAACACATTTCCCCCAAATAAAAGAAATGCTTTTTTACTTAACTTTAATTACATAAATTAATAACTTTCTCACACCAGTTGATTTGAAAGAAATATTTTTTTGCTGGACAACCCCTTTAAGTAGAACCTAGCTGCAAAAGCACACCCAAACTGAGGAGAAGAGTGGCCTTGTTTTTCTAGGCCTGGATAACCCCTTTTAGGTGGAAAAGAGTCATCTACTCTTCTCTCGCCATGCAGTAATTTCAAAGATTTATTAATACCTACTAAATGTATTGAAGAGCATGACAATCTTTTATGGTAGGATGTAAGGGGCAATAATATCTTGTGTAGTAGTACAACGAAGACACTATGGAAGACCATACCTTTTAAACCACTATTACTCGGAGCCACAGTTTTCTGGTTAGGTGCAGAAGGTGCACCACTTATAACAGTCCGTGCTCCAAATTTGAAAAATTATGGGTGCAGCACAGAAACTCAACTGTGCTACATGTTTAATGTTACTGAAAGAATTTTGCTTTTTCATCTGTAATATACTGTTTGTCTTATTGTATTTTACCTTCTTTGATATCAGGAGATCCATGCACTGTGTCCTCGCAGCTCGAGCTAGAAGAAGCTTTCCGGCTGTATGAACTAAATAAAGATTCTGAGCTGCTAATTCATGGTGAGAAAAACACAATGTGTTGAGTCACATTAATCAATACAGTACACAGCTTTTCTTCTATGGTGGATTATTGAAAGTCATTATAGAAGACACACTTTGTTCAAAGTAAATGTCATTTAATTGTGGCACAAATTAAGTGGTGATAACGAAAGAAACATGATCTTTACGTGTGAGAGAGATGTAATGCGTTCAAGTACTGTAACCAAGGTCTTGTGTTTCTATACAGTCTTTCCCTGTGTACCTGAGAGGCCTGGAATGCCCTGCACCGGGGAGGATAGTAAGTACTTTTTTATTTTATGCAGATTTGAAAATTTGAAAAATAAGCCTAAAACACAGTGCACAGTATTTCCAAGAGAAAATATATAGTTCATGTCAGGCATAAAAACTGTCTATATTTCAAGAATTATTTCCTGTAGAATACATGTCTTTTTAAAAATACTACATGTGTTAACAGATTTTAAGTTTAGGGGTCATTCCCATCCCAGCATGTAACTGCTTGTACAACGCTCTGCTATCTCCATGGCTCTCATAGGTAATGAATTTGGTGGAAACATGCATGCGCATCACTCTATTCTGATGGGAGACTCCCCTTTTCTAGGAATCTGTGGAGGTGCCTACAGTTAAACCCCAACCCATCAGCTTGTTATTCTTTGCCCTTTAAGGCTTATTGGTTTACCAAATGTACTGCATCCAGATTCTTGTTTTTCTTTACAAGTTAATTGCTATGAAAAACATTAAGAAACTCCTAAAAGAATCTGGGCAAGGCTGTTAATAATTTCCAGTAAAGGTCAGGTATCAGGCAATGTTCATAGTATCCAAAGTGTTACTCACTTAGCCTGAGGCAGCCTAATTGACCTTGTCCCTGAGGTATGATTAAATGAAACCATGGTAAGGTAGTGAGTCATCTCCTCAGACAGTTTTGTTCAATGTCATTCTATGATTTTGGATTTACAAACAGTGTAGAGCCCATTTATTATAATTTTTTTGTGTGTTTTTTTTTTTCCTGCAAAGGGCATCATAAAACCACCTCCTCTACGGAAGAGTTACCCATCTGTAGTTGTTTTAGGGTTCTTGCCACTATTCAGTATAGTACAGAGTATTGTGCAGGTTGGTTAGCTCAGAAGTAGAGATGAGGGAACCTGGAGCATGCTCGAGTCCATCCGAACCCGATCATTCGGTATTTGATTAGCGGTGGCTGCTGAAGTTGGATAAAGCTCTAAGGTTGTCTGGAAAACATGGATACAGCCAATGACTATATCCATGTTTTCTACATAGCCTTAGGGCTTTATCCAACGTCAGCAGCCACCGCTAATCAAATGCCGAATGATCGGGTTCGGATGGACTCGAGCATGCTCAAGGTTCGCTTGTTTCTACTCAGAAGCCTTTCTTGAGGAACTATATATAGGAAACAAAAAAAAAAAACAGGCAAGAGGCGGCACCTCATGTGATACTGCAGATGATCAGAGAAGGAGAGTAAAGATGTTTCCAGGCTTACCTTGTAGCCCCCTGGGCTTAATGCGTATTACCTTAGTTGATGGGGTATGCAAGCATCCAGGTGTTGTGTTGGCGCCCTGTGATAGGGTGTAAGGCTGGAAAAGCTAGTCTAGGAGTACAAGAACAGGGTGCTCCCCATAAGGGGCCTGTATGGCTAACCAAAAATAAACAAAAAAGGAAATGGCTGAAACAGCCGTACCCAAATTGTGACCAGCACTGCCTGACAGAAGGACCAGGAGTGGGCTAAGTAGGCTAAAAGTTGTTTATTAGGTAATGCACATATAACATCTGGTCATAAGTGCTAGGCTCTCTTCATTAGATAAGGTGCGTGATATAGGCAGTCACAGTACAGGTTTAAATACACAAAAGGGCGCCAGTCCAGTCCGCCAATGAAAAAAGTGTACACAATACAATTCAGAAAAACACATTCACAAAACATAACTGTATTTGATTATATTCAGGTAGCTAATTTGCTCAAATAACATAGAGAACATATTATTATTAAGAGTACAGGCAATGTTTAGACTGCCAGACTGGATCCCCATAGCGCCGTACTGCTCTGGGTCGGTAGTATATTACAATGAGGTTGCCGGGCTGCTGTCAAGCACGCTGATCAGGAGCGGCCAATGGCATGTGGAGGTGTGTCCACCCCTCGGCCAGTCAGATGAGCAGAATCACAAAGCTTCATTGGAGGGCGGGACTGTCGCCCTTTTGTTAATTTAAATCTGTACTGTGACTGCCTGTATAATGCACCTTATCTGATGAAGAGAGCCTAGCACTCTTGACCTGATGTTATATGTGCATTACCTGATAAACAACTTTTAGCCGCCTTTTGCTCTACTCCAGGTCCTTCTTCTGTAAGGCAGCGCTGGTCGCAATTTGGGTACGGCTGTTTCAGCCATTTTCTTTTTTTGTTTATCTTTCTTGTGAAACTGAGAGTTTCTACTTGAGGAGAGTACCAAAATGGTATGTGGAGTCTTAAAAGCAAGTAAAAGCACTTGGCTTCTAGTGTCGCCTATTGGAGGTAACGTCAGCGTAAATCTGATGTCATGCTTTGCATATTTAGGCTATGTTCACACTGCGTATATTTCAGTCAGTATTGTGGTCCTCACATTGCAACCAAAACCAGGAGTGGATTAAAAACACAGAAAGGATCTGTTCACACAATGGTGAAATTGAGTGGATGGCTGCCATATAACAGTAAATAACTGCCATTATTTCAATACAACAGCCGTTATTTGCCATTATATGGCGGCCATCCACTCAATTTCAACATTGTGTGAACAGATCCTTTCTTTGTTTTTAATCCACTCCTGGTTTTGGTTGCAATATGAGGACGACAATACTGTCTGAAATATACGTAGTGTGAACATAGCCTTAAACATGTTGGGACCCTAACACAGCCCCATGTGAGGCAGTAAACAAGTGGCACAGCAACGGTTCCATTCATTTGCTATAGTGTAGTCAGATAGTGGCTACATTCAGGCCACTTCCCACAAGGATGTGTTTATGTTGCTAGACTGTGTATGGGGGTCTGCTGTTTGCGAGTCCAGCAAAATAAGCATGTACATGAAATAAATATCCTGAACATACATAGTTTGTCAATTTTGGTTCCTGTCCCCGTTAGGGCTCAAAAACTAAATTTACCTATCTGTACATGCAGTGACATCATCCGTAATTACTCGGCATCCTATATGATCTGTAGGGAAAGAAAAGTTAGTGTCCTATTAATTTCGGTGTCACTAACTTTTTTTTTCTTTGTTTTAGAGTCCATCTATCGACGTGGAGCAAGACGGTGGCGAAAACTATATTGTGCAAATGGCCATACATTCCAAGCTAAGAGATTTAACAGAGTTTGTATTTTTAAGTATTTTAAAATTACTTTGTTTTCATAAATTAAGTAAGCTTAGTTGGGGGAAAGGTCAGACGCAACACAAGAAAATTTACTGAAAAATTACTTTACTGAAAGAGTAGTAGATGCTTGGAACAAACTTCCAGCAGATGTAGTAGGTAAAGCTACAATAACTAAATTCAAACATGCCTGGGATAAACCTATATCTATCCTAAGATAATAAGAAAATAAATTCTAAAAGGGAAGACTAGATGGACCCAGTGATCTTTTATTTCCTGCCTACAATCTTCTATGTTTCTATAAATTAAAGTGGTTGTTAGGCCAGGACCCTTGTAAGAGGGTGTATTGGGGAAAAAAGGAATTACCTTCCTGGCTCCTGTGCTATACTGTGTGGTACTATGCCACTCCAGTCCCCGTTGTGCGCCGCCTTCTGGGTTTGGTGACGTAGCAGGCTCGCTTAGCCAGTCAGTGGCTGTAGTTGTGGTTCCCAGAAGTAAATGCACAGTGGGGACTGGAGTGGCATAGTACCACTGAAAGCTAGGGAGGTAAGTATATCTTATTTTTAATTCATCCCCTCTCGAGGCATACAACTTAACCGTTTTTAAAGGTGTCTTTTTTTTCCTTTTATTGTGTTATGATTGCATCTACGTGGCTGTCTATGTAATTGTTGTATTACTGCTATACATTTCACAATTGGTCATTAGCATCTTAAAGTGTACCAGTCGTTACAAAATTTTTTTGACATGTCATAGAGACATTTCAAAAGTTCTCAGACCCGTACAGATCAGACTTATAGCACACTCCTATGGAGCCTGACTTTCTTTAAACTCCAAGAGGGGAGAGGACACACTGCAGCAGCGGTCCTCCCGTCTCTTTCTGCCGATCGGTACCGCTCTGAGCACTCAGACTCGAACCGATCGAGACTTTTGACATGTTTCTGTGGCATGTCAAAAGTTTTCTTATAATGGAAGGTACAAAGTTTATGAACCTATCCTTTTTGGAATACATGAAGCTTGTTTTGTAGTAATGCAGAAAAAGATGGATGAATTATCGATAGCAACTGATTACATTTTGTCTGTTTTCTAGTATGGCTTGGATAGTGAAAACTTTAATATGATTGATCAGCTACTCCACTTTTTGTCTGCTACACTTTAATATGAGGCCCTATATTTGGCATAATTTTACGTTGTCACAGTATACAAACAAGCTATAGTTTCTAGGGTTTATTGTGTCACCATTGCCTGATAATGCTATGGGATGCTTGTATCAGTTCTTTATTGAGTAGATATGAATACCTGACAATCTGCTATGAATGATGGGTGTTATGAATGTGTGTTTTTGACATGTGTTTCCCTGTTTGCAGCGAGCACACTGTGCCATCTGCACTGACCGAATATGGGGACTAGGAAGGCAAGGATACAAGTGTATCAACTGTAAGCTGCTGGTCCATAAGAAATGCCACAAACTTGTTAGCATTGAGTGTGGACGACACACGATAGCTGTAAGTAACAGTGCTTTCCCTGTGAATTGATATGGTTTTTCCCTTAAACTTTGCTGTGAATCACTAGTTTACCTGTAGAATATTGTGTAGATGTGCACATCTATAATAGATGTTTTGTTTATATTCTTATTATAGGAACCAATTATACCTATGGAAATGCCAAGCATGAATCCACAAGTTGAGCCAGGTATGAAACATAGCACTGTAACAAAAATGCTCACTTGTTTGCTAACATGTTTGCATGGTAAATCAAAATAGACATGTTTTTTTTCACCATAGAGTGGTCTGTGTACTTTAAATATATATATTTTTTAAAGGGAATTTGTCAGCTCTTTATCATGCTCAGAGCTGCAGATATGGGCATATAGCTGATATATAACTGAGATATAAAACAAATAATAGCTTTCTTTTAGCTATTGGCTGTTTGCAGTGTAATAGCATCATGTGTTTCTTTCATTATAGAGGCCACACTGAGCTGCAGCATGCATGCCTTCTTTCTCCTCCACCTCTCCCTGCTAGGCTTCCAGAACTGAGCCCTGTATGTCAGTCACTGAAAGCAGGGAGGGAGGAGGTGTGCTGCTGCAGCTTGGCGCCTATTGGGTGACACTTCATAGAAAACAACAGTCTTATAACTTAAAAAAATGGCCATCACAGCACATATAGGTATGGTGAACTTTATTTTCACATGACCCATCTGCCAGTGTCTGCAGCTCTGTCCATTGGAGCTGACAGGTTTACTTTATCCAACCAACAACCTTTTTAGTATAATGCATCATGTATTTATAAAAATAATACCTAGTGACTTACAGATGGTAAACTGGTGCAGGTGAATTCATTCAGCCTTTGTCAGTTCTGGAATTCATCTTGGCTCTGTGTGTACTTTTCTGTTACAACGTAAAACTGGAGAACTGGGGGGAAAAAAAGCTAAGCTCGAGGGTGCTTTAGTCCAAATTATAACAAAACTCATCCATAATAGCCAGCATGAGCTGGGTATAAAATGACCAATATGCATAAATTACTTACTGTCTGACAGATGTTGGAAGCTGGAAACTGCTATGGCAGCTGCAGTGTTACAAATTTCATCTCACTATGTTTACGTAGCTGAGCTTACTAAAGCCCCGTGGGAAAATAGTGCTGTCACTAAGTATCCTAATATTACCATACAGTGGACATATGTTTCATACACTTCAAGAACATTCCCAAAATGAAGAGCAGTAACTAAGAAAACTCCTTGTTTTTTTGCAGAATCTACTTATAGGCATAGGAGTCAGAATAACATAGACCAGGATGGTGAAGAGAAAGAGGTATGTAGATTTTAAAGCCTTCCCTATTGTATGATATAGCTAACTTGGACTGCTTTTATACTTTTTACTGTGTTTTATGTTCGGTAGTTCTTGCACTTAGACATTGTTGGTCATTTATGTGGGAGTATGACATCCCTCAAGAAGAAAACAAGAGAAATAGACCATAATA
This sequence comes from Dendropsophus ebraccatus, assembly GCF_027789765.1. Classification (NCBI taxonomy): domain Eukaryota; kingdom Metazoa; phylum Chordata; class Amphibia; order Anura; family Hylidae; genus Dendropsophus; species Dendropsophus ebraccatus. The sequence continues at coordinate 77,566,720 of NC_091459.1, read as the reverse complement.
GCAGGCTCTGTACTAGTAATTGCATGTTCGCCGCTGCACTGCAAGAAGAAAAATGCATTGCTTGTACAGGACAACAGTGACCTGTAATACCTACTGTCGTATATCTGTTCCTTTTATTATCCAGGGCACTTTAAATTGGATGTATTTCTTGGAACCTGGTAATATGGTTCCCTCAGAAAAACTTACTAGGCTTTGTATCATTGTCCTTTCCAATTTCTGATGTGTTTATTTTTTGATAAGGTAACCATAAGGTCTCTATGTATGGTGCCCAGGCCCAAACCAAGGTGCAGGAGGTCATTGCCTGTACATTGATTTCTGTGCTTTCATTTCTACATCAGCATCATACTATAGTGCTGTAAAAACACAGCTGGAGATTTCTTATTCTTTTTTTTATTTGTTTTAAGAATTGAAAAAAAAGGTTTGTTTTCCAATCATATTATAGTTATTTTGTCTAAAGCAGATTGACAATAAAGCAGTGTCCTTGATGTGTTGTCTTTGGCAACTCTTCTACTCTGTCTTTACCTTTTTATAAATTGTTCCCATGGCTCTTTGCATTGACATAAAGCAAACAGACTTGAGTAGTATAACATTTACATTAATTTAGTTGAACTTGTTTTAGTTAGGTTGGTTGACTGATGAAGGGATATTATGGTATTAAAAAGCAATAAAAAACTCTTATATTGCTAAGACCTTTGAAAAAAAAACTATCCTTGCTTACCCCTGGCCCCCCACAGGCCCAGCTACAGCTCCCATTCATCTCCTTTCAGTCCCCTGCCTGCCTCCAACATGAGCTTGGAGCAGAATGTGCCTGCCATTGGTCCTGTTATTGCCAGTTATTGGTCAGCCAACAATGGGCTGAGTTAGCAGGCCATGCTGCAAGCTCTCATCTTGGAGGTATTAAGAAGGTTCGTACATGCCATTATCATCTCCCATCTGAATTATCTCTGCATCCTCTTATTGTGGTCTTATTGCGGTATACTGTACCTTGCCTTTCCTCCACTCCTGCCTTATTTCTGCTGCCCAACTAATGAATCTCTCTCCCTTTATCCCTCTGCCAAACCCTTTACTGGCTACCCATTGCCTGGCACATTCAGTTTAAGTCATTAACAGTTACATACAAGGCCATCCATACATCTCTGACCTGATCTCCCAGCACTTCCCCTCATGCAATCTCTAATCCACACAAGACCCCTGTCTGTGCTTTTCCCTTGTCCACTCCTCATACAACCATCTTTAGGATTTCTCTAAGCTTTCCCCATACTCTGGAACTCACTAACTTAGAACCCATTTCAATAACCTATCTGCTATTGCTCTGCTTCTGCAGCTTCTCTTACCTACTGACTCAGTTGTCTGCCCCCATACATTGTCACTTGTCTGCCCCCATACATTGTCACTTGTCTGACCCCATACTTTCTCTTGTCTGCCCCCATACATTGTCACTTGTCTGCCCCCATACATTGTCACTTGTCTGCCCCCATACATTGTCACTTGTCTGCCCCCATACATTGTCACTTGTCTGCCCCCATACATTGTCACTTGTCTGCCCCCATACATTGTCTCTTGTCTGCCCCCATACATTGTCACTTGTCTGCCCCCATACATTGTCACTTGTCTGCCCCCATACATTGTCACTTGTCTGCCCCCATACATTGTCACTTGTCTGACCCTATACATTGTCACTTGTCTGCCTCCATACATTGTCTCTTGTCTGCCCCCATACATTGTCACTTGTCTGACCCCATACTTTCTCTTGTCTGCCCCATACATTGTCACTTGTCTGCCCCCATACATTGTCACTTGTCTGCCCCCATACATTGTCTCTTGTCTGCCCCCATACATTGTCACTTGTCTGCCCCCATACATTGTCACTTGTCTGCCCCCATACATTGTCACTTGTCTGTCCCCATACATTGTCTCTTGTCTGCCCCCATACATTGTCACTTGTCTGCCCCCATACATTGTCACTTGTCTGCCCCCATACATTGTCTCTTGTCTGCCCCCATACATTGTCACTTGTCTGCCCCCATACATTGTCACTTGTCTGCCCCCATACATTGTCACTTGTCTGACCCCATACATTGTCACTTGTCTGACCCCATACATTGTCACTTGTCTGACCCCATACATTGTCACTTGTCTGACCCCATACATTGTCACTTGTCTGATGTGTCTCTTGTCTGCCCCCATACATTGTCTCTTGTCTGACCCCATACATTGTCACTTGTCTGACCCCATACATTGGCACTTGTCTGCCCCCATACATTGTCTCTTGTCTGCCCCATACATTGTCTCTTGTCTGCCCCCATACATTGTCACTTGTCTGACCCCATACATTGTCTCTTGTCTGACCCCATACATTGTCTCTTGTCTGACCCCATACATTGTCTCTTGTCTGACCCCATACATTGTCTCTTGTCTGCCCCCATACATTGTCTCTTGTCTGCCCCCATACATTGTCACTTGTCTGCCCCCATACATTGTCACTTGTCTGCCCCCATACATTGTCACTTGTCTGCCCCCATACATTGTCACTTGTCTGACCCTATACATTGTCACTTGTCTGCCTCCATACATTGTCTCTTGTCTGCCCCCATACATTGTCACTTGTCTGACCCCATACTTTCCCTTTTCTGCCCCATACATTGTCACTTGTCTGCCCCCATACATTGTCACTTGTCTGCCCCCATACATTGTCTCTTGTCTGCCCCCATACATTGTCACTTGTCTGCCCCCATACATTGTCACTTGTCTGCCCCCATACATTGTCACTTGTCTGCCCCCATACATTGTCTCTTGTCTGCCCCCATACATTGTCACTTGTCTGCCCCCATACATTGTCACTTGTCTGACCCCATACATTGTCACTTGTCTGACCCCATACATTGTCACTTGTCTGACCCCATACATTGTCACTTGTCTGATGTGTCTCTTGTCTGCCCCCATACATTGTCTCTTGTCTGACCCCATACATTGTCACTTGTCTGACCCCATACATTGGCACTTGTCTGCCCCCATACATTGTCTCTTGTCTGCCCCATACATTGTCTCTTGTCTGCCCCCATACATTGTCACTTGTCTGACCCCATACATTGTCTCTTGTCTGACCCCATACATTGTCTCTTGTCTGACCCCATACATTGTCTCTTGTCTGACCCCATACATTGTCTCTTGTCTGCCCCCATACATTGTCTCTTGTCTGCCCCCATACATTGTCTCTTGTCTGCCTCCATACATTGTCTCTTGTCTGCCCCCATACATTGTCACTTGTCTGACCCCATACTTTCTCTTGTCTGCCCCATACATTGTCACTTGTCTGCCCCCATACATTGTCACTTGTCTGCCCCCATACATTGTCTCTTGTCTGCCCCCATACATTGTCACTTGTCTGCCCCCATACATTGTCACTTGTCTGCCCCCATACATTGTCACTTGTCTGCCCCCATACATTGTCTCTTGTCTGCCCCCATACATTGTCACTTGTCTGCCCCCATACATTGTCACTTGTCTGCCCCCATACATTGTCACTTGTCTGCCCCCATACATTGTCACTTGTCTGACCCCATACATTGTCACTTGTCTGACCCCATACATTGTCACTTGTCTGATGTGTCTCTTGTCTGCCCCCATACATTGTCTCTTGTCTGACCCCATACATTGTCACTTGTCTGACCCCATACATTGGCACTTGTCTGCCCCCATACATTGTCTCTTGTCTGCCCCATACATTGTCTCTTGTCTGCCCCCATACATTGTCACTTGTCTGACCCCATACATTGTCTCTTGTCTGACCCCATACATTGTCTCTTGTCTGACCCCATACATTGTCTCTTGTCTGACCCCATACATCGTCTCTTGTCTGCCCCCATACATTGTCTCTTGTCTGCCCCCATACATTGTCTCTTGTCTGCCTCCATACATTGTCTCTTGTCTGCCCCCATACATTGTCACTTGTCTGACCCCATACTTTCTCTTGTCTGCCCCATACATTGTCACTTGTCTGCCCCCATACATTGTCACTTGTCTGCCCCCATACATTGTCTCTTGTCTGCCCCCATACATTGTCACTTGTCTGCCCCCATACATTGTCACTTGTCTGCCCCCATACATTGTCACTTGTCTGCCCCCATACATTGTCTCTTGTCTGCCCCCATACATTGTCTCTTGTCTGCCCCCATACATTGTCACTTGTCTGCCCCCATACATTGTCACTTGTCTGCCCCCATACATTGTCACTTGTCTGCCCCCATACATTGTCACTTGTCTGCCCCCATACATTGTCACTTGTCTGCCCCCATACATTGTCACTTGTCTGACCCCATACATTGTGGATTGTACTTGTTTTTTGTTCAAAGTAATTTAACCCCTTATCATATATACAGTGTCCTGGAATTGAGGGCGCCCTAAAAATAAATAAATTATTGTTGTTGTTTTTTAATTTTATATATGGAGCTGGTGTTGTCAATCCTTTTTGGTATTGTGTTTGTAGTGGACCCAGATTTATGAAGGGATATACACCAAACCATAGTGAAGGAAGGCAGTCCAGTAGGTCATCTTACACATTAGACTATACATAAGTTTTAGGACTCAGAAATTCTGTTGTAACCCACTTTTCTAGGATGTGCTCACGCTGTGAAGAAGCCTGGTTTTGATAGTAATACATTGAATGCTGCTGATTGAGCATATATACTTTGGTCATGTTTCTGCTTTTTGGATTCCTTTGCTTTCTATTCTTATAATAATAGATTCTATAAGCTTAGTTGCATTTGTCCTTTCATGAAAGCTGCTGTTTCTGAATTATCCTTTTCTTCTTTAGCAGTCTGAATAGCAACAAATGGGGCTGTAACATGAAATAGCAGCTTTAATCAGATCCCCTTTGAACTTTTTTTGTAACAGGCAAGGAACAGCAGGGACAGTGATAAGCCCCCCTCCAGCCTAGGATTACAAGATTTTGACCTGCTCAGAGTCATTGGAAGAGGAAGCTATGCAAAGGTCCTGCTGGTGCGGTTAAAGAAGACAGAGCGCATCTATGCAATGAAAGTGGTTAAAAAAGAACTAGTTAATGATGATGAGGTAGGCATTATAAAGTCTGTGGAAATTCTATAAAGTCTCTGCTCTTTTATATGTTTTCCTTGTTAACTTATCTCCCCTTGTTCCTGCCTATCTCATCAGTAGTTTGACTGTTCTTTACCTGATTTACCTGTATTTTACAGTTTATATTGGAGGCCTTAAAGGGGTTGTCCAGTTTATTGTACTTAACAAGCAAACCTACTTTTTGAGATACTGTCTGCACTGACATTTGGGACCATAGTTATGTAATTCTGTGCACCAGCTATATAACACTCTACAGCTGAGGTTACGGTGGAACTAAATGCCAGTGATGCTGGCCAATTTCACAGCAATTTCCATACTGCTTGTAGACCCCTATAGGAAACCTAAGGGCCCTATAACATGGATCAATAAATGGCAGAATCGGCCCGATTCAGCTGATTATCACTTCATGTAATAGAGACAAAGATCAGCTAATCATTGGTTTAAGTTTGTACCTAAAATCATTTGGCGCCAACCGCGCATTGCTACGTGTAATAGTAATGTGCGGCTGACGATTGCCGTTAGAGGTCTTCTCTTTTGTGCTCTGCAGCTTCCTGGTCCCGGCAGCTGCAACATGTGAGCGGCTGGTCAGCTGACAGGCTGCTCAGCCAACCACAGACCACAGTGGTCCCACTGCTGCCGCCGGGACAGAAGAGAAGTCTGGTAGCAGGGAGAGGTAAGGTATCAGGTGTTTCGGCAAGGGCTGCATGGACATCTAACGATGTCCATGCAGCCCTTACTGCGCGATCATTGGGCCGTATAGCAGATCGACGCAGTTTACTAAAACGATCGGGCCGTTGACGGTAGTACCTTTTACACATAGTACCCGTACACAGAGGCACATGATGCCTTTTAATATGCTCCGTTTTTATACTTAAGCTGTTTATCAATATACAATAAGGCTGTTGGATGGACTGGGGGGCAATACTAACCTGCTGAAGGGTTACCTTTAATTATAGGGAGTTGCCAAAAAAAGGAACAGGCAAATGGGAAAGAAAATGCTTCCAGTCAATGTCTACTCTTTCCATTGAAAAAATGTGTAGTTATCAGCTTAACAAGCATTCAAATGGTGGCAATGTATGGCCTTCTTCAGTCATCTCAATATTTTAATCTTTAAAGGGGTATTTCGCTCAAACATATCTTTTGATATGTTGCTGCCCCTGGTGAGACAAACAATTCATCCCATACATGTTGTTTATTTTGTCTCATTCCCCCAGTTCTGTGTGGGGGCTTTTCTCCCCGTCTCCCCCCCCCTCCTCCCTCCCTTCTGAGACAGCTGATGTAAACAAGTCCCTGACTCGCTTTCTGCAACTGTAGCTTCTTTGTAATGCTGGGAGGGTTATTTTGAGGTGAAGTTGCTAATACACTCACTGTGATTAACCCTCCCAGCAGTACAAAGAAGCTATAATGTTGCAGATAAAGCCAGTAAGGGACTTTTTTACATCAGCCTTCTCAGAAGGTAGAAGGAGGCTCTAACACAGATTTTTGTGTTTTCAGCAGAAAGCAGCAGCTGAGAACTGGGGGAAGGAGACTGAATAGATAATAACAAGTATGTAATGAATTGGTAGTCTCACAATGGGCAGCCACATATCAAAAGTTATGTTTGAGTGAAATACTCATTTAATATTTTTTTGCCCACATAAGCCACTATGAATGCTTTATTCATTGCCCACCCCAGAGTGCCGGTGCTAAATATGATGCAGCTTTATTTGTGTACAGGAGGGGATAAATGCAAATGATTGTGACCGCCTGGGTTAGCCTGCTCACAACATTTTAACTAGAGATCTTAGCCACAAACTATATTTAAACAAATGTGAAAATGTGAAAAAGTTTTGACAGTTCCCCATTGAAGGTTAAGTTTTGTAACCCCTTCTAAAGACGTGCGATACATGCTCTCATTTATGGTGCACACTTAAGGTATGTAACACGATGTATAGCTGAATGTTTTCACGTCTCTTACAGCGTGATGACACCTTTAAATTACATTGTTAGTGCACACTGCAAAACAGGTTCCTGTAGTCAAGGCAATACAACCTTTTCAGTGCCCTATTTCTTTCCAACCATTTGTGACTGGTGCCTGCCAACCTGCCAGCCATCGGGAACAGTAAACATTAATACAATGAACTCAATCGCATTATAGTTTGATTCCTTTAAGAAGCCGGATTTTGGCTTGTCAGAAGGTTTGATTGTTTGGTGTTTTTGTCCCAGCATAAAAAGCAGGATTTTACATAATATTTCATCACCCTTTTTTTCCGTGTGTCTAGGATATTGATTGGGTTCAGACAGAGAAGCATGTGTTTGAACAAGCCTCAAACCACCCTTTCCTTGTTGGACTACACTCTTGTTTCCAGACTGAAAGCAGGTAATACTTAATGCTTTGTATTGACCCCAGTTTTCTTTTAACCTCCGATAATTTACTGAATAAATATAGACCGCTGTTTGCCTCTTTTTGCTACTGTGTTGATCTATGGCTTAGGGATGATTTGCACTGTGTTCACATTTTCTGACTCTGCGAGGGCAGGAGCCAGGTAGTGTGGAAGCTTGTATACAGCTCTTTGGCATTAATGTTATTGGTTGGTTTCTAGCTGTATAAACTGAAACATGCTGGTTTGTGTTGTTGCTATCAAAAGGTATCGCACATGTGAGCAACACTAAAGGTCCCTATACACTTAATACTTTTTATGGCCATCAGTGTGTGGCGGCCATAGTAGTGTGTGGGGCTCTCCTGACAGACCACCGACAGATGATTATGATGGAGATAGGAGACAGGTGTACTGGAAAATCACTGCCCATCCCCTTTGTTCTCTAAAAGATTAGCCGCCACCTAAGCTGTCTGACTGCAGCCTACCCCCCCCCCCCCCATAGAGAACATATGAGCGATTGGCATTGCCGAAAGTCTGGAGAGATAACAGTTGGCCATCCATTATTAAACCATAAAGTCTCTTTTACACAGGCCAATTATCGGCAAGGTGCATTGCTACAAACACTCCTTTGGCTGATAATCGGCCTGTTTGAAAGTGTCAGCCAAGGAGCATCAAATGGCCCCACGACAGATACAGTGATTGCTTCAGTGGCCCGGATGCACGATTAGTCGTGCCTTTTGGAGGCACTACAAATGAGTGCCAATCTTGCTGCTTGTTTTTCTTGCGTCCTTGCACGTCCCCATATCGGGCCGCATAAATAGACCCCAAAGCAATTTTCATACACTGTCTTGTTTTGGCTGTTTGACAACCATCTTTCAGAATGCTCATTATTTTGAGGCCAAATAACGACTCCTATTCTATTACCATGGCAGTCATTATACAAATAATGGCCGTTATTTGGCCTCAAATTGTCATTCGTCCTAAAAGATGGCTGTCAAACGACCAAAAAAAGCTCATGTGTGAACATAGCCGTAGGGATCTTTTACATGGGTAGATAGCTGATTGATACGAGGGCCATTTGACTATGAACAAGTCATTAAGCGCATTAATCCTGCCCTTTAGAAGTGCCATGAAATGGCAGTGAACAGCCAGGTTGGTTCTACAGTATTCGGCTGATAACTTCCCTATGTAAAAGGCCCTTAAAATAAAATAAATAAATTATAAACATAGTTTTTACATTTACCATCCCTCCTGAGTCTGTCTCCGTTTGAATTTCCCGCTGTTTGCAGGTCCTTAAAGCTCCAGTTGGTGGCTTAATTTTTTCTTCCTGGTTTGGGCTTTCCCATGATGCACTTTCTCCTGTGATGTCTGACTCTGTAGAACTGTTAGCTAGTTACATCTTGCTCAGCCAATGAGAGTTGATCAACCTGAGTCATGTGACAAAGGAATGGCTGACTTAACAGGGTTTAGACCCGCCTCTATTTTGATGATGTCATTGTCACAAAATGGCTACCACAGAAAAGCGCCTGGGGTCAACAGTTAGGGCGGGTTCACACTACGGAATTCTCGCGGACAATGTCCACGGAATTCCGTCAGCTGTCCGCCCGCACGGGCACGCGCTTTTCCGCCGGCTCCATAGACCCCATTCTATGGGCCGGCGTATTCCGCGATCCGCTAAAAGTAGTGACATGACACTTCTTTCAACGTATAGCGGAATACGCCGGCCCATAGAATGGTGTCTATGGAGCCGGCGGAAAGGCGCCCAGATGTGCGGACGGACAGCTGACTGAATTCTGCGGACATTGTCCGCGACAATTCCGTAGTGTGAACCCGCCCTTATTAGGTAACAATGAGTTTACTTCACTTCCTGGTGGGGGGTTGAGGGGGGAAAAAATAGGGAAGGGGGGCAGACAGGTGATTAAAGCATATTACAAAGTTTATAACTTTGTAATGTTTTTCAATTACTGGGAAAAAGCTTTTTGCTGGAGTACCCCTTTAAGGCCTCATTCCTATATGGTTTCCCACATCCTGTCCACAGGATGGACATATTCAGTTTGCCTTGTCTTATTTCTTGGGGCTCAAGAGAAGGGAGAAGTATTTAAGGTTTTAAATATTTTATAATATAAATGTTTGTTGTCTGTCTGTAATAGAGCCACACAGATACAGGAATGAATATGACTATGAAGACTTAATTCTACATTACATTATAACTATTGCTTAGACACACCTTCACCTGGTGGTTGCCAGTCCTGAATCAGACCCCTTTAAAAGAATTTAAATCTATTCTGTGCACAAAGCCACTGGATTGTGTAATAAAGAGAATGATATTTGTTTAGCAGTGACTATATGTTGTTTAGATACAAACCATATATCTTATTTATTGGTGTGCTTTCTTTTGTTTTAGACTGTTTTTTGTTATTGAATATGTAAATGGAGGCGACCTGATGTTTCACATGCAGCGTCAGAGGAAGCTTCCAGAAGAACATGCAAGGTTTGTCTTCTTTATATAGTATGCTTTCTCAAACATTGAAGGAAAGTTAACGGTTACTATTGTAAGCCAAGGGTTACGCTTGGAGAAATCAAAGTAGCTGCTCCTTTAATGGGAATATGTCAGTAGTTTTAATTGTAGTCATTTGATTATAGGTGTATGTTGAAGAGAAGTAATGTTTGTATGTTTGTTTTTGTCTGGATTTTCCACACTATAGTTGCCAGTGTAAAAACTAAATTCACAGACAAACATTGTATTAAAATATGTTAAAAACAATAACAAGCTGATTTAAATAGCCTGACATTTTCTGCTGATTTTTTTAAGTTGTAAGAACAGGGTGTGTTGGTTATATGCAGGTTTTTCAAAGCTCCCTAATTCTCTAAGCGTAAACTTGACTACACAGTGTAAAGATTCACCAAGTTTATCAAACAGCCTGAGCCACCTTGATGAACATGTCCGTTTCTTAGGGCTGAATTATATCTGCAGGCTACTTATCTGATAGATCAGCGTTAGAGATGAGCAAACCGAGTTCGGGTTTGAGTCGATCCGAACCTGATCGTTGGGCATTTGATTAGCTGGGGCTGCTGAACTTGGATAAAGCTCTAAGGTTGTCTGGAAAACATGGATACAGCCAATGACTATATCCATGATTTCCACATAGCCTTAGGGCTTTATCCAACTTCAGCAGCCACCGCTAATCAAATGCCGAAAGTTCGGGTTCGGATGGACTCGAGCATGCTCCAGCTTCGCTCATCTCTAATCAGCGCTCATTTACACAGTTCATCCATTATGCTAGCAGGGCTACACAAACAATTGGCTGACTTTTGTGTCTATTACACAAAGAAATATTGGCCCCTTTGGCCTGTATAATAGGACCATTAAACTGTCTAATCCTAAAAAAATAAATCAGATGTCTACTAAAAGGCTCCTTCTCTAATGGCCAGGATAAGTGGAACCTCCAATCCCAGCCATTTAAAGGGGACCGCTCACCTCTCTGATGGGAGTGTGAACCAGGCACAACTCTCTGATGGTGTGCCTGGCAGTTTCTGGTGGGACTGCAGTTTAAAAAAAAAAAAAAAGAATCTCTAATCCTTTGCCCCGGTATCTAGGCATCAGGGCGGAGCCACAGTGTTATGTGGTCACGTTGCCACTGCCTACTCCCCAGTCACTTATGCTTGATTGGCAGCCTGAGTGCTGTGAACTAAGTGCAAAGGCCTGTGCCGAAACTGCATGGTGCTGCTGCTGAAACTGCATGCTGGTCCCATTTTATAGATGCTGGGACCAAGCATCAAAGGTGCTATTTTTCTGTAAATTGTTGCCCCATCGTAGACTGAGGGGCATTCTAGCATTTTTCTAGTGTATAATAGTTGCTTAAGCTTTGCTGCTCCTTTTCGTATGTGTGTGTGTGTGTATATATATATATATATATATATATATATATATATATATATATATATATATATATATATATATATATACATATATATATATACATATACACCAACAAAACACAACAATCACTGAACTCAGGGAGAACAGTGAAAAATTCCAATGGAGTACTCTTTTATGAGTCTCCATTGATTGTCCCATTGTCCCATACAAAATTTGAATATGCAAAAAAGGGGTCCGTGGAGCCTCAGTTACGAGTCTCAAAACACGGGAATAGCCAGATATCCCTCTCTGCAGAGAAGAAAGCCCATTGCCAAGGGGTGCCTCCTAGTGGGGAGAGCACCAAACCACCCTGATACGTAGTCCCTCAGGTCCTCACTCTGTTGCGAGCTTTGGGACCTAAATAGGGAAACACCAGGGTGGCCCCTTTAAGTCAAAGTCTAACTCTGTGGCGAGTATAACGACATAAGACAAGGGTTACCAAGGATAGGCATCCATCCACAGACTGCAGTTTCGGGGTATTTGCCTCTCGTCAGTGTGGAGCAGGATTCTGGCTACTGGGGCAATGATAAATAGACCAACAAAACACAACAATCACTGAACAGTGAAAAATTCCAATGGAGTACTCATTTACAAGTCTCCATTGATTGTCCCATACAAAATTTGAAAAAAAATAAAAATAAAATATATATATATATATATATATTCAAATATATTTCTAATATAGTGCACTTAATTTTTCTTCATAGCACCGTTCCCATGTACCCCCATAAACACATTTATAAGAACTCCATCTAGGACGCTGATCCGTACTAGGCTTCCATTTAGATCAATCAAAGGTATATGCATCTCTATCTCTCTCTATTATATATATATATATATATATATATAAAAAAGAGAGAGAGATGCATATACCTTTGATTGATCTAAATGGAAGCCTAGTACAGATCAGCGTCCTAGATGGAGTTCTTATAAATGTGTGTATGGGGGTACATGGGAATGGTGCTCTGTAGAAAAATTAAGTGCGCTATATTAGAAAACTGATCTAAATCAGTTATTAGTTGTAGTTACAGCTGAAAATAGCAAATGTTCACACTTTAGTGTTTCAGTTGATGGAGTGAGGCCGGTGTCTGATCCTTGCACATAGTTATCATTATGTGGTTCGATTGTCCTGCAGAGATACAAAAGGTTTTCTGAGGAACATGCTGTGCAGCAAATAAAAATGTCTTCATGGCTTATGAGCAGAATTGGTCCAATTCTACAGACTTTTCAGTATTTTTAGGGGGTAGTAGGTGGTTTAAGCATATTTTGCTGGTGAATTGCTGCCTTTACAGCAACTGTATGGAACAACGCCAACAAAATCCACCCGGCTGTTTTGCTCACATTCTTCTTGATGGTAATAGACTCGTGCTTTTCTCTTCTAGGTTTTACTCTGCAGAAATCAGTCTGGCATTAAACTACCTCCACGAGCGAGGAATTATTTATAGAGATTTAAAGCTGGACAACGTCTTATTGGATTCTGAAGGGCACATAAAACTTACTGACTATGGCATGTGCAAGGTGAGGAAAATGGTTTATGGTATTTGTCCACTGAAGCGCACTCTTTCTCTGTCCACAATCACGCCAGGCAAACAAAGCACTATATAAGCTATCAAATATTATAACTAATGTATGGAAAGTAGGCGGCGTCTCTGTTGGGAAAAAGATCTGGTTTATTTTATTTTTATTGTAACATAAAAAGAATCATATTGCTTCCATACAAGATATCAGATCACCCAGGTTTTTGCAATGAATAGTCCTGAAAGGTTTAGAATATGTCCCATGCTGAGCAAAGCAATGTCAGCCCAAAGTCATCCTATGCTACCCAGGGAATACCTTGTGTATCTTAAAGACAAGCTTATATTGCGAAAGCATGGGTGTTAAAAATGTCTTACAATGCTTTTTTTTTTTTACATGCTTTGTGGAACAACTGTACTTGTATGAATATATTATTTGAACTCTTATTATATTATAAGAGTTCCCTCTCCTCCTAGAGAACCCTCTTTAATATGAAAGTTGCTCATTCTCTCTGCAGTAAAGGCCCTTTTACAAAGGTCGATTATTCACAAGAAACGTCGCTAGAAACACTCATTTGACCGATAAACGGCCCATGTAAAAGTCTTAGCCATCAGGAGTGGAAAAACACCCACTCGTCGGCTGATCGCATTTTTTGTGCGAGTGGCAAAAATTATTATCAGTTGCAGATCTCTCTGTGTAAACGGGGTGTGTCCCCGATAGTAGTACACTGAAATGCCTGTACGAATAATGCTCAAAACCCACAAACAAAAGCATGCCAAATGTATCGGTGGCACATCCAAAATTGAATATTAGCCAAGTAAGTCAATTAGAGTATGACAAAAATAAATTTTATTGGTACAAAACGACAAATGGGACACACAGGTTAAAAACACTTAAAATGCACAACCAATCAAACATTGTGCCGTGTATGATAAACACGGCACAAAGACAAGCTGACATACAAAGGTATAGGGGATCCTCACTGGTGAAAGTGATATGAAACAGATTAGACACAAGTACAAAAATGATGCAAGGTAAGTAGAAAAAAGGCCAGAGCCAAAAAGATGTATATCACCAGACAAGAGGATCAGTGTCAGCGTCCACAGAACCCCACGCGTTCCGTCCCTGCTTGGGACTTTCTCAAGGGTCCCAAGCAGGGACAAGAAAGTCCCAAGCAGGGACTGAACGCGTGGGGTTCTGTGGACGCTGACACTGATCCTCTTGTTGATTCATGCCAATTCGGTTTGAGCACCCTAGGTAACTTTTGGTGTGCTATTTCATTGAATATATCATTTTGTGGGGTAGTGCCTTGTCCGTTCTTGTAGTTCCATGTACGAATAATGCAGCGATCGTTTGTGTGGTCCGGCCATGTGATTAATCTTCTAACGGCACTGTAAACAAGCACTGATCTCACTGATCAGCAGTCGCTTGTGTCCTTACACAGCCCCTTACTGGCCATTCTTATGATTGCTACATAGGTCAACCCTTTCTAACGGGACAGCCCCTTAAAGGGGTTATCCAGCGCTACAAAAACATGGCCACTTTCCCCCTACTGTTGTCTCCACATTGGGTGGGGTTTTGAAACTCAGTTCCATTGAAGGAAATAGAGCTTAATTGCAAACTGCACCTGAACTGGAGACAACAGTAGGGGGAAAAGTGGCCATGTTTTTGTAGCGCTGGATAACCCCTTTAAGTGAATATCACTGCTACTATTTTCATAAAGTAAAAATTACTAATCTTTGTCCCAGAACATTTGTTATTCTATATTGTGTTTGTGGGATGAACTCTCTGTATGATAACAGCTTGGGAGTCTTCCATCTTATATGTGTACACTTGAGTAAGTTAAAAGATTATTGATCCAGAAGCAGAAGTGATTGCATTTCATCAGCCAAGAATATTTTTCCCTAGTGTAACATAATTGCTTAGTGTAACAATGGGTTACTCTGTTGCTTTTCTTACTGTCAACTTTCTGGATCAATACAAATAAAAGTGAGTTGGATATTTATACATTTAGATGTCTATATGTTGGCATATATAGCTTATGCCATTGTATCACTTCCACTTTTATCATTTATTACTTTAATGGCACAGTTCACTATATGGATCGACAGAGTGGATGGGTAGTATCAACAGGAAAAGAAAAAAACATTCGTATGGGATACAGAGAGGTGTATCGAGTACCACTGGTTGTAAATGGGTATAAGATATTCTTGGGGTCCTATATATCAAATTATTAGTGTCTGCTACCTGTCCAAAAAAATATATATAGTTGCATTTTTTTTTCTAGATCATGTATTTAAGTGACACCCCCCCCCCCCCCCCCCCCCATCAGTTTCACTGGGTCACAATATTTGCTCTTTAAATGTTGTGTGTTATCTTTTTGCTTCTCCATAGTTATTTGCCTGTGACTGCAGATCTTATTCATGTAGCAGTCTATATGCCCCCACCCCCAACTCTTTTCTCCTGTGCTCCAGCTGTACATTGCTGCTTGTGCTTTATTTCTCCCTGACATCTCCCATGCTGTTCTCCTGTTATCACCGCCTTATCTGCTGTTCTGACCCTCACCCTCTCTCTGCTCCCTTTCTTGCTGAAGATACTTTACCACATTGATGCTATCTGCCGAAATTACATGAGGTTGTGCATATGTACAGTATATATGTGTGTGTGTGTGTATGTATATATAAATATATATATATATATATATATATATATATATATATATATATAATATATATACACAGTAGTAGCCTGCACTAAAACCAATTCCTTGTTTTCCGCTTCTTGAAGAAAAAAGAGAGGCAGAAAGAAGCAATGCTCAGCTGCCATTTCGTTCTATAGCTATATGTATCACAGTGCATTCTCTTATGTGTCCTGATTGAATGGTGCTGCTTCTCCTTCACTGTAGTTAGGACTGCACAATTAGGGTTCACATGGGACACCTGTACCCCCCCCCCCCCCCGGCTGAATTTAAACATAATTCACCTGTAATGTGCCTGCTGACACATAGCAGTTCACTATAGGAACTGTGTAGTGAGTGTATGGTTCCTTAAAAATCAAATACATTTTAGCATTTTTACACATAAGGCTGGGTTCACACTACGTTTTTGCAATCCATTTTTTGCAAGAAACTGATTAAAAACTGATGAAAAAAAACGGATGCAACTGTGTGCATCCGTTTTGATATGTTTTTTCATTGGCTTCCATTATAAAAAAAAAAAAAAAGGATCAAAACTTCTTTTTAGCAGACTCAAAACCGTGGTCAACCTCATTTTTGTGTATGTCAAAAAAGGGTCAGGTTTTTTTTTTGTTTTATTTTTTATAATGAAAGTCGATGGAAAAACAGATTAAAACGAATGCACACAGTTACATACCTTTTTTCCATCAGTTTTTCATCCATTTTTTGCAAAAAACGGATTGCAAAACGTAGTGTGAACCCAGCCTAACTCTGTTATTTGTTGTGCTACTAAAATAATTTTTGTACCCTTTGCACAGTATGTATACGTTTTAACTAGCTGTTGGCTGTACCATTGTTTGGCCAACAACTCTCTCCTGATCCCTTGGTACACATGAACATTCGGCCTAGCTGAGTGTTTGTGCATTCTGAGTGGAGAGAGGAGAGGTCGAGTCTATATATCGAGCCTATATATCCACAAACAGAAGGGTTGGGCACTTTAAATCCTACATGCTTAGTTCTTATCTTCCCTGACATCATCTACCAGGGCAGAGGCGGGACATTTGATGAATGATGGGTTCAGATATAGCAGAAGTGTTTGGCTCCCCTGTACAGAATAAATGTGGTGGCCGCTCACACGGTCCAAGAACTCCATTCAAATGGGGTCATTGCATCCCTGTTCTTGAGATCGATGAAGGTTCCAGTGGTTGGAACCCCAAATGATCAGCTGGTTATTCCCTATTCCATGGATAAAAGAGAACAATTTCAGATGGTAATAATAAGTCCTTTAAAGCTTGGTTCACATGTGGTAATTTGGACAGTGTTTGAAGCCAAGAGCAGGAGTGGCTCCAAAACAGAAAAGATTTCAATTTTCTCTGTTGTTTCCAAAATACTATGGGTGAACTCATAGGTATAATTTAAAAACTTAAATTTTTATAGTATTGACCAATGCTGGGCAAAATTAACCCAAACTTTATGTGGCCTATATGTTTGGGAAAGATTTGTGAAATGAGGATTTATTTTCCTATTCACCAATCTAGAGCTTGTGGCCTGGTCAATAACACCTCTTCACCTGGAAGGGTCAGTTGAATTGTTGTCTTTAGGCTTTACTGTAGTAACTTGATGGATTGCGCTGATTTCTGTATTATTTTATAGGAAGGTTTAAGGCCAGGAGACACCACTAGCACATTCTGTGGTACCCCAAATTACATTGCCCCTGAAATCCTGCGTGGAGAAGATTATGGTAAGAAAATAATTTATACTGCTCATTCCCACTTATGGTAAAGATTTTGGCTTTTTTGTTACGTGTATACAACAGTACATATAGTAGTAGGTATATAAATTTATAAAATCTACTGCTTGTCATAGCGCTTCCTATATTAAAGGGGTTGTCTGTGATGATCTATAACTGACAATATAAACATTGCTACTCATTGTGGGAATTATTCTTTAATGGAAGATTGTAAAGAAAAAAATGCATCTAACTTTTTCTTTCATTTGCTTATATGCTGTAGGTTTCAGTGTGGACTGGTGGGCACTAGGGGTTTTGATGTTTGAGATGATGGCCGGTCGGTCTCCCTTCGATATTGTAGGGAGTTCTGATAATCCAGACCAAAATACAGAGGATTTCCTTTTCCAAGGTATGAGTGTTGTACTGTTCTGTCATATTGAAATGGGTTGCAAGGTTGCTGTTCATTGGTCAAACCCGCTGCCATTCTAACGTACATGGGGTCCTGAACTGATTATAGGGGTCGTAATAAAAAAAATCACAGCTGACCCCTTCATTCAGAGAGAGATAAGCTGCAGCGAGAGCACATAGGAACACTTGGCTGTGACAAAAGTTCCTGTGTATGGGGAGGATGGGTGGCGGGTAGGAGATATAACTGACCACCGGAAATTTGTTCAGCTGTCAGTTATTGAAGATGTATGGGGGACCTTAAGTCACTTCTGACAGTGATAATTGGTGCCCCTAGTATATTCACTGAAACATTAGGTATAGTAATAAAGTGTTTTTTCTAGTGTCTTGACATAATTTACCTTTTTTTTCTCAGTTATTCTTGAGAAGCAAATTCGTATTCCCAGATCTTTGTCTGTGAAAGCTGCAAGTGTCTTAAAAAGCTTTCTGAATAAGGTGAGTCTCCACACATAAGATGATTGTTGTCCTTATAGATAAATTGTTTTGCTTTCTTCCTGTGTATAGGTTTGTGTTTTTTTTTACATCAGAACCTCAGGTATTGTCACCAGCCATGTAATGCATGGTGAAACTAAAGTGCTGGGTTTAGCCAATATTAATACTCCCTAATGTGCACTGTGGTTTTGTGTTGTAGCTGCTGCACAGCTGGGAGCACCGTTCTACACAATGCAGTGGCAGAAATAGTGTTTGGTGCTTTGTGCAGCCAGCAGTATTCCTAATGAATGCTTACAATATAACACTCCAATTTTCACCTGAGATTTCTCTTAGGTTAGTATAGAGTTTTTGGACACATCATTGATGAATACTGTGCGTGTAAAAGTAAAAAAAAAACGAATATATATATATATGTATATATATATATATATATAAAAAAATTGTTCAATAAATAGTTTGTAATTAGGAGATATAACTGACCACCAGAAATTTGTTCAATAAATAGTTTGTAATTTAAAATGTGGACATATTTGTAATTCTCTTGTGTTATCCATGTCAGGAACCAAAGGACCGTCTTGGCTGTCATCCGCAGACAGGATTTGCAGATATCCAAGGACATCAATTTTTTCGTAGTGTTGACTGGGATATGGTAAGTATTTTTTTTTTTTTTTTTGGGGGGGGGGGGGGGGTTGCAGTTAGTTTTAGCCACATTTCTCTATTGTAGGAAGGTCACATTTATAGAACGTCTTAAAGTGATTCTTCTGGACTTAAACATTGATGGCCCATCCTGTGATAAAACCCAGTGATACTTTATCTGTGGATAAACTCAGGAAGAAGTGTGTAATTTCCCCCCAGTTACAGTGAATAAGAAAACTTGGACATATTTCCTCCTCCAAAATGACAGGCAATATTTGTGCATATAGAAAGAGCTGTTAACCACTGATTAACTCCACCCACTTGACTACTTAGGCCAGAAAGAGCAGAGATTTACATCACTTTAGAAACTTTCCCCACAAAATTATACATTGCTTTGCGCCGCTCCTCATTCTCTATAACATGAAATATGCCAGCAAGACTGAATTTTCAATATGACTGGTTCCCTTAGACTCCCTAATAATTTATTTAAAGATTGTTTTTTTTTTTTTTTTAAGCAGACAACCCTAAGTCATCAAATGTGAGGAAACCATTGCTTAAAATGTTCTGAAAAATAAACTTACATTTAAAAGTGCCCAGCGTCCCAGTATAACATAAAAAACAAATCAACGTATCTGCTGCTGATCCTCCACTAGGGCTATTCCAGTGCTGCCATTCTCGACACTCAGTGCTTCCTGTTTTCTCACCTGACACATAGGATGTGCCCAGTCAGCCAGTCATTAGAGATGAGCGAACCTTGAGCATGCTCGCGTTCATCTGAACCCGAGCGTTTGGCATTTGATTAGCGGTGGCTGCTGAAGCTGGATAAAGCCGTAAGGCTATGTAGAAAACATGGATATAGTCATTGACTATATCCATGTGTTCCAAACGTTAGAGCTTTATCAAACTTCAGCAGCCACCGCTATTCAAATGCCGAATGCTCGGGTTCGGATGAACACGAGCATGCTCAAGGTTTGCTCATCTCTACCAGGCAATCACAACTGAATTTTAAAGATAAGTGGAGTTCTCAAAAAAATCACCAAATCAGGGTTCAGCCTAGTGTCCAAAAAAAACACTTAGAAACACTAAAAGATAAAGTAGAAATTATATATAGATAGGTGCACACACCAGTAAATACTGAAAAAATAAAGAACACTTTACTATTTCATCTTTATACAAAACACCACAAAGAATTTAAAAACAATTAAAAACCATGATCACATGGGAGGAAAAACATAATAATCCACCTCCCACTGGGAAAGTTCATATTAAATATAATTAATATATATGATCTACACACTTAATACAATGTAGTAGTCCTAAATAATCAAGAGCGCTAAAGAAGCACACAAATGATATAGCGCAGTATGATAAGTCAAGTATAAGGCGTGCATTCAAAGTGCTACAGTTCAAAATTACCAGACAAAAAACAACTACACTGATAAATGTGGAAATATGTAAAAAATATCACCCTAGGATCATGAGGGATGAACGACCCGGGGCAGACCAAACGTGTGCCGTCATTCACAGTGATTTCATCAGGGGTTCTATATAGTGTCTACTTTATCTTGTGCAGTCACAGCTGACATTGTTGCTATTTTCTTTGTGTTGGTACAAAAACAGTAGGACCTGAGTAGGCCCTGGAGTAATTCGGGGTTAACACAAGCCAACGGTTTGTTGACATCTTTTTGTTTTATTTTAGATGGAGCAGAAACAAGTGGTTCCTCCCTTTAAGCCCAACATATGTGGAGAATTTGGTTTGGATAATTTTGATGCACAATTTACCAATGAGCCTGTTCAGCTCACGCCTGATGATGAGTAAGTTTACCTCTGTCATTCTTCTTAGAAAAAATATATTTTTTTTATTTTTGCCAATAAGACAGGGCTGAAAACAAGAAAGCAGAGTTGTGATGTGATAAGTGACCCTTAGATGTGCAGGTCAGACTTAATGTGGTATTCAACTAATAATATACCTTGAAAGTCTGTGATGAGAAAAGCCATTGAAAGGGAAAGTGTCAGAAATTATTGTTTAAAATATTTTTGTTACTACTGTGGTGATAAGAGGAGGCTGCTGTAAAGTGATCTGTACAGCATTGCAGCAACATGTGATACCAGTAGATAGAGGAGACAATAGCAGCTTCCTGTGGAATGACCTCTGTACAAGTCACAGAGCACACTCTGTAATGTTTTACATTCATTTCAAGGGGACAGACTCTGTCTACTGTCATTCATGGCCATGACTTTTGCTGTTAAGCATGTCACTAAATGCTGTTAAAAACCGCTCGAGCAAGATGGCAATATAGTTCCTGTACCACACCTGCTCCAGTAGAGACAGCCTACCTGTCAGCATTGTCACACCATAACCTCCTGCACTGGCGAAGCTATAGGTACCCTTTAAGTTAAACAGTTAAAACAGCCAGGTTTTTACCTTTTTAACTGCAATGAAGAACATGTTACACAACAGCATACTAATACTCATTTTTAGGTTTCAAAGATTTATTCAAAATCACTCAGTGGGATATTGGGAATAAGAATTCCCTGAATCATAAGGGGTTTACATTCTCTAAGGATTCTTCTAAGGAACCCTACTGGTTGAACCTCTGCAGCACATTTAGTCTTAGAAATCCTTTTTCCAATATACACCAGGTAGTGAGAGAAAACAATATTTTAACTGTGAACTCAACTGTTCAGCGATATAATATTCTCCTTCAGGGAAGGTGGGAGTTAGGAAGGAAACACTTTAATGAAAAACACTAACAGAGCGGCTGATATGATAGCCTGGCTCATCAGACGAGTGAGCCTGTAAGACTGAACGCACCATGATATCAATGGTTTCTCATACCCAAGGTCAATATATATGCTTAAAGATTCATTTTGCCATTTGTTTCACTTTAACATAAAACATATAATAATTGACAGTATATCCATTTACCTATTAGTTGAATGGCCACGGTGGACACTTTGCTACACTGGTAATATTATGTCAAGTTGCATAGGGACCAGGGACTATGATAGAACTGGTATTTGGTGCTCAGACTAAGGGCCCTATTCCACGGGCCCGATCAACAGTGTAAACTAGCGCCGATCTACTATTTCACGGCCTGATGATCATTTACCGAGGGCTGCAGGGACATTGTTACCGATGTCCTTGCAGCATACATTACCTGGTAGGACTTCTCCTCCGCTCCGCCATGGCCAGTGATTGGCTGATCGGTCTGACAGGTCAGTCAGGCCACACCGAAGCTGATGCTGCGCCGGGGGACCCAGGGAGGAAGACTGAGCGGAGGAGAAACCCTGCTAGGTAATGTGTGCTGCTTCTCAAATTGTCGGATGCGCGGTGCGTGACCAATGATTTTATGTTTGGGCCTAAATAAACGATTGGCCAATGACACGATCATCAGCTGATCATTTTCTCTATTCCACCGAGCAATAATTGCCCGAATCGGGCCGATTCGGCCGATTATCGCTCCGTGGATTAGGCCCCTAAACTTGAGGATTTCACTTGGTGACATTATTGGATTAAAGGACAACTCCGGCGAAAATTTTTTTTGGCTTATTTAACACACATTACAAAGTTATATAACTTTGTAATGTGGTTAAATACCCGGTCTGGCCCCCTTCCCCCACTTTCCGACCCCCCACCCCGGAAGTTATAGAATATATACATTACCTATTACGGTCGTCACAGTCCTCTTCTCTGGTTTCGGGTGATGTCAGAGCTGGGGGCGGTCCGGGTCCTCTTCCTCCTCGGCGTCTTCATTGAGAGTGAATGGGAGAGAAAAGGCTGCTGGTGCACATGCGCACCAGCAGCCTTTTCATTGGCTGGAGCGCATCACATGGCTTCCAGCTTGCTCAGCCCTGATTGGCTAAGCTTGCTGGAAGCCATGTGATGCGCTCCAGCCAATGAAAAGGCTGCCGGTGCGCAAGCGCACTGGCAGCCTTTGCTCTCTCATGGACCCGGAAGCAAGAGACATCGCTGGACGGCGGAGGCAGGTGACGGTGAGGCAGACGGCGGGCGAATGGAGTGGCGATCGTCACCGGAGGAATGGTGAGTATGGTGTCTGTGTGTGTCTGTGTTTTTTTTTTTTGGGGGGGGGTCCCGCCGGAGTTGTCCTTTAAGATACATTTTCTCCCAAGTTGTGATGTTTATCTACTTTACCTTTTGCATTTCCAATGTTTTGCAATGGTTATTTAATCTTTAAAAGGCAGTTGTCTCTAATAAAATGACCCTGAAACAACTTTTGTTTGTGTAGTATATCTATATGTATATACTTTATGTAACATATACACACAAATGGTGGTACTTTATACAGTGGTGCTTTGCATTACGAGCATAATTCGTTCCGGGACCGTACTTGTAATCCCAATCACTCTTAAACCAAAGCAAATTTTCCCATAAGGAATCATTGAAATGCCCAAAATTGGTTCCACGCCCCCAAAATAATGATTTTTTAAAATTCTGATAAACATGTAAAACAAATCAAACAAACATTTAGAAATTTGTATAGCAATCAGCATGTGGAATATAATGTATTGTAAGTGCGATGGGGTGACCCGCTGGGAGTAGTAGTTGTCAGCGGTGAGTGGTAGGTAGGACCCGGGTAGCCACTTGCCAGATGTTAGGTCACGGTTATGGCACGAGGGGAGGTGACTAACCCACGGGAACCTGACCATGCGGGGCCCCAACAATTCTTCGTTGTACTTAGTCAAGGCACCAATAACTAGACCAATGCCAGGGTTCAGAAACGTAGTTGTACGTTTATTAATACGGTGGTTGTCAATAGTAACAGTCTCTCTGGATGCAACCAGGATTGAGGCAAACTTAAAGTGACACTGTCACCTCCTTATTGCATTCTGACATCTCTTCACAGGTGTAAAGGGTAAATTTAGCTGTTTTCATACCTTATTTTATATCATACATCATGGTGCTTGTTCTTGTAAAAAGTCATCTTTTATCAACTGCAGATTGCGTTAAGTGGGCGGGGCCTCACAGCATTAGTGTCACTTAGCCCCGCCCACAATGCACCCGTTAGCCCCGCCCCCTCGCCGGCCATTGGAACAGGCTGGCCTAAAGGTCTAGGCCCCAACCCCTCTAGGCTGGCCCACCAATGGGCGTCAAGGGGTGCGGGGCCAACGGTGTCATTGAGGGCGGGGCTAAGTGGTGCTAATGCCGCGAGGCCCACCCACTTAACACAATCTGCAGTTGATAAAAGATGACTTTTTACAATAACAAGCACCATGACGTATGATATAAAATAGGGTATGAAAACTGCAAAATTTACCCTTTACACCTGTGTAGAAATGTCAGAATGCAAAAAGGGGGTGACAGTGTCACTTTAAGTACAACTGAGAGGAATGGATGCAATAGGCCGTGGTGTGGTAGCGTTACTATGAGTGAGAGGGAACTGGATGATGGGGGTAGTAGTCCCGGAGAATGATACTGGGTAGGACAGACTGAATAGGATACTTGGTTGGTAATGACGAGGTGACTATGACTGAAAACGACACCCAGATCTTGAATAAATATGACAGGTTGAGAGTCAGGATGGTCCGGACTGGACTGGAATACTTCTGAATAACAAAAAGAGAGGATACCACCGAGTTGTGGCATTTTCCTGAGGAACAACAGAATACACGTCCTTCTCCCTTGAAGGTAGAGAGGAGACTGAGGTAAACTGGGCGTGTCTAACTGACCCCAGCCAAAGCCCGACGGCTATTGGGGTTACTATGGCAGCCGGGGAGATCACGTGACACCAGGCCAACTGCATCATCACACCATTAAATAACAGGCAAATAAACATACATAGCGTAATACCAGACTTGAACACTGGTTGTTACATAATATAAGCAGTTTGCAGTGGCCATTATACTTTCCAGAACAGGGACAGTCAGAACACAAATAAATACAGATGCAGACATAAAATTAGAAGAAAATCTTCTGCTCAGGGCCACTGCATAAGGGCATAAGAATGAAAAAACAGCAGCAGTTTGTAGATACAGGATGGGACTACAGATCCCCATAATGCAGTAGTGTAGTACAACAGGCTAGACTAGAGAAGCTGGGCTGCTGTCTGTGATGACACATGTGGTCTGTGTGGTCAGATGACAGCAATGGGTAAGGGGGGGTGTTCAGCATGGAACAATCAGGACCAAGTGAGAATCACAGAGCTGTGCATGAGGACAGAGACAGAAACTTTTCTATACAGCAGTGTGAGTGGCTGAGTGTAAGTGCAGGCACATTATAGCAGCAGTGTATATAGTTGAGTGTGAGTGCAGGCACATTATAGCAGGAATGGAGAGGATGGGAAACACAAGGGCTGATGGAGACTGCAGGGAGGAATGAGCAGGGCAGATGTGGGCACATACATGCAGCACTCTGTCCGAGGAGAGAGGGGTTACAGCTATGAAGAGATTACCTCCACAGTTCTGTCCCCTGATGTAAGCCCCTGTCTGAAGTGGATCTGCTATGATTTAGAAGGTGAGGGAGATTTCCTGGGTCAGAGTACAGGGCTGTAGACCCCACTATGCAGACCATTCCCCTCCCCCACTCTGCCTCCCACCCAGTACAGGGAGCTCTTAAACCAAAGCAATGCTCTTAAACAAAGTTACAATTTTGAAAAACACTGAGCTCTTCTTGCAAAACGCTCTCAATCCAAGTTACTCTTTAACCGAGGTACCACTGTATATGTTCTATGGTTACTTTCATTACTATTTTAGATGAAACAAGACCCTCCTTACATGCCTTTCTTTCTAATTATATATATGGTAATGATGAGACTAGACTTTGGGAACACCCTTTACACCAGTAATTGCCACCACTAAATAAAGCTTGCATCTCTTTCTCCATCTGATCTGGGCCCCAGCCCCCCTGCCTGGTGTGATTGCAACGTGTTTTACACTCCGCATTTACAGCTCATTACTGAGATTCTCTCTTTTTTTTTTTTTCAGGGATGTGGTGAGAAAGATTGACCAGTCAGAGTTTGAGGGTTTTGAATACATCAACCCACTGCTAATGTCGGCAGAAGAATGTGTATGACGGACACTACAGTTCTGTATGTCGCTGCTACTACTGCAGTGCCTGGGCCTCTTACTGTTGCACAGAGAACATTACTATACTGGCACCCAGCCTGATGTATGGCCGGGCACTACTGTACACCAAGGAATCTATATCTCCATGTTACTATAATGCCATGTATTTAACATATGGACATAAAAAGTTAAGTTACATTTCTGGCACACTTTTTCCAGGATATATATACATGTTCACCCTTTTATTTCCTTCTTTATGTGTCTTATTGTTTATATTATTGATCGGTTTCTTCGTTTCTTGGCATGGTTATCTTTCAGTGGCAGATTTCTCAATACCTGAATGTAATAGAATTTCACCTTTTTTACTGGAATGAAGCTGAACTGTCTCAAATGAGATTGAGGTTTAGATGCTGACAGCTTTGGCTAGTTACCATGCCTTTCATGCCAGCACTGATGTGTCCTTCAGTAATATCAATCCATTTGTGTTTGTAGCCTAATAAAAGGGGTACGCATACGTCAGGTGTTGGAAACTGCGAAAATACGAGCATTGCATCAGCCATGATTTTGTCTTTTTTATTTTGGGCTTTTTAATGTTTTTAAGCTAGTTGAAAACTACCCACTGTAGTAGCCAGACACTGAGTTTTTAAGGGGTACCACCAAGACCAGCTTTACAAGTCATATCCATGCAGGTATTGTGTATGAATCGTATGTAATGTGTGTTACAGCTCTGTATAAACCACTGACCAGGAATTGTGTTGGGGTTGTGCTTCATATACACATTGAAATCATATAGTGTATTCAGTCTAGGTAATTCTTGCATTTCTAATTCCATTTAAAATGAAAAAATGTTATTTGATGTGAATGGTTGCTGAAAGGGATCACCACTGGGGAAGTAAGTTTATTGTAAATCTATATTGGTGCCAAATTCACTCCTGATGTATCTTTTGTGGCATATGTGCTGCATGCCTTTAAGTGAGCTTATTATATCAATAGCTATGTTTTCTCATTCTGAGGGATCAGCCTGTAAACGGCATTGCTAGATTTTATAGTTATGTGTTCCTAGAGATAGTAGACACTAATTGCATCCATTGACCCATTTTGTGGAGTAACAACCAACATTTTCTTCTGTGTATTCATTTTTATGCAAAGCTAATGTAAGCTTTCCAGATACAGGCTCTCAATGAATGTACAAAGATGTTGTGTTTAGTTCAGAGGTCTGGTTATTACTAGGTTTGCAAACATTGCCCGCTCTATCACCAATACACAGTTTAGCCAATGTCGGCATCCTTACAGCACACAGCATGTTGGATTTCTGGTCTCTGACTACTTGGGGGGAGGGAAATATTCCCATCAAACATGGTATTTTCTCCATTTTAATCTGTCAGATTTCCAGCAGAAGTGTTAATGAGTTTCCCTAAATAGTGCCACAGTTCCTAGACAAGTGCAGCATGCCGACTTCATTAATGCAACATTAATAAACATACTTGGTACATGACAAGCCTTTGAAATTCCTAACATTTTTGTTTACTTGGTCACAGCTTTGCAAGATCAGGATTGTGTTAGGGTAAGGGTACTAGCTAAGTGACTTACCACTTGAAAAAACCATGCGGAATAGCACCTCCATTGTGTATGAGAGCATGCTGCATTGCAGTCTTTGTAACTGCATCTACAATTGGATTATTTTACCCGTGATTGAATTAGTTGATTTCACTCTAAATAGTTTCACCTTTAATGCATTAGTACCTAGCCCTGCACCCATCCTGATGCAGTGCCACCGGAGGTTTATCAGTGACTGAAGGTGATAATATCAGAATTCTTGTAGAATGTGTGTAGGCTTTTAAGAAGCTCTGATCTTTGCCTAACACAAGCTCAGTCTCTTTTCTCAGCAGACATGAGCATTACCTGTCCACAGAAGCTTTTATGTCAGACCGTTTTATATTTTATCTGTACAATACACTGTGACGCATCCAAACTCTTCAGTATGCCGCTTACAGAGCAGACCTGATGACCTTTCTTCATGAAATGCAGCATATTTATGAGCCTTTCACTCCATGCCAGATATCACCAACAGATGCCTGTATGTTAATGGACTGATGTTCTTGATGAGCTTGTCCTCATTTTTTTTTCTTTTTTTTTTTTTTTAATACTTTTATATTTTAAGTGCTCACCTTTCTCATGGTTTATTTTTATGATACCTGGTAGAATGTTTGAGGGATCTTCAGTTTCATTGTTTCAGTTCATGTTTTTAAGCTATTCTACTATTTTTATTTTTTTTATTTTTTATTTTTTTTACAAGTAATGAAATGCTAATATTTTGGGGGATTCTTTAAGTGCCACTTTTCCCCTCAAGTATTATTTACTAAAATTCTCATTTGGCCTTAGCTAAAATAGTTGTAAGTACGACCCAGTCAAGTATAAGACAGACTACTTTATGCAGTGCTATTCTTCTCATCAAATCTGAAGACATTTTGGGACAGAGGCCCCAAAGGGATTATACGGCACAATTAAGAGGTGGAAATGAACGCCAACCTCTCAGATAAGTGCTTACTTCCTCCTTGTTCCCCGCTCGCTGCCTGTGTTATTACACGCAGAGAGAGGGAGGGGCTGCCCAAACAATCCTTAGAGCAGACCGCTGCTCCTAATACACAGAGCGACGAGCAGCAGAACGTGGCTGTCGTTATTGTTTTAATGCATGTTGGCTGATCGTTGCCTTTTAACAATACCTATTACACCAAACAATTATCGGCCAAGCATCGTGTAATAGGGCCCGAATACACCAAAGACAGGTGTTGCTCACCTTCGGCACCTCAGTAAGAGTATTGAACAATCCCTTGTTTCCTCTCTGTAAATTCTGCATAGGTTGGCTGTAGTTTGCGTACAAGATCTAAATGTTGATTTTCAGGTTAGGTAACCATTTTTTTTTTCAACCACTTGAAATAAGAGGAGAGTATAATACATGTAGATCTTGTATTGTGATATTTTTAGATGTTATTACATTATGTGCAGTCCATTGTTATACTGTTGTAAAAGCTGTACTCCGTAGCATTGTCTGCATGTAGTAACAAAGTGCAGCTTATGACATGAGATGTAACTGAAGTTTGGCTTTCTTTTAATAAAATGTTTATATGAAGTGTGAAGTTACGTATTCATCAAAACTGTGCACAAAAGGTTTAATCCATTATGCAAACCGGAATGATGTGTCCTTCAGCACTGAATGCAGCAAACAGTCTACTATCCTCATAGAGCAGTTTTACTGTGTCTGAAAAAAGTGAAGTTCTTTATTATATGGTAATGACGTTATTTAGATGATACGTAGTAGACTTGTATACATAGAAAAGTGACAAATATTTTTTTTTTCCAATTGTTTTTCTTCTCTGAAATTGTAACAACTATATATGTTTGCCTTCAGTATGCAGTCTCCAGCAGTACCTAGATTTATTTGCAGTGCCAGGCATTTGGAGCATCTTAGTAGTGGAATGGTGATCCAGTGACTAGAACAATATAATAAATGCCTATGGGTGCTTTTACTTAGTATTTTAGTCAATATTTGTAAGCCAAAACCAGAAGTGAGGAAGTATTATAAAAAAGAGTCCTATGTTTCTCAATCTCCTTTTCCCTGCCTTCCTTTTTTGCCTGACCTGCAAGATCCTGGTTAAAGGGGACCACCAGCCTCCCCTCTCTCTCATTCAATGTGTCTACTTGTCCTAAAGGCTATCTAACAGTATCAGCAGTCTGGAACGTGAATTACAGCTGACAGATTACCTTTCATTTTAAAGGGAATCTGTCAGCACCCGGGGTGCTGACAGTGTACTGTAGCTGGCAGTCCCCTAGTAAGCATGGTACCTTTTGGTAATTTGTCAGTGCAGTGGATTATGCACAATTTTACTGAAATGAAGAGTCAAAGAGGAGTTCTTTGTGCCAAACTCACCCCTCCTTCCTCCTCCCTCTCCTTCATGAATAATCAATGCTGCCCGGCCTCCTGCTCACTCAACTGTAAGCCAGTGTCTCTGATTGCAGATCAGTCCTCTTTAGGCAGTTTATGCCTAAAGGACTCAGATATATTTGAATTTCTGAGCCCAAATGTGTTGGAGCTGTGGTCTAGGGGTAACTCACTTGTCTAGAGACCTGCCAGCAGTTCATTCTTTGGTTCAAATCCCTGTTGAAATTGAGTGGATGGTCTCCATTCAATGGTAAATAATTGACATTATAAAACAACGGCCATTGTTTTGAAATAATGGCTGTTTGCCATTAGCCCCTAGACGACCTAGGACGTACCTGTATGCCCTGGCTGCCTGTCACAAGACGACCCTGAGCATACAGGTACGTCCTGGGTTATGAAGCAGCTCCTGTCACTTACCGATCGGGACTCCCGCAGTGTAACTGCGGGGGTCCTGATCGCTGTCGGACCGCCGAAGGTCTCTTACCTTCGTCCACGCGGTCTGCGTCCATGCCACAGGCAGGCTCAATGAGCAGAGCGCCTAGTACACTGATCAATGCTATGCCTATAGGTCCATTTACACAGAAAGATTATCTGACAGATTATCTGCCAAAGATTTGAAGCCAAAGCCAGGAATGGATTTGAAAATAGAAGAAATCTCAGGCTTTCCTTTACGACCTGATCTCTGTTTATAGTCCGTTCCTGGCTTTGGCTTCAAATCTTTGGCAGATAATCTGTCAGAAAATCTTTGTGTAAATGGGCCCTTAGGCATAGCAATGATCAGTGTATGCAATCTATTCATTGCATGTAAAAGTCCCCCAGGAGACTTAAAATGTGAAAAAAAAAAAAAAAAAAAAAAGAAATTTTTTAAAATACCCTAAAGCCCCTCCCCAATAAAAATGAAAAAGTAGAGATCATGGCGCAAAAACTGACGCCCATACAGCCCTGTAGGTGAAAAACAAACTGTTATAAGAGTCACAATAGGACGATTTAATTTAATTGCAAAAAAAAAAAGGATTTCATAAAAAAAAAAAAAAAAAACCATTATAAAATCTGTGTAAACCTGCATATGGGTGTGTTCAGACTGACCCATAGAATAATAGTATCATGGCACCTGGAACCACCCAAAAGTTACAATATTGCATTCTTTTTTCCAATTTCACCAATTTATATTTTTATAAATAATTTTATTATATTTTCATTAATTTCATAATAATGGGGGATACGTCATACATGTTATGGGAAAATGAAAGTCTCCATTACAAAGTACACCTATTCCTAAAAAATAAAAAAAAAAGGCCTTACATGGCCATGTAGATAGAAAAATGAAACTGCTAGAGCTCTTAGAAGGAAAAAAACGAAAACGCAAAAATGAAAATTGGCGCGTTCCACTGGGTCATCTTGGGCTTGGTCCTCAAAGGGTTAAATGATGGCCATACACTAAATTTCAACAGTGTGTGAACATAGCCTTTTTGTGTTTTCAATTCACTGCTGGTTTCGGTTGCAAATATACTGTGCGGGAATATAGCCTTAAAAATGATACAATAATGAGAGAAAAAAATTAAGACCTATATTTAATTTCCATTAGTGGATTTGAACAAAAGAATGAACTGCTGGCAGGTCTGTAGACAAGTGAGTTACCCCTAGATCACAGCTCCTAAACATTTGGGGTTAGGGATTTAACTATATGTGAGTGTTGCTTTTAGGGTATATTCACACGAACGGGCTCGCAGCGAGATTCTCGCTGCGAGCCTGGCAGGTCCTGGCAGTTCCCATACACTACATACTTGCTGCGGTCTAAACGACCGCAGCGAGTATGTAATTCTGCCGCCCTTAACCCCTTCTGCTCCCGCCCGGCTCCCCCGCTGTAAGCATACTTTACCTGTCCTTGCTGCATGGGGTCCCGGCGTCCTGCTCTCCCGTCCGGCCAATTAGTGTGTTGCCCAGCCGCAGCCACTGATTGGCCGGACGGGAGAGCAGGACGCCGGGACCCCATGCAGCAAGGACAGGTAAAGTATGCTTACAGCGGGGGAGCAGAAGGGGTTAAGGGCGGCAGAATTACATACTCGCTGCGGTCGTTTAGACCGCAGCAAGTATGTAGTGTATGGGAACTGCCAGGACCTGCCGGGCTCGCAGCGAGAATCTCGCTGCGAGCCCGTTCGTGTGAATATACCCTTAGACACAACCTGCCTAATGAGGACTGATCTGCAATCGGAGACACTGGCTGACAGCTGAGCGAGCAGGAGGCTGGGCAGCAATGATTATTCATGAAGAGGAGGAAGGAGTGGTGAGGTGTGCCAGAGTGTGGCACAGACAAAACTTCATTACAGTAGAATTGTGTATAATCCACTGCTTAGACAAATTACCTAAAGGTACCGTGCTTACTAGGGGACTGCCATCTACAGCACACTGTCAGCACCTTAAGTAGGGCCCAGGTGCTGACAGATTCCTTTTTACAATGCATATGTTGGAGACTTCCGTACAATACATTGGGTTAAAGAGCACAAAATGTTAAAGATTCTTCGCCAAAATCTTAACTTTTGTTTGGGACTACCATGTATGACGCATGGTTCTCTCCACTCTGCATGGTCTAAAACATAAGGGCGAGTAATCAGGAATCATCTTGGCTATGCGGGCAGGAACCAAATACCATCTCAGAAGCACTTTATAATTAACATTAATAAATACTGTGTCTTCATTGTATTGGAGGCACTATCTTGGAATTCTCGAGTTGAGTATAATACTGACAAATCCCTTTCTCACTGGATCATATAACTCTCTCAGATATTTGATCACTGCTGATAGAGCTTGCATACTTGATGTGTTAAGATGTCCAGAATTCCCTCTTCAAGAAGACCTTACAACTAGAGATGAGCACGACTTGAGCATGCTTGAGTCAGCTCGCCCAGCATTTGAATAATAGTGGATGATGAATTTGCACGCTGCCCTTGGGAGCCTATGTATCCATGTTTTCCAGGACTCCCTAGGGCTGCATCCAACTTCACCAGCAATCTGTAATAAAATGCAGAGCGACCTGACTCGAGCATCTACTTACGACACTATTACAAATCTGCCATGGTCATTTTCCTTTTTCTTTTTTTTTTTTTTTTTTAAGAACCTGCCATTAATAATGGATAACCATTCAGAAGTGAGATGGATATGAATAAATTTTGCCAATATAGTAGGGATCTCTGTGACTATCCTGCCGAAACTGAGGGCAGAAGGATGGGAGTTTTAGGGGGCATAGCTGACTGTATAAGGAGTCAAAAGTACTGTATATTTACCCCTTTACGTCAGCAATACGTTCATATACGTTCCTGCTGCCGATGCCCCGTGCAGCAGGAACGTTTATAAACATTCCAGACTTCAGGGGCTTGAGATGTGTGTGGGACCGCTGCACAAATCAGTGTGTCTGGGGCCAGAGATAATGACAGGCAGCTGTGATCCTGCAGCTGCCTGATCACCATTGATTGCGGCATTTAAGGGGTTAATGACAGTGTTTAAGGAAGTCAGTGACAGCTTAAGCATCTGTACTGATGGGCGGGGGTAAGACACTTACCTCTGTCCTGTCGGATGGGCGTTCTATAGATAGTCTGCTCTCAGGCAGGCTTTATGCATAGATCTCTGACAACTCTGATCTATGCTGTGGCAAAGCATACATCAGTATATGCAATCTAATTCTGCCGCCCTTAACCCCTTCTGCTCCCGCCCGGCTCCCCCGCTGTAAGCATACTTTACCTGTCCTTGCTGCATGGGGTCCCGGCGTCCTGCTCTCCCGTCCGGCCAATTAGTGTGTTGCCCAGCCGCAGCCACTGATTGGCCGGACGGGAGAGCAGGACGCCGGGACCCCATGCAGCAAGGACAGGTAAAGTATGCTTACAGCGGGGGAGCAGAAGGGGTTAAGGGCGGCAGAATTACATACTCGCTGCGGTCGTTTAGACCGCAGCAAGTATGTAGTGTATGGGAACTGCCAGGACCTGCCGGGCTCACAGCGAGAATCTCGCTGCGAGCCCGTTCGTGTGAATATACCCTTAGACACAACCTGCCTAATGAGGACTGATCTGCAATCGGAGACACTGGCTGACAGCTGAGCGAGCAGGAGGCTGGGCAGCAATGATTATTCATGAAGAGGAGGAAGGAGTGGTGAGGTGTGCCAGAGTGTGGCACAGACAAAACTTCATTACAGTAGAATTGTGTATAATCCACTGCTTAGACAAATTACCTAAAGGTACCGTGCTTACTAGGGGACTGCCATCTACAGCACACTGTCAGCACCTTAAGTAGGGCCCAGGTGCTGACAGATTCCTTTTTACAATGCATATGTTGGAGACTTCCGTACAATACATTGGGTTAAAGAGCACAAAATGTTAAAGATTCTTCGCCAAAATCTTAACTTTTGTTTGGGACTACCATGTATGACGCATGGTTCTCTCCACTCTGCATGGTCTAAAACATAAGGGCGAGTAATCAGGAATCATCTTGGCTATGCGGGCAGGAACCAAATACCATCTCAGAAGCACTTTATAATTAACATTAATAAATACTGTGTCTTCATTGTATTGGAGGCACTATCTTGGAATTCTCGAGTTGAGTATAATACTGACAAATCCCTTTCTCACTGGATCATATAACTCTCTCAGATATTTGATCACTGCTGATAGAGCTTGCATACTTGATGTGTTAAGATGTCCAGAATTCCCTCTTCAAGAAGACCTTACAACTAGAGATGAGCACGACTTGAGCATGCTTGAGTCAGCTCGCCCAGCATTTGAATAATAGTGGATGATGAATTTGCACGCTGCCCTTGGGAGCCTATGTATCCATGTTTTCCAGGACTCCCTAGGGCTGCATCCAACTTCACCAGCAATCTGTAATAAAATGCAGAGCGACCTGACTCGAGCATCTACTTACGACACTATTACAAATCTGCCATGGTCATTTTCCTTTTTCTTTTTTTTTTTTTTTTAAGAACCTGCCATTAATAATGGATAACCATTCAGAAGTGAGATGGATATGAATAAATTTTGCCAATATAGTAGGGATCTCTGTGACTATCCTGCCGAAACTGAGGGCAGAAGGATGGGAGTTTTAGGGGGCATAGCTGACTGTATAAGGAGTCAAAAGTACTGTATATTTACCCCTTTACGTCAGCAATACGTTCATATACGTTCCTGCTGCCGATGCCCCGTGCAGCAGGAACGTTTATAAACATTCCAGACTTCAGGGGCTTGAGATGTGTGTGGGACCGCTGCACAAATCAGTGTGTCTGGGGCCAGAGATAATGACAGGCAGCTGTGATCCTGCAGCTGCCTGATCACCATTGATTGCGGCATTTAAGGGGTTAATGACAGTGTTTAAGGAAGTCAGTGACAGCTTAAGCATCTGTACTGATGGGCGGGGGTAAGACACTTACCTCTGTCCTGTCGGATGGGCGTTCTATAGATAGTCTGCTCTCAGGCAGGCTTTATGCATAGATCTCTGACAACTCTGATCTATGCTGTGGCAAAGCATACATCAGTATATGCAATCTAATGACCCCCTCCCCCCCCCCCCCCCCCCCCAATAAGTTTAAAATACCTCCTTGCTCATTATAAACATATTTGGAAAAAATAAATATATATCATAGCATGTGGAATCTATTAAAATCTAACATTACGCCGTTCACCGTGCGGGAACGATAAACAGGCAAAAAAAGAAAAAACATAATTGCTGATTTTTTTTTTAAATTAAATAAAAAGCGATAAAAATTTTCTTTTACACCAATATGAGATCATGGCGCAAAAATTACTCCCCAACCAGCTCTGTAGGTGGAAAAATAAAAGCGCTATAGAAGGCGAGAAGGAACATTGCATTAATTTGACCCGGATATCCAGGCACCAATGAGCTTAGTCATGAAGGGGTTAAAGGGCACTAAGTGGTCTATTATCATTAATACATATTTTACCAAAACACCTAATGGTACTTTGACACGGAGCAATAATTCGCCCGATCGCACGATTAATGATTTAGAATGAACAATGTTTTTTTTCATAACTATCAGCGTTTACACGGAACGATACATCGTACGGAAAAATTGTTTTGCGATCGCTTAAGCCTATTTCATACATTGGTGAAATCGTTGAAAGACTGTTTACATGGAACGATCTGCGAATTTTTTGCGAACGATCAATGACGATTTGAGAAGTTGTTGAAAGATCAAAATGAACGATTTCTTGCTCGTCGCTTGATCGTTCGCTGCATTTACACGTACGATTATCGTTCGAATTCAACCGTTATCGTGCAAATTCAAACGATAAATCGTTCCGTGTAAAACCACCATAAGAAGAGGGCAACTCCTTTAATTACAACTATTTTCCTTTTGGCCGGGTTTTATTGTTCTATTTAAATATATATTACTTTTATAGGCACCTATTGCAAAGGGCTGGTTTTTCCCTTTTCACAATGTTGCATAATTAGATGAAAAGAATGCACAAATAAAAAACAAAATCAATATGTGAACAGAGGTTTAAGTGGAAACTCCCCCTTAAAATAAATGCACATTATTGTGGCTGAATGTTATTCTGCCCTTAGGAGTCCAAGCTCTTCTATTGTGACAATATCACCATTTTAAGAAATATGACTTGCACTTGGTGGCTCCTTACCATAATGAGAATCGTTAACGCTAATTTCAACTAATTGGTTTGTTGTTCTACTTGTGTGTCTAGAATGAGTATAAAAATAGCTGTAAAGAAAGTCAAAGCCCATTCTGTACTAGAAGTTTATTTTCGTTTTTCCATACAAAATACATGAACTATTTGGCCAGGATTTGGCAATGAAGCATTACATTACTGATTTATAAATTGCAATGTGTTTGTAAGCATACATTCTCCAAATAAACATGTTGTTTAATATGGCAGGTAATGTGTCGGTCGGCACAGGTTGGATGTTCTCCTTTGTGAGGAAACCGAAGTCCCCTGAGCACCCTATATGAGCGTGGTGAGGGCAAGTGTAATACAGGTGTTGCTGTGTCTAGGAATAGAAATCTTATTTCCTGCAGTACAAGCTGCTAGCAAATCTTTGCGCACAGAAGGTGCATATTCATCAACATTGATTTTGAGACTGACTCCATACACCTTGGTCCTTGAAGGCCCTCTAGGTTATTTAGGCCCATTTACAACAACCAACAAATATGCCTGCGCTGGTTGTATAATGTTCCTCTTTACCATTACAGAGATTACTGTGCTGTGTAAATACACATTTTCTTGTCCCCAGAGTAGTATTCTGTTTAGGGGCCACAGAAGGGAAGGAATTGACTCAGAGTTCATAGATATTAAGTTGCTTTATTAGTGCAGAAAAACATTACATTCAGGTATTTGTTTCTGTTGGCTTTTCTGTTATTAGTATTGTATGTGATGCATTACTATGCACTGATACTTTCCACAGCTTCACCCATAATGCACCACTGTGCATTCATAATATAGTGCTAATGTTTGTGTGCATTAACACAGTTCAAAATACAGTGGTGCCTTGGATTAGGAGCATAATTCGTTCTAGGACCACGCTTGTAATCCAAATCCACTCTTAAACCAAGTCGAATTTTCCCATAAGAAATCAATGAAATGCCGACAAATGGTTCCACACCCCAAAAATGTTTTTTTTTTTTATTCTGCATAGCATGTAAAACAAATAAAAAACCATTTAGAAACAGCTGAATGTCATATTATAAATTACTGTACAGTATAGCAATCAGCATGTGGAATATAATGAATACTAAGTGCATAAACCTAAACAAAACTGCAGCAGTTTGTAGATACAAGATGGAACTGCAGATCCCCATAATGCAGCAGTGCAGCACAACAGGCTAGAATAGAGAAGCAGGGCTGCTGTCAGAGGTCTGTGTGGGCACATGACAGCAATGGGGAAGGGGTTTGTGTTCAGCGTGGACCAATCAGGAAGTGAGAATCACAGAGCTGTGCAGAAGGACTGACAAAAACTTTTCTATACAGCAGTGTGTATCGCTGAATGTGAGTGAA
Source organism: Dendropsophus ebraccatus (assembly GCF_027789765.1). Taxonomy (NCBI): domain Eukaryota; kingdom Metazoa; phylum Chordata; class Amphibia; order Anura; family Hylidae; genus Dendropsophus; species Dendropsophus ebraccatus. The sequence continues at coordinate 77,528,924 of NC_091459.1, read as the reverse complement.
GGCACATTATAGCATTATAACAGAGACTGCAGGGAGCATGAAGGAATGAGCAGGGCAGATGTGGGAACAGTATAGCAGCACTCTCTGTCCGGGGAGAGAGAGGTTACAGCTATGGAGAGATTACCTCCACAGTCCTGTCCCCGGATGCAAGCCCCAGCCTGAAGTGTATCTGCTATGATTTGGAAAGTTAGGGAGACTTCCTGGGTCATAGTACAGTGCTGTAGACCCCGCTATGCAGGTCATGCCCCCCCCCCCCCCCCTATACACACACACTCCCCGTCACACCCAGTACAGGGAGCTCTTAAACCAAAGCAATGCAACCAAGTTACAGTTTGGAAAAACTGTAAACTCTTCTTGCAAAATGCTCTCAATCCAAGTTACTCTTCAACCAAGGTACCACTGAACAAAGAATATCCATCCTTTAACAGTTAGATTACAATTTTCAGTATCGCACCTATTGATGAGTACTTTCTTCTCTGATACAGGAACCATGACGATAAATTCATGCATATAACACTTCAATGTTTTCTAGAGCTGTCTAGTATACAAAATAAGATGATCCTCTATTGTGTCTGTGTAATTGATACAATCTACACCCCTTCAATTTTTCCTGTAGCTTTGGTTTCATTCCTTACCAGAAGGGAAACCAAAAAAAGAAAGAAGGTCAGTGTCAATCCCAAGTTTGAGAACAGCGGAGACAAAGGGGATAAAGCATGACATTTTTCTGGCATCCTGACCCTTGTTTTCTAAGCTCAGACATGTCCTTGTTGCTGCTCACTGTGATGCCCATTAGTAGAGATAGAAGAACACATCAGCAGTAGGTTTTCTATAGTAATTGGTATCACTGTGACAATGGATGGGTACCAGCATAAAGTCTCATAGCATGGAAAGGTTGATTCAAGACAAATGGAGCTTATTGTAACGAAGCTTGTTATCTCTATATAACAACAACTTCAATGATGACAAAAATCCCTTCCAAAAGGTATTGATAGTGATTGACCTGACAATAATGAGGTCTCATGTGAATGTTGATAAATGTGAATGCATTATGAGAATGTTCTACATATTAACATAGACATAGAAGCATCTCAAAGGTACTGTCAGTTCCTCTGATGCTGAGAATCTGTTCCACTCAAACAATGGCAGTTGCCTAGAAGAGAAAACTCTGCAAATATTCCTAATAATAACATTTATGAATAAGGTAGAAACCAGTGCAGTTTCCAAAGAAAAATGTTATATGAACATGCTTTCCCCTAAAATAAAATACACTGAAAAAGAGAAGTCCCTGGATTGACATCTAATGTCAATTCTTATTAATTTTGTGTTTAGCTATTTCATGGTTACAGTGGTCTAGCAAATGTGGAATTCCAAGTCATAGCAGCCATTGCAACTCCTTTGTCCTCCCCAGCCTGAAAGAGAACATGTCATCACAAAATAAATCAGGTTTTTATGTTAAACATTTTTTCTTTCAGAATTTGTGAATTTTTTTTCTTCTAGTTTTCCATGTAACTGTAAATATCATGTAATCTTTCAGTTTTCATTATAACCACTTGGCCTTCTAAGCTGAGGAGATTTCCTGTTCTGTTTATGATTATAAGGAGTAGGAAACAGGAAAGTGATCTGTAAAGAATGACAGCAAAAGCTGACACCAGTATATAGTTAAGGCAAAAGCTGCTCATCTTTACTCATCAAGGTATTTTACAGTGAGGGGCAATTTATAGACTTCCTAAGTATCTTCTGGGATCCGAAACATTGTGGCTTACGGCACGGCTCAGATAACCCTGAAAAGACTTCTATTCCACTATTCCGTGGTTCACGACTGATCCATCCTACAAAAGGACAACTCCTCATAACAACACAAGTCTCCATTTTAATATCGGTGACCCATCCCTGGCTGTCGGCCATATTAAAAGGCACTCTGCAGAAAGAGACTGTTAGGGTCAGTTCACACTGCATTGTCTGAATGGGATGTCGCACACGCCTGCACTTCCTCCCCTCTCCACTCAAAGAACTAACAGCAGCGGGAGCGAAGGCGTGCGCGCCCTCCCATTCAGACACTGCAGGACACTGAGCATGTTGGGATTCTGCGGTGGAATTCCACAGTTTTTGCCCAGAGTGGACTGGCCCTTAATGTTATGTACCCTAACCTTAAGTAAAGTCACTGTTGCACCTCAAGACCTCGACTCCCTGTTGTCTTATTCACTCTGCACCTCTCCACCAACACCTCAGGAAGCAGTAATAGAGAAGCCCGAGGAGGAACTACAAGTACCATCATCACCAAACACTTGGAGTGCAGTCCCACCTATGTGGCAATTTTACCTCAGGAAGAGAAAGAATTGCAGCCATGTGGGCTGTGACAAAGGATTATATTTATTATATATAATTTTTTTTTAGTTTATTTATATTACTATTTGTTAGACTTATTAATATTTGTTATATTTATATTAATAAATATATCATTATTCAGCAACCCCCTCTTAACCCAGAGTTCCCGTCGCTCCAGTCTACAGTGCTACACGCTCATTGCTCATTGCCATTAAAGCTATAAGTTTTCTTTTCTATCCTCTTGTGTCACATTTGATCACTGCTGTTAGGCTCTCTACTGCTCCTCCCCGATATTCTTTTGTTGTTCCCTAATCCCTATAGTGTGTGCTTCCTGGTTCCTAACCTTCAAAGGGGCCAGTGTGTGTTAACCTTCTCCATCCAAATACTTTTCATCACAAAACCTGTATCCAATCATATGTTGCCTTAGGGTACTATTACACCAAACGATTATCAGCCGTATTTGGCTGATAATTGCTTAGTGTAATAGGTCATGCTGAAAGGCAACAATCAGACGACATGCACAATGTTGGCTGATCGTTGTCTTTCATCATGTTTTTTTTTTAAAGTGGCGTTAGTGATGGTCTGCTGGCCACTGCTTCGAGGAATAGGAGCGTCAGCAGCATCACTCTCTTCTATGGGCACCATGAATATCTAAAGATTGTCCAGTCAGCCCTTTCTGCTCCATGTCTGTGCGTGTAATAGCACAGACAACAAGGGGGGAACAAGGAGCACCTGACAGGTTGGCGCTCGCTTGCTCCTGAACATTGGGCCTTCTAAAATGGCCCTTACAGATCTGTTAAAGGGGAACTCCAGGTAGAGGTAAAAAGCATATAGCATTGCTGAACTGTCTAGCCCAGTTCTGAAACTACCAAAAATCCATTTGTTATGTTATTCGTTCTGTATTGTGTGGCTGTACTTCCTGGTTGAGCAGTTCTAAGTGTACAACTGCTCAACCAGGAAGTACAGCCACACCATACAGGTCCCAGAATGCATCACAGTCCCCAACCCTGCCCATTCCCCACCCAAATCTGTTGCAGAACATCTAGGCTGTGTTCACATATCGCAGTTTCATTGTGTTACTGAATTAATTGCAGTACCTTATCATTTCATTGTGGTCTCACCCACACGGCACACTGGTACTACCTGTAACAATGTGGATTGGCACAGAGGCCAGATTTCTTCACTTCCTGGATGTCAGTCAGCTACAGAACCGCACAGATTTGGTAATACATTGTATAGACACATTTATATAACTTTTTATGTACTTTTATTGGAAAAACTGTTTTCCTTATGTGGAGTTCCCCTTTAATCCATTCCTGAACTTGTCTGATTGTCTGCAGAGATGAGCACCTGATCATGCTTGAGACCAGTCGTTTGGCATTTGAATATCGGTGGCTACAGAAGTTGCATGCAGGATACAGGCTGCATCCAACTTCTTCAGCCACTGGTATTTAAATGCTGAACGATCAGACTTGTGCATGATCGGGTTGTGCTCATCTCTAATCATCTGCTATCTGCCCTGTCTTACCAACCATCCTCATATGCTGAGAGGGAAGGTTAAACCAAATGATACCTTTCTCTTAGTGGATGGTAGTTTGCAAAATTTGAATAAAATCATGTTTTCCTTTTAAGTGCAGTAGTGTAGTGGCTCTGCTCTTGTTACGCTAAATCCACACTAGATGGATTTATTGCAGATTATCAGTAAGGAAATTAACACAGAAAATCCGCAGCAGAAAAGTAGATGTGTTTGTGGAAATCTCATCTATACACAGCAGAAATTGTCTTTTGAACAACAATGGGAATAGGTGTCTCCGCTGCTACCTTCCTGGCCAAACATCTGCAATAACACTCGAGCTGTTCAGTTGTCTTAAATAGAGATGAGCGAACCTCAAGCATGCTCGAGTCCATCCGAACCCGAACTTTTGGCATTTGATTAGCGGTGGCTGCTGAACTTGGATAAAGCCCTAAGGCTACGTGGAAATCATGGATATAGTCATTGACTGTATCCATGTTTTCCAGACAACCTTAGAGCTTTATCCAAGTTCAGCAGCCTCCGCTAATCAAATGCCGAAAGTTCGGGTTCGGATGGACTCGAATCCGAACCTGGTTTGCTCATCTCTAGTCTTAAACAGAAATGCAAAGGACCTCACTCGTCGACAGCCAGGCAGATGGATATGGAAACAAGGAGAAATATTCCAGCAGATCCAATAAAAACATGAAAATTTATTAGAAAAAATCCATTAAAAAAAATACATTTGCATATTCTCTCATCACGCTAAAAAGAAAATTTTCTGGCTGAAACTTACCTACAGTGCAGATTTTGTCAATTTATGTTGTGAATTGTCCAATTGAAATGGCGAATGTAAAGTCCAAACCATATCCATACCTAAATCTGCAGTTTTTGGTGCATTCCTCCTGCCTGCTCTGTATGGTTGATGTACAAGGCTCAGGGCTGACAGCAATACAGTGACACTGTCACCTTCTTTTTGCATTATGACTAGAGATGATCGAACATCGGGAAATCTTAGGTTCCATTGAACTCGAACCTTCTCAAACCTTCCGCATTTGATTCCGACTGCCTTCCCGTTCTGTGGGGAAGGTGAAGACTGGCCGAGTACCGCCTGGAAAACAGGGATACAGCCTAGGTAATAGGCTGTATCCCTGTTTTCAAGGCGGTACTCGGGCAGTCTCCACCTTCCCCACAAAACAGGAAGGCAGCGGGAATCAAATTCCTTACTTTGAACTTTGAGCCATGACAGCATCATGTGGCAGAGAGTTCCATAGTCTCACTGCTCTTACAGTAAAGAATCCTTGTCTGTACTGAGGGTGAAACCTTCTTTCCTCTCGGCCTAGAGGATGCCCCCCAAATGGGGTGTGCCCATTTGTTTAATGTCTATTCCCTCACATTTTTTATGGCATGAAGCTGTGGACCTCCCTCTTTTTCATTGATGCTATTACCTGTGCAAAGGAACACAGGAAAGGGGAGGCTGATCAGTCTTTCTCTCTTGGCAATAACAATAATAAACCCCTTGTCTTTATACTTCCATATGTCGCACTAACTCCTCAGTGTCCTCATAGGTCGGTTGTCTCTGAATACCCTGAACACCCTCATTCCCTCAATGTGGTGTTTGTAAGTGGAAGTAATGACCTATCTCTACTGTAGCTTCTCTCTATAATGCATAGTGGAACAATTACATATTAATAAACCTGTACCAATATAACAGGGTCCATTCTCTGCCCAACCTTCAGTACACTGCATATAATAGTATAGTAATATAAAATGTAATGTAGTTTAGAAATTACAGTTTTGATTATACAGCTACACTAACAATGATTAACTCCAATAACTCTATTGATCAAAGATTTTAGACATTACAATGCTGTACAATTATAATGATCATCATATTTATCTACATTCAATAAATCTTTACACTATAGACCGTGGAAGTATATTGGGAAGGTAACATACTTTTACATTGCTATTGATTGAATTGATTATTTAAAGAGAACCTGTCTGGTCCCAGGGGCCTTGCAGATGGATAGTTTTAATGCTGTTGTCCTCTCTATGATGTCACAGAACTAGAAATACACCTTTGAATGGCTCATGCCGTGACCGGGTACCAGGGAGGGAAGGGACATGGCAGTCTTCACTTACACTCACCGCACCCTCCTCCAATCAAGGCTGACTTGATTTATAAGCCTGAGTGCAGGTAGAGGCCCTGAATCCAGGGTGTCAGTAATACCTGGATGGAAACCTGACACTTACCTGCTTCAGCTCACCAAAGCCAGGACATCAGACTCTCTGCTGTCTACATCTGGGCTACATCAGAACACCCATAGAGTGCTGTGGACACCTAATATATATATTGACCTTAGAACGGATAGACGTCTCTTCTTGCACTGTATACCCAAGCCACAAGCACAAGAACAATACATATATATGTCCTGGCCCCAAGCGTACAAACACCATTGGAGGTCTCCTCATCTCTGAAAATCTCCACATATGGATAGATTTAATTCACCTGAAGTTTTACTATCCTCCACTTGGACATCTCGAGTATAGTATCCTGACTGCGAGCAATACAGTACCACACACTAAATCTACCCTTCAACTTGGAGAACTAGGACCATCTACATAACAGTGACATATGAAGCAACCTCATCACTTGTTGGAGAACTTGGCCTGTCTATCCCCTGAGCAACTCAGCTTGATTATCTGGGAGAAATGCGTTGGGAAACGACTCAAGGTCACAACTAGCCCACGGGGACCAAGTGACCTGACATACCTTTCTAAGCAAGAAACACATCTACCAGAACTTATTGCTAAAACACACTTGTCTACACAGGCCATACTTGCTACACTCTACAGTACAAACCTACATCAACCACATTACTTAAATAGATTATGTAGGGAGAAAAGGACAGGCAGGGATGAATTAGGGCCTAGTGGTCTTATGCATCTCTTAGAATACCTGCACTTATATATTGCTTATTGGATTCCACATTAGTGTTTTTATGACAATTTATGAATAAAAGTTAAGTTTTACCTATACTTACCTGTCAACTGCGGTCGTCATTTTCCCTTTTTCCTGGCTGAAAACCAATCATAGTAATTAAGAAAGAAGAAATACACCTCAATCTTAATACACAGACAAGATAGATTAAAGTGGGCTTGGTCCTGTTGAATTGTTTTCCCTACAACAGTCCACCTAGCTTTTAGAGTACCCCTGTCCCCCTGCGGCTGGGCAACGCACTGATAAGCGGGGGCGGGAGACAGAGGCAGATGAATCACTTGTGCAGCCTGTTCAGCTGCACAGGGGCCCAGGCCAATAGAGGGGCCCGCCAGGCTCAGACTCTAAAGTGTCCGCTCAGTGTACTCCACTGTCCGGCATACCGGGTGATAGGAGGAGACAGCATGTGATGACAGGGGCTGGAGGGATCCTGCAGTGTTATGGCTGCCAATGACAAGACTGTGAAGAGGAGCAACAGCAGCAGCAACTCTGACAGTGAGTGATTGTCAGTGTGTCTGTCAGGCTGCTGGAAGTTGTAAGATACTGATGTGAGATTGTAAGTTTATGCCTTTTTTGCCAATAACTGTGCCCCCTCCCCCCTGCAGCATGGCTGTTTTTCTCCCACCTGTGCAGCCACATACAGTACATGTATCCCACCTGTTCAGCCACATACAGTTCATGTATCCCACCTGTGCAGCCACCAGGGCCTCTTACCCATTGGGCATGGTAGGCGGCTGCCCGGGGGCCCTTGCGTCCTAGGACGCAAGGGTCCCCGGGCAGCCGCCTCCCATGCCCAATGGGTAAGACGGCCCTGCGCGCCCCCCCTTCCCCTTCTCTTGCGACCGCAAGCACTTTCTTGCTTGCGGTCGCAAGAGGAAATCCGGCCCCGGCTGATGCGTCGCTCCCCGGGGGATTCTCAGGGAGCGCACGCATCAGGAACCTCAGTGCGCGTCGCTGGGGCTTCCTGTACCGGAAGTCCTGGCCTGGGCGCACACTGAGCTTCCGGATGTGTGCGCTCCCTGAGAATCCCCCAGGGAGCGACGCATCAGCCGGGGGCAGAAGAGAAGAGGAAGCAGCGACGGGGGAGCGCTGGTAGGTGAGTTGGGTGTTTGTTTTTTTTATCTGCTGTGCAGGGGGGAGCCATCTATAAGGGGGGAATACGGGGGAGCCATCTATAAGGGGGGAATACGGGGGGGGGGGGGAGCCATCTATAGGGGGGATACAGGGGGGAGCCATCTATAGGGGGGGATACAGGGGGGAGCCATCTATAGGGGGGATACAGGGGGAAGCCATCTATAGGGGGGGATACAGGGGGGAGCCATCTATAGGGGGGGGATACAGGGGGAGCCATCTATAGGGGGGGATACAGGGGGGAGCCATCTATAGGGGGGGATACAGGGGGGAGCCATCTATAGGGGGGGTTATAGGGGGGAGCCATCTATACGAGGGGGGGATACAGGGGGAGCCATCTATAGGGGGGATACAGGGGGGAGCCATCTATACAAGAGAGGGGGGGATACAGGGGGGAGCCATCTATACGAGGGGGGGGGATACAGGGGGAGCCATCTATAGGGGGGATACAGGGGGGAGCCATCTATATGAGGGGGGGATACGGGGGATACAGGGGGGAGGCATCTATAAGGGGGTAATACAGGGGGGGAGCCATCTATAAAGGGGGAATACGGGGGAGCCATCTATAGGGGGGATACAGGGGGGAGCCATCTATAAGGGGGGAATACAGGGGAGCCATCTATACGGGGGGGATACAGGGGGGAGCCATCTATAAGGGGGTAATACAGGGGGGAGCCATCTATAAGGGGGTAATACAGGGGGAGCCATCTATAAGGGGGTAATACAGGGGGGGAGCCATCTATAAGGGGGTAATACAGTGGGAGCTATCTATAAGGGGGGGGATACAGGGGGAGCTATCTATAAGGGGCCAATACAGATGTGCAGTGTGTAGAGAGATGAGGATGGTGACAGAGTGTGGAGCCTAATATGTCTGTCTGGCAAATTCTGTGGATTCGTGGCTCGGAGAAGTTCTCATAACGGCCCAAGGCAAATGGAAAAGAAGATGAAAAGGGAAGAACTCCGATCAGAGAAGACGTCCCATGTGAGTCACTTGATGTATCTGCACTGTAATGTATATGGTGTACAGAACCTGTGTAGAGCTGGGTACCTCTATATGACTGGATGAGGTGATAGTGATCTGTGTACAGTGGATTAGTCAGTAGCAGCGGTGGTGTTAGTCAGTATGCGGTGGTAATATTTGTTGCTTGTTATCTGGCATATATATAGAGAAGGGCAAAACAACATGTCTCATATAGACAGAGGGGCAACAACATGACTATTATATTATATATGAACCATGTTGTTTCCCTGTATTCTGTATACAGGGAAACAACATGGTGCTCATATATAATAGTCATGTTGTTGCCCCTCTGTATATATGAGACATGTTGTTTTGCCCTTCTCTATATATAAGCCATGTTGTTTCCCTGTATATTGTATTATACAGTATACAGGGAAACAACATGGTTCTCATATATAATAGTCATGTTGTTGCCCCTCTGTATATATGAGACATGTTGTTTTGCCCTTCTCTATATATAAGCCATGTTGTTTCCCTGTATATTGTATTATACAGTATACATACAGGGAGACAACATGGTACATATATAATATAATAGTCATGTTGTTGCCCCTCTGTATATATGAGGCATGTTGTTTTGCCCTTCTCTATATATAAGCCATGTTGTTTCCCTGTATATTGTATTATACAGTATACATACAGGCAGGCCCGCTTCTGCCATGAGGCGAAATGAGCCTTCCGCCTCAGGCGGCAGATTTAGCGGTCCGGCAGGGGGCGGCATTATGTCCCCCCTGCTGTCATTTTTGTTAAGTATCACTTAACAAAAATGACAGCGGCCGCTCACCTGTTCTCATATATAATAGTCATGTTGTTGCCCCTCTGTATATATGAGACATGTTGCACTGGTGTGACAATAAACCCTGCAGATTGCTGTTGGAAGTGCTGTCTCCATTGCGTTTTTTGGATACTTTGAAGCCAACCTGGTCTGGTTTGGTGAGGCATGCACGCACGGTTATTTTTTGTTTTCGCGCTGCTGAAAGACTGTGTTGTGAATTAAAGTTTATGTTAACAATAATTTGTATTTACGTACTCGCAGCAGTCCGAAAGATCCGCTGCAAGTATATATTCACATAGCAACTGACAGAACCTTGGATCGTAATGGATCTCACAGCGAGATTTCTGCTGCAATCCGTCCTGTGAGAAGCTGCCCTAAAAAGTATTTTATGTCTGCTTGTGCTGCAAGGTAAGTGACCATTAGGGAAGCTCTTACATGTTTGGGGGTTGTCACTCACTTAATGAAGCTAAAATCAACTGTGAATCATAAATCGTAAACACAAAGTATAAAAGACAGATGCTACTTCTACTCTTTCTTGAATGCACTCCCAGTTTTAGCTTCAAAACGGCAGCAAAAGAACTGAACAAAACCTGATCAATACCTGAACATGTAAAAGCACCCTTAAGACTGTTTACATAGGCCAATTATCATCATGATCGGCTAGCTTCCGAATGATCATTACAATAATTTGCACATTTGAATGAAAAAGATCAATCATCCTCATCAATCTCATGAGAGCCATCACTGGATAGAAGAGATGATCCTCAACAGCTGCTGTAGCTCCACTGTCCCCCAAAGTGCAGTCAGTCACTGGTCTCAATAGTCTCCTCCTGCATGTATGTGACTGCTGAGGCCAGTCATATGGCTACAGTATTACATCCACAGCAGCCATATTTTTACAGGTGAGTTGTTTTGAGCTTCTTTGTTTTTTTCCATTGTTCCTGCCATTTGAGGCTGGTTTCACACGCTGTAACTGTGCGGCTGTATTTTTTATGCGGCTGTAAATGTGCGGGTGAAACTACGGCCGTGGGAAAAAATAGACATGCGGCTCAAAACATACGGTCATTTACTTGGAAATCTGGTTCAACTAAAAATAACAAATAAAATGTTAAGAAAGTGATGGAAACACCTCTGGATGCATCTGGGAAAGCAGGGAACACAGTTTACATGACTCGCTATTACCGGGGTTTGCGATCCTCTGCACTATAGCCGATGTCTCTCATGGTTAATATATTGAATTAATAAAACACATTTTCTGTCTAATAAAGTCCCTTTTATTGTTCAATAATTAAATGTAAACGATTCCATCATTTTGCAATTAAATATACTGTTAAAATAAATATATATATAAATAAATGTATATTTATATATATATTTATTTTTTGACAGTATATTTAATTGCACAATGATGGATTCGTTAGAATTAAATTATTGAACAAAGAAACTGTATTTATTTAAACGAAAATGTGTTTTATTAATTAAATATTAATTAGTACAGGAAGCTCTATAAGCCGGTAATTCATATGCCGGCAATAGAGCATTCTGTACTAATCATCACTTTACTTTAATGAAAACATCAAATGTTTCTTCTAATTATGTTATGACAATAGCATTATTAGAAGAAACATTTAGAATTATATGTGCGCTCAGCTGATTGGCTGTTCGGCTCAGCGCACATATAATGAGCCGGTCCGCAGTACAGTCACTTCATTGTGCTGCGGACCAGCGAAGAGGACACATCGGGGTGAGTATAGAGCTCTCCCCACCCCCTCCCCAGCACTGCACCCCTCCCAGCAAGGAAGGGGGGTCACTTAACCCCTTCCTTGCTGGGATGGGTGCAGTCTGACATCAGTCTGGCCCCCCGGGGGTTAAGGGGGATGCAGTACATCCTCCCTTAACCCCTTGGGGGTCAGACTGTAAGCAGCTATCTGTAAAGATGCTGCATACTGTAAGGAGCACAACACCGCTCACAATGATGGGTGTTGTGCTCCTGTTTGTGTGTTTTTTGTGTGTTTCTCCCTTTTTGTTTTTCAGATATCGGTATCCTGGGGATTACGTCGGATTCCATGGACTACGTCGATGACCAGCGGTTGTTCTTTGAATTTTTTTTAATAAAATGGTCAATGAGGGGTGTGGGGGTGTTTTTATTTGAATAAAAAAATTTGTAAACTTGTGTCTTGTCTTTATTTCTTTACTTTATAGACTTAGTAGTGGAAGCCGTCTAATAGACGGAATCCATTACTAAGTTGGGGCCTAGTGTTAGCCGGTATAAAATGGCTAACACTAACCCCCCATTATTACCCCAGTACCCAATGCCACCAGGGGTACTGGGAAGAGCCGGGTGCCAGTGGTCCCGGAGCGTCAATATTGGCGCTCCTGGACCGGGCGGCAGCAGGCTGGTAAGATTTAGGCTGGGGAGGGCCTAAACCAATGGCTCTTCCCACCCTGGTGTTACCAGGCTGCTGTCGTTTGGTTTTTAACCCGGCTGGTTATAAAAATAGGGGGGACCCTATGCGTTTTTTTTTAATTATTTATTTATTTAAAAAAAAAACGCATAGGGTCCCCCCTATTTTTATAACCAGCCGGGTTAAAAACCAAACGACAGCAGCCTGGTAACACCAGGGTGGGAAGAGCCATTGGTTTAGGCCCTCCCCAGCCTAAATCTTACCAGCCTGCTGCCGCCCGGTCCAGGAGCGCCAATATTGACGCTCCGGGACCACTGGCACCCGGCTCTTCCCAGTACCCCTGGTGGCATTGGGTACTGGGGTAATAATGGGGGGTTAGTGTTAGCCATTTTATACCGGCTAACACTAGGCCCCGACTTAGTAATGGATTCCGTCTATTAGACGGCTTCCACTACTAAGTCTATAAAGTAAAGAAATAAAGACAAGACACAAGTTTACAAATTTTTTTATTCAAATAAAAACACCCCCACAACCCTCATTGACCATTTTATTAAAAAAAAATTCAAAGAACAACCGCTGGTCATCGACGTAGTCCATGGAATCCGACGTAATCCCCAGGATACCGATATCTGAAAAACAAAAAGGGAGAAACACACAAAACACACAAACAGGAGCACAACACCCATCATTGTGAGCGGTGTTGTGCTCCTTACAGTATGCAGCATCTTTACAGATCGCTGCTTACAGTCTGACCCCCAAGGGGTTAAGGGAGGATGTACTGCATCCCCCTTAACCCCCGGGGGGCCAGACTGATGTCAGACTGCACCCATCCCAGCAAGGAAGGGGTTAACTGACCCCCCCTTCCTTGCTGGGAGGGGTGCAGTGCTGGGGAGGGGGTGTGGAGAGCTCTATACTCACCCCGATGTGTCCTCTTCGCTGGTCCGCAGCACAATGAAGTGACTGTACTGCGGACCGGCTCATTATATGTGCGCTGAGCCGATCAGCCAATCAGCTGAGCGCACATATAATTCTAAATGTTTCTTCTAATAATGTTATTGTCATAACATAATTAGAAGAAACATTTGATGTTTTCATTAAAGTAAAGTGATGATTAGTACAGAAAGCTCTATTACCGGGAATATGAATTACCGGCTTATAGTGCTTCCTGTACTAATTAATATTTAATGAATAAAACACATTTTCTTGGAAATAAATTCAGTTTCGTTTGTCAATAATTTAATTCTAACGAATCCATCATTGTGCAATTAAATATAATGTCAAAAAATAAATATATAGATAAATATACATTTATTTATATATCTATTTTTTTTAACAGTATATTTAATTGCAAAATGATGGATTCGTTAGAAATAAATTATTGATCAACGAAAGTGTCTTGATTACAAATAAAATGTCTTTGATTAATTTAATATAGTAACTATTAGAGGCATCGGCATTCGGCATCATTCCCGGCTATTTTTGAAGTACTCCGTACGGGCCGCCTGTCAATCCTCGGCCGCATATTCAGCCGCAAATAATGGTCTTGTTCATTTTTTACGGGTCCGTTTACGATAGGGCCGTAGATTCATACATAGTGTGCACTGTGCAGCCGCATATCCTATACTTCACAGCATACACACGAACCCTCAAATATACGGGCGCACTATTACATCCGTACATACGGCCGCACTATTACTACGTGTGAAACAAGGGTGAAAATGTAAACAAATTACTGTAAACCATTGAGTAATAGTCCCTTGGCATACATGAATTAAATCTTAATACTTTATGCCAGCGCTAGGCTAACGTTTTTCCCTCTCCCTTTGGCGTCCGTCATTTTGAGGTTAACACGACGGACGTCATTTCGCTGTATGGCCACCCGTCGTTGCAGAGACGGATGTTTGTACATTATTCTTGATTAGGTGGACTAATTGACCTTTGGACGTTGGAAGGACGGTGAAAAAAGAAAAACTGAACAACTAAAAAATAACATCCACTGTTTGCAAAAGATGTCCAAAAACAACTGACTTGATTATTATTGATTATTGATTACTTTATTTTATTACGGCTGCGTGTGTCTCCACTCGTGCCATAGACACCATTCTTTGCACAGGCAGATTCTGCATTCCGCCCAGTAGCGTAATTTGGTGGGGGCAGAGGGGGCGGTCGCTCCCGGGCCCACACAGGCAGGGGGCCCACTGATGATTTCACCAGTTAATGCTGTCCGCAAAAGCTATTGCTTATGCAGACAGACTTAACAAATGTCTATTGGCTGTAGGTGGCCCCTGGCCAGCAACCAGAGCTCCTGGGGGGCCCACACGGCTACCGAATGTTGTGCCTGATTCAAAGAGAACATAGGGTTGAATGAGGCACAGTGATTAAAAAGGCTCTCCACCCTACCAATCACTGTTGTGGCCACAAGAGGCTGTTCCCTCCCTTAGAGCTGTGGGACCTCAGTGATGCCAGTTGTGTGCTTACAGAGCAGGGAGAGAGTTGACATCAGAAGACTACAGTACTGCAACCACACAGCAGGTAAGTATGGCTTTTTTTCCTTAATTATAGAGGAGGAGACCTATGTGGGTGGGTGGGGCTAACTCCTGGAAAGGATGTTACCTATGGGGGTTTTGGTATGGGATGTGCTGGCTAATTGAAAAGAGGGTACCTAATTTTGAGGTACATTTAGTGGTGGTGGTGGGATGTCTAACCACCAGGAGGATTACCAGGGAGATTACCGCTGGGGAAGGGGGTGGCTGCATGAGGAATAGATACTGGGGGGATTACCTACATGAGATGGTGCTGGAGGGGATGCCTACATGGAGAATAATTCCTTCTATATGAAGGCACAGAGGGCCCTAACTACTACTATATGGTAACTGAGGGAAATAATAACTATATTGGGCCACAGAAGGTCTAACTACCATATGGATGCACAGAGAAGCTGAATTTCACATGAAGGTACAGAGGGGCCTGACTACTATATGGGGGTGCACAGGGAGGGTCTGTCTTCTACATGGAGGTAAAGGGGGGATAATCTAATATGTTAGGGTATAAATGGTGGCCTTTTTACTATATGAGAGCATAGAGGGAACTACACTCACCGGCCACTTTATTAGGTACACCATGCTAGTAACGGGTTGGACCCCCTTTTGCCTTCAGAACTGCCTCAATTCTTTGTGGCATAGATTCAAAAAGGTCCTGGAAGCATTCCTCAGAGATTTTGGTCCATATTGACATGATGTCATCACACAGTTGCCGCAGATTTGTCGGCTGCACATCCATGATGCGAATCTCCCGTTCCACCACATCCCAATGATGCTCTATTGGATTGAGATCTGGTGACTGTGGAGGCCATTTGAGTACAGTGAACTCATTGTCATGTTCAAGCAGAAATCGAGACTCATCAGACCAGGCAACGTTTTTCCAATCTTCTACTGTCCAATTTCGATGAGCTTGTGCAAATTGTAGCCTCAGTTTCCTGTTCTTAGCTGAAAGGAGTGGCACCCGGTGTGGTCTTCTGCTGCTGTAGCCCATCTGCCTCAAAGTTGGACATACTGTGCGTTCAGAGATGCTCTTCTGCCTACCTTGGTTGTAACGGTTGGCTATTTGAGTCACTGTTGCCTTTCTATCAGCTTGAACCAGTCTGCCCATTCTCCTCTGACCTCTGGCATCAACAAGGCATTTCCGCCCACAGAACTGCCGCTCACTGGATGTTTTTTCTTTTTTGGACCATTCTCTGTAAACCCTAGAGATGGTTGTGCGTGAAAATCCCAGTAGATCAGCAGTTTCTGAAATACTCAGACCAGCACTTCTGGCACCAACAACCATGCCACGTTCAAAGGCACTCAAATCACCTTTCTTTCCCATACTGATGCTCGGTTTGAACTGCAGGAGATTGTCTTGACCATGTCTACATGCCTAAATGCACTGAGTTGCCGCCATGTGATTGGCTGATTAGAAATTAAGTGGTAACGTGCAGTTGGACAGGTGTACCTAATAAAGTGGTGAGTGTATATGAGGGCTAAAACTGCGTCTAAATACTACATGAGGGCATAAAGTGGGTAACAGTGTAGAGCAATACACATAGGGATGGTGCCTTGGTGAGATGCCTAGAATGTTTGTCTGGCAGAGACGAGGCATCGCCAGGAGAAGTCTGCATGATGGCCGAGCCAGACAGAGGAAAAAGGAAAAGCAAACCACCTAGCAAACACGTCATTACATTTCATGCGGAGAATACGCCCCCAGTGCTTTGTCTGTTCAAGCCTAATGGGAATTGTAATTTTTAAAAATCTGGAAGGCGGTGATATATGTAATATTATTTTTTTACACATCCTAAAATTTGCTGCAGTCTTTAACTGTTGTGTGTGCCCCATGCCAGGCCCATCAACAATGGTTAATAATCTATAGTAAATAGATATCATACAGTAATTTTACCATTTAGTTATGTTGCAGTAGTCTGGCTTTTTTGTATATAGGTTATTTAGTATAGTTGCCTTAGACCTCATGGGACTATTTATTATTACCTTGCATTTGTACTATACATTTACACTATTGGTACTGCGGGTTCACCCTTCAGGTGTTGCCTCTTTGGTCACTGACCATCAGCTATGGTGTAGTCCTCATGCTGCCCAATAGAAATTAGACAGATAGATATGAGATAAAGAGATAGAAGAATGGATGGATGGAAGGAAGGATGGCTAATTAGAAAACAAACACAGCGCCATAGCTGCCCCTATGTTGTGTGTGGTACTACAACTTTGTTCCATTCACTTTTAGTGGAACTGATCTGCACTACCACATCCAAGCTTTGGAGGTGAGTGGCGCTGTTTCTGGAAAAAGACAGATATGTTTTTGTAATGCTGGATAACCCCTTTAATTTGTACATGGTTATATATGTGACATGTAGAAAGTCTTTCCCTGTTCCCTGTTCACTATAAATAATGTAGTAGAAAATACCCTTTATTATTCGGAAAGCATCGTCATCTACTGAGGTTCCCTATGGGTAACATAATCGGTTGGGGGCCCACTGAGACTTGCTCGCCCCCCCTAGGCTGAACCCCTAGCTACGCCCCTGATTCCGCCGATAGAATTGACATGTCACTTCTTTCTGTAAAATGCGGAATCCACCCTCCCATAGAATGGTTCCATGGAGCCAGCAGATGTGCACGCCGCCATGAACGGGTACGAGCAGCGGAATCCGTCGGAACTTATCCGCGCGGATTCCGTAGTCTAAACCCACCCTAGAAAAGGAATTTCAAGCAGAAATATTTGCTCTTAAATTCCTCGTCTATTTCTCAGTGTGCATGAGCTCTTACTCTGACAGAATACATAGGTTTAATAATACTAAACAAATATGATAATATTTTTGTGGCTTATGAAATTAGCACTTCTTACACCTGTATGTTGACATGGTGGACAGGGAGGTGCAGGAAGACATATTTCTGGATCTTTCTACTCATCCCCAAACTGAATCCTCCTGACACTTTTTGTACAGAGATTTAAAAAAAAAAAAAAAAAAAAAAAGACGCTCAAAGTTTTATAGAATAAATTTAGAACCAAGATAAATCTGACAAGGTACTTTGCAGATTCCTACTTATATATAGGACCTCACAGGTCTGTCTCTGCCCCGGGCTGTTTACATAATCAGTCATCTAATGGGCAGGGCTGACATTTGGGTAGCATGATTGACTACTGTGCAAGGTAAACTACGCATTACCAGGTGCCTAGTGTCTCCACAGACTCAGTCAATGAAATATGTAAATGTCTTGCACAGCAAGCACCTATGGATGTAATGCAGAAACTATGTAAACTACCATTGTTTACATTGGCAGGTCACAATGATGGAAACAGTGCATAGTGGAGCAATATTTCAAAGACAACCAGACAACTGTGTCTACCAGGCATCACCTCTTTACAACATCTTGTTAACCTTCAATAGTATATTTTCATCTAGTCTAGTCTTATTATTTGCCAAAGGTAATAGATGTAAACTTCAAACCATCCCAAGATGACATTCAGTTTAGGCCAAAAGTAACCCAACGTGAACATCACAAAAAAGAAACTTAGTAAAAGACCATAAAAGAACTTACTTAATAATCCACAGCTAATATTTTTTGCTTAAGGTATTTGCATGTGTTGCAAAAAGAACTCCAGTTAATAAAAAAAAATCTCTGTACCATAGACCAGGCCTATACTGCTATGAATTATCCACTTGGTACAATGCACATGTAGAGGGTGAAAGGTCTGTCTGATTTTGTGCAGATACTATCACATGCAGGCTGTTGGTCACCCTGATTAGATGACTTTATAACGGAAGCCATATACATTAGATAAAAGTAGGTTGATTGTTAAACAACAGTTAAAAGGTCCCCATTAGGGATGGTCCGAACCTGCCGAGGTTCGGGTTCATACGAACCCGAACTCTCGGCAATGATTCCCGCTGTCTGCCCACTCCGTGGAGAGGGTGGATACAGTGGGAGGACCGCCTGGAAAACTGGGATACAGCCATAGCCATAGGCTGTATCCCAGTTTTCCAGGCGGTCCTCTCGCTGTATCCACCCGCTGCACGGAGCGGCCAGACAGCGGGAATCTGATGCCGAGCGTTCGGGTTCATACGAGCCCGAACCTTGGCAGGTTCGGACCATCCTTGGTCCCCATTTAAGGCCCTATTACACAGAACGATTCGGCTGTTACGGCCCGTAATCGTCCCGTGTTGCTGTCATTTGTCTTTCAACATGTTGAAAGACAAACTACTGTGATAGCACGATCTGCTGTCGTCGCAGACCGCCGCTATCCTCTATGGGCAGCTTGGGCAATTTAGCTATCACCTGAGCAGCACCCCCGCAGCTCCCCGCGGCCTCCCCTGCACTTGCCCGTTCGCTGCCACCCCGAGTAATAGCGGCAGCGAGCCGGGAACGAGGAGCAAAAGAGCGCTGACAGAGCTCGTTTGCTCCTCTATGTCGCCCTGTGTAATAGGGGATTTACACTGTAGTCGGCCACTAACTGTCTGTCCAAAAGCAGATGATGACAGTTGGTTTGGAAGAGATAAACTGCAGTGAAAACTTTCTGGCTGTGGATTACCTCTGTAGAGAACACATGAACGCTCGGCCATACGGAACGTTTCTTTGTATAGGGAGAACAGAAGCCGATTGGGAAAGATAACTGATGGCCGAATGATCATTTGACTGTCAGTTAGTGAAGGTGTATGGCCAACTAAAGGAATGATCATCTCACCATTAAATGGGCAGACTAGATAGACCAAGTGGTCTTTTACTGACGACAATCTTCTAAGTTTCTTTTTTTTTCATCAACTTTAGGCTATGTTCACACATTTTTTTTTCCGACCGTTGTTTTGAGTATTAAATAATAGTTGCTGTTTACCACCCTGTGTAACGGCTGTTGATACATTATCCTAGTTCAGGTTGACCGCTAGCCCTCTTGGGTGTGGTTCTTTTTTGAAGGTCCATTAAATTTAGTAGTAAGATCAGTGAAAAAAATGTGTGAGTGAACAACTAAAAATAATGGCCATTGTTCGCAAAATCATAGCATGAACATTAACAATGTCATGGACATTTGACTGTCGTGCGAACAACGGCCATTTTTTAATACACTATGGCCCAGATTTATCAAAGGATGTAAAATTTAGACTGGTGCAAACTGCCTTCAGCAACCAATGACAGCTCCTCTTTCCTTTCACCAGAGCTGAAAGCTGAGCTGTGATTGGTTACTGTGGGCAGTTTGCACCAGTTTAAATTTTACACCCTTTGATAAATCAACCACTAAGTGTATTGGGTAGCCATCATTCCATTGACTTTAATGCAGAAAAATATGTATTTGGATAATAACAGACAATATTATTAAAATATTTAGTGGCTTCCTTTTCTAATGTTTTTACATAGTGTGAACATAGCCTTAGTGTGTATCAGCACCTTAAAGGGGTAGTGCGGCGCTAAAAAATTATTCACAGACATAACATACATTACAAAGTTGTATAACTTTGTAATGTGTGTTATTCTGTGAATAATTTTGTCCCACCATCCCCACCCGTGTGCCCGGAAGTGTTGGTGCATTATACATTACCTGATCCGTGTCGAGGGCCATCCGCCATTTTGTGCCAAACGTCATCTTCGGATGGACGGCCGAGTTGCTGCCGCCCATCCCCCCTCCGCCGCATGACAACTGTGCTCAGCCGCGATTGGCTGAGCACAGTTATGCTCAGCCAATCGCGGCTGAGCGGCTGATGACGCGGCCGCGTCATCAGCTGCTCAGTCATGATTGGCTGAGCACAGTTATGCTCAGCCAATCGCGGCTGAGCGGCTGATGACGCGACCGTGTTATCAGCTGCTCAGTCGCGATTGGCTGAGCACAGTTATGCTCAGCCAATCGCGGCTGAGCATCGGATGACACTGCAGAGGGCGGCCGGCATTCGGAACAGACGGAGCTGTTCACCGGCCGGCCGGCCGAAGAAGACGTCACTGAATGAAGATCGGAGACGGGTGTCGGCACGTGACAGGTGAGTATAGTGCACCACACTTCCGGGTACACGGGTGGGGGTGGTGGGACACGGGGAAGGGGGCCATTCACAGACATAACATACATTACAAAGTTGTATAACTTTGTAAAGTGTGTTATTCTGTGAATAATTCTTTACCGCCGCACTACCCCTTTAAGAACTGCCTATAGTTTGGTGTCTTTTCTTGTCTGTCTACCAGGTATGCAAGTGTCTTTGTGCTGCTCACAATGTTGTGCCAGTCACAAGAACTGCCAGATAGCCATGTCTTTGGTCATTTACCCAAGCTTAAGGCTATGTTTACACTACGTAAAACAACGTCCGTTGTTTTCACTGGCCGGAATTTAGCGGTCAAAACAACGGCCGTAGAATTACGAGTATACGGCCTGGTCGTGAAACAATGGCCGTTGTTTAATATTGCTTCCCAGCATGTTTTTAATCGGGCTGAAACATGTCATTTAATTGAAACACTGCGACTAGCCAAATAAACTACTCAGTAAATTTTTTACATTAAAATCAAGTTGAATTTGGCCGAAGTAAATTTTAAGTGTGCGGCCGCATTGAAATTCATGGCCGTAGTTGTAACATTACCGGCCGCAAATAAATGTCCTGTTCATTTTTCACGGGTCTGTACGAACTACGGCCGTAGTCTTATACCCTGTGTGCATTGTACGACTGTAGTTCGTACGAATTGCTATATCGTCCCATCCTCAAAACAACGGCCGTAGTTTTGCGGTGAAAACTATGGCCGTTGTTTTACGTAGTGTGAACATAGCCTAAAGCTGCATTCTGCCCAATGAACCTGCTGATAAGCCCCAGAAGCTCTTTACCTTATAACTGCACGGCTGTTAACCATTCTTTTTTTCTCCTCTGCATTATCTTAATTGCCCCGATGCTAATTCTGAGGCTTAGGAGCATTTGGGGCGTCGCCCGTTGGTTTGGAGCACCAGCTTAGCCCGCCCCCTCCCGTGCCACCCACTATGCATATTCATGCTCCGGACTGATGGGCGACGCCCCAAATGCTAATAAGCCCCCAATTAGCATATGGGCAATTAGGGAATATCAAGATAATGCATAAAAGAAAATAGGTATGGTTAACAGCCCTGCAGTTATAAGGCAAAGAGCGTCTGGGGCATATCAGCAGGTTCATTGGGCAGAACCTGTTGATAACTATTTGCTATGCGTTTCTGTCAAAGAATAGTACAGAGTGACATGATAAAGTATCTGTAACCTATGAATGCTTGGTGTCTTCAGTGCCGACCATCATATTTACAGCAGAGGCCATGTTTTAATACCAATAGATTCCATAACTGCTCAGTTACAGGAAAGCAATTTAGGATAACAAAAAGGCAGAAAAGCTGAAGTTGTAGCCATATCTGTGGAAGTTAGAGGCAGGAAAGATGGGTGGCACTCAAATACAAAAAATATTCAGGACCTATTTGGTTAAAATGAAAACAAACAGCTATCTCTGCTGAGAAAACTAGTAACCAGGAGGGGATGTCTTCATATTACAATGTAAAACAAAATTAGTATGATGACATGGCCAGTTTGGGCTACTTGAGACAGTAAGTTATTTAAATTTGCCAATAAGGTTTTTGTTTTTAACTACATACACTGCTTAAAAATATAGGAACACTTAAACAACACAATATAACTACAGTCAATCGCACCTTTATGAAATCCCCATGTCCGGTTATGAAGCAACACTAATGGTGAATCAATTTCTCCTGCTTTTGTGCAAATGGAACAATTACCAGGTAGAAATGATAGGCAAATAGCAGGACAACCCCTATAAAGGAGAGATTTTGCAGGTAGTCAGCACAGACCATTTCTCTGTTTTACATAGTAAAAAAGTAACATAGTTAATAAGGATGAAAGAAGACAAGAGTCCATCAGGTTCAACCTTGGGAAACCCTACTGTGTTAATCCAGGGGAACGCAAAAACCCCTATGAGGCACATGACAATTGCCCGATCATAGGGAGAACATTCCTTCCCGACTCCAATGGCGATCAGAATAATCCCTGGATCAATGTCTCACCAGTAATCTAATGCCCACAACTTGTAATATTATATTGTTCAAGAAAACCATCCAGGCCTCCCTTGAATTTATTTAATGAATCGGCCATGATAACATCATGTGGCAGAGAGTTCCACAGTCTTACCGCTCGTACAGTAAAGAACCCGCGTCGATGCTTATGGTGAAATCTTCTTTCCTCTAGGTGTAGAGGATGCCCCCTTGTCATGGTTACAGACCTAGGAGTAAAAAGACCACTACAAAGACCTCTGTACTGTCCATTCATATATTTGTACGTTGTGATCAGATCGCCCCTAAGACGTCTTTTTTCTAGTGTAAAAAACCCCAAGCTTGATAACCTGTCCTGGTACTGTAACCCACCCATTCCCTTAACCCCTTCACGTCAGCAATCTGTATGTATACGTTCCTATTGCACATGCCCCGTGCAGTAGGAATGTACATATACGTTCCTGACTTGAGGGGGCTTTGTGATGAGTGGGATCCCGCTCTCATCTGAGTACAGCACCGGAGATAATGAGGATCAGCTGCGATCCCGAAGCTGACCCCCATTAACCCCTTAGTGACCGCCGAAACGGCGGTCACTAATGGGCCGGTGCCGCCGCTGTATTTCATCTCCCCCCACCGTGAATCCACGGTGGGGGGAGATGAAATAAGTAAAATCAGACCCCAGACCAGTCCCCCTAGTTCCCCAGTCACTAACCCCCCCTCCCGCGGCGGCCATCGGATCCAAGATGGCCGCCGCTATCACTGTGAACGGACTAATGTCTGTTCACAGTGATCAAAAAAGAAAAATGAATGAAAACCCCATGCTCTCCACCACCGGAGGTAGCGGAGAGCATGGGGCAGTCATCGGGACCCCCCCTGTCCCGGTACAAGCGATCAGCGGTATATACTATGAATGATTGTTGACAGGGGATAAAAAGTGATGTACCCCCCCCCCCCAAGTCACCCCCCACCCCCCCTGTCACTCCCGTCCCCCAGTCACCCCCCCTACCCCTTATACATTACCTGATCCTGGAGCTCCTTCCTCTTCGGTGTCCTGGCTGGTTATGAAGTGCGCATGCGCTCCACAACCAGCCAACTCTGAAAATTTAAAGTGACAGAGACCAATTTGGTCTCTGTCACTGAACTATGATTACTGTGATAGAAAATATCACAGTAATCATAGTAATAAAGTGAAAATGAATGTATAAAGTACAAAAAGTGACAAACATACATAAAAATAAAAAACACACTTTTTATTATAGTAATAATTGCAGTTTACTCCCAGATTACCCGTAACCCCCCCCCCCCCCCAGATTACCCGTAACCACCGCAGGTTGCCCGTAACCACCGCACGTTGCCCATAACCACCCCAGGTTGTCTGTAATCACGTCAGATTGCACGTAACCCCCCAGATTACCCATAACCACCGCACGTTGCCCGTAACCACCGCACGTTGCCCGTAACCACCGCACGTTGCCAGTGACCCCCTCCAGATTGTCCGTAATCACCCCAGATTGCCTGTAACCACCCCAAATTACATGTACCCACCCCAGATTACCTATAAGCACTTCAGTCTATCCGTAACAATTCTAGATTGTCTGTAACCCCCCCAGGTTGCCTGTAACCACCGCAGGTTGGGCATAACCACCCCAGGTTGCCCGTAATCATGCCAGATTACATGTAACCCCCCAGATTGCACGCAACCACCGCAGGTTGCCTCTGACCACCGCACCTTGCCTCTGACCACCGCACGTCGCCTCTGACCACCGCACGTCGCCTCTGACCACCGCACGTCGCCTATGACCACAGCACCTTACCTCTGACCACCGCACCTTGCCTCTGACCACCGCACGTCGCCTCTGACCACCGCACGTCGCCTATGACCACCGCACGTCGCCTATGACCACCGCACGTCGCCTATGACCACCGCACCTTGCCTCTGACCACCGCACCTTGCCTCTGACCACCGCACCTTGCCTCTAACCACCCCAAATTGCTAGTGACCCCCTCCAGATTGCCAGTAACCACACCAGATTACAGGTACCCACCTCAGATTACCTATTAGCACTTCAGTTTATCCGTAACCACAGCAGGTTGCCTGTAACCACCAGATTGTCTGTAACCACCCCAGATTGTCTGTAACCACCCCAGATTGTCCGTAACCACCCCACGTTGCCCGTAACCACAGCAAGTTGCCTGTAACCACCCTAGATTGTCTGTAACCACAGCAGGTTGTCCGTATTCACCCCACGTTGCCTGTAACCACCCCAGGTTGCCTATAACCACCCCAGGTTGCCTGTAACCAACCCAGATTGTCCGTAACCACCCCAGATTGTCCGTACCCACCCCAGATTACCTATAAGCACTTCAGTCTATCCGTAACAATTCTAGATTGTCTGTAACCCCCCCAGGTTGCCTGTAACCACCGCAGGTTGGGCATAACCACCCCAGGTTGCCCGTAATCATGCCAGATTACATGTAACCCCCCAGATTGCACGCAACCACCGCAGGTTGCCTCTGACCACCGCACCTTGCCTCTGACCACCGCACGTCGCCTCTGACCACCGCACGTCGCCTCTGACCACCGCACGTCGCCTATGACCACAGCACCTTGCCTCTGACCACCGCACCTTGCCTCTGACCACCGCACGTCGCCTCTGACCACCGCACGTCGCCTATGACCACCGCACGTCGCCTATGACCACCGCACGTCGCCTATGACCACCGCACCTTGCCTCTGACCACCGCACCTTGCCTCTGACCACCGCACCTTGCCTCTAACCACCCCAAATTGCTAGTGACCCCCTCCAGATTGCCAGTAACCACACCAGATTACAGGTACCCACCTCAGATTACCTATTAGCACTTCAGTTTATCCGTAACCACAGCAGGTTGCCTGTAACCACCAGATTGTCTGTAACCACCCCAGATTGTCTGTAACCACCCCAGATTGTCCGTAACCACCCCACGTTGCCCGTAACCACAGCAAGTTGCCTGTAACCACCCTAGATTGTCTGTAACCACAGCAGGTTGTCCGTATTCACCCCACGTTGCCTGTAACCACCCCAGGTTGCCTATAACCACCCCAGGTTGCCTGTAACCAACCCAGATTGTCCGTAACCACCCCAGATTGTCCGTAACCACCCCAGATTGTCCGTAACCACAGCAGGTTGCCTGTGACCACCCCATGTTGACCATATCCACCCCAGATTACCCGTAACCACCCCAGATTACCCGTAACCACCTCAGACTGCCCGTAACCACCTCAGACTGCCCGTAACCACCTCTAGATTACCCGTAACCACCCCAGACTGTCCGTAACCACCCCAGACTGCCCGTAACCACCTCAGACTGCCCGTAACCACCTCAGACTGCCCGGAACCACCTCTAGATTACCCGGAACCACCCCAGACTGTCCGTATCCACCCCACATTACCTGTAATCTAATTTTTTTATTTTATTTTAGTAACTGTGCTATTCTAATAACTATTACTAGCTGCGGTTTTGCTCCAGCAAATTGGCGCTCCTTCCCTTCTGAGCCCTGCTGTGTGTCCATACAGTGGTTTATGCCCACATATGGGGTACAGTTGTACTCAGGAGAACCTGCGTTACAGATTTTGGGGTACATTTTTTCTCCTGTTCCTTGTGAAATTTAGACATTTCAAACTAAACCAATATATTATTGGAAAAATTCAAGTTTTTCATTTTTAATGGCCAATTTTGAATACTTTCCTCTAATACCTGTGGAGCCAAAATGCTCATCCTACCCCAAGATGAATTCTTTCAGGGGTGTACTTTCCGAAATGGGGTGACTTTTGGGGGGGTTCTATTCTGTAGACATTACAGGGGCTCTGCCAACGCACCTGGTGCTCAGAAACTTCTTCAGAAAAATCTGCAAAGAAAATGCTAATTGGCGCTCCTTCCCTTCTGAGCCCGGCTGTGTGCCCATACAGTGGTTTATGCCCAAATATGGGGTACCTTTTTACTCAGGAGAACCTGCGTTACAAATTTTGGGGTACTTTTTTTCTCTTGTTCCTCGTGAAATTGAGAAATTTCAAACTAAACGAACATATTATTGGAAAAATTCGAGTTTTTCATTTTTACTGTGTACTTTTGAATACTTTCCTCTAATACCTGTGGGGTCAAAATGCTCACCACACCCCAAAATGAATTCTTTGAGGGGTGCACTTTCCAAAATGGGGTGACTTATGGCGAGATTTTACTTCACTGGCACTACAGGGGCTCTGCAAACACACCTGGCGCTCAGAAACTTCTTCAGCAAAATCTGCATTGAAAAAGCTAATTGGCGCTCCTTCCCTTCTGAGCCCCGCTGTGTGCCCATGCAGTGGTTTATGCCCACATATGAGGTACCTTTTTACTCAGGAGAACCTGCGTTACAAATTTTGGGGTACTTTTTTTCTCTTGTTCCTCGTGAAATTGAGAAATTTCAAACTAAACGAACATATTATTGGAAAAAATTAGAGTTTTTCATTTTTACTGTCTAATTTTGAATACTTTCCTCTAACACCTGTGGGGTCAAAATGCTCATCCTACCCCAAGATGAATTCTTTGAGGGGTATACTTTCCAAAATGGGGTGACTTATGGGGTTTTTTCTCTCTGCTGACACTACAGGGGCTCTGCAAATGCACCTGGCGCTCGGAAACTTCTTCAGCAAAATCTGCAATGGAAAAGCTAATTGGCGCTCCCTTCCTTCTGAGCCCCACTGTGTGCCCATACAGTGTTTTACGCCCACATATGGGGTACCGTAGTACTCAGGAGAACCTGCGTTACAAATTTTGGGGTGCTTTTTCTCTCATGTTCCTTTTGAAAATGAGAAACTTTAATCTAAACGTATATATTATTGGAAAATTTTAATTTTTCATTTTTTTACGGCCTAATGGTGAATACTTTCCTCCAGCCCCTGTAGGGTTAAAATGCTCATTATACCCCTAGATTAATTCTTTAAGGTGTCTAGTTTCCAAAATGGGGTCACTTATGGGGGTTTCCAGTATACAAACCTCCTAAATCAACTTAAAATAAGAACTGGTCCCTAAAAAAATCAGTTTTGGAAACTTTCACGAAAATGTGGTAATTTGCTGATAAATTTCTAAGCCCCGTAACACCCTTAAAAAGTAAAATATGTTTATGAAATGAAGCCAGAATAAAGAGGACATATCGGTAATGTGACTTAGTAACTAATTTATGTGATACAACTTTCTTTTTTTAGAAGCAGAGAATTTCAAAGTTCATAAAATGCTAATTTTTTCAATTTTTCATGATATTTTGATGTTTTTCACAAAAAATACACAAAGTAGTGACCAAATTTTGCCACTAATATAAAGTGCCATATGTGACAAAAAAACAATCTCAGAATCGCTAGCATACGTTAAAGCATCACTGAGTTATAAGCGCATAAAGTGAGACAGGTCCGATTTTGAAAAATGAGCCTGGTCTTTTAGGTGCAAATAGGCTTGGTCTTGAAGGGGTTAATGACCTTTGTCGCCCTCCTCTGCACCCGCTCCAGTTCAGCTGTGTCCTTCTTATATACCGTTGCCCAAAACTGTACACTGTATTCCATATGTGATCTGACCAGTGATTTATAAAGAGGCAAAACTATGTTCTCATCTTTAGCATCTATACCTCATTTGATGCATCCCATTATTTTATTAGCCTTAGCAGCTGCTGCCTGGCACTGATCACTAAAGTTGTGTTTACTGTCCACCAATACCCCCAGGTCCTTTTCGGAAGTAGTTTTACCCAGTGTTTTATTATTTAGCACATAACTGTACTTATTATTTCTACGGCCCAAATGCATAACCTTACATTTATCCACATTAAACTTAATTTGCCATTTCACCACCCAAGCCTCCAGCTTCTCCAAATGACTCTGTAATATGATATTATAATACTCTGTGGTGATTACTCTACCCAATTTAGTATCATCTGCAAAAATTGAGATTCTACTCTGTAGCCCCTCTACAAGATCATTAATAAAAATATTAAAAAGAAGTGGACCCAACACTGACCCCTGTGGTACCCCACTAGTAACTAAAACCCAATCTGAATATGTCCAATCAATGACCACCCTCTTTTTTCTATCACACAACCAGTGACTTATCCATTTGCATATGTTTTAATCCCTTTTGGTTGTTGTTTTGGTCACTTTTGCATTTTAGCATTGCTTTTACCCCTAGAGGTAACATGAGGAGGTAAATACAACCCACAGAAGGTGCTCAGGTAGTGCAGCTCCTCCAGGATGGCACATCAATGCTAGCTGTGGCAAGAAGGTTTGCTGTGTCTGTCAGCGTAGTGTCCAGAACCTGAAACAGATATTAGGAGGCAGGCCTGTACACCAGTAGATGTGGAGGAGGCAGTAAGAGGGCAACAATGCAGCAGCAGGACCGCTACCTCCCTTGCACAAGGAGGAACAAGAGGAGCACTGCCAGAGCCCTGCAAAATTACCTCCAGCAGCCACTAATATCCATGTGTCTGCTCAAACTGTCAGAAACAGACTCCATGAGGGTGGAATGAGTACCCAACTTTCACAAGTTGGTGTTGAGCTTAGAACCCAACACCGTGCAGTGCAATTGGCATTTACCAGAGAACACCAAGATTTGCAGATTCGACATTGGCACCCTGACATTGGCATTGAGGCTATGGACTGGCCCGCTCGTTTCCCAGATCTGAATCCCATTGAGTACATTTGGGACATCATGTCTCGCTTCATCCACCAACGTCACTTTGCACCACAGACTGTCCAGGAGTTGGCGGATGTTTTAGTCCAGGTCTGGGAGGAAATGCCTCAGGAGACCATCCGAAACCTCATCAGGAGAATGCCGAGCTGTTGTAAGGAGGTCATACAGGCACGTGGAGTTGGATCAGCCTGTAGTGAGCTTTCCACTTTAATTTTGTGTGATGCCAAATCCAGGATCAATCAATCAAATCAATGGACCCCAATTAGGGATGGTCCGAACCGAGTTCGGTTCGGGTTCGTACGAACCCGAATGCTCGGCAATGATTCCTGCTGGAGGACCGCCTGGAAAACTGGGATACAGCCATAGCCATAGGCTGTATCCCAGTTTTCCAGGCGGTCCCCCCGCTGGATCCACCCGCTCCATGGAGCGGGCAGACAGTGGGAATCTGATGCCGAGCGTTCGGGTTCGTACGAACCCGAACCTCGGAGGGTTCGGACCATCCCTAACCCCAATGATGTGGTCCACGGGGTTCTCTGTTGTCTTGATGATAAAATGCCAATGCATGCAGCGCTATTGTTTTTGTGTAAAGGGTGGAATCTGCTATGAAAGCTCCCAACCCTGATGCAGATAGAAATATAGTTTTAGATTGTTAACAGCTTTGGCACAACCCATGCGTGACTACAATATATGTCTATAATGAGGAGTAACCATAAGGCGTTATACAGGAATTGATGATGAAAGATACATCATTCTTATAGACAGGAATCAACAATGTAAAGGTGGGATACTTTTTACAATAGTACATGCATAGACATTTACTATAAAATAATATATATGACTTTTTCCTGTCATTTTTTAAGATAAAACCATTGATGTCTCTTCCCTTCCTTACCGTATTAACTATTTTTACGCCACACTTCCGTAGGTTTAATAGCATCATTGCTCCAGGGTCTGGTAATTTTTAATTAAAGACATTGTTATGAGTTGTGCAGGCCATTTTAGGGGTCACCAGGAACCTATACATCATTTTATTATGCAAAGGAAGGACAATCTGCTTCACCAAAATGACATGCACATAATGAGAATATGTTGCCCTGTTATCTGTATTTTTTGTGCAGGGAATCCTAACAAGCTATGTAAATGCTCTGTTACTTGCACAACAGATGGCCAAGGATTCTTTAGGGATCTAAGGCATAGGAAAGATTCTGTCCCTAAGCTCGCAACGGTTTGCTGTGCTACAGGTAATGCCCTCAGTCACTCACTTTTACTGTGACATCTATTTCCTGGAGAGATGTTATTCATCATTATATCTTAGAAAGGGCCAAACGTATAGAACACATTCTGTGTACAGCTTATTACTCTACAGGATGTGCAGTAAGTGATAAATGATGAAATCAACAATATAAACTGAAGAAAACCATCTAATTTGTATTATCATTTCTCAACTAAGCCAGACATAACAAGCCAAAGGATCAGCAGTCGCTATCATTTCATACACGCTTGATCATATGCTGAAGTTCCAAACTGCCAAGAACACTGTGCATTACAGTGAATTAACATTCACAACTTGTCAGGTTCACAGAACCCACAAATATAATAAACAATTGATTAATTGTTTGGTAGGGTTCTACGAGATTTCATACTAATTGTTATGTAAAGAGAGAACAAATACAAAAGAGCGCATTTCTTAGTGCTCCATCATAACTGGGAATTCTGATGAGGAAGGCGCTAGTGCAGTGTTGAAACACGTTGTTTATATGTGAATGCAAGAATAAAATTTTACTTCCACAACAATCCTGATTGGCCGTTGGAATCAGCACCGGAGGCGTGCAAAGGGCTATTGTGCTAGTTGTGGATATTGATTATTATAAGAGCTAATTCCTATAAAGAATGTTATACTTTATATGGCCAGGCAGCAGGGTAAGCGTCCACACCATGCCAAAAGATACCAGTAAATTTTGAGTCTAAACCAAATTCCTCCCAATTTATATATAAATATAACCACAACCAATGAAGGTAAAGCACTATATATATACTTTTATAATATAACATAACATATAAAACATAAATATTGCAATAGCCAATAATATCTCCTACAGAGAAATACCGTGAACTGACCTACAAGGTATCATCCTTAAATGTCCTTAGTTGTTAATACAAAAGTGTTCTTAGGTGGTAGTCATGTTAACTGGTCTCTAGTGTCTGCTAGCATTTTTCCATGACAAACTATAAGTTTATTGTATGTGCACACACACACACCGTAAATTGAGACAAATTTTGAGCCTTAAAAAATTGTTTTTTGAAGAGAAAAAAAAATTGCTATTAATGGCTATCTACTGTTAGGAATGTGACTTTGCGCTCCTCGGTCTGTGCCAGGCGGCCGAGGAAGCGCTGAATTTTTGTCTGTGTTTGCATATGAATTGTGTCTGAACTGTGTTTTACTTCAGCCAGACCTGCCTTGCCTGTGAGACTTCTGGCAGTGCAGGGGTTACTGCACTGCTAGGTCTGTTCAGCTGAGCTTGGTGCTGGGATCAGGGCTGCTCCAATCAGCTGCTGGACCTAAGCTCTTACCCTGGATAAAAAGCAGTCAGATCCTCAGTTCCCTGCTGGCTATTAGTTGTCACTAGTCCCAGCTCCCCTACTCCTTTCCCAGCGGTCCCTGTCCTAATCCCCTTGCTATTGCTCTGCCCGTGTTCTGACCTCTTGCTTGACATTTGACTATCCGCTCTCCTTCTGATTTTGTACTGCGTTGTCTGTTTGGTTTTGACCCTGCTAGTTGACTATCCTCCATTGTGTTTTGTTTGTCTGTCTACGTTTTGTGTATTCACCTACGCAGTGTAGGGACCGACTCCGTGGTTGTCCGCGACCGTTTAGGGTCGACCGAGGCAAGTAGGCAGGTGACAGTGGGTGGGTTCAGATCTAGGGTCACTGTCTCTTGTCTTGTCTACGCCTGCCAGTCCTGACAGAATAGCCAGCCGTAAAAAAAAAAAAAAAAAAAAAAAAAAATATTTTTTTTCTTTTGCAGTCACCTTGCATCATGGACGCCATGGAGGCTCTGGTTAACCAGATGCAAGGTCTGAACACGCTGGTTCAGAACCTTGCTGAGCGCGTCCAGGAGCAAGAGACTGCACCACGACAGGTGACCAGGACCGCCCCTCTACCTCTGGAACCTCCTGTGCAGCTCCCTGAAAAGTTTAAGGGAGACAGGAGTTTCCGAACATTTAGAGAGGGATGCAAGTTGTTTTTTCGTTTGCGCCCCTGCTCCTCTGGGGGCGAGGACCAAAGGGTGGGCATTATTATGTCCCTCTTGCAGGGTCCTCCTCAGGAGTGGGCTTTTTCATTGTCCCCTGGATCCATGGAGTTGACCTCCGTGAATCAATTTTTTGCTGCCCTAGGGCTATTATATGATGACCCAGACCAGGCGGCAGTAGCAGAGCATCAGCTTACTTCTCTGAGACAGGGTAAGAGACCTGTAGAAGAATATTGTGCTGAGTTCCGGCAGTGGTGTGTACCATCCGGCTGGAACGATCCAGCTTTGCGTTGCCAGTTCCGGATGGGGTTGTCGGATCAGCTTAAAGATCTATTGGTAGTGTACCCTACCCCTGATACTTTAGAGGGGACCATGACATTAGCCATACGGGTGGACAGACGACTCAGAGACAGACGCAGAGAGAAAGACACCCCTGAATCTTCTAAAACCCTGTCCTCTGCTGTTTCTACTCCTAAGTTAAGTCCTTCTGTTCCCCGATTGCAAGATGAACCCATGCAACTCGGGGTTGCGGATGCCAAGATTAGACGGGCTTACCGCCTACAACATAATCTCTGCTTGTACTGTGGAAAGGCCGGACACCGGGTGAGGGAATGTACCTCCAAACCAGAACCACCTCCGGAAAAACTCCAGCGCCTGAGTGACGATCGAGGGGGTCACTCAGGTGCCCAGGTACCTCTTGAAAAGAAAAACAAATTAATGTTGCCTATTTCTTTGTTTTTGGGAGACAAATCTGTTTCTGGTTACGCTCATGTGGATTCGGGGGCCTCGGCCAACTTCATTAACTCTGCATTCTGGTCAGCTCTGGGAATATGCCCGCTTCAGCTTAGATGTCCGTTGACTATTACTGGTGCTGATTTTACACCCCTGGCCCAGGGTAAAGTCAGGTACATTACTCCTTCTATGGAGGTGCAGGTTGGGTCAGTACACAAGGAGATTCTTGATTTTCTGGTCATAGATAACTTGTCTTCTGACATAATTTTGGGTTTGCCCTGGTTGGAACAACATAATCCTGTATTTGATTGGTCCACTAAGGAGTTGATTAAATGGGGTTCTAAGTGTTCTTCTCACTGTATTGCATTAAATGTCACAGACTGCTCTACTATGGAGGGAGAGATTCCTGAGTTTGTAGCTGACTTTGCCGATGTGTTTGATGAAAAATCTGTGGAAGTTCTGCCACCGCACCGTCCGTACGATTGTGCTATTGATTTGATTCCAGGGTCCAAATATCCTAAGGGGAGAATTTTTAATTTGTCCAGACCCGAGAGGGAGACCATGCGAGAATACATCCAGGATAGTCTTCGCAAAGGTCATATTCGTCCCTCTTGCTCTCCATTAGGTGCTGGTTTCTTTTTTGTGGGGAAGAAAGATGGTGGACTTAGACCCTGCATAGATTACCGTGAACTTAATAAGATCACCATTAAGAATCAGCACCCCCTTCCTCTTATTCCGGATCTGTTTAATCAGATTGTGGGTGCTCAGTGGTTCTCCAAGATTGATCTTCGTGGGGCCTACAATCTCATTCGAATAAGAGAAGGGGATGAATGGAAAACTGCCTTCAATACCCCTGAAGGGCATTTTGAATACCTAGTCATGCCCTTTGGGTTAAGTAACGCGCCGGCAGTTTTTCAGCACTTTGTAAATGATGTCTTTCGTAAATATCTTGGTCAGTTTCTGGTAGTATACCTAGACGACATCTTAATTTTTTCACCAGATTGGTCCTCTCATGTTTGTCATGTCCGTAAGGTATTGGAGTTACTCCGACAGAATCACCTCTACGCTAAATTGTCCAAGTGCCAGTTCGGGATCCAGAAAGTCTCTTTTCTTGGTTATATTATCACCCCTAACTCTTTTTGTATGGACCCCCTTAAAGTGACCGCTATTGAGAAATGGGAACGCCCAACTAACCTCAAGGCCCTGCAACGGTTTTTGGGGTTCGCCAATTACTATAGAAAATTTATTAAGGGGTTCTCTGTCATTGCTAAACCATTAACTGATTTGACCAGAAAAGGGGCAGATCTGGTGAACTGGAGCCCCGAAGCCGTACAGGCATTTGGACAGTTGAAGAGGTGTTTCTCTGAAGCTCCAATCCTTATTCAGCCTGATCCTGAGCAACCATTTATCATTGAGGTGGATGCTTCGGAGGTAGGGGTTGGAGCAGTTCTCTCACAGGGTCCTGTGACACTGACTAACTTAAGCCCTGTAGCCTACTTTTCAAGAAAATTCTCTAAAACAGAGTGTAATTATGATATCGGCAACAGAGAACTACTGGCCATTAAGTGGGCCTTTGATGAATGGAGACATTTTCTTGAAGGGGCTAAGCATAAGATTAAGGTTTTAACTGACCATAAGAACCTATTATACCTGGACAAGGCTAAACGCCTTACCCCCCGGCAAGCCAGGTGGGCATTATTCTTTACCCGGTTTAATTTTGAGATTACCTTTCGTCCTGGTTCTAAAAATGTCCGAGCTGATGCCCTGTCTCGCAGCTTTGATGTCAGCAGTGCCCCCAGGGAAGAACCTGAGACTATTTTAACACCAGGAGTGGTCATTGCCACTCTCCAACCTGAACTTGCAGCTCAGGTGGTAAACTCACAGTCCCTAGCACCCAGGAATACTCCAGATGGGAAACTCTTTGTACCTCCTAATCTTAGACTCAGGGTTCTTGAAGAGACCCATTGTTCTGTATTAGCAGGTCACCCGGGCATTGCTGGCACAAAGTATTTGCTCTCACGTTGTTATTGGTGGCCTACTTGGGCCAGAGATGTTAAACTGTTTGTTGAGGCCTGTGAGGTCTGTGCCAGGTCCAAGGTCCCTCGCAGATTACCCGAAGGTCTTTTACATCCTCTACCTTTACCTGAGAGACCTTGGACTCACCTTTCAATGGACTTCATCACTGACTTGCCGCCATCAAAAGGAAAGACTGTCATCTGGGTTGTTGTTGATAGATTCTCCAAAATGTGCCATCTCATTCCCCTTAAGAAACTCCCTAATGCACGTACTTTAGCATCTTTGTTTATCAATCATATTCTACGGCTACATGGGGTGCCAGAGAACATTGTGTCTGATAGAGGGGTGCAGTTTGTGTCTAAGTTCTGGAGGGAGTTCTGTGGTCGATTGGGCACTTTATTATCATTTTCATCTGCCTTTCACCCTCAGAGCAATGGGCAAACTGAAAGAGTGAACCAGTCATTAGAACAATTTCTCAGATGCTTTGTTTCTGGTGCCCAGGACAAATGGAAGGAGTATTTGTCCTTGGCAGAATTTGCCCTCAATAATAGGGAAAATCAATCTATCAAAATGTCGCCGTTTTTCTGTAATTATGGTTTTCATCCAAGGTATTCATCTGCGCATGCTTCTGAATCTGTTAACCCGTCCGCTGAAAAGACCTATAGTAGACTGTGCACAGTCTGGGCTCGAGCTCTTAAGAGCTTGGTTAAAGCCCAAGAATCTTCTAAAAGACAAGCCAACAAAAGACGCATATCTGGCCCAGAGTATTGTGTGGGTGACAAAGTGTGGCTTTCCACCAAAAACTTGAAGCTTAGGGTGCCGTCCGGAAAGCTAGCACCTAAATATATTGGTCCATATGCCATTACTGAAATCATTAACCCTGTTTCTTTCAGGTTACAACTGCCAAGAACCATGCGCATTCATAATGTGTTTCACAAATCTTTATTAAAGATGTATGTTACTCCGGTGTTGCCATCTACTCCCCCTGCCCCTCTGGTCGTTCAGGGGGATCTCGAGTTTGAAGTGGAAAAGATTCTGGACTCTCGTCGGGTGCAGAACTCTGTCCAATACCTCATCCATTGGAAGGGGTTCGGCCCAGAAGAGCGAACATGGGTGGCGAGCAAAGATATTCATGCTCCTCGCCTCATACGCCAGTTCCATGCTCGCAATCCCTCTAAGCCGAGTCCTTTGAAAGAGGGTCCGGAGGCCCCTCATAAGAGGGGGGGTACTGTTAGGAATGTGACTTTGCGCTCCTCGGTCTGTGCCAGGCGGCCGAGGAAGCGCTGAATTTTTGTCTGTGTTTGCATATGAATTGTGTCTGAACTGTGTTTTACTTCAGCCAGACCTGCCTTGCCTGTGAGACTTCTGGCAGTGCAGGGGTTACTGCACTGCTAGGTCTGTTCAGCTGAGCTTGGTGCTGGGATCAGGGCTGCTCCAATCAGCTGCTGGACCTAAGCTCTTACCCTGGATAAAAAGCAGTCAGATCCTCAGTTCCCTGCTGGCTATTAGTTGTCACTAGTCCCAGCTCCCCTACTCCTTTCCCAGCGGTCCCTGTCCTAATCCCCTTGCTATTGCTCTGCCCGTGTTCTGACCTCTTGCTTGACATTTGACTATCCGCTCTCCTTCTGATTTTGTACTGCGTTGTCTGTTTGGTTTTGACCCTGCTAGTTGACTATCCTCCATTGTGTTTTGTTTGTCTGTCTACGTTTTGTGTATTCACCTACGCAGTGTAGGGACCGACTCCGTGGTTGTCCGCGACCGTTTAGGGTCGACCGAGGCAAGTAGGCAGGTGACAGTGGGTGGGTTCAGATCTAGGGTCACTGTCTCTTGTCTTGTCTACGCCTGCCAGTCCTGACATCTACATAAAAAGACGGCAACCTTTGCCGGTATGTTCCCGAAGTGGGACCATAGCCTAAAAGTCCCTGCACTTCATTTTACATCTGTAATAATTACTACATGTGAACTGACAGATGCAAAACTATGGAACCTATTACACCAAATAATTGTCGGCTGTACCTAGCCAATTACCGACTGTTCCCGCAGATAATCGTTTGGTGTAATAGCTTGTGTCAAAAGGCAATGATCAACCAACATGCACAATGTTGTCTTTCAGTATGTTCTATTAAAACAATAATGATAGCAACGGTCTGCTGCCCTCTGCTCTATGCAACAGAAGCGGCAGCAGCAAACCGCCGCTCTCTTTAATAGGCCACCAACAAGATCTAAGGATTGTTTGGGCAGCTCCTACTGCAGCTCCCCCTGCCCCTTCCCGCTTGACGTCTGTGCTTGTCAATATCGAGCCATGTAATAAGGCCCTTACTTTTTTGTACTTTATACATCACAACAGATGGTTTTCCAGCATAAAGTTCAATTAAAACTCAATGACATTTATTTCTACAGTTTAAAAACAAGTTACATACAATAGAAATATATAAAAAAGACACAGTGAAATAAACTGCAATCACCATGTTTTTGTGTATTAACCCACAAATACTTCCTAATAAAGCTCAATGCAATCTGCAATAACATTTATTTTATGCATTTGACATGTCTTGCTAACACCCCAAAACATACTTTTATTATTTTCTGCACCGTATGCTAATTTCCATTAACTAGACATGTGGGTGGTCTTTTCCTTAGAACTAGTCATGGCTGGTGGACTGTAATTAACTGTAACCAATCTGGGTGTAATTTACAGAGGGTATGTCCTGTAGAGTTCCATCATCTTCGCTGGCCCACACATGCACATGTCCGGCACAGTGAAGACATCAGAAAAAAATAAAAGTATGTTTTTGGGGATCAGTTGCATAAAATTTGTGTTAGGACAAATTACATTGAGCTTTATTAGGAAGTATTTGTAGGTTAATACGCAAAAACATGGTGATTAGTTCCTTTTAATTCCTCTGTTTTTAACACGTGGAAATAAATGTAATTAAGAGTTAAATATCTAGATGCTGGAGGACTAACTTTTTGGTATCCTAGAATATGTACTCCTGTGAAGCAGCCAGAGCGAATCTCTGTGCATTGGACAATACTGGCAATTTGTATAAGTTTACAGAGGGGTCAACCAATCAGATTTTTTTTTTCTAAAGCCTAAAGTGTATTATTACACGGAACAATAATCGGCCAAATCAGCCCTTATCCAGCCGATCCAGCCGATCGTTCCGTGTAATAAAGACAACGATCAGCCGATGATCGTTGTCATCAGCTGATCGTTGATATAGGTTCTGACCTATAATTGTCGGATGCCCACTGCACACCGCTACCTGTAATAGCGGTGCGTGGCAGGCGCTGACGATCTGAAGCTGGAGCGTGCGGGACCCGGTGAAAAGCACAGAACAAGAGGAGCCCTGCAGCCTGGACAGGTAATGTATAAAGTTTAAACAAGGGCTGCAAGGACATCGGTAACGATGTCCCTGCAGCCCTTGTCAAACGATTATCAGGCCGTGTTATAGGCCCGATAATAAATGTAAACGAGTGCCGATTTGCTAGATCGGCGCTCGTTTACATTTATTATCGGGCCCCCATCGGCTGGTATAATAGTACCCTTACTCTGCCTCTGATAAATTGAGAAAATTCTTCTTATCCAATGTATGAGAATTGTGGGAGCAATGCATGGGTGGATTAAAGAGTGGGAAGTCTTGACCACTTTACGGAGTATATTTCAATTAATGTAGTCCTACCTATGTGTAAGACTCTCATTCATTCATCACCCTGCACTGAATGGACTGTATTTTTTTCTTTTTTTCGGGAACACATTACAAAAGATTCACTTGCATTAAATTTAAAAAAAACTATTCATTTCCAGTTTTATTCTGTTCTAACTCTTGGTGTTTCCACTGTGTCCATCTGTTCTCCCCTTTGTGAGTCAAGCACATAAGCATGGCTGTGGAGCTTATTACCAGTCTAAATACAGCCTTTTCTAATTTTAAATTAACAATGACCACGGGTGGCTATGTAAATACCTGAGTCACCTTACTCTAATCCTTTGTAAGCATTCATTTCACCACACTGCAAAGTGAACTTGTGAAAACAATATTACGCTATAATAAACATTACTTATCGATGGATAACACTGATTACTCCGAATCTCCAATGAGTATCTTCTGTGTCCAGGTCAGCACATTGTTACCATGATTGTAGCACCGTCCAAATGTCTATATTACGTAAGAACATACTAAAATAACTAAGGTTTTTCTTTGAAAATTTTGATTGGCATTGTTGTTTCAAACCATTTATCTCTATTTGTTGTGTGCCAAAGTGATTCCTAACATATTTGTAAATTACTTTAACCAAAAATAACTCTTTATCCCTGAAAAACAGCTCTAAAGTTTTCACCACAAGGTGTCTACCTTCACTGAATGCTGGTGTCCACCAGTGGCGTAGCTACAGTGAAGGCAGGGAAGGCGACTGCTATGGGGCCCCTGCATGAAGGGGGCCCGAGGAAGCCTGCCCTGCCTTCATGGTAGGTACCCCGCTCCCCCAGGGGTCCAGAGAGGAAGAGGGACCCCCACTGCACTGTTCAGCCCCCTCACTGTAGTGTCGGGTGAGCGGGATGAACAGAGGAGCAGGACCTGCCAGACGGCACAGGAGAGGGATTAAGAACCTTTGGGTCACATGATCCAAAGGTCCTCAATACCTATGTGAAGATCAGCCCGGACTACAGGAGGAGGAGGGGGAAGCCTGGGAGCTGTAAGTGCTGTGTATGTGTGTCAGTGAGTGTATATATGTATCTGTGGGTATATGTATATGTCAGTGTGTGTATATATGTATCTGTGTATATATTTATATGTCAGTGTGTGTATATATTTATATGTCAGTATAATGTCAGTATAATGTATCTGTGGCTATATATATATGTGTGTGTGTATGTCAGCAATGTCTGTAGCAGTGGTGTATATGTGTGTGTTTGCTCCCAAAGATGTTCTGCAGCAGCTTCTATTAATGTTGGGCTCTAATAAAAGAACCCACCATTAATATCTGCTGCATTTTCTTTTATTTCTGGTTGAGTATTTCTTATTACACTGAGATGATTTCCCTGTGTACAGTCTATTCATGGTGTATACACCAGCACTAGTGTAATCACATTACAGCGTATATATGTGTGTATGTCAGTGGCGTATCTGTATACAGGGCCGGCGTCAGCACCCGGCTAACTAGGGCAAATGCCGGGGCCCACAGCTCCTCTAGGGGCCCACTCCCGTTTGTTACTACATTTTTTTGTTAGTAAAAAAGAAAAAAAAGTGTAGTAACAAAGGGGACTGGGCCCCTAGAGGCCGCATGTGACAGTTAGGGGCCACGCCGATACATACTGGGGCCCCCAGGCACCTGTCTTCCTTCACAAATCTTCCCTACAGCCGAGTAGGAAAGGACCTTTGAGTGTGTAGGACCTTTGATGATGTCACGGGTCATGTGATCGGACACCTGACCTGATAGAGGGCAGCACGGTAGGCTCTGCAAACTAAGTGTTCTGTATGTGCTGGTTTCTAGTTGTTTTGTGTATAGAGGTCCTGCTGTAATATATATATATATATATATATATATATATATATATATATATATATATCTATTACAGCAGGATATATATATGTTACAGCAGGACCTCTATACACAAAACAACTAGATATCTGTATCTATCTATGTATCTATGTATCTATGTATCTATCTATCTCCTATCTATCTATCTATCTATCTATCTCTTATCTATCTATCTCTTATCTATCTATCTCCTATCTATCTATCTATCTATCTATCTATCTATCTATCTATCTATCTATCTATCTATCTATCTATCTCTTATCTATCTATCTCCTATCTATCTATCTATCTATCTCCTATCTATCTATCTATCTATCTATCTATCTATCTATCTATCTATCTATCTTCTATCTATCTATCTATCTTCTATCTCTCTCTGTCTCTCTGTCTCTATCATATAAACATGGTGAGACCCCTAGTTCTCCTATATACAGGTCCTGCAGTGATGTTCAGTGTGTATGTATATATATATATATATATATATATATATATATATATATATTTATATATATATATATTTATATATATTGTAAGAGAGGCATGGTTTGGGAGCACAGATATCTGCCACTGAAGTGGTTAAACTGTGTCTGGTAAGCCCTGGGTGTGTCTCTGGTAACCAAGGGGTTAACCCAGACACAGGTAAAGCAGGATTGATAGCCTGTTTGTCTGTGTTGGCCATAGCTAACATAGACTGATTGTAAAAATATGTACTGGGACCTGCTTTTTCTGGAGTGAGTGAGGTTGGCAGTGGGACGCTCACTCCACCCGGGATTCGGTCCTGGGCTTCCATAGCCCACAGCTGGGGGTAATCAGGGCCTTCAAAAGAAGCTCACTGCAGAGCTGAGGTGTGGCCATACCTGGAGAACTGTCTGCTGGAAAACTGAAGGTATTGCATGGGCCACACCATACTTTGTTATTTGTACCCGTGGGCTGGATAGCTGGTCCCACGTATAGTCAGGGATTTGTTATGTACTAGTAAGTGCTCAGCCGAGCAGGGTTTTATTTGTGTTAAAGCCTTTGTTAAGGTTTTACTTTGTGCTAAGTGTGAAATAAAAACACTTAAATCGGACGTTATCCTGTCTGTGTCCCTGCTTACTGCACTGCTACCTAGGATCGACCAGAGCTATTCCCCACATATGGTGGCTCGGAGCGGGCATGGTGCAGTCAAGCATACACTTGTTGCATGTCCTGGCTTTCAACAGCGCTGAAGCAAAAAGCCACAACCATGGAGGAGCTGATTAAGCAGCTGGTTCAGTCCAACTTACAGCAGCAAGAAACTAACAGACTGCTAGCACAGCAGATGACAGCACTAGCGGCTGCACAACAAAAGCTGGGTCCAGCGATGCCGGAGCATGACGCCAGGAGGGAAGTCCGGAAAGCCATGACAAAGATGACGTCCAAGGATGACGTAGAGGCATTCCTGATGGGCTTCGAAAGATTGGCCACCCGCGAAAGGCTGCCACAGCAATACTGGGCTGAAGTGTTGGCACCCTTCCTTATCGCAGAGCCACAGCAGGCATACTTTGACCTAAGCGAGCAGGAAGCCCGGGATTATGCCACGGTGAAAGCAGAGATCTTAGCCCGCTTAGGAGTTAATCTACACCTTCGGGCTCAAAGAGTCCATAGCTGGAGGTACCAAGAGGCGTTACCACCCAGGGCCCAGATGCACCACCTCATCCACCTGGTCCGCAAGTGGCTTCAGCCGGAGACATCAACCCCGGCCCAAATGGTGGAGAAGGTTGTCTTGGACCGCTTTCTGAGGGCCTTGCCGGGGGAGATACAGCAGTGGGTGGGGCATGGGGACCCAACTGATGCTAATGCTCTGGTGGGGATGGTGGAGAGGTACTGGGCTACACAAGCTCTGACAAAGAAGGCCTCTCAGTCCCCAGCCAACCCCAAGCCCCGAAGGCCCATGGTATCTGCCAGTTCCCGGGCCAGATCAAATCCCTATGTTCGGGAGATACCCCAGGGGAGGAGGAGGAGGGAGGCTCCCATCTGTTGGTCCTGCCAGGAACCTGGCCATATTGCAACCAATTGCCCCCATGTAACTGAGCCTATGGACTGCAGCTCTGCACGGAGGGTGTCCCTTTATGCAGCCCCGGTTTATACGGCTGCCTTTCCAGGCTCTGTCGATCCTATGCCAGGTGACAGTAGCAGGGCGCCAGGTCCTGGCCCTGCTGGACTCTGGAAGTCGGGTGACACTAATTAATGGATCCCATATCGACCCTGGGTCTGTAACGGGCCACACAGTAGGGGTCCTGTGTATTCATGGAGATGTAAAAGTCTATCACACCGTGGCTGTTGCCATCCAGACCTCCTGTGGAGAGAGACAACATGAGGTAGGGGTTGTCATGAACTTGCCCCATGACCTTATTTTGGGACGGGACTTCCCCTTGTTCTGGACTCTGTGGCGGAGAAATCAAAGGTCGGGGAGCCCACCGCCTAGAGTACCCCCCAAACAGAAAGGACAAGACCTAGACCCTGAGCCCAATGACCCAGACTCTGGGGTACCTGCCGTAGGGGTGACCTGTGAAGAAAATAATGTTAATTCTGT
Source organism: Dendropsophus ebraccatus (assembly GCF_027789765.1). Classification (NCBI taxonomy): domain Eukaryota; kingdom Metazoa; phylum Chordata; class Amphibia; order Anura; family Hylidae; genus Dendropsophus; species Dendropsophus ebraccatus. The sequence goes on along the minus strand of NC_091459.1, from coordinate 77,485,443 downwards.
ATTTCCCCTAGAGGTAATGGCAGGTGAGACTGAGGAGTCAGTGACCGGGCCACAGTTGTCGGATTTGGAGGTATCCCGTGACAACTTTGGCACCGCCCAGCTCCAGGACCCCACACTGGTCCGGGCCAGGGAAAATGTTGTGGTAGTGAATGGGGTGCCACAGCACGCCAATGCTGATCAAATATTTCCCCACTTTATGGTTGACCAAGACCTACTATACCGAGTTGATAAGTTGCGGGGTGAGACCTGTGAGCAATTGCTGGTACCACAGCCTTATCGCCAAACGGTTCTGATGTTGGCTCATAAACATGTGCTTGGTGGACACCTAGAGACCACAAAAACGTTGGATCGCATCTTGCAGCGATTCTATTGGCCAGGGGTATACGGTGAGGTTAAACGTTACTGTGAGTCGTGCCCCGAATGTCAATTGCATGCACCCATGGGACATTTTCGAAATCCGCTGGTACCTTTACCCATCATCGAGGTCCCATTTGAAAGGATCGCCATGGACTTGGTAGGTCCATTGGTTAGGTCTGCTCGGGGGCACCAGCATATACTGGTAGTAATGGACTATGCTACCCGTTATCCTGAGGCCATCCCACTGCGGCACACATCGGCAAAGCTGATAGCCAAGGAGCTATTTGCCATGTTTTGCCGAGTGGGACTACCCAAGGAAATCCTTACGGATCAGGGTACCCCTTTCATGTCCAAAGTCACCAAGGAACTGTGTAAACTCTTCAACATAAAACAGCTACGCACGTCTGTATACCATCCTCAGACAGACGGACTAGTAGAAAGGTTTAATAAAACCTTGAAGAGCATGCTGAAAAAGGTGGTGGACAAGGATGGGAGGGACTGGGATGTAATGTTACCCTATTTAATGTTTGCCATTCGGGAGGTACCACAGGCCTCTACTGGGTTTTCTCCCTTTGAGTTGATCTATGGTAGACATCCCAGAGGCCTGTTGGATATTGCAAAGGAGACTTGGGAGCAGGAACCCACCCCCCACAAAAGTATTATAGACCACATTGCTGGTATGCAGGACAGAATGGCGGCCATTATGCCCATTGTTAAGGAGCACATGGAGGCTGCTCAAAGGGCTCAAAGCCGGGTCTACAACAGGTCCGCCACAGTAAGGACCTTTAACCCGGGCGACCGGGTTTTAGTTCTTATTCCCACAGTGGAAAGCAAATTTTTTGCCAAGTGGCAGGGACCCTATGAGATAATCGAGAAGGTGGGGGAAGTTAACTATAGGGTACGTCAGCCTGGTAGGAGGAAGCCTGAGCAGGTGTACCATGTCAATTTGCTGAAAGCTTGGAAGGACAGGGAGAGTCTGCTTACAGAAAGGTCTCCAGCTAATCTCCCTTCTGTACTACCCCCTAAGGCTACAGTTAAGCCTGCAGTGGCCGATGCAGATGTGACAATTTCTGAAACCCTCACAAAAGGACAACGCCAAGAGGCTAGGGAATTTGTAGCCAGGAATACAGACGTGTTTTCGAAATTACCTGGGCACACGTTTGTAATCAAGCATGACATTGTCACAGAGCCAGGGGTAAAAATCCGTCTAAGACCATACCGAGTCCCTGAGGCACGTCGGCAGGCCATTGCAGAGGAGGTACGGAACATGCTACAGTTAGGCGTCATAGAAGAGTCCAAAAGTGAATGGGCCAGTCCCATTGTTCTGATTCCCAAACCAGATGGGACTCTTCGTTAAACGAAGTTTCAAAATTTGACGCCTATCCCATGCAGCGTGTAGACGAGCTTATTGAAAGACTGGGAAGCGCTCGGTATTTCACTACGCTCGATCTCACCAAGGGATACTGGCAAGTACCCCTGACGGAGAGCGCTAAAGAAAAGACAGCCTTCATCACCCCTGAGGGTCTTTTCCACTATGTCGTGTTACCGTTCGGACTTCACGGGGCCCCCGTGACGTTCCAACGCCTAATGGACATAGTGCTGAAGCCTCACAGGAGATACGCATCAGCATATCTGGATGATATTATCATCTTCAGCTATGGCTGGGAAAGTCACTTGGCCAAAGTACAAGCCGTAGTGGACTCTCTAAGGGCAGCTGGCCTCACTGCAAACCCCAAGAAGTGTGCTGTTGGGATGGAGGAGACACGCTACTTGGGGTATGTGATCGGACGAGGTGTAATTAAGCCCCAGGTCAACAAGGTTGATGCTATCCAGGGATGGCCTCAACCTGTGAGCACCAAACAGGTCAGGGCATTCTTGGGCATTGTTGGGTATTACAGGCGGTTTATACCCAACTTCGCCACAGTGTCCGCTCCCCTGACCGACCTTTTGAAAGGAAAAGGGTCAGTCATGGTGCGGTGGAATGCCGAAGCAGAAAGCGCTTTTCAGGCCTTGAAGTTGGCGTTGTGTGGATCCCCCGTCCTCATTACGCCAAGCTTCAAGAAAGAATTTATTGTGCAGACGGATGCGTCAGAGGTAGGGCTGGGAGCTGTTCTGTCACAGGAGGTGAACGGAGAGGAGCATCCCGTTACCTACCTGAACGGAAAACTCACACCAGCCGAGAAAAATTACAGCATCGTAGAAAGGGAATGTCTGGCGATAAAGTGGGCCTTAGAGGCACTAAGATATTACTTGTTGGGGCGACGGTTCCGTCTGATAACTGACCACTCACCCCTCACTTGGATGAGTAGGTCCAAAGAGAGAAATGCCAGAGTCACAAGGTGGTTCTTTTCTCTGCAAAATTTTAGTTTTTCAGTGGAGCATCGAGCCGGGAGACTGCAAGGCAACGCGGATGCCTTGTCCCGGACCCATTGTTTGATGTCAGGAGTTTGCCCCAGTGGGTCTAAACTGAGGGGGAGGGAATGTAAGAGAGGCATGGTTTGGGAGCACAGATATCTGCCACTGAAGTGGTTAAACTGTGTCTGGTAAGCCCTGGGTGTGTCTCTGGTAACCAAGGGGTTAACCCAGACACAGGTAAAGCAGGATTGATAGCCTGTTTGTCTGTGTTGGCCATAGCTAACATAGACTGATTGTAAAAATATGTACTGGGACCTGCTTTTTCTGGAGTGAGTGAGGTTGGCAGTGGGACGCTCACTCCAATCCTAGCTACGCCCCTGGTGTCCACTACCTGTTGTCAGGAGATTTCTGTCTTTAATAACAGCTACATCAGGAAAGAACACAGTAAGTGGGGTTGGCTATGGCATATGCTTATAGATCTGTGTACCTGTAAGCTGAGTCTGTCTCTTGAAGATGATCCACACTGTTCCTTGAAGGTAAATAAAGGCTTTCTTCTCATCTCTAACCACCAATACATCTCTGGGCACACTGCCCTGTGTAAGTCATTAGCCCAGCACAGTGCAGCCTTTTCAGTGCACTTCTGGCTCTATGTCAAGACTTACGCTCCATTACATGGCCTGATCTTTACAGCAAGCAAGCGCCAACCTGTCAGATCAGCGTTTGGTTGCTCCTCGTTCCCCTGCCTGCTGTCAGCGCTATTATACCCGCTGACAGAGAGTGGGTAAGAGCAGGGGACTGGGACACGAGGAGCGAAGGGGGGGGGGGGGGGCTTAGAAAGGTGGCCAATTCTGCTAGTTAAAATAACGTCCGTTTTTGCCACGATTTAACTCACTGAAATGGCTATACAACGTCTTTGTGGACAATTTTTACCGCAGACGGCAAAGTAATGATTATGACAATTATTTTCGGATGTCTTTTGCAAACAGCGGACATTTTTTATTAGCTGTTGACACACAGTTTTTCTTTTCTCACTTTTCTTTTTCCGTTTTTACTATTAAATTCAATGGACTTTTTAATTAAGACACACCCAAAGGGCAATTAGTAACCAAAACTAGAATAATGTACCAACAGCCGTCATTGCACTAAGGGGAGGCTAGACAGCTAAATAACGTCTGTTATTTTAGACTCAAAATGATGGACGTCATTTTAAGCAGAGCTGAAAAAATGTTATGTGAACATAGAATTCATATAGGTGAAAATCATGACATAGGATTGGTTATAATATGCACATTGTTACCCTAATGGTGTATGGTTTTTCATTAAAGTGTTAAATGTAGAATCATGTGGTTTTAGGACAAATAAAGATGCAGACAGACTAAAAATATTCCAGGAACTTAGTGAAGTGAGTGGTCATGTGTCTCATTACTCAAATGTTTTCATCTGTCTAGACAGACATGTGGTATATGGTTAATTTCCAGAATCTAATCTTTTCCTTAAAATAAGTCAATCTTACTAATCTAATGTGATTGGACACTAGGATGTCAGTATGTAAGGCTGGTCTATGGGCAGTTTAAAGGGGTAGTGCGGCGTTTGACTTTTATTCACTAAATAACACACATTACCAAGTTATACAACTTTGTAATGTGTGTTATTTAAGTGAATTGCCCCCTTCCCCGTGTTCCCCCCACACTGGAAGTGTTGGTGCATTATACTTACGTGTTCGCTGTCGACCCCGGCCGCCATCTTGTGTCGACGACGTCATCTTCGGGAGGCCAGACGAAACCTCTCAAGTCGTCCCTCATGCCGCTCCCCCTCTGCCGCGTCATTAGCTGCTCAGTTATGCTCAGCAAATCGCGGCTGAGCAGCTAACGACGCGGCAGAGGGGTGGCGGCATGAGGACAGCTGGAGTGGTTCGTCCAGCCTCCCGAAGATGACGTTGTTGACACAAGATGGCAGCCGGGGTCGACAGCGAACACGTGAGTATAATGCACCAACACTTCCGGGGTGGGAGGAAAACGGGGAAGGGGGCCATTCACTTAAATAACACACATTACAAAGTTGTATAACTTTGTAATGTGTGTTATTTAGTGAATAAAAGTCAAACGCCGCACTACAAAAATTTTAAATGCCACATGGTGACATAAAAATAAAAAATAAGGTATACTCACATTCCCCATTCCCTGAAACTGACTTTCCAACTGTCAGGCTGGGGAGACACGGACAAGACAGTGATCCCTGAACTTGCCCCAACCAAAGTCCCTGCCTACTTGCCACGCACGGCCCTAAATGTCCGGGGACAACCACGAGTCGGTCCCTACACTGAGTAGGTGAACACATAGAACTTAGACAAACAAACAAAATGGAGGATAGTCAGCTAGCCAAGTCAAAACCAATTGGACAACGCAGTACAAAATCAGAAAGAGAGTGGATAGTCGGAGGTCAGGCAAAAAGTTAAGAACACGGGCAGAGCAATAGCAAGGGTATTAAGACAGGGGAACGCTGGGAAAGGAGCAGGGGAGCTGGGACTAGTAGCAACTAATAGCCAGCTCAGAATGCTGGGCTTACCTACTATTTATACAGGATCAGGAACTCAGTCCAGCAGCTGATTGTACCAGCTCCTGATCCTCCACACAGCTCACCTGCACAGCAGCAGGTTAACCCTCAAGCTGCCAAGGTACAACAAGCAAGACAGGTGGGGCTGAACAAACCTCAAATAAACCTGTGTTCAGACAGGCTTCTGGAATGCACCAACTCAGCGCCTTCTCGGCCGCACAGCTCGGACCGAGGAGCGCCAGCTCTCCTGAGTTCCAGTGACACATTGACCATACAGGAAGTGCCTGGTCACCCAATAACTGGTCATAGCAATGACCTGTTTTACTTGGTGACTGGCTAAATGAGCAGTTCCTGTGGGGTGATGTGTCTCTGGCACAAGGAAGACTCTGAGAGCATTTGGGAAGAGGACCCTTGGAGAATCAGGGCCAGCTGAGTGTGGTTTATTTTTATTTTGGCAACTCACTTTAAAGGGAACCAATCACGCCACAAAAGGCGCTAACGCTAAGGAAACGTGCTGGTACATCACCCAGCACACTTCCTAAACATACCCTTGTAGCCTGGTTCCCATCTGTATATAATCTGCAATCTTACTTTAAATCTCCGGCGCTGTATGTAAATTCCGGGCAAGTAGTTATCTGGACGTGTGGGTCTTCCATCTAGTCACGGTCCTGGGCGGGTCTCAGTGCTGTAATCACGCCCCCTGGGTGTAATTGAAAGCGCTGTTGTCCTGTGACATTAAAGGGGATGTCTTTACTACGCTGCGCATGCGCAGTACAGCTGGAGAAGATGCTGCTGTACTGCACGGTTTTTGGCATGATTGGTTCCCTTTAAATTAGGGCTCACAACCTGATTTGAGCAGGCATGCAAGTAATTTTATAGGAATGAGACATGCATAATTTGGTAGTGCGAGGACACAAGGAACATAGAAACCTCCCATAGGCCACCCATTACAGTGCAAGGAAAGAGGCAGAGTGCTCCTAGCTTTATAATCGATTACACAAACCATCTGCTGGGAATAGAACATTCAATCACTTTTTCTGCTTCTCATTTAAGCATAAGCTAATACGAAAAGCTCTATAAATTTTATTGCTGGAGATGCCGCTTGATCTCCTGGAGTCACCTATTGAGTTTTAGGCTACAAGATCTGCTCACTATTAGAAAAAGATGAAATATACAACATTTTATATCAAGTGGTTGTCGTGGTTGTCACAATGGTGAAAAAGATTTATTTAATAAAATTACAGAGATGTGTTAGAGCAACATTGGTTAGATTTGTTAGGAATACAGAATGACATGAAACATCTTATTTCACACAAGTATAACATTTATTTGTAGAATATCATAATCAAGGCTGATGGACGAGGCATTTTTCTATAGAAGAGTGCCTAGGAGAGTGCCTCATTGTTACAAGAAAATATTATCCAGCTCGATATAAAATATTATCCAGCTCGATATTCTATTACCTTAATCAATGGTTCTGCAGAAAGATGAGACTACTGGATAGTGCAGAAACTGAGCCAACTTTAAAGTGACACTGTCACCCCCTTTTTCCATGATGACTTCTCTACACAGGTGTAAAGGGTAAATTTTTTAGTTTTCATACCTTATTTTATATCATACGTTATGGTGCTTGTTCCAGTAAAAAGTGATCCCTTATCATCTGCGGATTTTGCTCCCTGGGCAGGGTTTCGCGGCCACAGCGTCACTTAGCCCTGCCCCTCCGTGACGTCATCGCGCATAGACCCCTCAGCCGCCATTGGAACGGGCCAGCCAAAAGGTCTAGGCCCCACCCCCACTAGGTTGGCCTACACCAATGGCAGGGCCTATGCAGCGATGACGTCACGGAGAGGCCGGGCTACTAAATCCTAAAGAGAAATTTTTTTAATGAAAATCCATTTTATGCTGTAGCCTTAAAGATGGGAGCTCCAACTGGGTAAATGAGGCTTTGAGGGCCAGCAGAGCTCGACAAATTAAAAACTAAGGGGGAGATTTATCAAACATGGTGTAAAGTGAAACTGGCTCAGTTGCCCCTAGCAACCAATCATATTCCACCTTTCATTTTCCAAAGAGTCTCTAAAGAATGTAAAGTGGAATCTGATTGGTTGCTAGGGACAACTGAGCCAATTTCACTTTACATCATTTTTGATAAATCTCCCCCTTAGTTTTTAATTTGTGGAGCTCTGCTGGCCCTCAAAGCCTCATTTACCCAGTTGGAGCTCCCATCTTTAAGGCTACAGGGATTTTCATTAAAAAAACTCTCTTTAGGATCATCGTCTGTTTGCCAGAGTGGTTATTCTGAAGAACCTGTCGGACCTACAATACACTGGTAACCAATTCCAACTGATTTGGATTAATACTGTGTCATGCTTAAAGGGGTTGTTCAGGCTGGTCATTGTGTTTTAGATATATGGCCAGAGAGGGGTGAATAATAATAAAAAAAGACATCCCTTAAATTCCTGGCTCCTGCGCTGCTGCTGTAATTATGCCTCTACAGTCCTTGCTGTTTGTCCACTCAGGGTTCGAAGATGTATCGTTACAAGACACTCAGCCAATCAGTAGCTGAGGCATGAAACCCCTGCTGCTGCTGCTGCTGATTGGCTGGGCGGGCCTGTGACATCAGTGGCGGATTATAATATGGGCAGTATGGGCGGCCGCCCGGGGCCCGAGGCTCCGGGGGGGCCCATGCCGCCCACATTATTACTATGCATGAGGTTACACAGCAGCACATCACTTTCCGGGCCCAGTGGGCCCCTGAGTGATGTGCTAATGTGGCGCGCTGTCCCTGGAGTCCGCAAACCCCACCCCCCGGGACTCCCCCCCGTAACTCCCCCCCCCTTCGCGGCACTTAGCCTCACTTAGGACAGGAGAGCTGCTCCAGGTGGGCGGGACGCAGCGCAGCCGTCAGAGGAAGCTGGTGATGCTGCAGGAAGTGAGCACCACTGCAGCCAGCAGTCTGGGGCCCTGTTTTCTCCCCCCATCTGCTCTCCTCTGCTGTCGGTGCATGGGAGGAGGAGGGGGAGGGACGGAAGAACCCGGTGCCGGGACCAGGAGGAAGATGGAGGAGGGAGGCATGGAGCTGCTGTCTGCTGACAACCAGGAGCTTCTTCATAATAAGTAAGTGTGTGTGGTGTCTGTTACACTGGGTCAGGCTGTATACTGTGTGTGGTGTTACACTGGGTCAGGCTGTATACTGTGTGTGGTGTTACACTGGGTCAGGCTGTATACTGTGTGTGGTGTTACACTGGGTCAGGCTGTATACTGTGTGTGGTGTTACACTGGGTCAGGCTGTATACTGTGTGTGGTGTTACACTGGGTCAGGCTGTATACTGTGTGTGGTGTTACACTGGGTCAGGCTGTATACTGTGTGTGGTGTTACACTGGGTCAGGCTGTATACTGTGTGTGGTGTTACACTGGGTCAGGCTGTATACTGTGTGTGTTGTTACACTGGGTCAGGCTGTATACTGTGTGTGGTGTCTGTTACACTGGGTCAGGCTGTATACTGTGTGTGGTGTCTGTTACACTGGGTCAGGCTGTATACTGTGTGTGGTGTTACACTGGGTCAGGCTGTATACTGTGTGTGGTGTTACACTGGGTCAGGCTGTATACTGTGTGTGGTGTTACACTGGGTCAGGCTGTATACTGTGTGTGTGGTGTCTGTTACACTGGGTCAGGCTGTATACTGTGTGTGTGGTGTCTGTTACACTGGGTCAGGCTGTATACTGTGTGTGTGGTGTCTGTTACACTGGGTCAGGCTGTATACTGTGTGTGGTGTTACACTGGGTCAGGCTGTATACTGTGTGTGGTGTTACACTGGGTCAGGCTGTATACTGTGTGTGGTGTTACACTGGGTCAGGCTGTATACTGTGTGTGGTGTTACACTGGGTCAGGCTGTATACTGTGTGTGGTGTTACACTGGGTCAGGCTGTATACTGTGTGTGTGGTGTCTGTTACACTGGGTCAGGCTGTATACTGTGTGTGGTGTTACACTGGGTCAGGCTGTATACTGTGTGTGGTGTCTGTTACACTGGGTCAGGCTGTATACTGTGTGTGGTGTTACACTGGGTCAGGCTGTATACTGTGTGTGGTGTCTGTTACACTGGGTCAGGCTGTATACTGTGTGTGGTGTTACACTGGGTCAGGCTGTATACTGTGTGTGGTGTTACACTGGGTCAGGCTGTATACTGTGTGTAGTGTTACACTGGGTCAGGCTGTATACTGTGTGTGGTGTTACACTGGGTCAGGCTGTATACTGTGTGTGGTGTCTGTTACACTGGGTCAGGCTGTATACTGTGTGTGGTGTTACACTGGGTCAGGCTGTATACTGTGTGTGGTGTTACACTGGGTCAGGCTGTATACTGTGTGTGGTGTTACACTGGGTCAGGCTGTATACTGTGTGTGTCTGTTACACTGGGTCAGGCTGTATATTGTGTGTGTGTGTGTGTGCACACACGCGCCTGTCTCTGTGTATGAGAACTGTGGATGTAAACATGCAGTGTGGAAGTGTATGTGTATAAAGTGTGTTTCTGTATGTAATGTGCTCAGTAAATGTACTATGTGTGTTTAAAGGATGTATGTACACATGTACAGTATGTGTATATGATGTATGCATGTAGTGTGTGTGTATATGATGTATGTATATGTGTATGCATGTACAGTATGGGTGTATATGATGTATGTATATGTGCATGCATGTACAGTATGGGTGTATATGTTGTATGTATATGTATATGTGTATGCATGTACAGTATGGGTGTATATGATGTATGTATATGCATGTACAGTATGGATGTATATGATGTATGTGTATGCATTACAGTATGTGTGTAAATCATGTAACTGTATGCATGCACAGTATGTATATGGTGTATGTATGCATGCACAGTATATGTGTAAACAATGTATGTATATGGTGTATGTATGTACATTATATGTGTAGATGTAAGCCCCAGAGAAGAGCAGAAACATTGACAGGTTATCCCTAGAACTACAACCTCCATCATGCCCTGTTAACACTTCATGATGGGAGTTGTAGTTATGCAGTCTCTGTCTCTCCAGATTGCAGCACTACAATCTCCATCATGTCTACTGGCAGCTCATGATGGGAGTTGTAGTTTTGCAGTCTTCTGTCTCTCCAGGTTACGGCACTACAACCTCATCATGGCCTGCTGGCAGTTCATGATGGGAGTTGTTTTTCAGCTGGGGTCGGTTGTGTACGAAGTGGAAGGAGGGGGGGCCCAGGTAGGGGGGACAGCCCGGGGACTAGGGTACATTTAATCCGCCACTGTGTGACATCACATACCTAAAGCCGGAAATGGCTGCACAGTGGGAACCGGAGCAAAATAATATCAGCAATGGTACGGGAGCTAGTAAAATAAGTGTATTCTGTTTTATCATTCAACCCTCTCTGGCCATGTATCCAAAAAAAGTGTCCTGTCTTGAACTCTTAAACCCTAAAATCTAACATTGTGCATAGATTCCATAATTACATGGAAGAAAAACATGGCCGCTTTTATCCAGAATCAGCACCACTCTTGTTCTCAGTTTGGACGTGGTTTTGTAGCTAATTTCCATCTAAGTGAATGGAGCTGAATTGCAATACAACACATGACCTAGGGACAAGGGTAGTGCTGTCTTTGCAAGAAAGTAGCTGGGTTTTTTCAAATCCTGGATAACTCCTTTAACTGTTACATAGGAAATTATGCAGCTGTCTTTGGTTTCCAAGTTTTTAAAGCAGCCGTCCCAACACTATGGCATTTGGATGTTATATATGGGTTGCCATGCATGGGACCCCTCTGCATGATCCAGAATGGATAGCCTGCAAGAAGCATCCCCTATTCTTACAGACTCTTGTAGAAATGCTTGCCAATTGACCTAAATGGATGGCAAATGAATAGTCATATAAAGCTTGTTTGATTGCCTGTGTATCCTTGTTGGTTGTCTGACTTCCTGGCACAAGTTTATTCAAAGAAAGGGGACATAGTTTAGATAAATTTTATATGTACTCCGTAATATCTTCTTTTACAATACTTTCTTGCCTTTTTTTCTACAACTTTATTTACAGTGCAATAAGAACATGACCTAGATACCTGAAGCAATTAGATATGCACCAAATACATAATTTAATGACCTAAGAATGTGGGGGAAGGGCAAAGTAGTCATATAAATATTGATTTGCTTATAACTTTCATCTTGTCTTGCAGGAAGGTCAAATTGCTTTTAGTAAATAAATTGCCTTTAGCCTTTTTACACTCTCAGTTCTAATGTACTATGCTCACAGGGCTTTTCTCTATAGCACCTTTAACTCTGATTAATAGTAATGGAGAGTGATCATGTAGATGCGGCCACCTCTTTATTAAAGGGGTTTTCCCATAATGACAACGTATCGCTTATGTACAAGGATGGAGCTGCTCAAGCCTATGGGACTGACAAAGATAGCTGGACTTGAGTGGAGTAGCTGTGCACATACTGGTTTGCCATTACATTCAAACTGATGCATTTGGGACCCCACTCTCACTCTTTTCTCTCAAATCAAATTGTTTCAGAAAGTTATATAGATTTGTTGTTTACTTCTATTTAAAAATCTCAGGTCTTCCCATACTTATCAGATGCTGTATGTCTTGCAGGAAGTGTTCTCTTTTCAGTCTGACACAGTGCTCTCTGCTGCCACCTCTGTCCGAGACAGGAATTGTCCAGAGCAGCAGCAAATCCCCATAGAAACCCTCTCCTGCTGCTGGTGGCAGCAGAGAGCACTGTGTCAACATTTCTTGCAGGACATACAGCAGCTTATAAGTATGGGAAGACTTGGGATTTTTTAAATAGAAGAAAATTACAAATCTATTTAACTTTCTGAAACCAGTTAATTTGAAAGAAAAAGATTTTTGCTGGAGTACCCCTTTAAGGCTTCCTAAACACACATTGTTAAAATGGTGGCATTTTAAATTGTATTACATTTTACAGCATGCATTTTTTTCCTAGTTTTTCCCAAGTCCAATAAAGAGGCCTCCAGAACGGGCTCCCAGCATGTGAAAACACCACATTTTATGTAGTGCATTTTATATTATAGATTTTAATGTCACATTAATATAAGAAAAAAAGGGAAGCCAAAATGCCATGAAGAATATGGTATTTTTCTACAAAACACTGTAAACCTACTATCTTTTTCTGGTAAGGAGTCCAGTAACCAGAACTATATACTTTAAAACCTGGGGAAGAATTTATTAATAGTGTAGTTGTAGCTATATATGTCATAAAGCCATACATTTTGCTAAAAAAATAATGGCAAGTTTTGGTTCCAGGTCAGTTTTCCAAGTGAAAAATGTGTGGTAGCATAAAATCGTATATTTATGACTAGTCTTAGGGGCAAGTTTCAATTGTAATTTGTAATTGTAACTTGCTCTATTTTTAATCTGACTTTGTGCAGATCATGCTAATTTACGAAGCCACGTGCAACCTTTTGTAAATTACGCACTTGCTACACAAAAGCGTACATGGATAGGCAGTGCATACACCATACATGATAAATTCCCCCCCATGATCTTTTAATATGTCAGACAATTTATTGGGTCATTCTCTATAAACTGCCCATAGGTATATTGATTTTTGTCATGCCTGGTTACTGTTTTACCTTTTTTTTTCATAAAAGTCATAAGAAATGATTGCGTACAGCTTATTCTGCATTCATATCACGTTTTCAGTCTTATGTCAGGCCATACATGATTTACCATGTAAACAGGATATGTTCGGGAAATAGGCTGAACATCATCACAATTAAACTATGTTCCTTCCATTAATGTCAAAGGTCACAGGGGAATATGTCAAGCTGTATGTTAGAATTTTTTGACAGGTTGGCAAAAAAATTCACAAAATGTTATATGAATGAGGCCATACAATTCCACAACAATGATCAGTGATCAGTTAACAAAATTAGTCAGTTTCACACCATGTTTAAGCAATCCATATACATTTCTGTTGCCAGGACCAGGTTTGGAAGTGGCAATGTCTGGCCAGGACTCATTGATTAGTAGGTGAGGGTTAGGAAGGGGGGCAATGCTGTTGACAGTGGGGTGGGAAGGGAGAGGGGGCAATGCTGCTGCCAATGGGGGAGTGATAGTATGGGTTCAAAGGCTGCTGACAGTTGGCAACGGGTGGGTGATGGGAGAATGATGTTGATAGTAGTGGAAAGGTTGGAAAAATGTTGATACCACAAGGGACATGGCTCTGCAGCTGATTTGCAACATCTCGGGAGATCTCAAGCACGCATGCTTTTTCCCAAGAAGAATGGGCAGCTTTACCATCTGAGAAAATAGAGCCCCTTCCACAACTACTTTAGAAGACTTCAATCTGTCATTAATGTTAGAGGGGGCAATAGACGGTATTAAAGGGGAACTCCGGATAAGAAAAACTTGTTTTCTATTAAAAGTACATTAAAAGTTATATAGATGTGTCTATATAATGTATTACCATACCTGTACCGTTCTGCCACACTGGTAGCTGATAGAAATCCAGGAAGTGAAGAAAAATGGACTCATGCTTCTGTCTCACATTGTATGTGTTTGCTGAGCACAGGCTGATGATGTAGACAGGGTGTGATGTCACAGGCTGGATCCCCCAATCCCCTGAGTGATTCACCATCTCTGACCGGCCAGAAGCAGGTGCTGCACTAATTTTACTGATTGTCATGGGTGGGGGACTGTGATAATCAGCTGAGGGAAAGCATTTCATTCTGGAACCAGTATTGCATTCTGGGAACTGCTCAACCAGAAAGCACAGAAACACAATACAGAACAACCCCCCCAAAACAAATGGATTTTTGGTAGTTTCAAAACTGGGACAGACAGGTAAGTAATGCTATATGCTTCTGCTGAAGTTTCATCTTTTAACCTCTACCTTGAGTTCCCCTTTAACAATTGTAGTATGTAAACTTTTGATCATGGTATTTTGGTTGTCATTATGATTTAAAAAGAGAAAACATGGTAGTTTGACAATAAATGGCTTCACCCAACCACTAACCTTGAGTGGGAAAAAAATTGTGTTATCATTCATATTCTGCAAAAATTCTGCCAGGGTACGTAAACTTTTGAGCACAACTGTATATGTGTAAGGATTATAAGTTCCCAACACAGTAAGCTACATCCTCATATTCTTATTTATAACATGCAAGAACCAAAAGTGGAATATACTGTATGAAGCTGATAAGGTGTGTCTTTCAGCAGGGTTTTCATTGTGTTCCAGATATGTCTAGACTTCATGCAAAACCAGTTTGTTGCATACTCAACTGAGCCGCACCATGGCCTTTGTTTTTATTTTACCTCTGGCCGCCTGTTTATCTTTGTGTCTGTGTTTGCCTACCAGCTTGTCATTCTTTATTTGTCCTAGTGTTTTGTCCTGTCCGCTAGGACCTTTGTTGCTTTTCCAGAATGTCGGTCATTGTATCCAGAGACTGCGCCCATCTGTTTAGGAGTAATCCCCACAGGGCTGGATGAACTGCATGTGCTAGCTTTTTCCTGTTACCTCTGCAATTCTTTATTTGTATTTATCAGGCTATGCCCTAGCTGGTGTCTTGTTCTTATGTCTCTTCTATCTATCTATCTATCCGCTTGCGTACTTGTTATCTTTCTTCTTCTGCTTGTATCTCTATTACTCATCAGCTTGGTCAGAGCATCTGCCTGTATGTCATCCTGAGATAGGAAAGGGCAGACAAAGACACACAAACAGGACAAAGAGAGGCACTGACACATTCAGGGAGACAGCGTAAATTGGGGAAGAGACAGACAAAAAGGGCAAACAGAGCAGCAGAAAATAAGGCCCCGTGTAAGGACACATTATCAATGATGACCATGTAGACAGACATAAGCCCAGGATTAGACAGGGTTCTAGACAGTGATTCAGCTCACCATATATAAATAGACTGGCTAGGCTGATAATAAGCAGTTTTCTCATGTAACCGCCACAGGACTGTCTGGTTTATGACTATTAGGCTTGTCAAGTAAATGTTAGTCACTTGCTGATATATGGTGACATAAAAGAGTGAGTACATACAAGGTATTACCATCCATCTCATTTATCTGATACGGTGTGGACAATCGCCATTGCCAAGTAGTTTCTAAATCTGTGTAGTTTGCTACTTCATAAGAATTTTGGGGGTAATTACAAACATTAGAACACCGCTCATTCTTTTTCTAGATTATGATTTCTAAATGTTCCTTCTTTAAGATGACTGATGGATTATTAAAAAAATATGGATAAGACAAGTGCATAAAAAGAAAAGCAGTGAAAAGGGAGATCATATTCATCCAGGGCATATACGCAGCGGGGCAGCTGCCAGACAATGCTGGGGCCAGTTACTTGGGGAAATAACAGCCACGACAATTAAACATGTTGGATCTCTGTTTTCCACAAATACAGAACTAGGCTGAAGATGTGAAGCCCCCACAGATATTACACTGTAACCATGCCTGGGAGCATTCTAAAGCTGGTTGTACCCAAGGTGATAGAACTGCAGCAAAAGTTTCTCTCTCCTGCTGACTGTCCCCCGCAATCCACACATTAACACATTCAGCACATTGTGTGTTCACCCCTACCGAGGGAAAACAGTACCTGGGGGGAAACAGATTGATAAGGACTGAAATAGAAACTTGGCCCATTGCTTTTCCTGAGTGTCTAGTGTCTTGTTCCTTAAACATTTGGTGGTCCACAAATCTCCAGATTAAAATGTTGTGCTTAGCCAACAGTCACTAACACGAAGTTCACATCAGGTTTGGAAAATCTGTTCTTTTAAATATGGAAATAGAGTACTTAGCAAAGAGGACACACTTCCTTGCTCCTTTTGATATAAATATATGTGAATGGACCTTCTGAACCTGCAGGAAACTTAGGTTACAGATGAATATACACTACAGATGTAAAGATCCAACACAGCAGATCTGTTTTACAGGTATCTTTCTTTGATGAGCAAACTTACAGTAAGGGCCCTATTCCACAGTAACGATAATCGTCCGGATCGGCCCCATTTGGCCCGATTCGGCCGATTATCATTCGGTCTGAAATAGAGAGAACGATCAACCGATGATCGTGTCATCGGCTGATCGTTCATTTAGGGCCAGACCTAAAATCATCGTTCTCCCACCGCGCCTCGCTACGGTTGAATAGCGGTGCACGGCGGGCAACCGACGATATGACAAGCAGCAGCAGCAGCATACATTACCTGTCCAGGCTTCTTCTCCGCGCTGTCTTCATCCCTGAGTCTTGCACGCTCTATCTTCAGAATGGCCGGTCAGCTGACGGAGCGCTCAGCCAATCACAGGCCGGGACCGCCGAGTGTGGCCTGTCAGCTGACCGGCCATTCTGAAGATAGAGCGCGCGGGACCCGGGGATGAAGATAGTGCGGAGGAGAAGACCTGACATGTAATGTATGATGCTGCAAGGACATCGGTAACGATGTCCTTGCAGCCCTCGCTCAACGATCATCGGACCGTGGAATAGGCCCAGTAAACAAGCGGCGATCTAGCAGATCGCCGCTCGTTTACATCGTTGATCGGGCCCTACTTGGCCCGTGGAATAGAACCCTAAGTTTGAGTTTGCACAAACCAGCCTGGAAAGAATGTATACAGCACATGGCTATATGTCTGTATCCATGTTTTCCAGGCAGCCCTAGAGATGTATCATATTCTTCAGCCACTGGGATTCAAATACCGAGCCCTTGTGTTCATGCAAACTTAAATTTACTGTAAGTATGCTCATCTCTATAGAATATGGTCAAAATCTGTTATATGGAACACAAAAACCTCTAGGGTATAGTAAGCCTAATGTGTAAGGGCTACCATTTCTGTAGGTGGGTAACTGTCAGAAACATGGTAAGTTATACATTTGCTCCTATGTACTTTTATAGTGACCTTAAAGGGAACCAATGAGCACATTTGTGCTGATCAGGCTCCCAGAATGGCTGCACGCACCTCACAGACGGCTCTAGCAGGTCACTAACTAGCCTCCTTGCCTGTCAATTACCCTGCAGAGCATGCCGATGGGACTAAGAGCCGTGACTAGTTACAGCCCAGATGACTAGTTCATAGCTCTCCCCTGCCTCGTACGCGGTATTAGGCGGGGTTCACAGTGCGTAAAAAACACGGCCGTATTTCATAAAAACGGCCATAATTGCGCATACAACGGCCGTTATTTCATAAATATTTTATGAAATACGGCCGTGTTTTTTTACGTAGTGTGAACCCAGCCTTAAAATGCATTTTACTGCACATGAAGCCCGTGGAGACTGGAAGCCCTGACACCACTAGAGAGCCAGCTGGAAGGTGTGTGCAGCCGTACTGGGAGCCCAATCAGTACAAATGTGCTGACTGGTTCCCTTTAATTCTAATATCAACAAATATAGTTATACTTATAGGACATGTCAAGTCAAATATTTTTGCAAATTAATTTTTTTTTGCTAAATCTTCTTCTGATATGCTGCTCTTTTCCTCCCATTGTTGGTAGATGTTTGTCTAGGTCAGGGGTCCTCAACTGGCAGACCGCGGTCCAAACCCGGACCACGGAGGCCAGCTGTCCGGACCCCTGGTCAGACCTCCTAACCGCCCCGGATCCGGTCCGTCCCGGGACAGACCGGATCCGGGGCGGTTAGGAGGTCCCGCTCCCCATTGCACTGCCTCCCGCCCCATAGGCGTACAGTCCTTTGATTTCAGTACGCCTGTGCGGCTGGGGGCAGTGTCGGTCCGGCCCCTGGCTGATACGCGCTCTCTGGAAACGTCCCGGGGATTCCCCAGCAGAGCGCGCCACAAAACCTCAGTGTACGCCGCCGGCCTGTACTTCCGGGTGCACGCTCTGCTGGGGAATCCCCGAGACGTCCCCAGAGAGCGCGTATCAGCCGGGGGCCGGACCGACAGGAGAAAAGAAGACAGCCACAGCGGGGAGCGAGGTGCTAGGTGAGCTGTGGTTTGTTTTTTGTCTGGGGGCCATCTATAAGGGGAGAGCTCACAGGGGGGCTATATACTACAGGGGGGACCTCACAGGGGGCTATATACTACAGGGGGAGAGCGCACAGGGGGCTATATACTACAGGGGGAGAGCACAGGGGGGCTACACTACTGGGGGGACCTCACAGGGGGCTATATACTACAGGGGGGCTATATACTACTGGGGGGAGCTCACAGGGGGCTGTGTACTACAGTGGGAGAGCAAAGGGGGGCCATATACTGTACTACTGGGGGGAGCTCACAAGGAGCTATACTACAAGGGGAGAGCGCACAGGGGGGGCTATATACTACAGGGGGAGAGCACAGGGGGGCTATATACTACTGGGGGGAGCACACAGGGGGCCTATATACTACTGGGGGAGAGCGCACAGGGGGCTATATACTACTGGGGGGAGCTCACAGGGGGCTATATACTACTGGGGGAGCAACAGGGGGGGCTTTATACTACCAGGGCAGTCACTTCCTTTGTACCTAATATCAAAATGCTGGTGAGAGAGAAAAAACATCAGCAATTCTGTATGTAAATAGTTGAACGTTTGTGAAAAGTAACAAAACACGTTTTCTACTGATGTTCAGCTCGGACCTTCATCTGACAATAGACCTCGGTAAGTTGAGTGGAGTACCCCTGGTCTAAGTTACAGACACAACACTCTGCTCTAAAGTGGTCTGGTTGGTGTATATAGAGCTATTACAGAGAGGTATAGCTTGATACTGACACTATATATATATACACCAGCCAGACAACTGTTTTTAGAGCAGTGGGCAGGACCTGGTTATATGACATGAACCAGAAAAGGGTCTGGGCAAGCTCTTTAGCCTTTACAGATGATTCCTTAGGGAGGGGGAGGCTGAACTGTGACCCTCATCTATTGTCTTACTGTCTACTAAAGTTCTACATCAAGCATGCGGCACTTGATTAGCGGTGGCTGCTGAAGTTGGATGCAGCCTTAAAGGGGTTATCCAGCGTGGGGGCATAGATAAAAGACGTCCACTCACCTCCCCGGTTCCAGCGGCGGGTCACTCATCGCAGCGCTCCGGTACCCGGCCGCTTCCGGGTGTCTAACGCCGCCCGAGACGCTACGTCTCAGGGCCGCTCAGCCACTCAGTGAAGGAGGCGGGATCCGAGCGGACTTCAAACGGATCCCGCCTCCTTCACTGAGTGGCTGAGCGTCCCTGAGACGTAGCGTCTCGGGCAGCGTCGGACACCAGGAAGCGGCCGGGAACCGGAGCGCCGCGATGAGTGACCCGCCGCTGGAACCGGGGAGGTGAGTGGACGTCTTTTATTTCAGCCACCTCCTCCCCGGTCCCCCCAAAAAAGTGCCTCCACGCTGGAGCACCCCTTTAAGGCTGCATGGAAAACATGAATAGAGCCATAGGAGGTTCATAGAGCACTGCCTTGTACTGCGGGGAAGGCCAAACTCCTGTCATGATGACCGGAGTCCTTGCTCTGTACAGTATTTAAAGGGTACTCCAGAGATTTTTTTTCTAAATTAACTGTGTAAAAAAGTTATACAGATTTTAAAATTACTTGTTTTTAAAAGCCCTCAAGCCTCCATGTACTTATCAGCTGCTGAATGTCCTGCAGGAAGTGGTTTTCTTTCCAGTTGGGGTAAAAAACAATCTTTTATTGAGCAGCAGCAGTGTCAATGAGTCATGGTCTAGAGTGTCTGTGCCTTAGGACTGCAACGCCTTTTGGGTCTTCCTCTCTGCCCTCTTTATCTTTAGTAATGCCCCCTTAGGCGGGATTTCAGGGAGCGGGCACTGTAATCTGTCATACTGCTGAGGAAAGGTGAGCGGGAGGTGGGGGCCAGGAGGGAGAAGTGTGACAAAGTGGACAAAACGGCTCAGAACAGGTAATTACTTGCTTTGAGTAATATATGCAGCTATGGGTGGGCTATTTAACAGTGTAAAAAGACTTGGGGTGGAATACCCCTTTAGGGTGCCTTCACACCTACCGACTCGCAGCGTTAATTACGCTGTGAGTCGGCTAGGTCCTGGCAGATCACTGTCAGTACATACACGCAGAGGTCTGAACGACTGCTGCGTGTATGTAAATCTGCCGGCCACTTAACCCCTTCTGATGCCGGCCGGACGCCTCCCGCTCCGCTCTGTATACATTACCTCCTCACTCCACGGGGTCCCGGCGTCCTGCTCTCGCGCCCGGCCAATCAGTGTGTTGCCCTGCCGCAGCCACTGATTGGCCGGGCGGGAGAGCAGGACGCCGGGACCCCGTGGAGCGAGGAGGTAATGTATACAGAGCTGAGCGGGAGGCGGGCGGCATCAGAAGGGGTTAAGTGGCCGGCAGATTTACATACACGCAGCAGTCGTTCAGACCGCTGCGTGTATGTACTGACAGTGATCTGCCAGGACCTAGCCGACTTGCAGCGTTATTAACGGTAGGTGTGAAGGCACCCTTAAGTAAAATCCTTCGCTAGAATTGGCGCCTGTCTTATAACAGGTGTGACTTCAGCCAGTAAATGTTCTGGGAGGTGAAGGCCCTGCCCTCTCTAAAGAGCTGGCAGGAGGGCTGCAAAAAAATTACTGCATGCAGAGGAAATGTGATTTTGGGCCGCATTCTTTCACACGTCCCGTGTTCCGCACAGGACACGGACGTGAAATGCCTGTAACGGACTTCCCCCTGCCCAGGCAGCATCTGTGATGAGATGCTGGGAGCGGGGGAACTGTATGCATATGCTCCGCGCTGTAATGAGAGCTCCGCGTGGTGCTGTCATTACAGCATACAGTTCCCCGGCTCCCAGCATCTTACCACAGATGCTGCCTGGGCAGGGGGAAGTCCGTTACAGGCATTCCATGTCCGTGTTCTGTACGTGTGAATGCGGCCTTAGCCCTATAGGGGAGCAGAACACGGCCGATTATTACAGATGGTGGCAATGCTGCTGCCAGGTGGGCACCCAATGCGGGGGTTATTTAGGGTCTGGAAGTCAGGGCCGCTCAATAGCTTGCTGTAGGGCCTAACCTTTTTTAACATGCCCCTGCTCCATTGTCCAATATCACCTCGGACAGAAGATTGTAAGTAATATAGGTTTCTCTACAGAACCTGAAAAAACAATGGAAAGAACCTGTACAAAATGTCACTAAATAAGAAGTAATCAGAACGCATAAAACCGCGTGTGTGAATCCGCCCTTCCGTGCTGGGTGTGCACTGGGCGGTGAGTCAGGCTGCGGGTGCAGGCAGAGGACACCGCGTGCTCCCGTCTGTTTCCCAGCAGCGCTCGGCGCCCTGACACATCCACTAGCAGAGAGACGTACACACACGCGTCACGTGACCAGCGCGTCTGCCCTCTCCTCACCCTCTCGCCCCCGCTCCTCCCCCTCCCAGTGACGTCAGCGTTTCCTGCGCCCCACAGCCCCGCAGACTGAGCCGACAGACGGCAGGAGGGAGGCGGATCGTGTGCAGCGGTGACGTCACGCCCCGTAGCCCGGGGAGGGAGAGCAGGAGGAGGAGGGTGGCTGCCTGCCTGACACCGAGCCAGAACAGCAATGGCACCGGAGCAAGAACTGGACCGCTGGAGCTGTCAAGGTAACAGTCCCTTGAAGCCGTCGCAATGGGGGCTCCGCCGGGCTCGGGCGGGGGATGTCGCTGCTGTCTGGTAGACAGGCTGCCGGGTCAGTCACTGGGGCACCTGTCCCGTGGTGGCAGGTGACCGTGCGGGGCCCAGATGGCAGCCTGGGAGGACAGAGCAGGGCTTGTGCCGGACCCTGGCAGCCAGTGCCACCCTGTGCTGTGCCAGCCTGGCATGTGCCCTGTGCCAGAGCAGGGAGCCCATGGCTGTCATAGTGATGCCCGGGAGATGGCACAACTCTGCTTTCAGGCTGACCATAGTATTAAGGATGTAAAAGCAGCCCAGTAATGGATCCTGCCAGCAATGATCCTTCTATCAGACCAATGGCATGGAATGCTGCCTCCACGCCAGGCGGGCTATTGCTGGGTGCCCCTTACTTGTTTTTTATAAATATTATTGTCTGGAGCCCATTATTATGTGCCCAGTTCTTCCCTGGGAGGCACAATGGGTGCTCTGTAGGGGGCGGAAATGGTTTAGTTGCTGGGAGGTAGGGTTGTGGGCATACATTCTGTTATATTGATTCTTTCTCTTATATTGCTACATTGGGCTATGCTTATACTTTCCTTTATATTGCTACATTGGGCTATGCTTATACTTTCCGTTATATTGCTACATTGGGCTATGCTTATACTTTCCTTTTATATTGCTACATTGGGCTATGCTTATACTTTCCTTTTATATTGCTACATTGGGCTATGCTTATACTTTCCTTTTATATTGCTACATTGGGCTATGCTTATACTTTCCCTTATATTGCTTCATTGGGCTATGCTTATAATTTCTCTTATTGCTACATTGGGCTATGCTTATACTTTCCTTTTATATTGCTACATTGGGCTATGCTTATACTTTCCTTTTATATTGCTACATTGGGCTATGCTTATACTTTCCTTTTATATTGCTACATTGGGCTATGCTTATACTTTCCGTTATATTGCTACCTTGGGCTATGTTGATACATTCTGTGAAGATGATGATCCAGTCCTCCGCAGAAAAAAAAGCATACTCTCCCTTGGGTATAGGAAACCTGGTTGGCCGTCTTCAGAGGTTATGGGTTAAAGGGCCAGCTGGCGGGGCTAGCAGTGCCTGTCTGTGGCCGGTGACTGGGATGTGACAGCGCTCACATTAGAGTTCCCAGCATCAGTCATTGATTTGTCTGCTTGCGGAATTAAATGCCTCTTTGGTCCGGGGATTCCCTCACCTATTGTTTTCTCCCTGCTTTATTAATGACTCTCTGATGCACTGCAAGCACTGGCAGAGCCACACTGCAACCCAGGAGGGGAAATCTAGATGGAAAACCATACATTTCTGTGTCTATTGTTTGCCAGTGACTTAGACCATCTTTAATATGGGATTGACCTCCTGCAATATCACGTGGAGATATATGGATATCGCCTATTGCCATTGTGTGTTGTGTACATTGAAAACGCTTGTCTTTTACCCATCGCCTAGTATTTCCTGCTTACCGTGTGCACCTTCAGCCTCCTGCTGTGAAACTTATCACCATCTTATATCTATAAATGCAATTTTTAAAAATGTCCTTTTGTATTATAGTAACTGTAGAATAAGCCAGATTTCCCCAATCTGGCAGAGAGAGGGTTAAACAGCCAGGGGCTAGCACAGCACTGGGTGATGTTTCTGGTCAGGCAGGGACGGATGGAAGGCGCTCATTCCTGGGGTCCTGCCATCAGCATCTCCAGCTCCGTTATCAGCCTCCTGCTGGACTGCAGTGAACTGTAAGCTGACTACATGGATTATCACATGACAGTCTTCAGGGACATTTCTGTTCCTTTTTTCCCTTCCCACTTATTGGGTTTAACCAAGTATTTTCATGTGTTTAAGCTTGTTGTCACGTTCTCGTTCCACTGTTTGCCATTAAACGGGTCTTTATTGTGTGTCTGAAATACAGCTTGCAGCACCTCCAGCAATCTGGAGCACGGCTCGTAGATTAGAGAGCGAGGCTTGGCACGCCGATTGATATGCCTGAGATCATGTAAAAATCCAACACAAAGGATAATCATGATGACCTTCTGTTACATGCCAGTGCTTGCTCCCATCTTCACCTATCATGCAGATTATGGGGTCCAAAGGGGGTATGTTAATCCAACATACATAAAGATGCCTTGTAGATAAAATAATGCTTGTGTACATTTTCTGGATTTGACCTTGACAGTGGTAAAGAACACACGTTTTTCTCCTTTTTCTAGATGAAACCGCAACGCATTGAAATAAAACACCAGCAGAAGAGGACAACTCTTTGTTCTTGGATATGTGTGCAGAAATAACTCATATGAACTGGATCCTAGAAAACGCCACGCTGGAAGCTCTGTCGCCATTAGATCTTCATTTCACAAACTGATTTCACTCTCCTCGCTCTATGTTGTCATGTGGATGCAATTTTTTGAAGTGAACTTGACCAAATAGAAGAAAATAAGCCATTAAATTGACATTTGCTGTACGCAGGCACTTTGTGAAATCTGTTGCACTCTGCACTTGTGGTTTGGTAAAAGATTGGATCGAAAAGCCCAGATTTATTGATTTTTTTTTTAAAATTTTTATTTCTTTTATGGGCAAGAAATTTATGCCGTGTTTGTGGACTTATTTCTAGATCTTTACATTCATAAATGATGTAGCATAGATGTGCTCTAAAATCGAGTCATTTGCATTTCATTTTTAATGCAATGCCAGTTTTTATAAGTAAAAAAACCCAACGTCTTACCATTTAAGTTTTGTTATCTAAAAGAACTGTAAAAATGGGGGAAGACGGAAGTCCCCCATTAAAGAAACTGGCCAAGGAGACTGACGTCAGTGTAGATGTCCCAAATGTTGCAAACAAAGTGATAGCTATCAAGATGGAGATAGAGGACTTTAAAGAAACTGCAGCAGAGGAGAATAAAGATGGTGTTACAAAGTCTAGCAGTGTACCTCTTAGTGGGTCATCTGAACTCAATCCTGGACTCAAACACACGCTGGCACAGTTCAACCTAAGTAGCCGGAGTTCTCTAGGTGGTCCTGCTGCATTCTCTGCTCGGTTTTCACAAGAAAACATGTCACCAACCGTGTTCTTGCCTCTTCCTTCCCCACAAATTCATCCTGGTCCACTTCTCATTCCTTCAGACAGTTCCACGGAGCTCACCCAGACAGAACTGGAAGGGGAATCTATTTCTTGCTTTATGGTGGGAGGTGAAAAAAGACTCTGCCTGCCTCAAGTGTTGAACTCTGTTTTGCGGGACTTCTCGCTCCAGCAGATTAATATTGTGTGTGACGAAATGTACATATACTGCTCGCGTTGTACATCAGACCAGCTTCACATATTAAAAGTTTTAGGAATTCTTCCTTTTAATGCCCCTTCTTGTGGACTGATCACTTTGACAGATGCTCAGAGACTATGCAATGCTCTTTTGCGGCCACATACCTACCCACAAAATGGCAGCTTGCTGCCTGCAAAAAACTCTTTGGCTCAGTTAAAGGAAACAGGTAGTGCCTTTGAAGTTGAACATGATTGTTTAGGAAAGTGCCAGGGTTTGTTTGCACCTCAACTATATACCCAGCCGGATGCCCCCTGCATTCAGTGCTTGGAATGCTATGGGATGTTCTCCACACAGACTTTTGTCATGCACTCTCACCGGTCACCAGATAAGAGGACCTGCCACTGGGGGTTTGATTCTGCCAAGTGGCATTGTTATCTCCACCTGAGCCCAAAATATTTGAATACTCCAGAAGGCAAAAAAGTGAAGGTTCTTTTAGAAGAGATAAAGGAGAAGTTCAGCAAGAAGAACCAACCCAAGAGAATACAACCCAAAGTAAGTGTGGATCTGTTACATCTGTAATTGTACAATGTAGATAATGTATATTTTGTTCATGTCAGGTTTCAGACTATGTACAGTAAAACCTTTCCAGGAAACCCCCATCCAGAACAGATTTTACGTTTATGTCCACCATGCATAGGTCTTTAGAAAACCTTCTCCATAGAAGGACAATTTTTAATGAAAGTTTGGGTGGTCTTCTGAAACAGGTGTCTATGTATTTGACAATAACTTCTAGAAATGAAAGAAAGGAATGCTTATTTAGTAGTAAAGTTCTCATAGGCAAGTAACGCTGCTATATTGCATACATTCCTAGCCTGTGCCTGCTGATCTGTAGAGATCAGTAGCATTGCTTGCATTGTAGCTAAATAGCAGGTCTTTGAAAGTGGTTGCTAAGAAGTTGTAAGCAACCAAGGATATTTTAAGGGCCTTTAAGTAAATCTACATAAAGCGAGAATTTCCTTAATCTTACCAGTTTGTTCCTTTTAAGACATATGTATGATTTGGTGCTTTTGCGTATATAATATTGTTTCTAGTGTGGGTTGAAAGCTTGGCCTAATTCATATTCTCAAATCTGCCATGAAATCGCATCTGACGATCTGGAAGGAGTTTAGCTGTAGGAAACATATTCATTAGAAGTGTTTAAGCCCAGGAATACATTGTGTCATTAGATCCTCACCATACAATGTTTGTAAACACCATAAAACTGCATCATGGAGGACAAAAGGTGCAGGCCAAACAATGTATCACATGTCTCAGGAAAGCCTTCTAATTATTTAAGTATGCTGTGATATTGCAGAAAAGGGATGATGTGCACAATGATGTCATAGCACAGGAAAGGATGAGGCACATGGTGATGTCAGGGCACTGGGAGTGGTGGTACAACAGAGGGAGTGAAGTTGTGCACAGTAATGGCAGAGGAAATGCACGCACATTGGTGGTATGACCCAGGGAGTGAGGATACACGCATATTTGTTGTATCACACAGGGAGGGTTGTTGTGCACAATAATGGCAGAGGTGGGGGGGATGCACACACTGGTGGTATTACACAGAGAGTGAGGATGCACACACTATGGTGGCTGGACACAGGAAGTGAGGATGCACACACATTGGTGGCATTACACGGAGAGGGAAGTTGTGCACAGTCATAGCAGAGGAAGGGAGGATGCACACACATTGGTGGCATGACACAGGGAGGGAAGGTGTGCACAGTAATGGCAGAGGAAGGGAGGATGCACACACATTGGTGGCTGGACACAGGGAGTGAGGATACACGCACATTGGTGGCTGGACACAGGGAGTGAGGATACACGCACATTGGTGGCTGGACACAGGGAGTGAGGATACACGCACATTGGTGGCTGGACACAGGGAGTGAGGATACACGCACATTGGTGGCTGGACACAGGGAGTGAGATACACGCACATTGGTGGCTGGACACAGGGAGTGAGGATACACGCAGATTGGTGGCTGGACACAGGGAGTGAGGATACACGCATATTGGTGGCTGGACACAGGGAGTGAGGATACACGCAGATTGGTGGCTGGACACAGGGAGTGAGGATACACGCACATTGGTGGCTGGACACAGGGAGTGAGGATACACGCACATTGGTGGCTGGACACAGGGAGTGAGGATACACCCACATTGGTGGCTGGACACAGGGAGTGAGGATACACGCACATTGGTGGCTGGACACAGGGAGTGAGGATACACGCACATTGGTGGCTGGACACAGGGAGTGAGGATACACGCACATTGGTGGCTGGACACAGGGAGTGAGGATACACGCAGATTGGTGGCTGGACACAGGGAGTGAGGATACACGCACATTGGTGGCTGGACACAGGGAGTGAGGATGCACATACATTGGTGGCTGGACACAGGGAGTGAGAATACACACACATTGGTGGCTGGACACAGGGAGTGAGGATGCACACACATTGGTAGTATGACACAGGGAGGGAAGTTGTGCACAGTAATGGCAGAGGAAAGGAGGATGCACACACATTAGTGGCATTACACAACGAGTAAGGATGCACACACTATGGTGGTATGACACAGGGAGGGAAAATGTGCACAGTAATGGCAGAGGAAGGGCGGATGCACGCACATTGGTGGCTGGACACAGAGTGAAGATGCACGCACATTGGTGGTATGACACAGGGAGGGAAGTTGTGCACAGTAATGGCAGAGGAAGGGAGGACACAGTGGTGTCACTGTACAGGGTAGTAGGATGCACACATTTATTAGAACTGAGCTGCAATATCAATT
Organism: Dendropsophus ebraccatus; assembly: GCF_027789765.1. Taxonomy (NCBI): domain Eukaryota; kingdom Metazoa; phylum Chordata; class Amphibia; order Anura; family Hylidae; genus Dendropsophus; species Dendropsophus ebraccatus. The sequence goes on along the minus strand of NC_091459.1, from coordinate 77,457,530 downwards.
TTCTACTGTCAGTCCTCACTAACTGCATCTTGCAATTGAAGCATCTTCTTTTATTTGTTAGGCCCCATAGTAGCTTCTTTCTGCCACCTTGGTAGTTATGTTCTAGTGTGTCTAGATAAGTAGACATAGACTTAAAACATAAAACATTTACATTGCCACAATTAGGACATTTGAGCCCTATCTCTGAACGGCAAGCAACACCCACAAACTCCTCCCTATGCAGTCCAGTTAAGAGGATTCTTTTCCCTATAATAGGGCTATTGGCAAGTATGTTAAAGCAATAAGCAGTTGTTTTCCCTCACCCGGCTTCATAAACTGGCTGTATATACAAGAATATGAGAACTCACTCAGGGTACTTTCCACTATGTTCTGCTATTGTTCTGATGGGGAGGAAAGGGACTTACACAGATACTTCTCCCAATGTGAAGAATTTTCTATGGTGGGAAATATTGTGCCCTGGCTTCTCTTGCATATGTAAACCTTGACTGTAAATGTTTGCCAGTAATAGACAAATGTTTTAAAGTATGTGTGAAAAATGTTATAGCTAACTGAGCAGATTTTCATAATTTAGAACTGAAAACTCTGGAAAAAATAGATCTAATAATAAAAGTTGAAGGAACACTCTATGTAGAGTGTAAGGGGACTGGGGGCATATAGAGGTTTCTCCTGTCTGATGCTTTAGCAATTCAACAGAAAAAATAATTGTGTCCTGCTCCATTGGATAATGTGTAAGAGAAGCATTGCTTTGGGAGAATATCCTTGACTAGGGACCCTTTGCGCCAGTACATGCCTCATGTACAACTCTGCTGCATGCTGCACATGGCGTGATAAGTTATTGTAGCATGCGCTGACACCTAGGTATTTTTTTTTTTTTTTTTAGACCTCTTTCCTCTTCCAGTCATTTCATTTGCTTCCCATAGCCCAGTGCATTCAGAATATGAACAATGGCATACATAGCTTTCCACAAACTGTCCCCGCCATTTATCTCATTGGGATTGTACAGGGCATTTATGGCTTTGGTGGGAGACGCCAGACCAGTCCTTATGCTGGATAGAAATCAGTGTCCTGCTGTATTTTCCTATCCAGCTCTGAATTATGTGAAAATGCCTGATGGCAACCAATGCATCAGCTTTTACATCGCTTGAGGGTAATTTTTTGTTCAAAGTATATTTGTGAAGCCAGCCTTACTGACACATGTAGCCAGTGATTTGTTTGCACATTGGGCGTGTAGCATGCTAACTGATGGGACACCTTTCTTTTCCATCTTATTTTGTGTGTTTGTATATGTTTGAATTTATTTTGTCTAACTCCTTAGTCCTCCCACTCTGTGGCTTACATAAAGAGACTAGGGCAATGGTGCACACGTACCGCCTCCCCTTTGACCTGTGTTGTAACACGTTTCTTGTCTACCTGTCATCTGAGCAGACCAGATCAATGGCCACGTTGTGTTAGTTAACAGTCTCTTTAGGGTTCTGTTGGTAATTGTGATGGATTTGCCTGTCACCGGCGCTCCATTGTCACTGATATATTTGTTCGGTTAAAGTAATATTTGTGCAAACTATCTCTTATTAATCCATCAAAAATTTTTTGGGAGGAGGGGGGTAGTAGGTGTAGTATTACACCACAGCACCTGATGTAAGAAAAATAGATTGGGACAAAATGACTGTTTAGTATGGAGAAACTGTGGGAGAGAACTAAAATTCTGTACTAATATGTCATTAAATATAGATATGGCAGCTTGTCATTTATTATATATACTGCGTATGTATAATACGCAGCGTAGAGATCAAGTGCTTGTCAACAGGAATAATTTGACTGTAGTCATAACACATAATGACCTCAGTCACTGCCCACTTAATATATTAAGGGATTGCAGAATGGCAGCTTCCTAATATAAGGTTATTATAGTACGAACAGTCTTAGAATATCCTGCAGGGGATGTAAGATTCCTCACTCTCATGCTGAAATGCTTGTAGTACATACTATGCTGACCTCATTCTTAGACTGTCTAGTCTAAGTTTACACTGTCTAAGAATGTGCCAGATTTATCACAGTCATTCGGGCAGTTTGATAAATTTGCAGCATCCCTAGACATCTAAGTTTAGACCAACTATGAAGGGCTAAATTTGTGGTAGGATGTTGGCACACAGTGGCAGTTATTATGGTCTAACTGTAGATTTAAAGGGAATCTCTCAGCACCCGGGCCCTACCAAAGGTGCTGACAGTGTGTTGTAGGGTAGCTGGTAGTCCCCTTGTAAGCATGGTGCCCTTTAGTAATTTTCTGTGCAGTGGATTATGTACAATCTCAGGTCTCCTACTGTAATGAAGAGTCAAAGAGGAGTTGTTTGTGCCACACTCTGGCATGCCCCTCCACTCCTCCTTCTCTCCTGCTCGCTCAGTTGTTAGCCAGTGTCTCTGATTGCAGATCAGTCCTTTGTAGGCAGTTTATGTCTGAAAGTAACATTCAGGTATAGTTGAGCCTCTGAACCCAAATGTGTTGGAGCTGTGGTCTAGGGGTAATTCATCTGTCTACTTGCCATTAAATATCGGTCATCTACTCAATTTCAACAGTGTGTGAACATAGCCTTTCTGTGTTTTCAATCCACCCCTGGTTTTGGTTGGCAAAAAACAACCAAAATATACAGCAAAAATACTGTGTGTAAACATAGCCTTAAAGGGGAAATCCGGGCAAAATAATTTTAAGATATGTTATTGCCCAACAAAAGTTATGAAAATTACTAAGACACTTATTATAGGAAACGTACCTATAGTGCATTTTCTCTGCACTTACTACAGCATGGCGTCTTCAGGACTCTGTAAAGTTGGTGATGTTACATTACATAAACTGTCGACTCCTGATGCTCCAGTCTGTCCCATCGCTGCAGCAGGTGTCGGCAGTTTATCTAACGTGACATCACCAACTTTACAGAGACCTGAACAGGCCATGCTGTAGTAAGTGCAGAGAAAATGCACTATAGGTGCGTTTCCCATAATAAGTGTCTATTAGCAATTTTCATATATCTTGTTGGGCAATAACATATCTTTAAAGTATTTTGCCTGGACTTACACTTTAAAAATAATACAATAACGAGAAAAAAAAATAAAGAACTATATTTAATTTCCATCATGGGATTTGAATCAAATATTGATCTACTGGCAGGTCTCTAGACAGGTGAGTTACCCCTAGACCACAGCTCCAACACATCTGGACTAAGGGTACTACTACACGGAACGATAATCGGCCGAATCGGCCCTATCCGGACGATTATCGTTCCGTGTAATAAAGACAATGATCAGCCGATGATCGCTGTCATCGACTCATAGTTGTTATAGGTTTGGACCTATAATTGTCGGGTGCTAACCGCACAACAAGACGTGTAATAGCGGTGTGCGGCCGGTGCTGACGATTAGCAAAGAAGAATAAATTACCTATCCAGGCTGCAGGGCTCCTCCTGCGCTCTGCTTCTCCCCGGGTCCGTGCGCTCCAGCTTCAGAGCGGCCTGTCTCAGCTGACAGACCGCTCAGCCAATCACTGGCCGGGAACGCCGCGGCCAGTGATTGGCTGAGCGGCCTGTCAGCTGAGACAGGCCTCTCTGTAGCTGGAGTGCACGGACCCGGGGAGAAGCACAGGACAAAAGGGGCCCTGCAGCCTGTACAGGTAATGTATAAAGTTTAAGCAAGGGCTGCAAGGACATCGGTAACACTGTCCCTGAAGCCCTTGTTAAACGATTATCAGGCCGTGTAATAGGCCCAGTACACGAACGCCGATCTAACAGATCGGCGCTCGTTTACATTTATTATCGGGCCTTCATCGGCCCGTGTAATAGTACCCTAAGAGATTCAACTATATCTGAGGGTAGGTTCACATGTACCGTATCTCACGGATTTCACGCTGTGGATACAATCCCTGTCATTTCCAATGAGAGTACATACTCGCAGAGGGATTGTCATCCTGCTGCGGGTATGTAAATTCCGCCCACCTTAACCCCCCGCTGCCGGGAGCATACTTCATCTGCTCCACATTCCAGCTGTATCTGAGGCTCCCGGCCCCTGTAGGTCCTGCGCAGCCAATCAAAGCAGGTAATGTATGCTCCCGGTGACGGGGGGGGGGTTAAGGGGGCTGGAATTTACACACTCGCAGCGGGATGACAATCCCTTTGCGAGTATGTACTCTCATAGAAAGTGTCAGGGATCATATCCGCAGCAGATTTTGCTGCGAACTGCGAAATCCACTGCGGTTACGGTAAGTGTGAACCCACCCTTAGTGTTTCTTTCAAACATAGGGTCCATTTACACAGAAAGATTATTTGACAGATTATCTGCCAAAGATTTGAAGCCAAAGCCAGGAATGGATTTGAAAAGAGGAAAAATCTCAGGCTTTCCTTTATGACCTGATCTCTGTTTTATAGTCTGTTTCTGGCTTTGGCTTCAAATCTTTGGCAGATAATCTGTCAGATAATCCTTCTGTGTAAATGGACCCATAAACTGCCTACAAATGACTGACTGCAATCAGAGACACTGGCTGGGCAGCATTGATCACTCATGAAGAGGAGAAAGGGGTGGTGAGGCGTGCTAGAGAGTGGCACAAACAACTCCTCTTTGACACTTTATTACAGTTAGGTTTTAGGTATAAGGTTTTAGGTTTGTGCATAATCCACTGCAGGGACAAATAACCAGAAGGTACCATGCTTACTAGGGGACTGCCAGCTACAGTACACTGTCAGCACCTTGGGTAGGGCCTGGGTGCTGACAGATTACCTTTAACAGATTTTTAGAAAACTGCATGGTTTTGTTAGATTAAAGGGGTTATTTAGAATTAGAAAAAAACACAGCTACCTTCTTGATAAAACAGCACCACACCTGACCTCAGGTTGTGTGTGATATTACAGTTCAGCTCCATTTACTTTAATAGAACGGAGCTACAAAACCACACCCAGACTGAGGACAAGAGTGCTGCTGTTTTAAGAAGAAAGTATCCATGTAAGCCTAGATTGACAGTTATTCATCCCCCTGAATGGTGCACAGCTATTTCCCATTATCTCTAGTGTTATGTCTGGGACCAGAGCTGGGTTGTTTGCTAGCAGTACTCACACATGTACTTTTGTTTTCCTTACTTGTCTGACCAGTCAGGAGAGAGCACATACTCATCTCTGCTGTGGCATGACATATTGACATATTGCCTGTGAAAGTACACTGAACTGAATAGGCTGGCCTGATGATTTACACAGTACACTACTATAGATGGCATGTGTGGGGGTAAGGGGGTATTAATGCATTGCTTGAGCGCTATGTAAAAGGAAAGAAAGAGACACAATGCAGATTTTCTGGAGGAAGCAGATGGACTTGTGCTATGTTCACACTTTGTAGTTTATGACAAGAACAGCCGTTGTTTTCAATTTAAACAATGGCCATTCTTCTCATAACGCAGTGATTCGCATTGAAGTCAGTGCAAACAACGGCCATTACTTACACATTGTATTAGACAACAGCCATTTACTACGGCCGTCGACATGATGATCATGTTAATTATTTACAGCCTTTGCCCATAGACTTCAATACAACTTTTATTGAAAACAACAGCCATTGTTTATACGTAGTGTGAACATAGCCTCAGTCAATGCTGTCCCCTGCCCATTGCATTGTCTATCTATCCCCATCCAGTCCCTCTCTCCCTGCATTCTACCTTAGTGTCTGTTACTAGAGATGGACTTCCCCGCCAAAAAGCAGTGGACAGCAGTTTGCACAGAAGGGTGCAAGAAGTCCTTTTTGGTCCTATTACACAGAGAGAAGACTGTACCAGCTGTGTGTCCAAGAGGCTATGGTGAAGGAGAAACTGCCTGTTCTGACAGGGGAAGAGGAGAAAACTGTGGCCATAGTGGCACAATATGTCACTGCCTGCCATAGACTGAGAGGAGTGTAATATGCCATAGACTTCTACCCTAGATGTATCCCTACCCCCATTTCTTCCCAATAATTCCCCATTTGCTTTGCCAGTGGAAATATGTATTCAGTCCTGCCAATAACACTATTTAAATTTGAATGTAATATTCAAATATAAGTTTATATTGTGGGATATAATGGTTACCAGAGGCATTGTAGTCTGTCTATGGCTGGGTTCACACTATGTATATTTGAGGCTGTATTTGTGAGGCTGTATAGCAACCAAAACAAGGAGTGGATTGAAAACACAGAAAGGCTCTGTTCACATAATGTTGTAATTGAGTGGATGGCCGTCATTTAATGGCAAATATTTGCTGTTATTTTAAAACAACGGCTGTTATATTGAAATAATGGCAGTTATTTACCGTTATATGGCGGCCATCCACTCAATTTCAACATTGTGTGAACAGATCCTTTCTGTGTTTTCAATCCACTCCTGGTTTTGGTTGCTATGAGGACCAAATACTGCCTGAAATATACGTAGTGTGAACCGAGCCTATAGGTGTATAGATTTTGTATGTATATTTAGCAGCTTGTAGACATACATTAGTTGGACTTCAGCATCTGTGTGGCATTCTGTTTCATCCATCAGAGCTTTGTGTTTGTCACATGCACAGAATGTAACATGAAATGGGTTGGGCACAGAGCCTAGCACCTTGTGACTGTTGTATGTGCTAAAGACAGCCCTAGTCACAAGTAACGTGTGCAGCCATGCTATTACCGCAATGTAAAGCGGGCTCGTGCTTTATGCTTATCCTTGCAAATGGCAACATGGTAAATGAGTAAATTATGTGCATTATCTCAGGGTTTGTTCTCTCATCATTTATAGTATACTGGCTGATTATTTATATATATATATATATATATATATATATATATATATATATTGTATACGTTACAGTTATAAGACACAGGCACTGATTATCTGATAAAAGCATCATGCTGGGAGGGCAATGTGTTGTGTAAGTTAGCTTGTGTCACAGCTCCTTTGGCGAATATTGGCCTTCTTTAAGCATTTATTAGACCTATACTGTGATTTGTTTGGTTTTATCCATCTTGTTGTTGGACTAGTTTTAGACTGCAGTTATGTTACTCTGTCCACCCCTGCTGCACAACCCATTGTGAACGAGTCCATAGATTAGATGCTATGTATATATTGCTTGTATTCAGGGATGCAAACACCTCGATGTACTATGGGATCTTGTCCGCTATGATTAACATTTTCTGTGAAAATAGAGGTCATGACTAAATATCACATGTCTGTATTTCATCATCTGTAAGGGAAGAATAACATATTGGTACATTAAAAGGCATGCTGTAGGTAATTATTGGAGGTTGTATACAGGATACCAAATGATAGGCTTCCCCATTGGTGCCTCAGAGGAAAAAGGTGATTACAGTGTCTTCTATGCAGTGCTGCGTCCTTCTCCCACCTTATCCAAGGTCTCCTTTACCTACTGCAGAACACTAACAGCAAGTGAATTACTGATGCTATCTAGTTCTTAGAGATTGTAAACCTAAAGCGACTCTGTACCCACAATCTGACCCCTTCCCCCCCCAAACCGCTTGTACCATTGGATAGCCGCTTTTAATCCAAGATCTGTCCTGTGGTCCATTTGGCAGGTGATGCAGTAATTGTCCTAAAAACATGGTGGCAGTGTCGAGGAGGGTGGCACTGCAAGCCCCTCCCGCAGCTCTGTGTGACAGCCCTCCCCAAGGTAATAGCACAGACAAAGCAGGGAACGAGGAACAAGTGAGCGCTGATCTGACGGGTCAATGCTTGCTTCCACCTCTTTATCATGCTGTGTAATATGGCCCTTAGGGTGCCTTTACATAGAGAGATTTAGCTGACAGATTTTTGAAGCCAAAGCCAGGAATGGATTTGAGAAGAGGAGAAATCTGTCTTTCCTTTATGACCTGTTCTCTGTTTACAGTCTGTTCCTGGCTTTGGCTTAAAAAATCTGTCAGATAAATCTCTCTGAGTAACCGCACCCTTAGACTAGACAGTTTTAAGGGGTAGTTTGTAATTTACTTCTATCCAGTACTTATCAGCTGATGTATGTCCTGCAAGACGTGGTGTTGTCTTTCCAGTCTGACACTGTGCGCTCCGCTGGCACCTCTGTCCATGTCAGGAACTGTCTAGAGTAGTAGCAAATTCCCATGGAAAACCTCTCCTGCTCTCCAGGCTGGGAAAATACCACTTCCTGCAGCACATACAGCAGCTGATAAGTACTGGAAGATTTGAGAAGACTTTGTCATCAGTTGATTTAAAAGATTTTTTTTCCTGAACTACCCCCTTAAGAATGCACCAAATTTATCACAGTAACTCTGGTTCGATACATTTGTCTGCTATTGCCCCAAGATAATAGAAGTGAGTAAAGGCCCTATTCCACGGAACGATTATCGTCCGTATTCGGCCGATATCGGCTGCTACGGACGATAATCGTCCCGTGGAATAGAGTGCAACGATCAGCCGACATCGTTCATGTCGGCTGATCGTTGCAGTCGCTTGTTTTTCAACATGTTGAAAAACCAGCGACTGATATAGCAGCGATCTGCTGCCGGCGCTCCGTTGAATAGGAGCATCGACAGCAGACGCTGCTGTATCCTATGGGCAGCCCCCTCACAGCTCCCCGCCACCCCCTCCAGCACTCACCCGCTCGCTGCAGCCGCGTTGAATAGCGAGCTGAGAGCGCTCGTTTGCTCCTCTAATCGACCCGTGTAATAGGCCCTTAGGGCCCTTTTACACAGAAAGATTATCTGACAGATTATCTGCCAAAGATTTGAAGCCAAAGCCAGGAATGGATGTGAAAAGCGAAAAAATCTCAGGCTTTCCTTTATGACCTGTTCTCTGTTTATAGTCTGTTCCTGGTTTTGGCTTCAAATCTTTGGCAGATGATCTGTCAGATAATCTTTCTGTGTAAAAGGGCCCTTATCACTGACTATCAGTGGTTTCAATGTTATGGCTGGTCAGTCAATCATCTTAGTATTAAATACAGAGACATTGTACTCGTTATCCGGCATATAACGTGGCTATTGTGTTCAAACTGAGAAGTCTTCAGAAAGATTCCTAAACCTTGTGGGTTTAATAGCAATTATTCCCTCCATGAGATTTCTAACCCGTTTTATTCATTGTTTGAAGTTACCAGATAAAACCAGGTATGAGGTGTCTTCAGTGATACTCATCACCACTCCATCCTATAGGAAGCAGCTAATGATACAAACCAGACTCCCTCTAAGCTTTTTATTAGGATTTGCATTGAGGGTTTAGCTTTGTTATTAGGTTTTCACTTTATAGATTAGATTAACCTGATAGTAATACATGGGCAAAATATAAAATAAAACCTAGATCTTGCACCCTGCAGTGCACTTCTGTTCTTCAGAGAGATACTGCAGCCAGAACTCCTAGGATCTCCGCTGCTGAGTAGATATACTGTAGGTCTAGCAACATCCCTGCAATAGTATTGTCTCCAATATTCAGTATGAAGCAGAAATTGGTATGATGTGTGTGTGTGTGTATATGTGTATATCAATTTCTTTTTTGCTGTTTCTTTTATTCTGTGGATTTGCTGTTTACTTTTTACAGAGGATTTCACCCATTCCAAAGAAAGCATAAAATTCACAACAAAACATTTTAGGCCCCATTCACATGTTGTTTTTATGGAATGTTGCCAGTGTGCATGGGGATCCATATACCGCTACATACCTGTGGATCCCTCATTGAGTTTATTGATTAAACACTGTTTGATAGCAAAAGGATTTTGCAGGTACCTAGTACATAACCAGTACATACTAACACTTTTTAGTGTTAGTATATGTGTTTTTTTAGTTTGTTTTGTATACCTTTGGGTATGTTGACTATGTTTGGTCTATTTAAGTCAATAGTCATCTATTGTGCTTTCCACTAGGCACCGAAGGGCCTGTGCCTAAGGTGGCAGTGTTGAGGAGGGTGGCACTTAAAGTGTCACTATCATTATAACTTTCAAAAACTTAATCAACAGTAATGTTATATAAAGCAAGTTTGCAACATACATTCATTATTTTTGTTGTTTCCCTGCTGTAAAACAAAGCTGAACTTACCAGAAATCCAGGTCCAGTCTCCTGAAGGCAGATTTTCTGACTTGTGCTGGTTGAAAAAGAACAGACTAAACACAGGAATCCCAGCCAGTACAAAGTTACAGCTCAATGTGTCCGTCAGTCACATGACTACCTCCTCTGTGAGTGCTCTGATGGCCTGGGATACACAGGACTTCCTGTTTTCTGACTCTTTGAGAAAAATACTGTCAGAAAAACAGGAAGTGCTGTGTTTTCCATGATGACAAAACAAATAATAAATATAAATTGCAAACTTGCTTTGTATCACATCTACTGTCGATTTAGATTCTGAAAGTTATAACGACAGGTACACTAAATCATTGTCATACAGCCCTGCCACTATGCTGGAGAAAGAACAATCTCCTTTTGGTTTATTTAGCATGGGTCAGTGCTGCTGTCAGATCTGCGGGTAGATTTGCTTACTATTATGTGGATTTGTAATTGATTTTACCAGTTTCTGTGTATAGGAGTGATATCCATGGTAAATCTGAAACATAATCCACTTGTACTACATGTGGTTTTTGCTTTGTATTCGGGACGTACCTGCAGTGAAAAATTCCTCAGCATGTGGAAACCCCTGATGGGCTGTTTTTACATGCTGTACTTACGCCCTGATTTCACTGTATGTTAGTATACCTTTATGCTGCTATCCTGAAATAAACCAGCGACATACCCTGAAAACGTGATGGGACCTTACATGTAGGTTTGCAAAGATTTGTGGGAAAAACTGCAGCAGAAAACATCTGTGGTGTCGTAACATATCCTGAATGGATGGGAGCAGTATAGCATGCCTGGTCGGACTTAGTGCGGGGGCAGGGCAACCATTGGAAACCCCAGTTAATACTATACACATCAATACATTATATTATTAAAATTCATAATTGGTTTACAGCGAGCTCCCGGTAAGCATGGTTCACCTATATGTTATTGCACAGTGCATAGGAGACTTGGCAATAAGCATGCTCTCCTGCTTTCTACATACTGCACCATGTATTATGTAATAGAAGAACCTGCTGATGCTACACCTGCTCACGCATCCACAGCAGCAGCAGCAGGCAGTGCAGACGCTGGCATTCTCAGCTTAGGTAATAAGCATTTCTGAACACAGCCAGGACATAATGTGTAGGTTTTGCCCCTAAATCCATTGTGCTGGTGTTCTGAGCACATGCCTGGTGTCCTCACGCTGAAGCAGCTGCCGTCCCCTCCTACCCAACTGCTGTGTGTGATCAGGGCGGCTGGTGAACTAGATGCACCTACCAAAGGTCATGCTGACTTTGAGATGAAATGAGTGTCACATTGCCTTATATTAGAGGCTTTTTTTTTCCTTGTATATGATCATTATTGTTGTTGTAAGAATTACATTTCCCCTTAGACAAACAGGGAGAAAATGAAGCTGAGCACAGTTATATACTGCAGACCAGTGGCATGCAGGTGCAGGTGATAAACCTCCGTATATCCTGTACATAGATGTGATGTCTAGCTGTATTTCAGTGACTGTTTTATCTTTTTTCCTTATGCCTTGCATCAGATGAATTGCTGTATTCCATTATCGTGGTGTATGCTGTATTAGTGTGACATATATTTCTACATATTGCCGCATGTAAATGACACAATAGCATTTCTGATTAATACTCTGGGCACAATTCTGCTGTTTTTATTGGTAAATATAGGGCTGCATAATGGTGCGTTTACACAGGCAGATTTATCTGACAGATTTTGGAAGCCAAACCCCGGAATGGATTTGAAAAAGGGAGAAATCTCAGTCTTTCCTTTATGACCCGTTCCCTGTTTATGGTCTGTTCCTGGCTATGGCTTCAAAAATCTGACAGATAAATCTGCCTGTGTAAACGCACCATAAGTCACTGGAATCTGTAAGGTGCTGCTGATCCCCACCATGTGTTTCGTGGACGAGCAGGTGTGAATAGAGCCTGATTGTACTTTAAAAGCATTTATACAGAACATTGCATTTTTTATTGATGATGATTTTTAAAAGGTCAGTACCAATATTGATATATAGGGGAAGTCAATCAGACACATCATATGTTCGATCTGTTGAGGTTCAATAACTGGAGAGTTGTCCAGCGGTGCAGCACCCTTTTAAAGGTTTAGAAGTTTTTTTTTTTTATGCATTTATTGATTGGTGGTGACAGAATTTATTGTATTAAAATTAGGCTTTGTTTGCATTTAGATTTTGGCAGTGTTAGAGATATAATCTGTATCCCTTAACAGTAAAATGTACAGTACTTTTCACCAAGCATGGTAAGCCCTCTCATTTCTTGGGCCAAATATCACTCTGGATGTTACAATACTCAGCATGGCTACCTTTCTCGTTCCTGGTGTACCTAGTATGGCTCCCCTTGTCATTCCTAGTCTACAACATAACCCCCCATATCAATTATGGTCCAGCATGGCTCCGCCTTAGGCCACTCAGCCAATCACTGGCCGTGACCGCCGCAGCCAGTGATTGGCTGAGCGGTCTTTCAGCTGAGACAGGCCCCTCTGGAGATGAGGGACCCGGTGAGAAGACCGCAAGAGGAGCCCTGCAGCATGGATAATTTATAGAGTTTAAGCAAGGGCTGCAAGGACATCGGTAACGATGTCCATGCAGCCCTTGTTAAATGATTATCGGGCCATGTAATAGGCCCGGTAAATGAGCGCAGATCTAGTAGATCGGCACTCGTTTACAGTTATCGGGCCCCCATCGGCCTGTGTAATAGTACCCTTACTTGCCGATGGTCCAGTCATTGAACATAGAATAGCAAAGTGAGCAAGGGTGATTGGGTGAGCCAGTCACATGCTATTGTCCAAGTACAAGTTAAAAGTGCATGGCACCAAAGGAGATATAGAGTAGAAGGTGAGAGAATAACTGAGGGGGAGACAAGTTTAGGGAAAGTTTTATAAGTTTGCCTGAGGAGATGAGACTTTAGGGCATGCTAAAAACTGAGTGTTGGAAATGAGTCTGAGGTCTTTGGGTAATAAATTCCAGAGAACTGGTGCAGCATGAGAGAAGTCATGGAGGCGAGAGTAGGAGGTTCTGATTATGGTAGATGTTAGTGGAAGATCATTAGAAGAACGTAGAGCACAGGTAGGATGGTAGGTGGAGATGAGGGAGGAGATGTATGGAGGGCAGAACTGTGGGGAGCTCTATGGTTGAGGAGTTTGAACTTTGAGATGAATTCTGTATTTAATGGGCAACCATTGCCGTTACTGGCAGGGGAGAGACATCAGTGTAATGGCTGGAGAGGAAGATGAGTCTGGTCGCTGGCTTCAGCATGGACTGGAGAGGGGAGATTTTAGAGCAGGGGTGTCAAGCTCAGGCCCTCCACCTGTTCCAAAACTACAATTCCCATCATGCCTGGACAGCCAAAGCTTTAGCTGTAGCCTGTGGTTTACTTTAGAGAAAGAAAGTTAGTAGGGAGTTACAGTAGACGAGAATGGATCAGGGCGGCAGTGAGAGTCTTGAGCTGTGTGGATGGTAAGAAATGGGCGGATTCTGGAGATGTTTTTGAGATGTAGGGGATAGTTGGTAAAAAAAATTTACCCTGGCTGGGAGGGAGTTTTTGATCAGGAGGTTTTGCTCTACTGTATGGTCGTATTTTTTTTTAATGGCTGCAGTATGTGATTCACATATGCCAGTGTATGCTTCTAGGGGTGGCATGTGTTGGAGGTATATATTGGGGATTAGTCTCAACATATACATTCCCTCCAAATTTTAGTACCTCCTGGAAATCTATAAATTGAATTCTAAGTAAACATGCTTCATCTTTGTTCATTATTTTAAAGATCTTTATTTAGGCCCTGTTCATGTACCTCTACCCTATGCTTCTGCCTTATGAGGTAAATGTATCCATGGACCCCTATTATCTGACAGAGGCCTTTGAGGTTTACGTTTATTTGCTGTATGAACTTGTGCAGCACACTGTCATATTTCATATAGGCACATCTGATAAAAACTTAGACCACGTGGTATTTTTTACAGTGGGAGCCTGTGGGTGAAGGATGCTGCTTGTGAGCACCCAGTGAATGGGTTTAATCCTAAGCATTTTAAGCCGTGTGAAAAGAGGCTAAACGGACAGGTCTGAAGTCCAGTTCATGCTGATGCTTGCTCTATTCTGCAAGCTGAAAATTGACAACTGCTTTTGTGTTTCTTTTCTTAGACTGAACATATACAGACATTGGAGTTGCCTTCTTGGTACCCAGTTATCAAGCAGGAAGATGATGGCACCAGTCGACCACATATACTGCACCCAAGGTAAGAAAAGTCTCTATACACAAGTCGTGCCTACATTTTCTCTTGAATAATTGATAGATAATAGTTCTTACAGCTGTATTTAGTGTCTGCCCTGGCCATACATTGGGCATTGTACAACTCCAGAGCTCAGTCTTTCCGCTCACCTTCTGCAGTCCACTCATTACCTTTCATACTGCAGCTACAAATAGCAGCAGCATCCCATTGGCTGGACGGCTATGGTGATATCGCACTAGGGAGCTTCTACATCAGTACTGCTGAAGCTCACTGTCTTGGGAGATTCTGCCCTTAAGCTTTTTCTTTTTAATATTCTTTCTTCTCACTAATCTTGTAAGGTCTGAGTCTAGGAAAGTGCTGGACACGTCTGGCTCCTGTTCACACCACCTTTTCCTATGTACAACATTTGGGATTTGGAAATTAGAAGAGGTGTTTTCTATTTAGGTAAAGCAGGGCTTCAAACATCAGACATGAACAATATCAAATGGATATATCCAAGAATTGTGTATTAAGAAAGAAACACTTAATCAAACATAATAGAGAACTGCAACAGTACCATGTTCCTAATATACAGCATTATAGGAACACCGCTACCTTAAATAGTCAGAAAAATCAACTTTGATCAAAAGAAAAAATGTTGTGGCACAGCAATCCCATAAAACACTGTCTTTTATTGAATTTCCACATGGTAAATTCTCCATTATAAAAGACAAAACATGTGCCTGTGGAAATTAAATAAAAGATTGTGTTCACCTTCTTTAACCACATATGTTGGATTATATTGAGCATTCATGTTATCTTGGTAGCATAATTATGTTAGAATGGTTCTTCTGATAAGCTCAGAAAAATCTTGTTCAGTGTACTGCAGACTTTCTGCTGGACAATTCTCATTCTGTGTACTGCAGACTTTCTGCTGGACAATTCTCATTCTGTGTACTGCAGACTGTCTGCTGGACGATTCTCATCCTGTGTACTGCAGACTGTCTGCTGGACAATTCTCATTCTGTGTACTGCAGACTTTCTGCTGGACAATTCTCATTCTGTGTACTGCAGACTGTCTGCTGGACAATTCTCATCCTGTGTACTGCAGACTGTCTGCTGGACAATTCTCATCCTGTGTACTGCAGACTGTCTGCTGGACAATTCTCATTCTGTGTACTGCAGACTGTCTGCTGGACAATTCTCATTCTGTGTACTGCAGACTTTCTGCTGGACAATTCTCATTCTGTGTACTGCAGACTGTCTGCTGGACAATTCTCATTCTGTGTACTGCAGACTGTCTGCTGGACAATTCTCTTTACGTGTACTGCAGACTGTCTGCTGGACAATTCTCGTTCCGGAGTAAGAGCATTTACATTACCAGTTTGTTACTGGTATCCTACTAACCTAATAATAAATGGAAGAGTTACACAACGTTCATTTAAAATAGTACAGGACGTGACAAATGACAGTTCTTCATTAATAGGTTGACATAACACCTTTTATTTTGTGACTGCTGTGCTTGCTCTCACTTAATCTTTCTCCTCCTACAATATATGGATCACGCATTAAAATGCATTAGGGAATTAAGGCAAACCCTGTCAAAGCTGATAGACTGAGAAATTGCGAGTTCGCCACTGTCTCCAACTCTGTCGCATGTATAACATATTCCATTAAACCAATAAATATTTAGTGGGAAGGATTACAGGTTTTAGAGACACAGTATGCAAAGCTTTGTTAAATTGAGTTTTTCTTTATAGAAGCCTTCCTTTTTTTAAGTCAGGCATGGGATGGCAGGTATCATTGATCTATCACTTTTGCTTCTTTTTGTGCCCAAGGAAGAGAGAGAATTCATGCAGAACAGAATGTGAATATAAAGTGTTTTTTTGCAGGCATATATACCGGAACTGCTCATGGACACCTAGGGACCAAGCAGAAGGCTTATCAAAGAAACAGTGGACTTGTTGCTTTTAGCAATAAATCAAATTCCGCACAAGTTTGATAAATGTACAGACAATGTTAGCGATGTCCATGCAGCCCTTGCTTTAAGACTGTAATGGTGTAAAATAATAAAGATGTACTCACCTGCCCACATTCCCCGAATTTCCTCCTGGTCACCACAGCCGTTGCAGGCACCTCTGGTCCTGCCTCTGAAAAGACAGGCTGCTTAGTCAGTCACTGGCCGAGACAGGACAACAAACACGGCCAGTTATTGGCTGAACGACCTATAAGTTCAGAGATGCATTCGTAAGTGCCAGAGGTGGCTGCAGTGAGTTGGGAGTCACAGAAATAAGGCAAGAAAACACCGGGGGAACGTAGACAAATGAGTATATGTCTTTATTACTTTTTTTTACCTTGCATCGGCCGTTGCATGGAGCAATGCGCAGATGGGCCGATGATTTTTAAACATATTGAAGAAAAACGATCCGTCAGTGATTGGCTGCTTGGCTGATTATTGTCTTTATTAGTGCTATATGTCTGAATCGGCATGATTCGGCAGATAGTTGGTCTGTGTAATAGGGCCCTTACATAGTACATTATAAATGGAATGTGAAGAGTGGGGTTGCTAATGCACTGACTTTGTAAGATGCTATGTGAGCAGAAAGGAAAACGGCAATTATATCACAGCAAGTAAGGGATTCACCACAAAAGCCCCTATGGTCTAAGCAGTGCTGTGTACATACTATAGTTACAATACAACATGCCCCTAGAGGAAGCGCGTTGGGGTCGGCGTCACCTACATACAGTACTATGGGTAAGTGGCTGTAGATTCATTACTTGCTGCTCAGTTAGGTTAGATATAGTTTATTTACTATTTATACCCATTGCTTGCTGAGCTGCTAGATAAATGAGGCTTACTACTGCTAGCATTTTGTAATGTATTACAAACTGAAAGCATGCAAAAAGGGAGGACACCACTAGATACACAATTAGGGTGCTGTAGTGCAAAAATCCAACAAATACAATGACGAAAAGAAGAAGAAGAAAGCTCTCGAAATCAGCACACCTTGTAATCAAAGTATATAAACTTTTATTTTAGCGCAGAAAATATATATTTTTTAAAACAAATAAAAACAAAAACAAACACTTAGCATCACCACAATAAGGTGAGCTCACATCCCTGTCCCAGCAGCTGAGCCCAGTTATCTACATCCTACATAGGGGGGAAAAAGAGGTTGAAGTGTGTTAATCCAGGTTGGTGCAGAGAGTAGCAGTATGAGGTAACAATACAAATATAACTCCTAGCTGCAACCCAACCTGTAAAGAAACACACCAACCCAGGTGCTAAATCAAGTACTAAGTATATACCACCTGCACCACAGAGTAACAGTGTCGGACAGAGATGGAGGATGGGCTCAGCTGCTGGGACAGGGATGTCAGCACACCTTATTGTGGTGATTAGGTAATTTTTTTTTTAATTATTTTCTGTGCTATAATAAAAGTTTATATATTTTTTGATTGCAAGGTGTGCTATTTCTAGTGCTTTCTTTTTCTTTTCGTCTTCCTATGTACAAACTAACCATTCTCTGAGCATGTGCAATAGTTATTTTGGTTTAACAAATCCCATATGTCTGTGTCTGGTAGCGTATATCAATACAGGGTCTTGTTTTGCACAGTCTGAAATCATGATATTGTAACAACTTTATTGATTTTTTAATAAAGGTGTTGTGTTATGGAAATTTATACCCATGTGTCTTTTGGTTGGTATACTAGTTACAATAAAAGTATTTAAACAAGGGATAGCTGCCCAACTTAAGAGGTGGTCAGTCATAAGAACGAAGCTTTCATATGCTTTCCAGGAACAGTGTGGAATCTCTGAGGGAGGGTAGACAGCTGCAGAGTGCATGCAAACTGCATTTTTCCCCTGTATAGAGCTAGCTAAGCCCCACCCCCTTTTTCTGTGTTTCATCTTGGTCTGTTTGCTGCTAGAGACAGAATTTCCCTAGCATTCGGCAACAGATTGCAGGGTAGCGAGACACCTATAATCATTTTCTAGGTTAAGGAATCCTTTTTGTCAAATTAAGTGATTTACACACTAGGAATCACATGGAATATTAAATGGAGGGAATGACAGAGACCATTTAAATATATACAGCATAAGGCTATGTTCACACTATGCAAATACAATGGCCGCCGTTATGAAATACGGCCATTATTTTTACATAGTGTGAACATAGCCTAAAACTAGATGGCTAAAATTAGCTTTACCAAATTTATCATAGTGGCTCATATCATGAATGTGAGTCATATTGCCAGATTGCATCCTTTGGCTGCATAACACTCAAAAAATTGCTCACCCAGTTCATAAATCTAGAATTTTAGGATTCCTATAAGCTGTGCCCCTCTTTCTACTTATTTTTCAAAACAAGTGACGTATGTAAGGTGCACGTATGTCACATTGAATAAAAAGAGAAATCACTCTGATGGTTTTTGCCTATTTAATCTGGAAATTTAACTTTCTCTACAGCTAAAGGGATTGAGCCAATTATAAGGCCAGTATAGAATCGCTGTTCTGGCACTTTCCTTATTTATTTATGTCTACTTTGCCTCCAGTCAACTGCAGCATAAAAATATATACTGTTAAAATTACCAGTATAAATTATGTCCAGGTGGATCAGTATTCAACCCAGTGGCAGGTGAGGTGCCCACCTTTTACTCTGTGAAATATTCCACAATGATTAATTACAATGGGCAATGGGTTTCCCCTTACAAAGCTGCAAGTTCTGCCTGTATTCTGCTGCCAAAAATACAATACTTTTGGGAGTCGTTTCTGTTTCTTGGCTCCTAAAAATATGCAGCTGGCTCCTGAATTCCTAGCCTTGACTTTTCTTTCTACATAAGTGCGGCGTTGGCACCTTTTTGTCAGTATATCACTGCGCATCATTTTTTTTTTTGAATGATAACTTGTGCCACCCAGTTCTACATGCTGATGATGTTGGTTAGTGATGTCACACCAGTTTCGGTTAGTAGGAGATTTCTGTCAAAGATTTTCAGTGACAGAAATAATCATTTAGCTACAGAGCGGTTCTCATGCTGCACAGTGTCATAGCTTCTTTGATTCCTGAATCGGTGCAGGTCCAAGCTTGTGAACTGCCAACAATGATATCTTCTGATATGTCACCGGCATGTGTCAGAAGCTGGTGATGAAAGTGGATTTTCTCTGTAAGCTCTGCAAACAGTCTGGTTCTATCTGCTAAAGTATTGTTAGATACACTACTTATTACATGTGTAGATTTGTCCATCTAGTCTTCTCATTCTCTTACTTGCTCTTGCTTTCTCTCTGTCTATGTCTCGGAGGGCTTTGACTTTTTTCTCTTTCTTCCTGTATGGGGCCTAAGCTTAATGTGCATTTAGAGATTCTGCAGTATGCACAATAGTACTGGACTGTGAGATAGATAGATAGTGAATTGTAAGATCAGGTGGAAAAAAAAAATCACAATTTGAGTACAGTTTGAGATTGAGCTCCTCTACAATCATGGACACAAGGTGGAGAAAATGAGGCATCTAAATTAATTTGTCTGGTCATAGGCGACATATGTGTTTTCATGCTGCTAAAAATCTTCCTTTGTAGCTTAGGTCTTTTTTTCCGCCCGCCCAGCCCATACTAGCTAATTTTCCACGCCGACTACCTGTGGTGAGACAAATGCATTCTATAAATATTAATGGATTAAATCAAGTCTGAATTAGATTCCTTTCTGGAAGTCAGTGAATGCTGATGATGGAACAGATCTTATTTCATCGGGAAGGGAAAACAAAGATGTTAAATATGCCCTTGTAAATGCCCTGGAAAACAGTCCTGGTTATTTTGAACAATATTTCCTCTTAAAGGGGTTGTCTAATTTTAGGAGAAGTAAATTTTATATACAGGAGCATATTTACCACTGCAAATGGCTCAGATTTGTTATGAGTGGTATGAAAGGAGTATTTTCACCTCTACTAACATAGTTCTACTTTTAGGACTCCTCAAGGTAAATAGATTTGCAAACACATTCATTAAGCAGGCTTGCGTCCATCTCCCGATATGATCGCTCTTTTCATCCCCTTGTTGACAGCTTGATGTCTAGGTTACCGGCCACCTCTTTTCTAAAGGCTGTGGTCAGCAAATCATGTTCAGATAATTTTTCATTATTTCTTTTACAATGATCCTATTTTTAATGTTTACTTTTCGTTTCTTTTTCAGTTACTATCTCTACATGTATGATAAAGTGGTGGCACCAAATGTGTCCCTTTCTGCTGCTGTATCGCAGTGTAAGGACTCCAAACCTATAAGAAGAGAAGCGGAGACAAACAAGCAGTCAGTAGCGGAGTCTGAAAACCAGGCCCGGAGCACAAAGCATAAATCTGTTACCTCATACCCTGACCTCTCCATGGAGGAACAGGAGAGCGTAGATGTGAAGAAAGATACAGAGTCCAGTAATAAACAACGTAAGTAAAGCATGTGAACACCAGAACCCACGCTCCTCCAAGGAATATTGCAAGATGCCCTGATTAACAGCTTAGTTTTCTGTTGATACGTGGAATTATCTCCCTGATTGTTTTGCTGTCCCTTAGGATGGGACATAATGTGATAAGACATGGAAACTGCTGCTCAGCTGTACTGGAGACACGGTAGCAGAGACATGGGGAATGATATTATGGGCATGAGTCAGTACAAAATATACTGAAGATGATTTAGTTTATTAAGATCCATCTTTCTCTGAGTGCTGAAAGGGCTCTATTACACAATGGAGCACATAAGTTACTGCGCCCCACTCTATGAAATATGGCATTCATAGCAAACATCTTTTTTTTTTCTACACATTAATTTAACATTATAACATGAGATATAGGGCTATCTGTCAGACACTTACAGCATAGGTCTGGCCCATAAATGTTTAAAGAAACATTACAGTATATGCCTGCTTACATTACTGACGTATGCTCTGAACGTAGTCAACAAACATTGCGTAATCAATATGACCCTCAGTCAGGACAGATTAAAATTGTCAAGTTTAAATTTTTTGTTTTCTAATTTTGACATCTACTCCATAAGCATTATGCAGTAGGACAATCCCTTGGCTGGGCAGGGCGTTTGACATATCTGAAGCTGGCCATACATCTCAGAGTGTAGGTTGTGACCCTACAGCAGTATCTCTGGATCTCCACATACTCATTTGGCATATTCTGAATAAGGAGTAGTGGTGTGGCTTATCTTCACAAGAATAAAAGAATTGGGCAGCTGAAAACCAGCATGCCTGTTCCTGACATCTGCTGCCAAGGAAGAGTTGGGACACCCTCGTACACATTAGTACATGCTAGTTGGTTGATCCCCCAGTAATTAGCAGGTTTTGCCTATTTAAACCTTTAAAGGGGACATGTCGTCAGGGAAACTGGTGTAAGTAAGCTCATAGTAGATATGCCTTCTAATAAGAATTCCAGCCATACACTTTTTTTTTTTCTTACCCTGGCTCTAAGATATTTTTTTTTTTGTTATTTAAAGGGGGGTGTCCCCCAGTGTGGCAAGAGCCCAGGTAGGTCCAGCTGATGTCTTCCTTTTCACTGTCTCTGTGCCTACTTGCATCTGCCTACCCAGTTTGTCTGGCAGCCCTTAGATATAGAAGGTATGGGCTGGATGTTACGCCCCCTTGGCTTTAAAGCTTCGTTTACATAACAATAAAATACCTATCTTGGCACTGGAAGGGACCACAGAGATACAAAAACAGTCTACCTGGTGGTTTCCTACTGACAGGTTCACTTTAAAACATGGAAGTTGGTTATTAATATTATGTCATAATTGAAATGTAGTTGATATGAAGAGGCAGGAATCTCAGGCTAATGGATGATAAACATGAAGTCTGTTCTCCTCATACATTAATCCTGTTTGTCTGAGTTGTTTGCGGAGATTATTTGAGATGGCGGCAATGAGAAGTTCTATTTATAGGCTTGCCTTGTGAATCTCATGACACTGCTCACATTTTCTCGGCCCTGTTGTATACTCAGCTCCAGTAAAAGATAAACCACATGAATCCTACTATTTGCTGGTTTACGGCGCACTTTATGAATAAGAGGCATGTAGCTGAAAAAGATTTATTAAACAATCAGGGGCTATAAAAGATGCAGGGAATGTAATGCTCCCAATGTTCTCCCTTTACTGCCTTCCCAATATTTCTGTGCAAGGCAGGACCGCCATTTAATCTTTGTTCACAAATGTTGCAAAATCAATAGGCTATATGGAACAAAAGCGAATGTTGATGCAATTTTATTCAGCGCAGTTTTCCCAATCCAAAATAACATTTTTCAGTAGGGCTGCTCCTAATTAAATAACCTTACTGGTAATGTGTTCTAAGGCGATGGGTAAGGAGCTGGCACTGTCCTGCTATGTCCTTTGTGTGGCATTCATAGTGAAGCTCCTAACATAATAATCAGTTGTCCTTAAGTTGTCTATACACATAAAATATATGTTGGCCAGGTGTTTCACAGACAGCCTTCTTCTGTGTAAGGTCACTTATAAGGACGCTGCTGGACAGCTTCTTCTCTCCCTTTCTGCCTCCGCAGCATGGTTTATATTGAAAAGCACTGTCAGTGTATGTAATCCGAAGGATGTGTTAAAGACCTTTCTTTCCATGAAAAATGTGGTTTTGCTGCAATAGCCATAATCATGGCTAAAAGAAGAAATACTTGGCCCACATCTATTATTTCTGTCCTCCTGATAAACCTGAACACACTACAGATATTCTCAATGAATTGATATGTTAAATGAAGTGTCATCAGACCCCTTTAACATGCATAGTCAGAACAGGTTTTTTCTATGTCATCATCATCATCTTTTCCTAATGGTGTTCTGTATATAACACTGCAGAGGTATCTCACATGTATCTCACATTTTGCATAGCGGCCCCCTTTCTTCTACTGTATCTTCTGTATACATCATTCAAGCCTTCTCTTTTGTAGAAGCCAGCTCCGGCAATGGGGAGAAAGAGACTCCAGTCTGTAATAAGGACAATATGTGCGAGGATGACAAGGGTCACATCATGGAAGAAGTTGTGAAGACGTTCCTAAAGCAACAAGAAAAATTAAATTACATTTTACAAAAGAAGCACCAAATTCAGATGGTAAGTGCAGAACTAATACAAGTTGTGTAAAAAACAGATACTAATTGCTCATATATATCTTCACATACATTTTTCTACTTTTTTTTTTTTTTAATTGCCCCATGTAAGACCTAGGGGGACACTTGCTAAGGAGTCTAATGTGTGCAACTGTTCTAATGAGGATTGGTATATATTTTGTTCCTATATCTTGTGACTAGAGATGAGCGAACCTGGAGCATACTCGAGTCGATCCGAACCCAAACTTTCGGTATTTGATTAGTGGTGGCTGCTGAACTTGGATAAAGCCCTAAGGCTATGTGGAAATCATGGATATAGTCATTGGCTGTATCCATGTTTTCCAGACAACCTTAGAGCTTTATCCAAGTTCAGCAGCCCCAGCTAATCAAATACCGAACGTTCGGGTTCGGATCGACTTGTGACTGATTTATTAAAATGTAGCACTGCCATAGTAAACGTATCTAAAAAGTCGCAAAAATGCAAATATTGCACAAGCATATTCACCTGGTACTGACGCAAATGATAAGTTGGGCGCTAATCCCGTATTATTGGAACTTTTGCTCGCCTGTCGAATACTGGCTCATAAATAAAACTTAGACCGAAAATGGGTGGAAAATCCAATTCTTCACCTAAAAATAGGCCCAAAGCCCTTAATAAATTCCCCCCGAGTGATCCACTTATGATTGAAGAAACTCTAAACTCTACGGCCGTAGTTTTGCGGTGTGTAACATAGCCTTATTTTCAATGGTATCCCGGCTGGAGCGTACACACACGTGTGCGCTCCGGCCGGGATCCCATGCGGCGCCGAAAAAACTGACATGTCAGTTTTCTGCGGCCGGAATTCAGTGAATTGCTGCCGCAGAAAGACATGTCAGTTCACACAGTGAAGCAAGCGGCTCCGGCCGCTTACTTCACTGTGGGTTATGGGAAGCTATGATGCGGGCGCCCGCATCAGAGCTCCGCGGCCGGAAAGATCACCCGGCCGGTACTTCAGTACCGGCCGGGATGATACGGGCTAAGACCGGCCGTTCCGTGACCCAGCCAGGGTCACGGAACGGACGGGTGTTCACAGCGTGTGAACATAGCCTAAAACTGTAAATGGAACGAGCGGCTGAAGATGGAAATAAAGGGCCTCCCATACAATCCAGTGATCAGTTGGTTAGCCCTGCACAGACGGTGATTGAGCCATGTGATCATGGCTACCTTGAGCATTCACTACCTTTATTATCCTTTCAGAGAGCAAGGGGGACTTATCAGCAACCAGTCTACCAACCTTTTCTGACAATAAAAAGGCAACAGCAGAAGCAATGCTCTTATGTCTTACATTTTATAAAGGTGTAGTCTTCACATTAAACAATGTACAGTAACGTGATATCAGGAAAATTGTCAAACTGTTAGAAGGAACTCAGCTAAACGTTTAGGTTTGAGTCCGACATACAGCTTGTTGGCCGGTTTCTTTGGTAAGGAGCATAATTATGAATACCACCCTGGGGTATAATTCCATCTGTAAGTTAGGGCAAGAACAAGACAAATAATACAGTGTGTTTACATGGTTACTCGTCTTTTTGTTTCACTAACACCATAGGTGAAATATAATATGGTAATCAACGGCAGATAGGCAGAAAGACCCTTTTCAATAGGGGAGATAGTGGCTTGCTTTTCGTCTGTCAGATTTTTTACTTACGGATTTTTTTTCTGATAGGAGGTGGAAATGTTGAGTAGCTCTAAAACTATGAAGGAACTGACAGTGGAGCAGCAAAACTTGCAGAAAGAGTTTGACTGTTTGCAGACAGAACACATGCAGAAAATGGAAGAGTTATATGATGAGCAACGAGACCTGGAGGAGAAGCTCAAACAAGTTAAGAAGCAGAAGTGTTCCTGTGACTCCAATGTGGAACGAGATAAGGAGACACAGTATGCAAACCAGGTGAGCAAACATTGTGTTTGCGGCATAGCTATCCATTTGATGGCCTTGTAGTTATTAACTTAAGGGGTAAGTTAAGGCGTAACAGGGGCCTTTTATATGTCGCACTATTTTTATGTAATAACGGTTTTCCTAAATTAGGTTTGGTGCAGTAGGGGTACTTTATTGCTCGGTGTACCAATATGGCCACCCACTAGCAATGCCCCAAATGAATACTGAGACCACCCCTCTGTAGTCCCTGTCACTGCATATGGGTACCCTCCTTATTCATTAGAAGAAGGGAGACGCCGTATCTGTGCACCAGGTGGGGAATGACCGCCATGATGCAATAAACTAACCTAATTTACATATTAATAAAACTTTTATTCCATATTGTGCAAAGGAGCACCATATTAATAGCAATAATATAATGTCCCTCATTAGGCTTAATCTGCAGGTAACCTGCTCTAACCTGGTAAATTGGCGTGCCAAAAATTTGATTGGTTGGGGTCCCAGTGCCCATAGTGCTCACAGATTTCTAGATATAGCCAGGAGAAGCAATACCTCTGACTCATTGCAGGAGACTCAGAGAAGGCAAAGTCCAGCAGCATCTACACAGGATGCTGTGTGGATGCTGCTGGACTTTGCCTTCTCTGAACTCTGTTTACCAGCTACTACTGAGATTTTCAGCCGTGCCAGCGTGCATCCCCTACGCATAAGACTTGGGTCTATCTGGTGCTGTCGGAACCTCCTCCTGCTTTTCATTGCTCCATTATAAATCTATAGAGTCCATCTCCTGTGCTGCTTTGTGCCTCTCTCAGATTTATATAGAAGTTGGTGTTGGTACTGTTTGATGACTTCTAGCTAATCCCAGAGACTCCCACCAATCACAAAGTAATAGGAGTTGCTAAAGATAAGCCATTTCTTCATAATATGAGCATACCCCTTTAATTTCAAATTCTGCTTAGAATGCAGTTAAATAGGAAATAAAATCACTGCTTACCCTCCTTGCTTCCTGTTGCCACGGTATCTATCATAGTCACCATTGCACTGCGCTGCACTTTTTTGTATTGGTGTTGGCCCATGGGAACTTTCCACTCAGTCAGTGGCCACAGCTGTGTCTCACCTCAGCCATTGATTGTATGTGCAGGAAGGTCATGCAGCAACGACTGACATGTAGACAGTGGCTGCAGCAGGCATATCACTTAGAATAGCATAGAATATCGCTTTAAATGGGTATTCCACTCAAACATAACTTTTCATATGTTGCTGCCCATGGTGAGACTAACAATTCCTTCCATACTATATTATCTAGTCTCCTTCCCCCAGTTCTGAACTGTTGCCTTCTGCTGAAGATACACAAATTTGTGTGTGAGCCTTTCTCTCCTCCCCCCTCCCTTCTGAGACAGATGCAGTAAACAAGTCCCTGACTGGCTTTACCTGCAAGATTGTAACTTCTTTGTAATGCTGGGAGGGTTAATCACAGGGAGTTTATTAGCAAGTTGACCTCAGAACAACCCTCCCAGCATTACAAAGAAATTATGTTGCAGATAAAGCCAGTCAGGTAGTTGTCAGCCATCTCAGAAAGGAGGAGAGAAGAGGGGCAGACAGAGAAAGGCTCACACACACAGATTTTTGTGTCAGAACTGGGGAAAGGAGACTGAATAGTTAATAACTATGAAATGAATTGTTAATCTCTTCATGGGCAGCAACATATCAGAAATTCTGTTTTAATGGAATACCCCTTTAATTTTAGCCAACAATTGTGAGTGCAAGAAAAAAAATAAAAGCCCTTACCTTCCTTCTCTGCTGATTAATATATTTCAGTACTTTTGGTAAATTTACCTAACAACTGACAGTGTGTGAAAATGTTATTTATAGGAGTGTTAATACAGGGACTGACCTAATAAGAACGACTGAAATGTACATTTGGATAAAGTTTTGATTAGTCACGAAAATATTTATTTGTGGTAATGACATGTCCATAAAACAGACAGACAGAATATTTACTGCTTCAAGGGTTATTGAAAACCTTCTGCATGTTATCAGTGATAGAACCATCAGTTTTTTTTTACTGTTTGTTTCCTTGGTGTATGTTTGTGCTGTATAGACTGTTATTTTGTGTCTTGGAAACTTCACATTACTGTGCCTGGATTACAACTCCAGAACGCCATGACTAGGCCTCACCACTTTAGAAATTGCCATTCAGACCTCTTTGGCTCCATGTATTACAAGGACGTTGCCACCTGTTTAACCCTTCCTCTTCCTAAAATCAAATAGTGCCCTATATAGAGTAGTACCACACTATCCATAGAGTTGGTAAGTGCTATTTAGGCAACTCTGTTACATTTTGGTGGGGTGACTTTCACTGAAAGGAGGAGAGAAGAGGGGCAGACAGAGAGAGAGGCTCACACACACAGATTTTTGTGTCAGAACTAGGGAAAGGAGACTGAATAGTTAATAAGTATGGAATGAATTGTTAGTCTCACCATGGGCTATGTGCATACCCTCTGTCTTATCTCTGCTGTGTGACCTGTGACTTCCCAGACAGAGAAGATAAATCCATGGTGGTGCTGAAGACTGATGTCTGTGTTTATTGCAGGGTGGCAGTGATGATATTACTAGAGCAGAACACAGGAGCCCCTGCTGACCACTGCTCCACCAGTCACCATGCAGAGGAGAGGAAGGAATACTGCTAGTCTCTTCCGCTCTCTTCTGCCATCCTAACATTATGCCGTTTCTTTATAAGATTGGAATAACCTATTAATCTACATAACAGTCCTTTATTCCTGCCACATCTACCATCAGGGAAATGTCATGTGGCCCCTGGGTCCTTTAATAGTCTGTGTAGATAAAAGAATTGCTGCTAAGGTTGCATCCAAAATACATACATACATATAGGATTATAAATGTTGTGATGTGCTTGTATTTTCCTGCAGTTGACAGAACTACGGCAGAGGCTGGATCAGGCAGAAGCCGATCGGAGAGAACTGCAGGATGAGCTGAGGAGAGAGCGGGAAGCCAGAGAAAAGTTGGAGTTGATGATAAAAGAGCTGAAGCTTCAGATACTGAAGTCAGCTAAGAGTGGTAATGGGGACTAGAAGATACAGCTCACTGACAAGCCATTATACTTCACACAGGGTTTATATGTTGGCTTGGACTTCATTGTGAGCAAATTTACGTGCTGCATACATGGGAAGGTTGCTGGACGGAACACGCGGGACTTGGAACATCACATCACTGCTGGCATATTGGTCACGTTAACAAGTACTTTACAGCTTGTCCAGCTAATAAGGAAGTTTTTCTACTGGTTTTGACCTGTGTGATATGCAGTAAAGATAACATCAAGTTGTATCCCAAAAGTCCCTTCCTTGTTAGCATTGCTAAAATGGCTCCTAAGACTCTAAAGAGCCCAAATGTGGCCACGGCTTTTTTGTGTTTTTTTGAGAGATTTCTGATCTCCATATACTCCAGCATTACGTCATAACTGCACTTTCTGTCTCCATTGGTGTGGCAGCTGCTGGACACTTACTCTGTCTACTAGAATAACCATACAAATTGCTGCTACTTATTTTTTCTTGGACTGTGTTTTTGGGTGTTATCATATATGTTCTCCATTATCAAGTCTTTCCATAAAGCTCTAGGCCTATTGGGGGGATATTAATGGTAACCTAAGAAGTCATTATGTTTCACCATCAGTAAAATTCTTCTATGCATTCATCGACATTTAGTGCTCATCTTCCAGCGTTCATACTGGTGAATAACGCCATGAGTCTTTGATAAGCTACAACTTCTATCACCCGTGTACACATTTTGACATTTCAGCACCCTGATATGACGGCTGCTGCACTCATGCAATAGACTAGAATTTCATAATGTTGTGTTTAAATCTTTTCAACAGAATTTTTTTTCCTGTGTGACACTTATTACGTATGTTCTCTTTTACAGTCTCTGAATTGTTGAGTGTCTATAACTGACCAGATGCATATAAGAAATCCTTAGAAATTGTTCCTTAATTATACTACTCTTAAGTTCTTATCACCCTTTTCTATCATTTACCTCTACTTTGTGCATTTCATAGAGTACTTAAAATAGTAGGGTGGACGAGAATAACTGTATATGGAACACAACTGGCCTCATGTATCAAAACCCAGACAGAGAGAAAGCAGCCTTATAGCAATGGCATGCATCCATAGTTCATATTTCTAATGCAGTTTCATTCAGCTCTAAAGATTGCTATAGGCATCAGCACACTTTTTTCTTTAAGATTACTTTGGAATATGAGGCCTAGTTCATGTCCATTTACTTATACATGCATCCTTTAAGTACATCTTCTGAATACAATTCATGTCTGCTATTGTGGTAACACAAGACTGGATCTGTTTCTGCGTATATTTTTCTAGAGGCTTTTTTAGGGTCTAATCACTTGAGTATAACACACTTGCATGGATTTCAATAAGCTCCAAATTCTGTCCAATATGTAACATATGTGTCCCAAACATTGCTATCGGTGCTTTAACAAAGTGCCTAGATCTTTCTCCTGTGGCCATTTATACTACTATTGAACAGAATATTACGATCTCACCAAGCAATGGCATATAGCAAGGGCATGCCACCACTTGTGATTAGTGATGAGTGAACTTGCCGAATGTTCACATTTTGCTGCACCCAAACACTTGGCATTTGACTCCCGGTGGTTGGAGAAGCTGGATGCAGCCCTAGGGCTGCCCGGACCACTTAGGACAAGTTTTCTCATCACTGCTTTTGATTATTGGGGGACAACCTCTGTGAATCCCCATAGATTCTTAAAATAAAGGGCTGCAGTTCTTATTCAGCTTTGGACCCCTGCATAGTTTCCCCTGGCACAGCAGCGCCCAGACAGCAACTGTGCAGGACACTGCAACACATCTACATTGGTACTTCTGAATGAATGGGTCTGACTGCAGTTCCCTGCACAGAAAAGTGGCCAGGAACACTGCTTCCTTAGAGGTCTCAGAGGTTGGACCTACACAGTCATAAACTAATGGCATATTTGCAATATTCCATCATAATTGGAATGACCCTTTTAAGGGGTATTCCCATCTCCACATGGTAGGGGATAACAATTTGCAAGTAAAGCCCAGTGGATGCAACTGGCCGCTGCTCCATTCATCTTCTGTGGGGCTGCCAAAAATGTTGGCGTTCAGCACTTGGCAATCTCATGGACAGTGAATGGAATGCTGGCCATGCATGTGTGGGGCGCACCATTCATTCTGAGGACAGTTTGGCCCTTGTAATTGCTGGAGGTCCCAGTGATCACATCCCACTGGTAAGCTTGTAAGCAGCCAAGAAAGAATTTATGGCTGAACCTCTAGAGCAGATTTATCATTGTAATTTTTACATTTATCAATGGTAGTTTTAGAGTTCTAAAAGGAAAAGATTTTGATCACTGCAACTGTTCATTTTGAAAGTTCTGTGGGAGGTTGACTAATAGCTGTCTCTAATACTTATGTCTTGGGCACAAACCTCTCTACCAGCTCCAACCTGTGCTACATTTCCTCAGGGCCAGAATGAGCACCTGAACAAATACCTGTGCCCACTGCTGCTATAGTGTGGTTTCTCCTTCGCTAGAGGACAGGTAGCGCATCTGCTTGCCTTACAGTGATGGAAACTAGCAAGCCACATCTATGCCTTTGTGATGCCCTGTATGGCAAAGTATGGTGCCTGCTACTGAAGAAACCCATTAACAGCCATTGATAAATCTGCCCTTGTGTCGGGGAACATTGCCTGTCAGTTCTCTTTTTGCTGCTGCAAAGCCTCATGAATGTTAACTATACATTAAAGTCACATTACTAGTTAAATGATAGGCTTCATTTAATGGATAATGAAAAGAAACATTTGATGGCACTTTTGATCTGGCAATAACAGATTCTCTGATAAATAAGTATATAAATCAAAAACTTAGTGTTGACCTTGGTGCTTCTGTATTCTGTCTACACAACCCTTATTCAAAAGAGTCCATTAATTGTAATATAGTTTCTTGAAAGTTGTCTCTTAGATCTGTCTGTCAGTCATAGCACCACAGCCCATAGCCAAAGCATTGTGGTTAATCCACCTACAACCCTGTGACTTAATGTGGCTGCAATGCCATGATTTATTGAAGGACACCTGGAAGGTGCTATTTAGGTTGACTCCTATTTTCTAATTAAAAAAAAAATCTAAATCTCTGTAATAGTGTATGGTGCGACTACTGTTGAGCTGCCTTTCCTCTTCTCTGATTTCAGCATATTGCCAACCAACTAAAATGCAGAACAAATGCAGTCATGTGAGACCAAATGGTTTGTAAGGATACACAGCCTAAGTGCTCATGTAGGTGGCGTTATTATGGCACTGTATTATACAGACCAGGTATAGTGCTGCCATTGAGACTATATTGTAATTCCATATAAATGCGTTTCGGATGCAAAACTTTCAAGAATGAAACCCATCCTATTTGGTTTAAACTAGTAGTTCTTTACACTGCATATTTTCTTTGATGTCCCACCCATTATCCTTATTGCTTTGCTGTAATACTAACCTGTATATTCTATTATGTTTTATTTCAATAGCAAAAAGCATTATTTTGTGTTTTTTCTATTTATTACAGTATGTGTGTTGTGTAAATACACCGTTATTTAGAGTAGAATATTTTTTGGCATATAGAATGATTATATAAATTCATTATCTTATTTTCTACAGATTGATATTCGGAATCATAGAGGTGCCATTTTATTTTGTGTTCAGTGACCTTTTTTGTTTTCCTTTATAACTGTATATATTGTAAAGTTTTTGCTGAATCGACTTCACCTTGCTCTAAAAGCTTCACAGAACATACATTGATTGCTTATGTATGTGGTCCTCTAAGCCACCTGTAAAGACGATATATTCTGTATTGTCACGTGGTGTATTTGATACAGCATGCTTTTTTGTATATTTGTGTAAAGTGTTTCGCTTTTGATACTGATGCACAATTCTTAGGATGTTGACTTTTCTTTTAAGAAGAAAGAGTAATTGATAAAAAAAATGTTTTGCCAAGCCCAGCTTATAAAGAGGCTTAAAATACAATTTTTTTAACTTTTATTTTCAAGTGGGTGTCTAAGCTGGAAAAAGGATACATCATTTACATTTTGATACTGGTAATTACTATAAGAATCATATAGTTGTAAAATATGCTATAAATTCTGCAAACATGCCAAGTTTTGTGAATAATTGGGATATTGTGTACAAATGGTTGTCATCATTGACATATTCGTTTTGCTTTCACTATGTTTGTCACATATAGTAGCTTTAATTTGAAGTCTTTAAGGACATCTCATAGCAATAGAGAGATACCTATTTGTAACATTGGCATGAGTAACCCTCTTACCCAGATTCCTACTGGAGTAAGGATTAGAAAGTGTCCAAAAGCCCTTATGTTTATGCTTTGCTATTAAGGCATAGATCATATGTAATACATCAGGACAATAAGACACTGCAATAAGTGCTGTCAAAGGATGTGCCGTACATAAAGACTGACTTATTACTCAGGGAAGCAGTAGCAAAATTTTTAGGGCGTCCTATTGTCCGCTTAAGACTTTTATGGCTTGAAATATTGTTACTTTGTTGTCTGGCACACAGTGAGACTTGTTTTTGTGTGTGTGCGCGCATACATATATATCTTTTTTTTATTGAATTAAAAATGGTTCACATTTATTGTAGTCATATCACCCTCTGAAGTACAAAAGGCAAAGCCCTACAAAAAACATAAAATAGGCTTATTTATTTGCAGCTAGAAATACTAAGTGCACAAACTACCCATGAGGATATGTATTTCATATGATGTGCACATATATGTTGTTAACCTTAGCTGCTCCAGTTTGCAGGTACCTTGTTGTGAGAGTTGTGACGTTCTCCAGCAGGCGTTCCCTTCTAAATGGCTATAGCCTACATCCCATAGATGCCACATAACAGAGGGGCAGGACTGGAATTCTCTGTGGTATGATTGAAGATGTTTGCATAATAAGTGTATTAGAGACTTACACATATGGGCATGTGCCAGCTATCCTTATTTTCTTAGCCATGCATGACATAATAAAGTTATTTTCACATTTTCAGCATCCCTTAGCACTTATCTAATTTATGTTAATGTTAAGTCCACTCTTACCATTTGCTTCATTGTATGTCTTATAGTAGTGTAAATGTTTGTATTTTTTCCATGGACAGTGGGTGAAAATGTTGGTTTCTGGTGGTTGTATGAAGAGCTGCACATGTTTTTGGGCAGTGTAGCATGTGAATTGCCTTGGTGTAAATGGGATTAGGTAACAGGTAGCTGCTGCTAAAGAAAAGAATGTTTAACATTAAGATTTTTTACAGCATTGATACAGTGAAAGTGTGTTCTTTCTTGTGCCCAACAGAGTGAAAAATAGTGTTGGGCATCTCATGTTTTCCGTTCTTGCAACACTTCCATTCCTAGAATGCAGGGACTTGTGTTAGAAGGAGAATAGAGATCCACGATTGCCTATGCTTGCCTTGTTGGAAACCTAAAGAGATTTCCTCAAAGCAATGCAGCTAAATTAAATTACATAATACAGAAATAGATCTATATATTAAAAAGTTTTATATAGTCAATGCCACTGCTTTAATGAATAACTGCAGAAAAGAAAATGGCTGCTACCCCCTGACTTAAAATAGTAAATAGAATAGTACAAAGTTGCATCTATGCACAATGTAAGTAATGGGGACAATAGAACTAAATATTTTTGTATGGATCATGTTCCCCTTTAGAGGAAACTATTTACTTTAAAATGAAGTATAGGCTACTGATGTATATCATTATTAATATAGAAGACATCTTTGTGATACTTGTTTAGGTACTCATCCAATTTGCCTATGAGAGATTCCAAAAGCCATTTACTTTAATACTGTGTTACCTAATGTTCAATACAGTTTTGTTTTCTTTTATAATATGAACAATCTTTGAAGTATCCAATGGGGGATGTAATGCAAGTGAAGGGTTATCCTGGCACTCTTCACTGCCAGTATGTTAGGAAGAGAATGAAGTAGTTCCTACTGAATTCCATTTTGTTTAGTGTAGTGATAGGCAAATGGTGGGATTAAATTAAGTATATCCCATTGTATGCCGGTCACATACAAACCATTAGTAATGATACTGATGAATTCATCAAGTGGGGCTACATTTTTGCATAGGAATATATTAGGTAGTGAAAAACTTGAGTATACAGTTTGGTTGGGTTTGTCATGTGAGTTGCAAGTATGTTCATAAGTGAAAAATTGTACGAATGTTGCATGAAAGTTTCAAAGCTGTCGCATACAGTCTGCATGTAGCCCCAGCCAAAAAACAAAACAAAAAAACCCTTATCAATGCAGTTACATCTTAGTCTGATGCCAGAGATATTTTAGCTTACAGTCGCCCCAGTACGTCTAAGCATCCGCTGACCTTGAAGACTGATGTGTGATGGATGGTTTCAGGTAGCTGGTTTCATGGGGTAGGGTTATGGGGTCCAAGTGGATGTACCCACAGAATATAATGCATTGTCTCACACGATATACAGAAAAGCTGACTTCATATAATCTTTCCCTATTCACTTTATACAAATAAAAGAATATTTATCAGTCATTGGTCAGTTTATGGACACATTTTCCTGCACTGCCAAATAGTCTATAAATAAGAAATATTGTAGGAATACCTGATTTAAGGATATTTCCTTGCTGCTAAGATAGTAGGCAAGAGTATATGTAGCCGGCAGAATTTCCCTTTTATTGACTTCCTTTTATGTATTGTTATATGAAAATACTATTTTATGTTTTGCTATATAGAGAGAAATTATTTAACCCCTTCATGTAATTTTCTTACTTTTAAATAGCAATTATTATCCAGTCATGCAATTTTTCCTTGGTGCAAATGTATATTCAGTGCAATAAAAGCCTTGGTCTGTATGTGAAAAGGTGGACTTCTCTGTATTTAAATCATTTAGGCAATAATGGGTGGTTTTTATAGAGGCCATAAAAATTCTACTTCCTTAAGGTTATTTTCAGTTTCACGATAATTAAAGGGATAATCTGTATTAAAGATGACCTGTCAGCTCTCCTGACATGTTGGTTTGACAAATTTTCTTTAAAATAACAATGCAGCAAGATTTGGGATACTGCCTTGCGCTGTTCTTCTTCTGTTCCTCTTGGAAATGTGGTAATAAATTAATAATTGCTTATCAAAATGGTGTTTCCCCACATGGCATGACACTCAATAGTTATTGTAAGACTGTGTAGTGAACAGCCCCGTTGACTAGAACATTGGTAAAGCAGACCATACAGAAAGGGAGAATGATAAGCATGCAGCTGATCAGTCATCTGTAGCATTGTCAATGCCATGGGTCTCCAAACTGTGGCCCTCCAGCTGTTGCTATACTACATTTTCCATCATGCTTGGACAGCCAAATCCAAAGCTTTAGCTGTCCAGGCATGATGGGAATTGTGGTTTTGCAACATCTGGAGGGCCGAAGTTTGGAGACCCATGGTCAACGCCAACCAGCAACTTTCCAAACTAAGCTAACACATCCTTCTTCTTTTTTACAGTGAAATAGCTCAGGCTGGGCTAAGACAGTACTCACCTGCCCTGATTCCCTACCGCCTCTATCCTACCGCCTAGCCTTGCTGTTGATCCGACTCAGATTTTCATAGGCTGTGCGGACACTTCCTTGTGTGGTCCTGCTGGATCAGAATGGGTGGGAGATCAGGGCAGGTGAATGGTCCTTTGTATTGCTTTTACCCAAGTACATTTCACTCTATTCAAAGTATTCCTCAGACAACACCTTTTAACACCCTGATGTCAATTTATTCACATTTTTACAGAAGTAATAAAAGAGGAACAACATAATGTAGAAATCTAAAAATTATGTAATATGCATGTATATACTGAAGCAGACACTTCAGCTGACAGGTCCTCTGCTGTACCTTCCTTACGTTAATACTTTCTAAATGTGATATTTTTACTAAAATCTTTCTTTCAAACAGAACCGTAACAATTCAAAGAGGGGCAGCAGTTTACCCAGCAAAGCCTTGTCTTGTGGGGCAGGAGTGTAGAATCCATTGTTGGTGCAGAGGGCAAATCCTTAGGAATCTTTTAGCATCAGTTATGCAATCTATTGGTCTCTCACTTCACTCTAGGTTGCTTGGTATACTGTGTGGCCCTGTGGCTTAGTACTAGTACTAAGGCTGCCAATCTAATCTTTTTACAATTCTTCTTCTAAAAATGCCATTGTTCACTATTCTAAAGACTGGAGAGAATTTTTTTCCCTGTTTCCTGTGATGTGAAAAGAGTCTTCAAGTTAAAGCCATAAATATATATCATGATCCTTTTATTTATGACGACTTTCCCTTTTAGCCCATGTTTTTTTGTAATATATTACATGTTTTTGTATTTAACTCATGTCCATGTGAGGACTCCTTTTTAAAAATAAATAAATGCATAGTTCTGATTTCTCTGATAGTATTGTAGAGATAGGACTCACCTGTGCGTTGGCCGAAATATGCAATACGCATACAAATACATATTTGTATTTACCCTGTACATTTTTTTAACCTGTGTAGAAATTCTTCTGCTGCTTCCTTGCATTTAAGGTCCCACTAAACTTGCAATTTGATGCACATTTGCACAAGTCAGCACTCCCGCATTAAATAACGCACATACATGGGAACTCATCATGTATTATTTTAATGTGTATGCCTTTTAGGCAAAGAGATCTATTTGAGGATGAAGAAAGATGTTATTTTTCAGTAAAGCTATATTACGTTCTCATGCATACTGTTCAGAAGCTGTTTATGTTGCATGAAAACCTATGTAAAATGTGAATTATTGAATAAAGAGCATGTATAATACATTGCTTTGTTACAAGTGATACCTGTAAAATGTCTAAAGCGAAGAAAGTGGCTGTGAGATAGCACAGCTCTCCGCTTTAGGATATTTGCCAATGATGTATATACAGATCATGCTTTAAGTAACTGTGATTGTGAATTACATGAAACAAAACTGTCCTCTACCTCACAAGAAACTAACAGGTGTTTTATATGGTTCGAAACAATACAAAATGCATTTATCTGGTCAATCAGTTTACAAAATGTGGGAAAATCTATATTGCAACATTGCATACTGTGCTTTCTGCTTATACCTCAAAATGTATTTTTGTGCTGTTCTCCATTGTCATTCCTTGTAAATATAAAATACCACTGGTGAATTCAGATCTTAATAAAACATGATGTGGTGACTTTCTATTGTTGCACTTGTTTTATTGCTGAGTATCCATACTGATCAGCAGGGTATTCAGCAATTTAAAGGGAACATGTCGCCAGTTTCATTCTGCTTAAAGCATGGCCTCTACACATCTTGTAGCCTTGACTACCTACTTCTCCTTATAGCTGTATCAAAGAAGTCCAAGTTTACCCTTACTCAGGCAGTGTTGATGGAGTTGTGGTCTATTTTTCTTGAAACACTTGATTATATCATGACTGCACCCAACAAAACATGAAAAATTCAACCCATCACAATAACTTTTGTCTTTATCATGTTGTAGAAAGGAGTAAACTGTATTAAAGGGGTAGTGCGGCGCTCAGCAATTATTCACAGGATAACACACATTACAAAGTTATACAACTTTGTAATGTATGTTATGTCTGTAAATCGCCCCCTTCCCATGTCCCCCCACCCCCGCACGTGTACCCGGAAGTGTGGTGCATTATACATTACCTGATGACTCAGCAGAGGGGGGCCGGCTGCAGCGAGTCGGCCAGCCTCCCGAACATTGCATCGACAGAAGACGGGGGTCGACACGCGTCAGGTATGTATATGGCACCACACTTCTGGGTACACGTGCGGGGGTGGGGGGACATGGGAAGGGGGTGATTCACAGACCTAACATACATTACAAAGTTGTATAACTTTGTAATGTGTGTTATTCTGTGAATAATTGCTGAGCACCGCACTACACCTTTAAATGTCAACACCTACCTAGACCAGTGCTTTTAATTCCAGTCCTCAGGCCTCACCAACAGGTCATGTTTTGAGGAATTCCTTAGTATTTCACAGGTGATTGGTGAGGCCTGAGGAGTGGAATTAAGAAGCACTGACCTAGACAACAGTTGGTCAAAATAATTGTAAGTAGTAACACAAGGTTACCGAAATGGAAAATACTTTAGTCGGACAATAGCCAGGGGCCATAGATCAGGACAATATCTGCACAATACAAATAGTGAAGCGCCACATGCAGTTTACAAAAATGTGTATTGGCTAAGTAGCCAGAGTGCTATTAGCAAGAAAGGTATATTCAGATAAATACTGTACCATGCGGGGGGTAAAAAGTCCAGACTGCTATGGCTTCCACCTCAGACCCCAAGGTAAGTTTTGCCCTGCTTGTTTTTTCTGGGGGCACTGAGGGGAATGGAAAGCAAAGCTCACGTAGATCACAAAAAAACACCTTAGTAAGTTATATGTATTTACCTGTGAGTAACACAATAGTACAGAGAAAATGGGAAATCTCTGATGTACAAGCTGCAATGTTATTGTGGGATAATTGGCAGTAATAGAATACATTGTATACAACAGCAAATGAATCACATACCTAAAAACGTGCCAAACAACATGGTGCTGTGGAGTATGGACCTGGGAATAAGGCAGGAAATCCACAGTAACATGCTCACTGAGAAGTCATTGCAGAATCCCAACCTATATTGTGATGCATAGATATCACATGAATAAGTAAGCTGGGCAGGAGAGCAAGTCAAATGGCTAGTATTGGTTTTGTATCTTAAATCACTAGTGTATGGTTAGATTGGTTTCATACTAATGACTGATGTAGAAGCAATAGAATGTGGACTGTATCCTTCCAACCCTGGCCTTCAGTGTTCCAGAGATCAGATTGGGAATTACAGGTAAGTATTGCCAGGGACTGCAGGATGTATTGTTTGCAGTGTCTCTGTGGGAATGGTTGACAGGCAGAGAGACCCATTAGGTGCCGCCCATCTCCTGCCCTCATGTGCTGCAATAAAACTACTTTTCCCCCCCGATGTAAAGCTACTGCTGCAGCAGCGGCTGGTATGCTGGTAGAGCTGCACAGTAGATCTTTTAGGGTGCAGCAGGAAACCGTATGCTGATTGGTTCCCTTTAAGCACAAATTAGTAAATAATTTAATTTCTGTAACCCAACTGAAAGCTATGTTTAGAAATGTAATTTATTTTTTACATAATCATTAGTGTAATCTTATACATAAAATGTCTCATTGACATAACAATTACACACCCAGACAGAAATGTCGGATTGGTGCAAACCTCTGCATGCAGTAATGTCTCAGGAAGATGTGTATATGATTGCAGGTGTGGTCGGATTAGACGCTGGGTCTTGCCATGAGAGGGCTTAAAACTACTTCCCCTGCTGTCCTATATTGGACATAGTGAAGCAGGATGGTTATTTAGATAAATTACCCCACATCTAGGCTGTTCAGATCAAGCTGTTAAGAGGTGCTGGGAACAGTGGTTACACTAGGGCATGCACACATGGCGAACAGGCTCCGTAGGGCCCATACAGAGCACCAGTGGAAAGGATCAGTTAATCTGTTGACAGGCATGAGGATCTTCCCTAGTTTCCTTGTCCACCATCCAGACACAGGTGGAATCTTCATTACACACCCGTGTCTCTGCCTGGACCATTTCCAAGTGCTTATCACAAGAAAAAAGGGCCTATTACATGTCATGCCGTTTACAGCTAGCCACCTTCACCAATAGTGTCATGAATGAGAAACCTGGACTGCAACTGCATTGTCTGTAGAGATGAATCCAGGTTCTGTTTGGATCTGACAGCAGTCAAGTTCAAGTATGGAGTCTTTGTGGGAAGCACTTCAGTCTTGCCCTTGCTGCTGATCTAACACTGCCCCAACTGCTGGGGTAATGATCTGGGGAGCCATCGCATCTGACAGCCAGTCACCCATTGTGGTGAGACACTCTGCACTAACAACTCAGCCATGTGTGCAGGACATCCTGCAGCCACCTGACAGGGTGCAGATTGTAATACTTCCTTGGGCTGTCTGGTCTCCTGCTTCAGCAACCATGAGTGTGCAGGACCCACAGGCTCAGCTGCAACATCTGTGGGCAAATATGCCATAGGATACCATGCAGAACCTGCATTCCTCCACGCCCAACCATATCTAATCCCATATCCAGGCTAGAGGTGGCCAACTGGATACTAAAGCCTTTTTTAAATTGTACAGCTTTTCCCAAATAACTTTAACTTTATTATTGTAAGCTTGATTCTAACCATCTTATATCTTTATGCTTTTACATGTGACAAGACAGGTCAGAGATTGCAGCAGTGTCCCATGAACTGTGAGATACTACCAATTCTTGCACCCTGGAAATTTTTGGTTAAACATGAACAGTCTATTTACTATTTGGAAATAATTTTCACATGCTACATATATATATATATATATATATATATATATATACTATAAGGCTACAAACCCACTTGGCGGGTCTGCAGTGAGTCCCCTTGCTGCATATTTGCAGCGAGACTCGCTGCAGATCCCGGCCCTATACTTCTAATGTCAGACAAACACGCAGCAGGGATATACATCCCTGCTGCGAGTTTGTCTGCAGCCCACCCCATTAACCCCCCGGCCGCCGGAGCTGATACTTCACCTAATCCCGGTGTCTTCAGCAAGCTGGAGCGGGGACCAGGTGAAGTATATGCTCCAGCCAGCCCGATCGGGGGGGGCAGGCGATCGGGCGGCCGGGGCTGCGGGAGGTGTTAAAGGGGTTGCGGGCGGGCGGCTGGCTGGAGCATATACTTCACCTGTTCCCCCCTCCGGCTTGCTGAAGACACCGGAACCGGGATCAGGTGAAGTATCAGCTCCGGCGGCCGGGGGGTTAATGGGGTTGGCTGCAGACAAACTCGCAGCAGGGATGTACATCCCTGCTGCGTGTTTGTCTGACATTAAAAGTCTAGGGCCGGGATCTGCAGCGAGTCTCGCTGCAAATAGGCAGCGAGGGGACTCGCTGTAGACCCGCCAAGTGGGTTTGTAGCCTAAGGGTACAAACCCACACACACACCGTATACGCAGCAGAAACGCAGCAGGTCTGCAGCAGATTTGATGCTGTGTTCAGATATTTAGATCTAATCTGCTGCATATCTGCTGCGTATCGCAGCAGAAAATACCCTGCGTATACGGTGTGTGTGTTTGTACCCTAAGAGAAACAGATCGCATATTCATGTTTCCCAGGGAGCAATGCACCTGGGATTTTTACTGCATTAAGCGCTTTGCCTGGCAGCCAGCAGTGTTCTCATTTGGCTGGTCTTCCTGAGATCATGAAACAGTTGTCTGTAGATGGATTCTTGGCCTTGGTTTTTCCCTTGTCATTACATTGACTTATAGGCACACTTAATATGGTGGTTTTGATGGGTTCCCTACAGGAGTCACCCCTTGGCGGAGGCTAGTCCTGTGTTTCAAGACTTTTAAATGAAGCTCCACGGGCTCTTCTTTTGTATATATATATATATATATATATATATATATATATATATATATGCAAAAGAAACATAGGTAGATAGATACAATAGAACTACCTCTGATAAAAGGACAGCTGAAACCTGTTCCTCTATATAAACCAAGTGTATTTGAATAGAAAATATACAATATACAGTTTACACTTAAAGTATAAAGACGAGTCAGCAAGTCAGAAAGAGTGAGAATATTTTCAGTAATAATATTATTTTATCCCCCTTTTTTAAATGCTTACTCTTATTCTTGTATTATTTTAATCCCACACTATATCCAATAGCTTGCCTCTATAACTGCATTACCGCCATTGTCCACTAGTGGTCTCTACAGGCACATTAATGAGAAGGTAGGCGACATTTCCAGCCAGACACGTTTGCTTTGCTGAGTATTAACGATGATTATAAGTCATTACAAGTCAGCAATAATACAGAGAGAGTTCTTTTATGCTTAAGGAAGAACTTTAGGGAAGATCTATTACAGAACAGTGAATCAGGGTATTAGATACCAGTATTATTATTATTATTATTATTATTATTATTATTATTATTATTATTATTATTATTATTATCATCATTATTATTTTAGCATTTTGTTGCATTCTCCTTTAGTATAATTTTTCATCTATTTATTATGTCAACAAAATGTAATCAGGCAGCAGGTTCACTATAAAAGTTTGTTCCTCAGCATTTAGGCGACTTCCCTTAGTGATTAGTAGTAGTGGGACCCCCACAGTGTGATACCTCCCCCTTCTTCCATATAATTGGTGTGTCCAGACCACTCACCCCCCAGTGAGCCCCTTTCCCTCTGTCATTGGCTGGAGGTGCTTTTTGGTCCCTGGCTTATAAGTGGAGGGGTGGGCAGGGGAGGTCACTGATTCCTAGGAGTCCACAGCTCTTGTACAGGACACATCCTCCTCCAGTCCAGCTCTCCACTGCTCTCTGCTCTGGGACACTAGCTGTCATGGCTGGAACATGTCTACAGTTCTTTGGGTTTGTCTCAAGTTTTGTAGGATGGATTGGTGTCGTTGTTGCCACCACCACCAATGACTGGGTGCTGACCTGCGACTACAGCATCAACACCTGCAGAAAACTGGATGAACTGGGCTCCAGGGGACTATGGGCAGATTGTGTCATCTCTATAGGACTCTATCACTGCAAGCCTCTGGCTGACATCCTCACACTGCCTGGTAAGCTACATGGTCTCCAGATTCCTTATGAACTTTTAACAGTGCCAGTCACATAGACAGATAGTAGCTAGGGTAGTCACAGATATGATGCACACAGATAGACAGATACATACATAGGCATATATAGCTGTATATTATAGACTTAGCAGTGGCAGTATATTGCCTCCCCAGTGTATATTATAGACATAACAGTGCCAGTCACATAGACAGATAGTAGCTAGGGTAGTCACAGATATGATGCACACAGATAGACAGATACATACATAGGCATATATAGCTGTATATTATAGACTTAGCAGTGGCAGTATATTGCCTCCCCAGTGTATATTATAGACATAACAGTGCCAGTCACATAGACAGATAGTAGATAGGGTAGTCACAGATATGATGCACACAGATAGGCAGATACATACATAGGCATATATAGCTGTATATTATAGACTTATATGGATAGATGTTTGCTGTATTCAATCATGCTTTTGTCCTTTTTCATTCATAGTTCTAAATGGGGATTTATTATGCTCATGTTCTTGGACTGTTCAAGCACATTAGTTAGAGGTAAAGGGTCACTCTGTAGACGTATCACTTTAAAGCAGATTTTTTATTTTTTATTTTTTCTGATTATATGTGGAAACGAGAGAGAATTTGCTTGTACAGTATAAATATAGCTTTGATACATTAATGTCAATTGACATATACTATCATACTGTCTTATATTTTATTTTATACTTATTGTTTTCTTGCAATGTTGAAAAACAACATAAATAACCATGTAATGTTTAAGTCAGGTAATGATGTAGATAGGCACAATGAAAAAAAAGAAAGAAAGAAAACACACAACCAATTTCCCTCAAAATATTTTCTCTCAAAACTATAACTGCTGGAATTTTTGGAAAATGTTTTTTTTTTTTCCTTTGTTTTTTTTTTCTACTAGTTTCTGTCTTTTTAAAGCCCATGGTGAATTCATGACATATTGATAAGAGATATGAACAGGCTCCAGAGTTCAACCATATCCAGTATCATCCCTTACCCTTCTCCCCAGTAATCTGACCTTTTAGTTCCAGGATGAATAATTTGCAAGCAGTTTAGGATATTGTTGCACACTTTTCTTGTAGGGAAGGTTACATAATACCAGTTCCTTTAAAAAATATTACTCATATAAATTGTAACCAAAATTGTGACAGAATTACCTGACAGGTTACTGATGACTTACTTATGAGATCGTTTGGATACAACTTTCCTGTGCTTATGCTGCTCAGACAGTTATACCTGAACTAAATAGATTTGACATTAGATTCATCATAAAACTGTGATGTGCAATCTGGACTATCTTAATTCAAAAATAAATAAAAATAAAACATATATACAATATATATATATATATATATATATATATATATATATATATACAATTTTAGCTGTGTCATATATGTATATGTCTAAAGGAAAATAGATGTTATTTCAGCTGGTTTGGCCAGGTGACCTTTAGATTATGTCTTCTTTCTGAATAAGCAGATTGATCTTTATAATCTGTATTTCTATTGAGTGTGCCTTCCATATTGCAGGGACAGTCCACTGTTGGCTGTATATAGTATATTATCTCCGGCCATTAAAGGAAACGTGTAATTAGAAAGTGACCTATTCATTCAAGTTTTTATTTTTTACATTATTGTCTAGTGCAGTGCTTCTCAAACTTTTTCTACTGGAGCCTCACCCAACAGACCAAGGCAATCCCTGGGCCTCACCAGACTGACCAAGAGGGTGCCTGGGCCTCACAATCTGTGGTGGAAGTCCATTTAACCCCTTGCCGCAAAATGACGTTTGGGGAACATCATGTAAAACAAGTAGTTCCCGCAACATGACGTTCCCCAAACGTCATGCTTTCCCTGCCTCCCCCCGCTGTCCCTGACGGTGATCGGGCAGCGGG
The DNA here is from genome assembly GCF_027789765.1 of Dendropsophus ebraccatus. Taxonomy (NCBI): domain Eukaryota; kingdom Metazoa; phylum Chordata; class Amphibia; order Anura; family Hylidae; genus Dendropsophus; species Dendropsophus ebraccatus. The sequence goes on along the minus strand of NC_091459.1, from coordinate 77,412,606 downwards.
AGGAGGCTATGTCACATAGCATCCTCCTGCTGCATCTGCCCGGAGGGGAGCCGCGCTCCCCGCGGGCAGTTAACCCCATAAACACCGCGGTCAATGCGACCGCAGCGTCTATGAGGGAGATTTGAGTTCCCCCGCCGATCGGGCGGCGGGAGGAGGCTGCAGAACGTTGCCTCCTCCCGCCGCCACATCTGATGTGTCCCCCGCCCCCCCCCTCGTCCCCCGAAACCGGCGGATCGGCGCTATTACCGTTATAGCGGCGATCCGCCGGTAACGGGTATTCCCGGCGCCGCCGATCGCTTTCATCGGTGGGGGGGAGATGAAAATGTATAAATCAGACCCCAGATCAGCCCCCCTAGTGGGCGATCACTAACCCTCCCCTCCCCGGGCGGCCATCACATCCAAGATGGCCACCCCCATCCCTGCGAACAAACGATGTTTGTTCGCAGGGATGGAAATGAATAAATGATCAAAGCCCCATGCTCTTCGCCACCGGAGGTAGCGGAGAGCATGGGGCAGTGATCGGGGACCCCCCGTGTGGTCCCGGAGCAGGCGATCGGCGGTAAATACTAAATACCGCTGATCGCCTGTTCCCAGTGCAAAAAAGCACTTTTTATCCCCTGTCACCATAAATCATTGGTGACAGGGGATAAAAAGTGTCAGTGTGTCGCCCCCCAAGTTGCCCCCCACCCCCCCTGTCACCCCCGTCCCACAGTCACCCCCCCTTCCCCATATACGTTACCTGATCCTGGAGCTCCTTCCTCTTCGGTGTCCTGGCTGGTTATGAAGTGCGCATGCGCTTCACAACCAGCCAGCTCTGAAAATTTAAAGTGACAGAGACCAATTTGGTCTCTGTCACTGAACTATGATTACTGTGATAGAAAATATCACAGTAATCATAGTAATACAGTGAAAATGAATATGTAAAGTACAAAAAGTGACAAACATACAAAAAAATAAAACACACACTTTTTTATTATAGTAATAATTGCAGTTTACTCCCAAATTACCCCTAACCCCCCCAGATTACCCGTCACCACCGCAGGTTGCCCATATCTGCCCCAGGTTGCCCGTAATCACGCCAGATTGCACGTAATCACCGCACGTTGCCCATAACCACCGCACGTCGCCTCTAACCACCGCACGTCGCCCCTAACCACCGCATGTTGTCCCTAACCACCGCACGTTGTCCCTAACCACCGCACGTCGCCTCTAACCACCGCACGTCGCCCGTTACCACCGCACGTCGCCCGTAACCACCGCACGTCGCCCCTAACCACCGCACGTCTCCTCTAACCACCGCACGTCGCCCCTAACCACCGCACGTCGCCCCTAACCACCGCACGTCGCCCCTAACCACCGCACGTTGCCTATAACCACCGCACGTTGCCTATAACCACCGCACGTTGCCTGTAACCACCACATGTTGACCGTAACCACCCCAAATTGCCAGTGACCCCCCCAGATGGTGCGGAATCAGCCCTGATTGCCCGTAACCCCCCAGATTGCACGTAACCACCGCACGTTGCCTCTGACCACCGCACGTTGCCTCTGACCACCGCACGTTGCCTATAACCACCGCACGTTGCCTCTAACCACCCCAAATTGCCAGTGACCCTCTCCAGATTGCCCGTAACCACGCCAGATTGCCTGTAACGACCCCAAATTACAGGTACCCATCCCAGATTACCTATAAGCACTTTAGTTTATCCGTAACCACCCCACGTTGCCCGTTACCACCCCACGTTGCCCGTTACCACCCCACGTTGCCTGTAACCACCCCACGTTGCCCGTAACCACCCCAGATTGTCTGTAACCACCGCAGGTTGCCCATAACCACCGCAGGTTGCCCATAACCACACCAGGTTGCCCGTGACCACCTCAGCTTGCCCGTGACCACACCAGTTTGCCCGTGACCACCCCAGGTTGCCCGTGACCACCCCAGGTTGCCCGTGACCACCCCACATTACCTGTAATCTCATTTTTTATTGTGTTTTAGTAACTGCGCTATTCTAATAACTATTTCTAGCTGCGGTTTTGCTCCAGCAAATTGGCGCTCCCTTCCTTCTGAGCCCTGCTGTGTGCCCATACTGTGGTTTATGCCCACATATGGGGTACCGTTTTACTCAGAAGAAGCTGCGTTACAGATTTTAGGGTAGTTTTTCATTTTTACTGTCTTATTTTGAATACTTTCCTCTTATACCTGTGGGGTCAAACCACTCACTGCACCCCAAGATGAATTCTTTCAGGGGTGTACTTTCCTAAATGGGGTGACCTTTGGGGGAGTTCTATTCTGCTGACACTACAGGGGCGCTGCAAACGCACCTGGCGCTCAGAAACTTCTTCGGAAAAATCTGCACTGAAAATGATAATTGGCGCTCCTTCCCTTCTGAGCCCGGCTGGGTGCCCATACAGTGGTTTATGCCCACATATGGGGTACCGTTCTACTCAGGAGAACCTGCGTTACAGATTTGGGCATGCAGCTTCTCCCCTGTTCCTAGTGAAATTGAGAAATTTCAAACTAAACGAACATATTATTGGAAAAATTCTAGTTTTTCAATTTTACTGTCTTATTTTGAATACTTTCCTCTAATACCTGTGGGGTCAAAATGGTCACCACACCCTAAGATGAATTCTTTGAGGGGTGTACTTTCCAAAATGGGGTGACTTTTGGGGGGTTCTCTTCTGCGGACACTACAGTGGCACTGCAAACGCCCCTGGCGCTCAGAAACTATTTCAGCAAAATCTGAACTGAAAATGCTAATTGGCGCTCCCTTCCTTCTGAGCCCTCCTGTGTGGCCATACAGTGGATTATGCCCACATATGGGGTACCGTTGTATTCAGGAGAACCTGCGTTACAGATTTTGGGGTGCGGATTCTCTCATGTTCCTTGCGAAATTGAGAAATTTCAAACTAAACAAACATATTATTGGAAAAATTCAAGTTTTTCATTTTTACTGTCTAATTTTAAATACTTTCCTCTAATACCTGTGGGGTCAAAATGGTCACCACACCCCAAGATGAATTCTTTGAGGGGTGTACTTTCCAAAATGGGGTGACTTTTGGGGGGTTTCTCTTCTGCGGACACTACAGGGGCACTGCAAACGGACCTGGCGCTCAGAAACTTCTTCAGCAAAATCTGCATTGAAAAAGCTAATTGGCGCTCCTTTTCTTCTGAGCCCCGCTGTGTGCCCATACAATGGTTTATGCCCACATATGGGGTACCGATGTATTCAGGAGAACCTTCTTTACAAATTTTGGGGTACTTTTTTTCTCTTTTTCCTCGTGAAATTGAGAAATTTCAATCTAAACAAACATATTATTGGAAAAATTTGTGTTTTTCATTTTTACTGTCTAATTTTGAATACTTTCCTCTAATGCATGTGGGGTCAAAATGCTCATCCTACCCAAAGATGAATTCTTTGAGGGGTGTACTTTCGAAAATGGGGTGACTTTTGGGGGGATTCTATTCTGCGGACACTACAGGGGCTCTGCAAATGCACCTGGCGCTCAGAAACTTCTTCAGCAAAATCTGCATTAAAAAAGCTAATTGGCGCTCCTTCCCTTCTGAGCCCGGCTGTGTGCCCATACAGTGGTTTACGCCCACATCTGGGGTACCGTTGTATTCAGGAGAACCTGCGTTACAAATTGTGGCATGCTTTTTTTCTCATGTTCCTTTTGAAAATGAGAAACTTTAATCTAAACGTATATATTATTTGAAAATTTAAATTTTTGATTTTTTTATGGCCTAATTGTGAATACTTTCCTCCAGCCCCTGTAGGGTTAAAATGCTCATTATACCTCATTATTAATTCTTTAACGTGTCTAGTTTCCAAAATGGGGTCACTTATGGGGGTTTCCAGTATACAAGCCTTCTAAATCCATTTAAAAAAAGAACTGGTCCCTAAAAAAAATCAGTTTGGGAAATTTTCACAAAATGTGATAATTTGCTAATAACACCCTAAAAAAGTAAAATATGTTTCCCAAATTATGCCAGAATAAAGAGGACATATTGGTAATGTGATTTAGTAACTAATTTATGTGCTATGACTTCCTTTTTTAGAAGCAGAGAATTTCAGAAGTTCATAAAATGCAAAATTTTCAAATTTTTCATGATATTTTGATGTTTTTCACAAAAAATACACAAAGTAGTGACCAAATTTTGCTACTTATATAAAGTGTCATATGTGACGAAAAAACAATCTCAGAATCGCTAGCATACGTTAAAGCATCACTGAGCTATAAGCGCATAAAGTGAGACAGGTCAGATTTTGAAAAATGAGCCTGGTCATTAAGGCCAAAACAGGCTTTAGAGGCAAGGGGTTAAAAGCTGGAAATAATGCTAGGGCTACCTTTCACCCACCTCCCAAGCCCTACCTACTAATAAAACAAGTACAAAATAAATTAATAATGTTGTTAAAATGGAAATTTCTGCAAACAAAAAAAAAACTGTGGAGATTATAGTTACTTTGTGAAAACTGGCTCCCCAGCTGGGCCTCACCAACAAGTAGGGGGTGCCTCACTGGTGAGGCCCGCCTCACAGTTTGAGAACCACTGGTCTAGTGCTTTCTTCTTTGGATGACACATCTAACTCTGGTACAATTTTAGATTTTTAACCTGTGCAATTTAAGACAAAATTAGGAATAAATTGAATTATAAATCTGGGAAATTGTTATGCACCAGTTTTTCCGAGTTATCATAGTATAGTAGAAAATACAACTCTGAGTTGCTATCAAAGGAAGAGCCATACTGATGGCACTTAGTTCCTAACTTGGAGTGTTAGGATGATATCTGTTTCCTGTAGTGTCCTCTGTGCAGCACATCTCACTCATATGGCAGGACATCTCTTTCAATCTTAAAGCGACTCTGTACCCACAATCTGACCCCCCCCCCCCCCTTCTCTCAAACCGCTTGTACCTTCAGATAGCTGTTTTTAATCCAAGATCTGTCCTGGGGCCCATTCAGTAGGTGATGCAGTTATTGTCCTAGAAACAACTTTTAAACTTGCAGCCCTGTGCTAAACGGCCATGGCCTAGAGTGTGTGTGCATTAGGCTGGCACAACCTCTCTGTCCCTCCTCCCCACCCTCATCATCATAAGGAATGTCCCAGGCAGGTATTTTCCTATTCATCAGCTGTGTGACCACTGCACATGGGCTGGATCGTTAAGGCACCTGTGCAGTGTTCACTGCAGAGGAATAGGAAAATATCCTGCCAGTGGCATTCCTAATGATGAAGTGGGTGGGGAGAAGTTTAAAAGTAGTTTTTTAGGACAATAACTGCATCACCTGCCGAACGGACCCCAGGACATATCTTGGATTAAAAGCAGCTATCCGAAGGTACAAGTGGTTTGGGGGGGGGGGGACAGATTGTGGGTACAGAGTCGCTTTAAACACATCCCTCCCTTTAAAGGGGTTCTCTAGGATTAGAAATAGCACTTTCTTGCATAAATAGCTACTTTCTTGCATAAACAGCACCACCCTTCCCTGTTTACTTCAATGGAAATGAGCAGAAATACCCCTTTAACTGTAGCACAGCCCTCCATAATTGCAACATCTCCCTTTTTACAGCAGCTTTCTCTATTATAGCACATCTCTCTTTGCTATAGTACAGAAGTATTTATTCTGAAATCGCTGACCATCCCTTTATGTTATCAGAACAAGAAATAAAGTTAAAATCTGCACGCCAGTAGCTGACATGTGATGCACTCTGAAAAGATCACCAAATCATAAGCTTTGTGCTAAATCCCACCACTTAATAATAATAATAATAATAATTTTTATTTATATAGCGCCAACAGATTCCGCAGCACTTTACAATTCTGGAGGTACATACATAGACAAAAAATCGACATTACAGAGATACATATAATTATCCATACATGAGGAGTGAGGTCCCTGCTCGCATGCATGAGCTTACATACTATCAGGAGGGGGTGCGAGACAAAATGGCAGAGGGGCAAAGTGCATCGTTGTTCTTATGGTCCAGCCATCTTTATAAATAAGGCAGTACAGGTAAGGGGGGTGAATCTGTCACCAGCCAATGCCTGCATGCACAGGTCTAAGTGCTTAAATGCTTGGTGTGTGTGTGTGTATGTATGTGTCTGTGTGTGTGTGCGTGGTGGAGGTGTCTGTGTGTGTGTGGAGGGGGGGTTGAGGGTTGAGTCAAAATTAGGGAACCTGGTAAGCCTGTTTGAACAGATGTGTTTTGAGGGCACGTTTGAAGCTTTGTGTATTGGTGGTGAGTCTGACAGTCTTGGGTAATGCATTCCATAGAACTGGTGCAGCTCGGGTGAAGTCCTGGAGACGGGAGTGAGAGGTGCGGATCAAGGTGAGTCATTAGAGGAGCGTAGGGCACGGGTAGGGCGGTAGACAGAGATGAGGGAGGAGATGTATGGAGGTGCAGCACTGTGGAGAGCCTTGTGGGTGAGCAGGAGGACTTTATATTGTATCCTGTGTTTAACAGGGAGCCAGTGTAGTGACTGGCACAGGGGGGAGGCATCAGTATAACGGCTGGACATGGGGATGAGCCTGGCCGCTGTATTGAGAATGGACTGGAGAGAGGAGAGTTTAGAGGAAGGAAGGCCGATTAGTAAGGAATTGCAGTAGTCAAGACGGGAATGAATCAGAGCGACAATGAGAGTTTTAGCAGATTCGACAGGAAGGAAGGGACGGATTTTAGAGATGTTTTTTAGATGCAGATTACAGGAACGTGAAAGAGATTTAATGTGAGGAGTGAAGGAAAGATCAGAGTCAAACATAACCCCAAGGCAGCGGGCTTGTTGTCTAGGGGTTATGGTCGCACCACAGACAGAGATGGAAATGTCAGGTGGAGGGTGTTTAGCAGAGGGAGGGAAGACAAGAATCTCAGTCTTAGAAAGGTTTAGTTTTAGGAATAGGGAGGACATAGCGTTAGAGACGGCAGACAGACAGTTACTGGTGTTCTGTAGAAGAGCAGGGGTGATATCACGGGAGGAGGTGTACAGCTGGGTATCATCAGCATACAGATGGTACTGAAAACCAAACTTGCTGATGATTTGTCCGATGGGTAAAGTGTAAAGTGAGAAAAGGAGAGGGCCCAGGACTGATCCCTGAGGAACCCCAACTGTAAGGGGGAGAGAAGATGACGTGGAGCCAGAAAGTGATACACTAAAGGAGCGGTCGGAGAGATAGGAGGAGAACCAGGAAAGAGCAGAGTCCTTGAGGCCGATAGAGCGGAGCGTGGAGAGGAGGAGCTGGTGGTCTACAGTGTCAAAAGCTGCAGATAGGTCCAGGAGGATGAGAAGTGAATGGTCACCTTTAGATTTGGCGGAGAGGAGATCGTTAGAGACTTTAGTAAGGGCAGTTTCTGTAGAATGGAGAGGACGGAAACCGGACTGAAGGGGGTCAAGGAGAGAGTTGTCAGAGAGGTAGCGGGTTAGGCGGGAATAGACCAAATGTTCCAACAGTTTGGAGATAAAAGGAAGATTAGAGACAGGTCGATAGTTGGCTGCACAGGAGGGGTCTAGGGAGGTTTTTTTCAGTAATGGAGTGATAATGGAGTGTTTGAAAGCCGAGGGGAAGATGCCAGAGGAGAGGGAGAGGTTGAAGATTTTAGTAAGGTAAGTAGTGACAACAGGAGAGAGAGACTGGACAAGGTGTGAGGGAATAGGGTCACTAGGGCAGGTGGTGGGACGAGAGGAGGAGAGGAGTCTGGAGACTTCCTCCTCTGTTACAGGTTCAAATACTGAGAGGGAAGAGGAGGAATTACAAGAGGGAATGGGATCAACACTTCTTTGGGACTGGGAGGTGATCTCCTGACGGATGGTATCTATCTTTTCCTTGAAGTAGGATGCTAGGTCTTCAGCACAGAGGTTAGTTACGGGTGTCTGAACTTTGGGTTTGAGGAGGGAGTTGAGGGTATCAAAGAGACGTTTTGGGTTATAATATAGAGAAGAAATGAGAGAGGTAAAGTAAGATTGTTTAGCAGAATGAAGAGCGGAGTAGTAGCTTCTAAGCACAAATTTGTAATGTAGGAGGTTTGCATCAGTTTTAGACTTCCTCCACGAACGTTCAGCACACCTAGAACACCGTCTTAGAAAACGAGTTGAAGGTGTGTGCCAAGGTTGTGGTCGTCTGCGTTTTGCTGATTGAGGTGTGAGGGGTGCCATTTTGTCAAGGGTTGTTTTGAGGGTGTCGTGATAGCACTTGGCAGCCAGATTGGGACAGGAGAGCGAAGAGATAGGAGGCAGTGATGACTGTACAGAGTCTGTAAGTTGTTGGGTATTGATGGCACGTAAGTTTCTGTACATGACCAAGGTTGGGGTGTCAGGAGGAGAATGAGTATTAGTGATTGAAAAGGAGAGAAGATTGTGGTCCGAGAGCCCGGTAGGAGTGTTGTTAAGGCGAGAAACTGGGCAAAGTCTGGAGAAGACGAGGTCCAGGGTATTCCCACCCTTGTGGGTTGGAGAGTCAGAATGCTGGGAGAGGCCAAGGGAGGAGGTTAGGGAAAGAAACTGAGAGGCCGATGGGGAAAGTGGTTTGTCAATAGGGATATTAAAATCGCCCATGATGAGGGCGGGAATGTCAGAAGATAGAAAGTAAGGAAGCCAGGTAGAAAAATGGTCAAGAAAGCGTCATTGTGAACCAGGGGGGCGATATATGACTGCGACTCTCAGGGAAAAGGGCCGGAAGAGTCTAATGGTGTGCACCTCAAAAGAGGAGAATGAGAGGGAGGGCTCAGGGGGAATGACCTGGTAAGTGCAGTCCTGAGAGAGAAGTATACCCACTCCTCCACCATGTCTGTTATCAGGTCTAGGAGTATGGGAAAATTAAAGGCCTCCATGGGTCAGAGCAGCAGGTGAGGCTGTGTCTGACTCTTGTAGCCATGTTTCTGTGAGAGCCAGCAGGTTGAGCGATTTATTGAGGAATAAGTCGTGGGTTTCAGTGAGTTTGTTGCAGACAGATCTAGAATTCCATAGAGCACAGTTAATGGAGATGGGGTCTGGCATGCAGGGAATCTTAATCAGGTTAAAAGGGTTTCTGTAGGTGGCCGATGAAGAGAAGCTGTTAGTAAAGGTTGGAGGACCAGGGTTAGGAGAGATGTCTCCATCAGTAAGCAGGAGCAGAGATAGAGATAGCAGGTGTGAGTAAGAGAGGGAGGGAGGGAGGATGTTTGGAGGAAATGGGAAGAAATGGGTTATTGTATGGGAAAAAGACAGCAGGGGGGGTTAGATCAGCAGGTAGAAGGGAAGAAGAGATAAATATACTATTGCTTGATATAGGAGTTGGGGGTTTGGAGCAGAGTTTGAGTATTAGGGAAGCAAAAGTGATAGCAAAGGTGAACATTTTTGGAGAGCAGAGGAGTATATGGAATGCAGTTACCTTTAGTTCCCTTCTGGTTTAATTCATCTAGACACTTTGACTGATCAGCAATGACCATGGTCAGGAATGACCAGAGCAGTTCACTATATAGTTAGATAACTAGCTGAGAAGTGCTACCAGGTGTGAAACATGGGGTGGGTGGGGAAGAGATGGAAGAGGGCAGGGGTAACTGATAGAGAGAAGATTGTAAACAAACAGTTTGGGTTCACTGCTTAGAAAAGAGGGCAATAAAAGTCAATGCTGAGAAGAGTCGAGCCAGATATCATACCATGAAATTTAAACAATGCAATGGATAATGGGGGTAGGAGTTGATAGTTGGAGCCAATTCATACCATAAGCCCTGCTCTCCTGGCAAGCATTGCAGAAAGTAGTAAAAAGTCAGGGCTTGCATAAAAATGTGTGTATTTTTATGCCAGAAAACTGGTGTACACTGGTAAACTGGTGTAAACCACTGGACCCATGCTCTACAATGTGCCCAGCTACACTAAAGATATCTGAGCACTTAGTAGGGCAGAGGATATGATACTCCATGGGAGTCAGATTATACCGAAATTGACTGTCAGCCTAGCACAGTCTACACCTCTGCACTGATTTACCCTGATTTACCCTTGAGACAGCTATGCTAGTACTGTCATGGATTGCTTGTTTACCTACAAAACTGAAAACACGCTGTGCAACTGGAGTACAGTCCCTAACTAGAGTGACTAAGGGCCGTATTACACTGCACAATAAGAGGGGTAAGCAAGTGGCCCTCACATAAGAAGCCTATAAAATGTCTCGTTGATTGTGTGGCAAGGGCTGTACTAACATTGTTAGCGATGTCCGTGCCAGAATACCCCTTGCTTTAAAGGGGTATTCTGGCATATAGAAAAAATAATAAACATGAATGCTTACCTCTCCACGCTCCTCCCAGTGTCTACTGCTGTGCCCCAATGACTGCAGCCACCGTGGACACTTACAAACTTATCTCTGCAGTGACAGTCCGCTAAACCAACCACTGGCTACTGCGCTGTGGTGTGTCTATCAGTGATTGGCTGAGCAGGCTGTCACTGTAGGGACTGTAAGCAGGGGCGTAGCTAGGATTCATGGGGCCCCATAGCAAAAAACTGTACGGGGCCCCATGAATCCTGTACGCTCCCCTACCCCCCCCCCCCCCCCCCACACACACACACTGCCAAACACAGACAATGAGGCACATATACACACACAGAGGCACCATTAACATATATACAGATACGCCACTGACATACACACATATATACGCTGTAATGTGATTACACTAGTACAGATGTATACACCATGAATAGACTGTATACAGGGAAATCATCTCAGTGTAATAAGAAATACTCAACCAGAAATAAAAGAAAATGCAGCAGATATTAGTGGTGGGTTCTTTTATTAGAGTCCAGCATTAATAGAAGCTGCTGCAGAACATCTTTGGGAGCAAACCTGTCAATCACTTGAGACACTGCTGACATACACAAACACACACATATACACCAGTGTTACAGACATTGCTGACACACACACACACACACACACACACACACACACACACACATATAGCCACAGATACATACACATACTGACATATAAATATAAACACAGATACATATATACACACACTGACATATACCAACAGATACATATATACACTCACTGACACAAATACACAGCACTTACAGCTCCCAGGCTTCCCCCTCCTCCTCCTGTAGTCCAGGCTGATCTTCACATAGAAGTATTCAGGACCTTTGGGTCATGTGACCCAAAGGTCCTTCACTCCTCTCCTGTGCCGTGCAGGACCTGGCAGGTCCTGCTCCTCTGTTCAGCCCGCTCACCCAGCACTACAGTGAGGGGGCTGAACATGGCAGTGGGGGTCCCTCTTCCTCTCTGGACCCCTGGGGGTACAGTGGTCGGTGCCTAGCATGAAGGCAGGGCAGGCTTCCTCGGGCCCCCTTCCTGCAGGGGCCCCATAGCAGTCGCCTTCCCTGCCTTCATGGTAGCTACGCCACTGACTGTAAGCGTTGGCGGTGGCTGCATTCAACAAGAAATTCAGAGACAAAGCAGGAGGACACAGGAGGAGTGTGGGAAGGTAAGCATAGCTTCTTTATTATGTTCTATTTACCGTGTACCCCTTTATTCAGCTGCTGGCTATGCATCTTCTATTACACGTTGCGATGCGTGGCCTTCAGCTAATAATTTCTGAACTTGTTTGAAGACAATGATCAGCCAATGATCGGCTCCTAGGCTGATCGTTGTCTTATTACACAGGGTCCTTACACTGTTTAAGTTCCAATCCTAGGTACCATCTACTAGTACCATAACAGCACTGGTGTACTACTGCATCCAGCATGCACAGCCACTGACTGCTTTGAACTACATGTTATCAGATTCCTTTTGTCCCAGAATCTTGGGGGACAGAATGAAGCAACAGCTGGAGCATAGGACAGGCCTTAGTTTATGCTTGTAACATGTTTCCTTCACTATCTGTTGGATTTAGCCATTCGCCTTGCACTGTTTATCAGTGCTGAGCACTTTATGAATATAACAATGGAGCCATTAGCTGAAGCTAGGGCTGACGTTATCTGCTTGCATCTCGCAGTGACTCTATTAATACTGAGCTCTGTCTTGGGACCAGGAATACAAGATTTGGTCTCTTTAGTGAAGCATTCCTACCTGCCTGCTGTATGTGCTGAATAAACAAGATTACAAAACCAGGATGGCTTACGATTTGTGCACAATGTTAAGCTCATGTTCTTCATTTACTGGGTTATTACTGATATTGATAGCATCAAAGAAACAACTTATCCTCTGGAGTAAACAAAATCTCCTTCCAGCGGCAAAGAATAAACATCCTGTCATTTCTGAGCAATATCTGTGTACACAGAATATTAAAGAGTTTCTTCAGTCAGAATAATTTTACTGGTGAACAATAGTAAGCATTACAGTGAGACTGCCACTAAGTATACTGCGGAGCGTTGCAGCCATCTTCAGGCTATTTACTCTTCTCACAGGATCTACACTATTGACTAGATTGCATACCCTGCCTGCATAATATCTCCATGTTCCTGAATGGGAGGCATGATAGCTTTTTATCACCTGCTTTCTCATCTGTTTTCTCATATTGTTTTCTCAAGAGTCCCTAGTATCAGATAGAGGGTTGTCAACCTAAAGGCCACCAAGGAATTATCAGACGTATTTGGCCAATTATCGTCTGTTACTGCCGATAATCGCTTGGTATAATAGCTCCTGTTAAAAGGCAACAATCAGCTGACATGCACAATGTCGGCTGATCCTTGTCTTTCAACTTGTTGAAAAAATAAGAATGATAACAACGGTCTGCTGGCTGTCGCTGCCTGCAATAGGAGCGGCGACAGCAGCAGACCGCCACTATCTCCCATGGACTCCCCTCCCGCAGCTCCCTGTGCCTCCTATACTTACCTGCTTGCTGTCGGCACGTGTAATAGCACCAACAGCAAGTGGGGAACGAAGAGCAAGCAAAAGCTAATCTGGCACATTGATGCTCGCTTGCTCCTCCAGTGGACTGCCGGGACCCCTGCGGCCAGTGATTGACTATGCGGCTTCTCTGCTAAGACAGGCTGCTCTTGAAGCTGCAGTGTGCAGTGCCGGGACGCATACAGAGCCCAGGAGAAGACCAGGAGCGTGGACAGGTAAATTATTAACTATTTGGGCAAAGGCTGCACAGACATCGCTAACGATGTCCGTGCAGCCCTTGCTTAATTATTATTGGGCCGAACAATAGGCTCAGTAAACGAGCAGATCAACACTCGTTTACAGTATTAATTGGGCCTTCATCGGCTTGTGTAATAGGACCCTAAGGTAATATGGTAAGACCCATGGTTTAGGTATTCACATCAAGATTGGGAAACAGTAGCACATCACAAGGCCATGATCTTAGTAGAAATTGAGGTATTAGCCTGTATTGACAAGAACATGCTAGGCATCATCTTCATATTAGTATAAGGTGTTTGGGGCCTTCTAGAACAACTGGAAAATCATGGCCAACTCCTTTGTTCAGAGAAAGATAAGCTGCAGTCAGAGTGCTCTTGCTGCTTACCTCTTCCCTCCAGATAGAGAACAGAGGAATGCTCGGCCCTGCTGAGCTTTCCTGTGTATGGGGAGGATGGGCGGTGGGAGGGAGATATGAAAGATGGCCGATCATTTGGATGTCAGTTATTGTAGGTGTATGGGGGCCTTTAGTTAGGACAGGAGTAGTTTGATTGTTAAACAAGGTTGAACAAATCATTTGCTCAACTGGCCCTAAATGGTCAAACTGGCCATAAATGATTAAAGACACTGGGCAGTGGATGAATTATCTGTCTGGTTATGTTCTGGAACATTCTAACAGCATATTGGCCAAAAATTGCACACACAGCCGACTTCTTTCTAGATCACAGTCATTCATTGGTCACCTAGAACAATTGCTGTTAAATTTTGGTTAAAATCATCAACTTTAATCTAATGGGCATGGCCACCATAGGAACCATGGGCACAATAAAATTGTGTACAATATACCGAGTTGTATAATTCTTGGCTGCGATGAGCATGTTTACAAAGTCATCATTCCACCAGGTCAGTACATGAAAAATCCAGATTAAGTAATCTAACAAAAAGAAGACAAATGGTGCTAACAAAAGATGAGTGAGTAGTACTCGATGAGTAGCTATTCAATCGAGTAGTGCACGATTCGATAGATTCATTTTTTAATCGAGTATCCGAGCAAAAACACAGTGAAAATTTGATTTTCCTCCTACCAAGGTTGGCACTTTTTTCTAGCCAATAACCATGCAAGGAGGAGGGGTGTGACAGGCCCATAGTGACCTCGAACTATAACAACTCAGCTCCTGCTGCTCGTCATCAGATGCCATCTTGAACCTAGTGAGGGAGAGATCTTGGAGTAGGGACAGTTAGGATTTAGGTGATTTTAGGCAGGCAAGACCCCAAAAGCCCTTCTTAGGGCTACTACACAGCACAGCATATAGCTACATCCATACAGTGAATAGGCCGCCTACCAGCACATGATCTACTTAGACAGCCAGCCAGGCAGCTGGTAATTTTCCAGGGTACTCCCGTGTAGAAATGAGACGAAAATTAGTTTTGTGAACTTTGCGAATTTGGGGTCAAACTCGTTAAGATTTGCAAATCGAATCTTAATGAATTTCAATAAAACAGCCAAACTGTAGTAGCTACAGTACTGGGACTACTACAGAAGAAAGAATTTGTTAACGTTTGTTCTTGAACAAGCGTCAAAATTTGAAATAGATCACAATTTAAAAACAATGTCAATCAGTCAGTCAATCAATTAATTTCGTCCATGGACAGCAGTGGACATTGGCGGTGCAGCGGCGTAACATTGATTTTCTCGCAGGACAGCAGTGGAAAAAATAATGGCATTGGATGAGTTTTTTTCTGGTAAAATGTACACAATTTTGCTAATGTGAGATGAAATATTGAATTGCGCAGCTCTTAAGAGTCTTATTTCTGTCTTTTGTGCAGTTTATAAGGATATAGCTTTCTTCCATTCAGTCTTATCAAAGCCAACATTTATCTATACTAATGCCCCTATTCCACGAGTCGTTTGGAGGAGGAAACGAGCGCTATTAGCGCTCGTTTGCTCCTCGTTCCCCGCTCGCTGTTGCCGCTATTCAACGCGGCTGCAGCGAGCGGGTGAGTGCGGGAGGGGCTGCGGGGGGGGGGGGCTGCCCGGGGGATCGCTGATCGTCCGGGCAGCCCATAGGATATAGCAGCGTCTGCTGCTGATGCTCCTATTCAACGGAGCGACGGCAGCAGATCGCTGCTATATCAGTCGCTTGTTTTTCAACATGTTGAAAAACAAGCGACTGCAACGATCAGCCGACATGAACGATGTCGGCTGATCGTTGCACTCTATTCCACGGGACGAATATCGTTCGTAGCGGCCGATATCGGCCGAATACGAACGATATTGCTCCTTTAAACGACCCGTGGAATAGGGGCTTAAGTGTGTTCCTGTGCCAGTTACTTTCCCATACTCTATAGATATCCATTCACTTGATTGCTCTTTGTTTGGAACTCGTCTAAAACCTAAATGATGCCGCTGATGTTCCTGCTCTTCAACCAGTTAGTGGAAATACCTCAGACAAGGGATATTCACTGCTTCCCTCCTCTCTTCAGACTTGCTTCCAGTGAAACAAATAGGACAGGAAACTAATCCAAAGGGAAATCAACCAAAATCACTGTACAAAGGCTTTTCCTATTAACTGATAAGTGAAGATGCAGGATGTGGTTTTTACAGAAGGTATGGGGTATCCCAGTAAACAGACACTCATCATGGGAAATGGCTTGTTAGCTGTGTTTCTGTGTGTCTCTTTGATATTCTGTGCAGTAATAACTTTAACAACCATTGAAACCCATATCTCTGCCCACATTAGCTTCTAGGCCACGCCCCTCTGTACCATTATCGGCATCGGCTTTCCCGTGACAGCGCCGTTCGATCCGTGGGTTTATCTTAAAGAGGATGTACCTGGTGGTACATCCTCTTTAAATCAGCAGGAATCAGCAATCTCTAGATAAAACCAGGAGAAGCACTTGGTCGAGTGCTTCTGTCCCTGGCTCTCTACCTTTTTCCATCAGCTTAGACCAGTGCTTCCCAACCTTTTCCACCTCGGGGCACCCCTTGGAAAAAAAAGTTACCATGGGGCACCCCTACTAAATAATGTTCTACAAAATAAGAAAACCGTCATACAGTGACTCACAGGTGACGTCTTCTTTGATCTGAGGCGTCACTTTCCCTTTTTCCTCTCCATTCAGTCCAGTCCTCCATGATGATTTCTTCCAGATATGTTTCATCTCTTTAGAACCTGCGAGATAAACATCTTAGGCTCCGCACATTTCTAGCAACTTCCTTTCCTTTCTCCCTCCTGTAGGCTTCCAAAGTAACTGCGCTGTTTGGTATTATGTGCAGTAAAGCGAGTAGGAATGTGGGATGCCCCCTGTATGTAGGATCCCCTGCTGTGCCCCCTGTATGTAGGATCCCCTGCTGTGCCACCATGAGCTAATAATGTCCCCAGAGGTGCCCCCCATAAACTAATAATGCCCCCAGAGGTGCCCCCATGAACTAATAATGCCACCAGAAGTGCCCCTATGAACTAATAATGCCCCCAGAAGTTCCCCCATGAACTAATAATGCCCCCAGAAGTGTCCCCCCATGAACTAATAATGCCCCCCAGAGGTGCCCTCATGAACTAATAATGCCCCCAGAAGTGCTCCCATGAACTAATAATGCCCTCAGAGGTGCCCCCATATACTAATAATGCCCCCAGAGGCGCCCTCATGAATTAATAATGCCCCCAGAGGTGCCACCATGAACTAATAATGCCCCCAGAAGTGCCCCCATGAACTAGTAATGCCCCCAGAAGTTACCCCGTGAACTAATAATGCCCCCAGAAGTGTCCCCCCATGAATTAATAATGCCCCCAGATGTGCCACCATGAACTAATAATGCCCCCAGAAGTTCCCCCATGAACTTATAATGCCCCCAGAAGTGCCCCCATGAACTAATAATGCCCCAGAGGTGCTCCTAAAAAAACAAACATCCTACTCACCTAATTCACGCTGTGTGGCTGCAGGCAGCAGCTCTCCACCTCTTCTGGCTCCATCTTGCGAGCCGCAGGGACGGGACCTTCGGCAGACGTGATGACGTCACATCATCACGCCTGCCGGAGAGGTCACGTCCTGGCATCCCATAGGCCGCAGGTATGAAGTGCCAGCAGCCTATGGGAGTGAATGTAGGAGAAGGACGCTGACAGGTCCTGCTCCTACATTCTGCTTACTTTAATGTTCTGCCCTCTCACTGTGCGGACGGAACATTAAAAGTGATCCGTGCATCCCGAGAAGCTGCGCGGCTGCGTGGTTTACTAGTAATTTGTGAGGAAATAATTCAGTGGGAGGTCTGTGACTTTCTAAATTCTAAAACTTGTACTTTAAATGAGTTTTGAATCCCTTTTGTATAATGTTGAGAACTTTTAATAATCCTATGGTGAGAAAGGGAACTCAGCTCTGCTTTGCCCCATCCCTTTTGCTATTAGGTTGCGGTCACACAAAGTGGGCTCTTGGTTACTATGTTGTTGGTTTTGCTGTACAGCTTAACCAAAGGTGGTATTGGGAATCAAATGCGGAAGGTTCGACAAGGTTCAAGTTCTATAGAACCTAAGATTTTCCGCTGTTCGATCATCGCTAGTGTTGTCGTGACGCCAGTGCTGGTCCAGCACACAGGTGTGATGTTTGTACCTGCTTTGTGTTGTGGCTGGCTGTACTCCCCAAATGGTCGGTGGCCTGTCGGGTTGTAATAAGCTCTTGTCACAGTAGTCCTGAGGGGCAATTGACCCACTCAGACTATTGGTACCGCCACCCACAGAGAGTAGGAAAAAAAACCAAGGTGTGCGGTTAGTGTGTATGGGTGCTGGTGCGTATTATCAAAAATAGAGCTTTACTGTAAAGTCCTTTAGCAATATAATACACTTTAGCAGGATCTTCACATAGACTTTAGTGCTTGAACTTAGTTGTGCTTGAGAAGGTGCTGGAGAAGTTGAGTAGTAGAGAGGTAGTTGTAGTGGTACTTGGAGAGTTGAGAGTAGAAGAAAGTAGAGGAGAAGAATTTGTAGAGGGAGTCCTAACGCAATGTTCAGAAGAGAAGTTACTTGTACCTGTGTATAGACTATAGTCTGACCACCTTAGAATGAGTACCGCCTGGAATTCCGGGATACAGCCTATTACCTAGGCTATATCCCGGAATTCCAGTCAGTACTTGGGCTGTTTCCTCCTTCCCCATGGACAGGGAAGGCATCGGGAATCAAATGCTGCACGTTTAAAAATGTTCGAGTTCGATTGAACCTAAGATTTCCAGATGTTCGATCATCTCTACTGCACAGGAGAGACAAAACACCCATGGTGGGACACCACAACTGTCACTGCAGGTTTTAAGCCAAAACTAAGAGTGCATTCAAACAGAATGAGAAAAATGAAAGAAGAATTATATTTCTGCTTTCTCCTGAATCCACACCGGGATTTAGTTTAAAAATTGCAATGACGGTATCCAACCAAACTGCTGTGTGTGACCACAGCCTCAAGGTGGCATCATCCTGTACAGAACATCCTATTCCAGATGCCCTTCTGTACTAGGTTGCAAAATCCGACATCAATTGTTATCCTTGCTAAGGGGCTCTCTTGATCCAATGTATGCCATACAACACACTATATTTAGCCAGCTATATAGATCCATAGCCAATACAACAAAATAAATGGAAGTGAATTTAGGTACAATTTCAATGAATGTGAAACTGACATTAGATGCAGTTTAAGGTACGCTATGTCTTGTGCTTTGTGTATATTGCATAATACACTCCACAGTAACCCATTTATATTTCTGTATTAATGTAAGAACACAAAAATGTGGTTCTACTCAGTTCAGGGGAAAAAAGGTTTCCTCTAAGTGTTTTTTTCCTCACTAGACAAAGCCCTTTTATATCTAATGTTACATCTGGCCATCATCAGTTTTTCCATTTTGCCAAGGACTCGGCTGCTGTGTTCTTCAGAGACCTTGCATGCAAAGAGTAACCTTTTTAGCACACAAATATAAAATCAAAGTTGGGCAAAAAGGGAGACTGAACTTGTATTTGTTATTGATGCTTACAATGTAATTTATTTTTTCATCCTTTTTGAAAACTGTGACTATGTATTTTGCTGGTCAGCCTGTTAGTGTGCGGCTTATCACCTAATAAAATGCATCCTGTTGCTGTTGACAGCTCACATCCAAGCCGCCCGTGCCCTGATGATAGTTGGATCTTTCCTGGGGCTTCCTGCTGTCTTCCTGCTTCTCTCTGCCATGCCCTGCATCCGAATGGGCCATGACCCTGGAACAGAGAAATACAAACGCTTTACACTGGGTGGAGTGCTGATCGTCATTTTAGGTAAGGCATCAAGGAAATGCTCAGTAGGGGCTATTGTATAGCTGTTTTCCATTGACAAATACAGACGTAGGCACCACAATTTATTAAAGTACTTTTTAACAGCCGGTAAAATTTTTGTGTCATATTTTATCTTTTTATGAATTGGCATGTGATATCTATATACATATGTATTTCTGCATTGTTGTTTTTCCAATCTGATTTTCTACATTCTGGAAATAAGGACTTTAATGAAGTCATTGCATATATAAGTTTTGTTTACATAGAAAGATCTGACCTTTAAACTTCTAGTAAATTTTTAATACATAGATGATGTTGTTTTAGACTTTATAGTGCTTAATGATTTCCATGCTGAATAGCAGTAAAGGGCACTGCTGTTCTCCTGCTGTAGCAAGGTAACTCAGGCTAACTATAGACAACAGCTTCTTTGGCTACTATGATACCAAATGCCAGTAATTAATGGTTAAAGTGAGCAGCCCTGATATACATCGTCAGGTCTTGCAGTTCACCTATATAAAGTATGTTAATGTAATGAAAATTGTCTGCCTTTTATGTTAGCAAAGCAATAAAATGGTACAGCAGATGCATTGAGCAAGCTAAAAATGCTTTGTGTGCCAACAATTGTTATACATTTCTTGTACAGGAAATGAAAAGAGACTATCAGCATTATTCTACAAGGCCATGGTCAGTGGACACATAGAAATAGTTATCCTTACAATAAAGTATTGGATCATTAGTACCAGGGGATTAATTGGACCCAGGGGAAATTGCTATGGCAGTGTAATTTCAGAAAACCATTGTCTTCAGATTGTACTTAGCCCCTTCCTATATGGCCCAGTGTTTTCCCAAGGCCGCCAAAATCAGGAGAGCACCATTAGCCATGTCTCATGGATGTTCTTAGAATCAGAACAGGTTATTTTTCTTTATTATAATTCTGCAAATGCAGGTGAATAAATGAAAATCTCCTTGAAGAGATTTATTAGACCCATCCCTCCCCAAGAGTAGCCAAATGATTATTTACCGCTAGATTTTTAGTGGCTCATAGAACATAGATCCTAGAAGAGCAGTATTGTCACTTTTCCCTTGTTTAATTCCAACAGATTAACACAAAGTGTCATATATTCCATCCTCTCTCTTCTTTATTATCAGGCTAGGTGGCTAATTTTAACAGTTTAGACAACAAACACCTTTAGACACCATAATAGCCATTTTCAAAGACTTCAAATTATAAACTTATACTTTTTTTTTTAGATTACATTGGCCAAGATTTACTAAAACTGTCTTATTTTTGGACAGACTTTAAATCCACCAGATTTATCACAATTTATTCTGTTGATCTGGTGCCTCTGAAGACTGTCTAGTTTACATTAGGACCACCTATTGGTAGTTTGCTTAACCAAGTGCCAGAATTTGAATTAGAATTTTGTTTGATTTTTATCCTCTTTTAGGCCATGAACCTTTTTCACATCAGTCAGAAAAGTGTTAACAAACATGTCTAAGTTGCATAGTAAATGTGACAGAAGACATGGGTGCAATTGTACCAAAAATTGGCCAAAATTTACAATAGTAAAACGGAGCCATTGTCTCGGTTTAAGCGACTCTTTACCCACAATCTGACTCCCTAAAGCCGCTTGTACCTTCAGATAGCTGTTTTTAGTCCAAGATCTGTCCTGGGGTCCGTTCGGCAGGTGATGCAGTTATTGTGTTAAATTGACGTGGCCTAGAGTGTCTATGCCCTAGGCTTGCACCGCCCCTCTGCCCCCCCTCCCTGCCCTCTTTACCATTAGGAATGCCCCAGACAGCATTTTTTCTGTTCATCACTTGTCAAAACTGCACAGGTGCCTTAACGATCCAACACATGTGCAGTGTTCAGACAAGTGATGATTAGGAGAAATGCTGCCTGGGGGCTTTCTTATGGTGAAGTTGTTTTTTAGGACAATAACTGCATCACCTGCAGATTGGCAGATTGTGGGTACAGAGTCGCTTTAAAGTGGTTATTCAGCCTTTGAAAAGTATATCTATACAATGTTAGGCTATGTTCACACAAAGTATATTTTTGGAAAATCACGTCCATTGTACAACGGCTGTGATTATTACGAAAATATACGTTACCTCTCTATCTATGGGATCCTGGCCGGAGCGTATACACAGGGTATACGCTCTGGCTGGAATCCCTAGCGGTGCCGCAAACAACTGACAAGCTTCAGCTCTATTAGTGGTGCAGGCTCCCATTCCCAGCAGATATAGAGAAGAGTAGATTCTGCTTTCTCAGATAAACAGCAGCATTGAGGATATAATACACTAGTACAATCACAATTTTCATTGGCAGGGCTGATTCTAGGTTTTGTTCTGCCTGAGGCGAAACCTGATATTGCCCACCCCCAAGAGCGAACACCTCGCCATCACGCCCCCCCCCCCCAACCCAGCCTATTGAAAATCATAAGTAAGTAAGGCGTGTGCAGAAAACCTGCAGCTTATAATAATAAGTGCATATACATTTCAGATATACTATAAATCCCGGTGCATTACCTTCCTTCCTTGCTGACAAGACAGAAAAAGTTTCCGTTTCCAGTTCCACAAGTGTATATAGGGAAGAAAGGAAATGCAAAATGGCTCTCACACCTCTTGAGCAAAGAGATGTCCCTTCAAGTCAAGTCTCGCTCAGTCAAGGAGCCTTAGAACATTGACTGGGGATTTTATGCCAAGCCAAACAATCTCTCCAAAAGGAAAGATTTCCCATCTGCAGATAGCTATTTCGGGGTTCAGTGGAGCAGCAATGGTCTGTAAGTCTCCACACGTCTTTATGACATGCTCTCCTTAAGGAGAGTCACTACCCCTTTGACACAAGTGTATTTACCAATATTTAATCTTTATTGCATCTGCAAGAATTAAAGCACCTGACATATACAAGAGTCAATGTATTGTGACTACTCATAGTGATCTTATTCATGCTTATACTACGATTACACCTTGCTAAATTTACAGGGGTAGTGATCCTGTGTAGTGTAGTGATGCCTGAAGCATATAACAATACCTGCAGAGTGTTTGCTATCCTTTCTTCCTTGCGTTCTATGTCTATGTCCAGCTATCATTTGCAGATCATGGGGTCAATGAAGTCAGTAGTGTGTAGCAGACCGTATCATTTATTGCCACCCCATGCAACATGCCGCCCTTCAGAGATTCTACAAGGCTACTGCCCTGAGTAATAAACTCATTTGACCTCATGGCAGAAGCATTCATATTCATTGGGGGGGAGTTATCAAGCCGATTGCTAAAAGATCAAATCAAAAGACAGCTTTATATATTGATACCATTGCCCATCGTCTGGTTTAACTTTCAAATCTGCACTTGAATACTAATTTTTCAATCCGATTGTCATGGAAACACTTTTTTTAACTTCACAATGTAGAGATAAAGCAAGTGGCACTCACCGCATCTTCAGGTGCAATAGTTTCTTTATTTACATCTTAAAACTTGATGCATGGGAGGAAGAGTAGCCTTGAGCGTATCGAGTTGCTCCATGCGCTCATGGCTACTCTCCCTCCCATGCATCAAGTTTGTGAATAAAGAAACTATTGCACCTGAAGATGTGGTGAGTGCCACTTGCTTTTATCTCTACAGTGTGAAGTTTTGCTGCCTTTAATGTTTTAAGTGAGCACCCCTCTGGTGCAAATTCATGTGTCCAGGACTGGGGATCCTACAACCAGCTGGTCTAATATATTGTGTGTAGGTGGTGCCAGACTCACTCTTCCTCATAGACTATTGTGAACTGAACATCTTTTTTCTTATTCACACAATTTTATGATAAATCCTGAAACTGGGATTTGCCAGTTGTTAATCATTGACTTTCGGGCATCTCAGACACTGATCTTCCTTTCAGTCATTTAAAGGCATTATCTATAGAAAAGAAGTCATATGAATTATTGATCAAAGGACACACTCCATACATATTCATTAAAAAATCTACTTATAAAAGGTAAAGATGAAAACATTTATTTTATTTTATTCGGGGAGAGCTATTACTGGCATTAGCTATTTAATGATTGTAGCTCTTTGTGCCATGTCCTTCTGCAAGGAAGTGGGCTGCTCACACAGCATGTGAATGATAAGGAACCCCTGACTTTCCTGTGCCTTAAATCACAATTGATGATAGGATGTAGCGATCTGTCAAGGAAAGGAAGGACCATGGACAAGCTGTTTTCTTTTTTCCTTTTCCACATCTGAGTGTGGGTTTCAAAAAAGTGACTGTAAGATAGGAGTACAGTTCGGTTATTACTTTTGCAACTATAGGAATTTTAAATTCATTGACTTTGAAATCTGCCATTTTCTTAAAGTGCATCTTCCAAGTGGAAAAGCATTATCAAACCACCAACAGTTACATAGGTCTTGAGAAAAGGATTCTATTAAAGTTATATTGTCTTACTCTTTGGGTGGTTCATCACACCGTCCACAAGCTTAGATGCTGCATTATCCATATGTGCCTTTATAAAACTTGTCTTTGTCTTCTTTAAGCTCTAATTAGTTCATCAATAGACAGTGTCTCCTAAGCAGGGCTAAGTGTCCACTTAGCCCCTCTCTCTGCCTTAGTCCATTGCTGTTAGTCATGCTTCCTCTGTAATGAGGCAGGAAGAGGCGGTTCAATGGATACTAAGCTCCGCCATATTGACATGGTCCAAAAGTGATAAAAGCACATAGGAAAACTGGGGTGATGGTATCACTTTAATACCTTTAATACTGTCACTTTTGCTTTCCATGTCTTTAAAGGGGTAGTGCGGCGCTCAGAAATTATTCACAAAATAACACACATTACAAAGTTATACAACTTTGTAATGTATGTTATGTCTGTGAATCGCCCCGTTCCCCGTGTCCCCCCACCCGTGTACCCGGAAGTGTGGTGCATTATACATTACCTGATCCGTGTCGAGGGCCATCCGCCATCTTGTGCCAAACGTCATCTTCGGACGGACGGCTGAGTCGCTGCCGCTCGTCCCCCCTCCGCCGCGTCACAACTGTGCTCAGCCGCGATTGGCTGAGCATAACTGATTGGCTGAGCACAGTTATGCTCAGCCAATCGCGGCTGAGCATCGGATGACGCTGCAGAGGGCGGACGGCATTCGGAACAGTCGGAGCTGTTTGCCGTCCGCCCGAAGAAGACGTCGCTGAATGAAGATAGAAGACTGGTGTCGGCACGTGACAGGTATGTATAGCGCACCACACTTCCGGGTACACGGGTGGGGGTGGTGGGACACGGGGAAGGGGGCCATTCACAGACATAACATACATTACAAAGTTGTATAACTTTGTAATGTGTGTTATTTTGTGAATAATTTCTGAGTGCCGCACTACCCCTTTAATGTTATGATAAATGCATTTTTATTTGGCACTAAAGTGTCAAAAGGGTGTGGCCTCGAATCTGTAGTACATTAACGTGTCAAACATGTCTCTTTGACATTTCAATGCATAATAAAAGAACAATTTTCCAAGATTTTCCACCTTGCAACAGTGATTTTACCCCCTTAAGAGTACATTTATAAGCAATAATCTACTCCAGAATTGAGTGATTCAGTTTCCAGCTATTTATATTAGTTAAATCCGGACCATTAAATCTGCAGCATGTGAACCCCAGCATATTCAGTGCGTGTTAATGTACCCTTTTTATTCCTGTTGCCTCGCCACCTGCCCCTTCCCTGTGTTTTGGACACCTGTTTTGCTCCTTGCATTGACAGTGACTGAGAGCAGAGATCCCTGCACACTGCTAAGGAGGAAACCTTGCAGAGGAGCAGAGAATCAGCACATGTGTAGCCACCTCAAGGTGGACATATTATAAGGAGGCGAGGTTTAGCAATAACATGCTAAAATGAGAATAACATTTTTAGTAGGTGTAAATACATATTAAGTTTAGGTTATTTATTTACATATTTTAAAATAGTGGCTTTTACCAGCATGGATTTATTGAAGGTGAAGCATACCAAGGTTGTTCTTCAACCTATGATGCTAGGAAGAAGAAATGCTGTTCTGCAATCCAGATCATAACTAAAAATACTAAATATTTGTTGTCAAAGCTTCTGCCATTCCTTTAACTCATTCCCAAACCCTTCAGTACTCATTTAGACATAATATGTCTACCTACTGAGCACCATATGGCCCTATATCATTTATATTTCTTTCAGTATTTATCTCCAGAAGGTAGCTCTGCTGTGGAATGAGCTTACCTGTGGTGCTATTATTTTTCTTGTACCAGCATAGGTCACATCCATTCCCATGTGGTTACAATGAACTCATAGATTATTTTTATTGGGTACAGGAAGTGTGTTCCAAGCCAAGGCGAAAGGGACTCCCTGCTGCCTCTTCAATAACAATGACAATATAAAGGGCATAGACTGTAAAAAAAAAAGGTACATGACAAGAATTGTTGAACAGCTAAATAAGACAGGGCCATTTAATAATTATGTTCCATATGATAGCCTAATAAGTAAAGAATCACTGATTACTAGAGATGAGCGAATCTACAGTATGATTTATGAATCTAATGGAGAAGCCATCAGTTCATTTAGTTTTGCAACAGTCCAGAGTTACAACTCTAAGCAGTCAGGAATCTAGAGATAGTCCAGAGTCTCATTCTAGACCTCTCCTGTAAATTTCAACACTTTCAAGACTTTTTCAAGACAAAATAAATAAATGATCTATTTATTAGATTTAGGTTTGGTTGAAGCAGTTATATAGGAACATTCTCATATCTATTTAGATCTATATATGTTAGGGAGCGTTGGTATTGATGCTGGTACAAGAAAACCAACATTTACTTACTAAAATTTTAATTTCCTGGAGTCTGAAGGCAGCATAAGACATTGTGAGTATATGTTCACACATGTTGGAGTTTCATTCCATTGAACGCAATTAAGGACTTCTTCGTGTAAACAGTCTTTCACCGATTCACCCTATGTGTGAGAACAATCAAATGGAGACAGGTTAATTACCAATTAATCAATTAAGCACCTAAGGGGGTTGGCTACTTTAAAGTAAAATTGTTCATTGTAGAGCATTAGTAAGTGTACTCACAGCACTTACTGACAGCAGCTCCCTGTGTACCTTATAGAGCTAAAATCAGACTTCCCTCCTCCAGGCTGTGGTGTCCTGTTCTGTGGTGATTCTGTCCATAAGATGGCCGACATGGAGGAGCATCTGACCATGCCACGCCCCCAGTATCCTCCATAGGCATATACAGGCTCAGTGGTGGACACTGGGGGCAGAGCGTTGTCACATGGTTCTTCATGTCTGCCAGCTTTTGGACAGAATCACCACAGAACAGGGCAGCTTAGCTTGGAGGAGGGGGAGTCCGATTTTAGCTCTGTGGGGTACACTGACAGCTGCTGGGAGTAGGTACATCAAGTACACTTACTAATACTGTACACTGAACAACCCATTTAAGTATCCACCCTATAAAGCCAATCACCAGATTAGGAACTGGTGTAGTTTTGTTATAGCTATAACAAGTAATCAAGGATGTGAAGTTTGTGCTGCCTATGGACCCCCAAAAAAATTAAAGGGCTATTCTACTCAAACATAACTTTTTAATGCTGCCCATGGTGAGACTAACAAATCAATACATGCTTGCTATTATCTATTTAGTCTCCTTCCCCTAGTTCTGAGCTGCTGCTTTCTGCTTAGAACACAAAAAAAACTGTGTGTGAGCTTTTCTCTCCATCTCCCCCTCTTCTTTGTGATGCTCTGAGGTATAATCTGACTTGTAGGCCATGACATTGATGAGCAGAGATCCAGTATACAGCATGTGCAGTGTCCCAGAGCAGGTGTGCCACTGTTCTTTTCTAGCACATGTAGCTCGGTACCAGTGTAATGCTCTAGGCTAAAGGCCTATACTTTTCTGTTCCTACCTCTTGATATCACCGTGTCTTATAGCTTGTGTTGCACAGCTAAATGAAAGGTACCTAAGGGTTAACAAGGCACTTATTGATGATTGTATATTTCTTGTATTATGTCATTGTTTGATTATGTTATGTGTTCCGCCAATCCTTGAGCACCTAACACTGTCTCCCCCTATCACAGGTCTAGGTTAGGGCTTTCCAGAGAGTTCCAGGCCTATCCCAGAGCCCCTTAACACTATATATTCTGTGGTAACGTAATTTCAGGGGTCTAGTCAGTGCAGTCTAGAGAAAGTACCAAAGAGAGAGTTGTTCCTATTGCAGCTTATTCCAGGGCCTGACCTAGGAGCCAGGACCCATTGATGGGTTTGTACAGTAAATCACAGTGTGCATGCAGCTCCATATTTCTTCCCACACACCTGTTCCTATAGTCATGTCCTTCTCCTACTCCATTGTTCCTAGTAGTTTAGAGTGCATGACAATACTGAGTAGCAGCCACCTTGGATGTTATCAGTTCCATATTCAATAGGATATTTACATCTGACTGTCAGGACTAGAGATGAGCGAACCGGGTTCAGGTTCGAGTCCATCTGAACCCGAACGTTCGGCATTTGATTAGCAGTGGCTGCTGAACTCAGATAAAGCTCTAAGGTTGTCTGGAAAACATGGATACAGCCAATGACTATATCCATGATTTCCACATAGCCTTAGGGCTTTATCCAAGTTCAGCAGCCACCGTTAATCAAATGCCGAAAGTTCGGGTTCGGATGGACTCGAGCATGCTCGTAGTTCGCTCATCTCTAGTCAGGACTGATAGGAGAGGGGCAGGGTATATAGGGACAAACACTATTAACAAGGGGAAGGGTAACACCATAAATTTCTAGGAATAACCGTCACACAGAAAAGCTGCCTCAGAATTGTTATGGGATGCAAATAATTATTAAACCAGCAATGGCTTATAGTCAGACAGTGATCACACTGACATTGCTTATCCATGTGTCCTGTCTTCCATTGCCCACTTGTAGCTGGTTGCGTGCATGTTGCCTCTATAAGCCAAACAGGCAACAATGCTTCACATTTACTTCTTAACCTAAGCTACTGGATAAACAATAGATTCATCTTCTCCATTGCTGCACCAGTCAGATCTCTGTTTATATCGCTATCAACTTCATCATCTCAAAAACCTATCCATTTTTATAATACCTGACTACAGCTCACTCAAGCGCGGAAAGGAAAGATGGAAATTTCCTTGAAAAGCAGTTTTCTGAAATGCCTGTCAGACAGCACAGACCTTTTTTCCATTTAGTACAAAGTTAGGAATAATTACCTATCCAAATACATCAAAAGCTCATATTTGGGTGTTGCGGAGCTCTATGTTCCTGTTTATGACGTACTATCATTGGCTGAGCAGCGCTTATGCTTGCTGATAGGTTTGGAAAACAGATGAGTAATGTCCAAGGTAATATAAGGAATGATTCATCTGTGAGTCACATCCAGTGCTGACGGAGAATTGATACCGTCTGAATAGGTTACATGTCCCAGGTGCCTGTAAACTCACCTCTTGACTGCTGGTCTGTAAGAAAGTTGTTACAGCTCTGCCTTGAACAAAAAAATGCTTTGTAGAAAAGATGAGCTTGGCATTACATTAGAGATGAGCAAATCTTTCAAAAATAGTGTTCATTCTCCAAGATGCTAAATTTTTATTCTGACAAATCGGTTCCATCATCTCTAGACATAATGATGAGCTCTGTAGGTATATAGTTATTACAAGACCATTCCAGGAATATAAAAATCACGTGGAGTAATACAAACAGTAAAATTACTATACAGCTAAATGCATAGTAGTGTCATATTGTATGTGTCAGGTCTTCACAAAGGAGAACCCACATAACGGAGCTAGACAACATAATGTTTTCTCAGAAAAACAAAAAACAATGATAATCGACCCATGTAAAAGTGACAGCGATCAGCTGAGGATCTAGAAAATACCCGATCCTTGGCATCATCTGTTTAGAACAGTGGATGTGAGGCCGATAATAAAGGGAAACTGACAGCATGGATATACATATCAACATCACCATTGATGAAAACCATTGATGGAAACCACAGTACCTGATCTGCAGGTACTGTGCATCTGTGTATGCAGAATTTGTAACAGTAAAGTGTTCTGCACAAGTAAAGTTGTAGGCTGTTACCCTCCAGCTTCCTGCCTCCTGGCCACAAGGGCCACCCAGATTCATTACCTGTCAGGAACAGTATAGCCAGGCATGCCCTTATCACATGGCTTACATAGGTTGAGCTGGAACATTGTGGCCATTTTACAGGATAGTTATACTTCGGGAATCAGGCCCTGCCTACAAACTACACCCACCTAATCCTATGTGAATCACAAATGTATCTTGCCCAAACGACTCAATGTGTTTATGAGTTAAGCAAGAAAGGGGCCATGTAGCCTCGGTTGGGAGTCTCAAAACATGGGAGTGGGGCTACGTATCGGGGGGTTTGCTGATCTCCCCACTGGGAGGCACCCCTTGGCAACAGGTTTCCCTCCCTGGAGGGATATCTGGTTATTCCCATGTTTTGAGACTCGCAACCGAGGCTTCACAGACCCCTTTCTTGCATATTTAAATGTAATATGGGGCAACGTATCAATGGAGACTCTTCAATGAGTACTCCATTGGATTTTTTTTGCTCATGTCCCTGAGCTCAGTGATTGTTGTGTTTTTGTTGTGTTGCACAATTTATAACCCCACCAAAGCTCCAGCTACTAAAATAATTTGGATTAATGGAAAGCAATTGTATTAAATTCTCTTAGTCTAATGTAATCCTTCCTTCTAGAAGCTATTGTGTTTTTTGGGCTCTATAAAGTGACTACACTGCTCCCTTGTTAGACAAGTGTGAATAGATTCAATATTTCAATATTCGCTGATTTTGCTTGACATGTATTAGTAAGAAGAATACATTCCCCTCTGATGCATTAGTATTTAAATAACTCTCTATTTCTCTATTGAATGGCTGACTTTTAAAAGCAGTGAGTGTTTCAATACCCTGAGGTTTATAGAAGAACATTTAGATTAGGTATTCAGCTCTTGAATTACCGTTTTCCTCCTTATGATCAAAGTCAGTTGTCTGGTTTGATCCAGTCAGTCTCGTGCCCGAGAAAAAGAATATAGATGACCTATTTCTTACCCCTTACAGAAACCAACGACATGAAAGTTTAATTAGGTTTACTTAATCTGCAAGCAATTCTAACTATAGCCGAGACTTCATCTATAACCAGTAGGAAATCCCTGTTTAAATACAGTTCTGCACATCTGTCCATTGACCTTTAATACACAAGATGAGTCATCGGTTCTCCAAATTATGGCATGTGGGTGTCAGTTTGTGTAGGAACGTGGATAACTAACCTTTAATGCATTTTAATATGACAATTCAAAAAGCTGGGAAACAAGATGGGCTGTGCTAGCTGTTATTTCTACACCTAGAAAAATAGAATTCATATTTTTGAAAAAATGAAAAATCTATAGTTCAGCAATTTATAATCCTACAGTCTCAAATAAAGGTTACATGTTTTAAAGTCACTGAATTACAAAGAACCTGGCATTACTTTTATGCTGCATTAACGTCTCATCAGGGAGGTCCCTGGCAGCTCCCCTCCCCAAGCTTAGTTGATGGAGCTCTCTATGATATGGTTGAAACAATATTATAGCACCCCTCTTATCATTGTCAAGTGGTGCCCACATTTTTCTTTTACTATTCTATCACAGATTCTGTCATTTACTAGTCTTTTGATCAGAAAATGATGGATGTCATAATAGAAACACCACAGACCTTAGTGAGGTTTGTCAGTTGCCATTGGTGCCAGAAATGTTAAATCCAACAAGCCCAATTCCCAAACATTCCCAGCCACCTTTGCTTGATTGGCAGCCTAAGCGCTGGGATTTACATTAATTTCTCAGCACTCATGCTGACAATCAAGCATGGGTGGCTGAGAAGAGGGCGGAGACAGCGTGATTATATACCACAGCTCCGCCCTCATCCCTACTTATCCACTGCCAAGATGAAGGATTAAAGATGAAGATTTTGAGACTTGAACTTTGACTGTCAGGACATAGCTTCGGAGATCTGTGCCTGGCATCTGTAAGGTACTAGGGCTAACTCACTCTCCCTCAGGGAGGTCATGAGTTCCCTTTAATATGCATACAAATAACTTACATCTGTTTTAGTGATGAGTTGAAATCGCCTCCTCATCGAAGACTGCTGGGAACAGCATCAGAGATATGTGCCAAGCAGCTGTAAGGTACCAGGGCCAACTCACTCTCCCTCAGGGAGGTCATTGCTTAATTTACATCTGTTTTAGTGATGTTAGGAATAGCTTATTCCAATCTGATTACAAAATACTCACTTATATGTCAGAAACCATTTTCCAGTAAAATAGCCATTAACTCACTCATTAAATAATAATAATAATAATAATAATAATAATAATAATAATAATAAAAAGATTCCATATGTGTAAAACATGACTGTCAACCAAATCAGTCATCATTGATAGGACAAAATTAAGTTCAATTCTTATATGTAGCCACATCATCCAAGAACCATTGGGAAAGACAATAAAGGACACATTGCTGTAAAGAAGTGGACATGTTTGTCAAAAAATAAACTGCTGGTCTTTTCAGGAGAAAGAACTAGCCTGAGTAGTCACCTAAAGCTAAAACTGCAGCATTTAGCATTACTTTCAGTGGTGAGAAAAGACAAAGGGATAGACCAACAAAGAATAGAAGAAGGAATACATTGTACTTAAAGGCTGTTTTAACTGAAAAAGAAATTTTCTATGATCTATGGTCTATGGTCTATGATTTTCTAAAGTACCGTATCATTCTACTAAAACTATTGTTTTTTTCTTCTTCTTTTACATAGCGTTAAGTTCCATTATGGCCACCATATGGTTCCCAGTGTCTACACACAAAGAGACGACCATTGTGACTTTCGGCTACTCCTTGTACGCAGGATGGATCGGAGCAGCGTTCTGCTTGTTCGGTGGAATAGTTATTGTTTGCTGTTCTGGGGAATCTCAAGCATTCATGGAGAATCGATTTTATTATTCATCTCAGGGGTCTGGTTCCCCGACTCATGCTAAAAGTGCCAACGTTTAAGGATCAAGTGATCAGGTGGCCAGGCTGGCTGTACAGCATTCTTGGACTTTAATAACTTATGTGCCTTTTAAATGTGTCTTTGTATGCTGTTCTACAATTTAAGTGCCATGTATATATGGACAAATGTTGAGTACTGTCTTCTTACAGGTCTTCAACGTATTCTTGTATACCTTATGTAAATTTTTTGGGTGCTCAGGAAAGGATGTCTAGAACAGAAAACATCTTGATTTTGTAGCATTTTTACCTTTATAAGTAAATGGTGTAGATGTACCTTATACCTTTCTTTAAAAATTTTAACAGAATTTTAAATGATATATGTCAGTTTTTTTTTCTTTTTCACTAAACAAAACACGCTAGACCAGAGAATATTTATATAACATAAATTTATGATGTATAAAAAGTCACCATTATAAGATAGGTCACCATTACAGGCTAACCGATGTGGACCTCCCAGTGCTAAACCATGGAAGCCATTATTTTCATATCTTGCAACAATACTATGGTCTATGTGGAAAGGTGCTCCCTGAGAGGAGATTGTGGGAGCCAATAGTTGTAAACCTGCTTACACTGAATGCCTACATACTCGGCAGTGCAGCTTAGGGCTTTCAGAGAGGCTGACTGGCAGAGATCTGTATAAAAACAAAAAGCGAACAAATAATATTTTTTAGAACCACATATGATCAGTTTTTAGAGATTTTCATAAGTCTCTGTTTACACGAAGCAAAACAGGCGGAAATCCGCAGCGTCTCTCCGCGCTGAAGAATGGAGCCTTCCATAGACTGTCATTATGATAGGGAGGCTGTCGGAAACTCCGCCTATTTTGCTCCATGTGAACGGAGCTTAAGGCAAAGGTTATAGTATAAAAAAAAACAATATATAAAAGCAAACAGATTATTAGTTACTACTTGGTTTCTCCAAAAATAAGACAGGGTCATATATTATTTTTTTCTATGAAAAAAAAGATCTGGTCAGCTGACTTTAACTTGGGCTTATTTTTGTAGCAGCACTACAAAATGAAGCTAGGTCTTATTTTCAAGGTAGATCTTATTTTTGGAGAAACACAGTATCATTAAAAAAAATAAATAAATAATATATATATATATATATATATATATGTCATAGACTTCTCAAAAGTTTTGATTGGCAAAAGAACAGACTCCCATTGATCTCTAGAACGAGCCAGGAGAAGTGGTCAGCTAAGTGCTTCTCTCTCTGTCTCTGTGCTCTCTGTAGGAGATAGACTCCATATACTTTCTATAAAAGCAACCACTTGCAAAGATGAAAGTGACAATATTAGAGAAGCGCTTAGTTGAGTACTTCTACTGCTTCATTCTAGTGTTTGGTGAGGGTCCGAATACACAGACCCCGACCTATCAAAACCTTCCACATGTCACTATGATGTCAAAAGTTTTAAAAAAAAAAATACATGATACTTATCTAAAGGTTATTCCTACATAGTGGGCATTTCTGTTAAACAGAGCATATTGTCACTGAAATCAATGGGACTCATATTCCAACACAGAATAATCAAGGAAATATGCATGAAAAATACATTGTGTGAACATAACAAGACCTAAAAGGGAAAACGCTTTCGGGGATAAGTGCTTTTTATTCCCAGTGGTGGGAGCTTTTACACAGAGTTTTGTATCATCTTCATCTTTACATCAATGTATACAAACAGAGAAACAAAGATGGATTTAGTGAAAGGTTTGAATGTTTGCCGTCCTTTGTTTCATTTAAACAATGCTTTGCAATCCCCAACAGAAACTAGATAAAGACTACTCAGTATGTGAGTGTAAGACCCAAGATATAAATGGTACCAGGCCCTGGGAGTGAACAAATAACAAAGGATTGTATTCTCTGGTAGACCATCTACTACACTATAGATATTCACTCAAGTGTTGTAGATGAGATGTCATCATCTTCACTGACGCCACAGATCTGGTCTTTTTCTTTTAGTATAAATAATATATATTACGATGTAATATAGAAACCTAGAAGAATGTTGGCAGATAAAGAACAGTGTAGTTGTTACTTGGTTGTGCGCTGGTTATGTCCACATGTGTTACTGTTACGAGATACATTCTAAGAAGTTTGTAATAATGTTTGAAAACAAGTTCACGGTCATAAATTATTCTGGCCAATTAAACTTTACCAGTATCTATGAATTGTCATATGCGGCACCCTTATAAGTGTTGCGGGAACAGGGGAGGACCACGGTCAATGCACAGTGTTTTCTAAAGCTAGTTATGTTTCCCATGCAGAATGTGGTTCTCAATAGTGTCTTTAGAGTTACAATTGGGCCATGACATTTCTGGCTGTTTTGGCCAACTTGGTGCTCATCATGCACCATTTTTGCAGATTGAATAAAATTTTGAAAGGTTAACGAAAATGACTCCTCTGATAGAACTGTGAGAGAAGAGAAGGCTTAGGGTCCTATTACACACATAATACACACACATAGATTATCTGACACTTCTTGGCTTTGGCTTCAATGATCTGTCAGATAAATCTGTGTGTGTAATAGGGCCTTTAGGGGCAGCACAGACTGGTATATGATAACATCTGTGCTGGTGAGTTTAGGGACTGAACTGCTAGCATAGAACTCAGTGTAAGCAGCACCCTCTCTAGATCTACAAGCATGGATGCAGCTGAACCAAGGTCTACTTCTTCTCTATCTTTCCTTTCAGCAGCAAAGCTCTGTCTATATTGCAGAACTTGGACATTAAAAGTGATATCACTATTTCAAACATTTTAAGAAAACTTCTCTATTCATTTGTATCTGATGTTTTGGAAAAATCGAGCAATTTAAAAAATTTTCAAGCGGCAAAGGGGAGTATATTATCCAATCATTAGTCACCTCTCCCCGTGCCATTGCCGCTCTGGATTGAGGCTTCGGGACCCCCGCCAGGCTATGGGATCTCCTTCACATGACCTGTTTGATGGACTGCCCGCTTAGCCAGTCAGCGAATGGGGCTTGGCCTGTCACATTGCGCATCACAGGCATGGGGAGAGATAAGTAGTAATTGTTTATTATGTTCCCCCTTGCCAGCTGCCAATTTTTTTTTAATTGCTTGTCTTTTCCTTTAAAATAGTTAAGTGCTAGGGTAAGATCATTTATATCATTCATTCATTTTACTTGTTAAGGTCGACCAATAAGAAGCTGTCTTCCATTATGCACTGTAATATTTGACATTGATTTTGGCAATGTATGTTCTGATTTGTGGTAAGCCATGAGATGAGTGGGGCAGCGTGTGCCAGCTTGTACTCTTGACAACCAGTGTTAGGATGGTCTCATGCCATATATGTATTTCCCTGTCTCTCACCGTATGACTATAAAAACTGTACATTTTAATTGTTTTAAAATTTGTGAAAAAATGTTGCCTTGGAATCTGTTAACATGAAATTTTAATTCAGGTGCAAAGGTTCTAATGATAATATGTGTAAATAATACAATGATATTTTTATATTACTTTGTGACCTTTTTCTATAACCAATTTACCAACTGTTACTTTGGAAAAATGTACAATTATTATAGCAATCCATCCTATATAAAATCTAATAAAATATTCTTGTTAGTCCTATATGGTTTCTTTTTCTGAGCAGCTTGTAAATGTTTTATATTACACCAATATCATGATATTATGTATGACTTTTGCTGATTTAATGATTTATTCTAAGGAGATATGTGATATTCCTTAAAATTTTGTACTGTATATAAAGGGCAAGGATGTTTCTACGCTATAGACAATGCAGGGCTCGGGGCAGTATCGCATGACATAATTAATTTGCATTGTCTGAGCACTAAAGAGAGATTGGTGTTTAGTTAGGCTTGTAACCTAGTTATGAAGCCATGTTTGTTAGTTGGTGATAACAGCAGGCTTTTCAGTTCAAATTTCAGCGATAAGCACTATATGGGGCAAAAATATATGAACATGTAAATGTCACAGCTAAATTTGATTGGTGAACATGCAGAGGCGTAGCTAGGATTCATGGGACCCCACAGATCGCAGCAGCAGTGATGTAACATCACCCCCCCCCTCCAGTACAGTCATTGTGTGCCTATGACCTGTCAGAATGATGGAATGCTGTGCTGGGACAAGTTAGTACTGGGGGGGGGGGGGGGGGGGTTGATGTTGCACCACTGCTGCTGCAATCTGTAGGGTCCACCGCGATCACTGCTGATTACCGTCATTTCGGGGTTTGGACACCTATTGGTGGAATGATGGCTGTTGGCACATTACTCTAGTTCAGGTGGACTGATTGACCTTTGGGTGTCTTTAACCCCTTCAAGACAGAGCCCTTTGATGCACAAAAGTCCAGGTCAAATTAATGCAATGTTCCTCCCCGCCTTCTAAGTGCCATAGCGCTTTTATTTTTCCACCTACAGGGCTGGTTTGGGAGTCTTTTTTTGCGCCATTATCTCTAGTTTTTATTAATATCATATTGGTGTAACAGAAAAATTTAAATCACTTTTTATTAATTTTTTTTTCTGATATATAATTTATTGAAATCAGCAATCCTGGTGTGTGTGTGTGTGTTTTTTTTTCGTTTACGCCGTTCACCGAGTGGGAACAATAATGTCATATTTTAGTAGATCGGACAATTCGGCACGCTAAAATATGTATTATGTTTATTTATTTTATTTTTTAATATTTTTATTTTTATAATGTGCAAGGGGGTATTTTAAACATTTATTGGGAGAGGGGTTTATAAGGGGTATTTTAATATTTCTAAAAACTTTTTGTATTACACTTTTTTAAAGACTTTTTATCACTGTAAAACATGCAATCAATACATTACATGTACTGATCTATGAAATTCCATAGCATAGATTAGTGTTATCGGCGATCTATGTATAAAGCCTGAATGAGAGCAGACTCTACACATGGATCGCCGATCCGACAGGATGGAGGTAAGTGACTTACCCCCGTCTGTCGTCACAAGCGATCGGGCCCCCGCAGTCCTGTTCACTCAGTGAGAAGAGGGGAGACAGGGGGCGCTTCCTCGTGTGATAAAAGATAGCCCGGTGGATGGTAGCAGGGTCTTACAGGGATCCACTCACCTGGGTAGGTTGTGCAAAATTTAGGCACAACTCTATATGCAGCATGAAACAGTGTACTCCGCAGCTGTACTGGGGGACGTCACCACCAACGGTGGGAGAAGCAAGTGTAGATGTGTAATCAACCGATTACAGGACCAAGAGTCGAATCCACACCAGAATATAGTAAGCGCAGGAGTATATAAAATTGCACACAGCGGTGCAGCCAGGAATCATCCAGAGGTAGATGGCATAATATATTCTTTATTACAACGCGTTTCGGCCCTATATCGTCTAACATGGGCCTTTATCAAGTATACAGAGCAGACACTACATAAGAAATATATAGGCACATCCTGATGACATCATGTTGGGCTTCCAGGTCAGTGACCTCAGGAAGTCCAAAGAGAGAGGTAAACAAACGAGAGCACATGGTAGACAGAGATAGACAGATATACACACATGGCCGGAGTAAACAAATGTATACACATGGCGGAGATGAACAAATAAATAAATAAATATGAGCACATGGCAGGTACAACAAATGTGTAAACAAAGGGCATCGGCCCATGAGTCCCATGGTATTCCAAAATTATAAGTCTATGAATTCATAACCAGTTCTTGCCAAAAAATCAATAAAGTGAATAAACGAATAAGCGACCATGTGTTTCCACATAAACAGCGGGATTAGGCCGCGCGCACAAATAATGATCGGGCCAGCCGACTCTAAAATGTACATAGTCACTAAATAGCGTAGTTAGTTCAAATGAGCATGATTATGATCATGTGTAAATAAAATTCGTTGCTTACCGTACCAGAGGACAATAACCCCCATCCTAGACTGATAGACAGGACTCCTGAGATGTGGAGGAGCGGAGTAATCTTTCTGGCGTGTGACGTCATCACGTCAACGCATGCTACATTAGTGTAGAGGTACGGTATTCTTGAAAGCTGGAGTAGTATAGTGATAAATGAAAAAGTTACTTGGTAAAGGTTCTAGTGCAATTTAAAAAGATTTTGTTGTGAACAAGAAGGCATTAGCAAAGTTAGGGCGACTATGTATATATAAAAGCAGATTATATAAAGAAAATAAAATGAAAAAGCAGATTATATAAAAGCAGATTTATATATACATAGCCGCCCTAACTTTGCTAATGCCTTCTTGTTCACAACAAAATCTTTTTAAATTGCACTAGAACCTTTACCAAGTAACTTTTTCACTTATCACTATACTACTCCAGCTTTCAAGAATACCGTACCTCTACACTAATGTAGCATGCGTTGACGTGATGACGTCACACGCCAGAAAGATTACTCCGCTCCTCCACATCTCAGGAGTCCTGTCTATCAGTCTAGGATGGGGGTTATTGTCCTCTGGTACGGTAAGCAACGAATTTTATTTACACATGATCATAATCATGCTCATTTGAACTAACTACGCTATTTAGTGACTATGTACATTTTAGAGTCGGCTGGCCCGATCATTATTTGTGCGCGCGGCCTAATTCCGCTGTTTATGTGGAAACACATGGTCGCTTATTCGTTTATTCACTTTATTGATTTTTTGGCAAGAACTGGTTATGAATTCATAGACTTATAATTTTGGAATACCATGGGACT
Organism: Dendropsophus ebraccatus; assembly: GCF_027789765.1. Classification (NCBI taxonomy): domain Eukaryota; kingdom Metazoa; phylum Chordata; class Amphibia; order Anura; family Hylidae; genus Dendropsophus; species Dendropsophus ebraccatus. The sequence goes on along the minus strand of NC_091459.1, from coordinate 77,373,584 downwards.
CATGGGCCAATGCCCTTTGTTTACACATTTGTTGTACCTGCCATGTGCTCATATTTATTTATTTATTTATTTATTTATTTATTTGTTCATCTCCGCCATGTGTATACATTTGTTTACTCCGGCCATGTGTGTATATCTGTCTATCTCTGTCTACCATGTGCTCTCGTTTGTTTACCTCTCTCTTTGGACTTCCTGAGGTCACTGACCTGGAAGCCCAACATGATGTCATCAGGATGTGCCTATATATTTCTTATGTAGTGTCTGCTCTGTATACTTGATAAAGGCCCATGTTAGACGATATAGGGCCGAAACGCGTTGTAATAAAGAATATATTATGCCATCTACCTCTGGATGATTCCTGGCTGCACCGCTGTGTGCAATTTTATATACTCCTGCGCTTACTATATTCTGGTGTCGACTCTTGGTCCTGTAATCGGTTGACTACACATCTACATCTGTTCACTCAGTGACAGATGCTTGTTCTGTCACTGAGTACCTTAAATACTATGCTATAGATAGCGGCATTTAAGGGATTAATAAGATGCAGCTGTGGGATAGCAGCTGCCTCTCATTACCTCCAGACACACTGATGTGTGCGGGACCGCTCTCACTGCAGCGTTCCCACACACATCAGAAGCCCCTCAGTAAGGAACATGCATATACATTTCTACTGCACGGGGTATGTGCAGTAGGAAAGTATATATACATGTTACTGACGGGAAGGGGTTAATTGAAAAATCCATTGAATTTAATAGGACGATGAAAAAGAAAACATGTGTGTGAATTGCGTCCGCTGTTTGCAAAAGACATCCGTGAATAATTGTCATGATCATTATTTAGATGTCCACGCAAACAGCGTCCATCATTTAATAAATTGTGTTAATTGGGCAGTCATCATTCCATTGACTTGTATGCATTTCACTGACCTTAATTAAAATGCTGTAATAATGGATGTCATTTAAAAAATTTTTAAAAAGCAGACGCGTCTTCTCTTTTTTTTTTTTTTTTACTCAGTGTGAACATAGCCATTCACTAACACGTACCTGGGCACTGATCACGACTGTTTAAGGCTCTGTCTGGGGAAAACACAACATAGCTAGAGATGGTGTCAGAATAATAAACATGTTATATTCCTCCGATCCCCTGCAGTTGTCTGGTCTTCCACTGGGGATGTTTGAACTCCACAGAAAGTGGTCCACTTAAAATGTATATAATACCTAATTCTTCCAAAATAATCATTTTATGGGCATTCTGCTTTCTACATTGAGCTGAATTTATAAAGGTAAAAGCACATAGTACTGTAACCATTACACACTGTAATTGAATTGAATTAAATATGAATTTTATTAAATAAAACCAAGGGATTATCCCAAAAAACTATAACGTAGCAGGAATGCTTTTTGAAGAGATTGTGTCTATTATATTTTGCAGGATTCTATATGTGAAAGATTTATGAATACAGTGGTACCTTGGTTTAAGAGTAACTTGGATTAAGAGCGTTTTGGTTTAAGAGCTCACAGTTTTTAAAAATAGTTTCTTGGTTTATAGGGGTTATCCAGCGCTACAAAAAAATGGCTACTTTCCCCCTACTGTTGTCTCCAGTTTGGGTGGGGTTTTGAAACTCAGTTCCATTTAAGTAAATGGAGCTTAATTGCAAACCGCACCTGAACTGGAGACAACAGTAGGGGGAAAAGTGGCCATGTTTTTGTAGTGCTGGATAAACCCTTTAAGAGCATTGCTTTGGTTTAGGAGCTCCCTGTACTGGGTGGGAGGGCGAGTGGGACAGGGGCATGGTCTGCATAGCGTTGCCTACAGCGCTGTACTCTGACCCAGGAAGTCTCCCTCACCTTCCAAATCATGGCAGATCTACTTCAGGCTGGGGCTTGCATCAAGGGACAAGACTGTGGTGGTAATTTCTGCATAGCTCCCCACACAGAGTGCTGCTTAACTGTGCTCACTCTACACCCAGCTCATTCCTTCATACTCCATGCAGTCTCTGTCAACCTTTGTGTTTCCCATCCTCGCCATTATGGGGATCTGGGGCTCCATCCTGTATGCACAAACAGCAGCTGTTTATCAAGTTTATGCCCTTACTATACATTTTACTGTACATGCTTATTGCCATACTGTACAGTAACTTATATTATGACATATTTAGCTGTTGCTAAATGTTTGTTTCATTTGTTTTACATGTTATTCAGAATAAAAAATAATTATTTTTGGGGTGTGGAACCAATTGTCTGCATTTCAGTGATTTCTTATGGGAAGTTTTGCTTTGGTTTAAGAGTGGATTTGGATTACAAGCACGGTCCCAGAACGAATTATGCTCGTAATCCAAGACACCACTGTATATTAAAATGAGAGACACCTATGGGTGCTGTATTATCACTTTGAAACCCTGTAAGCCTGGAACATCTTAGAACTGTAACATGGCCATTAAAAGCCCAGTAAAATGGCTTCTACTGTAAAAGTGTCCTCCCCTAAATCACTCTTGTTACATTAAAATCTGTCATGCATCGCAAAGAAAAAAAATCTGTCATGCAAGTATCACATACGTGTTTAACACACATAGCAGTTTTTTGCTCTAGTTTATAGTATTTTTTCATGGGGGGGTGGGAGGTTGTAGGTCTTTTAAGGCTGAAGTAAGTCTATATGGCTGCAAATTCTGCACCCCTATACTTACATCTCTGAAAGGCTGTCTACAAACTATAGATGTTATACGACACATAAAAGTGTGTGAGATCTTACTTTACTTCTGTATGTATGGACATAAAAAGGAACAGTGTTTAGCTAGACTACTATTTAGTATGTATCATTGTTGATTTTATTTATGGTGGAACATATGTGATTCTTAGCTTCTATTACATAATTAAATTCCAACTGGGGTTGGGATTTGGCCTATTTGGAATATTGGACAATTGTGACTATGATATTTCTTTGTTTCTAACATAATGATTCCAACAATGCTCATCAGAACAACAGGGGTGTCTAAGTAATGAGATATTCCCGACGGTGAATGTCTGCTGTTTTCCATCACAAACATAGCAACAAGAGCTCAACTCCCATGTGAATGGGCCCTTCTTGGAAATTCTGCTCTCCAGGAAGTTGAAATTTTGTGCCATTGGAGATGCATAATTTCAGTTACTTTGGTAACAATTATAATAAAATGTGTATATAGGAATCAAACTCCTTAGATCAATTCAGAGATACAGAAAGATTGTCCTAAAAAAGTGCAAATTGTCCTGAAATGTCAGGTGGCCCAGGTGACACTCCTTTATATTTATCTGTAGGAGTGGAAGCAGCAGGAGGTAAAGAACCAGGATGTGCTCATTAGTTATTGTACGGGTAAGACATTTCTCATTTCTACATGTCAAGTAGTGGATAGTTTTTATAACAGTGTTTAAAAATTTAAAGTTAAAGGGCTACACCCAGAACTCGAACCTATACAACTTTGCAATATCATTGATTACCTTCTATGTCTTATGAGTTATCTTTTTGTTGTCCTCTGAGCGCTGGAAGTATTTGAGTTCTTGTATGAATGCTTGTGTCACAGCCTGGTCTGCGTTTCAGCAGCGCCATTTTGTGTCGTGCTGTCAGCTTGTGTGCCATAGTCTCACAACAAACAAGAGTATGGCTGACAGAGAAGAGCCATTGACCCCCTACTCCCCCTATGACATCCACAGTTAGGTCATATGATATTTAAGGATGTGCTTACACAGAGCATGCATCTAGGCATATCATGTAATGTAACTGTGGACATCACAATGCTGGGCAGGGCCAATGGCTCTAATTGTTGTGAGAGTACTGCACACAGGGCTGGCCTTAGGGTAAATGGTGCTCTGTGTGAAACCTCTTTTTGGCGCCCCCCCCCCCTTAAGGTAACATAAAGCTCCTTCAGCCTCCCATGCCTCCAGACAACACCCATCACCCGACACCCCCCCATACACACAACTACCCCCCAGCCATTCACACAACTACCATCCCCAGCCCCCCCAAACAGCTAACACCCCAGCCCCCACCCAACTGCAGCTCCCCAAACAACTACCACCCCCAGCCCTCCCCCACACATCTATCACTCCCACACAACCATCACCCCTGCCAGGGGTGTAACTAGAAAACTTTTTAACGGGGCCCTCCTCTCGGCTACTAGGGAAGAAATGGATGCATGGTTTCGGCCACATGCATTGTGTGAATGTTTTTTTCTACATGGTTTTTAACTGCTTAAAATATAAACAAGGTTGCATATTAAATTCTGCATACCAGCCCTGAACAATACCACCATACTGTGGCTGGATAACACCAACGTAGCAGACCTGAACTATACCGCCATACTATGACTGGATAACACCACCATACCAGACCTGATACCGCCATACTGTGACTGGATAACACCATCCTACCGGACCTGAATAATACCCCCATACCAAGACTGAATAACACCGCCATACAAGACCTGCTTGCCTACCAGTCTGCAGTCTGCTACTGCATATATATATATATATATATATATATATATATATATATATATTCACACACATACAGCCTGCTACTGCATGTAGTATCTATCTATCCAGTCTGGCACTGCATATATATATATATATATATATATATATATATATATATATATATAGAGAGAGAGAGAGAGAGAGAGAGAGAGAGAGAGAAAGAGAGAGAGAGAGAGAATATGTATCCAGTCTAGCACTGCAAGGTAAAATGGGACAATTCTAATTATTCTAACACTGTATGAGGGGTGACTATTATGCGTAAGGAGGAGTTTGTTTAGTCCTACAGGAGCTGCAGAGGACAGCTTTCTATATAGACTGTGTGGGACTACAACTCCCAGTGTGATTTGTCTGTGTGTTTGAGGGGGGGCACAGACAGCAGACAGACCACATTGGGAGTTGTAGTCCTATAATGTCAAAGCTCCTGTAGAAATAAAAAACACACACACTTCTGCTTCTTTGTAAGCTAGCAGCCAGCATATCCCGCTCCCCCACACTATCAGTGCTAGTGTGTACTTACAGGAGGAAGGAGCTGTCCCTGTCTCTCTGCAGGTCCCGGTGGGAGAGAGCTGGAGGTCAGAGGTCATCCAACCTGGCAGGATGCTCCTCCGTACAGGCAGCTGACAGGCCAGACAGCAGAGCGGCCTCTAGCTGCAGCAGGAGGAGAGGAGGCTCCTGTCAGTGACAGAGGGAAAGGGGGCAGCCATGCTTTACCTCCCCCTTTCTCTCTCTCTCGCTGCACACTCTGATGCCGCCCCCTGCTGGTGGGTGTTCCCCGGCATTTCCACAAACATCCGTTCTCCCCTGGCTAGCTAGTGTCAGGACAAATGTCCTGCACAGATAACCAGGACACATCACACAGTCCCAGCATGTTCAGCAGTTCAGCTCAGCATGGCTGCATCCTCCCCCTAGGAAGCAAGAGCAGGACGCAGGGATGCTAAGCTGAATACAGCAGATGAAAATAGCCCTTTAGGCTATGTTCCCACACAGTATTTACGTCAGTATTTTACAACCAAAACCAGGAGTGGATTGACCCCTAGACCACAGCTCCAACACATTTGATTCAACTATATGTGACTGTTTCTTTCAGACATAACCTGCCTACAGAGGACTGATCTGCAATCAGAGACACTGACTGACAGCTGAGTGAGCAGGTGGCCTGGCAGCATTGATTATTCATGAAAAGGAGAGAGAAGGAAGGAATGGGGAGGCGTGCCAGAGTTTGGCACAAACAACTGCTCTTTAACACTTCATTACAGAAGGAGACCTCAGATAATCCACTGCACAGACAAATTACCAAAAGGTACCATGCTCACTAGCGGACTGCCAGCTACAGCACACTGTCAGCACCTTAGGTAGGTAGGTAGACTCCCTTTAACTGAGTGAAACCATTATAAGATTCCAGTAACTTACCTGACTAAACCACTTTGTGATGTCACTGCAACTTACTTGTGTGTTATATATCTGTGAAAGCATACTACCTAAATTAAACCCATTTAAGAAGTCTTAGCCATTTTGATACTTTAACATACTACCTTAAAGAAGAAGTCCGGCAAGGATGAGACAGGCGTCAGGAGTAGGGAAGAGCATAACAATGAGCTGTTTGACCGACCCTGGGACCCCCGACGGAAGGCATTTTCCTCCAAGTTGTGATGACAGCCTGCTCTGCCAATCAGTGACTGGAGTGGCATCCCGTCCCTGTCACTGACTCGCTGAATGCCAGTCCATCAGCTGGGTTGTGATGTTGGTTCTGGTGGAGATCCTGGAGCCCAGCAGGGGTCCTGAAGCGTCAATCCGGCGCTGAAGAGACACGGGGAGTGGGTGAGTTGGTACCGTTTGTTATTTCCCCCCCTGTACCCTACCATTTAAAAAAAAATCTTAAGGTCAGACTACTCCTTTAATAGCTAGAAAGGTAATAGTTGTCTAAAACAGCATCAATCTATTGTGCCACATAGGTGAACTACTTGTAAACCCTGATGAAAATGAAAAAAGTAACAGAAAACACACACATAAAAGCTTGATGCATTTATTAAAATATACACATTTTGGTATTTTCAGATAGTTGCTTCAAATCAATAGATTTAACACACAGATTGAAAAAAGGTTACGTCATGATGTACAGGATATAGGCATATATTTTGTTTCTCTCTTTAGATTACACAATAACCCCATTGTCCAATGCACCAATGGGACTCTAAATCCACAAAAGTAACAAATCCAACAAATACAGCATTGTCAGTTGCCAAACTCCGCAACAAATAGTCCATATAAAAAAACAAACAAACAAAGAAACAATAACAAAAACATCAGATATAGAGCAGACTGAAAGAAATATAGTAAACATTGTTTGCAAGCCGACACTCCAATATAAAACAGAACTTTTACGGTAACAGCTAGATTGGAGAACAGACTTATACAATCCGCCAATCTCTAAATGTTGAGCTCAATACTAAGAGCAGAAATGTGAAATTATTTGAACTAATTAAAAAAATTATCTTCCTCTATGCATTCTCTTTAGATTAGAATAAATACAACGGACATGATATAAACTCTGTGTCTGCCAGACTCCTACATCTATGCAACTCACACTGATGGAGATTTTGCATTTAAGAACAAAATATAGAGTACAATGCCATATTACAAGTTTCAAGACCCAGATTTAGGCCGAAAATGCAAACTCTATATTGTGTAATACTGGAACCTCCACATTCTGCTATGATCCAAAAGACTTCCCACTAGAATTTATTTCAAATGTTGCATCCAGAGTAAAAAATCCTCAAGTACAGTATGTATGTATTACATATGATTTAGAGCAAAGTTTTCCATTCCTTAGAAACAGGATCTCTGTTAGCACAGATACTATTATAGATATCAGTACGGTAATATTAGTTTCTGTATCAGTTTTAGTTGCACTAATTTCCTTACAAACCAGACATTTGGCATTTAGCTAATGACAGTGATTCTTAGATGATCTTCATATATTAAAAGTGACTTCTAAAAGTCCTAGTTTTAGCAGATTTATAAGATCATGTTTTGGGAATATTCCTGTTTGGACCAGGCTTTTCTTCAGGATTAGGATAAAAAGGAGATACTTTTGTTTAAATGGAAACAGATGTGTCTTTATTGTCATCCATGTGAAGTAATAATATTGGTCCAATTATTATGCATTAAAGCATAACTAGAGAGTTAAAAAAAAATGACTATAGTGCAGCCCTGAGCCATTTTTGTAAATGACATGCATTATCAGTTCAGGATACTTGAATGCAGCAGCCATTGCCCCCACTCCTAGACACAATAAACTGTGCAATAGGAAATAAGCCTCTCGCTCGGCCTCCTAGGTAACCATTGCCAGTGTGATACCCAGCACTATTACATTCTACAGCAATGGGTCTAGTGTAGGCGACATGCACCTCGTAGACCAAGCGGGAGGCCCTGTCTCCTATCTTGCAGTTATTTGTAGCTAGGAGTTACATTATGAACTGATACAGCATTTCATTTAGAAAAATGATTATCATGCTCACTATAATCATTTTTTCCATAACTGTGTAGTTATTATTTTAGGAAGTACTCTGGCAAATTGCCTATATAATGTACCGTAGGTTAATGTTAAAGAATAATGCAGTGCCTCATGTGGATGCCTTGCGCATACCTATTTTAGGTTGCCATCTTGATTCCTTTTTCTCCCCTGATATTGTGTCCTATATTTCCCATGATGCTGCTGGCCTTCCAGAGATAGGGGGTGGAGTCTCATCACACTGTTCTTTCTATGACTTTTATGTGCAGCCAGTGATAGATCAGTTGCATAGAGCAACTTCCCAATGTATTCCTAGGTTACGCAGCCTCAGGCCGGGTTTACACATTGTATGAGACCGGCCGTTCTGTGACCCGGCCCTGTCACAAAACAGCCGGTATCAGTGATGGTCATCCAGGCCAGTACTGCAGTACCGGCCGGATGATCTTCATTTCTGTTGAATTGGTATGCCCGCATCCCATTTCACCATTCAACACAATGGAGAGTGCAGCTGGAGCCGCACTCTCCATTGTGTGACCTGTCAGGCTTGTGCAGTCGTTATTCAATGAATAGCAGCCTCACAAAACTGACATGTCAGTTTTTCGTGAAGCCGCTAGGGATCCCGGCTGGAGCGTATACTAGGTGTATACCCTCCGGCCCGGAATTCCCTCTGACCGCAGTAAAACGTAAGTTTTGTATTAATCACAGCCGTTTTTGCAAATTGGCAACAACAGCTGTGATTAATACAAAACTTACATTGTGTGACTCTGTATCATCTGCTTGCTCTTTGTGGTAGGTTTCTACTGTCAAATTTCACAAGCAGAGACAGAGAGATGCAGAGACTAGATGCATCCCAAAGAATACATAGGAGATTCTACAAATGGCGCACACACAAACAGAAGAAATAGACAATGTGTATCAGGGGACTTGTATAACTCTACAGCTAATTGTTTTATAACTCACCTACTATATCACTGTGCTCCTGCTCCCTTAAAATTACATCTTCAGCAGCAATCTATGCAGAGATGGCAAACAAAGGAACAAGAAGTTGTGGGAAGGGATGTGTGAAAGATGCTAGGAGAGAGGTGATGGTGATATAATCCTGTAGTCAGCAAGGACTCCTTCACATAGAGAAGACTGACCTCCTGTCTACACAAGAGAGCAATATCTGAACTGGTGGTCAAACTGGTAATCAGAGCACAGCTTTCATAATGACATGTAATTAGAATTCTTAGGGTCCCATATAGTATTAGTGTACATAGTAGTATAGACAGTGTCATGTAGCAGAAGGGACTAATATTATAGTACTAGATTCTTTTACCCCAAAGAAGGCACCAGGAGCAATTTAATCCCAGCAACGAGAAAGGACTTGATGTCAGCTAATGAGCGGTACCTGTGGCTTGGGGGGGGGGGGGGGGGGGGGGGGTTGTGTGTGTGTTTGCAAGGTTGTGGGGGGGGGGGGCAGCTTTAAGCTGTTGTCAAGCACCCTTTTATTTACTTTTCTCCCATGGATTGGGCATACTGAAGTCAACCATGCCTGATCTTTCTTTTATTAATTATAGGGAAATGGAAATTTTTATTTTATTCAAATGAAATAAATAAGAAATATAACTCTGAGTTTTATACAATTGTCTACAATGAGCACAAATCGTTACACAAGTAACATATCCCCCAATTGTCTGCTTTAGTTCTCCAAAACATAAATCTAAAAGTGGGCACTCACCTTCACTAACCGTCGGCCGAAAAATGAGTACTCTCCCATCCTCCCCATACACAGGAATGCTTAACCCCTATCTGCCCCTGCATCATCTGTCGGGAGAGCCCAATACAGTCTATACTGAAAAAAGTGTATGGAGTCTTTAAGGCTTTGTTCACATCACACTCAGCTTATGTTTCCACAGGGCTCATTTTTACCTCTATTGCGCTGGTATATGCTGGTATAACTTTACTAAGACTATAACACATGCAACATTTCAATCCCACTATGGAATATTTCTCAAGCCAAGACTGAGAAAGATTCCATAATGGCATTGAAATGTTGCACGCATGATGGTTGAATAAGCAAACCTTTATTTTTTTACCATATTGAAGTGCCACCTGTTTCATTGTTTTATTACTTGGGACTGGAGCCTGGAGCTCGGCTACCCAGGGGTTGTGCACTCATAAGCAACAAGCCATTGAGGTTACATACTGTACCTGCACAGTGCCATTCAGCAGCTATTTCCTAAGACTATGTTATTCCATACAATAGTATACAGTGAAAATAATAAAAATGATACCAAAGTATACCATGTAGTATATGTTGTTTTTTTTACAGTGAGAACCTACATATCCCACAGTATACCTATGTGCTGACATATATTGTAGCCTTTCACTGGAGGTAAACTTCATAAAATCCTCCCTGATGTAGGCGCTGAATGTGATATGACAAAAGATGCCCACCTGACCCACTTTTCATGCAAAGTTTTCTTCTGTAACTATCTAAAGTACAATAATTCAAGTTCTTAACTACATTTGCAGAACATGCTATAAAATGGTTACAAATCACTTTTGTGTTTTCTTTAAAAAGGAAAAAAAAAGTTAATAGTAAAGGCATGAAGAAATGCATTTACATTATAGTCAAGCGAGGCACATGGCAAAGGCAGCATTATACAGGAGGCCGCAGAGATACAATTAGAGCAACTATGGCATGAGCCATAATGTGCAACTCTTCTAAAACTGCTATACATGGAATAATAAGTCCCCCCTATAGTTTAGGTTTGTGTAATACTAGGGCTGGTGCAGGACACAGACTTTAGTTTACAGCTACAGTAATTTCTGCTACACAACTTGTTAAAGACAGATTGTTTCATTCCCTTTTCTTCTGCATTTCTTATTGACCGATTTTACACGTGACAATCTTATGAACATTTCATTTACATGCAACTTATAAAACTACCATTTTTATATGGACATTTTTGTCGCTGGTGCAACATTAGCAGTCAATTCAAATACATTGATTTACATGTAGGTGAGAGGCCCACAAGATTTTAATCTTTGTGGAACAAACATATAAGGCCAGGGCTACCATAATCCGTGTGACCCCAGGCGTATTATATGTCATGCATACCAACCATACTGGATACAACAGTGACACTGAAGGGTTGGTCAATGTTTTAGGGCCAGTCACTTCTTAATTAATTGATGGTCTATCACCAATAGCTGATTAGCAGGACGCCAACAAAAGTCTCACAGGCCATGAACAAAGCCACCATTTCTGGCCAGATGTACACATTTTATGGCATTATATTTCTGCAATATATTATTTCTAAGAGAAATAAAAGATGACAGCCAATTGTGGAAACTATTTGTCCCTTTGCAACTTCTGGAAGATGTTAAAGATAAATACTCCATTTACTGTAGCAAGAAAACTTCACCAAAAAGCTCAAACATACATTTAGAAGCAAGTCCATTTTGGCAGTACTGGTTAAAATACTGGAAAGTTTGGCTTCCCCTGAGGACCGAACCTAAGGCACATAAGGGCCAAATGTTGTGCATCGCTGCTATAGATTGCTTTATAGCATCCTGCATCCTATAGGCCCTCTATAGACTATCATAAATTGTAGTCTATAGTACTTTGCCCCTGGTCTATGCTCATTTGCAGTGGGCGCTAATAGCAATGTTTTAGGCAACGGCATAAGGAGTCAAAGTACCACCAAACTTGAAGTATCTTTTCAGTGTTACATGAACAATAATACAGTCAAACAATTATAACATTAATGCTGCATTTTCTTGATACATTTACATTCTAGTGTGGCCTAATAGGAAGTCAACCAAAAATAAAGTGCTGAAAGGTGTGACACTGGGTAGACATATATAACTCCACTCAGAAAGGGCCAAAATCCCAAAAATTTAACTCTAGCTCACCCCTATTATTGTAAAACGTAACTTTTATTGCTCCCTATCTTAAAATCACTTTAAGAGGGGGAGCAATAAAAGTTACATTTTACATTAGCGGGAGTGAACTGGAGTGAACTGAGTTTTTTGGACCTATGAAAGCATGTACTAGTAGGAATCTTCATTTCTTTACCCACCAAAGCCACATGCCTTAGGTGGGCAATCTGGATGTTCTGGTAGTGTGTTGAATTCTGGTTTAAGTGTATTACTGTACATTACAACATACAAATGATGCTGTAATATATTAAGGCATATATAAAAAATATTTCTCTTCACATATCTATTGTCTGGGTTAGTTTGCTATTATATAGTTATAAACTTTTGAATGCATGTTTTTTTTTATTACGTTCTGCTTATTTTGGTTTAAAAAAAAAACAGTTTTCCCATTTGTCTTTATTAAAAAATGTACCTCTCTAGATTCCACAGCTCACCCCCGCTCGCGGCTACTTGTGGCTGCACGCAACTCTGTTGGTAACATAGAATGCACATGCTCATTCTTCAGGTGGACAGCGGAATCTGCCGAAGCGGGGGCGAACTGTGGAATTAGTGGCGGGTGATCTGCCGGGATTCCGTAGTGTGGACATGCCCTAAGACAGCATAGAGGATCATTCAGAAGAGGAGAGAGTTGGGCTGGAAACTACTTATTTATTCTAAACCAAAATAAGTCAAATGAATGCATTGAAAGGTGTCCATAGCATTTAAATAGTAGAGAGTAACAGGAGTTTATTGACAGTGCATTTACTTACGGAAGTTCTCAATAAGTACAATACAGAATCACCAGAGATGATCACAAAAAATACTGTGGATGTCACACTGTACTTTACTACTGCACTGAAATGATTTCTTATGTGTATGTTGTTGCACAGAGGTATATACAGAGAATGCACTGGTTACACATACACACAGGTGTACAGCATATTTATATATTTAGTCTCAGTATACCTAGTGCAAGAATTCAATGTTTTCATAGCACACTGTCTTGCCTTCCACACTTCCAGTCTTTAATAGTGAAATTAGATATAAAGCATAGTAAAGACACTGCAAAACATTGACATGGAAAGAATCTATAAATCTCTAACATCTATAAACATTCTAGCGATATCACAAGCATCATAAGACGAGGTGGATTCACTGCCAAGTTCCATGTTGGAATATGTACATTGAAAGAAAAGTGGAAGTAAAAGCAGAGGTAGAAAATCACACAATTTAGGAACTTGACGTGAAACATGCAACTACATCTGAAAAATACTTTCAGTCGTGTAAAAATATATCGGACATGTCTTAAACTGCAGCGATTGTGTTCCTAGGCTGCGTGCGTTACAACTATAACAGGATATATACAATCAGAACCATTCTTTAACTTTTCAGTATCTTTTCCCAAGTAGGCAAAAAATATACTGGTTTGGGAAAGACTTCTGTTAAAGGAACGACAACCATCTGAAACTGCACCTTAACTAAAATGTGATCATTGATAGATTTTATATTACACACCTGAGGGTAGCATTCTTTGTATCAATAATTTAAACTATTTTCTATTTATTTTTTATATGAAATCTACATTAGAAAACTCCTCTCACAGAGGAACACGAATCCTTTATAGCCAGCAGAGTCTAATCAGATAATTGTGCGGGCCTAGCCACTACTCTACATGTTCAGCTATGTACAGGCAGCATCCCTTGAATAAAATTGTTGGTTAATAGTGTAAGAATAAAAACCAATATAGATTCTTTTTTCTTCTTCTAAGCTATTTGGCACACATGGCTTAACTGCATCTTATTCATAATTACTATTTTGTCTGTTGATCTCAAGGGCAGACTGACCAGTTGGACATTAGGGTAGTGCCCAAAAGCCCATGGACCCGTAGCATGCTACAGCACTGGTTAAGAAGCAAAGCCTACAAAAACAATGCATCATTGCTATAGTGTCTGGTAAGGGACCCATCATCTTTATCATAAGGCTCCAATTATTCCAGCTAGGTTATTTGAGCACTACATCCTTGTATCCTTGGGCAAACACTGGTATCCCCAAAGCCAGAAACTAAACATCCAAATCATCTACTTTCCATAAGAACAATGGAAATGTCTTTCTAGTCAAGCCACATAGTTATTGAATAATATCATTGTTGGCTGTAACACGACAGTTTTACACATCATAGTTGTATTTCTGTGTCTATGAAAATTCTGATAGGTCTGTTTCCTTTCTAATTGCAGTCCCATTCTATATTTTACAAGTGGAATTTTCCAGCTAGTTGTAACTTTGCCAAAGTTCTTCGTTTAGTGATTGTACCTTTCCTGCATAAATGTCCTACATGTACAACTCTTTTCCATCACGATTCCCATCCCCATACTGTCCTATGATAAACAAGTACAATAGAAATCCTGTGCTGTATATTTTACACTGCAGCATGTCCTCTTACTTTGGTTTTATAACTTTATTTTGGAATCAATAATCCTCCCTGATTCACCATTCTCTAAATCTTCTCTATTCTTTCCCAAAAACATAAAGCATGTTTCTTTATTTATAAATATAAAAATATTGTATAAATAGGAAAAATCCATTGAAGAATTGCCAGCTGTAACCATCTACTTCAACGCTTACTTTAGGCAGAAGAACAAAAAGACACATTGTACTCTGTATTGTTTTGAACTATGCTCTTTGTAGTTAAATAAAACATACTAAGATAATTTAGGTCAAATATGTATGAAAAGGAAAATCAGCAAAACATTAAACACTAGTTTACAACTTAGTAAGCAGTACACTGTATGAGAGAGAAGAGAACCCCCATATAGGGCCTGGGAAGCTGCTGCTGTTTAGGCCACAGTTGAGGTGGATCACAAACACAATGTGTGACCTATTCTGGGTAGTCTAACTCCTCATTGGCAATCAAAGCATCAAAGTCTTGTTTATGTTTTCCTTTACTTTTGGGTTTGCTGTTTGTCCGGGTGCTGTCCTTTGCCTCCCCTGTCTGCTGATAGTAGTACCCTTTTGTATCTGCACTTCCCCAGTCCTGGGATTTTTCTTCTTCTGGTGGATAGGAGAAGCCATCGTCTACTGAAAAGGTGTCATCCACATCATATCTCTGGTAAGTGCTCTGGTGGAGAACCTCTTCTCTTGCACTAATTTCTAGGGTGCTGTTCCACATGCCGTAGCCAAAATATATCAACAAGCCTGTGAAACCACAGAAAGAAAAGAATACAATATTAGTAATGATAATTGAAGTGTGAATATTGTTATTAACTTCAAATGGGTTAAAATAAAACCATCATGCAGTATCCAGGTGCTCGATCTACCTGGTGCTGCAGAATATAGGTTGTCCTTTAATGGTACATTCTCCTCTGTCAGTATATGGGTACTGGGAGTGTAAACAAGTCTAATATGTATTAGATTGCTTTATACTGTCTAATATGTACATACACTGAGATGTATAATTGTGTAACAGTTCATACTCTCTGTGCTGCCACCTCTGGTGGAGAAGCAGGTTACATGAGCTTTCCTGCACAGGCTTCTAGAAGCAACTACAAAGTTCTTTGTCCCCAAGTTCAAACCTCTCTTCTCGGAGGGCTGGAACAAACCATTTAGTCCTTGCTAGCCCAGGGAAGTAGGGGGAGGGGGGACTAGTTTAGTCAATGTTATAGCCTAGTTTAGGCCAGAGATGAAGCTTCTATGTGCTCTTCCCTGCCAGCACACCTGTCCAGTCACTTAAAGCTAAGCTACAATATAAGACAAAGCTTGTTGACTTGAGTAGCACTGTTTTTGTAAAAAGAAATACATTTGATGCTGATACTGTTCAACCACCTGAGAAGCAATTGACTGTTGTGTAATTATTCCATTCAGTGCCATTATGTAACTGAAAGAGTCCCAGAACCTAAATGGGTCATGACTGTTGTTCTAGTAAAGGCACTTTCATTGTGAGCAACATGTTCTGCCGTCTGTCACTAGATGTTATCACATGAGAATAAATTCCTTAGGTGTCCGGTTGCTACATGCATCTTAAATGAATGAGCTCTTGGAAGATATCCAGGTTCTGAACTGTGAAAATACAAGGGCAGATTAACCCGAAGAACCCTTCCATTTCCCTTTTCCCTTCTCATGTTTACCTACATTGTGATGGGGACTAGTTTGGTTAGGTGCACATATGCTTCACTGTTGATGACAAACCCCTATCATGAAATTCGGCCTCATCAGGAAGATAATATGTTGATAGGGATGCTAAATTATTTTATCACTGACAGCTTCACAAATTAAATATGCATGATGAGTGTTAGAGAAATCTCTTGATGTGCAGAGAAGCCTCGGGTCTAGCAGTGCCAGATGGTATATGAGCAAAGTTCTTTTCATAGAAATTTAATGAGGCTGTGTCTTGTCCGAGTCATGGTGAGCCCTGTCCCGCGAAAGCCCAATTATAACTGCTACTATCTGCTCTGATGGGCCCTGTCTGATAAGTCTTCATAACCAGCCCATCTGACGGGAATTTTAGGAACTGAAAAAAGAATGTATTAATTGCCTTTTATGTGCATTACTCTTTTATGTAACATTATATATGCAGAATTCATTATTCACAGCTGCAAGCCAAAGACTCAAGGAGATGAAATGTTGGCAGAACTGCATATTTAATTGCTATGTACACCTGTGAACACAGTGGAAAAGATGTAAAGGGAATCTCTATGCCCTTTACAATGTACCCTGTTCTCCATGGGGTACAAGGTTAAAAAAAAAAGGAAAACAAACTTAAGCTTGTCAGTGTGCTTTATTCTTGGCTCAACGTGAGCTCATACACTATGCTTGGTAAAGAAAAATACACAGCACAAAAATGTTCCTCGTATATAGATCTCAGTAGAAATGCCATCTGCTCTAAGGCTCTAGAGAGAATACAGAAGAGGATACACCTGCAACCATCACATACGTGTTCCATGAAGTGCTTCCTATTTGGAAACCTTACGATACACAACAAGCCGTGCAGGTCCGGGATGACCCCTATGGAGGGGACATACATTAGCAGACCTGAGCTCCATCTGCTTACATACATGTCTATGCACTAGTGATTACTTCTATTATTAATAGTGATGAGCGAGCATGCTCGTCCGAGCTTGGTACTGGATCGAGTATTAGGGTACTCGATGGTACTCGTTACTCGGACGAGCATCTCGCGATACTCGAGAAAACCTCATCATCTGTTTCCTGTAAGTTTGGGCGCTATTTCTCAGCCAATAAACATGCAGGAGACTCTTTGGTGAATCCTGCAATCACGTGGTGCCCCATACATGTCGATAGCAGCGATTGGTTGGCCAGATCAGATGACCCTGCCATATAAAACTCCGGCAGTACTCGCTTCAGATGTGTGCTGGAAGAGATTAGGGACAGAGCTGCTGCTGGTCAGGGAGAGTGTCAGTGTAGGATTTAGCGTTCCAGTAGGCAGGGAATACTAGCAATACAAACAAACAGCCCTTTTCAGGGCTTAAAAGTGTTTTTTAATAGTATTACTGCAGACTGCTGACTGGGACTTGCAGTGCTGCTACCACAATTTCACCAGCACACTGTGGTGATCGGCTGCTGGCAGAAAGGGGACATTAGGTGTTGCATACAGACCCATAAGAAGTGCTCAGTGTACTCTTTTTTGATTTGGGGGCTGGTGGTCCTGCTGTACTACATTGGATTGCTGGGATTTCTAGTACATCCTGCATAGAACTTCACTGCTCATTGTAAGGGGGTGTGAGAGAGTGTGTGTATAGTTCCGGCCAATACCAGATTGTACCGTACAGCCCTCCCTAAACTCGTGGGGACGAAACTGTATTGCTGGGATTTGTAGTACATCCTGCATAAAACTTCACTGCTCATTGTAAGGGGGTGTCAGAGAGTGTGTGTATAGTTTCGGCCAATACCAGATTGTACCGTACAGCCCCCCCCCCTAAACTCGTGAGGACGACACTGTATTGCTGGGATTTGTAGTACATCCTGCATAGAATTTCACTGCTCATTGTAAGGGGGTGTCAGAGAGTGTGTATAGTTCCAGCCAATACCAGATTGTACTGTACAGCCCCCCCCCTAAACTTGTGGGGACTACACTGTATTGCTGGGATTAAACATCCAAAAGGAAATTAGCTCGGAAATTGACCCGAGATGTGGCAGCATAATTTTACTGTGGAAGCCAAAATCTGAAACAAATCTATAATGAAATTTACTGTTGCCAATATTATGGTGGATCTGTAGCAAAATCTACAATTGTGTATAAAAAAAAATTCTGCATGTTTTAGGGAATATTTTCTTTATACTGGGGAAAGTCTGCAATTGTTTTTGTCTTGTGGGAATGTGCCCTTAACCCCTTCACATTGCTGTTGTTGAGGCCTTGTCATACAGATTATAACTATTATTATAGGACAAGGGCCTTATACGAATATACAGTAAAGCATGTTTGTTTACCACATCCAGCAAAAATGGCATTAAAAATGGTCTGTGCATGTATCATATAATGAAAATTATTTACAGAAGATCTGCTTTTGCTAGAGATGGTGTTTTCAAATAGATTGTTTTGTAAAAAAAAAAAAAAAAAAAAAGGTTTCACTATGGGGGAAGATTTATCAAACTGGTGTAAAGTAGAATTGTCTTAGTTGCCCCTAGCAACCAATCAGATTCCAACTTTCATTTTCCAAAGAGTCCACCTTTTATTCCTCACAGTCTTTAAAAAAAATGAAAGGTGGAATCTGATTGGTTGCTAGGGGCAACTGAGCCAGTTGTACTTTACACGAGTTTGAAAAATCTCCCCCTATGTGTCTGTATTGTATTAGTTTTATTTTGTATTTGGATTCGTATTTTCATTGTATATTTAGGGTAAATATTATTATTGCTATCATTATTATTATCATAAGATGTCCTTTAGTTCAAGGGTCAGCAAACATTGTTCATCCTGTGCAAACTTTCTAACCCTTATTCCTCACCCACTGTGTAAATGATGTCATATTATCTAAACACCAGTTGTGATGACATGTTGGGGGGATTTATTAAGATCGGCGTACAAGTACACTGGCGGGAGGCGTACGCCAGGGAGAAGGGCGAATCTGCACCTTCCCCCTGGCGTACGCCTCGGACGGACGCTTAGTAAATGTCCCCCTTTGAGTTTTAAAAATGAGTACTGTAGTGAATGGTCACCACTGCTTACAATAGGAGGAACATAGAATTCCTGTTTTTGTGACCAGTCATACCCCCACCAGCAGGTACTCATCGTCTATCTGCAGCGTCCTTCATGGGAAAACCCCTTTAAGGCTCCTACACATTAAAGGAGAGGTCCGGCCTCAGCTAACTTCTGATAGATGGCAGGGGAGAAAATAGCAATCATGTATTGCTTACCTCTCCCCGCGCCCACGATCCACCACCTTACTGGCTCTGGGACCACCGTTAGAAGGCATTTTCCCTTGAGTTGTTGATCAGCCGGGAAGTGATGTTGGCTTTGCTGGATATCCTGGAGCCCAGCAGGGAGCAGGAGTGGTAATCTAGCACTGGAGAGCCACAGGGGGAGGTGAGTTAGTATTGTTTGTTATGTTTCCTGCCTACCCCGGAGGAAAATGCCTGTGGCCGGACTTGTCCTTTAATGTGTTTTAGTTATGCTGTAGTACATTAATAACATAGTGAAAATAAAAATATATATATGTATATAGGTTTCAATTATTAATGATTTCACAACTTACCCACAAAGCACCAGACAGCAAAGCGGATCCAAGTAATGGATGACAATTTTAGCATAAGGTAAATGTTGACTAGCATGGCAAATGCAGGAACAAATGGGACACAGGGTGCCATGTAAGGCAATTTTTTTGGGTTCTCTGGTTGTTGTAGAATAACAAAAACCAACGCGAAGATGAGCAGTACCATCAAAACAACCAACAGGACGGCCCACCACACTTGGTCATAAACATAATCTGCACCAAATATTATAAAAGAGCAGAAGATGAATAATAAGATGAAAAGAAGCATGACACAGATGGTCACTGTACGACCAGTGGTGAGCGTTGGTCGATCCATTTTTCCAGGTAAGCCAAGCCGTATTCTCATTGTATAGTATCGTGGACCTATGAATTTCTTCAGCTTGATAAGGTAAATGTTTTCAGACCCATCTGCCTCTATGCCCGACGTCATGTCAACTGTTCCATAGTTTGGATGGTTAACATTGTAGTTGGATTTGTCAGATTTACCAATGAGCATTTCATTATCCCCAAGAGATGGCAGATTCTTTGCCCCACATGTGTTTGTGGCTGGACCACTGAATTCCTCTCCATCACTCATAGGAGAACAAATCTCTTTCTCACAGTCAGCAATGATTCCTTCTTTTTTCTTGGTATGTTCTTCGGAAAGAAATTTAACAAACCCATCAATGTCGCTCTCAGGCTGGTAGCGCAGTAACAAGACACATACAGATACCAGGGTGTAGGCTAAGAGAGTTCCGATAGACATCATTTCTATAAGATCACGTAAACTGACCAGTAAAGACAGCAAGGCTGCGAGAAATCCTGACACAATACATGCCACAACTGGTGTCTCTGTGTAAGAGCTGACATGGGATAAAAACCTACAAATACAAACAAGAAAACATATCACTTTAATAGATTCACAGTGATCAGACATTGACATTGACAGACATTAATATAAGCGATACTAACCTGAATAACAATCCATCCCCAGACATTGCATAGATCACTCTGGGCATAGGGAACAGAGAACCAAACAAGCTGACAGTGAGCCCAGCTACAGATCCAATGGCCACAATAAATTTAGCAGCATAGAAACCATGTGCTACAAACATCTCCATCAGAGGTGATTCGGAGTCAATCATATTGTATGGGACCATTAACGTCAATATAACGCTTACCTAAAAAGACAAACAGCGATATAGCTAGATGAAGAATTGTACACCTGATTATGTATCGGTGTGCTAAATTTCCTAACATCACACTGATAAAGATTTTGAGCACTAATATTTGACCCTTTGTTACTGTTTGCTAGATTGTGTTCACACCACTGTTACGATTTCTGATATAACTAAGACCTTGGCAACAGTGCTGGACGTGTCCATTGGCTTCTGTTATACTGTAACAGTACTGCATGATGCACTATTCTTCCCCTCAAATCAGGCTTTATCAGTGAACACCAGTGTGAACATAGCCTTAGTTTCACCAGTGCTGTTATAGTATTGTTAAAACTTAGCACTAGGGTGAAAACCATACATCTAGTAACTAGTATTAGTGTGAGTGCCACATGACTAGGTCATATCTTTGACTGACCTTTAATTTGAACATTATAATATATGATAGAAATGTCTGTTAGTAATATCTGTATGAACAGTGACTTGTGTTGCCATCTTTGAAAAACAAACTGTGAGCGCATATGGTAGCAAACAGCAGGAGCTATATTATCTAAAATAAAAAATATTTTAATGATAATGTGTTAGCTATAACCTCATAAGAAAATGTTTAAGCTTAAAGCTATACTGTCCTTTATATAAATGTTGAACACATTGTCTAGTTATACAGTAACTCCCATCCGCAGCGGGTCTCAGGACTGAGCCCTAGTGTGATCGAAGCTTTTGACATGTCTGGACGACATATAAAACGTTTACATAAATGACATGCTCTAAAGGGGTTCTGCAATTTCACATATTGATGGCCTATCCTCCCAATAGGGCAGCAATATCTAATCAGCAGGTTGCTGATAGCCAACACCTCCACCATTCAGCTATCTGGCCAAGCAGCAGCGCCCAGATACACGCAATGTATATCAACAAGAAACCTCTGCTCGGTACACCTTGTTGAGCTGGAGCCTCCAGCTGATGCATAGGGTGTGCACCTGGGAGCCATTGTTTGGTAAGACACCTCATCAGATATTGATGGCCTACCTGAGAATATTTGAAATTGGAAAAACTCTGTAGGCCAAGTTCACATCTGCATTGGATGTTCCATTAGTTGACAGATTACAGATTCCAGCACAACAAAAAGCAACAATCCTGGTAAAAAAAGCTTTGCATGCAGCACTATTTTTCTGCTAACCTGTCTGACACGATACAGGAACATCCATGGGCCCCATGTAAATCAATGAAGTCTTTCTGGTGGCACCAATGCCCTGTAGGCGGCAGATCTGACACTACATCATTGACTATGCAGAACAACAGAAAACCCAAGTGGATAGCTAATCCTTAATAATAAACTAGATTTCCATTAGTGAAAATCAATTCTTTCAGTATTATATAGAGGTAACTTCTATAAAGTTGCTTGATTCATTAACAGGTTAAGGTATTCTACAAATGCTTGTGTTTTGCTGGGGGCATGGTAAAAAAATGATTTATACTCACCTACCCTGTTCCCCACCGCTCCTGTTGCAGGGTTTTCTGGCTCCCCATTTGTCACAGTTTGTTGCAATTTCGAAGATTTCAACAGAAACTGCTTACTAAACCAGTTGGCTGCTGCAGTGTCCTGTCTCAGCCAAGGCTGATTTGCATTGTCCTTAAAGTATGTGGTGATAAACAGGGAACTACAGTAAATAGTGCTGGAATGAGAACTGTGGGTGCTCGGGTAGGTAAGTATTCTTTATTTGAACCATTTCCATCAGCAAAAAGTACAAAACATTTTTGCTGTTGACGTTTGTGTATCTTTCACGTATTTCATGTATTGGGTCTGGTAGTTCTACTTTCAGCTATTTACGTAAAAATCACCCACCTTTTAGCAGGAACTATATCATGACTTTGTAATATGAATTTTAAGTCAAGTACACTTACAGATACATATGCTGTTAGACAGGTGATCAAAGAAGCAGTAATGGCATATGGAATAGAGGTATTGGGACTCTTTGCCTCTTCTCCTGTAGTAGCTATGATGTCAAACCCAATGAATGCATAAAAGCAAGTGGCTGCCCCTTTTAGGACCTACAGAATATAAAGAGACAAAATAAGCAAATTATACATTCTCATTTTAGTTAGATTTCAATTTTATTAGAGAGCAATCGCTCAGTAAGAGATTGTGAACAGACACAGGTGCCTTGTCACATATTGTTTGGAAATGCCCTAAATTGTCCAGTTTTTGGATGGATGTCAGACACACATCCAAATTTACTTTCTTGACACTTAGCTTGTTTTTACTCAATATGCGTGGTATGTATGGTATTCCTTTGACCTCTTATTGGTAATCCCTCATTTAAGAAACACAGGTAAATATAAGCAGGTAAAGGTTCATGGTGTGATGTGGATGATGGAGAATCGCACAGCTCTATTGAAGGATAAATAGGATACTTAAAGTGCTATCCCTATCCAAAGAATAGAGAATAACAAAACACTATCATTCCTGAAATGAATTGAGTGTGTACCCCACATGTGCGATCACCATTGCCTGAAGTCTATTCATAATCTATAAGCTGCCAAAGACTTCTAAATGCCTTCTCCCATGTTGAAGATTTTATATGCTATAGTATAGCATTTTGCTATCCTACAACTGACTGTTCCTGTGTTTGGGTAAAACTTTAACCTTGAAGAAAATTCACGTACATGTACGTCTGGGGAGCTGTATGTTAGCGCAACCCCACATACTTGCATGAATGAGTTAAACTGTTGCTGTAAGAAAATTGTGCAGTAGCAGTTTAACTTTAAGTTACATCGGCAACAAGTTACAGGTCCCAGCAACCAGCCAGGGACCTATCACTACTTGCATCAGCAGGGATCGCTGCGATTGGTCTGTCATAATAGATAGATAATACATAAGTGTCAGGGTGGACGTTTTTTTAGCAGCTCTCCCTGCTCTGATCTCCTCTGTTGTGTGTGGGAAGTGATCAGAACCGAAAGGGCTGAACATCTCCACAGCCCAAAGTAAGAAAATACAAATAACAAAGGCAAATTAACCCCTCTTTCCCCTGATTGTCGCCTCGGTCAACTGTTGCTACATCTAATAGTCTTCCCTTTCCCCTGTTGCTATACCTAATTGTCCCCCTTGTCCCTTGTTGCTGTACCTGACTGCCATTCATGTCTCTTGTTGCTTTACCTTATAGTCTGCCCTGTCCCCCATTACTGTACCTATAGTCACCCCTGTTACTTTAATACTGTTTATTAGTGAATTCTACAAATGTGTCCACTACAGGCAGCTGTAAGTGATCACACATACATGCTTCATCCCCCGAAGCATCCGCAGGACACCAGGTGGACGCTTGGGTGAATTTCACAGCCTGTGAGCGAATCTTTTGTACCGGTACCGAGGAATAAATCTCTATTGTATATACTAAAAGCCCGAGTTCGTGGATTCCTTTCATTGACTGATCCAATAATACAGAGGTACAGGTGTATTGAACACCAGTTTATTCTCACTATTTTTTCATAATATGTTGGATTGAGAAGGATTTGGTGGAGATCCTTTAGTGAGGATTACCATTTGGATGTATACGGTGCAGTTAGTTATCTCACATACTGAGATTATTTCATAGTGGGAACATAGCCTTACTTTGTTTTCTATGTTTGAGCACTATTACATGGGGTGATCCATGGGCAAATAGGGTGACAATTGCCTTGCGTAATAGACCCAGCAATCAGCCAGCAAATTCACCAGCTGATTGCAGGGTTTTGCTGTGTAAAAATTTATGTTTGTTGGCCACACATCTCTCTGTGTACCAGATCACGTGGGGCCTATGAATAATAGAAGTTTGGGGCTGCACAAACAATCCAGTAATCTTTCATGCAGCTCTGCCCACACAATTTCTAAGCTGTAAAATATGCTCTTTAAAGGACCATTGGAGAGTAATGTACCTGTTTAATACCTCCATTACTATTTCTATGTGTTCTGTCTAAAAATGCATAAATTGCTACAAAATGATTTGAAGTCACCTACCCCTGACCATCCATAGGGCAGAAAATTCCCTTCTGACCAGTTCTTTCCATTGACGAAGAAAAGGCCAGCAATCATGATAAAGACCCACACCGCCAAATTAATGACATTCAGAACATTATTAAATCCAACAGAATTCTTTACTCCCAGGGCAACAATTATTGTTACAATAACTGCAATGACCAGAGCGAGAAGGTCGGGATAGGATTCTTCACCTTTGCCTGAAATGAAATAATAATGAAGAATCAAATATTGCAACTGGAATATGCAATATGTACAATGTTATAATGGATGGCAATACAATGACAAAAATAAAGTATGATGCTCTGTAGACTGCTGTGCGCTCATTCAATCAGACGGTGAAGAATGGCAATGCCAGAGGAGAACGTCTAACTATGAGTCACAGGGGTGAGTAATGCATCGGTGATTCAAGCCTTTCGCAAAGATCATTTTCCTGAAGTACATGTATCATCTTCTGTGCTATAATGTGCACATTTATACGCACTCTGCTGTAAGGTAAGCCATGCATGCATTTTGTAAGCTTCTATTATATGTTTTTATTGCATTCATCCACTATCATGTCACAGGTGACATAACAGGCGGGTGAGAGACTCACAGATGCTCTGAATATTAATCTAACAGTCTGAGACAATGAGTAATATAGAAACTTTTACACATTAAGGCTATGTTCACACTGCGTATGAGTCCGGCCGCATTTCATACGCCGCCGTACATGTGCGGCTGAAACTACGGGCGTGGGAAAAATCAACATGCGTCTGGATGCATACGAACCGCGAACATACGCCCATAGTACAGTTATGCTTCCCTAGCTTGTTTCGAAGCGATCTGAAACAGGTCATTTACTTGGAAATCTTCGTCCAGCCCAATAAAACTCACAGAACCTTTTGGATCAAAAAATCAAGTTCAATTTGGCTGAAATAAGTACTTCGTACGGGACCGCATGGAAATCCATGGCACGGAACATTTCCGTCCTCAAACAATGGTCTTGTTCATTTTTCACAGCGCCGTATACTATCCGGCCGTAAGCTCATACGTAGTGTGCACTGTGCGGGCGTATATCGTATACTTTCAAGCGAATGCATCAACCTCAAAACTACGTGCGTATATTCGCAGTTCGCACTACGGCCGGACTCATACGCAGTGTTAACATAGCCTTATATTGAAGGATGGCTATATCATTTTAGAAATAATTAACTGGTTCTGTCTAAAGACTGCCAGTGATGAAACTATGCTGTAACCCACTGCAGCCAAGTCAATGTACACATCTTGTGCAAGAAATTTTTTACCATATCTGTCTGAAGTGCATTCTTCAGCATAAGCCACATTCAATGGCAGGCTGACCCAACCTCTGTACAATGCAATGCAAAACAATGCAGTGGCCACTCTACAGTGTACTTTATAATATAGCTAGATTGTCCACTGCACTGTGGGTTCTCACACACGTGTTCTATAGACAAGAGAAGCCCAGTGGGACCAAGAAGAGCTTGCAGGGATACACACATGCACAGTCTCTTGGAGGACTTTTGGCTTTTAGAACATCTTCTGGGTAACAAATCCAAAAAACAAATCATCCCCAAAAGGAAAGCACATATCTTACATGGCTGCAGACAGGCTTAGGTGTTTCATGCATCTCAATACATCTGACACATCTTTGGCTGCCCATGCAGCTGCAATTTCTGTCAGCTTGCAGGCTCAAACTGGAGGCCCCACTCTCTTTGTGCCAAGCCCCAACCACCAAGTTCACTTGTAAACAAGGCTGAAAGTTGGAAAAAGCCCCAGATCTTTTGTTCAAAATGGGCCTTGCACAGAAAAAGGTATACTTTGTTAAAATATATCTCTCATAATTTCTAATATAATTTGTAGGGCTGCTGCCAGTATAACTACAGGCCATGCAGCTTAGGCCAGCTTCTTCTCTCCACTCTCATACACTACCCCGGAGCTAGCGTAGATATTTGTCATTATTTACAACTGCTAACAGGTGTAAAATCATGATAAATATGGTGCGAAAGGAGGTGCAGTGGGCCTCTGTCTCTTGCTTCTGCATATTGTCCTGAGTAGAAGATTCCCTTACAAAGTTCCTTCAGGCACAAATAACTTTCCAAAATGCTGCATCTACCTAAAGATACTCCTTCTGTTTACCACCCTACCCCTGCTTTATGTTCCACCAACTAATTCCATAAAAAGAACATCCCACCGTCATTCCAAAGACATAGTTTTAACTTTGCCTTTAAAAATATATTTTTTTTAGCCAAGCCTTTCACATTCCTTAAAGGGTACTCCAGTTATGTAAAACTTTTTATGTATTGCTGCCCCTAGTAGAACATAATAAACATGTTATTTTTACCTCACTATACTCCCCCCTGTGTCCTCCTGCAGTGTCTCCAGGCTCCCTGCTGAACTCTTCCATCGCCACTTTGAGGCTGACTCACTCAGCCAATCACTGCCTGAGATGAGACAGCTCTGCACCAGTAATTGGCTGAGAGGGCTGTAACTGCATAGATAAAGTCTCGGAAGTGGCAGTGAGCCCATTCCACGGGTGACCCAGAGACACCACAGGAGGACCCCAAAGGAGCAGGGTAAGGTAAAAACTTTACATGGCCGGAGTACATCTTTAATCTCTCTCTTCCTTTTAAGCTTCTTATGGACTTGATATATGTGCCTATACAGATAGTGACTGGGTGTTTGACTCATTAACCTTTACATTGCCGGAGTAGTTCTTTAATCTCTCTTTCTTACTTTTAGGGTGCCTTAACACCTACCGTATCGCAGTAGAAAATCCGCTGCGGATCCGCAGCGGATTCAACTACATGAATGGACACAGCACTAAATCCGCACTTATAAATCTGCTGTGGATCCGCAGCGGATTTGACAGTGCGTATTTAATGCTGTGTTCATTCATTTAGTTAAATCTGCTGCGGATCTGCTGCGGATCCGCAGCGGATTTTCTACTGCGATACGGTAGGTGTGAAGGCACCGTTAAGCCTCTAGCTTCATAAAACAGTATTCATTAAACCCCATGTGCCCTAATGGACTTATATATGGCATAAACAGATATTGATTGGGTGTCTGGCTCATTTACCTTTATGTGAGCTACCTTACTCTTCATAAAGGATGGCTGGGCCTTTGTACAAATCGGACACTTTTAGCTCCTTTATATACATTGTACGCTCTAGTGAGCAGGCCCTTTACTCTTCTTGTCTGAATTGTTAACTGGTTTGTTACCCTGTCATGTCTGAATTTGTCGGTACATTTATCTTCTGTATTATAAATTGCTACAGAATATATTGGTGTTATATTAAGGCAAAAGATGCCTAAATGCATATTCAATGTAGTGCAATTTGCTCCAGAATTCTATCCCCTTTTTGGTTAGTAAATCTACCCTCATATAATTGTTTTATCCTGGATAAACATGAGCCGTCTTCTTTTTATAGCAATAATATATATTGATACGTTATATATGTTTCTCCAATTACTGACATGAAAACGAACCATTCCCAATTAGGAATAATGAGCACATTATATTCGACCTGCAAAGTAAGCCAAGCAAGTATTATGCCGTGCAATTTATTGAATGCTGATGATAGGGAATAACATGTCTGATAATAGAAGAATAGTGTAATAGTGTAAAAGCCTGGTTTCATCAACAGAACTGAATAGATTTAGAGCCAAATCCTTACCTAATCCATTTAATGTCCCCACACTCTCAATCATCCAGTGGCTGATGGTGTGATTGGCAAGGGAGTCAAACATGCTACTCAGGGCGCTTGCTCCAGCCGCTGTACCGATGAGATATTCTAGGATTAAATTCCATCCAATGAAGAATGCCACAAATTCACCAACTGTGACATAGCTGTAGGTGTAAGCAGATCCTGTTGTTTTGGGAACACGTACTCCAAATTCAGCATAACACACCCCTGTGTATATAAAAAGAGAGAATTTCTGATAATACTAGAACACCTCGAAAAACTAAGCCATGGGCTTCAGCGGTTAAGGGGCCCCTAGTTGTTGGTGAGGTCCAGCTGGGGAAACAGAAGTGATTATCTACTGCACAGTCGTCCAGAAACAGCACTTTTTCTTCAGTTTGGGTGTAGTCTTGCACCTCAGTTCCACGGAGGTGAATGAAGCTGAATTGTAGTACCACATACAACCTGAGGACAGGGGTGGTGCTGTTTCTTCAAGGCCGTAGCCATCATTTATTAAAGCGTAACTGTCATTTTAGGGTAATTTTTCTGAAAACATTAAGGGTATATTCACACGGGCGGGCTCAAAGCGAGATTCTCGCTGCGAGCCCGGCAGGTCCTGGCAGTTCCCATACACTACATACTTGCTGCGGTCTAAACGACCGCAGCGAGTATGTAATTATACCGCCCTTAACCCCTTCTGCTCCCGCCCGGCTCCCCCGCTGTAAGCATACATTACCTGTCCTCGCTGCAAGGGGGCCCGGCGTCCTGCTCTCCTGTCCGGCCAATCAGTGTGTTGCCCAGCCGCAGCCACTGATTGGCCGGGCGGGAGAGCAGGACGCCGGACCCGTGCAGCGAGGACAGGTAAAGTATGCTTACAGCGGGGGAGCAGAAGGGGTTAAGGGCGGTATAATTACATACTCGCTGCGGTCGTTTATACCGCAGCAAGTATGTAGTGTATGGGAACTGCCAGGACCTGCCGGGCTCGCAGCGAGAATCTCGCTGCGAGCCCGTCCGTGTGAATATACCCTAAATATCAACAGTACAAGCGATTTTAAGAAACTCTGTAATAGGTTTTATGTATTAAAAGAGTTTCCTTCTGTACTGAAAAAGCAATCTCCCAGCCTCCCCCCTCACATCAAATGAAGCAGGATTTCTGTCTCCATTATGTGGCTATGGAGAGGGGAGGGGCTGTTAGAAATGACTGAGCACAGAGCAGTCCTGCACAGCACAACACCCTGCAATCTTCTCTCAGTAAGTTCATAGATAAGCACTGACCTTTCTGACACCTGAATTTAGCATTTTAGGTGCCCAGAGAGTCTACAAAGAGCTGACCTTCATGTCACCTCTTCCTGCTCCCTCATCTCCCTCAGCCCCTCCCCCTCCATAGGCTTACAATGGAGAGAGAAGAACCGTCTTCACTGGCTTCTCTGTAATGAAGACATGTTTGCCTGATAATGCACAGATAAGAAGTCAGGGGGGGAGGCTGGGAGATTGCTTCTTGAGGACAGAGGGAGGCTTTTTTGGCAGATGAAACCTATTACAGAGTTTCTCAAAATCGCTTATACTACTGCTGCAATGATTTCTGCAATAAAAAAAAACATGACAGTTACGCTTTAAATCCCAGATTACGCCTTTAATGTTCTACTGTGCCCAGGATACAAACTGCTGAAAAATTAACATAATTAGTGGGGATCTGGAATGACCACATTTTGACTTGTGAAGCTCCAGCAGAAAAGAATTGCACATACCATGTAGTAGAATACAAGCAGCATATATATATATATATA
Source organism: Dendropsophus ebraccatus (assembly GCF_027789765.1). Classification (NCBI taxonomy): domain Eukaryota; kingdom Metazoa; phylum Chordata; class Amphibia; order Anura; family Hylidae; genus Dendropsophus; species Dendropsophus ebraccatus. Next base: position 77,343,302 of record NC_091459.1, on the reverse strand, counting down.
TATATATATATATATATTTATACACACACAAAGTACATTTTTAGTTTATTTTCTTCATTTTTCTTCACTATTTCATAACACTCTTAGGCTATGTTCACACTACGTGAAACTACGGCCGTAGTTCTCGCCGCAGAACTATGGCCGTAGTTTTCAGGGGAGGAACATAGCCTTATTTTGAATGGGATCCCATGCGGCGCTGGAAAAAACTGACATGTAAGTGAATTCAGTGAATTCAGTGAATTGTCAGTTCACACAGTTAAGCGAGCGGCTCCGGCCGCTCGCTTCACTGTGGGCTATGGGAAGCTCTGATGCGGGCGCGCGCTGATTCGCCCACATTAGAGCTCTGCGGCTGGAAAGATCACCCTGCCGGTACTTAAGTACTGGCCGGGATGATCCGGGCTGAGACCGGCCGTTTCGTGACCCGGCCGGGGTTACAGAACGGCCGGGTGTTCACGTAATGTGAACATAGCCTAAAACAGAAAGTGAAATAGCAAAAATAATAAGCTAAGAGTAAGTGGAAAAAAATAAATTTTGTCTAATAAGGTATATTACAATGTTTCTTACCTTTTAGCTTGTACTATTGATTTATGGAAAGTGGTTAGTAATTGCAGATATACTTTGAAGCATAACATTATTGATTTAGGAATTATAGTAAACAATGTAAAGCTTACAAAAACAATACTACCATTCTATTTAAACACAGGGGCAGACTGAGCAATGCCACAGAGTGGCAAATGTCATAAGGTCCCACAGCAAATCTCTGAAATTCATTATCAAAGGGCTCCATAGCAATAGCGGGGTCTGCCCCTATGGAAGGTACATCACTCATTGGGGTGGCCTTTGTACTGTTGTAATTCCCTAGTGCCAGGATTATACAATAATGTTAATCAACATTTATTCACTATTACGTTTATGTTATATTTGTGCTATTTTCGTTTACAAACTAATTTCTCCAATACAACTTACTAAGGGGCTGAAACTTCTGGCTATCTGCTGACAGACATGTCTGCATAATCAGCCTACTCCTTATCCAAAGAGTATTATAGTTTATTATATGCTATCTACTGTGCTATAATAATAGGCAATGTATAGGTGTCACACATTGTGAACGTAAACAATATGTACATTTGTCACATCATGATAAATAAAGGTGTCATTAAGCACAGTCTATTTGAAAGGGGTATTCCACTCAAAAATAAGTTTTGATATGCTGCTGCCCATGGGGATAACATAACAAACAGCATATTTTTACCTTTCCGCTCTCCCCCGGTGTTCTACTAAGGCCTCTCTGGGTCTCAGCTGAGACAATCCCGCCTCCACTTCCGAGTCTAAGGGCCCTATTCCACGGGCCGAGCGACTATGTAAACGAGCGCCGTTCTTCTAGATTAGCGCTCATTTACTGGGCCTATTCCATGGCCCCGAAGATCGTTAAGTGAGGGCTGCAGGGACATTGTTACCAATGTCCTTGCAGCCCTTGCACCATACAATACCTGTCTGGGCTTCTCCTGCATTCCGTCTTCCTCCCCGGGTCCCGCAGCACAGCATCAGCTTCCGTGTGGCCTGACTGAGCTGTCAGACCGCTCAACCAATTACTGGCCACGGCGGTCCAGGCCATTGATTGGCTGAGCGGTCTGACTGCTCAGTCAGGCCGCTCCGGAGCTACTGATGCTGCGAGCGGAAACCGGGGAGGAAGACAGAACAGAGGAGAAGCCCTGCAGGTAATGTATGCTGCGTTTCTTAAATCGGCAGTCGCCCGCTGCCCGCCGCGCACCGCTATTCCACTGTAGCGATGCGTGGTGGGGGACCTATGATTTTAGGTCTGGCCCTAAATAAACGATCAGCCGATGATCATCATCGGCTGATCGTTTTCTCTATTCCACCGAGCGATAATCGGCCGAATCAGGCCGAATGGGGCTGATTTGGCCGATTATTGCACCAGTGGAATAGGCCCCTGACTCGTCTGAGGGTGAGCTCGGCTGACCACAGAGGGCGCAGAAAGGTAAGAATACTCTGTTTGTTATCTTATTACCATGGGCAGCAACATATCAAAACTTATTTTTGAGCAGAATTCCCCTCTAGGGATAATTTACCACCCAAAGAAATTGTGAGAATAAATCTGAGCATTCAAAACAGAAAAGCTGATGAGGACTAATATGTAGAAATGACAGTGGGCAATTAGGATTTATTATGTTATAGCAATGAATGCGCACACCACAAAGCATCCATATGGAGCTACTCTTCTTCATTTTCCAATTTGGATCTTGGCAGAAGAGCCCAGAATAAATTTAATCTCTGTACAGAAGAAAAGTGAACTTGGCATAGAGTAAATGCTGTTACAACAAATTGGTGCAAAGCATACGCAATGTCTAATTCTTCTTGAACAGAGTCTGAGAGTCATTGAGTGATTGCAATCAACTAGATGAACAGCTTTTTTTTTACATCATGATGTTGTATTCTGACCAACCATGGCTTAATTTAATCTGAAAGCTGCTTAAAGTATATAATACCCAATGCCACTGGGATAGAAAAGGGTTAATGATAATGAGAAAATGTCTCCATGTAACATGGATTTATAACAATTTTACTCAGCAGAAATGTTCTCATTAACGGTAATTTGGCAGAATTTAGACTTTCACAGACAGAGGTGGTTTTTGTCCAACATAATTGATGATAAATTACATTGGATATCATCATAATGCTATTTCCCACTATGGGATCATAGCAAGGCAAGGCGTCTGTCTCGTTATATTAACGGCCACAAACAATGTTCATCTTAATTTTTTGTGGCAGTCAATATTACGAGATGGCCGCTGCCCACACTATGATCCCGTAGTGGGAACAGCTTTAGGCTATGTTCACACTACGTAAATCTACGGCCGTAGTTCTCGCCGCAGAATTACAGCCGTAGATTTGCGGGGTGGAACATAACGTTGTTTGCTATGGGATCCCGGCCGGAGCGTACACACATCGTATACGCTCCGGCCGGTTCCCATGCGGCGCCGCAAACAACTGACAGGTCCAATATTTGCGGACGGAATTCAATGAATTCTGTCCGCAGAAGGACCTGGCAGTTCACACAGTGAAGCGAGCGGCTCCGGCCGCTTGCTTCACTCTGTGCTATGGAAAACTCTGATGCGGGCGCGTGCTGATGCGCCCGCATTAGAGCTCCACAGAGGAAAGATCATCCGGCCGGTACTTAAGTACCGGCCGTGATGATCCGGGCTGAGACCGGCCGTTCCGTGACCCAGCCGGAGTCAAGGAACGGCCGGTCTCATCCGTAGTGTGAACATAGCCTTAATGTAAGAATGTTACAGTAAACCATGCAATCCAAATGCATATATTAAATGTACTTTAATATTTTAATGCACATGTAATAAGTTGCTTTACACACACACACACAAAGACTCATATTAGAGTCGAAACGTCGCTGTTTGTGATTGGGTGAATAAACCTTCACTTTACACTATTGGAGTGCCGTCCTCTTGTCTACATTTGGTTATATATATCTCTGTGTGTGTATTGGCATTGTGCAGTTTGAAGAGGCAATTTTATGCCACTGGAATGAAGACTGTGGTTCAGGGGCAACTTTTGGTCCATATACTTAACTCTAGCCCAAGAGCTGAGGTGACTTAAGGCCCTATTACACCAAACAATCATTGTCTATATTCGGCTGATTATTGGTCGTTACGACCAATTATCGCTTGGTGTAATAGGTAGTGTTAGAATACGTGTACACTACGGAATATTCCACCGGGCTGCCCCTGCTTGAAGCTCTGCTCATTCCACAGACTCAATGATATTTGTCGGCAGATTCCACAGTCTGCCCCCAAAAATTGACTTGTCTGTTCCTGGCTTTGACTTTAAAAATCTGTCAGAAAATCAGATATCTGTGTGTGTAAAGTCCACGAAAAAAAGTCTGAGCAGCACCAGTTAGGCATGGGTGCATGTCTCACCAGACCGGACCTAGGTCCGTATAGAGATCCAAAGAAATGTAGAGGAGACTGCCCCTCCAAAAAATCTTCACTTTAATCACACCAGTGCAACGTTTTGGCTATAGAAGCAGCCTCACTGAGAAAGGCTGCTTCTATAGCCGAAACGTTGCACTGGTGTGATTAAAGTGAAGATTCTTTGGATGGGCAGTCTCCTCTACATTTCTTTTTGTGTTTAAAAGGACCCTTAGAAATCCACATGGTGAAGCTAAATTAAAGACTTCACAGCTTCCCAGGTGAAGACTCCTAGAGTGGGAGGACACAAGCAACGCTAGGCCTGTAGGAGGCGCAGCCAAGAAGTCTTGGTGAGACCAGTGCTGGTGATATAGAACAGTAGGTTTAGAAAGGACAGCTAGGGAAGCTGTAATGTTCAGTTAGTGGGCAGGCTGCCTAATTTATGTGCACAGTGTTGCCTATTCTGTATGTGTTCTGCCGTGGCTGAAAAAAGCTGACTGCGGCCAGTTTAAAATGTATAGCACTATTTGGACCAAAGTTTGAATTTTGCCAACCTTCTCAGACCTGGGACATCTATGTGATTCCTAACATATTTGTAAATCTCTTAGTTCACGAAACATGACTCTTTACCCCAGAAAAAAAGGCCCCAAAATCTTGGCCACTAAATTTCTCACTTCCCTGAAAACTGCTATGTGCTGGCTGTTGTTAGAGAAATTCCATCTCTAGCAGCAGATAGACAAAGATGGAACACAGGAAAATTGTGGGCAGGACTTAGCTAGTGGTATGCAGAGAGAGCATGAACCGTGTACATGAATCGCCAGCCTGTCTGCCACTCCCAGAGGATCCATGCTGTACCTGAAAGGTAAAAGAACGATTCCAACTTATCACTTAGCACCCATAAAGTTATGGGTAGTTGTCACTTGAAAACAGTAGGTTTCCTGCAATTTACATAGTCCTGTCTCCTGAATGTAATCACCCTATCCCCCCATCCTTTTAGTCTAGCAGCTTGTCTTCATCATTATTGGATTATTAGTAGAATACTGCTATTATCAGGGCTGAGTTTGTAATGTAAGCTCCCTTGATATGACCCACTTAACTGCTACTGTTTGTTAGTAACCCCAACACTAGGGGTGGACTAAATGTGCCCTGGGCTGTCCACCCAACCTAGCCCCCCAACTGCCCCCCACTTTCCCCCCACAGGCGACGAGAAGATGGCCCATGTGAAGCCCCCTATAGAAGATGGACCCCTATGTAGTACCATATAAACCTGTACAGCCCCCTATGGAAGATAGTCCCCTGAGCTGCTGCCCCCTATAGTAGATAACCCCTAGCCCTAAAATAATAGATGGTCCCCTGTGAGTAGCCCCCTATAGCAGATAGCCACCTGTAAGTCGTCCCACTTTTGTCGCACTATAGTCGTCACCGAACGTCTGGTGTCTTACATTGTGTGAACCTGGCCCAGTACTGTGAACATGAGTATATACCTGCAGCACTGAATAATATTTTTTGGAGAGACAAATGTACAGATATATGGACTAGCCTTTCTGTCACATACCGAGTATTCCCATACCATGCATAACACTTACTGTTCCAAGAATTATTATTGTGTAAAGCCACCCTCACCACCCTCTTGCAGATGTATTTTCCATCATCATTTTCTGACAGACAGCTGCCACAAGGAATTGTTGGGACTTATAGTTCTGTAAGAGCGAGCAGCTAGAGACTGCATCCGCTTGGTCTAGATCAGTCAAGTCTTAATCTGATTATTCTCATTCTCGGTGAGGTCAATAAGGCAGTAATGTCGTCTTCTGTTGTCATTACGTTGCCTCTGCCAGACAAAAATTGGGATTTTCCACATCTATATAGTGCATGAGGTTGCCTAGAAACAGATGTGATGACACAGGTGGCAATAGGAGCGCAGATATCTTCATGTCTTACTTCTACGCAGTTTCTGGCATTATCAATTCAGTGTGTGTCCATGGATGCTCAGCTCCCACAGCTGAACTTACAGTTTTTATTTTCAAGTAAAAATGCTTTAGGTTCTTAAACAATAAAGACTGGACTAAAACACAAAACATGTTGTTTGAATAAATTGCTGGTATTCCACAGCTTAAAGTGTGTAATGTTATGTTATGTAGAACAACCAGCACTGATACATAAAGAAAAAAACTATACACATTACAATATATTATCAGGACAAGACATAAAGACTCAGGGCTGGGTACAACTGTTCTGATACCCTATGCCCAACTGTATATCAACAGCTGGCTATGGCCATTCATGGTAATAGGTAGTCAATGGTTCCTCCCTCATGCCAATTTCACATGGGCATACATTTTTACATCTATATTAAAGCTGCAAGCCCCGACCACCATGCGTCATTTTAGGTAATTTGACCCACAGTCAGGCCAGGAATTGAGGTCATAATAAAGGTGCAAAAATGTATTCATAATACCCCTGTGTAAGACTGGCCTCCCCATCATTATTATCCCAGCAGAAGAGGGCTGGTAAGATGTCACTAAAGACAAAAAATGAGCTGCAAGCACCCAGTGGGTACACCGGTCCATGTAATCACTAATGCCTTACCTCCTCTATGCCAGCCCTGCCTGTCCCCTTTTATCCTTCGGGATAAGTCATCAATATCAGATTGGTGCAGGGGTAAATAGCAGGTTAGCAGGGTGCCAGGTGTCAACACTTTGCCGATTTGACATCTTGAGGATTATGGCTACAAACACACACACCGTATACACAGCGTATTTACTGCTGCGATACGCAGCAAATACGCAGCAGCTACGCAGCAGATACACAGCAGATTAGATCTAAATAACTGAACACAGCATCAAATCTGCACCATCAAATCTGCTGCAGATCTGCTGCGTATTTGCTGCGTATTTGCTGCGTATACGGTGTGTGTGTTTGTACCCTATCAATAAATTTTGCTGGGAAAAACCTCTTTATGGCACAGCACACCAGAAACTTTGTGATGATATTAGCCGACTGCTGCCCCTCACTTATTCGGATGACTGGTAATTCTACAGAGATGAGGATGTCCAGGGAGGGATGAGGTCCCAGCAAAATTAATGGAGATTTTGAGCTCTGTGAGGCATCAGAAGACAGGTGCAATGTTGAGATCAAGCAGAAGATGTAGTATATTAATAGACGTTATTTAAAGCAAATATACCACTAGGTACATCTTTTTTTACACGAAAAGACCAGCCCATTCCTGAGCACCAGCCTGGCTTGGCGCATCGGGGGCGGGTCCGCTGGCTCCCAGTGTGACTATCTCGCATTTGTGATGCGGCTCCATAGATTCTAATAGAGCTGCGTTACAGAGGGGAGGGGGTTTTGTCACAATGGGGACTGCCTGGTCCGCCTCCAGTGCTTCATACCTGGCTGGTGAGGAGGAATAGAGCACTGCCGGCGCTGGTCTGTTCATGTAAATAGCACAAAGCGATGTACCTAGTGGTACATTTGCTTTACCTACAGACAACACGTTTCAACAAATACAGACAACAAGGGACATTTAAATACGGACAATGTGTTGTCTATATTTAAATAAAGCTGGTATTAATCTACTATGGCTTCTGCTTGATCTGGACACCACACGTGTCTTCTGATGCCGCACAGCGCTCGTAATCTCTACTCATTTTCCTGGGACTGCCTCCTTCTTCTGGACATCCTCATCTCTACTGTAATGCAAATTTAAAAACATAAAAAATTAGGGATCCCTGGGAATAACTCCTAACAATAATGACCATTTCTGAATAAATTATAAACTGCAAATGAAAAAAAAGCTGATTTTCTGTATTTTTTCAAGTTCACCTTATTGTCTTGGAGATATATTTCCGGGTGAATATCCAGTTTCTGCTCTAGGAAACTCATTGAAGTAGAAGCAGGTGAAATTCCACCTCTGCCATTTAATGTAATTCTTCTTTTATCTCGCTCTTTCGCAGTACTGCACAGTTTAATGTTAATGTATTAAAGTCATTTATTACACCATGAGATCATTGTTCATAAGGTCACTAATGTTACATTTTATTAGGATTATTGGATTCACTGTTCCAATTTTGGTGCTACATGTCTGGATAAAATGGATTCTGAATATTCTATATCAGAGCGCCTTAAAGGGGTTGTCCGGCGAAAAAAAATTATTCACAGAATAACACACATTACAAAGTTATACAACTTTGTAATGTATGTTATGTCTGTGAATGGCCCCCTTCCCCGTGTCCCACCACCCCCACCCGTGTACCCGGAAGTGTGGTGCGCTATACATTACCTGTCGCGTGCCGACCACGGTCTCCGATCCTCAGCAGTGACGTCTTCTTCGGGAGCTTGGCGGATCTTCCCGAGTGCCGGCCGCCCTCTGCAGCGTCATCCGAAGCTCAGCCGCGATTGGCTGAGCATAACTGTGCTCAGCCAATCGCGGCTGAGCAGCTGATGACGTGGCCGCGTCATCAGCCGCTCAGCCGCGATTGGCTGAGCACAGTTATGCTCAGCCAATCGCGGCTGAGCTTCGGATGACGCTGCAGAGGGTGGCCGGCACTCGGGAAGATCCGCCAAGCTCCCGAAGAAGACGTCACTGCTGACGATCGGAGACCGTGGACGACACGACATGCGGTGAGTATAATGCACCACACTTCCGGGTCTAGCGTGGGTGGGGGGAAACACGGGGAAGGGGGCCATTCACAGACTGTATAACTTTGTATAACTTTGTAATGTGTGTTATTCTGTGAATAATTTTTTTTCGCCGGACAACCCCTTTAAACTGTGAGTTCGCCCCCTAGTTGTTGGTGAGGCATGAATGGAGAGGCAGTATTCACAAAATTCACACCTCTGATGCTCCTAACAAGCTCCTACTGGAGACGGTAAGAGGAGTTCAGCAGTTACCAGGAACTAACCTGCACTAACCTGCTGATAGTTTTCCTTTAACCAAAACCAGGAGTCTGTCAGAAACACATAACAGGTACAGATCTTTACATTATAGTTTTTCTGTCAGTTCCACTCCTGGCTTTGGATAAACATACTGACCCAAAAATTGATTACAATCCTGTGTGTGAACATGGCCTAAATATTATACATATAATACAAGTCATGAATCTGTTATATTGAATTTAACTCTTTTGATCTTCATGGTTGTCAAAATGTATCATTTTCCTATACACAGTACAACATGCCCTTATTTGCAGTATGTCTATGTTATGTTATAGGGTATATTCACACGAACGGGCTCGCAGCGAGATTCTCGCTGCGAGCCCGGCAGGTCCTGGCAGTTCCCATACACTACATACTTGCTGCGGTCTAAACGACTGCAGCGAGTATGTAATTCTGCCGCCCTTAACCCCTTCTGCTCCTGCCCGGCTCCCCCGCTGTAAGCATACTTTACCTGTCCTTGCTGCACGGGTCCGGCGTCCTGCTCTCCCGCCCGGCCAATCAGTGGCTGCGGCTGGGCAACACACTAATTGGCCGGACAGGAGAGCAGGACGCCGGACCTGTGCAGCAAGGACAGGTAAAGTATGCTTACAGCGGGGGAGCCGGGCGGGAGCAGAAGAGGTTAAGGGCGGTATAACTACATACTCGCTGCGGTCATTTAGACCGCAGCAAGTATGTAGTGTATGGGAACTGCCAGGACCTGCCGGGCTCGCAGCGAGAATCTCGCTGCGAGCCCGTTCGTGTGAATATACCCTTACAGGGATTGGGGAAGACCTAACCTCTAACATGACAGGGCACATAGGATAAACAAAGTTCATTGCGACATTTAACTACTATGTAATCTTCATGGAGTGCTACAATAAAAGTATATTTTATAAAAAAAATCTCGAAGATCCCTCCTGTTTTAACCTGATCAGGAATATGAGCTAAACTAACAAACTTAACTCATATTATACAGGAAAGTGAGTTACAAAGGAGTCATTCAGGTGAGGTGCTCCAAAGTTGACATTTTGGATGTTTTTGCAATTTATGTTATTTTATGATTTAATAAAGAATTGTTTTGATTGTTATGTTTCCCATCATAAGGCAATAACAAATTATTACAGGGGTCAACTCATCAACCATTTTTTTTAGCAAACATTCTGAAAGGCCTTTAATAGCTGTTCTAAAGTTATATGCAGTGTTTCTAGCATAAAAAACCCATCATGTTATACCTCCATGTGCTGCCCACGGGCTCTGGACAGAATCAGTCTCCTTCCTACTCTGGCAGCTGACAATAGTCACTTTTTAGGGTATGGTTTAGCATGTATGTTAGGAAAGCTCATAACGCAAACACTTAAAGTGACTCTGTAACCACAATCTTGCGTCCTCCCAAACCGCTTGTACCTTCACATAACTGCTTTTAATCCATGATCTGTCCTGGAATCCGTTCGGCAGGTGATGCAGTTATTGTCCTGTGGCAAATTGGTGTGGCCTAGATTGTCTGTGCATTAGGCTTGCACGACCCCTCCATCCCTCCTCCCCGCCCTCTTTACCATTAGGAATGACCCCGGGCAGCATTTCTCCTATTCATCACCTGACTGAACACTGCAGTGCAGTGCAGTGTTCAGGCAGGTAGTGATTAGAAGAAATCCGTCCTGGGGCATTCCAGAATTGCATGTTTTAGACTGAATAGTAAATATACCCTTATATCTTTTCATTTCGAAAACATTTAAAATTTCATCTTTTAATCTGACGTGTTTAAGTGTAATAACCTGAAGCTGAAGACAGTAAGAGAAATGTAAAAAATACAGTACAAAGCTGTCTGAAGAGATTCTAGTTTTCTATAACCTGCTTTGCAATCTATCCCGAAGCCAGTGTCATATTTACCAACAGTGTGGGCAAGTGATCTATATGAATTTGATGCCATGGCACATCCACAGCCTCATGTATTATATATAGATGCAATGCTGATGTCAATTACTGATGTCTTTCTAAAACCTGATACAGGTGATTTAATAACCAACGCATGAGTATTTATATTTCACGTAAGTAATGTAATAAGGAATTCTGATGTGTCCAGCTGCCATATGTAATTTCATGTAAGCTCAGCATAGTCTTGACACCTTGTCTGGAAAAATTAGAACATAAATGTTTTGCTTAGCTTTAGCGACTTCCTAACATTAAGCCTTGAGGGTCAAGTAAAGGAAAAGAAATTCTTGACTATTACAACTGCATAGTCAGCAGAAACATAGTTTACTACGTTAGAATGTCTACAGCTATTATTGCCAAGATTATTGAGATCACCTCCAAATACATAAACACCTAAAACTCAGCATATGTAGTGCTCAAATAACTAGTTCTAAGGGTATGACCATATATTAGTCATATGTAAGCTGCTGAGCAAATTCATAGTGCACAGCATATCAAAAACACATTGTACAGATTGAGAATACGGGGTATAGGCCACACAATTTGATCGTTGATGCTTGAACTTTGCCAAATAAAACCTGTAGAAACCACATAATGAATTATATAAAAATACACTTGGGGGGAGATTTATCAAAGAGTATAAAAATTTACACTTGTGTAAACTGCCCACAGCAACCAATCATGGCTCAGCTTTCAGATCTGGTAAAATGAAAGCTGAGCTGTGATTGGTTGTCGTGGACAGTTTACACCAGTGTATATTTTATACCCTTTGATAAATGTGGGCCATGATGTTCTAAAGTTGTTTTTTTCAACATCTGGTGACTATTAAAATTTTCTAAGTCTGTTACAGGTGAACACCTGGGCTCCCTTGAACTCCAGAACTTAATCTAGCCATTGCAAAACTGGTTGTTACCATAAGGAGCCACATTCATTTCACTGTATGTTGAAATCCTATTACTTGCTTTATGACTGCATCTTCTGTTAGAAATAATGTTAAACTTTGCAAATGTCACCTAAGCCAGGTAGAGATGCAGCTTTTGACATGCTTCAAGAGGAAGAGCCCTCTTACTCATGTACCCTGCCCCTCGAAGTGCAGCAGGTGAAGAGAAATGCTGGATCAGTAATCCCTCTCTGAGGAATACACAGCTCGATCTATTATATTTCTACAGATATATGGATGGAACAAACTCTATATCTTATTAAAGGAACCTGTTATCACTTTGATGCTGCTGGAACCATAAGTCATTGGGCAGGTCCCTGGTGGTATCTACATGGCCTAAAGAGCTTGATTGATGGATATCTCCCTATACCCAAACAGGGGGTGATCTATCAATCAAGGTCAGTGATGTGGGAAGAAGTTGCCAGAGATAGCCCTGATCACTGGTGTTTTAGGCAGCATGAAAGTGATTGGTGAAAGTTCGCATTCTATTTAATGAAATATTAGATTAGTTATAAAATATATAAAATAATGTTGCTACATATCATGTAAATGTGTGCTCTGAGTTTACAATGCCCTGGAAGCTTTTCTTTTGATTTGCTTTCCATATTATTAATATATTTGTTCTCTGGCTGCAGGTTTCTTTTTATATGTATGCAGTTCGCATATCATTCTGTAATTTTTCAGTTGGTTTAAACTGCCCTAGAATCTTTTTGGCAAATCTTTGCCGCACCATGCCCTACGTGCACTGGCAGGCTTACACCAGGGAGGAGACGTGGTACTCAGCGTGGCACGCTATTAATTTTGGGGGATATATACCATTGGGGGTGCCAAGGACTAGGGGATTTTAAATGGAGGTGGGGATAGTGCTGGAAAAGGGAGAAGCCCAAGATCAGATGTGTCAAACTCAGGCCCTCCAGCTGTTTTAAAACTACAATTCCCATCATGCCTGGACAGCCAAAGCTTTAGCTTTGGCTGTCCAGGCATGATGGGAATTGTAGTTTTAAAACAGCTGGAGGGCCTGAGTTTGACACCCCTGCCTAAGATGTTTGTGTGTCAAATTCATCAGGGAGGAGTTGTGACTGGAAGACCTCTTCATGATAGTCTGTGCCAAATGGAAATGAACATTGAATGCCTCCAATCTGAGAATATGTCACCTGTGAGTAAATGGATGTAACTGTATTGTAATCTCTTATACGGTCTGCAGAGCACCTGTTATAGTGAGCTGGTATAGTATGGGGAAAAAAATATCTTGCTGTGTACATTGTGTTTTTCTTTAGTAATAGTATGGTGGCTATGGTGTGAAGGTATTATTTGGCATCAATATATTCAGTCATTGTTGGTAATATGTGGTTATATTAATTGTCCCTTGTATAGTAGTATTACTAGAAATATTGCCTTTCGTATACCTGATGAGGCCCTATTACACAAAGCGATTATTGCCCGCTATGGCCGATAATCGCTTTGTTTAATAGAAGACAACAATCACCCGACAAGCATGATGTCTTGTCAACGGGCTGAAATACAAGCAATCAGCCGAGCAATGATCTGCTGCTGTGTCTCTGTGTAATAGGAGTGGCGGTAGCAGACCGACGATATCTCCTATGAGCTCCCCAGACGATAAATGTCCTGTGTAATTGCAGGCAATGATCAAAAAATAGTTTTTGTGTCATTGATCGTTGATTTCAATCTTACCCTAAAATCATCAGTAATCGTTTGCTGAAATTTCACATTGGTTCGCTGTAATTCCACATTCGTTCACTGTAATTGAACATCATTGTAATTGAACATCATTCACTCTTGCTGGAATCAGATGGAGTAAACGATCCTAGTAACGATCATAGTTAACCACCAGGTTCCACATAGAGAAAACCTACTGTGTAGAGTTATAACGATCATAACTAACGACTATCCTTCTGTGTAATATTGTGAACGATTTCAGGTTAATAAACAATGTGGTTTGTGATCGTTTATCATTAATTAAAAATGATAATTAAAAAATTGGTTAGTCCAATAGGACCCTTAGATCCTAGCAGCACTGTATTGGAGGCAAAGGGTGGGCTTTACTCAGGGTAAACCCATAGTACTTTATCCCAACACTGACCATGTATAGTGCTGCATATGCTATTATTGGGACAATGCCAAGTAAACCATCCCTTTTTTTGTGACAACAATCTACTGATGCTGCTGCAACAAGAAATGACCATTTCGCGGCCACTTTTGTCTCTAATGTTTATTGCTTTTGCTGTGTGTTGATTCCTGCCTATGACATGGTCACAGTAAAAACAGACCCGAGCGTTGACCTTCCATTTTATTACTGAGAGGTATTCACTCCCCATTAAGAATGCCTACGACCTCAACTCTAGAATCTATTTCATATTTAATGAGACATTTGACACTGATATCCTAAGGTGACAATGTGAAAGACTGACAGACAAGGAAAAGACAGAACATGCTGAAAACAAATACAGATAGACCTTGGATTATTCTGGGGTACTGTCCTAACAGAATGGATACAAAAATAATACTGTCAACCTAATTACATAATATAGACCAGCTATAACATTAGAGCCATGGACAGGTGAGAGGAATAACATGATTATCTTGTTACAATGGCTCCAGTCAAGGATTAGGATATAAATGGCCGCAAGTGAACAGTCAGTTTTTCATATAGCTTTGATTGGTTGCTATATGTCTAATTAAATTAACTGATAACTATGTCACAGACATATATAGTGTTATGTTACTTATGAACACTAAATGTAGTGTCTGTGTGTTTTGTACCACCTCATGGCCAATAATAATATTTACATACCATCCTGTCTGCGCCACTGCAGTCAATCAGCGGGTGTGGATCTTTTTTGAATCTGCTGCCTGGTTCCTGTTAAGTTTTCCTGTAATCCAATATGCTAATGAGGGCTGTTGTGCTCTGGAGGTCGGCCTGGCTTGATCAATTCTAAAATATCACTCCCCCTCACCATGGCGTTGGCCTCCTCTTCTTAAGGCCCTATTCCACGGAACGAATATCGGCAGTATTGGCTGCTACGGTTGATAATCTTCCCGTGGAATAGAGTGCAACGATCAGCCGACATCGTTCATGTCGGCTGATCGTTGCAGTCACTTGTTTTTCAACATGTTAGAAAACAAGCGACTGATTCAGCAATGATCTGCTGCCGTCGCTCCATTGAGTAGGAGCATCGGCAGCAGACGCTGCTGCATCCTATGGGCTGCCCGGACGATCAGCGATCGCACTCACCCGCTCGCTGCAGCCGCGCCGAATAGCGGCGGCAGCAAGCGGGGAATGAGGAGCGCTCGTTTGCTCCTCTAGACGGCCCGTGGAATAGGGCCATTATTCAGGCATGCCTTCAAGTCTCTCTCACAGCTCTGCATCCTACCCGGCTTTCATTGCCTGGGATCTTTAGCGCCATCATCAGAGCAGGGATGCCCACGGTCATTGTGCCCTGATTTCCAGCACTGTCATCAGAGCATCCCTGCAATGACAGGCCGGACAGGAGGTGCGGCTGTGAGAGAGACTTGAGGCATACCTCAATGAGAAGAAGAGGAGTACATCACGGGGAAAGGGAGAGATATCTTTGAATTGGTCGCGCCGGGGCAACGGCCCTCATTAGCATATCAGATTACTGGCAAATATAACAGAAACCAGGCGGCAGATTAAAAAAAGCTCCACACCAATTGATTATCCAGAGTGGCGCCGACAGGGTTATATATAAATCTTATTATATGTAAATCTTATTCGCTTTAATGCAAGAGACCTATGCACCCAGCAGATGCATCAGCTTATTGAAGCATCTTTTCTGTTTCTTGAGACCTGATGCTGAGATTTATGGACAATAAAACAATGTGATAGAATTTTCTTCCAGGAAATTGCAATCTCAAAAAAAAAAAAGTAAAAATAAGAATCACCTTTACTTAAAAACACGGCAGTATGCTATACTTTGCAGTGGTAGTAACATGATTAAGGGCTGGCTGGCAGTAGTGTAGTGAAGGTAAAAACCTGGTGTGGCCCAGGGGGCTTCTCCGATGTGGTTTTGAAATAACATCCGTTCCCACATCACTTAGTGAATGCTTCTGAATAGAAGATGCGTGCTATTAGGGGTTTATATACAGTCAATTCACATTATTATAACCACAGTGCATCCCACAGCTGCTGGAGGGTGCATGAGGGAAGATCCATAGATCAAACATCCAAATGGTAGCACAGATGCTCAACTGGGTTCAAGTCTAGGGAAATCCGGGACCAGGGTAGTACTTGGAAGTCTTGGTCATGGTCTTTCAACCAATATCAGACTTTTTTAGCCATGTGACATGTCGCATTGTCTTGCTGGAAGATCCCATCCACCACAAGGAAGACAATCAGCATGTATGGGTGTGCATAGTCTGCAAGGATAGATGTGCACCTGAATAAGTTAACAGCACCTTCTACATGGATGTATGGGCCCAGAGAATGGCCCAAAACCATTCCCCAGACCATAGTGCTGCCATTACCAGCTTGTGTTCTTCCAGCGATAGTTGTGGGGTTATTTATTTATTAAGGTTTCTCACCAGACATGCCAACGTCTATCTGTTTGATAAAGCAGAAAAATTGGAGAAGGTGACCCTTTTTCAATCAGTGAACCTCTATTTCCTATGCTGACATGAAAATAGAAGCCTTTTCTGACGAAGTAACTTCATTAGACGGGGTGCAGTGAGGTGCATTTTACCCATGACACCAACGAGAGATATGTGTTTAAACACCTTATATACCCAACAGGTCAGGTCATGATACATGACTTCACGGCTGACATTGAAAGGAAGCAGTGACCATAATAATGTGACTTGACTGTGTAAAGTCATACAAGTGGTTAGAGGAATGGTTTACTTTTGTACAAAGTTATTTGTATAATTGCATGTGTTATATTATAGGAAATATTCCAGTTGTCCCATGTATTTGGTTCTATGGTTATACTGAGTAGCCTGGATTTGGGAAAAATATATTTTAAAATTGTAATAAAATGAAGACTATAAGAAAGCATGATAAAAATATAAAAAAAGTACAGTATTGTTAATAAGTAAAATTATAAGGTAAGTAAAAGTTTAATAACCTTAAAGTAGCTGAATGGCAGACAATGCTATTACTGATGTTAATATTATTACCTATACCTATTATTATAAAATTGCATATATTATAATTTTACTCTCTACAGTAAGTTCTTCCTAGTGTTTTTGACACAAATAAATAAATAAATAAATAAATAAATAAAATATTTTTATCTTACAACAAAAATCTAATCTGCCAAAGAAAATAAGAGTTAACAACTCACCAGATAATATAGAGGCCACTGCTGCAATTATGAAGGACACAATGACTCCTGGTCCTGCCATTTCCTTAGCAACTAGTCCAGAGACCACATACATCCCAGTGCCAACACAGCTGCCCACACCAAGTGAAACCAGGTCCACAGTAGTCAGTACTCGAGCCAGTTTGGTTCCATGAGATGATGTTCCTGCTGTTCCTTCCAGCATGGACTCTACTGGTTTGGTGCGTAAAACTCTTGCATTGATTGCATGCCATGTGGCCCCCCAAGGAATCCGTCTTGGATCCAGATAAGAAAAGAAACCACTCATGATTTACGGAATCTTTTACAAAAAGTGTGAAGAATGCTAAAATACAGGTTTCTGCAGTTTCTCCCCACATTCAGTTTTATAGAGTTTCAGTTGAGTTGCACTAGGCTTGCATCAAGACAATAACTCATGATATCACATATGTTCTTCTATTCAGCTAGATACAAAGAAATCTGTAAAAGAACACATACAATTACATAGTTAGAAATAAGTACTTTGAGGAATAAATATATTATTACTTTGCATATAAAAAACAAAGACTCTGAGTTGCATTTCCGGGAAGGAACAGTAGGGTAACTAAAGGAAATACAGCAATGAATGGTATATATACATAAGACAGATTTAAAAGAATAAATAACAAATTTGCTGTATGGATATAAAGGCATTTTTCGGTCTTCTTAGGATCCTCCATCCTGAAAGCAGCTTTCCTGAAAGGGATTATTGAGCCTCCCCCTCTTCTTTTGGCTAAAGCTCACTATCAGAAGCTTAGTGTCTGCTACATTCTATGCTGTTATCTGTATTATCCCTGCTTATGTTGTTTCTCCTGACTGCTCTCAACTACTCCATCTCATGCACTCACAATATACTTACCACAAACAATAGGCCTTTTAGACCTTTCACAAACTCAAAATACCAGAATTATGGTTATAGGTATACATGTGCAATTCATTTACAATCTTAGCACAACATTAAAACGTTTTTTTTTTTTTTTTCCTAACCTTAAAACTGATGGCCTAATCTTAGGATAGGTCATCAATTACACAATTATGGTGCCAGTGGCTCTGTTCGGTACTGCAGCTTACATGTGATTGAGCTGGATCCTCTGCAGTACCAGGCACAACCACTTCCAAATGTACTGAACTGTGGCTGGTAATAATAAAAAGAGACAATCAGCTAACCATTGGGGGTGCAAAGATGACCCCCCCCCCCAGCCGATCTGATAATTATACAGACCATCAATATGGAAAACACCAAATTATTATGATTATTATCATTTTTTAAGCAGGTTTATACAACAACGGTCAACCACTGATCGTCTTTTTGGCTGATCGTTATCTTTATTAACGGAGCGATAATCTGCTGAATCTGCCAGACTCGGCAGATTATTGCTCTGTGTAATAGGGACATTAGTTCACACTGTGTTTTTGTTTATGTGTAGCATTCATTTACATCTTCTTGTAACTGATAGAAATGTAAATATAAACATTGACTTCTATGTTGTAACACAGACAGATTGTTTCCCTTTTTCTGTGTTTCAGCGGTTTCCATTTTATTACTTTTTCATGTATAGTGTAGTGTTCTATGCTATCGTGTACAGTATAACAGGTATATTCTGCAGTATGTTAAATGTTATAATGTGATTCAGTACTCAATTCTGCATCCATATGGTATATAGCAAAATCTGTTATTAGCATCTGTTTAACATAAATACATAGAGTAGAAAACAAACACAAATGCAATGTGAACCTAGCCCTAACATTATACTGTATGTATACTGTATACTGTGAAATTCAGCTGAGATAATGGAAGTATAGAGTTTATATCTGACACAAATTTTGCATGACATTTCTTAAGGATTGAAAAAAATGTTGCTGTTTATTAAATTTAATATATATTAGTATAGACAACTTTTTGCTGCTGTTATATCACTGCCTTTTTTTCCCAATTATAAGTCATGTGATTTATTTATCATGTGACTCTAGGATTTATAATGAAGAACTGGAGAATACAATGCCAGAAGAAAAAACCAATATGCATAGAAAGTGGGTTTGTAATGCGACTTTGGCTTCCTGGCTTCTGCAGGTAAAAACAATTGAAAACTAGAACAAATGATAATAAAATAGGTTTGGCTGGGAACATAAGAAAGCATCCTAGAGTCATATGTGCTAAATAATTAACCAGCTTAAGTTTCTATCAAGAATATACCATGGGAATTCAAAATGTTCTGTTGGGAGCCCAGGGGACCAGGATTACATCTCGCATGCCCAATCACTCATTAACTATTGTTTATTAAACACAATTTATCCTTCTTATTACTCACTGCTGTCCTCTATGCATTAAATGACCATTCTTCTTCTCAGACATGAAAAATATGTGTAATAAACCTCAATAATAGCAAGCAAAGGCTAATACTCGCCAATAAACATGAACAATACATTTTCACATGTCATGCGTTAATGGCCCAAATGAATTTACAAATACAGTTTTATCATTACTTATTTTTAATAGTAGTAGTCAAACACAATGTATGGTTTTGGTTTGCTTCTTAAATTGTTATATGGATAAACATTAAATTGACACTTAAAGCATTACATGACATGAAATAAATCTGCCTAATATTGCGTAGATGGTGCCTTTCCTCCTTCAGAGGGTTCATGCGTTGCCTGATTAGTAAACCAAGGCTTCCCTCTAATTTGTGCAGTTGTCCCTACCAGTGTTACTTCCTACTACTGTATGTACACAGTGCTGTTACGTGGTCCAAAAATCACTTTACCACTCTGAAGGGTTAATCTAATAAAACCATTCAGGTTTTTGGCACATCCCACAGATGCTTGATCAAACTGAGATTTGGGGTGTTTGATTTATCATGTTCTTCATACCATTTCTGATCAGTATGGTAGGATGGGTTATCCTGCTGAAGGAGGCTGTTGGTGTAAAGAGTCATTCTTGTTCTGCAACAAGGTTTTGGTAGGTGGTATGAGTCAAACGAACATCCACATGGATGCCAGGAACATAGCTTCCCAGTAAAATGCTTCACAGAGCATCACACACTCCGCTGATGTCAATTCTTTGGACAGTGGAAAATTCTGTGCGAAAATTCCTCTGTGTGTAAATCCCATTAAACACAATGGGACTGTCAGGCTGGGGAGACACGGACAAGACAGTGGAATTGCCCCAACCAATGCCCCTACCTACTTGCCACGGACGACCCTAAACGGTCGCGGACAACCACGGAGTCGGTCCCTACACTGCGTAGGTGAATACACAAAACGTAGACAGACAAACAAAACACAATGGAGGATAGTCAACTAGCAGGGTCAAAACCAAACAGACAACGCAGTACAAAATCAGAAGGAGAGGGGATAGTCAAATGTCAAGCAAGAGGTCAGAACACGGGCAGAGCAATAGCAAGGTATTGGGACAGGGAACGCTGGGAAAGGAGCATGGGAGCTGGGACTAGTGTGAACTAATAGCCAGCAGGGAAGTGAGGAGCTGGCTGCTTTTTATCCAGGATAAGAGACTAGGTCCAGCAGCTGATTGGAGCAGCCCTGATCCCAGCACCAAGCTCAGCTGAACAGATCTAGCAGTGCAGTAACCCCTGCACTGCCAGAAGTCTGACAGGCAAGGCAGGTGTGGCTGAGAAGTGAAACACAATTCAGACACAATATTCAGTGCAACAGCAGACATAAAATCAGCGCTTCCTCGGCCGCCCGACACGGACTGAGGAGCGCAAAGTCACATTCCTAACAGGGACAGTGCTCTGTTCATATATTACGGGTGGAATTTCAATCAGAAACTGCAGGAAATTAAATGTGGATTCCACTTCAAATTCCTCACCTTACCTTACAATAAACGCTCACATTTAATGTAAAAATGGAACAATTAGCATCTATTTTTTATTCTCTGGTATAAAGAGTCAAAGAGGCTTTCCCATGCTACAGAAAACCTGCAAGCTGGAACATCTCATCTTGCCCACCTCCCTGCTTGATTGACACCTGAAAGTCCCAGGAATGGTCGGGTATGGAAGGGGGAGTAAGGCAATGCTGTTACAGATTGCTGCACTTCAAGAGCTTGGGAAAGCCTCTTCGAATTTTAAACATTTTACTATTTTACTATTATGCAAGCACAGACTGATATGTGTCTCCTAGCCCAAACAGCTATCTAACAGTGTCAGCAGTTTGGAACATGAATTGCAGCTGACATATTCCATTAATATCAATGGCAAAAATCTGCAGACTTAAATAATTTTTTAGAAACATATTTATACCTTAAGGGTGTCGTGTAGGGATAAGCAAATTTACAGTGCTAGTAAAGCAGAGCACTTTAGTAAGCTCAGCCATAATCTGTATCCAGCTTTTCCAGACACCCCGAGTGGAGATGCACATAGTTCAAAGGCAGCCGGTTGACAAGCCGACAGCCAAGCTTAGCAAAGTGCTTCGCTAACACTGTAAATTCGCTCATCCCTAATGTTAAAGAAACATAAAATATGAGGGAGAAATGGCCAACAATATGACCTCTGCATGACCAAATTTCTATAATATTCAATGAAATATTATATGAAAAAAAATCCTTGCCACAGCCAGCCTGTTAATGTGAGACTATACATATTATTATCATCAAAATCACTGAAACAAAATAGGAAACCTATATTTTATTCTTTATTTGAAACGTTAACCCCTTGCTGCAAAATGACGTTTGGGAAACGTCATGTAAAGCAGGTAGTTCCTGCAACATGACGTTTCCCAAACGTCATGCTTTCCCTGCCCCCCCCCCCGCTATCCCTAAGTGATATCGGGCAGCAGGAGGAGGCTGTGTCACACAGCCTCCTCCTGCTGCCACTGCTCGGAGGGAAGCCGTGCTCCCACCTGGGCAGTTAGCCCCATAGACGCCGCAATCGATGCAACTGCAGAGTCTATGAGGAGATTTGTGGCCTCCCACCGATCGGATGGCGGAAGGAGGCTGCAGCATGTTACCTCCTCCCACCGCCAATGCATGTATACCCTCCGGCCCGTTCCTCCACAACCCCCGCCCCCCCCGGATCGTTTCCCCCTCCATCCTCCTCCCCATGCTCCACCCCCTTCTTTCCCGGATCTGTGTGCCCCCCCCCGCCAGGATCTTTCTCCCCGTGCTTCCCCCTTGGCCCCCCTCCCCGATCTCCTCCCTGTGACATGATATAATTGCTATAAATAACCTGAAATAAGACCCCCAAAATACACAAAGCTTCTGTCATGTCTGCGGCCTGTGGTTGAGTCAGGTGACGCACTGCGGCCACATATGGGAGATTTCTAGAAACATTGAAACATGGGAAATAAATATTGAGTTCCATTTCTCATTTAGTATTTGCTGTGTGTATATTTTATTCTTTATTTGAAACGTTAACCCCTTGCTGCAAAATGACGTTTGGGAAACGTCATGTAAAGCAGGTAGTTCCTGCAACATAACGTTTCCCAAACGTCATGCTTTTCCTGCCCCCCCCCTTCCCCCCCGCTATCCCTAAGTGATATCGGGCAGCAGGAGGAGGCTGTGTCACACAGCCTCCTCCTGCTGCCACTGCTCGGAGGGAAGCCGCGCTCCCACCTGGGCAGTTAGCCCCATAGACGCCGCAATCGATGCGACTGCAGAGTCTATGAGATTTGTGGCCTCCCACCGATCGGACGGCGGAAGGAGGCTGCGGCATGTTACCTCCTCCCACCGCCAATGCATGTATACCCCCCCGGCCCGTTCCTCCACAACCCCCCCCCCCCCCCCCCGGATCGTTTCCCCCTCCATCCTCCTCCCCATGCTCCACCCCCTTCTTTCCCGGATCTGTGTGCCCCCCCCCGCCGGGATCTTTCTCCCCGTGCTTCCCCCTTGGCCCCCCTCCCCGATCTCCTCCCCGTGACATGATATAATT
The DNA here is from genome assembly GCF_027789765.1 of Dendropsophus ebraccatus. Taxonomy (NCBI): domain Eukaryota; kingdom Metazoa; phylum Chordata; class Amphibia; order Anura; family Hylidae; genus Dendropsophus; species Dendropsophus ebraccatus. The sequence continues at coordinate 77,320,342 of NC_091459.1, read as the reverse complement.
GCTATAAATAACCTGAAATAAGACCCCAAAAATACACAAAGCTTCTGTCATGTCTGCGGCCTGTGGTTGAGTCAGGTGACGCACTGCGGCCACATATGGGAGATTTCTAGAAACATTGAAACATGGGAAATAAATATTGAGTTCCATTTCTCATTTAGTATTTGCTGTGTTAGAGGGGAAAAAAATTGATTAAAATAAAATATCTTCCAAAAAAATTAAAATTTCCCCTCCAACTTGCTTAAATTTCTGCAAAACACCTAAAGTGTTAATACACTTATGAAATGCTACTTTGAATACTTTGAGGGGTGCAGTTTTTACAGTTGAAGGATTTATGGGGGTAACTAACATACAGACCCCACAAATCCACTTCAGAACTGAACTGGTCCCTAATAAAATCAGGATTTGAAATTTTCCTAAAATGTTAGAAATCGCTGCAAAATTTCGAAGCCCTCTAAAATTTTAAAAAATAAAAGGATGTTCACCAAATGACGTCACCATAAAGTAGACATGTTGTAGATGTTGCAGTAATAATTAGTTCATGTGACATAACAATTTTTCTCAGGAAAAGAGAATTTTGAATATAAAGGATTGTAAATTTTTCTAATTTTTGCGCAAATGTTGTGTTTTTTACAAAAAAACACAGAGTGTATCAACCAAAGTATACCACAAACATAAGGAGGAATATGTCACGAAAAAACAATGAATAACCGTGATGTTTAAAAGTATCACAGAGTTATAACTACATAAAGAGAGACAGGTCAGATTTGAAAAATAGGCCCCGGGCAAAACAGGCTGAAGAGGCAAGGGGTTAAAATAAAGAACAATAAAATGTTATTTTTTTGTACACATTATGCTTTATAAAATTAAACAAAAAGATTTTATAGAACAGTAATAAAGCTGCCGTACATGTAAGAAAGCCACCACATGCACAAAATCCCTAAAACATGTCTGGTCACTCAGGATCAGAATACTTTGGCCATTAAGAGGTTAATGTGTATGCAATCTCTTGGTCACACACTAATAATCTCATTTCAATTTTCCTTTGATTTACTAAACACAGCTAGTGTTTCTGGGCTCTGGAAATTGAGCATTGCTTGCACAAATATGGGACCCTTCAAATTTCTGCCTATTTATTGCTTGCTTAGGTCTTATAGTGGTATTAAATGGTCATTGATTAGGAGAGATCATTGGGACTGGAAATGCTTAAAGATTTGTAGTTATTGATTTTTGTTCTCATTTATATTGCCTGAAATTACAGACTTTGATCTGTTGGAGAATGTACAGGCTGTGGCTATATGCTATAAATTACATCCATCACAGTCTGTCCGGTATCCATTTAGGAACGCAAATAATAATGTTTAACAGAATTTTCTATCCCTTCCCAGGGATTTCATGCATAAGAGCTGCAGTTTATCCTTCAGATCAGCTATTCCTGCTATAACTGCACGTGTGTGTGATAGGTGAGGGATAAAACAGTGGCCACCCAGCAAGAATGGGCAACAGACACTGGAACAGTTCTCCTTAAGGGTATGTGCACACTACGGAATCCTGGCGAATCACCCACTGCGGTTTCTGCACACGGACACACACGGACGCGCACATCTCTGCTGGTCCCATAGGCTTCATTCTATGGTTTGCCAGATTCCGCTGCCCGCCCCGAAGAATTAGTGGGTTCATTCTTTAGGTGGATGGCAATCTGGCAAACCATAGAATGAAGCTTATGGGACCAGCGGAGATGCTCGCGTCCGCGGGCAGGGGCGAGTGGCGGTATCCAGAAAGGGTGATCCTCTGAGATTCCATAGTGTACACATACCCTTAAAGTCAGCTTTACTATCAGTGTTGCAGTAAGCTTAGCGGTTCTTAAAGATATACTCCAGAGAAAAACTATTTTCAAATTCCGAAAGTTATAAATTCCTTCTATTAAAAAAAAAAAAAAAACAACAGAAAACTGGAGTTGTTTAGTACTTATCAGCTGCTGTGTGCCCTGCAGGAAGTGGTGTATTCTTTCCAGTCTGACCTGGTGCTCCCTGCTGCGACCTCTGTCTGTGACAGGAACTGTCCAGAGCAGTAGCAAATCTTGATCCCTTTCTGCTCTGGATAGTTCCTGTCATGGACAGAGGTGGCAGCAGAAAGAACAATTCCAGACTGGGAAGAATACACCACTTTCTGCAGGACATACATAAGTATTGGAAGGATTGTTTTTTTGTTTTTTTTTAATAGAAGTGATTTACATATCTGTAAAAGTTTGGAAAGCAGTTGATTTAAAAAAAAAAAAAAAAATTCTCTGAAGTATCCCATTCTGTTACAGAATGGACTAAAAGTGAACTGACCATTTGGTCCTGCTCTATGTTTCCCCTTGTCCCCCCATCACATGACACACCTTCAGCCACTCTTATGTATGGAGCCATCTCTAATATCTTTAATATGCCTCCATCATAAGCTATAGGGGCCTCTTTCTAAGCCCTCACTGCTTCACTAGCCGAATGAACTAGGCAGGAACTCCCCAGGCAAGATGTAGTTTACCAAAACAATAAAAAGATGTTTAACAGTATCTTAGAGCTTACACATCTTCAATGGGCAGATGCTCGAAAAAAGATAATCAATTAACAGTCTAACACAAATGACAACACTTAATTTGATACAAATGGACACTATACTCAAACAGTGCACTCTAGGTACATTACATGCCCAAGGCCCTTCTTTTAATTTTACAGCCATTTGATAATTTACAGAGCTGCCACTGTTTACCCCATGTTCTTTGCTTAAAGGGTAAGTGAACATTTTTTGTCCTTTTTCGGAAGGATCCAATTGTATGCACGGCCAATATATGCAAATATGTACTGTTCAATCCATCTGCCATTGATTATCATTGCTAAGAAAATGCATATGCATTATATAAATGATAATAATAACCTGTCCCATGTATGCCAAAGGAGATGAAAAGGGCAATTCTGTAGATACCCCAAAAATAGCTCACTGTGAGTTTACTACTTAAAGTTTCACCGTTGTTATAAAAACCTTTTGATGTGTCACAGAGACATGCTAAAAGTTTTGATCGTTCCAGGTCTGAGTGTTCGGACCCGTACCGAGCGAGAAGACTGTGCTACAGCATGTCCACTCCCCTCTCTGTGTAAGAACAAAAGTGTTGGGCTCCAACTCATCATGTGACATGGAGACAGGCGAGGACTGTGCTTGTCTATGTCTTCTCCTGGCTCATTCTCCCGACCAGTACAGGGCTGAACACTGAGACCCGGACGAATCAAATTTTTTGTCATGTATCTGTGACATGTCAAAAGTTTTTTTTTTTCACAAGGACAGGTACACTTTAATGCTATGTTCGTGTTGCATTTTGCATGCTCAGATACTACCTTACATACATGCACAACATTGTAGTTTGTCGTCTATTTTGGGTAGAGATGAGCAAACAAGATTTGTTTTTCATTCTTACGAAAGCAAAACCTATTTGGGCTTGGCTGTATCCATGTTTCCCAGGGATTTTCGAGGCGGTCCCCGGGCGGTATCTTCCCTCACGGAGCAGGCAGCCTGAGGAATACAAGTGCAGATCAGTCTTGCTTCGTACAAAGCAAGCTGTTTTTGTAAGAAAGCAACTTATGTTTTTCTAATCCTGGATAACCCATATAATGCTGTCTATGCAGTCTACTGACTTCTTTTTTCAATGGAAATAATTAGTAAAAAATTAATAGAAATCAATTAGATGCCCATATAATATCAGTGTATCCATGGCGTGCTACAAGTCAAATACAGCCATTGACGCAATTATCAGTCCGTCATTTCCTTTTCATGCCATGGCGTCTAGCGCTGAACTTAATAACCGAGACAAAGCTGTAAATTGCAGCTGCAGTTTCTACAGATGTACGTAATTGAGGGACTAAAATAATGCAGAAACCAAAACGGTTAATTAACGTAGAATAAGAGTAATTAGGTTTTGGCACATCAGAGCAGCGTAAATGAGAGGAAGGGAAATACATATAATACTGTAGAATAATTGTATTTACAATAGGCCATACAGACCATGCACACAAGGTTGGTTTAATTACCTACTTGTTTCAATGCTTTTTCTGTAATTCCTAAATGTATCTTTCATTATAATTTAATAGAAAGGTTTATCCTTATGCTGTCAAGCCACAGTCTTTCAACAAGAATGACTGGTAAAGGTTGCTGTCACATGTCATCTGACCTCCAGAATGGTCAAGAAACCGCTACAGAGTGGTTAAAATGACATTTTAATTCCGATGAATACGTGAAAAACAGAATGACAAAAGCACACCATCTCCAAGATTTTCTTGCCCAAAGCAACAGTTGCTCTAGCTAAATAAATACTTATCTCATGTCAGTAGCAGATGTTGTACAATGTGACACAATTGGGCTTCAGCTCCTATGGCTTATGCCAAGTTTACCAGGATTCATTATATTTTAAGTTTTACTTTTCAGCAACTTTTTTCCGAATCAAGATAGTAAGAATGGATTCTTTAAAACTGTGCATGTACAGTATGAGCAAAGAGGCGTAAAGTGAATGTCAGCTGCAATTCAGTTTCTAAACTGCTGACACTGTTAGGCTATGTTCACACTACGTAAAAGTACGGCCGTTGCTGGCATTGGCAACAACGGCCGTACTTTATGCAATGTGGAACATTGCCTATTCTTCAATGGGATCCCGGACGGAGCATATACACACCGTATATGCTCCGGGCGGGATCTCATGCGGCACTGCAAAAAACTGACATGTCAGTTTTCTGCGGCCGCAATTCAGTGAATTGCGGCCGTAGAAAGACCTGTCAGTTCACACAATGAAGCGAGCGGCTCCAGCCGCTTACTTCATTGTGTGCAGTGGCAAGTTCAGATGCGGGCGCGCACTGATGCGCCTGCATCAGAACACTATGGCCATGAAGATCATCCGGCCGGTACTGTAGTATCAGCCGGGATGATCTGTGCAGAGACTGGCCGTTCGGTGATCCGGCCGGGGTCACGGAACGGCCGGTCTCACACGTTGTGTGAACATAGCCTTAGATAGCTGTTAGGTCAATAAGGCACATGGAACCTTTCATATATCTATCTGTGCTTCCATAACATAGAAAAATCTATTTATTCTCCAGTGTAAAGAGGCGATCCCGAGGTGTAATTATGTGCTTATGAGGGTATTCCCATCTGGCTTGTAGAGAGTCATTTTCTTTTTTCTTTTTTTTTTAATAAATTCTTTAAGAGGTAAGTATACTGGAGTTTGTTATTTTAAATATCTAGCAAGATGTAGTTTAGTTTCTCATTGAATCAGAATACAGTTTTGAAGCTGTAGTGATCATTTGTTACCTATTCTATTTAAAAACTGTCATGTTGTGTTATGAAGCCACCACAATTACTGAAAAACTTCCAAGCCTAACTGAATGGTGTCCATAATTCTTTCTAGCCAGTCATCTTGCAAATCACCATAGTTAATTGAAGTTCTAGTCAATGTATCTCTAGCAAATTATTTGAGTCCATCTGTGCTTTGAATATAAAAAAAATATATGGATTTGCAGGGAACATTCATATATTTCAAGTTTATAGCAATTCAAATGTTTAAAGTGAACTACGGACCTGTGTGAAAAATGAAAGCGGAATTACGACAAGCAGCCAAATGAAACTGTAATGGTAAAACAGATTTATAACCTCGTTCACTTTAACGAAAGAACACATTTTCTGAAGGAGGCAAATGGGTTATTGATTTATTTGGAAAAAAAATGGTTGTCTGTAGTTTCTTGCAATACTGCGATCCTTGGCATTATGCCTACAGGTAGCTTGTTGGGATTAAATTATGCATTTATTAAATTACACCATAAAACTGAGTTTTCTATATTTGCCAGAATACAGCACAATATCAGACACATTTTGGCTCAATCCTAACTACACAACCTTTAAGAAAGTATCTGATACTAGAAGTTGGGTTGAGGTGGTCAATTCTTTACTTGTTCTAATCTATAATAAAGGGTTTTTTTTAGGCTTCAAAAAAACACAGCTACTTTCTTGAAAGAAAAAAAACAACAGCACCACCAATGTCTTCAGGCTGTGTGTGGTATTGCAATTCAGCTCAATTCAATTCAATGGAACTGAGCTGCAAAACTCCATCCAAACTCAAGAGTTGTGGTATTACTGAAGGAAGGTGGCCATGTTTTTATAAGCTTGCATAACCTCTTTTAGTGAAAATTCAGGCAGAGGAGGGAGTGTGTAAAGCTTCATCTAAAAGCTGCAGAACAGATGTCGGAGAAAGGGGCATTATGTTGGCTATTGATTATGAAAATTGTGACCTTTGATCTGGCCATAAATCAACCATTAGACTGCTTCAAGTTTACTGCAGCCAGCACTATATGTGAAAAAAGGTGGCCGGATAAGAGAAACTAAGCTGAAAACCTGTTGCAAAAATGTACAAAACAAAAATTAAAAGGGTCCATGGCCTTTTTAATTTTAATTTCCTATTTAGTTTTATTATTTTTTTGTGTTGTCTGCATTGTATGCTAAAGCAGAAACCGTTCCAGCCCATTATTGCAGTACTATCAGGAGATAAATGTACTATACAGTTTATTTAAATGGTTATGTGCCTCAAAATACAGGGGCAATCTGCAATCAACTGTATGACAGATAAATATACCATTCTATGAACCACTGTAGGTAGCCACCTGTAAATGTTAGGCCCCTGCAGTTAGTCCCCCAGTTAATGTTATTCCCCGGTAGTTAGTACCCCAGAAAATGTTATGCCCCGATAGTTAGTACCCCAGTAAATGTTATGACCCTATAGTTAGTACCCCAGTAAATGTTATGCCCTGGTAGTTAGTACCCCAGTAAATGTTATGCCCTGGTACTTAGTACCCCAGAAAATGTTATGCCCTGGTAGTTAGCACCCCAGTAAATGTTATGCCCCTATAGTTAGTACTCGAGTAAATGTTATGCCCCTTTAAATGTTATGCCACGGTAGTTAGTACCCCAGTAAATGTTATGCCCCTATAGTTAGTACCCCAGTAAATGTTATGCCCCTGTAGTTAGTACACCATTAAATGTTATGCCCCTGTAAATGTTAGGCCCCTGTAGTTAGTAACCCAGTAAATGTTTTGCCCCTGTAGTTATTACCCCAGTAAATATTATGTCCCTGATCTGTCCCATTAGTACTGGCAGTTGGTTTTCACTTCACATGCAGCAAGAGGGATTGTGGAAAAGTGTCTGCATGGCAACAGCGGGATTACAGTTTAGAGAGGAAAACAAGAAGTAGTCAGATGCACAGGGAAGAGACATGGTACAGTGATGTAAGCTTCTTTACTAAAAACAGAATACACAACACACACACACTCACACACATATATCTTACATATGCGATTATATATTTTTTGCTTCATGACACCACCCCTTTAAGGATGAGGGGAAACAAAAAAAAAACAGTAGATGTGTGTCCCTGTTCTGCTGTAAGCAAGATGGACACATAGAGGCAAAAGGGGCAAATTTAAAATATTATACAGTATGTGCTACAACTATTCAGGTAATTTATTACAATTTTTTTTAAAGAGGATGTACCACCAGGTACATCCTCTTTAATCTGACACAGGGATAGAACTTGGGCAAGCTCGTGCCGGGGTCCGTTTTTCGATCCACGGCCCGGTTCCCCTGTACGGCGCTGTTGTATCCACGGGTCCCGGGCCGGTGCTCAAGCACTGGAGGCAGACTGGCCTGCCCGCAGTGAGAGGGAATTCCCTCCCCTGTATGACGCGGCTCCTTTAGAATCAATGGAGCTGTGTCATACAGGGGAGAGAATTCCCTCCCACTGGGGGCAGGCCAGCCTGCCTCCAGTTCTTGAGCACCGTCCCAAGACCCGTGGATACAACGGCACCGTACACGGGATCCGGGTCGCAAATTAAAAAACGGACTGTGGCATAGGCTTGCCTGTGACGGCGCTGTTCTATTCCTGTGTCGGATTAAAGAGGATGTACCTGGCGGTACATCCTCTTTAACATCAGGTCTTCTATATAATAATTAAATACATAGACATATACATATTCCTCAGGAAATTACCATTGTGGATAATTTTCTTTAACCCTGTCATGTACAGTTCCCCTGTTACTTATACTGGATATGTATGGGTGAATAACAGGAAGTTACCAGTTGGGGGTGGGTCTCTACACAAACAACTCTACCCCATCTAGTAATGCCCAGTTGACTGTTTTGTCATATATCTCTAGTTAGAAGTACACAAGCCTGCAACAATTAAAGGGGATTTTTCAATAAACTAGCATTGCATTGATCTTGTATGTTCTACTGTATATACACTTTCATTTTTAATTTAGAGCACTTATAGTGTTCTCAGGCTCTCTGCCTGTGTTTTCTTTATTTACTATGATGTCATGTTCCCTTTCATGTACATGTGTGCTGGGGTTTAACCCCTTAAGGACAGAGCCAATTTTGATTTTTGCGTTTTAGTTTTTTCCTCCTTGTGCTTAAAAGGCCATAGCACTTACATTTTTCCACCTAGAAACCCACATGAGCCCTTATTTTTTGCGTCACTAATTGTACTTTGCAATGACAGGCTAAATGTTTGCATAAAGTACACTGCGAAACCAGAAAAAATTCAAAGTGTGGTGAAATTGAAAAAAAAAAAAGCATTTTGCTTATTTGGGGGAAATGTGTTTTTACGCCATTCGCCCTGGGGTAAAACTGACTTGTTATATATAAAACAAAAACCAGAGGCGGGCGGCACTATAGACTGCTGAATAAAAGACGGCATACAGGAAATATAATAGGCAGAAACGATCTGCTGCTGCAATATTCCAATAAGGTGGTGCAAAAAAACTCCCGAAAGCATAAGACAGTCACAGTAGTATCAGCATGAATAGAAGGAATAATGGAGTGCACTCACCGGAATAATCTTCATGGCTTTATTTTCTCAAAAAGAAAAACATATTGGACCTAGTGCATACACGGACAGGGTGAACGCTAGGAGACAAACAGGGCGGTGACAGGCTGTTTCGCGCGTAACCGCGCTTCTACGGACCTCTCCGTAGAAGCGCGGTTACGCGCGAAACAGCCTGTCACCGCCCTGTTTGTCTCCTAGCGTTCACCCTGTCCGTGTATGCACTAGGTCCAATATGTTTTTCTTTTTGAGAAAATAAAGCCATGAAGATTATTCCGGTGAGTGCACTCCATTATTCCTTCTATTCATGCTGACTTGTTATATATGTTCCTCAAGTTGTTATGATTAAAACGACATGTAACATGTATAACTTATATTGCATCTGATGGCCTGTAAAAAATTTAAACCATTGTCAACAAATATACGTCATTTAAAACCGCTCCATTCCCAGGCTTATAGCGCTTTTATCCTTTGGTCTATGGGGCTGTGTGAGGTGTCATTTTTTGCGCCATGATGTGTTCTTTGTATCGGTATCTTGATTGCACATATATGACTTTTTGATCGCTTTTTATTACAATTTTTCTGGATTTGATGCGACCAAAAATGCGCAATTTTGCACTTTGGGATTTTTTTGCGCTGACGCCATTTACCGTGCGAGATCAGGAATGTGATTAAATAATAGTTCGGGCAATTACGCACGCGGCGATAGCAAACATGTTTGTTTATTTATTTATTTATTTATTTACTTTTATTTATAACCTGGGAAAAAGGGGGGTGATTCAGACTTTTATTAGGGGAGGGGGCTTTTTACTATTAACAACATTTTTTTTTTAACTTTTACACTTATACTAGAAGCCCCCCTGGGGGACTTCTAGTATAAGTGCTTTGATCTCTCATAGAGATCTCTGCAGCATAGATATGCTGCATAGATCTATGAGATCGGCACTCGTTTGCTTTCGGCTGCTGCAGCCGGAAGTAAACGAGTGCCGAGCCAGGGACGGCGCCATCTTGGAGCGGTCCCCGGCCGGCTTCAGAAACGGAGATCGCTCCTCCGGGATAACATCCCGGGGGAGCGATCTCCGCCACTAGACACCAGGGAAGTGCTGCGTCCGGTAATCGGATGCAGCTGTCATGTTTGACAGCTGCATCTGATTACTGTATTAGCGGGCACGGCGATCGGACCGTGCCCGCTAATACCTACGGTCCCGGGCTAGAAGCGGCACCCGGGACCGCCGCGGTTCAGAGCGGGGTCGCCGCGCGGCCCCGCTCTGAACGTCCTTACCGGCATCAGGGCGTAAATATACTCCCGATGTCGTTAAGGGGTTAAAGTCCTACAGCAGCTGAAAGGTTCAGACACTTGTAGGAAGACAGACATTTCCCTGCCTATGGGTAGAGTGGGTTGAGCTAGATTCAGAGAGGAGTGGAGCTATAGGCTTGCAGAACTGTGATGTCACTGCTGACCCCTGTGACCTGGAAGTTCTTTATGTAAATAAGCAAACACTAATCCAAAAAGCAGAAACAAAGGATGCCTGGGGAAATAGGGGCGAAGACGATTAGAGAAAAAAGCTATGGGAAAGGGACAGATTACAATTTATTCCCTTTTCCAATAAGTAAAATTGGTCGTAAAACCGTTTAACTAATTTAGGGTATAATCTAGGGTAAGATACGCAGCATGTTGCTTTCCTACAGAGATTAATGGCTAATTTAAAGTGCATGTCACATTAAGTATTTTCGTTTTGCATCTTTTGCACATTTTGCTTCGATGACTGGCTGCATATCGTTTGTGCACTACTTCTTGCTTGTGGAAAACCTTAAACGTTATTATTATTATTATTATTTTTTCTTTTTTTTTTTTTTGTCCATACAAAGAAAATTGGAATCAGTTCAAATCTTAAGTTTTGGTCAAAAACAGCATTACATTTATGTACAGGATATAGCAAAAATTCTAAAAGAAACATGCAGCTTCTGCACTCTGAGATTGTAACTTTCTTAGAAGAGTCTGTGTATTTTCTGAAGCAATTATTCACCATTCAAAAAAACAAAACTAAGTTATGTGGTTTGACCAGGATCTGCAGGTAATTGGGTCAGAGAATAAGCAGGCTAGTCTAATCCTTGTGTAAATGTTATAAGCTTGTGTAGACTGTAGGAGGCATGCTGTATAAGATGTAGTAAAAACAAAAAACAAAAAAATACTGTTCAACACCAAAATGTGAGAACACATCCTAAGGTTGAAAATCAAGCTGAATTTTTTGTTAAATGACAATTGTAATGCAGATGTCTTTTTCTAATTTCTACCACAATGTTTGGCTTCTTGCCCTGTAAAAATGTTAATAAAATTTTATTTTTATGTTCATGTTAGAGTATGTTAAGTATTTTCTTGTTGTGGGAATATGGCATATAACACATATATATATAAACACAGGGACCAGCGCTGTCACTGAATGAATTCGCCTCTTCAAGTTGATGTGGAGATAAAGGACGCTTGTTTTATTTGTGGCACAGAGATGACATGTTTCGGGAGAGCATTCTCCCTTCCTCAGAACAAAAAAGTGCAAAAAAGGCGAATTCATTCAGTGACAGCACTGGTCTCTGTGTATACCTTTTCCTTTTTTTCCTTTCACATTTATGGTTTGCGGGCCCCCAGTATGGGAGCATCCCGCCAATAAGGTACCACCAGCTTGCAGTCCTGATATTCCAGCCCACGATTGAGGATCCCTCTGTGATATATACCCTATTTAGGATGGTATGCTACAAACCCAAGTGGCTACAAGGTGAGCACATCACCACTTTTTACTTATTCATTTGTGCCTCTGGTGCCTTGAGGCGCCTGTGCCTTTGTTTTGTCCACTTTCCTTTCCAATACAACAAATATACATATCTACTGTATGGCTTTGTGTAATGTGGTCATCCAAAGGAATGGATGCATTAGAATAGAGAACTAGAAGAAATATTAGGTTATATGATGCCAGCCAAAATGTATTTAGGCTGACAGCCATAAGCGTGAGGGATAACAGATAACAGAAGCAATAAACATTAATAAAAAGCAAAGGTGCTCAGTCCTCTGATCATCAGATTGTTTTATATTAAACAGTTCTATGTAGGGAGACAGCACTCCTACACACCAGCTGGACTATGTGACTGTGCATAAGCTGATGTTCAGGGATAAATGTTCTCTCTGCATTATCCAGCTACTCACATGATGTAAACACTATAGTATTATATAATAGCTGGCCAACTAACAGTATTAAATTCACAGTGAAAACCCATTTCAGAAAATGAACCAAATGCTTTGCTTTCCTCATATTATATATACAACTTCATAAGAAGACTATGAGTTTCAAGCTGTTTCCCACCATATGTTTAGCACCCACTGGGACACTAGTGTCCAATAGAAGGGGGATTTTGATTGCTAAGGTTCTTCTTTAACCAGATGACACAATAAGGCTATGTTTAGACAGAGTTTAACAGCGTCCATTGCATAGCAACAGATGCTGTTAAACTGCCGGCCACTGGGCAGCATTCAGCACGTTCCTGCAGCCGATACCTCTGTATCAGCTGCAAGAAGGTATTTTTTTACAATTGACTTGCAGGCACCATTGGGTGTGCCCGCAAATCAATTAACCATTCACTTCAATGCAAAGTGCCATTGACTTCAATGCAATGCCTGCAGTAAAGAAAGGACATTGATTCCATTGCAATGAGCGTCCGTTCTTTACTTAAAAACAACATTGTGTGAACATAGCCTAGGGGTGTGTTCACAATGAGGAATCAGTGAGGAAATTGAAGTGAAATCAGCGCTTAATTTTCCGCAGATTCCGATTGAAATTCTGCCCATAAAATATGAACAGAGCAATGTCCCATTGAGTTCAATGGGATTTCTGCTCTGTTGTTTACATAGCGGGATTTTGCATGCAGAATTTTCTGCCGCAGATCTGCTTTTCACCCAAAGAATTGACAATGTCAATTCTCTTGCCGTATTGCACTAAAAAAATCCTATAGAAGTCAATGGTGCTTGAATTCTGCTTGAATACAGCTTAAATTCCAATCGAATTTCACTTGAATTCCGCAAAATAGGCAAGCAGAAAACTTCCTCTTTAATTCCTCATCTATACCTCGCCTATTCCTCAGTGTGAACATATCCTAGGGAGGCATTTTTATATAGCCACAGCTGCACTAGGCTGTTCCCACCAGTCCTATAGATTTTGAATGGAGTAGCAGCAAACATGCATGATTACAAATTTCATGTCGAAGTTGTTAGCTTGGATTGATACCCAGCATCCAAATGTTAAAATGAAGCAATTTTAACTAGCAAAGGCTTTCCATACACATTAAAAAAATTCGGCTGAACACATCAATTTCAGCAAGACAAACCAATTATCTTATGTACCTTAGGCCAAAGAAAACCTAATCTTTTTGTTCCCTCTGGGAAGTTTCTCAAAGTTTCTGGTAGCGACTTACTTGCCACTCCACATAAAAAATATATTCACAGACAAGGAAGCCACACGTGTATATAGGGGGGGGGGGGGGGGGGGGGTCTGTCGTCAACTATTGAAGGTGATGGAGTGGACTTTACTAAGACCAGAGTCTCACACGGTGTACAACTCATAATAAATTGACCACTACAGTGGCTGGCCCGCATGCTGCACTTTAAATTTTACACAAGCTCCTGAGCTAGTATACATTTCAGTTAAAATATGCACTAACTCTCTAGTGTATATTGTAATAAATAAAATGCTGCTAAGGCCACACAACCTTCTCATCATGCTCTTTCACACTTTTTTACACTTGGCTATCTTCACACACACACTGAGTAAAATATAAGCAAAATACAACAGTATAATAGGTATAAAACATGGTTGTATTTTGAATCTAATAACGTGCTACATTAAAGTCTAAGGAAAAACAGCTATCTAGGCACTACACAAATATATATATCTTTTACAATGAGTACACAGACTAACTTTTTTCTATAGACTTTACTGTAGCACATTATTAGATTCAAATTACAACCAAGTTGTATGCCTATTTTACTGTTGCTTATTACATTATTAGGCTATGTTCCCACTTTGCAATAAGGCTGATGATCATTATTAACAGCCGCCTATGTTACAAGATGACGGCCTATCCCGATATTATCACAAAGTGGGAACATAGCCTTATACTGCTTTTATCAAGGTCTGATCCAATCACAGACTGGTGAAAATTCATGATTCTTGTTTGCAAATCCCCTTCTCTACCTCGCTAACCAAGAAGGACGAAAAGGAAGCGGCATGGCACATAGGGTGACGAGCCCTCCCCTAGGGACGTAGCGAGGGGGGACAAGGGGAGGCAGCTGCCCCTAGGCGCACGGCTATGGGGGGCGCCAGCCTTCCTGCACACGCTACACACACCATCCCCCTCTGCTTTGCCTGTTCTTAATCAGGCAACACTGGTGTTACCGGAGGCTAGGCAGGAACAGGGCCTGGTACTTGGGGGAGGGGGGGGGGGGAGGTTGATATGGAGTGATGGCCCCTTACACGCACAACAGACAGGCAGGCAGAACGCTGTACGGGGCAGACAAGAAGCACCTCTCCCCCACCTTTGAGCGTCCTCAAACACAGCCTCCTGCACTGTATGCTTGAATGTAGCTGGGAGCAGGTCCTGGAGAAGGAGATTCATTTCATTCTGTGGGCCCTCATTCAAGTATGTGTGTACAAAAAGTATGTGTGTCAGTATGTATTGTCTATGTGTGTGTACTGTGTACTGTATGTATGTATGTATGTATATATGTGACTGTGCACAGTCCATATGTGTGTACCGTGTACTGTATGCATATATGTATGTTCTCTGTGTATTGTCTATGTGTATATGTGTACTGTATGTAAATATGTATGTGCTCTGTGTATTGTCTATGTGTATGTGTGTACTGTATGTATATATGTATGTGCTCTGTGTATTGTCTATGTGTGTACTGTGTACTGTATGTGTATATGTATGTGATCTGTGTATTGTCTATGTGTATGTATATATTTATGTATGTATGTATGTATGTATGTGCTCTGCGTATTGTTTATGTGTGTACTGTGTGTTGTATGTATATATGTATGTGACTGTGCATTTTCCATGTGTGTGTACTTTGTACTGTATGTGTATATGTATGTGCTCTGTGTATTGTCTATGTATGTGTGTGTACTGTATGTATGTATATATGTATGTATGTATGTGACTGTGCATTGTCTATGTGTGTGTATTGGGTACTGCATGTATACATGTATGTGCTCTGTGTATTGCCTATGTGTGTGTGTGTACTGTATGTAAATATGTATATGCTCTGTATATTGTCTATGTGTGTGTATTGTGTACTCTATGTATATATGTATGTGACTGTGTATTGTCCATGTGTGTGTATTTTGTACTGTATGTATATATGTCTGTGCTCTGTGTATTGTCTATGTGTCCAAGACCCCTGACTTCTAAGAAGATTTTTCGGGGTTAAAAAGGCGTCTTATACGCTGGAAAATACAGTAAATCTTAAGGAATAGATAGTATTGCTAAATATTTGCTTGGGGTCACCAGATATGAGTGGAAATATTCCCTTTATGTGATCCATTATATCAGACGCATCATTATTAAACAAATGAATCAAGCTAGCTATCAACCACGTATACCCAGCTAATACATAATATCTGAGACACTGTTTGTCTATGACGTTACTATCTATGGCAACAGATTGAGTTGGTATTGATTTAGAAATATGATGTGGATACCTGATGATTTATGGCCCTGTGTTCAAACAATGTTACATACTAGAATCATTAATATGTATTGTGCACTGCTAAATCTGTACATAGAGCACTTTCAAATGATTAGGAGGTACACTAAACGGAGTTTAGAAAGGTTTTAGGGGTAGTGATTTCTGACAGCCACAAATTGAGTCACCAGTGCAACCAGGCAGTAGGGAAAGCAAATTGTATTTCCCTGGTTTCTTATTACTTCTGGTGATCTGGTGGTCAAGTTACTGACTCCTCCTCCCATTGCTTTAATTTTAATTCAGGCTATAGCTCACAGCTCTGGGAAGCGCATATAAATCAAGACCTTATGGATATTAAAAGCAGCAATTATATATCTCCAGTTCCTAACCATTTTATTCATTTATCTGCCTGATTTTTTCCAGGGTTCTTCAGAATTAATCCCTGCTCAACAAAGTCAGGGCTGAATGTGCAAAGAATTTTAGATTTATATTTCTAATCATGTCTTTCAACTTTATTAAAATACTGAACAAATCACATTTATTTTGTCATGTCCCCAAAAGTCTGAACATTAGAAACATGCAGAAATGTAATGCTATGAAAGCTAATGCTTGTAACACACAACTGCATACAAAAAGGAGTGTTGTAGAGACACAAAGCGGTAGGGTATTTGCACTAAATACAGACAAGATGGAAGAGATTGCAGAGATAACAATGTTATTAAAACCTTAGAGGAAATGGTTTATTGTCCTTGCAATAAATCATATTACAATTCTGTAGGTTGTAGATGTGGCCAATAGGGATGAGCGAACTTTTGAAAAGTTTGGTTTGATCCGGCGAACTTTCGTGAAGTTCGGATTTGTACGAACCGAACCTAAAACGAACCTTTCTATAACGGCTGAATAATTGCAGCTACAATAGTGGGAGTCTGATAGTGAAAAAAAATTAGCCAAGGTGTAAGTGATTACACGGGACATAGGACACAAAGTTCCTTGGACCCAGTAGGGGGGAAAACAGACATTTGACAGTGGAACCAGCAGCAGTAATAGTACTGTATTGGACCCAGTGTGGTTGAGAACAGACAATTGACGGAGGAGTAGGAGGCAGTAGCACTTGATTGCACCCAGCCCAGTATGATTGAGAAAAGACTATTTGAGAAGTAGGAGGAGGAGGCAGTACCTGATTGCACCCAGGCCAGTATGGTTGAGAACAGACAATTTACGGAGGAGGAGGATGTTCGGCCTTGGAGTGGTGGCCTGACATCATTGGTAAGACACCGGGGCAGGTTGTACTTCAGTCAAAGCTGTGGATGGTTGCAAGCTGGTGGAGGCAGAACTTTTGCAGAACTGGCCCCCTAAAGCACCGGGGAGGTGACAGTGGCAAGAATGGGCTAACTTTCTGATGGTCTTCTGGGGGAATGTTTACCCAATGGGCAGTAACAGACATGTACTGCCCTTGTCCATAATTAAAGGACCAGACATCAGCACTGGGGTGCACGGTCTTGGACACCAAGAATCCCAATGAGTCGCCAGCATTTTTCTACACAACTGTGCAGTGATGGGACAGCTGATAAGACTTTTTTTTTCTAATTTTTTTTAATAAATTCGATAAGCTTGAATACTGAAGTTGCTTTCATGTGTCTTGGTTACTACTCACAGACAGCTGTCACATTAAATTTTTGATTAGGCAGCACCCAGGTATATCTGAGGAGACTAATTTAAGGTCTTACCCTAACAGGGGTGACGTCACACATCTTGATATTCACAGAAAACCAGGATACAAGGCATTATAGGAGTAATAATCCCTTGTATCCTGGTCTATTCTGTGAAAAAAGTACAATTTTGAGTTGCCGTTGTTATTTTTACCAGATTCGTAACAAACTTTCTCAAAGTTTGATTCGGTACCAAACTGAACTTTTTGCAAAGTTCGTAACGGTTTGGTTCACTCATCCCTAGTGGCCAATACCCAATCAAATGCTCTTTAGCCTCTGTATCATACTTTTTCTATGGTGTGTCTCTATTGGAGCTTTATTTTTCTTGTAGGAGAAAGAAGGTATCAGCACTCAAAGATCTCCAGAAAAACATATGGCATATGCTAACAATATTTCATAAATGTATATAATACATGGTATAAATTCTGTGTGAATTGCAATGTGGATTCCTCATCAAAATCTGTATGGAATTTACACCAGAGAGAAGGCGCAGATTAACCCTTTACCCCTGGTGTACGCCTGTCGTATGCCCAGCTAATCCACAGGCAAGGTAGGGGGTGTGGCAATGCAGAGAGGAGGCGCTGTCTCCTCCTCCTGCGCCTCATTAATCATGATTTATGGCTGCTCATGATACAAATCTACACATGCTGGAGGCAGGTGTAGATTTGTTGCGCTGGCCAGGTTTATTAAGAGGCATGCACCTTTTAGTGGATCTGGTGGGGGAAAAGGGGGCGAGGCCTAATTTAAGACTGGCTTCCCCAATGGGAGAAGAATGAAACGCCACATTGTAGAAGTATTACAAATAGTCGCTCTAGTGAATGCCAAAGTTTAAAGAAGATCTATTGAATGCCACAGTTTATCCTGTTCCAATTTCAAAATCCCAGGATTCTCTCCATTGATAGCTATCCTGAAACAGACAGCAGGAAATATGTCTGGAGCACTCCTTCACCATCTTCACTGGTAGCAGTACGCAAACAGCAAACACCAGAATAAGGCCACACACCTCACAGACCATCTGGGAACATGGGGAGACAGGGACACAGGACTCTGGACTCCATCAGGATGCTGAGCAGGTGAGAAGGGCTCAAGCCCTGCTACATGTTTGTCCTGTTCTTCCCCTGAGACAAGCATCTGACTCTCCATTTGTGGCACTATCTATTTATCCAAAGGATTACACCGACAACTTTGCCATTACAATAAGTATCGCTACATTATGCACTATTGCTTTGCAAGGCTTACTGGCACAAGAGGTCTGAGTGCAATAATAAGAACACTACTATCTGTAATACTTCTGCAGTTTGGGCCAAAATATATGAATATCATGGAGCCCTGAACTTCCACTCCTAGGGGACAGTGGCAATATACCATCTTTAATTGTTTGTGTTTTATTCATTAAACAGTGCTTTGCATGAAGGACTATTGTTTATTTTAAACTCACAATATACAGTCATTTATGTATTACTTTAATACATTTTCCACAAGGGCCCTGTGGTCATTATATTCCATACTAACCATTTTATGTGATAGTCATCTTCATACGTTTATTTTATATTACTTGCTACCGAATAAATAAAACACCACCCTGCTGATCTCAAACTACAAACCAGTTAAGAATGATCATTCTTTTCTAATCCTGTACCACTTCAGGTGTGCCTACTTAATGGGGCTTATCCTTGGCCACGGGTCCTATTACACAGTCAGATAAAAGCTCAATCAATATTATAAACCAGCGCTGATCTGCAAGATCTAGTGTTCCCAACACTACAGGAAGATATATAGGGCACTCAAATTAATCTTCCAGCTCCTTACTTCCTATCAAAAGAACAGCACAGAAGCAGGGCAGTAAGGTAAGTATTACACTGGAGGACGGTGGCTGATTGCATTAGTAGAGGGCACTGTGACTGGCAATAATTTCAGGCAATGTTATTGGCACTAATTGGGGCATTACTGCAGTCACTGCTGTGGAGAGCCTGCCTAGTGCTGGGAGAGAACACTTGCTGATTATTACTACTAATGCCAACTTCCCTTGGACACCTTTGATATACTTGCATTTATAGTCTAGTGAGGCACTATATATACTATTAAAATACTATTTTATACTATTGTACATGCAAAGAAAAAAACACACAAACGGCGCTGCATGTGCAGGTCAAAACACACTTTGGAGAAACATGCATATGTGTGCAAATGCACGCTCACCTGAGTGGGTCGTACACAATTAGGCACGACTCTAATAAGCGCTCTGGATCAACGGGGGATGCTGCCTTCCACCTTCCGATTCTCCAAAGTGGATCCTCGGTGTCAGTCACAATAGTGGTAAACAGAAGAGGTTGGTGGGATTTGTCTGGCGCAACCACCCCTATTGGAACACCGGCCACGTTCCCCTGTAACTTCTCTGAATGAGGAGAACTCCTGGCACTGGTGTGAAGTCAAATTCAGGCTTTTATTTGATGCAACGCGTTTCGAGGGTGCAATCCCCTCTTCATCAGGCATAATACAGGTAACAAACAACAATCTTTTATAGTAAAACAGTAATGGATGACCCGGAAGTGCTTTCTGCTCTCTAGTGACCTCTGACATCATCATCCCACATTACACTGATACTAACAAACATTTGGCTAAAAACACATATCTTTCAACCGGAGATTGAATAAAATAAAATAAAATAAAAATAAAAATAAAAATACAAATACACATCCTGAGGATGAGGATGATGATATGAGGATGTGTATTTTTATTTTATTTTATTCAATCTCCGGTTGAAAGATATGTGTTTTTAGCCAAATGTTTGTTAGTATCAGTGTAATGTGGGATGATGATGTCAGAGGTCACTAGAGAGCAGAAAGCACTTCCGGGTCATCCATTACTGTTTTACTATAAAAGATTGTTGTTTGTTACCTGTATTATGCCTGATGAAGAGGGGATTGCACCCTCGAAACGCGTTGCATCAAATAAAAGCCTGAATTTGACTTCACACCAGTGCCAGGAGTTCTCCTCATTCAGAGAAGTTACAGGGGAACGTGGCCGGTGTTCCAATAGGGGTGGTTGCGCCAGACAAATCCCACCAACCTCTTCTGTTTACCACTATTTTATACTATTTACATATTTATTACAAGCACTTAATGCTTTGTTGCATGAGATGGTCTATTGATATTTAATATAAGTTTATGCTTCATAGCTTAGGTGCTGCCTATACAGTAGACCGCAATCAATACCATTACATCTACAGGGTTTTGGGATTCCCCACTTCTTTTGTCTGATTTTAATTGTGTCTGGTTGTGTGTATATGTTTTTATTTAGTCATTTTGCGTATATTTCTCAATAAAGCATCTTAAAACATTCATGGGTATATATAGGATACTATCTCTCTGATTACCCTATGAAATAGAATTAATTTACCATAGTAAAGTGGTGCCTTGGATTACGAGCATAATTCGTTCTGGGACCCTGCTTGTAATCCAAATCCACTCTTAAACCAAAGCAAATTTTCCCATAAGAAATCATAGAAATGCAGACAATTGGTTCCACACCCCAAAAATAATGATTTATTATTCTGAATAACATGTAAAACAGGTGAAAGAAACATTCAGAAACAGCAGAATATGTGATATTATAAATTACTGTAAAGTAATGGAGAGGATGTGAAACACAAGGGCTGACAGAGACTGCAGGGAGCATTAAGGAATGAGCAGGGCAGATGTGGGCACATACATGCAGAACTCTCTGTCCGGGAGAGAGGGGTTACAGCTATGAAGAGATTACCCCTACAGTTCTGTCCCCTGATGTAAGCCCCAGCCTGAAGTAGATCTGCTATGATTTGGAAGGTGAGGGAGACTTCCTGGGTCAGAGTACAGTGCTGTAGACCCCGCTATGCAGACCATGCCCCTTCTCCACTCGAGCTCCCCCCCCAGTACAGGGAGCTCTTAAACCAAAGCAATGCTCTTAAACCAAGTCACAATTTTGAAAAACTGTGAGCTCTTAAACCAAAACGTTCTTAAACCAAGTTACTCTTAAACCAAGGTACCACTGTATATCTTTGGGGATATTTGACCTTCTTTTAGGTAAATTGTACAGTACAGCAGACTTTACTTAGGATGTGGCTGCCACAGTTCAGGGAGGGAGGATCCCAGACTGCTCTTCAAGTCCCCTATAAACTGCAGAGCCATTCTATGCTTAGTCAGCTATGAGGATGGGGGGAAGTGCAGTGTGCAAAACACTTTGAGTCTGACCAATGCTTCATGCTTCATAACTCCCCCACCACCACTGCAGGTAAAATATAGGCTTATATGACAGACATTCAAAAAACAACATCTATGTAATGTATGGATAAAGTGCGTCCACTGGCTCAAAGAAGGATGTCACAATCTGTATTACCATTGGATTTTTTCAACTTATGTATATAATTGTCATTTATACGTCATTTGATATTCTGTCTATGCTATTTACATCATCTCTAGCAAGCTGCAATATTCATAAACGTATTAAATATCTCATATAGGTCATAAAATCTCTGAAAACCAGGAAACCAACCACAGCCTTGATTTAATTATGTATAACATATTCTGTGCAAAGGACAAAAAGACAGATATTTGCTGAGCAGCTATAATTACCTTTGCATGGAAAATAGCTTTTATGTGTGATAAAATTTAGCAAGTGCATTATTATGAGGTGAAGTACTGAAACATGTACAGTAACGTATGAGATAATGTTTAGCTATATAAGACAAAGCACCTAAAGTAGAGATCTTAAAGGGGTTTTCTAGACTTAGAATAATATAGCCAATTTCTTTCAAAAACAGCTCCACTCTTGTCCTCAGTCTGTGCTTGGTCTTGCAGCTCTGCTCCATTGAAGCAAATAGAGCTGAACTGTAGTTTTGTTTATTTAATCCTGTATAGCCCCTTTACTGACATGATACATAAATGAAATATGCTACAGTCTATCGATAACAGGTGTGGTTGTCTTTGGGTGTCTTAGAGTTCATAACAATCACCGTGGCTGGGGTCTTTTTACCAGACCTCTAGGGGTGTTACACCAATGGATAATGTCTTATTTCTGCACACATCACACATCTACATGAATGTCTCCTGGATGGTGTAATGAGGGGTACCCCTGATAGTAAGGGTCAACGACTAGTACGGACTTCTTTAAAGTGTCACTGTCGTTTTTTTTTTTGCATAATCAAAGTCAAAAGTTCAGTAAACTGCCACCACTGTGATTTGCAGAGAAAACAATAGGAGCTGTGAGTAACTATGGGCCCTAGCAAATTGGCAGCTGGCTGCTTTCTGTGCCCTCAATGTAACTTGGGACTGGCAGTTTTGTATTGGCTGTAAGCTCAGCTGTTCTTGGTTCCTCTGCAGGTATGTGGTGCATCTTCTTTTTGGTGCTGTGGTTGGGGAGGCTGTTTACCCTTGATGGGTTATTAGAAAGTACCTGAGCATTGTGGTGGTTGGAGCTGAAGTCTGGAGTCTAAACCAGACTTTCCACTCTCCTTGGGCTGGCACAGTGCAGATGGGGGTTGCACTTAAGCAGGCTGGTGCTATTAGTCCCCCAGAGGACCCCTTGCTTGTGTATGTCTCATGGATGGTGTTGTTGTGGTGCCTATCATCTTTTCCTAAGGTACCTACAGTTTCAGTGTTTTGGTAACCAAACATGCAGCCATAGCTTTGTGTGTTCCAAATTAAAAGCACAGTGTAAACAAATCCCAGTATAAAACATTTTGACTTAAAATGTTTAGAATAACTTACCAACACTTTTGAAATGGATCAGTGGAACACTACAAATACATCTATGGAATGCTACAAAGCAATATTTAATGCTTCATCCCAAGCCAAGGCAGAAAGTAGAAACCAAAGACCACCTCTTTCTGAAGACCATGCTTATGTCCAGACTTACTCTAACAGATTTTCAGTTCCTTCAAACACTTTACGGCCATATTTTGATAATTCCGAACGTAAATAAAGACCATGATCATTGATCATCATAATGATTAAAATATGCCTATATTTTCACCTCAAAAAACATGAACATAGTCCTAAAGCTATAGATCAGGGATGGGGAATCTACAGTCCTCCAACTGCTGCAAAAGTAATATTCCCATCATGTCTGGACTGCCAAAGCTTTGGATGTCCAAGCATGATGGGAAATATATTCTTTTAAGAGCCGGATCAACGAAGGTTCCCCATGCCTAATCTATACCAAAAGGGCAAGTATTTCTTGGTTTCTGTATGCCATTGTAAAGGGCTACCCCCTCCTACCCCCTCCTACCACTCAAGCAATATCCTAAGTGGATCCAGGAACAAGAATTCAAGTTGATGAGATTTCTGCTATATCCCTCACTATATACCTGAGGTGGTAAGAAGTATCCAATTTCTTTCATATATAGATGCATATGGAGATTGTCACATATTTAAGTTTTCGATACAAGGGGTTTTGTGTAAAATATTTATTTTAATTATAGAAGTAAAAGTTTTACCCCTTTCAGTGATATTTGTTCTCATTTTGTAAGGGTGTAAAGCATGTTTACCTTCCTCAAAAGAGGTCGTGACATTCAGTTTTCAGTGCACTAAATAAATGTTAGAATCGAATGACAGAATCTATAGATTTATGAGTAGGTGTAGATGACAATACTACCCATATGTTAAAATTAGTCATAGACAAACCAGACTGTAAAATGCAGATAACTGAATACAAAAATAACACTGGATTTGTGACAGTAACTGCTTAATCTATAACTACTGAAGATGGAACAAATTGCCTATGAAAAAAAATAATCAGTTCTCCTTCTAAAGAAAGCTTAACAAAGACATTTACATTTTGGGTCGCATTAAAATACATCCGCTCAACTTTTGATGCACAGTAGAAATTATTGGGAACTAGTGCATGCATATGAAGTTTAACAAACATTATAGCAGACTGTACAAAGTACCTGAATTATTTTACAGGTGCATGGACTGAGATGTGTAATCTGTTAGCCTGGCCCCTTGAAATCCCTGTTAATGCAAAGGATTACACCTTCAATACCAATCCAATATCAGATGTCAACACATCATTCTGCAAACAAGTCATAAGCAATGTGCAGCACATCTACATGCGCTAGACGCTGTCTGTGCATTACCCTGAACTGAACTACAGCTTTGTACGAGATGATTTATTAGGTTAACCCTTTCCATATGCCCTACAAGTCTTCTCTCTGTATTATATTGTTTACCATTTAATTGAATGACTGTCATAAAACAGTACATTTTTGGAGCTGAAATAAATGGCTGGCTTCATTTTACAATCGAGTGCTCTACAAGGGATGAGGCACATACCGAATGGCATCATCAGTCACCTATTTACCAGACAGTAACGTGGACTGCTACACCAGTGGTGGAGGGCAAAGCTGCTGTACAATTTGGTTGAATGTAAGTGGAAGGATAATATTATCACACATAGGCTTCAGCTGCTCACAGGTACAACTCACATATATCAATTATTGTCGTTCTCTTTTTTTTGTTTCCCTGCACATATCAACATAATGATTTGCAACATTGAATACATTGAACATTTTAAATAAAACATGCACTGTGTTTTCAATTTAAATGTTAACCTGATTGTGGAAGTAGAACTGCCCTGGAAATGCCGAAAAGGTGCATTAACACGCACAGGATCCGCAGGAGATTTGATGGTGCAGATCCACAGCAGATTTGTGGCACAGATTTGATGCTGTGTTCAGTTCTTTAGTTACATTTATATCTGTGCCATCAAATTTGCTGTGTATCTGCTGCGTATCTGCACCATCAAATTTGCTGCGGATCCTGTACGTGTGAACACACCCTGAGGCCGGGTTCACCCTTTGTAAGACAGCGACCGTTCTGTGACACAACTGGCCGCTGTCAGTGAAGTATCCGCCTGGCGGTACGGCAGTACAGGCTGGATGAACTTCGCTTCTTTTGATTTGGAATGCCTGCATTCCAAATGACCATAGCAGACAATATAAAGTGTGCCGGAGTCACACTTTACATTGTTTGCACTGTCAGTTTTGTGCGGCCGCTATTCAATGAATAGCGGCTGCACAAAACTGATATGTCAGTTTTCTATGCAGCCACATGGAATCCCGGCCGGAGTGTATACAGAGTATATACACTCTGGCTAGGATTCCATAGGACACAATGTTAATTTAATTTTCAATAAATAGCATCTGGTGTTGAACTAAAGCCTTAGGCTATGTTCACACGACGTATATATTCTTAAAAGTAAGGCCGTTGTTGCAATCCTCTTGTCTTGTTGCAATCTTTGTCTTCTATGGAATCCCGGCTGGAGCGTATACACATAGTATATGATCCGGCCGGGATCTCTCGCGGCGTCTTAGATAACTGACATGTCAGTTTTCTGCGGCTGCTATTCAGTGAATAGCGGCTGCAGAAAACCCTGTCAGTGCACATTATGGAGCTAGTGGCTTCGGCTAGTCATCCATAGTGTGCAGTTGGGAGTTCTAATGCGGGCGCGCACTGATGCATCAGAACTCTGCGGCCCTAAAGATCATCTGACCGGTACTGCAGTACCGGCCGTGATGATCTTTTCAGAGACTGGCCATTCCATGACCCCACGGGGTGACAGAACGGCCGGTCTCTTATGTAGTCTGCACATGGCCTTAAGAAGGATTCCATGGACTTTAGGGTAGTATTACATGGGCAGACCCATGCACAATAGGAACACCGATCTAATGCCATAGATCAACACTCATTTAGGAACCCTATTACATGGCTCGACTACCATACAGGTGCGCACAAAAGACTGTTGGCTTGTTTGTACGTTACCTGGTGAGACATGCTGCAATTTTTATGCTTACTTCATGTTAAAATCTGTATGTACGAAACTTTCCTTCATCCTCAGCGCCCCATGTACTACAGAGGGTCCGTAAGAAAAGACAAGACACAAAAGTAGAGTGCACTCCACAAACTCAATATATGCTAAATCACATGACAAATTTTTATTGAATATCATAACAATAATATAACAATTCAATAAAAAAAATTATGTGATTTAGCATATATTGAGGTTGTGGAGTGCACTCTACTTTTGTATCTTGTCTTTTCTTATGAATACTTGGTTGTGATATTCAGACACTGAGTGGCACCCCTTTGTTGGATAATATATTTACAGGTTGAGCCCCCTATATTTATTAAAGCCATGTACTATAGAGACATTTCTTCAGGTTTCTTACTTCTAATCTGCTGATTGTTTTAATGGTACCATTTATACATATAATACATTATTTTTTAGGGTTATAGTTAAACTCATTTTCAGCACCAAGCTCTTGTAATGTACAAAGTGTGTTTTGCTGGACAAAGAAATTTCCTAGACCTGTGCTACCCACACAATGATGTCATTAATAAAAAGGTGACATAAGGAATAGATTTGCCCACACTGACTATTTCAAACAGAGGGGAAGGGCTCAGGTTACCTATTCTTTACTCCTAACATCTGCCATCAGTCACTTTGTGAATGCATCATTGTATTCAGCGGTAACATGCTCAAAAGATAACAAAACATCACTCACTAGTACACAAGAGTTCACCAAATATGACGACTTCCCAATCATATTTCTATCG
Source organism: Dendropsophus ebraccatus (assembly GCF_027789765.1). Lineage (NCBI taxonomy): Eukaryota > Metazoa > Chordata > Amphibia > Anura > Hylidae > Dendropsophus > Dendropsophus ebraccatus. The sequence continues at coordinate 77,293,426 of NC_091459.1, read as the reverse complement.
CAGGGATTATAAAATCGCAGGTGCACAATGTTTACCTATCTACATCAACTAATAAAAAATGCATTTCAGTGTTTACCAAAGAACGTAATATCTGTGCAATAAGACATTACTTCAGCAATGTTTAACAAGGGAAGACAATAGAGTGAGGGGGATAAATACAATTAGGCCAATATGTATTTGTATACTAATGAAAACTGTCACTATGGCTTCTGGGTCATGCAAATGTCCCTGTTTGTTCCTTAAGCATCTGTTGTCTGTGCTTGTTGTAGCAAGGCAATAAAAAGGCAAAACTTAAATCTGCATTACACAAGCCTTACCAGAAAACAATGGCTGCTGGAGAAGAGGAAACTGATGCAGCTGATTCACTGTTCTTAGATCGATATACAACTCGCCACAATGCAAGACTTGCAATGCAAGGCTCAAAAATAAAATACTGTAGAAAACAATTGGTGAAATAATTTGACCATTGTATTAATGGTTGGGGGTGGATTTCCTTTGTCTCTACAGCTCCATTCACATGTTGGACCTATGTTTGAGGTATATTTCAAGATACTGGTAAAAAGCATGTATACTGTGGAGTATCCAGTCTATTTACCAAAAGTGTAGTCTACTGCGAAACAAATATATACATTTGAGACATAGACTGAACCGTGCCAGAGGTACCTCCTGGATCTTCTTGTATTGCAAAAGATTAATGGTTGCTGGTCTTTTTTTTTCTACCACTGAAACTGCCTGAAGATGGCACTGGTTCTGCAGTGGCGAATGGCCAGAGTACCCCATTACTATTTTCATGCAGTGTGTTCTTGTTTTTGTTAAATTCTGGATGTTATGCTACGTTTACACGGAACGATTATCGTGCGATTTTGTACGATAACGATCGAATCCGAAGGATAATCATACGTGTAAACGCAGCGAACGCTCGAACAACGAACGAGAAATCGTTCATTTTGATCTTTGAACATGTTCTTAAATCATCGTTCGCAAAAAATTTGCAGATTGTTCCGTGTAAACAGTCGTTCACCTATATTACCTATGTGCAAGATAGGCTTAAGCGATCGCAAAACGATCGCAAAACGAATTTTACGTACGATATATCGTTCCGTCTATACGCTGATCGTTATTAAAAAAAATCGCTACGTGTAAAATCATTCCGTGTAAACGCAGCATTAACCCCTTAGCGACCCATGACGTATCTGATACGTCATGGTGCCGCTCGGGGTGTTCAGAGCGGGGTCCCGCCGGGACCCCTCTCTGAACGGCACTGATCCCGGCTGACATGTGCATCCGGGAGCGCCTCTATTAGCCGGCGCGGGTCCCATTGCCGCGCCAGCTAATTAAGCCTCTAAGTGCAGCTGTCAAACCTGACAGCTGCACTTAGAGGCTTCAGACCTCACGTCCCTGGTGTCTAGTGGGACGGATCTCCCCCCCCACGATGCGATCGCGGGGGGGAGATCCGTTCTTCTGCCCGTGCCGGGCCTCAGCGTCGGAATGACGCTGATCCCGGCTCGGCAATAGATTGCTATGGCCTGCAGCAGGCCATAGTAATCTATGACCGATCTAATCGATCTTTGCTGTGTATATACACAGCATTGATCTCTATGAGAGATCATTGCTGTGTATATACAAGCCCCCCAGGGGGGCTTCTAGTTACAGTAAAAAAAAAAGTAAAAAAGTGTTTTTATTAATAAAAAATCCCCTCCCCTAATAAAAGTCCAAATCACCCCCCTTTTCCCATTTTATAAATATAAATTAATAAATAAATAAATAAATAAACATATTTAGTATCGCCGCGCGCGTAATCGCCCGAACTATTAATTAATCACATTCCTGATCTCGCACGGTAAACGGCGTCAGCGCAAAAAAATTCCAAAGTGCAAAATTGCACATTTTTGGTCGCATCAAATCCAGAAAAAATGTAATAAAAAACTATCAAAAAGTCGTATATGCGCAATCAAAGTACCGATAGAAAGAACACATCATGGCGCAAAAACTGACACCTCACACAGCCCCATAGACCAAAGGATAAAAGCGCTATAAGCCTGGGAATGGAGCGATTTTAAGGAACGTATATTTGTTAACAATGGTTTGAATTTTTTACAGGCCATCCGATACAATATAAGTTATACATGTTATATATCATAGTAATCGTAACGACTTGAGGAACATGCATAACAAGTCAGTTTTACCATAGGACGGACGGCGTAAATGCAAAACTCCCCGAAATCAAAACAAATTCATTTTTTTTTTCAATTTGACAGCGCATTTTTTTCCGGTTTCGCAGCATATGTTATGGAAAAATAATGCCTGTCATTGCAAAGTACAATTGGTTTAGCAAAAAATAAGCGCTCATATACGTCTCTAGGTGAAAAAATGCAAGCGCTATGGACTTTTAAACTTAAAATGGAATAAGCAAAAGCGCAAAAACGAAAATAGGCTTTGACCTTAAGGGGTTAATGCTTATAATTTGCTCAGCACCCTGGCATCAAGTGTCAAACGTTATTTTCATTTTTTTGTGTTTTTTTGTTATCTTTAATAACCTTGATAAAAGGACTTGATAAAGACCCAACTGATGGTTATTCCTACATGTTGGGTAAATAAACACCACCATTTTTGAAGAGTTGGAGTGCTTGTCAAGATATCTAAATATTGGAAGTAACACTTAAGCCCCTATTACACGGGGTGACTATGAGGAGCAAACGAGCGCTGTCAGCTATTACACGCGGCAGCAGCGAGCAGCGAACAATGTTGAAAGACAAGCGATTGCAACAATAAGCCAACATCGTTCATGTCAGCTGATCATTGCCATCTATTACACGGAACGATTATTGGCTGAAACGATCGAATACGGCCAATAATCGTTTCATGTAATAGGGCCTTACGACCATATTAGGCTCTGTAAGTTTAGTTCACTAGGATCATAGGGGGGTCTAAGTATAACTTTCCAATATGTACAGTTTAGCACGCCATTACCATACACCTGTCTGTATGGAGCCTAACTCAAAAATGTTGGAATATGGAAATCTCCTGTTATGTAATAAGCAGGTTACTTCTGCAGCTTGACATTTTAGCGAACATAATTCTTTGTCAATTTTTTTGCTATGTAAACAATAGCACCTTTCATTGTATATTAAAAATGTATCCTGGTCAATGCAATGGGCTTTTATCAGACTTAACACAAGGTAAAAAAAAAGATCACTAAAGAAGAATCTTTTGATCTCTCTGTTTCTCTCTCTATACATACACACACGCACACACATGCACACACAAACACAATATATAGCTAATGTTCACCACTCACAATGTCTACTTTAACAAACTAAAGCAAAATATTGAAATGGTCTTCTTTAGAGATGAGCAAACCTCGAGCATGCTCGAGTCCATCCGAACCCGAACTTTCGGCATTTGATTAGCGGTGGTGCTGAAGTTGGATAAAGCCCTAAGGCTATGTGGAAAACATGGATATAGTCATTGGCTGTATCCATGTTTTCCAAACAACCTTAGAATTTTATCCAAGTTCAGCAGCCCCCGCTAATCAAATGCCGATCGTTCGGGTTCGGATGGACTCGAACCCGAACCCGGTTCGCTCATCTCTAGTCTTCTTGTAACAATTGTCCTGGACAGTTCCTGTCAGGGTAAGAGCAGAGAGCACTGTCAGACTAGAATGAAGCTCTGTTTCTTGCAGAGCATACAGCAGCTGATAAGTACTGACAGAATTGAGATTATTAAATATAAGTAACTTACAAATCTGTATAATGTTCTGACACCAGCTGTTTTAAAAACTATGAAGTACCCCTATGAAACTATAGTAAAATATTGTATATGGCTATCTAGAAGAGAGTGTATTGGCACATCTTGGCAGGCAGGCCATTATCCTAACCAATATATTTTATAGAGCCAAAACTTAAAAAAAAAAGTCAACATGGTAGCTTGTGGTTCAGGGATATTATGTCAGTGGTTGTGAAAGGCTATACAGAATTTGACAGGTGGGACATACTTAGTCTACCAATTCCATATTTGCCCTTAAAGTGTTTTTGGGACTTGTTTATTAACAGTCTATCCCAATGCACAAGTGAGCAGTGGCTGTGTAAGTTCCAGTAATCCACAATGGCCATTGCGCTGATGCTTCTGCTTCTTATATACAAGATAATGGGTAAAATGTACATCGGGCTGCAGGGTCTCCCACTGGCCATCCTTTTGGATATTGGCATGTTTATTGTATGTTTTCAGGTGGTATTCTGTATGGATTATTTTTACATCCCTGGGCATACCACTGTTTATGTTATTGATCTGTATTGCATGGTTTATCCTCTGTGATATTGGTCAAGGGACAACACATATGATTAGTTATTATACACATTTAGGGGACTCTTTTGTGGGATTGCATTTCTGTATTCTAATGATTTTATATGCACATTATATACACATTTGATAAATATTCACTTTACATGGTACAAATATTGAAGATGCATTAAGGTGATCAATGGCAGCCTGTAATAAATAAATCTTTCTGTGCAATACAGTGCATAACTCTGTGTACATGATACAGGCCTTCATACAGTAGGTGTTTTAGTGGGATTTTGTCATGTTGATAAAATCTTGAAAGTCACTGGAATCCATTGGTCTTAACTGGGTTCTGTTATAAAACCAATTCGGTCATGACACCAGTACAAACATAGGTTGAAAGAAAAATGGAGATATGCCTTCCTCCTTATTATAATACCAGGCAAACTGCCATGGTGCCTGTCCCTCCCTGAATGGTGAGTCATGCTGCAGTCTTTCTCATTCATTCACAAAACCATTAAGCAACATAAAAAGGAACTTACAGATAGAAAAGTCAGTGCAAAAACATGGCTACTGGACTCAGAAAAATATGAATATTTCACAAAGTAAGTGATTGAGATTACACATAACAATTATAGAACCATAGGGGGAGATTTATCAATGGGTGTAACATATAGACTGGTGGAAACTGCCCCCAGCAACCAATCACAGCTCAGCTTTCAGCTCTGGTAAAATAAAAGAATAGCTGTGATTGGTTGTTGTTGGCAGTTTACACCAGATAAAATTTTACACCCTTTGATACATTTCCCCCATAGAATCATAAAAACAATCATCAAAATTGGCAAAAAAACAACAACCACATTGTCCATCTTGCCTGCTATATATTATTTTTTAATCTCAGGGCAGACATATGTTTATTTCGGGCATGTTTACATTCAGTTACTGGGGATTTACAAACCACCTCTGTTGGATATTTGTCATCTACTACTCTTTCAGTAAAATAAAAGCCTTTTTTACACAGGCAGATAGTACACAACAAATAAGTGCTGATCAGTGAGACTGACACTGGTGTGCAGAACCTTTACAAGGCTTGTTGAATTGTGCGGCCATTTATATGCTTTGTTATTTGCCACACATCCCCTGTTTACACAGTTTTATCCGTAACTTAATTTATAGGGCCACAAAAAAAGATACAATTTGCAAATCAGCTTGTTCATTGGCTGATTGCCAACTCTTTTACACAGGTTGATTATTGGGTACATGAGTGCTCATTATTAGGGGTAGTGCGCCGTTAGCAATTATTCACAGAATAACACACATTACAAAGTTTTACAACTTTTTAATGTATGTTATGTCTGTGAATCGCCCCCTTCCCGTGTCCCCGCACCCCCGCATGTGTACCCGTAAGTGTGGTGTGCTATACATACCTGATCCGTGTCGACCGACCCCGTCCGCCATCTTCTTCAAAGACGTCATCTTCGGGAGGCCAGCCGACTCCTGCCGGCCCCCCTCTGCCGCGTCATAACTGTGCTCAGCCACGATTGGCTGAGCACAGTTATGCTCAGCCACTCGCAGCTGAGCAGCTCATGACGCGACACACGCTCAGTTATGCTCAGCCAATCGCGGCTGAGCAGCTCATGACCCTGCAGAGGGGGGGGCGGCATGCGGGACGGCTGCAGCGAGTCGGCCGGCCTCCCGAAGATTGCATCGACAGAAGATGGGGGTCGACACGCGTCAGGTATGTATATCGCACCACACTTCCGGGTACACGTGCGGGGGTGGGGGGACACGGTAAGGGTGCGATTCACAGACATAATATACATTACTAAGTTGCATAACTTTGTAATGTGTGTTATTCTGTGAATAATTGCTGAGTGCCGCACTACCCCTTTAATAATCGGCTGTGTAAAAAAGGAAGTTATGGTCAAGACCTGGAGTTGTTTTTTTCATGTGGATATTAACATTATCATGATCTTCATAGATGATATAAATAAGTGTGAGAGGGTCACATTGAAGGATTCTGTGATCTCATGCTATATGTGATTTCTAGGGTCAGAATACACAATTTAAATATACCCAAGAGATTTATGTTACCAGGAATCTGGCACAACATTCTAAGGAATGAACCACCAATGTCATTGTCTCTTTCTTATATTGTTGACTTCCATAACAGAATTCTTTTAGTGGTGGGGGTCCCAGCTATCAATCCTTGCAATATGCCATCAGAGTCTTTGCTTGGATAAGATTTGCACTTAAATGAGAAGAATAATTTCCCTTTATTGAACTAGTATTTAGGTCTTAGCAGATATCGTGAGAAATGAAATATGCTTAGAGGGTTCCAGTACCAGGCACAAGAATGTTGTAGCGACAGCACCTTTTGTTCAATGAGTATTCAAGCAAATACAGCAGTACCCTTGTTATTTCCTTTACCTATCTCCAGAACTTTTGTTTATTTGGTCGAGCTGGCATTAGATAAAACAGAACACAGATCTGAAGAAATGGTTCCACTACAACCTCAGAGGCCTATCCAATGACATGCAGAACACATTTCAATAGAAGAAGATCTTATAACCTCCACAAGAGGGAAATGCCCTGGCCCTGATGGGTTTACAGCTCACTTATGACACATTTTTCTTCTTAGCTTTTACTGTTCGTAACAATAATGATTAATTCTGTTTCAGATGGGTTTTCCTTACACCACAAACATGAATGGTAACATTTACTGCGATACCAATAGATGACAAGGACGCATCACATAGGAGCTAATTATCTGGCTACGTTTTCTGATCAATGTTGAAGTGAACAGCTAATTAATTTGCCCCCCAGCTCCCCAATGTAAAAGACAAGGACCAAGTAGGTCTTAAAAAGGGAAGCATTGTACCTTACCTTTCTCCTTATGTCATTGCACATTTGGATACAAAAATGTAAAAATTTATAGCTGTACTTTTGCACTTATAATGGCAATAAAATACAGAATTGGAAAAAGGGAAGCATTGGACAGCACAAACAAAACTCTGTAAATATAAATAAACGATTCATCATACAATATGTGATTTGTCTCTATGCCAAAAAGATATCCAGCTTGATCCACAGACTCTGTCTTAATATGGATAGGCATTAGATCTTTCAAGTTCTGTAAAATCTTTCTCTCTATGGCCTGGATCAGGGTCAATGGTATGTTCTCTTTCATGTCATTTTAAATGGGGCAAAACAGGGTTACCCTCTATCAATCCTACCATATGATATTGCAAAGGAGCGTCTAGCGGATGCCCTAAGTAAAGGCCCCCACATTAGATATATGTAAGTCGAATCTGCCACTTTGACAGATATCATATGTATGTGGCCAACTTATATCATCCTGAAATCTCCAATATACATATAAGTCAGAAACAACATTAAATGCCAATGAGTAAATGCCAAGTAATGCCAAGTAAGTAACCTCAAATTAAATTGCCTTAAAGATTAAATTACTACCTTGGTGGACAACCTAAAGAACTCCTTTTCTTTCAAAAGGCAGTTGAAGTTATCACCTATCATGTCGCCTCAGCTAAAAGACTAAGGGCCCTATTCCACGGGACGATTATCGTTTGGATAATCGTTAACGATTAACGATCTCAAACGACCGCTATTGCGAAAGACCTGAAAACGTTCACTCATTTCCATGGAACGATAATCGTTACTTATGATCGTAATTGCGATCGTTTCTCTTCGCTATTTATTCGCTATTGCGTTCGTATCTATTGAGAACGACCGAACGATGTCTTATTCAATGCGAACGATTTGCGAACGAGCAACGATAAAAATAGGTCCAGGTCTTATTAAACGATCAACGATTTCTCGTTCGGTCGTTAATCGTTAACTGCATTTCAACCGAACGATTATCGTTCAGATTCGAACGATTTAACGATAATCTGAACGATAATCGTCCCGTGGAATAGGGCCCTTACACATTCCTGTCCCTCCCACACAAACTCTTCAAAAACTGAAATTGTTTCTATACTTTTTGTTAAACAGTTCCCTTTAGGATTTCAATGGCCTAAAATGGAGAACAGGATCATTTCTTTGGGGTTCCCTGCAAAAGCAATGTAACCACAAGGCCTTAACATGATCCAATTCAAATCTATCTGACCCTTAAAAGGCATTAATACATGTGGTTCATCTGTCATTGTTGAACCTTTGTGGTTTTAGTTACATCTATTAGTTTCACCTATTGCCTCTTCTATCTCAAAAAATATGATTATGAAAAAAACATATTTGGTTGGCTAACCCCTTTAAGTAACATGTCATGACTAACTACTCTGTTTTGTTTTTATTCATTTTATAATGCAGTGAAACCCATGAGGGTTTAGTATCTATTGTAAATGAATAGCTAACTTAAGGAGTGTAATAAAACAGAGCTCTTAATACATTATAATGCCAAACTGCTGTACTTAAAGGAGTGTAGTATAGACTGTAAGAATCAGCATAGATTAATGTCTGCCAGAGCTTTTTGTATGTGTAACTGAAGCCAAAGCTCTCTAGTTCTAGACACTACTCACTACATGAAACACGTCTACATTACCTGGCTATTTCTCTCAGCCTGATCAACGTGTTAACAAAGGCAGTAGTCCTTACAGAATTATATGCGTGACTATATAAAGGATGCTTGCCAAATAAACCATGACTAATTGTAAAGCTGTGAGACAACATCAACATATACACAGATGGAAAGGGTTAAAAGCAACTGTCCTGATACACTAATCACCACAATCTAAGATAATTTCTGTCAAATGACAAGGCAGGAAGTATTTTATTAAAAGATTAGAGAATCGGGTAACAAAACCCACTAAAGCTTTCTTGTCTGTGTCTGTGACTGGATGGCTTCCCATTATAACAGACATACAAATCATTTGGCTCTATTACCAGGAAGTGCTGGAAATTCAGGACCTTGGAGAGCTCCAGAAAACGCCCATAGACTGACATACTATGAGCTGCACCAGACGGATAAAATATCAAGTCTTCCTAGAAATAGGTGTGCATGGAAGCCGACAAATCATTTCCATGTTAAATAAAATTAACCCCCTCTGGCAGAAAGCATGTTGCCTTGTCATTTAAGTATCAGGCTTAATAACCACTTCTATGCCACATGGGGGGAGCTCTTTTCAGTACAAAATGACTCTGGGATCAGGAAAATAGCAATTTATCCTGTTTTGGCTCATGTATCTAATTGTTCAATTAACCCCATAGTCACCAAATTGCATATCTGAGGCGTTACAGGGTTTATTGATTGTAACTAAACAGACTGGCGAGCATCCCCTGGCACCTGTTACGTGTACATGATCACATATGCATACTGAAAACCATCCTGATGGCTAAACTGAAGGCTTCAAAGAACTTTTACTTCCAGGTAAAATTAATAGCAATAATCCTTTTTATTAGAGTGATAAATTACACATTGACTGCAGTTTATATATCGTCAACTCTACTATATAAGCATGATATGCTACAATATGTACATATCTGTCTATCTGGAATATAGGTCACTATTATTACAGAGTACTATGATTTACATCCATGCCTATGACATTCTTACATTTCCTGTTCTCATATCTGTATCACCGCTGCAGATGCATCCGTTCCAGTTTACACTAAGACATTGATACCCCAGTGTAGGTTTCTGCAGCTGACTAGATGACCCCAGGTAGGTTACACTTTCCTTTACATGCTCCATGGGACTGGGGGGAGGAGGAAAGGATCTCAGGACTTACTGAACTGTAAGTAGACAGTATACAGAGTAAACGCCCTTCCAGTCCCTAGTATTACAGCTAGACTGTATGAACAGACATGCTCACAGCCTGGTATACAGCACCATGTACAGTAGTAGTAGCATCTGCTATAGGGAAGGTTGCACTGATGGGAAATGCAGAGGGTGAGCAGGAGGAGAGGGTTAAATGATGGTCTCCCACCACACACAGGGCTGAGGGATGAGCACTGGCTATACACTCACCAGGACCAGGAATCAGCAGGCTGTGCTGGGCTCCATCTCTGCTCCAGTCTGTGGACAAGGCAGCTGAGGAGGGGGCGGAGTCTGCAGCACACGTACATACAGCTCCTGAATCATTCACACTCAACCTGCGTCACGTGACCTCCCCCACATGCATAATGCATCAGCAGCAGAGTGCTCCAGAGAGGGCCAGGCATGTCTACTGCAGGCAGCACAGGGTTAAGGAGCTGACACATATCTAGGTTATAAAAGGCAATGTCTGTTTGTCTGTCCTCTATAGGCATTCAAACACATGAACTGGTTGTTTTCAAATTTGGCAAGAAGGTACAATGGGTTTCCAGGAAGGTTTTCATAAAGGTCTGACTATGCCGGGTGTATACAGTGCTTGCTCAGTGTTGTTCTCTGTTATTACCAAACATCATCCAAGCACCTCAACTGTTTGTCTGGCAAGTATTTACATCTCCAATTTGGTAGATTGTTCTCTGTTATCAGCAGTTCTCACAGTCTGTCCTCTATAGACGTCCAAACGCCAGAGTGATTTAACTTAAGTAAATTTTGCAGGTACATTGGGTATCTTTGTAAAGGTCCAGTCTTTGCCGGACATATACAGCACCTACTCACTATTGTTCTCTGTTATCAGTAATTAACAGTCTCTTCTCCATAGGAATCTCAGACCATTTGACCCTGAATTTGGCACAGGGGTACATAAGCACAGGGAAGGCTTTTGAAAAGGTTCAGACCCTACTGGATGTACACAGCACTTGCTCAGTGTTTTTCTCTGTTATCAGCCATTATAACAGTCTGTCCTTTATAGGCATCAAAATGCCCGAGCCATTTGACATACAGTATTATTATTGGGTGTCTGGGAAGATTTTTATAAAGGTCTCAACCTTGTTTGATGTATACAGCACTTGTTTACCTTTATTCTCTATTATTAGCCATTATCAGAAGATTGTATAATAAATACACTGTTCTCTATTCTCAGTTCTTATCAGAACTAATCTATTCTGATTGTAGTGATCCATGATGCTATTAAATGCTTGCTTCTTTGGCTGCTTGTTCAGGCTATTTTCAGATAGGGTAAAACAATGGCTGTTCTGTGACACAGCTGCACCACAGAACGACCGAGATGTTCAACACGGCCTGTACTGGCTGGGTTAACCTCTTTTTAATTGGAATATGGGCACATTCAGGTGTGAACACACTCCAATTAGCCATTGCAGACAATGTAAAGTACAGATGGGAGCTGTACTTTACATTGTCTGCGCAGTCTATTTTGTGCGGCCACTGTTCAATGAATAGAGGCTGCACAAAATATGCATCTGAATTTTCTGTGAGGCCACATGGAATCCTGGCCGGAGTGTATACTGTGTGTATACACTTCGGCCAGGATTCCATAGGGGCTAATGCGATTGGCGACTGTGATTAAACAATGGCCATTGTTGCAAACTTAATCAAAAAATACATTATGTGAACATGGCTGTGAAAAAATCCGCCATGGGTTGCACATTTCTATAATGGTGGATGTGCAGCTAACAGATGGTAATAGGAAAGATTTGCACAAACATTGCTAGCCCTGGCTGCATGACCACGGAGCCATGAAATAGGCTTTGTAGACATGCGCCTATCTGGCAGGGTACAAAAGCTTGCTTCAGTTTGGTGCAGTTTCCAACTGGGGTCCCGCGGGATCCTGGTTGGATTGTGACACTGTCACTTTAAGCATCCCTAGAAACTGCAGCGGCACATCTTCTAATGATGCACCATTCACATTAATGTTACGGCCGTTTACTGTAAAGCAGGGTGAGCAGGCTAAACATTAAAGGAGACGTCCGACAAAAAATTGTTATTAAAGTATTGTATTGCCCCCGAAAAGTTATACAAATCACCAAAATACACTTATTACGGGAAATGCTTATAAAGTGCTTTTTTCCCTGCACTTACTACTGCATCAAGGCTTCACTTCCTGGATAAAATGGCGTCACGACCCAACTCCCACAGCTCCCATAACTTTTGGGGGGCAATACAATACTTAAATTAAAATTTTCGCCGGACTTCTCCTTTAAAGAGAAAAAAATGTAGGCACAGGAACTGTGCAGAGCCTAAGATATTTGTCTAGCAGATTCTAAATAGATGAATTGTAGCTGGAGGAAATCATCATGGTAGTCTGGGCCAGACAGAGAAGAAAAGGTAAACAACTCAGATCAAAAAGGATGTCACCTGTAAGTCACTAAATGGTGCTTTTTTGTATTTTTTAGAACATGATTTGGTAGGGGTGTCCTGAGCTAAAAGGTTTCTCCAAGGAGTGCCCCGAGGTGGAAAGGTTGAGAAACACTGGTTTAGAGGTTTTCGGGCACATATTAGTTTTCAGTCATGACTCTTGAAGAGGGATGGCAGACTTTTCTGACTTTAGTGGGATTCTTTAGACACACTAAGAAGAACATTAAAAACCAGTCTAGTGGAGGCTTAAAGCCACTCCGGGACTTGGCTTCTAAGCCAGCCATTGAATGTTCAGGATCTAAACTTAGCAAATTGTGGTTAAAGGGGAACTCTGGATAAGAAAAACTTGTTTTCTATTAAAAGTACATTAAAAGTTATATAGATGTGTCTATACAATGTATTACCGTATCTGGACGGTTCTGCCACAGTGGTAGCTGATAGAAATCCTGGAAGTGAAAAAATATGGCCTCTGTGCGGATCCACATTGTCTTCTGCTCCCACTGTTCTCCCCCCTTAGGAGACAAATATTCCATGCCTCTGTCTCACATTGTGTGTGTTTGCTAGGCACAGGCTGATGATGCAGACAGGGGGCAGGCCATGTCAGACTGGCCAGAAGCAGGTGTTTCAACTTTGCTGATTGTGCAAAAGTCTACAGAGAAATTAGGGCTGGGTTCACACATGTTGGAGTGTCATTGCAGTACTGCAGCATCTGCACAAAAATTATGCAGTAAGACAAATAAATAATGCTAAACAGCAGAGAGGATCAGAGCCAGCACTGCCAATCCCACCTGCACAAAAAACAAGGCATAAACAGTATATCCCATGTAAGATAATATCGGATAATTTCCTTATTGTGGGAATCAACTTCAAAGATAAAAGATGCTTGATCATAATATGTGCGTGGAGATGAAAAGAAAAAAAAATTATTTAAAAAGTTCTTTGCTTTATTCCTATATCAGCATTACAGGTAGAGAATACAGTGTGCTGTGTGGTGTTACAGGTAGAGAATACAGTGCTGTGTGGTGTTACAGGTAGAGAATACAGCGTGCTGTGTGGTGTTACAGGTAGAGAATACAGTGTGCTGTGTGATGTTACAGGTAGAGAATACAGTGTGCTGTGTGATGTTACAGGTAGAGAATACAGAGTGCTGTGTGGTGTTACAGGTAGAGAATACAGCGTGCTATGTGGTGTTACAGGTAGAGAATACAGCGTGCTGTGTGGTGTTACAGGTAGAGAATATAGTGTGCTGTGTGGTGTTACAGGTAGAGAATACAGTGTGCTGTGTGGTGTTACAGGTAGAGAATACAGTGTGCTGTGTGATGTTACAGATAGAGAATACAGTGTGCTGTGTGGTGTTGCAGTTAGAGAATACAGTGTGCTGTGTGGTGTTACAGATAGAGAATACAGTGTGCTGTGTGGTGTTACAGGTAGAGAATACAGCGCGCTGTGTGGTGTTGCAGGAAGAGAATACAGTGTGCTGTGTGGTGTTACAGGTAGAGAATACAGCGTGCTGTGTGATGTTACAGATAGAGAATACAGTGTGCTGTGTGGTGTTGCAGTTAGAGAATACAGTGTGCTGTGTGGTGTTACAGGTAGAGAATACAGTGCACTGTGCGGGTGTTACAGGTAGAGAATACAGTGTGCTGTGTGGTGTTACAGGTAGAGGATACAGTGTGCAGTGTGGTGTTACAGGTAGAGAATACAGTGTGCTGTGTGGGGTTACAGGTAGAGAATACAGCGTGCTGTGTGGTGTTACAGGTAGTAACTGTGTGCTGTGTGGTATTACAGGTAGAGAATACAGTGCGCTGTGCGGGTGGGACCACAATGAAATTATAAAGTACTTCAAATAATTCAGTAACACAATGAAACTGCAATGTGTGAACACAGCCTAGATGTTCTGCAACAGCTTTGGGTGGGGAATGGGCAGGGTGGGGGGCTGTGATGGAACAGCTTAGGGAAAGCATTGCATTCTGGAACCTGTAGTACTGAGTACATCCTCTCAACCAGGAAATACAGAAAAACACAAAACAGAGCAAATCCCCCCAAAACAAATGGATTTTTGGTAGTTTCAAAACTGGGATAGATAGGTAAGTATTGTTATATGCTTCTGCAGAAGTTTGATTTTTTTCCCTCTACCCGGAGTTCCCCTTTAACAATGTCGCTAAAGAAAACTCCTTCAACTGGCAGGAAGTCTCTAAGGGCCGGAAGGAAATCTCCATCACAAGTTGCAAAGACTCCTCAGCAAACTCTTACCCTGCTGCAAGCTGAGTAAATGTCTGTAGAAGTACACTCACGTGTGTGAAACAGCTGTCACGCTGTGTCCAGGCGTTTGCTTCATTGTGAATGCACTTTTAATTTATCTACAATAAAGTTTGAAGATTTTATGGTGAGTGCCCTTCAGCTTCTTTCTGATTTCTATGATGTGGTGAGGCTTAGTAAATGTACCATGCTGCCGCCCGAGCTGCTTAAACTCCCCGGCAAAGTCAGACCTGACTTTCACAGCAAAAGTTCAGACAGGTGACTCCTGCTCAAACCCAGACCAGAAAACAAGATGACAGTGTACATCATTGCACCCTCACCAATCCAGACAATTTGTATAAAATTGTTCCCAGAATGAACAGAGTGCAGAGCTTTGTGTGCATCATCAGCTCTCTGTTCTTGTGCTCTGATGCCACTGAACATTGTGGACTACAACACTTGGCAACATTCAATGGCCCCATAGAGGATGGACAATGAATGTAATGCAGGCTGCACATGCGTGATGTACTCTGTGTTCTCTGTCATACTCAGATTTGTCCCTGTTCTCAGGGTCTCATGATTGGTCCCTCCCCCCCCCAGTTGTAGCCCCTTATTCTGTTTTTAGGGAATAATGTCTACAGATAGGAAAAACTAATATCCTAATACCCAAATGCCCAATGCATTTAGATTAAAGTGTTACTCCAGAGGAAAACAATCTTTTACATTAACTGGTATCAGAAAGAGCCAGAGATTTGTAATTTACTTCTATTAAAAAATCTAAAGTCTTCCAGTATGTATCAGCTGTTGCATGTCCTGCAGGAAGAGGTGTATTCTTTCTATTCTGACACATTGCTCTCTGCTGCCACCTTTTTCTATGATAGGAACTGTCAAGAGCAGTAGCAAATGCCCATAGAAATCCTCTCCTGCTTTCCAGACTGGAAAGGATGCATCGCTTCCTGTAGAATATACAGCAGCTGATAAGTTGTGAAGGACCTAATTTTTTTTTTTAAAAGATGTAAATTACAACTCTCTAGCTCTTTCTGGCACCAGTTGATTTGAAAGAATTTTTTTTGCTAGAGTACCCCTGTTAATTTGGGTCTGTAATTGCCTGAAGTCTAACCAGCAGCACCATCTGTACTGGATGCCTCTGCACACATATTTAGGGTCCATTTACACTACTGATATGTTTTCTGTTAATCCATGATTCCTCCAAATTTTTTACATCAAAACCACACAGGATCGCGGCAACAGCTACAAAATAAAATGTTTGGATCTTTAGACATGAGTTTTTGTTTTAACAAAATAACAACACAGCGGTAGAACCACACAGTCAGAGAAACACAGAGAAATAGCATATACGCCAAGGAGTGGGTTGTCTGTAAGCCACTGTTAGCAGGATCAGGTTGTTGCGCTCTAACCTGCAGCCTCCTCCATGAGAATGTTTTACTTGACTGACCATTGTTTCTAAACCATTACAGACAATATTTGAACAGATGATAAGGAAGGTAACACACTGCTGTTGACTCAAAGAGAATCTTGTCAGGTTTGGGTTTTTTCTTTTCTGCTGGGTAGAGCAAGAAAGCTACAGATGATTCTAGCTTCTCTGCTACCGGAGGTGAACTGTAGAAAGGCACCCGTCCTGCACACAAAATAAATTGCAGAAAATCCCATGTATGATTTGTGAATAATTATTCAGCATTTTCTTGCATGAAATAAGTATTTAACTCCTCAACGATAATGGGCGTACATTTACGCCCTCACTGCCTGGGACTTAACGCAGGAGGACGTAAATGTACGCCCTGGTGCGGTCCCGGGCTATGGAGCGGGCTCACGAGCTGAGCCCGCCCCATAACGGTTGAGGGCCGGCTGCTATCTGCAGCCAGGCCCTTACCCTCAATGGCGGGCTGCCTGGATCGCGCGGCAGCCTGCCATTAACCCCTTTAACGCCGCGATCGCGCCGAGACCACAGCATTTAAGTATAAGTGACCAGAGCATCTCTGGTCACTTAACGACCGGGACCCCCGCAGCGTGTCTGCGGGGGTCCCGATCGCTTTTACTGACTGCCGGAGGTCTTCTCCTTACCTCCGTGCAGTCCTCGGATCGGTTCTCTGATTCAGAAGATCACAGATAACACTGATCCCTGCAATGCTATGGCATAGCAGGGATCAGTGTTACTGATCTAATATATGTAAGTGATAGTTCCCTAAGGGAACTATAAAAGTATAAAAAAATAAATAAATAAAAGTTTTACAAAGTGCCCCGAAGCCCCTCCCCCAATAAAAGTGTAAATCACCCCCCCTTCCCATTGCATACATAAAACACATAAAAAGTAATAAAGGTAATAAACATATTATACACTGTAGCGTGCGTAATCGTCCGATCTATTAAAATAAAATATAACTTTTCCCGCACAGTGAACGGCGTGGAAAAAGAGCGGTAAAAATACGCAGAGATTGCTTTTTTAATGACATTTTATGTATAAAAAATTTAATAAAAAGCGATCAATACATTTGATCTAGAAAAAAATGTTACTAATAAAAACTAGAGATCATGACACAAAAAATTACACCCAATACGACCCCGTAGGTGAAAAAATAAATGCGCTATAGGAGTCACAATATGACCATTTTAAATATGCCTATTTGCTAAAAAAAAAGTTTTACTGCTAATAAAAATAGTGCAACGTAAGAAAACCTAGTAAACCTGCATATCACCATGTTCAGATGGACCTATAGAATAAAGGAAAAATGCCAGTTTTACCGCAAAGTGGATTATGTAAACGTGGAAGCCCCCCAAAATTAGCTGAATCGCATTTTTTGACCCAAGTTCACCCCATAAATGATATTTTGTGGGTTCCTTCATTCATTTAATGGCAGATTGAAAGATTCCATTACAAAGTACACCTACTCCTGAAAAAAACAAGCCCTCACATGGCCCAGTTGGTGGAAAAATGAAAGCGTTATTGGTCTTAGAAGGAGAGGAGGAAAAAACGAAAATGCAAAAGTGACAATTGTCCCTGTCCTTAAAGGACAAGTGCCATGAAAAACTTTTTCCCAGTAATTGAAGCACATTACAAAGTTATATAACTCTGTAATATGCTTCAATCACCTATCTGCCTCCCTTCCCTGTCTTTTCCCCCCTCCACCCCCCAGCAGGAAGTGTCCTGACTCACACAGACCTGATTACTGTCGTCACCGTCACCAAGCTCTTCTCTCAGCTCCTTCTTCTGTTACACTAGCCTCCCCCTCCCCTCCCCTGCCTTGTCAGGTGACTCAGCTTGCTCAGCTTATCTTCTCTAGTGACATGACTCCTTCACTGAGTCCACGGCAGCAGGAGAGAGGTTATGAGGGGAGGGGGGAGCTGCCTAAGTGCTGGAGTCAGTCTGAGGGAAGATAAGCAAGTGACATGTGACAAGTGATGGCTTGCAGTTGTTCAGACAATAGGAGCTGAGCAAGCCTGTCACCTGACAAGGCAGGGGAGGGGGAGGCTAGTGTAACAGGAGAAGGAGCTGAGAGAAGAGCTTGGTGACGGTGACGACAGTAATCAGGTCTGTGTGAGTCAGGACACTTCCTGCTGGGGGGTGTCACCCCCCCTTCCCATTATACGTTACCTGATCCTGGAGCTCCTTCCTCTTCGGTGTCCTGGCTGCTTCTGATGTGCGCATGCGCGCCAGAAGCATCCAGCTCTGAAAATGTAAAGTGACAGAGACCAATTTGGTCTCTGTCACTAAACTATGATTACTGTGATAGAAAATATCACAGTAATCATAGTATTACAGTGAAAATGACTGGATAAAGTACAAAAAGTGAAAAACACACAAAAAAATAAAACACACACTTTTTATTATAGTAATAATTGCAGTTTACTCCCAAATTACCCCTAACCCCCCCAGATTACCCGTAACCACCGCACGTTGCCCATAACCGCCCCAGGTTGGCCAAAATCACGCCAGATTGCACGTAACCACCGCACGTTGCCCGTAACAACCGCACATTGCCCGTAACCACCGCACGTTGCCCGTAACAACCGCATATTGCCCGTAACCACCGCACGTTGCCCGTAACCACCGCACGTTGCCCGTAATCATGCCAGATTTCCCGTAACAACCACACGTTGCCCCTAACCACCGCACGTTGCCCCTAACCACTCCAGGTTGCATGTAATCACAACAGATTACCCGTAACCACCCCAGGTTGCCCGTAATCACGCCAGATTACACTTAACCACCGCACGTTGCCAGTAACCACCGCACGTTGTCCGTAACCACCGCACATTGCCCGTAACCACCGCACATTGCCCGTAATCACGCCAGATTGCACGTAACCACCGCACGTTGCCCCTAACCGCCCCAGGTTGCCTGTAATCACACCAGATTACCCGTAACCACTGCTCGTTGCCCCTAATCGCCCCAGGTTGCCCGTAATCACACCAGATTACACATAACCACCGCACGTTGCCACTGACGGCCGCATGTTGCCACTGACGGCCGCACGTTGCCACTGACGGCCGCACGTTGCCTCTAACCACCCCAGGTTGCATGTAATCACAACAGATTACCCGTAACCACCCCAGGTTGCCCGTAATCACGCCAGATTACACTTAACCACCGCACGTTGCTCGTAACCACCGCATGTTGCCCGTAACCACCGCACATTGCCCGTAACCACCGCACGTTGCCCGTAATCACGCCAGATTGCACGTAACCACCGCACGTTGCCCCTAACCGCCCCAGGTTGCCTGTAATCACACCAGATTACCCGTAACCACTGCACGTTGCCCCTAATCGCCCCAGGTTGCCCGTAATCACGCCAGATTACACGTAACCACCGCACGTTGCCACTGACGGCCGCACGCTGCCACTGACGGCCTCACGTTGCCACTGACGGCCGCACGTTGCCACTGACGGCCGCACGTTGCCTCTAACCACCGCACACTGCCTCTAACCACCCCAAATTGCCAAAGACCCCCTCCAGATTGCCGTAACCAACCCAAATTACATATAAGCACTTCAGTTTATCCGTAACCAACCCAAATTGTCCGTAACCACCCCACGTTGGCCAAAACCACAGCAGGTTACCTGTAGCCACCCCAGATTGTCTGTAACCACCGCAGATTACCCGTAACCACCTCCAGATTACCCGTAACCACCCCACATTACCTGTAATCTAATTTTTTTATTGTATTTTAGTAACTGCGCTATTCTAATAACTGTTTCTAGCTGCGGTTTTGCTCCAGTAAATTGGTGCTCCCTTCCTTCTGAGCCCGGCTGTGTGCCCATACAGTGGTTTATGCCCACATATGGGGTACCGTTCTATTCAGGAGAACCTGCGTTACAGATTTTGGGGTACATTTTCTTTCCTGTTCCTCGTGAAATTTAGAAATTTCCAAGTAAAGGAACATATTACTGGAAAAATTCGAGTTTTTCATTTTTACTGTCTACTTTTGAATACTTTCCTCTAATACCTGTGGGGTCAAAATGGTCACCACACCCCAAGATGAATTCTTTGAGGGGTGTACTTTCCAAAATGGGATGACTTATGGCGGGATTTTACTCCGCTGGCACTACAGGGGCACTAAAAATTGCACCTGGCGCTCAGAAACTTCTTCAGCAAAATCTGTACTGAAAATGCTAATTGGCGCTCCCTTCCTTCTGATCCCTGCTGTGTGCCCATAGAGTGGTTTATGCCCACATATGGGGTACCGTTCTACTCATGAGAACCTGCATTATAAATTTTTGGGTACATTTTCTCTCCTGTTCCTCGTGAAATTGAGAAATTTCAAACTAAACAAACATATTATTGGAAAAATTTTAGTTTTTCTTTTTTACTCTCTACTTTTAAATACTTTCCTCTAATACCTGTGGGGTCAAAATGGTCACCACACCCCAAGATGAATTCTTTGAGGGGTGTACTTTCCTAAATGGGGTGACTTTTGTAGGGGTTCTATTCTGCTGACACTACAAGGGCGCTGCAAACGCACCTGGCGCTCAGAAACTTCTTCGGAAAAATCTGCACTGAAAATGCTAATTGGCGCTCCTTCCCTTCTGAGCCCGGCTGGGTGCCCATACAGTGGTTTATGCCCACATATGGGGTACCATTCTACTCAGGAGAACCTGCGTTACAGATTTTGGCATGCAGCTTCTCCCCTGTTCCTAGTGAAATTGAGAAATTTCAAACTAAACGAACATATTATTGGAAAAATTCTAGTTTTTCAATTTTACTGTCTTATTTTGAATACTTTCCTCTAATACCTGTGGGGTCAAAATGGTCACCACACCCAAAGATGAATTCCTTGAGGGGTGTACTTTCCAAAATGGGGTGACTTTTGGGGGGTTTCTCATCTGCGGACACAACAGGGGCGCTGCAAACGCTCCTGGCGCTCAGAAACTTCTTCAGAAAAATCTGCATTGAAAAAGCTAATTGGCGCTCCTTCCCTTCTGAGCCCGGCTGTGTGGCCATACAGTGGTTTACGCCCACATATGGGATACCGTTGTATTCAGGAGAACCTGCGTTACAAATTTTGGGGTACTTTTTTTCTCTTGTTCCTCGTGAAATTGAGAAATTTCAAACTAAACAAACATATTATTGGAAAAATTCGTGTTTTTAATTATTACTGTCTAATTCTGAATACTTTCCTCTAATACCTGTGGGGTCAAAGTGCTCATCCTACCCAAAGATGAATTCTTTGAGGGGTGTACTTTCGAAAATTGGGTGACTTTTGGGGGGATTCTATTCTGCGGACACTACAGGGGCTCTGCAAACGCACCTGGCGCTCAGAAACTTCTTCAGCAAAATCTGCATTAAAAAAGCTAATTGGCTAATTCCCTTCTGAGACCGGCTGTGTGCCCATACAGTGGTTTACGCCCACATCTGGGGTACCGTTGTATTCAGGAGAACCTTCGTTACAAATTTTGGCATGCTTTTTTTCTCATTTTCCTTTTGAAAATGAGAAACTATATTCTAAACGTTTATATTATTTGAAAATTTAAATTTTCGATTTTTTTACGGCCTAATTGTGAATACTTTCCTCCAGCCCCTGTAGGGTTAAAATGCTCATTATTCCCCTAGATTAATTCTTTAAGGTGTCTAGTTTCCAAAATGGGGTCACTTATGGGGGTTTCCAGTATACAAGCCTTCTAAATCCATTTAAAAAAAGAACTGGTCCCTAAAAAAAATCAGTTTTGGAAATTTTCACAAAATGTGATAATTTGCTAATAAATTTTCTAAGCCCCATAACACCCTAAAAAAGTAAAATATGTTTCCAAAATTATGCCAGAATAAAGAGGACATATTGATAATGTGATTTAGCAACTAATTTATGTGCTATGACTTGCTTTTTTAGAAGCAGAGAATTTCAGAAGTTCATAAAATGCAAAATTTTCAAATTTTTCATGATATTTTGATGTTTTTCACAAAAAATACACAAAGTAGTGACCAAATTTTGCTACTAATATAAAGTGCCATATGTGACGAAAAAACAATCTCAGAATCGCTAGCATACGTTACAGCATCACTGAGCTATGAGCGCATAAAGTGAGACAGGTCAGAATTTGAAAAATGAGCCTGGTCATTAAGGCCAAAACAGGCTTTAGAGGCAAGGGGTTAAAGAGGATGTACCTGGTGGTACATCCTCTTTAATGTTTTAAAGCTGGCCATATATTGTACAATGTTTCAAGTAACATCTCCATGAGAGGACATCAAAGTAAGTTCTGTTAGTTTTGAGAGGGGTTTTTTTCTATCCTCTGCGTCAGCGTATAGTGGCAAAAATGCCCCACCTTTTTGTGCAAGGTTCCTTAGGTGCAGATATTGTTAGGGGTTGCATAATAGTTTTGCTCAAAACTGGGCTTGTGCAAATGATTTGTACAATTTTGCCACTCTGGGATGATTCAGAGAATAATAATCTCGCATTGTGTATTATATAGTGTGCAGAAAACCTAACAGAACCTATACATTTAGGAAATCATCTTCTTAATAGATAGATCTATACTGTGAGGTAAGACATTAAGGCATTATTGCTGTAAAGTCTCTTGCAGGGACTAGTAGATAAAGGATGATGGAAAAATACAGTCGTCTTCTCAAAAACAAGAATATTGATAGATCAGCAGGGATTGTAAGGAAAGAGCAGACATGCTGTTATATAGCACAGGTAGTCACAGGTTGCCAAAGGTTTGGAAGTCGTTTTCTTTATTTATGTACACTATTTACCAGCTGTCCTAAAAATGAATATTGAAGTCAACCAAACAGGCCAGATGTATACACATTTATTGTCATATAAAACATAACGTAAAGGTTGACAAGAACCTTGTTACAATGATGAATGAGTCAGATACAAGAGCAGTCATGATGAGTTTTATACCCAGGATGATTTGTAACACTTTATTAAGACTCAGGTTCACAGACTGTTTGTGAGAAGCAATATAACCTACCCAGCAGAGGAGATTTTCATCTGTATATTACCTGGTGATTTGAATTGTTAGTGAAAGAAAAAGTAAGTATAATCTACAATTTCTCATTTCAATCATTTAAGAGTGAGTCCTTATATTCCCTACTGTATGTGTTCAATTTCCCAGATAGCACTCAAATATAATCTCTCCAGCCTGTGGGGGACTACACTGATTCCTGACTGCTCCCGCTGTGCCAAGCTTCTTAGTCATCCAATCTACTACACAAACAAGGATGGCGCCAGGGGCTTACCTAGAAGTGACCGGGATTTATAGCAGATATACATTAACAACACTACTAACCACTTGGTGCTTGAAACCTTTCCTTTTTCTACTATCCTAAGGGTCCTATTACACGACCCGATCATAAAGTATAAACGATCTGCTAGATCAGCCCTCGTTTACTGAGCAACTACATGGGCCGACTAAAGGTCAGCAAGGGCCTTTAGTGTAAAATAATATTTACTTACTTTACCATGTTACCCAGTGTCCTCAGGCTTTCCCTGGTCCCTGAGGCTGCAGCCCAGCCTTCTTTTCCTGTCTGGTCAAGTCTCTACACTGACAGGCTGCTCAGCCAATCACTGGTTGCGGCCCTGTCTTGACCATTGATTGGTTGAGTGGCCTGTCAGTGCAGAGACTGAACCAGACAGGAACAGAAGGCTGAGCTGCAGCTGCAGAGATGGGAAAAGGCCCGAGATTAAAGGGAAGGAGGTGAGGTAAGCAAATACTTTATTATTTTATACTACAATCATCAGCCGTCGGTTACATAATTAATATAGTCTAGTGGGACCTGTGGAAACCCCATCTTTAGTCTGTTGTGGATCAGGTTCTGTATCTATATGATATCATTTTTATCCGTGTTTTATGGGGATTTTAATCATGTATCAATAAAACTGGCATTGCATACGTTGTGTTTCGGTTTGATATAATTGACTAATTAAAACTTTTGACATGTTCCTAAGGCATTTTGAAAGTTTTTAATGTTTTTAATGTTATGGTATCCATTTAATAAAGTTAATAGTTATTAACTATCTATATAAATGAGGACTATCTGTATGGCATGTAATTAGGCGATAAATATAAGAAAACTAATCCACAGTTAAATACATGGTATATCATACTTACTTGTCTATATTTAATTTATCTGGAAATCTATATATTACACAGCTATAAATAAGTGTGATATATGAAGAACAAACCATTCACACAATCTAGAAAATGTTTATACCTGATGTCTTCTCTGTGTGTCTCACATACTGTTTACATGACATTGAAACATCAATCACAGCTATTTTTTGTCTGTTTAGCCAGTGGAAGATGGGATATTTTATTAGCTTTTATTGGCTTAACCTCAAGGCAGAATAAGCTATGGACTATACAAATATGACTGCAATTCATTTTAGCCCAAAGCCTGTTGTGGGAATACCATTCAGTCTCTGTGTATCTAATTCTCAACCAGTCACATCCATAACTGTCTCTGCATAGGGTAAATGAGTTATATAGAAGACCATGAGACATGCTTCACTCCAATAACAAAGACACAAAATAATATCTCTTCACCACAGGTTGCCAAACTGTTTGGTGAGCCATTACATTGTGGCTATCATATGCACTTTGCCCTACTTACTCTATTGTTTTAGACTTCATTTTTATATTAAAATTACAAGAACAATGACGGAAGAGAATTATTTTGACAACTGTAATACATACGATGGACATTGCAAATTTCAGTAGTTCCACTGAAAGGCTCTGCTCTCTGTATTCACTAGACAGATGTTGATCTCCATAGAGAATACAGTGGCACATGGGTGGCAATAAAGAATTGGACTTGCTAGAATAGATGATAAATATTGAGGGTACATAGAAGGTGCTTGATGCAGTGTTTACCGAAAATGCATAATGAAGAAATCAAACGTTTCCAAGTGGTTGAGCTGTAAATAAATGAAAACATCAATTACACCAGCCAAATTATTCCTGGATGACAAATCTTCATTTAAAGTAAATTGAGTTTTTCTCTAATCTTTGCAGAACTGTTTGTTTCTTTATCTGGCACAAGAGATTGTAAATTGAGAACATGTCCTATATATAGCATACTGAAATAGTCTGATGGAAGCAACATTGGAGCAGGGAAGTGTAACAAATACAGCACCTTAAAAGCAGCTTCCTAGCCTCAGACTGTAACAGATCCTGAATGCAAATTCTACTGTAATAGGTTTTATGTTAATTTCTGAACATATTCATACACTAAAACAGATTTACATATACCGATCAGTCATGACAATAAAACCTAATGTGCAGTGTAGTTGTAACGCATCTCGTCCAGCTACAGTGAGCAGTCAGCCACAGTTTTGTTGGATCCAGTCACAGCTCTATTTAATGGGCAATCAGCCTACCATGACTTGCCTTCTGCTTGAGGTTTATTTTCTTTCCTGGATCTTATTTTTGTGCTTCTGATGCTGTTCTTTGTTTTTGATTGACCCTGACATTGTTCCCTTTGCTTCCTCTGTGTAAATTTTTGCCTGGTTTATTTATTTTTATTTATTTTTTTTTTTGGGGGGGGGCTCTGATAAAGGGCCATATTCCACAGTAACGAGTGAACGATCAGCCGATTATACCTCATAAAGGAGGGGCGTAGAGCATTATACATCATTAAGGAGGGGCATAGTGCATTATACCTCATTAAGGAGGGGCACAGTGCATTATACCTCATAAAGGAGGGGCGTAGTGCATTATACCTCATTAAGGAGGGGCGCAGTGCATTATACCCCTTTAGGGTGGGCGCAGTGCATTGTACCTCATTAAGGAGGGGCACAGTGCATTACACCTCATTAAGGAGGGGCGAAGTGCATTATACCTCATTAAGCAGAGGTGTAGTGCATTTTACCTCTTTAAGGAGGGGCACAGTGCATTATACCCCATTAAGGGGGGGCGCAGTGCATTATACCTCATTAAGGGGGGACGCAGTGCATTATAACTAATTGGGGGGGGACACAGTGCATATAAGAATAAAGCAAGAGGGGTATAGTGTGTATTATATTAATTTCAATATATAGAAGCATTATATTCAAAGAGTACAGTGTGTGACAGTATTATATTTAAGAAATACAATGTTTGGTTGTATGGTGGCAGTGTGTGGCAGTGTTATATTCAGATGGTTTAACATATTACACTAAGAAGAGCTTTCCTTTGTGCACCGAATGCCCTTATTTACATATTTACAAAACTTAGTTACTCAATAATGCCACAGTGCATCGACATACAAAAGGTATGTGCAGCTTCTCTGTCCCTGCCCTATTAGAATCCATCAGCAAGTTATGATCGCCTAACCTGCTGCTAGACTACCTCTAAAGGCCTTGACACTTACTATCACCCCAATATTCTGCCCCCAAATCTTTCTTGCATTGTTAAATAGCCCACCACAGCTCCATACATTGCTCAAGGCTAACAATTACCTGTTTTAAGCCATTTTGGGACTATTTCTCCCAATCCCCCCCCCCCCCCCCGTCACACAGCTGACAATGCCTGCACAGCTGCCCACTCCCTTCTGATCTCCCCCCATCATCCCCCTGCACACAGCTGTCAGCGACCCCCCCCCCCCACACACACACACACACAAAGACAACAGACAGGAGGGGTGTTGCATGAGTTGCATGAGTAATGCCAGGAGGTGTTGCATGAGTAATGCCAGGAGGTGTTTCACGAGTATTGCCAGGAGGTGTTACATGAGTATTGCAAGGAGGTGTTACATGAGTATTGTAAGGAGTTGTAGGAGAATAATGCCAGGAGATGTTGCAGTAGTAATACTAAGTATTGCAGGAGTAATGCCAGCAAGTATTGCAGATGTATTGCCAGGAGGTGTTACATGAGTATTGCAAGGAGGTGTTGCAGGAATATTTTCAGGAGGTGTTGCATGAGTAATGACAGGAGGTGTTTCATGAGTATTGCCAGGAGTTGTTACATGAGTATTGCAAGGAGGTGTTGCATGAGTATTGTAAGGTGTTGTGGTTGGAGTATAATGCCAGGAGATGTTGCAGGAGTAATACTAAGTATTGCAGGAGTAATGTCAGCAAGTATTGCAGATGTATTGCCAGGAGGTGCTCTAGGAGTTTAATGCCAGGAGGTGTTGCATGAGTAATGTTAAAGGTGTTGCAGGAGTAATGCCAAGAGATGTTTAAAGGCTTTAAATGTATATAATACTACATTTTATAATGATGTCACTAATTACTATTGTCATGGATTGATAAACTCAGATATGTAAGGGCTGCTCTATTTCAGCTGCACCTTCAGATGCACATAGTAATGATAGGAGGTAGGCAGGAAAGAAAGCTGAGGGGGCGGGTATGTGAACTGACCAATCAGGGAGAAGCACTGCATGATAGGAAATGTAAGATCAGCTAGGTATGGGAGCATTTAGATTTTTAGCCCTTGGGTGGAATAGCCCTTCAAGATTTTTAACATGGATGATCTGCTCTGTATTGCAAGCGGAATAAATTGAGAGGTACTAATATTATATAGATACCACATGTAATGGAAATGCTCCATTATTATCATTAAATGCTGCTACTTGGAGAGAACAAATTCCATTCAGTTTATATATTATAACATCAATCTATAGGCAATTCCCTACTATATGCATTGCTGCCTGTGTCCTTTGATATAGTAGTACAGTTTGGATTTCATTTTACAGACAGCATCCAAAGTATGTCATGCACAGAACATATTTCTTTTTCCATTTAAAATATTAACAAATGTGAAGGCCTTAGGCAATTTACAGAGGGAATGAGGTAAGCACCATTGTACATGCTAATCCAGGATTTTCAGACAGTTTGCAGACTTGACTCGGGGGGTCATTAAAAATTGAAAATGAACGTTATAGATGGAGTATTCACTGTGATATGTATGAGAATCCAATGCGCATATATTCATTTGTAGGCTTACTGTCTATGACTACGATTATTCAGTTCATGATTGCCATGTGAAACCTGCTTCAGTTTTTGATCAAGCATTTAATCAAATAGGTTTACATTCTTACATTGAATATGTTGGTCATTAAACATGGTGGAAAGTGAAACTGGCTCAGTTGCCCCTAGCAACCAATCAGATTCCACCTTTCATTTTCCAAAGAGTCTGTGAGAAATGAAAGGTGGAATCTGATTGGTTGCTGGGGGCAACTGAGCCAGTTTCACTTTACACCATGTTTGATAAATCTCCCCCACAGTATACACAGTAGCTCTATGGGTTGGCTATATAGAAACAGAAAATTGCAGACAATGGGGCATTTAGTTTGCCCTTTTTAATTTTATCTTAGGAGAGAGAGATATTTATCCCTCGGATGCTTTAAGAAGCACTCCAGGACTTTTATTTTTTTTGCTTATATAGTGCAGCATAGGCTATCATTTGAGTAATGTAGAGGTTCACGTGCATGCCTTGTGCCCACCTATTTTAGCTGATGTGGCATAAGAAATAGGATTTCAGCCATAGTGGTTTGTATTTGCCCTCTAAAGTGATTTTCAGATGCCGCCTGCATTTCCCATTAACCCTTTGCAGAGAGGTGTGAAATCGGATCACTGTAGTTACCCTCATCCCATCACCTGTTGATCTAATCAACCTGCTGGCTATTGGAGTCCAGCAGGGTGAGACAGTTGGGTTGGTATCAGTTCACAATATATCCGGTTCTGATATACACTACCGTTCAAAAGTTTGGGGTCACATTGAAATGTCCTTATTTTTGAAGGAAAAGCACTGTACTTTTCAATGAAGATAACTTTAAACTAGTCCTAACTTTAAACAAATACACTCTATACATTGCTAATGTGGTAAATGACTATTCTATCTGCAAATGTCTGGTTTTTGGTGCAATATCTACATAGGTGTATAGAGGCCCATTTCCAGAAACTATCACTCCAGTGTTCTAATGGTACAATATGTTTGCTCATTGGCTCAGAAGGCTAATTGATGATTAGAAAACCCTTGTGCAATCATGTTCACAAATCTGAAAACACAAAAACACAAAATTGTTTGGGTGACCCCAAACTTTTGAACGGTAGTGTATTTCTTATTCAAAGTGCATTTTTTAGAGATATATTCCCAAAAATGCACCCCAGATATATGCCTCTGAAAAGGGGTGATTCACCCCTTTTCTGTGTTGTATGCCAGCCATATCCCTCGCCTGATTTGTCATGCTTTACACCTGTTTGCTCTCTGCTGCCATCTCCGTCTTTGCCAGGAACTGTACAGAGCATTAAAAAATCCCCACAGAAAATCTCTCCTGCTGTGGACACTACCTGACGTCAGAGACAGCAGAGAGCACTGTCTGCAAAAAATACACCACTTCTTGCAGGACATACAGCAGCCGATAAGTACAATAAAGGTTTGAGTTTTTAAAATAGAAGTAATAAATTGTTTAAAGAGTCACTGTCGTATTTTTTATTTTTGCAGAAATCAATAGTCCAGGCGATTTTAAGAAACTTTGTAATTGGGTTTATTAGCCATTATATGCCATTATCCGCATTTAAAAAGCCTTTTCCCAGGTCCCCCTCCCTCCTCTTTTCCATCCACTGAAAAAAATCAGGAAATTGTGACATTGTTGCATCAGACGTACCCAGTCTGGTCTATAGAGAGGGGAGGGGGAGGAGGGAGTTAGCCACAGCAGAAAGCAGATAACAGAGCTGGGTGACAGCTGTAATCAGAGCTCAGAGAGGTCAGTGGTGACTGTCAGAGGAGATAAAAGGCGATGGATTTGTAGATTAACTCTTTGTTGTCCTGTTTTGGTCTTTTATTTAGCTCTCTCCATAGGAGAACAATGAAGACAGGAGGGAGAGCTTCAAACTGCTTTTTCATGATAAAAATGCATTTTAATTGCCTGGACTATTGATTTCTGCAAAAAAAAAAATTCACGACAGTGACACTTTAACTTTATGGCAGCGGTTGATTTGAAAACATATTTTAGGAGTAACCCTTTAAGCTAGCCAAACACATTGGATAAGCATTGGCCAATCACTGCCCATCACTATCACGGAGCATGGCAGCCTCCGCAAAGCTGGTGGTAATTGGGACCCTGCTCTGTATCACTAGCGCTGTCGGCAGCGTTTCGTCATAGTAGGGGTCAGGGAACTGCAGAGCTGTCTCACTGATCATGATGGGCAGTCTCCTCCCAGGTACAGACAGCCCCGCAGTCCTCGACATAAACCTTGGTAGCAGCAGAGAGGCCCGGGTCCCCCCCCCCCCCCTTACTGCTGCCACTGAACTGAAGTTGATATATAAACAAAAAAAGTATACATTAACCCCTTAAGGACAGAGCCTGAAATGGCCTTAATGACAGAGACAAATTTTATGAATATGACCAGTGTCACTTTAGTCATTAATAACTTCGGGATGCTTTTACCTATCCGGCTGATTCTGAGATTGTTTTCTCGTGACATATTGTACTTTACATTTCTGGTAAATTGGAGTCGATACTCATAACAAATCTTTATGAAAAAAACCCAAATAATGTGAAAAAATGTGAAAAAATGCATTTTTCCAACTTTGAAACTTCTTTGCGTATACAGAAAGTGGTTATACCACATAAATTATATATTAAATAGCATTAGCAACATGTCTACTTTATGTTGGCGGCATTTATTAAACTATCTTTCATTTTTTTTAGACGATAGGAAGCTTAAAACATTAGCAGCAAATTTCCAAATTTTCAGTAAAATTTCAAAATCAGATATTTTTAGGGACCTGTTCAGATTTAAAGTGTATTTGAGGGGCCTGTATGTTAGAAAGCCCCACAAAGCACCCCATTTCAGAAACTGCACCCCCCAAACTCTGCAAAAGCACATCCAGAAAGTGTTTTAACCCTTTAGGGGAGTCACAGAAATAAAAGCTAAGTGTGTAAGGAATTTGAAAATTTTAATTTTCTGTGCAGAGATTTTATTGTAATTCAATATTTTTCATAATTATAAACCTATTACCAGAGAAATGCACCCCAATAATTATTGCCCCGTTTCTGCAGTTTATAGAAATACCCCATATGTGACCCTATTGCGCTATTTGACGCAACCACAAGCCTCAGATATAAGGGAGCGCCTAGTGAATTTCAACGCCTCCGTTATATTTGGCCATTTTTGACTGTACCACTTCAGGTTGGCAGAGGCTCTGGGGTGTCAAAACCTAAAAAACACCCCTAAAGGGACACCATTTAGAAAACTACACCCCTCAAGGAATGTAACAAGGGGTGCGGTGAGCATCTGGACCCCACAGGTGCTTCACAGATTTTCCGAACAATATGGCGTGAAAAAAGAAAAATTTATTTTTTACACTAAAACGTTGTTCTAGCCTTCAATTTTTCATTTTCTTAAAGGGATAAGAGGCAAAAAAAGACAAAAAATGTGTAGCGCAGTTTCTCCCGAGTACAGAAATACCCCACATGTGGCGATAGAGTGCCAAGGGGGCGCAGGACGAGCCTCCAAAGGGAAGGAGCGCCAATTGGCTTTTGGAAGCTGAATTTCACTGAAAAGGATTTCAAGGGCCATGTCGCATTTACAGAGCCCTCGTGCTGCCAAGACACTGGAAACCCCCCACAAGTGATTCCATTCTGGAAACTACACCCCTCAAGGAATCTAACAAGGGGTGCAGTGAGCATATGGACCCCACTGGTGACGGGCACAAATGTGGAACAATGTGACGTGAAAGGGAAAAATTTCATTTTTTCACTTTCATGGCACAAATGTGCCCGTCATCAAGGGGTCCATATCCTCACTGCACCCCTTGTTAGATTCCTTGAGGGGTGCAGTTTCCAGAATGGGGTCACTTGTGGGGGGTTTCCAGTGTTTTGGCAGCACGAGGGCTCTGTAAATGCGACATGGCGTTCATCATCCATTCTAGCCAAATCCAACCTCCAAAATCCAAATGGCGCTCCTTCCCTTCGGAGGCTTGCCCTGCGCCCACATGGCGCTTTATGTCCACATGTGGGGTATTTACGGACTCGGGGGAAATTGCGCTACACATTTTGTTTTTTTTCTCCTCTTTTAACCCCTTGTGAAAATGATATATTCAAGGCTAAACCAACATTATAGTGTAAAAAATGTAATATTTCATTTTCACGCCACATTGTTCCACATTTGTGTCCGTCACCAGTGGGGTCCATATGCTCACTACACCCCTTGTTACATTCCTTGAGGGGTGCAGTTTCCATAATGGGGTCACTTGTGGGGGGTTTCAACTGTCTTGGCAACACAGGGGCCTTTTGAATGCAACATGGCCCCTCGAAATCCATTCCATCCAAATCCAGCCTTCAAAAACCAAATGGCGCTTCTTCCCTTCGGAGGCTTTCCCTGCACCCGCATGGCGCTTTATGTCCACATGTGGGGTATTTCCGTACTCAGGGGAAATTGCTCTACACATTAAATGTTTTTTTTATCTTTTAACCCCTTGTGAAAATGAAAAAACATGACAAGATTAATGATTTAGAGTAAAAATTTTACAAAAATTACACTAAATGTTGGTCTAGCCTTGATTTTTTTCCATTTCCACAAGGGGTTAAAAAAGAAAATGAACACAAAACGTGTAGGGTAGTGTCCCCTGAGTACGAAAATACCCCACATGTGGGCATAATGTGCCATATGGGCACAGGGCAAGTCACCAAAGGGACAGAGCGCCATTTAGAGGCTGGAATGGAGGATGGAGGCCATGTCGCAATTACAAAGCTCCTGTGCTGCCAGGACAGTAGAAACCCCCGACAAGTGACCTCATTCTGGAAACTACACCCCATAAGGAATCTAACAAGGGGTGCAGTGAGCATATGGACCCCACTGGTGACGGGCACTTACGTAGAACATGTGCCGAGAAAATAAAAAATACAATTTTTTTCACTTTCACGTCCCAAATGTGGCCGTCACCAGGGGGCCATATCCCCGCTGCCCCCCTTCTTAGATTCCTTATGGGGTGTAGTTTCCAGAATGGGGTCACTTGTGGGGGGTTTCTACTGTCCTGGCCGCACAGAGGCTTTGTAATTGCATCATGGCATCCTCTAATGGGAATGGTGGCCATACCTATTTAGCTGGGGAAAAGGGACAATTCTAATTTATTTGGGGGTATTAGGCCAATTATTAGTTTATAAGGTTGGAAATGACAGGTGTCCATCAAATTCAACCTGTGTTGATCCAGAGGAAGGCAAAAAAACCCTCGTGAGGCAGACGACAGTAGCCTCATCACTGGGAAAATTCCTTCCCGACTCCATAATGGCGATCAGAATAATCCCTGGATCAACGTGACCCCTGAAATAGGAATAAGGGACAGAATTTAGATAATGTAGAACCCCAGTGACGTGTGGTGCGCCTTGGAGCGATCCAGTATGCAGAGGCCGGGGTGATCAGGACAGGTGTCACACTGGAAAATGGTGTCCTTCCTGATCCCCCTGTTACGCCACACTCTGCACTTCTTCTGGGGTCTCCCTTTCTCCAGTGTGGGGGACGTCACCTGGAAAATGTTGTCCTGGTGCGATACGGGGTCCCTCATATCCAGAAGCGCTGGGTCCGCTCCATGGCTGCTAAATATTAGGGCTCTATTACTACTTCTGATATGTTCGGATCGTGCCGCAAGCTACAGTAGCTCGGGCAGCGAGGGACCAGAAGAGGGGGTGCTGGTATAAGAGTTATCCCCGTACGGGTGGTAACCTTTATCCAGCAGTGGGAAGATCAGTTCCCAAACGATCTCCCCACTAACTCCGAGGATGGGGGGGGGAGGGGGCATCTGGGGGCTGCATTCGGGTGTCCCTTCCTACATACACTCTAAGGGTACATGCACACTGCGGAATCGCGACAGATAACCCTTCGTGCATTCCACAGCTGGCACCCGCCGGCGGAGTGATGCAGGCGCACGTCTCCGTCCGTGTCATAGACTCCATTCTATGCACGGGCGGATTCCGCTCTCTGTCCAACGTATTCATTCTTTGAATGGACGACGGAATGCGCCCATGCATAACATGGAGTCTATGACACGGGTGGAGACACGCGCCCGCATCAGTCCGCCGGCGGGTGCCAGCTGCGGAATGCACAAAGGGTTATCCTTCGCCATTCCGCAGTGTGCACGTACCCGAAATCTGTAAGTGTACCCTGAGGTACTGTCACAGAGTGTGTAGAATTTCACACCATACCGTCATCTCTTATTGGGACGGTACTGGCGGAAAAGACGTGTCTGGGGGGCAGCGTACGCTACGCTACTCCCAGACACGTCACTGGATGATGAGGATGATGAGGATGAATGGAGGAAAGAAGGATCCCCCCATTCATCCTCACTGGCTGTTTCGGTGTCGGAGGTAATAATAACGTATCCCTCTGACGCCGAAAACACCCTGGGGGCCATTTGTATACGGGGACTAGTATATGGGGTATGTAGTGGTGTAGTGTCAAACTTTATTCAATGTAGTGTGGTGTAATGTAGTGTTTTTTACGTGTTTTTTACAGTAAGTATAAAAAAAAAACCTACGCCAACAAAGGAGTTGCTGATAAATGCCGCACTTATGTGCGGCACTTATAAGCAGACTGTGGCAGTAGAATATAGAAAAAAAACACCCTACGCCAAAAAGGAGGAGTTGCTGATTAGCAGCGCACTTTCGTGCGATGCTGATCAACACTCAGCGGCGATAGGGTGCGGAAAATAGAAAAAAAAAATTTGAAAAAAAAAAAAAAAAAAATTTCTACATTCTGAACATCCCTGTAGCTGCAAAATACGGAAAGAGCCGACGCTGGAGCCGAAAATAGCCGAGAGAAGCCGAACGTGACGTCACGGAAGAAGCCGAAGACCCGAACGAAGACGAGGATGCCGCGAACCCGGAAGACGCCGATCAGGAGCCCGGGACAGGTGAGTAATGTACAAATACCTACTCTGGACCCCTCGGCTACCTAGCTGAGGGGTCCAGGGCAGGTATTTACTATATTGTGGGACTCTGATCGCCGTGCCACCGGCCGGATCGCCGTGAACGGCCGGCCGGCCGTTCACGGCGATCGGGCCGGTGGCACGGCGATCACCATTACTTTTTACAGTAATGGCGGTCGGTGCCGTCCTCGGACAGCACCGACCGCCATTTTTTTCCGGGTCATCGGGTCGCCGATGACCCGGAAAGGTTCCGATCGCCGCTATTGGCTGATCTGAATTGATCAGCCTATAGCGGCGATCGTAAGCACGGGGGGTGTTAACCACCCCCCGTGCCGTGAAGCTAAGATGGCCTGCTATGATTTATAGCAGGCCATCTTCCCCGACCGCTGTGTGTGAACACGCAGCGATCGGGGAAACATCGGGCGTAAATTTACGCCCTGATGCGCCAAGTACCAGGGCGCGAGGGCGTAAGTTTACGCCCGATGTCGTTAAGGGGTTAATATAGTTATATTACAAAGTTAGATAATGTAATTAAAGCAATGTATTAACAAAAAAAATCCTTTACTTAAGTTCTGTAAATAAAAAGCACGTTTGGGCATGCTGGCCATGTGTAAGCGTTGTTGGATGCTGGACAGACAATGCAGAGAATCTAATGCGGCTTGGACTTATGGATATCTGCCATTGAGAAATAAAAACTCTGCAGTGCTCAGTGTGAGGTTAAGAGGCATCCACAGACCCTACTGTTTTCTTTAAGTATTTCTAAAGCTGTGTGGAAATGTTTAGCGAACCAGTGATTAGAAACATAGGATGGTAAGTATCGTCTGACTTTCACATTTATTTATATTCATTTCACCTACCACAGTTGTAGGTTATTATTTCCTGTCAACTGAATATGGAAAACTACTCATTGTGATCCCTCTGTAATTACCAGCGTCAGTAACAGTGTCATTATATGTTAACACACCTTTCATGTTTTTCTTTCCAGCCTTCACTTAAATCATTCAGATTTCGTCAAATAAGTGTGATGTATCTAGAATTTCATGGTGCTGATTTGAAGTTGGAAGATGAATTAGTCAAGAGAAAAGAATTACACGGTCTTCACAGTGTGCCTTTACAGTTTACAAGGACACTACATTTTATTACCATGTTCTATGATTTTATTTATAATGCACCGTAGCCATGGAAACAAACAACATATTGCATGGAATTTATTATACTGCTCTTTCTTTCTTTATACATGAAAAATATATAACTGGAGTTTATCACAAGGGAATTCTTACAACTTCCTATAGAAATATAATATGCATTATCAATTAAAACATCATAAAAAGCCCCAACAGAGAGATACTAAAGTATGGAGATATAATTTAGTAAAGACCATCAATGTACGGATGTTTGACTTCTGGTAACCCAGTGAAGGACTGTTTCTGTCATATAAGTTGTATGTTCCTTTCATTCTTTACATATGCCTGATCTGTACACAGGGTTGTATATATATATATATATATATATATATATATATATATATACTCAACGAGCCCAACCCTCAGAATTATCTAGTTCTCCTGAGTGACATCACTTGTGCGCCGGGGTCCTAGGAAAACAAAAAGCACTGGTGGCTGTCTGGGTGGACGCGGTTTATGGTGCTGGCCGGTGGCTGTCTGGGGGTGGTTGGTGTGGGCTGGCAGGTGTCCAGGGGGTGCAGATTTGGGGGCTGGTGCCGCTGGCAGGTTTCAGGGGGGCGTAGGGCGGGGAGCTGGTGAGCCCTACTGTGGAAGCAGATCATGCTTTGCCGGGGTGGGGCAGCTGCGTGGTCTGTCTCCATGGTAGCTACGCCAGGGGGGGTTAGTGTTAGACATTTTATACTGGCTAACAATAGGACCCGACTTAGTAATGGATGCCATCTAACAGACAGCTTCCACTACTAAGCCTGTATTAAAAAAAATTATAAATACACAACACAATTGAGAAAAGTATTTTACTCAAAAAAAATAACACCCCACACCCCTCGTTGACCATCTTATTACAAAAAAACACAAAGCTGGTCATCGACGTAGTCCACCGAATCCGACGCAATCCTCTGGATGCTGATATCTGAAAGACAAAAGGGAAAAACAAACAAGAAAAGCCAGGAGCAGAACATCCATCCATTGACAGGTGTTCGGCACCTTACAGTATGCAGCATCTTGCCAGATATTGCTTCCAAACTGGCACACGAGGAGTCAAGTGAGGATGCATGCCTTGCTGGGATGGGTGCAGTGCTGGGGGAAAAGGGGGGACTGTTTATACTCACCAATGATGTCTTTATTCTTCACCACAGCCTGGCACACTGAGCTAGAAGTGTGCTGGTCTCTGGTTCTTCAAATGTGACAACAGCAAATCAGGGGCTACAGCTGAGACATCTCTGCAACCAGTGATTGGCTGAGATGAGTGTCATCTGGAGCGCAGATGACGTCTGGAATAACAGACGTCTTTTTCACACATTGTATTGGATCCATCCGCCTCAAAAGACATCCGTCATTCAATACAATGTGTGAAAAGACGTCCGTTATTCCATAGACTTCAATGCATTTTCTTTAAGTCACTTAGAATGATGCAATAACGGACATCTTTTTAAACCCAAAAAGCAGACGCCTTTTTTCTTTGTTTGGACGTTGTGTGAACATAGCCATAAAGAGAAAAAAATATATATAATATAAATGAAAATGAGTTGTAAATTATGTATATAACTAGAGATAAAATATATAGCAAGGAAAAAGGGGAAGAAAAAAAAGTCAGTGAAAGGAAAATAAAGTAGATTTTGTAGTTGCCGCCCTACCCTGCATGGATCCTAGCGTTGATATCGTCATCACCATGATGATCTGCAATCACAAAATATAAACAAAATCATATGTATTATTCACAAATTGATATGGAAGTCGCATTCTCTGTTTAGTCCATTAGGCTTTAAAGTCCATAACCTGTGTATTCAATAGGATTCACGCTGTTTTAACAGTTGGATCCTGTTACCTCACCTCCTTGGTTTTGGAACCTGTTCCAAAATTTGATACCTTAATTGTGAAATTGCGCGTCCTTTTTCTTCAAAATGGAATGGAATAGGTAAAAGATCATTTTTGCATCTTATTGTAGACTTATGCTTAGTTAATCGGTCTCGTATTTGTTGAGTGGTTTCTCCCACATAAGCAAGTCCGCATGGGCATTTCAATAGGTACACTACAAATGATGAGTTACAAGTGAAGACACCTCTTATTGGTATTTTTTGTCCAGAATGTGGGGGTGTAACATAATCACCTCTAATCACGGAGGAGCAATGACTACACGATAAGCAGGGGAATGTTGCTGTTTTCCTAGGGGGTATAGTGCTCTGTATTGATGGTGGTGTTAAACTGCCTATATCTGCCCGAATGATCTTATCTCAGATATTACGTGTTCGTTTATAAAACGTGAGAGGAGGAGTATTGAATTCTGGTATTTTAGGAAAAGAATCTCCCAAAATAGACCAATGTTTTTTAACAAGACCATGTATTTTCGGCATAAGAGGATGATATGTGGTTACACAAGCAATTTGTTTAGGCTTTGGTGGTTTTGGTAACTGGGGAGTTGTAATATACTCTTGTTCTGTATCCAATAGGGTTTTTGGGTAACCCCTTTGGATAAACTTTTTAGACATGTCATCTAATCTCTCCGATAGTTTTTCAGGATCAGAAACAATACGCTGTACATGTCTAAACTGAGAATGTGGAAATGATCTCTTGGTGGGGAGAGGGTGATTACTGGCATAATGTAACAAACTGTTACGATCCGTGGGTTTGCTAAACAGGTCAAACTGTAGGCTACCATCTGATTCCCTTTGTACATTGGTGTCTAGTAAGCTTACGGATGTAGTATTAACATGTTGTGTAAAAGATAACTCAGGTCTCACATTATTAATATTCTGTATAAAGGCTTGCAGAGATTCCTCCGTACCCTCCCA
Organism: Dendropsophus ebraccatus; assembly: GCF_027789765.1. Classification (NCBI taxonomy): domain Eukaryota; kingdom Metazoa; phylum Chordata; class Amphibia; order Anura; family Hylidae; genus Dendropsophus; species Dendropsophus ebraccatus. The sequence goes on along the minus strand of NC_091459.1, from coordinate 77,254,432 downwards.
AATACAGAATATATCTATAAAGTGTATCCAGATGTGTGCATGTTTTTGGAATAATTGGTCAGTGTATACATGGGCGTTTTCAAACGCTATCATATACGCATTGGCGTAGGGAGGGGCCATGTTTGAGCCCATGGCGGTACCCCTCTTTTGTGCATAGAACCTATCACCAAACAGAAAATTGTTCTCTTCCAATCTCAATGTTAAAAGGTCTATGCAAAAGTCTTGTTGGTTCATATCTAATTCAGAAAAGGAGATAAGCAACTCCTTAGTTGCTTCTATTCCCTTTGTGTACAATAGAAGTATACAGACTGTTTATGTCTAATGTCACCAATAGATACGGCAAATCCAATCTGAAGTCACCTACTTTAGCTAGGAAGTCCAATGAGTCAAGTAAAAATGATCTAGCATTCTGTATCAGGGGTGTAAGTATACGGTCTAAAAAGACAGCCAATGGTGATAACACTGAAGCGGAAGTGGATGTTTCCAAATCTATAGTACCATTCTCAGTGTATGTTTTTAATATATTGTCTACTACATTTAATGATGTGTGGGAGGGGGTCACGGTCCAGTGTAGCATATGTATCCCTATCAGCCAGTTGTAAATGTACTTTCTCAAGGTATGCAGATTTATCCATTACTACTGTGGCTCCCCCCTTATCCGCTGGTTTTACTATGATCCTATCCTCTTTCCGTAGTGACTCCAGTGCTATCTGTTCTTCTTTAGTCAGGTTACCCTTAAACCGGCCTTTTGTATTATCTCTCAGAACTTTCTGTATCTCTTCATATGTCAAGCTGATATATGTCTCCACCGGATGATTAAATCTGAGAGGTATATATCGGCTCTTATTCCTCAATCACAATTTGGCAAGTGACATTTGTCCTATCATGTTAGAACTAGTGTTAGCTGTTTGCTTGTCTGCGAAGTGTGCTCTTAATCTTACAGTTCTGAAAAATCTCTACAATTCTTGTTCCAATGTAAATGTATCCAAGGGGCCAGTAGGACAATCTGCCATCTACAGTCACGGAACATATGAGGCAGCTGCAAGGTCGGTATCTCTATGTGTGTTTTTGTTCCACTTTTACCACAATTTTCCTGCAATTTGCTATAACATTGTGCTACTTTCTACCAATTTCACCAAAATCAAGGCAAAAAATGCTGCTATTTTAAAAAAGTTGTGCAATGCGCAGGAAAATAGCCAGAAAATGGCAAAATGCATGAATCTCTTACTATAAGATAGCACAATAGGTTTCCCTTAGTGTCCTTAGTAGCCCATTGCAACCAATCGGAGCTCCCCTTTCACTTTACAAGAGCAAATATTATGTGAAAGCATAGCTGTAATTGGTTACTACCTGTAAACAAGGACGCTGTGTGATAAATCTACCGAGACCCCCACTCACCGGGTGTTTTTGTCTGGGCAGAGTATACTCCTACATCTAGGAGAGAGAAGAGCTGGAAAAGGAGAGTGACCAGCAGGGGGAGCTCCTGTCTGCCATCTATGTTTGTTGTATTTCCCCTTTCCTCCTCACCTCACACAATAAAGGTGTGTACTGCAGAGGAGCCATCTTTGGGGAAGCAGAGCCGACAGGTACAGTGTAACAGAGGTGGTGTATGGTGTTTATAGTGTCCCACATTATCATTTTTACACACTTACACCCTTGAGACACCTTACTCCAAAGTATAATAACATATAAAATTCTGGTCTATAATAATTTCCTCCCTATGTCTATTTTCTTATAACAAGAAGTACACATTTTTGACAATTAAAACATATTTTTAACTATTTAATTAATTTGCTGTTGGCGGTAGGGATGTCACTTGGGAGCGTGGTGTGGTGGTGGTGGAGGGGAAACCACTGAGCACTTCCTTGGAGATGATGGAGATGCATCTTCTCAGCTTTTCAGTACTGGTAAAGCATCTTAGAAGCAGTCTGATAGTCTGTAGGAAGCAGATCAGCATCCTGCTGGTGGTGTTGATCCAGGTCAATGTGCGTTTACACAGAGAGATTTATCTAACAGATTTTGGAAGCCAAAGCCAGGACCAGACTATAAACAGGGATCAGGTCATAAAGGAAAGACTGAGATTTCTCCTCTTTTCAAATCCAGTGCTTTGGCTTCCAAAATCTGGTAGATAAATCTCTCTGTGTAAACGCACCATTACTCACAGTTATCAGCCAAAGGCACCTGTTGCAGAGACTAGTCATCCAGGTGAGTAGCTGCATAGTTGTGGCAATCTACACCAGCTTCTCACTGATTCTGCTTATCATGGCTAGTAGATCGCTGGTGGTGATGGTGGAAATCCATGTGAGCAGCTTACCAGTGGTGGTGATCCAGGTGGTTGTGGAGATCTGCAGGAAGCTGCTGCCAGTAAGGGTGGCAAAATCCAGGTCATTAAATCACTGGTGGTGGCGATAAAACTCAGGGGCTCAACAGCAAATGTGATCCAGGTTTGCAGGTTGCTATTAGTGACATCTAGCTGAGCACATCACTAATAGGGCTGAGCCAGCTGAGCAGGCCAATAAAGGTGGTTGCCACGCTCTGCAGATGGCTGGTGATGGAGATCTGGTCACCAGTGGTCATATTCCAGCTAAGCAGGTCTCCAATGGTTGTGTTTGGCCATCTTTTCTTTCTTCAGGCTCCTCTAGCCAAGACACACATGTGACAGCTTGGAGGATAGAGCGGCCTCTAGTGGACGGATGAAGAATACTACCTGCAGACAAAACAGTGACTGGCCGAGCAGTTTGCGTTTAGCTATAAGGGTGCGTTCACACTATGGAATCTAAGCGGAGAACTTCCAGCAGATTGCGCCGCCCCCATGCGCTCCCGCTTGAATCTCCACCCGGGTGGATGGCAGAATCTTGAACAAATAGCGGGGGATCAGGTACTCAAGAAAGACAGGAGTATAGTAATAATATGGTAAAGATAATAAATAGTATGATAAAGTAATCAAAATGTTAGGATAACTATTAAATGAAGTGTATGAGTCAGAACATGCAATGGGAAACTAGGGTGATTAAGATAGCAGATGGGATATCCCTGGTAGTGATGTAACAAGATGATAAACAATAAAATAAAAGGAAATCATCTAAATCTGGTTGAAAACAACAATATAATAATATGCACAAATAGTATATTGCAAAGTAAATTATAGAAATAGATTTATTTTACATATATAAAAACATGGATGTTAAAAAAAGATTGATCTGGTACCAGAAAACTGTACTTGAATGCTGATTAAATAACAAACAATAAAATCATGAAAAGAATAAAAAATGAAAAAATGAAAAGTAGAAAATAGTAAAATATGAGTTCTATATGCTTTATATGAAAAAACTAAGGGAAAAAGAAATGGGAAAAAACGAAGCAGTTGTCACATCTAGAGGTATGCGTTGGTTTAGGTTTACACAGTCAATAGAATCCTTGTAATGAGGAGTGAATTGGTTTGTCCGGAAGCGATAAATGAGGTTGTGAGCAGGCAATAGGATGGCAGAATCTGCCTGAGCATAGAATGGAATCTACAGGATGGACGGAGATTCAAGCGGGAGTATGTGGGAGTGAGCATTGGAATCTGCAAGAAGTTCTCCACACGAATTCCATAGCATGCCAGCACTCGGAGAACCGCAAAAGCCGCCTACCTACATACATGATCGTCCCCAGCCTGCACCCGGAGGACTGACGCCACCCGCCCCACCCACCTATAAGATCACACCCAGTATGCACCTGGTGAACCGCCCTGAGTCTCAGTGAGCCCCACAGCCTGCCCGGAGTGTCAGTGTGCCCCACAGCCCGCCCGGAGTGTCAATGACATGCCTCACCTGACACGCAGGGCCGTCTTAACCATTGGGCATGGTAGGCGGCTGCCCGGGGGCCCATGCGTTCTAGGGGGCCCCTGCCCTGTGTCATATTCCCTGGCCCTTTACCTTTAACTGGGAGTGCTCCTGATCAGCGCTGGTACATAGGGGCTGTGCACAGCTCGCTCTTGTGGCCGGAAGCTGCATTCTGCTTCCGGTCACTAGAGGTCTCTCTCACCCCCTGCATTCCCGTGCGGAGCAGGAGAGTGACGTCACCAGCAGAGCCCTGAGAGGAAGGAGAAGCTGGAGGCCTGAAGCACAAAGCCTTAGTGAGTATGTGCTGATACCAGAGGGGGGAGGCTAGCTGGCAGGGAAGGGGTTAATCATGGGAGTGCTCTCTGCAGGGATGCAGACAGGGCTGTGGGTGAACTGGTAAACAGGGAGGGGGAGGGATCGGGGGTGTAACTCCTCTGAGTGTGTATATATCTCCATTCAGTGTATACAGCAGTGTATTATATACTTATCCTCCTCCTGAGTGTGTATATATATCTCCATTCAGTGTATACAGCAGTGTATTATATACTTATCCTCCTCCTGAGTGTGTATATATATCTCCATTCAGTGTATACAGCAGTGTATTATATACTTATCCTCCTCCTGAGTGTGTGTATATATCTCCATTCAGTGTATACAGCAGTGTATTATATACTTATCCTCCTCCTGAGTGTGTATATATCTCCATTCAGTGTATACAGCAGTGTATTATATACTTATCCTCCTCCTGAGTGTGTATATATATCTCCATTCAGTGTATACAGCAATGTATTATATACTTATCCTCCTCCTGAGTGTGTATATATATCTCCATTCAGTGTATACAGCAGTGTATTATATACTTATCCTCCTCCTGAGTGTGTATATATATCTCCATTCAGTGTATACAGCAGTGTATTATATACTTATCCTCCTCCTGAGTGTGTATATATATCTCCATTCAGTGTATACAGCAATGTATTATATACTTATCCTCCTCCTGAGTGTGTATATATATCTCCATTCAGTGTATACAGCAGTGTATTATATACTTATCCTCCTCCTGAGTGTGTATATATATCTCCATTCAGTGTATACAGCAGTGTATTATATACTTATCCTCCTCCTGAGTGTGTATATATATCTCCATTCAGTGTATACAGCAGTGTATTATATACTTATCCTTCACCTATCACTCCATTGTTGTCTCCCTGTATGTATACTGTATAATACAATATACAGGGAAACAACACGGCTTATATATAGAGAAGGGCAAAACAACATGTCTCATATATACAGAGGGGCAACAACATGACTATTATATATGAACCAGGTTGTTTTGCCCTTCTCTATATATGAACCATGTTGTTTCCCTGTATATTGTATTATACAGTATACATACAGGGAAACAACATGGTTCTCATATATAATAGTCATGTTGTTGCCCCTCTGTATATATGAACCAGGTTGTTTTTCCCTTCTCTATATATGAACCATGTTGTTTCCCTGTATATTGTATTATACAGTATACATACAGGGAGACAACATGGTTCTCATATATAATAGTCATGTTGTTGCCCCTCTGTATATATGAGACATGTTGTTTTGCCCTTCTCTATATATAAGCCGTGTTGTTTCCCTGTATACTGTATAATACAGTATACACAGACTCCCTGTATTGTACAGTATACAGGGAGACAACATGGCGTATATGCAGAGGGACAGCAACATGTCTCATATATACAGAGGGGCACCAATATATATTAATTAGGCTTTTACCCACCACCTGTATACCCCACATATACCTGTACCCCCCATATATATATGTGTACACATATATCACTATTATAGGCTATATAACCACCTACCTACTGCTCCACCTTTATACCTGTATCTATATGGTAGATAAATAGGTGGTAAGGTATATTGCCTGTAATAGTGATATACTGTATGTGTGCAACATATATGACAATCACTATTATAGGCAATATACAGTGGTGCCTTGGATTACGAGCATAATTCGTTCCAGGACCGTGCTTGTAATCCAAATCACTCTTAAACCAAAGCAAATTTTCCCATAAGAAATTATAGAAATGCAGACAATTGGTTCCACACCCAAAAAATAATGATTTATTATTCTGAATAACATGTAAAACAGATGAAACAAACATATTGTGATATTATAAGTTACTGTACAGTAATGGAGCGGATGGGAAACACAAGGGCGGACAGAGACTGCAGGGAGCAGGAAGGAATGAGCAGATGTGGGCACATACATGCAGCGCTCCTGTACGGGGAGAGAGGGGTTACAGCTATGGAGAGATTACCCCCACAGTCCTGTCCCCTGATGTAGGCCCCAGCCTTAAGTGGACCTGCTATGATTTGGCAGGTGAGGGAGACTTCCTGGGTCAGAGTACAGGGCTGTAGACCCTGCTATTCAGACCATGTCCCTCCTCCACCCGCCCTCCCACCCAATACAGGGAGCTCTTAAACCAAAACAATGCTCTTAAACCAAGTCACAGTTTTGAAAAACTGTGATCTCTTAAACCAAGTTACTCTTAAACCAAGGTACCACTGTACCTTACCAGATAAGAGGGGCGGCAGCAGCTAGGGAGGGGGGGGGGTAATTCGCACCTCTGCCCAGGGGCCCATAATGCTGTTAAGACGGCCCTGCTGACACGGCTTGACAGAGCTCCCCCTCCAGGCTGCCCAGAGTGTCAGTGTGCACCGCTACACCTACCCAGGACAGCGTCTCAGTGCGTCCCCTCCCATTCCTATTGAAAATGGGTTCACAGTGTGCCCCCCTCCTGTTCCCGTCTGGAGTACCAGTGCATCGTGCAAGCCCCAGTCCCGTTCCTGCCCTCAGCACAACCTCGCATCCTGTATTATTAGGGTCCCAGCATGCAGTGTGTTATAGTCTGTGCCCACCCCTGTATGGTCATACACCCCTGTCCATAGTCTGTGCCCTCCCCTGTATAGTCATACACCCCTGTTCTTAGTCTGTGCCCACCCCTGTATGGTCATACACCCCTGTCCATAGTCGGTGCCCTCCCCTGTATAGTCATACACCCCTGTTCTTAGTCTGTGCCCACCCCTGTATGGTCAAACACCCCTGTCCATAGTCTGTGCCCTCCCCTGTATAGTCATACACCCCTGTTCTTAGTCTGTGCCCACCCCTGTATGGTCATACACCCCTGTCCATAGTCTGTGCCCACCCCTATATAGTGATACACCCCTGTCCACAGTCTGTGCCCACCCTATATAGTCATACACCCCGTCCACAGTCTGTGCCACCCCTGTATAGTCATACACCCCTGTCCATAGTCTGTGCCCACCCCTGTAGTCATACATCCCTTTCCACAGTCTGTGCCCTCCCCTGTATAGTCATACACCCCTGTCCATAGTCAATAGCACGCACCCGGAGGACCGCCGCCCGCCTGTAAGATCGCTGCCTGCCCGCACCCACAAAACGAGGAGCGGCTCCTCCAAGCACCAGAGACATGGAGCTGGTGCCCGCTTTATGGTGTGAGTAGTGTGCCTGTTACTGCGTGCGTCCTTTGGGGTCATCTTCCTGGAAAACCTACTACCACCCCCAATACTGCTCTACTACTACCCCCAATACTACTCCTAATACTGCTCTACTACTACTACCCCAATACTACTCCTAATACTGCTCTACTACTACTACCCCCAGTACTACTCCTAATACTGCTCTACTTCTACTCCTAATACTGTTCTACTACTACTACTACCCCAATACCGCTCTACTACTACCCCCAATACTACTCCTAATACTGCTCTACTACTACCCCAATACTGCTCTAATACTACTCCCAATACTACTCCTAATACTGCTCTACTACTACCATCCCCAATACTGCTCTACTTCTACTCCTAATACTGTTCTACTACTACTGCCCCAATACTGCTCTACTACTACCCCCAATACTACTCCTAATAGTGCTCTACTACAACTACCCCAATACTGCTCTACTTCTACTCCTAATACTGTTCTACTACTACTACCCCAATACCGCTCTACTACTTCCCCCAATACTACTCTTAATACTGCTCTACTACTACCCCAATACTGCTCTAATACTACTCCCAATACTACTCCTAATACTGCTCTACTACTACCATCCCCAATACTGCTCTACTTCTACTCCTAATACTGTTCTACTACTACTGCCCCAATACCGCTCTACTACTTCCCCCAATACTACTCCTAATACTGCTCTACTACTACCCCAATACTGCTCTAATACTACTCCCAATACTACTCCTAATACTGCTCTACTACTACCCCAATACTGCTCTAATACTACTCCCAATACTACTCCTAATACTGCTCTACTACTACCATCCCCAATACTGCTCTACTACTACCCCAATACTACTCCTAATACTGATCTACTACTACCCCAATACTGCTCTACTACTACCCCCAATACTACTCCTAATACTGCTCTACTACTGCTACCCCAATACTGCTCCTAATACTGCTCTGCTACAACCCCTAATACTGCTTCTAGTACTGCTCTACTACGACCCCCAATACTGCTCTACTACTACCTCAATACTGCTCTCCTACTACCCCCAATACTGCTCACACTACCATTGCTAGTATTACCCCCACTCCTGATACTGCTACTCCCCTTATCTACTACTACACCCCTCATCTTCCATGCTTCTATTGTTACTGCACCCCTTATCCACTATGTCTTCTACTACACCCATCATAATTAGCAAAAACGAAATAAGTTGTAAAATAAGATTTAGGGTGCCTTCACACCTACCGACTCGCAGCGTTAATAACGCTGCGAGTCGGCTAGGTCCTGACAGATCACTGTCATTACATACACGCAGTGGTCTGAACGACCGCTGCGTGTATGTAAATCTGCCGGCCGCTTAACCCCTTCTGATGCCGGCCGCCTCCCGCTCCGCTTTGTATACATACCTCCTCGCTCCACGGGATCCCGGCGTCCAGCTCTCCTGCCCGGCCAATCAGTGGCTGCGGCAGGGCAACACACTGATTGGCCGGGCGGGAGAGCAGGACGCCGGGACCCCGTGGAGCGAAGAGGTATGTATACAGAGCGAAGCGGGAGGCAGCTGGCATCAGAAGGGGTTAAGCGGCTTGCAGATTTACATACACGCAGCGGTTGTTCAGACCACTGCGTGTATGTAATGACAGTGATTTGCCAGGACTTAGCCGACTCGCAGCGTTATTAACGCAGCGAGTCGGTAGGTGTGAAGGCACCCTTAACCCCTTAGTGACCGCCGATACGGCTTTCTACGGCGGTCACTAATGGGCCTTATTCTGCTGCCATCAGCTTTTTACGGCGATGGCAGAGAATAAGGCTGCGGGGCCGGGACGGCCCCCACCCCATCCCCCCGGCTACCGGAGGTAGCTGAGGGGTTGGGGCAGTGTGTGGGGTCCGTCCCGGCCCCTCCCCCTTACCGACGATCGCCGCTATTAACGTTATAGCGGCGACCGTCGGTAAAGGAGATTACCGGTGCCGCCGCCGCCTTTCATCTCCCCCCGCCGTGAATCTACGGCGGGGGGAGATGAAATAAGTGTATATCAGACCCCAGATCAGACCCCCCTAGTGCCCCGATAACTAACCCCCCTCCCCCGACCAATTTGGTCTCTGTCACTGAACTATGATTACTGTGATAGAAAATATCACAGTAATCATAGTAATACAGTGAAAATGAATATGTAAAGTACAAAAAGTGACAAACATACAAAAAAATAAAACACACACTTTTTATTATAGTAATAATTGCAGTTTACTCCCAAATTACCCCTAACCCCTCCCCAGATTACCCGTAACCACCGCACGTTGCCCGTAACCACCGCACGTTGCCCGTAACCACCGCACGTTGCCCATAACCACCGCACGTTGCCCGTAACCACCGCACGTTGCCCATAACCACCGCACGTTGCCCGTAACCACCGCACGTTGTCCGTAACCACCGCACGTTGCCCGTAACCACCGCACGTTGCCCGTAACCACCGCAAATTGCCAGTGACCCCCTCCAGATTGCCCGTAACCACCCCAAATTACAAGTACCCACCCCAGATTACCTATTAGCACTTCAGTTTATCAGTAACAATCCCAGATTGTCTGTAACCCTTCCAGGTTGCACATAACCCCCCCAGGTTCCCCGTAATCATGCCAGATTACATGTAACCCCCCCAGATTGCACGTAACCACCGCGCGTTGCCTCTGACCACGCCACGATGCCTCTGACCACGCCACGATGCCTCTGACCACGCCACAATGCCTCTGACCACCGCACGTCGCCTCTGACCACCGCACGTCGCCTCTGACCACCACACGTCGCCTCTGACCACCACACGTCGCCTCTGACCACCCCAAATTGCCAATGACCCCCTCCAGATTGCGGTGCCCATGTCAGATTACAGGTACCCACCCCAGATTGCCTATAAGAACTTCAGTTTATCCGTAACCACCCCACATTGCCCGTAACCACCCCACGTTGCCCGTAACCACCCCAGATTGTCAGTAAGCACTGCAGGTTGCGCGTAACCACCCCACGTTGCCCGTATCCACCTCAGATTGTCTGTAAGCACTGCAGGTTGCCCGTAACCAGCCAACGTTGCCTGTAACCACCCCAGATTGTCTGTAAGCATTGCAGGTTGCCCGTAACCACCCCACGTTGCCCGTATCCACCCCAGATTGTCTGTAAGCAATGCAGGTTGCCCGTAACCACCCCACGTTTCCCGTAACCATCCCAGATTGTCTGTAAGCACAGCAGGTTGCCCGTAACCAGCCCACGTTGCCCGTTACCAGCCCACGTTGGCTGTAACCAGCCCACGTTGCCTGTAACCAGCCCACGTTGCCTGTAACCAGCCCACGTTGCCGTAACCACAGCAGGTTGCCCGTGACCACCACACGTTGCCCATAACCACCACACGTTGCCCGTAACCACCCCGCGTTGCCTGTAACCACCCCACGTTGCCTGTAACCACAGCAGGTTGCCCGTGACCACCCCATGTTGTCCGTAACCACCCCAGATTACCTGTAACCACCTCAGGTTGCCCGTAACCACCCCTGGTTGCCCGTAACCACCCCACATTACCTGTAATCTCATTTTTTTTATTTTATTTTAGTAACTGCGCTATTCTAATAACCATTACTAGCTGCGGTTTTGCTCCTGTAAATTGGCGCTCCTTCCCTTCTGAGCCCTGCTGTGTGCCCGTACAGTGGTTTATGCCCACATATGAGGTACCGTTTTACTCAGGAGAACCTGCGTTACAGATTTTGGGGTACGTTTTCTCTCCTGTTCTTCGTCAAATTGAGAAATTTCAAACTAAACCAACATATTATTGGAAAAATTCGAGTTTTTCATTTTTACTGGCCAATTTTGAATACTTTCCTCTAATACCTGTGGGGTAAAAATGGTCACCACACACCAAGATGAATTCTTTGAGGGGTGCTCTTTCCAAAATGTGGTGACTTTTGGGGGGAATCTATTCTGCTGACACTACAGGGGCTCAGCAAACGCACCTGGCGCTCAGAAACTTCTTCAGAAAAATCTGCACTGAAAATGCTAATTGGCGCTCCTTCCCTTCTGAGCCCGGCTGTGTGCCCATGCAGTGGTTTATGCCCACATATGGGGTACCGTTCTACTCAGGAGAACCTGCTTTACATATATTGGGGTGACATTTCTCTCCTGTTCCTCGTGAAATTGAGAAATTTCAAACTAAAGGAACATATTATTGGAAAAATTCGAGTTTTTCATTTTTACTGTCTACTTTTGAATACTTTCCTCAAATACCTGTGGGGTCAAAATGCTCACCACACCCCAAAATAAATTCTATGAGGGGTGCACTTTCCAAAATGGAGTGACTTATTGGGAGATTTTACTCTGCGGACACTACAGGGGCTCTGCAAACGCACCTGGCACTCGGAAACTTCTTCAGCAAAATCTGCATTGAAAAAGCTAATTGGCGCTCCTTCCCTTTTGAGCCCTCCTGTGTGCCCATACAGTGGTTTACGCCCACATATGGGGTACCATTGTACTCAGGAGAACCTGCGTTACAAATTTTGTGGTACTTTTTTCCTCTTTTTCCTCGTGAAATTGAGAAATTTCAAACTAAAAGAACATAATATTGGAAAAATTTGAGTTTTTCATTTTTACTGTCTACTTTTGAATACTTTCCTCTAATACCTGTGGGGTCAAAATGGTCACCACACACCAAGATGAATACTTTGAGGGGTGCACTTTCCAAAATGGAGTGACTTATGGCGAGATTTTACTCCGCTGGCACTACAGGGGCACTGCAAACGCACCTGGCGCTCGGAAACTTCTGCAGCAAAATCTGCATTGAAAAAGCTAATTGGCACTCCTTCCCTTCTGAGCCCTCCTGTGTGCCCATGCAGTGGTTTATGCCCACATATGGGGTACCATTGTACTCAGGAGAACCTGCGTTACAAATTTTGGGGTACTTTTTTCCTCTTGTTCCTCGTGAAATTGAGAAATTTTAAACTAAACGAACATATTATTGGAAGAATTCGAGTTTTTCATTTTTACTGTCTTCTTTTGAATACTTTCCTGTAATACCTGTGGGGTCAAAATGGTCACCACACACCAAGATGAATTCTTTGAGGGGTGTCCTTTCCAAAATGGGGTGACTTATGGGGGGTTTTCTCTCTGCTGACACTACAGGGGCGCTGCAAACGCACCTGGTGCTCAGAAACTTCTTCAGCAAAATCTGCATTAGAAAAGCTAATTGGCGCTCCCTTCCTTCTGAGCCCTGCTGTGTGCCCATACAGTGGTTTACGCCCACATATGGGGTACCGTTGTACTCAAGAGAACCTGCATTACAAATTTTGGGGTGCTTTTTGTCTCATATTCCTTTTGAAAATGAGAAACTTTAATCTAAACGTATATATTATTGGAAAATTTAAATTTTCCATTTTTTTACTGCCTAATTGTGAATACTTTCCTCCAGCCCCTGTAGGGTTAAAATGCTCATTATACCCCTAGATTAATTCTTTAAGGTGTGTAGTTTCCAAAATGGGGTCACTTATGGGGGTTTTCAGGATACCAGACTTCTAAATCCATTTAAAAAAAGAACTGGTCCCTAAAAAAATCAGTTTCACGAAAATGTGATAATTTGCTGATAAATTTCTAGGCCCCATAACACCCTAAAAAAGTAAAATATGTTTACCAAATTATGCCAGAATAAAGAAGACATATTGGTAATGTGACTTAGTAACTAATTTATGTGCTACGACTTTCTTTTTTTGGAAGCAGAGAATTTCAAAGTTCATAAAATGCAAATTTTTTTATTTTTTCATGATATTTTGATGTTTTTCACAAAAAACACACAAAGTAGTGACCAAATTTTGCCACTAACATAAAGTGCCATATGTGACGAAAAAACAATCTCAGAATCGCTAGCATACGTTAAAGCATCACTGAGCTATAAGAGCATAAAGTGAGACAGGTCAGATTTTGAAAAATTAGCCTGGTCATTAAGGCCCAAACTAGCTGCAGCACGAAGGGGTTAAATCGAGAATTGAGGGGGGGGGGGGGAAATCGAGATTTTACTTTTTGCCCTAGTGCCTAGTGCGAGCCTTGACTTCACAGGGTTTGCTAAGACATACCTAGGACATTAATTTGCTTGGACTGTTAGATGAAAAGCAGGACTGTTGGTAACTATGGTATTATACTAGCAGATCATTAATATAATACACTGCGCTAGTCATCTAGTAGAGTGTATTAAGCCTGTCAGCCTGTGTGGAACATGCCCGGGTACTCAGGCATCCATAGCAGCCCTGCCCCCCCCCCTGCCATGGAGACTCATCAGCATCAGAGATATTGTTATCAGAATGTTGATAAGTAAATATAGAGCTGCACATTCTTTACATGTTGCGGTCACAATCTGACCACAGTGGGATATTATCAGTGAGATAATAAGAAACAATCCACTCCTGCACATTTACCTCTCAGGTCTCCTGTCCGTGCAGCAAGGACAGGTAATGTATGCTTACAGCAGGGGAACAGAAGGGGTTAAGGGCGGTATAATTACATACTCGCTGCGGTCGTTTAGACCGCAGCAAGTATGTAGTGTATGGGAACTGCCAGGACCTGCCAGGCTTGCAGCCCGCCCGTGTGAATATACCCTAAACATATTTAGAGTATGAGGACCTCTATAGAAAACACAGTCACACTCTTCACTATCCCGGCAGAGTACTGTACTATTTAGACAAGGTCCCCATGACGGCCCCCGTACCTGTTCCAAGTCAAGCTACACTTTCTTATACCTACATGTATTATCAGTCACTACCTCAGGCACAACCTACACCTGTATCTGCACCTAACAAGCTGTTCATTGTATCAACTTGTATTGCACCGAAGTTCCTCAGTAAGGGTATATTCACACGGGCGGGCTCGCAGCGAGATTCTCGCTGCAAGCCCGGCAGGTCCTGGCAGTTCCCATACACTACATACTTGCTGCGGTCTAAACGACCGCAGCGAGTATGTAATTATACCGCCCTTAACCCCTTCTGCTCCCCCGCTGTGTATATACTTTACCTGTCCTCGCTGCACGGGTCTGGCGTCCTGCTCTCCTGTCCGGCCAATCAGTGTGTTGCCCAGCCGCAGCCACTGATTGGCCGGGCGGGAGAGCAGGACGCCGTACCCGTGCAGCGAGGACAGGTAAAGTATATACACAGCGGGGGAGCAGAAGGGGTTAAGGGCGGTATAATTACATACTCGCTACGGTCGTTTAGACCGCAGCAAGTATGTAGTGTATGGGAACTGCCAGGACCTGCCGGGCTCGCAGCAAGAATCTCGCTGCGAGCCCGTCCGTGTGAATATACCCTGAAGCTGTTCCTTGTTTAAGTGCTTTAAGTGATCATTTTTCCACTGCACCTGCACCAACACATTGTGCTACCCTTTACAAAGTCCAGTGCCAGTGTGTCTGTGTCTGAGAGTTCTTAATGCCCTAGAAATGCCCAAGTGATCTATTGCACTTAGTGATAGTGCTGTCTATACTTGGTAAGTGCACCTGATAGGGGTGCCTACAGAGTTTCACATTTAAGAATTATTTTTTAGTACTATGGGGGCATAAAAAGAAGGTTCCTAAGTGGGCACCATCTAACATTAGGCTGGCTCTAATGTATCAGTGCTAGACATACTCAGCATATGTTAGGCCATAGCCATTGGTTTTATTACAGGACAGTCACAAGGTCACCTCAAAAGATTTAGGGTCCATTTACACAGAAAGATTATCTGACAGATTATCTGCCAAAGATTTGAAGCCAAAGTCAGGAATGGATTTGAAAAAAGGAAAAATCTCAGGCTTTCCTTTATGACCTGATCTCTGTTTATAGTCTGTTTCTGGCTTTGGCTTCAAATCTGGACCCATAGGCTCCTGTATCAGAAGGTGTTTAGGAGGTATATGACCAAGATCCATGTAAGCAATGCCAGTCTCGGGATTACTACAGTGTACAAATATTACTGAAAGAACTAACTTGCTATGTATGACAGCACCCAAGAAAACAGAATATATCACTGAAAATGCATTTTCCTGAGGATGTGACCTTTACCAGCACTGTAAAAAAAAGTAATCTATCATGGTCTTTTTTATATGCACACCAGTTGTAATTTCTTCAAGCTCATTGTGCTACATTACAAATATAAATATAGAAGGGTGATAAATTTGTGATTAGACAATGCACAATAATGGGCAGTGATGTAAATTTTTTTTAAATTGTCTGCCCTATAAATTCTAATAGACGCCAACCAGAGCAAACAGCATTTTTCCAAGAGCTTGCCTCTATGATGTATGATTTGTAAATGTTGCTGCATACTGAACAGGAGAAATGAGAAGAGATGAAAGAAGCATGAGGTTCAGAGTAACTTTGTTTTTTACATTTCTTAATGATGTTGATGTTTTTACGAATAGGAAATTGCTCTTCATAATTATTATAATTGACTGCTAATTGGCTATAACTGAATTTTAATATCTTTATTGCCAGCTGCAAGGTTCTCTCCTCGGTGCTGATGTCTGATGTCATCCTGCAGCAGGTGCAATCATCAGAGGTATTGATTGCTAATAGCAATGACCACTAAATCATTGCATCAAGATGATATATTGCATTAACATGCTGAGATCACCACATGAGATGACCTCAGTAGATAATCAGGTAATATTTCTATCTGTAGGTCTAAAACAAATCAAAAACACAAAATAAAACAAAATACATTTATTTATTTAGACACTGGATTTTATTTTCTCAGCAAATTATATGATATCTGTAGAAAGGCTGTCAGGTCAGGGGAAAGTGGTGCACATATTCCTAATTTAAATGCATGTTTATAATAGTAGTAGTAGTAGTAGTAGTAGTAGTAGTAGTAGTAATAATAATAATTATTATTATTATTATTATTATTATTATTATTACCACTCTATTAGAAATTGAGAAGTAGTACATTTAGTATTACCAACTTATCTAGTGGGGAATATATTTATCATATATAACTAACTGGAAATGAATAGTAAGATCAGTAAATGTTAGATACAGTATATGCCATTTGGGAGATTTATTAATACTATTTTTAGAAAGTATTAATGCAGTGTCCCAGAACAGCCCTTTTTATGCTCATACTTTTATTATAACCAGTTCTGTTCTGGAAAGCTATGGTCCACTGCAAACTGCGTGTATTGTGTCACCCCTGCAGTATTCAGGTCTGCTATTTCATTCATTTATTGCATGTATATTCAGGTATCAGTGCCTAATGGTATTATGTCACCTCCTAGTGTTCAAGTATGGTTCTTCTCATGTATATTTCTCTGTATATGCCTAATGGTGTGATGATGCAATGGCTGGATGTCACGTGACTGTGCCCTGCTTCCATGGTAACTCCAATGGTCATCGAGCTTTGGCTGGGGTTTACCATGTGACTTCCTGTTCTACCGGAGTCTATTCCCTACCATCAAGGGAATAGGTTGTGTGTCTGTCCTCTCTCCCTGCTAAGAGAGAGGCCTGCGTGTGCTCTGCTGCTCCAGTCCACTGGCTGTGTTCCTGTCTCAAGTCTCAAGATTCTCATCTGAGTGTCGATTCTTCAGTCATTCTTCAGTTCCTCTCATCGTCATCTTCTCTAATCATCAACTGCAAGTATTTCATTCAAGTCTCCTTCCACCCAGCATCTCAACTTCAGTATCACTACTACTCCCATCATTCAGCACGCTACTCTCACAGCCTATTGCAGCATCACCCATTACTCTGCTTTATTCAAGATTGCCTTATTCCCGGTTGCATCCGGAGAGACTGTTGCTACTAGTTACCACCGTTACAATAAATATACAACTACCGTTGTTTCTGAACCTTGGCATTGGTGTGATAATTGGTGCCCTGACTAAGGACAACGAAGAATCGCTTGCCCAGTATTCCCGCATGGTCAGGAGCCCGGTTTCCAGCTGTATCACCCTCGTGCCTACACCGTTAATACATTATCCTACAGCTGCCCCGGTTCCTGCCTGTTAGCACCATCTATACTGCGGAGTGGCCCCTAGGGGCCAGGGCATAGCATTAAGACCTAATAAGCAGAGGTAGCACTAAATGTATCACAGTCATGCATGCTCCTGCCTAGTGTGAATGGTGTTTTAGGGTACAAACACATACGGCATATACGCTGCGTATTTACTGCTGCGATACGCAGCAGATTAGATCTAAATAACTGAACACAGCATCAAATCTGCTGCGTATCTGCTGTGTGTGTTTGTACCCTTAGGAGATCTGACCAAACTTGTCTTTTTTTCTGTGTACAAGTGCTGACTGGTGGAGAAGCAGCAGCAGTAAGGACACCCTGCTCACCTTGTCTGTCCATTTGGTTGCTAGATATAGACCTCAGAATCAGATGTAGAGTAGTAAGTACTTACAATGTTGTTTGAGGTTATCTAAAGTTACTATAGGCTGGTTATGTATGGGCACACACAACACCGACAATATTCACTACCCAAAAAAATGTTAATACACACGATATATTTCAAACTTCAAATTTTATTAGGACATTATCCAAAAAACATTAAAAACACCCATTAAAACACATATCCAAGGGGGCTTGGATATATATATATATATATATATATATATATATATATATATATTTAAGTTTTCAAAATGGGGTCACTTGTTGGGGGTATTAACTCTGCACTAGGGGGGCTTTGTGAATGTAACATGGTCTCCGACATTTATTCCGGCCAAATCCACTCTCCAAAATTTAACAAAATAAATTTATTTAAATACAGTGCTGCAAAGATGGTTTCAAATTTAAATGTGAAATACCACATAATTACATAACCATAATAACAAAGTGCAAGTGCATATGATAAACATGATTATCCTTGTAGATTCATAATCAAAGCCACGGGATTATAGTTTAGTATTATAGGATTATATCATAGTTATGCTGCAGTGATATAAAAAGTCCAATTAACGTGCATGTGCTAATAAATGATAGATAAATTAAGGCACGTACAAAAGTATACTAAAAGCATAAGCAAAATCACATAGCAGCTAAACTCCCTCACCAACAGTAGTGGATTATAATAGGGGCGTTTCGGGCGGTAGCCCGGGGACCTGAGCTCCTGGGGGGCCCATGACCACCCAAAAAGACTTATACTTTCAGTGGTGTACTGTCTCCTGGCTACACTTCTGCCATGATTTGCAAAAAATCACAGTTTTTTTTATGGCAATTTTGCACAAATCAGGACATCATGACATTATCTGTCCTGTACTATGAACGCCAGGCTAGTGCTTCCATAGTTACAGTGGGGTGGGGGGGCCCAGGCTTGGTGAACAGCCCGGGGCCTATGGTAAAGTTAATCCGCCCCTGCTCACCAATACTCTACCATCAGACCAGTACACACAACCCCCATACCGGGTGTTACCTGATGTAAAAGTGGCACTATCTCATTTATAGAAGAAGATTATAGAAGAAGCGGATGTTGTTTCCATAATTTTAAATGATCTCCGATGTTACTGCCAGGCACCAGTGTCTTAACCCCTAGCTGCACCAGTCAGGTATTGTACATCCTGGCATGAGGTTGCTTTCCGCACCAGGACGTACAATAACTGACTGGTGGCCGCAGTGACCGCGAGCCGCAGCTAAACTGTCAGCTGATAAAACCCCCAGTCCCGGTCTCCACTGATTTCCGGGATCCGGGGAAAGCTAGGACAGAATTCCATCTCCCTCCTCCTGGCTGCCTCTAATATTATCCCCCAACCCCTGGCGCTGCATCCGCCCACCACTCTGTGCCTGATCCCCAACCCACCATCCCCAGCCCCCCACCCACAGCCGCCAGAACCCCGTCTCAGCTGACCCCTGTGCCACTGCCGCACTCCCCCCCCATTCGAGCCCCGTCTCAGCCTAAAGACCCCCCAATACCCCTCCACCCTCCGTGCCGCCGCTTCCCCGCTGTGCGGCTGCCCGGTACTTACTTGCTGAGTGCCAGAGAAATGACACAGCTCTTTCCTCCTCCTGTCTGCTGGCCACCACCACCGCCCGGTCCCGGGACTCAGTCTGAGCTCCGGGATCCGGGGATTCCCCCTCATGCATTTTACCAGCGTCTGTCTATGACACTGGTACATGCTTCTGCATACTGTGATTGGCAGCTCTGTGATCAGAGCTGTCAATAACAGTATCTGATCTTCACAGTAGGAGGGCAGAACATGGATGCAGGCTCTGGTCCCTCACTAGCAGAAAGCTGTGAGAAGATCAGAACCTGCATCCATAAAGTGTAAAAACATACAAACACAATTAAAAACACAAATACACATAGTAATAAATGTGATCTCCCAGTGATAAGAGAGATCTTAGTTAGTTTACCGTAGTTTTGGTCAGCGTCCATTAGTAAGCATCAGTCAGTCAACGTCCGTCAGCGTCTGTTAGCATGCGTCAGTCAGCATCTGTTAGTAAACGTTAGTGTCAGTCAGTGTCCATTAGTAAGTGTGAGTAAGCGTCAGTCAGCGTCCATTAGTAAGTGTGAGTAAGCGTCAGCGACCATTAGTAAGTGTGAGTAAGCATCAGTCAGCATCCGTAAATAAGCATTAGTCAGTGTCCATTACTAAGTGTCAGCGTCCATTAGTAAGTGTCAGTAAACGTCCATGCATTTACTGCTACAACAGGAGTGCACACACAGACATCGGTCTGAGCCCTGTTGTGCGCCTGCACAACACTTTACGTTCAAAAATGGGGTATTTCCGTACTCAGGAGAAATTGCATTACAAATTTTGGGGGGGCTTTTGCTCCTTCAAGCTTTTTGAAATTTAAAAAATATGGGGTTTCACCAACATATAAGTGTGAAAAATGTGATTTATTATTTTTACAGCCCACTTTTGCAAAAAAAAACTGTGAAAAACCTGTGGGGTCCAAATACTCATTGTACCTATTGTTACATTCCTTAGTTTCCAAAATGGGGTCACTTGTTGGGGGTATTTACTGTCTCTGCACTAGGGGGGCTTTGTGAATGTAACATGGTCTCCGACATTTATTCTGGCCAAATCGGCTCCTTCTCCTCTGAGCCATGTTGTGCGTCCGCACAACACTTTATGTCCTCAGATTGGGTATTTGTAAAAACTGCAGATTCAGATGAGTATATTTTTTATTGCATTTAACTTTTTATAGCTGGTTTGGTATAAAAAAAAAGGATTGAATTGGAATCTCTGCAAAGAAAATGGAAATTTTTACTTTTCACACTTACTTTGCAGTTATTCCTGTGAAATGCGTAAATGGTTAAAAAGCTGTATGAATGTCAATTTGAATACTTGTAAGGGTGAAGAATTCGAAATGGGGTGAATTATGGGCATTTCTAGTATAAAGGCCTCTAGAATATGCTCCAAAATTTTGAGTTAAAATTTTCACAAAAATTTAGAAAATTTCTTCTAAACAATTACGGCCTCTAAAATCCTAAAAAAGTTAAACCATGTTCACCAATTGCTGCCAACAAAAAGTAGACAGTTATAGATATAAATTAATCAATAATTTATGTGGTATAACTATATTCCTTATTGACAGAGACTTTCAAATGTAAAGAAATGCAATTTTTTTTCCACAATATTTTGAAGTTTTTCACAACAAAATGCTAAAGGTATTGGCCCAAATTTACCATTTACATAAAGTAGACTATGTCCTGCAAAAACAATCTTGGAATCACAAGGATAGGTAAAAGCATTCCAAAGTTATTAGTACATAAAGTAACACGCCAAATTTGAAAAATTTGGCCGTGTTATAAACACCCGAACTGGCTGTGTCCCCTAAGTGTTAAGGAATAGCATAACAATGGGATCAGATGTAACATCAGTTTCACTCTAACTTTTATGTAATTTGTGCAGACAAATGTTAACAAGACCGTCTGCTGCATGGAAGCTAGGAAGCTACCATCTGCCTGCCTCCCCCAATACTGCAGTGCTGGAAATAAACGATCATTGGATCAAAGAGATCTAGTGTTACTGGATTTATTTATATAAATATTGATTTATATTATAGGGCTGTGTGGGCTAAGTTTAGGTAGTCTCATGAAGAAAATGTGGACATGGAGAGAAAGGAGCGCTGCACCTCACACCTATGCCTTACACTAATGCCTCTTAGCTACATTTAAAAACCAACGCCAGGATGTTGGTATATAATCTGATCAAACCATATTGCCCCATGTACCACCTGCAGGTCCCTTGGTTCACATGAGTCCCTACACTAACTAATTACTGTATCAGTCAGCAACCGTTAACCCCGCAAAGTGAGCACAAACAGGGAAGGGAGGCCAGAGAATGGCCCTGCAACCCAACTATCACAGGACCAATCTCCAAGGGCCCCCCAAAACCCAGCAGGCACCGCCGGCGGAGAAAGAGGTCACCAAGCAACACAAGTGTGAACATGATCTAATCACTCACCATTGCTCCGGACTGACACAGTGGTGAGTTAGTGTAGGAACTCATGTGAAGCAGGGGACCTGCACATGGTACATGGGGCAATATGGTTTGATCAAATTATATATACCAACATCCTGGCGTTGGCTTTTAAAAGTAGCCGAAAGGCATTAGTGTCAGCCATAGGTGTGAGGTGCAGCGCTCCTTTCTCTCCTTGTCCATCATGAACAAAATGGCTTCTTAAAATAGAGCTGGCCAAGTGATCAACTTCTTGCCAGCTGGCTTCTGAATTCTGGAGTCTAAATTTTACACCTTTTGATAAATCTCCCCCTTAGTGGTCAGCTGTGCTTGTTAAGTCAAAGCCAACCAGAAGAAATGTAGTATTAGATGGTGACTACTGATATTGGCAATCGGGTCCATTAAGAAGAAGACACCTATACTCAGTGGTTTTCCACAATGGCGCATAGAATTAATTACTATGTGTGCTACCCTTTTTATGACCTGTATTCCCTAGTAGCAAATACTATTTTGATGCTTTTGATGCTCCAATACACCTCAGTCCTTGAAAAGTAGCAGATTATATGATTTGTTTTCTTATTCAATGTATTTTCTGTCCTGTGCTAATTCAATCTGAAACTTCCAGCAGGACCATGAAGGAAAACATGAAGTCAGCAGAAACAAAATTGGGCGAGGTATCAAGAGCTCAAGACACATGCAACTCATTTTCTGAAGGACACGATTTCTAGCATAACAAATAATATTCAACACACTGCTGAGCTCAGCACATCCTACCTCCTGTGTGACACGGAGCTTTAACTAATGAGCAGTGTGAAGTTTACCTTGAATTATTGTGACATGCAAATATCTACTCTTATTGTGTTGCCAGCGGTCAGCCTTTTTTTAATACAGTGGTGCCTTGGATTACGAGCATAATTTGTTCCAGGACCGGGCTTGTAATCCAAATCCACTTCTAAACCAAAGCAGTTACTGTGCAGGAAGCAACACAGCTCAGTATACAGGTATACTGAGCTGCAGCCGGGGTCCGGACAGCTGGCCTCCGTGGTCCGCCAGTTGAGGACCCCTGCTCTAAAGTGTCTGGTTTCTTAGTGTATAATAGACCCAAAAGTGCACATTATTCCATCATGTGGTGCACGTGGAATACTTAAAGCGATTCTGTACCCACAATCTGACCCCCCAAAACCACTTGTACCTTCGGATAGCTGCTTTTAATGCAAGATCTGCCCTGGGGTCCGTTTGGCAGGTGATGCAGTTATTGTGCTAAAAAAAATTTTTAATCCGGCAGCGCTGTGTCTAACGGCCGGGGCTTACATTTGTATATGCATTAGGCTGGCAAACCCTCTCTGTCCCTCCTCCCCGCCCTCCTCATCATTAGGAATGTTTCAGGCTGATTGCCTCCTATTCCCCACCTGTGTGCATAATGAACATGGGCTGGATCGTTAATACACCTGTGCAAAGCTCAAACAGCAATAAATGTTCCTGGATCATTTCTAATGATGAGGAGGGTGGGGAGGAAGGACGGAGAGGTGGTGCCAGCCTAATGCATATACAAATGTAAGCCCCGGCCGTTAGACACAGCGCTGCAAGATTAAAAGTTGTTTTTAGGACAATAACTGCATCACCTGCCGAATGGACCCCAGGACAGATCTTGGATTAAAAGCAGCTATCTGAAGGTATAAGTGGTTTGGGTGGGACAGATTGTTGATACAGAGTCACTTTAAAGTTATAATATTCAGATGAATCATGTGACATTATGGCCCCTTTCACACATCAGTTTACACATGCAGTTCATATGGCCCCATACACACAGCTGTAGGTGTTACAGATCCATTTTGGGGCTATGTTCTGTGACACAAAAGACAATTAAGTCATTGTGCGTCAGTGTCAACTATGTGACAGTGGGTCCCTGCAAACATAGACATTTACTAAAACACATTTGTAGTTGCAGGTCCATAATTACAGACAGGATTACTGATGTGTGATGTAAGGATGCATTTATACATACAGGATCTGTTGCAGATTTGTAGATCTCAATGTAACAAAATTTATGCATTAATCTGCAGCAGATCCTGTATGTGTGAACGCATCCTTCAATTAAAAAGTATAGAAATGTGTCTAAAATTTTCCTAGAGTGAACTACAAGTGTCTCTCTTTGGCTGTCCAAAAAGTTGGGAGGTAAGTAAATGTGTGGTGGGGGGCGCCAATCAATGCTCATATGTGGCGCTATATTATTTAAATGGTGTGTGTGTGTGTGTGGGGGGGTATAAATGCTAATATATGTATCAGGGCTTGTATACAGCCATGCTAGTCTGAGACAGGTCTTGAGGCATGACCGCTTTCACTCTGGCTCAGCCATTTAGCAACTGTACCAGGTCCATGCCTTAAGCCCTGCCAGAGAATAGGGAGTGGAGTAGCTAGATGTCATTTTTTCATCCACCCCCTCCCCAGCGATACTGAAAATATAGGATGATAGAAGTGACATCATTTAACACAATGTACATAATAAATTTTCTCAGGTTGCAGGCGTGACACTCCACCCTCATTGTCATATAAACCACATGTCCAGCAGTGGAGAGACAAGACTACAACATAGGAATATCATCCAGGAAACCATCACCTGCATCTGCTCCATGCAGTATTGGGAGTATGGCCAACCATCAGCAGATGCCATCATCACGGCAAATAGCTGGAAAGAGAAGCAACACATCGGGGGAGATTTATGAAAGGGTGTAAAAATTAGACTGGTGTAAACTGCCCATGACAACCAATCACAGCTCATATTCCAGCTCTGGTGAAAGGAAAGAGAGCTGTGATTGGTTGCTATAGGCAGTTTACACCAGTCTAACTTTTACACCCTTTCATAAATCTCCCCCATTGTATCCACCTATGGATCATGTATCACTATGTTCTTGCCACATTATGGGCGTAAATGTTATCCATCAAAGACACAAACCTGTTACATTCAGATTTATTTTGTACGTGTGAAGTAATTTTATTATAATAAGATTTAATTATAGTTATAGATTACACATGTGTGCGAGTGTACAAATCATTGCTGATGCAGTAACTATGGAAAATTAGCCTAAGGCTTCCTTCAAGCTGACTTAAAATCTGCCATGACGTTTTTTTTTTTTTTTTGCAAAAACGCCGGCGGCCAGATGTTACCTGGAAACCAGTGGAAGTAAAAAGGGGGTAGGGCCCAAGTTAAGACCGACATACGAGTACGCCGGTCTTCATAAATCACCCCATGGCGTTTTTTGTTTGGTATTTTTCTCTACTCCTTGGCAATTTGATACACGGATACCCGCTGGTCACACCAATAGTATATAGCCCCCTTGCTGTGTGCCCCCGTGTGCTCTCCCCAATAGTATATAGCCCCCTTGCTGTGCACCCCCCCCTTGTACTGTTCCCAATAGTATATAGCCCCCTTGCTGTGCGCCCCCTCCGTGTGCTCTCCCCAATAGTATATAGCCCCCTTGCTGTGCGCCCCCCCTCCCATATAACATAAAAAAAAACAATTATACCCACCTGGGTCAATGCGCTCCTCTTCTCTTCCCTCTTGTGACCGCACTGCAGCGGTCACAAGAGGCCGCACTCCCCTTACCCTAGTGCCGGTGCTCCAGTGACGCATTGGTCGCACATAGCAACGACCGGCCTGCTCAGGGGGGGGGGGGGGGCCTTTAACCAGTGGGCCCGGTGCCCTCTGGTTAAAGCGGCCCTGAGGACATGTGAATCAGATATTTTACGAATCTGTGATTTCTGAGTCTGATAATATCATACAGCATATACCTGTGCTAACAGTGGGCGCAATAGTTGCATAGAGATCTATCTATCTATCTATCTATCTATCTATCTATCTATCTCATATCTATCTATCTATCTATCTCTATCTGCCATCTTCCTTTTTCTTTCTTTCTTTAAACAAATGCAGGGAAGATGTCAATATTCCAGCATCCTAGGAATCAGTTTTCTCCAGTATGAATGACACCTAGCCCAGTAATAGATGAGCCCAGACAGTGCATTGATTTCCTGTTTGTTCATGAACCTCTCTAACAATCTCACTATAGGTTATCGCTTCCATAGCAACGCTCTTCTGTGCACTGTTACAGGGATTCATCAGCTTACAGATAGTGATGCCTTTCCACTCTTCTTAATTAAAATAAGCAACACCGGATCACTTGTGTGTTTTACACAGTAACTATAGAGTTACAATAAAGCAAGTGAGTGTATATTGATGTACATGATGCACAACATCAGGTATTTCTCGTGATTGTGTTCTCTTATATATATCTAATTTAAATTCTATCAGGAACCACAAGGTACAAATAGATGCTAATGTGTTCTGAATGAGATTGTTTGGGATGCATGAAGGCCTTTGCAAACACCAATCAGTAACCTGTAGCACCTCGTACTTTAGAAAATGAGGTTAGAAATCCCCACACCATATGTCATTTAACCTTCAAGTGTCACTGTTGTTACAACTTTGAAAATCTAAATCAACAGTAGATGTGATATAAAGCAAGTTTGCAATTTACATTCTTTTTTTTTTTTTTTAGTTAGTTATCATGGAAAACACGGCACTTGATGTTTTCTGACTCTTTTTTTCTCTCAAAAAACAGGAAACAGAAAACAGGAAGTATCCCAGGCCATCTGAGCGCTCACCAAGAGAAGGCAGTCATGTGATTGACAGACATATGGAACTGTGAATCTCTGTACTGCCTGGAATTCCTGTGTAAGGGTACGTTCACACTTACTGGATCCGCAGCGTATTTTCTGCTGCGGATCCGCAGCAGATTTCATTTAAATAACTGAACACAGCATCAAATCTGCACCATCAAATCTGCTGCGGATCTGCTGCAGATCCTGTAGGTGTGAACGCACCTTTACACTATGTTCACACTGCGTATATTTCAGTCAGTATATTTCAGTCAGTATTGCAACCAAAACCAGGAGTGGATTAAAAACACAGAA
This sequence comes from Dendropsophus ebraccatus, assembly GCF_027789765.1. Lineage (NCBI taxonomy): Eukaryota > Metazoa > Chordata > Amphibia > Anura > Hylidae > Dendropsophus > Dendropsophus ebraccatus. Next base: position 77,227,710 of record NC_091459.1, on the reverse strand, counting down.
AGGATCTGTTCACACAATGTTGAAATTGAGTGGATGGCTGCCATATAACGGTAAATAACGGCCATTATTTCAATATAACAGCCGTTGTTCTAAAATAACAGCAAATATTTGCCATTAAATGGTGGCCATCCACTCAATTTCAACATTGTGTGAACAGATCCTTTCTGTGTTTTTAATCCACTCCTGGTTTTGGTTGCAATACTGACTGAAATATACTGACTGAAATATACATATACTGACTGAAATATACATAGTGTGAACACAGCATTAGTCTGTGTTTTTTTTTCAACCAGCACAAGTCAGAAAATCTGCCTTCAGGAGACTGGACCTGGATTTCTTGTGAAAAAAATGAATGTAAATTGCAAACTTGCTTTATTTCATATCTACTGTTGATTTAGATTTTGAAAGTTATAACGACAGTGACACTTTACAAGTCTACAAGCCATATTATTATCCTTCTTTGCATACAGAATTCTGCATTGCACTTCTGAAGTCACTGGCTTTCCCACCAGAAGGGATTGGCACATGTGCTGAATGACAATGGGGCAGATATACAACATAATTCTAGAGGGTCCTTTTAGAGTAACATATTTGTTGGCTGCAGGGGCTGCAAACAAGCCTTTACTTAGCACATTAAATTGAGGGGCCCAATCCTTTTATTGTTTGTGCAGCCTGGAAAACTGACAGCACAGATATGTATGTACCTGTGCTGCCAGTTTTAAGTGTCACTAACGTTTCACAAAACTTTTGACATGTCATAGAGACTTGTCAAAAGTTTTGAACGGTCCGGGTCTGAGTGTTTAGTCCTCTCCCAGCTCTTTGTCACGTGATTAGTTGGACTTATAATGGAGCTCTATGGAGCACGACTGATAAGTTTGACTGATCGTGTGACACAGAGCCGGGAAAGGATCCACCATCCAGGTCTTCCGCCTTCTGCCAGCTGTACCTTCAGGGCCCGCCTCCTTCGGTTGTCAGTCATTCTGGAGGAGGCCACGGAGGCATGGTGTCTGCTACCGCACTGTCTGCACCTTGTCCGCACCTACCTGGTTTTACCATGAATTATTAATAAAGATGAAGACATTTTTAGTGAGTACCGGCAGTTTTACTTTACTTCTCCGTTGCTATACTGTAAAAGGCCTTTTAGTTGCTTACTAATATGCCCATTCATGGGTGCTGAAGGATCACCCCCCTGCTGCGCTGTTCTGCCAGTGTAGCTTGGAGGGCAATTCTCCCTAAGACGGCTGGAGGAACATGGCATACACAGAGGCACACAACTGAATGTGATATGACATAAATTGATTACATATTCCCTATGTATCAGTACACAATGTGATGCTATTTTCTCTTATAATGTCTGCAACAAGATGCTGTCACCTGAGATAAGATAACAGCATCAAGCTAGTTTTTAAAAAAGAAAAAAAATCAAAAAACATTCAGTGTATTCTTACCATTGTTAGGGCACAATGATAACTGTAATTTCCCATACAAAAAAAAATCTGTAGCATGCTTTACTTGGTTGACTTGGCAGTTGTTTTATTTGATATAAGTTACATTTATCTGCAGTGCCCCACACATTATTCAAATAAGTTTACAAGATCTTACAACCTGTATGGTATATCTACAATCTACAAAAATGGACATTACCTCCTCACTATGTAGAATGCAGTATAAATATAAAATTGCTCAAGTGAATGGTTTAGTGAATAAAACATGTAAACATATTAAAGCGACTCTGTACCCACAATCTGTCCCCCCAAACCGCTTGTACCTTCGGATATCTGCTTTTAATCCAGGATCTGTCCTGGGGTCCGTTCGGCAGGGGATGCAGTTATTGTCCTAAAAACAACTTTTAATCCTGCAGCGCTGTGTCTAACGGCCGGGGCTTACATTTGTATATGCATTAGGCTGGCACCACCTCTCTGTCCTTCCTCCCCACCCTCCTCATCATTAGGAATCCAGGATCAGGAATCAATAGGGATCCAGGAACATTTACTGCTCTTTGAGCTTTGCACAGGTGTATTAACGATCCAGCCCATGTTCATTATACACACAGGTGGGGAATAGGAAGCAATCTGCCTGGAGCATTCCTAATGATGAGGAGGGTGGGGAGGAAGGACAGAGAGGGTGTGCCAGCCTAATGCATATACAAATGTAAGCCCCGGCCGTTAGACACATCGCTGCAGGATTAAAAATTGTTTTTATGACAATAATTGCATGCCCTGCTGAACGGACCCCAGGACAGATCTTGGATTAAAAGCAGCTATCCGAAGGTACAAGTGGTTTGGGGGGGGTCACATTGTAGGTACAGAGTCACTTTAAGGCATCCACATACACAATGAATGGCTCAGAAAGCAGCTGAGCTGCAGTAACCCACCAAAGCCACTTTACAATCTACAGAGCTGTCTGCTTTCAGTTCCATCACTGTGTATTTGATTTGAAGGCGTGCTGGATGTTGGCACCCACCTGTCCTCTTTGCATTCTACCTCTTTGTCCAGCTATCATCTGCAGGTCATGGGGTCAATGAAGTCAGTGGTGTGTAGCAGACAGTATAATTTATGGCCACTCCAGAAAATATGCCACCCCTACAGGTCCTGTGCAGGTCACTACAATTATATCCATGCCAAATTCATATAGGTTCTGTTATTTTTTGCAACCTAAAATATATGTTTTTTTGTGTTTTGTTTTGTTTTGTTTGCTTTGTGTTGCTATTTTGCAATGGCTTGTATAATACACTTGAAACATGCATTGAAGTTTATGGTTTTTCCATTACTGAAGGTACTGAAGGAAGATGATATTAGGCCTCTGTTTACTCTAACAAATGAACAGCCACCACCTTATTATGTCACACAGGGGGGAAAGCCCCACCCCCCACCCCACCATCCAACGTTTCTCTCTTTTTGCTTAGATGCCGTAGTCACTGAAGATAAGTGTCTGTTGCAGTATATGGTGGATGTGGGAAAAAGTTGAAAGGGATGAAAAGTTTAAATAATGTAAGAACTAACAAACCAAGGTTGTTTATTCTTAGCAAAAGGGGTGACCCAGTTTGTGTCCATAAATATATCAGAGGATGGTAAAGCGGTCTGTAAGTTAAGACAAACTATAAATACATTGTTTTAAACATGTTTTGTTTCCAGCATGGAAAGGGATTTTACCTGAACAATGAAAATTTGCCATTGGCTATAGCTCTGGAAGTTATAGGTGGATAACTCCTGTAGAAAATGGCACCAGTACTAACAAAACAAGATAATGTCTCTTTAATCAAAACATATAGGCTATACTAGAAAATGTTCCCCGCGCTGGCCGGGTATAAAGTGTCCATGTGTTAATTAGATTTGTTCCAAGGTCACCCAGGAGTCAAATCTATGCCATTGTTTTTTTTTTTGTTTAAGGGGAAATCGCCCGAAGCTCTATATACCCCTTTATACGCTATATACCCCAACATTTCTGTACTGTTTATGTAAATTGTAGCTCATGCACATTAGAAATAATCTAAAAACTTTAAACATCCTAAATACCTAATAGCCAAACTGAGATGTCATGTGATCAGACTTTATACAGAGCCTGGTTATATACAACATTGTCAGTTTTATATACAGAGCCTGGTTATATACAACATTGTCAGTGTTATATACAGCCTGGTTATATGCAACATTGGCAGTGTAATATACAGCCTGGTTATATGCAACATTGGCAGTGTTATACAGTATACAGCCTGGTTATGTACAACATTGGTAGTGTTATGCTGAGTCTGGTTATATACAACATTGGCAGTGTTATATACAGCCTAGTTATATACAACATTGGCATTGTTATATGCAGCCTGGTTATATACAACATTGACAGTGTTATATACAGCCTGGTTATGAAAAACATTGGCAGTGTTATGCTGAGCCTGGTTATATACAACATTGACAGTGTTAGTGGAGGTCCTGTATAGCTGTAGTATATAGTTGGTGGAGGTCCTGTATAGCTGTAGTGTATAGTTCAGGGGTCCTGTATACATATAGTGTAAAGTTTGCCCCCCCCCCCGCTGACTGCAGACCATAAGTGTGTGTGTGTGTGTGTGTGTGTGCGTGCAGAAAACCTGCAGCTTATAATAATAAGTGTATACAAAATCCTGCATCATCATAATGCCCCCCATATGGTATACAATATGGTAGCCCCCATATTGTATACACTCCCGTCCGCAGGTAGCCCACATATTGTATACACCCCCACCCCTGCAGGTAGCCCCCATACTCTACACACTCCCCCACTTGCAGGTAACCCCATATTCTATACACCCCTCGCCTTTGCAAGTAGTCCCTATACTGTATACAGTCCACCCCCGCAGGTAGCCCTCATACTCTATACACTCCCCCCCCCCGTTCTTGCAGGTTGCCCCCATACTGTATACACCCCCCACCCCTGCGGGTAGCCACCATACTCTATACACTCCCCCCACTTGCAGGTTGCCCCCATACACTATACACTCCCCTCACTTGCAGGTAGCCCCCATACTCTATACACCCCCCTGCAGGTAGTCCCTATACTCTGGCTGTGAGCTTGTCAGCAGCCAGCCCCGTTACCCCCCCCCCCCCGCCGCCGGAGCTTATACATCACCTGGTCCCCACTCTGACTTGCTTCGGGGATTCCCCGCACTGATTGGCTCAGCGGGACGTGAAGACACGGGGACCCCCGAAGCAAGCCAGAGCGGGGGCAGGTGATGTATATGCTCTGGTGGCGGAGGGTTAATGGGGTAGGCTGCTAACAAACTTGCAGCTGGATGTCCATCCTACTGCACGTTTGTCTGTCCATAGAGTGTACAGGGCAGGGATCCGCAGTGGGTCTTGCTGCAAATTCGCAGCAAGAAATCTGCTGCGGATCCGCCCAAAGTGTTTGTACCCTTACTGTATTTATTTCAGTGGATCTGTTGTGAGGCAGCTGGCCCTAGCAACCAATCAGATTCTAGCTCCCTGTGAAAATGAAAGTAGTAATCCTATTGGTTGCTAAGGCTTCCAACTGCCATTTCTGCTGGTGAGCTGCAGCACTAATTATATCACCTGTGTGTGCAGTGTGGGGATTTTCCCAGTCATCTCTATGGGGCGCTCTTCCCCACCCCTCTCCCCTCCTGTACATCTGGCAAAGACGGGACCTTCGATCTAACCTTCCCGGGCACTCAATGTATCTGTGTAAGTTGGAAAATGTGCCAGAGGTCAGGGGTTATCAGTGCACGAGCAGAGAAGCAGAGATCTCCTTGTCTTCCTTTTTAACTCTTACTTGTGTTGCAGCATGTAAGTGAAGGTAAGGTCACTTACACACTGCAGTACATAAGGGGTTAAGCAGAAGGTAGTCTGTTCTTGCATCTATATATTTAACCATAAATAGGCCCTTGTAGTTAAATACAGTGGACAAGCAGCCATTGGCTCTCTGCTCTGACAGTCACTTTTGTAGCTAATTCTGCCTCTGGTAACAAGAGATTTTAGTTTTTGGCCACATCACCAAGCCTATAAATAAATATATACAGTATATATATATATATATATATATATATATATATATATATATCCAGATACAAAAGATACAAAAGATGCGACGTTTCGACCTCCTCACGAGGTCATTATCAAGCATCACAGCACCCGCCTCATGCAACTTTGGATGTGCCGCTTTCTCCTGTCTATATATATATATATATATATATATATATATATATATATAAATACATATATATATATATATATATAGTACTTTGTGGTGTGCGTAGGGGAGAGAGAGCTCCGTACAGTTTCTAGCTATGGGGCCCCATGAATCCTAGCTACACCCCTGAGTGCAGGGCAAGCCTACCTTTGATATTGCTTTAACAGTTCTGGGAGTTAGTAAGAAAAATGCTGAACAAGGGACTCCCTGCGCACACTAATCTATATTGAGGCCTACAATAATAGATTGTGCTGGTTGGCTGCCACACTGTCAAGGATTTTCCTGTATACATCCATAAAACAGAGAAAAGAAAAGAGTCCTCTCTTTCCCTTTTTTCCTCCAGACTATACAGATTTAGATCCTTAAAGGGGTTGTCCAGAGAAAATCTTTTTCTTTCAAATCAACTGGAAGTTATATATTTGTAATTTATTTTTTATTTACAAATCTCAAGTCTTTCCATACTTATCAGCTGCTGTATGTCCTGCAGGAAATGTTGTTTTCTTTTCAGTCTGACACAGTGCTCTCTGCTTCTACCTCTGTCTGAGACAGGAACTCTCCAGAGCAGCAGCAAATCCCCATTGAAAACCTCTCCTGCCAAACCTAGGAGACACCAAATTAGATTGCTACCCATGCCTATCCTGTGGAAACTGTACCCACCGGATGAAAGGTGAACATTTCACACATCCTCAGACAGGTGAAAGATAAAAAAGTATCTTACATGTAGAACAAATTTTATAGTTTACATATTACAATGCCCCTCCAACCTTCTCTATGTTGGGGAGACCACGGGGGAGTGGAAGGATTAACCAACACATTAACTAAGGATTAACCAACACAAATCCATCATCAGGACCTCCAAAGCAGAACTACCAGTCCCCAAACATTTTATTGAAAATAAACATAAAATAACTGACCGTAGGTTTGCCATTTTGGACCATGTACCTAGACATAGGAGGGACGGAGACAGGATAGCCAGACTGAAACGATTAGAATTGGAATGGTTCTTCAAACTAGGTACTCTTTCCCCCAGGGGCCTAAATGTGGACTGTGAGGTTGGTCCCTCCCTAGGTACGACGATTAGGGACTAGCGGCATGCCCTCGCCTGGGTTCACTCTGACATCCTGTAATACTTGGGGAATCATTTGATATGATGCCTTAATATTCTGTATTACTACTTATTTGAGTCCCATTGTGATCCGTTTTTTTTTTTTTTTCGTTTTTTTTTTTAACTTTATTGTAAAAGGATCTTTCGCTTCTTTTTCTTATAGATCCTCAATAATCTTTTGTTGAATTTAAAAAGCATCGGAACATCACTTTACCATTATTAGATGTTTTCTTTTTATGCCATCAAGTATTCAGTTGCCACTTTATTTCTCCATTTTCATGTTGGTAACAGTGGGCTACAGTTTTGATTTTAGGGCTGTATTTATTTAATAAATTGTTGTGGTCCCCTATCTGTGGTCCATTGCCGACTCGGGTTGGCGCTCTCGGCACAGGCACGCTCGGGGCGTTTTTCCTCTCCACACCCATGGGATGTGGGGCGGCGCGTCCTTGTGCGCTTCTGTGGTGTGCCGACGCCGTCGCATGCATTCGAACATGGAGGGTCCCGGTAGAGTATGAACCAGGGGCGGGCTCAAGTAGAGTCACTTATTGACCACTTATTTTCACTGTACTGGGGTTTGATACATTTGTAGATATGATTTGAATATGACTATAAAGTGTGATCACTGATCACAGATTTTGAGAGTTTTTTGCTAAATTTGATAATGAATTGATTATTAACACTTATTACACTTTCTGTCAACACTTGTGTGTATTTATATGGCTAAATTCATTGGCATTGTATCACTGCTTCAGACAGGCTACTATTGTTGAGCCGAAACGTCGCACACCGGTGAATAAACAATCTAACTGCATTTGACACAAACCTTGGTCTGGTTTGGTGAGACGTGCACTTTACCATTTTTTCTACTTACCTGTGCTGCTGTATTTACAGATATAGGAACACTATAGTGCCGGGCCGGCTTACTCCTGCCGACGGTTCTGTGTGAAGGGGTGTGCAGAGCTGTCAAATGTAAACCTGTTAGTTAAGAGGCTGCAGGCACAGGGACCAGTTCTGCGGTCCTTGGGTGGTCACTTGTAGTTAATGCTTATTACCTTTGCAACATAATAATAATAATAATGCTTTTATTTGTGTAACGCCAACTGATTCTGCAGCACTTTACACTTTACATTTAGCACTTTGCCAATTTAGCTCCCTGTCCCCATTAGGGCTCACAGTCTGAATTTAACTATCTGTATGTTTTTGGGTGTGGGAGGAAATTTGAGTATATTAGGTAATTGATATATATTATCTGAGCCACAAGCTTTATAATCTGTTGTAGCCATACCTTTAAATTAGTAACCTTGTGAAGCAGGACAACATAAAGGATTATTATTCCCTTTGTAGCTCACTTCAAAATAATCTTTTATGACTCCATAATTTTCCTGGCTGAAAAATATTAATTTGAAAATTAGCTTAACCCCTTAAGGACCCATGCTGTACGGGTACGTCATGGAATCCTGTCACTTAAGGACCCATGCCGTACCCATACGTCATGGAGTCCGGCAGTGCTTTGAAGTGAGAGCAGGAGCTCAGCAGAGGGATCCCACCTCAGTCACTGACTGATGAGTGGACTTGAAACGTCACGTCTCAAGCCCGCGTCAGAGACCAGGAAGCGCCTGGGCAGCGGGGACCGGAGCGACGTAATACGGGACCCGCCGCTGGAACCGGGGAGGTGAGTGGACGTCGTTGCCCTCAGCCACCTCCTCCCCGGCCAGATAGCCTGTCATTAACAGTGAGGGCTGGGCAGTTAAAATTGTAACTTGGATTAAGAGCATTGCTTTGGTTTAAGAGCTTCCTGTACTGGATGGGAAGGGGATTGGGGGAGGAGCATGGCCTGCATAGCGGGGTCTACAGCACTGTATTCTGACCCAGGAAGTCTCCCTCACCTTCCAAATCATAGCAGATCCACTTCAGGCTGGGCCTTGCATCAGGGTACAGGACTGTGGAGGTAATCTCTCCATAGCGGTAACCCCTCTCTGCCTGGACAGAGAGCTGCATGTATGTACCCACATCTGCCCTGCTCATTCCTTCATGCCCCCTGCAGTCTCTGTCAGCCCTTGTGTTTCCCATGCTCCCCATAGCTGCTATAATGTGCTTGCACTCACGTTCAGCTACACACACTGCTATATTGTGCCTGGACTTACATTCAGCTATATACACAGCTGCTTTAATGTGCTATAATGGTCCATGCTTATCTGTTGATCACGTGACCGTGCCAGTGCCCTGTAATCATGGTTCCTCCAATGGCTGACTAGCTCTGGCCAGGAACAACCATGTGACCTCCCACTTCCTCCTAACAAGTTAGTCTTCCCCCTGCTTCCAAGCAAGGAGGATGTGTGTCGTCCCTCTCCTGCCTCAGAGGAGTTGGGCTTCTTCTCTGCAGCTCCCACTTCACCACTAGAAGTGTGGATCAGGTGCTCTGCTATATTCAAGTCTTCGGCTGTATCTGCCTGCTCAAGTGTCCGGAGTCTTTTCTCTCATCTGGGTGTCATTCCGTTATCTCTCCTCATCGCTACAAGGATTCACAGCAAGTATTACTCTCAAGCTAATCCACCCAGCAACGCTATTTCTCTCATACTCCTACTCCCATCATCCGGCACGTATTCTCACAGCCTATGCAGCACCACTCCTGCTTTATTTGTCAAAGCCTGCTATATACCTGGTTGCATCCGGAGAGACTGTTGCTACTAGTTACCTCATCTATAATAAAACCGCTGTTACTGAACCCTGGCATTGGTGTCCACTAACTGGTGCCCTGACTAGGTGCAGCGAAGAATCGCATGCCCATCATCACCCGCAGATTCCACACACCGGCCCTACAGCTGTGCCGCCCTCAGGCCTATACCGTGACAAGTATAACCCCTGCAGCTGCCCCGGTCATTGCCCGCTCATAACACCAGCACTGCGGAAGTGGCCCCCAGGGGCCAGGGCATCGCATTTTTGGCGTCACGAACAGGATACAGACTGTGTTGTGCCAACTGTCAGTGTCCCCAGAACTGTACTGCTACCCCCCAGAGACTTTGCCGATTACTATGGGGGTGATTGAGGTGTTTCGGGCCCTAAACAGTACACAAGATGGCCGCCGTCTTCTTCAATTTCTGGCTGCGCCATACCCCGGAGAGGAGGGGGTTAACAGCCATGCTGCCAAAGCGCGGGAATCGCCCGGCGCCATAGACTTTCCATTGACTGCTCCTGATTGGCTGCCTGGGCCGAATGACGTCACTGTTGCTGGGCAGATTCTGGAACCTGATCCTCCAGCCTGGCGCTCCTCCCCTTCCTGCTACACGTTCCGGCCAGAGCGTGACAAGATGGCGGCCCCCGAGAAACGTTTGCCTGCAGCCGCAGCACCAGTGATGCCGGAGCTGCCGGAGAGCAATCCTGCCTGCCTGCTAGCACCGCTCCCATCCTACAGCGACACCAGCTGGGCCGCTGCCCCGTCGGACGACGGAAGTCTTCGCCGGGCCTTCATCCCGGCCTCTGCTGATCAGAATGAGGGGCCCATACCTGAGACCAGCATTTCTCCGGGACCCGGTCACTCCAGCACCGCTGACCTCGCTTCTAGTACCGGAGGGTCCTCATCACTGGACAGCGAACAGATTGTAAGTGGACCGACTCTGTTGTCCTCAGTCCCTGGCCCTAAAGGGGAGAACTTTGCTAAGGCCTTCATATCCCCGGGTCTGTGGCAACCTCCAGGGCGTGATTCGCCGCCACTGCCGCAATGGATGCTCGGGCCGGGGCCTAAGATTATGCAGCTGATCGAGGACATTCAGCAGGCCCTCGCTGCCCTGTCGCCTGCCACTACAGCTGCCACCGCTATGCCTAGCGCTACTCCTGCAGCTTCCACTACAGCAGGCCCGTCTACTACCGCAGTCCCCTCTACTGCCCCCACTGCTGTGGCTAAGGCTGCCTCTTCTACCACGACCGTCACCTATCATGTGGCCCCCATCATCTCTCCTATCACCATGGTGACGCCCAGCATTGAAGTCACTACGGCATATAGTGATGCTTCTGCTCCAGGCCCTTCACGCTATCGCTATCCGTGGAAGAAGAAAAAGAAGAAGCCTACTCAGGGTCCTCCAGGACATTTCTGCTAAGTATCCGCTACAGAGACCAGAGCCCTTAAACTGTTTTTGTTGTCTAACTGTTTTGTTCCAGTTCCTGCAACGTTCAAGGTTCGTGCCTGGTCCTCCTGACCAAGTTCCCTGTACTAACCAGCCATGAGCTGATGGACACTCACCATAACAAAAGGTTCTCTACTGCCTGTCCCAGAGCCTTTTACATGGACGATGTCTAATTGCCTAAAAGAGACTCTACCTAACAAAGACACTTAACCCATTCCTTCCTAATGCACTTTCCTGTGATTGTGTGTTCCACACAGGGTATTATTGCACTTATTTCATTATTGCACTTATTCTACTATTGTATTCCAGTGTTATCGAAATCTTTGTATTTCCTCCTCTGAGTAAGCAAAAGGTTATTTAGATTGCCTCAGAATAGAGCGCCTCTTTTGTAAAACAGTATATTTTCCAGTGTCTGAGTCAGATAGCTCCTCCTCTGAATAAGAGAAGTCAGTTTACATATACCTCAGAGAAAGTCCAGTTTATGTAGGAGTGTATTTTCTCATCCAGTCTCATTATTGTGTATTATTATCATATCTATAGCTGGAAAGATTTAGTTGAGCCAGTTCGTATGCAGATTTTTCTCAGATTTTCATTCAGATTTTTCTCAGATTTTCATTCAGATTTATGCGAGACAGTTCTCTTCAAGACCTCGCAGTATTTGTTGTCCCTTGTGTTTCCCTTCCTTTTGTTTCCAGTATTTGTTCGCCTCTGTCTTGTCCCAACACAGTAGTTATCACACATACTCATACCTAACCTTCACACTTGTCCATACATATCGCACCTTGGATACCTTTTCGTGTGTTTGGCCTGTGGAGTGCTTGTGTGTGTGATTGAGTGGTATGAAATGGAGCTCCCCATGTATGTGTGCTTTTATTATTTTGTTCTTTTCTCTTCCAGGTATCCAAGACACTACTCAGACACGCCAAGGTAGTACACAGGTCTTCACGTTCTCCTCCAGTAGGGTAACACATTTAACAGAAAACCTACTGTCTAACTGGCTGGAATATGGAGGGTCACCCGCCAGCAGTTAAGTTGTCCTGGCTTACACGTCAGATGGTTCACGCACTAGCTACCTGGTCGCCAGAGTACGTTAGGCACCCCTAGGTGAAGTCCTGCCACTAGGGTTTCTCATTCTCTCTCTCTTCACACCTGTGCCTTGGGCGTGGGAAACACACACCTCCTCTCACTCTCATCATTCATTCCTGTTGTTTGATTGTCCAGTCTATTCATGTTTGCTGCTTTCTAGATTCGCCGAGCTCGGCTCAAATTTGCTAGGGAGGTATGCAGTGTCCCAGAACATGCAGACTACTACTCCTATTATGGCCATTTCTCTTGCTGTGTCAATGCCTGTTCTGGTAAGTGTTTGCACTGCAACTGCTGCTGGTTTCCCCCTAGTATTCTCTGGTAATGTGCATTCTCATGTGTATTCTCATGTATTCCTGTGTATTATTACATTGTACAGTGGTATGCAAGGCTGTTGATCACGTGACCGTGCCAGTGCCCTGTAACCATGGTTCCTCCAATGGCTGACTAGCTCTGGCCAGGAACAACCATGTGACCTCCCACTTCCTCCTAACAAGTTAGTCTTCCCCCTGCTTCCAAGCAAGGAGGATGTGTGTCGTCCCTCTCCTGCCTCAGAGGAGTTGGGCTTCTTCTCTGCAGCTCCCACTTCACCACTAGAAGTGTGGATCAGGTGCTCTGCTATATTCAAGTCTTCGGCTGTATCTGCCTGCTCAAGTGTCCGGAGTCTTTTCTCTCATCTGGGTGTCATTCCGTTATCTCTCCTCATCGCTACAAGGATTCACAGCAAGTATTACTCTCAAGCTAATCCACCCAGCAACGCTATTTCTCTCATACTCCTACTCCCATCATCCGGCACATATTCTCACAGCCTATGCAGCACCACTCCTGCTTTATTTGTCAAAGCCTGCTATATACCCGGTTGCATCCGGAGAGACTGTTGCTACTAGTTACCTCATCTATAATAAAACCGCTGTTACTGAACCCTGGCATTGGTGTCCACTAACTGGTGCCCTGACTAGGTGCAGCGAAGAATCGCATGCCCATCATCACCCGCAGATTCCACACACCGGCCCTACAGCTGTGCCGCCCTCAGGCCTATACCGTGACAAGTATAACCCCTGCAGCTGCCCCCGTCATTGCCCGCTCATAACACCAGCACTGCGGAAGTGGCCCCCAGGGGCCAGGGCATCGCACTACTACATTATGAGGATCTTCAGTTCCATCCTTTATCTACAGACTGCTGCTGTTTTTCAGGTTTATGCTCTTACTATACATTATACACCACATGCTGATTGCTATACTGTACAGTAACTTATAATATGACATATTCAGCTGTTTCTTGTCTGAATTGCAATTATTTTTTATGGAAAATTTAGCTTTGGTTTAAGATTGGATTACAAGCTCAGTCCCGGAACGAATTATGCTTGTAAACCAAGGCACCACTGTATTTTGTTGTTTTTGTACCTATAGAGATAATATTCTCCTTTTTGCCTCACATTGTAGCAGCACATTTAAAAAGATAAATAACAATAATTGGGATTAAAGCTACTTTCTGTAATCTATATTCAATGATCTTCCCCTAGTGGTTGTTCCGTGCAGCTAGAATTTTATTATCTATATATGGTTGTGTAATGAAAATGGTAGGCAGCGTAGGTTGAAACTTTGTTCGTAAAAATATGTCTTCTATCCCTATATTTAGTACATACAGTATGTTATGGAATCACAGTGGATATTGACTGAAAGAAATCGTACCTTTGGATTAAAAATTCGGTATTAGTCATGGCAGCTTGACAAACATATCAAACATGACAGCTGCATTAAAATGCCTCATGGTGCGCCATCCGTGGTGATCTAGTGGGGGGATCCCCATTCCTCGTGCACGCAATGAGATCGCAAAGGGGGATTCTCCTTACACGGCCGGGCCTCAGTGTCAGAATTATCCCAGCTTGGTAATCGATGTATCTGGTCTGCAGCAGACCAGAGTAATACAGCACTGATCTAATGGATTAAGTATACTACACTGATCCGAGCTGGCGTAGGTTTCAAAATCTTTGCACGGACAGGCTCTGTGCGATTGGGATTTATTTGGAGGCAATGCGCCTCTACATAAATCCCCTGAGCTCCGGAGCTGTGGAGCTGCGTAAAAACGCCGGACTTCATAAATGTCCCCCTATGTATTTTCTCCAGGAAATGCACATCTAGTTTCTATTGCTTTTTATAATTTACTTCTAAAAGGTAGTCTTCCTTTAAGTTCCAAATGTTTAAAAAGCTGAACACAGCAGGTGGCATTTTTACTGGGGGGGCATTATTACTATGGGTTGGGGTGCATAGCAGGTGGCATTATTATTATAGCAGCAGAGCAGGGAGCATTATTACTATGGAAGCACAGAAGATGGCATTATTACTATGTAGGGGGACAGCAAGAGCCATTATTACTATATGGAGAGCACAGCAGGAGCCATTATTACTATATGAAGGGCACAACAGGGGATATTATTACTATATGGGCGGACAGCAGGGAGCATTATTAGTATGTTATGGGGGACACAGCAGGGGACATTATTATTATATGAGGGACACAGCAGAGGGCATTATTACTATATGGGGGCCCATAGAAGGGGATATTATTACTTTTTACAGACCTACTCACTTTACTGAGCATGATGCCAAACAGCAGAATTACTACTGTATGGGACCCTATAGGTAGGGAAAAGGAAAGAAAGTTAAAGGAAAATTTTGGAGCCTAAAATGTTTTTCTGACAGGTTTGTAGCTGGATGAATTGTAGAAATCATCCTGCAAAAGTAAAAAGGAAAGTGATGCCTCATATCAAACAAGACGTCATGTGTGAGTCACTGAATTAAGTTTTTTGTGGAACATTATTTAGTAGGGTTACCCTGAGGTGGAAAAGGCTGGGAAACACTCCTGCCACACTGTTGTTCCCACCAGAACTAAGTTAACTATATTGGTCTGGCCTTCTAGTTCAATTTGTCCACTCATGCTCTGTGCAGTATTTCAAAGTTCCACTTTAGTGTAAAATGTTAAGTGTTTCTTGAAATATTATATTGAGTAGACTAAAGCCATCTCCTTTGGTGTGTTGTTTACTGGTATTGTTTATATTCTGAATTATGATGTTATATCTCAGACCATTAACAAAGGAGAAAGGCACAGTATAGTACTGAACAGACTGAAAACAACTGAATTATCAAATGAAGAACGCCAGGAACAAAAGATGCATAAGAGACACTGTGTAATTGTCCTTGAGAAAACAGAGAAAATGTGTGTAAGCCATCTTGGTATTTCACACCACCCCAGTATGAAACAAATAGTGTTATCTAAAGTACACCCATCACTAGTAAACAAAGAGGCTGAGCGCATTACGTAATGGTTACAATAGACATTTATCATTTTAGAGTGGATTTATGATTATTTGATTGAACATGTGTATAGTTCATGACAAAAATGATCACATTATCATACCTTGGGACTTGTTAGACTACCAGACCCCGCACAGTAAATAAGCACCATTTTCATAGATCGAGAGAGGACGGGCAGCACTGCGAGTATGTACACATCTTGTATGTGCTACCACCGCAAAGTCACCTTGTTTACCGCCACACTGTTACCTTTCATAATGCCAGTGCCACTTGCCATCCAATCAAATATGGGCAGTTTGGACGTCCTTGGGACCCCCCTTGTCAGAAATTCCTCTGTACATAATACCCTTACCTAAATACAACATCATGACCCACATATGTCACATCCTCACCTCGCTGTATACAGCACCCGCTGGCGGCCAGCTGCCCCGCCACCTACCCCTCTCTTATCACAGGTGATAGCATAGATTCAGTAACAATGCAGACTGTATTTTATATGACCGGTTTAACTGTTTAGAGAGGTTCTTCAGAAAGTAACACACACAATAGGCTTAGATACACTGGCTCAGTAAACACATCACACACAATGGGCATAGATACACTGGTTCATCTGAAAGCTTAGATACACCCGATCATGCAATTTTATAATCTGACGCATATATAGACTGGAAACATGCACATGTAAGTAGGAAGGAGATGGCCAGCTTACCGCTTCTTCCTTGGCCTCACTGCTCGGGCTCTCACTCCATCCACAAGTAACAAAAGAAAAAAGTTGAGTCCAGCTCCCGGCCAGGTAAGTGTGAATAGAGCTTTATTCTTCACCTTACACCGTGCACACACTGTGGCAACCCCCCCAAAAAGACACCAACGCGTTTCAGTTGCCACCCACAACCTTAATTATCAGCCATGATCAGCCACTGAAAATGGGTTGTTTGGTTTTATATTGCCATTGAAGAATTATAATACTAACACATTTGAATCTGTGGCCATATAGAAGTTATTCTCTCATGCTTCTGCATGCATCTGTGTAGCCTATGGGGAGTATAATATGAGTGATTGAGGTTATATAGCTATGTCACCAATTCTTCATAATATTTTAGGATCTGTGGTCCAATATTCCTCCCTTTATTAATCAAAGCTCCTACCTGCTGATCCTATCCATGCTTAGTCAATTAACCTATAGCTGCACCAGGACATTACTGAACTATGAGGAGTTCAGAGGGGAGTCGCGCGGCGACCCCCTGTGAACTACCACGGCTATTAGCAGGCACGGTCCGATTGCCATGCCTGCTAATTAGGTATTTAGATGCAGCTGTCAAAGTTGACAGCTGCATCTGAATACTTATTGTAGCCCTTCCCTGGTGGTCTAGTGGGGGGATCGCCCCATCCCCCCCCCCCCCCCGCGACACATTCGCCCATCCCCGCATCTGCTTCGGGCTGGGGTCTCCGCCACCACTCTATTGCTTTATAATTATACTGCATAGATCTCAATGAGAGATCAGTGTGTCTATACTAGAAGTCCCCCAGGGGGGTTTCTAGTACATGTGTAAATAGAAAAAAATGTTTTTTAAATAATACAAAATCCCCTCCCCCTTATAAAAGTCAGAATCACCGCCCTTCCCCCATTTTATAAATAAATAAAGATGTTTGGTATTGTCGCGTGCCCCTGAACTATTAAATTATCACATTCCCGATCTTGCACCGTAAACGGCAATTGTGCATTTTTGGTCGCATCAAATCTCGAAAAATTGTAGTAAAAAGCGATCAAAAGGTACCAATAGAAAGTACACATCATGGTGCAAAAATTGACACCTCACACAGACCCATAGACCAAAGAATAAAAGCGCTATAAGCATGGTAATAGAGCGATTTTAAGGAACATCATTTTTTTTAAGGTTTTAATTTTTTAAAAGCCATCAAATAAAATAAAAGTTTTACAAGTTACATATCATTGTAATCGTAACAACTTGAGGAACATGTATAACAAGTCAATTTTACCCTAGGGCGAACGGCGTAAAAACAAAACACCCCCAAATAAAAAAATTGTGTTTTTCAACAGACATATAATTCTTTTCTGGTTTTACGGCATATTTTAGGCAAAAATTACATCTGTCATTGCAAAGTACAAACAGTGGTGCAAAAAATAAGGGCTCATCTGGGTCTCTAGGTGGAAAAATGCACGCGTTATGACCTTATATACACAAGAAAGAAAAAAACGAAAGCTCAAAAATGAAAACTGGCTGTGTCCCCTAAGGGTTAAAGATGTGTCCCTAAGATGTTCTTTTCTTTTCTTTTTTACTCTACAGACTTGATTTATGCATATAAACTCTATTCTTTATCTATACTTACATGACAGCCTATCTGGGCATGGCCACACTGCCATCTGGTGGTATCAGCAATAAGCTGGAGGGTGAAACACTTGACCTTACTCCAACTTTTTTGGTCTCCAGATGTCTGCAGTTATATAGGAAGAAGATACATCATGTCTTGTTTTGCTTGAAAGCCTTAGTGTGTGCATTTCAGTGCAGTTATCATCTGATAGATTTGGTAGCCATGTCATGATAAACATAAATCTAACACATATATCATAATAAATCATCGGGATTTTCACAATAAACTGCTAGAATCCCCAAAGCATTGAATCTATATAATGGGCATGGGATGACTTGTTTTCCATGCAAGTGACACAGTAATAGCAAATCTACTCAAACATTCAGTCAGTCTAAGGGATCAAAGGACGTCATGGAATAGATGATTTTATACTCACAAGCAAGTAGCACTCACCAACCATTATATACTGGTATACCTGCATGAATACAAATCTGTCAACTAGCAGTCAACACTCATCACATTGACAAAAAAGAACACATCTGGACTGAATAGAGGACCATGAGACACTGTTAAGCTCAGATCTACAGTACATAGGAAGCTAATGCAAACATGTAGGAAGATCTGCACTTAAAATGATGCCAGGGGCTTTCAGGGCTCAATAACAGCACTAAAATCACCATTCCACCACTCTTAAAGGAGAAGTCCCATGGAATAAAGAAAATCCGAGACAGTCATGGGGGTTCGGGAACATAATAAAGAAAGTATACTTAGCCATCCTCATGCCCCCGCAGCAATTCTGTCCCGACTTTTGACAGCAGCTGGCCTCCAGCAGCTCCTGTTACTGCAACATCACGTATCTGGCTGATGGATTGCCTATTCAGCCAATCAGTGATTGGGGCGGGGCACTACTGCCGATCCGTGTAGTTGTAGCAGAAGGAGGATCTGCGGTCGCAGCCAGGGGCGTAGCTAATGTCTCCTGGGCCCTGGTGCGAGAGGCCAACTTGGGCCCCCCCCCTCCTTTCACGACCAAGTGATGCTATTGTTGTGTGTGTTTGTGTATATATATATATATATATATATATATATATACACACACAGTGGTGCCTTGGATTATGAGCATAATTCGTTCCAGGACCGTGCTTGTAATCCAAATCCACTCTTAAACCAAAGCAAATTTTCCTATAAGAAATCATGTAAATGCAGACAATTGGTTCCGCACCCCAAATATATTTATTATTCTGTACTGTACAGTAATGGAGAGGATGGGAAACACCAGGGCTGACAGAGACTGCAGGGAGCATGAAGGAATGAGCAGTACAGATGTGGGCACATACATGCAGCACTCTCTGTCCGGGGAGAGAGGGGGGTTACAGCTATGGGGAGATTACCCCCCCCACACAGTCCTGTCCCCTGATGTAAGCCCCAGCCTGAAGGGGATCTGCTATGATTTGGAAGGTGTTTAGAGTACAGTGCTGTAGACCCCGCTATGCAGGCCATGCCCCTTCTCCACTCGCGCTCCCACCCGATACAGGAAGTTCTTAAACCAAAGCAATGTTCTTAAACCAAGTCACAATTTTGAAAAACTGTGAGCTCTTAAACCAAAACGCTCTTAAACGAAGTTACTCTTAAACCAAGGTACCACTGTATGTATATATATATATATACACACACACACACCAAGACAGATATTACCTATTACCGCCATACTGTTACCGACCAAATCCTGTATAATGAGACCAATATTACCAGTAATACCAGTATATAGGAAGGAAACATTACCGCCACACCACAACCACTACCATCACCACCATATTGTTACTGACCAAATCCAGTATACTAAATCACCTCATCCAGTCATATAGAGGTGGCCCCAGCTCTACACAGGTTCTATACACCATATACATTACAGTGCAGTTATATCAGGTGACTCACAGGGGACGTCTTCTCTGATCGGAGTTCTTTCCTTTTCATCATCTTCTCCATCCGTCCTGGGCCGTTATGAGAACTTCTCGGAGCCACAAATCCACAGAATCTGCCAGACAGACATATTAGGCTCCACACTCTGACACCATCTCCATCTCTCTACACACTGCACATCTGTACTGTCCCCTTTACACCCTCATTTAGTGGGTAGCCCTGACTCTATGTGACCCCCTAATAATATATGCCCCCCTCTGTGTATTCCCTCTCCCCCTATGTTGCCCCCCCCAAATAGATGGCCCCTCTACCCCCTCCCTTATAGATGGCCCCTCTCTCCTCACCCTCCCTTATGGATGGCCCCCTCTCTCCTCACCCTCCCTTATGGATGGTCCCCTCTCCCCCCACCCTCCCTTATAGATGGCCCCCTCTCCCCCCACCCTCCCTTATAGATGGTCCCCTTTCCCCCCCCTCCCTTATAGATGGTCCCCTTCCCCCCCCCTCCCTTATAGATGGTCCCCTTCCCCCCCCCTCCCTTATAGATGGTCCCCTTCCCCCCCCCCCCTCCCTTATAGATGGTCCCCTTCCCCCCCCTCCCTTATAGATGGTCCCCTTCCCCCCCCCCTCCCTTATAGATGGTCCCCTTCCCCCCCTCCCTTATAGATGGTCCCCTTCCCCCCCTCCCTTATAGATGGTCCCCTTTCCCCCCCTTTATAGATGGTCCCCTTCCTCCCTCCCTTATAGATGGTCCCCTTTCCCCCCCTTTATAGATGGTCCCCTTCCTCCCTCCCTTATAGATGGTCCCCTTCCTCCCTCCCTTATAGATGGTCCCCTTCCCCCCCCACCCTCATAGATGCCCCTCTTTCCCCCCACCCTCATAGATGGCCCCTCTTTCCCCCCACCCTCATAGATGGCCCCTCCTTCCCCCCACCCTCATAGATGGCCCCCTCCTTCCCCCCACCCTCATAGATGGCCCCCTTCTTCCCCCCACCCTCATAGATGGCCCCCCTCTTTCCCCCCACCCTCATAAATGGCCCCCTCTTCCCCCCACCCTCATAGATGCCCCCCTCCTTCTCCCCCACCCTCATAGATGCCCCCCTCCTTCCCCCCCACCCTCATAGATGCCCCCCTCCTTCCCCCCCACCCTCATAGATGGCCCCCTCTTTCCCCCCACCCTCATAGATGGCCCCCTCTTTCCCCCCACCCTCATACATGGCCCCCTCCTTTCCCCCCACCCTCATAGATGGCCCCCTCCTTTCCCCCCACCCTCATAGATGGCCCCCTCCTTTCCCCCCACCCTCATAGATGCCCCCCTCCTTTCCCCCCACCCGTACAGGCTGATAAAAAAAACAAAACTTAACTCACCTGACATCGCGCTCCCACGTTGATTCTCACTCCTCCTGGTCTGTCCCCGACTGCTGCGCGGCTGCCGGGGGTGTCGCGTCTTATCCCCGGCAGCGCGCGCATCCCAGAACTCCCTGCGCGCCGGAACCGGAAGTCAGGGCCCAAGGCGCGCAGGGAGTTCTGGGATGCGCGCGCTGCCGGGGGTAAGACGCGACACCCCCGGCAGCCGCGCAGCAGCCGGGGGAAGACGGAGCCCGACTCTTGTGACCGCAAGCAAAACAATGCTTGCGGTCACAAGAGTGATTGATCGGGGGGCCCCGCGGGCCCCCCTTGTGGCGGGCCCGGTCGCGGCGGCGACCCCCGCGACCACGGTGGCTACGCCACTGGTCGCAGCATATGCAGAAGCTGGCTGAAAATTACTTCCAGCGGCTGCCACACAGAGGGGAGAGTGTCTCTATAGTGGGCACATGGATGGGTAAGTATACTTTCTTTATTATGTTCCCACACCTCCTGCCTCCTTTAAGGTTAAACTAACAAAATCAAGCAGTTTTTTAATTTTTTTTTAAAAGGACAGGTATTCTTAAAGTGTGTCTATAGTTAAAACAAACTTCTGACATGTTAGACAGGCCATACATTGTGTGAACAAAGCAGGAACAACGGCTGTTGTTCCTGCATTAACGGTCACAAATAAGTGATTTATTTGGGCCATAGGGGAACAACGGCTGCTGTTCAATACAGTGTGTGAACGACGGCAGTTGTTCCCATAGAGTGCAATAGTACAGGTGATTTTAAGAAACCTTGTAATTGGGTTTATTAGGCAAATATGCCATTATCCGCATATAAAAAGACTTTTCCCAGGTCCCCCCCTCCTCTCCTTTCTGTCATCCACTGCTCAGAATCAGGAATTCTCGACTGTTTTACATCAGTCGGATCCTGTCTGAGCTATGGAGAGGGGAGGACATAGGATTGCAGAGCAGGGAGCTGTTTGAAGCTGGTATTCAGAGGTCAGAGATGTCAGTGCTGATGCCTGGTGATGTAGCTGTAAATTAACTCTTTGTTGTCCTGTTTTGGTGCCTCATCTCCCTCCATCCCTCACCTCTTCATAGAGAACAGTAAAGACAGGGGGGAGAGCTTCAAACTACTTTTTCATTATAAAAATGCATATTTTGGCTAATAAACCCCAACTACAAAGTTTATTAAAATCGCCTGTACTATTGATTTCTGCAAAAGAAAATTAATGATAGTGACACTTTAAACAAAGAATGGATCCTAAACCAAATAAATGTGTACAGGAAAGACTAGTACTATTTTGGATCCAATCCTGCTTTTGGATAAAATACCTCAAATTTATGTGTGAATGAGAGCCTAAAAGTATAAATTATTTCTGTAATACCTTGTTGTTATTTCAGATATTACTTCCTGCCATGTCTCATTATGATGTGGCTGCACTCTGCAACCAATGATTCTTACAGGGAAGGAATTTCCCCTTGGTTATTCCAGCATTTATTATCCAATATACCTTCTATCTACATGTGAATAATAAATTTACAACTGAAACCCATTGTCATGGCGGTCCGCGCCCGACCCCATCTCTCACCTGCCGCAGGAGGTCCCCTGCATCTCCTGGGGCTCCTATGTCTTCCTCTTCCCTGACTCCCGGCGTCTGCACTGCACGCCGGGGAGTCTCAGTGTGTCAGAGCCGGCGCGCGCGTCCCCGCCTCCTGGGGCGCGCGCGCGCCGGCTCTGCTATGTCTTAAAGGCACAGTGTCCCCACAATTGGTCTGGCCATTTTCCCTGCCCCTATTAAAGGCTGCCCCTTCCTGTGCCCTTTGCCGGATCTATAGTGCCCTTTGCCTATCAGAGAAAGCGTTCCCTATATTACTGCCATTTCTTGTGTACCAGTCCTTGCTCACGTTCCCTGTCTCCGCCCTTGTACGCCGCCTGCCCTGACCTCTTGGCCCGTCCCTGACTACGTCCTTGCCCTACGATTTTGTACTTCGCCTCCACTCGCCACCTACACAAGCAAGTCGCGCCAGGGGTAGCGACCTGGGGGTCGCCTGCCGCAGCAAGCCCATCCTGCCTTGCGGCGGGCTCTGGTGAAAACCAGCGGCCCCTTAGACTCCGCTCCCTGGTGCGGCTCAGTACCATCGCTTGTGTGGGCTACGCGGATCCACTGACCCCAGCCGTTACACCCATCTAGACTATTTGGCTCCTAGGTCTAAGATTCTGGCACCAGTAGCAGACATTGCCGGCAATAGCTACATCACCGCAATCAACCGTCATCAAATGTTTCACTAGAATGTTACAGCATTATAGCTGACTGGCAAGTTGCCAAACGCTGGCTTTAGCAATCAGGTTCTAGTGTACTGTATAGTATATGACAGCCTGTAATTAAATATTGCACAGGGAACACCATTAGACCATCAACAATGTTATCTTTATTACAAAGCGTGGAGCTGTGCACATACATGAGATGTGCTGCACAGAAGCAATGCCTCTCCAACTCACCACAAAATGCATATGTGTCATGAAGGATCTATAACATGGCAGAGTTTGGTGTTATACAGAGAAAGCACTTCATAGTTCATACACAGGTTACAAAATAGTGGCTTCATGCAGATGTCTGGGGTAATGCACCTATAACATCAGTCGTGCATGAAACTATCACTAGATTAGTCAGTACACATTGCGAGTGAGCCACAATAACCATAAGTGGTGACCCAGTACTTCATTTGTACTTGTCTTGAATCCATGGCAATTCACACTAAACTGCAGAAATTTGCATAAAATTGTTTACAATGAATTGCAAGAATTAGCTGGAACTGTAGTTGAAGTACATTGGTAGCCACATGTGGTTACTGCAGCTCGTGTCCAATATGAATGAACGCCCTAATGGGGTTCTCCATTCTGTTTTAGTAGATGTATCCTTCAAAAATAATATAATCCCAGGGAACTAGCTATCATATACTCTGGAAGCCAGCTGCCAGTGTTCCACTTCCCCACAGTGCCTTCAGGAAGAAATAAAGCATACTCATTATGAGATGTTCATATAATGTACAGACATGGCAGGTTGACTAGGGGAAGCTCTGGGAAGTAACACTATCAGCTTTGGCTATTGTATTGGATCCTGAACTGGTGATTCTCCATTATTAAAGCAATTGATCTATGATAAGAACCCCTAATACACATTCTATTCCAAAGTTATCATGTCAGAGAATGGGGTGGCTCTTGTCAGATCTGTCTGTCAATAACATGGTGAGACAACCTACCTCAATTTCTCTTCAGCAGGAACAGCAAAAACAATATACGGCCTATTGAAAATTAAAAGGATTAACCCAGAGCAATGACAGGTCTGTTCCAACTTCATTATGAAGTCATCGCCCTTCATTGCTGAGGAGATAGTGTTCCGTATTTCCGGATCTGCAATTTGTTGGTAAAGATCAATCACACTGCTTTCAATGGGGCTATTTACACGTCCGCATTGTTTGTCTCCACATTTGTGTTCTGCAAAAAAAGAAAATAGGACACGTTGTAGTGCGGACGGCAATAAGAGCACATTTCCCTATAGAAATCTATTAGAGCCTATTGCGGGTGTCGATATGCGGAAACAAATTTTAGTCAGCAAAAATATACTGAATGAAGCCCAAGTATCTATATGGTGATGATGCATACTACAATGATGTTATACTTCAGTTGATGGAACACCATTTTAGCGGTTTCTACTATTGAAGACTTTTCTGGAGTGGTTCTCTAGACTCCAAAAAAAACCACCATTAAAGAGGAACTATCAACAGGTTAGACAAATCTAACCCACTAATAGCTCCCTAGAGGGCACAAGGCCGAGGATAAAGGTACGTCTGTAACCTTCATCTTTGGTGCTATTCCTGTGCGGTTAGCTGTGAAATCCCCTGTCCCATAAGCCATTAGGAGCACTGGGGGGGGCGGGGCAACCAGCCAGAATCAGCCTGCCTTGACCGGCCCCCCTTAGTCTGACCTGCTGATAGTTCCCTTTTAATAGGGGTACCTAGTGCACACTGAAAGTGAGTGGTGAGTCATCTGTGTTTTTTCTAAACAGGAATGTTGACAAAGAAAAGTTATTGCTATTCTGATTATATCCCTGTGTTGGGCATTGTTGTTCCATTTCTATGATATGGATGAAGACATGACAGGATGTCCCAAAATGTTGCGACTAACAAGTAACAATTACATTAATACCGATATCTCCACTTTTCACAAAGCAAATAAATAAATAAATGGAAGATTACATGTTGCATGTCAGACGCACAGCTGCATTTGAACACTTGTGACGAGCCTACATGCAAGGGAGACTGTAGGAATGATCCAAATAGACAGCTCCAGGGGCGTATCTAGAAATGGCTGGGCCCCATAGCAAACTTTTGATTGGGGCCCCCACCCCCTCAATCGACCACTACGCCATCAACACACTCAGCTCTACACAGGTTCTGTACACCATATAAATTACAGTACAGTTATATTAAGCGACTCACAGGGGACGTCTTCTCTGATCGGAGTTGTTTCCTTCATTTTCTTCTTCATCCTTCCTGGGCCATTAGAACTTCTCCGAGCCACGAATCCACAGAATCTGCCAGAGAAACATATTAGGCTCCTCACTCTGGCACCATCCTCATCTCTATACAAACTGCACATCTGTATTGGCCCCTTTGCCCCCTTGTTTAGTGGATAGCCCTGACACTATGTGATCCCCTTATAGTATATGCCCCTCTGTGTATTCCCCCTTACCGATGCCCAGGGCCGTCTTACCCATTGGGCAAGGTAGGCGGCTGCCCGGGGGCCCTTGCGTCTGAGGGGGCCCTGAAAGTCTTTTTGATCCCGCCAGTGCCGAAATAACAGCAGCCGGGGCCTGTGAGAGATCACTATCAGAGGCCCCATGCTGCTGTTACTTTGGCGCTAGCGGGCCGCGGGAGCGGGATCAGCCGACATCACTTAGTGCCGTCGTACGTCCGGACGCCATCGTGACGTCATCACCCCAGTCTTCTTTGGACGGAGGGCCGCAGTGGACGGCCGCACGCTCCGGCCCCGCCTCTCTCCTGTCCACAAGTAGCTGTAGCGGCGTGAGGCTTCTCCCCCGCCGCGCTCCTTTACCTCAGACTGCTGCACGGCCACGGGGGTGAGTATTGTAACCCCCGGAGGATTACTGTGTGTGTTTGGGGCGGGGGGATGGCGGTCTGCAGGGATAGTGTGTGGGGAATAGTGTTGGCGGCCGGGGGGTGGCAGTGTGTGTGTGTGTGTGTGTGTGTAGGAGGAGGAGGATGGGGGTAATAGTGTGTGTGTAGGAGGAGGATGATAGGGGTAATGTGTGTGTGTGTGTGTGTGTGTGTAGGAGGAGGATGGGGGTAGTAGTGTGTGTAGGAGGAGGAGGATGGGGGTAGTGTGTGTAGGAGGAGGAGGATGGGGGTAGTGTGTGTAGGAGGAGGATGAGGAGGATGAGAAGGATGGGGTAGTGTGTGTAGGAGGAGGAGGAGGATGGGGGTAGTGTGTGTATGAGGAGGAGGATGGGGGTAGTGTGTGTAGGAGGAGGATGGGGGTAGTGTGTGTATGAGGAGGAGGATGGGGGTAGTGTGTGTAGGAGGAGGATGGGGGTAGTGTGAGGAGGATGGGGGTAGTGTGAGGAGGATTGGGGTAGTGTGAGGAGGAGGAGGATGGGGGTAGTGTGTGTAGGAGGATGGGGGTAGTGTGTGTAGGAGGATGGGGGTAGTGTGTGTAGGAGGAGGAGGAGGATGGGGGTAGTGTGTGTGTGAGGAGGAGGATGGGGGTAGTGTGTGTAGGAGGAGGATGGGGGTAGTGTGAGGAGGATTGGGGTAGTGTGAGGAGGAGGAGGATGGGGGTAGTGTGTGTAGGATGATGGGGGTAGTGTGTGTAGGAGGATGATGGGGGTAGTGTGTGTAGGAGGATGATGGGGGTAGTGTGTGTAGGAGGATGATGGGGGTAGTGTGTGTAGGAGGATGATGGGGGTAGTGTGTGTAGGAGGATGATGGGGGTAGTGTGTGTAGGAGGATGATGGGGGTAGTGTGAGGAGGAGGAGGATTGGGGTAGTGTGAGGAGGAGGAGGAGGATTGGGGTAGTGTGAGGAGGAGGAGGAGGATGGGGTAGTGTGTGTAGGAGGATGGGGGTAGTGTGTGTAGGAGGATGATGGGGGTAGTGTGTGTAGGAGAATGGGGGTAGTGTGTGGAGGAGGATGGGGGTAGTGTGTGGAGGAGGATGATGGGGGTAGTGTGTGGAGGAGGATGATGGGGGTAGTGTGTGTAGGAGGAGGATGGGGGTAGTGTGTGTAGGAGGAGGATGGGGGTAGTGTGTGTAGGAGGAGGATGGGGGTAGTGTGTGTAGGAGGAGGATGGGGGTAGTGTGTGTAGGAGGAGGATGGGGGTAGTGTGTGTAGGAGGAGGAGGATGGGGGTAGTGTGTGTAGGAGGAGGATGGGGGGTAGTGTGAGGAGGAGGAGGATGGGGTAGTGTGAGGAGGAGGATGGGGTAGTGTGTGTAGGAGGATGGGGGTAGTGTGTGTGTAGGAGGATCGGGGTAGTGTGTGGAGGAGGATGGGGGTAGTGTGTGAAGGAGGAGTAGGATGGGGGTAGTGTGTGTGTGTATGGGTCAGGTGGTGGTGGTTGTGTGTATGTGTGTGTGTGTGTAGGGGGAGGAGAATGGGGGTAGTGTGTGTAGGAGGAGGATGGGGGTAGGGGAGGAGGATGGGGTAGTGTGTGTTTAGGGGGAGGAGGGGGGAAGATGGGGGTAGTGTGTGTGTGTGTGTGTGTGTAGGGGGGTCATATGGGTTAGTGTGTGTGTGTAGGGGGGGGTCAGATGGGGGTAGGGTGTGTGTAGAGAGGGGCAGATGGGGGTAGTGTGTGTGTAGGGGGGGGCAGATGGGGGTAGTGTGTGTGTAGGGGGGGTCAGAAGTAATTGTACTGGCTAGGGGAGGGGTTGCAAAGATGGGGGGGGTTTTGATGGCAGCGGCCGTGGGGGGCCCAATTCGCACCTCTGCCCAGGGGCCCATAATGCTGTTAAGACGGCCCTGCCGATGCCACCCTTGTTGGCCCCTTATAAATTACCCCCCGTGTTGTCCATCCCCCTTAAAGATGGTCCCCCATGTTGTCCCCTATAGATGCCCTCTCATTTGGTCCCCTTATAAATGCCCCCTCATGGTGTCCCCCTATAGATGGCCCCCTGTATTATCCCCCTATGTATACCTCCCTGTATAATCCACCATAGATTGGCACCCCTGTATTATCCCCCATAGATGGCCCCCTGTATATCCCCCATAGATGGCCCCCTGTATATCCCCCATAGATGGCCCCCTGTATATCCCCCATAGATGGCCCCCTGTATATCCCCCATAGATGGCCCCCTGTATATCCCCCATAGATGCCCCCCCTGTATATCCCCCATAGATGGCCCCCTGTATATTCCCAATAGATGTCCCCCCTGTATATCCCCTGTAGATGGCCCCCTGTATTATCCCCCATAGATGGCCCCCTGTATATCCCCCATAGATGTCCCCCCTGTATATCTCCCATAAATGGCCCCCTGTATTATCCCCCTATATATACCCCCCTGTATATCCCCCATAGATGGCCCCCTGTATATCCCCATAGATGGCCCCCCTGTATATCCCCCTATATATACCCCCCTGTATATCCCCATAGATGGCCCCCTGTATATCCCCATAGATGGCCCCCCTGTATATCCCCCATAGATGGCCCCCCTGTATATCCCCCATAGATGTCCCCCCTGTATATTCCCCATAGATGGCCCCCTGTATATCCCCCATAGATGTCCCCCCTGTATATCCCCCATAGATGTACCCCCTGTATATCCCCCATAGATGGCCCCCCTGTATATCCCCCATAGATGGCCCCCCTGTATATCCCTCATAGATAGCCCCCTGTATATACCCCATAGATGGCCCCACCCTGTATTATCCCCCTTTGCAAAGCAGATAGAAAATTAAAAAAAACACAACTCACCTAACTCCCCCGTCGGCTGTCTTCTCCTCTTCTCCCGGGGGGGCGTCCTGGGTATTTCCAGGCAGCACAGGTTTTGGGCTCAGAGTGGCTCAGTGTCCGCTGGGGCAAGTACTTCCGGCGCAGGGTGCATCTCTAACAAGTGCTCCTGTGCCGGAAGTACAGGCTGGGGGCGGACGCTGAGCTCACCGGTACCTGTGCTGCCGGGACAGCAATACGGTGGCAAGGGGTGGCAGCATCCCCGGAAGCACTGGTACCAGTGAGCTCAGCATCCGCCCCTAGCCTGTACACAGGAGCGTTTGTTAGTGCTTGAAGTCCCTGCGCCAGAAGTACTTACCCTGGCCCCCGGCGGACGCCAAGCCACTCCGAGCCTGTCACCTGTGCTGCCTGGGAATCCCCGGGACACCCCTGGACCCAGGGGCGTAGCTAATGTCTCCTGGGCCCTGGTGCGAGAGGCCAACTTGCCCCCCCCCTCCTTTCACGACCAAGTGATGCTATTGGTGTGTGTGTGTATATATATATATATATATATATATATATATATATATATATATATACACCAAGACAGATATTACCAATAACACCAGCATATTGGAAGAGAAAGTATTATCACCGTACATATTACCGCCATACTGTTACCGACCAAATCCTGTATACTGAGACCAATATTACCAGTAATACCAGTATATAGGAAGGAAACATTACTGCCACACCACAACCACTACCATCACCACCATATTGTTACTGACCAAATCCAGTATACTAAATCACCTCATCCAGTCATATAGAGGTGGTCCCAGCTCTACACAGGTTCTATACACCATATACATTACAGTGCAGTTATATCAGGTGACTCACAGGGGAAGTCTTTTCTGATCGGAGTTCTTTCCTTTTCATCTCCTCCATCCGTCCTGGGCCATTATGAGAACTTCTCCGAGCCACGAATCCACGGAATCTGCCAGACAGACATATTAGTCTCCTCACTCTGGCACCATCCTTATCTCTATACACACTGCACATCTGTACTGTCCCCTTTACACCCTCATTTAGTGGGTAGCCCTTACTCTATGTGACCCCCTAATAATATATGCCCCCCTCTGTGTATTCCCTCTCCCCCTATGTTGCCCCCCCCCCAAATAGATGGCCCCTCTCCCCCCATGTTGCCCTCCTTATAGATGGCCCCCTTTCCCCCCACCCTCCCTTATAGATGGCCCCCTCTCCCCCCACCCTCCCTTATAGATGCCCCCCTCTCCCCCCACTCTCCCTTATAGATGGCCTCCTCTCCCCCCTCCTTATAGTTGGCCTCCTCTCCCCCCTCCTTATAGATGGCCTCCTCTCCCCCCTCCTTATAGATGGCCTCCTCTCCCCCCTCCTTATAGATGGCCCCCTCTACCCCCTCCCCCCTCCCATATAGATGGCCCCCTCTCTCCTCACCCTCCCTTATGGATGGCCCCCTCTCCCCCACCCTCCCTTATAGATGGCCCCCTCTCCCCCCACCCTCCCTTATAGATGGTCCCCTTCCCCCTCCCTTATAGATGGTCCCCTTCCCCCCTCCCTTATAGATGGTCCCTCTTCCCCCCCCCCCACCCTCATAGATGCCCTCCTCTTCCCCCCCACCCTCATAGATGCCCCCTCTTTCCTCCTACCCTCATAGATGCCCCCCTCCTTCCCCCCCTCATAGATGCCCCCCTCCTTCCCCCCACCCTCATAGATGCCCCCCTCTTCCCCCCACCCTCATAGATGCCCCCTCTTCCCCACCACCCTCATAGATGCCTCCTCTTCCCCCCACCCTCATAGATGCTTCCTCTTCCCCCCCACCCTCATAGATGCCTCTTCTTCCCCCCCACCCTCATAGATGGTCCCCTCTTCCCCCCCACCCTCATAGATGCCCCCTCTTCCCCCCCACCCTCATAGATGCCCTCCCTCTCCCCCCCCCCCACCCTCATAGATGCCCCCTCTTCGCCCCCCCCTCATAGATGCCCCCTCTTCCCCCCCCCACCCTCATAGATGCCCCCTCTTCCCCCCCACCCTCATAGATGCCCCCTCTTCCTCCCCCCACCCTCATAGATGGTCCCCTTTCCCCCCACCCTCATAGATGGTCCCCTTTCCCCCCACCCTCATAGATGCCCCCTCTTCCCCCCCACCCTCATAGATGCCCTCCTCCTTCCCCCCACCCTCATAGATGCCCCCCTCCTTCCCCCCACCCTCATAGATGCCCCCCTCCTTCCCCCCACCCTCATAGGTGCCCCCCTCCTTCCCCCCACCCTCATAGATGCCCCCTGCTTCCCCCCACCCGCATAGATGCCCCCCTCCTTCCCCCACCCTCATAGATGCCCCCTCCTTCCCCCCAACCTCATAGTTGCCCCCCTCTTTCCCCCCACCCTCATAGATGCCCCCCTCCTTCCCCCCCCCCTCATAGATGCCCCCCTCTTTCCCCCCACTCTCATAGATGCCCCCCTCTTTCCCCCCACTCTCATAGATGCCTTCCTCTTTCCCCCCACCCTCATAGATGCCCCCCTCTTTCCCCTCACCCTCATAGATGCCCCCCTCCTTCCCCCCACCCTGCAGGCTGATAAAAAAACAAAACAAAACTTAACTCACCTGACAACGCGCTCCCACGTCGATCCTCACTCCTCCTGGTCTGTCCCCGGCTGCTGCGCGGCTGCCGGGGGTGTCACGTCTTATCCCCGGCAGCGCGCATCCCAGAGCTCCCT
The DNA here is from genome assembly GCF_027789765.1 of Dendropsophus ebraccatus. Lineage (NCBI taxonomy): Eukaryota > Metazoa > Chordata > Amphibia > Anura > Hylidae > Dendropsophus > Dendropsophus ebraccatus. The sequence continues at coordinate 77,196,109 of NC_091459.1, read as the reverse complement.
GCGCGCCGGAACCGGAAGTCAGGGCCCAAGGCGCGCAGGGAGTTCTGGGATGCGTGGCTGCCGGGGATAAGACATGACACCCCCGGCAGCCGCGCAGCAGCCGGGGACAGACGGAGCCGGACTCTTGTGACCGCAAGCAAAACAATGCTTGCGGTCACAAGAGTGACTGATCGGGAGGGCCCCGCGGGCCCCCCTTCGTGGCCACTGCCTGGACCCCAAACAGCTGTAGCACCCGGAAGGCCGGCTCGGCCGCCGGGTGCTACAGGCTACGTGAGCTTTGGGGGCCCGCGCCACGGGCCCCCGATACGGCGGGGCCCCGTAGCGGCCCAATTTTTTCGGAAAAAAAAAGTTTGTAATTTGTGAATATACATGTATTTTAAATTCTACATGCATACCTTTCCTATAACAGTGTACCACACCTCTGTGAGTCATCCTATAAATAATGATAGTGTTTTTTTTTTTAAAAAAGCACCGATACAGTAACAACATAAATCTTTTATAATCAGTTTTTCACACAAGGCAATCAAAGCAGGGATAAGAAAGCAAGAGCTATCCTTGCACACCAGCTTACAGACATGATGGCTCTCCAAACGTCTTACAGGTCGCATGGGAAGGGTGGCTAACCTAAGTAGGAGAAATAGAAATTACCACAGCATTCCCCTACATCAGGGGTGGGGAACCTTTTCCATGTCGAGGGCCGGTCGGGCATTAATAAAATCATTCGAGGGCCGCATACTGTGCGCAGCAGTTAGTAGCGTGGGTTTGCAGCACATGGGGCAAGGCAAAGTATTGTTCCCCCAGTGCCCCTGCTATTTTAGTTAACCCCCAGTGATGCCCCTTGTAGTCTAGTTAACCCCCAAGTCATGTCCCTGGTAGCCTAGTTAACCCCCCAGTGATGCCTCTGGTAGCCTAGTTAACCCCCATCAGGCATGTCCCTGGTAGCCTAGTTATCACCCCATCAGGCATGTCCCTGATAGCCTAGTTATCACCCCCATCAGGCATGTCCCTGGTAGCCTAGTTATCCCCCCCATCAGGCATGTCTCTGGTAGCCTAGTTATCCCCAGTGGCGGTCTTTGGCACCAAGCACCCCAAGCGATCGCTTGGGGCCCCCAACATCCAGGGGGCCCCCACTCCCTGCTCTTGTGCTCAAGACGGCTGGACAGGGCCGCTGCCCCGCTCGCTGCTGTGATCTGAACTGTAACTATGAGCACTCGTAATGAGCGCACACAGTTACATGCAGCAGCAGCACTGACAGGGCAGGAGCCATTGGCTCCCTTCCTGTCAGTCACTCTTGTGGCCACAGGAAGTGTTTTCCCTGCGGTCACAAGTGGCTGCTCTGTCCTTGTGGTGTCGATGCTCCAGGGAGCACACAGGCACACAGGGGCTATAGACTACTGGGACTTCACAGAGGGGTCTATATACTACTTGGGTCAGCACACAGGGGGTCTATATACTACTGGGGGAGCACACAGGGGTCTATATACTACTGGTGGGGCACACAGGGGGTCTATATACTACTGGGGTAACATACAGGGGGTCTATATACTACTTGTGAGGCACACAGGTGGTCTATATATAACTGGGGGAGCACACAGGGGTCTGTATACTACTGGGGCAGCACACAAGGGGTCTATATAATACTGGAGGAGCACACAGGGGGTTTATATACTACTGGAGAAGCACACAGGAGGTCTATATCCAAGTGAAGGAGCACACAGGAGGGCTAAATACCCCTGAAGGAGCACACAGGGGGCCTATATACTAGTGGGGGAGCACACAGGGGGTATATACAACTGGGGCAGCACACAGGGGGTCTATATACAACTGGGGCAGTATACAGGAGGTCTATATACTTCTTGGGCAGGACACGGGGGGGCTATATATAACTGGGGGAACACACAGGGGTCTATATACTACTGGGGCAAGCAAACAAGGGGTATATACTACTGGGGGCAGGACACAAGGGGTATATACTATTGGGGGCAGCACACAAGGAGTATATATTACTGGCGGTAGCGCACAAGGGGTATATACTACTGGGAGCAACACACAGCGGTCTATTGTGTTGGAACGCGTGTCGAGGGGGGCCCCAGACATAACTTCGCTTGGGGCCCCAGAAATGCCAAGACCGCCCCTGGTTATCCCCCCCATCAGGCATGTCTCTGGTAGCCTAGTTAACCCCCATCAGGCATGTCCCTGGTAGCCTAGTTATCACCCCCATCAGGCATGTCCCTGGTAGCCTAGTTATCACCCCCATCAGGCATGTCCCTGGTAGCCTAGTTATCCCCCCCATCAGGCATGTCTCTGGTAGCCTAGTTATCCCCCCCATCAGGCATGTTCCTGGTAGCCTAGATATCACCCCCATCAGGCATGTCCCTGGTAGCCTAGTTATCACCCCCATCAGGCATGTCTGTGGTAGTCTAGTTATCCCCCCATCAGGCATGTCCCTGGTAGCCTAGTTATCCCCCCATCAGGCATGTCCCTGGTAGCCTAGTTATCACCCCTATCAGGCATGTCCCTTGTAGCCTAGTTATCACCCCCATCAGGCATGTCCCTGGTAGCCTAGTTATCCCCCCCATCAGGCATGTCCCTGGTAGCCTAGTTAACCCCCATCAGGCATTTCCCTGGTAGCCTAGTTATCACCCCCATCAGACATGTCTCTGGTAGCCTAGTTATCACCCCCATCAGACATGTCTCTGGTAGCCTAGTTATCACCCCCATCAGACATGTCTCTGGTAGCCTAGTTATCACCCCCATCAGGCATGTTCCTGGTAGCCTAGTTATCACCCCCATCAGACATGTCTCTGGTAGCCTAGTTATCACCCCCCTCAGGCATGTTCCTGGTAGCCTAGTTATCCCCCCCCATCAGGCATGTCCCTGGTAGCCTAGTTATCACCCCCATCAGGCTTGTCCCTGGTTGCCTAGTTATCCCCCCCATCAGACATGTCTCTGGTAGCCTAGTTATCACCCCCATCAGGCATGTTCCTGGTAGCCTAGTTATCCCCCCCATCAGGCATGTCCCTGGTAGCCTAGTTATCACCCCCATCAGTCTTGTCCCTGGCAGCCTAGTTATCACCCCCATCAGTCTTGTCCCTGGCAGCCTAGTTAACCCCCAAATTAAAAAAAAATAAACATCCCTCTCACCTTTCCTCCGTTCCCACGCTGTCCAGGTCCTCTTCTGTCCCAGGTCCTCTGTGCCGGTCTTCTGCAGGCGGCGCGCGCTGAAATGATGTCATCGCGCGGCCCGCAGGAGACTGAAGACACGAGCCGCTCTAGTGGGGAAGAAGCCGGCATAGACAGCATCCTCCTGTATCCGGCAGCTGTCACAGACACCGGAGGATGCTGTGTATGCTGGCTTCTTCCTCCTCCAGAGCGGCGCGCATCACAGGGGAGCTGCGGGCCGCGGGCCGCATCGGGAGGTCTCAGGGGCCGGATGCGGCCCGCGGGCCGGAGGTCCCCGACCCCTGCCCTACATGGATATGTGAATAATTACCTTTTAATAATGAGGATGACCATAATAATAATAATAATATTACCTTTATTTATATAGCACAAAAATATTCCACAGCACTACCCTCAGATCAGTCCCTGTCCCCAATTTCATCTATTAATATATTTTGGGTGTGGGAGGAAACCCACACAAACACAGAGACAGTGGTGGATTATAATACATTATAATCCGCCAATCCGAGTGACTCTCTTGTGACCGCAAGCATTGATTTGCTTGTGGTCACAAGAGTCCGCATGTCCCCGGCTGATGCGCGGCTGCCAGGGGTGTCCCGTCCTATCCCCGGCAGCGCGCGCATCAGACAGCTCCCCGTGCGCCTGTGGCTGTGACTTCCGGCGCACGGGGAGCTCTATGATGCGCGCGCTGCCGGGGATAGGATGGGACACCCCCGGCAGCCGCACATCAGCCGGGGACAGCCGGGGGACCAGGAGGCGAGAGGCTCGACGGGGGAACGGACGGCAGGTGAGTTGTGTTGTGTTTTTTTGTGTCTATAAGGGGGGGGGGAAGAGGGGGACCATCTATAGGGGGGGAAGAGGGGGACCATCTATAGGGGGGGGAGAGGGGGACCATCTATAGGGGGGGAAGAGGGGGGCCATCTACGGGGGGGAAGAGGGGGACCATCTATAGGGGGGGGGAAGAGGGGGACCATCTATAGGGGGGGGGAAGAGGGGGCCATCTATGGGGGGGAAGAGGGGGACCATCTATGGGGGGAAGAGGGGGACCATCTATAGGGGGAAGAGGGGGACCATCTATAGAGGGGGTGAGAGGGTGACCATCTATAAGGGAGGGGGGAGAGGGTGACCATCTATAAGGGGGGGCAGAGGGTGACCATCTATAAGGGGGGGCAGAGGGGGACCATCTATAGGGAAGGGGCAGAGGGGGACCATCTATAAGGAGGAGTGAGAGGGGGACCATCTATAAGGGAGGAGGGAGAGGGGGACCATCTATAAGGGGGGGGCAGAGGGTGACCATCTATAAAGGGGGTGAGAGGGGAACCATCTATAAGGGAGGGTGAAAGGGTGACCATTTATAAGGGGGCAGAGGGTGACCATCTATAAGGGGGGGGGCAGAGGGGGACCATCTATAAGGGGGGGTGAGAGGGGGACCATCTATAAGGGAGGGGTGAGAAGGGGACCATCTATAAGGGGGGGCAGAGGGGGACCATCTATAGGGAAGGGGCAGAGGGGGGACCATCTATAAGGGGGGGCAGAGGGGGACCATCTATAAGGAGGGGTGAGAGGGGGACCATCTATAAGGGAGGGGGGAGAGGGTGACCATCTATAAGGGGACGACAGAGGGGGAGCATCTATAAGGGTGGACGACAGAGGGGGATCATCTATAGGGGGGGCAGAGGGGGACCATCTATAAGGGGGGGCAGAGGGGGACCATCTATAAGGGGGGGCAGAGGGAAGAGGGGGACCATCTATAAGGGGGGAATAGGGAAGAGGGACCATTTATAGGGGGGGAATAGGGAAGAGGGGGACCATCTATAGGGGGGGAAGAGGGAAGAGGGGGACCATCTATAAGGGGGGAAGAGGGGGCCAGCTGACATCCTCTGTGCTGCTGTGACCTCCCCTATAAGATCAGCCCCCTCCTCTCCTGACATCCTCTGTGCTTCTGGGACCTCTCCTATAAGATCAGCACCCTCCTCTCTTGACATCCTCTGTGCTGCTGTGACCTCCCCTATAGATCAGCACCCTCCTCTCCTGACATCCTCTGTGCTGCTGTGACCTCTCCTATAGGATTAGAACCCTCCTCTCCTGACATCCTCTGTGCTGCTGTGACCCTGTGACCTCAGCTATGAGATCAGCGCCCTCCTCTCCTGACATCCTCTGTGCTGCTCGGACCTCTCCTATAGATCAGCACCCTCCTCTCCTGACATCCTCTGTGCTGCTGTGACCTCCCCTATAGATCAGCACCCTCCTCTCCTGACATCATCTGTGCTGCTGGGACCTCTCCTATAGGATTAGCACCCTCCTCTCCTGACATCCTCTGTGCTGCTGTGACCCTGTGACCTCCCCTATAAGATCAGCCCCCTCCTCTCCTGACAACCTCTGTGCAGCTGTGACCTTGGGGGGGAGGGGCAACAGCAGGAAACCAGGTGGCAATATGTTTATTGGGGGCAACAGCGGGTGAACAAGTGGCAATATGTTTATTGGGGGCAGTGGAGGTGGGGTGGACAATGCTTACTGGGGGTAGCAGCAAGGGACCAAACATTATGTTTATTGGGGCCAGCAGGGAGGGGAGGCAGGCAGTGTTTATTGGGGACAGCGTGGGGGGGGGGCAGTAGCGGATTATAATGTGGGCGGATTGACCCGGGGGGGGCCTGGTTGGGTGGACAGCCCGGGGCCCAGGGTACATTTAATCCGCCACTGCACAGAGAGAACGTAGAACCTACTTGCAGTTGTTGTCCTTGGTGTGATTTGAACCCAGGATCCCAGCACTGCAAGGTTAAAATCCCATAACCTTTCCTATCAGAAAATCCGGACAGATTTCCGGACCCGAAGCCTTTTATAGCCTACTCATGGACGTGTGAAGGGGGCCTAAGTGTTTCCCTGCCCTCCAAATCCATGTTGACACAGCTCACATTGCTTTCAAACCCTTGATGGGAGCAGTACATGTTACTGGCCCATGTGATGTTTCGGCTGCCACCTGCAGCTGCCATCATGCCCACATGCAGTAGCCAATAGCAGCATGCTGTTGCCAGGATTAAATGGAGGGCCAGGAAGCAAGGATTGTCGGAACAACCCCTTTAAAGGTATTTTATTTATCATTAGCGATAGTAATTCTTGGCTGCTCCAAGTCAATAAATAGATCATTTCTAGAGTTACATCATAATTATTATTGTAACAACTGTGAAAAGATTTATTATGTCAGCACAGTGAAATCTCCTTTTTTGTCTGTGAGGATTCCTGGTGCATGGTTTCTGTGCTTGTGCTGTGTAATGAATGTGATTTTCTATGCTTCATGTCTGGTTTCACAGCATGGGTCAATGCTTAATGAGAAGAACAGACTACTTTCAAAGAAACAAGAAGAGGCGTTTTTTTGTTTCTAATGAGAAACCGAAAACACCTGTATAAACACAAAGACTTTCTGCATATTATTTTCAGTAATTCAACTGAGGCCTCCATCTGTTTGCAAGGCAGCTTGCCCCTAGATTCAGAGGGTTATATCCAGACAAGGTTTCAATAACTGTACAATCCTATTATATTTTCCGTCATATGTTCTAACTAAGTTAACTTAACTAAAACCATCTACAAATCTATATTGTGTGAGGCCATATGGAAAGACCACTCAATATCAGCCCTTTAAAAAAGAAAACATTCTTCACATTCTAAACGGTCACTTCAAAGCAAACATGGACATACCTTTGATGGGGAAAGTTTCTCTTATGAGCATTCTTGTCTAAGGTGAGCTGAGATGCCAAAATTAGATTTTTCCCTTATTCATGCCACTTAAGTAGGTGAGAGTAAACAATTTTATCTGAGCTTAAAGTTTATTTGTACAAACCTGCATTTGCTTTCTACAGTCTACTATGTGAATGCATGGGTTTTCTGTACAATGAATCTAGAAGGCAATGGATTTTATTATTTTTATATAATACAACCATGTTTTATAAAATAATTTTACTGTGTTTCATAAAAACTCTCTGCTAATTCGTTTTGTTTATGAAAAAATAACCCAGTATAGGCACTTGCTTGCACTTTCTGTATGAAACTTCTGTGAAATTTCCTTTACTAAACTATGCCACTGAGAAGACTGGTACCAGAAGGTGGGTAAATAGCACAATCATGTGGACTATGGTGAGGACGGGTCTTTGCATTCTGTTGGCATAAACCTGTGGCAGGCCAGGCAATGACACATTCTCTAGATGAAGAAGGGGTAGACTGGCAGGCAAAGGAGGCACCAAGAATCTGATAACATTTGAAAAGTTCCAGTTGACAGCAGGTGCATGTTTTTGAAGCTGAGGTAAGCCAAGAATGCACTGATGGATCTCCGTATGGCAGGGCAGATAGAAATGTGTTCTTGATGTAGTGCTTCCACTTGCAGAGAGAACATCACAGTGACACAGCTACAGTCAATGATTGGCTGAATAGGCAGGTCCTGCTGAAATGAGTCTCAGAAGAAGGAAGTAACAAGACAAGCAGTGGACTGGATGACGTCACCCCAGGACATCCTAGGGGATCAAACTAGGTGAGTGTGCTTTTTTTTTTTTTTTTAAACCAACAGATGTACATAATAACCACAGATCACAGAAACAGGTATTGAGTCTGTGCAAAAGCACCACAGCTTGAAATAATATAATTACAGAAAGGGGTGCATACAAATGTAAAACCTAACTTTTATTCGAGTCATTTAAAAATCCCCCCACCAACACTGACCAACAAATACCAACACTCAATTGTAGCCACTGTACACATCGACTACCACCAATTTCAGACCACTATGTACTATATGTCTTATATCTTATACCAGTGAGTCACCAGTGGTCTATATGTCAGGGTAGGAGAAAATGTCATAGGGTAGGGACAGCATCTCCCTGTTATACCCTACCAAGATGTTGTTGGATGTCTACCCCTGCTCGCGCAGGGCTAATCGAGGCACTCGCCCTAAGAAGGGCGACCCCTAAACCGTTCTACCCCTTGGTACAAGCCCTATTAGGCCCTATATAAAAAACGCAGGTCCCTTACCCTCCAATGGGTTTCCTCCGGGTTGCCGGAATTGTCAGAGAGGCGGGATACAAATAAGGGAATAGGTCTCTACAGGGCTAAACAGCTGCTGCAGTGGCAGATGGCCACAATACACTCTGTGCTGGTGCACAGTTTTCAAATGTGCTGTTTTGGAGGACCTGGAAAATCTAATCATACTTTGATGCTTTATATGATACTGTACAAGACCCCCCCCACACACACACACATAAGCTAGGTCCCCTTTTATAGTGCCTCTTTTCTTGAATATCCCCCAAATAATATTGCTCCTTGCTCCAGTAAATAAAAACACAAACAACCTGTAATCTCCTCTCTGTGCTGCTGACAATGAATCCTTTCCTCCGATACAGGAGGTGCAATGAGTAATGTAATAACACTTCAGGATGCAGACATCTTGGCCTCTTATAGGCTGCAAGCCTAAAGCTGTTTGCTCTTTGCTCCGTCACATCTTTCAACTATATGTCTTCTACCTGGGTGCCTCCCTGTGGTATTCCTTCACTTACTGCTCACAGCCTGGTCTTGGTCCTGCTCAGAGGCGGAGTAACTTTACCATAGGCCCCGGGCTGTTCACCAAGCCGGGGCCCCCCTACCCCTCTCTAACTACGGCAGCACTAGCGTGGTGTTCACAGTACAGGATAGATAATATCATGATGCCTTGATTTGTGCAAAATTGCGGTAAAAAAAGCAAATCATGGCAGAAATGTAGCCAGGAGACAGTATACCACTGAAAGTATAAGTCTTTTTGGGTGGCCATGGGCCCCCCCAGGAGCTCAGGGCCCCCGAAACGGACCTATTATAATCCCCTACTGGTCCTGCCCTCTCTAATGCTTCAACTCACTGCTTGTGTCTAGTTCCTGCCCGCTCCTCTGCTGCACTCCCCAAGCAGGCAATGGTAGCAGCTATCCGCCAGCTTCCTCTCTCCTCCATGCCTAGGCTCCATTTTTATGGCCTTAGCTAAAAGAGTGGGTGACTCAGTCTCAAAGGAAATGGTGCAGTCCCAGCACTGTCTACTTTGAATGTAATTCCTAGATTACACATAATCATAGATAGACACAGAAGAGTTAAAGAAAAGTTAACATTTTCTTGCTTCCCTAGTATTAAAATAGATATAAATCTGTAGATATTCTGTGATATTGGAGAGCATGTGTTACAGACAGCCTTGCTATTAATAAGACTCAGCTGGGATGACCTCACATATTATCTTGCTAAGAGAAAGCTTCATTAAAAATCTTCTGTTTTCTTATGTAGGGAAAACAGTTGGGCTATTGTGGATACAGCTGAAAGCCAAACATTCTCCAGTGTAAATGTCGGTGTCTGTTGTAGCGCTTGAGGTCCAGGATTAAACACATTTAACTATTCTGTACATTGGCAAAGATATTTAGCTGATGTTACATAAAACCACATGCACGTTCTTTAAAGAGGTTGACTCAAACAGCTATCTGTCTTTTTTCAGTGGACATTATAAAAAGTGGAAAACAAACATACCCTTTAGCCAATACAAATGCATTCGTAAGAACTGTACAGCTGACCCTACTTTTCATCAACAGGCCAAGATTTTAAAGACTCATTTTTTGTCTAAAGGCTATCCAAAAGAACTTCTAACTAATGCATATCAGAGGACCTGATCCTCACCCAAGATGAATGCCTAAGTAAAACTCTAAATACTGGAGAGGCTGAGAACTTCATCACTCAGCACAACAATTCCCACCAAGAAATTCAGAAGGTACTACGCTGTCACTGGCACATTTTGAAATCTGACCCATATATAGGCCCACTACTACCACAGAAACCAGCGGTAACGTATAGGAGAGCGGCAACATTGAAGAACATCCAAGCTCCCAGTTGTTTACACAAACATAAGAATAAATCCAGGAATGAAACATCCAGAAAAACATTGGGCATATACAAATGCAGACATCCACGTTGCCCATGCTGCAAAAGCATTAAAGTAGGAATTACTATGTTCAAAAGCAACCAGACGCAACAGAGTTTTTCTATTAAATATCATCTGGATTGCAAATCCCAATATGTAATATATATCTTGGAGTGCCCATGTGGCCTCCAGTATGTAGGTCGCACCACCCAACTCAGAAAAGGTTACATGCTACATTGGGTCTCAAGACATTTCCACGAGGCACATAACTGCAACACCGAACAAATTAACATTTACCCCATTGATCACATTAGTACCAACATGACCAACAGGTTTGACACCCTAGTGAAAAGGGAAATGTTTTGGATTTTTCAATTGCAGACATTACAACCTATGGGCCTAAATGAAGCCACGGAACTAATAGTGTAAGACTGACATAGCATTCACAATGCCTGTCTGTTTGATATGGTCATTGTTTGTATCTTTCTCCTGTATAGTTGTGTGCTGCTCTTTGAGTTTGTGTGTTGACAGTTGCCGCTTTGAGTCTCTGTCTGCCAGGCTTTTTTTTCTTGCCCTTCCAAACAGCAAGATAAATCTTGGCTCCAGGAATTGGAACCTGGGTCAGTGTGTTACAGAGCCTGACAACCTTAGCTTATTTTGGTATCTTGCAGTGGAGTTTTCATCATAGTTATAGGTAGACCTAATATTTACAATATGCATTTTATTTATTTATATATATTTATCCTCAAAATGTAACCATATAAAGCAAATAACTTTGCTCCTATAAAAAATTATTATTATTATTATTATCATTTACACTATGCTTGAGCATTTTGACAAGTAGATAAACTTAGTTTCAAAAATGTTGACTCCTACAACCTGCTGTGGGGATTTGATCCTAGAGAGGGTCAGCATTTATTTTTTTGTTCCAAGGTGGTGTTCATTCCTCTGCTCCACAGCCCACCTGTGGATGGTGGGCTAGGCATCTATTTACTCTTAGGTAAAGATACAAAGATAAAGATAGCCTGGTTTGGTCCCTTTCATCTAGGAATAAACATAACTACCAGGGCAGTAGGCATAATGGCTATTATAGGGGGGGTCTTCATTGGCCATATGCGTAAAACAGCAGTCAGCTAAACACTTCTTTGGCTTTATTCCCAGTTTTTCTATACACATTCAGGCTTCCCAGAGAATTAGTGTACTTTGAATGGAATGTGGAATGTGAGAAACAGGGGCATTGCTGGGATTCTAAAAAATCTGGGGCATGGGCCCCCTGAGTTGCATTGGCACAGACAGCGTGCAGGCAGAACGGGCGAGTAGGACACACTCAGGGCCAGCATTAGGGTAGCTGTCACCCACATAAATCCCCTTACGTACACACTCAATGTCTCCCCACACACAATATAATGCCTCTCTAAGTGCTCCACATACAGTATAATACCATAAAGTTTTCCCACACAGTATCAATTGCCTCAATACACATAAAGTTATCTTATAACAACATTACCCCGACACAGTTATTACTTTTTGCCTCCATACTGCTACTGAACAAAACAAAGACATTACCAATAATATCATCACATCACTGAACACGTGATTTAGCACTTTATTGTGTACAATTGTTTACCTTTTAATTGTTTCCTGTTTTATTGTTATGTGTATTAGAATACATGGTCCAGTCACAGATAAAGGAAGTTATTTGCTTCCCTAACTAGCGCCCTGGAGGTAACTGCCCTGATTATTTTTCAGGGATCCCTTGTTATTTCTGTATCCCCTGTTTTGGGGTTTTTAGTGTTTTTAATCCATCTTTGTTGTTGTGCTGTTTCTGTGTACTATTAATGTTGATGTGTATTATAAGTCTTAAACAAATATTTTTGTGATACTTTTTGTGGGGTGCACCCATATATGTGGTACCTTCTTGTTCTTGAGTATTGTTTCAACTTAATTTTTCTATTTTCTCTCCATCCAGGCCGGACCATCTTGAAGACTTCTCCTGGCCATGAATCCACTCTCCAGAATCTGCCAGAGAAACATTTTAGGCTCTTTGCTCCAGCACATATAGTAGTTAGGTCCCCTGTGCCCCTCTATACTAGTAAGGCCCCTCTGTGTTCCAATATAGTAGTTCGGTCCCTCTGTGTATGCATATAGTAGTCAGGTCCCCTATGTGCTCCAATAGAGTAGTTGTAGTAAATGCCCCCCCTGTGTTGCCCCTCCCTTTAGCAGATGGCTCCCTGATATGTAGTGAACCCTTTAGTACACGGCTCTTTCCTATGTAGCTCCCTTAGTGTATGGCCCCCTGTGAATTTGCCCCATTAGCATACATTCCCATGTTTAGCCCCTCATATGTATATGGTCCCCTATGTAGTCCCCCTGTTAGCATATGGCCCCCTTTGAAGTCCCCCATTAGCATATGGCCCACTTTAAGCAGCCCCCTGTTAGCATATGGCCCCATGTTTAGCCCCCTGATGTTAGCATATGGCCCCCTGTGTATGCCCCCGTTAGGATATGGCTTCTGTTTACCTCCCCCCATTAGTATGCAGCCCCCTGTGTAGCCCCCCTTCATTATATAGTCCCCTGTGTAGTCCTCTTTTTATCATATGGCCCCCTGTGTAGTCCCCTGTTAGCTTATGGCCCCCTGTGTAGTGTCCCTGTTAGTAGGTGGCCCCCATGCTGATAATAGATTGGAGGGGGGGAAAAAACTTACCTCCCACACGCTCCCCCATTGCTGCTGCACTACATATCTGTCTTTCAGTGCAGCTTGTATAATAGATGCTGCCTGCAGTGGAAGGCCGCCTGTCAGTGTACCAGTGCAGCTGCACATCACATCACTTGGTGGCCCACCGAGTGATATGCAGCTGCACAATAAGATTATAATGTGGGCAGTTCAGATGGCTATGTGCCCCCCAGGAGCACCGGGCGGCCGACCGGACCACCCACTGGATTCCTCGGAGCAAAGCAATAGAAGCCCAGGCTCCAGCGAAGTTATAACACAGAGACTGAAAGCAGGAAAGGCTTTGAGGTTCTGAAATCACATTCACCATCATATTGGTACAGCAGTTCTTGGCCCCTGCCAGTGCTGCAGTGCGTCCAAAGCCAGCCTCAGCTACGTCACATAGCTAGGGCCAGCCATAGACCTACTGCAGCACCAGTGGGGGCCATAAACCTTTGGGACTAGGCTTTATTTGTTTGGGCATTGGCCCAGGACATTTATGCCTAGCAACACCTATAGTGAGAAAGCCACTGTCAGGCATCTTTGGAAATCGAACATAGCTGATCCCTCTTTCCCCCGACATCACCTTTCAGGGAAGAGCTGGGAGGCCCCGATACACATTATATAGTCTGCCAGTCTCAAAGGAACTGGCAGGTTCAGCCAGCAGATATCTAATGTGTATGGCTTTTACTTTCTTGTTCCTTGGCACTTAATCCAGCACTTAATCCTAGGTTCTAATCATATGAGGTATACCCCTAGCCCTGCTCTGTATATACACCTAGAGGAGTATGTATCTATAAATCATAACAAAAGGTAATGTGAAATAGAACAGTTATGGTTGCATAAACTCAGGTGCCCAGGACCAAATACATATTGGGGGGGGGGGGGGGGGTCATGCCCAAAACTTGATTTTTTCAGTATAAAACATTATTTAAATATGTGCCTACATTTAGCATCTCAGTTTGCATTTTATATTTGTATAATGTCATTATGGAACCCCTATAATGACATGTGCTTTCCAGAATGTCAACCAGGTGATAGTTATGTCTATGATTTAATATAAATGTGCATGCTTCAGTTCTCGCCAAAGAATACATAATTGACGAGTGTGTCACCATGTAATCTGGATTGGTGCTTTTGTTTAGCAATTCCCACTCAATTATGTGTCAGTTACAACCCTGGCATTCAAAGATACTTGAAGTGCCATCAGCTGGCATTAGAACAGTGCCAGTTTTTCTAGGAAAATCAGACCACAGGTATTTCCCATTATTGGTACATGGTCTGCCTGATAATGATATGTCTTCTATGTTATATGTCTATTCTGTCCTGTTGAAATTGATTCAAAAATAATCAATCCATCACACTAGCAGTCTGTAAAGTGGGTCATAGTGAGATGTGGATAACAGATGATGGACAGATAAGTATAGTTCATGATGCGCAAATTTTCTGCTTTCTCTAAAAGCCATGTCGGGTTATATTTTAGTGATTCCTATGACAGTCAGGGTACTCTACGACCTTCGCAATTTATATGATTTTTTTTCCCCCTGTGATCCAACCACATTAAAGCATGAGCTGGGGTAAATATCTTATATTGTCATTAAAATCCTTTTTGTAAATCAGAAATATAGATGTCACCTTTCACACCTTTAAGAGGGTGATGGTAGATTAGCTTCAACATGTTTTTCATGCATCTTCCATCAGAAAACCGCATGCTGGGGACCTATTAACTGACTGGCACTTGCTATGCCTTACATCAATCCCTTCTTTTCATAATACTGCCATCATTTTACTGTCAGAATGTAATTACTGTCCATAGTTACATTATTTCCCATGCCATCTCATGTCTGTATTAAATAAAGACATAACACATATTTGTCCATCTTTTCTTAATTCCATTACCGTAGAAGTGTTGATTCATAGTACACACCATAAATACAGGATCTAGATTTTTCTGCTTTCAACCTATAATGATTCCCATTTATATATTCTCTTTGGGGGACATTTATTAAGTCCGGCGTTTTTTACGCCGCACTTATAAATGTCCCCGCATCTCCGGCGCTACGGAGATTTATGTAGAGGCGGACTGCCTCTACATAAATCCCGTGCGCATCGGTGCGCACAGCCGAAAACCTACGCCACCTGAAAGGTGGAGTAGGTTTTCGACATATCTTTCAGTTGAAAAAATGATAAATTGCGCGGACTCTGAGTCCGCGCCCCCCAGTTCCGCCCCTCCACACCCCCTCCACGCCCCCCCCCCCCCGGCGTACGCGACGAAAAGTGCCTATATGCGAATATTTTATTCGCAAATCGGCCATTTGGGAATAAAATCATTTGCATATCGGCACTTTACGCCGAAAATCATCAGTACGCCGGATGATGCATGTCCCCCTATGTCTTATTCTTAGACTGAGTTGTCTTATAAATACACCCCCAATTCATATGCCCCATTAAGGCATATGGACATTCTACAAGGGGTCCCCCACTTGGGACCCCATCTGTGATCCAGAACAGTAGACTGCTTGGCACGACTAACTCCCAAAAGGTCTGACTTTAAATGAGCACTGTTATTATACATTTCAAAATCTAAATCAACAGTACATATGCTATAAAGCATGTTTGCAATTTACATTCATTATTATTATTATATATTTTTTTGTTATCATGCTGGGAAAAAAAAAACTGGTCCAGACTCGTGAAAGCAACTTTTTAGTCTTGCACTGGTTGAAAAAAGAGACTAAAAGCAAAAAGTCTCGGTTCTCTGAGCGCTCACAGAGAAGGCAGTTATTTGACTGATGGACACATTGAGATGCGACACTCTGTACAGCGCATGTGCCTGTTGAGAGACTGGCAGCTTATTTTCCATGCTAGTGGTTAAGTTAAAAAGTAAAAAAAACTGCACTAAGATTCGGGGCCTTAAGATTCGACTCCTTGATAATACAGTTTGGAACATGCGCCTTGTTTCATCCTTAGGCTGCATTCACACGCCCGGACAATTTTAGGAACCATTCAAGTGAATGCGGCCATTCACACGATCCGTGCTGCGACCCCCACCATGATCCGCACTGCGATAAAATAGGACATGTCCTAATGTCAATCGCGGCACGGATTAACCCCCCCCCCCCCCCCCCGGCAGAAGAGATGCAACTGACAACTACTCACCTACTCTCTGTCATCTCTGATGCCAGGCAGCTGCACCTCTATTAGGGAATCGGTGCCGAAATCCTCCTCTGGTCATAGCAGCATGGATTGCTGCACGGATCATGTGAATAAGGCCTTAGACTCTTAGTGATAGAGTTGGTCACCAGGGATCAACAGCAAGAAGAGTTACTTAATGGGTTTTATAGCTCCATATATAATGCAAAACAGAGTGGGTGGGGCTAGTGCTGGTAACTGGTATATGCCATCTACTGAACTGGCTGAAAGTAGTTGTAGTCAAAGCAAACACAAATAATGTAAGTGTCAGCAGAGGTTTTATAAGGAAATGAACAGAGTGGTAGCTGTGGATGCAGTGTGCTTGGACATTTCTGCTCATGGACAGAGGTGGCAGCAGAGAGCACTGTGTCAGACTGGAAAGAATAGAATACACCACTTCCTGTAGGACATACAGCAGCCGTTATGTATTGCAAGACTTGAGATTTTTAAATATTAGTACAGTAATTTAGAAATCTATAACTTTCTGACACCAGTTGATTTAAAAGAAAAATTTTTGACGGAGTTCCCCTAACAAAAAACATGGTGATGTTTTTTCATGTAAAATCCCCTCAAAACTCAAAGGTGATGTCCCTCCATTTGGAAAAATCCATCTTTACCATAAGGGTATGTTCACACTGAGCAAATCAGGCGGAATTTCGCTGCAGAATCCCGCCCTGCTCAGTGTGTCATTGCGCGTCTAAGGGAGAGCGCTAGCTCCTCCACTGCCGTGGCTCTCCGCTCGAAGAACTGACATGTCACTTCTTTGAGAGGAAATGGGAGGAAGTGGACATGCACGCCCTTTCATTCACTCACTGTAGGACACTGAGCATGGTGAGATTCCGCCGTATTTGCTCAGTGTGAACATACCCTAAGTGTGAATCTATGGAATAGTCTAGTAAGGAAGCTGACCACTGCTGATTACTTCAAAAATGGCTTAGACGTTTTCATTAATGCTTATTTAAATGTGTTAAATTGTTTTAAATGTTGATACTGTCAGATCGCCACAGGGATCAGAAGCAAACTTTTTCCTTTTTTTAAGGGCAGATTACTTTATGCCTTATGGGTTTCTCATCTTACAAAGTTCTAGAGTTACCCACATCCCTCTCCATCTATAGCTTCCCCTACTTGATAGACATCTGTCTTATTCAGCCAAACTATATAACTATGCAAGTAATACACTAGACCGCCAGGTACCCTTCCTTTAACTCTTCCAAGTATACCAACATTAACCCATACACTGTCCTAGAGCCACAGGGATTCTAACATTAAAGATATTTTCTTATTTTACAAAGTTATCCCCTCTTCCCCTAGTCCCAAGACAGGGGGTTAACTAGTGGATTGTGGGGTTCCAACTGCTGGGACCTCTGACGATCCTGAGAACAGAGATTCCCAGAAACATTTGCACCAGGGCTCATGAGCCTTTAGCGATGTCTGTGAGAAAGGGAGAGGAAATGGTGAGCTTAAATACAGTGCTTAAAAAGGCCGCCCCTTTAAAAGGGACTTCCAGAGCGCCCCTTTAAGAGAAACTTTAACCAATCTTTTTGCTGGTTCTGTAAGAACTTTTATTTTTCTTTAAGAGCTTTCTTTTTGGTACCAGACTTTTAGGTCTATATGCACTCGGCAAACAGGTACTGCATTGATATGAAGCAAGGTGGTGCTTAGCATTCAGTGAGTAACAGATCCATAAGCATAGATTCACAACAAGGAGCTTCTCTTTTTCCTTTATTGAAGTTCAGACATTACATGTGCAAGTGAGGGAGGAAGAACACAAACATGCATTTACAGCGACTACCATTTTGTGTGCAGCCGCACACTTCAACTGGCTGAACAGCCGAGGGCTTCGAAATGCAGTTCCAACAGAGTCTGTGCGCAAAGTTGTTCTGGCTGTAATAATTGCAGAAAATTGGGAGAAGAACAAAAAGTATAAAGAAAAGGGATTGCAATATAGAGCCTTTTCAAACAGAAGATGCTACAGTAGTCAAGCCTAGATTTAATATGAAGTAAAGTAGTTTTTTACATAGGCAAGGTATGAAGATGACAAGAATTATCCTGGATTTGTCCACAAAAACATGCATGAAAAGAGATGGGGGAGCGAATGGTGAAAATATTTTTAAGTCTTTGTTGAGTGTTAGGAAAGTGAAAATAACATGAAAATTGAAACCTGGGAAGAATTTTCAAACTCCATACAAATGGTGCCCTGTGAGACTTAAACCCATAGTCCCAGTGCTGCAAAATGTCAGTGCTCACCACAGGAGCCCTGTGTGTAACATAACATGTACCTAATTGGAAAAATGCTATGTGTAAAAGGATATGCTTATATAGGAATTGTTAAATAATCTGTGTAAATACATTCTCCTGTCATAGATATTCATTGAAAAATATGTGATTTGTTTAGTATGTAGCACTGAGCCTCCCTGACTGCAGCTCGATCCTAACACTATTCTAACTTTCTCTGTGCCCCACACTGAGCATGTCTCTGGAGGCACTGTCTGAGTGGTGCTGACAGGACAAAGCTGGTGTTCCGAGATGAAATAGACCTGTCTGGCAGCTGCAGTCAGTGTAGATTATTTCTTCACTTTACGTAGAAATAAGGGTTGTAAAAATAGAGCATGACAAATTCAAACATACAAAAATGTCTTTAGCAAATAAACACAACTCTGTGATATAAACATATACATTTGAGTATATTCTGATCAAAATCATACTAAGACCCCCATTTTACTGGATGTACACCTAGGGCCAGACTGGGACTAAAAAATGGCCCTGGCACATAAGCTTTCCCACCAGCTTACATAACAATATATCATTATCTCCTCACCACCACCATAAAAATAAATAAATAGTGGCACAGTCTGGTGTATTTTGCTGTATTAGGTAGCACTGCTCACTGCTCCCTAAAATATGTAAACAGAATAAACCACACCATTGAGAATTTTAAAAAAAATGGAACGAAAACAATTACATGGTCAGAGATAAATCAATGCTACCACTGTGTTCTGACATAGAGCAATTGATTAGATGCAGAGGTCTCTTGAGTACATACCTTAACCCCTTCATGCTGCAGCTAGTTTTGGCCTTAATGACCAGGCTAATTTTTCAAAATCTGACCTGTCTCACTTTATGCTCTTATAGCTCAGTGATGCTTTAACGTATGCTAGCGATTCTGAGATTGTTTTTTCGTCACATATGGCACTTTATGTTAGTGGCAAAATTTGGTCACTACTTTGTGTGTTTTTTGTGAAAAACATCAAAATATCATGAAAATTTTTAAAAATTTGCATTTTATGAACTTTGAAATTCTCTGCTTCTAAAAAAAGAAAGTCGTAGCACATAAATTAGTTACTAAGTCACATTACCAATATGTCTTCTTTATTCTGGCATAATTTGGTAAACATATTTTACTTTTTTAGGGTGTTACGGGGCTTAGAAATTCATCAGCAAATTATCACATTTTCGTGAAAGTTTCCAAAACGGATTTTTTTAGGGACCAGTTCTTTTTTTAAATGGATTTAGAAGTCTGGTATCCTGAAAACCCCCATAAGTGACCCCATTTTGGAAACTACACACCTTAAAGAATTAATCTAGGGGTATAATGAGCATTTTAACCCTACAGGGGCTGGAGGAAAGTATTCACAATTAGGCAGTAAAAAAATGGAAAATTAAAATTTTCCAATAATATATACGTTTAGATTAAAGTTTCTCATTTTCAAAAGGAAAATGAGAGAAAAAGCACCCCAAAATTTGTAACGCAGGTTCTCTTGAGTACAACGGTACCCCATATGTGGGCATAAACCACTGTATGGGCACACAGCCGGGCTCAGAAGGAAGGGAGTGCCAATTAGCTTTTCCAATGCAGATTTTGCTGAAGAAGTTTCTGAGCACCAGGTGCGTTTGCAGTGCCCCTGTAGTGTCAGCAGAGAGAAAAAAAACCATAAGTCACCCCATTTTGGAAAGTGCACCCCTCAAAGAATTCATCTTGGTGTGAGGTGAGCATTTTGACCCCACAGGCATTACAGGAAAGTATTCAAAAGAAGACAGTAAAAATGAAAAACTCGAATTCTTCCAATAATATGTTCGTTTAGTTTGAAATTTCTCAATTTCACGAGGAACAAGAGAAAAAAAGTACCCCAAAATTTGTAACGCAGGTTCTCTTGAGTACAACGGTACCCCATATGTGGGTGTAAACCACTGTATGGGCACACAGCGGGGCTCAGAAGGAAGGGAGCACCAATTAGCTTTTCCAATGCAGATTTTGCTGAAGAAGTTTCTGAGCGCCAGGTGCATTTGCAGTGCCCCTGTAGTGTCAGCAGAGAGAAAAAACCCCATAAGTCACCCCATTTTGGAAAGTGCACCCCTCAAAGAATTCATCTTGGTGTGAGGTGAGCATTTTGACCCCACAGGTATTACAGGAAAGTATTTAAAAGAAGACAGTAAAAATGAAAAACTCAAATTCTTCCAATAATATGTTTGTTTAGTTTGAAATTTTTTCAATTTCACGAGGAACAAGAGAGAAAACGTACCCCAAAATCTGTAACTCAGGTTCTCCTGAGTAAAACGGTACCCCATATGTGGGCATAAACCACTGTATGGGCACACAGCAGGGCTCAGAAGGGAAGGAGCGCCAATTTGCTGGAGCAAAACCGCAGCTAGTAATGGTTATTAGAATAGCGCAGTTACTAAAATAAAATAAAAAAATGAGATTACAGGTAATGTGGGGTGGTTACGGGCAACCTGGGGTGGTTATGGGCAACCTGAGGTAGTTACAGGTAATCTGGGCTGGTTACGGACAACATGGGGTGGTCACGGGCAACCTGCTGTGGTTACCGCAACCTGGGGTGGTTACGGGCAACCTGCAGTGCTTACAGACAATCTGGGGTTATAGGTAATCTCGGGTGGGTACCTGTAATCTGGCATGGTTACCGCAATCTGGAGAGGGTCATTGGCAATTTGGGGTGGTCAGAGGCAACATGCAGTGGAGAGAGGCGACGTGTGGTGGTCGGAGGAAACCTGCGGTGGTCAGAGGCAACCTGCGGTGGTCAGAGGCGACGTGGCGTGGTCAGAGGTGACGTGAGGTGGTCAGAGGCAACGTGGGGTGGTTACAGGCAACGTGGGCTGGTTACGGGCAACCTGCTGTGCTTACAGACAATCTGGGGTGGTTACGGGCAACGTGGGGTGGTTACGGGCAACCTGCAGTGTTTACAGACAATCTGGGGTAGATACGGGCAACGTGGGGTGGTTACGGATAAACTGAAGTTCTTATAGGAAATCTGGGGTGGATACCTGTAATCTGGCATGGGCACCGCAATCTGGAGGGGGTCATTGGCAATTTGGGGTGGTCAGAGGCAACGTGGCGTGGTCAGAGGCAACGTGGCGTGGTCAGAGGCAACGTGGCGTGGTCAGAGGCAACGCGCGGTGGTCAGAGGCAACGTGCGGTGGTTACGTGCAATCTGGGGGGTTACATGTAATCTGGCGTGATTACAGGAAACCTGGGGGGGTTATGTGCAACCTGGAAGGGTTACAGACAATCTGGGATTGTTACTGCTAAACTGAAGTGCTTATAGGTAATCTGGGGTGGGTACATGTAATTTGGGGTGGTTACGGGCAATCTGGAGGGGGTCACTGGCAATTTGGGGTGGTTACGGGCAATGTGCAGTGGTTACGGGCAACGTGCGGTGGTTACGGGCAACGTGCGGTGGTTACGGGCAACGTGCGGTGGTTATGGGCAACGTGCGGTGGTAACGGGTAATCTGGGGTAGGGTTAGGGGTAATTTGGGAGTAAACTGCAATTATTACTATAATAAAAAAGTGTGTGTTTTATTTTTTTGTATGTTTGTCACTTTTTGTACTTTACACATTCATTTTCACTGTATTACTATGATTACTGTGATATTTTGTATCACAGTAATCATAGTTCAGTGACAGAGACCAAATTGGTCTCTGTCACTTTAAATTTTCCAGAGTTGGCTGGTTGTGAAGCGCATGCGCACTTCATAACCAGCCAGGACGTCGAGGAGGACGGAGCTCCAGGATCAGGTGAGTATATGGGGAAGGGGGGGGGGGTGACTGGGGGACGGGGGGGGGGTGGGGGGACATCACTTTTTATCCCCTGTCACCAATCATTTATGGTGACAGGGGATAAAAAGTGCCGGCGGCACATGGTACAAGCGATCAGCGGTATATAGTATATACCGCTGATCACTTGTACCGGGACCCCACAGGGGGGTCCCTGATGACTGCCCCATGCTCTCCGCTACCTCCGGTGGCGGAGAGCATGGGGCTTTCATTCATTTAAACTTTTCCATCCCTGCGAACAAACGTCGTTTGTTCGCAGGGATGGCGGCGGCCATCTTGGAAATGATGGCCGCCGGGGGAGGGGGTTTAGTTATCGGGGCACTAGGGGGGTCTGATATACACTTATTTCATTTCAGCTAGTAATAGTTATTAGAATAGCGCAGTTACTAAAATAAAATAAAAAAAATTAGATTACAGGTAATGTGGGGTGGTTACGGACAGTCTGGGGTGGTTCTGGGTAATCTGGAGGTGGTTACGGGCAGTCTGAGGTGGTTACGGGTAATCTGGTGTGGTTACGGGTAATCTGGGGTGGATATGGTCAACATGGGGTGGTCACGGGCAACCTGCTGTGGTTACGGCAACCTGGGGTGGTTGGAGGCAACCTGGGGTGGTTACGGGCAACGTGGGGTGGATATAGACAACCTGCTGTGGTTACAGACAATATGGGGTGGTTACAGGCAACCTGCTGTGGTTAGAGGCAATCTGGGGTGGTTACGGACAATCTGGGGTGGTTACAGACAATCTGGGGTGGTTACAGGCAATCTGCTGTGGTTACGGCAACCTGGGGTGGTAACAGGCAACCTGGGGTGGTTAGAGGCAACCTGGGGTGGTTACGGGCAACGTGGGGTGGATACGAACAACGTGGGGTGGATACGGACAACCTGCTGTGGTTACAGACAATCTAGGGTGGTTACAGGCAACCTGCTGTGGTTACGGGCAACGTGGGGTGGTTACAGACAATCTGGGGTGGTTACGGACAATCTGGGGTGGTTACAGACAATCTGGGGTGGTTACAGACAATCTGTGGTGGTTACAGGCAACCTGCTGTGGTTACGGATAAACTGAAGTGCTAATAGGTAATCTGAGGTGGGTACCTGTAATCTGGCGTGGTTACTGGCAATCTGGAGGGGGTCACTGGCAATTTGGGGTGGTTAGAGGCAAGGTGCAGTGGTCAGAGGCAAGGTGCGGTGGTCAGACGGGGGGTGACTGGGGGGGCGGGGGGACATCACTTTTTATCCCCTGTCACCAGTCATTCATGGTGACAGGGAATAAAAAGTGCCGGCGGCACATGGCACAAGCGATCAGCGGTATATAGTATATACCGCTGATCGCTTGTACCGGGACCCCACAGGGGGCGTCCCCGATGACTGCCCCATGCTCTCCACTACCTCCGGTGGCGGAGAGCATGGGGCTTTCATTCATTTTTACTTTAAAATCACTGTGAACAGATATACTCTGTTCACAGTGATGGCGGCGGCCATCTTGGATCTGATGGCCGCCGCGGGGAGGGGGGATTAGTTACTGGGGCACTAGGGGGGCTGATCTGGGGTCTGATTTTACTTATTTCATCTCCGATGCCGCCGCTATATTTCATCTCCCCCCACCATGAATCCACTGCGATTTCCTGCTGCGAGTTTGCAGCGAAATCCGCTGCAGATCCTGTAGTGTGAAGCTGAATGGGTCCCATACACGCAGCGGATCCGCTACCTGTATGGGACCCGGCCGCAGTGGGGACAGTAAGTATTTGATACTCTGCTGATTTTGCAAGTTTTCCCACCTACAAAGAATGAAGAGGTCTGTAATTTTTATTCTAAGGTACAATACTTCAACTTCAACTGTGAGAGACAGGATCTATAAAAAGAAACCAGAAAATCACATTTTATTTTTGTCATTATTTTGCGTTTTATTGCATTACATAAGTATTTGATACAATAGAAAAACAGAACTTAATATTTGGTACAGAAACCTTTGTCGGCAAGTACAGAGATTAGATGTTTCCTGTAGTTCCTGTGCAAGTTTGCACAGTGCAGCAGGGATTTTGTCTCACTCTGGTGGCAAGTGTGTTAATAACAATATCTTTGAGACTGTGGACCCATCTCTCTTCAGGTCACTGATCAGGTCCTCTCGTGTCATTCTGGGCTGATTCTTGAACTATTTCATAATCATCCTTACCTCACTAGGCAAGATCTTGCATGGAGCCCCAGATCAAGGAAGATTGACCGTCACCTTGAGTTTCTTCAGTTTTCCAATAACTGCACCAGCAGTTGTTGCCTTTTCACCAAGCTGCTTGCCTTTTGTCTTTTACCCATCCAAACCTTGTGCAGGTCTACAACTAACTTCCTGGTGTCCTGAGACAGCTCTTTGGCCTTGGCCATGGTGGAGGGGTTTGAGTATTATTGAGCGAGTGTGTGGACAGGTGAGCAGTGGGCTCAGAAGTGATAGCTAGGGAAGATGTGTTGTATAGTCAGTGGCTAGATGGCCTAGGTTTTATTTTATGTGCAAAGTGTTGCCTATGTCTTAACTTTTTCCTTGAACAGACAAATAAAGCTGACTGTGGTCAGTTTAAAACAGCACTAACTGGACTGAAGTTTGTGATGTGCCAACCGTCTCAGACCTGGGTGTGGCCCTGGGCAAAATTTAAAATGGGGCCCTAAGTGCTCAACTATTGTACCACAGCATTGTCATAGTTAAAGGGGTTGTTCCGGATAAAACAGGATAGGCTATCAATTATTGATTGGTGGGGTGCTGACCTCAGACACCCTATTGATCAGCCAGTGATAATGAAACCATAACCATTTGGCTCTGCTCTCTGTGTAGCGGTGACATTGGTTACTGCAGTAGCTGCTACAGGGAGCAGAACCAACTGGTTTTGGTTCTGTGCTCACAGTAGTGCAAAATACCAATACCATCCCCCATTCTGCCATCACACAGTAGCAATGCCTCAGACAGGTAGCAGAAAGCACAAAGGTGGAAGACCATATTCTACAGGTGGACATATGAAAAAATCATGATAAATTGGTGTGGTAGATCAGGCTGATGATGCAGACAGGGGGCGGGCGTGATCTCACAGGAGGCTTGGCTGGATCCCCCAATCCCCTGAATGCTTCACTATCTCTGACCAGCCAGAAGCATGTGTTGCACTGATTTCTCAAAATGTTCAGAAGTCTGCAGTGAAATTAGGGCTTTGTTCACACATGTTGGAGTGTCATTGCAGTACTGCAGCGTATTCACAAAAATGATGCAGTAACACAAGTAAATGATGCTAAACGGCAGAGAGAATCAGAGCCTTATTGTGGGGCTCAACTTCAAAGATAACAGATGCTTGATCATAATATGTGCGTGGAAATGAAAAGAAAAAAAAATTCAAAAAGGTCTTTACTTTATTTCAATATCAGTGTTACACGTAGAGAATACAGCGTACTGTGTGGGTGGGTGGGACAACAATTAAAATGATAAAGTACTGCAAATAATTCAGTAACACAATGAAACTGCAATGTGTGAACACAACCTAGATGTTCTGCAACAGATTTGGGCAGGGAATAGGCAGGGTGGAGGACTGTGATGAACAGCTGAGGGAAAGCATTGCATTCTGGAACCTGTAGTACTGTGTACAACTGATAAACCAGGAAGGACATAAACACAATACAGAACAAACCCCCCCCAAAACAAATGGATTTTTGGTAGTTTTAAAACTGGAATAGATAGGTAAGTAAGGCTATATACTTCTGCAGAAGTTTAATTTTTTTTTAACCTCTACCTTGAGTTCCCTTTTAAGAGCTCCCTGTACTGGGTGGGATAGGTGAATGGTCCTCATAGTGGGTTCTACAGCACTGTACTCTGACCCAGAAAGTCTCCCTTACCTTCCAAATCATAACAGAACCACTTTAGGCTGGGGCTTGCATCAGGGGACAGGACTGTGGAAGTAATTCCATCCTGTTGTACTACGCTACTGCATTATGGGCATCTGCAGTTCAATCCTGTATCTACAAACTGCTGCTGTGTTATCAGGTTTATGCACTTCCTATACATTATACACCACATGCTGTTTGATATACTGTACAGTAACTTATATAATCACATATTCAGTTGTTTCTAATTGTTTGTTTCATTTATTTTACATGTTATTCAGAATAAAAAGATTATTTTTGGGGTGTGGAACCAATTGTCTGCATTTACATAATTTCTTATGGGAAAATTTGCTTAGGTTTAAAGGGGTTATCCAGCGCTACAAAAACATGGCCACTTTCCCCCTACTGTTGTCTCCACATTGGGTGGGGTTTTGAAACTCAGTTCTATTGAAGTAAATGGAGCTTAATTGGAAACCGCACCTGAACTGGAGACAACAGTAGGGGGGAAAGTGGCCATGTTTTTGTAGCGCTGGATAACCCCTTTAAGAGTGGATTTGTATTACAAGCATGGTCCCAGATGGAATTATGCTCGTTCTTGAACAGATTGTCCAGCTCCTTTCTGTAGCGAATGGACTCTCTGACAGAGAGCCCTGGTGAAAATGTGAACTTAGCATTACACATGTGTGTAACATACACCAAGCATATGACATACAGTATACATATATCATACATACACCAAGCATATATACCATTTATACAGCGAACATTATCACACATACACCATGTATATAGAATACATTATCATACATACACCATGTATATAACATAGAGTATACATATATCACACATACACCATGTATACAGCATACATTATCACACATACACCAAGCATATAACATACAGCATACATTATCACACATACACCATGTATATAACATACAGCATACATTATCACACATACACCATGTATATAAGATACAATATACATATATCACACATACACCATGTATACAGCATACATTATCACACATACACCCAGGGGCGGATTAACTTTACCATGGACCTCGGCCTGTTCACCTAGCCTGGGCCCCTAACCCCACTGTAACTATGGCAGCACTATCACAGTACAGGATAGATAATGTCATGATGCCCTGATTTGTGCAAAATTGGGGTAAAAAAAGCTGCAATATTTGCAAATCATGGCAGAACTGTAGCCAGGAGAAAATACTTTACTGAGAGTATTTACTGAGAGCCTATTTGGGTTGCCATGGGCCCCCAGGAGCTCAGGGCCCTGGGCTACCACCCAAAATGGACCTATTCTAATCCGCTACTGCATTCATCAAGTATTTAAAGGAAACCATTCACCCCGTGGCCCCCAGCAGAAACTGACATACAGTGACATAAAGGTCAATATACTTACCACATCGCTCCCGGTCCCATCCCGGATCCAGTTGTTGACACGGAGAAATCGCCAATTCTTCTTCTCCCGCCCATTATGGTAATGAGCTGAGATGAGTCCAACGTCCATAGGAAACGACGGACGAGTCCAACTTATTCATGAGGTCCTCTTCTCGTCGTCGCCCATCCACGCCTCCTGGAACTTGATTGACGTCTTCAGTCTTCAGACGAATTCCCGCGCAGGCGCCGTTGTGATCGTCTCGGCACCTCTTCTGCGCCTGCGCGGTAAACAGGATACGTGTTCAAGACAATCGGCGCACGCGCAGTAAACAGTGAAGCTGCGGAGCGGCTTCAATTGTGAACTGCGCATGCGCCGAAAACGACTGTCACGGCGCCTGCGCGGGATCTGGCGAGAAGAAAGAAGACGAAGAGGAAGTGGACCCGGCGTTAATCAAGTGTCGGAGGCGGGGAGAAGGCTGGACTTTGGGCCCGGCAGCGCTCATTACCATAATGGGCGCGAGAAGAAGAATCGGCGATTTCTCCGTGTCAACAACGGGAATCGGGACGGGACCGGGAGCGATATGGTAAGTATATTGACCTTTATGTCACTGTATGTCAATTTCTGCCGGGGCCACGGGGTGAATGGTTCCCTTTAACATCTAGTATACATATATCACACATACACCATGTATACAGCATACATTATCACACATATACCATGTATACAGCATACATTATCACACATATACCATGTATATAACATACAGTATACATATATCACACATACGCCATGTTTAAAGCATACATTATCACACATAAGCCCTGTTCACATTCCACTTACATTTTGTGCAGGCATCAGGGTGTAGTAATAGGTGAGAAATCAGCTGATGTTTTTAGCAGGAAGGCGCATCATGTAGCAGGAAGGGGACATGGAGCTTCATGGAGCCTGCAGACTTCTCCTGCCCTCCTGCACATCTGGACCTGAGACACTAAGCAGTGAGGAGATCAGAAGCCATAGGCTGTCAGCTGAGGTGAAGGGGCCAGGGATGTTAAGGGAGAACTTTAAGGGTAGCTTCACATGTACCGGATCCGCAGCCGATTTCACGCTGCGAGTTTGCAGCTAAATCCGCTGCGGATCCTGGTAGTGTGAAGTTGAATAGGTCAATTCCGCTGCAGGTATATGACCTTAGGTATACATAGGGAATTTTCGTTCCATTGCCAGTATGTGACGCGGCCTCTTTAACCCCCTGCCGCCCGTAGCCCCCCGCCCAGAGCATACATTACCTGCTCGGCGTTGTGGCTGTGTGTGAGACTCCTGCCTCCCCTCGCTCCCTATCAGCTAATCAGTGCACGACTGATTGGCTGATAGGGAGCGAGGGGAGCTGGGAACCTCACACACAGCCGCGGCGCCTAGCAGGTAATGTATGCTCCGGGCCAGGGGCTGCGGGGGGTTAAAGGGGCCGGGTTACATATTCGCAGTGGGATGAAAATTCTGCTGCGGATATGTAACCCCATAGACCTTCACACTACCAGGATCCGCAGCGGATTTCACAGCAAACTCGCAGTGTGAAATCCGTGTGGAGCTACCCTCAAGTTGGACCTAGCCACACACTATGATAAAGCTGCACTAAGGGTTCCTGTTTATAGACAGCCCCTAAGCCTCTGATTTCCTTCCCCCCCCCTAAGGTGCCCTTAAAGACAGCACAATAAATTTCCTTTAGTGCCCTTAGTAGCCCATAGCAACCAATCAGAGTCACCTTTCACTTTACTACGGCAAATAATACGTTGAAAGCTGAGCTGTAATTGGTTGCTATGGGTCTCCTCCCCTCACACAATAACGGTGTGTACTGCAGAACGGCCATCTTTGGGGGAGCAGAGCTGACAGTTAAGCTACGTCTATGAGAGGTGCGTGCCTCCCATAGACTCCCATTCTGAGAGGGAGGCTAACAGCATTCCGTTAGTTTTGCTACGTGTGAACGGGGCCTTATCGTGTAAGAGAGGGCGTGTATGGTGTTTATAGTGCCCCACCTTATCATTTTTACACACTTACACCCTTGGACACCTTACTCCAGGTACAGCGACATATATTATTCTGGTCTATAATAAATTCCCCCTATGCCTATTTTTTTATAACAATAACAACACATTTTTGGCAAAAAGAAAAACATTTATGTTTTTAAATCATTTGCTGCCGGCGATAGGGATGCCCCTCGGAGCGTGGTGTGGTAGTGATGGCAGGGAAGCCGCTGAGCACTTCCTTGGAGATGATGGCGATGCATTTCCTCAGCTCCTCAGTACTGGAGAAGCAGTGCAAAATCAGTCTGATGCTCTGTAGGACGCCGATCAGCATCCTGCTGGTTGTGTTAGTCCAGGACAATGTCTCACTCGCAGTGATCAGCCATGAGAACCTGTTGCAGCGTCTGGTCACCCAGGTGAGTAGCTGGAGGGTTGTGGCAATCCACACCAGCTTCTCACCGATGCTGCTCAGAATGGCTTGCAGATTGCTAGTGGTGATGGTGGAAATCAACAATATCAGCTCAGCGGTGGTAGTGATCCAAGTGGTTGTGGTTGTCCAGATCTGCAGGAAGCTGCTGCGGGTGAGGGTGGTGGTCCAGATGATCAGATCTCTTGTGCTGCAGATCCAGGAGATGAAATCACAGGTGGTGGTGATAACACCAGGTGCTGCTCTACAGCAGCTGTGATCCAGGCTAGCAGGGCGCTATTAGTAAAAGTCCAGCTCAGCAGGCGGCTGGTGGTCGATATCCAGCTGAGCATATCACTAATAGCAGTCAGCCCGCTAAGCAGGCCAGTTAAGGCAGTTGCTACGCTCTGGAGATGGTTGGTGATGGAAATGAGGTCACAGGTGGTCATATCACTGTTGGGCAGGTCCCCAATGGTGTTGTTTGGATTTTGCATTTTGATTGTGCTGGAGTTGCTATGCTGCAGGTTGATGGTGGTGGAATTGGACCTCTGCAGGTTGGTGGTAATCTTCTAGCCAGGCTGCTCTCTGTTAGAACTGTTCAGCCACTGCAGGCCCCTGGTGATGTTGTCCAAACTGAGCGAGTCGCTGGTGGAATTGCCTCAGCTCAGCGGGTTCATAAAGGGTTCAATCAAGGTGAGCGGTTGTCTGGTGGAAAGACAGCCCACCAGGATTGGAACCAAATAGCACAGGAGGTTGCCAAAAATGGCAAGATCCCTGTCAATCCTCTCCTCCCTCTCCATGGACTGACAAAAATCAGAAACACTAGAAAAAACTGGCAGTATACGCAGGCAGAACGCACAGGTAGTACAGACAGTGCGATCGCTATTGAGTCCCTAAGAACAGAGATTCTGGGGCTCTGCACATTCTTTTATAGGACCCTGGGATGACATAATCAATTATGTCACTAATGTGATGTCACTGCTTGTTGTAGGGATGTCATAAGCGTTTCCTGACATGTTGTCAGGTTGTCATGATGGAAGTTGTTGTTTCAGGTTGGAGCACATTGCACTGCAGTCAAATGTGAAATAGGCTTTTATGTCCTCTCAGAATTATGTAGGGTGAGTTCAGACATGGAGGATATGTTGCAGATTTTTACATCTCAATACACATGACTAGCAGTTCTACAACCGGGTCCAGGGGCATAGCTAAAGGCTTATGGGCCCTGGTGGAAAATTTTAGCTTGCCCCCCCCCCATCCCATCCAATGAGGCTCAGTCAGAGGCAAAAAAAGTATTATTTTCCCCTAATGTGCCACTGTGTCCTAATGATGTGTCACTGTGTCCCCTCATGTATTGACTGTCCCCTATAATGAATGGACTATACGGTGTCATTCTTTAATCATTGTTTTCCTATCTTTGACTCTCCAGCTGAAAAACTATCATGAACTGCCAGCAGGGCATTATGCGGGTTGTAGTTCTTCTACCTTGAGAGCCCAAGGCTGCAAAACTACAACTCCTATCATGAACTGTTAGCAGGGCATGATGGGAGTTGTAGTTCTAGGGGTAATAATCTCACCTATCCAGGTTTCTGCTCTTCCCTGGGCTTTGGCCTGCTCTGGTCAGATCTGGATGCTTTTGTATGATGGCAGAGCTAATTGCTCAGCTTGTATTACACAGAGCAAGAGTCCCAGAGGCAGGAGAGGGAGCATTGGGCCCCTACCATCAGTCTATTCAGTTGTATCAGCAATTGCGTAGGAAGAGAGAGCAGCCTCCCGAACCAGCTGCCATTATCACAGATGATTTGGGAGAACTGCTGACCCCTTATACAACTGCAACCCCTTATAGCTACGCCACTGCTTGCAACATGCAAAATAACACGACTATGACAACCACCCAAAGTCCAAATCTGATGGATTTTTGTTTATACTTGTAATGCACCTAATGCCAGGATTGACCTCAGTGCAGGTCATATTCAATATAATAGCCAAATTTAAGCTATAACAAAGTCACACAACAGCGGGTCATATGAACCCAACCTTAGCATTTATTCAGTAGCAAACAGTTTGGAGACGTATGTACCTCAGCTAAAGCTTTGGCTGTCCAGGCATGATGGGAATTGTAGTTTTGCAACAGCTGAAGGGCCTGAGTTTGACAGCCCTGTTCTACACCATGTGCACCAGCAAAGGGCAATACAGCTGCAGGGGGCCCCCTGGGAATGGGGTGGCCCTGGGCAATTGCCCTGTTTGCCCCCCTAACGCCGGCCCTGCCCGGGAGATGGCTATGCCAGCGAGTGAGTAACCCCCAGATTGTCACTATGTATATATAATGTAGGCATAGAATTGAGGCTGGTTTCAAACTGTGTTTTTGCTGTCTGCTTAACGACAGATGAGAACAGAAAACATGAAGACAAGTCAATCATCTATCGTGCTGTTTGTGTCCATTGGTACAGTGGTCTCTTTGAGTCTGTTTGCCAGTGGTAAATAGAAACTGCGACAGAGGCTCCAAATGTAGCCTTTGATGTAGTGTGAACTTAGCCTTAAGGTCCGTTTAGATTTAGGAATTTGTTGGGCCACAAGCATCAGCGAGAACAGCGTTCGTTTGCAAACAAATTGAGGGGCCAAAGCTGCATGTACGAACCTTGTATCATTCGTGCAGCCCTGGAAACTGATAACACAGATATTATTATATCTGTGTTGTCAGTTTAAAGATCAGAAGCAACGGTGTATACTTACCATCCGGGTGGCTTGTGATCCAGCATCCAGGTCTCTCATCTGTATCTTCAGGCTCCACCTCCTCTGGCTGTTAATCATTCTGGAGGAGGCACGGCCTGAAGTTACAGCCAGCGGCTGGAGGACTGGAGAGACATGTTGGATCACAAGCATAGTGGATCTAAGTATACACTGCTGCTTGTGATCTTTAAACTGACAGCACAGATATATACATAACTGTGCTGCCAGTTTTTTTAATCTTTGTCGTCCACACATAAGCCTGTTTACACAGAGAGATGTGTGGCCAGCAACAATACGTTTTAACGCCTGCTCTAAAGACCCAATAAGCCAAGAAACAGGCTTTTTCTTTCCCTGTCCTCAGCTGATCTGTGTCACTTTCAGGGTAGCTTCACACGTACCGTATCGCTGCGTTTTTATCGCTGCGTTTTTGGTGCGATTTTTACATGCAAGTTTTGATTTTCACATGAAAATCATGTGAAAATCAAAATACTCAGTGATAAAAACGCAGCGATACGGTACGTGTGAAGGCTCCCTCACATTGGTCAATAATCAGCCCTTGGAGCATTTCTACAAGCACTCCTGGCCAATAATCGGGCCGTGTAAAAGGTCCTTTACAGTCCTTTAACATTACAGTGTCACTGTCGTCATACCATTTCAAAATCTAAAGCAACAGGGTATATGTAATAAAGCAAGTTTGCAATTTACATTCTTTTTTTTTTTTTAAGTTATGCTGTAAAAAAAAAAAAAGCTATACTTTCTTGTATCCAGGTCCAGTCTCCTAAAGGCAGCTTTTTAGTCTTGTGCTGGTTGAAAAAAGAGACTGAACACATGAAGCCTCGGCCAGCACAGAGTATTACAGGTCAATACGTCCATCAATCACATGACTGCCTTCTCTGTGAGTGTGCAGATGATCTAGAAAACACAAGACTTCCAGTGTTTAGACTCTTTGGGGGAAAAAGAGTCTAAAACCTTACTTATTCATGTCCTTCAGAAGACAATGGATGAGCTATAAATCACATAAATATAAAAGATGAGCAAAATTAAAGCTATGGGACTAGGGTGGTGATGGCTAACCTTGACACTCCAGCTGTTGCAAAACTACAATTCCCATCATACATGGGCAGCCAAAGCCATATCTTTGGTTGTTCAGGCATAATGGGAATAGTAGTTTTGCAACAGCTGCAGTGTAAAGATTTGCCATCACTGGACTGGGGAGTAAGTAATGTGTCTCCTAGGCGGGACTGCCAAACTGGTGTATAAAGTCTTACAAGTAGTGCAGAATGCTCTACTGCCAAGTGCCACCTTCTGCTTATAACTCCCCTACAAATCAATGTTAAACCCTTAACCCCTTAACAACATCGGGCGTAAACTTACGCCCTCGCGCCCTGGTACTTGGCGCATCAGGGCGTAAATTTACGCCCGATGTTTCCCTGATCGCTGCGTGTTTGCACACAGCGATCGGGGAAGATGGCCTGCTATAAATCATAGCAGGCCATCTTAGCTTCTCGGCACGGGGGGTGGTTAACACCCCCCGTGCTTACGATCGCCGCTATAGGCTGATCAATTCAGATCAGCCAATAGCTGCGATCGGAACCTTTCCGGGTCATCGGACCGCCATTACTGTAAAAAGTAATGGTAGTCACCGTGCCACCGGCCCGATCGCCGTGAACGGCCGGCCGTTCACGGCGATCGGGCCGGTGGCACGGCGATCAGAGTCCCACAAAATAAAGAATACCTGCCCTGGACCCCTCAGCTAGGTAGCCGAGGGGTCCAGAGCAGGTATTTGTACATTACTCACCTGTCCCGGGCTCCTGATCGGCGTCTTCCGGGTTCGCGGCGTCCTCGTGTTCGTTCGGGTCTTCGGCTTCCTCCGTGACGTCACGTTCGGCTTCTCTCGGCTATTTTCGGCTCCAGCGTCAGCTTTTTCCGTATTTTGCGCTCTGCTGCCCTCTAGCGGCTGATATGTGTAATACACTTATCAGCAGCTACAGGGATGTTCAGAATGTAGAAAAAGTTTTTAGTTTTTTTTTTTCAATTTTTTTTTTCTATTTTCCGCACCCTATCGCCGCTGAGTGTTGATCAGCATCGCACGAAAGTGCGCTGCTAATCAGCAACTCCTCCTTTTTGGCGTAGGGTGGTTTTTTTCTATATCCTACTGCCACGGTCTGCTTATAAGTGCCGCACATAAGTGCGGCATTTATCAGCAACTCCTTTGTTGGCGTAGGTTTTTTTTTTTATACTTACTGTAAAAAAACACAGAAAAAAACACTACATTACACCACACTACATTGAATAAAGTTTGACACTACACCACTACATACCCCATATACTAGTCCCCATATAAAGATTGCCCCCAGGGTGTTTTCGGCGCCAGAGGAATACGTTATTGCCTCCGACACCGAAACAGCCAGTGAGGATGAATGGGGGGATCCTTCTTTCCTCCATTCATCCTCATCATCCTGTGACGTGTCTGGGGGTAGCGTAGCGTACGCTGCCCCCCCAGACACGTCTTTTCTGCCAGTACCGTCCCAATAAGAGATGACGGTATGGAGTGAAATTCTACAAACTCTGTGAGAGTACCTCAGGTTACACTTACAGATTTAGGGTACGTGCACACTGCGGAATGGCGAAGGATAACCCTTTGTGCATTCTGCAGCTGGCACCCGCCGGCGGACTGATGCGGGCGTGCGTCTCCGCCCGTGTCATAGACTCCATTCTATGCACAGGCAGATTCCATCGTCCGTCCAAAGAATGAACACGTTGGACGGAGAGCGGAATCCGCCCATGCATAGAATGGAGTCTATGACACGTGTGGAGACGTGTGCCTGCATCACTCCGCCGGCGGGTGCCAACTGCGGAATGCACGAAGGGTTATCTGTCGCGATTCCGCAGTGTGCACGTACCCTTAGAGTGTATGTAGGTAGGGACACCCGAATCCAGCCCCAGATGCCCCCTCCCCCCCCATCCTCGGAACAAGTGGGAAGATCGTCCGGGAAATGATCTTCCCACTGCTGGATAAAGGTTACCACCTGTACGGGGATAACTTTTATACCAGCACCCCCTCTTCCGGTCCCTCGCTGCCCGAGCTACTGTAGCTTGCGGCACGATCCGAAAATATCAGAAGCAGTAATAAAGCCCTAATATTTAGCAGCCATGGAGCGGACCCAGTGCTTCTGGATATGTGGGACCCCGTATCGCACCAGGACAACATTTTCCAGGTGACGTCCCCCACACTGGAGAACGGGAGACCCCAGAAGAAGTGCAGAGTGTGGCATAACAGGGGGATCAGGAAGGACACCATTTACCAGTGTGGCACCTGTCCTGATCACCCCGGCCACTGCATACTGGATCGCTCCAAGGCGTACCACACGTCACTGGAGTTCTACATTATCTAAATTCTGTCCCTTATTCCTATTTCAGGGGTCACGTTGATCCAGGGATTATTCTGATCGCCATTATGGAGTCGGGAAGGAATTTTTCCCCTGTGATGAGGCTACTGTCATCTGCCTCACGAGGGGTTTTTGCCTTCCTCTGGATCAACACAGGTTGAGTTTGATGGACACCTGTCATTTTCAACCTTATAAACTAATAATTGGCCTAATACCCCCAAATAAATTAGAATTGTCCCTTTTCCCCAGCTAAGTAGGTATGGCAGCCATTGTTCTACGTAAGTGCCCGTCACCAGTGGGGTCCATATGCTCACTGCACCCCTTGTTAGATTTCTTATGGGGTGTAGTTTTCAGAATGGGGTCACTTGTCAGGGGTTTCTACTGTCCTGGCAGCACAGGAGCTTTGTAATTGCGACATGGCCTCCATCCTCCATTCCATCCTCTAAATGGCGCTCTGTCCCTTTGGTGGCTTGCCCTGTGCCCATATGGCACATTATGCCCACATGTGAGGTATTTTCGTACTCAGGGGAAACTACCCTACACGTTTTGTGTTCATTTTCTTTTTTAACCCCTTGTGGAAATGGAAAAAAATCAAGGCTAGACCAACATTTAGTGTAATTTTTGTAAAATTTTTACTCTAAATCATTAATCTTGTCATGATTTTTTCATTTTCACAAGGGGTTAAAAGATAAAAAAAAAACATTTAATGTGTAGCGCAATTTACCCTGAGTACGGAAATACCCCACATGTGTACATAAAGCGCCATTCGGGTGCAGGGTAACCCTCCGAAGGGACGGAGCGCCATTTGGTTTTTGAAGGCTGGATTTGGATGGAATGGATTTCGAGGGGCCATGTTGCATTCAAAAGGCGACATGGCCCTTGAAATCCTTTTCAGTGAAATTCAGCTTCCAAAAGCCAATTGGCACTCCTTCCCTTTGGAAGCTCGTCCTGCGCCCCCTTGGCACTTTATCGCCACATGTGGGGTATTTCCGTACTCGGGAGAAACTGCGCTACACATTTTGTGTCTTTTTTTGCCTCTTATCCCTTTAAGAAAATGAAAAATTGAAGGCTAGAACAACGTTTTAGTGTAAAAAATAAATTTTTCTTTTTTCACGCCATATTGTTCGGAAAATCTGTGAAGCACCTGTGGGGTCCAGATGCTTACCGCACCCCTTGTTACATTCCTTGAGGGGTGTAGTTTTCTAAATGGTGTCCCTTTAGGGGTGTTTTTTAGGTTTTGGCACCCCAGAGCCTCTGCCAACCTGAAGTGGTACAGTCAGAAATGACCAAATATAACGGAGATGTTGAAATTCACTAGGCGCTCCTTTATATCTGAGGCTTGTGGTTGCGTCAAATAGTGCAATACGGTCACATATGGGGTATTTCTATAAACTGCAGAAACGGGACAATAATTATTGGGGTGCATTTCTCTGGTAATAGGTTTATAATTATGAAAAATATTGGATTACAATAAAATCTCTGCACAGAAAATTAAAATTTTCAAATTCCTTACACACTTAGCTTTTATTTCTGTGACTCCCCTAAAGGGTTAAAACACTTTCTGGATATGCTTTTGCAGAGTTTGGGGGGTGCAGTTTCTGAAATGGGGTGCTTTGTGGGGCTTTCTAACATACAGGCCCCTCAAATACACTTTAAACCTGAACAGGTCCCTAAAAATATCTGATTTTGAAATTTTACTGAAAATTTGGAAATTTGCTGCTAATGTTTTAAGCTTCCTATCGTCTAAAAAAAATGAAAGATAGTTTAATAAATGCCGCCAACATAAAGTAGACATGTTGCTAATGCTATTTGTTATATAATTTATGTGGTATAACCACTTTCTGTATACGCAAAAAAGTTTCAAAGTTGGAAAAATGCATTTTTTCACATTATTTGGGTTTTTTTCATAAAGATTTGTTATGAGTATCGACTCCAATTTACCAGAAATGTAAAGTACAATATGTCACGAGAAAACAATCTCAGAATCAGCCGGATAGGTAAAAGCATCCCGAAGTTATTAATGAATAAAGTGACACTGGTCATATTCATAAAATTTGTCTCTGTCATTAAGGCCATTTCAGGCTCTGTCCTTAAGGGGTTAAAAAGCCTGAAATCACGAATAGTGATTATATGTCAAGCCACAATCTCCACCAGAAGGAAATAAATGTTTCAGGTTTCTTGGCCCTTGTCAGTGCAGAGCAGAGTGATACTACAATGAAGTTTGCCTAAACCTAAGAGGCCCTGTAGATTAAACACAGTTTTAAAACTAGCTCTCTAGTGCTGACCCCAAAAGGCGCCAATGGCCATGACTGTAATACTGTAACAAATAGGTTAGAAATCACTGATGAGTTGTGCAGATGCTCCTTAACAGGCAGAAACTCTCATGAGCTTAGATTCTCTTAGTATCTGACACCACATCAAACCCCGTTTCATCTTTCTTAGATATTTTGCAGATTGTAATGACTGGACTATAGAAAAAAATACCTATGAGTTACTTGCAGCAGCTTCTGCTGCCCCCTTTTGGGACAAGGCATAGATATAGGAGGCTTTACAAGAAGGGTTGTATTCATGTTGGAGACTGCAGCCTGTGACATCTATTGCTCTAGAACAGTGTTTCTCAATTCCAGTCCTCAGGCCTCACCAACAGGTCGTGTTTTGAGGATTTCCTTCCTATTTCACAGGTGATATAATTATACTCAGCACATCAGGTATTATCACAGGTGTCCTTTGTATCAGATATTCTAAAAACATGATGTGTTGGTGGGTCATGTTGGTGAGTTGAAAAACATTGGTCTAAAACCAAAGCAGACTGTCATACAAGAAACACATTAGTCTTCCACACTACTGTTTTTCCATCATCATAGATCCACTTGTTTCTGTGCAGTTCAAACTAATGTTAAAAATCTAAGTTCTAATAGAGTTAATAAAAAGCTCCTTTGCAGGAGAGGTTTTTAGCACAAGCAGGCTAGCCCCTCTTCCATGTTCTGGTGGGACAAGCAGTCAGTAAGATCATTGCAGATGTCTTTTTACCTTTCTTATAATGGCTCTTCTAACACTAGAAAATTTGTGAATATTAAAAGAATATATTTTCTATATTGTTCTATAATGTACAAAGAGCACTGAGACTGGACATGGCGTTGTAGAGATAGAACTATTCTAGATTCTGTACATAAAATCCATCATTGCATTCTTTAGGACTCGTTTAGCTGTAATACAGCTGCATATTAGCACTTATATTGTCTCCGTAATACCTACACTTCTCATGGTTTTACTGGACTGGAATAAAATCACAAAAATCCATATTCTGGTTATTTAAATCTAAAGACAGTTAAAGGGGTTGTCCGGCGAAAAAAAATTATTCACAGAATAACACACATTACATTATACAACTTTGTAATGTATGTTATGTCTGTGAATGGCCCCCTTCCCCGTGTCCCACCACCCCCACCCGTGTACCCGGAAGTGTGGTGCGCTATACATTACCTGTCGCGTGCCGACCACGGTCTCCGATCGTCAGCAGTGACGTCTTCTTCGGGAGCTTGGCGGATCTTCCCGAGTGCCGGCCGCCCTCTGCAGCGTCATCCGAAGCTCAGCCGCGATTGGCTGAGCATAACTGTGCTCAGCCAATCGCGGCTGAGCAGCTGATGACGTGGCCGCGTCATCAGCCGCTCAGCCGCGATTGGCTGAGCACAGTTATGCTCAGCCAATCGCGGCTGAGCTTCGGATGACGCTGCAGAGGGCGGCCGGCACTCGGGAAGATCCGCCAAGCTCCCGAAGAAGACGTCACTGCTGACGATCGGAGACCGTGGACGACACGACATGCGGTGAGTATAATGCACCACACTTCCGGGTCTAGCGTGGGTGGGGGGAAACACGGGGAAGGGGGCCATTCACAGACATAACATACATTACAAAGTTGTATAACTTTGTAATGTGTGTTATTCTGTGAATAATTTTTTTTCGCCGGACAACCCCTTTAAGGAAAAACAAAATACATCAATATATAAAATGTACAACAAAAGGAATAATCACAGCGCCATCTATTGGGAGAAAAGAATATTTCATGTAACATAGACATGTAAGGACTTCTTATATAACAACTGTGACCTTAGTGCATGGCTTGCATTGTAATATAATGATTAATAATAAACCACTTTTTACTTAAACTGAAATTGATGTTTTCTGATTCTGTACAAACCTATTCACATTTACTGAAATTGTTCAACCCCTACAATTTATCTTAAACAGGTCACTATACATCTCACTATGCTGTAAACTTATACTCACTGCACTCATTGCCTGTTGCTCACAATTTGATGCTTCCCAGTTACTGTCCAGTCTCTACTTCATGGTACCTCTTCGACATGCATATCTCACTGCAGAAAATATCTAACCACACAACCTATCGTGGAGGGTACTGGCGAGACTCAAATCCAAGCTACGAGTATGTAGCAATTATTCAGCTTATTTCAAATTCATGGATCCAATAAGCTACCAATGGATAGATAAACAAGGGGGATTGTGTCTGAAAGTGTCTGCAATGCTGCATGGCCACAGCAGGGTCACAGGTTAAAGAGGAAACCAGGAAGTGATCGGATACATGGGGATACCAGCAGTGTATTATAAATAAGCATAACACAGAGCAAGAGAAAAGGAAGGGTATATCTGTGCTGTCATGGAGGATTCCTAGACACTGAATTACCGTTAAAAACGAATTCTGTTTTCCCCAGCCATCCTTCATGACAGCATCACAGGAGAAGTACCAAATTACCACTTAGGGAAGGACCACAGCTTGTAGAACTTCACCGACAAGACATCTTAG
Source organism: Dendropsophus ebraccatus (assembly GCF_027789765.1). Lineage (NCBI taxonomy): Eukaryota > Metazoa > Chordata > Amphibia > Anura > Hylidae > Dendropsophus > Dendropsophus ebraccatus. Next base: position 77,155,439 of record NC_091459.1, on the reverse strand, counting down.
GAATATTGTTTAGTGAAGGTATGCACTGGAGACCAGGTAGCAGCTCTGCATATCTACTCGATGGTAGCGTCGGCCCTTTCAGCCCAGAAGGTACATATTGCCCTGGTAGAATGGGCTTTAGGTTTGAGAGGAGGCGAGAGACCATTCCGTTATGGCCTTCTTTATCCAGTTTGCAACTCTGTTTTTGGAGATTTTTCTCCCTTTATTTTTCTCTTGAAACAGTACTAGTAAATTTTGATCCTTCCTCCAACTCTCGGATACTTCTAAAAACTTAAAACCACATCCGTGATGTTGTTTGTAAGTAGTGCTGTTCAATGTTTATTCTGCCCAGAAACAGTGATGTATTATGGGAGGAGGAGCTGAGCTGGGGGGAGGGAATGCTAGACAGGAAGCCATTGTGGAAGCATGGAATAAAGTGTTCTGATCCATTATCAGAGTGAACTTATTTCAGATTACCTGCATCCTCACTACAACACCACAGCATCTTCTCACATCTAGAGAATGAAATTCTTCCTCCTTAGAATTTGCTGAGTTCAGGCAAAAAGAAGGCAGAATAATGTCCTGGGACATACGAAAACTTTGGTAGAAAATTAGTGTCCAGACTAAGGACAATCCTATTTTCAATGATTTTTAGATTGGGCTCTTTTATAGATAAAGATAGAGAACATCCCAAGGAGGAGAGGTGTTAGAAACCATGGGAAAAAGTTTATTAGCAGCCGCAAAGAATTTTCGGATCCATCTATGATTAGCGAGATTGCAATAAAAATACGTTAATAAGGTGGATGCTTTCACCTTTAAAGCGAATGTACCATCAGGTACTTTAAGTGTTACACATGAATAGAATGGTGTTGGCACAGGGTATCCAGTGCCGTGGTCCTTGCTTGGAACCGTGGCCTGGTTCTAGTGCATGGGACAGATTCTAATGGATCCGCATCACAGAGGGGAGAGGCTTTCCTACAACTGGGAGAGGGCCGAACGCACTTTCCATTGTGTGCTATAGTGAATTGGGGTGTGGGCGCACACAGATGCACCCACATCCCAATTCAGCACAAAAGAAGTTCATCTGGCCAGTACTGCAGTACCGGTCGGGTCACAGAACAGCTGGTGTCTTACAGAGTGTGAACGTGGTATAAGTTTGTATCCTTGTGTAGCAAAGATTGGAGTTCCCTAGCAATCTTTTGTAGGATCTCCAGCTGTGGATTGTAGGTGAAAACTAGGGGCACTCTGGTTTCATCATTGTCCTCATCAATGTAGCAAAGGTAAGTCATAGGTTTGGTGGTGCATGTTGATAGGTATGTTCCTTCCAGTTCTTCCGTAAAAAGACTTGCATACTGGGGTGCACATCTTGAAACCATTGATGTTTCCATTTGCTGGAGGTATAGGTCTTCTCCAAAAGCAAATTAGTTATGGGTTAGCAGGAATTGAATGAGTTCTGATTGGTTTTCTTGGGGGATCTTGTTTCTCAATGAGTATTCGACTCCATCCTCGTGGGGGATGTTAGCATACAAATATTCCACATCCATGGTGGCCAAAATGGGTTCTGCTATGCTGATTTGTCATGTTTGGTTTGTAGCCCAATTGGAGGAATTCAGTCCTAAGATTCAGGAGGTGCTGGTCCAGATCTGCCTTTTCTGAGCAGATACAATTGTACCGTATAGCCTGTCGAGTCTCCGTTAAGCAGTTCGGTCTGTCGGTTTGCAGTATATTGCAGTAGGTATCCGGTGGTCTTTAATGCGTATAGTGGTGTCCAAAAAAAGAGATTTCACTAAGGAAATGGCTCAGTTTGAGGTTGATGGTGGGGCAAAAATTGTTGAAATCATCATGAAATTTAAGTAGGCCCTTCTCACCTGCAGTCCATATAATCAGGATATCATCAATGTAGCGAAGGTAAGTCATAGGTTTGGTGATGCATGTTGATAGGTATGCTCCTTTCATAAAAAGACTTGCATACTGTGGTGCACATCTTGAACCCATTGATGTTCCCATTTGCTGGAGGTATAGGTCTTCTCCAAAAGCAAAATAGTTATGGGTTAGCAGGAATTGAGTTGATTGGTTTTCTTGGGGGATCTTGTTTCTCAATGAGTATTCAACTCATCCTCAACTCCATCCTCGTGGGGGATGTTAGCATACAGGGATTCCACATCCATGGTGACCGAAATGGTGTCATCAGACAGTGGGCCTATAGCTTTTAGTGTAGTGGGCTTTAGGATATCTTCTACCCAACCAGAGATGTTTTTTGTCGATGTTCCAATGCCTGAAATTATGGTTCTCCCAGGGTTGCCCTCTTGGTGAATCTTGGGGAGCATGTAGAAACAGCCTGGCCTAGGATCCTCTGGAATGAGCAGTTTCATTTGTTCCTGGATGTTAATTGGAAAATTCTTGAACTTGTCCTTGAGTTGCACCCTGGGCAAATGTAAGGTGCTGTAGTTGGCAGTCCTCTTGTGGGCATGTTGCCTCTTGGTAATTTGTCCATGGAGTGGATCTCAGATCTCTTACTATAATGAGTCAAAGTGAAGTTTGTGCCGCACTCTAGCACACCTCACCACTGCTTTCTCTTACCTTTTCTTCATGAATAATCTCTGCTGCTCAGCCTCCTGCTCGCTCAGCTGCCGACCCGTGTCTTTGGTAGAAGATCAGTCCCCTGTAGGCAATTTATGTCTAAAAGAAACACTCAAATATAGTTGAATCCCCTAGCCCAAATGTGTTGGAGCTGTGGTCTAGGGGTATATTACCTATGTAGAGATCAACCGTAGAATTATATACCTATATCTTTTTATTTCTCATTATTGTATCATTTTTAAGTGTGGAAATAATTCCCCATCAGAACCAAATTAGTTTAAAATTCACATTTTTTTTAATCAAATGAAAGAAAGAAATTAAATCGCTTGATTTCATTTCCATGAGAATTAAACCAAGGGAAAAAAAACATTGTTGGTCTCTACACAGGTGATTTACCCCTAGACAACAACTCAAACATATTTAGGACAGGAGATTCAACTATATCTGAGTATTTCTTTGAAACTCCCTACAGAGGACTGATCTGCAATCAGAGATACAAGCTGACAAAGTAAGAGCAGAAAGCCAGGCAGCAGAGATTATTCAGGAAGGAGAAAGAGGTAAAGGAAAGCAGTGGTAAGGTTTGTCAGTGTGGCACAAACGTCGAGCTGCAAGTCCTCTTTTGACTTTTCATTACAGTAGGAGACTTGAGAAAAGGTAACAAGCTCACAAAGGAAATCCAGTCTACAGAACACTATCAGTACCTCAGGTAGGGCCCAGGTAACAGATTCCCTTTAATAATCAGGTTCAGCAATTTTAAATCACTCTGCTTGATCATAGAAATGTAACATTATGTAGTTAAGGTATGTAGCTTTTACTGCACTAGACCTCGACACTATATTGTCCTATACCTCTGGTTGCCCAACAGTAAGTCATCATTAGGATGCTGTACATTAATGTTGTTCATATATTTTTGGCATATGCACTATTCCCTCTGCCCTACGCCCTAGCTAAAAAAAAAAAAAAAAAATACATTTGTAAGGCACTATTACACCAACAGATATCTTACCAATTTATCTGACAGATTTTTAAAGCCAAAGCCAGGAATGGACTATAAACAGAGAACAGGTCATAAAGGAAAGATTGGGATCTCGCCTCTTTTTAAATCTATTAATGGTTTTGGCTTAAAAAAAATCTGTCAGAAATCTGTTGGTGTAACCAGGGCTGTGGAGTCGGTAAGCCGCAGCTCTGACTCCTGAATTTTATCAGGACCGAAGGAGCAGCGGCAAGGCCCTGGGATAGGGGGAGGTATCCCGGAAGGAGGAGGAGGGGGGAACACTCCTGTGTGATGAGCAGCTCCCCCTGCGCCTGGCGGCAGGCAAGTGATAGCCATAACCCAGCTACTACTCCCATCACCTGCTCATTCAATGAGCAGATGGGAGCAGTAGTTCAGTGTATATAGTCTGGATCGGCGGGCTTACTGGGATATCCTAAATGTACTGATTGAATACATTTATGGAATACTTTGGGGAGCAAGTGTCCTTGCTCCCCAAAGTATTCCATAAATGTATTCATTCAATAAAGCATGCGGTACACTACATTACATTACTTTACATAGAAATCCTTAGAAACAATAAAGTCCCATATACTTCTACATATAGAGCGCACCCTGCTGGACACTCCATGGGAATTACACCTTTCGTCGTGACATCACTGCATCTGAGAGAATTCTAACACTTCCTGATCTACTAAATTAAGGGAAATAGCCCTATATGTGCATTTCCCATAATTAATGTACATTGGAAATTTGTATATCAAAAATTAATTTTGTCCGGACTTCTCCTTTAAGTGTTACTGAAACTGTCCCATCCAGCCCTGCTTGGCAATAGGAGCAGTTAAAAATGGCCAGGAACATACCTAAAGCATATTAAATAAAGTTACACAATGATTCAGCTCCCCAAAGGAAACCTGCATGATGTTTTTAGCCAAATATTTGCGATAGTGAAAATAAACACTCAGTACTTCATATAAATATCTTTATTTTGTAAAGATGCTTATTCTTCTGATTCAGACTCATCATCTTGGCTGATCTGGAAGTACCTAAGCTCATAGGTCTCCTTATCAGAAGCCACTACACGCAGCCAGTCTCGCAAGTTGTTCTTCTTCAGGTATTTCTTTGTAAGATATTTAAGGTACCTAGGGGAAAAAAAGTACATATAAAACCTAGCAGAATGCAGTATTCCCACTTACACATGGAAATTATTTCTACTATAAGACCTGTGCCTATGTATTTTTAAGTATACAAGTACTGCAGGGTTCCAACCAGGATTCGGCTTCCCATGGAATAGATATGTTGGCGCCCTCAAAAATCGAGGGCTGATGTATCTGTGCAGACACTTAAAGTGACTGTACCACCAGGCCCAGGCTGAAGCACTGGAGGTGGGCCGACCCACCCTTAGTGGGAAGAAACCCCAGCCCCTCCATGACGTGACTCCATTAGAATCAATGAAACCCTATCATAAAGGGGCTAGAGTTTCCTACCACTAAGGGTGGGTCGGCCCACCTCCAGTGCTTCTGCCTGGGCCTGGTGGTACAGTCACTTTAACTTACTCCTATGGGCCAAATGTAGTCAGCTAGTGACCATGTTTAGGTCACTTTCATACACTTTGCTTTTGCGTGAGTAAAAAAAAAAAAAAAAGCTGAGTCTGCTGCACTTTGTAAAAACTGGTTTACATGCAGAAGATCACCCGCTCTGGGCCACAGTAGTAAATGGGTCTATGCACAGATATGTTGGCACCTAATTCTGAGTGGTTGGTGACAAATCTGTGCATCAGAAAGCAGAGTCACAATGTGAATGCAAACTAAACAGCCAATGACTCACAGGCCAAACTGAGTATTGAGACTGAAAATTGAGAAACATACCTTTTAGAGAACTGCTTCTCAGATGCCACGTTTATCTTGTTCTTTGAACGTTCAATGTGAACGATGTTTCCAAGGTTTCCGGTTTTACCATTGACTTTCACCCTCTCCCTTAGAAACTGCTCCTGTTTTGCAAAAACAAACATGTAGACACTAGGGAAGGAAACCCTAGGTACAAACTAGGGAAGGGAACCCTAGTTAGAGTATGTTAAGAAAACTGATCAGTCTAATAGCCCTGCCTACCAATGGAAATATAACAGACCCATTTAGTAACTAGTTTTTGCTAAAGAGCATCTCACTTTTAATTTTGACTGTTTTAATACGATTAAATGAAGCATTTTTTGTTAGAATACAGCAATGTTCATGCAGTCGTTCCTGCTAAAAGTTTATACAAATCACAGTATTACCAGCTGGGGTTGTGTCCCTACATAATGACTGCCCAAGTAGAGGTGAGGGTGACAGGAGGAGCACATGCCTATGAAAAGTTTACAGTTGCGCATTACTACCCCCAATGTCACAAACTTTCAATAGGAACAGTAATGGCACAATGAAGAATATGCCAAGCAAGTGTTTTTAGCATATACACAGGCCAAGCAGGCCCTTTTATACCATTACAGAAATAGCATAGAAAAGCCTACTTCCACTACTTCATAACCATGGTAACCCTGTGGACACAGCAATTAAACTGGTATCTTAGAGTCCTGAGATATTAAAAGGGGTTATCTAGTAAAAATCTCTCTAAAATGGTGGTTTCAGAAATGTATATAGATTTGTAATTTACTTCTATTTTAAAATCTCAAGTGTTCCCATACTTAGCTGCTGTATGTCCTGCAGTAAAGATTTGCTTTTCAGTCTGACAGTGCTCTCTGCTGCCACCTCTGTCCGAGACAGCAACTGTCCAGAGCAGGAAAGGTTTTCTATGGGAATTTGCTGCTGCTCTGGACAGTTGCTGTCTCGGACAGAGATGTCAGCAGAGAGCAGTGTCAGACTGAAAAGCAAATCTTTACTGTAGGACATACAGCAGCTGATAAGTATGGGAACACTAGAGATTTTTAAACAGAAGTAAATGAAAAATCTATATAACTTTTGAACCCAGTTAATATAAAAGATAAAAATAAGCCCTAGATAATTTGATGGACAACCTCTTTAAATTATTGGGACTTCTCCTTTAACAAAACATTTTAACACTTTAACAATGCTATTTTCTTTATCCATATGTGTATTCTTTTTATAATTCTATCCCTTAAACAATAGTGTTTAAAAACAATTCCAAATACTTACAAAGTTGACTGAATCGAAGATTCCATCTTCCACAGGATGTGTAAGATCCAGAGTGAACCTCCAGGCGGCTTTCTTTGCCTTTCTTTCCTTCTGCACCTTTTTAACTTTTTGCTGCAAGAACATTAACCACAAATTTATTGAAACCAGTATCTCCATACCCAAAACTTACACTAGCTCAGGAGAACCGCACACATAGCTGCATGTGTAACAAGTGTTACGATCAATTTAAAAAAAAGGCTCCAAAGACATGCCCAGCAGAAGTGTGAAGCCCATCTTACATATGGCTGAACAGGGCTGTTCTAAGGTGGCCATACACCTTCAATAACGAACTTTGGGTGAGCGGGACGTCAAGGAGCCGGTAGCCACAGAAGCAGGTCGGAACGTGGACAGTTAAAGTATTCACCGGGCCACAGCGGGTTAAGAGAGATAGCGCTTTACATACTTGCAGTATGTAAACGTATTCAAACTAAGAGTACCAGGAATTGCAGTATGAAATCCATTGCGATTCCGATGTGTGAACCCACCCTTAAGATACTGTGCTGCAGTTATATTAAAAAAAGGCAATTTTTAGCAGTTCAACTCCCCTAGTGTCCTCCTGCTTGGGTCTCCGAGCCCCCCACCTCAATGACAGCCTACTCATCTAATTACAAAGCAACAATGGTTGCAGTGTGCCAGCTCTGACTGATTGGGCTGTGGCCGAGCAGGGGACCCGGAGATACAAGCAGGAGGACACCGGGGGGAGTGTGGAAATGTAATGGCCACATGATTTTTACTATAACAGCAGCACAATATTTTAAAGTGACTGTACCACCAGGCCCAGGCTGAAGCACTGGAGGCGGGCCGACCCACCCTTAGTGGGAAGAAACCCCAGCCCCTCCATGAGGTGACTCCATTAGAATCAATGGAACCCTATCATAGAGGGGCTGGGGTTTCCTCACACTAATGGTGCGTTTACACAGAGATTTATCTGACCAATTTTGGAATCCAAAGCCAGGAATGGATTTGAAAAGAGGAGAAATCACAATCTTTTCTATATGGCCTGTTCTCTGTTAATAGTCTGTTCCCGGGTTTGGCTTAAAAAAATCTGTCAGATAAATCTGTCTGTGTAAACGCACCATTAGAGTGGGTCAGCCCGCCTCCAGTGCTTCAGCCTAGGCCTGGTGGTACAGTCACTTTAATGGTAATTAGATTTACAGCAGATTTGACTGCAAGAAGCTTGCAGCGCAAAATCTGCTGTGAAGCAGTACATGTTGACATACCCTTAAATTGTACTCACCACAAAGAAACAGTAGAGAACGGCATGCAGCCAACACAGAAAGCTCCTGTTGTAAATACATGCAACACTGGCAGAGATCTATACACAAACCCTATTAGGATAAAACATGGGACCCATCCACAGCAATGCTATCTTTCAGCACCAGCACCCCGAGCAGTACTAGGATCCTTCATAACAGATACCCTTACATTTAGTGCTAGAAAAAGCCAGTTTTTTTTTAATAATTACCATGACTTGTGACTTTCTTCAGGTTTCCACAAGCAGTGTGCCACATAGTACGGACCACTGAGCTGGATCAGGCTTTCCTAAATGACCCAATACTTTTGATGGTACAATGGCCTTTATATACATCTGTACATCATCACTAGGCCGAATGATCTTACAATGGGGTTCTCCCAACTCACAAGCTAACTGGTGGGGGCTGCTGGGACCAATACCAGTCAGAAGGGCAGGAAGTCTGAATGGAGAGGATAAGGGAGAGCTGGGAAGGACTCCTGGTATGGGGGCACCACCTCGGGGATACAGTCTAGTCACTGGAACCCCCATTACATGTCACACTACAGGGCACCTAATGGTAGAAGCGGGGACATGGGCTCCTCCCCACCACCATAGACGCGGACTAGTTCTGTACAGACTGGACATGTGCGGTGCCTGACTGTCCGTGTGATCGCAGTCCTCAGCTACAATGTTATTCAGCGACCTGGCTGCGCATATAGACCGCACAAAGCACTGTACACATATAGGGGAGTTCCACTCCGAACGAGACACACAAGCCGGGTAGGGGACACCACTCACCGGCGCCATCTTCTCAGTCAGCGGCCGTGTTGAAAGAGGGAGGAGGAGCCTGCCAAGCGCTCATATAGAGCCAGTGACGTCACGGCGCTGCCTGTCGCTTTACGTCAATGCGTCATGTCCGGTGTGCGCTGTGGCCGCATGGTGCTGAGTCAGACAGCGTATGGATTAGCAGGGAGGGGCAGAGGCCTGTCTGCAGCCGGGAGGGGGCAGGGCTGGAAGCGGAGGAATCATGTCATACACCGGTGGCTGCCAGCTATGTGCTTGTGTTATATACAGGGGCAGACCTCCATATAATCCAGGGCTCTGTAATATGTCTGCTACCCTGACGTGTGCAGAGCTGTAATGCGCGGCTAGCTGCACTGCTGTAGGCCTTAGGGGTATTATGGAGGATTTGTGCAGCCAACTGGCTACACATCTGCTAGTCAAAGTAATGGTGATGGGGAATATGGAGTGCAGTGTGTGCTGCTCCACCTACATAGACTGATGTGTCATTGTGAGGCCTCATTAAAGAGGACCTCCCGACCCCCCCTTACAGCCCCCTATACTCACCTGATCCCGCTTCCTGAGCTGGTCGAGTCACGGAGCTATCAGCGCCCGAAGCCCGGCGCGCGCGCTGAGAGATGAGTCCGATGCCCATAGGGAGTGACGGAGCATCGGACTCCCCATTCATTCTCTATGGGCAAATGACTCTGCTGTCAGCGCGCGCGCCGGGCTTCGTGCGCTGATATCTCCGTGACCCGACTGGCTCAGGAAGCGGGATCACGTGAGTATAGGGGGATCTAACAGGGGGTCGGGAGCCTGTCACCCCGGCATGGGGGGGGGGGGGGGGGGGTGACAGGTGTCCTTTAACACAATTTCCACAATGGTTTTTACCCCAACAGAATAATTCTACACACACTGCCCCTTTTTGTCCTGATTTGTGCTTTTTTGTTAGCTGCTGTTCACACGTGTAGTGAAGCTGTGCGGACTAGCACTCTCTTTAATGGATTTGGATGGTGCCAGCTCTTGCAGTATAGTTATACCTATTACTAATGGGCTTTTCCCTTCTCTAAAATGTCTCCTCTCCCGTCCTCCCTGAGGATGTGTTTACACAGTCAAGTTTTTCATTACAGTTAATAAATACAAACCCAGGAATGTATTTAAAGGGGAAACTTTTATCATGCTTTAAAGGGAATGTACCACCAGACTCAGGCTGAAGCACTGGAGGCGGGCCAACCCATGATACAGCTCCATTGCTTCTAATGGAGCAGTGTCATAGAGGGGCGAGGGTTTCCTCCCACTGGGGGTGGGTTGGCCCGCCTTCAGTGCTTCAGCCTGAGTCTGGTGGTACATTCCTTTTAAGGGTATAAAGACACACAGCGTATAGGCAGCAGATCTGCAGCAGATTTGATGCTGTGTTCAGTTATTTAGATCTAACCTGCTGCGTATCGCAGCAGTAAATACGCAGCGTATATGCCGTGTGTGTTTGTACCCTTAAACAAAGCTATACTTACTTGCATCCTGGTCCAGTCTCCTCAAGGCGACTTTTTAGTCTTGTGCTTGTCAGAGAAAAGAAATTGCAGAGACTAAATGCGAGAATGAGGGTTGTTTTCCTACCCCCATCATCAGCCCCTTTGCCATTAAATCGTTAGTTTTAGTAATATGTAAATGAGGTGGTTTAGTGCAGGATAGTGTAACAATCTTCCTGCCCCCCCTCATGAATATTCATCTGGTGCTGTACAGTAATGAGCTGCTGGAGTGCTGCCTCAATATTCAGGAGGAGGCAGGAGGGCTGTATCGGTGCACTGAGGGCTATACTTTACCACCAGTGCACCAGACCACATTAATAAAATGAAATGAATAAAAACGACACCGAGGATAAAAGTAAGAAAACTACCTTTCCCCTGCAGAGGAGAAGAAGCACTCAGGGCCTGGGCAGTGCAGTTATTGGCCCCTTCCAGCTTGAACACAGAGTCTGGCCCGAAGCTGCAAGCTGCTCCTCCTCCAGGTCACAGCGCCACCTTCTGGATTGAGGCTGCCGCATCCGCACAAGAGATCCCTACCACCTGCACACAAAAGTGCCCGCATTGAAGAGACCCAGAACGCCATTACCAGGGAGTGGATGAGGACCTGGCACAACGCCCCTCCCCGTCTACCAAGTAACTAAAACTACTACTACTCCCACTACAATTACTTTTCTCACTACTACTACTGCTACCACAACTATTTCCACACGACTGTGTCAGTACACTAGTACTTTTAAACTGTTTAGAAGCTGCCGACATAATTGATCATGATGCTGGGAGCTCCCAGGTTTAGTCCATGCAACACTGCGTACAGACGGAATTCTACAGACGTGCGAATGACCCCTTATACCATTGATACCCCTCCTACATGGCACACTTTATATCTAGTTGCCTAAAAATTTGATCATTTACATATTTTAGCAACACCTGCTACCTCCTTGATTTGCATAACCTTACAGCTTTGCTTTTGTGGTGTTGCAATTTCAGTGTTGAGAAGTGAGTATTTGTACAGATCACAGTAGCTCCTGTTCTTTCCCTTCCAGCCCCCTGATCTTTTGTCTTTCTGCTTGTGACATGAGCACTTGGAGCAGAGCTTGCTCACTCAGCAGATCAGGGGATCAGAAGAAGACTTCCTGTTCTGTCTGTGGTGGGTACCATTTCAATAGATGAAGCTCGCAGCTCTACCTCCCCCTCCCTGTGGAATGACATGTTCAAAGGTCACAGAGTATGCTCAGTATTGTCCATGGGACTTGCTGTAAATGATATCACTTAAAGGGAACCAATTGGTTCTTTGGAGCACAGTATAAAGCTCATGTGCAGCTCTTGGCATGTATCGGCCTGTGCAGCAGCAGCTTTATACCGGAGAACATGAAGTTTAATCCACTGGCAGTGGGCAGGTGGTCATCTGGGGAGCCTGTGTCTAGTCACTGCTCTCTCCCTGTCAGCACGCTTGGGATGATTGACAGGAAGAGGTGCCAGTCACGGGCCTCTCTGCTTGTCACTCATCCCTGCCGAGCATGCTGACAGGCAAAGAGCAGTGACTAGATACGGGGCGGGGAACAGCCCAGATGACTACCTGCTGCCCCTCTCCCTCCCGCACGCCAGGTGATCAAATTTAATTTTCTCCGGTATAAAGTGCTCCAGAGAACCAAATCAGCCCAATTGGGCTGATTGGTTCCCTTTAACGGGGTTGGCCAGTGTACAGTATTAGTAAGTGTACTAACTGCCCTTACTGATAGCAGCTCCCTGTGTACCTCATAGAGCTAAAATCATAGTTGACAAAATATAGTTGGTAAAATGATATGAGACATTTTGAGGGACTTTATGTTCTTTGGATGACTTTGGGTCCTATTCCACGGGCCGAGAAGGGCCCGATCAACGATGTAAACGAGCGCCGATCTGCTAGATCGCCACTCGTTTACTGGGCCTATTCCACGGCCCGATGATTGTTGAGCGAGGGCTGCAGGGACATCGTTACCGATGTCCTTGCAGCATACATTACCTGGAGGGCTTCTCCGCTCTGTCTTCCTCCCCGGGTCCCGTACGCTCTAGCATGGCCTGTCAGCTGACAGAGCGCTCAGCAAATCACAGGCCAGGACCCCCGCGGCCTGTGATTGGCTGAGTGGCCTGTCAGCTGACAGGCCATTCTGAAGCCAGAGCGCGCGGGACCCGGGGAGGAGGACGGAGCGGAGCAGAAGACCTGACAGGTAATGTATGCTGCTGCTGCTGCTGCTTCTCAAATCGTCGGTCGCCCGCCGCGCACCGCTATTCAACCGTAGCGATGCGCGGTGGGGGAACGATGATTTTAGGTCCTAAATGAACGATCAGCCGATGACACGATCATTGGCTGATCGTTTTCTCTATTTCACAGAGCGGTAATCGGCCGATTATCGTTACTGTGGAATAGGGCCCTTTGTGCATGTTGCTGTCTACTTTGGACATGCTGTTTTACAGTAGTATTTTGTTTGTGCTGGCCAGCACAACGGACACACTTTGGAGAGTGTCGTATTGAGGGCAGTAAGAGTAGTAGAATCATGTACAGTGAATGGCAATCCAAGGATGTCTGTTCAACAGATCTCAGAGGCGAATGGCTTTGTGAAGCAATGGGACTTCACCAGTACATAATAAACAGAGATGTCTAATTCTGTCCCCAATCACTGTGTATTGCTGATCGGCAAGAAAACCCTTCTAATTCTGTGTGGTTACCATTCTGGAGACTTAGCTGAATACTTTGTTGTAGTTCTCACACTTGTTTTTTAGCGGCATATCAGAACCTCTGCAAACATTAAAATTGCAAGCAAAAATGGTGTCCCCTCCCTTCTGTCAGATAACTTCATGCAACACTGTATATATACATATACATTATATGTACATACGCGTGACATGGCACCTCTGCTGCCACCAACAGTTTTGTCTAGGGACTGCAGGGTAGGGCGTGTGATCCCTCTGTGCTTTTCTACAATTGTTTTAACATTGCCATACTGTGAGAAATGCTGTACCATCTGGTTAGTACACAATTCCGATGTCCGTCAGATTGCTATCACCGCTCACTGTGATAGAAGTTTCATGTTTTCATCTCCACTCACATATTATGATCAAGCATCTTTTATCTTTGAGGTTGAGCCCCATAATAACGACTTTATCCAATATTATATTACATGGGATATACTGTGTAAGCCTTGTTTTCAGTGCATCCTCATGACAGCACCTACACATGGAGGATGTCACCTTTGACCCTATCAGGAACAGGAAACACAAAGAGGTTAAAAGGGCACTTCCCACAATTCCCCTCAGTGTTTTTCCTGTTTCTGACAGGATCAAGGAACACAGAGGTTACCTGTGATCCTGTGTGGTCACGGGTCCTGGGACGGGGCTTGTGGAATGGCCTAAGGGTCCTTCCCGGTATCAGCCTGTGTCGGTCGCATCTTCTGGGTGCCTCCGGTCCCCGCTCCCCCTGCGGCGCTCCGGGAGTTTATGCGGGGGAGCTACAAGACGCCGCAAAGCCCTCGGGTTCCATTGCGGCTCCCCTGTGGCGTTCCCCCTGGCGGTAGTGGAAACTTCTGCGCATGCGGGCGCCAATGCGTGCACGTGTTACGGGCGCGCGTTGATGATGTCACGCGGACGCCGGGGGAAGTCCTCAGCTACCCGGAAGTGAGGAGGCGGCGCGGCACAGCGATTTCGGCGCCAGATTTAAATCTCTGCAGCTACAAGATCGGTAAATAACCCACTGTGTCCTGCTGTGCTTTGTGATGGATGCTGCTGGAGAGCGTGGGAAGGCTGCAGAGAGAAGCCCACCAGCTGGTTCAGTGAGTAGAGATACAAAATACTCATTTAAGGGCGATATGATAGTTAGTCCTCCAGGGTGATTCCTATCATATTGGTTTCTCCTCTCTTTATAGGGAGATATGGAGGCTCCAAAAAAATCAAGGGACAAAGAGAAATGCTGTGTGGGATGCGCTGCTGTACTACCTGAAGTGTATACTAAAATGCTATGTAAAATCTGCCTTGCAAAACTGAACCCTCCTGCACAAGTATCTGTGTCAGAAGAATTAAAGGCCATAATACGCCGGGAAATCCAGGCCTCTATGGCCGGCTTGGTTACTAATAACCCAGCTGTAACACCCCTGGCCCAGCCGGGGTCCCCCACTGTTTCAGATAGAGCTCCACCTGCTAAAAACGTAAAGCATGGGCTATTTCAGACTCAGAGTCAGAATGTATAACCGAAAACAAAGATGATGATGATAATAATGATGATAATGTTGATAATGTGGTTATGGAGTCGTCTCAGGGTACTTCCCAGAAGGAACCAGGAAAATTCTGTTTCTCTTCTGAGGATACTGACACGTTAATTAAGGCGGTCAGATCTCTCATGGAATTAGATGATATTGAACAAACCTTTTCTGCGCAAGACGCAATGTTTGCCGGTTTAAAACCAAAAAAGAGAAAGGTTTTTCCAATACATTAAAACATTAAAGATGTATTTTTTTCTGAATGGAAGGAACCTGAGAAACGACTTCAAATTTCGAAGGAATTTAGATCGAGATTTGTTTTTGATGAAGCTGATTCTGAGTCATGGACTAATATACCTAAAATTGATGTACAGGTGGCCAAAGTGGTCAAAAAAACTGATTTACTCTTTGAGGACGCTACTCAGTTAAAAGATTCTATGGACAGAAAGATGGAGGGTCTTCTACGCAAGTCCTGGGAAGCCTCCACGGCTATTCTAAACCCAAATATCGCTGCCACTAGTGTGGCTAGATCACTATATATATGGTTAGAACAGTTAGAAAATCATATGGCAGGCAAAACGTCAAAAGAAGAACTGTTATCTACCATGCCTTTACTTAAAATGGCTGCAGGGTACTTGGCCGATGCCTCGGCAGAATCCGTGAGAATGGCAGCTAAATCAGCGGCCTTATCCAATGCCACCAGAAGAGCATTATGGGTGAAACATTGGCATGGGGATATTGCATCACAAATTCCATTCCAGGGAAACCTTCTGTTTGGACCTGTACTGGAGGACATCCTGGAGAAGGTGGCTGACAGAAAGAAAGACTTTCCATACAAGAAGGCACAAAAGGACAAGAAACCTTTTCGTCCCTATACCCAGAAAAAACAGTGTATAAAGGAAAGGGAAAAAGTGGCAGATGGTCCTACCCTAAAGGAGGTAAGGGAAGAGGTTTCCTCCTCAACCCCTCCTCCGAAAATAAAGATAAGTGAATGTGTTCAGGTGGGGGGACGACTTTCTCTCTTCACCACCAATTGGGAGAAAGTGACTAAAAATCAATTCATTCTAAACATCTTGAAAGAGGGGTATCTCATAGATTTCTCTACTCGTCCCCCCCAAAAAATTTCAGGTTACCCCATGTCAATCCCACACTCTGAAGAATCGCTTGATGAAAGGGGTAGAAGATCTAATTCACCTAGGCGCAATTGTTCCAGTACCTCAGGAGGAAATCGGGTTGAGGCATTATTCCAATCTATTCTTAGTCCCCAAACCCAACGGGACCTTCAGGACAATTATAAACTTAAAATACCTGAACAGATTCGAGGCCCAAAAAATTCAAGATGGAGACGATAAAAACAACTATTCCTCTGATACATCAGAACGCAGCCCTAGCAACAATAGACCAGAAGGACACATACTTCCACATCCCGATCCATACCTCTCACCAGAAATTCCTCAGATTTGCAGTGAACCAGACCCTACATTATCAATTCAGGTGCCCTCCATTCGGGATCTCATCCGCCCCATGGTTATTTACCAAGATTATGCTGGAGGTGGTGGCACATCT
The DNA here is from genome assembly GCF_027789765.1 of Dendropsophus ebraccatus. Taxonomy (NCBI): domain Eukaryota; kingdom Metazoa; phylum Chordata; class Amphibia; order Anura; family Hylidae; genus Dendropsophus; species Dendropsophus ebraccatus. The sequence continues at coordinate 77,139,372 of NC_091459.1, read as the reverse complement.
GAGACAACGGGATATAACCATAGTCCCCTACTTGGACGATCTACTTATTACTGCCCCCTCTCCTCTAATTCTAAATGCACACATTCAGGTTGTGGTAGAATGCCTTCAGCACCTGGGGTGGATAGTAAATTTTGCCAAGTCAGATTTGATTTCGTCCTCCAGGAAGAAGTTCCTAGGAATGATCCTAGACTCTCGAGTCCAGATGACATTTCTTCCAGAAGAGAAAGTATGCTCTCTAACCTCAAAGGTAAGGGATTTCAGAAAGAAAACCATGACATCAATCAGAAACGCAATGTCCCTCTTAGGGCTGATGACATCCTGCATCCCTGCACTGCCCTGGTGTCAACATCACTCCCGAACTCTGCAAAAGAGCATTCTACAATGTTGGGACAGGTCTCCGTTGTCTCTGGACAAAAACATGACAATCTCGCAAAAGGTGAAATCCTCTCTTATCTGGTAGATGACAGAGAAGAACCTTGTAATAGGAATTCGGTGGAATCAAGAACCAACCATTCAGATTACCACGGATGCCAGCCTATGGGGTTGGGGAGCACATCTCATGGGCCTCTATTTTCAGGGTCAGTGGAAAGAGAATCACAAACGTCAGTCATCAAACTACAGGGAATTGAGAGCAGTGCTAGAGGCACTGAAGAGTGCCGAATCCTTCCTTATCCAGAAAAACATCAAAATATTTACAGACAATGCAACTGTGGTGGCATACCTGAGACATCAAGGAGGCACCAGATCATCTCAACTCCAATCCCTAGCAGAACAAATTTTCTCCTGGGCAGAAAAGAAGGTGTCATCCATCTCTGCGGTTCACCTCAAAGGGACAGAGAATGTGGTGGCAGACTACTTAAGTCGTCACCAGGTTCTTCCAGGAGAATGGGAATTGAATTCCCAGATATTCTCCATGTTAGTAGACAGGTGGGGCTATCCAAAAGTCGACCTATTTGCCTCGAGAGCAAACAGAAAGGTAAAAACATTCTGCTCTTTGAATTGACTAGATCGGCCGATGGCCCTGGACGCACTTCAACAAGAATGGAGTTTCAAGCTTGCGTATGCGTTTCCCCCTCTCCCGCTCATTCCAAAAGCTTTACAGAAGATACGGTCAGGTCAGACCACAGTAATCTTCATAGCTCCACTGTGGCCCAAGAGAGCATGGTACAGTCTGTTGAAGTTGCTGGCGGTTCAAGATCCAATCCTGCTCCCTCTTCAGGAAGATCTCTTGACCCAGGGCCCTCTACGTCATCAGAATCTAGCAAATCTACATCTAGCGGCTTGGCTTTTGAAAAGTCCCTCCTATCAGCCAAAGGCCTCTTGCCAAGAGTGGTAGAGACTCTCCTAAAAAACAAAAAAGAAGTCACCTCCTCCATCTATCTAAAACAATGGAAAAAATACCAATCATGGTGTGGTGACTTTCCTCCGGACATGCTACATCCAGATATCCCCAGGATCCTTAATTTTCTTCAAGACGGGCTGGACAAAGGCCTTTCTATCAACACGCTAAAAGTACAGGTTTCAGCGCTAGGTTGCATTTACGATACTCAAATCGCAGATCACAGATGGATTAGAAGGTTCTTTAAGGCTGTGGCAAGAATTAAACCAAACATCAAAAATCTCTCTCCCCCATGGGACTTAAATATAGTTTTATCTGGATTATCAAAGGAACCTTTTGAACCCCTAAATGAAGTCTCATTAAGATATCTCACACTCAAAACAGCTTTTTTGGTAGCCATTACCACAGCACGTAGGGTGGGAGAGATTCAAGCCTTAACAATCATGGAACCTTTCTGTACCATCTTAGATGATAGGATAGTATTTAAACTTAACCCAATTTTTCTTCCTAAAGTGGTTACAGATTTTCACAGATTGCAAGATATCGTGATACCATCCTTCTGTGACAACCCAAAAAATGAGAAAGAAGAAGCCTTTCACCGTCTTGATGTTAAACGAGCCATCTTACAGTACCTAGATACTACAAAAACCTGGAGAAAGGATGAAAACCTTCTTATACAGTTCCAAGGCCCAAACAAGGGCAAGAAAGCGACAAAAACTTCCATTGCTCGATGGATTAAGATGGCAATCTGTGAAGCCTACACTTCTATGGGGAAGGATCCCCCTACAGGTGTTAAAGCACACTCTACAAGAGCTACGGCAGCTTCATGGGCAGCAAGATCAGCAGCCTCCCTCGAACAAATTTGTAAAGCAGCAACCTGGTCCTCGCCTCACACTTTCTACAGGCACTATCGGTTGCATGTTGGCACTTCTCAGGATCTGGCTTTCGGGAGAAAGGTGCTCCAGGCAGTGGTCCCTCCCTAAAAGTCTAAGTTGGTATGTCTCCATGTGTAGGTGCTGTCATGAGGATGCACTGAAAAGGCGGAATTATGACTTACCGATAATTCACTTTTCATTAATCCTCATGACAGCACCCTTATATTTCCCTCCCTTTTTGGTGTATAATCCTGTATGGGTTCGTTATAATTACACTGAGGGGAATTGTGGTAAGTGCCCTTTTAACCTCTTTGTGTTTCCTGTTCCTGATAGGGTCAAAGGTGACATCCTCCATGTGTAGGTGCTGTCATGAGGATTAATTAAAAGTGAATTATCGGTAAGTCATAATTCCGCCTTTTTTGTCCAGATGGGATCTGCAGTCTCTGATCCTCTCTGCCGTTTAGCATCATTTGTGTTACTGCATCATTTTTGTGAATACGGTGCAGTACTGCATCCAAACTGCAACATGTGTGAACACAGCCCTAATTTCAGCATTGCAGCATCTGCTTCTGGCCGGTCAGAGATGGTGAATCATTCAGGGGATTGGGGGATTCAGCCAAGCCTCCTGTGACATCACACCCTGCCCCCTGTCTGCATCATCAGCCTGTGCTCAGCAAACACACAATGTGAGAGGCATGGACTCTTTTGTCTCCTAAGGGGGATAGCAGAGGGATCAGGAGACAATGTGGATTGGCACAGAGGCCATTTTTCTTCACTTCCTGGATTTTAATCAGCTACCAGTGTGGCAGAACCGTAATACATTGTATGGACACATATATGGAATTGACCATTGGACCATACATACAGCTACGGCGCAGGACTCACAAAATAACTCCAAGGACCTCACAGCTAAACGGCAGGCCTTGGAGTTTAGCAGTGAGGAGGAGCTTGATAAAGGTGTCAGTCCGACACCGAAACGCATCACTCATTTTTAAGCCTAGTGTGACTAAACACCCAAGATGGACACCTGTGAGGTTCTTGGAGTTATTTTGTGAGTCCTGCGCCGTGGCTGTATGTATGGTCCAATGGTCAATTTCAAACTGCATTTTCGTGCTTTGGCATCAGGGCGGGTGCCGGGAGCAGAGAACCAGAGGCCAGGCAGCGGACTAACCCAACAAAAACGCCTACTAGTGTTGTGCCTATGATTTGCACAACACCACCAGGTTAGTTTGGTCATCTTACAAGCAATTTTCCCACTGTTATTGTTAATGCTACACTATATTACCGCCCCTCTTTATCCATATATGTTGTTTGTCTGCCATGGACACATCTATATAACTTTTAATGTACTTTTAATAAAAAAAAACATTTTTTTCTTACGTGGAGTTCCCCTTTAAACTCAGCCCAGTTTTAGGCTAGATTCACTCTGCATTCTTCTGTCTCTATATGTCTAATTTTAACATGCAGAAAATGTCAACCACATTCTTGTATTCACAATTTTTTTAAAATAATGTAAGTAAAAAGAAACAGATTCTGTAGTATTCTTTTTTCCCTTTTAATATAATAAATGGAAACAAATATGCAGTATGAACCTAGTCTTAGGCTTTATTCACACGTTCCGTAATTGTGTCCGCAATTGCCCATTGATTAATATTGGGCTATTCATACCATCATAAGATTGAGTCCGCATTCTGATCCGCAAAAAAAGGCCATGCCATAGTACAGATCTTTTTTTTTTTTTTTTTTTTATGGATTCACCAATAAAAGTCTATTTTTTACAGATTGTAACCTTTTGGCATCCATATCATACGCAAAAAATTGCAGCTCAGCAAAAGGGAAACTGGTTAAATTTTTTTTTTACCTGAACAACTTCATTTAAACTGGTGCGGTACAGATTTAACAGATATGCAATAAAATACAGATTGTGGATGCCCTATGGACACACTACAGATGCACAATCCATAATTTTTGGCGGATTGCGAACATTGATAATGGAAAGAATTTACGGACCATAAGAAAAACCAATGAACGTGTGCATAAGGCCCTAGTGGTAAAACTAAAAATGGGAAGATTTTGATATAATGCATATACTGTGTTCTCGAAAATAAGCCTTAACCTCATATTTTCATATTTTCAAATATAAGCCTTACCCAATAAATAATCTCTAGTTACAGTAAGCGCATTCAGCGCTAAGTTAGGTCATGTGACATCAGAGAGACTGTTAGCGGGCATACGAGCGGGCTGATGTGATACAAATGACAGCCAGGGCTGTGCAGTGCTCTGTACCAGCATTCTTTCCCTTAAAATATCACTGTATGTTGCATTACTGAATCTCTGCCTTTGTCTCAGCGGTGCTGACAGTGCAGAGTACTGTACCTTAGGAAGTGCCAGGACTTCACATTGTGGCACTGTGCATAACACATCCTTCCCTCTGTGGCCCTGTCACCTGCTGTATGGACAGTATAGTACTCTGTGGCGCTGTAACACGGGCAGAGATTCAGTAGCGTCACTACCTAGCATATGTGCTACAGTATACGTGAGCTGCCAGTGATGCAGCAGTGACTTCACTGCGGCTGAGGGTGAGAACGCTGGTACAGCACAACCAGCATTTGTGCCACTTCAGCTATGCAGGCAACCACTCTACTAAATATCTGACTGCCACTTTGTTAGGTTTGGGCCCATAGGACCAAGTCTTATATTTGGAGAAACACTGTATATCATGGTAAATACTTGAAATCAAAGTATTTTAGGAGCGATACCTTTATTGGCCAACAAAAAATTGTTAGAGTTGTGAGCTTTCGGGATTCACAAGATCCCTTCGTCAGACAAGTTCACAAATGAATGACATACAGAAACAGCAGAACATTTTAGGGATGTTACAAGCAAGAAAGGAGAGACATCTGTGAATAAGGGGGGGGGGGGATATACATCACATAGATAAGCCAGGGCAATAAAAAGGACTTGTTGTAAATTAAAGCTTATTTGGAAGTCCAGGATTGTTGGTCAGTTAAGTCTTATCTGTGGAGATTTAAAGGTTATGGTCCTCAAAGGTCACTTCCAAAGTGACAGAGAAAGGAAAGTGTGGGAATTCAAATTGATAAAAATATTCCAGTCATTAACACATGGATTAAATCTGACACCTGGATTTATGACCCACTACATGGACACACTCCACAGATAAGACTGAACTGACCAAGAATATTGGACTTCCAAATAAGCTTTAATTTACAACAAGTCCTTTTTATTGCCCTGGCTTATCTATGTGATGTATATACCCCTTCACCCCCCTCCCCAATTCACAGAGGTCTCTCCCTCCTTGTTTGTTACATCCCTAAAATGTTCTGCTGTTTCTGTAAGTCGTTCATTTGTGAACTTGTCTGACGAAGGGATCTTGTGAATCCCGAAAGCTCACAGCTCTAACAATTTTTTGTTGGCCAATAAAGGTATCACTCCTAAAATACTTTGATTACAAGTATTTACCACGATATGGATTTTTCTGGCTAACATGGTACCATACTATACATTTTTTTTTTTAGAAACACTGTAGTAATGTAACCAATAATTCTTTAAAAGAAAAAGTTTACCCTTTGTTGAAAGGACAGTTTTTTTTTTTGCGATATTTTTTTCCTCCTTGTGTGTAGAAGGTCATAGTGCTTGCACCTTCAGACCCACATGAGCCTTATTTTGGCTACACCAAATGTACTTTGCAATGACGGACGAAAACAAGCAGTGAATTGGGGGGTTTAGTGGTTACGCCGTACGCCCTATGGTAAAACTGACGTTATCTATGTTCCTCAAGTCAGTACGATTACAAAAATAGGCAACTTATATAAATTTTTTTATTTGACTTTTAAAATTTTTTAACCTTTTTAAAAAAATTAAGGGGAGCATTTACTGTTATATGTGTGCGACTATTCTAATGTCTGTTGGTGTTTATTTTATTTCAATATATTGTGTGTGATTTATGGAAAAGTCGCAAGTGATGAATTGGGCGCAAATCCCGGATTATGCAAATTTTGGGTGAATGCTCAAAACAGGCAGATTATAAAAAAGTTGCATCTAAAAATATCCACCTGTTGCATTAATCAACGGGATCTTTGCTCCATGACCATGGGCTGCCCAGAGCAATGGAGTGCATCGCGGGGGGCGATCCAACCATTATACCACCACTAATTGGGGGGGGGAGAGGAGCCATTTAAATGCAGCTGTTAGTTTTGATAGCTGCATTTAAAGGACTAGCCAGGCGCAGCAATCAGACTGTGCCCTCTGATAGCAGCCGAGAACAGTCCAGCTCAGAGCGGGGGTCACAGCGTGATTCTCTTCACGCTCAGAGCTGGGCGATACACCCTGAAAATGCTGGTGGCGTCTCTGGTATTTATTAACCAACCTCAACTTTGCCATGGCAGTATCTTCCCGGCCTCCTCTAATGGCTGCTCCAGCCCTTCTACCCTTTTGGACGGACATGGGGTAAACTATTCCACAGCCTGGGGGTGTGGAATAGTTTAACCCACGTCCATAGCGTAAATAGGGACCACTGTCCCCCCCCCCCCCAAAAAAAAAAATCACGTCTCCCAAGTTCATACCGGCAGTCCTGCTTTCCCCAGACGCGCTGTGCTTTCATGAGCACCCAACAGGACCTGAAGGTGTTCAGCAAAGTACAGGGGGCAGGAAGTTACTGAAAGTTTTCTAGGAACATGGAGTGCAGGATTGGAGGGGGGTCGGAGCAGCTGTGCAACTATACCTCCCAGCATGCTGCTGCAAAACTACAGCTCCCAGCATACTCTCGGCTGCTGCGGAACTACACCTCCCAGCATGCCCCCGGCTGCTACACAACTACAGCTCCCAGCATACCTCTGGCTACTACACAACTACAACTTTCATAAGTGCCACAACTCTGAAATCACAGGATGAGAAATAGGATGCATGAAAGTCTGTCAGGACATGATAGGAGTTGTAGTTTATGATCCGGAGGGAGAATAGAATCCCTGTGCATCTGCTGACCTCAGCTCCATTCCTGGATTCATCATCTGTAAGTGATGAACCCTAAGCTGTGTGATGGTATCCCCAGATATCACTGTGTTTTACTATGGTTGGCAGGAGGTACCCCACAATCACGTGAGTAATTGGGGGGGGGGGGGCTAGAGGAGCAGTGTCCCCAGTCCTGCAGGATACAGCATTGTGGGGGGAATGCAGCCTCTGATCACTTGTAATGGGGGTCACTATAGTGTTGGGAGGGATGTGACGGGGGGGGAATAAATAAATCTGTCTGTGTTTTTTCCTTCAATTATATTTGGAGATATATGCAGTCTTATTAGAAGCAGCGTCCCAGCTTGAGTGCCATCTCGATTAACCGTGATAATGATTTAGGCCACAAACCTTGAGAGTAATGCTGCGTTTACATGGAGCAATAATTTGCCCGATCGTACAATTAACGATTTCAAAGAAACTATTTTTTTTAATAACAATCAGGGTTTAGACGCAACGATATATCATATGGAAAAATCGTTTTGCGATCGTTTAAGCCTATCTCGCACATAGGTTAAATCGGTGAACGACCGTTTACACAGAACGCTTTGCAATTTTTTTGCAAACGACCAACGACGATTTGAGAACATGTTCAAAGATCACAATGAAGATTTCTTGCTCGTCGCTTGATCGTTCGCTACATTAACGCGTACGATTATCGTTCAAAGTCGATCGTTATCGTGTAAATTCGCACTATAATCGTTCCGTGTAAATGCAGCATTACACTATATCAATTTCTGTTAACACATTCTCTTTAGGTACCAAACAATATTATTGAAGCTTTCCCATCATAGTTTAATGCCTGGAACTTCTGATGCAGCTAATAGACGTTCAGGTTGCAGTGAAAAAGCATCAGTAAATTCTGTGCACAAACAGCAATCAGAACACAGTTTAACACACCCCATGAGCCATAACACATTTTTCCATTGAGGGTATGTGCACACTACGGAATCCGCATGGATAACTTCAAACGTATGCACACAAGGAATCCGCTGTAAGTTGCACCCATCCCATAGGATCCATTCTATGCTCAGGCAGATTCCGCCATCCACCCAAAGAATTGACATGACAATGCTTTGGGCAGACAGCGGAATCTGCCTGCACATAGAAAGGAGCCTATGGGATGGACGGAACTCCAATCGGGAGTGCTAGCGATGGAGTCATCTGGAAGTTATCCGCACGGATTGTGTAGTGTGCACATACCCTAAAGCCATAGACTGTCTTGTTTTTTTTTTTTTTTTTTTTTTTTTTAGGAAGTTGTAGATTTTGTCATCATTCTGGCTATTCCAGCAAGGGTGGATGTACCCTACAGCTGGCACTGTGCTGCTGACATGGATACAGCACTTCAAACACTTATTTAAAGGGTGCCTTCACACCTACCGACTCGCAGCGTTAATAACGCTGCGAGTCGGCTAGGTCCTGGCAGATCACTGTCATTACATACACGCAGTGGTGTGAACGACCGCTGCGTGTATGTAAATCTGCCGGCTGCTTAACCCCTTCTGATGCCGCCCGCCTCAGCTCTGTATACATTACCTGTCCTCATTTCACAGGGTCCCGGCGTCCTGCTCTCCCGCCCGGCCAATCAGTGGCTGCGGCAGGGCAACACACTGATTGGCTAGGCGCGAGAGTAGGACGCCGGGACCCCGTGCAGCGAGGAGGTAATGTATACAGAGCAGAGCGGGAGGCGGCCGGCATCAGAAGGGGTTAAGCAGCCGGCAGATTTACATACTCGCAGCGGTCGTTTAGACAGTGTATGTAATGACAGTGATCTGCCAGGACCTAGCCGACTCGCAGCGTTATTAACGCTGCGAGTCGGTAGGTGTGAAGGCACCCAAAAGGAGAAGTCCAGGCAGACCTTTTTTTTTCTTCAAGTGTCAGGGAAGGAAGGATAAAAGAATGTGTTAGGTCCGCTTAGCCAATCAGCAGCCGTAGCGAGCCCTGCCTTGGATGCTGACTGGCTGAGCGAACCTGACTCGTCACAACCCGGGTCTCTACTCAGACCAGGAAGCAGCTGGGGACTGGATGGGTGGTATGCAGCCACCAGACCTGGAGCCAGGGAGTAGTGTAGAACTCATGTGTCAAAATGCTTGAGTTTGGCAATTGGAAAGCTTGGCATTTGATTACCGGTGGCTGCAGAAATTGGATGCTACCCTAGGGCTGACAGGAAAACATGGACATTACCATAGGTTGTATCCATGTTTTCCTGGCAGCCCTAGGGCGGCATCCAATTTCTGCAGCCACCAGTAACCAAATGCCAAGCTTTCCAGTTGCCAAAGTTGAACATTTTGACAGATCAGCTGAACACTACCGTGGAGGTAAGAGCATGTTATTTCTTTTATCCTCCTCCCGGCAAAAAAAAAAAAAATAATAATCTGCCCAAACTACTGTTTAAGCAGCATTAAGTAAGCAGACAAATAGTATGCAATAATGACAAGTGTCCTGCAGCATTGCCAAGGAGCAAGGTATAAATTTGTGTGTTAGGGTAGCTTCACACATACCAAAACCGCAGCGAATTTCACGCTGTGAGTTTTCAGCGAAATCCACTGCAGATTCTGTACTATGAAGCTCAATAGGTCCCATGCTGCGTGTATGGGACCCAGCCCCTTTAACCCCCCACAGCCCCGAGCAGGTAACCTGCTCGGCACGGTGTGTGACGCTCCCGCTTCCCATCAGGCAGCACTGATTGGCTGATGGAGTGTCACACACAGCCACGGCACCAAGCAGGTGATGTTCAGGGCTGTGGGCGGGTTAAAGGGGCCTGGTCCCAAACTTCACAGTACAGGATCCGCAGTGGATTTTGCTGCAAACGCGCAGCGTGAAATCCGCTGCAGATCCAGTACATGTGAAGCTTCCCCTAAACTGGGTTTAGATTTTGCTGCAGATCCACACGTTACCCACAGCAAAACATCAGTAGGACATCAGTAGCCTGAGCAGCAAGCAGGAGCACAGACTGGTAATGTATTAGCCGGGCAAGGCCGGGTTAAGTGGGAAGAGGCTTCACAAACTTGCAGCAGAATTAAAAATCAGCTGTGAGCATGTAAACAGATAGCAAATAGTAGTACCGGGAATTGCAGCGGATTTTGTGAGCTACCCAAATGGTGAATGTGGCGTAAACTATAGAAATTTAGACGATTTGTCTCAAAGGTTGTGTAGTATATACCATGCACAAACTCAACCCAAAAAAAAAAAAAAAAAAATGAGCAAACCATCTGAACCCAATAGTTCAGCATTTGATTAGCGGTGGCTGCTGAACTTTGATAAAGCCCTAAGGCTATGTAGAAAAACATGGATATAGTCATTGGCTGTATCCATGTTTTCCCAGACATCCTTAGGGCTTTATCCAACTTCAGCAGCCGCCGTTGATCAAATACCAAACAATCAGGTTTGGAAGGACTCTAGCATGCTCTAGGTTCGCTCATCTCTAATGCGGAGTTTACACAAGACGATAATTGGCCCGATCGAACAATTAACGATGTTGGAGTAACTCTTTTTTTCATAACGATCAGCGTTTAGACGGAACGATGCATCGTACGAAAAAAATTTTTGCGATCGCTTAAGCCTCTCACACATTGGTTAAATCGGCAAACGACTGTTTACACGTTAACGACTATTTGAGAACATGTTGTAAGATCAAAATGAACGATTTCTCGTTCATCATTTGATCGTTCGCTGTGTTTACACGTACGATCGTTCGAATGATAGTTATCACGCAAATTCGCACGATAATCGTTACGTGTAAACGCACCATAACTGATGTATTTTTTGCAGTTAAAAAGGGAAAAATGTATCACTTTCTGAAGTGCATAAAGCAGCTGACATTGGACAGTTTCTGACACGGACAGACTGCAGCAGGGGGCACAGAGCAGAAGAGTTTGTTACGGTTCTAGACAGGTGGTGGCAAAGAGCACCATGTCTGACTCCAGAAAATACACTTTCCTCCAGGACATACAGCAGCTGACCAGTTTAAGGCCATGTTCACACACAAAAGGCAAAATATGTCCGTATTCGGATGAATATGGCCTGAAATACGTTTAGTGAACTAAGCCTAAAGAGTTTACAAGTCTGTAAAACTTTCTGGCATCAGTTGATTTAACAGTTTCCTCCAGGGTACACCTTTGAGTGCTTTCACATGAGTCAAAATCTGCACCACAATTATGCACATTGTTGCAGATTCACCTTTGCATGGTTTATTATGAGCCTAGTGTTTATGCAAGTGAAAACACCCAACCACAAGGTAATATTCTGCAGACTTTACATCCAAGTGTGTACCTATGAATTTACTGGGCAACAATTCAGCCAACTAAAAAGTTTTGCAATAAATTTTTTTTTTTTTTTATAGTATCTAGACGATTTAAGTGCACCAATCTAACTTCCTGACAGGATAACCTACTATTAAGCGTGGAGATTTTAGTAGCAACTTTGATGATTTTCCATGGCATTATTTCAGTAAGAACTTGCATTTGTGTTGTATACCATAACCATCTACTTCATTCCTGTGCAAACACCAAGGCAGCATGTGGACAAAGCACATGTCTTAACAGGTTAGTTTCCTAATGCAGCAACCTTCAGGGTCAACCCATGACACATCTGCTCCAGTAATACCACACATTTTAAACTGAAGCAAATGCAAGCTTTTTGGCTTAGGTCAACACCTGTGAATGATTATCGCACCATTCACCTACATATTAGCTAATACCCACAATCACTTCATTACATATGGGACATATAGGGAAGGCGGTAGTTTTGTCACTTATACTGTCTAGTAAGAGCACAGAAGCCTCTCTGGAGCAAGCATATACCTACTTGCTGCTCCTGGCACTGCAGTACTTACCCCTGTCTCTAAATGCAGACCAAAATGGAAGGGTTTATGTGCAATACATTCCCACAGCTAGGTACATTGTAGTCAGTTCAGTACAAGCAGACCCTGACAGATGCTCCCCCAACCATATAACTCTCCAACATAGGCAAACTCCATTTTATACAGTATATAAATAAAAAAGGACTAGATATGGACATCAGAAATCACCTAAGTTTTATTGATCTTATTAATTTTGTTCAATCCACAATTTATAACCTAGTAACACAATCTTGAAACTTTACATGTTTTCATTAACCAATTAGGTTCAACTTTACAGTGAAATGCAAAATATACAAGGCTGCTAGACTCTTCTGTACAATGTGAAATGTCAGAACTAATACAATATGTAAACCTACAATAGGTTTAAGGACCAGACATTTGCAATTCTCTTGTAGTGTTTTTTTTTTAGAATAGTCTATGTACTGTTTGATGTACAAATAGTAATCGATCTTGAAAAACAGGTAAAAAAAAAAAAAAAAGTCTTGAATGTTTACAGGCGTTTCTTTCACTGTTGTGAACTGCAATGTCAGTGTTACAGCATGCAGGGCAAACACTTAACATTAAAGACTAAAAAACACTAAAAGCACAAATGTCATGTCACCACCCTCCTGTCCTGCCAAACTACTATCTATTCACACAAACTTAAAGAAAACTAAATGGCATGATGCAGCCACCTACAACATGTGCAGTTATGAAACTGGAGAGCAGATAAACATTGAACAAAGTTATACTGATAGGCCTTTAGAGTACGATCTATTCAGCAACCATTGCATAATTTTATGCTGCAAGCATACACAAAGCTTTAAACTAGAAGCCAAGGACTTTTTTTGCTATACAATATTATTGCTTGGGGTCTAGTTATACAACTTTTAGAGTGACCATAATTGTCAGTTTAGGCAACGTTGCAGTGTTGAGCATCATGCCAGTACTATTACCCAGAACTCCTGGCATGTGTAGCCAGAAACTAGCTAACAGTAACAAAAAGATCAGCTACAAACAAACCATGGGAAGTGGCCTGTGATTGGAATCCCTTCAACCCACATAAAGGCTAGGCTTACATTTTAGCAGCATACAGTGATAGTTTAGAAAATATACTGAGATCTGGCCAAGCACTGTACAGATGACACATGGCAGTGTGATATAGCAAGTGGCAGGTATGAGGGAACCCCCCCCCCCCCAAAAAAAAAAAAAAAAAAAAAAAAAAAAAAAAACACACTAGAGACTTTATGCAATTTTCTCATTATATATTTCTAAAGTCTAAAGCCCATTGGGAGGCCAATGTGAATTGAGACAACGCATATAGCCTGCAGTTTATCATAGCATGTTAGGAACTGATGACTTACTGTACTTACCTTATATGTACCAATAACTATATCCAATGTCCTAATACCACAACATGTACCATGAGCTGCTTGTCTCATCCTGGTATTTCTATTACTCAAAAAACCTATAATTTGTGGTAACAGTAACGTCCATGAATGGGATTGAATAGTTCAGAACAAGAGCTTGAGACTTTCAGATATAAGAAACCATGCATGCAAAGCATGTTCACACTCCTATCTTGAAGATCATTTTGCACAGGAGACAAAATGCGCCAAAAGCAAAAACCTAAACAGAAAACTGGCTGAACAGTTTAAACATAGCCTTTTGTTTGAGCAAAGAAATATCGTAACATTCAGAATGTTAGGATATTGCTGAACTATTTACAGTAATTCTTATCACCCCCTAAAGATTCAGAGCTTTAGATGCAGAAGTGGCTCTGTGTTTACCATGATCACACAAAACAGATGCATCATTGTACAAAGAAAGGAGGCACAGTACATTATGGTAATATCAGAATGACACTTCCAGATCTGTGCACCTGAAAATTCATCTGGTTGTAACACATGAAACAGTTTAGGAAGGGATTATGGTTAGAAAACGCTGTTTACCAGGACCAGGTATTGGATAGGAGTGGCACTGTTTCTTTAAAAAAATATTGAGAATATATTCTGTTTCATACAACCAGTTCAGATATGATATTCAGAAGAAATACCCTGGGGTCCCTAAAGCATAAATACCCTGGACACTAGTCTCATCCTACACAAGGGTTACTTGGGTAAACACTATTAAGTCTAATTTCTAGTAGCAACATTTGTATTATAAAAAATTTAAAGAAATCACACTGGAAGCACCGCAAAATCAATTCCTGGGAAGTCTTTACTAGGTTTAATATTTCAAGATAAATACAATAAAAGAAAAAAAAGCAACTGAACTGCATTTTTCTATTTTTATTTTTTTTCAGTCTGATGACAAAGGCCTCGAGTGAAAATCTGTAGCATTAACAACTCTAATCCTCATTTTGTGCCATGTATGCCTGCTATGTAGAATCACCCAACATACCAAGTGCCTGGCTAGACTGTAGGCAGGCTTTGACACCATTTTGTATAAGGTTACAATATGCAAGCCAACATGTTGGCAGGAGAATACAGAGGTAATACAATTTTACTTGCACATGGCCACCAGGATTTCTATTTTTTTTTTTTTTTTAAGGAAGGGGCAGGAGAATGAGCATTAACTGGCATTTCTAAATCACTCACTTTTCTTAATGTCCAAGTGATATACTTGGCGTTTTAAACAGTCTAACATGCAATAGATTTAAACTTGCTTAATATTCTAAGACTTCTCATTCTAAATATTAGTAAGCAATAGACAGTTTTGCATCTTTGTACTTGCTTTATTAAATTACCTTTATGATTCCAGGTGCTTTACACCAATTTAACTAGAAGCCTGATTTATTTAAACTATGCATCATGGACAAACCGATGCTGAATACCTCATCTAAAGAGTCACTCATCTGGACCCTCAAATGGACACCTTTAGGAATGTGAAAGGTAACTCAAATATCCACAGTGCAGTGATTTGGAAATGACCAGTTAACCTGCATAACCAAATTTAGAATCCAGCAGTATTTGCAAACAAGTCAAAAAGAAATGAGGTTTTTGTGAAGGCCATAGCTTTGGTGACAATCAGAACCAAATTTAAGATCTGTTTATCTTGACCTGAGCAGATAGCTCTAGCCGGGGATCCCTGTTTATTTGGTCATGGCCTTGATGGCTACCGCACATTCTTCATCCATTGCTTGCAAGACCGAGATCTGTTAAAAGATAAAATTGCAATATTCACTAGTCACATTAAATGAAGTGTATAGTAAATAAACCTAGGGTACATTCAAATGTACAGGATCCGCAGCAGATTTGATGCTGCAGATAGTGTAACTAAATGACTGAACACAGCATCAAATCTGCTGCCTCATTCACACGTTCAGTAATTTTTCTGGACCTCAAAACCCCCGCTATTTTTGCTCCTTGGTCCGTATAAACTGTATTTGCATCAGTTTCAGTTTTTTGTCAAATAGTTCTAGTTTGCATATATTTGACCCGTGTTTTTTTACAGACATCACGAATGTGACATCCACAAAAGATACAAATCTCAAGACTTCTATTAGTAATCTGTACTGCAACAATTCACCCGAGCATGCCCTTACGGAACACGGATCAAATTAAACGGACTGTTAATAGCCCAAAAGAAATCAATGTGCTCTAAGTTGAACCGTGATTACGGATCTGCAATTACGGACAATTTTACAGGCCTTAGGCTGGATACACTTTATTTTTGCTCTGAGGCATGGACCGTAAATCCCTGTACTGAAGTGTTTCACGGCATGACGTAATATCAAGCTGGAAGTGGGGAAACTGAATGATCACGCCACTGTAATGACACAGCTGCATGTTTATCATTACATTAAAACAGTTTCCCCGGTACCCCGCATGATAATACAACGTGCCATGCAGGGAAACAGTCCAGTACAGGGATTTACTGTCCATGCTTCACAAAGTGAACACCGGACATGTGAATCCAGCCTCAGTATTGGAGGGGAGCAAATTTACAGCAAGTTAGCGTTCGCATGAACCTAAACTTGATAGGGCTGTCTGGGAAACATTGCTACAGCCTATGGCTACATCCATTTTCTCCAGGTTGCAGAATTCAAATGCTGAGCAATTAAGTTTGCAGAAACCCAAACTGTAAATTTGCTCATCTAATTGTTAGATACACACGCACAGCATTACAGGGGATAGTACAGATAATTAGTATATAAAGAAACAAATTAAAAATACACACATGCAAACACCAGTCACCAGGGTCTGTGTAACATGACAAAGTTACAGGTCCAGGACAAATGACCCCACAGATAGCAAGAGGACCCAGGGGAAGCGCTCCAAGTGAATGTTGTTGCTCCCAGCTCTTTCCCCTTTACTACCCATTATACTGCACTTTCTTCATTTATACAGGTAGTATCAGTCTCATTACCTGACAGAAAACTGCATTGTGGTAGCATATATTTCCTTGGAGTGCTGCCCCTTGGTCCTCTTGCTATTTTTGGGGTATTTGTGTCTAGCTTTTTATCATGTTACACAGGCCGAGGGGCAACCGAGTTCGGGTGACTGGGGCAGAGGATCAGGTCGCTGTGGATCCTGCTGTTCAGCTCCAGCAACGCCATCTCCTCCGCCCCAATCGTCCAAATTAAAAAATAAATAAAGCTTTTTTTGGCCATATCGCCCAGCCATACTAGAAATAAAATAGCTACAACAGTCAGTAACCTGGACAGACCCTTCGAAATGCTAATAGATGCACACAGCTGGTGAAATTACCCAATGTGTTACACTATAGCTTTGGCCTGGTAATAGTTGCCCTCCTAACCAAAAGGTACGTCACAAGATACTGCAGAGCAGCTTTCTTACCATAATTTCATCTCCTGCTTCATATCTAGCTTCTATTTCCTTTCCCAGGTCTCCTTCTGGCAGCTTAAGGTCATCACGGACTTCACCACTGTCAGTCAGCAGGGACAGGTATTTATCATTAATACCAATCAGCTAGAAAGAAAAATATAAGTTCAGTCATTTGTATGTAAACAGGTCTGGACAAAAGTTTTGTAGTATGTGACAATTTAAGACTAGCAATCGATTAATGGCAAACCTTGAGACATGGGTCTCCATCTTGTACAGTATACAACATGGCTGACTATGTAGTAAGATTTGCCTACTCAACATTTCTTTATTTTACTGTGTCATTAAGGTTGCATAACAGACTTCTGTGGCTTGTTTCTGCTGGCCACATGTGAGATTCTGAAGAGTTTTTATAATTAATGCTACAAGCCGGGGGAACACAGTTGCTGGGCATTGCATGATCTTAGGGTGTGGCTACATGTGGAGCATCTGCCATGCATTATGTTCCACATGGAAACTGACCTGTGCTGTGGTTTAGTGGATTTACAGTCAGAACTGACATGCAATGGACTTGTATTCATTACATGTTTTCCCCACCTGACTTCAATAGGGAAACCAAAATCCACAGTATTAATGTTGACCTGCTGATGAACAACAAGCTTGGCAGCTGGTTTCTAAACTAGCTTGACTCTCCGCCCCTGCCATAAACTCCATTGTATGCTCTGGCAGATTCGGCCATCCACCCAAGGAATTAGCAGAATCTGCCTAAAGGCCCTATTCCACCAACAGATCTGACGACAGATTATCTGCCAAAGATTTGAAGCCAAACCCAGAACAGACTATAAACAGAGAACAGGTCATAAAGGAAAGACTGGATTTCTCCTCTTTTCAAATCCATTCCTGGGTTTGGCTTCAGATCTTTGTCAGATAATCTGTCGTCAGATCTGTTGGTGGAATAGGGCCTTAAGCATAGGATCCACGGCAAGCTATCTGCAAGAATTACTCAGTGGATTTCTGCTTTTAAGGGTATATGCACATACGCTTGGTGCAGAAATGCTGAGGATTTTATGTTGGACTGTAAAAACAGATGCAGTTTTATGCCATTCTGCCAGATCCATTTTCAATCCTACACAAACACCTGGTCTTCTGTATTTTAATACTGAAATGGATGCAAAAACAGTGTGATTCGAACATTAGTAGCCTGGGTTGGAGGCAGACAAAAAAAAAAAAAAAAAAAAAAAAACACAAAACACATACACCACACTGGTCAAGTTTTATAGATAAACAAATCCCAGACATGTGGTTCCGCTTAACCAAGCCAACAGAAGCTTCATTCAAGCCTGCAGGTTTTACCTATCTTAACAAAACTGTAGGCTGTATCCAATGTGAAGATACCTTGATGTACTGAATCTAGTAGTCTGCCATGCTACAGAATTCAGAAAAGTATCCAGGCACCTATATAAGCACATTTAAACCCCTACTCTTCCCAATACCACTCGCCACCTTTCAAGAACATCCCATTGTAACTACTTTGACTAGAAGTTTAGTTGTGCATCCACCGATAAGTTATACATTTCAATGCAACTGAACATGTCAATTTCTGTGTAAAACTAGAATGGACTAACCAACAAGCATTGACACATCTGCCTTCCATTGCAAAAGGATAAGTGGGTTGGAATTTATTGCCAGCCATACACAGCATTCTCTGACCTGGAACCTGTGGCACATGGGCCCACCATCCTATTCAGACAAGTTTACTATGATTTGCACCAGTGAACTGTTGCAATTCAAAGCACTGGATTAAATGCATTGATCTGGTAAATCCAGTGCAGTTTTATGTAGAGGACATGAGGCACTGGAAAAATTTGAGATCCTACCTTAAAATAGTTCACGGTGCTAAGATTATTAACCAGTGTCTTGATATTCCCTCCTGTTCCCAAGATGTGGGTTTATAGTATGACAATTCAAAATGTTAGATGGACGTGAGCTTACATTTAATGCGAATGAGTCAGGTGCAGATCCTGACTGCATAATCACACCCATCCAGATATTCACTCCTGTGACAAGTGTGATGTCAGACAAGCTATAAATCCTCAAATCTTGGAAACAAAAGAGCATATCAAAAAAGGTGTTATCAGTGCATCCCATGGTAAACATTAAAGGGGTACTCCAGCCTGGGGGCTTTTTTTATATGGTCCAGGGAGGAGGTGGCAACGACGTTCAAGGGGCAGGTCCCGTATCGCGGTGCTCCGGACCCTGCTGCAAGGCCGCTTCCTGGTGTCTTGACGCGGGCTTGAGACGTGACTTTTCAATTCCGCTCAGCCTGTCAGTACCAGAGGCGGGATCAGACGTCACGTCTCAAGCCCGCGTTAGACACCAGGAAGCGGCTGGGCAGCAGGGACCGGAGCGCCGCGATACGGGATTTGCCGCTGGAACCAGGGAGGCGAGTGGACGTAGTTGCCCTCAGCCACCTCCCCGGCCATATAAAAAAAAAAAAAAAAAGAGCCCCCAGGCCGGAGTACCCCTTCAAAGTGACTACCACCAGGCCCAGGCTGAAGCACTGGAGGCGGGCCGACCCACCCTTAGTGGAAGGAAACCCCAGCCCCTCCATGATAGGGTTCCATTGATTCTAATGGAGTCACGTCATGGAGGAGCTGGGGTTTCATCACACTAAGGGGGGCCTCCAGTGCTTCAGCCTGGGCCTGGTGGTACAGTCACTTAAAAGTTTGTGTTTGATATACCTGCAGGTGGGCAAGCCAGACATTAGTTTGAGTAATTACACAATGTATTAGTGTCCATCAGGAGCATGCACCAGAAGTACCCAATGTATGCTAATGACAGATGCTACTTTGACGTGTCATACGTAGGGTCCAATGGTAAGAATCACATCCATAGATCCAATAGGCTAAAGTGTTTGTTCTATTGAGCAGTGTTTAACACCTGTGCCAGGACATATCCCAGCCCTTATGTCACAATGACCTGGCAGTGTACTGCTTAAATATGAGGTTGGCCACCTTAATCTAACCCCCCCCCCATTATGCAGCTAGACAAATTATCCATCAAACCATGTCTGTAGAGGAACATGTGGCAATACATCACTGTGCCTCCACTATAGCAGTACACTGTACTCAAGCAGCACCACATACAGCCATGTATGAATGAAGAGGTGGCCAGTTGCCTCCAGGAACCAGGACCAAGCAGGGGTGATGTTTCTTTATTGGAGTACTGGCAGTTCTTTAAACCCTACTGATAACACATTAAAGGTGGCCAACCAATTTCATGCAGTGTGAAGTCCTGCACACCTACAGCTTTCTACTCTTGGTAAATTACACCCCCAACATGGAATGTAAGAAGAGCTGGCCAAACCAGGCCAAAAGTATACCTGTCAATAAGAACTTTGACATATACAAAGGCAAACTTCTCCAAACTTGTTCTCACGATTGTGACCAGTCAGAACTTTCCATATGACATAGCAAAAGTCAGGCACGCTTTAACATACGGCAAAGCCTCCAAAGCCACCAGTACAGCCAATAAAAATTTGGCAACAAGCTTTATTTTACCTAGTTTGAATACTATAAACTGACTCATCAAGAGCACATTAAGGAGCCTCCCAAAAGAGAACAAATACATGCCATCCTATTGAACGCAATGGGTAAAGTGTCAGAAGTAAGCAGCCAAAACCTCAGTGAGGTTCTGACCAGTCAAACCTTTATTATAATGCATGACCCAGCAGCTCTGATTATAAGCTGCAAAGCATGCTGCAACATGGCCATCCATTCAACACTTGTACCACACTGGACGGAGCATAGTACAGTCTCTGGACCGGCTAATATTCTCCATTTCTAGCCAGACATCTGAACAGATTGGCAGCTTGAAGCATCTAGAACACAGGTGTCAATGTGCAGCCATCCACCTGTCACAAAACAATTCCCAACATGCCAGGAAAGCCAAAGCTTTGGCTAAACAGGCACAATGGGAACTGTAGTTCTGTTAACAGCTGGAAGGCCACTTATGTCTAGAACAGCCTCTTATGAGTGATAACCTGCACTAGTGATAGGTCTGTACAAGAGCTGATTCTACTTAAAGAGGTCCATGTGATAGTCTAAATTTGGTCCCCCATTGGAGGACTATTTAGCAGTTTCCATAGTCTGGAATTAGAACTTCAATTCTGGTTACTCCTGTAACAGTGATTTTGGAAAAACATATTAAGCCATTTTGCCCTACAGTGAGATTTATTCTGTACAGTCACAGTTTAAATGTCTGGTGCTGTATTTAGGAGCACCGTTGCTATTCATTAAAGAGAGGCTTTCCACTTAAAGACAAGCCACTACCAGACAGCTCTGGCAGTTTGAGAACAAAAAAGGCTCAGTAGAATTGAGTCCCCCATACACAGAGCAGTCAGCTGATCCTTCTTAATTCAGGTAGACAACTTTTGACTGTATGGCTCCGTTCACACTGAGCAAAAACTGGAATTCCGCGGAACCCCGCCGTGCTCAGTGTCCCACAGTGAGTGAAAGACGCTCGCACGCATCCGCTTCCTCCCCTCGCCTCTCAAACAAACATGTCAATTCTTTGAGCTGAGAGCAGGGGGAGCAAACTTCCCCCCCACTCACTCCAGGACACTGAGCACAGCAGGCTCCACTGCAGAATTCCACCATTTTTGCTCAGTTTGAATGGGGCCTATGGGGGAATGTTCCCACTACATACTGATAACAGATGAACTTTATGTTCATGATCATTAAAACGTCAGTTATCGATTACCAGTTCTTTGTGGGAACAGCCTTAAACTCCAGGCAAAGGTAAGAAAAGCAGAGGGCATGGTGTGGCAGGAACATAAGTGATACTTACCTGTTCCACTGCCTCCATGGCACCACCACCTAAATACTGCCTCTCAGGTGTCTCCCAGTCCTGTGACATGACATCTCTGCTCAGAAACACCTGCTCAGCAGGATACTTTTGCAGTCAATGACTGGCAGAGTGGGTAGTTTGTTGGGTTGTGACTACACAGGGTCCCACGGAGACCAAAGTGAGAGTGAGCTGGTGTTGCTATAGCTGCACTGGGACAGGTATCACTTTATGTTTCCACCACCCCTGCCATCCCTCCAAGTAAAATTAGTTAGTACAAGATGACAGGATCCAGAAGGTCTTGATAATGACAGTGTTGGGCACTAAACCCCAGCTGGTGGCTAAGCATACCTGTGGGCTCCTTTATGGACAATCCACAAGCTTTGGGATGCCAAGCCAGCAGCATTTCATTACGCAGCTGGAGTTTAGTGTCCCAGAACGGCATTTATTAAGACTGTGGGGCACCGCTATCTTGTACTGACTGGGAGAAAAGTTCTGAACTCACATCCCAGCTTCTGGTGCAATGCACCAATGGAACGGAGAAGACCGCTTGCTTCATCATGCATGTGTAATGACATGACATGCACACTGCACGTCCAGGACTCCTTTCCCATTAAGTAGTCAAGTATTACAATAGAGGGCCCTCTGTGTTTATAGCAATTTGGGGACAATAAACTGCAGCTATGTCAAGCTAGGCTGAGGATTTAATGCCCCTGTAAGGAGCAGCGGAGAAGAAAGTATTTACCATCCCCATTATAACTAAAGAGCTAAACCAGTCAGTTCAGACAGCCTGGAAGCCCGACAGCATGCATGTTAGCTCCAGATCACAGACAAAGATCAGATGCCAGAGGCTTGCAGGATGCCGTAGTACTAGACAGAAGGAGCCACTGAAGCATGACACTAGAACATCTCCTGACCTGCAGCCTCACCTGATAGTGTACATCCAGTACATGACACCTATGATTTGGCTGCCTGGTACAGGACCAGTCTTGTGCCCCCTCCCCATACTGAGGGCTGATAGAGCTGGGTAGGTCTCCCTAGTCTGATGTGACAAGCCATACAAAGCACACACACACAGCAGCACAGCAAGCATTACCTGGTAGTCATTCCTCTTGATATTTGGGACATCCATGTTGTGGGTAGATGGGCAGATATCTTCATACTTCTTACCAGTGAAGATATCAATCCCAACCAGGTGAACCTGAAGGAGAAGACAGGTGAGATGTAACAGTCCCTATAGGCTACAGATGGCGCTGCAATGACTTGGGGTGCCCATTACCTTGGCATGGCCGTGCTTGCCAGTCTTGGAGGTTGACATTTCAACAATCTTGCAGGGACGCGATTTGAGGACCACGAATCCGTTCTTGCGCAGGGCAGAGCACTGCATGGGGAAAGTGGTGGAAGCCCCGGCATCTCCAGTGGTGAAATCTACCTCATCTGCCATACTGATGGGTGTCTACGAGTACTGGGAGACAGAAGGCACAGCCATCATTATAGTAGCAGTCCACGGGGGATCACACCGCCGGGACAATGAACAACGTGGCCCCCCAATACCGGGCGGCAGCACACAGCGGCCTGCCATCCGTCCACGTGTGAGCACCGGCCGCCCTACAGACGGAAGCCGCTTCCCCGTGTGGCAGCGCCCAGTGGTGGCGGCCCGGAGCGCTCCCCTCCCCCCGGCCGGATGACTCCCCACAGGCCTGCCGTGACATGGCGGCCGCGCACAGCTGGGATACTGGCAGCCCCGCTCCCCCCGGAGGCCGCTGTCTGCTGGGCCCGACACTGCGCCTCCTCCCGCCACACCGGCATCAGCCCGGCCCGCATGGCCGCCGCCCCACCTCCTCCCCGAGTACAGCCCGCGGGGCGGCATGGCGCGCTCCGGCCTCGCAGTCCCGCCACATCGAGGCGCTCTGTCCCCGCCCGTGCTGACTCGTGTACTCTGCTCGACGCCAGCCTGTGGCCCCCAGCCTCCGCCCGTCCACCCGCCGTGTGACAGGACAGCTAAGGCGCGCCCGGCCCGTCCTACAGCCGCCTGCCTACACGAGAACCCGGGCGCCATGCTATCCCTGCCTTACCTTCCAACAAAAAAAGGAACGTCACTGCGCAAACGCGCCCAATTTCACTGCGGCAGCCCGGGAGAGGAGGGGCTAACAGAGGCTTCACCCAGCGCGGCCCCTCCGCTTCCGCTTTTATGGGAGGAGGGACCTGACATTCTCTGGACACGCTGGGCAGGGGGCGGAGCCTGGCATAAAGATCCGGCGCGGAGGGGCTCACGCAGAACGGATCGGACCAGTTTTCTTTTTTTTTTTTTCCTTTCCTGGGATGCGTCACCGCTGCGGCGTGCTGTCTGTGTAGTCGTGCCAGTGCGCAGGGGTAGGCGGGGCCTGGCGGCGGCCATGTCACGTGACAGCGCCCCGCCTGGTGCAGAGCAAGCAGTGAAGCCCAGGAAGGCTGCAGTGTGGGGGCCTGCCATGTGTTACTCCTGAGACCTCAGCTAACAATAGGGGGCAGTAGGATTTTAAAGGGAATGTTTTATCAGGAAATTACATTGTTTCATTTATGTTTTTTCAGATTGTTTTGGTGACTTTTTTTTTCCAATTTTCCATTTTTCTGTCTATATTATAAAACTAGAAAATGTACCCGGCGCTGCCCGGGTATAAAGTGTCAGTGTCCTGTATACCTGCAGGGTCGTATTTACCATTAGGCACCCATGGTCTGGTGCGTAGGGTAGCACCTTGCAGAGGGGCAGTACCCTCCTGTTCAGACTTGCCAGAAAATCTGGTATCTTTTCGGGGGGGTATGGCGGTATTGGTCTGGTATAGCGGTGTTTTTCAGTCACAGTATGGCGGTATTGGTCAGGTCTGGTATGGCAGTGTTATTCAGTCACAGTGTGTCGGTATTGGTCATGACTGGTATGGCGGTGTTATCCAGCACAGTATGGCGGTATTGGTCAGGTCTGGTATGGCTGTGTTATCCAGTCACAGTATGGCGGTATTGGTCAGGTCTGGTATGGCAGTGTTATTCAGTAAAGTGTGTCGGTATTGGTCATGTCTGGTATGGCGGTGTTATCCAGTCACAGTACGGCGGTATTGGTCAGGTCTGGTGTGGCGGTGTTCTCCAGTCACAGTATGGCGGTATTGGTCAGGTCTGGTATAGTGGTGTTATCCAGTCACAGTATGGCGGTATTGGTCAGGTGTGGTATGGCAATGTTATCCAGTCACAGTTTGGCGGTATTGGTCAGGTGTGGTATGACAGTGTTATCCAATGACAGTATGGCGGTATTGGTCAGGTCTGGTGTGGCAGTGTTACCCAGTCACAGTATGGCGGTATTGGTCAGGTCTGGTATTACAGTGTTATCCAGCACAGTATGGCGGTATTGGTCAGGTCTGGTGTGGCAGTGTTACCCAGTCACAGTATGGCGGTATTGGTCAGGTCTGGTATGGCAGTGTTATCCAGTCACAGTGTGGCGGTATTGGTCAGGTCTAGTATGGCAGTGGTCTCAAGTCACAGTGTGGCGGTATTGGTCAGGTCTGGTATGGCAGTGTTATCCAGTCACAGTATGGCGGTATTGGTCAGGTCTGGTATGGAGGTGTTACCCAGTCACAGTGTGGCGGTATTGGTCAGGTCTGGTATGGCAGTGTTATCCAGTCACAGTATGGTTGTATTGGTCAGGTCTGGTATGGAGGTGTTACCCAGTCACAGTGTGGCGGTATTGGTCAGGTCTGGTATGGCAGTGTTATCCAGTCACAGTATGGCGGTATTGGTCAGGTCTGGTGTGGCGGTGTTACCCAGTCACAGTTTAGTATACCTGTCCTGTAGTGCCCTGTATATACATGTACTGTATAGATGGAGTAGGGGGTCCTGTATACATGTACTGTATAGATGGAGTAGGGGGTCCTGTATACATGTACAGTATAGGTGGAGTAGGGGGTTCTGTATATATATATGTACTGTATAGATGGAGTAGGGGTTTCTGTATATACATGTACTGTATACATGGAGTAGGGGGTCCTGTATATACATGTACTGTATAGATGGAGTAGGGGGGGTCCTGTATATACATGTACTGTATAGATGGAGTAGGGGGTCCTGTATATACATGTACTGTATAGATGGAGTAGGGGGTCCTGTATACATGTACAGTATAGATGGAGTAGGGGGTTCTGTATATATATGTACTGTATAGATGGAGTAGGGGTTTCTGTATATACATGTACTGTATACATGGAGTAGGGGGTCCTGTATATACATGTGCTGTATAGATAGAGTAGGGGGTCCTGTATATACATGTACTGTATAGATGGAGTAGGGGGTCCTGTATATACATGTGCTGTATAGATGGAGTAGGGGCTCCTGTATATACATGTACTGTATAGATGGAGTAGGGGGTCCTGTATATACATGTGCTGTATAGATGGAGTAGGGGGTCTACCAGTTATTTCTGTGGATGTTGTGAGGCAGCTTCCCTAGCAACCATTGCTCCCTGTGAAAATGAAAGCAGTAATCCTATTGGTTGCTAAGGCTCCAACTGCCGTGTCTGCTGCAGCTAATTATATCACCTGTGTTTGCAGTTAGGAGATTTTCCCATTCATCTCTATGGGGCGCCTCTCTTTCCCCTCCCCCTCCCCTCCTGTACATCTGGCAGGGAACGGGACCTTCGCAATAACCTTCCCGGGCACCCAATGTATCTGTGTGCCAAATTTGGGGTCAAACGGTTCAGGCGTTTGGAAGTCTATAGAGGACAGACAGACAGAAGGACAGACAGACAGACAGACAGACTTTGATTTTTATGATATAGATAATCCTGATTATTGTTTCGTTTTCATTCTCACCACTGGCCCTAATCTAAGGGCCCTATTCCACCGGACGATTATCGTTTGCATAATCGTTGACGATTAACGGTCTCAAAGGACCGCTATTGCGAAAGACCTGAAAACGTTCACTCATTTCCATGGAACGATAATCGTTACTTATGATCGTAATTGCGATCGTTTTTTCTTCGCTGTTTATTCGCTATTGCGTTCATATCTATTGCGAACAACCGAACGATGTCTTATTCAATGCGAACGATTTGCAAACAAGCAACAATAAAAATAGGTCCAGGTCTTATAAAGCGATCAACGATTTCTCGTTCGGTCGTTAATCGTTAACTGCATTTCAACCGAACGATTATCGTTTAGATTCGAACGATTTAACGATAATCTGAACAATAATCGTCCGGTGGAATAGGGCCCTAAGACATCCTGTTCTGTCTGAACGCTCTTAGAGGGTCACAGAGTACTCACAGTGTTTTACATTTATCTCAAGGGGACAGAGTCTGTCTATTGTTGTCTATGTCCATGAGGCTTGTTGTAAAGCATGTCATTGAAGGGGGTTAATAAAGCACTACAAAAACATGGCCACTTTTCCCCCTCTCTTGCCTCCAGATTGGGTGGGGTTTCAAACTTCGTTCCATTGAAGTAAATGGAGCTTAATTGCAAACCACACCCTAACTGGAGATGAGAGAGGGAAAAGTGGCCATGTTTTTTTAGCGCTGGATAACCCCTTTAAATGCAGAAAAAAAACAAGCAAAATGGCAGCCTCAATATTAGTGTACAAAAAAATAAACAGAAAAATAGAAACAGATTAGAATGAAAAAAGATTTAGTACCCAACTAATCAGTAAGAGAAAATGTAGGTGATACATTCCCTTTAATAATCTCCTGGTGCTGCTAGTTGGCAAATTCACTCCCGGTGATAAACATCGATGGACCAAAGGTACTTTACCCCATACATAATGCTGTGTCCCAGAGCGGGTGTGGCCCCTGCTATGTTTTTGCCCACCTGTTATAGGGTACCTTTGTATAGGACCCTCTGGGTGAAGGGTATCTGCACTCCATCTATATTCCATCTATAGTCCAGCTTCCAGCACAGTGGTTGCAAGTAGATTTATTCAAAAGCCTCCGTCACCGTACACACATTGCGGCATGCCCTCAACAAGACGCCTACGCGTTTCAGCGTGGCAAAGCCGCACTAAATAGCTACTAGGTGGCGATGCACGTTATCTGTACCGCCCACCAACTTCCATGATGACAGCTGCATCCACCACCTGCAGACTAATAGATAGGATCTACCCTTGAAGTGAAAAGACTGTGTAATTAATAACTACAGATGAGCAAACCTGGAGCATGCGCGAGTTCATCCGAACCCAATCATTCGGCATTTGATTAGCGGTAGCTGCTAAAGTTGGATAAAGCTCTAAGGTTGTCTGGAAAACATGGATACAGCCAATGACTATATCCATGTTTTCCACATAGCCTTAGGGCTTTATCCAACTTCAGCAGCCACCGCTAATCAAATGCCCTACGATCGGGTTTGGACGAACTTGAGCATTCTCGAGGTTCGCTCATCTCTATTAAAGGGGTAGTGCGGTGCTAAGACACTATTTACAGAATAACACACATTACAAAGTTATACAACTTTGTAATGTATGTTATGTCTGTGAATCGCCCCGTTCCCCGTGTCCCACCACCCCCACCCGTGTACCCGGTGTGATGTGCATTATACATTACCTGATCCGTGTCGAGGCCGTCCGCCATCTTGTGCCAAACGTCATCTTCGGACGCACGGCCGAATCGCTGCCGCTGTCCCCCCTCCGTCGCCTCATAACTGTGCTCAGCCGCGATTGGCTGAGCACAGTTATGCTCAGCCAATCGCGGCTGAGCAGCTGATGACGTGGTTAGGGTGGTGGGACACTGGGAAGGGGGCGATTCACAGACATAACATACATTACAAAGTTGTATAACTTTGTAATGTGTGTTATTCTGTGAATAATTTTTTAGCGCCGCACTACCCCTTTAATAACATATTCCTTTGTAAAAACAACACATAAGTGCACTAATAACCCTCACTTTTACATGTACAATGCTGTTCTATAATACCTTGGCAAATATCACAGTTATACCCCACTGTACAATAAGAGAATAGGAGACAATTCACATAGAAGACTGGGGAATAACGCATTGAAATTTACATCTATATAGATATTCATCACGCAAAGAAGCAAATGCATGCCTTAATATATTAATAGTTCTTTTCTTAAATTCATTCCCTGTGGGTAGCAAGTATTTAGGCAGAACATCCAGAAAGCTTCTTTAAGTAGTCTCTGAATGTCGCCCCCTCTCAACAGAGTATATACCTTTTCTATTGCAAAGATGCGGAAAGACTTTGTGGAGCCTTGATGTTTATCATTAAAGTGTCTTGATGCTCCCGACAGAGTTCTATTACCAGGTTGTTCAATATCATGTAAGTGTTCATACACGAGCGTCTTCAGCCTGCGTGTGGTGCAACCTACATCCATTACATTACAACCAATGCACTTGATGATGTATATTACATTGTAGCTGTTACAGTTCAGAAATGATTTGATTTGATATTTTTGATTGCCTGAAGTGTCAGAGAACTCCCTACATGTGGTTGCATAGGAACATGTTTTGCATGGGTGATGGCCACATTCAAAAAACCTGGTAGTAGACAGCCAGGTAGCATTTCCAGCCTGAGGCTGGGTTCACACTACATATTTTTCAGTCAGTATTGTGGTCCTGCAACCAAAACCAGGAGTGGATTGAAAACACAGAAAAGCTATGATCACACAATGATGAAATTGAGTGGATGGCCGCCATATAACAGTAAATAACTGCCATTATTTCAATACAATAAGCGTTGTTTTAAAATAACAGCAAATATTTGCCATTAAATGGCGGCCATCCACTCAATTTCAACATTGCGTGAACAGAGCCTTTCTGTGTTTTCAATCCACTCCTGGTTTTGGTTGCAATATGAGAACCACAATACTGACTGAAATATACGTAGTGTGAACCCAGCCTTAGGGTACAAACACACACACCGTATAGCAGCAGATACGCAGCAGATTTGATGGTGCAGATTTTACGCTGTGTTCAGTTATTTAGATCTAATCTGCTGCGTATCTGCATATACGGTGGGTGTGTTTGTACCCTAAAAAGTTAATTATAACTGTTTGATGATTCTATGTCAGCCCCTGTCAAGTGATTCTGCTGTAGCCAATCAGTGAGCCGGGTACCACATTCACCTCACCCACCTATCACAGGCTAGGATACAGGGCCTTCTAGTGTAGTTCTTCCCTATCACAGGACAGGATATTTACTAAGGTATAAAGACAGTTGGACCAATGGTTGCTAGGTAGTCTAGTCCAGAGGAGCTGGACATACAGCTGCACTGTATGTATATACCTACTGGATAGAAGGTGTGTATACTTATTAGATGGAAGTTCCTGGGCCCACCCCTGAGGAGCAGCCACTATGCCAAATGACAGAACTAGCCTTGTCCATACATCACTTACCCTCTGCAGGCATCAGGTTGACAAATATGATGGTCATACAATAAAGTCAAAGATGAAACCATCTCACTGTCCCAGAACCCACGTGTGTAGTATATGTGTGCAATATATTTCCCCTTCCCCATTATTCCTGCAGACCTGTCAGTGTCTGCTTATTATCTTGTGCTGCTGCAATCTGATCCAAACTATTCAAATATAATATTGTTCTCAATCTGTAAACAGCATAATCGAAAAGATGATTTGCATCTTGGCCCTCTGCCCTACTTGCACAAGAGAGGCGGGGAAAGGGCAGGACGGTGGGAGCAGTACATGAGTAATAGAAATGGAGTCATGGGAATGTGTTACTGCACACAGTGATGTCATAGTCTGGGAGTGATGTATACAGTGATGTCAGAAAACAGGTATAATAAAGATAGTGATAAATAAACACCATCACAGTGCAAGTGTATACCCTGGTATTGTTTTATGTGGCTGTTAGGCCTCCTTAGCCATTAGAATCCGGATGAGTCTACAGCCTTCAGACCACATCTACTTTTTCTCCTGTGTAATCCAAAATCTTATTTTGATGATGAAAATTTCTCAGTTTTGCTATAAAGAATGAATATGCAAAATACACCACCATGGGAAGGTGGCATTCCTTCAAGTCAGTGTTTCACTTCATCAGTTTTGCTAGTAAATTCTTGAACTGCTTAGCACCTTATACTGACTGATATTGTTCTGTCTTGTGAAAGGTTCTCTTGAAATATTTGTACGCTACTCTGTCCGCTGACAAAAGAGGCAAGCAGCTTAGAATACAAGATAGACTTTCTACATTAAACAAGGATATTTTCCACACAAGTTCCTCCTTGTGTGCACTAAGAAGTTGCTGTAAATGCCCTCTCTTCTATGAGCTTTTTCTTTTTGGCAATGATGCTGATTCACTGGAAAAGTATGTTTACATTGAGTCACATTACAGCTTGAATAGGTTACAGATGTTACAGTGAAAATAGTCAATACAACAGTTTGAAATGTTATCTACCGAATAGAATTGTGATGTGGCAGCAGTTGAATCCGATGTGGACACCAAAAATCAAACATATGAAACAACATAGACATACAAACAGCAAATCTCGATCTATTTAACAAGCATTCAATTGTAGAAGCTGTCAATATCTAATAAGCTCTATGCTACCAATGTAAAAATGGTGGACTGTTTATACTGATTATTAGCACCAGAGATTGCAAAGGCAGTCAGACCGAACACGGACAGTCCTAGGCAGCTGTGGACAATCTTAAGGACAGTCCCTATACTCCATAAGGTGGAACACAAAGCAAAGACAGCCTAACACACAATAAATCCAGGTTCAGGCGGCACAGTCAAGGCAGGCGGCAAACAGGGAAGTCAGTGAAAAAGTAGAAGGTCAGAGATACAGAAAGGAATAGCAGAGGAAACGCTTAGCCTAGCAAACAGTAATAGTGGGAATGGTTTATAGTGGGTCAGGAGCCTGGTCCAGCACCTTAATGGACTGGCCTCCTGAATCCCAATTACATACATGTACAACATACATGTGTTGAGTCTAAGGCTTACTGACAGGAACACCTGCCAGTCAACCACACGGTAATGCAGCTTAACTGCCAGGTCCTGCATCTACCGGCCGCTGACGTGAGTCTGCAGCGCCCCTGGTACCAAGGATGGTGTTGGGTCTCCCTGACGTCACCGAGCTCAGCAGGGAGGTAAGTTTCTGACACTGATAGATCAAATTTCCATTGGTCATATTTAGTTTCTTTGCCAACAAGTGCTGTACTTAATCATTTAACTTCTTAGTATTGGGCCTATTTTAGGCCTTAGTGACCAAGCAATTTTCATTTTTGCCCTCCAAGAGCCACACCTTTTTTTTTTTTATTCTTGTCAGTATAGTCATATGAGCACAAATTTAACCCTTAGAGGACCGGGTCAATTTAAATTTTTGCCTTTTCGTTTTTTCCTCCTTGTGCTTAAAAGGCCATAGCAAATGCATTTTTTCACCTAGAAACCCACATGAGCCCCTTTTTTTTGCGCCACTAATTGTACTTTGCAATGAAGGGCTGAATTTTTTTCATAAAGTACACTGTATAACCAGAAAAAAATTCAATGTGTGGTGAAATTGAAAAAAAAAATGCATTTATTTTCTTTGGAGGGTTTTTGTTTTTACGCTGCTCACCCTGGGGTGAAACTTACTTATTACATATGTTCCTCAAGTCGTTACGATTACAACAGTATGTAACATGTATAACTTTTATATTATCTGATGGCTTGTAAAAAATTCAAACCATTGTTAACAAATATATGATCCTTAAAATTGCTCTATTCCCATGCTTATAGCGCTTTTATCCTTTGGTCTATGGGGCTGTTTGAGGTGTCATTTTTTGCGCCATGAGGTGTTATTTCTATTGGTACCTTGATTGCGCATATGCGACTTTTTGATCACTTTTTATTGCAATTTTTCTGGATTTGATGCGACCAAAAATGCGCAATTTTGCACTTTGGGATTTTTTTCCGTTTACGCCGTTTACCTTGCGAGATCAGGAATGTGATAAATTAATATTTCGGGTTATTACGCATGCGGCGATACCAAATATGTTTATTTATTTATTTTTATTTAAAACATGGGAAAAGGGGGTTGATTCAAACTTTTATTAGGGGAGGTTTTTTTTTTTATTAGTAATACTTTTTTTTTTACTTTTACACTTATACTAGAAGCCCCCCTGGGGGACTTCTAGTATATGCACACTGATCTCTCATTGAGATCTACGCTGTATAGTTATACAGCATAGATCAATGAGATCGAGTGCCAAGCCGGGATCAGGGCCATTACGGCACAGACTCCGGCCCGAGTCGGATGTGTGGATCGCTCCTCCGGGACAACGTCCCAGGGGTGCGATCCCTGCAGTAAGTAATTGGATGCAGCTGTCAACTTTGACAGCTGCATCCGATTACTTAATTAGCGAGCACGGCGATCGGACTATGTCCGCTAATAGCCACGGTCCCGGGCTACGAGCGGCACTCTGGAGCGCGGCGTTTCAGTGCCGGGCCGCCGCGCGGCACCACTCTGAACATCCCTTGACAGCCCAGGACGTACCGGTACGCCCAGGATC
This sequence comes from Dendropsophus ebraccatus, assembly GCF_027789765.1. Taxonomy (NCBI): domain Eukaryota; kingdom Metazoa; phylum Chordata; class Amphibia; order Anura; family Hylidae; genus Dendropsophus; species Dendropsophus ebraccatus. Next base: position 77,106,192 of record NC_091459.1, on the reverse strand, counting down.
GCCTAGGGGTTAAAGTGTCACTGTCGTTATAACTTTCAAAATCTAAATCAACGGTAGATGTGATATAAAGCAAGTTTGCAATTTACAGTCATTCTTTATTTTTTAGTTATGGAAAACACTGCACTTCCTGCTTTCTGACTCTTTTTTTAATCAAAAAGCAGCAAACAGTCAGAAAACGAGAAGCCAAGTGTATCCCAGGCCATCTGAGTGCTCACAGAGAGAAGGCAGCCATGTGATCAACAGACATATTGAGCTGTGACTCTCTGTACTGGCTGGAATTCCTGTGTTTAGTCTGTTTTTTTCACCCAGCACAAGTCAGAAAATCTGCCTTCAGGAGACTGGACCTGGATTTCTGGTAAGTTCAGCTTTGTTTTACAGCAGGATAACAACAACAAAAATGAATTATTATTATTATTATTATTATTATTATTATTATATTACAGACTTGCTTGAAGAGAATGTACCATCACAGCCATAATATGGAGATACACATACTATTCTGTTGGCGCTGACCTGTAGAATCAGCTGCTGTGAATAATTTTTCAATTTGCCGATCAGTTGCTGTTATTTTTGCCGCCAAACGGATATGCAAATGAGCCGGGTGAAGCACTGGAGGCAGGCTCAGCGTGTGCTATTCAAATTAATCTACTCCCCCCGCCCGTGATGCGCGCTGCTTCCTAGCATCATGCATGCCTCCTAGTCTAATATATTAACGCCTCTCATGCTAATCTAGCAGGTCCTACAGTGTGGCACACAGCCCCACCTCCTGTTTTTGGCCGTCCATCCTATCATTTATGTAGGACCTGCTGGATTAGCATGAGAGGCTTTACTATATTAGGCTAGGAGGCATGCATGTTGTGAGAAAGCGGCGCGCATCACTGGCGGGGGGGAGTAGATTAATTTGAATAGCACGCGCCGGGCCTGCCTCCAGTGCTTTACCCCGGCTCATTCATATATCCGTTCGGCGGCGAAAATAACGGCGACCGAGCGGCGAATTGAAAAATGATCCACAGCAGTTGATTCTACAGGTCAAAGCCGACAGAATAGCATGTGTATCTACATATTATTGCTGTGATGGTACATCCTCTTTAATTTCACATCTACTGTTGATTTAGATTTTGAAAGTTATAACAACGGGGACACTTTAAGCCCTTAACGATGGATGATGTAAATACATGATTTGCATATCTGTCACCCAAAGTGACACTGTTACCCCCTTTTTGCATTTTGACTGCTCTCCACAGGTGTAAAGGGTAAATGTTACAGCTTTCATTACTTATTTTATATTATACATCATGGTGCTTGTTCTGGTAAAAAGTGTTTTTTATTATCTGTGGATTGGTATATGTGGGCGGGGCTTTGCGGGCTAAGCACCACTTAGCCCTGCCCCATCCTTGACGTCATCATCACATAGGCCCGCCCCTCAGCGGCCATTGTAAGGGCCAGCCTAAAGATCTAGGGGGCCTATTCGGTCATGACGTCATGGATGGGGTGGGGCGATGTGGCGCATTAGAGACTAAGCCACGCCCCTTTGGCGCAGTAACAAGCGGATAAAAGTAGACTTTTCACAAGAACAAGCACCATGATTAATAATCTGAAATAAGGTATGGAGACAGCTAAATTAGTCATTTAAACATTTTTAATGATGTAAAAATGACAAAATGGGGTGACAGTGTCACTTTAACGACGGATGGCATACATCTACACCATTATCTACAGGGGCAGGGGCTGAGGGTGTGGACCAGCTGTTATTAGCATCCCAGGTCTCACTGTCAATGACAGGCTGCCCATTAACCCTTTTAAAACCGCAATCGTGCCGCAGCATTTAAGTTTAAGGGTACTATTACATGGAACGATTTTTAAAGATTAACGACTAACGATAAACAATCACATACGAGATTGTTTATCGTTAACCTGAAATCGTTCACCATATTACACAGAACGATAATCGTTAGTTACGATCGTTACTACGATCTTTATTGCGATCGTTTCTATGATCGTTTACTCCTTCTGATCCCAGCAAAACAATGAACAATGTGCAATTATACTGATTAGTGAATAAATGCGGAACTTGAGTGAACGAATGTGAAATTACAGCGAACGATTAGGGAACGATTGACGATAATTTTAGGTTCAGATCTAAATTAACGTTCAAGGACATACCAACAAATTTTTCATTGTTGCCTGCAATTACACAGAACAATTATCGTTTAAATTCGAACAATTTAACGATTTTTCGCACGATAATCGTCCCGTGTAATAGGCCCTTAGTGACAAGAGCTGCTCCTGTCACTTACCAATGGGGGGGGGGTCCCGATCGGATTGTCTGACTGCCAGATGTATACTGCTTACCTCTGTGCAGTCTGATCTTCAGTCTTCTGGTAGTGTCTGCCACAAGTCTATTAGAAGATAGCAGATAACACTCATCAATGCAGGAACATATATATATATATATAGTTTGTGGCTATGAAGAAGTTTTAATGTCCCCGGCGCCAAAGGTAATGACAGGAAGCTGCAGTCACGCAGATGCCTGTCATTAACAACTTACACACTTCAATCTTTAGCGATTGCGGTTATTAAAATATAACAATATTGTTCCTGCACAGGGAACAGCATAAACAAAAAGAGGGGGGAAAATCAGGATTGCTGATTTTAAAATTTTTTATATCGGGACAATTTTTACAAAAAGAGGTCAAAATTTTTCTTCTATACCAATTAAAACTAGAGATCATGGCACAAAAATGACATGCCAACCAACCCTGTAGGTGAAAAATATAAAGCTTTATGGCTCTTAGAAGGAGGGGAGGAACATTGCTTCATTGTGACCTGAACATCCCTTACATGGCCCTGTAGATGTAGAAATAAAGAAATAAAAGTGCTATTGCTCTTAGAAGGCAAGGAGGAAAAAATGAAAATACAAAAAATGAAAATTGACCTGGTCAGTTTGGTCATTAAGGGGTTAAAGATCTGTCTTATTGAAATAGAGATTCATTTGTAATCTGTCCCTTTCCCTTAGTTTTTTTCTATTCTTTTTTCGGGCAGCCTCTGTTTCTGCTGTTTTTTGTCTGAACTGTTCCTGGGCATCTTCTGCTTTTTCAATTTGTGTTTGTTTATTTACATAAAGAACTTCCAGGTCACAGGGGTCAGCAGTGACATCACAGCTCTGTTAGCCTTTTGCTCCACCCCCTCCTCTCTGAATCTAGCTCTGCCTACTCTACCCATAGGCAGGGAAATTACTGTCTTTGTGGTTAGTGCTGTCCCTCTTTAATGCTGGGATCTTTGGTTCAGATCTAGCTATAGATAAGGGGTTGTCAAACTGTGGCCTTTCAGCTGTTGCAAAACTACAGTTCCTATCATGCCTGGGCAGCTAAAGCTTTAGCTTTAAAAAATATAATATTAAATTGTGGACTCTGTGCTGGTAGAAATGCATCATAACATTAGTGATTAGCACTATTACCTTGCTGCACTGCGGTTCTGGGATCATAACTTACCAAAATGGGTGCTGCAATTTTCGTCTTTTGAAAATACTGTGTAAAGTAAAAAAAATTAAAATAAAATAACATATGCATGTAGATAGGGCCGGATTATGGTTGCTGGAGACCCCACCATTTTATACCAGGTGGTATCTGCAACCACTACCAGTGCCAGATTCTGTTGCGAGTTTCCCTCAGCAATAAATAGAATGGTGACTGACATGAGGTCTCCATATTACACTGCCCGATCATTGTAGATCCTTACAGGACAATAATAACTATATTGCTCTTTTATTTATATAGCTCCAACCGGGGCCGGCTCCAGGCTTTTGCGGGCCCTTTGGCGACAGAGCCACAGCGGACCCCTCATCCATCCACTATGCACAATAACTTGAGACACCTCTAACAGACACACACTTACTGACACAGACACTTAATGACGTACACACTTACCGACTGAAACACACACACATACTTACTGACTGACACACATTACTGACTGACATTACTGATGACAAACACACACACATACACACAGCACTTACAGCTCACTTTTCTCCCTCTTTCTCTCTGCCTGGCTGATCTCCCCATGGTAGTATTGGGACCTGCAGGTCATGTGATCAGGTCCTTCATCCACAATGTTTTTCAGTGTGTGATAAAATCCATGCAAACATTGAGGGGCATACATGTAGCTGGTGTCTTTGGTGGCATTTGATCACAGGATTCCAACACTACAAAGCAACATGGCTAAACTCTGTGCCAGCTCCTGGTCTGAAGTGTATGTAGAAAATACAGCACCCAAAGAAGTCAATACAATGCTTGTTTATTGAAAAATCCTGGACAACCCCTTAAACTTTTTTTAGTGCCTTTTTGGGATTATTTTGCAGAAAGATGTATAGTTTTTATTACAACCATTTTTAACTATTTTTTCTATATTGTTTTTCTCTGAGGTAGATGGATAAAACTCAGAAATTCTGGCGCTGTTTTTTAAAATATTATTTTACAGCATTCACTGTGCTGTATAAATTTTGTAATGGTGACATTTTATAAATTGTAACGTTATGGATAGTTGATGCCAGGAGCTGTTTAAATCTTCCTGGTACTGTACTGAGACAGCTGCACAGCTGTGTCAGTACAGTACAGCAGAGTTTTAAAAAAACAACTCTGTTGTTACTTATGGAAAGTAATACAAATTCCTAATGTACATTAATTATGGGAAATGCACATATAGGGCTATTTCCCTTAATTTAGTAGATCATTGAGTCTTCAAATTCTCTCAAAAACTGTGGTCATGAATCAGGTGTAATTCCTATGTAGTGTCCAGCAGGGGGCGCAGTATATTTAGAAGTATATGGGCTGTATTGAAGTATATAGAAGAGTATGTAATGTAATGTAAAAACTACACTTTATTAATGGACTATGTTTATGGAATAATTTGGGGAGCAAGGACACTTGCTCCCCAAATGGAGGGCACCAAGCAGGGAGGGAGAGAGGTGCCGGTGCAACTAACTACCTCATCCCTCCCTCCCTCCCTGTTTGGTGCAGTGGGACAGATAGACGCTACTACTCCTCCCATCATCTGCTCATAGTATGAGCAGATGACGGGAGGAGTAGTACCAGGGAGATCCCCAGCACCAAGCCCCCCCCCCCCCCCATCACCCCAGTAGTTTTTACTTTAGATTACATCTTCCATATACTTCAATACAGGTTATAGACTTCTACATATACTGCGCCCCCTGCTGGACACTCCATAGCAATTGCACCTGATTTGAGAGAATTAGAAGACTCAATGATCTACTAAATTAAGGAAAATAGCACTATATGTGCATTTCCCATAATTAATGTACATTAGGAATTTGTCTAACTTTCCATAAGTGATAACATAAAAAAAAAATATATATATATATATATATATATAAATATATATATATATAATGCTTTTGGCTGAACTTCTTTAAGCTGTTTCGGACCTTACAGCATCATAATGATACATGATGCCAGGAGTTCCGATAATCCATTCCATTGCACAATGTTCGTATACACGGACTGAACACGAAACATGGGAATAAGGCCTAAGGTGGAAAACCTTTGCTTTAGTAATTGGTGGAATCCTATCAATAGGGCCTTCAGACATCAGCAATATTTTGCCTATATAGTGGATTGGCGATAAATTTCAATCATGGGAAAATCCCTTTAACCCCTTAAAGAGCCTAAAATGGCCTTAAAGGGGTTGTCCAGCAAAAAAAAATTATTTCAAATCAACTGGCGTCAGAAAGTTATATAGATTTGTAATTTACTTCTATTTAAAAATCTCATGTCTTCCTATACTTATAAGCTACTATATATCCTGCAGGAAATATTTTATTTACATTCAGAAACAGTTCTCCCTGCTGACACCTCTGTCCATGTCAGGAACTGTCCAGAGCAGTAGCAAATCACCCTAGAAAACCTCCCCTGCTCTGGACAGTTCCTGTCTTGGCCAGAGATGTCAGTAGAGAGCACTGTGTCTGAATGTAAATAAAACAACACTTCCTGCAGGATATATAGTAGCTTGTAAGCATGGGAAGACATGAGATTTTAAATAGAAGTATATTACAAATCTGCATAACTTTCTGACACCACTTGATTTGAAAGAAAAAAAATTTCACTGGATAACCCATTTAAGGCCCGCACCAATTTTCATTTTAGCATTTTCCTTTTTTCCTCCTTGCCTTCTAAGAGCCATCTACAGGGCCATGCAAGGGCGTGTTTTTTTTTCAGGTATAGGTTAACATTGAAATGGGGCCTTTCAATCTACCATAAAATTAATTACTAACCCCCCCCCCCCAAAAAAAAATATTATTTATGGTGTGAAATGGGGATAGAAAATGAAATTCTGCATATTTTGGGGGGCTTCTGTGTTTAAGTAATGCACTTTACGGTAAAACCGTCAGGATACCTTTATTCTATAGGTCAGTCTTAATACTGCGATTTGAAGATTATATACCTTTTCTAGTGTTTTACTATTTTTAATAACAGTAAAACTTTTTTGTAAATAGGTATATTTAAAATGGCCAATTGTGAATTATATTTTATCACCAGTGGCGGAGCCACCGCGGTCGCAGCGGTCGCGGCTGTGACCTGGCCCGGCGTCAAGGGGGGCCCGCGCCCAAAAACCTATCCCCTGCCCCGGCCGCCCTCCGCTGCCTCCACGGGTTTTCCGTCGCATTGATCACTCTTGTGACCGCAAGCAGTATTTTGCTTGTGGTCACAAGAGTCAGTGTTGGACGGGCCCCCGGTGATGCTCAGCTCCCTGTTGGTGTCCCCGCGTCGCTCCCTGATCCGGAAGTAACAGCCCCAGCGCACACAGCTCCCTGGTGCGTGTGCTGCCCAGGAATCCCGGGGACACTACAGAAGAATAGATGAGAAGAGAACTGCGATGGGGGAGCAAGGTATTAGGTGAGTTGTCACCCCCCCCTTGTTTTTATCTACTTTGCGGGGGGCAAATATAGGAGGACAACGCAGTGGGGGCATCTACAAGGGGGGGGGATGTATAAGAGGACAACACGGGGGGCATGTAAAAGGGGGCATCTACATGGGGGGGCAGTATAAGGGGGCAACACAGTGGGGCCATCTATAAGGAGGGCATCAATATGGGGGACAACATAAGGGGGCAACACCGAGGGGCCATCTATGAGGGGGGCAACACAGAGGAGCCATCTATAAGGGTGGCAACACAGAGGGGCCATCTAAAAGAGGGGACAACACAGGGGGTCATCTATAAGGGAGGGGGGCAACATAAGTGGGCCATCTACAGGGGGGGCAGCATAAGGGGGACAACACGGGGACATCTATAAGGGAGGGGGGGCAGCATAAGGGGGCCATCTATAAGGGGAGGCAACGTAAGGGGGCATCTATAAGGGGGACAACACAGGAGGCATCTGTAAGGGGGACTAAACAGAGGAGCCATCTATAAGGGGGAATACACTGAGGAGCCATCTATAAGGGGGAATACACAGAGGAGCCATCTATAAAAGGGAATACACAGAAATGGGCCCTCTGAAAGGGGGGCTACACAGAGGGGGGGCCGTATACTATAGGGGATACACAGAGGGGACCATCCATAAGGGGGACATTAAAGGGACCATCAATAAGGGGGACTACACAGGGGCATCTATTATAGGGGGACTACACAGAGAGGGGCTCTCAAGGAGATGCATATGGGGCCATCTATATGGAAGACCGAGCAAGGGACCATCTACACAGAGGGGGGCATATACTATCATAGGGATCACATAAAGTCAACCTACCCACTAAATGAGTTTGTAAAGGGGCCAATAGGTTTGTGTAGTTAGTATAGAGATGAGGATGGTGCCAGAGTGACGAGCCTAATATGTTTGTCTGACAGATTCTGTGGATCCGTTGCTCGGAGAAGTTCTCATAACGGCCCAGGGCAGATGGAGAAGAAAATGAAAAGGGAAGAACACCGATCAGAGAAGACGTCCCCTGTGAGCAACCTGATATAACTGCATTGTAATTTATATGGAGTATAGAACCTGTGTAGAGCTGGGGCGACCTCTATATGACTGGATGAGGTGATAGTGATCTGTGTACAGTAAATGTTATTCAGTAGCAGTGGTGGTGTTAGTTTGTATGTGGCGGTGTTAGTCAGTATGTGGTGGTATTAGCCAGTATGTGGTGGTGTTAGTCAGTATGTGGTGTTAGTATGTGGTAGTGTTAGTCAGTATGTGGCAGTGTTAGTCAGTATGTGGTGATATTATTTGTTACTTGTAATCTGGTACTGTTTTTTTTTTAGATTTAGTACACAGGATTTGGTCAGTAACAATATGGTGGTGATGGTTGTGGTGTGGTGGTAATATTTCCCCCTTGTATACTGGTATTATTGGTAATATTGGTCTCAGTATACAAGATTTGGTCAGTAACACTATGGAGGTAATATGTATGGTGATAATATCTCCTATATACTGGTATTATTGGTAATATCAGTCTCTATCTATCTATCTCATCGCTTGGAATCGTCGAGGAAGGGGGGGCCCAAGTCGAGCTCTTGCACTAGGGCCCAAGGGACATCATTTACGCCCCTTTTTATCACCTACAGGGCGGTATATGGCGTCAAGCCTGTTTGGACCTTAATGACCAGGCTCATTTTTCAAAAACTGACCTGTCTCACTTTATGCGCTTATACTTCGGTGATGCTTTAACGTATGCTAGCAATCCTGAGATTGTTTTTTCGTAACATATGGTACTTTGTGTTAGTGGCAAAATTTGGTCACTATCTTGTGTGTTTTTTGTGAAAACATTTGCACTTTACAAACTTTGAAATTCTCTGCTTCTAAAAAAAAAGAAAGTCGTGTCACATAAATTAGTTATTTAGTCACATTAACAATATTTCCTCTTTATTTTGGCTTTATTTCCTAAACATACTGTATTTTACTTTTTTAGGCTATGTTCACACTACGTAAAAGTACGGCCGTTGTTGCCATTGGCAACAACGGCCGTACTTTGTGCGGTGTGGACATAGCCTTATCTTCTGTGGGATCCCGGCCAGAGCATATACACATCGTATGCGCTCCGGCCGGGATCCCGTACGGGGCTGCAAATAACTGACATGTCAGTTTTCTGCGGCCACAATTCAATGAATTGCGGCCATAGGAAACCCTGTCAGTTCACACAATGAAGCGAGCGGCTCCGGCCGCTTGCTTCATTGTGTGCTGTGGGAGATTTTGATGCGGGCGCGCGCTGATGTGCCCGCATCAGAACCCTGCGACCAAAAGATCATCCGGCCGGTACTGCAGTACCGGCTGGGATAATCCGTGCAGAGACCGGCCGTTCCGTGACCCGTCCGGGGTCACGGAACGTCCGGTCTCTCACGTTGTGTGAACATAGCCATAGGGTGTTACGGGGCTTAGAAATGTATTACGAAATTATCAAATTTCTTGAAATTTCCAAAACTGATTTTTCTGGCTTGTATACTGGAAACACCCATAAGATACCCCATTTTGGAAACTACATACCCTAAAGAATGAATCTAGGGGTATAATAAGCATTTTGACCCTACAGGAAAGTATTCACTATTAGGTTAGGCCGTAAAAAATTGAAAATAAAAATCTTCAAATAATGTATTTGTTTAGATTAAAGTATCTCATTTTCACAAGCAACAGGAGAGAAACAGCACCCCAAAATTTGTAACGCAGGTTCTCCCGAGGTTCCCCCTATGTGGATGTAAACAACTGTATGGGCACACAGGAGGGCTCAGAACGGAAGAAGCGCCATTTAGCATTTTCAGTGAAGATTTTGCTGTAGAAGTTTTCAGGCGCCGGGTGCGTTTGCAGTAGCCCTGTAGTGCCAGCAAAGTGAAACCCCCCAAAAGTCACCCCATTTTGAAAAGTAAACCCCTCATAGAATTCATCTTGGGGTGTGGTGAGCATTTTGACCCCACAGGTACTAGAGGAAAGTATTCAAAATTAGTCAGTAAAAATTAAAAACTAGAATTTTTTCAATAATATTTTTGTTTAGTTTGAAATTTCTCATTTTAACAAGGAACATAAGAGAAAAGGCACCACAAAATCTGTAACGCATGTTCTCCTGAGTACAACGGTACCCCATATGTGGGCATAGACCACTGTATGGGCACACAGCGGGGCTCAGAAGGAAAGGAGTGGCAATTAGCATTTTCAGTGCAGATTTTGCTGTAGAAGTTTTCGGGTGCCAGATGCGTTTGCAGAGCCCCTGTAGTGTCAGCAGAGTGAAACCGCCCATAAGTCACCGCATTTTGGAAAATGCACCCCTCAAAGAATGCATCTTGGGGTGTGGTGAGCATTTTGACCCCACAGGTATTAGAGGAAAGTATTCAAAATTAGAAAGTAAAAATGAAAAAATTTAATTTTCCAATAATATGTTTGTTTAGTTTGAAATTTCTCAATTTCACAAGGAACAGGAGAGAAAACTTACCCCAAAATCTTTAATGTAGGTTCTCCTGAGTACAACTGTACCCCATATGTGAGCATAAACCACTGTATGGGCACACAGCAGGACTCAGAAGGGAAGGGAGCGCCAATTAGCATTTTCAGTGCAGATTTTTCTGAAGAAGTTTCTGAGCACCAGGTGCGTTTGCAGAGCCCCTGTAGTGTCAGCAGAATAGAAACCCCCCAAAAGTCACCCCATTTTGGATAGTGCACCCCTCAAAGAATTTATCTTGGGGTACGGTGAGCATTTTGACCCCACAGGTATTAGAACAGGAGAGAAAAGACACTTTAAAATTTGTAAAGCAGGTTCTTCTGAGTACAACGGTACCTCATATGTGGGCATAAACCACTGTATGGGCATACAGCAGGGCTCAGAAGGAAAGGAGCGTCATTTAGCTGGAGCAAAACCGCAGCTAGTATCGGTTATTAGAATAGCGCAGTTGCTTAATTTTTTTTTTTTTAAATGAGATTACAGGTAATCTGGGGTAGTGTCGGGCAACCTGGGGGTGTTTACTTGCTATCTGGGGTGGTGATGGGCAATCTGGGGTGGTACAAGCAGTCTATGGCAATCTGGGGTGATTACGGGAAATCTAGGGTGTTTATGGGCAATCTGGGGGTGTTTACTGGCTATCTGGGGTGGTTACGGGGATTCTGGGGGTTTTACTGGCTATCTAGGGGTGTTTGCTGGCTATTTGGGGGTGTTTACTGGCTATCTGGGGTGATAACGGACAATCTGGGGGTGTTTACTGGCTATCTTGGGTGGTGACGGGCAGTCTGGGGGGGTCACAGGCAATCTGGGGTGGTGATGGGCAATCTGCGGGAGGAGTGACAGGCAATTTGGGGGGGTTACGGGCAGTCTTTGGCAATCTGGGGTGGTTACGGGCAGTCTGTGGCAATCTGTGGTGGTTAAGGGCAGCCTGTGGCAATCTGGGGTAGTTACAGGCAATCTGGGGGTGTTTACTGGCTATTTGGGGTGGTTACAGACAATCTGGGGGTGTTAACTGGATATCTGGGGTGGTGATGGACAATCGGAGGGGGGGGCAGGGTTACGGGCATTCTGTGGCAATCTGGGGTGGTTACGGATAATCTGAGCAGTTACAGGTAAACTGGAGTGGTTATGAATAATCTGGGGTGGTTACAGGTAATGCAGGATGGTTAGAGGTAATCTGGGGTGGTTACAGGTAATGGGGGGTGGTTACAGGTAATGCTGGGTGGTTGCAGGTAATCCGGGGCACTTGACTTTTTATACCCTGTCACCAATGATTTATGGTGACAGGGGATGAAAAGTGCCGGCAGCATTTGGGACAAGTGACCAGTGATATATAATATATACCGCTGATCACTTGTACCAGGAACCGGTTGGGACTGACCCCACACTCTTCCCCAACCCTTCAGCTACCTCTGATAGCTGAGAGGAGGGCGCTGTGGGCATTACCGGTGCTGCTGCACTATTCTGTGCTGATGGCAGCAGAATAGAGCCCATTAGTGACCGCCGTAAAAATCCATATCGACGGTCACTAATACCATAATACATGTATTCTCTGGGTCACTACGGTTACGGCCATACCAAATTTGTATAGGTTTTTTTTAACTATAAGGTGTAGCGAAGAGATGATGCGGCACTCATCCAGTAAATCTATATTGTTATTATTATGCAATATAATTAATTTTCTTACGTACTCGTAGATACGAACAAATCACAGCAGGCTACGATCGTTTCGCGCTCTCACCGCGCTTCCTCTCGGCCATTACGTTAGCCTCTGCACCCACCGCCTTTATACTTGAGTGCACTTAAAGAGACAGTGACATTACAATGATAATACATACATCTATATAATAAAAATGAAAGTCTGTCTGTCTGTCTGTCCCGTATAGACTTCCAAAAGCCTGAACCGTTTGACCCCAAATTTGGCACACAGATACATTGGGTGCCCGGGAAGGTTATTGCAAAGTTCCCGCCCCCGCCAGATATACAGGAGGGGAGGGGGAAGAGCGGCACCCCATAGAGATGAATGGGAAAATCTGCACACTGCACACACAAGTGATATAATTAGCTGCAGCTTTGCCCAGAGGAAACGGCAGTTGGGAGCCTTAGCAACCAATAGGATTACTACTTTCATTTTTACAAGGATACTGTGACTGGATAACACCGCTATACCAGACCTGACCCCGAACTATACAGACCAGACCCCGAACTATACAGTACAGGTATACAGGACCTTCACCAACTATACACTGCAGGTATACAGGCCCCCCCAACTATACACTATAGGTATACAGCCCCCCCTTCACCCCCAACTATGCACTACAGATATGCGGGACCCCTAAAAACTATACACTGTAGGTATACAGAACCCCTCCAACTATGCACTACAGGTATACACTAATTCCACTGACAATACCTTTTAGATTGGCCTCCTGGGCACCTTAGAACAAATCTAATTAACACACTGACACTTTATACCCGGGCAGCGCCGGGTACATTTTCTAGTTATATATAAAAATAATTAAATGTATTGCTTGTAAGTTTGTGCGGTCATTCAGACCCAGTGGTCCCAATGCTTCTGTACGAAGGATCAATTCCATTTCTTTTTTTAATAATACACCATGTCTATCACCACCCGTTCTTAAGTTGTTTCCACGTACTAGGCCCATATTAGACACATCACCCTCATGTTTCTCTCACATATGCTAGATCAGCCGGGGACACCCCTTTCCTGTTCTGATCGAGTGTAGATGTTCCGAGAAACGCTTGTACAGAGGTCTGATGGTCTTGCCTATATAAAAAAATCCACAATTACATATGATAGTGTACACAACATAAGGAGTCCTAGAAGTTATAAAATCTTTAAAGAGGACCTGTCACCCCCCGTGCCGGGGTGACAGGCTCCTGAGCCCCCATTAGAGCCCCCTATACTCACGTGATTCCGCTGGATCCCGCTTCCTGAGCCGGTCGGGTCACGGAGATATCAGCGCTTGAAGCCCGGCGCGCGCGCTGACAGGAGAGTCCGATGCCCATAGAGAATGATGGAGCATCGGACTCCCCATTCATTCTCTATGGGCTTCTGACTCTTCTGTCAGCGCGCGCGTCGGGCTTCGGGCGCTGATATCTCCGTGACCCGACCGGCTCAGAAAGAGGGACCCGGCGGGATCACGTGAGTATAGGGGGCTCTAACGGGGGGTCGGGAGCCTGTCACCCCGGCACGGGGGGTGACAGGTCTCCTTTAACAACCATCTCCTGACTTCCCAAGTGTATTCATTGTACATTATTAAATAAGCTACAATAGTAACAACTGCCACACTTATGATTGCCTTTTGGTAGATCGCGATTTAACCAAGTTCTAGAATTAGGTTCCACTGAGACACGTCCATGAACTAAATCATCCCTGTGTGGTGTTACAGGTAGAGAATACAGCGTGCTGTGTGGTGTTACAGGTAGAGAATACAGCGTGCTGTGTGGTGTTACAGGTAGAGAATACAGCGTGCTGTGTAGTGTTACAGGTAGAGAATACAGCAAGCTGTGTGGTGTTACAGGTAGAGAATACAGCGTGCTGTGTGGTGTTACAGGTAGAGAATACAGCGTGCTGTGTGGTGTTACAGGTAGAGAATACAGCGTGCTGTGTGGTGTTACAGGTAGAGAATACAGCGTGCTGTGTGGTGTTACAGGTAGAGAATACAGTGTGCTGTGTGGTGTTACAGGTAGAGAATTCAGCGTGATGTGTGGTTTTACAGGTAGAGAATACAGCGTGCTGTGTGGTGTTACAGGTAGAGAATACAGTGTGCTGTGTGGTGTTACAGGTAGAGAATACAGTGTGCTGTGTGGTGTTACAGGTAGAGAATTTAGCGTGATTTGTGGTGTTACAGGTAGAGAATACAGCATGCTGTATGAGTGGGACAACTATATGGCGTTCCGATGTGGCGGCCATATCAAACTTTATGTCCTACTGTAACAATAACCCTTTTGCTTTACGTTTTACCTATGACTGGCATAAAAATGAAATAACTTTTTTGGACATAAAATTGACTGCTTTTTCTGACAGAATTCACACTACAAACTACAGAAAACCCACTGCAGGGAACACTCTCCTACGGGCAGACTCATGTCATCCCAGACACACTGTGAGGGGTCTCCTCGTGGGAGAGTGTATTAGAATACGTAGAAACTGCTAATTTGAACAGGCGTATAAATAAGAAATGGATTCTTTGATGTTGTGTTTAAAAAATAGGGGCTATCATGATAGAGATATCAATAGGGCCATTAATGTTGGCTACTGCTGCTCCTGCCTGGCCTCCATGTTGACTACTGCTTCTCCTGTACTGGCCTTAAATGACTATTGCTGGACCTCCACTGGCCTCCAATGACTACTGCTGCTCCTTCACTGCATTTGTGACCTTTTTCCTGCATAGACCCTGTAATGGTGAATTTCCGGCATAGACCCTGTAATGGTGAGTTTCCTGCATAGACCCTGTAATGGTGAATATTGAAGTCTATAAAAAAAAAACAAAGGTCACAAATGCAGTGAAGGAGCAGAAGTAGTCATTTAAGGCCAGTACAGGAGCAGCAGTAGTCAACATGGAGGCCAGGCAGGAGCAGCAGTAGCCAACATGGAGGACAGGCAGGAGCAGCAGTAGCCAACATGGAGGCCAGGCAGGATCAGCAGTAGCCAACATGGAGGCCATGCAGGAGCAGCAGTAGTCAACAATTGGGTATATAGCACTTTTTTAAAGATATAATGCTATACACCTGAATCAATAGGGCCATTAATATAGCTAGCCAAAAGGACAGAAAGGATTTGTTATTAGAGATGAGCGAACTTTTCAAAAGTTCGGTCTGACCGGACTTTCGGATTTTTTCGGAAAGTTCGGTTCGACCGAATTTCGGATTTCTTCGGATTTCATAGTTTAAAGCATCTATATGATACGAGGGTAGTGTATTTGGTTGAATTTAGGGCTCTACATGCCAGTAACATCATTATCTTTTTGATATCTCAAAGTCAAATTTTTTTTTTTAGACTTCAATATTCACCATTACAGGGTCTATGCAGGAAATTCACCATTACAGGGTCTATGCAGGAAATTTACCATTACAGGGTCTATGCAGGAAAAAGGTCACAAATGCAGTGAAGGAGCAGCAGTAGTCATTGGAGGCCAGTGGAGGTCCAGCAATAGTCATTTAAGGCCAGTACAGGAGCAGCAGTAGTCAACATGGAGGACAGGCAGGAGCAGCAGTAGCCAACATGGAGGACAGGCAGGAGCAGCAGTAGCCAACATGGAGGCCAGGCAGGATCAGCAGTAGCCAACATGGAGGACAGGCAGGAGCAGCAGTAGTCAACAATTGGGTATATAGCACTTTTTTAAAGATTTAATGCTATACACCTGAACCAGGTATCTTAGTCTCTCAGGATAAGACGGATGTGATATACACACTTTCAATCAGAAGGGTCCAAGTATGGAAATTGGGTATATATATATATATATATATATATATACACTCACCGGCCACTTTATTAGGTACACCATGCTAGTAACGGGTTGGACCCCCTTTTGCCTTCAGAACTGCCTCAATTCTTGGTGGCATAGATACAACAAGGTGCTGGAAGCATTCCTCAGAGATTTTGGTCCATATTGACATGATGGCATCACACAGTTGCCGCAGATTTGTCGGCTGCACATCCATGATGCGAATCTCCCGTTCCACCACATCCCAAAGATGCTCTATTGGATTGAGATCTGGTGACTGTGGAGGCCATTTGAGTACAGTGAACTCATTGTCATGTTCAAGAAACCAGAGATGATTCTAGCTTTATGACATGGCGCATTATCCTGCTGAAAGTAGCCATCAGATGTTGGGTACATTGTGGTCATAAAGGGATGGACATGGTCAGCAACAATACTCAGGTAGGCTGTGGCGTTGCAACGATGCTCAATTGGTACCAAGGGGCCCAAAGAGTGCCAAGAAAATATTCCCCACACCATGACACCACCACCACCAGCCTGAACCGTTGATACAAGGCAGGATGGATCCATGCTTTCATGTTGTTGATGCCAAATTCTGACCCTACCATCCGAATGTCGCAGCAGAAATCGAGACTCATCAGACCATGCAACGTCTTTCCAATCTTCTACTGTCCAATTTCGATGAGCTTGTGCAAATTGTAGCCTCAGTTCCCTGTTCTTAGCTGAAAGGAGGGGCACCCGGTGTGGTCTTCTGCTGCTGTAGCCCATCTGCCTCAAAGTTCGACGTACTGTGCGTTCAGAGATGCTCTTCTGCCTACCTTGGTTGTAACGGTTGGCTATTTGAGTCACTGTTGCCTTTCTATCAGCTCGAACCAGTCTGCCCATTCTCCTCTGACCTCTGGCATCAACAAGGCATTTCCGCCCACAGAACTGCCGCTCATTGGATGTTTTTTCTTTTTCGGACCATTCTCTGTAAACCCTAGAGATGGTTGTGCGTGAAAATCTCAGTAGATCAGCAGTTTCTGAAATACTCAGACCAGCCCGTCTGGTACCAACAACCATGCCACGTTCAAAGGCACTCAAATCACCTTTCTTCCCCATACTGATGCTCGGTTTGAACTGCAGGAGATTGTCTTGACCATGTCTACATGCCTAAATGCACTGAGTTGCTGCCATGTGATTGGCTGATTAGAAATTAAGTGGTAACTTGCAGTTGGACAGGTGTACCTAATAAAGTGTCCGGTGAGTGTGTATATATATATATATATAACTTTTTTAAAGATACAATGCTATATACCTGAACCAGGTATTTAAGTCTCTCAGTATAAGACAGATGTGATATACACACTTTCAATTAGAAGGGTCCAAGTATAGAAATTGGGTATATAGCACTTTTTTAAAGATACAATGCTATACACCTGAACCAGGTATTTTAGTCTCTCAGTATAAGACAGATGTAATATACACACTTTCAATCAGAAGGGTCCAAGTATAGAAATTGGGTATATAGTACTTTTTTAAAGATACAATGCTATACACCTGAACCAGGTATTTTTGTCTCTCAGGATAAGACAGATGTGATATACACACTATCAGAAGTATAGGACTTGTATATCTGTACTGCACGTTTTGGTTCCCTTTTCTGTCCAATGCCTAATCTATCTATTTTTTGCCTTCTCTATATTTCTCAATCACTAGATGTTTCTCCTCTCCGCTTTCCTAATCTTTCCTTTCCCACAATATCTTCTCAGTAGTCTGTAGTACACAACAGCAGCTTGCTTCCTCTCTCTCTCTCTCTCTCTCTCTCCCTCTACACACTACGTGGTGCGGTCATATGACCGCTTCTTTTAAAGCAATACCAACGTCACACAGGGGGTGGGCTAGTACAAGATCCCTGCTGATTGGATGTGTTCTGGGCATCATGGGAAAGCATGGCGGCTGCCATTTTAGAAAGCAAGAAAAAAAAAAAACGGAGCGGATTTCCAAAAATTCGAATCCGATCGGACTTGGATTTTTGGGAAAATCCAAACCGGATCCCATACCGGGCGAACCGGTTCGCTCATCTCTATTTGTTATATGGCCCTGGCAAATCTGAAAAAACATCTAAAAATAATGACAATTTACTTACTTTTGTGACAACATATTCTAAACAATATCACAAAGTTCGTAATATTGTTGACCCAGGATGATCATCTGAGAACTGCAAAGGGTGCAGATTTTCCACCCGACGCCCACCCACACTAGGTTCCATGCTCTCCCCTTCATATAATAATGCTTTTATTAATAATAATGCTTTTATTTGTATAGTGCACACAGATTCCGCAGCACTTTACATAGTTTCGCCAATTATTGCTCCCTGTCCCCATTAGGGCTCACAATCTAAATCCACCTTTCTGTATGTTTTGGGTGTGGGAGGAAACCGGAGTACCCGAAGGAAACCCACGCAAACACGGAGAGAACATACAAACTCTTTGCAGATGTTGTCCTTGGTGGGATTTGAACCCAGGACCCCAGCGCTGCAAGGTTACAGTGCTAACCACTGAGCCACCATGTCAAAATTGAGCAAACATCAGCCACTTGGCTGGATACTAAAGGTAGCTTTACATGTGGGGGTAGAAAATGCACTTGCTGCAAGCATATAGAACAAACGCAGCATGTGCACAGCAACATAGACCATCAAGAACACCAAGTCCGTAGTTTTATTAACTGCAAGACCACCTGGATTGTATACTTTATTAAATGTCAGATATGTAACATTGGATATGTGGGCTGCACTAAACGAAAAATGAAAGACAGATTAAGAAAACACCTTTATGGAGCAACCCACAATAATGTCAAAAAATGCTTCTAATGTTTTAAAACATTTTTCTTCCATTCACACAGGTGATGTGTCTGCAGTATCTGAAGTATCAGTGTCTGAAGTATCACTGGCATAGAAAGAGTGTCCTGCCCCGACCGTGGAGGAGATAGAAGACAAAAATTACTCAATCGAGAGGGGTATTGGATACTTATGCTAGCTACATCTTTTCCAAATGGCTTAAATCATAGAATGGATCTTTTACTAAACTATTAGATACTTGTATTTATGTGTATTTTATACTAGTTTTGTCTCAGTGTTTATCTATGTGAAGCATAAATTAGCCAGCAGGTGAGAGTGGGAGGGGAGGTTCCCATTCTCACATAAATTTCCTGCTTTGCCTCATACACACTATCTATGATTAAGGGCTGGTAAGGCCAAAAACGTGCCAGACTGTGTGTCCTGTATGCATTTCCATGGACTTTCATGGACTTTTGTGATGACCTTTTATCAAGATTATCAATAAAGGAAATTTTTTTTTACCAGCAAGAGCCGACAATGAAATTATAAAGTACTGCAAATAATTCAGTAACACAATGAAACTGCAATGTGTGAACACAGCCTAGATGTTCTGCAATAGATTTGGGCGGGGAATGGGCCGGGTAGAGGACTGTGATTAACCCTTAGGGGACACAGACAGTTTTCATTTTTGCGTTTTCGTTTTTCCCTCCTCGTGTATATAAGGCCATAGCGCCTGCATTTTTCCACCTAGAGACCCAAATGAGCCCTTATTTTTTGCGCAACTAATTGTACTTTGCTATGGCAGATGTAATTTTTGCCTAAAATGTGCCAGGAAACCAGAAAAAAAAACAGAATTTTTTTTTTTTAATTGGGGGGGGGGGGGGGTTGTTTTTACTCCGTTTGCCCTGGGGTAAAACTGACTCGTTATATATGTTCCTTAAGTTGTTACGATTACAACGATATGTAACATGTATAACTTTTATTTGATTTGATGGCTTGTAAAAAATTAAAACCTTATAAAGAAAATATATGTTCCTTAAAATCGCTCCATTCCCAGGCTTATAGCGCTTTTATCCTTTGGTCTATGGGTCTGTGTGAGGTGTCATTTTTTGCGCCATGATGTGATCTTTCTATCGGTACCTTGATTGCGCATATATGACTTTTTGATCGCTTTTTATTACAATTATTCTGGATTTGATGCGACCAAAAATGCGCAATTTTGCATTTTGGGATTTTTTTGCGCTGACGCCGTTTACCGTGTGAGATCAGGAATGTGATTAATTAATAGTTCGGGCGATTACGCATGTGGCGATAGCAAACATGTTTGTTTATTAATTAATTTATTTATTTTTATTTATAAAATGGGGAAAGGGGGGTGATTCAGACTTTTATTAGGGGAGGGGATTTTGTGTTATTAAAAATAAATTTTTCTTTTACTTTACACATATACTAGAAGCCCCCCTGGGGGACTTCTAGTATATGCACTCTGATCTCTCATAGAGATCCATGCAGTATAGTTATACTGCATGAATCCATGAGATCGGTGTTCTATTGCTTTTGGCTGCTGCAGCCAAAAGCAATAGAATGCCGAGCCGGGATGGATGCGGGGATCGCCCCCCCGCAATCACGCCGCAGGGGGGCGATCCCCCCACTAGACCACCAGGGATGGATATGAGCAAGTATTTAGAAGCAGCTGTCAACTTTGACAGCTGCTTCTAAGTACTTAATTAGCGGGCACGGCGATCGGACCGTGCCCACTTATAGCCGCTATCCCGGGCTACATGCGGCACCCGGGATCGCGGCAGTTCAGAGGGGGGTCGCCGCGCGACCGCCTCTGAACTCCCATAGCGGCACGAGGACGTTCAGTAACGTCCTGGTGCAGCTATGGGTTAACAGCTGAGGGAAAGCATTGCATTCTGAAACCAGTACTGCATTCTGGGAACTGATCAACCAGGAGGTACAAAAACACAAAACAGAACAACCCCCCCCCCCCCCCCCCCCCCCCCCCCGCCCCAAAATAAAATTTTGATTTTTGGTAGTTTCAAAACTGGAATAGATAGGTAAGTAATGCTTTATGCTTCTGAGAAGTTTAATTTTTTAACCTCCACCTGGAGTTCCCCTTTAAAGGACAACTCAAGCGCTGATAAAAGAAAAAAAAAACTGAACGGAAGCTCCAGATGGTGTCTTAATTTTTTCTTCACTTCCTTGTTTGGGTTTCCCATGATGCACTTTGTTTCCTCTGATGTCTAACTGACTCTGTAGAACTGTTAGTTACATCTTGCTCAGCCAATTATAGCTGAGCAACCTGAGTCATCTGACAAAGGGAGGCTGGCCTAACAGGGCTTAGATCAGTTTCCCTCTTGATGATGTCATTGCCACAAAATGGCTGCCACAGAACAGCCTGAGGTCAACAGTCATTAGGTAAGAATGAGTTTACTTCACTTCCTGACAGGGGGTTGAGGGGGAAAAAGATAGGGAAGAGGGGCAGATAGGTGATTGAAGCATATTACAAAGTTATATAACTTTGTAATGTGTTTTAATTACTGGGAAAAAGATTTTCACCGGAGTTGTCCTTTAACTTCTTCCCGCATGAGGGCATAACTGTATGTCCTCATGCGGGTCGGGGTGTTTACAGAGGGGTCATGCGGCGACCCCGCACTGAACCGCCGCGGTCCCGGGTGCTATTTGGAGCCTGGGACCACGGCACTTAGCGGGCACCGTCCAATCACTGTTCCTGCTTATTAGACTTTTAAATGCAGCTGTCAAAGTTGACAGCTGCATTTAAAATGCAGCTTTTCCCCTTCCCTGGTGTCTAGTGGGGGGGGGGGGGGATCCCCGCATCTGTTACCAGCTGGGGTCTGCGCCGTAATGGTAATGCTGATACTTTATGCAGTGTACTTTATGCCTGCCATTGCAAATTAAAATTAGTGGCGCAAAAAATAAGGGCTCATGTGGGTCTGTAGGTGAAAAAATGCAAGCACTATGGCCTTTAAAACACATGGAGGAAAAAACAAAAGCACAAAAATGAAAATTAGACTGGTCCTGAAGGGGTTAAAGTGATATGAATACCACATTTAATTAATAAAGTGCACATACTAAAAAAAAGTATTCCCTTTATCTTGGCCAAAAATCATGTTGCAGAAAGACTCCAGTTTTCAGCATCTTCTAAAGGAAGAAGAAATATTTGGGGAAATTGTCAAAACTGTCTAACAGCCACCTAAGCCCATTAGTCCCCTGATGAACCCACACAGTGGGGCAAACATGTCAGGGCCGATGACAGTACAAACTGTCACAGCAGTCCATCTTATATTTTTCCATTGAACATATTTACCTGTTGGATCTACATTGCTGTAGTGGATGTGCACCTGCTTCAAGCTGTGTTGCATACCACTGTTTGACAAAACATCCTCTTTTAGTTACTAGACTGTTTAGGTATTTAGCACAGCTTTATACCTCCAGCCGAAAGAGCCCGCTCTCTTCCCAGCGTGACGTTACTCATGTGCTCACAAATCTTGAAGACAGAGAGAGAAGCCAAATGGGAGCATCGCTGCAGACTGCAGCAGGTGAGTACAGCTTACTTTTTTTGTTCCCTTTCTGTTTTATGGCCACAGACGTGCAAAGGGGGCCTAACAGTTGAAGTTAACCAAATTGGTTCTCTCCTGTTTCTACTACATTTATCTCCATATGGTATGTGTCGTTCACAATATCTACCTAGGATGCTCTTAAAAATGTCCCATTTCTCTTGTGTACTTTTATTTCTGAGGGTGTTGTCCCAGTCTATATCACTAAGGTCCTCTCTTTTGTGATGAAAATTAGCCTTCCTGAAGTTTAACAGGGTACATGATAAAAAAAGTATACTTACCCATCCCCGTGCCCCCACATTCATTATTATCCTACTGATTCTAAAATTGTTTTCACGTGACATATTGTACTTTACATTTCTGGTAAATTGGAGTCAATACTTACAACTAACAAAAAATTGCATTTTTCCAACTTTGAAACTTTTCTGCTTGTACAGAAAATGGTTATGCCACATACATTAAGGGTAGCTTCACACGTACCGTATCGCTGAGTTTTTAACGCTGTGTGTTTTGTGCGATTTTTACATGCGAGTTTTGATTTTCACATGATTTTCATGTGAAAATCAAAACTTACATGTAAAAATCGCACTAAAAACGCAGCGATACGGTACGTGTAAAGCTACCCTAAATAGTAAATAGCATTAGCAATTAGCACTTTCTTTCAATTTATTTAGACAATAGGAAGCTTAAAACATTAGCAATTTTCGATATTTTCACAAAGATTTCAAAATCAGATTTTTTTTAGGGAAGTGTTAAGGTTTAGGGTACGTTCGCACGTACCGGGTCCACAGCGGATTTCTCGCTGCGAATTCGCAGCGAGACCTGCTGCGGATCCCTGCCCAGTAAACTCTATGGGCAGACAAACTCGTAGCAGGATGCACATCCAGCAGCCTGCCCCGTTAACCCCCCGGCTGCCGGAGCCTATACTTCACCTGGTCCCCGCTCTGGCTTGCTTCGGGGCTCCCGTTGTCTTCACGTCCCGCTCAGCCAATCAGTGCGCTGTGGCGGGGCAGAGCACTGATTGGCCAAGCAGGACGTGCCAAGAACCCCCGAAGCAAGCCGGAGCAGGGAACAGGTAAAGTGTAGGCTCCGCCGACTGGGGGGTTACCGGGGTGAGCTGCTGACAAACTTGCAGCGGGATGTGCGAGTTTGTCTGCCCATAGAGTTTACTGGCCAGGGATCTGCAGCGGGACACAGAACGGATGGTGTCTTACTACGTGTGAACATGGCCTTATAGTGTAAAGTTTTATATTTCATTTTCACGCCACATTGTTCCACATATGTGCCAGTCAGCAGTGGGGTCCATATACTTACTACGCCCCTTGTTATGTTCCTTGTGGGGTGTAGTTTCCATAATGGGGTCACTTGTGGGGGGTTTCAAATGTCTTGGCAACACAGGGGTCTTTTAAATGCAACATGGCCCTCAAAATTAATTCCAGCCAAATCCAGCCTCCAAAAGCCAAATGGTGCTCCTTCCCTTTGGAGGCTTGTCTTGCGGCTGCATGGCGCCTTAAGTCTACATGTGGGGTATTTCCGTACTCAGGGGAAATTGCTCTACACGTTTTGTTTTTTCTCTTTTAACCCCTTGCGCAAATGAAAAATGTAAAGACTAGATCAATGATGTTGTGTAAAAATAAATTTTTTTACACTTAAACATTGGCATAGCCGCAAATTTTTTATTTTAAAAAGGGTTTAAAAGAGAAAAAAACACAAAACGTGTAGAGCAGTTTGTCCCAAGTACGGATATACCCCACATTTGGACATAAGGCGCCATGCGGCCGCAAGACGAGCCTCCAAAAGGAAGGAGGCTGAATTTGGCTGCAATGGATTTCAAGTTGCATTTACAATGCCCTTGTGTTGCCAACACAGTGGAAACCCCCCAAAAGTGACCCCATTCTGGAAACTACACCCCTCAAGGATTCTAACAAGGGGTTCAGTGAGCAGATGGACCCCACTGGTGACAGGCACAAATGTGGAACAATGTGACATTAAAGTGAAAAATTTCATTTTTTCATTTTCACGGCACGAATGTGCCCATCATCAAAGGGTCCATATGCCCACTGAACCACTTGTTAGATTCCTTGAGGGGTGTAGTTTCCAAAATGGGGTCACTTGTGGGGGTTTTCCACTGTTTTGGCAACTGAGGGGCTTTGTAAATGCAACATGGCATTCATCATCCATTCTAGCCAAATAGCGTTCCTTCCCTTTGGAGACTTAACCTGCACCCACATGGCAATTTATGTCCACATGTGGGTTATTTCTGTACTTAGGTAAAATTGCTCTACACATTTTGTGTTTTTTTTTTTTTTTTTAATCTTTTAACACCTTGTGAAAAAAATAAATAAATCAAAACTAGATCAATGTTTTTGTGTGAAAATGTAATATTTTTTTACACTAAATGTTGGTCTAGCCTTGATTTTTTTTCATTTCCACAAGGCGTTAAAAGATCAAAAAAATGCAAAACGTGTAGGGTAATTTATTCTAAATACGAAAATACCCCACATGTGCACATAATGTGCCATATGGGCATAGGGCAAGCCACCAAAGGGTCAGAGCGCCATTTAGAGTCTGGAATGGAGGATGGAGGCCATGTCGCATTTACAAAGCCCCTGTGCTGCCATTACAGTAGAAACCCCCACAAGTGACCCCATTCTAGAAACTACACCCCTCAAGGAATCTAACAGGGGGTTCCATTAGCATAAGAACCCCACTGGTGACAGGCACATATGTAGAACATGTGCTGTAAAAAAGAAAAATACAATTTTTTTCATTTTCGTGGCACAAATGTGCCCAACACCAAAGGGTCCATTCCTTAAGGGTTGTTTCCAGAATGGGGTCACTTGTAGGTGATGTTCAGTGACCCTCGTGGGGCAGACGACAGTAGCCTCATCACAGGGAAAAAATTTCTTCCCGACTCCAAAATGACAATCAGAATAATCCCTGAATCAACGTGACCCCTGAAATAGGAATAAGGGAAAGAGTTTAGAAAATGTAGAACTCCAATGACGTGTGGTACGCCTTGAAGCAATCCTGTATGTAGAGGCCCCCTTTTACGGCACACTCTGCACTTCTTTTGGGATCTCCTCTTTTTTCCAGTGTGGGGGACGTCACCTGGAAAATATTGCCCTTGTCAATACAGGGTCCTTCATATCCAGAAGCGCTGGGGCCCTCTCCATGGCTGCTAAATATTAGGGCATTTATTACTGCTTCCTGGAATTCAAGGTATTTCCCCGGGTGGCCGGCACATCGGTACAGCACAAATGCATTGTACATTGCTGTTTGGACCAGATGTATGGCCACCTTTTTGTACCACGTTCTGTTTTTTTTGTGGCGTAATATGGTTTGAGGAATTGCTCTGAGAGATCAACTTCTCCCATATACTGATTGTAGTCTAGAACACAATCAGGTTTCTGCACCATGTTTGTGGTACCTTGCACAGGGGTGGTGCTATACCTGTGAATTGTGGTCAAAATAAGGACAACAATTGTATAGCGCTCTGGAATTAAGAGCACTTTATAAATTTAATAATAATAAGGACATCATGTTTGTTCCTATATTTGACCAACAACATATTTTCAATGGAAAAGCCCCGTCTCTCACCCCTTGGCATCGGTTGTCTTACTGGATGACTTGGGAGGCCTCGTTGATTTTTCTGACTTGTGCCGCAACCTACAGTAGCTCGGGCAGCGAGGGACTGGAACAGGGGGATGCTCCTAGGATGGGGGGGCATTCTAGGGGTTTAATTCGGGTGTCCCTTGCTTCCCATAAAGTCTAAGGCTATGTTCACACAACATGAACAACCGGCCGTTCCGTGACCCCGGCCGGGATCTCCAGTTTCAGCGGCGGGTCACTCATCGCGGCGCTCCGGTCCCCGGTTCCCAGACGCTACGTCTCAGGGCCGCTCAGCCACTCAGTAAAGGAGGCGGGATCCGAGCGGACTTCAAACGGATCCCGCCTCCTTCACTGAGTGGCTGAGCGGCCCTGAGACGTAGCGTCTCGGGCAGCGTCAGACACCAGGAAGTTGCCAGGGACCGGAGCGCCGCGATGAGTGACCTGCCGCTGGAACCGGGGAGGTGAGTGGATGTCTTTTATTTCAGCCACCTCCTCCCCGGTCCCCCCCAAAAAGTGCCGCCACGCTGGATAACCCCTTTAAGTACCAGCCGGATGATCTTTCCGGCCGCAGTGGTCTGATGCGGGCGCATCAGCGCGCGCCCGCATCAGAACTTCCCATAGCGCACAACGAAGCAAGCGGCCGAAGCCGCTCGCTTCACTGTGTGAACTGACAGGGTTTCCTACAGCCGCAATTCATTGAATTGCGGCCGCAGAAAACTGACATGTCAGTTATTTGTGGCGCCGCACGGATCCCGGCATTGTTCCACCCCGCAAAAAGTACGGCCGTTGTTGCCGATGGCAACAACAGCCATACTTTTACGTAGTGTGAACATAACCTAAGGCTGGGTTCACACACAGTATATTTCAGTCAGTATTTTGCAACCTCAACCAGTACTAGATTAAAAACACAGAAAGGCTCTGTTCACAGACTGTTGAAATTGAGTGGATGGCTGCTATATAATGGTAAATAACTGCCATTATTTTAATATAACAGCCGTTGTTTTAAAATAACAGCAAATATTTGCCATTGTTTTCTATCCACTCCTGGTTTTGGTTGCAATATGAGGACCATAATACTGACTGAAATATATTGTGTGTGAACCAGGGCCGTTTCTAGTACCGTGCGGGACAAGGCGCTGACAGCTAGGGGGTGCCCCCCATCTCACTCAGCACCAGTGACATTGGGCCCAGGGCAGCGGGCTCACACCTCAGTGCGCCAGCTCACACAGCACACACCCTGGGAGGGCCCTCTTTGTTGCCAGTGAGTGGAGAGAAGAGGAAAGTGAAGGCAGCAGCTCTGCTGACATGATCCGGCACACAGGAAGCTGCTCCCATGTGACAGCATCTCCTCCCCCGACCCGGAACAGCAGAAGAGAAACATCCTGTAAGTCCTACTCCTGCTCTCTTCTATCACAGCTGAGCTTGGAGGGAGGTTTAGTCACTGTAGATCAGCAGTACAGTGTCCAGTCTGTATGTAAGTGGGGGGAGGAGGGCGATGGGCAGCTTATCAGTCACCAGGGCCAGCCTTACAGGGGGTTAAAGAGGGCAATTCCCAGGACCCCAATCTCCAAGAGGGCCTACTGAAGGGTTACTGCTCCCAGCACTCAGCAGCAACAGTGTGAGCTTCAGTCTGCAGCGTCAGTCAGGAGTAGGGGTTGGGGGAGGGTTAATAGCTGTGTAGAACTGTGCACTCAAGTGAGACCACCAGGCTGACCTCTGCCAGATTATTTAACCTTTTCTAGACTGCACCTAGCTACAAAAAGTAAGTCCACTGTATTTACGTGTAAAGAGTACAAAGGTATGTGTGATATTCTATGTTATGTATAGTGTGCTGTTTATGTTCTATGTATGTGTGATATCCTATGTTATGTATAGTGTGCTGTTTATGTTCTATGTATGTGTGATGTCCTATGTTATGTATAGTGTGCTGTCTGTGTTCTATGTATGTGTGATGTTGGGAGGCAGGGAGGGATGAATGACAGGCAGAGAGGTCCGTTACTGGCCTTTCTGCCTGTCAATCATCCCTCGGAGCGGTGGAGTCACCCAGATGGCTACCTCCCCGCCTCTGCTGGTCATGCGCCCAGGTGATTAAAGGGCTTTTCTACGGGCTGATTGGTTCCCTTTAAGGATTTATGATACATCAGAAAATAAATGTTTATGCCTGATCTTGCCATTACACGGCTAAAAAAGAAAAACAAGCAACCAAAAAATGTGTGTTAATTCCAATTCCCAGCTCTTTGTGTGCTGTTTCTGCTGTCTGTCTCAGGTGGGTATTTTAATGTGTGCTGGTCACTGTATAGAGGTAATATTGGTGTCCTTGTAGCTTCTCTCTGTTATGAGGACAGCCCCAGCCAATACTGGCATGTCTGAAGTGACAGGCGGCTCAGTCAATCACTGGCTGAGAAGGGACAGTGCCGCGTCAGTGATTGGTTGGGCAGCCTGGCACTGCACAGACAGCTTCAGACGTTCTGGCAGCGGCTGTGGGTAGCGTGGAGAAGCTAGAAGGACACCAGGTAGCGTGGACAGGTATAACTTTATTAATTTCTTTACACATTCAGAAGATTATTGCTTTGTGTAATATGGCTCTTACTGTGAGGTCTTCCGATCCCAGGTGCAATGACTGTGTTCTGTGTGCCCCCTTTAATCTCTACATGAAGATATTTGGTTGGGGTATAGTTTACAATACTGTTTTACAAATACTATACACATTCATTTGGGAGGACCCCACTTTAGCTTTGCCCAGGGCTACACTTTGTCTAAAACCGGCCCTCTCAGTAACTTCAGTCACTTGTATTTATTGCTGAGAGTTTAACCCTTACACTGCCTTCTCATGAATCAGTTACCTATGCAGGCAGTGTAAGGGTAAAACCTTAATCTCTTTGCTGCAATAATTAGGTGTCTGATAAGGAAAAACTGAAGGAGCCAGAGAAGTGATATTCACAGTACAGGCCTGTATGTCTATAGTACGGACCCCTTTACATGGCCCATTATGCAGTTGTGCGCAGCCAGGCTGCTGTATCAGTTGTGCGGCAATTTACAAACATTACTATCAGCCATCCCCTGTGTATACAGGAAGCTGTGCAGCCAATCACAATTATTTATATGTTCACACAAAAGTTCCAGTCAGCAAACGAGCCTTTTATATGGCCATAGGGGAAAGAGCATCCTTAGAAATATTTGTTAACAATATCACGCCTCTTAGGCTGGGTTCACACTACGTTTTTGCAATCCATTTTTACCAAAAACGGATTGAAAAACAGATACGTTTGTGTGCATCCGTTTTACATTGACTTTCATTAGAAAAAAAACGACCAGAACACATCCGTTTTTTAATGTACACATAAATTTGGTCTACCATGTTTTTGTGTACCTTAAAAAAACAGATCTTTAAAACGTAGTGTGAACCCAGCCCTAGTAAATTCATTGGGGCCTGCACCTGCTCCGGAGAAGGTGAAGATTACTGCCATGATTTACACCTGTTTGCAGGTGTAAATCATGATAAATCAATGCACCCCGGGACCCTCAACCACAACAAGTGCAAACACTACAACTCCCAGCAGTGGCGTAGCCACCGTGGTCGCAGGGGTCGCCGCTGCGACCTGGCCCGGCGTCGAGGGGGGCCCGCGCCCAACAATCTATCCCCTGCTCCCGGCCGTCCTCTGCCGCGGGTTCCCGTCGCACTGATCACTCTTGTGACCGCAAGCATTCTTTCGCTTGCGGTCATAAGAGTCAGTGTCGGACGGGCCCCCGGCGATGCTCAGCTTCCCAGTGGTGTCCCCGGCATTCCCGGGCAGCATAGGCACCAGGGAGCTGTGTGCACCGGAGTTGTTACTTCCGGGTCAGGGAGCGCGTCCCTCCCTGACCCGGAAGTAACAGCCCCGGCAGCGCACACTGAGCTCTCTTGTGCATATGCTGCCTGGGAATGCCGAGGACACCACTGGGAAGCTGAGCATCGCCGGGGGCCCGTCCGACACCTCAGAAGAATAGAAGAGAAGGGAGCTGCGACGGGGAAGCGAGGTGTTAGGTGAGTTTTTTTTTCTTTGTTTTTATCTGCTTTTCAGGTGACAAATATAAAAGGACAACACAGGCAATCTACAAGGGGGGTGGCAACAAAAGGGGGGCATGTATAGGGGAACAACACAGTGGGGGCATCTACATGGGGGGCAGTATAAGGGGGGCAACAGAGAGGGGCCATCTATAAGGGGGGGCATCAATATGGGGGACAACATAAGGGGGGCATGTATAAGGGGGCAACACAGAGGGGCCAGCTATAAGGGGGGGCAACATAAGGAGGACAACATAGAGGAGCCATCTGTAAGGGGGGCAACACAGGGGGCTATCTAAAAGGGAGGGGGGCAACATAAGTGGTCCATCTATAAGGGGGGGCAACATAAGGGGAACAACACAGGAAGGCATCTATGAGGGGGGCAACATAAGGGGGCCATCTATAAGGGGAGGCCTTGTAAGGAGGGCATCTATAAGGGTGACATCACAGGGGGCCATCTTAAATGGGGGCAGAGGGAAACAACACAGGGGGCATCTTTAAGGGGGAATACACAGAAATGGTCAATCTGTAAGGGACACTACACAGAGGGGGGCATCTATAAGGGGGACTACACGGGGGGGGGGTGTATACTATAGGGGATACAGAGGGGACCATCTATAAGGGGGACTTCAAAGGAGCCATCTATAAGGGGAACTAAACGAGGGGGAATCTACTTTAGGGGACTACACAGAGAGGGGCTGCACAAAGGAGATGCACAAGGGGCCATCTATATGGAAGACTGAGCTAGGGACCATCTACACAGAGGGGGGCATATACTATCATGGGGATGACATAGTCAGCCTACCCACTTAAAGTGACTGTACCACCAGGCCCAGGCTGAAGCACTGGAGGCGACCGACCCACCCCCAGTGGGAAGAAGCCCTAGCCCCTCTATGACGTGTCTCCATTAGAATCAATGGATCCCTATCATAGAGGTGCGGGGGTTTCCTCCCACTAAGGGTGGGTCGGCTGCCTCCAGTGCTTTAGCCTGGGCCTGTGGTACAGTCACTTTAATGAGGGTGTAAAGGGGCCAATACAGATGTGCAGTGTGTATAGAGATGAGGATGGTGCCAGTATGAGGAGCCTAATATGTTTGTCTGTCAGATTCTGTGGATTCGTGGCTCGGAGAAGTTCTCATGACGGCCCAGGACAGATGGAGAAGAAGATGAAAAGGAAAGAACTCCAATTAGAGAAGACTTCCAATGTGAGTCACTTGATATAACTGCACTGTAATGTATATGGTGTACAGAGCCTGTGTAGAGATGGGGCTGCCTCTATATGACTGGATGAGGTGATGGTGATCTGTGTACAGTGGATGTTAGTCAGTATGCGGTGGTGTTAGTCAGTATGTGGTGGTATTTGTTACTTGTAATCTGGTACAGTGTTTTATTGGTCTTAGTATACTAGATTTGGTCAGTAACAATATGGTGGTGATGGTAGTGGTTGTGGTGGTAATATTTCCCCCTTGTATACTGGTATTATTGGTAATATCAGTCTCAGTATACAGGATTTGGTTAGTAACAGTATGGCGGTAATATGTATGGTGATAATATTTCCTATATACTGGTATTATTGGTAATATCTGCCTCTAGCTATTATCTATGTATCGCATCGCTTGGTCGAGGAACGGGGGGGGGGGGGGGCAAGTTGAACTCTTGCACCAGGGCCCAAGGGACATTAGCTACGCCCCTGACTCCCAGCATGTACTGACAGGTCACAGCCCTCAGCATATGCTGGAAGTTGAAGTACAAATGAACAGACACCTCAAAGTGTCCCCTCACAAACTATAA
Source organism: Dendropsophus ebraccatus (assembly GCF_027789765.1). Lineage (NCBI taxonomy): Eukaryota > Metazoa > Chordata > Amphibia > Anura > Hylidae > Dendropsophus > Dendropsophus ebraccatus. Next base: position 77,074,451 of record NC_091459.1, on the reverse strand, counting down.
CTTCTAGCATACCCTGAGAGCTTCATAAGTGTAGGGCATTCTGAGAGTTGTAGTTGTTATTCAAGGAAGCTGTGGTGACAGATACAGATAAGTCCAGGATGGGAGCGGGTGAGCATAATTCCTCTCACTGGTTCCTTTTGTTTCGGCCAGTATCAGCCCTGCCAGGAATCACGGACACATGTTCCACATAGGGGGGCGCTGCAGTCTGTCCCACCCAGACCTTACACCTCACTCAGCAGTGATTAATAGCTTCCCCCATCAAAGGGTGGAGGGGGGGGGGGGGGCACTTTTTTCAGATTCGCCCTGTTGCCAAAATGCCCTAGAAACTGACCTGGTGTGAACCCAGCCTAAATCTGTAAGTGTACCCTGAGGTACTCTGACAGAGTTTGTAGAATTTCACGCCATACAGTGATCTCTTATTGGGAAGGTACTGGCGGAAAAGAAGCCTTCCTTTGAAGCTCAGGAGGGACTCATCTACTGAGATGTATTTCTCTGGGGTATACATCTCAGCAAATTTGGATGAGAAATGATCTATGACTGACCTTACTTTGAACAGGCGGTCATATGAGGGATTATCTTGCGGGGGGCACCTTGCATTATCATTATAATGCAAGAATTTTAGGATGGCTTTGAATCGAAACCGTGCCATGGCCATACTGTAAAGTGGGGTATTATATATAATGTCCCCACTCTAGTAATGTTTAATTGCAGGGTTTTTTTTACTAGGCCCACGTGCAGCAGGAGCCCCCTAAATTTTTTCATTTCCGCTGCATCAACAGTGGTCCACACCATGGGCCTAGCAAAAGAAGAGAAGGGGTTATGGGCTATAAATTAGTGCACATACAAGTTTATTTGTGCCACCATCAAATTTTAAGGTCATCAGAAAAATTCAGCTTGAAAAAGTCTATTTCTCTAAGACCTGTGGGGTTAATTTGAATTCCTGCTTGTGCTACAAAGCCAGCAATCTGGGGCTCATAATTTTGGGGGTCTGGGGTCCAGATGGAGTCACCTGTCTGGGGGGTGGGGAGCGGGATGGGGTCACCTGTCTGGGGGCGGGGGGCGAGATGGGATGACATGTCTGGGGGGAAGCCCAAGGCGTCCTCCTTGGATATTCATCATTACTAGATGATGATGATGAATGGAGGAAAGAAGGATCCCCCCATTCATCCTCACTGGCTGTTTCAGTGTTAGAGGCAATAAGAGTGTATGCCTCCTCTGCCGAAAACACCCTGTAGACCATTTTTATATGGGGATTGGTATATGGGGTATGTAAATATGTATTGTAGTGTAATGGTGGTGGTAAGAAAAAAAAGTAAGAAAAAATGGCAAAAAAAGAGTTGCTGATAAATGCCACACTTATGCACAGTACTTAACAGCAGACAGTGGCGGTAAGATATAGAAAAAAAAGGGGGGTAAAAGGGGGGTACCTGCACACCCCAAAGCTACTGATCAGTGTGCAATATACACTAATCAGCCGCTGGGGGCAGTAGAACGAACCTGGACAAAGACTGAAACAGTCGAAGTTTGCTGACGGGAGCCGAAGATAGACGACGGGGATGAAGAGGACGACGTGGGACAGCTGAATCTCCTCCCGGATGCCTGGATTAGGTGAGTATGATGCACCTACACCACACATACCTGTTCTGCACACCTCAGCTAACTAACTGAGGTGTGCAGACCCAGGAATAATATTTATTTTAACACAGATCGCCCTCATTGGCCGTCGAGGCTCTCCACCTCCTCACCTCTGTGCTCAGTTTTTGTTGTTTGTTAGTCAGCAGCCACATCAGGCTTTATGCCATTTCCTAGCGATTTTCTTGCTATTTGAATCTCCAACCATTTCTAGTTCCAGCTCAGTTCCAGTCTGAACTACGTCCTAACACTGCATTCTTCACTTCTACCACAGAGGAAGAACACCTAGTCCCGGAATCCAGCACTCTTGCAGTTCTTCAGCCAGTGGTCACCGAGGTACTTCCCTGAGGGTATCAACCTGGGAGTTTCCCGCAGCAAAGTCCAAAATCTTGTGGGGGCCGCTGGTAAAAACTGGAAGCTCCTTAGACTCCACTCCTTGGAGAAGGAACGCCAGCACTCCTTGGTGATCCAGGAGATCCACCTCCTTGTGCCTGGACCATCTATTACAAGAGGCTTGTAATTTTTATCATAGGTACATTTCAACTGGGCAAGACAGAATGTATTAAAGAAAATTCCAGAAAATCATATTGTGTAAATAATGAATAATGAATTAGCATTTTATTGCATGAAATAAGTATTTGATACAAGAGAAAAAACAAAGGTCAAAACAGAGGTCAAAAATTTCCTGTAATTCTTGACCAGGTTTGCGCTCACTGAAGCAGGGTTTTTTTCCCACTCATATAGATCTTCTCCAGATCTTTCAGGTTTCAAAGCTGTTGCTGGGCAACATTTAGTTTCGGCTCCCTCAAAAATTTTTCTATTTGCTTCAGGGCTGGAGACTGGCTTGGGCACTCCAGGACCTTGAAATGCTTACGGAGCCACTTCTTAGTTGCCCTGGCTGTGTGTTTTGGGTCATTGTCATGCTTGTAAACCCAGCCATGACCCATCTTCAATGCTTTTACTGGTGGAAGAAGGTTGTTAGCCAGAATTTTACGATACATGGCCCCATCCATTCTCCCATCAATACGATCCAGTTGTCCTGTCCCCTTTGCAGAAAATCACTACCAAAGTATGTTTCCACCCTCCATGCTTCACGGTTGGGACTGTCTTCTTGGGGTTGTACATTCTTTTTCTAAACACAGTGAGTGGAGTTGATACTAAAAAGTCCTATTTTGGTCTCATTTGACTACATTCCTTCCCTGCTTTCTCTGGATCATCCATATGGTCATTGATGAGCAGGAGGACCTTATGTACCCTGCAGGATTTTAATCCACAATGGTGAAGTGTGTTACTAACTGTAATCTTGAGACTGTGGTCCCAGCTCTCTTTAACCCCTTAAGGACGGGGCCCATTTTCGTTTTTTGCGTTTTCGGTTTTTCCTCCTTGTGTTTAAAAGGCCATAGCACTTCCACCTAGAAACCCATATGAGCCCTTATTTTTTGCGTCACTAATTGTACTTTGCAATGACAGGCTGAATTTTTGCATTTGGTACACTACGAAACCAGAAAAAAATTCAAAGTGTGGTGAAATTGAAAAAAAAAAAACGCATTTCTTTTATTTGGGGGAACTGTGTTTTTACGCCATTCGCCCTGGGGTAAAACTGACTTGTTATGCATGTTCCTCAAGTCGTTACGATTAAAACGATATATAACATGTATAACTTTTATTGTATCTGATGGCCTATAAAAAATTCAAACCATTGTTAACAAATATACGTTCCTTACAATCGCTCCATTCCCAGGCTTATAACTCTTTTATTCTTGGGTCTATGGGGCTGTGTCAGGTGTCATTTTTTGCGCCATGATGTGTTCTTTCACTTTGGGATTTTTTTGCGCTGACGCCGTTTACCGTGCGAGATCAGGAATGTGATTAATTAATAGTTCGGGCGATTACGCACGCGGCGATACCAAACATGTTTATTTATTTATTTATTTATTTATTTATTTGTTTTACTTTTATTTAAAACCTTGGAAAATGGGGGGTGATTCAGACTTTTATTAGGGGAGGGGGCTTTTTACTATAAACAACACTTTTTTTTTTTTTTTACACATATACTAGAAGCCCCCCTAGGGGACTTCTAGTATATATACTTTGATCTCTCATTGAGATCTCTGCAGCATAGATATGCTGCAGAGATCAATGAGATAGGCACTCGTTTACTTCCGGCTGCTGCAGCCGGAAGTAAACGAGTGCTGAGCCGGGGACGGCGCCATCTTGGACAAGTCCCCGGCCGGCATCAGTAACGGAGATAACTCCTCTGGGACAACGTCCCGGAGGAGCAATCTCCCCCACTAGACACCAGGGAACGGTTGCCTCCGGTAATCAGAGGCAGCTGTCAACTTTGACAGCTGCCTCCGTTTAGCTAATTAGCGGGCACTGCGATCAGACCGTGCCCCCTAATAGTGGCAGTCCCGGGCTACACGCGGCACCCGGGACCGCGGCGCTTTGAAGTGCTAATGAGGACATATGACGTACGGGTACGTCATATGTCCTTAAGAGGTTAAAGGAGAAGTCCAGCTAAAAAATTTATTAAAGTATTGTATTGCCCACCAAAAGTTATACAAATCATCAATATACACTTATTACGGCAAATGCTTATAAAGTGCTGTTTTCCCTGCACTTACTACTGCATCAAAGCATCACTTGGATAAAATGGTGATGTCACAACCTGACTCGCAGAGCTGTGCGGGCTGTTGGAGAGGATAATGGCAGAGGGATGCTCAGTGTCCTTCCAGTGCCCTTTGTCCCCCAGTGTCCCCCTGCCATTATCCTCTCCAGCAGCCACACAACTCTGGGAGTTGGGTCGTGACATCACCATTTTATCCAGGAAGTGAAGCCTTGATGTAGCAGTAAGTGCAGGGAAAAAAGCACTTTATAGGCATTTCCCGTAATAAGTTTATATTGATGATTTGTGTAACTTTTGGTGGGCAATACAATACTTTAACCCCTTAGTGACCGCCATGCTGCCTTTTAACGGCGGTCACTAATGGGCTTTATTCCGATGCGTACGCCTTTAACGTACGCATCGGAACGCATAGCCGCCCGGCGGCGGCTGCAGAGCGGTTGATCAGCGGTCATTGTGACCGCTGACACCCTCCTGTAACTGCCCGGAGTGGAGGATTCTCCACTCCGGGCAGTTTAACCCGTTAAATGTCGCTGTCAAACCATGACAGCGGCATCTAACGGGTCCCGGTGGATCCCGGACGGCGCTGCAGGTCCACTTATGTGATCGCGATGTCCCACGGCGCCGTCCGGTCCTCCGATGTCTACATGGTGATCCCGGGGTCCTAATGAAGGTCCCCGGGGTCACCATGGAGATGCCTCATGCTGACAGGGGTGGCTGTGGCTATTGCCTGTCAGCATGAGGTATGATACAATACATTGCAGTACATCAGGTACTGCAGTGTATTGTATCAGTGATCTAAGTATTTTACACTAGTGTACAGTAATGTACACTAGTGTAAAAGTAAAAAAAAGTTAAAAAAAATGTGCACCAAACACAACACAGCCCCCCCAGTCCCCCCCAATAATAAAGATGCATTACATTCCCTATACCCAATAAAACACAAATCCTATACATATTTGGTATTGTTACGTCCATAACGACCCAATCTATAAAACTATATCAATAATTATATCGCACGACACACGCTGTAAAAAAATAAATAAAAAAAACAGTACCAGAATAGCTGTATTTTATCAATCCACTTTAGAAAATACGTCATAAAAGAGATCAAAAAGTCATATACATATAAAACTTGGTATCAATAGAAACTACAGATCTTCCCGCAAAAAATAAGCCCAAAACCAGCTCTGTAGCGCAAAAGATGAGAACGCTATGGATCTTGCAATGCGGCGACAGTTTTTGTGGGTTTGTGCTAGGAAGATAGTTTCTATTGCGCTAAAGTGATAATAGTTAAAAAAAACCTACCCATATGTGGTATCGCCGTAACCGTAGTGACCCAGAGAATACATGTATTATGTTATTAGTGACCGCCGATACGGATTTTTACGGCGATCACTAATGGTCTCTATTCTGCTGCCATCAGCTCTTTATGGCGATGGTGCAGAATAGTGCAGCGGTGCCACTAATGCCCGCAGCCCCCTCCTCTCAGCTATCGGAGGTAGCTGAGAGGTTGGGGTAGAATGTGGGGTCAGTCCCGGCCAGTCCCCTCACCAGCGATCGCCGTTAATCAGTTCTCAGTAATCAGTAATCAGTATAACGGCGGCCACCGGTAACAGACATTGCCAGTGCAGCTGAACGCTTTCATCTCTTCTCACGGCGAGAGGAGATGAGAACATGTCCCCCCCTGTCCCCAGAATTAACCCTAGTGACCTGGTCACTGACCCTCCCCTCCCAGGGTGGCCATCTGATCCAAGATGGCCGCCGCCATCTCTGTGAACAGACTCTGTTCACAGTGATGGATTCCTAAAAATAATCAAAGCTTCATTCTCTCCACCACCGGAGGTGACGGAGAGCATGGGGCAATGATCGGTGACCACCCGGTGTGGTCCCAGTACAAGTGATCAGCGGTATATACTATATACCACTGATCGCTTGTTCCAAATGGTGCCTGCACTTTTTTACGGCTGTCACCAAAGTCAAGTGCCCTGGATTACTCGTAACCACCCCGGATTACTTGTAACCACCCCGGATTACTTGTAACCACCCCAGATAACCTGTAACCACCCCAGATTACCTGCAACCACCCCAGATTGCCCGTCACCACCCCAGATTGCCTGTAACCACCCTAGATTGCCTGTAATCTCCTCAGATTGTCCGTCACCACCCTAGATTGCCCGTAACCACCCCAGATTGCCTGTAACCACCCTAGATTGCCTGTAATCTCCCCAGATTGTCCATAATCTCCCCAGATTGCCCGTATCCCCCCCCCAGATAGCCCATAAACATTCCAGACAGCCCGTAACCACCACAGATTGCCCGTAACCACCCCAGATTGCCACAGACTGCCTGTAACTACCCCAAATTCCCTGTAACCACCCCAGATTGCTCGCAACCACCCCAGATTGCTCGCAACCACCCCAGATTGCTCGCAACCACCCCAGATTGCCCGTCACTACCCCAGATTTCCCGTCACCACCCCAGATTGCCCGTTGCAACCCCAGATAGTCAGTGAACACCACCAGATTGCCCGTCACCACCCCAGATAGCCAGTGAACACCCCCAGATTGCCCATCACCACCCCAGATAGCCAGTAAACACCCCAAGATTGCCCATAACCACCCCATACAGCCAGTAAACACCCCCAGATTGCCTGTGACCACCCCAGATTGGCACAGACTGCTGGTAACCACCCCAGATTGCCCATAACCACACCAGATTGCCTGTTGCCACCTCAGATAGCAGTAAACACCCCAAGATTGTCCATTACCACCCCAGTTAACCAGTAAACACCCACATATTGCCTGTAACTAAAATGACACTCCTTCTCTTCTGAGCCCTGCTGTGTGCCCATACAGTGGTTTATGCCCACATATAGGGTACCATTGTACTCAGGAGAACCTCCGTTACAAATGTTTGCTTTTTCTCCCCTGTTCCTAGTGAAATTGAGAAATGTCAAACTAAACAAACATGTTATTGGAAAAATTAAATTTTTCCCATTTTTACGGTCTAGTTTTGAATACTTTCCTCCAATACCTGTGGGGTCAAAATGCTCACCACACCCCAAGATTAATTCCTTGAGGGGTGTAATTTCCAAAATGGGGTGACTTTTGGGGGGGTTCTATTTTGTAGACATTACAGGGGCACTGCAAATACACCTGTCTCTCAGAAACTTCTTCAGAAAAATCATACACTGAAAATGCTAATTGGCGCTCCCCTCCTTCTGAGGCCCGCTGTGTGCCCACACAGTGGTTTATGCCCACATATGGGGTACCGTTCTACTCAGGAGTACCTGCGTTACATATATTGGGGTGAGTTTTCTCCCCTGTTCCCCGTGAAATTGAGAAATTTCAAACTAAACAAACATGTTATTGGAAAAATTCAATTTTTTTATTTTTACTGTCTTCTTTTGAATACTTTCCTCTAATACCTGTGGGGTCAAAATGCTCACCCCAAGATGAATTCTTTGAGGGGTGCACTTTCCAAAATGGGGTGACTTTTGAGGGGGTTCTATTCTGCTGACACTACAGGGGCTCTGCAAACGCACCTGGCGCTCAGAAACTTCTTTAGAAAAATCATGCACTGAAAATGCTAATTGGCGCTCCCTTCCTTCCGAGGCCCGCTGTGTGCCCAAACAGTGGTTAATACCCATGTATGGGGTACCGTTCTACTCAGGAGAACCTGCGTTAAATATATTGTGGTGAGTTTTCTCCCCTGTTCCTCGTGAAATTGAGAAGTTTCAAACTAAACAAACATGTTATTGGAAAAATTCTATTTTTTCATTTTTACTGTCTTCTTTTGAATACTTTCCTCTAATACCTGTGGGGTCAAAATGGTCACCACACCCCAAGATGTATTCTTTGAGGGGTGCACTTTCCTAAATGGGGGGACTTTTGGAGGGGGATTATTCTGCTAACACTACAGGGGCACTGTAAACGCACCTGGTGCTCAGAAACTTCTTCAGCAAAATCTTAACTGGAAATGCTAATTGGTGCTCCATCCCTTCTGAGCCCCGCTGTGTGCCCACACAGTGGTTTATGCCCACATATGGGGTGCCGTTCTACTCAGGAGAACCTGCGTTACATATATTGGGGTAAGTTTTCTCCCCTGTTCCTCGTGAAATTGAGAAATTTCAAACTAAACAAACATGTTATTGGAAAAATTCTATTTTTTCATTTTTACTGTCTTCTTTTGAATACTTTCCTCTAATACCTGTGGGGTCAAAATGGTCACCACACCCCAAGATGTATTCTTTGAGGGGTGCACTTTCCTAAATGGGGTGACTTTTGGAGGGGGGTTATTCTGCTGACACTACAGGGGCACTGCAAACGCACCTGGCGCTCAGAAACTTCTTCAGCAAAATCTGAACTGGAAATGCTAATAGGTGCTCCCTTCCTTCTGAGCCCCGCTGTGTGCCCATACAGTGGTTTACGCCCACATATGGGGTACCATTGTACTCAGGAGAACCTGCGTTACAAAATTTGGGGTGCATTTTCTCTCATGTTTATTATGAAAATGAGATACTTTAATCTTGACAAATATTTTCCATTTTTTTCCGGCCTAATTGTGAATACTTTCCTCCAGCCCCTGTAGGGTTAAAATGCTCATTATACCCCTAGATTAATTCTTTAAGGTGTCTAGTCCAAAATGGGGTCACTTATGGGGGTTTCCAGTATACAAGCCTCCTAAATCAACTTAAAAAAAGAACTGGTCCCTAAAAAAATCAGTTTTGGAAATTTCATGAAAATTTGATAATTTGCTGATACATTTCTAAGCCCCGTAACACCCTAAAAAAGTGAAATGTGTTTACGAAATGAAGCCAGAATAGAGAGGACATATTGATAATGTGACTTACTAACTAATTTTTGTCATGTGACTTCCTTTTTTTAGAAGCAAAGAATTTCAAAGTTCGTAAAGTGCAAAATTTTAAAATTTTTCATTATATTTTGATGTTTTTCATAAAAAACACACAAGACAGTGACCAAATTTTGCCACTAACATAAAGTACTATATGTTACGAAAAAACTCAGAATCGCTAGCATACGTTAAAGCATCACTGAGCTATAAGCGCATAAAGTGAGACAGGTCAGATTTTGAAAAATTAACCTGGTCATTAAGGCCCAAACAGTCTTGGTCCCTAAGGGGTTAATAAAAAAAAAAAAAAAAATGCCGGACTTCTCTTTTAAGTAAGTCAACGACTTGCATGGAGCCCCAGACTGAGGAAGATTAACATTTCGTGTTTTTCTTTAATCAATTTATTGTGCCAACAGTGGTTGATGTCCCAGCAAGCTGCTTGCCTATTGTCCTATAGCCCATCCTTGTGCAAGTCTACAATTTCGTCCCTGGTGTCCTTAGAGAGCTGTTTGTTTTTTTGCCATGGTGGTGAGGTTGGAGCGTGATTGGAGAAGTGTTTTTTTTTTTTTTATACAGGTAATGAGTTTAAACAGATGCAATTAATACAGCTAATGCGTGTAGAGTAAGAGGAGCTTCTTAAAGGAAAACTAACAGGTCTGTAACAGCCAGAATTCTTGCTTGTTGGCAGCAAGAATTGGCAGCAACGTACAAAATTGGCAGTGTATCACATACTTATTTTCCCCACTGTTGTGGTCAATATTATCTTGTTAGTATGTTCAGAGTCTCTGTTATAAGATCTGTCATGAAATGATGTTCTATGGGCGAAAGGGTTAATGGGCAATAAAACATAATTAAAGTGAATGTACCACTAGGTACACCGCTTTGTGTTTTTTATGTGAACAGACTGGCGCCGTTACCACCCGGTTCCCACGCATGGTGGCAACCTATTCCCAAGCACTGTCCCGGCATGAAGTACTGGGGGAGGCCCTCGCGGCCCCCAGTGTGACGATCTCCCCTTCTCTCTGTGACGTGGCTACATTAGAATCAATGGAGTCACTTCACAGAGCAGAGATTGTCACACTGGGGGCGCGTCGGCCCTGCTCGCCGGGATGGTGCTCGGCACCCTGCCCTGGAACCGGGTGGCAGTTAAAAAAAAAAAAAAAAAGACTGCGGCATCTGCATCCCATCGGCATTCCCCTGTGCTGGTGCCTTCATCTGAGCTAATTCCTGGGATGTCAAGTACCATGTGACATTTTGGGAAACCTCCCCTTTCTCAAGCGCTATTTTCTGTATAATATGTTGGAAATATCCTGTTGAAGTAGTAACAAAGTTTTGATACTAATAAAACGGTTTCGCAAATCTCTTTGGTGTCTAGAGTTGTTTATTTGTTGAACCGCTTAGCACAGAGCAGTATTGTCTCCTTCGGAGCACCAATCCGCCCACCTGCTGGCTCCTAATAATAAATATTAAGGTTGCCCCCATTTGTAGAGACATCCACCGCAGAGGGGCGGCCTCAGCTTTCATTAGGGGGTGCTGTTAGAAGGGTGGACAAGTAGCTGTTTTGGTGCACCACCCCCAGTGCACCCAGATGCCTAATTATTGTATTAATAAAACTGTTAGCGCATAAAAGCGACACACCGGAGTACCATATGAAAAGGAGCATGTAACTTTGCATATGGTATTTAATGGCAAGCATTTTTTTGTACCAGACGACCTTTTAAGTAAATCATTTCAATGCATGATTTTTTCCTAACTACAACCCCGGAAACGTATTCTATTAGCCCATAATTTATTAATTACAATATAATTGGGGAATTGGCAGCTTTTCTGCAGAGCATTCGTGGTATAATGGGGTATGTGGGAATCTATACTACCTGCTCACAATTCATTTTTTTTTTCAGCAGCATATAAAATCTGCAACAAATTGGCTTTCATTCTAGGTACATCATCTGCTTCCATTTGTAAGAATGAGAGGACATGTAAACTGGACTGTTTTATTGTAGAAACACCACCAGGGGGTGCTTGATGTCAAGGCTGTGAATTTGAAATCTCTATAACATAGGGTTTTTTTCTATGAAAGCGACAGTGTAAGGGTATGTTCACACACCGTCGAAAAGATAGCCATTTTTTATTGGACAGCCAGTTAACTTTTTTTTTTAATTTAGTGTGAACATGAAAGCAGAAAGACTGTAAGCAAGACACGCTAGAGCTCTGATTGAAGCCCCAGCCTGCAGTGCTAGATACACAGAGTTAAAGGCTACAGCTACAATCACAGAAAATACAGTGGTGCCTTGGATTAAGAGCATAATTCGTTCGAGACCGTCCTTGTAATTCAAATCACTCTTAAACCAAAGCAAATTTTCCCATAAGAAATCATTGAAATGAAGAAAATTGGTTCCACAGCCCAATAAGTGATTTTTTTTATTCTGAATAACATGTAAAACAGATAAAATAAACATTCAGAAACAGCTGAATATGTGATATTATAATGTGATACTATGTCCAGTATAGCAATGAGCATTCGTAGTGTAATGTATAGTGAGTGCATAAGAATGAAAAAACAGCAGCAAGATGGAACTGCAGATCCCCATAATGCAGTAGTGTAGTACAACAGACTAGAATAGAGAAGCAGGTCTGTTGTCAGAGGTCTGTGTTGTCACATGACAGCAATAGGGGAGGGGGGGGTGTTCAACATGGACCAATCAGGAAGTGAACATCACAGCTGTGCAGGAGGACAGTGACAGAAACTTTTCTATACAGCAGCTTGAATGGCTGAGTGTAAGTGCAGGCACATTATGGCAGCAGCGTCTATAGCTGAGTGTGAGTGCAGACATATTATAGCAGCAGTGTAAATGGCTGACTGTAAGTGCAGGCACATTAAAGCATAATGGAAAATGGTATGGATGAAAAACACTGACAGAGACTGCAGGGAGCATGAAGGAATGAGCAGGACATATGTAGGCACATAAATGCAGCACTCTCTGTCCAGGAAGAGAAGGGTTACAGCTATGGAGAGATTACCTCCACAGTCCTGTCCCCTGATGTAAGCCCCAGCCTGAAGTGGATCTGCCATGATTTGGAAGGTGAGGGAGAATTCCTGGGTCAGAGTACAGTGCTGTAGACCCTGCTATGCAAAACAAGCTCCTCCCCCACTTGCTCTCCCACCCAGTACAGGGAGCTCTTAAACCAAAGCAATGCTCTTAAACCATGTTACAATTTTGAAAAACTGTGAGCTCTTCATGCAAAGCGCTCTGAATCCAAGTTACTCTTATTCCCAGGTTGTCTGGGAGGAAGTCAATACTTATGAGCTGATTGCTAACTGGACTTCTTTTGATTTTCATCTTGGGTGTAAGGTCCCTTAAAGGGAAACTGTCACCCCCCTGTGCCGGGGTGACAGGCTCCCGACCCCCCTTTAGAGCACTCTATACTCACCTAATCCCGCCGGGTCCCGCTTCTGGAGATGGTCGGGTCAGGAGGATATCAGCGCCCGAAGCCCGGCGCGCGCTCCTCAGATGAGTCCAACGCTCATAGAGAATGACGGAGCGCTGGACTCTCCTGTCAATCTCTGTGAGTGTTGGACTCATCTGAGGAGCGCACGCGCCGGGCTTCGGGCGCCGATATCTCCGTGACCCGACCATCTCCAGAAGCGGGACCCAGCAGGATTAGGTGAGTATAGGGTGCTCTAACGGGGGTCGGGAGCCTGTCACCCCGTCACCGGGGGTGACAGGTCCTCTTTAAAGGTCCCCACTTTGTTGTGACTTCAACAATCTTTTTAACTTTCACTGTTTTCTTTGCCGATTGTAAAAGAGGTTTCTCAAAACATATCAGGGATCTACAATGTGCCAAGAAAAAGATCAGAATCAACGTGAGAAAATATTACTTTACTGAAAGAGTAGTAGATGCTTGGAACAAACTTCAAACAGATGTGGTTGGTAAATCTACAATAACAGAATTTAAAGGGGTTATCCAGTGCTATAAACACATGGCCACTTTTGCCCCACTCTTGCCTCCAATTCAGGTGTGGTTTGCAATTAAGCTTAAGAGTGGTGCAAAAGTGGCCATGTTTTTGTAGCCCTGGATAACCCCTTTAAACCTAACTGGGATAAACATATATCTATCCTAAGATAATAAGAAGGGAAATACTAAAAGGGCAGACTAGATGGACCAAGTGGTCTTTTTCTGCCAACAATCTTGTATGTTTCTATGCTTTAATCAGCGGACAGCTGTGCATCTCTTACACGAGAGATGTGCGACCGACAGATTATTTTTCGTTCAACCAATGAGCCAGTGTTTGCTCCCCTGTATGCAGATTTCTGGCTCTATTACATGGGAAAATATCTACCTGATTTGGTAGATAATCTCTCTGTATAATAGGTCCTTTAAACTAGGTGATTTTATCTAGATTGGAGTATATTAGTGTTAATTACATGTTTCTTAGTTTCTTCAGTATTTATGTAAAACACAGTATCTGTACATGGTGCAAAAGGGGTTCAGTAGTATACTGCTAAAAGGCACTCGTAGAGTACTAAGATCCTTCAGCATTGACACTTATTATAATATATAGCTTAGCATAAACCTTCTGTCCTATTTATAATGTAGATGAGGATAAAAACTTTTATTATTATTGAGCGATAACCAGCATTGATAACTTATTTCCTTCAGTGTTTTATTAAATCAATATTACTCAATAAAATCAATTAAAACCTAGCACACTGGGATCATATGGCCACTTTCAGGTCCTGAGTTCATCAGTTCAGTATTCGCTTACAACAGCAAATAGTTGTCAGTGTGCTGAGGCCAGTCATTGAATTGTATGCCACAAGCTTAGTGCATGATCACCATGATTAATAGCCGTGCTCAGAAATTATTTTCTCTCCTACCAGTCTAAATAAGTTCTTGTGTTCTCAGCTATCTTAATTATTACCTACAGTTAACTGTAAAAAATAAGCAAGAGTGTGACAGGAACACCTGCTGCAACCAAGCAGAAAATATCAAGGACAGCAATGTTAAACCAGTCAACTCGTGGCATTTAGGTTGCAGTAGGGCTCACAAAATAAATATTTTAACAAATACAATTATTTAGCAAACTTGTCTCCTCCTGATTATGCTGTTCTTTCCCGCCTCTTGTTGACAGTTTGTTGTCTAGGTTACCGACCACTGCTCTGCTCTAAAAGCATTGGTCTGGACTCTTGATGGTATAATATATATATATAGCTAGCTGTATATATACTCCAGTCAGACCACTGCTTTAAGAGCAGAGTGGTGGTCTGTAACCTAGACAATGAGCTATCAATATTGGGAGGGAAAAAATGGCATATCAGGAGAAGGAGGTAAGTCTGCTAAATGAATAAAGTTGAGATTGGAATACCCCTGTAAAGCGACTCTGTACCCAAAATCTGACCCCCCAAACCACTTGTACCTTTGGACAGCTGCTTTTAATCCAAGATCTGTCCTGGGGTCCGTTCGGCAGGTGATGCAGTTATTGTCATAAAAACAAGTTTTAATCCAGCAGCGCTGTGTCTAACAGCCGGGGCTTACATTTGTATATGCATTAGGCTGGCACACCCTCTCTGTCCTTCCTCCCCACCCTCCTCAGCATTAGGAATGATCCAGGAACATTTACTGCTGTTTGAGCTTTGCACAGGTGTATTAACGATCCAGCCCATGTGCCGGGCTGCCACAGGTGGGGAATAGGGAGCAATCTGCCTGGAACATTGCTAGTGAGGAGGAGGGTGGGGAGGAGGGACAGAGAGGATGTGCCAGCCTAATGCATATACAAATCTAAGCCCGGCCGTTAGACACAGCGCTGTAGGATTAAAAGTTATTTTTATGACAATAACTGCATCACCTGCCGAACGGACCCCAGGACAGATCTTGGAGTAAAAGCAGCTATCTGAAGGTACAAGTGGTTTGGGGGGTCAGATTGTGGGTACAGAATCACTTTAAGTATTAATGCTAGAATTGTTCATTTGCTACTTTATGATTTGTTTCATTACCGCTACAGATTTTAGGTACCTATTTTATTTTCTAAATGCTGATCAGGACAAAACCCAGGAAATTGGAGCAGGGCTTAGCATGTTATATGTACAGCAGAGAGAGATCGGGCTGTATACCTACAAGATAATTCACCTCCACATCCATCATCCCTAGTGTGAACATAGGTGGATTCTGTCTGGCCTATGTGATACATTCTGGTTAATGCCCTGCATTTTCTGGAGTGAATTTTACCAGCAGCTTAACAGTTAATTCCTTGCCTGGCCATTGATTGACAGCCCTATACCCCTGTCTTAGTTCTTAGTTCTTACACCCCTGTCTTAGTCTACTATAGCAATCCCTTGTGTGCCTATACTCGCATCATACTCTGTGCTAGTTATCTTGACTTATTGGTTTCCGGACTTTGACTTTTTGACTCTGGTTTTCCTCATTAACTGTTTATTGGCCAACAACTTTGTACTTGTACCTGAGTCTACTGGTTTGACCCTAGCTTGCTTATCACCCACCATTTTGTATTTTGTACTTGTCTTGTAATTGTTTTGTAACTGTCTTTTCTTTGTCTTGTGTTCAGTGCACTTTTGCCAATACTATGTCTTGGCATTCCAGGGAGGGCATGTGCTTTGCTGTAATTGGTCAGAGAAGTAAGGGAAAGGAACTCCATGTGTGTGTACTACTGATATACAGCCAAACTCTGGTTGTGTCCCCCTCCTCTTAAATGGAGAGAATAAGAAATGATCATGAAGGGGACACTCAGGAGCTCAATAACAGCAAAAAAGAGCACAAAATGATGTCACCACTGTGAAGGATTACTCTTACAAAACCAGGCAGTTTTGTAAAAATCTTAAAAACAACAGGCTTGCTTAAAGGAAATTCTAGGATATCTCTTTAGTGACCCAGCCATAGTTTAGGTTGGTTAGGGGTATATGCAAAGGTGTGGTTTCGTAATATAAACCTTCAATAACTGATGGCTGAATGATCATTTGGCTGTCAGTCAGTCATAACTCCTGCAGTAACCTATTGCATGTGTTTGTTGAAATTTTTTTATGTTTTGTCCCTTGAAGGGATGTTTTTTAAATAAAATATACAAAAATTAGAATGGGAAATTCTAGGATATCTCTTTAGTGACCCAGCCATAGTTTAGGTTGGTTAGGGGCATATGCAAAGGTGTGGTTTTGTAATATAAACCTTCAATAACTGATGGCTGAATGATCATTTGGCTGTCAGTCAGTCATATCTTCTGCAGTAACCTATTGCATTTGTTTGTTGAAATTTTTTTATGTTTTGTCCCTTGAAGGGATGTTTTTAAATAAAATATACAAAAATTAGAATGGAAAAATATAATATGTTAACCAGGCACCCTCCGCTCTGCTGAGCAGGGGACACCTGGTTAAATGCTCAAGTCTCCCATTGATTTTAATAGGGGTTTGTTACTTGAGTTTAGCATTGAAAAACCCCAGTGGATGGGCGTCCTGGCCACTGTTTTCTTTCTTACCACTGAGGCCATGTTTTCCCATCTGTGGTGGGCATTGGCCCTGCTTTCTGTCGTGGCCTGGGTCCTTCAAGCCTTCGGACCTAGCCATATGGAGTAGCATGTGCCCTTTATCTTCGTGCAGTATAGATCTGGCCACTAAATCTATGGATTTAAAGGTTCAGTGCCTAAATTATCCCCACCTGTGGCTTAGGTATATAAGGAGGCTTCCTGCACATGTTCCCTGCCTAAGCGTTGAGGTCCTAGGGTCCTGCTATGGTCTTTCTGGTATTGTGCTTAGCAGGTATTCCTGACCTGCTGTAACTGTTATTACCCTGCCTATGTTCCTGCATTTTCCATTCTGGTTCCTGTGTTCCCGCTGTGGTGTTCCTGCGGTCTTGCCCTGCACTTCTAGTTGGTTCAAGTATTCCTGTGTGTTCCCATCCTGAGTGTGAACTTGACTGGACTGGTGTTTGTACCAGTTATCCATTCCTACACCAAGTTACTTACATTTTGTGACCTGCACCTGTGTCTCCAGCATCCATCACCTGCATCCGGTGTGTCCTGTATCTACATATTTGCCTATACTGACTGTTTGGCCACTAAAGTGGTTACCACCCTTGCCGTCCGGTCTGCCCAGATCAGGTGCCACGTGTTCCGTTTGTCTCAAGAGGTAGCTACCTGGTGTGTCCTCCAGGAAAGTCTATCTCCACCATCAGAAGTATCTTGTGAAGAACAGAAGACACGCTTGACCCTTCAGGGATAGACAGTCACATGGCACAGTGAGCTCACATCCGCTGATTCTTACAATTGCTCATCACTACTGGTTAAGTATGGAGCCATTAACCAAACAAACTTGTAGGCACTTTAAGATTCCACAGAGATCAGTGCATTGCAGTGATGTTATCGCTCCTGTGCTGCTGACAGAGCATACCACAGACAAGAAGTGGCTTCACCATTCATTGTGGGAACAGGTTTTTTTTTTATGGTGTTGGGGCAATGAGCGATCTATGGGGCACTTTAGCTGTGTGGGGGACACTGGGAGGGGGCTTTATTTCTTTCTGTGGCACTTATCGAGGACTTTACCTGCAGATGGGACACTAATGGTGCACTTTAATTCCTTGTTACCTAAAAATTACATTGTAGGAACATAGCCTTACAGTGAGAAGTGGACAAAAGAGACACTGTTTGGCTTTGTTCACGCACCATCAAAATTACGGCAGTCATTTCAATGATGAGTGAACATAACTTTGTAGGCACCTTTAGGAGAGACCATTATTTTGTAGATGACACTAAAGAGACACTATTAGGCTATGTTCACACAACATTGAAATGGCAGCCATTTTTATTAGATGGCTGTCATTTAACGACAAACAATGGCTGTTATTTGTTGTTAAATGACAGCCGCCCAATAATAACAGATGTTATTTTAAAGGTATGTTCACACTGAGTAAAAGTGGAGGACTTCCACGGCGGAATCCTGCCTGCCTCAGTGTCCCACAGTGTTTCTATGGTAGGGTTCGCGTGCCTCCGCTTCTGTCACTCTCCACTCAAAGAATTGTATCTACAAAGCTTAACTTTGAAGGTACAGTTTTGGGGCACTTTTATTTTGTATATAACACTAAAGAGACTCTTAGGCCATGTTCACACATTGTAAAACACCGGCCAAATATTTTAGTGCAAAATTGAAAATAAATGCAATTACGCAAACATATGGGGCAATATTTTTTCACCATACAGTAAAACTGACTTGATACCTTTTATACTACAGATCACTACAATCTAATGATACCTAACCTGTCTACTTTTTTTATACTTGCCATAAAAAAATCCCTTTACATCGTCAAGTTATAACCCAGATATGTCAAACACCAACCCGCCGCTGCCAACCTCACTCATTAATCAGACTCCCCTGAGACTCCCCTGAGTTGGCCCAGCAGGAAGAGCACTGCAGCATCCCACACAAAAAATACCTCTACCTCACCCAGCTCTACAGCTACTATTACCCCCAGCCCTACAGCTACTACCCCCAGCCCTATGGCTACTACTATCCCCAGCCCTACAACTATCCCCAGCCCTACTACTGCTGCTACTATTCCCAGCCCTACAGCTACTACTACCCCTAGCCCTACTGCTACTACTACCCCCCAGTCCTACTGCTACTCCCAGCCCTACTGCTACTACTACTTCCAGCCCTACTACTACTGCGGCTGCTCCTACTACTACTACTACTACTACTACTATCCAAGCCCTATCTGACGAGAAGGAGAAACCTCTGTGAATCGTACATGATTTTTTTTAATATATATTAAGGTTGGCCCACAACTTAGTCCAAATTTTTACATTTGGCCCTCTGTATATTTATGTTTGTCACGCCTATTCTAATACCTATAGCTGTTTTACTTTTCTGCCTGCAGAGCTGAGTGTATTTGTTTTATATTTTCAAAACATCTTGAATTATTTTGATTACTTCATTGATCTATGCAATCAGCCCTACTGCCTCTGGCAGGCTGTATTTGTAGAGTGGTTATGGCAGCCACAGTGGAGTAGCAATGTCATTGGGCTGTTCTCACAACATTACAGGGGTGCTGAGCCGACGAGTAGATCACCAACAATGCACCTACAAACTGTTTATCTTCCAACATATTGAGGATGACATCTAAACAGTCAAATAAACAGAATCTAAGCGATTTCAGATTTTGTCATTACCAGCTAAAGAGTAAAGGTGCCCCCTGCTTACCCAACCTATAGTGGAACTGTATGTCATTGGTTGGAAAGAGATTGCAGGTCATTATTATGATTGAAATGTGCAAGCTTTCTAAAGCTACAGAGCAGGGTCTACAAGTGCTCTACAAATGACAAGTGATAAGTCCATGCAGACACAGTCAAGCCTTACATCACCAAGCACAATGTCAAGCATCAGATGGCGTCCAGTGCCACCACTGGACTCTAGAGCAGTGGAAATGTGTTCTGTGAAATAACAGGTCACACTTCACTATCTGACAATAAATAACCACAAAAGGGTAATTTTTTAATTATATTTTGTTTAATTAATTAAAAAAAAAACAACAGTTAAAGTTAATACTGATACTTGCTGCTCATGTTACATGGAAATATGCCTAAATACAGTATTAGCATATTGTTCCAAAAACTTTTGATACTTTTCCACAAAACCTGTGCCATATCAATCTCTTAACAAGTATGGCATTTTTTATTTAGCTCGTCACAATAAGAAAGTATCACATACAAATATAAAATTAAATAAAACTTTTACTATGATGTTTTTACTTTGAAATCCATGTACCAAGATAAAAAGTTAGGAATGTAGGTTTTACATTATATAATATTATATACATTTCAGCAAAGTTACAAGCCCTTTCTTCATATCACATTGACAGATTAACCCTAATAACTTTTAGTAGTGATGTTCACAATATTTGCTTCCTCCAAGTATGTTACACTAAATGGTTTCTGATCTAGTAGATAAAGAAAACCTGACTACATACATGGCACTGTTTATGAATGAAATTGCATGGAATTTAGTTGGTCCAACACCCATATCTATGTTGTAAAATATATTTGCTACTTACATTCAAATGGAGAGAATATGGATCTAAAAATGTGCACGCCTTTCTAACCTTAGATAATATCAGTATTCATAAATCCACAAAAAGGGTTTGTTTACATGAATGATTTTTCTTATATTTTCTGACAACTATTCCGCTTCAAACTGTTTGTAAAAACTACATGCCATTGGGTGTGTGATGGTAGGGAAAGGGACTTTTTGACACTTTTTGACATGGAACTGCAGCAGAATAGGACTAATCCGCATGCAAATCTGCAGCATCCTGACATAGATACATCTGTGCCAGATTTGTAGTTGATTAACCCAACAGAAAAATCCAGTGTGTAAATATAGCCTAAGGGATCATGCACACATCAGAGCATTTAAAGGGGTACTCCAGCAAAAAAATTTCCTAGTAATTAAAACATATTACAAAGTTATATAACTTTGTTATATGCTTCAATCACCTATCTGCCCCCTTCCCTATCTTTTCAACTCCCCACCAGAAAGTGAAGTAAACTCATTCTTATCTAATGACTGTTGACCCCTGGCTTTTCTGTGGAAGCCATTTTGTGACAATGACATCTTTTGCATAGGCACAGCTTCCTGGTTTGGGCTTTCCCATGATGCACTTTGTCTCTTGTGATGTCTGACTCTGTAGAACTGTTAGTTACATCTTGCTCAGCCAATCAGAGCTGAGCAACCTGAGTTATTTGACATAGGGAGGCTGGTTTAACAGGGCTTAGACTCGCCTCCCTCTTCATGATGTAATTGTCACAAAATGACTTCAACAGGACAGCCTGGGGTCAACAGTCATTAAGTAAGAATGAGTTTACTTCACTTCCTGGTGGGGGGAAAAGATAGGGAAGGGGGGCAGATAGCTGATTGAAGCATATTATAGTGCATTTACACAAAGATTATCTGACAGATTATCTGCCAAAGATTTGAAGCCAAAACCAGAATCAGACTTTAAACAGAGATCAGGTCATAAAAGAAAGCCTGAGATTTCTCCTCTTTTCAAATCCACTCCTGGCTTTGGCTTCAAATCTTTGGCAGATAATCTGTCAGATAATCTTTGTGTAAACGCACCATTACAAAGTTAACTTTGTAATGTGTTTTAATTACTGGGAAAAAGCTTTTCACCTGAGTACCCCTTTAATGCATACGGCAGCCGTATCATATGTCTTATTGCAAGCCTGTGTGCATGAGCCCTAAAGAAGAAACTAGGCAAAACATTTGACTCCTAGCCAGACAAATTCTGCTATCCATCAATGCTTGCTTCATATTTTTTCTGGTCCAGTGAGTATATAGTTATGGATGCAGTCACGTCCTCACAGCAGTGACATGGGTGTTGTAGAACTTTTTCCTGAACCAAAAATTCAGCATTCTTTTTGTCTAAAAGTTTACAGATCAGAAACCATTTCTATGACAAATTATTAATCAATATAAGACATCTGGGATTGGCTGAAGTCTGTATTGTGAATCTTCAGAAGTACAGATGAGTGAATTTACAGTAATAATGAAGCAAATCGCTTCATTGTCTCTGAAATCTGCTCATTAGCCTGCTGCTTTTTAACTGACTGCCGCTCTGTGCCGCTCCTGACTGGGTGCCTGAAATAGCTGGATCTAACTCCCAGTTTCCCAGGACTGGATCCAGCTTTTCCCAGCACCTGGCGTTAAATGGCTGCAGGCTGATGAGCGGATTGCAGAGATAGCGAAAAGCTTCACTTCATTATTACAGTAAATTTGCTCATCTCAATGCAGAAATTATAAAAAGTGATTGCAGATGGGTCCCATAGACTTTTGTATTTGGTTAACACAGCAAATACATTTAGGCTATTTTCACACTGCGTATGATTCCGTCCGTAGTGCGAACTGTGAATATACGCACGTAGTTTTGAGGTTGATGCGTTTGCTTGAAAATATACGATATACGCCCGCACAATGCACACTACGTATGAGCTTACGGCAGGATCATATACGGCGCTGTGCAAAATTAACAAGACCATTGTTTGAGGACGGAAATGTTCCAACTCACGGCCGTGGATTTCCATGCAGTCCCGTACGAAGTACTTATTTCAGCCAAATTGAACTTGATTTTTTGATCCAAAAGGTTCTGTGAGTTTTATTGGGCTGGGCGAAGATTTCCAAGTAAATGACCTGTACTACGGGCGTATGTTCGTGGTTCGTACGCATCCGGCTGCATGTCGATTTTTCCCACGCCCGTAGTTTCAGCCGCATATGTACGGCGGCGTACGAACTACGGACGGAATGATATGCAGTGTGAACATAGCCTTAAATAGTAATTATGTTTGGTCTATGATCAGTTTTCAATGTTAACATTTAACATTTGTAGATTCACATATAAGTGCAGTAAATTTGATACTTAGCTCTGGTAGGATGTCACTATTTCACCTAACACCAATTGCTAAACTAACATGAATAATGCCTTAAAATTCATAGGTAATTTAGATAAATAACACTGCAAGTTAGTTTTCCATATAAAATCTTGACAGAAAGGATGATCATATAGGCCACAGTAAAAAGTAACTTTTCCCAATAAAACAATGTAAACCAATGGTGCACATATCCAATTCCAATGGTTTGCAATGACTATTGATGCCCACTATGATATATAAAAAAAATTTGTATTTTGAAATCACATCTCTCTTTGAGGCATTGGTTGACGAAAAATCCATGACAAAATAAGACTTGTTAACATGTTACATGCAAAGTTTCCTCTTGTTCTCACAACAAAAATCATGCTCTTTAATGGGAAATACAGCTAATAAAAAGTTTACTATGTTGCATTGAAGGTGGTGATTGAAAGCTATTTTACATTGTTAGTTGTTAGAGTTTAAGAATCCAAAAAAAGTTTAAAAAAAATGATGCCACAATATTGTAACACCTTTTATACAGAAGTACATGTAAAAGTATAGATTGATCGTGCTTCACCACTTCAAGTTTGACTATATCTTATAAACTAAGTATATAAAAATAGGGCAAATTAATCTATGATCAAGGTGTGCACATGATTAGACACGATTGTATAGAAATTTTATACACAAAGACAACAGCGTTCCCTAACAAGTCTCTCCAGCTATTACATGATGAGGGTTGTAGTTTTGCAACACCTGAAGAGGCACAGGATGAAGAACATTGCTATACAATAATACAGGATACATACATTCACCTATACCTACATACATGCAACGGACATAGGCTGTGCTGATGGTAAAATTAGGCCACCCCACAAACTTCCTTCCATGTTAAGTGAAAGCTCGGAACAGATCTAAAATACAATATTTTTGTTTCTTAAAGAGAATGTGTCTTCAGGAGAGTAAATCATGTTTCAACTACTAGCGGATCGGCCGCACCACACCAATTCTGACAGTGCCCATTGTTATGAAAATCGCTGCTTGGTTCTAGAGATAGCTACATATTTGTAGCTATGCTAATTAGTTTGGTTTACTGGAGACAGGTCCAGTCCCCCTAGTGCACTGATAAACCCTCCCATTTATGATGGTTCAGCTAGATGAATAATAATGAGTCCCATCATCAGTGGGAGGGAAAATCAGTGCATTGGCCCTCACACAGAGCACCAAACTAGCTAATTAGCATATTTTAACAAAAATAGATATCTTGAAAACCAGGCGGCGCGGTGGTGCCGATCAGGTATGGTGGAAACTTGATTTACTCTCCTGAAGACTCATTTGCTTTAAAATGCTAACAAGAAAATTGAAATAACTAAACTCTACAGAAGAGTCATTGTTGATTATGTAACAGACCAGTATAGAACTGTAAACAATATGCTGAATGATTAGTCAGTGGTCTTGGCATATGATATGATTGGCAGCAGAGCAAAGTTTTCCCACAAACACTTCTTGATTGGCGCGGGTCCCTCAGGTCTGACTCTCAACAGTCACTTATCACCTATCCAAAGGATAAGTAACTAGTGTTGTTTTTGGGTAAGCACCTTTAAATTATCCAGCCAACTGTTACATTTACCATTAGAAAGATTACATTTTTTCTGGACATAAAAGCCCTAATGTCTGAAGAAGACATCCAGGAAAAACTTAACTTTACATCATTCCACTACACCCTTATTGTCCACCTGACTACTCTTATGGAGGCAGTAGTCACCTCTCTGCAATTCAACCTCCTGTTTCCCTTTAATTAGATACCAAATAGAAGCCTTAAAATATACACTGCATGAACGTTTTCACATGAATTTTGAGCTGATATTATCCACTGTTTTTCTGATACGTTAAATACTGCCGTTTTTCCCTTTGGAAAATTCACAGCTTATTTGCCCCATCTAAAGGGAGTTAAAGCAACTCTGTACCCACAATCTGACCCCCCCCAAACCACTTGTACCTTCGGATAGCTGCTTTTAATCCATGATCTGTCCTGCGGTCCGTTTGGCAGATGATGCAGTTATTGTCATAAAAATTTACTTTTAAAATTGCAGCCCTGTGCCCTACGGGCGTATCTGTGCCCTAACTTTGCACCACCCCCTCCGTCCCTCCTCCCCACATTTACTTCTGTTTGAACATTGCACAGGTGTCTTAATGATCAAGCCCATGTGCTGTGGTAACACAGGTGGTGAATAATAGGCAATCTGCCTGGAGCATTCCTAATGATGAGGAGGGCGGGGAGGAGGGACGGAGGGGGTGGTGCAAAGTTAGGGCACAGATACGCCCGTAGGGCACAGGGCTGCAATTTTAAAAGTAAATTTTTATGACAATAACTGCATCACCTGCCGAACGGACCGCAGGACAGATCTTGGATTAAAAGCAGCTATCCGAAGATACAAGCGGTTTGGGGGGGTCAGATTGTGGGTACAGAGTCGCTTTAATGCCTCTCTACTATGTTATGCCCCCAGTTTGATAATAATATATGCAAGGAGCAAAAAAAAAAAAAAAAAAAGAAAACAGGAAAGAGACATATGGACTTCCCTAACAGAACACATTGCAAACTTGAAATAGGGAAGGGAAAATGTATATTAAAGGGGTTATTCAGCGTTCCAAAATTTTTTACATGTACAACAAACATGTTATACTTACCTCTCCGCACTCCCCCAGTGTCCCGATGCGGTTGTCGTTGTGCCACGCTGTCTGTAGCTGCTTTTTCTCAGACAAGCTTGTCTCAAGAGTGACAGCCATTTCAGCTAGTCACTAACTGAGACAGTACAGCACAGTGGCCAGTGATTGGCTGAGCGGGCTGTCACTCTTGAGACAAGCTTGCCTCGGAAATAACGGCAGCTATAGACAGTAGGGCTCACCGGCAACCGCATTGGGACACCTGGGGAGCACGTAGAAGTAAGCATAACATGTTTGTTATGTTAACTAACATGGCAGCAACATGTTTAAAATATGGGAGTGCCGGATAACTGCTGTCAAGCAGCATTGTATAAGGGGTATTAAAGGGGTACTCCAGCAGGGGGGGGGGGGGATTTTTTTCCTGGGACCTGAGAGGAGGTGGCTGAGGGAAACAACGTCCACTCACCTCCCTGGTTCCAGCGCCGGGTCCCGTATTGCGGCACTCCGGTTCCCTGACACTTCCTGGTTTCTGACGCGGGCCTGAAACGATACGCCTCAGGTCTGCTCAGCCAGTCAGTGACAGTGACTTGAAACGGACCCTGCCTCCGTCACTGACTGGCTGAGCGGACCTGAGACATCACGTCTCGGGGCCGCGTCAGACACCAGGAAGCGGCCGGGGACCGGAGGGCCTCGATGCGGGACCCGCCGCTGGAACCGGGGAGGTGAGTGGACGATGTTTCCCTCAGCCACCTCCTCCCCGGTCCCAAGAAAAAAATGCCCCCCCCCCCCCCGCTGGAGTACCCCTTTAATACCCCTTATACAATGCTGCTTGACATTTCATTAAAAGGGTTATGAAATGATCCAATTCATGCCCATTTTTTTTAGTCTTTTATGTGTCTTCTGTGAAATAAAGCAAGTTTACAGGGTCTGAATTTATCACATCCTTTATATATAAACATTCATTTCAAATGCATTAAAGCTTTGGTTTTAATGCACATGAAAGACAATGCATTTCTACATTGCCTTACATCGCGAAGAGGCAATTACATGCCTCAAAATGCATTGTATTTAATTTCTTTTACAAATAACGTTTTCATTTGCTCATGAACGTGACCCTGCAAAGCTACTTACTGTGAAATGACTGCACTAAAGGCTCATTTATCATTACATTTCTAACAGTAAGGCATATTAGAGGGACTGAACTACAGAATATACCAATGGAGACTCATATTCATTTGGTCTGAATTTGCGCCTATGACCACTGCTTTTGATTACCTATTACCTCATCGGCTTTTTGTATTCCTTTACATTGAAACTTAACTGCAGTGGTCTAGGTTCATCCAGCTGGCCATCCATATTCAGCTGTTTCTGAATGTTTGTTCCACCTGTTTTACATGTTATTCAGAATTATAAATTATTTTTGGAGTGTGGAACCAATTGTCTGCATTTCTATGATTTCTTATGGGAAAATTTGCTTTTGGTTTAAGAGTGGATTTAGATTACAAACACAGGCACCACTGTATTTCATAGGGTCCATTGAATGTGATTTCTTTGTAACATATGAAAATGCTGAGCGAGACGCACTCTTCTGCTTCATCTCATAGATGAGGGTACTGAATAGGGTATCCTAATGTATTACCTATCTTGCACCTTTGCCTTTCCTTTTGTTGTCTAAAATCCTCTACTCTGGGTCCACTCAGACCACGCTCAGCTCCCTCTTCCCCCTCCCTTTGTGGTCTTTGTGGTTCCAAAACACAAAAAGCAAAGCATACCATATGAAAAGATGTGAGGCACTTCACATTTTTGTGTCACCCATCTTTTCTTATGGTATGCTTTGCTTTTTGTGTTTTGGAAATTGGAAATATTTATGCCATTAGGATTGAGCACTCCATTATTATCATATTTTTATGTAGTGCCTTGTCCTTCATACTGTTATACTTTGTGGTCTGAGGTCATGTGATCTCCTCTCTGGGGGCCGGGTTAGCTTGTCTTGTATTGACTTGGTAACCCAACCCCAAGGAGACATAATCTGCATAATCTCCATGCTGCTTCCATAGACTTACATGTGTCCCTGAGCCTAGGTTGCTGTAATATGAAAAGTTAAAGTTCTATCTCTGCTTGCTGTCCGTGAATGCATGCATATGTACCTGGCTTTGTTTCTCAGCTATGCATATTGTAAGTATTGTGGATGCTCTTAGAGTATGGATGAAACTAGAATGTTTAGCAAGCAGAGATCTAATCCTACAACCCCACCCCCTGGTAAACAGATGCCCGTTATGCACCACATAGCTACACCATGCACACGTCAGCTCTGCTACATCATTAGCTAGTATGGAATACATACTGGGGTGATGTGATGCAAAATCAGTGAAAAAAACAGTCCTGTGTTAACTGTGCAATAGAAATGACAGCAGTGGACAGGAAAGAAAGCTAAGGGGGCAAGTACGCAATGGACCAATCAGAGAAATGCATGATGGGAAATGTAGTTTCCTATCTTGGTTATAGATCGGCTTTTAGAAAAACTTGTAACTCAGGAATTGCAGCAGCTAGAAAGACAGGAGGCAGTCAAAATACTCTGGGGGACTTAGTCAGTAAGACCAGCTAGCATTTAATTTTTTCGCTCTTTGGTGGATAACCCCTTTAACTCTGAATTCCTTAATGGAAAATATGTTTTAAATGCCAGTCCTCTAATAATAATGTGTTTGATTGCTGACTATAATATGCTTCTATGTCTCTAAACAAGATACATTACAATCAGTAATGATCTTTATACCACTCATACGTTTTTACGGCTCAAGTGCTGCGAATTTGTCCAACCTCATACTAAAAAGAAAAAAATAGCCATGTTTGAGATTTTCTACAAAATTGGCTGACCTTTTTTAAAAAAAAAACTATATTTAACCATAACACCATGGGCGTTCTGGTAATGTGTTTTTACCATCTTTGCAGATAACAAGGAATATTTTTATACCAGTAGAACAAGGCTAGTTGTAGTGTATTTTGCAACCGTATTACCTGAGTGCGTATTGTTTCCGATATTGGCATGGGTTTTCTTTGCATATTTTGCCAACTCCTTCACATAACTGTTTATGTTCAGCTTTATAAAAAATATTGATAAAAAAAACTATTAAAATAACTCAGTTTTACCCTGTTTCTCATAAAACTTCTTATAAAAACAAGTGTTCAAATATTTAAAAAAAAGCTCAAGCATCTGTACTGGTTCCCAGATACTCCATCTCTGTAGATTTAAGCCCCTTGAGTTTCTTCTTGCGGAATTCAGCAGATATTTCCTCAAAAGATTTCCCTTTTGTTTCTGGAACTTTAAAGTATGTAAATAAAGTGAAACCGAACAGAAGGACGGCAAATATGATGAACACGTAGGGCCCACATGCTTCCTGAAAATTAAAGCAAAGACAACAGTATATCATATGTATGTGTATTCTACACATTCTGCAGAAAGTTTAACAGTAACAAATAAATAAATATTTAATCACTAGAAAGCCATATATCTTGTGAGTCTATTAGCCTATTGGTAGTATGTTATAAAACAAATAAAAACCTAAAACGAATACAGCCAGGCTTTAATTGTTAAACCTACTCAGAGAAACCTGTAATTTTTGCACATCATGAAAGTTAAACTGTGATAGGTTGCTCTAGGGTGCTTTTTCTGAGACAGATTTGAAATATCACGCCCTTGTAGATCTTATTATTCCATACTTGATAGCAAATATAGAACATAGAAGCACAGAAGATTGGTGGCAAAAAAAAACTATTATCCAACTGTGTATATACCGACCACATCTGCTGGACGTTTGATCCAATAATCTACTACTCTTTCAGAAAAGTAATATTTTCTCATGTTCCTTCTCAACTTTCCTAAACTAACCTTAGATTGTGCCCCCTTGTTCTTGTCTTTATTTTTCTATTAAAAACACTTCCCCCGAACCTTATCGTTCTCTCGTATGTTTTCTCGTATGCCCCACTTTCTCTTTTCCTCCAGACTTAACAGATTTAGCTGTTTCAATGATAGTTCTTTCCTGATAAGTTTTCTACTTCAGACCATCCACCATTTTTGTAGCCCTCTGTGTCACAGGATTCCAGATGTGTTCTCACTAGAGCTCTATACAGCAGGATCACAATCTCCCTCTTCCTACTGGTTATACCTCTAGCTATACACCCCAGAATACCATTAGCTATTCCCACCGCCTGGTTCAACTGGTGACTCATTTTAAGGCTGTCAGAAATCACTACCCCTAAATCCTTCTCGTCTGAAGGCTTTGATAACACAGAACTGCAGGCGTGATGCTCAAACAGATGTTTTGTTAAAAACCGAATCCAATTAAAGACAGGTCTATTGGTCATAACAGATCATAATGCATGTATAATTATGTATATTCACCAGACTGGAAGTTATTGAAATGCTTTAGATAAGGATGAATTAATCTTGATTTCATACTTACTGCTATGTACTGGAAACACATGCCAATGATAAAGTTACATGTCCAGTTGCAAAATCCAGATACTGCCATAGCTGCAGGTCTAGGACCTTGGCTGAAAAGCTCAGCAACAATAAACCACGGTATAGGACCAGGCCCGACTTCAAAGAATATTACAAATAGAAAGATGGCAACCATACACAGATAGCTCATCCAAGCATGTTCATGCTAGAAGACAAAATAAGTCATATTAATTTCAATATCTTTGCTAATGGTCACACTAAGCTAATTACTAGCAATCATTACAACAAACAAATCAATGTTTTGTTTACTCATCTGTCAGACAGGCCCAGCAGATTACCGGGAGATATCAACACAACCAATATCCGGCCCAGCAGTAGAAAAGGAGGGCTCGTCCAGGGATCCAGAGTACATACCCTAAATTCCCAGGTAAGTAACAATTTCAACACTTTCTGCATTTCTAGGATGCAGTCACAGTTGAAAGGTAGCAGAACAGGGTGCCATTGGCTTTCTGCCCATCACTTCCTCTTGTAGGTGCAAGCTGCTTTAGGCCAACGGCCTACAAGCGGTAGGGACAACTGAGTAGGTCAAAGTCACAGCATAGGCACTGCATGGTAATGCCAGCACTGTGCGGGCAACAGCAGGATACTGACTATGTGGCTATACAAGCAGGATACAGGATACACAGAATACTGACTATATGGCTATACAATTATAAAAAAGTGAACTTCATTTATATTGTATTTTCTGTTCCCTACTACAAACCAAGCAGCTTATATTGATCTTACCAGTAAAGCTAAAGCGATTGTCATGATTACAGCACAAATGCACATTCCTGCCAGGCCAATAAGATAAAGAGATCTTCTTCCAGCTTTCTCAACAAGGAACACCTGTAATGTAGTATATACACAAGTCTCAATCATTACCATGAAAAACATGAAAATATATACATTAACCCCTTCAGGACCAGGCTAATTTTTGTTTTTGCGTTTTTATTTTTTCCTCCGTGTGCTTAAAAGGCCATGGCACTTGCATTTTTACACCTACTGACCCGCATGAGCCCTTATTTTTTGCGTCACTAATTGTACTTTGCAATGACAGGCTGAACTTTTGCATAAAATATGCTGCGAAACCAGAAAAAAATTATATGTGCAGTGAAATTGAAAAAAAAACACAATTCTTTTTCTTTGGGGGGGTTTTGTTTTTACGCCGTGTATCCTATGGGAAAACTGACATGTTATATATGTTCCTCAAGTCGTTACGATTACAACGATATATAACATGTATAACTTTTATATTATCTGATGGCCTATAAAAAATTCAAACCATTGTTACCGAATATATGTTCCTTAAAATCACTCCATTCCCAGGCTTATAACGCTTTTATCCTTTGGTCTATGGGGCTGTATGAGAGGTCATTTTTTGCGCCATGATGTATTGTTTCTATCGTTACCTTGATTGCGCATATACGACTTTTTGATCGCTTTTTATTACAATTTTTCTGGATTTGATGCGACCAAAAATGCGCATTTTTGCACTTTGGGATTTTTTTGCGCTGACGACGTTTACCGTGCGAGATCAGGAATGTGATTAATTAATAGTTTGGGCGATTACGTGTGCGGCGATACCAAATATGTTTATTTATTTGTTTATTTATTTATATTTATAACATGGGAAAAGGGGGGTGATTCAAACTTTTATTAGGGAAGGGGGCTTTTTATTAATAACACTTTTTTTTTTACTTTTACACTTATACTAGAAGCCCCCCTGGGGGACTTCTAGTATAAGTGCACTGATCACTCATTGATCCATGCTGTATATAATTATACAGCATAGATCGATGAGATAGGCACTCGTTTGTTTTCGGCTGCTGCAGCCGAAAACAAACGAGTGCCGAGCCGGGGACGGCGCCATCTTGGAGAGGTCCCCGGCCGGCAGCAGTAAAGGAGATCGCTCCTCCGGGACAACGTCCCAGGGGAGCGATCTCCGCCACTAGGCACCAGGGAAGTGCTGCATCCGGTAATCGGATGCAGCTGTCACCTTATTAGCGGGCACAGCGATCGGACCGTGCCCGCTAATTGTTGCGGCCCCGGGCTACATGAGGCACCCGGGACCACGGCGGTTCAGAGCGGGGTCGCCGCGCGCGGCCCCGCTCTGGACGCCCGCACCCGCGCGAGGACGTACAGTTACGTCTTCGTGCTGGAAAGGGTTAATGTAACATAGAGCTATTGGGGCGCTATAATGAAAAGAAAAGAAGGAATTTGTCTCGGTTGTGCCACCTACATGTATCTACCCTCTAGGTCAAAGTCTAATCCACTGGTGTCAAATCTTTGTTAACTAAAAAGTATACTTACATAACATCCCAGAAAAACATGGAATAGAAAAGCTACAAAAAGTCCTATTTCCCTCAGAATATTGCCAATAAAAATTAGAGATAACAGTGGAACAAATGAGCTTACACAGCTCCATATGGCCATACAAAGAATTTCTTATTTTATAAAATATGGTTTTTACTTTTTTTTAAAAACTAGTAAAATAAAATAAAAATATAAAAATTGTTGGCTCTTCAGGTAGAAAAATAAATGTTTTGACTTTTAGAAGGCAAGGAGATTTAAAAAGCAAAAATAAAAAAAAATGGCTGCATCCTAAAGGGGTTCATCTTTATTTACATAACACTGGGAAAAACAAAAAACATTTTAATGATCATAACATACATCTAGTTGGCATTTAGGTTAGCGGTAAACTTACATAATAAATACAGAGGTTCTTTCTCTTCAGTTGCTACTTTACACTATTCAAATATTACCTTGCCTGTTGGTAATAAATAACAGGCTGCTAAGTTTGTAATGCTGATTTGTGGGTGTCAGCATTTGATTTAGGCTTGACCTTGGTTGCTGAGATAAAATAAAAATGCTTACAGGCTAGAATACACCAGTGTTCTGCCAGGTGAACTTATAATGTCAGCAATGTACCTGAGGCTAATTTTAACAGTACTCTTTCTCACTCCATGACCCAGATTATTTAGAGCAGCAGACAGCACCCTGCCCTCCTGACTACTCCAATATGATAACTATGGTAAATAATACAAGAGCATTACAGAGATGAGCAAACATGCCAAAAGTTTGGGTTCGCACAAACCCAAGTAATCTGCATTTGAACCCTGTTCCCTGGAGAAGGTGGATACAGCTCATGGACTTGCTGGAGAACAGGAATACAGCCATAGTTTGTGTCCATGTTTTCCAAGCAGTCCTCAGGCTGCATCCACCCTCTCCAGGCAGGGGGATTCACATGCCGATGGTGAAGGTTTGTGTGAACCCAAACTTTTGGCAAGTTTGCTCATCTCTTATTATAGAGCATAATCTTTCATTCTGCTAAAATAGGATTGCCTGCTGAATTAACAATATCAGTATGTTTTGTATTAAAAGCTAAAGTGAACCTGTAAATCCTTGTATTCCCCATAAAATTGCAATTCTGGAATATTGCTTCTTCTAGCTAGAAGTTGTGTCATTCCTCTTACTAAAAATGTATAACTGTGTTCGCAGTTGTTGGTGTGTCCCTACACTGTCTGAGACTATCCAGTCAAAGCTGATGGTGCAGCTATGGTGCAATGGAGTATGGGGACATTCATTCATAAACATCCCCCAGTTGTCACCAATGTTCATTGTAGGGAACTGCAGGGCTGGGGCTCCTGCTCCCCCGCTCTGATCCAGTTCTGCTGCACAGTGTGTTTGATACAAAGCAGGGTCCTCCCCATGTACTGTATTTTCTTATTAAAATATACAAAAAACAGGGGGAGGCTGCTGTTACTATGGCTGTGTGTTGTAGCCGCTATACAGCGAGCGGTGATTACTATCTGTCTGTCTCTGTAGGTTTTTACATACTAGTATTGTCACAAGAAGAAAGGAACAAAGGCTCCTGGGTTGGCACTGTGCTACTGACAGCGTCAATATTAGTTTGCAATATCAGTTAAAGGCTTCTAGATATTAAAATGCTGCAATACATACCAATGAATAAAGACTTACCGAAACAATAGTGAAAACTGTGTTCACTACACCCACCCCAATGGTTGCGTACACAGGTTGGCTAATTCCAGATTTAGTAAAAATGCTTGTTGAATAGTAGAAAATCTGTTAATAGATAAAGGTTTATTATAATTTCCACGGTATTTAAGCTATTGTGAAATGAATATGATTTGTACATCTTAAATAAACAGTTGTTGTGTTTCTATGACCTTTGACTGGTAAGTAACACAGAGAGACGAGTTTAGTGAAAGCTTTAATATAGACTGCACACAGTGTTTTGGGTCAAGGGTTAATAACTTTTCAGTCAGAAATACGCTAAACGATATAAGGACATGAATCCCCAGAAAAAGGATACAATTACTTAACTATTATTTCTCCTTACCCCTACCAAACGGAATGTGGTTTCTGTGCTGAAAATAGTCATGTTTTTATTTTGATCGTGTGTGTATAGTGACATCACTAATTCACAAGGCTGTAATGTTTCAAAGACCCTGTTCCTCCACTGGCTATGAAGCTTTGAACTCCAAACCCTCCGCACTGTCGAGAGCAAGGTCCACATGTGTGGACTATGAGCGATAGCTGGGACTGCTATCTAACAGGCACAGTGGTGTGACTTGACTCTGATCAGTTGTTGTGTATAATGACAACCAATCGGTACTATGTCGTCGCTTTTATTATGATAAAATAAACTATTGTTGTGCGGCAATGTGTTTTACCAGTGCTAGGGGCAAGGAGATGGAGGTAGAAAGAAGCCCTCTACAATCTTACAGCTAACTGGGCGGTGTATTCTTAGCATGAGGGGGGGGGGGGGGGGGGGGGTACGAAGAACCCTTTAAAGCATGTGTGGGGTTTTCCAAGAGAAGCATATTGTCAATCTTCTCCAGTTCTCCATGCTATAACTGAATGAATAAATAAATGCTTACATTTACAGGACCTAATTTCAATTGCTACTGCCCTGCTTCTTAAAAGATTACATCATAATGTTCTATAGGTGGGGTAGTATTCCCCTGTAGTCTACATCAGTAATGTTGTAGCATACAGCCTGTATAACATAAGTTTTAACCAGAGGTCTTCAAACCACTAGTGGCTTTTTGTTACAGAGCCTCTTTATTATAAATATTTCATGAATAGAAAGCAGATATTGACTGGCATAAGGAATTCATCAATGTTGTTTTATTTTTTAGGGGGAACTATTATTAATTTTAAATTAGTCTGCAGCCTGCCAGTGCTGTAAAATAAGAAGCTACAGCATACCCACCTTGCCCAGTCCAGCCTCTGTGTACTTTATCGCTGTAGTTGGTTCAGCATATCATCAGTAGACCTCATCAGGGAGAGCGCTTCATCAGGGTAAGTAAAGTGGACTAGTGCGCTGGACTGGAGGAGGTGTTTATTCTGCAGCTTCTCAGTATACAGCACTAGCAGGCTGCAGTTTGATTTCTAAATAAATTAGAATGCCCCTTTAACACTGAAAGTGAATCTTATTTTTCTTACCCCATTGATTCCAGAAAACTGTTGGGATATGTGTAGTACCAGTGAGACAAGGAGCGGCTGTCTGTAATTTGGAGACCTAAAAAGCTGAATAATAGAAACTTTCTTTTCACTGGCTGCCTCCTCTTTTTCCCTCTTCATTTCCTCAATGTCTTTGGAGGGGTCATAGTCTCCCCTGAGTTTTCTCAAAACTGCAAACAGAAGATGTAAATTATATAATTTATAGAATAACTGAATATTTGATGTAAGGGTACATGCACACTGTGGAATAGCAAAGGAAAACCCGTTACACATTCCACAGCTCATACCTGCTCGCGGACTGTTCATTCTTCGGGCGGACAATGGAATCTGCCCGAGTCTAGTGTGCACTTACCCTAACAGTCAGGAACTTAGTGTTGAACACAACATATGGTACACTTATACTATAACCTATATATTACCTAAAGAATTATTCAATTCTTAAAATAAGTATTTCTGCAGTGTAATTTGTTTTATCCCAGCTCAGCTGCATCTGTACAATTTGAGCCCTCATTATTAAAGGCTAAGAATATAAAATATTCTTTATCAACTCTTTTTGTCATTGACAGTTGAGAACTGGGCAGCAGTTAAACGGGTTATCCAGTGCTACAAAAACATGGCCACTTTCTTTCGGAGACAACACGACTCTTGTCTCCAGTTCAGGTGCAGTTTGCAATAAAGCTCCATTCACTTCAATGGAACTGAGCAGCAAAAACCCGCCCAAGCTGGAGACAAGAGTGGGGCTGTCTCTGGAAGAAAGTGGCCATGTTTTTGTAGCACTGGATAACCCCTTTAAAGAAGTTGTCTTGTCTAGGAAACACATTCTCAAAGACTCTGCTTTGGAAGTTTGGAGTTATTAGAACACAGTCTCCTGTTCAGGATCCTCTCTCTCATTAGCTTGAGCAAACAGTGGTTTGCAAACAGTGTTTCTGGTTCTGGACAGCCTATTGATTTGTGATGCCTAATTTCCCCTGAGGTGCTGCAGGGAAATGTTTCTCACTAAACGTATAGGGTCACAGCAATAAGATACAATCATAAGTTTATTGTTAGCGCAACCTTTTAACACAAAGGATTTGTCTAGACAGATAATCCTAGTTTATCCTTCCTAATATTTGATAAGGCCAATATTTAACATAAGGGCCAGTTCACACGGAGTAAAACTGGCGGAATTCCGCAGCGGTATTCTCTGCCGCAGAATTTCGCCAGCCTCCGTGTCATACTAGAAGTCTATGGGAGGCTCGCTGCCTCCTCTCTCCGAGCAGAAGAATGGACATGTCAAATCTTTAGAGCAAAGAAGCTCCCATAGACTGCCAGTATGACTCGGAGGCTGGCAGGATTCCGCGGTGGAGAATTTCACCGCAGAATTCCACCAGTTTTACTCTGTGCTTAAGAGTTTTACTCTCAGCCTAAGAGTCAAAATGTTTAGAAAATGAGTATGAGGTGAAGTAAGGAGCTAGACCTGATGCCGTATACATCCTTTCTTAGACTCTCTAGGGCTGCATCCAACTTCTTCAGCCACCTGTAATCAAATGCTGAACGATCAGACTCCAGCATGCTCAAATTTCGCTCATCTCTATTGTATGCTGGTCTTGATATATGTCCCCCTATGATTTTATAAATATGTGTATTGACAAATAGGTTACAAACGGTAACATCAGGATGCCTGTCACTACTTGAACTCCTTGCAGAAAGCATTGAGTGTGGCAACAGATTCCTTTTAAAGGGGTTGTCCAACTTACTTAAAAATTTCCCACTGCTTTATTTGTACTAAAATTAAAAATTAACAAACACTGTGCTGGACCTGGAGAAGATTAAACCAGTGAGTATAGTATTGTTTTTTATTTTAGCACAATGCCAACAAATTTTTTGGACAACTGGTTTACCTTTCTTATGAACATTAAATATTTGGTTATTATTAAATATTTTGAGGGGTCAGCTGGAATGTTGATATGGTTATTAGTCTATAGTAATAATGCTATATTTAGGGATGGTCCGAACCTGCTTCGGTTCGCATTTGTACGAACCCGAACTCTCAGAAATGATTCACGTTGTCTCCCCGCTCCGTGGAGAGGGTGGATACAGCGGCAGGACCAACTGGAAAACTGGGATACAGCCATAAATATAGGCTGTATCCCAGTTTTTCAGGCGGTCCTCCCGCTGTATCCACCTGCTGCACTGAGCGGGCAGACAGCGGGAATCTGATGCTGAGCGTTCAGGTTCATATGAACCCGAACTTCGGCAGGTTCGGACCATCCCTAGCTATATTATAAGGTATATGCTTATAAGTAGAGATGAGCGAACCTGCCGAGGTTCAGGTTCGTATGAGCCTGAACTCTCGGCTTCTGATTCCCGCTGTCTGCCCGCTCCGTGGAGAGGGTGGATAGAGCCGGAGGACCGCCTGGAAAACTGGGATACAGCCTATGGCTATGGCTGTATCCCAGCTTTCCAGGCGGTCCTCCGGCTGTATCCACCCTCTCCACGGAGCGGGCAGACAGCGGCAGTCAGAAGTTGAGAGTTCAGGTTCATACAATCATGACAGATAAGTATAGTCTCGCTGACCATGGCTAAAAAATAAATTTCACTTATCTAGAGAACTTGCGTTCAGTAGATTAATGCCCATCTTTGTAGTTAAGTTACTCTTTAAATATTTAGTTATTTGGTTGCTCTATTGTTTTTTTCCCTCTAGAGATCATCGCCTGTTAGATTTCTTCACTGAACTGATAAATGAAGAAAATGTATTGCTCCAGTGGAGCACAATGTGCTTACATGTGGGTAAGCAAAAACTGGAATGAACTGTTTTGTTCTGTGAGTTGAGCAAAGTGTAAATTATTGTTCCATGCATAACCACACATGCAGCAATATAGTCATTTTGGTTAGTTTCATATTTTTGTGAAGAATGCATAATAAACTAACAATCTTCTTCAGTAACACTACAGATTATAAAAAATAAAAAAACAGCTATTGTCAATCTGGCATGTGTCTGTCTCCCATTCAGCGCCTGCTGTAAAGCAGAAGTTTATGTGGTAAGTGCCATGGCAGTTCATTACGATACTTGTTGGATGGTTTAGACAGTTGGACCATCTGTTTGCCGATATATATCTCAGTACACAGACATAAAATGAAAGTGTATTTATTACATTTTGTTTGGTGATGCTATTTTTGCATTTTTATTGTTTGCATGGGGTGTATGTCCCTTTCTGGTCATGCACTCATCTGCCTCATGGCGGCTTGAGGTAAGTTGTAGTACTAGGAATCACCTGGAATTGCCATAGAGCCCCAGCCCCCAGCCTTAAAGGGGTAGTGTGGCGTTTTTCTTTTTCTGCTTAATTAACAATTAACAAATTAATTAATGTGTGTAAATAAGCTGTCTGGCCCCGTTTTTATTTTATTTTATTTTTTTTTTGGGGGGGGGGGGGCGCCACACTACCCCTTTAATGAGAGCAAAGAGTTGATAAATTCCACGTACACCCACAGTAAAGTTTGTAGGCTTAAAGCCCAAGAGTGGTGAATCAGTTTAATGTTTCAGTCCACCTCAGGGCTGGTGGATGGGTGGCACAATCTTAAAAAAAGGTGCACTATAAGCCCAAATTTTACACATAAATTAAGTGTAGCAGTAAGTTGTTGGCAAGGACATGCAGTATGTGAGTGTTTTTTCTCCATATATACTGTATAGAAAATTATATGTCAGTCACAGGACTGCAATGGAAACCAAGATGTGAACTTTTCTCAAACTAGCTAAATTACAATGGCAATGATCCAGTTACCTTAGATTATAAAAATGTACATTATGAATCTTATTAATTATTCCGAATTTAATTTAACAAAGGATAAGCAAAAAGACTAAAGTTGTCCCTCAACATCAGGGCCGTTTCTAGGACCAGGCTGGCTGGGCCACTGCACGGGCGCCGACATCCAGGGGGCGCACAGCGGTGCCTGACAGTGCCCGGTCCCCGCGAATTCATGGCGTGGCATTCAGTCTTTATGCCTTACAGACACATCATGGCTCCCCTGGTCTATATGCTGTGTTGGAGGAACGCCGTCATGCCAGCGCATTCATGGCATCATTGGCGCCCGCCGCCAGGGAGGCCGGTGCAACTGACCGCTGACCCCGGAGCTGTAAGAGATGTCGGCACTGCTGCCTGAATCTTCCTTCCCCAGGGCTAAACTTAGTGAGCTTCGGGGGGGTGCTTTTATCAGAATTTGCCCTGTTCCCAAAATGCCCTAAAAACTGCCTTGCTCAACATACAATATTAATTGGCTCCAGTACGACCATTGTATGTTGAGACCAAAACTCTATGGAAAACTGGTAATTGGTTCTAAAATCCCCAAAATAAGAAAAAAAATCAAGATTTAAAGGAAAATAAGCAGATAACTAATATGGATACAGCAAGTCCTTACATACAACAGTCAGAAAGAGCTAAAAGAGACTCTAAGGGCCCTATTCCACCGGACAATTATCGTTTGCATAATCTTTAACGATTAATGATCTCAAACGACCGCTATTGCGAAAGACCTGAAAACGTTCACTCATTTCCATGGAACGATAATCGTTACTTATGATTGTAATTGCGATAGTTTTTTCTTCGCTATTTATTCGCTATTGCGTTCGTATCTATTGCGAACGACCGAACGATGTCTTATTCAATGCGTACGATTTGCGAACGTTTTGCGAACGTGCAACGATAAAAATAGGTCCAGGTCTTATAAAGCGATTAACGATTTCTTGTTTGGTCATTAATCGTTAACTGCATTTCAACCGAATGATTATCGTTTAGATTCGAACGATTTAACGATAATCTGAACGATAATCGTCCGGTTGAATAGGGTCCTAAATTTCTTTCTATGTAGCATTTTCAAGGTTTTAAACGGGTCACACAGGGTCCCAGAAAAATATAATGAAGCCACCCTCACCTGGTGCCCAAAGGAGCAGGTAAAGAGTAATACAGGACATGTAATATTACACTGTACTGTACAGAGGAGATACCATACAGCCAACCAGTGCATGTACTTCACTAATACTGGGATTGTACCAGTACAATGGCCACTCTCATTGCTCGATCAGCTAGTGTTTTTTTACATGTTCTGCAGATCTGGACTGTCTGTAGCATTGTATGCTGAGGCTGGTCTCAGGTTACAATGGTCCAGAAAGTAACATTGTATGTTTAAAATATTGTATCTTGAGGCCATTG
Source organism: Dendropsophus ebraccatus (assembly GCF_027789765.1). Taxonomy (NCBI): domain Eukaryota; kingdom Metazoa; phylum Chordata; class Amphibia; order Anura; family Hylidae; genus Dendropsophus; species Dendropsophus ebraccatus. The sequence continues at coordinate 77,034,099 of NC_091459.1, read as the reverse complement.
TAAGTGTTTCATGACTTAAAGGAGTTGTTCAAGCAAAACAAAGATTTGATTCAGGTGTGGGGGTTCTATAAAAATGCTAACCATGCAATACTCATCTTCAATGGTTCCTAGCTGATGCACCATAGTTCCAAATCCTCCACTAGTCTGATTTTTCACGATTTCTATGCTGTCCCGACCCCACAGGACAAGCCAACTAAATCAGTAGCTGCACCAGTGTCACTGATTGGCTGAGCGGGCAGAAGGCACAGAATCCAGAGGAAGCAGAGACCAGGAGTGTTGGTGCAGAAGATGCAAAGAACTACAGATGGTGAGTAAAGCATGTTTATTGTTCTTATACGACCACCAGCCATTGAGAGAACTTTTGATTTCCCTGGACAACCCTTTAACTACACTATCCCACACAGACCGGTGTGAATCAATATATTTGTTCAGCTAGGAAATAGATTGTGGTTTCTAGCATTAACTACTAGTATCTTATCTTTGTTAACTTTTAACCAATGTATCCAGGCAATGACAAGTCTTCAAGAATACCTAGAACGACTTCCAAGTAAGTTGCTGACAGAAAAACAATTTATGATTGAAACACCTTGCTGCTTTTTATGGAACACATGACCTTTCACGGTTGACTTTAAAACACACTTTTATGAATTTATTTATACAGACCCTTTTAAAGATTACTGTAACTGAAATGTATGTCATTTTTACCAAATTAGTCAGTGTAGTGCATTCATTCTAAGGTATTTCATACTGTCCTATGTTATATTAGTTTTATGCCAATAAAAACAAATAACATTAAGTAAAAAAAAAAAAATCGCCCAAATGACAAAGCACAACAAAGAGGGGAGACAATTATTTTAAGGTATAGGATTTTAACAGCACTAAAAAAAATATTAAAAAAAACCTCTCAGTATTCACGTTAAAATGCTCTGGTAAAAGGAAAACCTGAGCTCTGATCTGGTTGTAATGGGTAAAGGCCATTACGATAATCGTTTGGTGTAATAGGTCGTGTTAAATGGCAACAATGAGCTGACGTGCACAATGTCAGCTAATCGTTGTCTTAGAACATTTAAAAAGACAGTGATAGTGATGGTTTGCTGGCTGGTGCTCCATGTAGCTGCCCGCAGCTGCCCACAGCCCCCTGCTCCTCCCGCTTGATGTCAGTGTGTGTAATAGCACAGACAGTGAGTGGGAAACCAGGAGCAGGTCGGCACTCGCTTGCTCCTTAATATCAGGCTGTGTAATAGGGACCTAAATCACTCCATCACTTAGAAAAACGTATAATGAATTTAATAAAAATGATGCTTTACATTTGTATAGCATAAACATTTGAACATAGCTTACTTCTTTTAGCAACTTCTTCTCTTCCAAGCTTGATGTAGGCATATCTGGGACTCTCTGGACAAAAAAACAGCAAAATTGTCTGGATCACAGATGGGACACCAGAAAGACCAAGAAGGACGGGCCATAAATCCTTGCTGCCCAGAATAAATTCTAATCCAACAACCTAAGGAAAACAAAATGAAATATTTAATATGACCCTGTCATTGGTCATACATGAACAAATAAATGTTTAGACAAGTGGGTGTGAACAACTTTATTTAAAAGGGAGGTTAGAATGCTGGGTTAAAGCAATGTGAGCCTGATTCATGCTTCTCATCCTCATATTTATCTCCTCCCCAAGCCTGATTCCCATTCAGCTTCATAATCTTACACCACTCAGCCTGATTCATGTCCCCCTCTCTTATATCTACCCCCCCCCACACACACACACACACACCTGATTCCTAAACCTTAGAGGGAACCAATCACCTAAAATACCACTATAACGCTATTGAAATATGCCGCACAGCGCCCAGCACACTTCTAGACATGCTTTTTTTAACTTTCCTCCCTGCAATGTATATTCCCCAAACTTGCTTTATATTGTTGGCATGCTGTATGCAAATCCCCCACAAGTAGTCATGTCGGCGGTGAGCCGTCGACATCTAGTCACGGTACCCTGGACGTTCAAACTGAATAATTAGCCTGACACCATTCAGGGGTGTGCCGTGCATCACGTCGATGTGCCCACGTTCTTACTATGCTGCGCATGCGCAATAGAGCGGTCCCGATCCTCGCTGTACTGCACAGGTGCAGAATAGCCCTAAATTCATTCCTGGATCTCCGGCAATGAGTTAGAATGTGGGTGCGCCAACGTGATGCACAGTGCAGCCCTGAATGATGTCAGGCTATTTTTTCAGTTTGAATCACTGGGCGTGATTGACGTGGAAGAACGTGAGTAGATGCAGGCGGCTCACCGCCGTGTGTGGGATTTGCATGCAGCGTGCCAAGAATATAAAGTATGTTTGGGGAATATACATTGTAGGGAGGAAAGTTAAAAAAGCATGTCTGGAAAGTGTGCTGGGCGCTGCTGCAGCACATTTCAATAGCGTTGTAGTGATATTTTAGGTGATTGGTTCCCTTTAAACTCATATTCATACACATTTGAACCTGATCCATGACCCTCAATGTAATATTCCCCCACCACCACCTGATTCCCACACCTCAGTCTCATATTCATACACCTCTGAGCCTGATCCATGCCCCTTCTCCCCGCCGACAGATTAACATTCAGAATGTGCTGTGGTTGCCCTTCAGTGTAGCAACTAACCCTCCGTGCTCAGACTGCTTGTGAAGTTGTGTTAGTGGTTTGTAGTAGGGCAGGAGTGGTCTGTTTCCCCTGCCCAGCATCTATACAGCCCCCTCCTTCTACCTGGCCATCTCTCTTGCACCCTTAGACCCTCATGCACAATATCAGCGTTGATTTAAAGCATGACCTAAAATCCAGATAATGATAGCAATGGTCTGCTGGCCGTCACTCCTCGTAATAGCAGCGGTGATGGCAGACCACTGTTATCTGCTATGGGCCACCCGGACAATACTATGGGCCATCCGCACCCCTACCGCAGCTCCCTGCTCAATGCCTGTGTGTTTAATAACACCGACAGCAGGCAGGGAATGAAGGGCAAGCGAGTGCTGACCTAATAGGTTGGAGCTCGCTTGAAATATCAGGCCTTCTAATACAGCACTAAGATTCAAAAGGCTTATCAAGGGATCACATGGGACAGGTTTTCAAGTATCACTGAGGACATTGAACACACTTCAGCTTAGAATCCTTTAATAAGGGGGCAGTCCCAAAAAAATAGGGAACCGAGCCCTCACAAGCATCTCCAACAATGTGAGAGTGCCTATCGAGTGACATGTGCAGATGTGCACATAGAATATTACAAAGGCATTTTACTAAATCAGGTCATGTGGTGCTGGTTGTAAAGTTTTATGATATTCTTATTTAAATGGCCACCACACATTTAAAGGCACCGTCTCATTGAGAAGTCTTTGCTATTGAACTGAGGGAGGCCACAGACAGCTAGACATCCCCCTACATCAGCCACCACAGGGTTACATGGTGGCCATTGAGATGAGTAGCAAGCCTTTAATAAAATGGAGTTATATATCTAGGTTTATAATATGTACCTTTTTTGTACATACTATTCTATAACATTATATTATATATGATTTTTTGTTATTTAGCAACTTACCTGACTTATAAGAATCCCAGTTACAATGCCAAGCTGGTGTAATGTTCCAAGAGCCCCTCTTAGGGCAGTAGGGGAAATTTCACCAATATAGATGGGTACCAGTCCTGATGAGAGCCCTAAATAATAAAGTGTTATGATGATTATTTGCAGATTATACATAGTCTGGGGTACATCCAGCTACATAAAATGAGAACCCTTGGGGCTGGGGAGGAAATGTGTGCGAGTGGTTAAGTTACTGGCTTAGTGATAGAAAAAAGATTATGTTTAATAATACTTTACTGTAGAATAACTCAGGATCAACAGTACATCTGTTGAAAACAGTGCAAATCTTGACATAGAACGTAGGTGCTGACAGTGAGGTAGAACCAGTGCTTGTAGTAGTAGGAGCTTTGTAGTAGAGAGAGAGAGGAGTTGCCAGAGGAGCCCTGCACAATGTAGTAAACGTGCTCTGCCGGAACATGTGTAGAAATAGAAGAGATAAGAAGATACTTGTACTCACGGATGCCTATACAGGCTCTGAACCGCCTTATGCCCCCTAGTTGCAGGATACCCATCCTAGGTGGGTAATACGAGCCCCAGTCATTGGTTATCTGGGTGTAGCAGACTTCCAAGGTTTTCTAGTTGTCCTGCACTGCACAGTAGGATAGGTAGACCTTTTCACTGTAGCTTTGTCCTTCTGGGCTAAGTTCTGCTTGCTTCAGGTAACTGTCAAGCATGTATTAGAGAGATTCCTGACATGGGCAAGATGTTTCCTATGTGGCTTCTCTCCTCTAAAGTCTTAAGTTGCTGTCCTTGGTCTTTATCAGGGGTCCTGGCCAAAGCCAGTATATACAATACCCAGATTAAACACTTCCTTCCACCAAAACTAACTCCTCCTACAGGGGCTGAACTAAACCCTCCTGTGAGTGGTGGGCCTGTGTGTATGAGAGAGAGAGAGAGAGAGAGAGAGAGAGAGAGAGAAGAAGAACTAGAATAGAGGAGAACTAGCACCTGTAACTGGGTAGCACATAACAAATGGTACAAACATTTACCCCTTCCACTCCTTCAGTAGTGCAATAGGTTAAGCAGAATCAGTAGTGACATCTAGTGGGGAAAACACAATACTACATCTCCCACTTGTGTGAACCAAAGGGAGTGACTTACTAAGGTGCCATAGACAGCACCAGTGGTGGGACACCACAAATGGTACATACAGTACTTTGGTTGGGTTACTGTGATATAGTAATATATGCATTAGAAATAAAACACAGAACATTCTGGTTAATAATTGATATGGGCAGTTTGTATATAAACCCCACTTACCACAATAAAGACCAGTTACAAGTCTACCAGCAATGACAAGGGCATGTGCTTGGCCTACAGGAGCCAAGCCCATGAGAAGGGCACCAATGACAGCCAGAGTATTCACAACCATCATGGCTTTAATCCTGAAATATACAACAAGATCTGAAATCAGAAAGGATATTTGCAGTCACATTACATTGTCCTGTCTAGGACCCTTGAAATGGCAATTAAGTTTATAGGTATGCTCACTGATCAAAAGTAATATATTCCATCCCAGTAAGTAGTGAATCTCAAGCTATATAATAACTTTGTTCACAGTAACAGTGTTATAAAATCCAATGCTTTATTATATTGGCCATAGTTCATAGTACAGAACAACATTTTCTTACATAACTGGTTTTACACAGCCTGTCCTTACTGTGTATGTGACTTTTTACCAATATACAGTCAGAATTCCTGCAGAAATAACCTAATCTACAATGTCTTGTTTCTTACATAGTGTGCATGAATCATTCTGCTGCCTGCCCTAGCATTTGTCATGGTAATAGTGATAATGCCGTACCTGGCTGCTGTATGTCTCTAATACTATACTATGTCTGATTACAATGGTTGCTAACATTTACCATGTATATCTGATATACACATGAGGATTGTTTGGATGATATCATTAGGCAATTGTGTAAAATTATTATATTATGTTAAAGGGAATCTGCCCCCAGATTAAACCTGCCCTTTATGAGTAGTGTCAGGTTATAATAAGCCTCGGGTAACAGTGGAGACCTCTCCAGAAACTTATTACTAAAGAAAGTCTTTACTAAAACCTTTACAAACCTTTACACAGCAGCAATGCGGAACACAATATGAAGCTGCAGGCTGGTAACAGCAATCAACCTGAAACCTGACAACTCTCCTTAAACCTAGCAACTTAATTCATTGTTCTCAAACAAGCCTGGGTTAGGTAGTCAGGCAGCACAGAGTAAATAGCAGGCAATCTGCACTCTGGGTCCCAAACCAAAAGCTTCTCGCTCAGCATCTTCTCTGCACTGGTACTATAGCAGCCCTATGGGCTCGGAGCCCTCACTAGTAATGATGGCAACATCAGAGGCACATTGGCAAAAGAGAAATACATGGACTTAGGGTCGGATTAAGGTTGGTGGAGGCCCCGGGCGACAACCCCCCCCCCCCAAAAAAAAAATGATACCACGATCTATACAGATGGCTGCTTACTATAGGCGACTTAGCACAGACCCCTCCTCACTCCTGGCTGTATGGCTCAGCATCCTCCTCTGTTATGCAAGTGGACACTAGAGGCTGCAGTGCAGGGGAAGATGCCAGGCCCTAGAGACAGAAGCGGGGGGGGGATAAGTATCAGAGTGTATTCCCACATTGTGTTTGTGTTAATAACGCAATGTGAGAACACAGCACTTTCTCTGCGCTCTTAACCACTGTGTCAGGGCCCTATTACATGGCCTGATATCCTGGGTAAGCAGCACTGTTCTGCTAGGGTTCGGGCTGGTGGGGGCCCCTAAGTGGTGGAGGCCCCAGGGCACGTGCCCCGGGTGCCCTCCCTTTAATCCGGCCCTGCATGGACTACTGGTTGTGAGCATGCTGCATGTTGGAGTGGTTTTCCTAAGATCTCTGTGCATTAGGTGCAGAATACAGAGCAGCCATGTGCCTTCTAAGTTTTTTTTTTAATCTCATCTCTTTCCCTCAAAATAGACAATAATGGCTGTCCTTTTATGTAAAATATTACAATGTGTGCATTACTAGAAGTTTTTCCATTGAGTTCCATAGCTTAAACCTGTAATATACATCACGTGCCCCCACTTTCTGATTTTTGGCAGCTTTCTGCCTGTACGTAAGAAGTCAGTGGTGCCCAGAGGGAAGCAGCAACTTAAATATCATGGAGTAAATAGCAAAGGCATATAGTCCCTATAGTCCACAGCTAAAAAAACGATTGTAGAGCCACTGCTGTAAAGAAGATATATTCAGGCTTACTGTCACTACTTTATGCTGCCCTCAGTGATAACAGATTCCTTTGATTTTCAAGTTTGATCATAATGTAGTGATAATAGGGTCCATTTGCAGAATAGTTACTTATTTATGTCTAATCTGCAATACTTCGTTATACAGGATTAGAAAAAAAAACACAGTGGCTTTTTTGCAAAAACAGTTGCACCCCTCCTCAGGTTTTGTGTGGTTTTACAAATCAGCACCATTTACTTCAATGGAACTGAGCATCAAAACCAGATCCAAACTGAGGAGAAGAGTGGTGCTGTTTCCGGGAGAAGGCTGCCATGTCACACAGCTTGGATGAGACCTGCTATTTCACGACCAGAATTGCCATGTAGCCCCAGCCTTACAGTATCAACACATCAGATATAGCTAAATCAACATCATCATAGCTTGCTAAAGATGAAAATTTTACTTCTGCAACATGTATACTTATATAAGATATAAAGCTACAAAGGTAGAAATACTACTCACCTTCCTAGTTTGTCTGCAATCCATCCAACAAAAAAGGAAGACACCAACCCACCAAGAGAGAACACTGATACAGAAAGCGACCAGTACATGGTAACAGCTGGATCTACCACAGATTCTGTTGTTTCATTCCCACTTCTGACTATGTCCTCTTTTATCGGTAGATCCAGTACTTTTGCATAATGTTTTTCAATGACCTAGGGGATAGGATATACCAGATACAATTAAAACTGTCTAATATGGCCAAAGAAATTACACAAGCAAACACATTGGCTCCTAATGGGGGAATGCTCCCTAATAAATAGTTCCATCTTCTTTATACACATAGTTATAAATCCCCTAAACCAGAACCTGGGTATCAGAAGCTCCTTGTATGAAAATGTTTCTGCAGTGTTTTCTGAAATATTGTATGTTACTTCTGTTATAGACCATTGCACCCAATAGTTTGTGGTCATTTGGGGATATTTCTTAGAAAAAATGCATCATGCAAATAAAACAGATCTTATTTAAACACTTTAGCTGAGACTGTACTTGCCTATATGCCATATATCACTATTTACTATACTGTAGCCTGGAACAGTTTGGGTGGTAACTAATATTGGTATAAATGTAATGTTAGGCTGTTTTGTAATATTTTTCTCTTGTTGCATGAGGTTGGTATTGATCAGCTGATACTAAAAGTGCCCATACACATACAATAGCCTTCAACAGAATGTTCAGTTGGTCAACAGCTAACTCTCCCTATCTCCCATACTCATGGCCATTCAACATGGCTGAACATTCATGTGTTGTAAATGAGGAGAAGCCAGGTAAGCTGCTGCCAGTCAGCTCTTGGAGAACAAGCGATCAGGCAGTTGACATCCAACATATCTGACCCTCCTCTACATCATCTGTCAGGGGTTAGTCAGGAGGCCCCCTTGCAGTTGACAGACAGTTGACTTTTTTCATGAGATAAGAGAAGGATGAATTATAGAGACTGATCTGTTGAGTAGACATGCTATCCATTGCCTGCCCATATGAACAGAGTATCGGTCTTAAAAATGATTATCTAGACCAAGACATGCATAAAATGTTGCCAATACGTTAATTACAGCACTTTGACATTAGGGTTGTATATTGAGATATGTAAGGCTGTGGTATGTGGAGTAAAGTGAAGACATTTTCCTCTATTACTCTGCAACTCTTACTATAGACTGTCAGTTACAGGGAAACTAACAGCAGGTTACAAGACTGTGACCTGCTGTTATGTTCCCATAGCTCATAGGACAGTGAGAATGAAGGTCATTTTCCTACCCTTATCCTCACTGCCATTCTTACTAAATCTTTATTGTAATTAATATGTAAATGAGTTTTTTTGGTGCACTGGGGGCAGGACTAGAGCCCTTAGTGCACTGATCCGCCCAACTGGCCTGACCCTTTACATGAATATTGAGGTAGTGCTCTGCAGTAATGGAGCTAACAGTGCTCATCTTTCTAATTGCCCTGCATATTATTATAAGGCTTATGGTCCTTTTACACAGGCTGATTAGGAATGCTCATTACCCGGTAATCAGCCCATGTAAAAGACCTGGAAATCAGAAAATGAATGAGTTTGTTTGGCCACATAAATTATCGTTACTTACCACACATCTCCCTGTCTTAAAAACAGATGTGTTTAACAATGGATTCAAATGGCCGCAGGAATGATCCAGCTATTCAGGCCACACGATTTATCGAGCCTTGGGAAGACTCTGCAAACCCCGATCTAAGTGATGTCACTCATTTGATTTGTACCATTGGAACCTGTAAAAGGGCCCTTAGATGGAGCACCATTGCTCTCATACAAAATGATTGTTTGTTACAATCAGGGCTGTATTTAGAGCTGCTGCTGCTGCCCTAGGCACTAAATCTGAAGACGCCCCATCTTCACTCACCAATTAGCTTAAGGATTTTCTTGTTTCTGAACATCATATTGATATCTGATCAGTCTTAGGTCGTGTTCCCACATTTACTTTACGTCTCCACATGCGGCCAAAACCAGACCCTCATGCGGTAACCAATAGGCGTATGACATGGATAAAGCGTATAGGTATATGGTATGGATAACACCACCATACCAGACCTGACCAATACCAACATAATCCCCCCTAAATAATAATAAAAAAAAAAAGACACCAGATTTACTGGCAAGTCTGAACAGGAGCTGGAAGACTAAAAAAATAAAAAACAAAAAAAACTAAAAGTTGTTTCCTTTCCCCCTGCTCCCTGGTGCTGCCCCCCTTAAAGGTGCTGCCCTAGGCACCGGACCACAGGTGCCTAGTGGTAAATATGGCCCTGGTTACAATATATGATTTCTTGATTGTAGCAGTAGAACTAACAGTAATACACTAGTACACTTTACCTTTTGTGGTGCATTAATAACTCCGATACCATATCCATATTGCAGAGAGCCCAGCACTGCTGTGAACACAGCGAAAATCAGAGTTCCCGTAAGGTTCTAGAAAAGTGAAACAGAATAGACACAACACTACTGGTTATTTATTGTTCAATCGCTTGTTCACTTCCTAAAACATGTAACCCTGATCTCAGCAGGCATCCCTATTGTTCAGTACTGCCCCTCTATTGTTTTCCTATTTATTTTTACTTGGATATACTCTGTGTTGAGAAATGGAAAGCGTGTAAAGTAAATGCCATAATGCAGTTAAATGCAGTTTTTGAGACATTTTATTTCTGTTTAGACAAAGCCAAGGATGTAGATCCTAGACAAGAAAAAAAATAAAGCAAAGACTTTCAGAGCAACATGGTACCAAAACTGCACTATGTGAAACAAGCCTCAAAGCCATAATCACAAGACAATAAGGCATCTATCCTAGAGTTTTGCAGGAATTAAATACTGTTGGACAGACCCTTATTCCTAACATTTAAAGATTCTATGATGACAGGGATTGTTCCACAGGACTGGCATATAGCCAATAGGGTACCAATATTCAAAAAGTAGCAAAAAAGTTATCCTGTAAGTCTAAAATCTATCGTAGGTAAAGTATTAGAGGGTTTTATAAAAAAAAAACTATACTGGAATATTTTGATGTAAATAATCTTATAACACAGCACCATCATGGGTTCATCAGGGATCGGTCCTGTCAGACTAATCTGATCAGCTTATATGAGGAAGTCACACTGGACTTTTCAAAGGCATTTGATACTGTCAGTATGAAAGGTGGGCTATAGTACCGAGCCAGGCTATCAAGCTTGGGGTTATTTAGTTTAGAAAAAAGACATCATAGGTGTGATAACAATGTAAAAATATATGAATGGACAGTACAGAGATCTTTGTAGTGGTCTTTTTACACCTAGGCCTGTAACAATGACAAGGGGGCATCCTCTACACCTAGAGGAAAGAGGATTTCACCATCAGCAGAGACACGGATTCTTTACTGTAAGAGCGGTAAGACTGTGGAACTCTCTGCCACATGATGTTGTCATGGCTGATTCATTAAATAAGTTCAAGGGAGGTCTGGATGCTTTTCTTAAAAAATTTAGAATTACAAGTAACAGGTACTAGATTTCTGGTGATATGCTGATCCAGGGATTATTCTGATTGCCATTGGAGATGGGAAGGAATTTTTCTCTGATGGGGCAAATAGCATCTGCTCATAGGGGTTTTTGCCTTCAACAAGGTAGGGTTTCTTTAGGTTAAACTTTATGGTCTCTCTTTCAACCTTATTAACTATGTTGCTATGTTACTAATATTTAGCTATCATCAAAACAGATGATCAAATTAATCAAATCAAATTAAATATGTACAGTTTGAAGAGTAATGATTTTATGGCTGGAATCAGACATGTAGTTTTTAATTTAAAGCTAATAGATCCAAAAGAATTAGTAATATAGAGACTTCTCTCTTTTGTACCCACTGTGGCTCAAAAACATCCACAAAACTGGATGTGTTAATAAAACACTGTGCAGAGACAGTTAAAGATGAGCGAACCTGCCGGATTTCTGGTTCGTGCGAAAGAAATCCGGCAGGTTCGCTCATCTCTAATAAAAATTTGAATAAGTCTGGATCTCAGTGCTAAGAGCACAAAATAATGACCCATTCACTTCTATGGCCCATTTCACACACCTGTAGGTGTTACGGGTCTATGTTTGGCTCAGGATTCGCTCCAGAAAGAAAATACCAGCAGGCCATTGTACGGCCTGCATTTGCAGTACTGATCCCCTATTCTGAATAAATAGGCCCATGCTAATGCAGACAGCTATGGGTGTACATCTTTAATCCGGTCAGTAGCTGCAGGTCAGCGGCTGCGGCAGGACTTTAAATGTGTGAATCGGACATACTGTAAATGTGTTCTCATCTAGCTATACCTATATGACCACACACAGAGCTAAAAGAAGCAGCACTCTAATCAAAACTTCTGACACGTGGTTGACCACGTTTTTGTGTAAACTAAAAAAAGGATGCGTTTTGATCCGTTTTTCATCAATTATTTTTTTATGATTAAAGTCAGTGAGTGGAAAAACAGATCAAAACTGATGCACACAAATCCATCCCTTATAAAGGGTCTACTTTATAAAATGATCTATTAGATGTCACATGGTGCTGGAATAAGATCTGTACATATAGCAAAAACAGGAGGATTCAATACTTGCTATAGGGAAAAGTGATACATTTCCACCAGACCTTGCTGGCACTACTTAAAAGGATATATCATGTATTAATTAACTGTTGGATCTACTAACAATTTTCTGCTAGTCTATAATCCTAGCCACAGACTTGCTTATTTTATCCTTCAGCCAATATATTATTATTATACAATTCTAATCTTCCCAAAATTAGGAAAGATGTGCAGCTTCCAAACACAGTTAGTGATAGTTGTCTCCAGGAATATAGAGGATAAAAATCTGATCTTTTTCTTGGTCTGTCAGTTCTGACAGAATAACAGTATCATGTTTAAAATATACAGTAATTCCAGTTTTGGGCATTCCAGTATCTACACTATGTACTTCAAAATGTATATTTAATTGAGATGAGCGCATCCCATACAGCATGCAGCATACTTGAATTCAATTGTTAAGCATTTGAATACCAGTGGCTGGAGAAGTTGGATGCAGCCTATGGCCTATTGCTGCACTCGGCTCTCTTTAGAGTAGAGTTGAGGGTCACATGCCAACCCATGGCTCTATTCAAAACAAGGGAGCTGGGGGCCAGGAGGTCAGAAACCCGCAATCCCTTACTTGTCTCCTATCCACAGCATAGAGGACAGGTTTTAATTAGAAAACCCCTTTAGGATAATGAGTAATGCTTATTTGCTCTTTCACCTGTAGGTTCAGGCACCTTTCTCAGAAATAGTGATGGTCCGAACCGAGTTCGGTTTGGGTTCGTACGAACCCGAACCCTCGGTAATGATTCCCGCTGTCTGCTCTCTCCGTGGAGCGGGCGGATCCAGCGGAAGGACCGCCTCGAAAACTGGGATACAGCCATAGCCATAGGCTGTATCCCAGTTTTCCAGGCGTTACTCCCGCTGTATCCGCCCGCTCCACGGAGCGGGCAGACAGCGGGGATCTGCTGCCGAGCGTTCGGGTTCATACGAACCCGAACCTCGGCAGGTTCGGACCATTCCTACTCAGAAACATAGAAGATTGTAAACAAAAAAAAGACCACCTGCTCAGTCTAGTCCACTCTTATATTATTTCCTTCAGTATTATCTTAGGATGGATATATCTTTATCCCAGGCAGGATTATATTCAGTTACTGTAGATCAGCTGTTTCTATTGACAACCAGAAGATATGTGAATGCAACTTCGGACTGTAGGGGGCAGTTTTCATTTTCTGTCTCTGCCAAAAGCGGAGTAAAAAAAAATGAATGCCCTTTAACAACTCATTTTTGTGGTGTCCATCTGGGGTATCAGTTGAAGGACTCTATGATGTATCTATCATATATTGCCATCTAGCTACGAAAGCATATTATACATAGATTCCCACGTTAAAAAAAACCTATACCATGGGGTATATGTTTTCTTTTTTTTCACAGTATTCTGCTCCATGAAATAGCCCAGAGGTATGCACTACTATTACCTCTAGCTGAAAAAACAAACCCCACCAAAAACCATCTGAATGGCCAAAATGACAACATTCTGACCTTCAATGGGTGATTGGGGTGTTTTGGCAGAATTTTTTTGCTTTATTAAATTTGTCATTAATTTAAAACCCTATATATATATATTCCTGAGGAAAACTTACAGACCCATAAACTGTGGAAAAAAGAGCAGTGTTTGCAGTACATTTTATATTTCCCTATATACTTAATAAGACATCTCAGTGGTCTGAAAATCCCAACAAAAAACATACAGAAAGAGCCACAAAGGACTTTTTTTTAATTTAGTTTTTTTAAAAGAAAAGTGCACCTGAGGGTATGTTCCCACTATGGAATTTGCGGCGGAATTTCAAGCGGAGTCCACGCAGCAGACTCCGCTTGAAGTTCCGCCTGTCCCATAGACTTAATGATATTCTCAAACAAAATCCGCCATCCACCCAAAGAATTGATAGTCAATTCTTTGGGCAGACAGCATATTTCGTTAGAGAATATCATTAAGTCTATGGGACAGGCGGAACTTCAAACAGAGTCTTAAAAATTCCGCCACATATTCCATAGTGGGAACATACCCTAAGGGTAGATACATATTGCAGATTTGTTGTAGAAATTTTTGCAACCAAAAATATGGTCTTTATATTAGTGTGGCGTTATTTCTGCAGCATGTGCAAGGATTTCTACAAGGTCTATTTAGATCAACAGAACAATCACAGAAATATCTGCAAGAAACTTGCCACATGTGAATAAACCTTAATACAGGCTGTAATTTAGAGACATTACCAAATATGTTACAAACTAATTTTTATGATGATTTAAGCCACAACTGGAAAATTCTGCTTGTTTATAAAATCCATGAATCCATTTGCTCAATGTGCACTTTACTAAGAGAATAGGGCAAGTGTTGCTCCCAGCACAGGTATGTGTACACACAGTCTTTCTTCATACCTTTGACCCATTAACTGATAAGGTCACCATTGCTCTTATAGAAGAATACGGTCATAGGCTATGTTCACACACTGTATTTTGCTCAGTATTTTGGTCAGTCCATTTTTTTTCCATTTTAATATTACCCTGATGGTTTAAATCCTGACTTGGATTTAAAGAAGACTGACCAAAAGACTGACAGAAATACTGTGTGTAAACATAGCCTAAGACAGCACCATATAAGTAGATTACCTTCACTTAGGGGAGGGACCAAACCACCATGTTCAGAATCCATAGAAAGAACAAAGATGCAGCAACCACCAGAAAAAATATACATTTCCAAGTACCAACCCATTGCCATAATAAGAATTTTCAGGTTTAAAAAAATCTTTTTCTTTCAAATCAACTGGTTTCAGAAAGTTATATGGATTTGTAGTTTGCTTCTATTTAAAAATCTTCCCATACTTATCAGCTGCTGTGTGTCCAGCAGGAAATGTTTCCTTTTCAGTTGACACAGTGCTCTTTGCTGGCATCTCTGTCCCAGACAGGAACTCTCCAGAGCAGTAGCAAATCCCCATAGAAAACCTCTTCTGCTCTGGCAGTTCCTGTCTCGGACAGAGGTGACAGCAGAGAGCACTGTCTCTGAATGATAGGAAAACAGCATTTCCCGCTTTGCTAGCTCGGCAATCGGCTTATCAGCCTGCTGCTTAAAAGTCCATACTGCTCTGTATTGCTCCACCCCCAGTGCCTGAAAAAGCTGGATCTAGTCCTGGGAAACTTCTCCCAGGACTGAATCCAGCTTTTCCTGGCACCCAAAGCAGAGCGGAACAGACTTCAAAGGCCGCAGGCTGATAAGCAGATTGAAGAGCTAACTAAGCAATTTGCTTCCCTATCACTGCTCTGTGTGAATGGTTGATGAGAATTCCTCCTGGACTACGTAATAGGCTAGCACCTAAAACAGTAACCAGTATTTTTTGATGTAACCATCAAATAAAATGACACAAACCCATCATTGTTGTCCTAAGCTAGCAACGGCTGTTGGAAGAACATCGGAAAACTATAGTGGCTATCATTAGTAATATTATTCTCTTATTAATAGTATCAGCATCATCACATTCTACAAACCAGGATGTGCTAGTTCATGATAATCATATCTATTTGACTTTTCAGTTCTCTAGATATCTAGAATTCGCCTTACTCTCCAAAAGCAGAGAACCCTTGGGAACCAATTCCTACATCTCTTTTTAAAGAAAAGACAACAGATTATTACTAGTAAATTATGCAGGTCCTTACTACTTAATAAAGCTATGAATGACATAATAACTAACACTTCATCACCAGCCTTCCAGAGAGTGCAATATCCAGCTGTACATGTGGAAGTCTGCTGGGTCATAAACCTGCAAACTTGTTGTGTCATTAGAAAAAATGCTTATCCCAGGAAAATGTACTTGTAGCAGAGAGTGTGGCAGCTGTTCAGAACAGAGGTTAGTGTTATACAGGTGCATCTCCTCTGGACTCCACTATAATGTAGATAGATAGATAGATAGATAGATAGATAGATACTAGGGGCCACAAGGGTGGTGGGATGCTCAGTTTACCGATAGAATGGCTCCATTGTCTTGTTACTTGTCCCCTGCAACTGAATTTCTTTAGAGCAGATGTGCTGGCAATAAAGAAGAGCCGCACATATTGCCATGTTTTGCATGGTAACCAATCTGAGGGATTCATCTAAAGTTATTACCTTGCAGGTAGATGATGAGGGTAGCAATGATAGTAAGAAGGACAATATGTTTACTGTACAGTGTACAACTATTTGTGATATGGTAAGTGATACTAATAATAATAAGTGACAATATTTTATACTGTACAAATATTTATAATTCAGTGAGTAATATAATAATAATAATAATAATAATAATAATAATAATAATGATAATATTGACAATACTTTTACTTTATAGTGTACAGATATTTATAATTCTGATAATAATAATCACAATACATTTCCTTTATAGTGTTCAGATATTTATGATTCAGTGAGTGATCATTTGTAACATTTTCCACCACATTTACCATAACGGGTAATCTAGCACATGTACCACAATAATCACAGTACAATTTATGCAGATATTTCTGACATTGCTTGTTAAAACAATGCTATAAACAATCACATGGCTACAATGTGTCACAGCGTCAGCTGGAGTTTGTGTGGACATTGGGGTTTTTTATCTACACAACATGTACTATGGTATATGAGTTACATATGAGTTATATATTGACAGAGACTATTGAACTATTGAAGCACTTAAATAACAAGTGTTGCAGAGGCACCGAATTCAACAGATTTTTCAAGATTTGTGATATGTGTAGATTTAGCTATATTTAGTCTCTTCTGCACTTCTTCTTTTACAATAATATAGAAAATGTACAATACCTTCTGCTCTTGCATTTTCCTGTCCATTGTTGCTTAGTTCAGAGAGCTCCGAGAGACTGAATGTTGTCAGTGACCTGTGGTTATATACAGGTAACAGAGTGCAATCTTAAGGGGAGGAGAAAGAGGAGTTACCAGACCAAAAAAACAAGTACTGTCACAGAAGAATGTCCCTGATTTTACAAACGAACAAGTGTCTTCATTTAGCATGATTTTACATTACAGTAGATTTAGATGAAAAAGCTTTATTTTATTGTATATATAATATTGTATAGTGCCACTAAGCATAGTAGCAACTAATCGGAGGCAATGGCAACTTCAAAGTGAGCAATCAGGGGACGAGCAAGTGTTTGCTCATTTGTCAGCTGATCACTGGCTCTATGACACAGGGCAATATCTGCCTTATTTGGCAGATAATCTTTCTATGCAATAGGACCTTAAAAGAAATGTGTCTTTAGAAAATTACATACTGTTTAAATTAAGGTTTTTTCATGTCAAACATAGTCTTTCCAATATTTGGTGTTTTTTCATGCTTTCTGTATTAAGGTGTCTGTATTAATGAAAAAATCCTAAAATCTTTCCTTTTTCATTTTACCACTAGGCTTAGAACTAAGCTGAAACTTCCTGTTCTATCAGTGATGATAAATAGGGGGCTGCTGAAAAGTGATCAGTACAGAATTAAAGTGAAAGGTGACATCAGTAGGGGGAAAAGGCATTAGCATCTCTTCTTCCCCCTCCCCATGGAGTGACCTGTGCACAGATACAGAAATTACACCGCATGCTCGCAATGTGTCCCATACAAAGAATAGGGCCTGGAGATGTTTATTGTGTCTATGTCACAAGGCTTACCATAAAGCATGTCACTAAATGCTGTTAAAAAGAGCCCAAGATGGCAGCCCCCATAATTGTGTTCTAAATTAGGCAATACAAATCTGGGTGATACATTAGACCAACTGTCAATGGGCTTACTTTAAACCAGAATAATGCACACACATTTTGTAGCATTTTTTGCCCATTTTTACAAAAAACACTCTTCTGAGGCTCCTTTTTCAGACCCTGCCCTTAAAGGGAACCAATCAGCCCAATTGGACTGATATGGTTCCCTGGAGCACTGTGTAAAGCTCATGTGCAGACCACGGCACCTACTGGCCACGGCTGCAGCAGAAGCTGTATACCAGAGAAAATATTTTAGGCTGTGTTCACACTACGTATATTTCAGTCAGTATATTTCAGTCAGTATTGCAACCAAAACCAGGAGTGGATTGAAAACACAGAAAGGCTATGATCACATAATGTTGATATTGAGTGGATGGCCGTCATTTAATGGCAAATATTTTAAAACAACGGCTGTTGTATTGAAATAATGGCAGTTATTTACCGTTATATGGCGGCCATCCACCCAATTTCAACATTGTGTGAACAGATCCTTTCTGGTTTTGGTTGCAATGAGGACCTGACATGAGGACCAATTACTGACTGAAATATACGTAGTGTGAACATAGCCCCAATCTGCGGCGCAGTGGCAGAAGTTAATTGTTAAAGGCACACAGAGAAGTTGTTTTCTTGAGGTTATCGAGTCTATTAGACATGTCAGTTATAATTACTGATCTGGACAATGGATTCTCAGCGGATGGTTAAGCCTGTAAATAGTGGATGGATCAAGATATAATTTCATAAACACCTGCAGGGTGATTACACTAGTAACAATGTAAAATCTTTACTGTGGAGCTGTCTGCAGCACAATATGGATGCCCAAGTGACATAGTAGAAGATTTTCCCAATGTAAAATGACAAATGGGGAGTAATGTAAAAGCTTCTATTCATGTTTCCCAATCTCTACTGTTTACACTGAAGAAGTTTATGGTCCGTTTTGGGTTCCAGACATTTTAAGTGTTCTAGTTATGTGAAGCAGTCATCTAGTGTAGGAGCTTGTGTCCATGCAATGGTTCATGGAACATAAAAATCGATAAATCCGTCCACAAAATATCCCCTTCCTTTAGTTTGTGCAGACACCTTGTAACTAGGCTGACTGTCTGCCAGGCACCAGCATTGTCTTCACATTGGATGCTCACATTGGCCACATCAATGGATTATCTTGGTTTCCAATTTTCAACGTAAGAATAAAACCAGGGAAGGCAACAAAACATACAAATATTGAAGCCCACAATGTTATTTTAATATAAATCTCATCTTCCTAGTTCCCCAAAACTTTTATGCATAGTAATGGTGTGTAGTCTCTCCCTTAATGTTATATAATGGACTACTTTGGTAGTCCATAACATTGTCAGGCATCTTTTAAGGGTATGTCCACAAATGGCATAAATACTGCGCTGCATTTAAGTGGATAAAATTTTGAAAATGTAGCAGACTTATTGTATACCTCCTTAATTGACTTTGATGGGGAAGTCAAAATCTGTAGTGTGTTTAAAGGTGTAATGGATTTTGCCGTGGATCTGAAGCATAATCTGCAGATTTGAAATAGTTTCATTTTTCTGGGTATAAAGGAACCGTGACTCCTTTCTTCTGTATAATATTTAGCAGTGATGCAAATGGTACTATAAGCATAGCTGCTTACTTAAAGTGTCAATGTGGTTTCAAAAAACTTTTGACATGTCAAAGAGTAATGTCAAAAGTTTTGATCGGTCTGAGTGCTCAGACCCGTACCGATTGGGAGATAGAGTGGGGAGAAGACTGTGCTACAGAGCGGTGCCCTCCCAGCTCTGTGTCATGTGATCAGTCAGACTTATCAGTCCGGTTCCATAGAGCTCCATTATAAGTCCGACTGATCAGGTGACACAGAGCTGGGAAAGGACCGCGTTTAGCGTGCTCCTCTCCCGACTCTAATTCCCGATCGGTACAGGTCTGAGCACTCAGACCCAGACCGAACAAAACTTTTGACATGTCTCTGTGACATGTCAAAAGTTTTGTGAAACTACAGGTACACTTTAAGGGTGCCTTCACACCTACCGTATCGCAGTAGATCCGCGGATCCGCAGCGGATTTTCTACTGCGATACGGTAGGTGTGAAGGCACCCTAAAGCATATCTCTAGTTATAAAGAAAAAAATCTAGCACAAGCATTGAAAACCATAATGATTTTTCAAAATAACATCCACTATATATTTTGTAGTGAAATAACTGTGCATCCTATCTCCTTAGCCCCAGTATGAGATCAAGCACTGTAGAATGTAACGTAATTCTCCAGCTCTGTATCCACTACTAGAGTTAAGATGCAGGGTCCTCTGTCTCCTTATAAACAGCTATCAGCAGCTGCCAGTATAGAACACAGTACACAGTCTGTGCAGCAATTTGATTATAAAATGCTATGTGAAAGTTTTTGTTATAACTAAAGATCTCCCTGGGCCGTGGTTAGGAAGCTCCAATGCATATAGTACTATATGCATTACTGCTCACTGTTATAGAGGAGTGGGAATTCTGGGAATATCAGGAGTCCTGGTACATAGCAGAAATGTGGCTTTTCCATTGCAAAAAGTCTGCAGTGTTTACGCCACTACTAGGCATACCTTAGGTATCAATGTCATTCTAACTTTCAAAATCAACAGTAGCTGTGATATGAAGCAAGTTTGCAATTTACATTTATTATTATTTTTTTTTTTACTTATCATGGAAAACACGGCACTTCCTGTTTTCTGACTCTTTTTTTTCCTCAAGAAACAGTCAGAAAACAGGAAGTTCTGTGTATTCCAGGCCATCTGAGCGTTTACAGAGAAGGCAGTCATGTGATTGATAGACACATTGAGCCGTACAATCTCTGTACTGGCCGGAATTCCTGTGTTTAGTCTATTTTCAGGAGACTGGACCTGGATTTCTGGTAATTTCAGCTTTGTTTTACAGCATGATAACTAGAGATGAGCGAACCGTTTCACCCGGTATGGGATCCGGTTTGGATTTTCCCAAAAATCCAAGTCCGATTGGATTCGGATTTTTGGAAAATCCGCTCAGATTTTTTTTTGGCAGCCGCCATTCTAGAAAGCAGGAAGTGTTCCGGGTGGGTAAAGCACTTTCCCATGATGCCTGGAACACATCCAATCAGCAGGGATCTTGCACTAGCCCACTCCCCTGTGTGACGTCGGTATTGCTTTAAAAGGAGCGGTCACATGACCACACCACGCAGTATGTTCAGGGAGAGAGAGAGGAAGCAAGCTGCTGTAGTGTACTATAGACTACTGAGAAGATATTGTGGGAAAGGAAAGGAAAGATTAGGAAAGTGGAGAGGAGAAACATCTAGTGATTGAGAGAGAAATATAGAGAGGGCGAAAGATAGATAGGCATTGGACAGAAAAGGGTGCACGGAACCAAAACGTGCAGTACAGATATACAAGTCCTTTACTTCTGATAGTGTGTATATCACATCTGTCTTATCCTGAGAGACAAAAATACCTGGTTCAGGTGTATAGCATTGTATCTTTAAAAAAGTGCTATATACCCAATTTCTATACTTGGACCCTTCTGACTGAAAGTTTGTATATCACATCTGTCTTATCCTGAGAGACTAAATAATAATAATAATAATACATTTATTTGTATAGCATCAACAGATTCCGCAGCGCTAAAATACCTGGTTCAGGTGTGTAGCATTGTATCTTTAAAAAAAGTGCTCTATATATATATATACCCAATTTCCATACTTGGAACCTTCTGATTGAAAGTGTGTAATGGTGAGTTTCCTGCATAGACCCTGTAATGATGAATTTCCTGCATAGACCCTGTATTGGTGAATTTCCTTGCATAGACCCTGTAATGGTGAATATTGAAGTCTAAAAAAAATTTTTTGACTTTCAGATATCGAAAAGATAATGATGTTACTGACATGTAGAGCCCTAAATTCAACCAAATACACTACCCTCGTATCATATAGATGCTTTAAACTATGAAATCCGAAAAAATCTGAAATTCGGTCAGACCGAACTTTTGAAAAGTTTGCTCATCTCTAATGATAACAACAAAAAAATAATAAATGTATATTGAAAACTTGCTTTATATCTGCTGTTGATTTAGAAAATTAAAATGCCAGTTACACTTTAGGCTGCGTTCACACTACGTATATTTCAGTCATTATATGTATATTTCAGTCAGTATTGCAACCAAAACAAGGAGTGGATTGAAAAAACAGAAAGGCTCTGTTCACACAATGTTGAAATTGAGTGGATGGCCGCCATTTAATGGCAAATATTTGCTGTTATTTTAGAACAACGGCCGTTATATTGAAATAATGGCAGTTATTTACTGTTATATGGTGGCCATTCACTCAATTTCAACATTGTGTGAACAGATCCTTTCTGTGTTTTTAATCCACTCCTGGTTTTGGTTGCAATATGAGGACCACAATACTTACTGAAATATACGTAGTATGAACCCAGCCTAAGAAAGGGTAGAGCCTCATCTTCCAAGAGATTTGTTTCAAAGAGATTATATGATTTATTTAAAAAAAAAGTAAAAATTCATTGATTTCAGTTAAGGCTGGGTTCACTCTATGTATATTTCAGTCAGTATTGTGGTCCTCATATTGCAACCAAAACCAGGAGTGGATTGAAAACACAGAAAGGCTCTGTCCACACAATGTTGAAATTGAGTGGATGGCCGCCATTTAATGGCAAATATTTGCTGTTATTTTAAAACAACGGCTGTTATATTGAAATAATGGCCGTTATTTACTGTTATATGGTGGCCATCCACTCAATTTCAACAGTGTGTGGACAGATCCTTTCTGTGTTTTTAATCCACTCCTGGTTTTGGTTGCTATATGAGGACCACAATACTGACTGAAATATACGTAGTGTGAACCCAGCTAAAACTGTGTAATGATTTTATTCCGCTGTAATAGCGCTGCAGAGAAACTGTACACATGCTGCCAGTTTTTCTCATAGCTTATAGCTGAATGATGAGGTCCAAACAGTGGGACATGCTGTGATCAGCTAATTGTCAGGAGACCTTTCTAACAATAGGAAAAAAGCTAGGAGGTGAATAGGCAAGAAAATAGGTCAAGAGAGAGATGTTCCTATATTTTATCACAGATCAAAGACACAGCATGATGTTTCTGTGCCTCATCCTGAATAGCTGGGGAAAAACGTCCATTTTTCCTTGCTGTCATTTACTGTCATTGGCTGCATGAATAGGTCAGAATATGCGTATGAATAGGTCGTAAAGAAGGAATGGATTGTTATATTTTAGTTTTGATCTTATGTGACTGAAATATGTGCAAGTTTTTCCTGGAATGCAGATAAGATTATTTTGGAACATTCTATGAGCGTTACGACAGCTTAACACTATTCAGACAACATATGCTGCATTTACACGTAATGATTATCGTGCGAATTTGCGCGATAACGATCGAATTTGAACAATAATCGTACGTGTAAACGCAGTGAACGATCAAACGACGAGCGAGAAATCGTTCATTTTGATCTTTGAACAAGTTCTCAAATCGTTCTTGATCGTTCACAAAAAATTCACAGATCGTTCCGTGTGAACAGTCGTTCGCCGAATTAACCAATGTGTGAGATAGGCTTAAGCGATCGCAAAACAAATTTTCCGTACGATATATCGTACCGTCTAAACGCTGATCGTTATGAAAAAAAAAACCTTTACTCCAACATCGTTAATCGTACGATCGGGCCAATTATCGTTTCGTGTAAACGGAGCAATAGATTCTTATATTCAGCCACAGATGGTTAATAGTGGATTAAATTTATTAGGGTCTATGCTTGTTGCGGATTGGCCAAAACATGGAGGTTCTTGCGCCTTTTGGCTAATTCCTGCAGTGTTCACTAAGTGGATGGGACTTGGCATGGAGGGGAGCATGACTTCAACCTAAGGGGTTGGTAAATTTACAAAAAAATTGCAAACAGGTGTTAATTGTAGGTTTTCCAGCTCCAAGCTGCTGTACATTTGTGAAGCTGCCATATAGGCAGCCTCAGATGTGCCTGGATTTGTCTTTACACTGGTCATAGTAAATTCCCCCCAGTAACTTTCCTCTACACACCATTTTCTGGACATTGACCTCTTAATTGACTTTGTCTCTGCAGACTTCTTTATTCCAAAGAGCAATATATGGTATGTTTACTGATAACACATATAAAAGGAAGCTACATTTGGTTTGCATAGGTTTAATATATTTTCCTCATGAAGCTGTTGAACCAGTTTTTGTCTTACAAGGTGGATAAGAATGTCTAATGACCACTTGGAAGAGAACAAAAACAACTAAATGTGTGACATTGCAGTTCACTAGCAATAGATCCTTTTTATGTCAGAGGTTAACAAACACCACCAGAAGTTACCTTGGTGTGATGGGCTGTGTTTTTTTATTTTTCCCCATTCACCAGGTAAGTCTTACGAAAGGAGTTTTTTTAATGTTCAGACCTAACATAGCTGTTCCTATGCTGAGTTTCCCCCAGAACATTAGATCATTGAGCGATATCTCGATAAAGGCAAATTCAGCAACCAAATGGAAACCAGTGGACCTCTTTGGATTGCAGCTGTAGCATGATAGCTAAAACGTAATGTTTTGTTTACATGATATGATCCTATATGCAAATGGGACTGTTCATCTGGCTACTTAATATAATTATTTTATTAAAAGAGAAGTCCGGTGAAAATTTTTATTAAAGTATTGTATTGCCCCCGAAAAGTTATACAAATGACCAATATACACTTATTACAGGAAATGCTTATAAAGTGCTTTTTTCCCTTCACCTACTACTGCATCAAGGCTTCACTTCCTGGATAACATGGTGATGTCATGACCCGACTCTCAGAGCTGTGTGGGCTGGAGAGGATGATGGCAGGGGGACACTGAGGAACACAGGGCACTGGAGGGACACTGAGCATCCCTCTGCCATCATCCTCTCCAGCAGCCACAGCCCGCACAGCACTGGGAGTCGGGTTGTGACATCACCATTTTATCCAGGAAGTGAAGCCTTGATGCAGTAATAAGTGCAGGAAAAAAGCACTTTATGGGTATTTCCTGTAATAAATGTATATTGGGGATTTGTATAACTTTTGGGGGGCAATACAATATTTTAATACAAATTTTCGCCGGACATCTCCTTTAACTGACTTAATACCAGTCACCAGTCTGCCTTTACATTTTCCCAGTTTTATATGAATTTGTCTCAATGTGTTGGAATACAGTATCTTGATAAAGATATCCTGATCCTGACATAAAACAGAATACATGAGTCCAGGAATAGAAGTGTGTATTGTAAGCTGTCCATACAAATGATTCATGAAACAATACGAGATACTATCACAGTGCAAGATGTTCATCAAAGTGTATCACTCCAGACTACACAACGTCCTTGGGACTGACATTTTCTGTTTATTAAAACAACAATGCCACTTTCTTTTATAACATAGAGTGTACAGGAATATGGATTTTGTATGGTCTTACAGCTTCTTATGGTGTCTACTGAGTTCAAGTCATCAAAGCAAATTTTCATCACCAGTGGTTTCCCTTCTGTGTATCCTTTCTTTTTTTTTTTAAGATTTTATTTAAACTTTTGCATATAAAATATACACATAAACAAAAACATAGTTGGGCACAGTCCGCCCCATACATGCATTGGAAGTACACACCATAAGGGAGCAACATAAGTCAAGAAAGGCCATGATACCGGATCTGTGTATTCTTTCTATAATATCTCCCACATAATCTTCATGTATACAATATTACAATAGGTGCTCATAGACACAACAGTATTGTGCCTCCATACAGTCACCACATAGTATGTAGCCATAATATAGGCATTCCAAAAAATCTCTGGGTCCATATTTTACCCCAGTCTTTTTACATACCACAGTCCATCAAAATGTTACATTATGAAGCTAGTCTCTTAAAGAGGCATTGCTTTTAGGGTAAAACATCTACTGTATATTTAACAGAGACACACACAAAGATTCAAATACATGAAACATATAAATATGTCAGAAGGTGTTATTAACATGCATGTTACAGGGTATTGTATCCAGTGGCTGTGCCAGGTTTAATGCAGAGGAGCTACTAACAAAACAGCCAATAGGCCATCAATATAGTGTTGCATGTCAATGAAAACAAGCAAATCTCAGGATGGAAGGGGAATATTAAATGAGATCTATTCTTAATGAATACATGTACTCTTAGCTTTGATTGGATAGTCTCAGAGGAGAGGAGAATGGCTATGTTAACACCCTGTTGAAATTTAGCAGATGACTGCCATTTATTGACAATTACCGTTATTTTAAAACAATGGCTGTTATTTGCCATTAAATGGAGGCCATCCACAAAATTACAACAGTGTGTGAACAGATCCTTTCTGTGTTTTCAGTTCACTCCTGGTTGTGGTTGAAAAACACTGAGCAAAAATACTGTGTGAGAACATAGCCTAAGGATGTAATGTTTACCCTAATAAAGACTGCAGTATTAGCAGGGCCGGCCTTAGGGGTGTGCGAGCAGTGCAGCCGCACAGGGCGCTGTGCACTCCCGGCAGGAAGGGGGCGCCACCTGCATCCCTGAGGCCATATATCCGTCCCCTGCCTCTGCACAGCAGCCGAGGAAGCTCTTCTCCCCGGACATGTGACTGCAGCCTGGCCCCCATCCCCCGCCCCCCACAGCGTCTCCCAGCTCACAGAGGCCCATAACCCCGCCCCCTCCCCCGACGGAGACACCAGCAGTGTGATCCTCGGCTCTACCTGCTTCTCCTCATGGGCAGAGACATCCTCCACTACTACTGCAGTGTGACTGTGAGTATAACTATCTCTGTCTGTGTGTGTTAGTGGAGTTTGTGTGTGCTCTGTGTGTGTTAGTGCTCTGTGTGGTAGGACAACATCTCCCAGCATGCCCCTGTGTGGTAGGACAACAACTCCCAGCATACTCCTATGTGGCTCTCTGTGGTGAGACAACAACTCCCAGCATACTCCTATGTGGCTCTCTGTGGTGAGACAACAACTCCCAGCATACTCCTATGTGGCTCTGTGTGGTAGGACAACAACTCCCAGCATACTCCTATGTGGCTCTGTGTGGTGAGACAACAACTCCCAGCATACTCCTATGTGGCTCTGTGTGGTAGGACAACAACTCCCAGCATACTCCTATGTGGCTCTGTGTGGTAGGACAACAACTCCCAGCATACTCCTATGTGGCTCTGTGTGGTAGGACAACAACTCCCAGCATACTCCTATGTGTCTCTGTGTGGTAGGACAACAACTCCCAGCATACTCCTGTGTGGCTCTGTGTGGTAGGACAACAACTCCCAGCATACTCCTGTGTGGTAGGACAACAACTCCCAGCATACTCCTATGTGGCTCTGTGTGGTAGGACAACAACTCCCAACATACTCCTGTGTGGCTCTGTGTGGTAGGACAACAACTCCCAGAATACTCTTATGTAGCTCTGTGTGGTAGGACAACAACTCCCAGAATACTCTTATGTAGCTCTGTGTGGTAGGACATCTCCCAGCATGCCCCTGTGTGGTAGGACAACAACTCCCAACATACTCCTGTGTGGC
The DNA here is from genome assembly GCF_027789765.1 of Dendropsophus ebraccatus. Lineage (NCBI taxonomy): Eukaryota > Metazoa > Chordata > Amphibia > Anura > Hylidae > Dendropsophus > Dendropsophus ebraccatus. The sequence continues at coordinate 77,006,826 of NC_091459.1, read as the reverse complement.
TCTGAGTGGTAGGAAATCTCCCAGCATGCCCCTGTGTGGCTCTGTGTGGTGGAACAACAACTCGCAGCATGTTCCTGTGCGGCTGTGTGGTGGGACAACAACTCCCAGCATACTCCTATGTGGCTCTGTGTGGTAGGACAACAACTCCCAGCATACTCCTGTGTGGCTTTGTGTGGTAGGACAACAACTCCCAGCATACTCTTATGTGGCTCTGTGTGGTAGGACAACAACTCCCAGCATACTCCTGTGTGGCTCTGTGTGGTAGGACAACAACTCCCAGCATACTCCTGTGTGGCTCTGAGTGGTAGGACATCTCCCAGCATGCCCCTGTGTGGTAGGACAACAACTCCCAGCATACTCCTATGTGGCTCTGTGTGGTGGGACAACAACTCCCAGCATACTCCTGTGTGGCTCTGAGTGGTAGGAAATCTCCCAGCATGCCCCTGTGTGGCTCTGTGTGGTAGGACAACAACTCCCAGCATGCTCCTGTGTGGCTCTGTGTGGTGGGACAACAACTCCCAGCATACTCCTATGTGGCTCTGTGTGGTGGGACAACAACTCCCAGCATACTCCTGTGTGGCTCTGTGTGGTAGGACAACAACTCCCAGCATACTCCTATGTGGCTCTGTGTGGTAGGACAACAACTCCCAGCATACTCCTGTGTGGCAGGACAACAACTCCCAGCATACTCTTATGTGGCTCTGTGTGGTAGGACAACAACTCCCAGCATACTCCTATGTGGCTCTGTGTGGTAGGACAACAACTCCCAGCATACTCCTGTGTGGCTCTGTGTGGTAGGACAACAACTCCCAGAATACTCTTATGTAGCTCTGTGTGGTAGGACAACAACTCCCAGCATACTCCTGTGTGGCTCTGTGTGGTAGGACAACAACTCCCAGCATGCTCCTGTGCGGCTCTCTGTGGTGGGACAACAACTCCCAGCATGCCCCTGTGTGGTAGGACAACAACTCCCAGCATACTCCTGTGTGGCTCTGAGTGGTAGGACATCTCCCAGCATGCCCCTGTGTGGTAGGACAACAACTCCCAGCATACTCCTTATGTGGCTCTGTGTGGTGGGACAACAACTCCCAGCATACTCCTATGTGGCTCTCTGTGGTGGGACAACAACTCCCAGCATACTCCTGTGTGGCTCTGAGTGGTAGGACATCTCCCAGCATGCCCCTGTGTGGTAGGACAACAACTCCCAGCATACTCCTTATGTGGCTCTGTGTGGTGGGACAACAACTCCCAGCATACTCCTATGTGGCTCTCTGTGGTGGGACAACAACTCCCAGCATACTCCTGTGTGGTAGGACATCTTCCAGCATGCCCCTGTGTGGTAGGACAACAACTCCCAGCATGCTGCTGTGTGGTAGGACAACAACAACTCCCAGTGGTGGGTATGTGTGGTGTGTATGTGTATATGTGACTGTATGTGTGTCTGTGTTTGCAGGATATATATACTGTGCGTCTGTATGTGTCTGTGTAAGCAGTATATACACTGTGGGAGAGGTTCATCAAACATGGTGTAAAGTGAAACTGGCTCAGTTGTCCCTAGCAACCAAAGAGTCTGTGAGGAATGAAACATGTAATCTGATTGGTTGCTAGGGGCAACTGAGCCAGTTTCACTTTACACCATGTTTGATGAACCTCCCCCGTGCGTCTGTATGTGTATATGTGACTGTATCTGTCCGTGTAAGCAGTATATACAGTGCGTGTCTCCAAGAGATAGGCTTGGGATGGGCTACAATCAGCCGGGGGGGGGGGGGGGGGGGGGGGGGGGGGGGGGGGGGGCGCCAAAAGAGTATTCTGCACAGGGCGCCATCTACCCTAAGGCCGGCCCTGAGTATTAGCCTAGGTTAGGCTAGGTTTTTTTCTCCTGTTTAACTTACAGTATGTTAAAAAGAAACAAATTACAATACTAGAAAAAAGATACAATGTACAAAGACACAATGGGGGAGATTTATGAAACTGGTGTAAAGTAGAATTGGCACAGCTGCCACTAGCAACCAATCAGATTCCACTTTTCATTTTTTAAAGAATCTGTGAGGAATGAAAAGTGGAATCTGATTGGTTGCTAGGGGCAACTAAGACAAGTCTACTTTACACCAGTTTGATAAATCTCCCCCATTGTGTCATTGTAAATTGTATCTTCTTTCTAGCATTGTAACTAGTTTCTCTTTAACATACTGTACCTTAAACAGGAGTAAAAACATAGTGTGAACCTAGCCTAACACTGCAATCTTTATTAGGGCAAACATTACATCCTTAGGCTATGTTCTCACACAGTATTTTGGTCATTATTTTTTAACTAAAACCAGGGTGAACTGAAAACACAGAAAGGCTTTGCTCACACACTGTTGAAATTTTGTGGATGGTCGCCATTTAATGGCAAATAACAGCCATTGTTTTAAAATAACGGTAATTGGCATTAAATGGCAGCTATCCACAAGTTTGATTGGGTCCTAATGTAAGAAAACCAAGAACTTACTGAATGTGTAGCTTAGAGCTGTTTGAACCACATACTGTACATCTCTGTCACAATAACCATTTCTTTCTTAGACATTTGTTCCCTTAATACAGACATGTCAAACTCTGGCCTGCAGCGCCATTATTTTTGGCTCACCTAGGAAATCAGTTTATTTCCTAGAGCTGGCCCGCCCATAGGACACTGCATTAGATTATAATATGGGTGGTCTTCTGTAATCTGTTGTGCTAAAGGGAATCTGTGACCCCTGGACGGCTCCTAAACTTGCCCTACCCCTGGATACGGCCCTTTATACTCATGCCATCCCGCTGCGGAGAAACGGCCAGATGAGGGGGCGATCGTATCTCCTCAGCAGGATCGGCATGAGGAGCGGGACCGGCAGGATATTGTACGTATAGGGTCCATATACAGGGGTAGGGCGAGTTCGGGAGCCATCCAGGGGTGACAGGTTCAGGCTCCCCCACCTCTCCTCCTGGCACGTGAGCCAAAGCTCTGTGCAGGAGATAAGGTGCGAACAGCAGCATGTGAGACATGCCCGTTCTCCAGCAGCAAGAGGACCAACAGTGTCCCTAGATGTATGAGTGGCATATAGGGCACAGGCTGGCTACTGCATGGGCCACTATTGTGTTAGGGCTGGCTACTGCATGGGGCACTATTGTGGGAGGCTGGCTACTACATAGGGCACTATTGTGGGAGGGCTTGCTACTGCATGGGGCACTATTGTGGGAGGCTGGCTACTACCTGGGGCACTATTGTGAGAGGCTGGCTACTACCTTGGGCACTATTGTGGGAGGGCTGGCTACTACATGGGGCACTATTGTGGGGGGCTGGATACTATATGGGTCAATATTGGAAGGGCTGGCTACTATATTGGGCTCTATTATGGGGGTCTGGCTACTATATGCAGCACTACTTTGGGAGGTTGGATATTATATCATGCACTATTGTGGGGCCTGGCTACTATATTGGGCACTGTTGTGGGGTGATGGCTACTATATGGGACACTATTACTATGTGAGACACTAACTATATATATATATATATATATATATATATATATATATATATATATATAAAATACCATTTGGGGGGCTCAGTTCTATATGGGGCACCATTGTGGGGATTTATCATATCATTTATTGTAATGCAAAGTGCTTGGTGACGCACACCGCTCTGACAGTGTCAAGAACGCTGCACGCCACTCAAAGTTCCACATATGCTCCTCGTGCGCTTCAATAATTATCAAGGTTGGCCCGCGAGTTGTCCATGTTTTTAGTTTTGGCCCACTGTCTATGTGAGTTTGACACCCCTGCCTTAATAGATCATTTGTTGTTTCTTCTACCCTCCTTGTCGTCTTCTAATTTCTAGTCTAGTATAATATGAGAGGATATAACACAGATAGAGAATCCCTTTTATGCCATCATAAAAGATTCAGTCGATGACAAAGAAATGATTATGAAATCCCTGATTGTGTTTACACGGCTGCACAATGATTGTGAAATGTTTGCTCAATATAAGGATTTTCTTACACAATAATCACACCATGTAAAAGGCCCTTTACTCTTTGTTCAGTCCGTGTCACTTCTCCACCCTTGTTATACAGTATTAGTAGCTGTACGCTGTATTCCAGTGTCCATGTTAGGTCACTACATCTCCAGGGAATCAAAGTAATCAAAAGTCTGATTGTACAGGCTTACAGGATGCATATGAGGTTTTTACCATTGGAAAACAGTGAGGTCTGATAGTAGTTATTCCGTATGTTATAATGGAGCACTAGAAGGGGAAGAAGGATTTCAGGTTTAATGTACACAAAAACTATGCTACTTATAGTATTTTTGTTTCCATCCAGATAGAATCTAATATAACAAGTCAAACCCTTGTGTAAAAAGCATATTATCTCGTAAACAAAATAGGCAATATTAGCACAGATGTGGAGGATAGGAATCAGTCAATGTAGTTTACAGCCAGGTACAGGGTCTCATTCTGCAACTTGTACTCTTCGCCAACCTCAACCAGCCAGTCGACAAGGATTGCACGCATGTTATTTGTAATATCAGGTTGTTTCTGCATGTAGCCAGCTTTCTGTTTACATATTACCTCCATGTCTCTGAGCTCCGTGTGAATCTCTTCTGCGTAGTCTGGAACTTCATTACTACTGGATGTCTTTTCCCCTTCGTCCACAATTGACATATCCATTGTGGAACCAAAGCTTACAGTCACTGGCATCTCTATAGGTGCCAGTGGTTTTCTCGGGCCAAGAGAATTGACTACTGAATTCAGCTGTTTCAGGTGCTCATCGTGCATAGGCTTCTTTACCACCGCTTGCTTCTTATGGTTGGCATTGTAAGGTTTGTCGACATGAATGGTAAAGGTAGACTGTTTGCCCGCAACCTTAGCAGCTGGGAATCTGCCGTAGTTGTCACTATTTAGGGATTATGTATAGGAATGGCAATATGTACAGATAGCAAGCAGAGATCTGCAAAACTAAACCCCAAAAGGTCAGATTGGAAATGAATCAGAATCCTGGTGTCATTTGTGACAAAAAATGAATAACATAACTTGCACTACATTTATTATGTATCTTAGGCCATTTTATGCCTCATCCGACATAGGGGCGGGCTTATCAGCAAGGAGAAAAATCGGTGTACAAGATGCCAAATTTATCAAACAGCCAGTCAGTTTGAGAAGTCTTTAGCATTTGAAGAGCGGCCATCTAAATTAGTGTTTGTTTGTTTTTTGTTACAAATGTAAGGCATTTCAAAAAATGTTTTGAAATTTTTACAGAGCAGGCAAGGCTTTCTATGGGAATTTGTTACTGCTCTGGACAGTTCCTGTCACAGACAGGGGTGGCAGCAGAGAGCATTGTGTTAGAGTGGAAAGAATACACCACTTCCTGCAGGGCATACATCAGCTGATAAGTACTGGAAGACTTGAGATTTAGAAATAGCAGTAATTGACAAATATGTCCAACTTTCAGACACCAGTTCTTTTTCTTCAGAGTAACCCTTTATTAATTTACACATGAAAAGTGCATTTTTTTGACCAGCACAGTTAAATAGCAGTGTCATGTTTTCCAAGATTTAGGTAGAGTCTGAAAAAACTTTTATTGTACGCAATGTCAGAAAACAAAACTTTTATAAATACTAAATTGAAAATCAAAAACAAAACACCTTTCCCACTATTTATCCCCAGGTCATATGGAATACTCAATGGTACTTACTCACTTAGCCAACTTTGTATACAAATTTACCAAAACACTACTCCATTTCTCTAAAGATAAATTACCATCTCATTGTGGCTTCAATATTATCCATATGATGAATATGATATCCCAGCTTTTGGAAAATATACTTGATGTCTTCTATGCTTTGGAGCCTGAACAACCTTTGTACCTGTCAATACAAGTTAATTTAAAATACATTAATAAAATGTACTTAGAGTCTTAAAGGGGTACTCCAGCGGGGGGGGGGGGGGCATTTTTTTCCTGGGACCAGGGAGGAGATGGCTGAGGAAAAGGACGTCCACTCACCTCTCCGATTCCAGCGGCGAGTCCTGTATCATGGCGCTCCGGTCCCCGGACGCTTCCTGGTGTCTGACGCGGACCCGAGACGATACGTCTCAGGTTTGCTCAGCCAGTCAGTGACAGAGGCGGGATTAGAGCGGACTTGAAACGGATCCCCCCTCAGTCACTGACTGGCTGAGCGGACCTGAGACGTCACGTCTTGGGCCCACGTCAGACACCAGGAAGCATCCGGGAACCGGAGCGCTGCGATGCGGGACCCGCCACTGGAACCGGGAAGGTGAGTGGACGTCGTTTCCCTCAGCCACTTCCCCCCGCCCCCCGCTGGAGTACCCCTTTAAAGGGAAACTTCATCAAAAAAGTTTTTTCTTTCTTTCTAAGTACTGGATGACTTGAGATTTTTTAAATTACAATTCTGTAAATTTGAAAGAATTTTTTTTTTTCAAGGGAGTTGCCCTTAAAGATAAAAAGGGATTGTACAGGAGTTTAATCTGTACCTGTACTTTTAAAAGATTTTGTAAAAACATGCATGTATGGTTTTATTATTTAACCCTTTAGAATAGTGAGTAGATGGTTTTTGAGCTCTCACTGCTGTTATTGAGCCTGAGAGTCCCCTCCATGGTGCACTGCTAGATCTGGATCAGAACTGAACTAATGATGGTCCTCATGAGTAGGCTTGATCGAACAGCGAAAAGAGCTAGGTTCAAACCTTCTGCAGATCTTCTGCATTTAATTGCTGATGCCTTCCCGGTCCGTGCGGAAGCAGGAGACATCCCGGGGACCGCCTGGAATTCCAGGATTCAGCCCAGGTAATAGGCTGAATCCCGGAATTCCAGGCGGTCCCCGGGATGTCTCCTCCTTCCGCACAGACTGGGAAGGCATCACCAATTAAATGCGGAAGGTCCGGCTAGGTTGGAACCTAGATTTTTCTGCTGTTCGATTAAGCCTACTCATGAGAAGCTAGGGAGGGGAGATTGCACTACAGCACTGTGGACATATAGCAGAAGGGGCACTGATATTTTCATAAGGAACAAATGCCCTGAGATTGGCTCCTTCAGAAACACAGGCCTGGCGTTTTAAGTCTCTCTCTCCCTTTCCTGGACACAGTACATGCTAAGCCCTTCTCCACTTAATCTAGCTAAATTATAGGATATACGAAATATGTTGTGTCTCACATAGGCTATTGCACACAGGGGTGTTGTATGAAACAACTGTGGCCATTTAGGAAACTAAACTAAAACCATCAATGCTACTAGATGTTCCCCACTTGTGTTTACTCTAGTTAAACATTACTGCTGCAACCTGTCACCAGCCCCAGAGGTGATGCTCGCATGAACACAACCACGGAGGCCAATAATAGGCTTCTGTGGCCATTCCCCACTACAGCAGTGCTTCTCAATTCCAGTCCTCAGGCCTCACCAACAGGTCAAGTTTTAACCCTTTGAGGACCAGGCCCAAAATGACCCAGTGGACTGCGCAAATTTTGATCTTAGTGTTTTCGTTTTTCCCTCCTCCCCTTCTAAGAGCTCCAGCACTTTCAGTTTTCTATCTACAAGCCCTGTAAGGTCTTGTTTTTTTACAGGAATAGATGTACTGTGTAATGGCGTCTTTCATTCTACCATAACATGTATGATGGAATTCCAAATATATTATTTATGAAGATATAAATAGGTGAAATAGTAAAAAAGAATGCAATATGGTAACGTTTGGGGGGTTCCTGTGTCTACGTAATGCACTATATGGTAAAAACGACATGATACTATTACTCTATAGGTCAGCCCGAACACAACCATATGCAGGTTACACAGATTCTCTAATGTTATATATTTTTTTTAAATGAAATCCTTTTTTTTGGCAATTAATTAAAAATAAAATGGGCCTATTGTGATACTTATAACAGTTTTATTTTTTCACCTACGGGGCTGTATGGGGTGTCATTTTTTCCGCCATGATCTCTAGTTTTTATTAATACCATATTTGTGAAGATCTGACGTTTTGATCACTTTTTATAATTTTTTTTTTATATATAATGTAACATAAAATCGGTAATCCGCGCACTTTTTTCCCTCTTTTCGTGTACGCCGTTTACCGATCAAAATGCTGCTTGTTATATTTTAATAGATTGGACAATTACGCACGCTACGGTATATTATATGTTTATCTATTTATTTATTTTTATATGTTTTATTTATATAATGGGAAAGGGGGTGATTTCAACTTTTATTGGGGGAGGGGTTTTGGGGTAGTGTGTTAGTGTTTTTAACTTTTTTTTTTTTTTTTTTTACAAATTTGAAGTCCCTTTGGGGGACTTTTACATCCAGTACTTTGATTTCTACACTGATGAATGCTATGCCATAGGCATAGCATTGATCAGTGTTATCGGCGATCTGCTCATTGAGCCTGCCTGTGCAGGCTTAGTGCAGCAGATCGCCGATCGGACCACAGGGAGGCAGGTAAGAGACCTCCGGCGGTCCGTTTTACCGATTGGGACCCCCGCAGTCACACTGCAGGGGTCCCGATCGGTAAGTGACAGGGAACTCCCCCTGTCACTTACACTTAAACGCCGCGGTCGCGCCGCGATCGCGGCGTTTAAGGAGTTAATGATACGCGGCAGCGCCTCATTACCGGTGAGGTTGCGGCTGCTGATTGCAGCCGGCCCCCACCTGCTATGAAGCGCGCTCCGCTCCAGAGCACGCTTCATAGCGGGAGAAACACACAGGACGTACAGTTACGCCCTAGGTCGTCTGGGGACAGACTTCCATGGCGTAACTATATGCCCTTGGTCGTCTAAGGGTTAAGGATCTCACACACAAACAAAACCTGTGATAATACCTGATGCACTGAGTATAAGTATATCACCTGGGAAATACTGCCATGAGGACTGGAGTTGAGAAGCACTGCGCTACAGTATGTTATTTCTTCAGGGAAGAAAAGAAGCACAGTAATTTGTTTCATTTTCTTTAACTAGTTCAACTCTCAGACACCTTCTTTTAATTTATTCATTTACTGGGCTAAAGGAGTTGTCCAGTATTACACTATTTTTTATAAGCTGCTCAGGGAGTTGTGGGTTAAAAAAAACATAACTTCCTTTACCTCCCACTCTCCCCACAGGATTCTGGAGCTTCTGTCTCCACCGACACTTCCAAGTCTGTTGACAATGCGTCACAGGCCCACTTAGCCAATCAGTAGGCGCAGTAGTGTCCCACCTAAGACACTGAGACAGGATAGGATGGGACAGCAGGGAAATAAGGGAGGTAAGGAAGCGGGTTTTTTTTAACCCATACCTCCCTGAGCATCTTTTAAAAAAGAATTTATTACAGGACAACCCTTTAAACACTTTAAAGTGTCCCACTCATTAAACAAAACTTTTGTAATTACATAGTTTAAATGTCAAAAGTTTTAATCAGTCGGGGTCTGGGTATTCCAACTCCCATTATTATTAGAATGAGCTGGGAAAAGCGCTGCTTTGTACTTTACTCCCCGACTCTCTGCAATCTTCATTCAGTTGCAGAAGACACCCCCCTTTATAAATCAATGGCGCTTTCTCCTGCAACTGGATGTTCCACCGATTAATGGCGGAGTCTGAACAACAACAAAACCTTACTGATCAAAGCTTTTAACTTGTCTCTGTGAAGTGTCAAAAGTTTTGTTAAATGAGAGGCACACTTTTAGTAGACTAAGTACTGATGGTTTGGGGATAGCGTCCAGTAAACTTCAAGGTGTCAAAAAGTTATTCCATCACCGTGCCAAATACAGCAATGTTTTGGCCAATTGGGTTGCAAATACGGACAAATTTAAAACCAATAGGTTTTATGTATCTATTCACACATTTTTTGCGGATCCTTGAATAGGCAGTGATGCCACAAAAAATAGGATGTTGTAGTGCAGAGTTGCGAATGTGGTACAGGTCACTCTCTAGAATGTAGCAGTCCATAACATGTGTAGTACTATGGAGGTCCAAAGTGCTGTCTGCTATTGCGGATCTGTGATTGCAGACAGCATATGTGGGAGTGTGAATGTAGCCTTACACTCGCCTCCTTCCTAAGCTTGGTGTGGTTTTTCACCCAACCACAAGTATACATCATCTAAAATAGGAAAAAAAAGACAGGCAGGGCAACATTTTGCCTCTATTTGGCTTTTATCAAGTTTTCCTTGGCTTGACAAAGGCTATATGTATCTTTAAATGGGATGTCCAGGGAGAATAAATAAATAAGAAAACTTCTTCAGGCAGCTGGTCAACATAAAAACCGTACTTAGGATTTTTGCTGCCCTGCTGCTGTCACCGAGCACCAATTGCAGAAATACTGTTTAGTGGTATCAGGGTTCCATGATTTTTGGCAGGGGAGCGAGGAAGGTAAGTACTGTTTGTTTTTTTTTTACGTTGACCAGTTGCCTGAGCACATTAAAAAATGATCATGAATAAATAGTTCCTGAGAACACCCCTTTAGTACTTTTACTCAATATTTTAGCCAGTATTTGGCAATCAAAACCAGGGGTGGATTGAATACACAGAAAGGCTATGTTCACACACTGTTGAAATCGAGGGGATTGCTACCATTTTGTGGCAAATAACGTCCGTTATTGCAAAACAACGGCAATGGTTTTAAAATAATTATTTGCTGTTAAATGACAGCCATCCACTCAATTTCAACCGTGTGTAAACATAGCCTTTCTGTGTTTTAATCCACTCCTGGTTTTGGTTGAAAAATACTGACCAAAATACTGAGCAAAAATACAGTGTGTGAACATAGCCTTTTTGTGTTTTCAATCCACTCCTGGTGTTGGTTGCAAAATACTGAGCAAAAATATTGGGGGAGATTTAGGGGGGAGAAGCATGGTGTAAAGTGAAACTGGCTCAGTTGCCCCTAACAACCAGATTCCTCCTTTCATTTTCCAAAGAGTCTGTGGAAAAGTGAATGAAATGAAAATGAAAAGTGGAATCTGATTGGTTGCTAGGGGCAACTGAGCCACTTTCACTTTACACCATGTTTGATAAATCTCCCCCATTGTGTGTGAATATAGCCTGAATTTGCAATAAAGTACTCCAAGTTCTCTACTTTCTGCAATCATTTATTGTTTGTGGTGGAGGAAGCCTTCTTTAACCCCTTAAGGACAGAGCCTGAAATGGCTTTAAGGACCGGGCCAATTGTCACTTTTGCGTTTTCGTTTTTTCCACCGCGCCTTCTAAGACCCATAACTCTTACTTTTCCACCTCCAGGGCCATGTGAGGGCTTGTATTTTTTCAAGAGCAGGTGTACTTTGTAATGGCATCTTTCAATCTGCCATAAAATGAATGACGGAACCCCCAAAATATCATTTATGGGGTGAATTTGGGTCAAAGAATGAAATTCTGCAAATGTTGGGGGGTTTCCATGTTTACGTAATGCACTTAACAGTAAAACTGGCAATTTTTCTTTATTCTATAGTTCAGTCTGAACACAGTGATATGCATGGTTACTAACCTTTTACTAATTTTATTAGCAGTAAAACTTTTTTTTTGCAAATAGGTATATTTAAAATGGCCTTATTGTAACTCTAATTATAGTGCATTTATTTTTTTCACCTACTGGGTCATATGGGGTGTCATTTTTTGCCTCATGATCTCTAGTTTTTATTAGTAACATTTTTTTCTAGACCATACATATTGATCGCTTTTTATAATTTTTTTTTATACATAAAATGTCATTTTAAAAAAGCAATCTCTCCGTTTTTTTACCACTTTTTGTTCACGACGTTTACCGTGCGGGAAAAAGTATTGTTTTATTTTAATAGACTGGACTATTACGCACGCTACGGTATATTATATGTTATTTAACTTTATTACTTTTTATGTGTTTTATGTATGAAATCGGAAGGGGGGGGGTGATTTACACTTTTATTGGGGGAGGGGCTTTGGGGCATGTTGTAAAACATTTATTTATTTTTTTACACTTTTATAGTTCCCTTAGGGAACTATCACTGACATACAATAGATCAATATGCTCTTGGGAGGGATAGAGGCCAACTCCTTACCCCTAGACCCAGGCAGGACATCCCACAAAAAACAAGGATTATTGGCACATTTGACTCATGTGCGCGACAGGTCAGGGAAATCATTACACAGTTTTGGCCCATTCTTACCTCTGACCCCCTGGTATCCCAGTTGGTGGACCCTAGACCGATGATCACATATAGGCGTGGTAGGAACCTGGGAGATAGACTTGTGCATAGCCACTATTCCCCTCCTCCATCCTCAATGTGGCTGAGACAACCAAAACCGACAGGTACCTTCAGATGTGGAGCATGCAAGGCCTGTAAGTTTATCCTCCCTAAAAAGACATTCCAGGGCTCAGTGGACCAACGCTCTTTTCACAATAGGGAATTTGCCAACTGTCGTACAGAACATGTTGTATATATGGCCACTTGTCCATGTGATTTGAAGTATGTGGGCAAAACCAAGAGGGAGTTCCGGCGTCGTGTTCTGGAACATGTGGGTGACATTATTCACAAAAGGGAAAAACCGCTTGCAACCCATATGTATACTGACCATCACGATGACTCACTTGGACTAAAGTTTCAAGTGATTGAAGTTATCCGCCCTTCACCACGAGGTGGAGACATAGATAGGAGACTATTGCAGAAGGAGGCCCAGTGGATTTACAGGCTACAGACCTCTCTTTCGTATCATTCATTTAATTTATTTATACTGCCATTATTTATTCCTATGGAATCATCTATATCAGCCCGAGATATCGCCACATCCGGATATATCCTGGTCTTGCTATCTGGACCAGTCTATTAATCATGTATTATGAGATATGTGCCCTACCACTCCCTCTGGAGAGAATCCATACACTGCATCTGTTTGATCATGTATTACAATTTAACCCCTACTAATGAAACAATATACATGTAGGAAACACCATTATTCCATCTTTAGGGTGTTACTATATGTCGCAATTCCACTACACTTAGTATGTATACTACCTGGTTGGACTGCGTATGTCCGCGGAAGTGGAACGCAAGCAGCGTTCCACACACACAGCTGTGGTGACGCACGCCTAGACCACTCCTTTTACGGGAGGTGGAACGCAAACAGCGTTCCAGGCACATACTGCGTTAAGCGCGTACCACTTCCGGCGCTCTAGTATGACATCACGCTGGGCGTAGTTATCCTCCACAGTCTGCCCTGTCGGCTGAACTCAATCTCTATTGGCTGCCGTCCGATCACATGACCCATCCCCGGAAAGTGAGGATGGCGGCTATTTAAACGTCCATTTATTGAGACAGAAGCACTGACAGCATATACCAGCACAGTCAGCCGTTACAGGTACTATCGGAAACCAGGTCCAACCGTGTTGTGAGTACAGTGGACATTATTTAGGGGTTGCTGATCGTTACATATGCCCTTTTTTTTTACCCTTAGGTCTCATCTATGACCCTTGGAGTTTACCACTGGACATCCATCCAGATACTCCGAACAATTACTGCAGCTAAGTTATTTACTTATCGCTACAGACACATATTTGATATAATTGGTTTATTGCCTGCATGTAGTTTCCAATATAGGTTGCAGTTATCTTGGATTGCGACTTGGGGGCCTTACCCGACATGGCCCTTATGTATGGGTGATAGGGTTATGGGGTGGCGTCGCTGTATCTTTATACACACTGTCTGTATCGGCTGAGGTATATATCATTGTATCAGTTTATTTGCGCTCCGCGCTTCTTTGAGGCTTTCGCTTTCAATCTAAAGCGTGTATATACCGAGTACGCTGTCAATGCTTTATCATAGCACCATTTAGGTTATGTTCCCTGATGAACCTGGGACATCTCTCAGGGGAAACGCGTTGGAACAAGTACAAAAAAATTGTTTACATTCTATCTAAAAAACGTAATTGGAACAAGTATATAAAAAATTGTTTACATTCTATCTAAAAACGTAATTGTGGTGTAGTAGACGTGATATCCACACGTCCGTGTACATATGTATATATTTATGTTGTTGATTATACGTGTCACAATACACAATTTTTGTCTGTCCGTTTATTATGTTTTCCTGGGCACTTTAATAGAGCAGGGACTGTCATCGTGGTTGGGGCCACCCTATTAAGGAGGTGGGTACCCCAAAAGGTAGGGAAAGACTGGATCTAGGAAAGCAGGGTTCACTCCACCTGTGTCTTCCCCCTTATTCATCAGCATCCACTACACAATCTAAAAACTGCTACCCTGTTCTACATGTACAGCACTTTCCATGTTTATATAATACTAATGAGCATAGATGTGTTTTTTTTTGTGAGGCGAATCCCTCTTTTAGATGGTTTATAATAAAAGTTATTTTTTAGTGTCATTAGACTAACGGTGGTGTCGCTTCTTCTGTGATACTTTAATTGTAAATGCCACTGGGTCGACCCTATCTTAGGTAACAGACCTTCAGATTTTTCTGTGCTTTGGAATATACATACAACACTGATACATATAACACTGATCCCTGCTATTCTATGGCATAGCAGGGATCAGTGTTGATCCCTGCTATGCCATAGAATAGCAGGGATCAGTGTTATCTGCGATCCTCTGATAGAGCCCGCCTGTGGCAGACTGAATCAGATGACCGATCCGAGGACTGCATAGAGGTAAGGAGACGACCTCCGGCAGTCAGGAAATGCAATCGGAACCCCCACAGACACGCTGCGGGGGCCCCGATCGCTAAGTGACCGGAGAAGCTCCGGTCACTTATACTTAAACGTTTAAGGGCTTAATGGCGGGCGACCGTGGCAGCCCGCCATTGAGGGTGAGGGCCTGGCTGCAGATAGCAGCCGGTCCTCACCCGCTATGGGGTGGGCTCAGCTCGTGAGCCCGCTCCATAGCCTGGGACCGCACAAGGGTGTACATTTACGCCCTCCTGCATTAAGGCCCAGTCGTTAAGGGGTTAAAGACACCATAATAAACTTTCTGGATATATTTTTTAGGGAACATCAATTTCATACTTTAAGAACCACCATAGATACAAGGCCATATATCTGGTGACATGTTTAAGCTATGTTCACAGGCGTCCGCTTTTTCCATTTTAAATAATGTAAGTTATTACAGTCTTTTAATTGACCTCAATAGAATGCATTAAAGTCAATGGAATAATGGCCATCTATCCAATTATTTTTGGACGTCTTTTACAAACAATGGACTTTTTTTTTTTAAGTTGTTCAGTTGTTCACACAGTTTTTCTTTTTTTTCACCCTCTTTACTATTAAACTCAATAGACTTCAATTAAAGACACACCCAAAGGCCAATTGGTCCACCCAAGGAAAAACTGTTGTGGGAACATAGCCTTAGCATGCAGTGGAAATGTTTTTACGTCTGTCGTTTCCACCATTTGTTTCCGGCACATTTTCCATCTCAGTATGTAGTAGACTATTGAGTAGTGGGTAGCTTACTCTCCCCCATGTACACTATAGATCTATTGGCTTTATGCTTTTTACACTAGTATGGTAAATAAAACAAAAGTAAAAATATTCAGATGGTGAAGTACTAATATGTTGGTTCACCATCTGAATACTTTACTCCAGTCTATATGGCACGGTCACAGTAGTGTAGAACTAATAAGTCAACTAAATCAACCACTGTTGGCATCTTCTGTTAATAGTCATTTGTTACTTGCTTTCCTCCTTCTGCTCCAGACCATCTTGGGGCTTCATCCAGAAATCATTAATTTAGTCATTCATTCTTTGTTCTGCAACGTAAATACACCTCATTGACGCTGACTAACTGCATCATCATCCACATTAGTATACCACATATTCTACTTCATCTACGACAAAGTTAGAAGAGACATTCAGTCTGGTTTTGTGTCTTACCAAATAGGAACATTAGACACAATGGTCTCCAGCTGCTCAATAACTGAGTTACACCCTAGTTGCGCCAAAAGATTTCCTGGACAAAAAGACCGGAAGAGGCCAACACAAAGTCTTTGTTGCGATTGTTATTATTTACCATTTCAGCCTGGACTTGAAAAATTCCCTTTGTAGTAAAAGTGTAGTAAATCTACATAAACTGCAATTAGTAATAATAAACTGTCCTGAAGAGACATGAGCAACTTTGGCTCAATAAGGACAAGCATTCTAAACACATTCTTAAGGTTAATCAGATGATATTCAGATTCAAAGAACAATTATTCCAAAAAGTCTGGTAACTTCAAATAAGAATGGATATATAGATGCATCCATGTTTTGAATATAAGGCTTTTAATGGGTTCTTTCCACTCACAAAAAGGATGATTTAAAGCATGCTGTGGTCTTAAAATATGTGTTTAGGTTTTTCGGCAGGAGGAGTTTAGAGTAAGAAAATGGAAGAGAAATTAGCCTAGTGCAAAAGGAGACTCTTGAAGAGTCGGTGGAATCCCTGTAGTGGAGTCCCCATGCACGGCACCATCTACAATATGATGCTAAGAGCAGGGAAAGTCTGAATATTTGTGGCACCTTGTTTCCCCACTGCCAGCACCATATTGACAGATGAAAAGAAAGGAATGAAAAGAAGATAAAGGTGACTATTTTTTAATTGAAACAACTTCTATAGCACCAACATGGCAGTTTTATCTCATTGCAAAGCTTACTTCTTGAACTTGTAGTTACAGGAGGACCACAACTATTTTTTTCTTATTCAATGCTTTTATTGAGAAATCAAACTTCATAGTACATTTCGTTAAGTAATAAACAAGCCTGAAAGACTAACAGAGCCTAGCATATCTAAAGATCAAACATATGGATTGTGCAAGCTATTCCTGGTAAGGCATATTCTTTCAGAGACCAACTCCCACAAGGGGAGAGAAGAGTAATAGGGGAAAGGCAGGAGGTAGGGGGGAGGGCAGGGAGAGGGGAGGGGTGTCAGCACGGTTCCATGAGAGAAAAGGTAAATCACACAAGTGGGCTAGAGCATCTCCGACAGTAAGGTGTCCTAGGGTGTTTGGGGGATCGCCAGGGACTTATATTGGGGCGTATCTAGGAATGCAGCCCAGGGGAACCACAGTCGCGCCACAGGAACGGCCCTATTATGGAACTCAGCCCGTAGCTCCTCCATCCTCTGCAGGTGCAAGACCTCTGCAAACCATTCCGTCACAGTCGGAGGGTCTTCCGTTCTCCACCTCCGTGGGATTACAGTTTTAGCAGCTAAGAGCAAGAATTTTAGAAGGGACTTTCTAAGTTTAGAGACCGGGCCTGGTATCATAAACAATAAGAGCGTGGAGGGGTCATTCGCTAAGAGAGTCCCCGTTATCGTTTGAATTATCAAAATCACTGTCTTCCAGTAGCCCTGCAGACGACTACATCCCCACCAAATGTGGGACATGGATCCCCTAGCCAGTCCACATCTCCAGCATGAGTCAGAAACAGATGGGTAAAATCTATCTAGCAAAGTTGGCACTCTGTACCATCTTGATAAAACTTTATAGTTTGTTTCCTGGGCTCTGCTGGAGATGGAGGATTTGTGACACAAGAGAAAGGCCTTCTCCCATTCGTCTGCCGCGAAGGAACGGTTTAGCTCAGTCTCCCATCCCGTTTGATATACAGTCTTATGAGAGTCAGGTGGTGCGATCAAAAAGGAGTATAACAGAGAGATCGTATGGGTGGATGGTGTAGACTGTATACAGAGTTCCTCAAATGGGGTCAGCTGTCTGTGTAGTCTGAGGGACTGGGCGGTCGTGTGATAAAAGTGTCGCAACCGGTGGTATTGCCATTGTGTTCTAGGGGTTCGATCTAGTTCTGGAACCAGTGTGTCGTAAGGAGCTAACGCAGAAGTCTCCATGACATGCTGAAAGAGTAGGTCTTTGTGTCCAGGCGTATGGAGGAAGGTGTTATCTGAGTGGCCCGCAGGGAAGTCTAAATTACGTGTCACCGGAGTGAGCGGGCCGTTCGCCTCGTATAGGGGCAGCGTGGTCCATAAGCACCTGAAGGTCAATAAAACTGTTTTGGAAACCAGTGGTAAGGACGTTAATTGCGTTCCTGACCAGGAAGTGGGCTTAATCCATAATAGGGACGGTATGGAGAAGGGAGAAAGTAGTTTTTCAAACCTCACCCACAGTTTAGAGGAGGAATGGTGAAACCCATGCAACACCCTAGTGGCTATTGCAGCCAAGTAATACTTGTGGGGATGCGGGAGAGCCAAGCCTCCGTCTGATTTCGCAAGCGTCAGGGTAGATCTCGCCAGGCGGGGACGCGTTCGTCCCCAGATGAACCGGGAAAAGAGACGGTTCAGGCTGGTGAAGAAGGAGCGTGGAAGAAGTATTGGAACCATTTGAAACAGGTACAGAAGTCGTGGCAGAAGATTCATTTTAATAATGCTTATTCTGCCTATCCAAGAAAAATCTTTCCGGTCCCACCTGGCGAGATCCGCCCCAAACACAGACAACAAGGGGCTAAAGTTTAGGGTCATAGTGTCCGAAAGCTTGGCTGGGATATGGACCCCCAGGTACTTAAAGGAGGACGACCGCCATATAAAGGGGAAGCGTCAGTGCAGCGCGAGGACAGTTGGTTGTGGCAGGGCGACACTGAGCGCAACACTCTTGGATAAGTTCATTTTGTAGTTACTCACCACACTAAAGGCTGAGAGGGTGTGCATTAATGAGGGCAAAGATGATTCCGGGGAAGTGAGATATAACAGCAGGTCGTCGGCGAACGCTGAGCATTTCAGCTGCAGGGACCACAACTATTATCATGTTTGTTTCTTTCAATATTGCGGTTCAGCCTCATTAAATAAGACCCCTGCTGTGTAATATATTTGCATTACTAAAACAGTTCTGCCACTAGAGATCTTCTGACCAGTCAAGACACTGTCTTTCACTCAAGTTTTTTTCACTTCAGAGATAGAATAGGTGGTAAGGACAGGGCACTCTCTGTTCTGTGCCGCACTTCTGGCTGTCAATCACATGTGAGAAAAAGAGCCAAGAGTGCGGCAAACCTACTGTTATCACCATGTGCACAGCTGCAACATCAGCCAGAAGCCAGCATCAAGAGTATTGACTAAGCATCTCCCTGGAGCCAGGTCAATGTACATTGCTATAGCAGTAATTCGGTATGGTAGTCTAATAATAGGTGATGGCTGTTGACAAGGAGAATGGGTTTTCCTATCTGCACTATACACTATGGTAAACAGAGAGGAGGACATAGAGACTACTCTGCTGTTTGCCTACAGTCTGTGTAAGGCCAAGCACTGCATCTGTGAACTAAGGGAATGGAAGATTTCTTGTGAGAATGTAACAATGATATAAGTATCATTACAATATTTGGGGGAAACTGTACAATAAAAGAAGGGTTTAGCACCCTGTTGGGCCATTGATGTTTGCAGGCCTAGTGTATGAATCTTTAGCCGCCGCCATCTTGAGTCAACAACGTCATCTGTAGAGGGAGGCTGGCCAAACTAACATCACCAGATGACTGACAGCTTGCTCAGCTCCAACTGGCTGAGCAAGCTGTCATCCATCTGACACACTCCAGCCCCCTTCTGCAGTGTCAATAGATGACTCACAGATTGCTCGGCTCCGATTGGCTGAGCAGGCTGTAACCCATCTGAGCCCCTAAAAGGAGGGCTGAACAGCCGGACCAGGAAGTGGTGAAGAACAGAAGACTTTGGTCGTCACATGCTGGGGTCCTTGGCCAGACTCTCCAGTGAGGCCAAGTATATAAGTTAGCCTTTGGGGGCTATTTTTGGACAACAGAAGTTGGCTTTTTCTAATCTTGTACAACCCCTTTAATACACAACCTGATATACAATGGGTACAATGACATTTATTATGACATTCACTGTTACAGTATATCCATAAGAAAATGCCTAGATGCCCAATTTCAATAAAGATGTGAAATCTAAAACTCAGATACTCTTTTTCAAATATTGGGCCACTCACATTTCATTACAATATTTGATAAATAGTTAAAGCCCATGCAGTCATAAAGTTGAAACGTCAAAGTCTTTAATAGTTTTGAAATTCCACATCCTGGAACTTACTTTCCTTTCCTAAGACTTTGATGTCAGCTGTGTGCCACCATCTTGTAGACATCTTGTCTGCTTTCAAGGTTTCTCACAGTGAGGATGCCGGTACAAACAATAGGCTCCAGCTGTTCAGCTACCTGGTGTCAAAAATTCACACAGAGCTTCTCCTGCACTTACACAAATACATCTTCCTGGAAATAATTAAACAGGAAAATGCAGCCATTCCTAGGAACATGTTTTTATTCCTCGTTTTCAGAATGTATTAAACTTAATATCAGATCTACTTGCACTGCTCACATTCTACACGAGCAAACCCCCTGGCCTTGGTTTAAATAGTTGGAATTTTTACTGTGACATCATATGATGATATAGTCAAATTCTTATGACCAACTGACCGAAGACTTGCTATTCACTGCCAAAGTAGCGCTTCACTTTTAGTTAAATTTGTACATTAAATTATTAGTTAAGTGAAAACATAAAAATCTGTAATGTGTAGGTTTAACATATTAAAAGCATTAAATGATGTCATGAGGACTTTATTGGGGTCAAATTCTGTGAAAGTGATGTGTCAATATACTATACAATATTTTCAGAGAACATAGAACAACTGCTATTGTTAGACCTGTGTAATACCATATACTAGTATGCTAGTACTTCTCAACTTATCCTGAATTGTCAACTTAAAATGTCACAGTCATTTAGAAAAACTTTTAAAATGTCAGTCATGAAAAGTGAAACTATGCAGGACAGAGAAACTCTTCAGATCTTTATTGGTTGTCCAGGTACATTGCTCTCTAGTACTATTCCACCAACAGATCTGACGACAGATTATCTGCCAAAGATTTGAAGCCAAACCCAAGAACAGACTATAATCAGAGAACAGGTCATAAAGGAAAGACTCTCCTCTTTTCAAATCCACTCCTGGGTTTGGCTTCAAATCTTTGTTAGTGGAATAGGGCCTTTAGGCACTGAATAAACACCTGAAGAGTTATACTATGCTGGATGCTGTAGGACTTTTTCACATTATATTTCAGGAAGCCACCCTTTGGGATTGTCGGCTCTCTGGCATGCATCCATTCTCTACATTGTCACACAGGTGCTGTTAGAGTTTGCAATTTCCATTATATCATAGAGACTTTTCAAAGTTTTGATTAGTTGGGGGCGCTTTGGCTAAGAACCCCTCTATTCGCTAGATTGAATGGAGAGAAAAGTTTACCCAAGTGCTTCTTTTCAAACAAGATGGGTTCTATAGAATTACTAAAAAATCCATCTCCTGTAGCAAGACCAAGAGAAAAGCACCTTTCCCTCCTCTCTGTGACTTGGATAACAATCAGACCCCAATTTATCAGACATGGAAGCAGAAATCCAGGCCGTTCCAAAGAGTTCAGCTATTTTTAGTGAAACTTTGAGTTCGGTTTGGACACAGTAAAAAAATAAAACACACCCATAGAATAGGTACAAAATCCTGCTGGCCCTTGTATTACTGCACTATATCACACTATAGAAACAAAAAGGACAGGAGAGTTCTGAAGTCATTTATCCAACAGCCTTTTGAACCTGATTTAGTACAGTTAAAGTTCATTCTATAATACGGTTACTTTCTGTGGTGAAGCTGTAGTAAATATGGTGGAAGTATAATTTTTAAAAGTATGTCTGATTTAAAAGAAACTTTAAAAAAATGTATATAAAAATACGAAGCAAATTGCCATGTCAAATACTGAACATATACAAGAACTGTATGAAACCACAGTGTGTGCACACAGCCTTAACCCCTTAAGGACGGAGCCCAAAATGGCCTTAAGGACCGGAGCAAATTTCAGCAATATGACCTGTGTCACTTTATCCATTAATAACTTCGGGATGCTTTTACCTATCCGGCTGATTCTGAGATTGTTTTCTCGTGACATGTTATACTTTATATTTCTGGAAAAAAATTAGTCGATACTTGCAGCCTCTCTTTATGAAAACCCCCAAAATAACGTGAAAAATTGAGAAAAATAGCATTTTTCTAACTTTGAAATTTTGTGCTTGTAAGGAAAATGGTTATGCCACATAAATTATATATGAAATAGCATTAGCAACATGTCTACTATTTGTCGGAGGCATTTATTAAACTTTCGTTCAACGGTTTAAGACAGTAGAAAGCTTCAAAGTTTAGCAGCATTTTTTCTAATTTTCATAAAAATTTCAAAATCTGATTTTTCAAGGGACCAGTTCACGTTTGAAGTGTATTTGAGGGGGCTGCATATTATGAAGCCCCACAAAGCACCCCACTTCAGAAACTGCACCCCCCAAACTGTTCAAAATCAATTCCAGAAAGTTTTGTAACCCTTTAGGTGAGTCACAGAAATAAAAGCAGAGTGTGAGAAAATTGAAAATTTCTATTTTCTTTGTAGAAGTGATACTGTGATCCAATCTGTCTCATGATAGAAAACCTATTTCTAGAGAAATGCTCCCCAATTTTTATTGCCCCGTTTCTGCAGTTTATAGAAATATACGATATGTGGCCCTATTGCGCTATTTGACGCAACCACAAGCCTCAGATGTAAAGGAGCCCCTAGTGAATTTTGAAGCCTCCTTACAATTGGCCAATTTTCAAAGTACCACTTCTGGTTAGCAGAGGCTCTGGGGTGCCAAAACCTAACAAACACCCCTAAACGGACACCATTTAGGAAACTACACCCCTTAAGGAATGTAACAAGGCGTATAGTGAGCATATGGACCCCACTGGTGACAGACACAATGTGCCAGGAAATTGAAAAAAAAAAATTCTTCACTAAAACTTGGTCTAGCCTTAAATTTTTCAGGTTGACAAGGGGTTAAAAGGAAAAAAAACATACAACTTGTAGAGAAATTTCCCCCGAGTACAAAAATACCCTACATGGGGACATAATGTATCATGCGGGCGCAGGACACGCCTCAAAAAAGGAAGGAGCACCATTTGGCTTTTGGAAGCTGAATTTGGCCAGAATGGAGGACGAAGCCCATGTCGGGTTTGCAGAGCCCCCGTGCTGCCAAAACAGTGGAAACACCCCACAAGTGACCCCATTATGGAAACTACACCCCTCAAGGAATGTAACAAGAAGTATATTGGGCATATGGACCCCACTGGTGACAGACACAAATGTGGAACAATGTGCCGTGAAAATGAAAAAATAAATTTTTTACACTAAAACGTTGGTGTAACTTTGAATTTTTCATGTTCACAAGGGGTTAAAAGAAAAAATAAACCACTAATCACGTAGCACAATTTACCCCGATTACAAGAGTACCCCACATGTGGACACAAAGTGCAAAGCCCGCGCACAGAAAGCCTCCAAAAGGGAAGGAGCGCAATTTGGATTTTGGAAGCTGGATTTGGCCACAATGGAGGACGAAGGCCATGTCGGGTTCGCAGAGCCCCCGTGCTGCCAAAACATTGGAAACCTCCCACAAGTGACCCCATTATGGAAACTACACCCTTCAAGGAATGTAACAAGGGGTACAGTGGGCATATGGACCCCACTGGTGACGGGCACAATGTGCTGTGAAAATGAAAAATTTTATTTTTTACACTAAAATGTTGGTGTAACTTTGAATTTTTCATGTCCACAAGGGGTTAAAAGAAAAAATAAACCCCTAATCATGTAGAGAAATTCCCCCCGATTACAGGAGTACCCCACATGTGGACACAAATTGCAAAGCCGGCGCACAGAAAGCCTCCAAAGGGAAGGAGCGCAATTTGGATTTTGGAAGCTGGATTTGCCCAGAATGGAGGACGAAGGGCTCTCAGAGCCCCCGTGCTGCCAAAACAGAGGAAACCCCCCACAAGGGACCCCAACGAACTCAGGAATCTGTGGCTCGTACGGGGTGGGGTCACTTGAGAGGGCTTGTGGGGCGGCGCCTTGGGGGCTTATCATCACTAAATGATGATGACAATGAGAAAGAAGAGGAAGGCAGAAGTAACTAGGGATCTTCCTCTTCTCTCTCACTGGTTGTCTCAGTATCGGAGGCAATCCAGGCGAATGCCTCCTCAGCCGAGAACAACCTGTAACCATTTTTTTTTCATTTGGGTGCCTTCACACACCGGATCCGCAGTTGATTTCACGCTGTGGATTTGCAGCGAAATACAGCGTCAGTTCATCCCTATGAGAATACATACACGCAGGGGGAATGACATCCAGCTGTGTGTATGTAAGTTAACCCCCCCACCAGCCGGAGCATACATCCCCGTTCCAGCTTGCTTCGGGGGTTCCCAGCGTCTGCTCATCCCACGCAGCCACTGATTGGCTGAGCGGGACATCCTGCCGAGAACCCCCGAAGCAAACCGGAGTGGGGAGCAGGTGATGTGTGCTCCGGCCGCCGGGGGGTTAACTTACAGACACACAGCGGGATGTCATTCCCGCTGTGTGTATGTATTCTCATATGGATGCACTGACACTGGATCCACTGCGAATCCACAGCGTGAAATCCGCCGCGGATCCGGTGTGTGAAGGCACCCTTAGAGGGGGGTGTAAGTGTTATGCTTTTACACGTGAAAGTGTTAGTGTGTGTATTTTATGTATTGTTTTTACATTTTATTTGTTTTTGACTTTTTTTTTTACTTGGGGGGCAGAAAAAAAAGAAAAACAGCAGAGGGTAGAGGGTGAAAGGAAAGAGGGCAGAGGGTGGCAGGACAGAGGGCAGAGGAGAGGGTGGCAGAAAAGGAGAGGGTGGCAGAACGGAGGGGAGAGGGTGGCAGGAGAGGGGAAGCGGGATGGAGGGGAGAGGGTGGCAGGAGAGGGGCAGCAAGACGGAGGGGAGAGGGTAGCGGGAGAGGGTGGCAGGAGAGGGGCAGCAAGACGGAGGGGAGAGGGTGGCAGGAGAGGGGCAGCAAGATGGAGGTGAGAGGGTGGCAGGAGAGGAGCAGCAAGACGGAGGGGTGGCAGCAGAGAGGGGAGAGGGTAAGAGGAGAGGGTGGTAGCAGAGAGGGGAGGATGGATGCCGGAAGGATGGGTGGGTGCCTGGAGGGAGGGATGGGTGCCTGGAGGGAGGGTGCCCGAAGGAAGGCAGGGAGGGTGCCTGAAGGGAGGGAGGGTGGTTGCCGGGTGGGTGCCTGTCTGGAGGGAGGGTGCCTGGAGGGTGGGAGGGATGGGATGGGTGCCTGGAGGGTGGGAGGGATGGAATGGGTGCCTGGAGGGTGGGAGGGATGGGAGGGGTGCCTGGAGGGTGGGAGGGATGCCTGGAGGGTGGGAGGGATGGGAGGGGTGCCTGGAGGGTGGGAGGGGTGCCTGGAGGGTGAGTGGGAGGGATGGGTGCCTGGAGGGTGAGTGGGAGGGATGGGTGTCTGGAGGGTGGGTGGAAAGGTTGGGTGCCTGGAGGGTGGGATGGGTGCCTGGAGGGTGGGATGGGTGCCTTGAGGGTGGAATGGGAGGGATGGGTGCCTTGAGGGTGGGATGGGAGGGATGGGTTCCATGAGGGTGGGATGGCAGGGATGGGCGCCTGGAGGGTGGGATGGGTGCCTGGAGGGTGGGATGGGTGCCTGGAGGGTGGGTGGGGTGCCTGGAGGGTCGGTGGGAGGGATGGGTGCTTGGAGGGAGCGATGGGAGCACGGAGCAGCGGCGGGGGAGAGGAGGAAGCGGCGGCGGCAGCAGCATGAAGAGGTGGAGAGGAGAAGGAAGCGGCGGCAAGGAGGAGAAGGTACTGGGGAGGGAGAGGCGATCGGGCACGGGGGGAAGAGGAGAGAGCACAGGGAAATCAGCTAGTAGCTGCTAGCTGATTTCCCTGTCACCAGAGACCGGAGGAGAAGGGGGACCGGAGGAGAAGGGGGACCGCACAGGCAGCACAGCGGGAGGAGGCACCCGGCGCCCGTCACACTCCAGGACGGCACCGGGCACAGAGGTCATCACTCCCATCATCCCCTTCTCTGCCGCTGATTCTCAGCTAGCAGAGAAGGTGATGATGAGAGTAGTCGTATAGATCGCCCGTAATTGGCCGGCTGGTGATTACCGGGCGATCGGGGGCCGGCACCCACGGCCAGATGATGCCCAGGCACAGCTGTGATTGGTGCTGTCTCTGACAGCAGCAATCACAGCTCAGTGCCGGGGCCTGGTCCCCGGAAATAGAGGAGATTGCTGAGATTGGCCGATGAGAAGTCATCGGCCAATCACAGCGATCGTCGTCACGGGGGGCAGGGAAACTGCCCCCTACGTGACACAGGAAGATGTCTGCTGCAAGAAGCAGCAGTCATCTTCACCGGAGCGCCGCGCGATTTCGCGCAGCACTCGTTTAAAGGGCCGGCGTACCGGTACGTCATGGGTCCTTAAGTGACGGTGATCCATGACGTACCGGTACGTCATGGGTCCTTAAGAGGTTAAAGTGTCACTGTTGTGAATTTATTTATTTATTTTTTTTGAGGAAATCAATAGCCCAGGTGATTTTAAGAAACTTTGTAATTGGGTTTATTAGCCTAAAAATGTATTTTTATCATGAAAAAGCAGTTTGAAGCTCTCCCCCCTGTCTTCATTGTTCCCCTATGGAGAGAGCTAAATAAAAGACCAAAACAGGACAACAAAGAGTTAATCTACAAATATCTTTAGCTATAAATCCCTTTATCTCCTCTGACAGTCACCACTGACCTCTCTGAGCTCTGATTACAGCTGTCACACAGCTCCGTGCCTATAATCCTCTGTTATCTGCTTTCTGCTGTCGGCTAACTCCCTCCTTCCTCCTCCCCCCTCCCCTCTCTCTAGAACAGACTGGGTCCGTCTGATGCAACAAGTCACAATTTCCAGATTTTTTGCAGTGGATAGAAAAGAGGAGGGAGGGGGGGACCTGGAAAAAGGCTTTTTAAATGCAGAAAATGGCATATTTGGCTAATAAACCCAATTTCAAAGTGTCTTAAAATCGCCTGGACTATTGATTTCTGCAAAAAAAAAAAAATATATAAAAAAAATCATGACAGTGACTCTAAGTCTGATTATTTTAAGTGATCAAAAAATTTTTTGGTACAGCTGTGTGTCTGAGTCAGTGAATGATCATAGCAATGGTGCATTTACACAGAACGATTATTGTTCGAATTTTCGCAATAACGATCACATTTTAGTGATAATCGGCTTGTGTAAACACAGCAAACGATCAAGCGATGCGCAAGAAAATGTTAATTGTGATCTTTCAACATATTCTCAAATTGTTGATGGTCGTTCGCTTAAAATTCGCAGATCGATTTGTGTAAACAGTCTTTCACCAATTCACCCTATGTGTGAGATGGGCTTAATCAATCTTAAAATGATCAATATAACGACTTTTTCAAACTATATATATAGTTCCGTCTAAACGCTGATCATTATCAAAAACACATCATTACTTTAAAATCGTTAATCGTTTGATTGGGCGAATTATTGCTCTGTGTAAACGTACCATTAAGAACAGCAATAACTAGAACATTAGATCTGAACATTTGTGTTTTTAGATCTTAACATTTGTAGTTTGAGTGTTTTCACTGCTTCCCAGGTCCATTTTTATCAGTGTATGAATAAACAGCAAAGTGCACAGCCTTGAGGGAAAAGTACACAATCTACTGTGGGAAATAAGAACAATTTCAAATTTAGAAACACAGAAGATTGTCAGCAGAAAGAGACCACCTGGTCCATCTAGTCTGCCCACATTTGCTCTTTACTGACATGGGGTACAAACATCACCCTGAAAAAAATCTTATTGCAATGGTCTGGCAGTGGTTGGGGTGTAAAAGGCCTTTTAATTGGGGTGATTATCGGCCAGGAGCATTGCTAAAAACGCTCCTTCGGGCAATTAATCGGCCAGCGATCAGGCTGATCGTGTCTTTAGAGCAGGCTACAAAATTTATTGTTGTCAATAACGATAAAGGGAAACAGACAGCACGGATATGCATATTTCTGTGCTGTCAGTTTCCATATCACAAGTAGTGCACACTTCCATAATTGCTGCTTGTGATCCGGCATGTCTCTCTAGTCGTCTGGCCGCTGTAGTATTTTCAGGCCGTTGCCTCCTTTAGAATAAATGACAGCCAGAGGAGAGAAGGTCTGAGAATACAGGACGGGAGTTTGGGATGCCAGAGCACAAGAAGCGCAGAAGGTAAGTATGCGCTGCTTGTAATCTGTGCTGTAATTTTCCATAGCTGCATGAACAGTACAAGGATCATGCGTGCAGCTCTGCCGATTGACTTGTAGTCCTGGGTAAAGGCACTGGAAACAAGCGCAGATCTCACTGATCGATCATTTGAGGCTGAAAAATCTTTAAATGTGAAAGGAGGCTAAGATGTTTTATCTAATATTCTAGTCCTAGGAAAGCCCCTTCAGGTGTTTTCTGTGGAAATATGTTTTATATGCATAAACATTTACCACGAATGTTTAATTTTTTACACCTCATTGCAGTGAAGAGGTAAAAAAAGTGAAAACTTTCACTACCCTAATGTCTGAAGGTCTCCCAGTCAAAAGACTTATGAGTGTGTTAATGCATTCAGGTTTTTAACTGCTATTATTTAATGCACAGCCTGTAACAAAAGTAACTCCTCAAATCAATTCCTGGCTTTTTATTCAATAATTCTAATTGAATACCTGAATTTGTAAACACACCCTAGGGCGCACCATAGCACTTTTATTCTGGTAATCACCGTCACCAGAAAAAGACCCCACTGATGACATTATCTGGCAGTAAAAGGGTTGTGCCTCTAACATTTATGTAGCAAATGTGTAATTATGTAACAACAAAGATAATACGTATTTTTCCCTATAACGCTTGTCTGTTGGGGTTTTATGTACTCCCGCTTAAAGCAGTGACATGCCACAAGATGCTGAAGCATGCAACTTTCCTTTAAGTCATTCAAAAAGGTTTAACGTCTTATTATGATTATTATAAACTCCCTATATACTCAGTCAAGTAGCTTAAAGTGAGTAAAAGAACAAGAATTTTTCAGAAAGAAAATTGGAATTATTTTATAGGACAGTTTTTTCTCTCTCATGGTAACATGTATGTTCTATATCAATAGATTATATAATCTTACAATGACAAGCTTTATCTAACGCGTTTCTGGCTATAAGCCCTTAATCATTATCTATGATTAAGGGCTTATAGCCAGAAACGCGTTAGTGTGTGTTTTTCCTATTTTTGTATCTGCCTTATATTACTATTTTTAATGGATTGAAAAATAAAGACGAAAATTTTATTGGATGTGCTGACCTCCACTTCTACTTCCATTATCCAGCCTTTACTTTGGTCATGCACAAGTTGGGTGAGCGGAACTGCTTGATTGCTTAATTCCTTTAGTGTGGACCAGGCTTTATAATAAAAATTTGTAACGTCCAAAAATTATATAAAATGAATCCAGTAATTTTAGACAAAATATATGAAATAATGACAACCAATCTTTACACATTAATTCCCTTTATTTCATTACTGCATCCCCAAAAAACCCACAATAAAAAAAGAATAAATTGAAACAGTGTATTTTTTATTATTTTACTGGTAAAAGGTTGTCAGTTAGCAACAGAATGTTAAAAGCACCCGGCGAAAGTACAATCACAGCCACTAAATAAAAACAATTGCAACCAAATTGTAAATGACACAGGGTGCCACACTCTTCTCCTCCTGACCTGTAACCGCTACGTAAGCATTATCCAGTAAATCAGTGTCCAAGCAGAGTGCAAACAACTTTTATGAATAGTCCGCAGTCTTATGGTCTAAAATTCAGTGTATTCAAGCTTTTTTTATTTTCTTTTTTTTTGTATTTTTTTTAAAGGAAAGAGACTAACAGGATTGAACTGGCAGTTACCAACACATCTCTGCAGGTATTCAAAGGAGAGTAAGAATGCTGCAATAAACAGATGAAGAAGAAAAGACATCCAAAGAAAGACAAAACGAGGTAGGTAAGAAAACAAAAAAATAAAAAACAAAACAAATCCTCAACAAAATTATAATAATAATAAAAGAAGAAGCGCAACACAGTTTTCTGGATGTAACACCCTATTACCACAGCCAGCCATGCTTGTAGCTAATAAAAATAATCTTCTGTTACACGTATTTTATCATTAAATTATTAGAGCATTGTGTGTTGAAAGACTTAATCACCTGAACTACGTACACACTTTTTTTTTTTATTAAATTTTATATTTTTTGCACAGATGTGGTTTGTTACTGTACGTTGGGTAATTTTTTGAAAACTAAATCTGTCTGTCTGTCTTTACAAAGTTGGCCAGTTTAATGCCTGTAACCGACCAGGGGACAGTTATCTAAAATCCTGCCATCCTTTGGTTAAAAAGATGTCGTTTTTTTTTTTTTTTTTTTTTTTACCAATCTTTAAATAAATTGGCCACAGACTTCCAGAATTTCCTGGCGGCAGAATTTATTAGTACTAGAAAGTGTCGATGTGACGATATTGGCAAAAGTCCTATTATTGCCTAATAACCATCTATCTGAATAGCTGCATCAGTGTGAATGAAAATTAAAAGGTGCCTTCATCTACACTCCTATTCTTTGCCCTGACCTGTTGCATAATATACATAAAGAAAACCACCACAGGTGACACCCATTGTGTCTATTTCACACATTACCCTGCTGCCCATTACTATACCAACACACACCAATATGCATGTATCGATAGACTATATGAACAAGCAGATTGAATAATGGCATTAGATTTCTTTAGACTACGGCTAGTTTAGCCATATAAATTACGTTTCCCAAAAGAAGAGGAAACTTTGCTTTCCGATAAAAATTATTTAGGCTGTTGCTATCAAAAAGCAACATTCAGGCTGATGAAGGCAAAAAGGTTTCTTCTTTTAATTACCCAGCTATACAGCTTTAGCTTTCAGCAAAACAGAAAAAGGTACATTATTGTGCTGTCTCATTGTACTCAGTAATTTTACAACATATGTATATTTATATATAACGCTAGAGCAGGCAGACAGAAATCAACAAACTGGCTCAAATCTCAATACTTTTTTTTGTTTTGCCATTCTTACAAAATAAGACACAATGAAAAGGTAAATGAACAAGCCACCATAACACAGCTTAATCTGTGGACCTCTGAGCCACAGTTTTCCCAGTGTTCAAGTGCAAAGTCTCTGTTCTGGCTGTAGGGCAAGGTTGCTGAAAACTTGCACAACCTGCTACCAAGTCATGTGAACTCTGTAGAATTGAAGACATAAATGCCCGTCCAGTTAAAATGGTAGCAGACTGTTCCACAAGGCTATGCACGTCTACAAAACCAAACCTAGTTTAGAAAGAATGCCTTGGATAGAGTTCCTTGGAAAGCTCTGTTACCAGTTCATCATGGAGTTTCTATTCAATGTCATAAAAAAGACTTGACTACTGCCTCCTGACCGCACTGATGCAAAGAATACCTGTAAAAGACAACATCAATATTGGTTGATATTTACTGTACATATAAAACATTCAATTAATAATCTAATGATAAGATTTAAAAGGTATGGAAGTTTTTCTGTTCTTGATTTGGTGCACAAATACAGTGTGCTGAATGAGCTGTACACAGCCTATATGATCTCCCCTTGTATCTGCTCTCCTCTCTCCTACATGCCTTCCAGTGTTGAGCTGCCCCGCAGGGTTTCTCTCCCTCTACTATCTGATGCTCCCACTGACTAACAGGCCTGGGCTTATCTCATCTTTGCCTGAGGGGCAGCTAAATGGTAGGACATTTATGTTCTTAATTTATTTTAGCTGTGCCATATTTTGAACAGTTTTTAAAGTGTAACTGTCATTTATTTTATTTTTGTGGAAATAAATAGTACAAGCAATTTTAAGGTTTAATCTGTAAAAATCCCTCTTTCTGTACTTAAAAAGCTGTTTTGGAGCCCCCCTTTCTTATCTGTTCATTATCAGGCAAATTCGTCTTCATTACAGAGGAGCAAAGTGACAAAGTGTTCTGCTGTGCCCATAATAACCTATCGAGAGGGGGGCGAGGTGGATGAGTGAGCAAGTAGAGCAGACAAACAGCTTGGCTGTTTGGAGACTGTCTGGGCAGATAAAATGCTGGATTTAAATGTCAGAAAGGTCAGTGTTGGTCTGGGAACTTGGTGAGATAAGTTTGCAGGATGATATGCTGTGCAGAGCTACCTTTTCTCCTCTCTGTGCTCACTCATCCCCTTTGGCCTCTTCCCCCTTCATAGACCATAATGAAAACAGAAATCCTGCTTCTTCTGAAGTGAAGGGGGAGGATGCAAAACAGCTTTTTGAGTACAAAACAAAACTATTTTGCTTAATAAAAACCTATGAGAGTTTCTTTTTAAAAAGTGACATTTAAATCACAGTTACACCTTAAGTATATGGTGCTTATTTTGTTTAGCATTTTAGTGACGCCATTCAGAGGATTCCCAGGCCATTTTTTAATAAAATTTTTCACCGCTACTTTGCTTTGAACTACCTGGCAGATGTAGTCTGTGGTATGCATGTGTTGGGGGTCACCCCTATGTTTGCTTAGTATGGTGGAGTACTTTCCTTTTGTCCAGCTGTGGGGGTTTCCCAGCTCAGTTGCCTAAATGTCTCTCTCTTTGGGATGCTCTGTGATAGTGAAAATACCTTGTTGAAACTGCCATAAATTGGATGACTGCACTGAAAGCCTGAACATAGATAATAAAGCCCATATTAATTTTAATTATATATTGATCTATTTATTCATATTATAACATTAGAGCCAATATATAGTGGAATAAACATAAAAATTAAATGTTTTTGGTGGCACTAATTATGGGCCAGAGATTGCCAGATGGCCCTGGCTAGTGCATGCGACAGTAGACTGCATTGTGCATAGTGGCTATGTTGCTATAGATGCATTGCTATGTGCTACTATTGGCTTGGGGCTCATTTGGGAGGTGTCAACCCTTTAACCAAAAGATGTAGTTTATGGAAGCACATACATGTTTACAAAACAATTCTGAAACACAGACTTGGCATTGGTTTTTTTCACATTATCTTCCTAGTGAGTGCCTTTATTCTCCACCCAATTCGAATTTTCACGTTTCTGAATAGAAACGTAGAAGACTGTCATCAGAAAAGACCACTTGGTGCATCTACTCTGCCCTATTAATATCTCAGGATGGATATATGATTATCCCAGGCAGGTTTATATTCAATTACTGTGAATTTTGCAACCACATCTGCTGGAGTGTTGTTCCAAACATTTACTACTTTTCTAGTACAGTAATGTTTTTAGCTAAGCAGAACACAAAAAGTACAGCAGAACGCTGCTAATGCTAAGATATATGAATTTATTGAAGTGCAATACTGCTATAGAAAAATATGAGGTTGTTAGCATACCATTTGATCAAATAGTGTGTATAAACCCACTAGGTTAAGGTGACCTTAACTAGATGGAACCCTACACTATAGATATGCTTCTCCCGGGTCAGCAATACGCATACACATTCTGTGCATGCAGGACCCAGCTTTTTTCCTGCTTAAACCAACCATAGGGGATGGGTGAAGTGCAAGATCCATTGTATCTATATTATGCATATATCTTAGCATTTGTAGTGTACTGCTGTTATTGCTTCAGAATTTTTAAGCCATGGCAGTATACCCAGCATACTCCTGCCTAATTATATTAGCTCTATTTAATGTGCTGGCCAATTTTTTTTTGTTTTTTTACTTCTACACAGAATGAAACCAAAAAAAGTTGAAATTTCTTAAGCTAAAAGATTAAACTGCAACCGCACACAGAATGTATATAATGGGTCGATAAACAGGAAAGAAAGGGAGCAAAGGTTGTTCTTCATATATACAGCTGTACAGGAAAAAACTAAATCAATACTGGATAGGATAATATACTGCATGTGTTTATGTGTTAGTATTGGGGATTCTAAAACATGTCTTTATTAACCATGTAAGATGCTTTATTCCTACAGTTAGCATAGATGACTAATCACGGGTATCTGTGACTTACACAGTTGCCTTTATATAGTGTAAAGTAACAATGAGGTAATAGCCGGTCACTTCTAAGTATCAGAAACAAATTCTAGTTTTATGGGGCATAAAACTAACTTTTTTCTCTATTTTGCAGGTACACAGCATCACGTGTAAAGGATAGCTGCCAGCCAAATAGCTATTCCTCTCTCTCCCTAGGGAGACAGGGACAGCCATGACAGACCACTCTAATCCACAAGGGGTTAGCTGCCCGAATTCTGTAGTGTGAATGCACCCTTAGGGTCCTTTTACAAACAGATATCTGACAGATTTTTTTTTATCTGTTCTCTGTTTATAGTCTGTTCCTGGCCTTGGCTAAAAAAAATCTGCCAGATATCTGTGTGTGTAAAAGCACCCTTACAGCAGCTTATTTCCCTTGTGAACCAAGGACTAACCATGTTAATACACCACTTGCTTGATGCCTCTTTCCCTGACATCTACCACTGGTGACCATTTTTATTTTCTCCACTCATTACGGTAGAGAGATAGGACCTACATGTTAGACAGTCAAGCGGTTTGGCTGGCCCTACATCTAGGATGTATGTCATCCCCAGAATAATGTCATCCAGACTGTGACCAGGTAGCAGGGTATCTAAGAAATGAAGATGTATGATTTTAGTAACTCAGGGGGGGGACACCTCTATGATTAAATAATGGGCTACTATAAATGGGCAGCTACCTCACTGTCACTCTAATAGGTGACCTTCCCTTTCACAAACTCCTGACGCCACAGTGACATGACCGATGTTTTGACAAGTGGGGGTCCAGGTGCAGAGACCCCCATCGATTGCTAAAATGAAAGGGCACAGCTGTAAAAATGATTCAACAGCATAATTCACTGCAATATAAATGGCCTGTAGGGGGCACCAAACAAAAATATAGGAAGTGCAACACTGCCCACCCCCTGTAGATAGATATACAGTATGTTGTTGTTTGTTAGTGGGACATTCCTCAATTACATGAGAAGATATGCTGCCAATAAATGATGATTCTAATATGCATAAAGCAAGCGGGCTACAAATATGCATTTACTAGTGTGGTTATGACCAGTGATCAGTAATGAACAATCACAGGAACATTTATTCAGTTAATAAGATTGGTGCACGTCCTGCAAACTTGCAATACCTTATCATTTCTTTCACACAGAAATTTTAACCTCTGGGCTCTCTTGTGCATGAATACCCCGTCTAGATGCCCGGTTTCCACAGAACGTATTTCAATAGCTTTTTCTCCCCATCCCATTATTTGATTGGAATGGATATATGCTGCAAAGACAAAACAGAAAACTGTGGTGTCAAGAAATACAGTCCTAAATGGGTCCACAACTCCACATACTATGAATCCAGCTGTCCACTGTATACTTGTAACTACAGAGCTGCCACTGGAAAAATGCAATATATTCAGCTGCATACACAATGGTCCCACTTACTGGTACTTTATCCTTGCCATTTGTTTCATAGCTTAGTAGTTTCCCATAGATTTCTACAGGCCAAATATGATTTCTCACCTGCCCACATATTAAAACCAACTGCAAACTCCCCCAAGACTGGGAGAAATCTCATATTTCTACAGTATATAAATTTAATCAAAAATAAAAAAAATTACAATGCAATTCTTGAATAGGACCTAATTTGACAAATTATGTATAAAAATGCTTACCTACTGAAGTGGGCATTTCACCCCACTGAAGTACTACATCTTTAGTTATTCGGCCATACGTATTCACATACACCCCCTCATCCTCATAGCACACAAGCATTTCCATGCCATCTGTTTTAGGCAAGATGACAATGGCATGTGGAGTGATGCTGCCTTGAATCTACAGAAAGGTAAAACAAACATTAATGCATAGTCCCCAGCAAAGCCAATAGAAAGAATACACACAGTAGGTTACTAACAAACACAACTATTGTTGTAATATGTCATGCAAATAAAACCTCAGAATTGTTCATCTTTCTATGTTATGTTTTATATACCTATGTAGGGAATATTAAGTGTCTCTGTTATTAACTAAACATTTGACGTGTCCTAAAGACATCAGGCAGAGTCAGAAGAGCCCAGCTGAACGCTTCTGTCCCTGACCCGCTGCGATCTCTGTCTTACTGCAGGGAGAGTTCCATGGACTCACAATGAAGCCCATCTACTGTCTCCAAGTGCTTCTCCCGGCTTTAACGATTGGTGGCCTTCTGAACTCCAGAACTGGATCACCGATCACAACTTTTGACTTTTTTTTTTTTAAGTGACACTGTCCAATTAAATTTTGTACACCTTTAAAGGGAACCAAGCACAGGCACTGTACATATAAAGGCACTAGCAGTGCCCAAAAGATGAGGTCATGTTTCCTACCAAGTGCTCCTCCCACAGTTTGGTAAATGTATACAAATATGGCCCTGTGTAGTAGAGCCAGCCATCAGCGGACAAGCAGATTTAAACCTGTCAAAAAATAATCCGGTATTTGCTGTACACCGGTCCATGTATTAGGAGACATGTGGCCAACAGATGATTAAAGA
This sequence comes from Dendropsophus ebraccatus, assembly GCF_027789765.1. Lineage (NCBI taxonomy): Eukaryota > Metazoa > Chordata > Amphibia > Anura > Hylidae > Dendropsophus > Dendropsophus ebraccatus. Next base: position 76,970,445 of record NC_091459.1, on the reverse strand, counting down.
AAGGGGATGGACAATCATAAAGCTGTATAAGGGAGCACAATTCTGGCAGATCAGCTCTCATGCAGCTCCGGAAGTGTAATACATCTTTTATAGTCCTATCTGCATTCATATAAACAAATAAATAACAATGTGATCTATACATTGGGAAGCATTTTAGAATGACACAGTGTTCTTTATTACTTACATGAGATGGTATGTAGATGTCATATGTATTTCCAGAGTCGACATCAATGACATGGAAACCAGTGCTGGAGCCAAATATTACTTTTAACCTTTGACCTTCTTCCACAGTCAAGTCACAAAGCAATGGCTTATGTTGTAGATCTGTAAAGGACTAAACAAGTGTATTCTATTTTATTTGAGAGTCTACAAAATACCATGTCATTTAATTTAATTAATAACAGGATGCTTGCAAGGAAAATGGTCTGACATGTAAATAGGAAGACACTGCCTACTAAAACCAAATTAGGCCTTGATAGATGTCAGTAGAATCTAGGCTCCATACAAGGGGGCGTTCAATGAGCCCTACAGCATTACTGAATATAATTTCATTTTGTTGCTCCAAATATCTATTCTGTACATTTGATGACTTAATTTGTCATGATATATTTGCAATAAATTAGTACCCAGCAGTTGTTTTGTAACCAATGTCTAAAACACACAATAGATCTGCTGCATGTCATGCATTTTTCCCCACAATCTGCTGAATTTTGGTGCATTTACTTAGTAAATCACATCATCTGTTGCACAGTAGATTGACTGTAAAGCCACCTATACACAGTTACACAATGTCCATTATGCTTTTACAATACAAGTTGTTGATACATACCTTAAAAGCCATGAACTTATGATATGGCTTTGGGGCCCAAGCATAAATCTCTACAGCACTCTTTAACGCAATAACCAAGAACTTGATTCTTTCATATTTCACTGTAAAATTGAAAACATTTGCTCAGGTTATGTTGTTAGAATATCAGAACATGCTCCTACACCCCCTCTTGTCAGCCAAAGAGTCAGAGGAGACCAGCTCAGTCAGTGGAGAAATTTAATGATCTAATGATATAATAATCGATAATCTGTGGCGCCTGATCTTCAAGTGTAGGGTTGTACATATATATGTATGTATAAATAATATACAGTATTTGCTGCTTTGAGGAGCCCCAACAGCGTGACTGTGGGGGTTCCAATCAGTTTCCCTGACAGACTGAGAAATGCTACTTACCTCCATCCTGTCGTAATGGTGATCTTCTCATAGAGTCTGCCTCAGTTAGACTTTACATACAGGGTGCCAATTACACTGATAAATGCTATGCAATGGCATAGCATTGGTCAGTATAAGCAATCTAATGATTGATTATATAAGTCCCCTAGGGGGACGTAAAAGAAAAAAAAGTAGAATAATAGAATATGTCACAACTGTTAATAAAAAAAAAGGTAAAATTAACTCCTTTTTCATTTTTAAAAAATACGTAAAAATGAATAATAAAAGAAAACATATTAGGTATTGTGGCATGCAGAACTGTCTAATCTTTTAAAATATAACAATAATGTTCATGCATTCTGAACAGCGTTAAGAAAAAAATCCATCAGATTTTTTAAATATTAGATTGATCAAAAATTCCAATTTACACCAACATGGTACCAATAAATACTATAGATCATGGCGTAAAGAAAACAAAATTGCCCCCAACCACCCTCATAGGTGAAAAATGAAAGCATTATAGCTCTCTGAAAGCAAGGAGGAACACTGCTTCACCATGACCTGGACATGCATGTAATAATGACCTTTGGTCATGAAGGTGTTAAAGTACACAATTAACTATGTTGTGCGCTAGAATATAAGTGCCTGGTTAAGAACTTACCAACTTTATAATGCACACAGCCTTCTAAGTCTCCTACAGTTATCCAGCCCTGCTTCTTCTCCACCTCTGGATCATTGTGCAATATTCTATTCCTCAACCAGGAAAGGTAGTACACTCTTAGCTTGTTCTTTTTCCCTAAAAGACATACATGTGTATATGATATATACAAATTACATTTATAAATTAGATACAGATATACAGATTATAAAAGCAGATTTTAATGGATTACTTTTTTAAACTAATTTAGAATAAAAAAAAAAAAGATTTGACAACCTTCCTTTGGGGACTCTAATGTTCTTCACAAATCATTCTAGTCAGCTGATCTAAATGTTATCTCTGCGCACATTAAAATTATTTTCTGAAAATAAAACACTGTGATTAGAGTGACTGTGCCCCCATGATGGCAACAATCAGAATGAAGGGCGGCAGCATAGTGGCTGGTTTTTACGTAATAAAGCCCACCGATTAAGTCCCCAGGGATCAGATGGCACCCAATGGCAATCAGACTATTAATGTTTAAGGGTGCGTTCACACCTACCGCATCCGCAGCTTATTTTTCCGCGGAAATCCGCAGGTCTGGTAGTGCAGATTTCAACCTGCAAGAAATCCGCGTATGTGTGCGTTTTGCGGTTTTTCTGCATCAAGTTTATCACAACTGAAATGTCAGTTTAAAATGTCTCTCATTCTAAACAGACATTTCAGTTGCGATAAACTTGCTGCAGAAAAACCGCAAAACTCACACATACGCGGATTTCTCGCAGGTTGAAATCTGCACCACCAGACCTGCGGATTTCCGCGGAAAAATAATCTGCGGATGCGGTAGGTGTGAACGCACCCTAAAGCTGGTTATATACTTCAGACAGCTGTGAGCCAAAGCCTTGTTCAGCTGACCGCTACAGCGCCCTAAAAACAATAGAATTGGTTGTGTTAAAATCTAGAAGAATATCCCTCTTTTAATGCTTAACACTGTAACCCATGAGCACCCAAAAATTACTTCTCCTACCTTATTACATGATCCTTCCCGAATATTGAATTTTTACTAATTGTGAACTAAGCTTAGATTATATATTATATAATATATAGTATGTCACACCTGATATGGTTACAAGGACATTGAGTCCCTCTAGAACATCCATCTGCTGAAACCTTCGCCTGTTGATAAGGTTGTAGACCTTTCCTTGCCCACTTCGATCCAACAACATAAGTCCATTCTCTGTGCCCACTAGCAAGTTTACACCTGCGTGCAAGAGACACAAAATGTGTATAAACAGAACAGAGTGTGAACAATACAACTATCAGAAAAGAAATACAACAGAAGGCTATGTGATAAAATATCTTTTTTGTACAGAAGAGGCTCTGACAGCTCCAATCTTTAAATTCTTCGGCTGCAATAATGGAGCAGAAGAATGGAATGGATCCTCTGATGCAGATGTGAGCATTTGGTGATATTTTATGAATTTAATTTAGTTTTCAGGGAATATCTTTTCACTTGGATCTTGCAAGACAACGAAGATCCTTAATGCAGGTTGCAAACGTGAGAATTTTTTCCAAGACACTTACTAATTACTGAGTACAGCCTAGTGTTGGGTGACAAATCGGTACTTTTTCTTTGGGTGGGATGTACTTAGAAGCTGCTGGCTATCATGTCTATTGAAACAGAACATGTGTGCTCATATAGCATACTAAGCATCCACCCTCCTCACAAATGAGGCAAAGCGTTCTTTTTTGTTGTTAATCATGGGTATGGCTACTGGTAGCATTTCATTTGGAGAGGACATAAATAAAATGGTGTCATCGGCATAAAATCCTACTTTATTCTCCCTGGTTCTATTGACTATACCTTTGTATAATGGCTAGGCTAAGTTTGAGGGCTAGGGGTTCTATTGCCAAGGCAACCAAAAGGATGGATGAAAATTTGTTGCGTGCCTTGAGATAAAGGGAAATAAGAGGAGTATATACCTTTGAACCATAATTCTTGTTCTAGGTGCCTGGTACATAGAGGAAACCCATTTAATGAAATTAGAAAGCGGTGCTTTTTATCAGTATGCTTTTTGCACCAATGTTACCTCCCTCAAAGCCTGTGGTGTCTTTGCATCCTGCTGTAAGGGGCCTTTTACATGGTGATTATTGGTTAACTGGCCATGTGTTGCCCCCTGTAGCAATCAGCAGATGAACAAGCAAATGCTCATTCATTGGCTGATAGCTGGGATCGTGTGGCCATCAAATTCACTGATTGTCGGCCACACATATGTACAGTCAACAATGAATGATGCAAGTGAACAGCTGCATGAATGATTCAGTGATTGTTTGTGCAGCCCTGAACTAACAATATCTGACTTCTTAGGTCCGTATTAGATGGTCTGATAACTTAAGTGAACGAGCACCGAACTGCTAGATTGGCATTCATTTACTAACCCTATTATACTTAATTATCGTGCAGCAAGGGCTACACAGACATCAGTAGCAATGTCTGTGCAGCCCTTAGTTTAAAAGTGTAATAATATAAATTATACATTATCTCTGCACAGCCGCCGGTTGAACTATAGAGCTGCTCTCTGACATGACAGCCAATCACTGGCTGTGGTAGTCCCGGGGATCATGGAGAGGTAATGTATAAACTTTATTATTACAGATTCTTCAGCCATTGGCTGCATGTTACTATTACACGTAGCGATAGGCAGCCGGCAGCCCATAATTTTAGGTCAGGACCAAAAGACACGATCAGATGATTATCATTGTCATCGGCTGATCGTTGTCTTTATTACACAGAGCAATAATCTGCTGAATCGGCCTGGCAGATTATAGTTCCGTGTAATAGGCTCTTAAACAAGCACCAGTCTACTAGATCACCGCTCATAGCAGTCATGGATTTGCCCTTTTAAAAGAACCCTTACTAGTGTTTTAACCATTAATTTTTTCTTAGCCTTTTACAGTGATATGTACAGCAAAAGGTAAATTACTACTCTTTCATTTACATTGCTTGCACAAAGAAATATGCACATTTAGTTTACTAGAGGAGTGAAAATGTTGTGTTACTCACCCCATAATGCTGCACAAAGTATCTCAGAATTAAAGCGTTTCTTGTATTTCCGGATCTCTGGAGTATCGCTGTGAGGACGAATATTGGTAGGGTTCACGTTTACCACTGATATTTTTCTGGCCTCATTCAGCTTGGCTTGTTCTTGTCTAAGCAGTTCGCTAGTAAACAGGGCTAAAAAAAACACTCTCTTCATTCAGCAAAAAAAGAATAAGAAAATGGAGCATGCGTGTTCTGTCACAAATCTCATAATTTGACAATTCATACTGGGCATAGGCAGGTATTGGCACACCAGATGTTGCTAACCTTCATCGAATCCCGGGTTATGAAAACTAGCAAGAGCTGGTGTGTCCAGTACTGCAAACCCATATTTTCACATTCATTTTCTTAGGGGAAAGGAGATAAAGAAATAAAACTTCAAGCGCAGCAAAAGAACAAAAATAAATCAAAATGCCTATCATCAATATTCAGCCAGGAAGAAGGACAACCGATACTGCTTCTTTTCATATGGTACAGTATAGAAACCTTACATAACAGCTGATTTCTTAAATGAGTTTTGTTTTGCTGAGATATATAAGGAAGTTAGAAAATCATTAGAGATTTCTATGGGAAAGGCAAAAATTAGATAAAAGACTCTTATGTTCCAATTCAAGTAATGGAAACATAGTCAGAACTATTACACTGCAATACATTTCTCTAGAAAGTAAACTCAATGGATGACTTCTACCCAACAGGCCTTTTAGTGTCTGACTTCTAAGCCATGGCAGGTTTCATGATCCCTTGAAGGACCATTGGAAAGTAATATCTACTTTCTCAAGAAAATGTTAGAGCTAGGTGTGTTGGAAAAGGTAAGGCACATAAGCAGATCCCTTGAAAAGAACAACAGTGTGTATTCCCTGCCACCACTCCATTTACTGTCTACAATACTTGCCTTCATTGTCGAGTTTAGCCCTTAATGTTCAGAAATAGAGTAAGTGAAATGGTGGCGGAGCATTAATGTTGCTGCCACATTAACTTGGGGGAAAAGGCTTATCCATTATCAAGACTGGTGGGGGTTTCTGGTGGTCACGCACTCAGGTGACAAGGGACTTCTATTGATGGAATTGGTGGGGGTGGGGGGAAATCGGTCTGGCCACCACTGATCAGCTAGTTATGACATTTCCTGTGGGTAGGTGGTAACTTAGAATCTTGGAATAACCCCCTAAAGAACGGATTTCATCCATGTAAATAATAAATAGAAATGCACCTTATACATCATTATTATATGGATGTATAGCATCAACCACATGTAAGCATAATGAGCTAGTGCTATTACAACATTTAATTTAATAGCCCAACCATTGCAGGCCTTTACTCAGATTTAAGGCTCTATTACAGGGGCCAATATTAAAGGAGCTAACAAGCCCTGCCCCGCTATTACCGCACACTGCCAGCAAGAGGGGGGAAGCGGGGGTGGGGGAGTGGGGGTGGCGGACAGGGAACTGCCTGGACGACCTTTAGATCTTTGGGAGATAGTGGTGGTCTGCTGCCGCTGCTACTAGTGCGTGGAGTGCCAGCCAGCATATCGTAACTAGTGGCATTGTTTTCTTGCAATGTGTTTAAAGACGACAATACGTCGCCATCGATCAGCTGACACTGTAAAAGCCGATAATTGCTTGCTGCAATAGGGCCTTTAGTTTCCTTAAACTAACCTATAGACAACCAAAAATAACCCCTTCGGCCATGGCTCTTATTTTATGGGATTACATGATAATTTTTTTTGAGATTCAGCAATGATTCAAAATGTTAGTACCCACAATAGCAGATCTGTTAAAGGGGTTTATCCAAGCTTAGAAAAACATGGCTGCTTTCTTCCAGAAGACAGCACCACTCTTGCCCTCAGTTTGGGTGTGGTTTTGCAGTTTATATCCGTTGAAGTGAATAGAGCTGAATTTTAATACCACACACAACCCCAGGACAAGGGTGGCAACTGTTACGGCAGGAAATTAGCTGTGTTTTTTCTAGTCCTAGATAACCCCCCTGGTCTGTCAAATGCAAGTGTCCAAGGTGCTCTGCACACTACAGATATTGTAGAACATGAGAGTCCTGGCAATAAAATACAAGCAATAAATTTATCAAGGACAATGTATCCCTGCACCACAAAGGAAGCAACTATCCTGTCAGTTCTTCCTAGCCTTTAATGGGCTAAAGCCATCACAGTGAACTAGTTTAAAAAGTAATCCTACATATTTCACCTAACTACCTACCTGTCAGCTACCAGTACTAACCTAGTAAAGTACAAACCATGTTTTCCTAATACCTGTTGCAGAAGACTCTTCATCATCATCATCTTCATCATCGTCATCATCGTCATTATCAGTAGGTGAAGTCTGGTAAACTCTTGGATCAACAAATGGAGTAAAGGATGATTTGGTGGTACCTCCCATGCCATACTATAATGGTTAAAATGGTAAAGGTCAATCCCCAATGTTCTGGGCAGTCCATACATAACTAATAATGATGTGAAAATAATGGATTTTTATAATAAATACATGTGCTGCAGAAAGATATAAGTGCGTATCTGCTGTGCACAGGAAAATTCTCACATTTTAAAGGAAACCAATCAGCACAATTGTGCTGATATGGTTCCCAGCAGCACAAATCTACTGTGCAGCTCGCTGAGCATACCAGCAGTGGCTGCAGCAATAGCTTTACAAAAGGGGAAAAAGATGTTTTATTTCGTCAGGAGAGGGGCGACAACTAGTCATCTGGACAGGGAGTCGACAGTGACTAGTCAAAGCTCTCTGCCTATCAGTGCGCAGTGCAGGGATGATTGACAGGCAGAGAGCTCCATTAGTGGCCTCTCTGCCTGTTAATCATCCCAGCACTGTGTGCTGACAGGCAGAGTGCTGTGACTAGTCACGGATGGCTCCCTGTCCAGATGACTTGTTGCCTCCCCTCTCCTGACCTTGTGTGGCGTAATAAAACATCTTTTCACCCTTTGTAACTACTTTATAGCTACTGCTGCAGCCGCGATTGGTATGCTCCGCGACCTGCACAGTAGATCTATACTGTGCTGTTGTGAACCATATCAGCATAATAGGTTTCCTTTAACATTACTGTGGATAATCTCCATGAACTTGGCATGTAACCTCCTAGATGATAAGGTCGCTGTCAACTACACCAGGGGGGGTTAAAGGACCAGCATCGGAGTGATCTCTGATGCAGGCTACTGACAGTAAGTATCAACTGTAGATACCCCATACTTCCTCATAGCTCACATCATATACATGTACACAATGTTGTCATTGACATGTCTTACGAATATGATTATTATACTCTCTATTTTCTTTTACAGTCTAATAAATGACTATGTTGTGTGGTGTGTGCTAAAAATAATATTCACTGATTGCACAGAAAAATGAATTACTACTGTATTTGTAGCTATATACATAATACACTGTAAGATGTATTAGTAAATGTGTAATGAAATATATAATATTTTATAAAGAATAATTAAAGAGGTACTTGAGGCGTATAAAAAGTCTTGGAATGGCTTTTGGGTGCTTTTAAGATTTAAAAAGAAAAGAAGAGAGAAACCATACTCACCTGCCTTGATCCCCTGGATCCCTGCAACACATTCCTGCAGGAAATGCCTGCTTAGCCAATCAAAAGCTAAGATAACCTGCCTTGGTCACAGATTAGATTAGGAGGCATTTGCTACAGGAAGAATCTAGAAGCAGGGAGTAGGAGCGGCTGGAATGGCACCTGGGGAAGTTTAAGAAAAATGAGTATGGTTTCTTTTTTATTTTGATAGCACCAGAAAATGACTCTAAGACCTTCTGCATACCCAATATATCACTTTAATAAGCTAGGTATATATATTTTTTTTCTTTAGCAAGTAATGTGGATGAGTTATGGTGCTGTGTTTTATACTTTTTTGTTTTTGCAGGCCTGGGCTGGTAAAGAATCAGTTATCCTGAGTAGCAGATACAGACCAATTAGCCATAACATTAAAAAGATTATTATCGATTATCTCATTACAATGACACGTCTGAAGATATAGGAAATATGGGCAGCAGGTGAATGGTCAGTTTTTAAATGTTAATGTGCTGGAAGCAGGAAAAATGCTAAGTGTAAGCATCTAAGCGACTAATGTCGGCCAATTTTTAATGGCTAGATGACTGGGTAAGAGCATCTGGAAAAAGAGGCAGGTCTTGTGGGGTGTTCTTGGCATTTAGTGGGTAGTACCTACAAAAGTGGTCCAAGGAATTACAACCAGGAACCAGCAACACGGTCATGATAAAAATTAGTAAAATTAGACAAACTTCCTTCATGTCATAACGACGTGTCAGAGGTTTGTATTGGTTGAGGTCTGGGTGCTGAGAACCCCATCCATCGTTAGAAAGAAGCGGCACACGCACCTCTTCATCTCCGTCTCACTGCTAAAGTAGTGGTGGACGGAATTATAATGGAGCCCTATGGAACTTCCGGTAAACTCAGTCCCAGAAGTTCCACAGGGTTCCGTTATTATTCTCTTTTCATTCTAATGATCGGCGGGTTTCTCAGCACCTGGACCCAGACTGATACAAACCTCTGACACGTCAATATGAAATGTCAGAAGTTTTTTTTAAATGATAGGTACCATTTAAGCACATTTATTTTTTATTTATTTTATGATCCATGGAGGCCATACTACATAACATACAGGACCACATGACAACTTCAGAGGTCACAATGTGGACACACTTTATTCCTTACCCTCACCCAAGCTCTAAATGTTGTAGCCAGGGCTGACAATGATGTATTATAGAAAGTCAGTGTAACTTCTACAAATGCACAAACTTTACAATCTTAATGACTACTAAGATTATATGCAGCAGAGGTAATAAGACGCAAGATCAATTCCAGCAAGTACTTGCATTACATGCACTAATAGTGTTAGAAAAGTTACGGTCATTTATGTAGACCCACACCAGTATTAATACTCATAACCAGTTAGCCAGCAAGCGTTAAGGTTAGTTTGGTAGTGCCACCACCTACTTCAGTCCCAGTCTCCATTTCCTGTGCATGCGTTGAACCTCTCCCTAAAGCCTCAGTTGGAGTACCCACCGGGGAGTGGCTCTGTTGAACTAAGTCAGGGAGATTTATGTGGCCGGCAAAACCATTACTTTCTGCATGGCCAGAGCGTTTTTTATCTCCAGATGTCTGCAGAGATACGAAGGAAAGTACATGGAACATTAAATTAAAAGTGCTCCACTCGACCATGTAAAAATTACCAAGCATGTTAAATCTCTGAAACATAACTAGGACACTATGAAGGAGAATAAAGTAAAAATATTAATTCTTTTAGTATACCATAAAGCACACATACTGTCTACATGCAGTGAGAGCATTTCACAAGAATATGACCTAGACGGAGGCAAATATCCAAATTATGCAGCATACATATATATATCAAAATGTTTAACCTTACCCATCTAAAAAAATTGCAATTATCAAAACAACCAGTGTGGTAACTGCACAGATGATATACGTAGCCTCTTGTGATCCCAAGAGGATACTAGCACTATGATACACTATAGATAAGTACCCTAAAGCAAAGTTTATTTTGAGACTTAAAAGTGTATACATTAAAAAAACACTTCACTGATGTAGTAAGTGTCTCTGACATACAGTTATTTGAGTCCCTGGTTCAAAATTCATGGCGTACGTTACAAAGAGTCCCCCAGTGTCAAATCCCTGGTAAATGGTAGTAACCCAGAAAACAAATCTTCTGTTGCTGCAAGTCGCCAAATTCTCAATGAATAATAAAACAGCAGTTATTTTATACCTAAAGGAAATAACACTCGGCATAGTGTCATTAACAGTATTAACTGGACTTGCCCATCTTCTGTGATCCACCTATATCAATACCTAAATTGCCTGCTACTTTATCATTCTCGGTGTATCCTTTGGTTATGAGCAGCTGTACAACATTTGACATAATAAAGTTTTCAGTGGCATTGGGCTTGCACTGCACCAAAAAGGTGGCTTCATTACTGATAACCTTCACATGTAGTATACAAGGTACCCTATGGAGTGCAGTTCTTTTAGATTGCAGTCACGTGATTTTGCGCCTGGTGCTATAGGTCTGTATGTCAGTCTGGCACAACAGTACCTCTACACATGGTGAGCCCTATTTAGAGAAACATGGCAAGCCGCCAGTTGGGGGAACAATGGCATGTCTTTTAGATTTTAATTGGATGCTAAAACCTTTAGCATTGGATACAATGATGGAAATTAACACCCCCATTAGTATTAATTCTAGACATGTATAATAATTAACAAAAACCTTCTTAGGCTGAATTATGAATGCTCAAGTAGAAAATGCTCTGTGGTGTTAGCCATTAAAAAGGGAACCTGACACTACTCCTGCTCTAGTAAATGCTGGAACAGCTTTTCTTACAGCTGTGTTGTTCCTCTGTTATTCTTAATATAAATGTATGACTGAATAACCAACTGGGTGTTACCTGTTGGTGGTGTGTCCTTACAATATCTGGCACTACCAGCTCTCGTTGGATAGTGTCAGACAGGACAGGGACACTCCCCCAACTGGTATCACCCAGTTCAGTATTAGGTACTTCAGTTGGGTTACGGTACTTGCTAAATCAGACAGGCCAGGAGTGGTGACGGGTTCTCACTGACAACTGCTTTCTTACATGTATTAGCAGGATTGACATGTATTTAATAAAAAGCTGAATATAAAACCATGGTCCTCCCAGCTGCCAGGCACACACTGCAACCAAGCATAGGCTGGATTTCATACAAAAAAATTATATAGTTATTGTCATTCATTATTTTGTTAACAGAGTGTCTATAAGCTCATTCATTTTAATGATTTGGGTAAATTCAGGCAAGTATGGCTTAAAATTCAATCTACTAGAAGATGGCTGAGCCTTTTCACTCATACATCTTGACTATTTTTCAGGGATCAATGAAAAGTTAAATCAAAACCAGAAATATGACAAGAATCTCAGATGTCACTTGCAAGGTGCAATCTTCACTATTACATTGCTATTTGTCACAGTGTGTTTCAAAACCTCTGCCACCCACTTCCTTAAATGCAGATACTTAAAGTAACCTCAACATTGCTGGATTTAAAGGACAACTCCCACTTTTTCCCAGTAATTGAAGCACATTACAAAGTTATATAACTCTGTAATATGCTTCAATCACCTATCTGCCTCCCTGCCCTGTCTTTTCCCCCCCCATCCCCCACCAGGAAGTGCACTAAACTCACACATACCTAATTACTGTCGTTACCAGTTTATTCTCTCAGCTCCTTCTTGTGACTATGAGTCAGCAGTAGAAGGGCTGGTCTAGCTCCTGTTACACCAGCCTCCCCCTCCCCTGCCTTGTCAAGTGACTTAGCTTGCAAAGCTCCCATTGGCTGAGCAACTGCAAGCTATCTGAGTCATGTCACTTGCTTATCTTTCCTTGTGACATGACTCATTCACTCACTGAGTCCACTCGGCAGCAGGAGAGAGTATGAGGGGAGGGGGGAGCTGCCTATGTCCCTGGAGTCTGTCACAAGGGAAGATAAGCAAGTGACATGGACTCAGATGGCTTGCAGTTGCTCAGCCAATGGGAGCTAAGCAAGCTGAGTCACCTGACAAGGCAGGGGAGGGGGAGGCTGGTGTAACAGGAACTAGAGCAGCCCTCCTGCTGATGACTCATCGTCACAAGAAGAAGCTGAGAGAAGAAACTGGTGACGACAGTAATTAGGTCTGTGTGAGTTTAGTGCACCTCCTGGTTGGGGGGGGGGGTGGAGGGGGGGAAAAGACAGGGAAGGGAGGCAGATAGGTGATTGAAGCACATTACACAGTTATATAACTTTGTAATGTGCTTCAATTACTGGGAAAAAGTTTTTTGTGGGAGTTGTCCTTTAAGTTGAATTGCAGCATAGTACTTAGTACTTTCTTATCAGCGGATCATACTATTCTGGTCAGTCATTGTGTGTATGGCTTGTAAGGTGTGGTTGTCATAAGGATCAATAAGTATTACAGTGAATGCTGACAGCTAGCAATAAATGTGTGTCTGTCCATGCCAGTTCTGCCAGTATGATTTCTATCGGTGGGGTTCTTATACAATCTAATAATACAATCTTATACTGCAGTACCAGCCGGGATGATGTTCTTTGACACCGGCTGTTCCATGACCTGGCCGGGTTATGGAACAGCCGATGTCATACTACGTGGGAACATGGCCTAAGCCAGTTTAGAGTCTTATAATAGTTTGCATTTAAGTAATATGTAACCTCTGTAACAAACATGACTAAGTGTGAATGCAGAATTTAACTTCTTACCTCTCGTATCATTAATGTCCCTTCCCTTGAGTTACTTCTGAATGACTCTGACTGTGAATTTTCAACATTCTGTGTCCCTGTATTATATGGCTCATTGTTTCCAGACACGCCAGTGGGGCTGCATACAAAAAGCAAAGGGTCAAGCCAATCCAAAAAAATATGGCATGTGTGAATCAGGTTTGAAAGTGGACATATTATATGAACAATGAACAAAACATGTAAGGCTAATGAATGCTTCCTACTCCAAGCTAAGGGTACGGTGCACACTACGGAATTCCCACAGAGACTTCAAGCAGATTCCGCCGGGCGGCTTCCACTTGACATTTCTCCTGTTTCATAGACTCAATGATATTTGCAGACGGGTTCCGCCATCTGCCCAAAGTCAATTCTTTGGGTGGATCACCAGTTTTGGGACCACAGCTGGCACCTCTTATTAGCATTGTAGAGATGCTGAATGGGTATATGTGAAGGATCAGTTGGATAATGTGATCAGTGCAAATTAGTAGAAAGTCTTTAGAGGGGTTCAAAGTAGCATTTGTACACTGCATTATTATTTACTTGAAGAAAAAACTTTGTTTATTTGCCTTTGTAATGAAACAATCCCAACATTCACCTATAGGCAAGTAGAAAAGCTTAACTCTCATCTATAACTACAGTCATGCCATGTCTGTAGTTAAGCCTGATGAGGTTAAGAAAACTATATTAGTAACAGTTTATTTATGAATGCGTACCTAACCAAGATGGAAAAATCCAATCCAACAAGCCTTATACATTGTATTCCGTGTCCCCCACCTGGTCCTCAAGTCCATGGGGAAGTTGCCCCGAGCAACCAATCAGATTTCACCTTTCATTCCTCACAGATTCTATGGAATCTGATTGGTTGCTAGGGGCAACTGAGCCAGTTTAACTTTACACCAGTTTGATAATCTCTCCCTATGTGTATAAGTCTGAGGAGAGGAATCTTCACTTTCCATGGAGTTATTAACTCTATGCAGTCATCACCTCAGAGGGGGTGATGACCACATGTGGTTGATGGCTCCATGGGAAGATTCCTCACCTTGGAGTTATGCGCATGAGCTTTAACACGTTTAGGTGATGTACCTATGTATATATGTGCAAAGTTTTCTTTTCTTTTTTTACTAAAAAGAATTTCATAAAGTTATAAATCGAAAAAAATGTCTTAGGTGTTCTTTTCTTAACTGGACACCTAATCTGAGTATTCTGCTTGTGAGTACATTTACAGCTGTACACTAAGAGTGCTTACATGAGACGTGGGATGTCATTAACTGGAACGGTTCCATCCTGAGTCTCGCTCTCACCATCTTCCTCTTCACTGCTCTCAGACTCCTCACTGGATGAGGAATAATCTGTCACCTTCTTCATGGGTCGATTGGTTTCCTCAATGCGAAGTTCTCTCAGCTCTTTTGCTAACGCAGTCAAGTCCTGTAAAAAAGATTGATATTGTTATATACCCAAATCAATGAGGAATTAACAGTTCTGTAGCCATCTCCTCTAAGGCAGTGCTAAACTGTGCCATAACCAATGAGAAAACAGCCAGATAATAAAAGTACACACATTTCTATCAGACAAACAATGTTTAAGGCAATGATAACATTATAGGACAACTTATTTCATTGACAACTTTTGTAAAAACCATAATGTGCTTATTGCATAGAGCGGATGGATAGAGTCTTGTGAAATATCTGAATATTCTGTCATAGTACGCTGGAAAATACTTTCTTTGGTGTTTCTACATCCCTGGGAGTAATAATTATTTTCAAACGACACAAAACAGTATCTTTTATTTAACTACTGTATTTGAGATTCTTGGTATCAACAATAGTTTTCCCAGTTTACTATGAATTGGCCATGATTATAACACAGCGTCACTGCTCCACCCGGACATCACAGGCAGCGCAGATAGTATATATCCTTGTATATACAAGTCATGCTTGTAAAGCAATGTAGGTGAATTAGTGAAAAAGCATGATGAATTTGCTCAATCTGTGGAAGAAAACATGCAAAAGACAAACACACCATTGGTCTTACCATTTCCCCCTATATTTGTGTACAATGTTGCCGCCAATGCATTCCATTAGGGGTTAAGGAGAAAAAAAGGATTGAACATCACCGCATCCATTTACAGCCACACAAACGTTGCTAGCTACAGGTATTTTCAACAAAGGATTTCTTACTAGGACACATCAGGTATTTCATATATAGCGCCATGTTTTCACCAAAATCTATATTTTCTTTCACATCTTTTTTTTTTTTCTTTAATAATTCTAAATTACCTGTATATATGAATGCCTTATATGTAAATTCCTTATACAAACTAAACTAGTAAACTAAAGTCATTTGCAAACTAAAAATAATGTCTACTTTAAGGCTGGGTTCACACTACGTATATTTCAGTCAGTATTGTGGTCCTCATATTGCAACCAAAACCAGGAGTGGATTGAAAACACAGAAAGGCTATGATCACACAATGTTGAAATTGAGTGGTGGATGGCCGCCATTTAATGGCAAATATTTGCTGTTATTTTAAAACAACGGCTGTTATATTGAAATAATGGCAGTTATTTACTGTTATATGACGGCCATCCACTCAATTTCAACATTGTGTGGACAGAGCCTTTCTGTGTTTTTAATCCACTCCTGGTTTTGGTTGCAATATGAGGACCACAATACTGACTGAAATATACGTAGTGTGAACCCAGCCTAAAGGTGCACATTTATTGAACCTAACCTAACTATGGGGGTCCCACAGCCAAGCATGAATCTAAAACAAAGTTGGTCACTTATTGATGTATATATTGCCTAGCTGCCTTGAGTGGGATTTCACTATACTATAATAAAAGAGTGTATAACAAAATGTTTGTGATTGCTTTAGACCATGTTTGATAAATCTCCCCTATTGGTTTTAAATTTGTAATACATACAGGTAACCTGGAAGAATGTGTTGTCTTTTCTTTTGCATTGTGCGCAGACGCACATTTATGGATTATTGTTAACATAACACAAAATGCCTGTCCGAAGACTAGTGTTAGGAGAGGAGGGCATTTGTGGCTTCTAAAAAGCTTTTGGATTACATAAAGTGCATCAATCGAGTAAGTAAAATTAGCAGTAATTACCTTCAGTGGTAATAAATGACATTACTGTCCATTAACATGTTAATGGAATACTAAAGTGATAAGAAAACACTGCAGAGGACCAGTTACAACTCTATTAATTCAAACGCCTCGGCAGTCAGTGAAATTGTTCCGTTCTCAGCCGATAAATAAACCGCTGAGACTTACAATTATGGGTGGTGTATACACAACAATTGAAAAAATAAAATCAAAATTACAGTTTCAGAATTAATGGTGCAAAGTTCATAATAAAAGGGGTATTAGCTAAATTTTACAACTTTTACCTACTCTCGGCTAAGGAAAGTAAAGTCATATAGACATCCTGTTGCCTTCTTCTAAAAGCATAAATATTGAAGTAGAGTTAAAAGAAATTATTAAAGAAAACTTCTACATATAAATATTCCTACAAAAAAATACCTGTATTTAATTGCAGAGATTACATTGGACAGGATGCAGATTAGCCCTATTATATATAATTAGTCCTCAACATGTAAACTGTAGATCAGTCAGAAATGTATGCCTTGGATTTCTGACGCACATCCTCTGCTCACTGCAGTACAAATGGGGAGTCTGAACAGGTAAGTATAACGTTATAATTTTCTACGTAAGAAGCAAGAGCTGCATGGACATCGCTAACCATGTCTGTGCAGACCTTATGCATGATTTTTAAGACGTGTAAACGCCTCTTACTAAGGTTAAATAATTGATATATATGGAGTAAACTATGAATGCTAATTTAACCATTTCTTGTGTTCAAACTTTCAGGTTTCTTATTGGCATAATATGAGAAAGCAAGGAAATCTTATTTTAAATTTATATTTATCTAGTACGACTAACGCCATACAGTCAAGCCTTATAAAAGAAAAAAAAGAAAGAGGTCAATATCTTGTTTACCCCTAAACAACAAATGTCCTTATGTACTGGTGTAAAAAAATCTACAGTAAAAGTCAGTGAACCCAAGTCAAAAAAGTCAGTTCATTTAATCTTTCAAGGGTGCATTCACACGTAGCAGATTTGATGTTGTATTCAGTTATTTAGATCAAATCTGCTGCGATACATTAAAATGAAGCTACTCTAAAAGTTGTTCTGATTTGCAAGTGTTTGGAATGACACAGCCAATAGTGTCATACCAGACATCTCCAGGGAATCTGAGCACTTGAAAAGCAGACCAACCTTTACAAAACAAAATTAATCAATAGCCGATTCATTAGAGTCAGGTTGGCAAATCTTACTGTAGATCAACTCAACTCTAGTTAGGATCAAGCAGGTATCTAAAATGAAAATGCCCATGTACTACTAACCAACAAAATCAGTAGAATTAGACTGATCATTGTTAGGCTATGTTCACAAATGAGAAATTAGGTGCAGATTTCACATTTAAATTTTTCTTAGATCCACTGACATTCTGCTTACAATGCAAGTGACTAAGAGATTTTATAACTCAATCCTATGCAGAGAAAAAATCTGCACTGAATAATGATTGTGCTATGGATTGAGCTGACTACACATGAAAAATCCGGGGACTAGATTTGATAAATAGCAATGGGGTTTAACCTAGTATGGATTGCGGTCATGTCCGCAGCAGAAATAGAAAGCAGAGTGTCAGTCTTAGATTTCTGCCATGGTTAATGACTAGAGATGAGCGAACCTCGAGCATGCTCGAGTCGATCCGAACCCGAACTTTCGGCATTTCGGTGGCTGCTGAAGTTAAAGGAGACCTGTCACCCCCCGTGCCGGGGTGACAGGCTCCCGACCCCCCGTTACAGCCCCCTATACTCACCTGATCCCGCCAGGTCCCGCTTCCTGATGCGGTTGGGTCACGGAGATAAGAGCGCCCGAAGCCCGGCGCGTGCGCTCACAGGAGAGTCCGATGCTCATAGAGAATGAATGGGAAGTCCGATGCTCCATCATTCTCTATGGGCATCGGACTCTCCTGTGAGCACGCGCGCCGGGCTTCGGGCCCTCATATCTCCGTGACCTGACCGGATCAGGAAGCGGGACCCGGCGCAATGAGGTGAGTATAGGGGGATCTAATGAGGGGTCGGGAGCCTGTCACCCCGGCATGGGAGGTGACAGGTCTTCTTTAAATAAAGCCCTGAGGCTATGTAGAAAACATGGATATAGTCATTGGCTGTATCCATTCTTTCCAGACAACCTTAGAGCTTTATCCAAGTTCAGCAGCCCCAGCTAATCAAATACCGAACGTTCGGGTTCGGATCGACTCGAACCCGGTTTGCTCATCTCTATTAATGACACCCTAAACTCTCCACATCTGAATCCCTCTGACTGCTGGACCGCTCAGTTATACTTACCACTAGTTAATAACTTCAGCTTTACAACTGATGAGAAGAAAGGTCGTCTTCCAGTACTAATTATCAATCTAAGGCAAGAAAGAGGTTTTCTTACCGTTTTGTTTTTAGTTTTCACTCTCCGCGGCATGATCTTTCCATCATCCGCGGGCATTGCCTGTGAGATAACAGCCTGTAGAAAGGTATCAAGTGTGAAAGGAGAGGAAAATAAGAAACTTGGGATCCATTCATGAAATGTCCCAGGCTTCCTGACCCAGCCAATACTGAATATGTAGAGTAGGAGACATTTTTTCCCCTCACAAGAACTGCACTGTACCCATAAAAATGCACTTCTAAGCGATGACAAGCAGCCTGCACACAAATACAGCAAGTCACATTTTCTGAGCATAATGGACACTATCAGTCAAGAGCAGTCGAAATCTCTTCGAACACATGCAGGGATCCGCAAGCAAACATGCATAATATCTATGTGAGCTCCAGACACGGACACAACATGCTATATCATGTAGGGAGGTGACAGGTATAGCGGTGAGCAAGAAATGTTATTGCACAATGTGCTATATTATATATTTCCTACACTGTAAGTATGGCCAAACTCTACCCACTACACACAACACAAGACAAACATAAACATGACATGGAGCTTGCATTGATTCAGCCAACATTTTTCCTGCAGAAGGACACAGAAGGGAGGGCTGCCAGTAGGAGAATGCTTGCATCCGGTTCCGATAAAATCGAGAAAGCTCTTAGTGGTATAATTAGTAGCAAAAAAAATGTGCTGGTGTTTGGCACCCAGCAGTGAATTATTCATTTCTATAGAGCAGAAATACTGTAGCCTCTATGTATTTTTCACATCCATAATGAAAAACACATTTGGGTTTCCATCAAACTTTCCAGTATTTTTTCACAGTAAGAACAGTGTGGTATTTTAAGCACTCTTCCTGCTGTCAATAAAACTGGAACCCCCGACTGAACCTGGTAAAGTAACTGGGGTCCATCAGTGTTTATCTGGTTTAAATGATCGACTGGGGAAACTATCCTTCACTGTGGCCATGGCTCTATTATAAATAGATGCCTCAATACTAATGTAAACGGAACTTACTTGTGCTCTGCTCACATTAGCATTGTCTTTTTTCCATAAGAACGTAGAACCCACCCCATTACACACATAGTGCGGTGCTAGCGCACAGTGATAGATCTGTAAAATGAATGATATGGGATCTTTTATATGATGGATCCTGTATAAAGTGTAGCAAAGAAACCAGTGTGGGCAGAGCTTTCATTTGTACAAATGTAAAAGCTGTCAGCCCTCCCCTAAAGGGAACCTGTCATATTGAACATGTAGTTGCCTCTTCGAACAGCAAATTGTGCAGCAGGGGAAGCTGAGTAGTTTGATCTATAGTGTAGTGGGAAAAGGTTAAGTGACTAAAAGCTTGTCTGTGCTTGTCTGTGCTTACAGAAGCAGTTGTCATTCTCTAATTTGGGCAGCCCACTGGACTCTTTAAGCCCAGAGTCAGCAGGAATTAAAACAAACAGAAGTCATACTGTTCAGCTCAGTTCTTCCTGCTGCATAACATGATGCTGGCAGATCAGACTACATTTCCAACATGACAGGTTCCCATTAAGTAATCACCCTTAACTATTGTGTTTAATTGCCAAAGTGGGTCCAACAGTTGCCGCCTTTCTAAGCGTAACACATTAATTTGTATATTAATATTTCTTTCTTTCATGTATTATTCACAAACGTTTCTTAAATGCAATCACACTCGCATATACTGCTTCAGAATTATGTATGTGTGTGTGTGTAAACTGTAGTTCCCAGTAGATACAGAAGGAACACAGGACACACTAAAGTAGAAAATGAACAGGTGGCAACTATAGATACAGCATCCAAAGCCATGAGAAGCTTATTGAACAACATGATCACAAATGCAGAGGGAGGGAGGGATGTTGGCACTTAATACTGGTAAACTAGTTTATTTTAGTAGACTATTAAAACTGACAGAAGAAGATGGGAAAACATCAGATTTGGCTCAATCCACATGTAGAAAAACAGCAGCAATCTGGCAATGAGAATCCAGAATCAAAGTGCAATTTGTTTAGCCAATTTACACCAGCAGCATAACAACCAATCACTATAAAGACCATTTCGACTGGTCAGAATGTTGCCGATGTACATTGGATGAGCGAGTTAAACTTTCATTTTGTAATTTAATTGTCGGAATGCTGCTGTCTTCGTGTGGATTGGTAGTTTGGGGTTTGGGGCTTAAACCTGATATACAGTACCTAGACAGTGCTGCCCTACTTTTATGGTATCAGATATAGCTCAAATCCTACATGACTAGCTCTATGACTCGTGATTGTCTTGCACATTTCCCATTTAAAATTGCTTTACTTAGCAATCAATGTGGAATCTTCTGTATATGAATATATCTTAATAAAATGTATACTGTACACAGTGCCCACTTTTACAGCTCAGTTCCTGGGTGGAACAAAGTAAACGCTATCCCTGACAAAAGCTGGCTGTCAAGCGGTAGGGTACAACACCCCTAGTTCTCTGTCTCGATATTTGCATGACAGAGACACTTTAAAGGGAAGCTGGAAGGCAGGTTAGCAATTAGCACGGAGGCATGCCAGATACTTCAGGGGCGCACTACCACTTCCTTGAAACCTGGCTCCAGATGAAAAACACATTTTCATAAGTTTTGGAAACTAATACTAATGTAAAAAGATACCATGTGTCTCTTTGCAATTACAGTCATACTACAGTGTCTGCAGATGCTAACCTAACCTCCAGCTGACAGCGTCCCTATAAGATATGGTTTGAAACCACATAAAGCTGTGTACTTACAACACAAAATAGAACACACCTTACAAGATTTTAAAGAATTTCATGAATAGATGGGAAAGGTGTGTCCTGTGTGTAAGCCCTCACTATTGCATTACTTCTACTCTGGTCATATAAATGTTTTTCAGGCTTATATGTTTCCCAGCTTTGCACTTCCACATTGCTAAGACTCTTCTTGCTAATAAATAAACTATGAGCACATGTTTCTATACGAGTGAATGGAAGTCAGCGAGTGTGAAATGAAGACACAAAACCTGCTGCATATTACACTCAGACCCTACAGAGAACAGGTCACAATGCGGACTGTAAAATGGGATCACTAACCTCATCTATTGCTTTCTTATAGCTCTTTGAACAAGGAATAGTCAGCACCGGAGAAAGCAGAGCAGGTCAAGGGAAAGCCACAGGGAAGGAAGCAGGTTAAAAATACAAGTGTTAGTTACATGCTTTTTAAGCTTTCTGAATGGGCAGATATACAGCCAAGTGCTCGCCAAAGTGCGCACAGAGTACACAGAACACAGTGCACATGTTGCTGAATCATTAACAGACCCTGGATGCTGCATCCCTGAATTATAAAGTCTTCCTGCTCCTTACATATGTAACACAAACACACATTATTGAATATTACCTTACAAGAATGTTCTACATACAAGAATTATTATTCAGTCACACATTCTGCAGTGATATCCCCATATTAACACATACATGGCTTCTGCAATGGAATACAAATTTGAGCAGACTATGAATATATAATAAGATGACCATCACAAATAAGTTTGTGAAGACCATGCCTTATGCTGTAATATCTAGGGCAATGTGTCACCATACAAGATCAGAAACACAGAACTACATATAATACCAAATAGCAACCTAGGCCACTTCACTATCTGGTCAAGCAGTTAAAATGTATTAGATTTCTCCACCAAGAGTGCCACAGCTGTTTCTTGTTATAGACCTTATACAATAATATAAAAATCCCACAAAGATTATAAGATTCAGAGTGATTAGATTTAGAGTGATTGGTTACTACATGGTAATGTTAAATTCAGAATACATATGCAAAGTGGCTCTCCTCCAGAAGGAAGAGAGCTTGTTCTCTAGCTAGTACTACCTATTAAGGGTAGCTTCCCTGTAAGCCAATAAGTAGGTTTCATCAGACAAACTATCATCTCCACATAGAGATATCCACCTGTAGACAGCTGTTTCCGGTTTCTTGCTCCTCGTCAGTACAGGGCAGAATTCTCGCTGGCATTCTTGCAAAAAAACTAAAAATTACCCCCTCAAACCAATGTCAAGTTCCTATCTCAAAGCAAACATTATGCTTTGTACTGACATCGGACAAGAAATCTGAAATAGTTGTTTACAAATGGGTGACGCTCTACTTTCCCATCTCCTTGCCCCCAAAGCACTGCCTCATCGCCCTCAGACCCCCACCAGCCTCCTTGATCTTTTGATCTAGCAACGTCATGACCTAGGTGATTGGTTGCATTCAGTCAGTGACTGTGGCGGGACAGCGCTGCAGTCAGTGACTGTGGCTAGCAATCCATCAGCCGGGTGGGGTACTTTCTCCCAGGTCGTGGCAACACGGGAGTTCTGGCGGTGGTCAGTGAGCTGGCACTGTGGGGGCAAGGCATTGAGTAAGTAGAGCTTCTTTTTTATGTTCCCCTCTGCCCTTGCCTTCAAATAATTTTTCATTTTGACCAGACACTGGCTTACAGGAAAGCTGCCTCCAATAGGTGGCACTACAGAGCAAGCCCTTCCGATTGTGGAAAAAAGCTATTAAGTTTATTTGTTTTCCCAAGGAGCACTGCATAGCCTTAAAAACTCACTATGCCAGCTCAGTGTCCCCCCAAAGAGACATACTACCCTCACAGACTAAAATCTAAACGGGAACCATCAGCAGGTTTGTGTAAACTTGTGGCACCCATCATTTTTTTTCTCTAAGGCATGCCATTTTGGAGAAGTCTGATTCAGAGCAAATATGCAAATCAGCTAGTTAGTTAGCACTGGGGGCGCTCCTCAGCCCCCCAGAGCCCGCCCCCACCCCTACCCCGGCCCGCCTCTTTTGGTGGTGCCTACTTAGCTGAGTTATACAAGCATAATCAGGCTGGACAAAGACCGGCGTGTGTGTATAACTATGTGTATAACTATGTTTGTATAACTATGCATAGTAGGCAACCCTGAAAAAGGCGGCAGGCAGGCCAGGTGGTACTCTAGGGGAAGCTGAGGAGCGCCCCCCCTGCTAACTAACTACCTAATTTGCATTTTTGGTCAAATTGCTCTAAAACAGTGGGACCTAGAGATAACAAGAAAACTGGCGCTACAAAGATGAGGTACGCAGTTGCAGGGGGAGGTTTGCCCGAACCTGCTGATGGCTCCCCTTTAAAGCATTACTATTATTTCACATCACACGTTTTCATTGATTGGGGTCATCAGACTCCTACTGATTGTTAGAGTGAGCTGGTAAAATCGCTTGGCTAAGCAATTCTTTCCCAAGTTTCCTTGCTTCATAGGACAAACTCTATAGAAGTCTATGAAGCCAGTCCCCTGCAGTGAGGAGATTTGGGGAGATAACCGCTTACTCTAGTGCTTCTCCCAGCTTATTTTTGTGATCGGTGGGGGTCTGAACACCCAGATGCCGACCAATTAAAAATTTTGACATATCTTTATTACATGTCAAAAGTTTTGTGACATTATAACAACACTTTAAATAACTTGTAGTAATATAGGGGTCCTACTATCATAGCAGAAAACTATCTGATTGCTATAAACAGAGTTACTTATCTAACAAGTTCTAATACACTGTTATGGGCATTATGTGTAAATTTTCTCAATTTATAAATCATTAGAATAAAAAAAGATGCCAATTAGATTCTAGCTATAAAAGTCTGTAGTTACAATGAACAGGTCAGAGTTTAATGTAAAAAGTACCTGGTAACCATAGTGTAAGCCATATTCTCAAACACTTCATGTTATAGTCTAATAAGATACTGCTACACCCTCATCATTTACAAAGAATTAAAATGCATTTATCTCATAAAATCTCACCTCTCCCCCTGCTGCTCGTATTAGACTTATATTAGAAACACAAAAGCACTTGTTGTAATCTGGTTCTTACAATACAGAGCCGCCAAATCAGTGAATAGTAATAAAAAACACCAGCAGGCTCTATGTTGTGTAACTCACAAACCTGTCATCTTTTTAATGTCAAAGAGAAAGCGTGCAGAAGAATACAGCTCAAGAGAGATTAGTAAAGAAAAAACACATGGCAATTTATAGCATATGAACCAGTAATAACTAGTTAAGTATCAAACTGTTGAATCTTTAAATATAAGGCAAATAAAATTATCGCACTTACTCCACAGCTGTACTGATTTCTAAGGAGCAATGAAAAGAGCCAAGTACGCCGGAAGAGCGTTGTACTCGGCTTTTTCCGTCGGCTCCATAGTAATGAAGAGAGTCACAGGTCACGTGCTGTACCCATGGTTCTATTCATAATACAGAAGCCAGGGGCCTGATACAGAGATTGGTGGGGGGTACAGAGGCTGCAAACTCCTACTTTTCTCCTATCCTGTGGATAGGAGAAAAGTAGATTTTTCCTGGAATAAGGAGGATGTGACAGACATTTAAATAATTAAGATGCTCACAGCCAGCAGCGAGGAGTTTCCTCCCAACAAGATGAGTGATACAGTTGCCCAGCAATGGTTCACAAGAAATTAATATTGTAAATTTCACATTGAGACTGTGTTGCTGGTAACGATGTTTCTTTACTGTGGTACGGTCATACAAGTATACTAGAGTTTTGTTGTCAGCTCTGACTGCAATTACTAGTCAGTGTACATGTCAACATGTGTACTACATTGTACTACTACATGTGTACTACGATAATGAAGGAACTTGTAGGAGTCGGTACTTACATGTGTACTACATTGTACTACTATAATTCTGAATATCCTGATCACTCATCTTAATAACTAAAGACATTTCAATAAGTGAGGATAAAAGGTAAGTGTATAGTGATAGCTGTAGTGTCCGATAAAATACGTAATGAACTGTTGATAGAACGTTCGTCATTTTTCCCCTATGTAAGATGCCTGTGTAAATAACAGTTCACATTATATAAGTTTGCATTCAAAGATTCATAGCTGAAAACTGCATGAAAACTTTGTTCCTTGAAATTGAATATGGCAAAGGACATTCATGAGTGCAACCCAACAGGACACCTTGTGGAGAAAAAAGATTATGACAGTATATGACAAAAAGAGAAAGGAAATATGCAATAAACCTACAGCTGGTCGACTTGGTCGTGTCATGTTATCTTCAGCTTTTGCGTTAGACCCATCATGTGGCAACACTGGTGATCCTTCAGGTTTATTGTTACCCGCTTAAAAAAAAAAAAAAAAAAAAAAAGACATGATATCAAAGTTAGTATTTGTAAACATGGCGTAACACATATGTTATACATGTTCTGAGACATTGTTTAGAAACATTTGTCAACATATTAACTACATTTGTTGATGTATGTTTTTTTTTATGGGATGCAAAAATGCATTTGCTATTAAAAGGTTTTTGATTTTTTTTGGTCACTTGTAATTATTATTTTTTAAAATTTTGTTTCATCAGTCATTTTTGTGCTTTTTTTAATGGTACTGTCTCATATTAAACAAGTATTTATTGGGTCTGTACTATTAGGTCAGGTGCTGAACAAATACCATTAAGACTGTTGGGGCGAAAAGAGTTAAACTTTTGACTTATTTATGACCCCTTAAAGAGAAAATTCACTGATAGCAACCTTTCTAACTTTAAATAACATAGACCTTGACAGAGTTGTAGCTTTTGTACAGAACGTATAATACCTGCAGGGTAGTACTGAATAACCTATTAATTCTCAACATTAACTTAAGAGATATTAAATAGAATATTCACAGACCCCACTGATTTTGCTGCCCCTTGTATCAATAGATTAAAAACATCCCAAAAGCATTTTAAAGAAACTCTCAGAAGATCTTTCATTTCTACTTTAATTATCACCACATTATTGCCGCCATAAAGATGAATGTAAGGCAATGTCGCCTCTAACATAATGCAATACACACAGGATTCTTTGTGACGCACACAGTGGTAAAAACAGTCAAAAACACAAGCTGACCTTAATATCTGTGGTATATGGAGGAAAGTAATGCTAGCATAGCTATAAGAAAAGACAATAAATCAGAATGATAAAACAAAAGCCCCCAACAGTGTATAGGCTTTCCTTATTATTCGGTGTTTGGAAAGTATCCAAATAGGAGACAATGGTTTAACTCCACTTTTATGTGACCATCAACTGTGTGTATAATATCTATTTAATATAGAGAGTTTTCAGCGGACTAGAAAACAAAATGAAGACTGACGGCATATAGGCATATTCCATGGTTGACTGGTCGGTACTCATATCTAAATTACACATACCCAGTCTATCGCTATTCTGCAAGTGCTATAAGTTGGCTATGCTGGAAATCTTTAGGTGGGAGGACAGATTTTAATTAGGACATTCCCAGAATATTTTCAGAAAAAGCATTAGTTCCTCACACTGTTACTGATCATGTATGGCCAAAGTGAACAACTCTTTCTTGCTGCAAAATGATGGTTTAACAGATTATTGTTCGTTCAATCTTCAACCTACTTCTTTTTAATATGTATGGTTTTATTAGTTTGTTCTATGTTTTGGCAGACCCACATGGGCTGAATACATGTGAAAACTACAAGAGAGCCATAAAGTGCTTACTTATATAACAATACAGGAAAGTGCAAAGGGGTGTAAAATTATTAAGTGGTTGGTACTGTTATTACCACTGCTACTAGTAAAGCTATGAAGGTTTACAAAATTGATGCAGTTACGGAAAATAGGTCTGTATTATTCGTTCATTTTCATGTGAAAACTCAATAAAGTCATTTTCTACTAAAGTGTTTTTCATAAATTCTCCAGTATGAAAGCAATTTTCTGTCTGAACCTGGAAGAGATCTGAATATCAGAACATATCCTTGCAATAAAAGCAGTATTGCTCAGTAAAATATTATAGATCTGATTACAGTACGTAACATAAAAGGAATAATAAAAATTAAACTGGAACACAATAAAAGCTACCAATAGGGTTTGATTTAGGCGACATAATCTGGAATAGGACTAGCAGTTTTAACCCCTTCTTTGGTATGTTAATTTGGATGCACCAGATCCAGCTATAGATATTGGACACTGTGTACTTTGAGAGATCCCATTGTGATCAGTGTTCTAAGACAAGGGCTCAGCTGGAAATCGGATGAGATGCCAAGCACAATACAAACATGAATCTTTGTAAAAGGAAAATGTTTTAATAAACTAATTCACCTTGGCACAATATGAAGCTCTACTCGCACATAGATAAAAGCTAAAAGCAAAAGTCAGAGCAATGCTCCCACGCACACAATCTCTTCCGAGAGCTGCATGTGGGTGTAAAAGTGCAAGGCACTGTTATTATTCAGTGCTGTGACAATGCAGCCCTACTGCTCGCAGTGATTGTGGTGTACATTCATGTGGGTGTATCCTATAATTCTGACTGCCAGGCAGGAGGATTTCCAATCAGCTTTACCTCGAACTCTGTTTCGTTCACTGGAACCTGCTTGAGAACCTGGCTGGGATCCCCCTTGTGAGCTGGGTTGTGAGCTTGGCGTGCTGGAGCTGGAGGAGCTTCCGCTGCTAGTTCTTTGAATGGGGTTTTCTATGACCGTTTCAGTTCTTCTCAGATCCGGGTTACTACAGAACATAACAGTTATTTTGAAATAAAGTAGAATAAATATTTCAGCATCACAAGTGAAGCTTACTTTGAAAGCATTAGAAGAGGCGACAGATCCATATTTCTAATAAATCCTAATACAAATATTACACCATATTTTACTAAAGTTTACGTGTAAATTTATATGAAAAAATTATAGTGCACCATCTACATTAATATTTGAATTGGTGTCTAGCTGTACAAAGCTGCCACTGTCTGTGCTCCTGGCTAAATGTAACTGTGCATTAGGAGATGGGGCCTCTTACTCCATCATCATAGCACCCATAGCCATTGTAAAATTCTGTGTAATGTGATAGTACAATGCCAGTTCTCACCCCAAGAGTGTAGACAACACTTCATACAGGCACCATACAGGACACAGATGCCTATCTCAAAAACATTACTGTGCATAGTGCTGCACTATAATCAATTTTTCAAATAACTTTACAAGTACACTTTAAAGTGTCACTGTCGTTATAATGTTTAAAATCTAAAACAACAGTACATGTGATATAAAGCACGATTGCAATTTACATTCATTCATTTATTTTTGTTTTCATGGAAAACACAGCACTTCCTGTTTTCTGAGTCTTTTTTTTCTTCTCAAAAAACAGGAAACAGTCATAAAACATGACGTCCTGTGTATTCCAGGCCATCTGAGCGCTCACAGAGAGACGGCAGTCATGTGATTGACAGACTTATTGAGCCGGGATTTTGAAAGTTATAATGACAGGGACACTAAAAGTTCCATGTACAAAGTAATTTATATTTTGAGATCTCACAAAATAAAGTATTCTTGCAAGACTGAAATATATATGTAATTGACAGCAATATGCAATTACTAGTAACCAAACTGATGGAGAAACATAACTATAATACTGTGTTAATAAAATATACATCCAGCACTGTACCTACAAATGTCTAACCTACAAATAAAATAAACCAACCCACAGACTATTCTGAAACAATTGGTGTCAAACACCAGATAATCCAGGGTGGATTTTCAACACATGAAACTGTTGGACTCCTACGACATTTAGTATCAGTATGGCACTGGCCAGTTCCTGCTCATAATATTGAGATAGTGACGATATTGAGACGGGTTGATTATGGACATATATCTTAATCAGAATGCTCTATAAAGTGTGCAGGGCAAAGATGGAATCAATCAGTTCCTTTATAACATTTATTGCAATGGTGCACCTTGCTCTCACTGGCTGTGTGCTCAGTCTACTTCCCAGATTACTGCCATTCCCAGGGCAGTTCTTCCGTGCTAGTGCTGGAGATATAGAAGTAGTCCTTTGAGGCACCTAAGAGCAGAAAAGTCTCAATCAGTGAAAGTGTCAAGCTATGAATAAATCCATTTAGAAACAGAATGACATATGTAACGACTTCTTGAACTTTACAAAAATACATCACAGAATTTAGACAAATTCTGGGTTACATTTCTGAGATAGAAGGGCTTTAACCAAAAGCATACAGGTCCCCCTTTGTACAACCCAACAAAAAGGTTGGGGTGCATGCGTGATCATTTTGAAATGGATATTGAAGTGGCGTTTCAGGATTAGAGTTTGTGGTTATGCAGCAATTAGTATATGATGCCGAAAAGAGCTGACATATAAGCAAGGCTGCCACTAGGCACCCAAAGGTAGGGTATCAGTGTTGAGGGGAATAGTACTTCAGTATGTACTAAATATGATAAATACTTTTGCTTCTGCCATGCTGTGGCCTGAAGAAAAAAAAAAATCAATGATCCCAGTTTAGTTTAATCCACATAGGTCAGAAGCGCTGTGAGATTTACCTGCAGATTTGTAGTCACAGCATGCTCATTATGTTGTGGATCTGTGATTGGTTTCATCACTTTCTGTGTACAGGACTGAGATCTATGGTGAATCTGCAACAAAATCCACATGTAAAGCATGCGGTTTTTGCTGCGTATTTGAAACAGATGTGTATTAAAAAAAACTCCAATCACCCTAATGGGGTGTATTCAGCCCAAGTGCCTAGGGCAGCATAGCTGTTAACATGGTCATGTGTGTAAGATTCTCAGTGTGATTGCGCCATGCTCATTAAAGTGTACCTCCAGTTATATGGTCCAACGCCCTCTGCTCAGTTCAGCATGAATAGACACAGCTCACACAGGGCAATCAGGTTGCCAAGGCAAGTACATGACACCCAGTGAGTTCCCATTACGTGTCCCATTAATTACAAAAGGGCTCATGCACAGAACCGACTGGGTGTTAAATGGCTGCTGAATGTCTGGCGTGAGCTGTGTCTCTCCACATCACATAACTGGAATTACACTTTAATAAACATGGCACAATCACTGTGAGAATAAAACATGCTCCATACACTTCACTCTATGCAGTATTAAGTGCACCTCAATAAAATTCACTTATCTGGTAAAATTATGACTTGCTTTTATACCTTGCTGTGAGAAAAGTGCCTGAATGTAGAAAACAATTACAACTCTAATTCTATAAGATGACAAATGAGTGATGCCTTTGAAGTTGGGCTCACTAAAGCATCTGGTTGCAACCAATCACAGCTTAGCTTTCAGCTCTGTTAAAATGAAAGCTGAGCTGTGATTGGTTACTATGGGCAGTTAACACCAGTAAGAATGCTTTCAAAGATAGAAGCATTAAAGGGGTTTTCCGGCCAAAAGTTTTTATAAAAGTATCGTATTGCCCCACATAAGTTATACAAATGCTCAATAGAAACTATTCAGGGCTTACTGACACAGGAAGTGTTGCAGTCCTTTCTTTTATGCTGTCGTCACGTCACTCTGCCACCTGGGTGCCATCTTGGGGCGGTGACATCTCCTGTGTGATGTTGTCTCTGTATGGTCGGCCTGAACCTGGGGGCGTGTAAGCTGCTCCCCGCCCACTTTCCCTTTCTGTTGCCTCCAGCCAGAGGAAGGGGCCGTGATGTAACTCTCTCAGAGACATGGTAGCAACCCCCTCCTGACCTCACAATAACAGAGAGCAATGTAGACTTTCCCCACACCCTTCTGCAGGTTTCCTCTTCTTGCTAACTGAAGCAGAGCTCTCCCTCCTGTCCCCCCCTGTAGTGCCACACTCAGCTCTCCAGCACTCCAGAGCGAGCCAGCTGTGTCACCATGAGTGCGGCACCGCACACATCACAGCAGCGCTGCACCTAAGGGCCCTATTCCACCGGACGATTTATCGTTCACATAATCGTTAACGATTAACGATCTCAAGCGACCGCTATTGCGAAAGACCTGAAAACGTTCACTCATTTCCATGGAATGATAATCGTTACTTATGATCGTATTTGCGATCGTTTTTCTTCGCTATTGCGTTCGTATCTACTGAGAACAACCGAACAACGTCTTATTCAATGCGAACGATTTGCGAACGTTTTGCGAACGAGCAACAATAAAAACAGGTCCAGGTCTTATAAAGCGATCAACTATTTCTCGTTCGGTTGTTAATCAATAACTGCATTTCAACCGAACGATTATTATTTAGATTTAACAATAATCTGAACGATAATCGTCTGGTGGACTAGGGCCCTTACAGCGGGGACAGGAGGGAAAGCTCTGCTTCAGCTAGCAAGAATAGGAAACCTGCAGAAGGGTGTGGGGAAGCTTTACATTGCTCTCAGGTATTGTAAGGTCCCGACCTTGCTACCATGACAAGAGGGTGAGCCAGGCTCCATCCACTTACCAGACACAGACTACCACTATCATCATGTATTATAATCAGAAATGATGGTGGTTGTACTAATGCAAACCAG
Source organism: Dendropsophus ebraccatus (assembly GCF_027789765.1). Lineage (NCBI taxonomy): Eukaryota > Metazoa > Chordata > Amphibia > Anura > Hylidae > Dendropsophus > Dendropsophus ebraccatus. Next base: position 76,938,382 of record NC_091459.1, on the reverse strand, counting down.
AGAGTCACAGTTTGCAAAACCACAAGCTGTGGCTCTCAGGTAACTACAACCACCATCATTTCATGATTATAATGCATGATGATGGTAAACCCAGCTAGGGATAGAGAGTGGGGAGTGGGTAGAGACTTAATTGGGAGGGAGCCAAGCACAGTAAAATGAGGCATGCTGGGAGTTGTAGGCACTGGCAAGGACTGAAACAGGAACTAGAAGTAGGGATCAGCTAGAAAATATCTGCTTTTAGGGGGAACTGACAGCAGCCAAACCAGGCATGAACTAGACAGAACGGAAACCACTACTGATTCCTCAATGTGCAAGTAGTTTTTATTTTTCAGGGGGGTGGGTGGAATTCTTCTTTGAAGGGAATTTATCAGAAGGTTAGGCCATAGTCAAATGTACCATGTACCTCTTTGTAACATCCACTATTAGACTCTAAGTTAGGATGCCCTAACCTGCAGATAGATTCCCTCTAACACGTTTTTAAAGGCATTCTTAACTTTTTTTTTTTTTTTCATACTTGCCTAACACTTTTGCACATATTGTATTCTGTACTATAGATATAACAACAAATGTTAAACACATATTTGTATAGTGACCTTTGGTGGAAGATCTTCCTCCTGACGTAACCAAGAACTACGATCAAACTTTTCAATGCGAGGAGGGAGAGGGGGATTCTCAGAGGTGGGGTCTGAATTCTGCCGCGGCATCTCAGGCCGGTGGGAAACAATGCCTTCCTGGAATGCAGACATGCCCTTGGCTGACTGTTCATGTAGTGACTGAGATGCTGAGAGGGATGGTCCTGGGGTTTTCACAGACACCAACATTGGAAGTTGCTGAATAGATGATAGAAATATATTGTCATGATTTAGACCACAGTGTCAAAGGATAACATACTTAAGACATCTTATTAATGAAACAATGGCATTCAGTCTGAAGGTAACGTATGATCCAAAGTTTATATCAGCCTCTCCATTGTACTTAGGCACATTTTTTAGTTTTACTCGAAAGATTTTTGAGTCTTTCTGGAGCAGTACCCTTCAAACCAACCATTTTCAGAGTAGCTGCGATGTTCTGTGAATATTCTCTTGGGAATGAAAAGTTATAAAATAACAAAAATGTAAACAATAACCGGGAGATATAAATTGTGCTTTGCCGATATTGAGTAGTAGGGGTGGGCCGGAGGGGGCTGATCAGTGCAAAGGGGCGGTAGTCCTACCCCCCAATGCACCTAAACGACTTACTGTATACACATAGGGATTAAACTCCTAATATGACAACTAGAGACAGGATACAGATAAGAAACTTGCCTTCATCCTCACCGTCCCATATCAGCAGGCTAGATACTTCTAATTTGCTGATAGTTTCCCTTTAAAGAGTACGTGTCCTTCTAAATAACTTGACATGTCACGAAACATGTCAACAATTTATTGCAGTGGGGTTTACTGCTGAGACCAGCTGCAATATGAAGATACAGCAAGGGAAAGCATGGCATCAGTGTGATCCACTCCCCAGCCACTCGCTAATTCCAACACTTTAGCGTCATAATAGTCTATGAGGTTAAAGTGTTGGAATAAGTGAGTGGCCAGGGAGTGGATCACACTGATGCCTCACACTCTCCCGTCTATATCTTCATATCGCAGTGGGTCTCTGCAGTGAAACATTCTAAGTTATTTAGAATGAGAGGTACTCTTTAAAAGAAGTCATGTCTTGCTCTGTAAACCATCTTCAAGTCTAAGATAAAACAGGGGACAAAACTTTGCACACTGAAGAATTCCTGAAAACAGATAATATACAAAGTGGTCCTGAATCAAGCTAAAAGTGAGAAGTAGGTTTACAACCACAACCATGGCACTTTGTCTTCAATAAAACTCCTTTATTTCAACATACGGCTTGAGGACACGGATCTGGGCGACGCACTTTTCGCACAGGAACTGTGCTTCCTCAGTTATATGACATGAGCTTTATGCTAAACATAATCTATGGCAGTGGTGATGATCACGAGATGCAATACTCACGCCCCAATGCCTAGCAGGGGTGTTTAATTTTTTTTTCAAAGGATGGATAACCCTTTTACGTTTTAGGCACAGACGTGCAACAACAACTTAGCGCATCATAATTTAAAGTCTATGGGACCAAAGGAAACAATAGAGCATAGTGTTTGGCAGTTTCCCTCAGCTCCATAGACACTGAATGGAGTATGGGGGCACATTCTTGATCAAAACGCTGTATCAATGAACCCAGCAATGAGGAGAAACAGGGGCTACCTGATATAGAGGGGGTCCCAGCTGCGTGCCCTAGCATTCTAACAGTTATCACCCATCAAGTGAAATGGTAATAAATTCCAAATATATGAAAACCTCTTAAGGGTGCATTCACACGTACAGGATCCGCAGATTTGATGCTACAGTTTTGATGCTGTATTAAGTTACTTAGATCAAATCTGCTGCGGATCCGCACCATCAAATCCGCTGCGATACGGTACGTGTGAAGCTACCCTCAATCCATAACTCTTTTAAGTGGCACCTGCAAAAGTGCTTTTCAGTCTAAACATCTTTTACCTGCATTGTCAGACTATTTACAGTAACAGGAGATGGGTGTGTGGACCTCATGGGGGCACAAAAATCTCCGGTCGTCTGATTACATAAATGAGGCCGAGCCTACATAAGCACGTAAGGTACATAAGGTACTCTAGAAGAAACCGGCATTGTTCATACACTTGGATATTAAATGTTCCTCTTTAAGTCCCTACATCTACCTTAGCAGTGTTTTACTCTCAGTTATGGCTTCTGATGTCTACAGACAAATGGGAAATACATATTTCTTGGAATAATGTGAGATTTGTGTTTATTTAATTTCTTCAGATCTACAGATCAAACAAGAAATGCGATTGTTCCAACTGTACACGAAATACGTCTGAGGCTGGGTTTACACTGATAAGACAATGCGGTGCTAAGGACATCCATGATGGAGCTCTATTGTGGACACAGCCCATATTTGTATTGTTCACAGCCTTTTCATCTACCACTAGGGAAGGACAGGAAACAGATAAAAAAGTTATTTTTTCTTTTCTTTATAAGTTGCATACTATAATGAGGGAAAGGAGTAGTGTGAACAATTACGCTGAATGAGGAATCTTGTTGGCTGCAAAGTCATTTTCATAGACAACCTATTCATTTTGCAATAATCCCCCTATATGTTTACATAACCAAGATACATAAATAGCAGTCTGCAGCATTTTTATCAGCCTGTTTAACAATTATGTCACGGGTCATTCATAAAAAGTTCTACCTAAGGCCCCCTTCACACGTCCGGAAAAACCATCCGGATTTCCTATCAGGAAATCCGGACGGATTTCCGGACCCATACACTTTAATTAGTCACGGACACCCTTCCGGATTTTTCTATGGGAGCGCCGAAATCACGGGCACTTTCCTGAAGTACATCAGGAAAGTGCCCGTGATTCCAGATAAGTGAGAGCCGGCCGGCCCCCGCAACCACTGGCACCCCTACCTTCCCGCCGCACAGGCAGCGGCAGCACAGGCCTCCCTCCCGGCGCCACGACCCCCGCCCCTGGACAGCTTCCACCAACTCCGCCCCCCCCGGACCGGACAGCTTCCAACCCCCGCACCCCCCCCCCGGACCGGACAGCATTCACCAACCCCCCCCCCCCCCCCCCCGGACCGGACAGCTTCCCCCCTCCCCCGGACAGCATCCACCCAACCCCCCACCCCCCCACCGGACCGCAGCCGCCGGAATACCGGTACGCACGATAACTATTTGGGGGCAATACTGTACTTTAATAAAAAAAATTGCCAGACTTCTCCTTTAAAGACTCTTATTTAGAAAACACACTCTAGCGAAAATCTATTTCTTTCAAATCAACTGGTTTCAGAAAGTTATATAGATTTGTAATTATTTGTACCATTTAAAAATCTTAGCCTTGTATGTCCTGTAGGAAGTGGTGTATTTTTCCCACTCTGACACAGTGCTCTCTGCTGCCACCTCTGTTCAAGACAGGGACTGTCCTGAGTAGTAGCAAATCCCCATAGAACAGTGCTTCTCAATTCCAGTCCTCAGGGCTCACCAACAGGTCATGTTCTGAGGATTTCCTTACTATTTCACAGGTGATAAAATTATACTCAATCCATCAGGTATTATCACAGGTGATCTTTGTATGGGATATCCTCAAAACATGACCTCTTGGTGAGGCCTGAGGACTGGAATTGAGAAGCACTGCCATAGAAAACGTCTCCTGCTCTGGACAGTTCCTGAAATGGACAGAGGTGGCAGCAGAGAGCACTGCATCAGACTGGAGAGAATACACCATTTCCTGCAGGGCACACAGCAGCTAATAAGTACTGGAAGGCTGGAGATTTTTAAATAGAAGTAAATTACAAATCTATATAACTTTCTGAAACCAGTTGATTTAAAGGAATTTTTCGCTGGAGTACCCCTTTAATAGTTTCTTGACCTAATAGCAGGGAATGTGCATCAGTTATACAGGATGCTGAGTAGTCCCACTGAATAGAGCCAACCGGCATCCATGAATAGAACTTAACCCCTTAACGACATGGGGAATACATTTATGCCCCCGCAGCCTGGGCCTTGGCGCAAACAGGCGTAAATGTATGCTTCGCCGGGGTACCGGGCTATGGAACGGGTTCAGGAGCTGAGCTCGCTCCATAGTGGGTGAGGACCAGCTGCTATCAGCCAGGCCGCCCACAATTGACCCCTTAAACGTTGCAATCGCAGCATTTAAGTGTAAGTGACAGGAGCATCTCCTGTCACTTAACGATCAGGACCCCCGCAGCGTGTCTGGGTGCTGGCATTTTGGTTTCTTGAAAATACTGTGTACAGTAAAGAAATCTTATGCATGTAGATCGGGACGGATTATGGTTGCTGGAGATCCCACCATTTTATACCAGGTTAAGTCTGCAACCACTGTAGTGTCAGTTACTTATATTATCAAATAAACAGTTTTCCTCGAGTTCTGAGATATTAAGCTGTAGTAGGACTACAAACCCCAGCACACATGAACAGGTGGGTGTGGTTACAGCAGGCTGAAACTGACCCTGGTGACTGATCCACCAGTCCAACAGTGCCAATAGAGCTGCTGCAGCAGGCATGGGTTAAAGGGGAACTATCAGCAGGTTAGACAAATCTAACCTGGTGATAGCCCCTTGTAGTGCCAGCATGCTGATGAGGAAGGCATGTGTGTTGCCTTCCTCCTCGGCATCAATCCCGCGCTGTTAGTCGGAGTAATCTTCGCTCTGGTGCACTGTTAGGAGCACTGGCGTGTCATCCAGGCCACTCCTTCTAATGAGAATTAATGGAGCGGGCTGGACGGATGATGCGTCAGTGCTCCTAAGGGCCGTATTACAGGGGATGATTATCGTTAAAAAAAGATTGTTTGGATTTGAACAATAATCATTACGTGTAATAGCAGGCAACAATCAACAAGAAATCATTGATCGTTTGATAGTATCTGGACCTATTTTTATCTTTAATCGTTCACAAATCGTTCAAACATCGCTTTGTGTAATAACGTGACATTCGCTCATTCCCTATTCTATCTGCCAGGAAAGGACGAGCGCAAGAATAACCGTAACAATCATTGTCCTGTGTAATAGGGTGAACGATTGAGATTGCCCGTCATAGCGGTCGTTTGAGATCGTTTATCACCGAAAAATCGTCCTGTGTAATACCACCCTAAGAGTGCACTGGAGCCAAGAAGATTACTATTACTCCGACTAACAGTGTGACACCGGTGTCGAGGAGGAAGGTAACACACATACCTTCCTCCACAGCATCCCGATTCATCTAACCTGCTGATAGCTCCCCCTTAAGAAAGAAAAAAATAAAATAAATCTCACACACACACACACAATTCCTGACATCTGCAAGCCAAGATCTCCGAAAAGGTTGGGCCAACCAGTCATTGAATAGGAGTTCCTGATGCTGTGATCAGTGTATATAGCTTAAGATTTGTAAATATTACTGGTAATAAACATTGTCCAAAATACCATTCATAATATGACTCTACTTAGCTGCATTCATTTTATTCTTTATTCTTTAGCTTTTGCTAAACAAGATTTATATGTTGACATTTTTTTTTTTTACAGATATTAGAAAATCCTCTTGCTATTTTATATGACTATAAATGGTATCAAATAGTAAACTGGTCAAGTAGTGTTCTTCTTGTTAAAGTATTTAGATAAACATTGTCTAATGATTTTTGAGCCAAAGCCAGCCAGAAGTGCATCCAACAGGAAGGAGAGGTATAAGCTAGAGATGAGCAAACTGGGCCGGGGTTCAGGTTCGTATGAACCTGAACCATTGGCATCTGAATCCTGTTCTGTGAGGAAGGTATAAACAGCCCGAGTCCCGCCTGGAAAGCAGGAATACAGCCTAGGTCATAGGCTGTATCCCTGTTTTCCAGGCGGGACTTGGGCTGTCTCTATCTTTCCCCTGGCAACGGGAAGACAGCAGGATTCAAATTGCAGATGGTTCAGGTTCATACGAACTTGATCAACCTTGTTTTGTCCATCTCAAGTATAAGCCTTTCCTTTATACTTCCTGTTACTTTGGAAACCACTTTTAGGTTTGGTTAAAGGGGTAGTGCGGCGGTAAAAAATTATTCACAGAATAACACACATTACAAAGTTATACAACTTTGTAATGTATGTTATGTCTGTGAATGGCCCCCTTCCCCGTGTCCCACCACCCCCACCCGTGTACCCGGAAGTGTAGTGCTTTATACATACCTGATCCGTGCCGACACGCGTCCGCCATTTTGTGCCAAACGTCATCTTCGGCCGGCCGGCCCGAACATCTTCGATCTTCCCGAGTGCCGGCCGCGTCATCAGCTGCTCAGCCGCGATTGGCTGAGCATAACTGTGCTCGGCCAATCGCGGCTCAGCGGCTGATGACGCGGCACAAGATGGCGGACGCGTGTTGGCACGGATCAGGTATGTATAAAGCACTACACTTCCGGGTACACGGGTGGGGGTGGTGGGACACGGGGAAGGGGGCCATTCACAGACATAACATACATTACGAAGTTGTATAACTTTGTAATGTGTGTTATTCTGTGAATAATATTTTACCGCCGCACTACCCCTTTAAACAACTGAATGAAAAAAACACCCTCCTCAACAACTGCACTGGTGACCTATCCTGGCAGGTGAGTGTTTTTCATCCTTTTTTTTTGTTTTGCAAATACAGCTAACAATGAGTACAACTTCCAGAGAGGGAAGTCCAAGAAGCAGTGTATGGATCCCCCTGCAAAAAGTTTAGGACATCATCTATCATCTGGTGCAGAGAGCCAAAATGCAAATAATTTTATGAGCAAACACTCTGGGCCAGAAAGGTGGGGAGAGGGTGGTACAGTGTGCACAATTTTGCTCAAAGCGTTGGTAAGTGAGAGCGGTCAGATAAACCTAACAATTGACTCTCAAAAAAACCCTTCCAATGAATAGAATTTTTAAAGCATACATAAGTTACATAACTTTAAATACGTAAAGCTTTACCTGAGGGTCTATCTGTCTGTGCATTGGCGGTGTTCGTGCTGGCTGCACCCCACTGATGCTAAATGATTCTGATCTTGGGGGAAGGTTTGGGTCAGATATCCTATTAGCTACTTTATGTGGCATTGCAGGGGAGCTCTGACGATTGAGACGTGATCGCTCCTCTACCTGTGCAACAGGAAAACAATCAAATAAGCTGAGAAAATTCACATTCTGTGCTCGCATTAAGGCTAAATCGCACCCTCAAACCAGGTGATAAACATTAAAAGGTCAAAAGGTACAGAAAGGAATTCTTAAATAGAAAAAGGAGAGCTTCAGAAGAAAAGTATCACAGTATCACTGTGCCTGCTATTCGCTTTATTGGACTGAAGACAGTTGATCAATGAACCAATTATAAAGCCACCGGTTTGAAAAGAGGTAGAAAGAGCCCATAATATAAGATTATACCATAATAACATACTGCATAAGTGCATCCTCCACCCACACACAGCGAAGACAAGTAGCTGTGCCCAGCACTAAGTGTATACTGTGGGAAGAGGAAGCAAATGAGATTTTCTTAATGAAAAAGTGCAGGTACTCATGGGGAGTGCTAATATTATTTAAAAAATTGGTACATTCCTAAATATTTTTACATATTAAATGTGTTGCACTGATGTATATAAATATAGATTTCATATGCTTGGGGATAGCTTATATTGCTAACAGTAAAAATATTATAAAAAGTATTATGTTGGCAAAAAATGCTAGCCTGTTTCACAACAGTGTATGAGAATACGTCCATAATATGGATCCAAAATACAGATACCGCAAGCATTGCATTCATATTTCTGTATAGCAAATATTTATTTACACCTAAAAAAATGAATGCAATACAGGCAAAGTACTGATCACATATGAATGCATCATTATGGTAATCCCTCTGTATAGACTTCAATTGGCATTTCTGTCTGCAAAATAGTAGCACATTCAGAGTGTTTAAAATATGCATATATTTTATACACCCATGTGACTCACCAAACAGATTAAGATGAGCTCTGAACACTGGTGTGAATGTGGCCTAGAATGGATAGGGGACAGTATCAGTGGTGCTGGATCGATCACATGACAAAGTTCATTGACTATAATGGGGTCTGTCAAGTTTAAGTCACAGTACAGTATGTGTTGTTTTAATGGATAAAATAGCACTGAAGGTGGCACTATTTGTCCATATGTTTGCTGAAATCTGTATTGGAGGCTCTTAACAGAACCTCTGACACAGATCCTAAAAAGGCCTTACCTGCCATACTGCTTACCTACTTGACCAAACATTGAAAAGGGTTATCCCATGTAATGGAAAAATAAAAATAAAAAAGTGGTATATGTTAGTGGTATTATATTGGCTTTAACATTGCCCATGTGAAAACATCCACTCTGTAGTGTTATTTTCATCCCTTTTAGGCTATCTTCTCACTTGGTACTGAGAAGCACAAACGGCTGTTGTTGGTTACTCGCTATTTACGCCATTTCTCTTCTCTTACTTCCCTTCACTGACCTGTATAGAAAGTAGTCCCTCACACACAGCCCTGGAGATGTGTCTCTCTCTCACTGTGTGTGTGTGTGTATATATATATATATATATATATATATATATATATATATATATATATATATATTTATGTATATATGTATATTATATATATTTATTTATTTTTATTTTATTATTATTATTTTTTTCTAAAGCACCTACTGAGAAGGCTAGCTAACAACAGTCTGTGTTCATGACTAAATACAAAAGGTGGACACAGAAATCATCAGAAAACAAGGAACCACTGGGGGCCATACCACTGACAATAATGTAAGATTTCTCATTAAAGAAACAGATTTTTCAATTAATAGCTATGGATGAAATATTTCCATACAATACACAATATTTTTCATGGGATAACCCCTTTAAGTTGTCATAAATAAATGCAGCTGGGGAGATGTTTAGTGGTGCAATGATTGGCTATTTCTTCATCTAATGAAAGCATTGTTCCAAAATACTGTGTGCTAATTTAGTATAGTCTATACAGAGGTACGCCGTAGAAAAAATGTTATACAGTATAGATTTTTAAATTCTTCTATTCTTCTATTAAAAATTCTTACATTTTCCAGTACTTATGAGCTGCTGTATGTCCTGCAGGAAGTGGAGTTTTCCTTCCAGTCTGACACAGTGCTCTCTGCTGCCAATTCTGTTCATGACAGGAACTGCCCAAAACAGTGGCAAATCCCCCTTTAAGTACCCCTTTAAGATCTCTTCTTGCACTTCAATAGAAAACATCCCTTGTTTACTTCCACCATAAAAAAAAAAATCTGTCCTGGTTGAGGTCTCAGGGGCACAGTATAAGATACAGTTCAGTTATAAGTAAAGCTCACTATATGCTTTTCACTAATGTCGTCTGAAACAAATTCTGGGGATGGGTCCAGCCATCTGTATGGGGTCTCCCAAGCTGTGACGTATGTCCATGTGTATGGTGAGGACGGGAGCCATATCTAGTCAGCCAAAAGATAGTTCATCCCCCATCTCCCTTATTGAAAAGTTGGCTAACTCCAAAGATTTTAGCTGGACATGCTGACTGTCCACCCCAAAAAATGTTGGGTAAGTTCCACTGCTTGACCCTCTGTTTTCAGGGAGACAAGTTGCTACCAGAGTTCTCTGGCATCAGCTTACCTCCCCTTTACCCAACACATGAACACACAGCCAAGCTGAACATTTATGTGAATGGGGGTATCAGGAGACATAGCCATTTAAGGTGGATGGGCACCTAAACTCTGATAGGCCGTTCTTCTGTATGGTCACCATATGGCCAGGGCAGATTTTTATGCTTCAGAAGTAAACTATGAGGTAAACACCGGAAAATCAGATGATAAGAGAATTATTAAAGTTGGAAAGGCATCAAGAAATTCAGATTCTTAAAAAAAAATAGATACTTAAAAAAAGAAGAGCCATAAGGAAATATCAGAAGTATTATACAGGACTTTACCATTACTCTTTGTCTCTTTTTAAGTTCATTAATAATAACCCCCAACACGGGTGAGTACATACACCGTTTCACCTCCGCAAGACACAGTAGCACAATTTTATTGCCGACCATGCACAACACTTCAATGAATTTATATAATATTGTGCCTGAAACATGCTTCAATAAAAGACAATACATAGATAAACACACAGCACACTTCTATGAGAAAGAGTATTGCATACAATGGACAGAGTTTCAGAAAGGATCACTATTAACCACCACCAGCCAATGACATTCAGAGACGTATGATTACAAGTGAGGGCATACTCCGCTAACTATAGTAATGGCAGTACAGGCAATAACAATTTTTCTGTTGTCTCTATATTTAGCTTAAAGCAGATAGTTGCATGAAATACCCTTAGTATAAAAGAGTGACTTCAACACTCAAGAGAGATCATCCTAGCAAGTTCTTTGGTGAATGAATGATGCTGAGTTATTGTGGCTGCATGCGCTCCTGATTTCATAGCAACAGTAACTGGCAATGAGATACTTGGCAGAATTGTGACATTACCCTACAATGTGTACAATATTACTATGTCATGAGAAATCAGATGGCTAGTGCAAGAGATTTACCCTAACCAGCCTACACCTCTCTAAACAAGTATGAGAGATAAGGCTGATGGTAACCCCACAAGTCAAGCATCACTCTGTCCAGCTTAATATGTGACGCCACATGAAGACCATGGTGTTTCATTTACTGTAAAAGTGGGCCAATAATGTGATGCAAATGTACAAGGAGTAGATATGGTGCAAGAGGAAGATGGGGTAGAAAATGGGGCAGATGTACTGCAAACAATGGGAGTAAAGGAGGTGCACAAAGTAGGGCAGATGAGCCAAACAATGCCATGCAGGAATCTCTGGATAAGCAACTTGCAACTAAAATGATATTCCATGACGGACTAGGCCAGATGACAAAGAATGAGAACTCTAACGGCAGCTTAATTGAGGGGTTGCCCATAAATCACTGGATTTAACTGTTTGACAGTTGCTATGATAATAACCACTGTGGGCAACTAAATAAAAAAAACATTCCATTTTTTAGGGTAATTCCAATTTCAATATACAAAGCATATACTAAAAAAAAAAATTTCTATTTTGTAATATACTTTCTGCATCAATTCCCAACGGTTTTTAATATCTCGGCTTGTTGTCATCCACCAGGAATGGGTCCTTATTATATCATTATTACAACTGTGTACTAGCTATGAAAACTCTGGATGCCTTGAACGACCCCTTTGAGAATAATGGGATAAGTTCTAGCAGTTTTTTTACAACACCAGAGGGAAACTGAGCCGGATGGCTGGGAACAGGGCCTAACTTCTATTGTGTGATAACAAGATTATGATCTTAAGTAGGGAATTCATTTAGGTTTTTACACCAGTTTCCGGTCATAAAAATGTAGTATATTTTCATGCATTGCTTTTGGGTGGGTTTACGCTCCACTCTCTACTTTAGAAAAATTGCACCAAGCATGGAGTAAAAGGAGCATGGCCACAATGGCACACCATATTAACTATGTTAGGGCAAATGGGTGCCAAAAAGAGAGCGATCAACTATTCGGGACCTCTTCAACTATATGTGCAAGAATAGAAAGCAACTCTATATAGTGACTCTTCCTTTATGCATTATATGGACAGTAATTCATTGGAATGGTCAACATACAATGCTAAAGTTGTGGCTACTGACAGCTTACCCAGGCGATCTTCTGATCCCTACAAAGACTTCTTTTTTTTTTTTAAAGTGATGTTCAGGTTGACCAGTATAGCACATAATTCAGCAGCGATATGTTCAAGGTACCCTAGCACTTTAGAAAATATTGCTAATCATGTTGGTGGGAACTTCTGTTTGCCATTTTTTGTCCTTAAGGCTTTTCTAATTTTTTTATTGCCATTTTACTTAGTTTAGAATTTGTCATTATTTGAGAAATGTTTAAAATGTAGCATAATTCACAGTGTGCTACAAATGAAATAAAAAAATAGTGCCTAAAAATGTCAATACAGATACTGCCAAAATATATGTTTTTAGGAGTAACTGATAAAAGATACATAAGACGAGAAACAAACTCAAAGCCGATGACTCAGAAGACAACACAACAGGACATGTAAGGGACCAAAGAATAAAGACAGCAATTAGTATGTGGTAGTACAGAGATATAGTAAAGTAACCGCTTCCAAGGGAGCTGTTAGGATTGGATGCTACATATGACTTTCATTAAGTATATCTTGAAGCCACCATAGTCAGGTATTATGAGGTTAATACATGCTTTTAACAGCAGGTATGACATTGTTAAAGATGTCCTAAAGTACCAAGATTCCCAAGACGTACACTACTCATGCATGACCTGTCCTCACGTGAAGTTACGCTGATACACAAGAAAAGCTTGTGACTATATGCCTTGTGCCTTCACAGATGCTTGGTAAATGGTTCATGCATGTATGTTTTGGTAAAGAATTGAAACCTCTCATGACCTTGGTAAATCCCGTGTCCCTGGCTGGACTACATCCTTGTGATCGGGACCCTTTAAGGGATGTTACTGATTTTCTCCCTGGTTCATTTTCTTGTGAGTTCACTTGGAGTAAGAATCTCACTTCATCATCTAGAGATTGCACTTCACTCTGTGTTGCTTGTGACCAGGGCCCTGATTTGGAAATCTGAATTGAAGGCAATATCATGGGTGGAGCTAAGTTGTCCATTTTCACACGACCTGATGCTTGCAGGTTCTGAGAATTTGGCCTAGTTGAGGGTTGCCAACTAGTAGTAGATGCATCTTTGGTGACCAGGGGCACCTGCTGCTCGATAACAGAAGTGTGCTGCTGCTTAGCTGGAAGAACAGGCGAATTACTAAGAGATCGCTGTTGAACCTGGGAGTGGGATCACACAAAATTATACTATTACAACACAACATAAAAGAAAAACTCACAATGACAAATTAGATAATTTAATGGAGCATGCACATCACATTCCTTAATGACTTTGGCATACCATGTATTTGTATGTTCATTTTACTTGGTTGAATTTCTGTTAGCAATGGTTTGTTGTAACATGCACTTTCTATTGCATTCAGGTTAGAAGTGGGTTACTATGTAATGTGACTGCCTAGACACATGGACACTAATTTATTGTATCTTTTTTTTAGCATTTTCTGAAGCCAATGCCAGGGATAGATTTAAAGGCAAACTGTCAGTGGTTTCATGCTGCCTGAACCATGGGTAGCATGAAACAGAGACAGGCTCTGTTAAAAAAAAAACAGGCCGCAATGATATGGCTTTTCAGAGAGATCATAGGTTTAAAACCTGGCAGTAGCAGGGGTAACTAATAGATGGTGGGGAGGACAGACCCACAGTGACTCCCTGCCCTGCCTGGTATGATTGATAGGCTTTTCCCTATACACAAAACAGAGACTCATCAATTAAGACTGGCAGGGCATACAGCTGCAACAAGGAACTAACCTGGTGACTAGTCAATCTGTTCCCAACGGATTTAAATCCTATGATTTCTCTAAAATACCTTAGCAAATAGGTGGTTAGTTCCACAGCATTGTAGTGAATAACGCAAGGGGAGCGACAGTAAGATTTTCAGGTGGACTCTTTCTTTTTTATCATTTTACAACTAAGGGGAAGATTTAACAAGCTGTCTTATTGTAAGAAATCTCTTTAGTGCCCAAAGCAGCCAATCACAACTCAGCTCTCATTTCTAATATTGCTCTAGGAAAATGAAAGTTGAGCTCTGAGGTAACAAGTATAACGTTTGGGTCTTTCTAAGATTAGTTAGGTCCAAATAACAGCAATTCCTTGATTTCATGGAGATTAAGTAAAAGGGATAATAATTACATGTATTTTACTTAATGGGGCTGTTTGGTTTAGAAAACCCCATTTTAAGTGTTTTTAAATATTACAGAATTCGGAGGTAACATCCCTAATCAGGACCCCCCTCTATTAGCCAGAGCAGCCAAAAACATTTTTGCTAATGCATCAAGGAGGAACCTAAACATTTTCCATAGAATTCCCTCACCTTCTTGTTGTAGGGTGACAAAGGGAATGATTTAAAGGCAGGCAGCCTCATTAAAGGGATGCTAACAATGCAGTTCATGTTCCAAACTTCTGATACTGTTAGATAGCTGTTATGTCAATGAGACAAGTGGTACCTTTCATAGATCTGTCTGCACATAACACAGAAAAATGCCTTTGTCTCTGGTGCAAAGTGTCAATTCTGAAGACCTAAGGGGTTAAATCCCTCCTTGCACCCTCTCCCACCCCTATTCCTGCTTGATTGACAGCCAGCTGCAAGCTGAACCCTGCTTCCAAATCTCCCACCTGTGACAACTAGTATATACAACAACAAAATTTGGAAACAGGGCTCAGCACTGAAAGCTGACTGTTAATCAAGCAGAAATAGGGCTGGGTGGGGGAGCAAGGAGGAGTTACAGCACTTCAACTTAGAAACACCCCAGACACTTTGTCCTCAAAGAACCACACCCCCTTTATTTTTTATTGGCTTCCTGGCTGCAGACTCGCCCACTCAGGGATGATCGCTTTACCGCAGCACAGCGTTATTTTGTTGCTCCGATGCTGTTCAAATGCCAATGGCACCCACATCTTCTGAGGCTGGAAGTCAGTGTCTTTAATGCATCTCTAGGAGAGCACTCACAGAGATGCATTGAAGACACTGATTTCTGGTCTTCAAAAGCGCTGGAGAATCAAGAAAATCAGACGAGATGTGACGTAGGTGCCAATGGGATCCGAACGGTGTTGGAGCACCGAAATAACGCTGCAATATGGGAAAGCCATCTTCTTACATGTGAGTCTGCAGCCAGGGAGCAAATAAAAAGAGAAGGGGGAGTGCTTGAACAACGAGCATTTCTGTACTTCATCTTCAAAACAGTCATAAGAATATACTGCATTTAAAGTAAGTATTCCATTATTGTATTTTTTCTTTTACAAGTACACATATTATTGCCTTAACTTTTGCTAAGTGATTATAAAATGGAGGGGGTGATTTTAAGGGCAAAGTGACAGGGAGCTAAATCCAAAATATATAAATCTTGGTCTTATGACACTACAAAACATTTAAACAACTAACAGTTCATACAACATATAGGAGGACTCCCAAATAAAACAATAAAAGATTTGCAATGTAAAACAGTGCCCTCCACAGGCTTAACATTAGTAAATCAAAAACAATTGAAAGTCAAACAATTCAAAAGTACACATAAACCTGGTGCATTGATCATAAATGAAGTGAAGGGTTCCTGGCCTCATATAAACTTAAGTGGACGGCAGCAGTTTCTAGATAATACAGCCACCATACCTCTTTTGCCCATGCAGGTTTCTCGGCAGGGTTCAGTCCCTCCTTGTAATGATATAGGGGCTTCTTGTCGGATGGTCTCTGCTCCTGTTGCCGCTGCTGCTGCTGTTGCTGTTGTTGCTGTTGCTGCAGAGAGACTAAATAGTCTCGCTCCTGCTGCAATTGTCTTTGTAGTCTTTCTGCTTGCCTTTGTTCTTCTAGCTGTTTGCGTTTATATTCCTTTAGGAAAATCAACAAAGACAGACAAGTTACAAAATAGTCTACAATACTAATAATATTAAGGAGTTATGAGTGATGTCTGCAGAAAGGGAGGGAACATTCAAAGCACCAAAAAGGTTTCTTACACATACCGTAGTGAAGGTGATTTAAGCCTAGTATGTCACTATGAAAGACAGTTCCTCAAACAAAAGATCTGCATCAAAAACCTCTAAGGGCCGTATTACACGGGATGATTATCGTTCGAAAAATCATTAGATTGTTTGGATTTAAACGACAATCGTTTCTTCAAATAGCAGCCAAATAAAAACGACCAACGAGAAATTGTCGGTTGTTTGCAAATCATTCGGTGTAATAAGTCATAGCTGAAATGTACGCAATAGCGACGACAAAACGACCGCAAGAATGGTCATAAGTAACGATCATCAATCCGTGTAATTGGGCAAACTATTTCGGGTCGGTTGCCATAGCGGTTGTTTGAGATCGTTAATCATCAAAAAAAAAAAATCGCATGGTGTAATAGTAGCCTCAGTCTTACGGATTTCAACAAAACCATGGCATTAAACCCAGCACCAGCGCCCAGCAATTCTGATGGTGGTCCATGCTTACAGACATAACCTAATGACCTGTCTGACTGGCATATCCTTACATTACATATCATGCAGAACCACCCTTTAACATTTCTACGAGTAATCCTACATAAGCATTAGCAAATATTGCTTGTGATTTACCACTAACTACTGGGCCGTATCTGCACTTCCCAATGTATGAAGGTGCAAGTGCACCTATTAGCAATAAATCAAGAGTGCTACCCATAGTGGATAACAATGTGAATAAAATCAGTACAGGCAACATCTGCTATAGTATGAAAAATTAATCAAGTAGCCTACAATTAAAGGGATTTCCTGTTACTCCGGCAATAAGTTGTTCAGCAGAACTATCACAGCCAGCTCTATTCTAAGAATTGAGAATTTGGCCAGAAGCTTCTGTCTCTGTACACTGTGTACAGGCTATTCACTTTAATAGGAGCTGAACTGCAGTAAGATGGCATGAGCACTGCACATTGTACAGAACCATTTGTGTTTAACCCCTGTGAAACCCCTGTGTTTCACAGTGTAAACCCAGCTACGGTGATTCTACCAACAACCAATGGGCAGGGAGCTGTGTGACAGCACCCCTCTGATCAGATGGTCTAAGCTGAAGGTGGTGCAACAACACGTGTAGATGAAAAGCCTCATACAACATTAAGTGCACAGTTGAACAAAATATAAATATATAGGGGGGCATTTATCAACATGGTATATGAACATGGTATAAAGTGAAACTGGCTCTGTTGCCCCTAGCAACCAACCAGATTCCACCTTTCATTTTCCAAAAAGTCTGTGAGGAATGAAAAGTGGAATCTGATTGGTTGCTAGGGGCAACTGAGCTAGTTTCACTTTACACCATGTTTGATAAATCTCCTCCATAATGCTTATCCTGGTAATCATAAACTACATGTAAACTGTGAGATTACAGTAAGGTCGGCTAGATGCATTAGACAGCTGTCTGCTCTAGGTTAAGTAGTCCCCCGATGCCATGCATGCTTGGCCTACCCCAGAATACATTTGTTCAGAATGGCAACACTGGCAGCACCTTATCTACCGTCAGAGCATGTTCAAAAGCTAGACCCTTCTCCCCCCCCCCCCCCCAAATATGGCACCTGGAGCAATTTAGGGGGTCTCGATACACATTAGATGGTCAGCTGGTCATGTCAAAATCTGTGATTCAATCATGTCATATGTGTCAAAAATTCTGCTGAATATCTGTATCATCCTTGCTGACAAACTATGACATTACATTTTCTGAAATAGGATTAAAAACAGAAATGACACGGCAGTCTAACAGAATGTCACAAAATCCAGCAAATGTTTCTTTAGCGGGTCACATACATTAAATATCTGACAGTGTAAGCTGACTATATAAAGCAATGCAGACAGCCCAATTGCCTGCAGATAGCTTTTCTTAAAGGGGTTGTCCAGTGAAAATTTACTTCTATTTAAAAATCTCAAGTCATCCCATACTTATCAAAAGGACGCTGGTTGACCTCAGGGAGATCAACCAAAACACCGCAGAGACACGATCACATGTCTCAACGTCAGTGTATTCTAGAACATTGCCCCCTGGGAAATCAAGTATGCAAAAGAACACTGCAGAGACACCATCACGTGTCTCGACGTCAGTGAACTAGCCAGACCTTCCTCCGGGAAGGAACAACCAAGCCAAGGAATGTCTCCAATTAAGGAAACCACCTAAGCAAGGCATCCATCCACAGACAGCTGTTTCAGGGTTTTTTGCCCCTTATCAGTGTGGAGTAGGTTTCTGGCTAGTGGGAGCAATGACTAGTAAGTGCATGCACACTACTCCACACTAATGAGGGGCAAAACCCCCGAAACAGCTGTCTGTGGATGGATACCTTGCTTGGGTGGTTTCCTTGACTGGAGACATTCCCTGGCTTGGTTGTTCCTTCCCGGAGGAAGGTCTGGCTAGTTCACTGACGTCGAGACACGTGATGGTGTCTCTGCAGTGTTGTTTTGCATCCCATACTTATCAGCTGCTGTATGTCCTGCAGGAAATGGTGTTTTTTTTTCTGACACAGTGCTCTCTGCTGACAACTCTGTCCATAACAGGAACTATCCAGAGCAGGAGAGGTTTTCTATGGAAGTTTGCTGCTGCTCTGGGCAGTTTCTGTCGGCAAAGAGCACTGTGTCAGAAATGGAAACAACATTTCCTGTGGGACATACAGCAGCTCATAAGTAAAGAATGACTTTAGATTTTTAAATAGAAGTTACAAATCTATATAACTTTCTAAAACCAGTTTATTTGGAGAAAAAGATTTTTGCTGGATAACCCCTTTAAGGTATGTATACACCTTCAATAGAGGTGTGAGGTGGAGGACCAGTGGATTGGGACCTGTGTTATATACTGGTAACATATTTCATCATCCATGTGTACCTTTTATATGTAGTCGATTCTTATCGGCGTACTATAGCAACAAGCACTAGCACTTTTTTACTCATGCACTTTATGCTGGATGAATTATAGTATACAGTTGATAATGTGATATATATGGATGCACTGGAACTTTCAATAACTTGTCCCAACAGCGTGGTCTCCCACCTCCCCAGGTCTTGTTTTTTTATGTTGTTTTTCTGTGATTGATTCAATAAACATTATTTTGACATTTAGTCATGAATCTGTTTTTGATTGGGGTTCCCCAGATAGTATTTTCGGTGTAGTCCACTTACAGATGATGCTGGTGGAGACTCAGGTGGCCCCCATACGCTTAATAAGGACATCAGTATTTAAAGTTTATAGAGATCTTTAGATGGAACAAGGAAAGGGAACAGGTTAAGGCGTCCATACATCTTTGATTAAAGTTTATGAAGATGGACAATTTCAACCAAAGCAATGGTTTATCGTCGGAAATTGTACAATGGATGATCGTTTTGGCCCCTTGATGACAGACTGTCATCATCTGCCAAAAAAAAAAATCGGTGGTGTTGAAAATTTTTGGCCACTAGTTGGACACAAAAATGTTACGGAAGGATCTTTTGTTTGTGAACAATCTTTGGGGGAAAATATTCCTAGAAAGATTGTTCATCCTTCATCGAATCTGGCTGATCATGTATAGGTAGTGCGCGCAGCCTAATTGCCAATATGGACTAAAATGTATATGGCCATGTCTATGAAGAAATCATCCAACAGAGAATTGCTTGTACAACGGTTCTTTAACCATCAACTCCCTTTGCTGAGGGTGTCATTATTGCTGTTGCCGATGGGTTTCCATAGCAGCTGGGGGCCTTGTGAAGGTCCCCAAGCCTGCTATGGGTGTCTAGATACGCAGCCGTGGCTGATGCATGGCTCGGTACATTGCACTTCACAAGAGTAGTATTGCAGTCTATTATAGCAGAGATCTACTGATCACTGTCAAAGTAAACTTACAAAAACACACACGTCCCCCTAAAAAATACATTTTTTCTTTTTCTACATAAAACGGACAATGAATAGCCCATGAATCTAAACATGGGCATTTACATGTAGGCATAAGGGTGTTAGGAGAGACAACGGTACACAGCCATGGCTTTTGTAGCTCAGGGGAACGCCCCTTAGGTTTTATCTCCAAATTTGCATAAAATATAAGGCTTATATCTGGAGTGACAGATTAAAGAACAGACTGTGATTGAATACAGCAGAACTACGGTACATGGATAAAGGTACTGTATTATACTTTTTTCTGTGATCACTATTTCTACTATTCATTTATTAGTTTAAACCTTGACCTTTTTTTGTTTGCACATTGATATTGTTTTAGGATAAGGCATATGATCACACAGTCCCAGATTCTCAACTACTTTCCATTGCTACTGAATAGTATGTGCAGGTTAAAAAACATCTCCTGTGGCCACACGCTGAATTCAGGACGTCACAAATACAGACAGATAAACATGCAGATGTCATGCAGTAGGTCATGAGGGTGGCATGATTGACAAACACTTGCTGTCATGCACACACATGATGGAGTGGACATGCTACAGCAGGACGCACGTTCATTACCAGAAGCAGAGCTTGTTCCTGCAGTAATTGCTGCTGCAAGATCTCTAACTGCCTCTGCTCCTCCTCTAGCTGTCGCCTGATGTACTCCTTACCGTGTCCAAGAGAGAAAGAGGTAAGAAAGCTAGAGGTTAGGGAAATAGGACATCAGATACATGAACAGAAACCATATAAATTAGTAAGAGCTAAGATGAGCAGTATAGAGGTACCCAAATAAACCGGATAGAAGGGTTAGCTTCATCTCAGATACAGGTGCAACAACTTGACTAGAGCCTAACGTTCTGAAAATACTGTAAGGAGGCTTTGCCTCTTCTATATTTATGGATAAGGTTGTGTCTTCCTGGGTCATTGCATTATTCTTCTTACATCCAGATGTAATCTCCTCTGTAGATATAAAGGGTCTAAACTGCTCTTACAAGTTTCATGTAAACATTCATAATCTTCTGTTTTGGATCTTTTTCATTGGCCATACCCGAGGCTGCAGCGACAAAAATTTACGAAAAACATGATGACACAGGCACAAGAGCTGTGCCCGGGCCATCTGCGGAGGGACCCAGCTGTCAGTGATAGCCAGGGACTCGCCGCAAGTTAACCCTATAGATGCTGCGGTCACTACGACCGCAGCATCTATAGGGCTTTAGGCTTCAGACGGAATTCTCCCTTTACAGAGGGAGAATTCTCTGTCTAGTAGCTATTGGGGCTCTGCTATGTGATCTGCCCCCTCTCCTCTCTCCCCTGTCTCTGTTACAAGCTTCTAACAGCAACATGGGACAGAGGAGAGGGGGAAAAGCTAGGGACTTCAACTTATGAGATCATTATGATCCTATAAGCTGCAGTCCTAAAACGTCCTGGGCATTGAGGCATCAATGACACATGGTCTTGAAAGGGTTAACTAACACTAAACCTAAGACTTAAAGGGAGCCTTTCACATGTTAAACAAGCTGTCTGAACTGCCATCATCATGTTACAGAGTTGTGGGAAAAGATACAGTATAACTTATTTGATTCATAGAAACCCCTACTTATTCTGGTCTAAGGAGCCCAGTGGGCGGCCCTAAACAGTGACTGACATCTATCTTTGTAGAGTAGAACCACCCACTAGACTCCTAAGCCCAAAATGAGCAAGGAGTTCAATCAGTAATTTATACATTTTACACTAAACTATATCACAATCTGCTCAGCTTCTCGTGATCTATATTATGATGCTGGTAGACCAAGCAGCATTGTTACATTTTAGGCCTCTTTGTCTAAAAACTGGCATAAAAAATTCCTGTCTTCTAGAAATCTTGCAAAGAACAAGGGGATTCATTTTAGCTGACAGACAACCAAGGTGACAGTGCATAGTTAAGGAGGCAGGTTTAACAATATTTGTCTCCTCATGCTTTTGCAGCCAACTGCCTTATAACCAGAGACAAGATTGTAAGGAGGAGAAGGAGGAAAGGGACACCAATAGGAAATTTCTTTCAAGATATAATTGCTACATGAGACTAAATGGGATTAAAGGAGCTGAAGGTTTTATGTAGGAATTGCTAGGATATTTTTCGATATTGGGGGGGGGGGGGGGGAGGAGTATTTTTAATGTACCTTTCAAGTGCCTACAAGTTGTCAGAGATCTATTTGTGTTACCTGGATTTGTCACTTACATTCAGTACATATCAGTACATATCCAGTGTAACTATCATTTGTAAAAACTACTGACATGTCACCGTGACATGTCAGAAGTCTGGATTGGTCAAGGTCCAGGTGCTGAGGACCCCGCTGATATCTAGAACGAAGGGGCCTAAGTGCCAAGCAGCATCTTCATCTCAGCTATACGGAGATGAATTCCGTAGCCTACTAATATAGGCAGTCTACAGAATTAAAATGGGAGCCTATGGAACTTCTGGCTAGAAGGCTCCATTATAATTCAGTATATACTGCAGTTATAGCGGAGATAAAGGGGCAAAGTGCATGCTGCTGTTCGCTTCTGCCCCTTCGTTCTAGTGATTGGTGGGGGTCTCAGCACCCAGACCCCCACCGATACGCACATCTCCCATGTCGCTATGTCAGAAGTTTTTACAAATGATAGATACACTTTAAAGGCCATAAGAATACTGAGTACTGCGTCACACACCGGAATGGAGTGGCAGTAATGTGTGTGCTCTGGATGAGTATAACACATGATACATTTCTTTTAGTGCCAAGCACAGTGAACACAGCAGTAGTACACACAGGTGACTGCAGCCCCATTCAGGTGGGGGACAAGGGTTCCCCCAGTGATCATACATTTATCAGCTCTTTTTTGGAGTGATAAATATTATTTATGGGGCATCTCCTATAAATAAACAAATAAAATAAACACACAGTTCAACATATCCATGAATGTAGGGTAGCAGCTGTTGTATTAATGAAAGCATTAAGGGTCTGATCATTTGTCATCAGGCTGCCCCCTAGAGATTTGAAAAAATAGGAAGTTTTAAATTCATGTTTATCTCATGTGAATATAAACAATTTAAACACATAAAACCTTCTCGTGTTCAGCCCTTCTTCGCTCCTCCTCTCTGCGCATTTGCTCCTCGTAGCGCCGGCGCTGGTCTCTTTCCTGTTGTTTCCTCATCTCTTTTTCTCGCCTCTGTTGCTAGAGAAAACAAAAATGATGTTCAACTAATGTCAGTTCACAACAGAAAGAAAAGTGGTAAGCCCTCTGTATCATTTTATCCTATAAATCATCACCCTTATCACTGCTTGTGTCTGTAAAGCCACAAACTTACAGAAAAGAGTGAAGCAATACACTGTCACACTGTTTAAAGATATACTATTAGCTTCCATTTTAAAGAATTTTAGTTACATATTTTAGTTCCTAGTTCTACTTAGTAATATGTCAAATATAAGTTTATAAAAATATAAAATGGTTATCCCCATTCTGAATACAATAGTATGAACAATAATGTGGCTTATCCAAGCACGCTGGGAATTGTACTTTTGCAACAGCTGGAGGGCCGCATGTTTGATATATGTGCCTTATGGGAATGTTAAAGCTGTAACCCACTTATCCTAGCACCAACTTATATGACAGTGTAAAATATTACATAAGCACACATTACATGATGTGGACAGCCAAACATCACATTCATACTTTCTTGACCATATGAATTAGTAGGAATTTGGTACACCTAATCATCCTTAAGAGTAGGTATGCACAACATCAGTGCCAAGACTGAGCAAAATCCAGCCAAGAAGATAGTAAACAAAAAAAAAACAAAAAAAAAAAAAAAAAAAGAGTCCCTCTCCCTCGTCGCCCACAGATATGTACAAAAAAGGATCAACTCTGTATATAGAAATGATAAAGATATCATTCATTCAAGCATACAAAACAATCAGAAACAGAGTATGTGCTTCAAAGCGTCCTTATGAATATGAGGAGGAGCTGTAATATCTGGTGAGAGGCTGTGTGATGCCACAAGGTTGTAATATGGTGAAGTGGCCACCGGAGGGCAGTGCTGTGTTAAATTAAGACAAGTGACTGCATGTGGCAAACTTTATGATTAATATCAGATGCAATAAAGCCGTTCCCCAAATCCATCTTTAATTACTAGAACTCATCATGTAAGTACAATGTGAATCTGGACCAGAAGAAGGAAGGAAGGGAATGAAGATTAGCAGTTTTACAGGCAGTCATTATATGACAGGCTAATGGCACCTTCTTATTAAAAGACACTGACTCCTAGGAGTGAATGATTTACAGGCAGGTTCTTTATATATAAAAGTAACTATGGCATCTGCTACAAAGCTAGACATCCTAAACATATACACCCATCAAGCAATGGGCATGTGAGCATCAGAACTAGACCACAATACAATGGAAGAATAGCTGGGTGCATATGCATCACTTATCTGGGCACCAGGATGCACTATCGTATTAAGGCAGCAGCATTATAAAGCTCTGGGCACTGTTGTGCTGAAGCCTTGGGTCTAGAAATTCATATAGATGGTACTTTGAAACAGTACACCGGACAAAGCATTGCACACTGCTAGGGTGGGTTCACACTGAGAAATCCACGCTGAGAAGTTTCCGCGAATTTCGTTGCTCGCCCCCCACAAGTATCTCCATCTGTGCCATAGACTCCACTCTATGGTCGGGCAAACTTCGCCGTCCACTGAAAGAATTGACATGTCCATTCTTTCAGCGGACGGCGGGATCCGCCTGTGCATAGAATGGAGTATATGGCACAGATGGACATGCGCTTGACCGTGGGAACGTCTCCGCGTGGATTCCTCAGTGTGAACCTACCTTTAAACCTAAATCGGTTGTAAAGGGGTACAAAGCTTCCAGGGGGCTAAACACACACACTAATGATACATGCCCACTATAAAGAGGTAGATGCAGCTATCCAGTGTTTCTTACATTGAAAAAGACCACTTAGTCCATCTAGGCTGCCCTTTTAGTATTTTCCTTGCTTATATTCGGTTATTGTAGATTTACCAACCATATCTGCTGGAACTTTGTTCCAAGAATCTACTACTCTTTCAGTAACGTATTATTTTCTAACCTCTGACTGTGTCCTCTTACTCTTGAGTTCAGGTTCTTTCTAAAAACACTTCCCTTCTGAATCTTATTTAGAGCTTTATTCATTTGCAGCTGATGCAAAGATATCCTCCTCAATGACATGGAAAATAAGTAGCCCTCTCAATTATGTGCATGAGCCCAGTAGTCCAGGATATTCATGAGAAGCAAAAAAACTCCACCCACCAGCTGCTGATTAGCATTTATCTATCCATGCTGTATATAGGTAGGGAAATTTTAATCAGTAGCTGGGGGCAGGGGGAGTGGTGTGGCAAGAATCATATTCTCCTGCATATTAAGAGAACGGCGGAACAGAATAATGTAAGTAATACACCAATCTGTTCAGCATTTCTGTCACTAGTTTATGCTGCCCTCATTTAAGGCAGCATAAACCTAGTGACAGTTTCCCTTTAACGTGTCACTATAATAAAAAAAAAAAATACATATACTTTGACACACCATAGAGACATGTCAAACGTTTTGACTGGTTGGAGTCTGGGTGCTGAGAGCCCCTCACTGATCTCTAGAATATGATCAACTGCAAATTATGTTAAGTGGACGGGGCCTCGCGGCATTAACGCACTTAGCCCCGCCCACAATGCCACAGTTGGTCCCTCCCCCTCACCAACCATTGGAACAGCCTGGCCTAAAGGTCTAGGCCCCACCCAATCTAGGTCGGCCCACCAATGGCCACCAAGGGGGTGGGGTCAACTGTGTGTTGTGGGTGGGGCTATGTGGCGCTATTGCCGCGAGGCTCCGCCCACCTAACACAATCTGCAGTTCATAAAAGATCACTTTTTACTTAAACAAGCACCATGACGTATGATATAAAATAAGGTGTGAAAACTGCTAAATTTACCCATTACCCCTGTGTAGAGATGTCAGAATGCACAAAAGGGGGTGACAGAGTCACTTTAAAGCATCTTTTGCCAACAACTTGGTACCAGATACAACATGACTTCTTCAGAGGTCTTGTGGTTCCATGCTTCAACAGGGCAACACCAGTGGCATCTACACAATAATAGGCAGGCGGTTTATATCAACTCCAAAATGTAAATGGCCACAGTAATCGAATGCTGCTGGTACAGTATCTTACCACATTTGAACCTTTGACATAGGCATTCCACACTCATCAAGTGGAATCATGTGGGAGATTGTAGCAACAAATCTTCATTTCCACTGCAAGGTCACTACAAATTTAGTCATGGGCTGTCCTGTGTATTATACAAATATGATGGGTCCTCCAGAAAGAGAACTGCTCAGAGATTGCTTCCCTCTAATAGACGGGGATTCCCATTCAATAGTGCTATTACACATGCACTAGTGGAGCATTTACACAGACAGATTTATCTGACAGATTTTGGAAGCCAAAGCCAGGAACACACTATAAACAGGGAGCAGGTCATAAAAGAAAGACTGAGATTTCTCCTCTTTTCAAATCCAGTACTGGCTTTGGCTTCCAAAATCTGTCAGATAAATCTGTCTGTGTAAACGCACCATAAGGGGCCACGGGTAGTGGTTGCAGCTGCTGATGTACATGCACATTTACTCTAAATAAGTACTCTAAAATAAATATTTTTTTACCTAGACATCTCCTTAAAAATGGCATTAAATAACTACTTTAGTAACAATCCCTTGGTAATGCCTGGAGGGCAGGAGCAGGGAATCTGACTTCCCTGTCACTACCCTGATGCATTACACATACAGCTCCTACTCATGACCTAGTTGAGATCAGACCTTTTAAAGAACTGCATTAAAAGTTAAAGAACATCCAAAGTGGAGTTCTATGTCGTGTGCCAATAAATGAAACACAATCAGGAAGATGTGAATGCAACAACCACAAATGCTTACAAGTCATAAAAGACCATATAAAAAGCCGAGAGGTACTGGCAGCTTATGAATGATGCATGTATAAAGATCGATTGATGGCTCCAACAAAAGTGTTCAATGCAGAGAGTTGAGGGAAAAGAACCAAAATAGTGGAGAGGAGCCAGGTAATAAAATGTCAGCATGAATCAGGGTATTTCCTACACATGCTTTCTGCGGAGAACACCAGCCTTGTATATTACCAAGCACACTGGTACCTATCTACCTTGTATTTTTCAGTCCTATAACTGCCTCAATAAAAAGGGAATCATTTTCCTTTTCAAGGATGCTTGGACTATAAATGCAGCATATATAGGACAGTCATAGAAAGACGAATGGCTCTCCATTACCAAGGGGACAGCAGCAGTAAGAAGTTACCCAACAGGCTGGGATTGTCCATACACATACCATACAAAGAGTTGTTTAGGTGTTAAAAATAAAGCACTCAAGTGTGCATTGTGACATAACACATGGTCACAGGACTGCTGTATAAACCCCAGGTTGCAGGAAAATACCTGAGAGCGGGGTCCAAATATAGAGAGGCAGTTTGACACTTTCTGGTAAGTTCAGCTTTGTTTTACAGAAGGATAACAAAAAAACAAAAAATTAATGCATATTGCAAACTTGCTTTATATCCTGTTGATTTAGATTTTAAAAGTTATAACAGCAGTGACGCTTTAAAGTTTGCAATATGCATTACAGAGACTACAGGCCACTGATAACCCAACGTTTCAGCAGCACCGCCATACATCAGAGTCTAATAGAATGTGCCCGATTACTGTACCTCCACCACCCAGATCTCTAACACTTATACAAAGTTTTGCTGACATTTTACTTAAGAATTGGTTCAGGTGCGGTCACTGTGCACAAAGTTTTCTTGTATTCAGATGGTTGTATGACGACCTATGTGGTTTGCCTTTCCTTCCTCGCTAATGTTCTGACATTGGCCTGACATCTCATCTGTTTACAAGATTCTTAAGGTACAATTACTATGGAGTTCTTTCTTAATTTCGGACTGGATATTTTTAAGTAATTTGTTATGTATTAAATGGGATCTTTTGCCCAGTAAACTTTAAAGATCA
Source organism: Dendropsophus ebraccatus (assembly GCF_027789765.1). Taxonomy (NCBI): domain Eukaryota; kingdom Metazoa; phylum Chordata; class Amphibia; order Anura; family Hylidae; genus Dendropsophus; species Dendropsophus ebraccatus. The sequence goes on along the minus strand of NC_091459.1, from coordinate 76,910,215 downwards.
GGGTAATGATAAAGGTGTGATATTCAGCAGAATTAACAGGTTAACTGCTTCAACCACACAGTACTGCAAGAGACCGTGAGAAAGATCTATGTAAAGCAACAATAAATTATTATACTCTAAAGATGCAGAAAATAGCATCCTGTGACACTGAAAGTTTTCATACTTGAGCTTTCAATGCACTGGTTGCTAGCATAAGATTACATCATAACATAGCACATTTTTAGATGTAGTTGAGAAAAACGTGTGTGTGTGTGTGTGTGTGTGTGTATATATATATTATATATATATCTCAAAAAAATAAAGGGAACACTTTAACATCACAATTTAATTCCAAGTATATGAAACTTCTGTGAAATCAAACTCACTGACAATCAATTTTACAGTGAAGTGAATAAGGAACGAATAAAAACAAGCGACCAACCAATAAAAGAGATCCCTACGTCATGGATCACGTGCTGAAACAGCACAAGTGTTGCATAAACAGCAACTTTTTGCAACAGCAATGGAGATAGAATTTATGAAATCAAAGACTTCATGAACTGTAACACCGATCATGTTATTTACATGATCGAGTGTACAACTTGCAGCCTACATTATGTTGGCTGTACCATAAGAAAGTTCAAACAACGAGTGAGCGAACATCTCACTAGTATTAAAAAACAGAATAAAGCCAACGTCTCAGGAGCAGCCAAACATTTCATAGATACACATGAGGGAGATGTCAGTACTTTTATCACATATGCCATTATAAAGGTTAAAAAACCACCAAGAGGTGGAGACTGGCAAAAACAAGTTTTACATAAAGAGGCAGAAATGATATACCGCCTGAATACACGGCATCCAAATGGTTTAAATTTCAAGAATGACTTACTTTATCATTATTAATAATATATATTTTGCATTTGAATTTCTTTATATGTTATATATATTTAACTTTAGTTGCTGCTTACTTCTGCTATTCCAAGTGTTTGGTTGTTCATACCCGTATATAACTAATTAGCAGGAGTATCTGTTTATGCAACACTTGTGCTGTTTCAGCACGTGATCCATGACGTAGGGATCTCTTTTATTGGTTGGTCGCTTGTTATTATTCGTTCCTTATTCACTTCACCTTAGACCATGACTAAGCGCAGTAGCGCGAAACGCGTAGGTCCTGTTATGCCCACCATGGGATTTTAATGCACGAATAAAAGTTATATTTTAACTTGCTACGTCCAGGAGTGCCGACTTCCAACTCCCCCTTCTCCTATTGCTGAATATCAAGCTTACGGCGCCTGGATAACGCCCTGAAGCTCGAGCACCCTACCCTGCACCTTATCTGTCGCTGCTGACTCTAGAAGTATCGGTGAGCTGTATCTTTTTTCCTTTTTTCTTTTTTGCTAATCAATTTTACATGCTGTTGTGCAAATTGAATAGACAACGGGTGGAAATTATTGGCAATTAGCAAGACACACTCAATAAAGTTGTAATTCTGCAGGAGGGAACTTCAGACCACTTCTCAGTACCTATGTTTTCTGTCTGATGTTTTGGTCACTTTTGAATGTTGGTGGTGCTTTTACACTGGTGGTAGCATGAGACTGACTACAACCCATAAACGTGGCTCAGGTAGCGCAGCTCATCCAGGATGGCACATCAATGTGAGCTGCAGCAAGAAGATTTACTGTGTCTGTCAGCATAGTGTCCAGAGGCTGGAGGTGCTACCAGGAGACAGGCAAGTACACCCGGAGACATGGAGGAGGCCGTAGGAGGGCAACAACCCGGCATCAGGACGTTACCTCTGCCGTGTGCAAGGAGGAACAGGAGTAGTACTGCCAGAGCCACAAATGACCTCCAGCAGGCCACAAATGTGCATGTGTCTCCACAAACTGTTATAAACTGACCATCCGCAGCCTGTTGTATGTCTTTCCACTTTAATTTTGTGTGACACCAAATCCAGGCCTCCACTGGTTAATAAATTTCATTTCCATTGATGATTTTTGTGAGATTTTGTTGTCAGCACATTCAACTTTGTACAGAACAAAGCATTCAATGAGAATATTTTATTCAGATCTAGGATGTGCTGTTTAAGTGTTCCCTTTATTTTTTTGAGGAAAAAAAAAATTATATACACACACACATATATATATATATATATACATATATATTTTTTTTTTCCCATCTCTTTATACCTAAAGAAATCTTTAGTCTGTATCTGTTTATCCACCTGTACACATTCTGCACATGAGTAGTACACTGAAAGGGGATTTGACAGCTCTCACGCATCTGTAAAGTAATCACCCTCTCCACCACTTCCTGTGGATGGGCAGCAGCGCTGCTCCGCCTGACTGCTTATCAGAAAGGACATCTTGTCAAGCATGTGTTGAGCAGCAACTACAGCCGCCACTGCTTCCTGGGTTTAGCAAAGTCATTTGCCAGTAGAGGAGTATAAAGTAGGTACATAAGGCTGCAGTGATATAGAATGTGTTGAGAATAACCAGCACATAATGGAGTCTGTTCATCATTCAGCATCTACAAAAGATGCAATCTGCAAGCCTTTGTTTCATAAAGAACACTTAACTTCTGCGTGCTGCAGTCCTTTATGTCAGCCACTTTATTTTTAGGTGAGTGTTTTTTTTTGTGCCTTGGACTATTGAAGTTTTGCAACCTATATTTTGTATGGCAATTTGTGAAGCACAGTGGGAACAGTTCATTCATGGGTATTGTTGCTGTCTGCTCGACATCAGCGCCTTAAATTACTGGTTTATCACAATAACTGAGCAAGAAGTTTTTTATGCTCACTAACTTACATATAAACTATTTATACGCTTACCACACTAAAAGCTTTACTTTTAAATTGTTCATACTAAAGCCAAGCGAACAAGTAATGTCCTTTATCGTGTGGTACATTATAGTTAAAGAAAGTAACCAAAAAGTGCTTTATAAAGCAGCCAAAACTTTAAGGGGAGTAAACAAGAATCTACAAACCAAGACACGGATTAACTAAACAACTTAATCATATTGAAAAACCAACAGTACATGAAGTCATTAGAGATGAGCGAATACGATTCGATCGAGTAGGTATTCGATCGAATATTGCGGTTTTCGAAAGATTCTAATACAATCGAGTAGTGAGTCGAATACGCGGGAAACATTCGAAAGCCCTCCCATCGCAGTTGGCGCTTTTTTTAATCCAATGACCATGCAGGGAGGCCGTGAGGGACCATGGGAGTACGCACGCAGTGCGAAAACAGCATCTACCCTCATTGGATAGCTGAACCACATGACCTTGAATCTTAAATACTTGGCTCCTGCCTCTCGACCGCAGATGCGCTTTCAACCTAGCCAGGGAAAGATCTTGCAGCAGGGAGAGATAGGTTTTAGTAGTGTTTTGGTTAGGCAGGATTACTACAGAACCCAAAAGTCCTCTTCAGGGCTAAGATCTAGCGAAAAAGTCATCTCTGAATCCAAAGCACTTCTCAGTGCTAAGAAATAGATGATATAACAGCAGCATCAGCAGGTGTATTCATTCCAGTACCCAGTGTGTACAAGTGACTTATAGTGTCCCTGATAAACACCACTAAGGGCACGTTATACATATTGTTCCAGTAGCCCACTAAGGGCACCTGATATATACTGTTTCAGTAGCCCAGTAAAAGCCACGTGATACATATTGTCCAGTAGCCCATGAAAAAGGCACGTCATACATACTGTTCCAGTAACGTTCGTACAGCATTACGCGCGATACGCGCGAATAACATGACGCTCTGCAGACGCACATTGGAATCATGTATGAAACACTGCGCAAGAAATACGAACGAAATGTGTGAACATTGCCGCCTTAGAAACCTTGATTGATCTCTCCTTGTTTAGATATAGGGAGAGATGTATCAAGTAAAGCCAGTGGGGCAGGGACCGCTCCATTGACTTGTGGTGCAGGCGCCAATGGTGTTTTTGGGTTTTAAAATGCGGCAACCAGATGTTCGCTGAGAGTCAATGAGGAAATATGAGGCACAAAAACCACACAAACTTTTGGGGCTTAGCATTTGTTTAGGGATATTTGGCTATGTGTTTGGGTGTTTTATCAAAGAAACATTGGTGTTTTTTTCTCCATGAACTTCTATTGGGGGGAAAAAATGCAGAAAAAAAATCATCATGTCTATAGGCATAGTGGTGTTTTTTTCCCCAATACTTTAAAAATAATTGTGGAACCACATGATAAAAAGTAGCACATGACTTAAAAGGGATAAAAGTGTCTATAATAATTTATACTAAAATGAAAAAAATTTAGTTTTTGTGGCGCTTTTTTTCAGCCCCCAAAAAAGCAAGGAAAAATTTGTCTGAGGGAACCACGAAGTGCTGACAGGTTCCCTTTAAAGGAATTACCCAGCGCTACAAAAACATGGCCACTTTTGCACCACTCTTGTCTCCAGATTGGGTGGGGTTTGAAACTTGGATGGAGCTTAATTGCAAACCACACCTGAACTGGAGACAAAGGTAGGGCAAAAGTGGCCATGTTTTTGTAGTGCTGGACAACCCCTTTAACCTCAGGTTTTATAAGTCCCAACGTTTGCCTTCTTTCCTTCAGACTATGATTTAGTTCCTTAAAGGGATTGTAGCATAAAGCAAAGTTGCTAAAATCAGATAAATACCACACAGATATGTAAAGGTATAGAAATGTGCTGTTTTACTAGAGTAACTTCCCTCCCTATACTCTTTCTTCCCTATCAATCTAATCACCTTCTGGTTTTCTCTCTGATTTGTGTTCCTGCTGTTGCAATTCAACAACGCACACGCTGTCCCACAATGCCCCTTGCTTGCAGGCTCAGTGGGACCAGTTGCCAATACTTTCTGGAGGTTGCAGTTGAACTGAGCATGCCTGGCCGTCCTTTTATAGGTCGTAACCAAGAGCAACGGGTTCTCATAAAAAAGCAGGTATATGGGTAGTTAAAAGTTATTTTAATAGAGATCTATGTTACATACCAACCAAGATGCATTATCTGTGTAGCTGTAAAGATGTCTCTTGTCTAAAGTCTTTTTATTAGTTATTTTTTAATATATGTGAAGATGCATTTAGTGATCACGCTCTTTTTTTTTTTTATCCGTAGAATTTTTTTTTTTTTTTTGTGTGTGATAATTGATTCCAATGAGAAACTATACATCTTTATATGCTGCAAGTGGGACCTTTTCCATTTACATGTATCTACCCAGCAAGCAGCATAGTTAAAAGCATTAGAGGAGAAGTGCAAAAACCTGACCTAAAAAGTACCAATGAGGAGTTCTAAATGGATTGTATAGCTTTTAAATAAGGCAAGCAATGGGGGTCACCAATGGTCACCACAATGCTATGCCAAATGGATTTTTCCATGTAAAAATAATATTACATTAACACGCTGATAATGATTTTTAGCATTTAAATAGAGGTGCCCTCTCTGCCCTAAGAAGCTGCACATTCATTTTCAGAGTGACACCCGTGTACCTCTTCTAAGCGTCGTCTTTGTTCTTTCTGCTCTTCAATGCGTTTTTGCCTCTCAGCCAGAAGCTGTCTTTTGTGCTCCTCATTCTCACGCTGCTGCTGTTCCAGCTGCTGACGTCTGAGGGCTTCTGAACGTTCCTTATTAGCCAGCTGCAGCCTCAAGAAGTCCCGTCTCAGGGTGGACTCCCCAGGTAGATTTAAAATGGAGCTGAAGAAGCAGGAGAGAAGAAACGGAGAGAAGAAACACATGATCTATATGGCATGGGCAGGGATGATACAGCACTAAAGCAATGCAGATTCTCTTTTTGTTCTAAAATGAAATGAAAGGTATTTGGTGGAAGAAAAGAGTATTAAACGTGAACTGGAAAGTGGGGAACCCACAAGGAATATTCATGAGTATTCATTTTATTGTAAATGATGGAATCCAGAAAAAAAATTACAAAAAACTGTAGGGGGGAACAGATAAAATGATCAGACTGTACAGGATTTATATGTCTGTTACCATGGAGACACATTGATCCATATAGGTTCCTTAGATACAAAATTGTAGCATATTGTTATTACTAAAGATGGTTGCAATGATGTACATAGCCTAGATTCGAATATATTCTTTTTATGAATACTAATAAACTAATTTAAAGTTTTGAATAAAGAAAGGGTCCCCTGTTTAAGTTTCAAATGTATCTAAATGCTTATCTGTATCTATATGCTTATGTTATTCCACTGTGACAAACCCCCTTACTCTTCTTGAATTTTTTTATATAGTGTACCCTGCAGTGTGAGTTGTCTATAGCATACAATACATTGATCATACTTTGACCTAGACACACTATAACCAATGGGTATGCTGTTCAGTTATATCCAGCAACATGTCTACCCCTCCCAATGTGGCCCTCCTGTGTTGAAGTACTCTGATTTTTTCAGTATCAACCCTGCCCGTGTAGGTAGCCCTGGGGGCATTATGTCTACAGGCACAAGGACACAGCAAGGCAGAATGAGAGGTAATAGTTGGTAATATGCTGGTAATACTTCTAAAGAGGATTGTAAAGCTATTCTGGCAATTCCAAATAAGGTGCACCCCAGGTACCCCGAGGGGCTTCCTAATTATATGACATACACCAGGCCTACTTTACCACAGCCAGAGAGGCCAAATATAGCCAAGGAAGGGGAAATGCCTTTGCCAAGTCTTTTTTTAGGGTCACAATCTTCAGACTATATGACGATGCCCCTATATAGAAGGATACTGCTATCCCTTGACCCCTGAAGATGCTATGAGGGTCAAAACATGTTAGGGAGGAGCTTTTAATATATACTAAACAAAGTTTTGTTTTGAGGCTATATTCACACAAAAAAAAATAAAATAAAATAACTTGTGTTATTTGCTGTTAAATGATGGCCATCCAAGAAAAACGTCTGTCATCTCGATGGTGTGTAAACATAGCCTAAGGGTGGGAAAATAAAAGTGAATCAGTGGGCCCATTAGTGTCTTGTACAGGAACTTGTCAGCTACCCTGCACCCTAGCCTAGAGTACAACTATATGTGATACAGGAATACTGCAACAGTTGATTAGATTTGCTAAATTGAAAAAAACAGAAACAAAAAACACTTCAAATGTGTACCATAAAAATTACATGGTAAATAGCCATGTGTTAGCTCATAATAAAACAGACCATAATAAGACAGCATAAATACAGGGAATAGTACAACAGAGAGCTAAAAGGAACCAATCAGCATGATTGTGCCGATAAAGCTCCCAGCTGTGCTACATAGAGGTCCTAACTAGCTCTACTACCAGGCAGTTTCTTCCACCGTAGCTTAACACCCAGGAAAACTGTTTTTAATCTGGTGCGAAGGGTTGGCACAGCGCCACGAACTAGGCATTGGGGCGCAGTCCAGGTCGTAATTAGTCACGACTCTGTCAGCACGCACTGGGGGGGGGGGGTGATTGACAGGCAAAGCTGCTTCTAACAGGTCTCTTTGCCTTTCTAAACCCCACAAGGGTATAGACGGGCAAGGTTATATTATTGTTAGCAGCTCATGTTTCAGTGTATTAGAATATGTATGGTTACTTTACTGCACTACCATATTTTCTATCTTTTTAGGCAACATAAAGATTCTGATCAAGTTTTGAATTTGCATTATTGTCTTTAACTCTTGGCTGGACTATTACCTCTATTCATAACTTATTATGGTCTGGTTCTAGATCTCTAATATGTACTGCACTTTAAGAGTCTGGTCTGACTGAAATCGCTGTGGATACTTATATACTGCTTCATTTATGTCAAACAACCTAAGAGGAACTACCCCATGCAACCTGATTTCCTTTGTCCTGTGTTCTCTTATGTATTATGTATCATGTTTTTTAAGGCTAGGGTCACACTACATTTTTGCTTTAAATTTAACAGATACCTTTTTAAATGGGGAAATATATATAATTAAGTCAATGGAAAACGTGAACCTAGTGTGAGTGTCAGTGTGAACCTAGCCTTACACACAATCTCATTTGAATTGAGGGCATGTTCCCACAAGTGTAAATTTCGTTGGAATTACACATTGCTATCCTAGTCCTAATGTTTTCAATGAGGATGGAATAGGGCTAATCCATGTCCAAATCCAAAGCACTAAATGAAACAATCTGCAGCAGATATTTCAGGGTATGATTCAAATTTCAGCCACGGATTCCAGGGCAAATATTTCCGACAGAAAAAAAATCCACCATGTAAAAATGCCCAACATTAACAAATAAATAAAAGGAATAAAGTAAACTTATTTACAAAGTTGACAGGGCATCAATTTCACGTCCATACCAGGGTTGAAAAGGTTGCACAACAGACTAGAAAAGAGGAATGTGCATGACTAAGTGCACTGCAGTATATTATGTATGTACCAGAGACTTCAAATGTTACTCCACTCCCGAGACTAACCCAAGTAACAAATAACATAGCATAAAACTAATTTTTTGTAGGAGAGCTTGCTGTACTAGGGGAAATGATGGATGTCTGAGGGGAGTAAGACAACCTCCTTTCCCATTATAACCTTGCAGAAAGCAAATATACACTTTTGGATAAAGTACAATAACCATTAAAAACAAAATCCATATAAACAATTAGTGGCCATACCGAAAAAATCCATCACTGCCTGCTATCCGCTATTTTAACACATCAAATTGAATCAGTTTGAGCAGATAAGCATTTTAATGAATAAATTACCTTGGTTCCCCTGAATCATTATCTTCCTCCTCTTCTTCACTTCCACTATATTCGTATTCTGTTTCATCTGCAAAGAAGAAGTTTACTTTTAACTATTAAGATACAGTAGCATTCACTAAGTAGTAAGAACTACTATAAAAACACAAGATCTTATAAATTGAATGTATTTCAGCTTAACTGGGTTAATTCCAATGTCGAACACATCACCAAGGTAATCTATTAGGAATGTATACATTTTATTTTAAATTGAAACTATCAGAAGATTAGAAGTATCTAACCTGCTAATATGTCCCTACAGCACACAAGGCCATGAGGATGAAGGTAACTTTCCTACCTTTATCCTCTGCAATGTTGCAATGTTTTGATGATATCAGGAGTTTGGGTGCAGAAGGGGCAGGCCAGCTGGGGGGCAGATGGTAGTCCTGCCCTCAGTGCACCAACATGACTTAGGGCCCTATTCCACAGGACGATTATTGTTCAGATTATCTTTAAGTCGTTCGCATCTGAGCGATAATCGTTAAGGCTTAATAAGACCTGGACCTATTTTTATCGTTGCTCGTTCGCAAATCGTCCACATTAAATAAGACGTTGTTCGATCATAGGTAAAGATTATCATTCCATGTACATAGGTGAACGATTTTAGGTCTTTCGCAATAGTGGTCGTTTAAGATTGTTGATGATTATAAAAACGATAATCGTCCCATGGAATAGGGCCCTTACTAGCATAGGGATTACAAAAATGGTGCAGAGGATGAAGGCAACCTGCTGACAGTTTCCTTTTAAGAACAGGAAGTCATGGAGTGTTATAAATGAAGAATTTACAAGCAGGTGATCACACTTGACATCTGATGAAGGAGAAATAAGAGGAGGCACTCTTTCCAAACAGAATGGGGTTTATTGATTGAACCATATGTTCTATGCAACATTTCAGCAAACATTTCAGCATATGTTCTACGCAACATTTAGGAAATGGCACCATGTAGGGACTGAGACATTGTATGACACCGATGGGTGAATAAACAAACATTATTTTATTAAATATTTTGGATTGATAGTTTTTCTTTCTTCCTTGCTGGGTTGTCTGGCGTGCCACTGAGTCATGTTCCTGCGAAGTGTGCACCCACCACTATTGTCCGATTTACCCACAGTGTTCTGTATATTCCCATGCATAAGTTCATGCATAATCCAATAACTGGCACTGAAATACAGTATATATCTCATTAAATTTCAGTTACTAGTCATGGATATGAGTAATCTTACCTTTCTCGCCTCTTTTTTTCTTTGTTCGATCAATGTGGTCCTTCAGCTGAATTCGCACTTGTCTCTCATTTGGTTGGTCTCTTATAAATGGGTGCTTCATAAGCTGCTCTGTTGTGGGTCTTTGGCTATGGTTCTTTACAAGACAGCTCTCAATAAAGGACTGAAATTTTTTAGACCTGTAAACAAAAATTTAAAAAATTTACAAAAAAGTACACACTATGAATATAATCAATATCCCTGACAAAAGAAATTAAATTCCAAAATTTCATTGGTCTCAGAATAAGCCATCCAGATACAGGAAGAGGAGGCTGTGATAGAAGAAGTCCAGAAAATCCCTTTAGTAAGGTCCTGCACCTATGCATCCTAAGATTTGTCACATGCCACAAGGTAAACACGACGGAATTCCGCGGCAGAGCTCTCCATCGTGGAATCCCGCCGCGCTCAGTGTGCTGCTTTGAGTGAATGAGAGGGCGCACGCTTGTCCGCTGCTGTCCACTCAAGAAACTAAAGGCCCTATTCCACGGAACGATTATCTTCTGTATTCGGCCGATATCGGCCGCTACGGCCGATAATCATCCCGTGGAATAGAGTGCAACGATCAGCCGACATCGTTCATGTCGGCTGATCGTTGCAGTCGCTTGTTTTTCAACATAAAAATCCTATACAAAAAGGCCACCACTGTTATTTCAAAATACTGATAACTTTATTTATATCACATGTAAAATCACAAAAAATGGAGCAAAATTATGCGCACAAGAGGTACTGTAAAATTTACACAAAACGTGCGTTAGAGGTGGTAGCACGCAGCTTATATCAGGTACTGTTTTCAGGTCTTTGGGATTGAACTTTCTATGTGACTCATAACTGTCTATTCACTACGGCAATTTAGTTCATCCGGGACTGGTGCAATGGCAGACATTCAGCTTAGTCTGTGCAGGAACTTTCCAGCCCAGGCTATTCTGTAGGGACTGAGAAGCATTCACCTACCATTTCCAGTGGTAGATAATATACCTATTCCCTTGTATAGATTCAACATTTTGTCTTAACATTCGTGTGTAAATTTTACAGTACCTCTTGTGCGCATAATTTTACTCCATTTTTTGTGATTTTACATGTGATATAAATAAAGTTATCAGTAACAGTGGTGGCCTTTTTGTATAGGATTTTTGTGTAAGGACCTGGGTCAGGTCTGGTGGTCTTTGTAGGAGATATTGTTTTTCAACATGTTGAAAAACAAGCGACTGATATAGCAGCGATCTGCTGCCGTCGCTCCGTTGAATAGGAGCGTCGGCAGCAGACGCTGCTATATCCTATGGGCTGCCCGGACGATCAGAGATCACCTGGGCAGCCCCCCCGCAGCTGGACGCCGCCCCCTCCCGCACTCACCCGCTCGCTGCAGCCGCGTTGAATAGCAGCGGCAGCGAGCGGGGAACGAGGAGCAAACGAGCGCTGAGAGCGCTCGTTTGCTCCTCTGACGACCCGTGGAGAGGAGAGGTAGCAGATGAGCACTGTGTTTACTTAGTGTGAACTGGCCGTGTTTACTCAGTGTGAACTGGCCCTAAGGCAAAATATTATTTATTACATTGCAAAAATTAAAGTGAATAATATAACTACTAAATCATGAACCAAAAGCTAGCAAAGCAATAATACAAAAGTGGATAGAATCACAATCTGGGATAAATTTGCAGGAAAATCTGTGCTCACACTGTAGAGACATTTAATAACCTGAGACTTATCATGTGAAAAAGACTACCTTTGTTGGGTATACACTGTAGGTAGTACGTTGGCGCTATATTTTGTGATACCAGCAAACCAGGATACTTGTGGCAAGTTTAATGGACTAAATGCAGTCTACTAGAAACTACTTTCTATGCTTTTCCTGAATGCATACCGTACTTTTATTTTGCAAGTCTTAATAGTGTGGTCTAGTGCACTTTTGAGCCCAGCAAAGTTAAAAGGAAACTCCAGGTAGAGGTTAAAAAAATAAAACTTCTGCAGAAGCATAAACCATTACCTATCTATTCCAGTTTTGAAACTACCAAAAATCCATTAGTTTTGGTGTTTTTTGTTCTGTTTTGTGTTACTGTACTTCCTGGTTTATCACATTGCAGTTTCATTGTGTTACTGAATTATTTGCAGTAATTTATGATTTCATTGTGGTCCCACCCACAAAGCACACTGTATTCTCTACCTGTAATACCACACAGCACGCTGTATTCTCTACCTGTAACACCACACAGCACACTGTATTCTCTACCTGTAACACCACACAGCACGCGGTATCCTCTACCTGTAACACCACACAGCACACTGTATTCTCTACCTGTAACACCACACAGCACACTGTATTCTCTACCTGTAATACCACACAGCACGCTGTATCCTCTATCTGTAACACCACACAGCACGCTGTATTCTCTATCTGTAACACCACACAGCACACTGTATTCTCTACCTGTAACACCACACAGCACACTGTATTCTCTACCTGTAACACCACACAGCACGCTGTATCCTCTATCTGTAACACCACACAGCACGCTGTATTCTCTATCTGTACCACCACACAGCACACTGTATTCTCTACCTGTAACACCACACAGCACGCTGTATCCTCTACCTGTAACACCACACAGCACACTGTATTCTCTACCTGTAACACCACACAGCACGCTGTATTCTCTACCTGTAACACCACACTGTATTCTCTACCTGTAACTCCACACAGCACACTGTATTCTCTACCTGTAACACCACACTGTATTCTCTACCTGTAACACCACACAGCACGCTGTATTCTCTACCTGTAACACCACACTGTATTCTCTACCTGTAACACCACACAACACGCTGTATTCTCTACCTGTAACACCACACAGTACACTGTATTCTCTACCTGTAACACCACACAGCACTGTATTCTCTACCTGTAACACCACACAGCACACTGTATTCTCTACCTGTAACACCACACAGCACGCTGTATTCTCTACCTGTAACACCACACAGCACGCTGTATTCTCTACCTGTAACACCACACAGCACGCTGTATTCTCTACCTGTAACACCACACTGTATTCTCTACCTGTAACACCACACAGCACACTGTATTCTCTACCTGTAACACCACACAGCACGCTGTATTCTCTATCTGTAACACCACACAGCAGGCTGTATTCTCTACCTGTAACACCACACAGCACGCTGTATTCTCTATCTGTAACACCACACAGCACTGTATATGTCACGGTAACGCTGACATTGGAATAAAGAACTTTTTTTCTTTTCATTTCCATGCACATACTGTATTATGATTAAGCATCTGTTATGTTTGAAGTTGAGCCCACAATAAGGCTCTGATCCTCTCTGCCATTTAGCATCATTTACTTGTGTTACTGCATCAATTTTGTGAATACGCTGCAGTACTGCAATGACACTCCAACATGTGTGAACACAGCTCTAATTTCACTGCACACTTCTGCACAATTAAAGAAATCAGTGCAACACCTGCTTCTGGCTGGTCAGAGATGGTGAATCACTCAGGTGATTGGGGGATCCAGCCAAGCCTCCTGTGAGATCACGCCCGCCCCCTGTCTGCATCATCAGCCTGATCTCAGCAAACACACACAATGTGAGACACAGGCATGGAATATTTGTCTCCTAAGGGGGGGATAGCAGAAGGAGCAGGAGAAAATGTGGATTTGCACAGATTTTTTTCTTCACTTCCTGGATTTCTACAGATATGGTAATACATTGTATAGACACATATATTTGACTTTTAATGCACTTTTAATAGAAAACAAGTTTTTCTTATCCAGAGTTACCCTTTAACATGCACAATGAGGAAATAATCTGACCGTAGACACTACTAGGCTACTACTATTTCCCACCTTCTTGTCGTAAGATATTGCAGCTTTCATGAGATGCAAGACAGAAACACATGGCATCATTTCACACCCCTCCTGATCCTTTTGTATTAGAGCGGTCAGTAGTTTTAAGGCATCAAACTTTCAACCAGTCTCTTTAAAATTTGGCCTTTTGGTAGGATTTTTTTTCCCCCTAGTATAAAGTTTCATATCAGTGTGCACATCTCAGTAGTCAGCTTTCCATCCTACCAACACAGTATTAGTTTGGTTTTCGCATGTCCACCACAAATTCAGAGCAACTGTTTATTGTAGTGAGTCTATACACACATAAAAACAGATATATAGCTATAGATATGGCTCTGTTTTCCAGGTATAGTGTTACATGTGTGTGATGGAATACATGGTAAACCAGTGAAAACCAGTTCCTTTGTCTGCTTCCCAAGAGCACATCACACCCGTTGGCAATAGCTTGGGGACCGCTTTATATGTCAGAACAGAATGATAACACATTCCAACCTCCTTCACTTGCATGTACTCCACCAGATATTGCACACTCTATTAGAAATTCATTGTTTCTGTTTAACACTTTAAAGCTAACAACGGTTACAGTCATGTGTAGTAACTCATTTACTGATGACTGTGTACTACCCCTCCCCAGCTGTATCTTGGGATAGCCACAGGGGGAGTGCACAGCAGTACCCATCTCTGAATACAAGTCAAAAGTTTCTTTAGGCTTTAAAATCTTATTACCCATCCATCCCCTCAAAGAATTCTATCCACATCAGTCCCTCTCTCTCCTTCCTCATCTATGTACAGTTCACTTTCCTAAAAGTCAACCAAAATAATCTGACTCTGTCAAACACAAAAGCTGGACTCAAATCACTATACCATTAGCTGTCTCTTTTCATTCTCCCGCTATAGGCTGAAGGAGGCCGTTTACCTTCTTCTAGGTCAAATTCCTAATCCTTAACAAAATCCTTAATTTCTGGTTTAAGTATAATTTCCTTTTTTAGTTATTATTTTCTACCCTAATGTTGCAGCATACAGCAAATTACTAGGGTAAGTAATAATGACACACAATTAAGCTCCATATATAGCCTCACTATTCTATTTTATAAAAGACAATGTTTCAGATAAGCAAATAGGCAACCAAGCAGAACTTTCTGACAGAATGTTAATTGTTGTATTACAGGTACCTATCATTTTTTATGTTTCTTTTTTTTCCCCATCCTTACTGTATATTATAACTGCTAAACCTTATTAAAAGTGATAAAACCCGAAGACATTCTGGTGGCTCAACCAGCATCGATCAGAATAACTTTTTGTTTCATCATTCCAAGTCAATCATTGGGGAAATGGGGCAGTACCGGATTAGCTCACCCAATCTCTTAGGGTGGTATTACATAGGACGATTATAGTTCGAAAAATCGTTAGATCATTCAGATTTGAACGATAATCATTTAGTGTAATAACAGACAACGATTAAACGACCAAGGAGAAATCGATAGAATTTGGATCTATTTTTATCGTTGATTATTTGCAAATAGTTTGCATGGAATAAAACGTCGTTCGCAGGAGCGATGACAGGATGACCGCAAGAAAGATCATAAGTAATCATAGTTTCGTGTAATTGGGTGAACCATTTCAGGTCGTCTGAGATTGTTTATCGTTGAAAAATTGCTTCGTGGAATAGTACCCTTATGTGTTGGACGTTATTTACAATTAACTACTTTTGGCCACTTAGTAATCCACCTCAAACAATACCAGATTAAAAGAGATCTGTATGCTAGGTAAAGTGTGGGAGTCGTTTACCTAAAGAACTAGCACATGGAGCTCTATAGATTACTAATAAAATAAGTAAAAAAATTTAATAGGAAACAGGTCTATTAAAATAGCTTGCACAACAGTTGGCCCACAAACAGACCATGAAGGATAGAAAAAGGCTAGATCTCCAGAACGACATCAAACCTCTAGTCAATGTTTGATGGATAAAATCCTATAATCATGTCTCTCTACGTGGTGCAAAGCACTGGCTGCAGCATGCTAAACAGTGAGCATTATCATAATGGTACTTGTCACTAGGAACCAGGCAAAAAACAGTAATAATGTGTGGGCAAGAAGTGGCATTAACCTCTGTCTTTTGAGAACAAAGATTATTATATTGATGACAGTCTCAGATAGTCAGATAGATATTTTTGAGTATGGCAAGGGCTGGGAGGACATTGACTTTCTATTTAAGTGTGATGCCTAGTCTACACTGTTAACATCATGATCCTCTGTGCCAAGGGCTAATTGCATCAATACCTGGGATCACAAGCTGTTTGTATCCTGTCACTCTTTCCAGATTTCATTCTATTTCCTTAATATGACTTGCTGACCTTTTGTCTCTGCTTATGTTTGTAGGACGTGTGAAGTTTAATAAGCAGTGCACAACAAATCTGCAGGCATGCTCTCTGTTCACAGGCAGTGAGATCAGATACATAGCAGACAGACTGAAAAGTCTCCAACATTCAGAACAGTTAAAGTGTACCTACCACTCTGAGACCGCGGCAAGACACATTAAAAAACTTGCAGGTATGCTGCCCTCCTCTAATGCAGGTGGTAGATGGAATTCCCAAGGTGCCATACACTGCATTGTACAGTCAGTGTATTACAATGCAGTCAGTGGCACACTTCCAGGATTTTTTCAGCATTTCCTGCTGCGGTATGGATGTGATAGGTATACTTAAAGAGGACCTGTCGCCGCTCCTGACCTGTCTGTTTCAGTAAATGTATACAATGCCCATGAAATAATTCTGGAACATCTTATAATGTACAGTTCCTCACTTATTCATACTAGAAATGTATGACTCAATAAAGAACAACTGGGTGTTGCCAGTTGGGAGTGCAGCCCTATACTGTCTTACACTACTAGCTCTGATTGGATAATGTCAGACTGTGTAGGGACATGCCCCAATATGTAACACCCAGTTGTTTATTTAGTCTTACATTTCTATTGAGAATATAAGAGGGATGCCATACATTGAACTACAAGAAAAGATAAAATCCTAAATTGCTACTTTATGGGCATTGTATGTATTTGCTAACACAGTTAGGCTAGAAGTGACTATATGGTCAAAGTAAACTCAAAGTAATAGATTCTGATTGTAGCCATCTACTAATAGCATCTACTTAAAAAGAAAAATGTAATTTACTAATTTGGTAAATACTTCCAACAATAATCAAGGCAATGCAAAATAGGCCAATATGAAATGGCATTTGCAAAACCAGCAAGTAAACAAACTAAACTACATTCTAAAATGAACATTGGTACTAGACTGGAATCTGAAGTAGCACTGTTTCTGACCATTAAATAACTTGCATATGGCACTTCTCAGCAGGTTTCCTCATCATCTCCTGCATTAGGATTGTGAGTGGTTTGGTCGAGTCAGAGCATTTATTTTATAGCCAGTGGCTGTACACAACCAGACACTTTGCTGGTTGTTTTTGGCAATTCTTAGTTATGTCAGAGTTATGACCACCGTGGGCTACTAGGCCATGTATTGGGGAGAAAACATGTCAAGATCCTGGTTTAGCATTTAACAATTAATTACACTGATGGGTCAACTTTGTTGCCTCCTGTTACTTCACAAATTCTTGGATCTAGTGCACTGCTGTAAGTGACATCACACTTGTATCCATATCTTGAGAATTTCTTCTGTACTATATTTTTGTAATGCATACCAAATAAAGTACAGTGGTAACTTGGTTTAAGAGTTACTTGGTTTAAGAGTTACTTGGTTTAAGAGTTACTTTGGTTAAGAGTTACTTGGGTTAAGAGTTACTTGGGTTAAGAGTTACTTGGGTTAAGAGTTACTTGGGTTAAGAGTTACTTGGGTTAAGAGTTACTTGGGTTAAGAACTTTGTTTTGGTGTAAGAACTCCCTGTACTGGGTGGGAGCGCGAGTGGGGGAGGGGCATGGTCTGCATAGCGGGGTCTACAGCACTGGAAGTCTCCCTCACCTTCCAAATCATAGCAGATACACTTCAGGCTGGGGCTTACATCAGGGGACAGGACTGTGGAGGTAATCTCTCCATAGCTGTAACCCCTCTCTCCCCGGCCAGAGAGCGCTGCTATACTGTGCCCACATCTGCCCTGCTCATTCCTTCATGCTCCCTGCATTATGGGGATCTGCAGTTCCATCCTCTATCTACTGTACAAACTGCGGTTGGTTTTCAGATTTATGCACTTACTATACATTATACACCACATGCTGATTGCTATACTGTACAGTAACTTAGAATAACACATTCAGCTGTTTCTCGATGTTTGTTTTACATGTTATTCAGAATATAAAATCATTATTTTTGGGGTGTGGAACCTAATTGTCTGCATTTCAATGATTTCTTATGGGAAAATTTGCTTTGGTTTTAAAAGTGGAATTGGATTACAAGCATGGCCCCGGAACGAATTATGCTCATAATCCAAGGCACCACTGTATCTTTATTTCTTAATTTGCTGTGAATTGTTAACATGCTACATGTAATGTCATTTGTTGACCTGCTTACTCAGTGTTGTGTTCTGATCTGCAGGCTTTACACACTGCCACAGACAGCTAGAACCAATATATATATACACACCCACACACAGAAGCAGCATAAAGGACATTAGGCTGCAGGACTATGCAGTGTAAATTGTGAATCCAGCACTGAGGTCGCATAGCACACTTATTACAAGCTTCTATGTGTTTCTTTATCTGTCTACTGTGTCTCTCCAGCAAGCACCTCCCCCCCCCCCCATCCTTTTGAGAGTTTGTAATATTTTTCTTTATATACAAAGTTAGTTGAAATGACATACTTCCCCCCTATAAGCATGGGGCAGTGGTTTCTGCGGGTCTTCACAGCCGTCTAGTAGGGAAGTGGTTAAAAGAGATTTTCTGAATGACAGATATTGTATGAGAGAGAAAAAAAAAAAAGATTTTCCTACAAAATATCCACTGATGCAATATGTAAGCCCCTGACAAAACCAGATGTAGCTAATAAATTTAGATGAGCCAGAAAAAGCATTCCGCTTAAAGGGACAATTCATACTTAAAGTAGTTATCTATATACTCACAAGACTTTGTTTTTTAACTAAAGGAGGAAAAAGTTTATTATTTTTTTAAGTCAAATCTATTGTATGAGTGCTGCCTTACACATGTACACTAAATTCTCTGTAAAAGGACACTGTATGTGGAAACGATCTTTGCTGCAAGCGATTCCTCTTTATATTTTGCCGTTTTTTTTGCATTTCTCAGAGCCATTTTGGTGATCTATGCAGGATCACGCCATGTGTTCGTTTTTTTTTTTCCTCGAGCCACATGCACACCAGGTGCTGTTCCCAGTGGAAATGGGAACTTTCTGTTCAGATCACTGAGCTGGCATCTTTCCTTCGTGATGAAAAAGCAAAGTTGTATGCTCAAGTCAAGCAGAGAATGAGAAACGGCAAAACGAACACGAACAGCAGATGATAGCCAGAAAGAGGAAGGACTGAAGGACAAAATAGAAATGACTAAGCAGAGAAGTGAAAGCAACGCTAAAAGAGAAAGTAGAAGGCCTTACTCAGACGGGTGTATTGTACCTAGATAGAATTGTCTTTATTGGCAATTTAATATCTGATCTTTATGATGATATGTTCGGTTAAGAAAAAATGCATATATTCAGATGTTACATGAGAAATATGGAGAGTTTTTCTAGGCACAATAAAGGAATTTACCAGGATTTAGGGTCTTTAAAGGGGTTATCCAAGACTATAAAAGGCACATGCACTTCCTTGGGGGGGGGGGGGGGGGGGGAATAGCACCACTCCTGTGCTTATTTAACTTCTTTCATTTCATAGGAACTAAGGGCCCTATTCCACAGTAACGATAATCGGCCGGATCGGCCCCATTTGGCCCGATTCGGCCGATTATCGTTCGGTGAAATAGAGAGAACGATCAGCCGATGATCGTGTCATCGGCTGATCGTTCATTTAGGGCCAGACCTAAAATCACCGTTCCCCCATGGCGCATCGCTACGGTTGAATAGCGGTGCGCAGCGGGCGACCGACGATATGACAAGCAGCAGCAGCATACATTACCTGTCCAGGCTTCTTCACCGCGCTGTCTTCATCCCCGGGTCCCGCGCGCTCTATCTTCAGAATGGCCGGTCAGCTGACGGAGCGCTCAGCCAATCACAGGCCGGGAACCCCGAAACGGCTGTCTGTGGATGGATACCTTGCTGAGGTGGTTTCCTTGACTGGAGAACGCTTTGGCTTGGTTGTTCCTTCCCGGAGGGAAGGTCTGGCTAGTTCACTGACGTCGAGACATGTGATGGTGTCTCTGCAGTGTTCTTTTGCATATTCGATTTCCCAGGGGGCAATGTTCTAGAATACACTGACGTTGAGACACGTGATGGTGTCTCTGCGGTGTTTTGGTTGATCTCCCTGAGGTCAACCAGCGTCCTTTTGCATGCACTTACTAGTCATTGCTCCCACTAGCCAGAAACCTACTCCACACTGATGAGGGGCAAAAACCCCGAAACGGCTGTCTGTGGATGGATACCTTGCTGAGGTGGTTTCCTTGACTGGAGAACGCTTTGGCTTGGTTGTTCCTTCCCGGAGGGAAGGTCTGGCTAGTTCACTGACGTCGAGACATGTGATGGTGTCTCTGCAGTGTTCTTTTGCATATTCGATTTCCCAGGGGGCAATGTTCTAGAATACACTGACGTTGAGACACGTGATGGTGTCTCTGCGGTGTTTTGGTTGATCTCCCTGAGGTCAACCAGCGTCCTTTTGCATGCACTTACTAGTCATTGCTCCCACTAGCCAGAAACCTACTCCACACTGATGAGGGGCAAAAACCCCAAAACGGCTGTCTGTGGATGGATACCTTGCTGAGGTGGTTTCCTTGACTGGAGAACGCTTTGGCTTGGTTGTTCCTTCCCGGAGGGAAGGTCTGGCTAGTTCACTGACGTCGAGACATGTGATGGTGTCTCTGCAGTGTTCTTTTGCATATTCGATTTCCCAGGGGGCAATGTTCTAGAATACACTGACGTTGAGACACGTGATGGTGTCTCTGCGGTGTTTTGGTTGATCTCCCTGAGGTCAACCAGCGTCCTTTTGCATGCACTTACTAGTCATTGCTCCCACTAGCCAGAAACCTACTCCACACTGATGAGGGGCAAAAACCCCGAAACGGCTGTCTGTGGATGGATACCTTGCTGAGGTGGTTTCCTTGACTGGAGAACGCTTTGGCTTGGTTGTTCCTTCCCGGAGGGAAGGTCTGGCTAGTTCACTGACGTCGAGACATGTGATGGTGTCTCTGCAGTGTTCTTTTGCATAATCGGGACCGCCGAGTGTGGCCTGTCAGCTGACCAGCCATTTTGAAGATAGAGCGCGCGAGACCCGAGGATGAAGACAGCGCGGAGAAGAAGCCTGGACAGGTAAGGTACGATGCTGCAAGGGCTGCAAGGACATTGGTAACGATGTCCTTGAAGCCCTCGCTCAACGATCATCGGGCCGTGGAATAGGCCCAGTAAACGTGGAATAGGCCCAGTCTAGCAGATCACCGCTCGTTTACATCGTTGATCGGGCCCTCCTTGGCCCGTGGAATAGGACCCTAAGGGTCCATTTACACAGAAAGATTATCTGCCAAAGATTTTAAGCCAAAGCAAAGAATGGAATTTAAAATCTCAGGCTTTCCTTTATGACCTGATCTTTGTTTATAGTCTGTTTCTTGCTTTGGCTTCAAATCTTTGACAGATAATCTGTCACATAATCTTTCTATGTAAATGGACACTAAGGTGTAAAACCACACCCAAACTGAGGACAAAAAAGGCACTGTCTCTGGAAAAAAAAAAAAAAAAAGACACTTTTTTTTTCAGCCTGGACCACCCCTTTAAAGGGTTTATTAAGGATTAGAACACCACAGGTACTTTCTTGCAGAAATAGCACAATCCCTGTCCTCAGGTTAAGCTCCATTCACTTCAATAAAATGGAGCCACAAAACTACAACCAAAGTGTGGTGCTGTTTCTAGAAGAAAGCGGCAATGTTCTTCTAAGCCTGGACATTTCCTTTAAATGTGCCATATTGATCAAATTGACTCATGCTGCTTAATAAATCTAGTAGCATACAATGGTGAGGTCCCTTTCTCAAACGAGGCATAAAGAGGCACATTCATTATTATTATTATTATTATTATTTATTTATTTTTAAAGCGAAATTACCAAGAGGTACATTGTTATGGGCTTTTTACATTAACAGACCGGCACAGTCATTTTTTTCGAGCCGTCACTCAGTACCCATGCACGGCGCCGAGCTATTTCCAAGCAGCGACCTGACATGAAGCACTGCAGACGGGCCCGCCAGCCCCCAGTGTGACAAACTCCCCTCTCATCTGTGACGCAGCTCCACTAGAATCAATGGAGCCACGTCACAAAGGGAAGATCCTCACAATGGGGGCCGGCGGGCCCGCCTGCAGTGCTTCAGGTCAGGTTGCTGCTCAGGAACAGACCGAAGCCGTACACAGGAACCGGTCGGCAGTTCGAAAAAAAAGACCATTCTACTGGCATCCCTGCACTGGTGTCGGTCTATTCATGTAAAAAAAATTATAGCGATGTACCTGGTGGTAAATTCTAGTTAAGATTTTTACATCAATAGACTGGCGCCGGCATGAGGATGCTGGTGCCATGGTCTTTTTTTTTTTTTTTTTTTTTTTTTAACTGCGGTCTGGTTTACAAGAAAATCGACAGTCTATTTTCGGGCACTGGCCTGGCCTGAAGCACTGGACGCTGGCTCGTCGGCCCCCAGTGGGACAATCTCCCCTCTATGACGCAGCTCTATTGCTTCTAATCTATTGTTATATACAATGAGATATGCAATTACACATAACTATGAAATCTAGAGAAGCAATTGTGGTAGCAGAACTGCGTAACACCATGTACTCTGCTGGCAGACACATTTACACTACAATCATACAGGAAAAATATTCAGATTCTTCTTTGCCACTTAAACTATTTCATCTTCCTCTAAATGTTTAGTTACTTTTAAACACTTTGTATCCCAATAGGAAAAAACAACAGCTGTACAGAGTAAGTTCAGTTCTACCATGCCCTGGATTTCTTAAGCAATCGGAGAAGCCCATCCCTAGTCTGAATGCTATTCAAGTTGATGCATTCCTAATCCTTCAAGATAAACAATGTCTTTCTAGAACGACAAGTTGTTTCCACTGAGAAATTACGCTATGCTACGTGCAGCGACTCTTCCAAATCAAGTTTCAACTAGCGAGAGACTTTCCTAGGGAAGACGGCGTGCACTGCAAACGGCAAGGAGACTATAATAATGCATGTGTGGAGGTGTTTACTGTGTATTCCGCAGTATCTCTCTCATCCTGAAGATCTCATATATTCTATGCATGTAGAGACATAGTGCCAGCACCACGCTTACTCAGGAAAAAAAAAAATCACTCTCAATGACTCACCATTTCTTCGATTTCAATCTAGGAGCTGGATTCCGAGGGATTAGAAAAAGGGCTCTCATGGGATGCATATCACAGAGTGCTAAAGGTTAAGAAAAAATACGTTACAGACGCAAAACCGACAGCAGGACAACATTTTCTACTAGACATACGTGTGAAATGAAATTTTAGGCGATTGGCTTATAGTGGCAGAAAAATGTACCTGCTATTAACACCTTGGGGCTTTAGCTGCCTTTACACTAATCC
The DNA here is from genome assembly GCF_027789765.1 of Dendropsophus ebraccatus. NCBI lineage: Eukaryota > Metazoa > Chordata > Amphibia > Anura > Hylidae > Dendropsophus > Dendropsophus ebraccatus. The sequence continues at coordinate 76,886,708 of NC_091459.1, read as the reverse complement.
ACTGAAAATTGAGGCCTTAATACCTTATGGGATAGCAAGTAAATTATGAAGGAAAAGTTACACCAATCACACCAGATTCTCCGGATAGGACATGAACAGAGTGATTCAAGCGAGCTATTAAAATGATAATCTTTCCAACACAAAGTGAAAAAAGATACATAAAAAGAAATGTCCCTAAACTGTCAAGGACTTACAAGTGTAATATAGTACATTACCATATAACATTAATGTATTGTATTTATTTCAGCAGTTTAATCTTCTTCAACATTTTTAAAGGATATTGTCTTGACACTACACAATATTTAAAGCGAATGTACCACCAGGTACATCGCTTGGTGCTTTTTACATGAACATACCAGATCCGGCACGGGGATGCTGGTGCCGCTGTCCTTTTTTTGAACCAACGCTGTTTTGAATGGCAGCAGTCTATTTCCCAGCAACGGACAGGCATGAAGCACTGGAGGCGGGCCAGCCGTCCCTCAGTGTGACAAAACCCTCTGTGCCGCGACTCCATTTTAAAAAGGATTGCGAGAACATGCGTTATGAAGGTGTTGATCAGGAGCGTGACAGATGAGTAAGGCATTTAAATGCCTCACTCTTTATTGTTGTATTTCACCTGGGAAGCGATGGCCTTTGTTGAAGCCATCTGTTTCCATCAACTTTAAAGGGTTATCCACTGCTACAAAAACATGGCCACTTTCTTTCAGACACAACATGACTCTTGTCTCCAGTTCAGGTGCGGTTTGCAATTAAGCTCCATTCACTTCAATGGAACTGAGCAGCAAAACCCCGCCCAAGCTGGAGACAAGAGTGGGACTACCTCTGGAAGATAGTTGCAATGTTTTTGTAGCACTGGATAACCCCTTTAATCTAACGTCTATGGGCACCTTAAGGCTACATTCACACGTAGCAAAAGTGGCGGAATGCCGCCAGCCTCCCTGTCATAATGACAGTCTATGGGAGGCTCGCATGGCTCCTCTCTCCGCGCTGAAGAATGAACATGTTCATTCTTCAGCGCGGGGAGAGAAGGCGCGAAAGCCTCCCATAGACTGTCATTATGACAGGGAGGCTAGGGGCATTCCGCCACTTTTGCTACGTGCGCATGTAGCCTTAGATTTTGTGGATGTCCCTAAGCTATTCTATGCCGCAAGATTTCAAATGTCATATTTTAGAACTATGCATTGGTAACTTTGGTAAAAACATTGAACACTATGTAAAAAAAAACTGTGTGGCCTCAGCTTGCTCCTCATTTACTACAATTAAGCCTGCATGAAGGCATTAAACCTACAACAGCTCTGAGCTGGCATTGGTTTCAATAAGGATCCAAGGGCAGCTCAGATGTGTCAGGATTTATCTACAGGAATGCACTGGAGGGGCATTAGGTAAGACCAGCAAATAAGACGCTGGTTCAGATAAAAATCCATCCTTGTATCCTTTTTCATGTTCTTGAAAACCGATAGAAAAGAAGGAAAGCATATATTGGTGGTAAACAGGAGAGGAGAATAGATACTATTACAACTCTCACTAAGATGATCCACAGGTAACCGATAATATTCATCTGCTCCTCGGTCTATGTCTAGGTGAGCTCCCTATGGGTAGGATTAGTCTAATAACATCACACTCAATCCGATTAGCATTCTAAAAGGGCCACTCTGAATATTTCTGCATCCATTTAATAATAATGTATTTTCCTTCAGCAGTTGGCCCAAGTTCGGTTTAGAAAAAAAAACACAAGACATTGCATTTATGTGTCACGTGTTAATTATACACCAGTCAGCCATAACATTAAGGCCGCTCTTACACAGAGCAGCAATGCATCAAAAACGCATACAGTATTTAGTGACACAGTACAGCAAACACCTGATTCAATATATACTCAACATTTCAACATTTGCATCTGAGAACTGCCGAGAAAACGCATACAACCCACAATTGACAGAGGACAATCCACCTGAGGCAGCTCTTACATTCTGCAGTTTTCACTTGTGGATCATAATGAATTAGATATTACAATATAAAGAACAAATGTGTCTTCTAGTCTTTTTTCCCCTCTTGGTTTTCAGTTTTAGGTGAATTGTACCATGTATTTCTGATGCAGTAATGCACTGTGTACATACAACCTAAAACCAATGACAGATGAAGACTGATTGTCTTGTAACAATGGCAACTGTCTGGAGTGGGATATATCAGACAAAAAAAGTGAACAAGCAGTACTTGAAGTTAATATGTTGGAGGCAGGAGAAAATAAGCAAGCACTTACTGGTTAGAAAACTGGGTCAGCGCATCTCTAAAACAGCAAGTAGTGTGAGGTGTCCTTGGGATATGGAGTGGTTATTATCTGCCCAAACTAGTCCTAAGAGGGACACCTGAGGAACTGGGAACTGGCAACAGGGTTATGGGTGCCCAAGGCTAACTAACATGCAGGGAGAGCAAAGATTGATCCTATATTTCAGAAGACAAAAGGTACCACACATAGCTAAAGAAGGTGTTGCTGGCCAGGATATAAATATATCAGAACCCAGAACCTGCTGTGTATGGGATTGTGCAGCCCAAACTGACCCCTGTCAGCTGTTGATTTTTTATGAGGACCCCAATGCGCAGTTCATAAGTGTTGGGATTTATCTAGAGGCAGAGGCAAGCACTGGGGGGGGGTTAGGAAAAGTATTAGAAAACTGGTGATGTCTCCCAGAGCTGTGCGGGCTGTGGCTGCTGGAGAGGATAATGGCAGGGGGACACTGAGGGACACAGGGCACTGGGGGGACACTGACCATCCCTCTTCCATCATCCTCTCCAGCAGCCACAGCCCGCACAGCTCTGGGAGTCAGGTCGTGACATCACAATTTTATCCAGGAAATGAAGCCTTGATGCAGTAGTAAGTGCAGGGAGAAAAAGCACTTTATAAGCATTTCCCATAATAAGTGTATATTGGTGATTTGTATAACTTTTGGGGGGCAATACAATACTTTAATCCATTAAGTCCCTGGCTATGTATACAAGTAAGCATCAAAAGGTATAGACAGTAACCCAAGTTTGTATTACTTACGAGGAGCTCCTTCTGCCATCTCTATGGCTGTTATTCCTAAGGACCACAAATCACTCTAGAATAAACACCAAAAAAAAAAAAAGATTATGAAGCAGAAACATGTTGAAAACAATAAAGAATGATTTGCAGCTTATTATATTATAAAACATTCTATCATCAATATTCTGTTTTCTGGATAGAAGTGATATTTAAAATGGAAAATAATGAATAAGCCATGGTCCTGTCAGTCTATATTGATGGAAAACGCTTTTCCAATAGTGATGGGCTGCGGCTTACAACCCTGATGAACAACGACAATGAACAAGATGAATTGTTTGTCATTTGCTGCCTCGGCTGTTGCTCCTTTCCTAGTTTTTATTACTTTTCTTTTCCAGTGAAATGAAATGAAGCTTGAAGTGGGACAGCTGTGTAAGACTGCAGCACTTGCAGGGCTTCACAATAAAGTTGGCTAGAAAAAGGCTTTTACTCAGGAAGGAATACCATCTGCATTAATATGAACAGCTGAAACAGTGGAACAACAAGGCAAACTATTTTTTGATTTGATATAGGTGCAGATTTTAAGAATCTGAGGGTCAGATTCAGAATTCTGTAATTATATCAAAGCCAAATAGGTACAGTAAGTGAACCCAAAGCAGAGGTGCAAGGTATTGCAGTAGCTTACACCACTACGAAAAGTACAGCCTGAAGTAAACAGGGGCTGCAGCCCCTTTAGGCAGCTGATTGGCAGGGTATGGAGAATCATCCTCAACAATCTTATATTGATGACTTATGCTGCGTTTACACGTAGCGATTATCGTGCGAATTTGCGCAATAACGATCGAATTCGAACGATAATCGTACGTGTAAACGCAGCGAACGATCAAACGACGAGCGAGAAATCGTTCATTTTGAACATGTTCTCAAATCGTCGTTGATCGTTTGCAAAAAATTTGCAGATCGTTCCTTGTGAACAGTCGTTCGCCGATTTAACCAATGTGTGAGATAGGCTTAAGGGATCACAAAACGAATTTTCTGTACGATATATCGTACCGTCTAAATGCTGATCGTTATGAAAAAAAATTGTTACTCCAGCATCGTTAATCCTACGATCGGGCCAATTATCGTTTCGTGTAAACGCAGCATCAGAATAGGTTATCTGCTTTGAAAAGGTTGAATAACCTCTTTTTCTGGGGAGCAGATTGTCATACCTGTTTTGTTCCCCAGCAGTCATCGAATAGCTATTGGACATCGCCTTCATCCCTGGTTTTGCTTGCATGGACCTTTCCCCTTCTCATTTCGAAAGTTTGTCTTCCAGGCAAGCAAAGAGAGAAAGTAAGGGCTCGAAAACAGAACAGGTATGACATTTTCTGCTCCTCGGACAACCCCTCTAAAAGGGAACCAATCAGCCTACTTGGGCTGATTTGGTTCCCTGCAGTGCTGTATAAAGCTCCTGTGCAGCACGCGGCACATACCAACCATGGCTGCAGGAAAAAGAAGTTTTATTACCTGGGCGCGCAGCAGGTAGAGGCAGGGAGGTAGTCATCTGGGCGGTTCCCTGCCTGTGTAGTCACTGTTCTCTGCCTGTGAGCTTGTGCTGCAGCCGCGGCCGGTACGTGCCACAGGCTGCTTAGGAGCTTTATAAAGTGCCTCAGGAACCCAAAGCAGCTATATTACAGATGTTCAAAAAAAAGTCCCAAGACATTTAAAAAAAAGAAAAAAAAAAAAAAAAAAGCAGGGGGGTGCAGGAACTTAATAAAAGTATGCTTACCAGTCCTCATGCCCCGTTGTGCCACTCCTGGGTCCAGCTCACAGCCGTCAGCCTCCTGCAGCTCTTCTAGCCTCAGTCACTGACTGGCTGAGTTGGCAATTGATCAGCAGGGCTGTGATGTCGCAGCTGAAAGAGTCAGGTACGTGATGTACCCAGATTGCAGCCAATAATGACAGCTAGCAGCCATCAGCAAGACCCGTAGCGGCCCCCTGCTGGCCTTGCTTTTTTATGTTCATGGGACCTCCCATTTAATTTACTTAAATGGGAAGTTCAATGAAATTTTTTTTTAAAAAAACAACACCAACCAGCAAGGTACTTCCCCCTTAAATAACGCCAACCAGCATGGTACTTCCCCCTTAAATAAAAAAAAGAATATATACTGCTCTTAAAGGGTTATCTGTGTATATATATTGTTGTATTTTTATTTTTGATGGAAATTTTTTATGGTTTTTCATATAAAATGATAAGAAGACAATCAAACTTCACATATAAAGGACCATTTGAAGTATTGCAACAAGGATTTAAGCCTATAATAGGATTAAATATGAAAGCAGAAGAATGTAAGTATTTCTTATCAGGCCAGATAGAGCATCCCCTTGCATGTTTCTATTACTTGCTCATAGACTTGAATAAAAGGCATTGTAAAAATATGCAAGTGCCAAAGTTTTTATAAAGAAAAGCAAAAAGTAGAGAGCAGGACTGTGAACCGAACAGAGGTAAGAACAAGCTGCAGAACATTCACAGATGGCAATTTTACTTAAGGCACAAAATTAGCAAAGCTTCTCTGAAAGATTGCATCATTTGCTTTGGAATTGGGACTGAATAAAAGAGGATTTGCTGGAGCTTCAGCTTGCCCCAGGTGTCTAGTAATCTGATTCATTTCTCCAAGAAAATACAGTACACAGAGGAGGGAACACAAGCAAAACATTATTATGGCTGAAAGTTGACAACTTTATAATGCTCTTAATTCATTAAAGAAAATGAGGATTGTGTCATCCATTGACAGATTTCCATAAGTTCTAAGCAATGTTTACGCCCACAGAAAACTACTAAGAGGCGTAACTAGCAGAAGTGCTGCAATATACCTTAAAATCATAGGTTGCATCAGGGTTTTCATCACAGGCAATGACTTCAGGAGCCATCCAATATGGTGTACCAATGAAAGTGTTTCTTCTTCCTACTGTCCTGTCCAGCTGTGCACTTACACCAAAATCAACTATGGTCAAATAATAAGAAAGAGAGAAGTCAATCAAAACTGCACGTACAAAGAAAAGTGAAACGTGAATATTAGAGAGTTGTTTTTGTTGGTTACCATGCAGAATTTGCCATCTTTTGGGGTATTTAGCAATTTGCTCTAAATAGAGTTCAGAGAATTGATTTATCACAAATCAAAATTTGTTCAGAATTTTCCAAAAGTTCAAATTCCGCAAATCTGAAAATTGTGAGATAAGGGAACCCTACCCTGCACAGGAAGAGTATAAAAAAGAAATTAAACGCAGGCACAACTCTTCTGATGTGGACTAAGATTATTTGGACAAAATTAAGCTTAATGGTGTATTATACCAAATCAAATCTGAAATGAATTTCTAGATATTTATTCATATCAAATTTTAAAGAGATTTTCCGGGCAAAACTAACTTTTCCCCTATCCACAGGATAAGGGAAAAGTAAGAGATTGCGGAGGTCCGACCTCTGTATCTGCCCCCGACTCCTGTGTTATGAATAAAGTTGCAGGTACAGCAGCTGTATTCACTCCCATGGAGGTGCCAGAAAGAGCCAATTAAGCCGGAAAAGCGCTGTATTCGGCTCTCTCTGGCACCTTCATAAGAATGTACAGACCCGCGGGTCACATGCCTTACCCACAACTCTATTCATAACACAGAAGTTGGGGGCAGATACAGAAATCACTGAGGGGTTCTGACATCGGAGACCCCACAATTTCTTACTTGTCTGCTATCCTATGGATAGAGGGACAAGGTTTTTTTTCTTGGACCAGCCCTTTAAATCCTCTCCATTTTTAAATCCCATGCCTGATACAGATCTCAACTAAACTAGTGTCAAGGTGTTGTTGCAATCGTTTTTCTTAAAATTTTCACCAACCAAAAATGTCACATCCCTAAGGGCTTCTTCCCACGCTCCTTAACCCACGGAGGTTACAGAGTGTGAGAGCTGAGATATGAACTTGCAGCTGACCTGGCGTCATGTATCTGTATCATGCTGGGAGAGCTCAACCAGTTGCGGGAATGTACTGATACAGGTATAACAAGAAGTAGTAGATTTTACAATACAAAACGAAGAAGGTCAGCACTTCAATTAAAACTTTGTCTTTATTTTCAATCCATTAAAAGTTGCAGGAAGGATACAACAACGGATACGCACAAATATGACGCGTTTATGGCTCTCAGTCCTTACTCATAGTCTCTATAGGCTAAGAGCTGAGAGCCAGAAATGTGTCGGATTTGTGCTTATCTGTTGTTCCATCCAGGAACTTTTAATAAATTGAAAATAAAAACGAGGTTTTAATTAAAGAGCTGACCTTCTTGGTTTTGTATAATATACTGACACAACTACACAGCTGGCGCCTAATTGTTAACAGTAACAAGATTTACATCCTCAACCAATCCCCTCCGAAAATTGCTATTACAATAACATCCAATTTGTCTCACAGTCATAGGTGGAACATAGTGCTCTACTAAATGCAACCATGTTACTTCTGGGATCAAGTCAAACACTGCAAGCCAGAAGGAACCATTAATGATGCAGAACTTAGGTCAGGCATGTTTTCATATTTGAGATGAATGCTTTTTATTGATGTCTGAGAGCATCAATAAAACCGCCTTTTCTTCCTTGGTTGCCTTTTTATTTTTTGACTGGCCATATGGAGGCCACTTCAGTGCGTCTGGCTTAAATGATGCAGTGACATAACATACATACATACATACATAGGAACACTAGAACTGCAATGAATTTAGAGAGAGCTTTTTTAACACAACTAGAAAACCCAGGACAGGTATGGATAGTGGGGAATAATGTAAGATGTCATACAATACAGAAAGATGACAAGTCACATACTCAAAGACATTCTTCTTGCATCAAACCACCTTTTTAACATTTCTCTTCTAGAAAGACCTATAAATCATTGTGGATGAATGTTACATGGCTTGTCTGGCAGCTCTTTTTTCTTTCTTCTTTTTTTTTTTGTTAATCTTTCTATAGTCCTAATTCTGATCAATGTTAAAATAAAAACAGACTCATCTGCCAAGGTCTTCTATCAGACAACCACTTTAAGACACACCCTTCTGTGTCTATATTGGTTTCCCAAAAGTGGGACCATCACCCATCAGGCATTTATGACACATTCTGGAATTGCCTATTAAGGTAACATACAGATGTAAAAACATAGGGTGGGTTTGCAAGCCAGTTGTCTGACAAAGAAATATTGCCAATTTCTGCACATTTATTGGCTCAAAAATGTGCTTTTGTGCAAAAATTTGCAACTTTTTGACACTAATGTAGAACGCTTCATTGTCCAATGCACACTAGCATTTATCCTGTGTGCAGTCATCGGCGCAGTTGTTAAATCTGTTTATTACAGTCATGTAACAAGCGATAGTGAATGACCCAGTGAAACAATCAGCAAGGCCGTCTTCCCTCAGTAAACAGCGGTATTTCATTTACATTGCATTTAGGTGACAAGAGAGCAAAATACAGCAGGACACACGTTTTTCAGCGCTCATTGTAATTCACATCTTACCTAGTTTAACTTCAGCATTCTCTGTCAGCAAGACATTTTGCCCCTTAATATCTCGATGAATCACCTTGTGCTGGTGCAGATGACTCAGACCCTGGAGAGATTGATGAGGAAAAGGAGACTGTAATTTGTACCTCAAGGTAAAAGAATGAATTAACACAGCAGTGCATATCTGTCACCCGAAAAAGGGGATTCTGGACTGAAAGTGTGCTTTTAATGGAGCATTTGAGGCTCCTTACAACATAAGTGCTGTTTTCAGCATACTGTGCATGCTGATCTGCAGTTTATTCTAAGAGAAACGCTGCATAATTATAACAACCAGAGTATTTCCATACAAACACCATTGAGATGATTAAGTAGGAAGGTATCAGAGATATGCCTTCTGTAAAATAGGAGGGAGAGTTTAAAGGGGTAGTCCCATCTTCTAATGATGGAAGAGGAATCCAACCTCTGAGACTACTTATTCTGAGGGCACATCTTACTCCTTACCAAGTCGTACTCCCATCCAACACCTACAAAGGGGAGAAGCAGCTTTGTGACATTTAAGGACAGTAAATAGGGTCGTGTTGTATTTCCCTGTACAGCAAAAGGCTGGACACACCATGGTGCAGAGAAAGAGATGTATCCTTCCATTCAGGAGAACCTAGTCCTTCCATTCTTAAGGTACCTAAACAACTTAGACTAAAGTAGTCTAAAGCTGTCGCCTTTAGACAGTCAGACAAAATCTGCCAAGGTACAGTATATGGCAACCTGACTATCTGCCGACAGACGATATCAGCAGAGACAAGAGTCAGGATGTTGGCTTTTACCAACTGAACCTACTGTTCCCAGGATAGATAATCTGGTGCCACAGCGGTCCAGCTGCAACCTATGCCTCCCTATAGGGTATATGGGTATGTTTGGATGTGCTGAGTGTTCATGTGTATGAGGAAATTGGGAGAGAACTGTTGGAAGAGTTAACATTCCGCTAACATTTATTGAAAATGTAGGATCTGTGAAAATCCTAGGAGGTTGAGACAAATGTCATTCCACCTCTCCGCCCCCCCCCCCCCACACCAATCACAGCAATGGCATATAAAAATAACATTAATAATAATATTTCTTTGTATAGCGCCAATAGATTCCGCAGGGACACACCATTAATTTGTATAAAAAGCTTTGCCACAACATTTTAATTAATGGAGATATTTCCAAAAACAAATACCACCCCATTTAACTGAAGATAGTGCTTCCTTCCTTTCAGATCTAGTTTTAGATCATTCAATTCATTAAATTGTATCACTATGATAATTAATCATATGAGTTAATATAAATGTGTGGAATCCATATAGTCAGCCCTCTCTAATACCATCAGTGTAGATCAGTGTAAATATCATCTATCATCAAGTGTAGACAGTGACTTACAGGCAGATTTGGTCAACCACTGCAAAAGTTGGTAGGTATCTGGAAACTCAAATCTCCTGTAGATTAAAAGTAGGGTGTCAAAGTGCGGACATCCCTTCATAATGTGCACAAGCCCTCATAGGGTATATGGACAGATGGTACCTGTATAAGACCCCACACAACTTAAAATTAAGTGCCAGCACTACAGCATTTATAAGTGCAAATTTTTTGTGCCCAACTTCAATATTATCCGTAAAATGTCTTCTTTCCGGTAGTAATTACTCCAGTTTATGAGCTTTGTAAGACGCTTGTGCTTCTCTTAATTAAGAATCATGACCGCTGTGGTCTTCCCAAACATTTCTCTGCAGAGATGTGCGGCGAGTGCTGAGCTCTTATCACAGCTTGTGGTGCAGCCCACGTAGAGTAGGTAATACATCAGCCTGTGTAAGAGATGTATTAACAGGCCTCATTGTATAATTATTAGCACACCTTTATGCCGTAGGAATCTGAAATACATTTTCTAGGGGCCTGATTTTCATAATAAATCAGGCGCTCAGGCAGGTACCATGTTATTTTTAGTACAGGTGACCCATTTTGTGTCCCAGCAAAGTCACAATCTGGTGCAGCTCTCAATAAAAGTACTGAAAAGGAGGAAATTTTTTTTCAACAATAGAAGCATATTTTTAATTGCAAATTGGGCAATTGGGAAAATGTTTCAATCATCCATCTGTTTCCACCCATGCCATTATATGGAAGGGCCGGATAATGTTGTGGCAGGTTTATAGGTTATGTGTGTGTTTTTGTTTTCTAGAAACACAGTGCCTCCTGTGTTCAGGGTCAGCACAAGACATGGGCAGAGTTCTCGCTTTGGATGCCAATTGGCTGAGCAGATGATGCCTTGTGCAGACCCTGAACCTGGAAGTGCTGTGGATGAGGACCAGGCTCCGAACAGCTGGGGGGAGCAAGGAAGCTGCTTTTACAACCTACCCAAGCACATATCTTTTAAATGATTATTACTATAAATTTAAAATTTCCCCAGACAAACCCTTTAAAGGATGTGAAGATGCCATACTGTACATAGTAATAATCCACTGGCAGTAGCATTCAGTGCTTACAAATATATACCCATTGTAGTATTCTATTAATTGTTAGTCTCCCAACTTCTGATCATCCTTGGTCTTTGTCTGCTAACACAATGTGACTATTATAACAGCATGTCGTCAGAAGGCCTTTACTTACTGAGAGTCGACGTCAAGCCATGAACTTCTGTCTACATAATGCCCCAACATAAGCTGACTCACTACCAGTCACTTTCTGTAACAAGCCGCTCCTTTATCCGATGAGAAGCCATATTACCATTTTCATACATCCATGAATACTAATCTCTCTCTTTTTATAGTGACTGTGTGCGGCAACAAATATGACCACTGTAAATGATCATAACAAAAGAATGGTCGCTTGTTCAGCTTCTTGCTAAAAGCCTTACAGCAGCCTTAGGGTATGTTCACACAGGCAAATAAACTGTGCACAGGTTTCAGCCCTTTTCATTGTGTATATGGCAGAACCACAGCCCATCCAAACAGCTGATTGGCAGGGGTGCCAGGTGTCGGCACCTTGCCAATCAGTCATCAATGCATTATGCCCATCCCAGCTGCAAGGGTGATTTTTTTAACCTGTTATTGCTCCCTTGGCTCCTCCAGGTTCCAGGCCAAGGGATAAGTCATGTCACCACTCTGATAGAGAAGCTGGAGGGGATTACTTGGAGGCTGTAGATGCCTGCTGTACACAAATGTCTCAACCCACTAGGTCTCTAGTTCTAGAAAACTGATTCAAGAGCTGGCATGAGTCACCAGAGGCCAGGGATTAATGAACTGACCACACGTTTTAACATTCCCAGAAGCAATTGAGAAAGAGAATGGTCCTGTATGACTGTAGTAAGCCCTGGTAACATTATTAGGGATAGGTTGGCTGAATGCACAATGGCTGACTTCAGAGCATGTGAGGAATGATTCTCTGCCCCTTCAGAGACTAGAACAGAGTGATACCAGAGTGACGACTGCACTACTGACCATAAAGACACTCAATACTGAATACAGTATGTCACTTGCACCAATGTAATACTACATCAATAAATATGACCCTTACCAAAAGGCATTGCGTAATTTTTCGCCAGGCCGAGCTAGTGTCTTAGAACAAGCATCTGTCAGCCTGTACAATGTTATGAGATTATGTTTACAAACTAGCCAGAGCTATTATATGATCACTTCTCACTTACAGTATATAGTGCTCAAACATCCTGCAGCCTGGAGTGCTGAGGCTGAGCACGTTACATATTTGCCATTGGATGCAAGTCTAATATCAATGGGGGAACACTACCTGGATAGGTAGTGTAAATCAATTCTTCCATGGTTGCTGCTTTTCATAAAGAATGTATATCTGTGCAAAAACCAAAGCACATCTGTCCCAGATAGTATCATCTATTTGTGTGTCTCTATCTCCAAATAACAGGGAATTGCTTAGACAACAGACTGTGGATTTTGGTTCATCTATACCACATTGTTTTTCTTTATGTTGTATGGGGCGTTGAATGCAAAATAAAAAGGGGAAACTACACAGTTTTGTGGTAGCTGACAGTCCTAAATAGCCATAGGGAGGATTGCTACATACATATCTGTGTTCTGGGTCATGCACTTTGCATGACAGAGAAAACATTGTTTTAATGCCTCTGCCACAGCTGCTAAACAGTCGGAGAAATCAGATTCTTCCCCCAAGCTGCCGGTGATGTGTGCGTCCCCAGCCCCACTTCTCACCAATGATTGACAGCTCTAGCAGTTTTCTGATTAAACGCTAGCTCTGTCAGTCACTAGTCAGAGATGAGGCCAGGAATGCTTCCATTACAGGGAATGTGTGTGTGTGTGTGTGTGGGGGGGGGGGGGGGGGGGGGGGGGGGCTGGCTTTTCCAACTATTCAGCAGCTAGGGCCAGGGCTACTAATGACAAGATCACAGGTATGTTTGCCTAAAACCTTCGCTGTGGCTATTTAGGGTTGTCGACAAATTTGCCTACTTCAAAACAGGTGACAGTCTTCCTTTAGGGTCAGCAGATGTGAAGTTGCCGATTTGATGCTGCGTTCAGTCACTTAATTACATTGAAATCTACAGCATCAAATTTATACAGTGAAATCGGCAACAGGTCCCGTACATGTGAATGGACCCTTAAAGTGAAACTGTCATTCCAAAAAACTTTGCATAGATCAACAGCACAAATATATGTAATTTGTAATATATCTTATTAGAGAAAAATGCCTCCTTCTATACTTATCCATTTCTATATTCCTAGACTATAGAAATGGAAATAAGAAATCAGATTACAAACCCAATATAAGTCTTGGGGGGGGGGGGGGGGGGGGGGGGGGGGGGGGGGGGGGGGGGGGGGGGGGGGGGGGGGGGGGGGGGGGGGGGGGGGGGGGGGGGGGGAATGAGCAAGGAAGTGAAAGAGGGCTAGAAAACACACAGATACACTGCTGGATTACTATCTCTCCCCAGAGCTGGATTATTCATGTCTTACAACATCCAGTACTGCTCTATCATATCCTCCAAGCTGCTGCTACTCCTGATAATGTGCTGCTGAGGTGTAGTAGAGAAGTGTCACCTGTTTTCTATTTCTCTATATTATATGAGAGACATAATGGAGAGCTGACACCTAGAAAATGGCATATACACAATACATAAAGGCCCTTCATGTGTGTACACACACACACACACACACAGATATATATATATATATATATATATATATATATTATATATATATACACACACATACATACACACACAAACACACAAATACAGCTTGTCCTGAAAAGACAAGACAAAGACAAGACCAGAAAAGACAAGACAAAAGAAGATGACAGACATCACAACTGATAGACAAAAAGGTCCATGTGAATTTATCAATGCTTACATCAAAAAGCTTGCAGAAGACGATCCTGCGGTGATAGTAATTGTGAAGAGGCTGCCACACACCGTGATCGTGACAGGCAGCTTTCCCTCCAGATACTGTATATGCTAATAAGAATATACCATACATAGGGGGACCTGCTGTGTATTAATGGCGCTGTGCAGCAGTGCCTGATCATAGCAGGAGCGCCAGAACTGCAGAGCTTAAACACCCCTTAGGTTCCAGATACAAACGGTGGTGGCAGCAGAGAGGCCTGTATTACCCCATACTGCTGCCAATTAATCGAAGTTTAGACATATTAACAAAAATAAATACATTTTAATTAAGTTATATTACAAAAGTAATATAACTTAATTAAGAAAAAATAAAACACCTTACTTTCTGGAGTACCACTTTAATGCAGCTTTAATAAACCTTGCATCACATGTTGCGAAAACACATGCAGCAAGGCTTAGTAAAGCTGATTTCCATTAGGACATATTTCAGAGTGCTGGGTCATCTTCTGCAAGTTTGCTACATTTTCCATCTGCATTGGACTTCCTAAACTGAGTGTCACCCGGATCAGATCTTTATTTACAACAGAAACACCAGTCATAAGAAAAATTCCAAGCTGTAGCACAACATCCACAAACTCCGCCAGGAAACAAGCCCGCAAGCCTTGATAAATCCACAACTTGGATACAGACTATTCTACTGGACACCAGTTACCTGCACCCTTAGGGCCCATTTACACTACAGATTCGGCGCAGAGATTCCGTCAGGAGCCACCGTCCATGGACTCCGCGCCAAATCCTCCCTGCTATGTCTTTGAATGGGAGGGCTCGCGCACCTCCGCTCTCTGCTCAAAGAATTGACATGTCAATACTCACGGAGAGCAGAAGCCTTTCCATTCAAAGACATAGCAGGAAAGATTCAGCGTAGTGTGAACAGGCACTTAGGCTATATTTACACACTTTTTACACTGTCTTTTTTTGGCTGTTGGACTGCCGCCATTTTTAGGCTAAATAATGGCCGTTATTTTATAATGACTGCTGTGGGCATATAAATAACAGCTGTCATTATGTAATAACGGCAAAATGAGACAAAATGACGGCAGTCCAACAACCAAAAAGACGTTGTATAAACATGGCCTTAAAGTGGCAGTCATTTTGTAGCTTACTACCATTTGTGACTCCACAACAAATATTTTTAAGGAGCTGTCACAAAATTCAGGGCGAATCAATGGTTATTGACAAAACTGAGCAGCGTACAGAATAATAATTATACAATCCTCCCATTAACCGTGTAACAGCATTGATTTCCATCTTTAGAGGCCAAAACCTAATAAGCCGTTCTGCATCACTGTATTCTTCATCGAACAGCCCGATTTTGTTCCCTTTACATATTGAACATACTTATCTGTTAAAGGGCTAAGAATAATGAGTGGATTATCTTTATGTGATCATTTCTTAAAAGAAAGAAACTCTACTTATCACTGGAATGTATGGATATTATGGTATTAGGACATACCCTTAAGATTTCTCGGCAGATGTATGCGATCCACTCTTCTTTTAATGTATTGCCTTTGGTGTTCTTGATTAAGTCCGTAACTGATCCAGCACCACAAAACTCCATCACCAGCTAAGAAAAAAATGGCACATTTTAGAAATCTGGGATAAGGCTTGAAATGTCAAAACCCACCTCCTCTTGTCTGCTAAAAACGTCATCATGTAATAATAATAATAATAATAATAATAATAAAGAGCTATATGAAAAGAATCTCTTGAAAGAAGACTAATGCCTTTACCCATAGCTGGTCATCCATTCCAGGAGGGTTCTTTTTAATAAAAGCCCCATAATATGTGGCGATATTTCTGTGATGTGAATACTTCTTAAGCATGTTAATTTCCTGTTTGATCTCCTCTTCTTCATCCTATAAAGTGAGAAGGTTATGGTTATAATCAGAGTTGTGAGTGAAATACACTTATATCCATTCAATATGTTTTAAATACATTGGGGGGAACTTGCTGTTGATCTTCAGGTAAACTACACGTGAGAAAGGATGTAACACATTTATCAAGGCTGGGTTCACATATGTTCCATAATCCTGCAACTTCCCATATGGGAATAACGAATGTGACAAGCTGGATCTTTTGCATCCAATGTCCCATCTGTTGCCACATAGGAAAAAATGGGGTACAGTGCCAAACCTATAGACCATCCGTCATATTTGGCATCTGGCATTGGTTTGCTGGCTCAAAAAACTCTTTGTGCAACATTCTTTGCATAGAAGAAGATAAATATACACCGTAATGTTAATAAATCTGTCACATCTGTAACTGCTCATGTGTCTGTGGCACAATCCCATTAATAAATACCCCCCTCAATGTAACACCCCCCATCTCGCAGAACCCCCCACTGGTCAAGAGTATGAAGAGGATGCAGTGCTAGTGGAGCACTGCAATGCCCTTCACAGTCTTTCCCTTGTGTAGCTGGCCTTGGCAAGTAGCATGGATGGAGACATGGATGCATTTAGGTGGCTGAGAGCAATGCTCAGCAGGAGGAAACTTAGAAGTAGAAGCAGCTCTACACCAGCACATGTTTAGAAAGGTGAGGGTCGCAGTGTGAGACCCCACTGATCATATCCTAGTAATATACCATCACCTTATTAAATATCCCTTTATTATATTCAATGCAAGTCTACTATATCCAATCACATATTAAAACCTATTAAAGAATTTTCTTCCAGCAATACAAAAGAGTAAGCTGCCTTACAGATTAATAAAACTGATCACAAGTACTATTAACAATGGCTGGCCAAATGACGTCAAAATCTTCAAGGGCCGAATAATCATCTTTATGATAAACTGGGAGTCTGGGATAGATAAATAAATGTTCGTCGCCATACAAAAGGAATGAGCATTATATATTACTATAAATTAACAATCGGATTTCTTTAAGGCTATGTTCACTCATAGCATTTGTGTCAGTATTTTGGTCAGTCTTTGTTTAACCAAAACCAAGAGTGGAATGACAAGATAAAATTAAAATGGAAAGATTTGCACACGTTCTGTGCTTTCAACCCACTTGGTTGAAAAAAGACTCAAAATACAACACAAAATACTGACGGAAATACTATGTGCGAACATAGCTTTAATGCCATTTTTTTACTTGTGTACTTGAGATTAAACATAAATCTCAGTTTGAATCTCTTTTTAGCAAATTTATGAGAAATTAAATCTACAGAAAACAAATAAAACGCTAAATATAAATGTCCCATCGCACTGCAAGTAGTGCTGGCTCACTAACAGTGGACTAAACTCAAATGGCTGAGGCTGTAATACCAGACACAGCCTATGGACAAGAGGGGCGCTGTTTCTGAAATCTCATATATCCCCTATTAATGGAGGCATTAATCCTCTTGCAGATACAATAGCTACAAGAGAACATCCTCTAACATAATGTAGTGTAACATTCCTGCGGGCATTCCAGAGTGTTGTTCCCCATATACAGGACATGATTACATCTCACTGCACACCTAACTGGTTCTTGAACAGTAACAATACTGTGGAATGTTCCGTGTTAATATGTTTATTTTGGAACATGTGAATGACCCTCACTGGAGGCTATCCAGATAAAGTGAGGAAAAGATAACAAAAACATGTCCGTGGTAGAGCGGAACATCTAACTACTTTCAACAGCCCTGCGTATATCCTCAATGAAGTCTGCAGCCGGGAAGTGGCTGTATGTACAGTAGTTATATGGATGGTAAAACAAATAGAAACCTTGATTCTTTAACAATCCACATATCACTAAAGTCTGTGCGAATCTCCTGACAGTAGCATCACTAGATAAAATGACGTCATCTTGGTATATTTTCTGATTAACCTACTTTCAACGTGTCCTTAAATTTGCAGGGGATTAGCCACGACTACACTGAAGAATATTTATATTTCCTGAATGAATAATATTTCTAGTTTCTTTTCACTTATCTCCCTGAAATCAGTGATTGTTGTGTTTTGTTGGTCTATTTTTCATTGCCCCCATTAGCCAGAATCCTACTCCACACTGACGAGGGGCAAATACCCCAAAACAGCTGTCTGTGGATGGATGCCTGGCTTTGGTATTTCTATACTTATGTCCCAATACTCGCAACTGAGTGGGACTTAAGGGGCTACGTATCAAGATGGTTAGGTTATCTCCCCACTGGGAGGCACCTCTTGGCAACAGGTTTTCCTTCCCTGAAGGGATATCTGGCTATTCCCATGTTTTGAGACTTGTAACCGAGGCTTCACAGACCCCTTTTTTTGATATTTAAGATTTCTATTGAACATTTTCTTGATGATTTCTTAGTAATTGGGTTTAGGGGTAAGCACTTTTTTTCAGTAATTTCTGAGCTATTGACATAAAGAAATGAATGGAGAGAGACAAAGAGACCTTAAAGGGGTACTCCAGAGTGGGGGCACTTTGCGCCGGGTCCCGCATTGTGGCGCTCCGTGACGTCTCAGGTCCGCTCAGCCACTCAGTGAAGGAGGCGGGATTTTAAAGAATTTTTGGTGGTGTTTTTTTCTAATTTTCCATTTTATACTAATTATTAAAAGGGATTTTTAAAGCAAAATTGATTAATGGCCTTTCCTCAGGACCTGCCATCAATAGGATTTTGCCGATACCTAGCACCCCCAGCAATCAGCTGTTTGGCAGGGCCGCAATGCCCAGATGTAAACACAATGTATGAAGCCAGAAGCCTCAGATATGTACATGGTATAGTGGATGTGTTGGGTTACAGTAGTTCACCTCTCATTGGGAGCTGAGCTATAGTAACCCATCAAGGTCGCTACACAATATACATAGCCAAGGCTTCAGGCTTTGTACACCGTGTTTACATCTGGGTGCAATGGCTCTGCCAAACAGGTGATTGATTAATTGGGGTGGTGGGTGATGGCACCCCACTGATGAGCTATTGATAACCTATTCTGAGATCAGGCCATCAATTTTACAGCGAAAATTAAGGCCACTAAGCCTAATAATAAGCTGACACATATGAGAGGGAAATATACGTATTTACTTCTAATCAGTAAAACAATGTAATACATTCCCCTTAATGGGCACAGCTAGAATGTAACAAAATAAAAAATCAAAAAATTCAGACACAAAGGAAAAAAGCTGTATTACCCCTGTGACGTCCATGACCTTAATGGCCGCAAGCTGCCCGGTTTTAACATGTCGACCCTGTAATGAAATGAAAAACAATATATTAGTACATATTTCATACGCAAAGAAGCAGTATGAAGCAATACAGTTCCGTGGGCTGTACATCAGGTCTGCAGTCACTTGTGTGATAGATTAGCCTCCGCTACATTGTAGAAAACAAGCAGATTTGATGACATTTTGACACAAAGGGAATTGAGTGCACGGCCATTTACAGATCAGTGAGTCAGCCGCTGCTTTCTACATGACTAAGCTGTGTAAGGGTCACTTCTTTTGTACCTAGTCACTAGATTGTAAAAAAATTAAAAACCATTAAAAAAAAAACACTGCGTTCAATGCACCCTGCTGCACTAAGGTTTACAATGAAAGCTCAATTCAATGTAACGCACAAGTCACATTGTGCATCATAGAGAAATGGCAATGAAGTTCACAAGGAGGAATGATCACAGCCTATTCATGTACAATGGATGCTTTCCCAGAACACAAGGACATTTTTATCCACAGCAAAAATGCTCTTAACCTTGACAAGCTATCTGCTATTATAATAAGACCACTCTAACTGAGCTCTTTTTGGTCATATACCACTGCTGGAAGCCCCATCTTCTTAATATGACATATGTGTCTACAATGCACATACAATGGTATAAATATCATCATTGACTTCTCAATCATACTGTAATAACAGCCATTAATATGCTTATAATGTGCTGTTTACACTAATAGAGGCCACTGAGGTTCCTTAACTACCTTTCAATTAGGCTGCAATATTAGGCTATTGAAATCAATGGGTCATCATTTCAAGTAGGTCTTTTTCCAATGCAAGAGCAGTGTATATCAGGTATATGGGGTCTGGTATCGCCAGAAAACAGATGGCGGAAGATGTACATGTGAAGGCAACCCACTAGCACTATGTTATTGTCCATTTTCACCAAATATTCTTCAATCATATTGTGGGTGCAGTGTCTATTCAGTCCAATGGTGCATAGTTGTTTTCATTTGCACATGAACTTCTTAGTCTAGAAAGCCATCTCCTTTTCATAGACACTGGCACATTCCTATCCCCATCATCTGCCAGTAAAACTCCTTCAGCTGGCCCACTTCTATGCAAATAGATCAGGATTAGTACTGATAATATAGCACAGCACTGCAGCTTACTTTCTGGATGATGGACATAAAAGATGCATTACCTGCCATCTTTCCAGGTCAACAAGAACTACCCTGTAAGTAGGCCTCTTGCTCAGTTTCCTTGCTGCTATTACAGCAGAGCTTTCACAACAAATGTTAGAACAATGTATTATATTAATGCAAAGAGGATCTGCTGACAACAGATATGTTATGAAGCATGCAATATTCGCCCATATGGGTTTCTTCATCCATGACTTTATTGTGGCACCTTTCCAAACAACGCATACAGGATATCTTATAAAAGGGGATCTGGCTCCCAAGCAAAGCTCCAGCACGGACAATGCCTTTTCCATCATTTGGAAAGAAATTCTTTGGAAAACAAGTCTGACTTACTGTGCCAAGAGCGTGTGCATTCTAGCTTCAGCCTTTATATGACAGCAGAATATCCACTAGTTATTGATGACATTTTTTATTTGTATTAAGACCCTTACCAATCATTTGTTTGTGGACTAATGTATCTATTAATATACAAAGGGGACCTATCAGCTCTCCTGACATCTAGCTTGTATTATTCAGGAAAGTAGTGTAGGACATCACTGTGAACTTCCTTTAAAGGGAAAACGGTTGAAATTTTTTATTAAAGTATTGTGCTGTATTTCCCCCCAAAAGTTATACAAATCCCAATATACACTTATTACCGTAAATATATAAAGTTATAAAATGCTTTTTCCCTGCACTTACTACTCCATCAAGGCTTCACTTCCTGGATAACATGGTGATGTCACGACCCGGCTCCCAGAGCTGTGCGAGCTGTGGCTGCTGGAGAGGATGATGGCAGAGGGACACAGGGCCCTGGAGGGACACTGAGCATCCCTCTGCCATCATCCTCTCCAGCAGCCACAGCCCGCACAGCTCTGGGAGTCGGGTCGTGACATCACCATTTTATCCAGGAAGTGAAGCCTTGATGCAGTAGTAAGTGCAGGGAAAAAGCACTTTATAAGCATTTCCCGTAATAAGTGTATATTGGTGATTTGTATAACTTTTGGGGGGGAAATACAGTACAATACTTTAATAAAAAATTTTGCTAGACTTCTCCTTTAATATTCCTCCTGGGTGTCACGATTTCCAACAATGATTGTGTCTTTACAGATTCGAATTTCTCTACATTGACTGAATATTGTTAGACACAACTCACTGGTAACACTGACCCAGTTGTCAATTTATTCTTACAGTTGAATAAGTATACCTTAAATACCTAAAAAAGATCTAAATTCATGCTCTGGCATTGCTATTCCATCATCTGTATCATAGATGTGGCTTCACTTCTGCATGGGGGGTATGAACTACAACAACCAGGTAAAATTCATTGATATTTGTACCTATTTTATTACTATGTAAACTATAGAGAAATCACATTTTTTGTGTCACTGTTATGTGAACTATATAGGAATCACATTTCACATGTTATTGCTTTGTAAATACATTCAGATGTTGCTAAAATCATTTTGTGAACATTTTGTGCAAATCACTAAAACATTCCATATCTTCCAACATAACTGTACTGAGGAAGGGCGTCACTGATCCTGGCACAACTGCTAGCACCATGGAGAGCACAAAGCTTTTCACATCTCATTGCAATTGGAGTTTCCAATTGTCATTTAGGAGATTGCTGCAGGCGAGTTCCTAGAGATGTGCAGAAAGCCAGATGACACAATCTGTATGGACCAGGGCTGCCAGCATACAACCAGAGATATCTACTAAGAGGTACCAGGAATAAGAGCTCAAATCTTCGCTATATCTAAAGAATACACAATCAGGTTTGAAAACTGCCTCAGGTTTAAAGGAAGCTTCTAACCAAAAACACATTTACCATAGGTTAGTCGAGGCATTAGTGATTCCTGAGGGCATTGATATCCACACCAGTCACTAGAATAAAACCCTGAGCAAATGCCTTTAGTGGAGCAAGGCAGCAGTTATAACCATGCAGTAGATTAAAGGGGGATTCCCATCTGAGCTAACATAGTTCTACCTGTAGGGCTTTGCAAAAACAAAAATTTGTTACTTGACAATACATTCATTCATTCAGCAAACTAGTCTCCTTCTCCTAATATGCCGATCTTTTCTTCCCATTGTTGACAGCACCATAAACCTTTGTTCTTGTTTGCATGTATTTGGATAAGGTAGCAAATAAAATTATAGTTAAAGGGGTATTCTGCTCAAATTAAATGTTCAATGTGTTACTGCCCTTGGGGAGAACACAAACAGGCTATTCTTACCATACCGCACTCCACCGGGGTCCTCCTACATCATCTTCAGGCCCCAGGTGAACAATCCCGCTTCCATTTCCGAGGCGGACTTGTCTTGGGGGTAACAGCCTGCTAAAGGCCCTATTCCACCAACAGATCTGACGACAGATTATCTGCCAAAGATTTGAAGCCAAACCCAGGAGTGGATCTGAAAAGAGGAGAAATCCAGTCTTTCCTTTATGACCTGATCTCTGTTTATAGTCTGTTCCTGGATTTGGAATCAAATCTTTGGCAGATAATCTGTCGTCAGATCTGTTGGTGGAATAGGGCCTTAAGCCAGTCATCGAATTAGATGGGATAGTGCCCCTTCTCAACTTTATAACAAATTTAATAACTTTAATAACAAATTTTATAACTTTAATAACAAGCTAAGGAATAGTTAATAATTTACTGTTCTGTTCTTATGGCAGTGGAGTGTATCCATTTAAAGGGGTATCAGCATCTCGGCTAATACAGTTATACTTGTAGGACTTGCAAACTTGCCTGCTTCTCCCTTGACAGCATCTCTATGATACTGATGCAGTGGTCTGCTTGGAAAGACCACTACATGTTTAACTATATTAGTCGAGATGGGAATAACCCTTTGAAAGTTACGGCTTGGGTTACCTAAATCATACTAACTCTCTCCCCCCCCCCCCCCCAAGAAAAAAAAAAAAAGCAGTGCATTACCTATACCCTGCCACAGAAGGCATAAAGTTCCGTTTATACAGCTTGCCCTCATTAAGTCGCTATTCATATGGAAATACAACAAAGACAAGAAATCCTAGACGCTGTAGACTTGTAAAAGTTAACTACTTAGCTCCCGACACCATACTTACCTGTTTGGGTCCCGACACACTGACAGCCCACTCAGCCAATAACTGCCTGGTCCTGCCGCAGCCAGTAATTGGGGCTTCTACCACTGTTCACTGTACATAGGTGGCAGTAAAGCAGCTTCACTAAAAAACTGAACAGCTGATCGGTGGGGGTGCCAGGTGTCTGCATTCTGCTGACCAGATACCAATAAGCTATGCTGTGGACATGCCTTCAGTGGTAGATACCAGGAAAACCCCTTTAAGTGTCAGAGTAGATACTAATACAGCTATCAAACCAGCTGCCTTAATAATGTGGCAAATGATATATAAGCATTTACTTTATAGGCAAACAAATGACAATTTAACCAATAAAATGCATGATATTTTTATTGCCATTACTCGAAGAGCGGATACGTTTTCATCCCTCTCATCTGCAACAAGCATCCTCATTTCCAGAAAACCAATTTACAGGAAAACTAGAAGATAAAATGCCATTCCACTTTCAATTAATTTGTATAAAATCTATTTTGCTGGCGTGGCTTTGATATTCCACAATTGCGGCTGAATTGCCTTTGTATCATAAAGAGTTGGGGAAACATCTGAAGTTAATTAGAAGCATGGCCGGCTGCAGAGACCGCCGCACACTCCAAACCGTGACAGCTCCGAGATGCACGAGAGAAGATGTTTAACATTCAGCTCTAGGTGACTACATTAACCTTGAGAAAAGTGTACGAAACGAACATCAGATGTGCACCCACAGTTACTTAAAATGCACATTCATTTCACTGCATTTTTATCAATTTTGAAAAGCATCCAAGATGCTATATGATTCACATAAATAATATTCTCAGGCATCTACTGCTCTGTACTCTTCTCAGCCTTAGACTCCATTGACATCCCGTTATGCCAGTATGTCTGAGGGATCTGTTCATAAAATGGACCAAATCTAGTCGTTGTTAGACTACGTTCCACTAAACTCAATGGGGGAGATTTACAAACCTTGCACAAAGGAGAAGTGGAGCAGTTGGTCAAATCTGATTGGTTGCTTTGGACAAGTGATCCCCTGCACATAATTTGATAAATCTCCCCCAATGAATGCACCACAGCAAATGCCAACATATATTCTTGCAGCTATCCCAATCTATGCCCCCTGCAGTGGTAGATTAAAAACAAAGGGGAGAAGACTGTGGATCTCAAGAGCCCTAGTAACGCAACTGATGAAGGGAGCATTCTCCTCTGCTGCTCCAATAAAGGATTCCTGGATCGTGCTTCAGGGACTGATGCTCTTGACATCCACCGACTTCTCGCCTTTTCTGATGTACTAGACACCCAACTCTACAACAAGATCTCAGAAGGTGGAAAAGCATTGAGCTTACCAACATACCGGTGGTTTGGGGCAATACAGATTTGCTTTAAAAAATTAAAAAGTATATATGAGCCACTTTTAAAGGAGTAGAAGGAGGAGGAGTGTAGAAATATATGGGTGATGGACTCAAGTTTGGCTTACTGACTCCATAGCTGTGACTCTAGCTCAGCAGCACATGCATGGGGGAGGCTGCCCTGAAGATCACACTGACTTCAATGGAAGCTTCAGAGTGTGACCACATGGAAGACAAATGACATGGCACATCTTTGTACTTTGTCAGCAAAACCACGCTGTTTTTGATGGCGAGGCTTTTAGTGTCAAAAAACAGAATGTACTGTGCCCATGTAAACATATCCTTATACAGAGGACCATTATTTGATAATACAGTCAAATAATAATATCCAGCAGCAGAGATGTCCATTGTGTACACAAGTTGTATACTAACAGTCTATCACAGCACAAAGGCAGAAATCTCTAAAAACAAGCCCTCCGCCACAGGTAGGTAAACAACTTCATCTGAAGTCATCCAAGTGTCTCAAGGTGCCAGATCTTTTCGCACTAAATTAGAGGTAATGTGTATTGCAGTAGTCAAGTTTTACCCAAACTCAAGATTATGAGAGACTCTACAGTGGCTACTTTCCTGCATCATTTTCACCCCCACAGGGTTTCTTTAAAGGGGAACTATTAGCAGTAGAGACAAATCTAACCTGCTGATAGCCCCCTATTGTGCAGGAAATGCAGAGGATGAAGGTACGTTCCTTACCTTCATCCTCAATGCCATTCAGATGCAGTCATTAGCTGAACAGTTCGGTAAGATCGTTAGGTGCCCTGCCTCCATAGTGCCAATCTGCGCCCGGCTAGCCAGCACCTTTCTAATATTAATCAATGGGAGTGGGGCAGTGCTCCTAATGGCATTACCAAACCAAAGTGCAAACAACTAACTGAACTGGGAGAGCACAGAGGACGAAGGTAAGAGACATACCTTCATTCTCTGCATCTCATTTACAAGAGGGGGCTATCAGCAGGTTAAGAGTCATCTCTACTGCTGATAGTTCCCCTTTAAGAAGAGCAAACAAGAAAAAGTAAGACCTTTTAACATGTCTTTGTTGCAGTTTTCTTGATGTGGCATTATTAAAAAATTGACCAAACAAATTGTGACACGTTAATTCTGCAGAGCCTTTACTGCAATTTTCCAGTTGTTGAATGAAGTTGGGCTTTGAAATAATGTCTGCACTTCCAGTCATAGGGTCAAAATACTTTCTACCATTAGTAAACCAAAACACAGACTTTCTAACACATCTTGTTCCTTATAAGACGTCAATGACATTCCGGTAATAGCTTCTTAAATTTTATTACAGAAGAAAATGATTTGCACAGAAAAGTACGGTACTGCAGATCAAATAATTTTAGAAATGAAAGAGGCCGGCAGGAGCTGAATCAAAGAGGATGCTCCATGTGAATGCGAGGACAAAACAAGTCTAACGTTTTATTGATCCCAAATTATTGTCACAAGGGCAGGAAACGGTCTCTCATTACTTAATGCCTGATAACTAACAAGACAGGAGAAAGAGGGAGAGATACATATGGACAAAACTGAAGCATACCTTTAGCAATCCAATACTGGTTTCTTATCTAACAATATTTTAGACACAGCATGATTTTAAAACCAGCTCGAAGGGTACATGAAACTATATTTGGCCAAACAATCTGTGAAGCACATTTACCTGCAGGGAGAAGCCGGGGGCAGTCCACCAGTAATTGATGCAGAACAGTGTCCTGATTTGTTTGGCCGAGTATAGTCATACACACTAGGCCACTTTGAGGACGGTAAATTTAACTTGAAGCAGGCATGTCACTAAGGTCTTTATATTCTTGCTTCCCACATCAAGTGCCTCTGTGAGACAATATAGATGGCCACAACTACTTGTTATTGTAAATCCACTGGCTTAGAAATGACTACAAGTTAGAGATGGAGCCTACCAAGGGGAAAAATTACCATGTTCAATTTATATAAAATGACCAGTAATAATGCTACCCCTAATACAGAATACAGATTATTTTCAAAAGTAAACTGAAACACAGTTATAAAGTTAATAAGTTAGAAAAAAAGATGCGTTCTTCAAGTTCAACACTACTGTGTTAATCCAGAAGAAGGCAAAAAAAAAACCTTGATACAGGTGCAAACCCCCCCAATACCTCACATGAAATCTGAATAAATCATTGGATCAACAACCCATATCCAGATATCTAATCATAATCTGCAATATTGTTTTTAAAGGCACTTAATGCACTTTCAACCTTTTCAATGGATCAACCATGAGAACAATGTATGAAAACAGTCTCACTGCTTTTACAGTAAAGCAACAAGTATATTTTATATACTGAATCTGTAATGAGGGCATTGTTGCATGCCAGCATTCTAATGGTATGTTCCCTAAGGCAAAAAACATACAGC
Organism: Dendropsophus ebraccatus; assembly: GCF_027789765.1. NCBI lineage: Eukaryota > Metazoa > Chordata > Amphibia > Anura > Hylidae > Dendropsophus > Dendropsophus ebraccatus. The sequence goes on along the minus strand of NC_091459.1, from coordinate 76,859,592 downwards.
TTGTGATGTGGAAACAATGACAATTACGGCATTAACCCAGGGCTGGATGATTGTATATGAGCAGCAGTGTAATATAAAGAAATCCTGTGTAATATAGAGAAGGAGGAGGAGAAGCCATAAGTAGTGTAGCAGTAACCTGTCCTCAATGTGGTGGTTTCTCTCTTGGAAAAGATTGTGTGTTTTTCTTTAGTGTGCTATGCAGCAGTGTGTGTGTGTGTGTGTTAGAGAGAAAGTCAGAAATTAATGGGGTATTCTGGGCAACTTATTTACCTTTCCCTGTGCCCCTGCAGTGCAGTGTCCCAGCTCATGGTCCTCTGTTGGGCTCCCGAACCGGTGATGTTATGGATCCCCTCAGCTAATCAGTGAGACGGGACACATCTGCAGTCACTGACTGGCTGAGCAGGTAGTTCCTTTGGGGCGGAGATGATTCAGGAGCGCGGACACTGAAAGAGAGCTGTTACATCTGGGCCTATGTCTGACCTCTATATCATGTGTATCTGGCATTTTTAGCAGTTTTCCTTTGTGTATGGTGAATATTTAGTGAGAAACATAGAAGAATGTAAGCAGAAAAAGACCACCTGCTCTATCTAGTCTAGTTTTGAGTTCTTGCAGACATTGTGACGGGAGAATAACCGTATCCACTGTGCGTGGGCTCGCTCGCGCGCACACACACACGGAGGAGAATTTGCTTTGTATCTTTGCCTTATTCCCTCAGAAGTCGCCCCAGGATTAGGACATTACACAGAAGCTGCTGAGCCAGATCTACTTTGCACCAGTGATAAATAAGTCCCCTGGTGTCTGACTGGCCATTTATGAAGGAGCTGGAGTCGGTCCCAGATAAAATTCAGGAGTCTAAACTGCGGCTTACTGACTTCGGATTTCACCTAAATAGGAGTGGTGGTGTCACGTGAAAAATTTTGACATGTTACTTTTATGCACGATCTTACCCTGAAACTTCCATTTAATGGGTGCTTCAAGCACTACACTGTGCTGTACATAATTATTAGTCTTAGGGCTCATTCACACTATCCTGAGGAGAATCGTGGCACGGATCTCCCCACCCCCCTGGCTGCAGAGATGACAGGAAAGCATGATGTGCTCTTCTGTCATCACAACTACTACTTCCCTATTCCCCCGTGCAGTCCGGCTACAAGTGCTCACCGGAAGTGGCCTGGACTACGCTGCTGGGGGAAGGCAGCGTAGTCCAGGCCACTTCTGGCGAACACGTACGCTGCTCTGCACTGGGAATTAGGCAAGTAGTAGATGCAACGACAGAAGAGCACATCATGCTTTCCTGTCATCTCTGCAGCCAAAGGGGTGGGGGGTAGGGGATCCATGCCACGATCCGCATTAGGACATGTCCTATTTTTTCGCGGTGCAGGTCGCGGCACGGATCATGTGAATATGTGTGAATGCAGCCTTAAGGAAATATAGATAAAAATTACACTGACTGGGGATTTCATAACTTAGAAACATTAAGAAATTGTTGTCAAGGATGTTATTGTGTAAGTTGTAGCCACATCAGGACCCCAATCTGTTCTGCAGTAAAAAGTATTTCTAGTAGGAAGCCCCAGCTTGCTGACATCTTAAAAGAGTACTCCGGAAGGGGAAAAAATTGTTTTCAAAACAGGAGTCAGAAAGTTATACAGATGTGCAAAGGACTTCTATTAAAAATATTAACTCTTCCAGTACTTATCACCTGCTGTATGCCCTGCAGAAAGTGGTGTATCCTTTCCAGTCTGACACAGTGCTCTCTGCCTCTTCCATGATAGGAAATGTTTTCTATGGGGATTTGCTAGGTTTATCGAATTAGTATCATTTTAAAGCAAAGACTTTATTGTCTGCTGATATAGAGCCCACGGCATTCAGATACACATGAGGATTCTTGTATCCTCTATTTATCTGCCTTGACTCAGTGGAGGGTGAGTTGCGCCGGAGTGGCTGTGAACAGCACATCGTGGCATGTGTCTGTTCCACCAGCTAGATTTCAAGTGTGTGGATTCTGTCAGGCTCTGTCCTTCACTCCGAGCAGCACCATCTTGGAGGGAGTAGCGCAGCTTGATCCCGGTCTCTATAGACGGGTATTGTTATGTTATTTTAGACTTTATAAACATCCTAGATAGATAAAAAGCCTATTTTGTCTGTATAAATACTATAAAAATACAAAACAAAAACATACATATACACTGGCAAGTAAAACCCAATGGCAGACACCTACCAAAACTTCTGTGTTTTCTTAAACTTCTTGAATAACAATACATATCTTGGCCTCGGATAGTAAATATAGATTGCAGGCACAGAAAGTCATCTTTCCATCAGTACGGCAATCAAAAACCTGTTGCAACCTGCAGAGGTCCACATCATACAGAATGGAATGTGACTAAGGGGGAAAGTAACATCTCCAACCTGTTATTTTTACATATAAAAAAAGTTATAAAATGTAAAACCCCAAGAATGATAAGAAATGATGATAAACCTTTGAAGGAAAAATAATCCTCCTTATCATAACTAACTGGATTGTAACTTGGTAAGTGAAAAGTTAAGGTGAAAGACAAAAAAATACAACAAAATATTAAAAAGTTTCCTATAAAACTGTACATATAATAAATGAAAGGCTAATCCTATATGAAGGTTTTGGTTGTGATTAAATTCAGTCAAGTGTGAGATTGAATTGCATTATACCTGACACTAGAAAATCATTCCATCATGCTGAAGTAGCGGAGCACTATTAATCATATCACTGTACAGAGGGATCACAGGAGACAACGTCACATCAGGCCACCGTTCCCACTAATATGCTTTTCATACAGCTTTTAGGCTGATTGATTCCAGCAATCCTCTTGCTATGGTTGCATTTTCAGATCTCATTTGTGTTTGAGACTTAGAAATAGATGATCATTTCAACTTTACAGGAAGTACTAAGGACTTTGGTATTGTGCCAGTTATCTCCACAGCATTGGCATATGTTGCACTGCACAGAGGATTTAGAGATTCACATCATCCCCCAATCAGTCAAAACGGAACTTGTCACAAAGTCATGAACAACAGGACCAAGGTTCTGAAGTAAATATGTCCTCCGCTCATATCTATTTGCTTCTGGTCTCTCCTTGTAGGGGCAGCATGTAACCAGATCCCTCATTGAACATTTTGCTAAACCATCTTGTAAACAAAAGAATCAAATTGGATTTTTCTTTTTTTATCCCAAGGTAAATAACACCTAAAGTGGTCATTCAGGGAGGGTGTGGTTCGGGAGCTGAGACACCCTCATCAGGGACTTGCAATATTCTCATAACATGGAAAGATCAGGTAGATTTTGAAAAACATGTGGTTATGGCCCTATTCCACGGGCCGTCTAGAGGAGCAAACGAGCGCTCTCAGTGCTTGTTTGCTCCTCGTTCCCCCGCTCGCTGACACCGCTATTCAATGCGGCTGCGGCAAACGGGTGAGTGCAGCAGGGGCGGTAGGGAGCTGCGGGGGGGGCTGCCCAGGGGATCGCTGAACGTCCGGGCAGCCCATAGGATACAGCAGCGTCTGCTGCTGATGCTCCTATTCAACGGAGCGACGGCAGAAGATCGTTGCTGTATCAGTCGCTTGTTTTTCAACATGTTGAAAAACAAGTGACTGCAACGATCAGCCGACATGAACGATGTCGGCTGATCGTTGCACTATATTCCACGGGACGATTATCATCCGTAGCGGCCGATATCCGTAGCGGCCTTTAGAATCCAGCTTGATGTCCCTTTGCTGGTGTCAGCGTTTAGACCAGATGCTGGTGTCACAGATATGGTACAGGGAAACAACTTTCTTTTTTAAAGTGTCACTGTCGTGAAATTTTTTTTTGCAGAAATCAATAGTACAGGCGATTTTAAGAAACTTTGTAATTGGGTTCATTAGCCGAAAAATGCATTTTTATCATGAAAAAGCAGTTTGAAGCTCTCCCCCCTGTCTTCATTGTTCTCCTATGGAGAGAGCTAAATAAAAGACCAAAACAGGACAACAAAGAGTTAATCTACAAATACCTCACCCTCTATATCCACTGACAGTCACCACTGACCTCTCTGAGCTCTGATTACAGCTGTCACCCAGCTCCGTGCCTGTAATCCTCTGTTATCTGCTTTCTGCTGCCGGCTAACTCCCTCCTTCCTCCTCCCCCCTCCCCTCTCCCTAGAATGGACAGGGTACGTCTCCGGCAACAAGTCACAATTTTCTGATTTTTCAGAGTGGATGAAAAAGAGGAAGGAGGGGGGGACCTGGGAAAAGGCTTTTTACATGCAGATAATGGCAGATTTGGCTAATAAACCCAATTACAAAGTTTCCTGGACTATTGATTTCTGCAAAAAATAAAATACGACAGTGACTCTTTAAACATTGCATTTTGAAGACTGAACACTGTCTTCTTCATCAGGTCATGGCTTTCAAAGGGTACCTCTTTGAAGGGATTTTTCCAGCTTAAAAAAAATTGCCGCTTTTTTCCAGAAACAGCACCTCTCTTGTCCTCAGTTTGGATGTGGATTTACAGCTCCGTTCCATTGAAGTGAATGGAAGTCAAGTGTAATACCACAACCTGAGAATAGGGGTGGTGCTGTTTTTGCAAGGAAAGTAGCTGTGTAGTTTTTTTTAATCCTGGATAACCCCTTTAAAGGGGTAGTGCGGCGGTAAAGAATTATTCACAGACTAACACACATTACAAAGTTATACAACTTTGTAATGTATGTTATGTCTGTGAATGGCCCCCTTCCCCGTGTCCCACCACCCCCACCCATGTACCCGGAAGTGTGGTGCGCTATACTCACCTGTCACGTGCCGACACCCGTCTCCGATCTTCAGCGAGTGACGTCTTCTTCGGGCGGACAGCGAACAGCTCTGACTGTCCCGAATGCCGGCCGCCCTCTGCAGCGTCATCTGATGCTCAGCCGCGATTGGCTGAGCATAACTGTGACGCGACTGAGCACAGTTGTGACACGGCGGAGGGGGGACGGGCGGCAGCGACTCGGCCGTCTTTCCGAAGATGACGTTTGGCACAAGATGGCGGACGGCCCTCGACACAGATCAGGTAATGTATAATGCACCCCACATTTCCTGGTACATTGGTGGGGGTGGTGGGACTCGGGGAACAGGGCGATTCACAGACATAACATACATTACAAAGTTGTATAACTTTGTAATGTGTGTTATTCTGTGAATAATTTCTGAGCGCCGCACTACCCCTTTAATGAAGTTGTGTGCAGTGAGACAGAATTTGACGCATGATTTTCACAATAAAATCTCAAATTCACCTGGACAAATTCACTATTGTTTTACAATACATTTTCTGTCAACAGATTTGTAGCTTAGCGTTGAAGTGTGTCATTTTCTAATTACTTCTGTAATCTTTCCTGCAATCTGCTGCGTTACAAAGCCTTTCTGTAGGGGTGGGCAACGCTCCCCCTCTAGGTCCGTTTTATTCAGTATTTCTGTAGAGAAGCCACAGACCAAATCTGTTGAAGGAATACTAAAGCAAGATAAATACAAAAACTACCAAGAACATCCACAAAAATAAAATTCACTTCCGAATTATTAATTTCAATTAGAAAAACCTTTTATATTAAACTTCTGTATTTTCCTGGAGGCAACCATTTCACCCCCTTCTACCGCCTACTTGGTTTACAGTGTTATTTTTGTCATGAAGCACAAGTTATAGGGGTATTACAATAAAATATATATTTTTTTACATTTCTTTCATAACGTTATACTATCAGGAGTGTTCTTTTAAAGGGGAACTATCAGCAGGTTAGACAAATCTAACCTGCTAACAGCTCCCTAGTAGGCACGGGGCACTGAGGATGAAGGTATGTCTCTTACCTTCATCCGCAATGTTGTTTCCATGCTGTTAGTTGTGCCCATTAAAGGGGAACTCTGGATAAGAAAAACTTGTTTTCTATTAAAAGTACATTAAAAGTTATATAGATGTGTCTATACAATGTATTACTGTATCTGTACGGTTCTGCCACACTGGTAGCTGATAGAAATCCAGGAAGTGGAAAAAATGGCCTCTGTGCCAATCCACATTGTCTCCTGCTCCTTCTGCTATCCCCCCCTAGGAGACAAATCTTCCATGCCTCTGTGTCACATTGTGTGTGTTTGCTGAGATCAGACTGATGATGCAGACAGGAGGCTTGGCTGGATAACCCAATCCCCTGAGTGATTCACCATCTCTGAATGGCCAGAAGCAGGTGCAGCACTAATTTTAACTAACGTAAAAGACATACCTTCATCCTCAGCACCCTATGCCCACTAGGGAACTGTCAGAAGGTTAAAAATTTGCCTAACCTTCTGATAGTTCCCCTCTAAAAGAAGACTTAATTGCATTGGCACTAATTTGAAAAATGAAGGTCCTTTAAGACGTGCCGAGTGGGCCCAAATAACATGATCTCTGATGTGAAGGAATTACCACCCTGTTTATTGATCACCTTTAGGACAGGATGATATAGTCAGTGCTCTGGGTAATGCTGTGCTATCTCCAAATCTGTTATTCATAAAGGGGAGGTGGGGGACTACTAGTTAAGGTAAAGCAGAAATATACTTAGACATTTAGACATGTATTTGGGTTAGTTCACCAGAGGCCAAAAGCACATTCTTGGCCTATTCAGCTAAATTGATCCCTATGGATACATTTTGCATACATTAAGAAAGCTTTTTTTAATCTTATTAACTAAACTTGATACGGTCACCAACTTTACTCTCACTTCATTTCATTGATTAACAGTGTCAACTAGGCAGGGCTTCACGGCAGTTGGGCCCCATCTCCTAACTATAGGTCGGGCGGAGATGCACGCCGCAGCGAGCGGGGCCGAGCAATGGAGTCTGCCAGGACTCTGTGCGGATTCTTCAGTATGAACCCACCATTAAAAGGAATCATGTTATAGAGCTGGACGAATTGAGCTTTTAAATTTAATCTCTGCTCATTCTGGGCTTAAGGGTCAAGTGGGTAGTTTTAGAGGGCTAAATACAGAGATAATTGTTGCAGGTTAAGTAGAACCTCCCACTGGACTTCTAAACCCCAAAAAAGGAAAGGTCAAATGACAAAGTTATGTTGAAATTGTTTTCATAAAACCACCAGTAAATAACACTTTCCTGAGCTCTTCCTGCACTACACCATGCAGTCTGCCGAATGAAATACATTTGGATTGGTTCACTTTATAACATTCTATCATTATGTGAACAGAGCTTACACTGTAACAAGTGACGCACAATGAAGAATATGTAATCTATTGCCTTCCCAACAGGCTATTATGCAACAGTTAGTCCCGGCTTTGTCTCCTACACTACTCTTCATGTAACTTATCATGTAATTATTGATTAAAAAGTGAGTGCTACAAGATGTGACCAGTAAACCCTATCTATTGCTTTATGCCATGTGCACTTTCTTCCCATCTGCCTTCCCAGAAAATTGCACAATGAACATCAAAAATGTTGGGTTTACAATCTTCTCCATTAGGTAACCAAACAACTTCATGTAGATAAAGAAATATTTAAAAGGAGAAGTCCAGTGAAAATATTTATTAAAAATATTGTATTAACCCCCAAAAGTTAAACAAATCACCGATGTACACTTATTACGGGAAATGCTTATAAAGTGTTTTTTTCCCTGCACTTACTACTGTATCAAGGCTTCACTTCCTGGATAAAATGGTGATGTCACGACCCGACTCCCAGAGCTGTGCAGGCTGTGGCTGCTGGAGAGGATGATGGCAGGGAGACACTGAGGGATACAGGGCCCTGGAGGGACACTGAGCATCCCTCTGCCATCATCCTCTCCAGCAGCCACAGCCCACACAGCTCTGGGAGTCGGGTCGTGACATCACCATGTTATCCAGGAAGTGAAGCCTTGATGCAGCAGTAAGTGCAGGGAAAAAAAGCACTTTATAAGCATTTCCCCTAAAAAGTGTATATAGGGGATTTGTATAACTTTAGGGGAGCAATACAATACTTTAATAAAAATTTTTGTGCTGATATGGTTCTCTGGAGCACTGTACACAGCTCCTAAACAGCCTGCGGCACCTACCGGCCGCAGCTGCAGCAGAAGCTGTATACCAGAGAAAAAAAGGTTTTATTACCGAGGCACATGGCAGGCAGAGGCTGGGAGGTAGTCATCTGGGTGGCTCCCCGCCCGTGTCTAGTCACCGCACTCTGCCTGTCACCTATTTTTCTCAAGTATACAGCTTCTGCCATAGCTGTGGCCGGTATGTGCCGCAGGCTGCTCAGGAGCTGTATACAGTGCTCCAGAAAACCATATCAGCACAATTGGGCTGATTAATTCCCTTTAACTCCTTCATGTCTTGCACATATAACCCATGAGGTAACAAAGGATACATATATATGCACCCCCCTTTAACCCCTTAAGGACGGGGCCAATTTTCATTTTTACGTTTTTGTTTTTTCCTTCTTGTGTTTAAAAGGCCATAGCACTTGCATTTTCCACCTAGAAACCCACATGAGTCCTTTTTGCGTCACTAATTGTACTTTGCAATGACAGGCTGAATTTTTTCATAAAGTACACTGTGAAACCAGGAAAAAATTCAATGCGTGGTAAAATTAAACAAAAATAAACGCATTTCTTTTATTTGGGGGGTATTTGTTATTACGCCATTCGCCCTGGGGTAAAACTGACTTGTTATGCATGTTCCTCAAGTCGTTACGATTACAAAAATATTTAACATGTATAACTCTTCTTTTATCTGATGGCCTGTACCATTGTTAACAAATATATGTTCCTTAACCCCTTAAGGTCAAAGCCTATTTTCGTTTTTGCGCTTTTGCTTATTCCATTTTAAGTTTAAAAGTCCATAGCGCTTGCATTTTTTCACCTAGAGACGTATATGAGCGCTTATTTTTTGCGAAACCAATTGTACTTTGCAATGACAGGCATTATTTTTCCATAACATATGCTGCGAAACCGGAAAAAAAATCATTTGCGCTGTCAAATTGAAAAAAAACCGAATTTGTTTTGATTTCGGGGAGTTTTGCATTTACGCCGTCCGTCCTATGGTAAAACTGACTTGTTATGCATGTTCCTCAAGTCGTTACGATTACTATGATATATAACATGTATAACTTATATTGTATCGGATGGCCTGTAAAAAATTCAAACCATTGTTAACAAATATACGTTCCTTAAAATCGCTCCATTCCCGGGCTTATAGCGCTTTTATCCTTTGGTCTATGGGGCTGTGTGAGGTGTCAGTTTTTGCGCCATGATGCGTTCTATCTATCGGTACCTTGATTGCGCATATACGACTTTTTGATCGTTTTTTATAACATTTTTTCTGGATTTGATGCGACCAAAAATGCGCAATTTTGCACTTTGGAATTTTTTTGCGCTGACGCCGTTTACCGTGCGAGATCAGGAATGTGATTAATTAATAGTTCAGGCGATTACGCGCGCGGCGATACTAAATATGTTTATTTATTTATTAATTTATATTTATAAAATGAGAAAAGGGGGGTGATTTGGACTTTTAATAGGGGAGGGGATTTTTTATTAATAAAAAACACTTTTTTACTTTTTTTTTTTTTTTACTGTAACTAGAAGCCCCCCTGGGGGACTTGTATATAGACAGCACTGATCTCTCATAGAGATCAATGCTGTGTATATACACAGCAAAGATCGATTAGATCGGTCATAGATTACTATGGCCTGCTGCAGGCCATAGCAATCTATTGCCGAGCCGGGATCAGCGTCATTCAGACGCTGAGGCCCGGCACGGGCAGAAGAACGGATCTCCCCCCCGCGATCGCATCGCGGGGGGAGATCCGTCCCACTAGACACCAGGGATGTGTTTACCTAAGCCTCTAAGTGCAGCTGTCAGGTTTGACAGCTGCACTTAGAGGCTTAATTAGCCGGCGTGGCAACGGGACCCGCGCCGGCTAATAGAGGCACTGCCCGGCTGCACGTGTCAGCCGGGATCAGCGCCGTTCAGAGCGGGGTCCCGGCGGGACCCCGCTCTGAACACCCCGAGCGGCACCATGACGTATCAGATACGTCATGGATCGCTAAGGGGTTAAAATTGCTCCATTCCCAGGCTTATAACGCTTTTATCCTTTGGTCTATGGGGCTGTGTGAGGTGTCATTTTTTGCGCCATGATATTTACTTACTATCGGTACCTTGATTGCACATATACGACTTTTTGATCACTTTTATTACATTTTTTCTGGATTTGATGAGACCAAAAATGCACAATTTTGCACTTTGGGATTTTTTTGCGCTTATGCCGTTTACCGTGCGAGATCACAAATGTTTAGGATCAGGAGAGATCAGGAATGTAAATTAATAGTTCGGGCAATTACGCACGTGGCGATACCAAACATGTTTGTTTATTTTTTTATTTATTTTTATTTATAACATAGGGATAGGGGGGTGATTCAAACTTTTATTAGGGGAGGGGGCTTTTTATTAACAACACTTTTTTTTTTTTTTTTTTACACACATATACTAGAAGCCCCCCTGGGGGACTTCTGGTATATGCACTCTGATCTCCCATTGATCTATGCTGTATATAGTTATACAGCATAGATCGATGAGATCGGCACTTGATTGCTTTCGGACATATGATGTACCGGTACGTCATATGTCCCTAAGAGGTTAAGCACTTACACCATTTGGCTCAACCAACCAGCATTCATAATAAAAATGCCGCAATTTACAGTAATAAAATGTTAGGGTCCCATCTGATGGAAGGTCACCTTACCATGGTGGATGGGTGGCACTATTCTATCAATACATAAAATCCTTTACCCACAATACAATCTGAAACATTCTCAACAGGTCTTGAGAGAGTGTGCAGTAGACTAAACCCTATCTACATCATATGACTCCTGCCTAATAAAGATATGGGGGAAGACAGCGAATGCTGTGGAGCAATTGTCTTGTATTCAGTGTTACCACTGAGCATCATTTTTCCTTCTCATTTAATGAGGGTTTCAAGTGTTTAGATTCCCTGGAATAGTCCAGTATGACTTATCTAGGATACTGAAGCACTAGCAAAGCACAACAACTTTTTTTTCCTAAGATAAATCAATGGCAGCTACATAAGCATCTTGCATGTTGCATGACTTTAACCACTCAGGTTTATCCATGAACAACGTCAGGGAAAATAGCCTAAAAAAATAAAAATAAAAAGACTATGAAAGTTTTAGTAACTAATTTAGGATTCCCCCCCCCCCCACACACACACAATATTATAATAACTTATTCACAAACACGTGGTTTTAAATAATATTTTTTGTATAGCGCCGACAGATTCCGCAGGGCTTTTTGGAAATATATAAGTTTAATACAGTACAATGCAATGACATGGATCATCTCAGTTTAGAATACGCTTTAGTGTGTCCAGGTTTCTTTCTGTATTTTTCGTGGCCTCTTAGGCAGCTTGCATTTCTTAAATGGAAGGATGGAACAATGGTTGGGATCAGGAGTTTCTAAGCATTTATATGAAATTATCTAAAAGTATAATGGGTGCAAATCATGCCCAATGCTTTTGATAAAGAATTGTATAGAATATAATCTTATTAACTGCTTAAATACTATCCTATGAGGAGACAAGCTGTAGCCTGGCAGCTGCGGGGAGCCCATAGACTGGCCAATGATATTGCTGTGTATTCTCTTCTGAGCAGAGTAGCCTTAGTTACAGATGTCAGTGCCTCTGGGTGTCTGGCCTTCCATCTGACACCCTGCTTCCCTAGTAAAGCTTGGGCTTACATTAGGACGTGCTCCCCTCTCAGTGTCCCATTGTTCCTCCAGACTGAGATAGGGTGACATTGCCAGTAGTACAGCAGGCAAGCCAGCTGGATCTGGAACATTAAACAAATGAACACACACACGCCACTCTCTGCTTTCTTCCACAGACCAACAGAAGCAAGAAAAAGAACAAATTGAAAGCTTTCTAAGAAAGCTCATAAATTTCTCGTTGAGAAGTAACAGTATGACACCTCATTATTTTTAGTAAAGACCTATGGTTCGCAACATTAATTTTTGCTGGAAGCGAATGGAACTTTGTGTGTTGTGATTTATTCTAAATAATTTAACTCCGGAAGATATGCTTGCAATATGCCACTATGCACAGCCAAGAAAAGGAGGAGACATAGGGAGCTTTTTGCTTTGCTTGCCAACTCAAATACTTTCCACATTTCTTCTAAAATATACATTATGCCTGAAATCTACATAAGACAGATTGAGTTTTTTACTGATGCTGTAAATTATTCAAGTAATAAAGATATTGCCATGTTTCTTACTTGGGCAGAAACCCGGCCCATGTATTAAGACTGAACGCTCTAACTGGTTACCATAATAAATACCATCACTGGTAATGGACATGTCCTTCCCTATCCAGAATGTCAGAGATATCTCCAATGGGGCAGACAATATAGTTGCTTTGGGATCTACAGGCCCCGCTCAACTCCATGAAGTGCACCACATACCCAGCAAATGGGAAAATCTTAGGGTGGAGGAAATTTATCAAGGTCACAATTTCACAGTTTTTCTTGGGTTTGTTGAATATTGTAGTGTCAGTAGTCTGTTTGCGCCTTTTGAACACCCCCACAGATACTTAAGCTGTGGGGGTGTACTTCATCACATTAAATACCCATTCCCAGCCCTTAGCATAATAGCGCACAGTGTTGGGGTACCAATGTATAACCACAATTTCCCAAGACTGCAGTAATAAGGCAACAGCACCTCAACCATAGGCAATGTTATCCAGGGGGCTGTGGGCAGATATTCAGGGTGGCCCTAGCACCACTATTTTATAACAAGGACAATTGCTTGTCCTTTGTCAGGTTAATGAAATCCTTACCACAATACAGTGCCACCTGTTATGGGATGGGGTTTTATTATGCAGCAAAAAAAACAGTCAGTCCTTAAAGTTGATGTGATAGAAGTAGGAAAAAAGGGCAAGAGCATGGATAAGAAGGACTCTGACAAGGGCCAGATTGTGATGGCTAGAGGACTGGTTCAGAGCGGCTGAAAAACAGTAAATCTGTGGGAAGTGTATGCAGAAGTTGGTACCTATTAAAAGTGATCTACGGAAAAAAAATCTATTGAACGGATAAGGTGATGGGTACCCACAGTGGAAAGCCAAGGCCATCTGGTCGAATCCAACAACAAAGCTTCCATAGCACAAATTGCTATAAATGTTTATGTCGACTATGACAGCCAGAGTCCCCATACTGATCACCATTGTTGAAGGAGAGTATAGAGGGGAGGATCAACATCAGCACTAAACCACAGGAGGATGTCAGGTCTAATGAATCATGTCTTCTTTTACCTCATAGATGACCAGGTGCACATGTGTCATTACCAATGGAGGCAATGTGATGTCCTACACCACAGGTATCAAACTCACAGCTTCTCAGCTGTTGCAAATCTACAATTTCCATTGTGACTGGAAAGCCAAAGCTAAAGCTCCGGCCTCTTTCAGCTGGATAATCTGCCCTATCGTACTACAGAAAATATTCAGAAATACTTTGACAAACATGGTAATAACTCAGTGTCCAAAGTCTCCAAATCTTAATCTAATATAATAAGTATCCAATGGGATGTGAAGGAAAAAGCCTTACCCTTGGGGACCTCAAATTACAAGACAAAGGATCTGCGGTTTATGTCTTGATACCAGATACCAAGAACATCTTCAGAAGTCTCAGAGTCCAAAAACGCCTCAAAGAGTCAATGCAATAGTCCCATAATCAAAACCTAAAAAAACAGACATTCTAGAGAAAGTCACAGAAAACATGTCATTCTGAATACAGGTGGCTACTACTATGTGTAGGGGAGTCCCATCCACAAGTCTTACTAGTGATTGTGGCTGCTTAAGCTACAGGGCAGAATAGAGAAGTTCTCATTTTATACACTGTAACCACCCTGAAGAGGTCATAGATCTTATAATAGGTAACTTACACAGCAACTATTTATATTTCATTAAATATCAGTTACCTTTTATCTTTTTACATCTTACATTCTGAAACATCCAGGAAAGGGCCAATATATCAACAAGTAGCCATTTGTTTTCCTACTTGATGTTTATTGTGTTACTATTGTGTTATTGTGAGCCCCTATGGGAAGATTGATTGTTGTATAAGTCAGCAACTTTTATTGTAAATCACTGGAATGTCTGCAGCATATCAGCCCCCCGCCCTTATGTGCACTGAATGTCATTGTTCATACTGATACATTGAATCGCCTTAAAGACATCCCCACACATCAGAATGTTCTCCTGGGACGCTTGAATGTCTGTGGTATCCATAAGAAACCTTTAGGCATTGATTGGGAAGGGGAGAAAGGCTATGCTGGACTCTCTCAGGATATTTCTATTGTATTACCCTTAAAGGGAATCTGTCAGCACCTATTCTTGGTCTGAGGTGCTGACAGTGTGAGAAAGGTCTGAGTTTTCTAGTGCCAGCTCATACCTCTATTTTCTAGATCGGTACTGTACTTTCTGTAATTTATCTTTGGCCGCCTCACCACTACCTCCTCCCAGCTTGTATTGAATATTAATGCTGCCCGTCCCAAGGCCTCCTGGCGCAGTCACCTGTATTTTCCTGGTTCTGTATAGTACGCGTGAGCTCCCGCTGCGCGATTCTCGCATGCGCCGTAGTGCATCGGAGCGGCGCAGGCGCACTGGGGGCCAAAGCTACGGCGTATGCGCGAATCACACCGCGGGAGCGTGTGCGCACTACACAGACCCAGGAAGCTACAGATGACGGTGCCAGGAGGCCAGGGGACGGGCGGCATGAATATTCAATACAAGCTGGGAGGAGGTAGTGGTGAGGCGGGCCAAATTGCGGCACGATGTGATGTGAAAGTTGGTTTGAAATGTGTCAAAGAAACCATGTACAACATCTAGAGAACCTCAGGCTGAGGCTGAGAGAGACATCTGGAATGATGGTTTCAACCTGTACCATACACTGCATGCTTAACAAAATAGGGCTCTATGGGGAAGGCCAAAGAGAATTCTGCTCCTTGAAGGGGAACTCTGGTTAAGACAGGTTTAACCTTGCTCTATCCTTTACATTCTGACTGACAGCCTAAGGCTGCTGAAAATCCTCCCTTCCTGGTCCACTCCGTCCTCCCCCTGCCATCTGAAACAAAGGTCACTTGATCTCTGTCTCTCCAGTTGCCAGGCAAGTTGTAATACCTCATCTGTAACCCCACCCACCACTAACATCCCACAGTGATCACCTGGCCAAGGGCGGGGAAACAAAAGCCTCTCCTGAGCAGTACCGGGGAACGGTGACACTGTTGTTTCATTTCTTTCTCTAATGTGTCTATTAAGATGAACAGACAAACAGAAAGATAGACAGATAGATACTGTGTTTACTGTACAAAGCAGAAAAAGATCAAGCCAGTGGTGGGCAAATAAAAGACAGGAGCAGGTACCCAGAAGTTGGTTCCGAGGTACAATGAATTCTGGGAGATGTAGTTTACTGTAGTCTAAATCTGTGGCTAGGAGGAGGGTAGACAAGTGGGAAATATGTCAAACCATCAGTGGGGGATCAGTGAGTGCACCCATATGCTTTAAATGCATTTTATTTTTTATGGGATTGCTGGAGTCCCCCTTTAATGTTACAGTTCAATCTTTTATGCTTCCACATGCAGACTGGGTTGGTGTGAAAATGTCTTAAAAGGGGTACTCCAGCGGGGGGGGGGGGGGGGGGGACACTTTTTTGCTGGGACCGGGGAGAGGGTGGCCGAGGGAAAAGATGTCCACTCACCTCCCTGGTTCCAGCGGCGGGTCCCGCATCGCGGCACTCTGGTGCCCAGCCGCTTCCGGGTGTCTGACGCAGGCCCGAGATGTGAAGTCTCAGGTCCGCTCAGCCACTCAGTGAAGGAGGCGGGATCCGTTTCAAGTCCGCTGAGATCCCGCCTCCTTCACTGAGTGGCTGAGCGGACCTGAGACGTCACGTCTCGGGCCCACGTCAGACACCCAAAAGTGGCTAGGAATCGGGCACCGCAGCGGCGCAATGCGGGACCTGCCGCTGGAACCGGGGAGGTGAGTGGACGTCTTTTCCCTCGGCCACCTCCTCCCCGGTCCCAGCAAAAAAGTGCCCCCCCCCCCCGCTGGAGTACGCCTTTAAGCATCAGCGAGTTCCATGTACAAGCATTATTCTTCTTAATAGTAATTGTGAACAGAACTCGCAGATGCTAAGAAGGTTTCCACAGTAACCAGAACTTCTCTAGCAGCTGTGTCTGCATGCAGAAGCTTAAAAGACTGAACTGTGACAGGTTTACTCATGCGAACCTGCTCTTATGTTGGTATAGGGCTAATAATGCAGATTGTAATGTTACCTTCAGTTTGCTGATGTGTTATGTTGTTTTCTAAATAAAAGCTATAAACACTTATATGTAAATTATGTAAATGAGATTGTTTGGTGCACTGGGGCATTCCCCCAACCCCAAGTGCACCGGTCAACCTGCTTGTCTGTAGTAAGCCACATCTTGTAATAAATATTCTGTTATTATATTTTGTTGCCCTGCTGTGACGTATCGGATACTGTATAAGTGTGGTCTCTACAATGGCTGGGCAGTGTTATGGCACATGCAACGGTCAGTCCCTATAAGGCAGGAAGGTAAAACACAATGTCACAGCCGCCTGTGGTCTGAATACAGCTTCCGTCTCTCTGCTTCTGGATTCAGGGGCAGATCATACAGGGAAACCTTACACAGAAGACCTTATGTCACAGCAGGGGGGAAAAAATTAATATTCATTACAAAGACATGGCTTACTGGGCACACAAGCGAGTGCACTTGGGGGTGGGGGAATGCCTCCAGTACACCAATCTTATTTACATATTTGCATAGCACTTGAACCAGGCGGCAATATGGGGAATGGACAGTATGCAAATCTTTATTTAGTATATCTTGTAGTACATTCGCTTTGAGGTCACCTATAATCTGCAATATTTGATTGAAAAACAAACAGAATTCTTTTAGAGTGGAAAATATAAATAAAGAGTTAAAAAATTATTGCATAAATATGGGCATACCTCTGAACCTCTAAGCTACCCTGGCTGGTGGGTGAATATACATATTATACTATACATACATACATACATATTATATATATAGAGAGAGAGAGAGAGAGAGAGAGAGAGAGAGAGAGAGAAAGAGAGAGAGAGAATAAATCCCCATAGAGCTGTACACACACACACACATATATATATATATATATATATATATACATACATATAATCTATATCTATCACACACCAGCCAGACCACTGCTTTTAGAGCAGAGAGGCGGTCGGTAACCTTGACAACGAGCTGTTAACAATGGAAGGGAAAGAGCAGCATCTCAGTAGGAGGTAAGTTTGATAAATGATTGTATTTGCAAAGATTTTTAACTTGACAAGCCCATCAAGTATAAGGCTGGGTTCACACTGCATTTTTGCAATCCACCTTTATTTGCTTTATGCAAAAAAAAAAAGAAAAAAAAATGGATACGTTTGTGTGCATCGACTTTGATCCATTTTTCCACTGACTTCATTAAGAAAAAAAAAAAAGAACGTTTCCTTTTTTTTTTTTTAGTGTACACACATTTTTGTGGGCACTAAAAAAACAGATGCATTTTGATCCTCTTCTGCAAAATGGAAGTCAAAGGAAAAGCAAATGTACACAAATGCATCTGCTTTACATAAAAATTATGAAAAAAAAAAACGAATTCCAAAACGCAATGTGAGCCCAGTCTAAGGGCCCTATTACACAAAGCAATAATCGCTCCGTGTAATTGGGACAACGATTAGCTGAGCGTTTTTTAGGCCCTGACCTAAAATCATAGGGCATCAATTGAACAAACGGCTGACGATTGAACAAATAGTTAATACATTACTTGTCCATGCTCCTGGTCTCCCCCCTACCTTCTGCTCTCTTGCCGACACTGCGCGCTGCAGCTTCTCTGAGCTGACAGGCCGCTCAGCCTGTCCCAGACAGCGATTGGCTGAGCAGTCTTTTAGCTCAAAGACCGCTCTGAAACTGCAGTCACTGGACCAGGAAGCATGCAGAGCGCAAGAGAAGACCAAGAGCATGGACGGGTAATGTATTAATTGTTTGGGCAAGGACTGCACGGACATCTCTAACGATGTCCGTGCAGCTCTTGCTAAACTATTATCGGGCCATGCAATAGGCCCAGTAAAGTATCTAGCAGATCAGTGCTCGTTTACAATTTTGATCAGGCCTTCAGTACCCAAACTATATTAGTTGAGATGGTAATACCCCTTTTGCAACATGAATTGCTGGCAACCCGGAAGCTCACTCGCCTCCTGGTTTCAAGTGATGAAATAAAATTCTAGTCTAAGATCTATGAAATAAAGATTACCTTTCGCCTGTTTATCATAGAAAATACACCTTCATTTAAAAGGCAGCAACTCCCACATGTGTACCCATGATGCAGGTGCTGAGCGCAGCCTTATAATGCAGTTTCAGCCGCGATTTAATTGCAGCCTTTCAGATGAGCGGAGCAGGAAAATATAATAATTAGAACTGTCGCTATGTACTCTCTCATGCAGTGCTCAAATTAGACTATTTATAACCATTCAGACGATCAGCGCCTAATATTGTGCTTCTTGCGATACGTTCACTATCTATGCACTGGAGATTTTGCCAAGAACATTTATTAGTTTCCAGATAAAAATATTTAAAAAGTGCAATGCATTAAATGTCTTTGTATAACCCAGAGACAATCTAGAATCAATGAGAAAAATGACTGCAGTTAATTTGCTAGGTACTGTGCATATACAGTGTTTCCTCAAAAATAAGACGCCTCCTAAAATAAGACACCCCAACTACCCTACCAACTAGTCTAAAGTAAAGCATGCCCCCGAAAATAAGGCACCCGTTGCCACCCACGACTTACCTAATCCCCTCGCGGACCTTCACAGCCGGCACCGCAGGCATACTGGTCCATGGCCCCCACACCCTCTACACTTCCTGCCGCCCACTTGACGCACGTCAAGCCGGCTGGGGTGAGAGAAATAAGACATACCCCAAAATTAAACATAGTGCCTGTTTGAGCAAAAATTAACATAAGGCACTGTTTTATTTTCGGGGAACACAGTATATGTAGGATGGTGCTTACAGTCCCCATCTGGTCTACAGTATTTTTGATGACAAGAAAAACAAAGTCCACAATCAAAAGGAATGCAGTACTTCGTAGAACCTCAATATACAGTATATCAATAAAGGGGTATTCTCATTTAGGCAAGCTATGCCCTGTCCACAAGATAGGGGACAACTTGCAGATCAGTGGGGGTCTGACTACTTCGACACCATCCGATTTCCAGAATGGAGTGAAATTGCATCTCTAAATATATACAGTTGACAGCACATGAGAGGCCACTGCTCCATTCATTTTAAGTGGGCTCATTGAAGGTTTCTGAATGCGCAGCCTATTCTGTTTATTCAGGGATTCAAGTTTAATGTGTTGCAGGAATTGTTAGGGAATAACTTGCCCAAATAAGAATACCCCTTTTAAAGTCAAATTGGTCAGTCAAGAGTCACAGTAATCTGCTTGAAAATGGATGCTGCTTATATTTAATGGGTCCACTATAAACAGAAGCAATGGAGATAATGTGAACAGAGCCTAACACTATTAGACACTAAGGGCTCAATCACATAGCTGGAGATGCACAGAGAAAGGAAATAACGTCAACTTGTCAGTGTGGCTCAAGAAAATGGAAGACTGGTAAGTCACTGATTATAACTATTCATCATAGGAAAACTGTAGTGTTCTTAAATTATAGCATATCTGTAATTTCAAGAAGAATTTTCTAACATTAACCCCTTTAGAGTATTGATAAGGTAATTTTAGTGCTCTTATTGCTGTTATTGAGCTCCTACGAGTCACCTCCACGGCGGAAACTCTATAGTTTAAAGAAAATATATAGTTACTAAAAGGGTATCTATGAATAACGAACACCCCTAGCTGACCGAGGTGTCCATTTAAAAATGTATGGGATACAACCAAATTATCTTATTTAAGCTCACCATGTAAATAGATGCTTATTTAAAACAAGGTTTTACCGACATATCCCTCTATTCCCACAGTGAAATGAGAATTCTCTAATGGTTTAAAAGATCAGTGAGAAAGAAAATGGAGAAGTCTCTAATCTATGAAGCCTTGGACAGTTTTACAATATGACCTACTTTTCACTGGCTGGATTCACATGAATGACCAAAGCTTCAAGGAGTTGTTTCTGCAGGGTATGTTCATTAAAATATCTCCATTCTTTATGGCTTTCTGCTTAGGGGGATGAAACCACATTTCACTTATATGGGTTTTCATTGAAAGGTTTGGGTAATAAATCTAACACCACAAAACAAAAAAGAAATACCATAGCGAGCTACAGACCAGCCATTCATGCACTCATTGAATACTGCAGTTTTATAGAAGTTCTATAGCTTTGACATTTAGGTTTAGACTGAGCCCAGTGACTATACGTCCATACAGCACTTTAAAGAAATGTGTGATAGATAGATAGATAGATAGATAGATAGATAGATAGATAGATAGATAGATAGATAGATAGATAGATAGGAGATGGATAGATAGATAGGAGATAGATAGATAGATAGATAGATAGATAGATAGATAGATAGATAGGAGATAGATAGATAGATAGACAAACTGACAAAGTAGGAAACTGTTAGATTTTGCTTTTATTGATTTACTACTAACAAACAAAGAAAACCAGTTCATATTGTCAGGGCAAAATTTACTGAACCATCATATCTGCACTTCAATATTGGAATTTAAAAATTAAGCAAGAGACCTGAGAGAAAGGTTATTAAAAATGGGATACCAAGAAAAGGTCTTACAAATGGCGGACTGGAAAGTACTGCAAAAAACAGAAATGGGCCTGTGACACCTAAACCAAAAAAGCAGAGGAATGACCAACTAAAACGAATTATAAGATCATATGATGTAAAATCATGAGTAGTAAAAGAAATTATGTTGTAGTGGCTGATTTTGAACTTGGACACAACAATCTCACATCTTATACCTGAATTCCCTTAAAGAGGTTATAAAAACATGGCCACTTTCTTCCAGAGACAGCACCACTTGTCTCCAGTTCAGCTGTGGCGTGCAATCAAGCTCCATTCACTTCAATGGAACAGAGTTGCAAAACCCCACCCAAACTGGAGACAAGAGTCATGTTGCTCTGAAAGGAAGTGGCCATGTTTTCCTAATGCTGGATAACCCCTAACCAAAAGGATCGACTGACCCATAGTTACTTACCACCATGCAGAGACAGAGATTCATCAACAAATTTGAGTACATTACCCCTTGAAAAAAAAAAACGTTCAAAGCAATAGCATAGCAGAAACTTTTTGAATGTGTACATTGGCAAATTGTTCTACCACAGTTATCTGCAAGCTAACATGCCCTTGCCCTCTGAATTATGTAGGAAAACCTTTTTGAACCCTAGGACGACGATTAAGTCAACATGTGGGTGACTTTAACAATCACAAACACCACAAGTTACGTTACATTTTGCTAAGAGACATGAAGGAAAATATGAAGGCTAAGACTAAGGGGCAACTATAACAAAACGCTAATACAGAATGACGTCCAATGAACATTCAAGTTAAATGCTGTAAGACCACATGGACTGACTGACTTCATTTCTTATATGTGCTTTAAATAGTACTATGTAGCTTGTATTTGCTAGTATAGAAATATGATTTTCATACCTACCAAAAACATGCCTATTCTTCCACTAAAACTAATAAGCTTACTAAAATGAACAAAGTCGAGAGCGAGGTCTGACACGCATGACATGTAAGATTACTAAGGTAATGTCTCTAAACATAGGTAACATGAGTGCCATCGCATCCTGCATAGCCAGAGCCCAGCGAAAATGAATGTGGAGTTGCAGAGATGGGTGGCGTGGACAGACTATCATAGTAGAAGGAGGGCTCACAAGATATATAAAAGATAGCCCGATTAAGTAATTTAGTGGGTGGTCACAACCAGAGCTTTGTGCTTGAAAACACTTTGGCACACAGAACATAATCTGAAGAGCTTCCAACTCGGCATTATAAGGCAAGTAAAAAAAATCACACGGACACACACAAACACTATGTTTACATGGACACTTTGGTTTAAGAATCATGCAAAAAAAAATTGGACTTTGAAATAATAGTAGTGACATTGTGAATTGGCTCTACTACAATTTACACTACCATCACTTAAGCCAAAACATTGTGATACATGAACTTATATATACGTATGGGCTATAGTGATGGCTGCGTGAAAGTTTAAAAAGTGAAACACACTGACAATATGACCTGGTTTTATTTATTTTTTTAGTAGCAAATTTAAGGTAAATGTAAATTTTAAGTTTCCTACTTAATGTCAGTATATCTATGTTACAGAGAGAGAGAGAGGGAGAGAGAGAGAAATACATATAAGAAAATAAAGGCTACATCCTAGGCTCCGGCCTATCTAAACATCTGGTCCAGCACAGGCGACACCACCACAGTCTTTGCTGCACACTACACGTGACTGTCACATTTATATTGTAATTGCCTTCAATTCATTGCTTCTGGCACCGCACCACGACTGTGAGAGGCCATGCTGCTTTATGGTTTGGCAGATAAATGTTAGTAAACTGTACTCAGGGAAGATTTGCTGCATCAATTTTTTAATTCTTTTTACAAGGTCTTTGTTTCCAAGCAAAACCACCTTCCAAGCCAGCACTTTTGTTCAAGCCATAAAAATAAAGATTGTACTTATCCTGGATCACAGCTATTCACAGTGCTGGCAAACCATCAAGGGAGCTCGGCCTAGCTGGTGGTGGTGGCTACATCACTGTAACAACTTACAAAGGTGAAAGATGTGTCTCGGCAAATATGGTCCATTGTTACAAACTCTTCCCCCCCTCAAAAAAAAAAAAAAAGAATAATAATAATTCAATGCGTCCATTGTAAAAAGACAGTTTTAGGCTGGGTTCACACTACGTATATTTCAGTCAGTATTGTGGTCCTCATATTGCAACCAAAACCAGGAGTGGATTAAAAACACAGAAAGGATCTGTTCACACAATGTTGAAATTAAGTGGATGGCCGCCATTTAAAGGGGTTGTCCGGCGATAAAAAATTATTCACAGAATAACACACATTACAAAGTTATACAACTTTGTAATGTATGTTATGTCTGTGAATGGCCCCCTTCCCCGTGTTTCCCCCCACCCACGCTAGACCCGGAAGTGTGGTGCATTATACTCACCGCATGTCGTGTCGTCCACGGTCTCCGATCGTCAGCAGTGACGTCTTCTTCGGGAGCTTGGCGGATCTTCCCGAGTGCCGGCCACCCTCTGCAGCGTCATCCGAAGCTCAGCCGCGATTGGCTGAGCATAACTGTGCTCAGCCAATCGCGGCTGAGCGGCTGATGACGCGGCCACGTCATCAGCTGCTCAGCCGCGATTGGCTGAGCACAGTTATGCTCAGCCAATCGCGGCTGAGCTTCGGATGACGCTGCAGAGGGCGGCCGGCACTCGGGAAGATCCGCCAAGCTCCCGAAGAAGACGTCACTGCTGACGATCGGAGACCGTGGTCGGCACGCGACAGGTAATGTATAGCGCACCACACTTCCGGGTACACGGGTGGGGGTGGTGGGACACGGGGAAGGGGGCCATTCACAGACATAACATACATTACAAAGTTGTATAACTTTGTAATGTGTGTTATTCTGTGAATAATTTTTTATCGCCGGACAACCCCTTTAATGGCAAATATTTGCTGTTATTTTAAAACAACGGCTGTTATATTGAAATAATGGCAGTTATTTACTGTTATATGGCGGCCATCCACTCAATTTCAACATTGTGTGAACAGAGCCTTTCTGTGTTTTTAATCCACTCCTGGGGTTTTGGTTGCAATATGAGGACCACAATACTGACTGAAGTATACGTAGTGTGAACCCAGCCTAAAAAATGTATACTAAGCACAATAAGCATCTCATTCTTTAGGCATTGACACAACTATTGATTCAGGTTTTGATCATTTCTTGTCAATATGGTAAAAGAGAAAATAAACTAATACTGAATGACAGATCCACCAAGTAAGGAGCTGTTCCCACTAGTGGCATAGCCTCTCACTAACAGAATAGAGTCCAGCAGTGTCCCAGGATTTTAATATTTTTTACAGCAAATCTAGCATGACAACTGCTACTTTTTGCTTAATTTAAGGCTATGTTCACAAACAGTATTTTTGCTCACTATTTTGGTCAGTATTTTGCAACCAAAAACAGGAGTGGATTGAAAACACAGAAAGGCTATGTCCACACGCTGATGAAATTGAGTGGATAGCCGCAATTTAATGGCAAAAAATTGCTGCTGTTTTGAAACAATGGCCGTTATTTGCCACTAATTGATGGCCATTCACTCAATTTCAACAGTGTGTGAACATAGCCTTTTTGTGTTTTCAATACACTCCTGGTTTTTGCGGCAAAACTCTCACCAAAAAAAAAGAATCACAGTTTTTTTTACTAAGTATTGTATTGTCCCCCAAAATTATACAATTTATACAAATTCCCAATATACACTTATTACAGGAAATGCACATAAAGAGCTTTTTTTCCCTGCACTTACTACTGCATCAAGGCTTCAATTCCTGGATAAAATGGTGATGTCACGCCCCGACTCCTAGAGCTGTGCGGGCTGGAGAGGATGATGGCAGAGGGATGCTCAGTGTCCCTCCAGTACCCTGTGTCCCTCAGTGTCCCTCTGCCATCATCCTCTCCAGCAGCCACAGCCCGAACAGCTCTGGGAGTCGGGTCGTGACATCACCACGTTATCCAGGAAGTGACATCACCATGTTATCCAGGAAGTGAAGCCTTGATGCAGTAGCAAATGCAGGGGGAAAAAAGCGCTTTATTTCCTGTAATAAGTGTATATTGCTGATTTGTATAACTTTTAGAGGGGCAATACAATACTTTACAAAAACATTTTGCCGGACTTCTCCTTTAAGGTAATTATAGGGGGAAAAAAGTCGAAGAAACGCCATAACAGTGGGCATACATTGCCTATAGGCTCCCATGCAATAAAAAAAAATTATAATTTAAAAAAAAAAAAAACTTTAAATTTGTGCAAAAAAGTTACTTGCACTACATTTGTAATGTGTGGTTTTTTACATACTTGTTAGAAACCTTTTCATCTTGCTCATTAAAGGGGCAAAGCTTCTGTGAAAAGGATGCATGGCTTAAAGTGGACCTGTCACAAAGTACATCGATCCAATTGGTGTGAAATCCATTCTGCAACTGGAAGTTCAGGTTTTCCTGGATACGGCCATGCCAGGTTGGTTCAATGCACAAGCCCTATTGGATCAGAATGAAGGGTTGCACGCTGTACCAGCCCAGTGTAAAAGTTGCTATGGATACCCAAACTTTCTGAGGAAGAACGGATTTCATGCTGTATCAAGTATACTTTAAGACAGCTACACTTTATAGCAGACCTGTCTCAACGTTTTAGGTGCTTTAAGTAAATGAACGGCTGTATAAGGCTTCTCATTTTGATTTTATGCATACCTTGCTTTTACAGTTTGACTCCACCAGTGCTGAGATTGCTGTTTTTTTTTTAATTTAATAGGGAAATGAGCTCCAAAAGCCCAAAGGATGTTCCTCCTAGATGCAAAAGTCCAGCTATGTATCTCACAGCTTGCCTGCAACACCCTTGTGCCTGCTTCTAGCTACCTGACATCTAGTGGTTATTTAATACAGCCTGTATAATAGAGCTAGCAATCAGCTGACAATGAACTCTGGCAGCAAAATAATGGAGCCGTATAATAGGCTGTGTAAGCGTGTGCCAATCTAGCAGATCAGGGCTTACTTACACAGCAGTGTTTTTTTTGTTTTTTTTTATACCAAAGCCAAGCTACCTTTGACAGAGACTATTACCATTTTGTCGGACACAGAGAAAAGAGCTTAAAGGGGCACTACGGGCGGGGGTTATTTTTAGGGTTTGGCCAGGACTCCGCTACGACCTCTAAATGGCTGAGTTGTCTTGAGACGTCACGTCTCAAGCCGCTGCTCAGACTAGGAAGCTGCAGCAGGACGGGAGAATCGGGCCGCGTGATCCGGGACCCAGCGCTGGAACCCGGGAGGTAAGTGACCAACAGCGTCCATTTCCACCACTTCCCGGGCCAATCTCTAAAAATAACCCCCGCCTGGAGTAACACTTTAATGTGCACCTTTGCGTTAATCAGACAATAGGCATGCAGTTGCTCCTGCTGGGTTATGTTAAGTTCGGGTAATTATAAATATGATGGTGTTCCGTGCATGAGCCCAACTAAATCTGAATGAGGCTTTTGAAAAGAGCCGACCCGCCCGTCGTAGTCATTTCGATAGCTACCCCAACTTCTGGCAGCATTTTGTAATTTCACCAGGAAATAAATAAGCTGACCCCATTGCTATTCCCTTTCTCCTTGATGCCAGTCCCTATGCAGGCTAACAATTTCCAACCAGTGTTGGCACTATGAGATGGGACAAACCCATATAGAAAAGGATATTATGAGCACCCAGTTGTCATTTTATCCACACATTTCAGAGACAATTAACAGGGTAATGTGACAATGAAGAACTGAAGAGATGCTGAAGATGCTACAGAATTATTTCCGGGGGAATACTAGGATTCACAGAATAAGACAAGTGATGCAAGCTGACACAACAGCTCTAAGGAATATGACAGCATACACCTTGCAGAACATCTCATAATGTCTCATTGCTTAGCTGGTGTACTTCAGCTCTTGAAATAAATCCACCATTATAATTATTGAGAACTAAATCTCAATACAGCCGGAGAGGAATGTGTTACTTCCTATAGTATTGCACCTTGCCAGTTGTTACATAGCAAATCAGGCACTTACTTGACTGTCTTCTTGATTAGATCTTAAGCAATCAAAATACAGGGAAGTAAAAGCAGTGAACTGCCCGAGAACCCTGGCTTAGGTTATATTTAGTCACTGACCAAGTGCTATTATTATGAAAACTTTGAAAAATTGCCACAGGCAGCAGACAGGATTCAACATCAAAATCCAGAGTGACAAAAGAGATCTGTCAAGCTGAGATGCTGAAGACAATGTACAAATAGACATAGAAAAGAGTAACCTCTACAGCATCCAGACTAACAGTATCTCCAGAAATGGATCTCCACCCTCCAAGAGCCATCCCATCAAACTATTTTAAAGCAAAAATATATTAGGGTTATTCAGGACCCGAAAAAACATGGCTGCTTTCTTCCAAAAACAGTACCACATCTGTGCTTAAGCTGTGTGTGGTATTACAAATCTGTTTCATTCATTTTATGTAACTAGGCTGCAATTTCCCACTAACCAAACTGAGAACAAGAGCGGTGCTGTTTTTGGAAGAAGTCTGGGCTCCATTAGAACACCCTAAAGGTGCCTATACACCTTCTACTAAAGACAGCCAAACCCACCACCAGCTCTCTATGGTGTATGGAGCCTTCCTGACTCTCCACCATCAGATCATATTGGTGGAGAGAATGGTTGGCAACGTTAAATCTTCACTGCTCAACCATTCAAGTGAACAGGAGATGAGCTGCACTTACACATCAACACCACTACACTGTGTAGTGGTACTATGCAGAGCAGGTGCTGGTTGTCAGCACTATGTAGATCAGTGATTGACCCCTGATGCCCCTGATATTATAGTTAACCCCTAGTAGTGCCCTGGTAGCCAGAGTTAACCCCTTAGTGATGGCCCTGGAAGTCATAGTTAACCCCCAGCCCCTGATTGCCGTAGTTAATATCCGCTACCAGGGACCTTTCTGGGAGTTTAACTCCCAGTGGTGTTCCTGGTAGCCATAATTAACCCCCTCACAGATGCCCTTGGTAGCTGAAGTTAACCCGCCAGTGATGCCTCTGGTAGTCATAGCTAACCCACAGTGAGATCCCTGGTAACCGTAGTTAACCTACCAGTAAGGCCTCTGGTAGTTTAGTTAACCCCCCAGTGATGTTCCTAGTAGTACTAGTTAACCCACCTGTGATACCTTTGGTAGTCTAGTTAACCCCCAGTGATTCCTCTTGTAGCCTGTACCAAAAAAAAAAATTCCACTCCAAAATTCCACATTTTCTCCGCTCCCACACTGCCTGGGTCCTCTTTTCTCTCCTGTAGTCTGTGCCCATCTTCTCATGCAGGTGGCGCATGATAAAATAATGTCATTGTGCACGGCAGGAGAAAGAAGACGTGGGCCGTTCTGGTGGGGCAGGAGCCAGCACCCACAGCATTCTCCAGAGTCTGGTGGTCGCTGCATTCAATGTTATGTTGTTTGCAGCACCTGGCGGACACAGGAGACCCACGGAGGCCACATCAAGACAACTCAGGAGCCAGTTGCAGCCCCTGGGCCGGAGGTATCAGACCCCCTGATTTAATTTAAGAGTTAATGGTAAAGAGAACATTTAGATTGGTTATTACCTACATGTAACACCTTGACATAGAGGGGGAAAAAATGACAACTGTGATGACAATGCAGATCTAATTTACCTTAAGTTTGGTTTTGTGCTGCACGTTCAGGCATGAAAAATCCAAAATCCGGTATCCTGCAGATCTGGTCCACTTTCCCGGCCACTTATGGGTCTGAGTGGGGAACTGGGACTGACTTGCAAGGGGCCCGGACCTGTAGGATACTGGCACCAGCACTGGAGCAGGGGAGGTGGGAGCATGTTACCTCTTTTATCCTCCTCCGCCAGCACTCCCCAACCCGGAGTTCTCCTTTAAATGTAGAATGTTAAAATCCCATGCATCTTTTAATTCTAGGCTGTATTCTTTTATTGTGCTAGTTTTATATACAGCAGTTGTAACAAATTAATTGGTGATTTTAACATATTTTACATGAGCTCATGTTCACAGCTGTATAACAACTGCTTCTCCTGTGTTCCCTAGACACCTGCAGTTATCATAAGAATAAGCCAAAAAACACACGGTTCTGACAATAGAAAAAAAAAAACAACAACCAACTTAATGAGTGGTTAACAACCACAACATTTGCATGACATAATTCTAAACACATAAACAGCAATACAAATACATTTGCACATGTTTTTAAATGGAAAAATGCAAAACAACAAGATAGGCTGTTGGAGCATAATAAATTAAGGACCACATGCACCAAGTCCCATAGGCACAAGACTCAGATTTTGAGATATATAGGTCACGGCTGTCATACCACCCACAAATTTAACAGTAATGACTAAATGTTCATAAAATAACACAGAAAATACACTGTACAGTTTAACATGTAGAAATTCATGTATGTCATTACTATAAAGGGAATATCCAGCTATGTATGGGTCACTGTGCCTCAGAGTGCACTAATAATGCCTGACCATACAATCCCTCTACACCAATATGTATTTATTTACACAAAAACATCTGCTGCATTTCCAAAATACTATCTAATGGCAGACTTAGGCAGGATTACGCTATCATAGTGGCTTCTATCTATTCTGCTAGCAACTATGTTCAGTGTGGATTGTTATTTTGATAAACTTACAGTGTAGTCATCTGCACTATGGATTCCTGCAAAAACAGTATATCCAGTGAAATGGACTCAATGCCGTCACTAGTTCACTATGTTTAGTTAACCAGTGACTCAATTATCCCAGCAATATACATCTGTATATCACTCTCCTGGTATGACAATGTATACCTCAAATGTAGTCTACTTTTTAGACATGAGTGTAGCCTTAAAGGAGTTATCCAGTGCTACAAAAACATGGCCACTTTCTTCCAGAGACAGCACTCTTGTCTCCAGCTTGGGTGTGGTTTTGCTGCTCAGTTCCATTGAAGTGAATGGAGCTTAAAGGGGTTATCCAGCACTACAAAAACATGGCCACTTTCCCCCTACTGTTGTCTCCAGTTTGGGTGGGGTTTTGAAACTCAGTTCCATTGAAGTAAATGGAGCTTAATTGCAAACTGCACCTGAACTGGAGACAACAGTAGGGGGAAAAGTCATGCTATCTCAGAAAGAAAGTGGCCATGTTTTTGTAGCACTGGATAACCCCTTTAAAGGAGAAGTCCAACAGGGAGGGGAGTGGGGGGCAAAAAAAAGTATTTTTGACTGGGGGAAACATAATAAGGAAGGTATATTTACCCACCCTGATACCTGCACAGCGCCTCATCCCGCTCCTGGACCACAGCCAGAAGTCTTCATTGCTCCACTGTAGCCACATCACATGCCATACCCATAGCTGTATTAACAACAAAAGTATGGAGATCGGCAGGGGGTACGGAGGACGGACCCCCCGCAGTCTTATTTACACGTCCCGTAATCTACGAATCCGTATTTACCTATTTGAGTTAGTGCACATGTTTGTCTACTAGGCTATTCACTCGATCAGTATATTACAAGGACGCAAACCAATACAGGGGGAAGAAAAAAAAAAAACCTAGTGCAGACACAGATTTTTTTTCCGGATCCTCTCATAAAAATCAATGGGATCCGCTATTTTTGTTTTTGGATTGTAACCTGTTTGACATCCGTATTTCAATAAATATAAAAAAAAAAAAAAAAAAACATCAGTTATAATTGACATAAAAAAAAAAAAAAAAAAAAAAGATTTACAGAAATGCGGATGCACTATATATGCCCAATCAAGAATTTTTTGCGGATTGTACGGATGGGATAGCGGGAGGAATATATCGACTTGAAAAAACTACTGAACTTGTGTATAAGGCCTTACTTGTGGCCTATCCTGTGGATAGGGGACAAGTTAGTTTTGTTATTCTCATCTGCACGAATGTAGTGATAATGGTCAGGTTCATCAAGTTATATATTTTGCAGATACATTCATTTAGCAAACCTGCTTCCTTTTCCTCATCTGCTGCTCTTTTCACCCTCTTGTTTGGCCGGAGAACCAGTTTAACCACATTAATATGCACAGAGCTGGGCCAAAATATGACTGGGTCAGGAGGGGCTTTCAGCCACTGATTATCAACAAGAATATTCCAATTTGTTAAAGGGGTAGTGCGGCGCTAAGAAATTATTCACAGAATAACACACATTACAAAGTTATACAACTTTGTAATGTATGTTATGTCTGTGAATCGCCCCCTTCCCGTGTCCCACCACCCCCACCCGTGTACCCGGAAGTGTGATGCTGAGCGGCTGATGACGCGGCCGCGTCATCAGCCACGATTGGCTGAGCACAGTTATGCTCAGCCAATCGCGGCTGAGCGGCTGATGACGCGCAGAGGGCGGCCGGCACTCGGGACGATTGGAGAGCTTCGGCCGTCCATCCGAAGATGACGTTGTGGTACAGAAGATCGGGGTCGGCACGTGACAGGTATGTATAATGCACCACACTTCCGGGTACACGTGCGGGGGTGGGGGGACACAGGGAAGGGGGCGATTCACAGACATAACATACATTACAAAGTTGTATAACCTTGTAATGTGTGTTATTCTGTGAATAATTTCTTAGCGCCGCACTACCCCTTTAAAACCAATAGGATCTTTACAATCATAATGATTAAATAATATTTGAAAAGTAATCATGAATGCACATTTATGACTGGTGGACTGAGGTGTGATTGCTGTCAGCTAAATCAAATATAACCTGAACTTTTCTGTCAGTCACAATAAAGTAGGTAAAACCTCTATCACACATCCTTGTCAGGTTACTAAGGAAAGTAGTGCTAAAGAAAGTAGTAATTTTTCTTATCCTTCAACGTGGGTCTGTAGCTCTGCTGCCAAATACAACCAACGGTTAAAGAACGTTCTGTATTTCTCTAATTCCATGTATCCTACATTTGTCAATCACTGGTTTTTGAAATATTTTGTTCCAACATTAACCAAAATAGAACAAACGTGAGGAGACATATTCCAAATGAAACAAAATAATGTACAATTGCCACACAACACTCCCCTTACTGACTGTGTAAGACTGACCTAGACAGCATCCGTAACCTGATGCATGAAAAATCCAATTTTGTATTATTGACTAATATTTCTCTATAAAAAAAACACACTGATATTTATAGGCATTGCAGCGGCTAGTAGAGCTTATTGGTTCAATGTAACAACATATCAAGTTACTAAATCTCGTAATTATATTAAAAAAGACAAAGAAAAACAGAACAAAAAAGTTGAGAGGGTTCAAAATGTGGAGACTGTAGCTTTGAACTGAATTTTTATTATATCAAATGAAAAATTAACCATATTTATTAAATATGTTATCATTTTGTTGCTAGAGAGTCTATGAAACTAAAACACAACTGGTTATGTTGCTGCTGCTGCTCATCTTCTCAACAGCAGATCAAAAAGAAGAGGGACGTGGTTTACAGGGGTGGAAAGCACTTTGAGTCCTTGGGATCAAACAGTAGACTTTGTATAGAAATGTAGATAGGATGGGGAGCACATACAGAAAAATTGGCAGTGAGAGGGGGAAGGAATATTCAGCAGCCCCATAAATACAGCCTTGGCCACACATTTGCAGTGCACCATTCATTTTGGAGACAATACTGTCTCAGTTCTTAGAATCAATGGGGGTCCCAGCAGTCAACCCCCTTAAATTAGCATTTTATCACCCTATCCTATGGTAGATAACATGCTCAAATGAGGAATAACTCTTTAAAGTGAATCTGTCAACTCCTGACTGCCTCCAGAGCTGACGGCACAACTTGATAGATATCAATAAAAGAATCTACAATACCCTTGTTGCCTGTGTCTGTATTTTATGTTCATGAAACACCTTCATTTAGGCCATGATTAGTGTCAAGGAGGTGGGGCCTATGATTCCCTGGGCCTTATCATGGCTATGCACCAGTGAGATTTAGTAGTGCCAGGGCCCGGTGAATCAAAGGCCCCACTTCATTGACACTATTCATGCCCTGGACAAAAGGTGATGTTTTATGAAAATAAAACAGACACAGGCAACATGAGTAAGTTCTGAACGCTTATACTAAAATCTATCCAGGGGTGCTACCAGCTCTGGAGGTACAGTAGTCACAAGGTAGGAGATTCACTTAAAAGGGTCCATTCATACATACTTTTCTGAAATCTGCTGTGATACTGATTACCATTAAAGTCTATGGCACTCCATTGCCATAGCGTTATAAAAGTTCACAAATTCTGTTGCAACTATGTTAAAAAGTAATAAAAAGAAGTAATTCTTCCCATCCTGTTTGCGCTGTCCAGCCGCAGCCAGGAATAAAAATACGCTGTATGAATAAAGTGCCATAGACTTTAATGGTAATCAGTATCGCAGCAGATTTCAGTGTGAAATCCACTGTGATATGGTACATGTGAATGGACCCTTAGGCTCATTTTACAAGTGTAAGGGTCCTATTACACGGAACGATTTTTAACGATTAACGACTAACGATAAATGATCGTTAGTCGTTAACCTGAAATCGTTCACCATAATACACAGAACGATGGTTGTTAGATACGATCGTTATTGCCATCAATGGGCAATGTGCTATCACACTGAACGATTAGTGAAAAAAATGCAGAACTTGAGGGAACGAAAGTGGAATTACAGCGAACAATTAACGATAATTTTAGGTTCAGATCTAAATCAACGATCAACATACGAACGATTTTTAGATCGTTGCCTGCAATTACACAGAACAATTATGGTTTAAATTAAAACGATATAACGATTTTCCGCACAATAATTGTCCCGTGTAATAGGGCCCTAAAACCTGGACCCACTGCAATGGGAAATTTAATTTACATGTCTGCAATATTTCTGATCCATAGCGCTGTTCCAGTTCTATGTTGCAGATTAAATATGGATTTCACTCAATAATAAGTACGTTTTTCCGACATAAATCTGCGATAATTATTATGAATCAGACTTCTTTGCCTTGTAGAAAAACCTGTAATGCCCATCTGCTCTTCATACTGAACTTCCCATTGATAGGATAATATCAATGAATTTTAAAACAATCAGATCTGAGTGGAAGAACAGTTTCCATAGAAACTATTGAATGAAAATATAAGGCAGTAATTGGAAAGTGGCTTTAAGGGAATTTTTCACCTGGATTTTTTTACTAATTAAAACCAGATAGTAATGCATATTTTTTAATCTGTTATTTAATGATTGTGGCTTTTCTTCATTCCCTTTTTTTGTTTGTAATCGCAGGGGCAGCCTAGAACATGTGCAGTAAGGTTATAGTGATCCAGTGTCATTCATCCCTATGAGAACACATACATTGACATCCCGCAGTGAGTATGAGAGTTAACACCCCGCCGCCCACAGCCGAGAGCATACATTACCTGCTCGGCGCCGCGGCTGCATGTGAGGCTCCTGGCTCCGGTCCTGCTCAGCCAATCAGTGCACGGCAGCACTGACTGGCTGAGCGGGACCAGAGTCGGGAGCCTCACATGCAGCTCCTGCGCCGAGCAGGTCATGTTTGCTCTCGGCAAATCCCACTGTGAGTATTCTGTAAGTGTTCTCATAGGGGTGAATGTCAATGGATCCGCAGCGAATTTTGCTGTAAATTCGCAGCGTGAAATCCGCTACGGATCCATTACGTGTAAAGACACCATAAGGGTGAGTTCACACGTACCGTATAACAGCGGATTTCGGAATCTGCTGCGATTTCCAGTATTATTCTATATGGGTTTACATATTCACAGTGGAATTTTCACTCATACAGAATGACAGTACGAGGATTCGCAGCAGATTTTGCTGCAGAACACGCAGTGAGAAATCCACTGTGATCCGGTACGTGTGAACCCACCCTAAAACTGAAGTTTGCAGTTTAAATTCATTATCATTTTTTTTTTATCATCATGGTTTAAAGAGGAACTACCAGCAGGTTAGATGAATCTAACCTGCTGATAGTTCCCCTTTAAAACAAAGCTATACTTACTTGTATCCAGGTCCAATCTCCTGAAGGCAGCTATTTAGCCTTGTGCTGGTTGGAAAAAAAAGAGACTTCACACAGAAAGTCTGGTCATCTGCGTGCTCACAGATGGTAGCCATATGACTGATGGATGCGTTGGCCCGTGACTTTGTGCATTTAGTCTATTTTTTTTTTTAACCAGAGAAAGACTAAAAAGCTGCCTTCAGGAGTGTGGACCTGGATTTCAGGTAAGTATAGCTTTGTTATAAAGCATGATAAATAAATAAAAAATTATTAATGTTAATTGCAAACATGCTTTATTTTACATCCCTATCCACATAACCAGTTTCCAGTGGCCAGGAGCAGCGCTATGGAAGCCTAGGGACCGGTAAGTATTGTATATTTGCATTGCATTATTAATCCCCTCCACCCCTCTGCCTGCCATTTTTTAGTTTCATAAGACTTCTCTTTTTAAGCTTAGTGGCTAGAATTAAAAATTATAATATGGATTATTTTAAAATATAGATAGCAAATTGGGGGGGGGGGACAGAACTTGATTTAAACAGGTCATTTTCATATAACATGACAATATGGAAAGCAAATGCAGATGCTTTATTTTAATGTTAAGTATACATGTGTACAGCATTCTAAAGGGATAACAGAAGTTCTCACTAAGAGGATCATGTAGTAGGAGTAGCAGATGGGGAACTAATGAATGATTTTTGGACAATGCACATGTGTTAGCTCTTAATGGCAGTACAAGGTTACAGGGCTGCACGATTGTGCAAATTCATGAAGACTATTGTAAGTTTGCCAGGGAGATGACAATGACACTGTAACAACTGCCGTAGCCCTAAGCAAGAGGAGCGCTCTGCTCCTCTATACTGGAGATTCTCTAACTTTTTCTACATCAACTAATTCAGGTCTGAACACTCACACCAGGACCAATCAAAATTTTTGACATGTCACTATGACAAATAACCTTGCGGTAACACAGACCAGTGCTTCTCAATTCCAGCCCTCATAGCCCACCAACAGGTCATGTTTTGAGGTTATCCTATACAAACAACACCTGTGAGAATACCTGATGTGCTGAGTATAGTTATACACCTGGGAAATACTAAAGGAATCCTCAAAACATGACCTATTGGTGGCCATGAGGACTAGAATTGAGAAGAACTGACTTGAGTAATTTCAGCAAATGTCAGTGCTTCTCAATTCCAGTCCTCTTGGCCACCAACAGGTCATGTTTTGAGGATTTCACAGTTGAAATAATTGTACTCAGTGCATCAGGTATTACCACGTATGCTATTTCTATGGGATATCCTCAAAACATGACCTGTTGGTGGGCCACAAGGACTGGAATTGAGAAGCACTGACTGAAGTTTTGATACAATTTAGATTACAAGTATACTAGTAACTTCATATATTTCCACCTACATAAAGCAGGAATTGCATTAACCATGTATAAATTCAGTTGAATTGGTTCACGCTCAAAGTTGCTAGAAAAGA
This sequence comes from Dendropsophus ebraccatus, assembly GCF_027789765.1. Lineage (NCBI taxonomy): Eukaryota > Metazoa > Chordata > Amphibia > Anura > Hylidae > Dendropsophus > Dendropsophus ebraccatus. The sequence continues at coordinate 76,823,241 of NC_091459.1, read as the reverse complement.
AAAATGCAAATGATAAAAATAAAATGTATTTGGTAGAGATGAGCGAACCTCGAGCATGCTCGAGTCGATCCGAACCCGAACTTTCGGCATTTGATTAGCGGTGGCTGCTGTAGTTGGAAGGCCTAAGGCTATGTGGAAATCATGGATATAGTCATTGACTGTATCCATGTTTTTCAGACAACCTTAGAGCTTTATCCAAGTTCAGCAGCCACCGCTAATCAAATACCGAACGCTCGGGTTCGGAACGACTCGAACCCGATGCGTTCATCTCTAGTATTTGGTAACTTGTGTCACTTCACTTGTTATTTTCTTATTAATCCTTCAACTCAGAATGAAATTGATAATTTCTGAATCTCTGCCAATGTATGTAATAAGATACGGAGCATTACAGGTGGGGAAGATGGTGAATCTACTTCACGGAGGATTAGTTAGCAATGTGGAAACAGCATATAGAAATGAATGCAAACATGTTCTAGAATGGAATGCAAATAGTTGTGGTGCCAAGAAACTATGCTGAAGTTTCAACTTGCCTTAGGAGGACTCTAGGAAAAACCTTAGAGATAGCAAACAAGTCACACTGTTAAGTAGAATAAAAGTAAACGCTTCATTCATCTTAGAGGGAAAAAGATTTTCTAATCTTACAGGAAGAAGGTCTGCTCCAAATGTCAGTGTCGCACCAGATTGCCTAGGGCCCAACAGTGGAACAGATTCTAGTGGCCCAACCTACACCTCAACCATGCTGAATGTTCACATCTATCGAGGGATGTGTATGGGTGACAAACAGAATAGCACGAACAATAATACCTTAGGAATTGTAAATAAAGCAACATTAACGTCCACATTTGTGGACATATTTTGTGACCAGGACAGGTTGTATTTCGGTTAATAAATACGAAATAAATAATGGAGGGTTGAGGTTGTTTGCTATATCTGGGAGAAGCACATGTCTGTGCACTTCACTCCCCAGTTCACTGTAATCTCCTTTCGGTTGAAGGAGACATGCTTCATCTGAATGGAGATACAACTAGTCGGAAAGTAAAGTGGCGATCAGTGAGATTTTGAACACCCAATCTCTGTCCAATCAAAACTTTTGATCATAAATGACAGGGTACTTTAAAGCAGAAGTCCCATGAAACTAAAAGATGACAAGAAGACAATCCTAAGACAATCACCAACTGAATTTCCCAATGGCGGCAGTCCCTATCAGCTCCAGTTGGTGTCTTTGGTTCTCCCTCACTTCTGCATTCCAGTGTAATGAATGGGAGAGAAAATGGCTGAGCAAGCTGGAAGCCATGTGATGCCCTTCAGCCAATGAAAAGGCTGCTGGTACATAAGTGCTTGGGGAGGGGGGCATGGAGGGCGGCAGATAGCTAATTAACACATATTACAAAGTTATATAACTTTGTAATGTGTGTTCATTAAGGAAAAAAAAGTTTAACACCAGAGTCGCCCCTTAAGTTACATTTACTTTTCATGGAGTAATAAAAGGACATCAAAGAAATTGAAGGATAACCAGAATAAGACTGATTACTTTACGTCAAGGAAGCAGAGTATATAATATTTGATATACACATGATATAATAATGAAGTGAGCAGAGTCAGTAATAGAGCACGATAGCTCCTGATAGATGGAGAACACACGCCCAATACTGCTGGTCTTAGTCAGAGTTAGGTTCAGATCATGACACATCACTTTATATAAGACCAAAAGATTTCATAAGCCAAGAAAACATCAGTCTGAGAAGTTACATTGTACAGAGGAATTATATTGACCGGAGATAGGGTCAATGATTTTCTAGCCACAGATTATTTGGTACAATGTGACTCATCAGAAGTTGCTGGAATACAGCTCCTGTAATAACGCTGCTTTCATCTTACTGACCATTGATGTACAAGGATCAAAATCTTCAGATTTCAGTTCGTTCTTGTGTCAGCTATTGGATGGGGTTTTTAAGCAAGGTGAATGACATATACGGTATTGTTCAAGATCTATTCCTTTTAGTATTCTATAGCTTCAGAGTAGGAATTTAGACATCAAGCGGATATTTAGCATATGAATGGAATACCATTAGCAAAAAAGAAATGGAAAAAAAAAAAAAAATCACAGCTCTTTCATATTCCAGGTTGCATGCTTTTGTCCATTTCATCATTTCTAATTGACTCTTGTCTTATTTTGTTCATCTATTACATGAAGCCATTATTAGCCAAGACTATCCAGAACGCAGGTATCAAACCTGTGGCCCTCCAGCTTTGCAAACCTAAGTTGTTCAGGCATGATGGAAATTAGAGTTTTTCAACAACAGCCTTGGCTTTTCCCACACTGCAGTTTCAGACAAATCCATTGGTGGCAGCAGAGAGGCAGTGATGCCCCTTACAGCTGCTGCTACTCAATATAAAATGCAAAAAAATAAATAAATAAAATATATACACACACTTTTTATTTAGAATAATTATATAGAAAATTTTTACAATGTAAATATTTATTTTGTTAGAATCCACCTTTAATGACACTTTGTATAGAAATATTTCTACATTTAAGCTATGTGAACAGTTAATAAATGGTCATTTCCATTCAAAAATATTTTGAAAGGATTTAAGTTCTAGTTGTAATGGAAAGAACAATATAGAGCATGTGTTGTGTCACTGGATTATTAGCATCCCTTGTACTCATGGAGCACGAGGGACTGCTGTGAAACTCATGCTGAAATAATAAGGAAAGCTATTGTAGCCCAAGTGCAATCTGTGCAGACTCTAAATAAAAGTGCGAGAGCCTGTTCTGATGTCACTTTCCTTTGTTCCAAACAAATGAAACACTGCAAGTCTTCTCAGCTCTATTGTTAACAACTTTGTTCTGTAAACTGCTCAGCCAGGCTTTAAATTGTATAGAACACGTTTTATATGATCACTTCTAAAATTACATAATACATTTTCATTTAGCAGAAACATCTCTCTGATTTGGCAAGGCAGACGTTACAGCGCAACAACACATAACCTGGGTCCTTTAATAAGAGAATGGCGTAACAGATTAAGAAAGGTTTACCAATATGAAAAGATCTGATTTGCCCGTAAAAAAATAGGAGGAAAGCGAAATTTAAGCCTGGTTGTGGTGAAATACTAGACGTGTTAATATGTTAACCCCTTAATAAAGGGTGAGGGTGGCGGTTGTCTTTTTTTTCCCCCCCTCACTGCTCTCGAGCTGGGGTGGGGATTGGAATGGTATATAGTTAAGGTTTACTTTTAATAGGGCTCATTTTCTAGTCCAAATTGTGCCAGGGCGCATGTACTCATGCTCTGATCTATACATAGGTCTCCCTGGGACTATAAGGAAGAAGTGTACAGGCTTTATCTACAACTGGTATAGTACAGTTGGGCCGATGTACAGGCTCTTGTTGTTTCTCTTACCTTTTAGCTTGCACATACAGCTGTATATTTTAGAAGTATAGATAGGTCTCCTGGAGACCAGAATGAAGAAGATGTGTGCTTTAGAGGGAATTGCTATCCCACAATATAGCACACTGTGGACTGGATAATGATTCATGTTTTTATATGCTAATGTCAATGTTTGGGGTATTTTGTAAATTGTGATAATTAATAAAAATTACTGAAATTAACAAAAAAAAAAAATCACAACCTGGAATTTTCCAACATAGATCGTACTGTTCAACAATAACAATGCCCTGTTAACAGGAATCCAAGGGCGAATCAGCACATGTGCAGTGTCTTATTGCCAAGGGGTCTCATGTTAGCACTCCTCCTGCCTGCAGGGCACTCAATAATTATGTCCATAGACTAATTCAGGCCACTGCTGAGTAATACAAATGGGTAATCTCCTTCCAGACAAATTTCACACCTTCTTAAAACTCTTTTCAGTAGTATCTTACCTTGTAAACCTGGCCATACGTTCCATTTCCAACAAGCTCTACTAGTTCAAAAATCCCTGCAGGATCCTACAAAAAAAAAAAAAAAAAGAAAAAATGAAAAAGGATTTAGAAAGTCATTTAATATACACATTCTTGAAATACAGAACTTTAGAAACATCTGCTCAACCCCAGATATGCTACAGATAGAACAAATACAACTCTTCTTATAGAAACTGGATAGCAATCTCAAATCATGTCTTAAATGGCTCAAGTACTGACTAACAGGGATATATGGCTGCAGAGAACATGCGCTGGAATACTGCATAGCCTACAGGGCAGGACGCCACAGGGCAGTTTAGCACTCTCCTCAAGGAGGAACATTACCATCATTACCATCACAGGAGTTATACACATTTACTTAAATGTGTTAACCACAAAATTTCCTAAAAATGTGTGTAAAATAAAAAAACAAAATGCACTTGAAATGGTCATGACTTTTGGGTAAACAGATGTGATAATAGTGTGTAACCACAATAAGTTATATAAATATATATACCATAAGTTATACAATGAAGCAAAATTGAGGCAAGTTTCCCAAGGTCAGTTTACACTAGAATAACATAGGTCCATAGCATGTATATAATAGTAGCAAATTCTGAACTGATCAATAGTCTATTAATGACGAGCCTGTATTACCTTAACATGAAACTGGTCTTAGAAACAGAAACAATCCAGTACCCGTTAGAGGCGACTCTAATTGTCAAAAGGGTTTCTTTATCTCTCACACAGCCCATGGGCCAGCTCAAAACAACCAGCAAAAACACACTGTCCAAAACAGAAAACCTCTATGAATACAAAGCCCTGTTACACAACGCGATTATCATTTAAAGATTCGCTATAACAATCGATCACTAACAATAACTAGTGATTTTGTAGGGAACGATTTTGAGGTTATTACATTCACCGATTACTTTTATAAACAATCATTTTAACAACGTTATATGGTCGCTAATCATTTCTCAGGAGAACCCGCACAACATGTTGTAAATGTGAATGATTAATAACACGAACAGATAAGCAAACAATCAGCCAACTACCAACTATTTTTTTCAACATGTTGAAAGACATAAATGAACAATTTTTCATTCGTCGTTTGCTGAGTGTAATTACACGGACAGGTAATCGCTAATTTTCGGTTGTTATAGAGAATGTTTAAACGATAATCGCTCTTTGTAATAGGGTCTGAGAATATTATTGGAGGACTGCAGGGTGAATGAACATGCCTTTTGTATCTGAGATATGAATTACGCTTTGCTTTTTAAAGCAGTGTAAATGACAAAATTTTTAATTTTTTTTTTTTTAAAAAGGCAGGTTGGGAGAGTTCCCCTATAACAGAATACAAAGAAATGGCAAAAATTTTAAAAGCCCAAAGCTCCTGTCAACAAGTAACATATGGATTCTCCGATTCTCAGGTGATGCGGTCACGTGAGCGGACGTGAGCACGTAGCGTCCGCCCCCTTCCCCATGCACCCGACCGACGGACCATGGACGTTTAGCGGTGGCGGAGAGTGAACTAGCCGGGTTCGGCAAACCTTGGTCGAAGCACGGACACGATGGGGACCCCGCAGTGAGCAAGCATACCGGAGGCAGTGCAGTGCAGACGGGCGGTATAGCTGTGGTCGAGCAAGTGGAAGCGTGTTGAGACCGGGAGAGTATCGGACCAGGGACCGGCAGCAGAGAGGCGAGCCGTGGGTGACAGCTTTCTGAAAGGGGTCTGACGGGCCAGTGTCACAGCTGCCATACGTAGCCGGAGACGCCGGGCAGTGGAGCCAGGGGACGCTGGGGTTCCCCCTCAGGTCTGGTCGATAGCATCTCTAGGAGTTTGTGTGATACTAACACTAAGGGCCTGAGCGGCACCAACTCTATGTGATTGGGAGCAACTTTCTCCACGGTTCTAATTACAGTGACTCCAAGGTGATTGAGTGACAAATAAGCCGATGGGCCCGAAAAGTTTTTCACTGAGCTTGATGGGAATGAGAGTTACCATCCATTTGGGCCTGAGTGTCATTGTGTCTATATGAGTTAACGTTATTAACCGTATATTAACCCACTGTGACTGTGAGCACCGCACCCCTGGGTCTGGAAAGATATTAACTGTATTTGCGTGACACTTAACACTAAGGGTCTGAGCGGCATCAATTCTATGTGATTGGGAGCAGCTTTCTCCACGGGGCTAATAGCACTAACCCCAATGTGATTGAGCGACAAACAATCCGATGGGCCCGAAAGTTTTTCACTGAGCTCGTGGGTTATGAGAGTTACCTACCATTTGGGCCTGAATGACATTGTGTCTATATGAGTTAATGTTGCTAACCGTATATTAACCCACTGTGACTGTGAGCACCGCATCCCCAGGTCTGGAAAGATATTAACTGTATGTGCATTTAGAAGGGGTGGAAAAGTATTGGCCCGGGTGTTTAAAGCGGAACCCGCTATTGGAGGACTGTCTGAATCTCTGCTAAAGTGTTAAAAAAAACTGTGGTCTCCTTACCCTCTTTAACAGCATTTGGAATGGTTGTTAAGATGGACATATAACACAAAGCCCAAGCGGACATTGGCATTGAGGGGGTTATTTGCATAAGTTACATAAGAGTGTTAAGTTCGCTCATATAAGGGACTGTGTGTTTTTGTGTGTGACTTTCTGCTTACGGGAGGGGAGAGGTAAAAAAAAGGTCTAAAGAAAGGAATAAGTATGCCTCCCAAAAAAACGAAAGAGGATTCAAATGCACGGAGATCAGGGGGAGGGACGGGAGTAGGGGGTTCGGTCAAAATGAGTGGCCAGAAAATGGATAAATTCTTACAGTCCCCGACAGTAAAGGAAAGAGTGGTTGAGGTCTCCTCAGATATGCAGACTCTAGGTCAAGAAGAAGAGTGGGAGGACGGTGCGGGAGGAGGTGTACAATCATTCCCAAAGGAGAGTGAGGGGGAACCCGTAGCGGGGAATACGGAAAATATAAAGGCAATTGTTTCCATGATTCAGAAATTGGATCAATCAGTGAAGGAGGTGCTGGCCCAGACTGGCAGTATCGGAGCTGATGTGTCTATCATAAAGAACGAATTGGGCAAGATGAGAGAAAGGATGGGAGAGGCGGAGAATAGAATATCACATGTAGAAGATCTTCAGAACAATCTTAGGAAAGAAGTACAAGAGTTAAAGAAAACAGTAGAACAGAATCAGAAAAAAATCTTAGACATGGAGGATAGACAGAGAAGAGCCAATATCAAACTGGTGGGGTTCCCGGAAAAAGCTGAGGGGGAGGATTGTGTGTCTTTCATCTATAACTGGCTGCTGTCGGTCTGTGAGATTGGTACTCTAACAAAATTCTTTGGGATAGAGAGAGCCCATAGGGTCCCGTTCCGTCCATATCCCACTGGATCCAATCCTAGACCGATACTGGCCAAATTACTATTCTATGGTGATAGAGATAAGATCTTGGCATTCAGTAGGAGGAGGAGTGACCTGTGCTATGGGAGCAATAAGATTGCAATTTACCCTGATTTTTCACATACGACGAACAAGCTAAGAACAAGTTTTGTAGGAGTAAAGAAAAGATTGAGGGAGGCCGGGATAGGTTACTCCCTGCTGTTCCCTGCGAAAATGAAAATTATCTATGAGAGTAGAACCTATTTTTTTACGGACCCAGGTGAAATAGACAAGTGGTTAGAGTCCAGGGGTCTATAAATAAGTATATAACAGAATGTTATTAATAGTTTGATATGTCGGTTGGGTGTGGGGGGGGGGGAGGGATTGACCAAGTAAGGGGTGTGGGCAGAACCTAGCGGTGAAGTCTAGCCAAATTGGGGGTAGGGGGAAGGGGGGGAGGTCGTGGCCCTTTTTTTTTTTTTTTTTTTTTTTTTCCTGGGTACCCTTCCTCAATATGGTGGAGAAGGAGGAAGGTAATGCAAATGAGATTGAGGGAGTTGGATGGGCAGGTTTAGAATTGTGACCTGGAATGTGCGGGGGCTGGCGAGTGGGGAAAAGAGAGCAGCTATTTTTAATGCCATAAACGGATACTTGCCAGCAATCGTCTGCCTCCAGGAGACCCACTTAACCAGCGAGTCCTTGAGCATCTTACATAGAAGGTGGGTGGATACTAGTTTCCACTCGGTGTTCTCCAATTATTCCAGAGGTGTGAGTGTGCTTATCCATAAGGGCTTAAAGGTAAAAATACTACAGAAAAAAGTGGAGGAGTTGGGGAGGTATGTTATACTACATATGATATGTGAAGATGTTGAGCTTCTCCTTTGTGCCGTTTATTTCCCTCCACCATTTTCAAGAAAGTTGTTTTTGGAAATAGACGGGACAATGGACAAGATGGGTGAATGCCCGAAAGTGTGGTTTGGCGACTTCAATGAAGTATTCGATCTAGATAGAGATAGAAAGTTTGTGGGAGAAAGAGTTCCCAGAAAGGGAAGGTCTCAGTTGGTTAAGATCTGCACAGAATTGAACTGGTATGACATCTGGCGTATTAAGAATGGAGATAGGGAGGAATACTCGTGTGTCAACAAATCACATAAATGTATGTCTAGGATAGACTTGGCATTGGGGGATGAACGGATGTTAGAACTCGTTAAGAAAGCTAAATTCGGTCATAGGGGCTTTTCAGATCACACCCCCTTGATTCTAGAGGTTGGTAGTAAAGAAGTGGGGCCCAGTAAGCCATTTAGGCTTAATGCTGCCTGGCTGAAAATAATAGATCTAGATTGGAGTAGCAGTATAGATGAGTTTCTGTACCATAATAAAGGGACAGCAGAGAGCAAAGTGGTATGGGATGCCTTGAAGGCAATGCTGAGGGGACTCCTATTCCAGAAAATAGTGTTTCAAAAAAGAGAGGCAAGGGAGAAGGAAAGGAGACAGTATGAAGCTATAGAAACGGCAGAAAGAAAGTGTAAGGAAAACGCTTCTCAGGAGAACTGGAGTAGTTGGGTAAAAGAACAGGAACAACTAGAGAAAGTGCTTCTAGAAAAAAACGCTGTTAGACAGATGTTTATGAAGGCCAGAGGGGGAGTGGAAGGGGAGCGCCCAGGGCGAATGTTGGCAAGATTGGTGGAGAGCAATCGAGGCTCGGCAATGATAGCTACATTGGAGTGGCAGGGGCGACAAGCCATTATGACCAAGGAGATTTTAGATATCTTTGTACAGTATTATAAAAATATATATACCTCAGAAGTGAGTTATAGGTCGGTGGAGTTGGAGGATTATTTGGGGAACATCTTTTTACCCAGCCTTGAGGAGGTTGAGCGGCATATATTGGATGCCCCATTCACGTTGGGAGAACTTAAGAGGGCACTGGGGGAGATGGGGATCGGTAGGGCTCCGGGCGCGGATGGATTACCAGCGGAAGTTTATAAAGTAGCAGGAGAGGGGATGTTGGCAGAGCTTCTTGATGTACTAAATGGGGCATGGCAGAGTGGGAGGCTGCCAGACTCCATGAAAGAGGCTATAATCATTGTACTGCCCAAAGAGGGGAAAGATTCCAGGGGCCCGGAGTCATACCGACCTATCTCCCTCATTAACGTGGATGCTAAATTGGCCACTAAAGTACTAACTAATAGACTGAAGAGTGTGATAGGGAAACTCATACATAGAGACCAGTCAGGATTTATCCCAGGGAGAGGCGTTTATTATAACATTAGGAGGGCCCACAGTAATATCCAGGAGGGGCTGAAAGATCCACGGGGTAAGGCCATCCTTACCCTAGATGCAACAAAGTCTTTCGATAGGGTGGAATGGCCTTACCTGTGGAGGGTTATGAGGAAAATGGGTATAGGAGAAAGATTTATTAGCTGTATTAGACTATTCTACTCAGAGCCTAGTGCTAGAGTTTTGGTCAATGGCCAGTTGTCTGAACCCTTCCAGCTGTCCAGAGGGACGAGACAGGGGTGCCCCCTGTCCCCTCTCCTGTTTGCTATAGCAATGGAGCCGTTGGCCGAGCATATTAGATGTTCAAGTAATATTAGGGGATTCGAACACTCCTCAGGGTCAGAAAAGATAGCACTATTTGCAGATGATGTGATGCTGTTCCTGGGGAGTGTTCGTTCCTCAGTAAGAGAGCTGATGGAGGTAATTAAGATCTACGGGAGGTACTCAGGCTTCTCTATAAATTGGGGTCAGTCCTCACTATTAATACTGGATGCCAGGGATGGGGGCGATTATGGTCAATTGAGGGTCTGTGCCCCGGGGGCCTCTATAAGGTACTTGGGAATTGAACTCTCATCTGAGCCTCATGATTATATCAGATTAAACTGGTTCCCCTTAATTAGAAAGATCCAAGGGAAAATTAGACTGTGGGAAAAGTTTCCTCTCAATATGGCCGACAGAGTGGGCCTAGTAAAAATGATAGTGCTGCCACAGGTCCTCTATGTCTTGGCCAACAGCCCAGTCTGGTTGGGGAAAAAAGTTTTTGGGGAAATAAGGGGCTTATGTAACGAGCTAATTTGGCAAAAGAAAATTCCGAGGGTAAAATATGAGTTACTGACGAAAAAATGGGAGAAGGAGGTTTTAACCTCCCTAACTTTGAATTGTACTTTTTGGCGGCGCAACTGATGTATATTGTGAAATGGAAAGAGTATGACTTCTGGGGTATGTGGCAAGAGCTGATTGACATAAGTGGTCCAAGTCTACCGGAACTGTTGGAGGCAGGGAGGATAGAGGCAAAAAACAACTCCCTTAATGGTTTATACAAGAGGGTGTGGTCATCCAGTAAAAAGATCATGGGCTTAGATAAGAGTAATCAATTCACACCACTGTGGCTTAATGTGAATCTGGCCCAGTTTAATAAATTCCAGGATTGGTTATTTTGGGCAAAACGGGGGATTATAAATATCGAACATATTTTCGATACATCTGGCAACGTAAAATCTTTTGAAGAACTATCGGAGCAGTGGGGTCTGGGCAAACGGGATACACTACGGTACTATCAACTCAAACACATGGTAAGAGAGTCTAAAGAGAAAGAATTGTTCGTGGTAGAGGATTTTTCTTTATTGGATGACAATATAATGAAATCAATTAAGGGCACGGTAGGGAAACTTTATAAGAAAATGATTCACATGGTAAATGCATTACTGGAGGAGAAATTTAGATGTATATGGGAAGAAGATACGGGGACAAAAGAAATAGATAGGGCAAGTGTGATGGGTAACATTAACCCCTTCAAGACCGAGCCTATTTGCACCTAAAAGACCAGGCTCATTTTTCAAAATCTGACCTGTCTCACTTTATGCGCTTATAGCTCAGTGATGCTTTAACGTATGCTAGCGATTCTGAGATTGTTTTTTCGTCACATATGGCACTTTATATTAGTGGCAAAATTTGGTCACTACTTTGTGTGTTTTTTGTGAAAAACATCAAAATATCATGAAAAATTGAAAAAATTAGCATTTTATGAACTTTGAAATTCTCTGCTTCTAAAAAAAGAAAGTTGTATTAAATAAATTAGTAACTAAGTCACATTACCAATATGTCCTCTTTATTCTGGCTTCATTTCATAAACATATTTTACTTTTTTTAGGGTGTTACGGGGGTTAGAAATGTATCAGCAAATTACCACATTTTCGTGAAAGTTTCCAAAACTGATTTTTTTTAGGGACCAGTTCTTATTTTAAGTTGATTTAGGAGGTTTGTATACTGGAAACCCCCATAAGTGACCCCATTTTGGAAACTAGACACCTTAAAGAATTAATCTAGGGGTATAATGAGCATTTTAACCCTACAGGGGCTGGAGGAAAGTATTCACCATTAGGCTGTAAAAAAATGAAAAATTAAAATTTTCCAATAATATATACATTTAGATTAAAATTTCTCATTTTCAAAAGGAACATGAGAGAAAAAGCACCCCAAAATTTGTAACACATGTTCTCTTGAGTACTACGGTACCCCATATGTGGGCGTAAACCACTGCATGGGCACACAGCGGGGCTCAGAAGGGAAGGAGCGCCAATTAGCTTTTTCAATGCAGATTTTGCTGTAGAAGTTTCTGAGCGCCAGGTGTGTTTGCAGAGCCCCTGTAGTGCCAGCGGAGTAAAATCTCGCCATAAGTCACCCCATTTTGGAAAGTGCACCCCTCAAAGAATTCATCTTGGTGTGTGGTGAGCATTTTGACCCCACAGGTATTAGAGGAAAGTATTCAAAAGTAGACAGTAAAAATGAAAAACTCGAATTTTTCCAATAATATGTTCCTTTAGTTGGAAATTTCTCAATTTCACGAGGAACAGGAGAGAAAATTCACCCCAAAATCTGTAACGCAGGTTCTCCTGAGTAGAACGGTACCCCATATGTGGGCATAAACCACTGTATGGGCACACAGCCGGGCTCAGAAGGGAAGGAGCGCCAATTAGCATTTTCTCTGCAGATTTTTCTGAAGAAATTTCTGAGCACCAGGTGCGTTTGCAGCGCCCCTGTAGTGTCTACAGAATAGAATCCCCCCAAAAATCACCCCATTTCGGAAAGTACACCCCTCAAAGAATTCATATTGGGGTAGGATGAGCATTTTGGCCCCACAGGTATTAGAGGAAAGTATTCAAAATTGGCCAGTAAAAATGAAAAACTTGAATTTTTCCAATAATATGTTGGTTTAGTTTGAAATTTCTAAATTTCACAAGGAACAGGATAAAAAATGTACCCCAAAATCTGTAACGCAGGTTCTCCTGAGTACAACGGTACCTCATATGTGGGCATAAACCACTGTATGGGCACACAGCAGGGCTCAGAAGCGAAGGAGCGCCAATTTGCTGGAGCAAAACCGCAGCTAGTAACAGTTATTAGAATAGCGCAGTTACTAAAATACAATAAAAAAAATTAGATTACAGGTAATGTGGGGTGGTTACGGGTAATCTGGGGTGGTTCCGGGTAATCTAGAGGTGGTTTCGGGCAGTCTGAGGTGGTTACGGGCAGTCTGGGGTGGTTACGGGCAGTCTGGGGTGGTTACGGGCAGTCTGGGGTGGTTACGGGCAGTCTGGGGTGGTAATGGGCAGTCTGGGGTGGTTACGGGCAGTCTGAGGTGGTTACGGGTAATCTGGGGTGGTTATGGATAATCTGGGGTGGATACGGTCAACATGGGGTGGTCACAGGCAACCTGCTGTGGTTACGGCAACCTGGGGTGGTTACAGGCAACCTGGTGTGGTTAGAGGCAACCTGGTGTGGTTAGAGGCAACCTGGGGTGGTTAGAGGCAACCTGGGGTGGTTAGAGGCAACCTGGGGTGGTTATGGGCAACGTGGGGTGAATACGGACAACCTGCTGTGGTTACAGACAATCTGGTATGGTTACAGGCAACCTGCTGTGGTTACGGACAATCTGGGGTGGTTGCGGACAATCTGGGGTGGTTACAGGCAACCTGCTGTGGTTACAGGCAACCTGCTGTGGTTACGGATAAACTGAAGTGCTAATAGGTAATCTGAGGTGGGTACCTGTAATCTGGCGTGGTTACGGGCAATCAGGAGGGGGTCACTGGCAATTTGGGGTGGTTAGAGGCAAGGTGCAGTGTTCAGAGGCAAGGTGCGGTGGTCAGATGCAAGGTGCGGTGGTCATAGGCGATGTGCGGTGGTCATAGGCGACGTGCAGTGGTCAGAGGCAAGGTGCGGTGGTCATAGGCGACGTGCGGTGGTCATAGGCGACATGCGGTGGTCAGAGGCGACGTGCGGTGGTCAGAGGTGACGTGCGGTGGTCAGAGGCGACGTACGGTGGTCAGAGGCGACGTGCGGTGGTTGCGTGCAATCTGGGGGGTTACATGTAATCTGGCATGATTACAGGCAATCTAGGGTGGTTATGCCCAACCTGCGGTGGTTATGCCCAACCTGCGGTGGTTATGCCCAACCTGCGGTGGTTACGGGCAACCTGGGGGGGTTACAGACAATCTAGAATTGTTACGGATAGAGTGAAGTGCTTATAGCTAATCTGGGGTGGTTACATGTAATTTGGGGTGGTTACAGGCAATCTGGGGTGATTACGGACAATCTGGAGGGGGTCACTGGCAACGTGTGGTGGTTACGGGCAACGTGCGGCGGTTATGGGCAACGTGCGGTGGTTATGGGCAACGTGCGGTGGTTATGGGCAACGTGCGGTGGTTACGGGTAATCTGGGGGGTTACGTGCAATCTGACGTGATTACGGACAACCTGGGGTGGTTACGGGCAACGTGCGGTGGTTACGGGCAACCTGCGGTGGTTACGGGTAATCTGGGGGGGGGGTTAGGGGTAATTTGGGAGTAAACTGTAATTATTACTATAATAAAAGTGTGTGTTTTATTTTTTGTATGTTTGTCACTTTTTGTACTTTATACATTCATTTTCACTGTATTACTATGATTACTGTGATATTTTCTATCACAGTAATCATAGTTCAGTGACAGAGACCAAATTGGTCTCTGTCACTTTAAATTTTCAGAGCTGGCTGCTTCTGGCGCGCATGCGCACATCAGAAGCAGTCAGGACGTCGAGGAGGAAGGAGCTCCGTCGGTTCCGGTGAGTATATGGGGAAGGGGGGGTGACTGGGGGACGGGGGTGACAGGGGGGGTGACTGGGGGACGGGGGTGACAGGGGGGGTGGGGGGACATCACTTTTTATCCCCTGTCACCAATCATTCATGGTGACAGGGGATAAAAAGTGCCGGCGGCACATGGCACAAGCGATCAGCGGTATATAGTATATACCGCTGATCGCTTGTACCGGGACCACACAGGGGGGGTCCCGATGACTGCCCCATGCTCTCCGCTACCTCCGGTGGCGGAGAGCATGGGGCTTTCATTCATTTTTCTTGCTTGATCACTGTGAACAGACATTAGTCTGTTCACAGTGATCGCGGCGGCCATCTTGGATCCGATGGCCGCCGCGGGAGGGGGGGTTAGTGACTGGGGCACTAGGGGGCTGATCTGGGGTCTGATTTTTACTTATTTCATCTCCCCCCACCGTGGATTCACGGTGGGGGGAGATGAAATACAGCGGCGGCACCGGCCCATTAGTGATCGCCGTTTCGGCGGTCACTAAGGGGTTAATGGGGGTCAGCTGCGGAATCGCAGCTGATCCTCATTATCTCCGGTGCTGTACACAGATGAGAGCGGGATCGCTGTCCCTGCAGCGATCCCGTTCTCATCACAAAGCCCCTGTCAGTCAGGAACGTATATGTACATTCCTACTGCACGGGGCATGTGCAATAGGAACGTATATATATACAGATGGCTGACGTGAAGGGGTTAAAGAGGTTAGTTTGAGAATGAATCATAGAGTGTCACAGATCTTTATAATTAGAAGGTTACATTTTACACCAGTTAAGTTGTTTAAGATGAAAGCACGAAACACCGATAGATGCAAAAAGGATAGGGGGGATTTAATTCACCTGATGTGGAGATGTCCCAAACTGAAGAGATATTGGGAAGAAATTTTTGAGGAAATTAAGAATAGAACAAGGGTGGATTTGAAGAGGGGTCCAGAAACTGCCCTTTTTGGTGTCATTGGGGGGATAGTGGTCACTAAGGGGAAAAAAAGTATAGTGAATAGAGTACTGTTTGCAGCCAGGCTTTGCTTATTAAAGAAGTGGATCTCCCCGAATATACCATCAATGGAAGATTGGAGAAGAGAGATAAAGAGCCTAAAACTGATGGACTATGTAAAAGCCCTAAAACTTAAAAAGATAGAGGTTTATGAACGGATATGGTCTGAATGGTAGAAGGAGGGGAGGAGGGAGTATACCCAGGCAAGGGGGGGGGGGGGAGGGGCTATGTGCTTTTTTTTTTTTGGGGGGGGGGGGTATTAGAAAGGTAAAATGTTAAGGGGTAAGTTTAAGGGTATTTGTAAAATAAGATGGGGTCGAACTGGTAAAATTGTAAGGGGGGGCAGACTTGGTGGGCCTGGCATTGGCATAGGAGGTACTTGTGGAGAGTATAAAAGGGATGGGACGTCTTCCCCCTCCGTTTAAGAAAGGTATTCAAGAGGGAAGGGGACGTGTCGGGGGTGGGGAAGGGGGGCAGCCGCGATTGATTGAGGTAGAGTGAGTGGGTAAGGATGTGAGACTGACACCACGGAGGCCTCAAAGAGGGAGTAAAAATAAGAAACCCTGTATAGAAGGGTAATATAAATAAGGCACTAAGCAACTATAAACAAAATAAATAAATGAATAATAAATCGTAATGAAGAAGTGGACGGCCTGGGTCCACCCGGCGGGGACGAGTGACCTTTATATAAGGTTATTGCGTAACGGGGGGTGGCCGAGGTGTTGTCTGGAGTAGTTTTTAAGGACCCGTAGGGGGCAACATCCCTGAGGGTATCCCTCTGAGAAGGGGGAGCCAAGTAGGGGAAAGAGTCCAATAGGGTCCAAAAGTCAGTTAAGAGGGCTTAAAGTAGTTGAGTACTCCGTGGGCGAGAGAAAAGGTTGGAGGGAAGAGAGTATCCGTGTGCGTCTGCTGTCCTCCCTGCCTCGGACACGATCCCCAGCGGTAGTAGGAGTTTTAGGAATAGGAGAGGGAGAGAGGGAAGGGACAGTTAGGAACATAGAAAGACTGTAAAGCGGAGTGTGTTGGCGTCCCAAGATGTTGAGAGAGGATTAAAAGGGGAGGGGAAAGTGTGGGGTAGGGTAGCTCTATCAAGAGGTCGTCTAGGAGTGAAGAGCCGTGCGCAACCAGGTCTGCCTTCCTACGAGGATTTAACTGTAGAATTTGTGTTCACTTGGGGTAGGGGGGGGGGGTAGAAGTGTTAGTATATAAACCCCTTCTGCAAGGGGCCATCTGAGGGATTAGTTTGTATTGTATGAAAACTCCTATTGTAAAATGTTTTTAAGATTTATTGTCAAAAAATAAAAAGATTACTATATAAAAAAAAACATATGGATTCTCCGAGAGAGAATGGTCAAGCCAGGTATGGACTTTGTAAGTTTATTTAAAGTGGATTTTCTATATTTTGGTGGTTTTCTGAAGAAACAAGTTCTGTAGCAAAATATATTTCATAATGTAAAGGTGGAGGAAACAGGAAGTTACTATGAGTAAACTATGACAATGTAAAATCTGCCCAACCTAAAAATCTATGACAAGGTCTACATTGTAGAGAATATTTGTTTATTTAAGAAACATACTGTACATTTCCCGTATGTATTATCATACAGCCCAGAATATGACAGATAGCCTATAATAACCAAGACTACGATGTATCCCTTATATTACACTTTCCTTGAATATACATTATTAAGCAAGGTTTCTGTTATTAATGTAAAAAAAAAAATTGAAGACTCCATGGTGGGGTCGAGAAGCATCTTCAAGATATGAGCATTTTCTAATGACCTTCTTCTGAATTAGCCAGCATTTTTCTTTTATTAAAGACTCCTTTAGGGCTCTGAAAATTGTGCCTATGTGCAGCTTGTGGTCTACCAGGCCAAATTCATTAAGTAGTGATGGCGTCAGCCGGGGCACTTAACTAGCACCTACTAACACAGAAGTCATTGGTCTTCATTTGGCAACATCATAGCATGTGTCCTGGCTCAATGGCTGTCCTATTACATGCAATATTTTAAACAGATCTACATTGACATTTTCCCAGCCTAATTTATTGCTTATTCAAAGGATGTTTTAGTTAACAATAGTAAGGACTAAGCAGAATGAAATGATCACATCCCTTCTATTACCGGTATATGGCAATCTCATGATAAATCTGATCAATCACCACCAGACTCAAATTGAGGGAATGCTCACATCAGCAAAGTCGTATTCGCTTCCATTTAGCAGACCCAAGCCCATCTCCGGGCTGACCAGATATGTCACCATCAATGGCGAGAGCTTCAGAGACTCCCCAGCAGATTGAGGTACAACTACAGTTGAACAAAATGGACATGTGCAAAGCCGGACAATTCTGCTAGTGTTTTACAGGTGGGACAGAACAGCATGGTAGACTAGGATGTCTCACAATACCACCATCTAGTCAAAATCAACTCATAGGGTATGCTTGGGCTTATGCCATGGTAAACACTTTCTTTTTTGCTGGTTGTTCAAAATATCAGGCAATAAATGGGACATCAATAATGTGAGTTCTCTAACTAAGTTAGAGCGGTCCCCAACTGGTTTGGCCACCACAAACACAAAGTATAATCCAAATGTAATGAAATTCTGTGGCAACTTATAAACTAAAATGGCTAACCAGTCACCAATTTCCAGGACATAAATGCTTACGGTGTTGACAATTTTGCTAAGTAGAGGGCCTATTAGTCCACTTTCCCAAAAATAAAAATTAATTGTTGAAAGACAAGATCCTAGAATACGTCTCACTTGGAGCAATATGATATGTGGACCTTGTTTAATTCATTACAGCCCTAGAACAATGATCTATGATGATATATAGAACAGTGTTTTAGGCACTTGTCTTTCAAAACGTGAACATGGTTTGAAATATGACAACGTGTGACAAAACCGTACAGCAAAACACTGGAATATAGTAAAACAAATTATAGGTGGTGTGAAGATAGACAAGGGTCTAAAGATGCATCAAGTCTATGATAATGCATAGGCTACTTAGATACATTTGGCGAGTCTTTATATTGTGTGGTCTAGTCTAAGGTATTAAGTACACCAGATTAGTAAACCAGTACTTTTCACTTATAAGGCCAACTACACACATGGGTCAATTCCTTCATGGAGGATGCATCCTTTATTTTGTTTACAACAGAGGTTTCTTGCAGTGAAGAGCAGAGCTTGCCGTGATAGCATGCAGCAGGAGCCTGATGACTTGGCTAGTCATTTCTCTAAACTCACAAGTCTGAGTGCATTTAACTACTCATTTACAGGAAGGAAATCATGCAGAAAACAGTGTGCGCACAGCGCTGCTACTCCTGAGTTACCTAAGCAACTCTAAATTGTCCCTGAAGAATTCATAAAAAAGAAAGGGAAATGACAGTTTTGGTAATCATGGCTGTAGACTTCCAAGAAATGCACAGGTGCATTAGCCAGCGTCTTCAATGTTTAAAAAGCAACTATCAATATTTATGACCTTTTACGTACATATGGAATGAAATGAATAAATTATTGGAGGTAATGGGATTTCGTGCAAAAGGAAGAGCCGTCACCAGCAGGAAAGACACGTTATTCAGACATTAGTCTAAGCCACAAAACAGATCCAGGACCCAGAGATTTACAGAATTCATTACACTGTGTATTTAAAACCAAGGTGCATAAAGGCTAAAGGAGCTATCATAACCCTTCACATTCCAGCCTGTAATTCTCTGCTTGGATTAATGAACATGAGTGACAAGTATTTTACCACAGATGAGTTTTCTTTCTGCGGCAATTTACTGAATGATAAGATTAACCCTTCAGAATGGAGACAAGGTGATTTGAGTACAGTCACTGCTGTTATTAAGTCAGAGTCCCCCCATGATACACACTTTCTTCATTTAATGGGGTGGAGCCAGAGCTGGATTACATGTGGAGGGAGATAGGGTACTGATACATTGGCTTTGTAAGGTACTATATAAGCAGAAATTTAATAAACAGCAAGAGAGTTACATCAAACGGGTAGTGCGGTCTAAAGGATTAGTTCACTAAATAAAACACATTACAAAGTTAGACAACGTTGTAATGTGTGTTATTGTAAGTGAATGGCCTCCTTCCCCATGTCCCCCCCACCCCCCGACCACGGACCCAGAAGTGTGATGCACTATACTTATGGAATCACTGTCGACCCCGGCTGACATCTTGAGACGATCACGTCATCTTCTGGAGACCGGCCGGACCGCTCCAGCCCCCCCTAATGCCGGCCCCCCTCCAGCGCGTCATGGGCTACTCAGCCGCAATTGGATGAGCTCTTTTATGCTCAGCCAATCACAGCTGAGTAGCTGATGACGTGCTGGAGGGGGGTCGGCATGAGGGAGGGCTGGAACGGTCCGGCCAGCCTCCCGAAGATGACGTGATCGTCCTAAGATGGCGGCTGGGGTCGACAGTGATTCAGACCAAAGGGTGGGGGAGATTAGATACAGGAGGCAGCACTGTGTACACACAGAAGTAGCACAGTAAGGAAGGTTTAACAATGACCTGTAGCTAAATTGAGAATGAAGCCTTAATTAGATGGATTTTAGGCATAAATTGGCAAATTTGCAGTAGTAACTCTGCCCCAGTGTGCGAACACAGTCTAAGACATTACTTACATATTCCACAATTGTGTCAGCAATTGTGGATACCTAAGTTAGTGCCCATTGATTTCTATTAAGTTATTCAAACGGTCCTTAGTTTACTCAACTACTCAACCCGATCTGCAAAAAAAAAAAAAAAAAACAGGACATGTCTTACTACAGACCCAGTTTTTGTACAGATTCACCAATTAAAGTCTACAGGAAGTCTGCAAAAAAATCTGGAAGAAAAATATGCAAAAAAAAAAAAAAAAAACAAGACAAGTTACAGGATGAAAGTGATCATGTGAACTTTTTAGGGGTTGCGCATCTTTTTTTAAACAACTTTATTAAACACAGTACATTGCGAATGCACTATGGATGCACTTCATACAGATTTTTTTAGCAGATTGGCGATGTAATAACGGACACAATGTATGGACTAGAAAAATACGCATTTATGCAAACATATTTATGCTGATACCAAACTATATGACTTTTGCATATTAAAAAAACTGAGCACCCAGTCAACACATTACAAGAATGATTAAAGGGGTACTCCAGCGTGGGGGCACTTATTTGCTGGGACCTTCCCGGTTCCAGCGGCGGTTCCCGCTTCCGGGTGTCTGACGCGGGCCCGAGATGTGACATCTCAGGTCCGCGATGCAGGACCTGCTGCTGGAACCGGGAAGGTGAGTGGACGGCTTTTCCCTCGGCCACCTCCTCCCCGGTCCCAGCAAATAAATGCCCCACACTGGAGTACCCCTTTAAATAATTCAGTTCTCTACAACAAGATGTTTCTTTAAAACGACACTGTCACAGCTGTAAAGCCTAAATTCTGCAGTTTTCATACCTTACTTTATAATAGATTTTTTGGTGCTTGGTCCAGTGAAAAAAAGCATTTTATTGTTGAAGGATTGTGCCACCTGGGTGTGGCTTCACGGCCGCAGCTCCACTTGGTCCCGCCCACATCAGTCCCAAAGGCCACGCCCCTCCTTTACGTAATCAGCGTCTAGGCCTTGTCCCTTAAAGAGAATAATTTTAACTAAAGCAATCAATCATCGGCTAAAATTTATCAGGGATCGATAGTTTTAGAAAACCAATGGCAGACTGTTATAGACTGAAGAAAAAGTCGGTTGTTCTGGAAATTTTTGGACGATAGCTAGACACATCTGGACAAATCCCAGAAACCCCTCCGGAGGACAATAGAAAAAGCATGGACAGGTAAGCATTAGAGATGAGTGAACCTATAGTGGGAACTAAGCGAAGTCCTTCGTTCCTATCTGTATTCCTCTCCTCGCGCTGCAGGCTTTAATGTCTGCTCCGCTCGTGCTGCTCCACCCCGGGTGCTGGGAAAAGATAAATCCAGTCCTGAGAAACTGAGAGAAGTTTCCCAGGACTGGATCCATCTTTTTCCAGCACCCAGTGAGACTTCAAAGCCCACAGCTTGATAAGCGGAATACAAATAGGAACGAAGCGCTTTGCTTCATTCCTACTGTAGATTCGCTCATTGCTATGAAGTATACATCTTTATTATTTCATTACCCACTCATCAGCCGTCGACCACTAATCACTATTATATGGAGCAATGTGCGGCCGATGTTATGACATGTTGAAAAACAACAATCAGCAGGTGTTCAGCTCCTCTGCTGATTATTGTCCGTGTAATAGAGCCCTAATATTATTCTCAGAACGATTGTTTGTCTTTCACCCGGTGTCATTGATCATGTATGGACTACAATGCATATGGCTGTGCCTATTATCACAGGATTTTTTTTTTTTCAACCAGAAACTTACTTTTATCTAATGTGTATGGCCACCTTTATCTACTGCGATACAACTGATTTGTCACTCCCACACCAAACACCACGTAGATAGCATTCTGACTTCAATCTAAAGATGTTATTATTAGTAGTAGTATTATTATTATTATTATTTGTATAGCGCCAACAGATTCTCCACACTTCACTGTGTGTGCTCTAGTAGCCAGTGTGAAAAATATATTAGCACAATTTATTTAATATAAATAGTCAAAAAAAAGATACACTGGTTGTTAACTTTAATGATGGAACTAAAAGCCAAATTTGCCCAAGGTCTTCAACGGAAAGAAAAGATTCCTAATGTTTTAACTCGGTAAGCTGTGTCATTATAAAACGCTACTGGCCTGGATTTCTCTGGCTGAAGTTTACCAAAGCCAGTACAGTGAGTGAGCACTACATTTATGACTATATAGCCGAGAAAGAATTAATAACTTATAAAGCTTTCCTTTTCAGTCATGAATTATGCCGCTGAGCATGGCTTCTGTCAGAGGTAAAAATAGAGCTGGCTCTGCTAGGAACGTATCCTTTCCACTTGCTTGCGCATGTTTTAAGTAACACTTCAGAGGTGATTTCGGGTAATGAGGCGACGGGCCGCGAGTTCTGACGAGTTGCACCAAACAACTCACTGTTGAAAATGCTTCCTAATACAGAACACATGGAGGGACGGCTTCTTTCCTCTACTGTGAAAATGTCCTGAAATACTCACTGAAGGGCAAGACGTAAAAAACCACAGGTGAAAACATGGCTGTTTTTTACCTGCAGAGGGAACACTTTAATTATATTAAAAGAACAAGGAAAAAATGTAATAAAAAACATAACAAACCCAAAGTAGAAATCCAATTTCAGTTACCTATACCATTAGATTTGTGACATGGAATCGAAAACATTGCATAAGAAATAACCTATTGTTTGTAATAAAGGGGTTTGGCCACAATAGAAAGACTGTTCAGTGCACAGTATTAGTAAAAGCCCTATTACACCAAACGATTATCACCTTTCTTGGCCTATTACTGACCATTCAAGCGGATAATCATTTAGTGTAATAGCGCATGATGAAAGGCAACAATCAGTCGTCATGCACAATGTCTGCTGATCGTGGTCTTTCAATTATGTCAGCGATGGGCAGCTGCTCGTCACTCCGTGTAATAGGAGTGGCAGCAGCAGACCGTCGCTGACTTCAATAGGTAGCCCAAATGATCCAAGGATCGTGATCCCCCCCCCCCCTTCAACACACTTGATGTCTGTGTGTGTGTAATAGCACAGGTAGTGAGCTGGGAATGAGGGGGAAGCGAGCTTTGAGCTGACAGGTCAGCGCCTGCTTCCCCTTGTAAAATTGTGGTGTGTAATACAGCCTTCAGTGTACTCATAGCACTTACTGACAGCAGCTCCCTGTGCACCCTGTAGAGCTAACATCATACTTTACTCCTGGAGGCTTTACTGTCTGCTCTGTCCTTCTCTGTTGATAAGATGGTGGGCATGGAGGGGCACGTGACCATGCATCTCCCTTTGTGTCTTTCATAGGCATATACAGGCTCAGCGGAGGACACAGAGAGGTGCATGGTCACATGCTCCTCCATGCTGGCCATGTTATGGACAGAATCACCACTAAGCATAAAAAGCAGGACAGCACAACTTGGAGGAGGGGTACCTAATATCAGGGTTGCGAGGCACACGAGTATATTTACCTATACTGTACGCTAAACAATTTACTATAACATGGTAAACCCCCTTATTATGATAAATTGTTTTGGCTCGCCACTATTCATTACTGAAAGAGGATGTATCACCTGGATTTGTTTTTACCTATTAGAACCAGATACTGGAACATGTTTTATGTGTAGTACATTATTATGGGGGCTGACATTTTTACCAGTAGTTAGTGCTTTTTGACAAGGCTCATGGACCGATAAATATGTTCAGACTCTATTTGCAGCAAATTCAGCTGTCAGTGTAAGGTATGTCTATGGTAATAGGGGTTGGCCATGATGGAAAATCATGGCCGACCCCTTTGTTTAAAAAGAGATAGGCCGCAGTGAGAGCCTACCCTATCCATTCACCATAAAGAACACAGGAATTTTCAGCCATGCCGAATGTGTGTGGAAAGTTAGTAGACATAACTGATGGCCCGACGATCATTTATCTGCCAGTTATTGAAGTTATGGCCAAAATGAAAACTGCAAACAACATTAAAACTTGATTCAAACAATAGGTCATTTACAATTTCCTGACAAGACTAGCAAACACAGGAACTGCACTGTACTAAGAGTAGTGCTCTAGTGACCTCCTCACATAGCCGGTATAGTAAACAATAGTAGTAGTGAAATTAACAGCACGCCACACTAAATAAATATTTTTATGCTAACTAACATAAACAGTCGCTGACTACAAAAGGCGGTTATGGTCGATGAAATTCCTGCCAGGTTAGAGAGGACCATTGTTCAGTCAGCGGCAGTTCACCATACTACAATCGGCAGCTATCTGATAAAAGGTACAGGCCATATTCAAACATTGCAATTTTATTGTGTTTTTATCGTCATTTTGCTTAAAACGCTGGAAAATTGTGCTATATTACAGCAATTTGCAATTACAATAAAAATGGGGGGGGGGGGTGCATTTTGCAGGGATTTTAACAAAGATGCAGCAAAAGGTATTACGTGAACACAGCATAAAGCTAATCATAAACTTTCTATAGACGGCAACTATTTCTAATATTTCTCTGGTGGCAGCTTATCGTGAGAACAATGGATTTGGCATGCTAGGAGTAATCCCAAATTTAAAGTTATCACATATCCACAGGATCATTACCTTATTGGTTGGGGTCTGCCCACTGTGAGCATCGCCTTTTAAGAAAACCGAGGTCCCTTGTCTGCTGAGTCCCCACTCTACAGGGCCAGATAGCCAATTAACATTTATTACAAAGTTATATCACTTTATAATGTGTGTTCATTAAGCATAAAAAAGGAAAAATGCCGGAGTTCGCCTTTAATAACAATCCATAAAATAATAATCAATGGAATTGTTCCTCCTTTAGAATTTATGGCTGCTGTGGCTTGTTCATATATGATCCTGTAGATACTTGTCTGATTAATCACAATATGCTTAGATTGCCCCAACATGCAAATAATGTGAAGAAGACCAAAAGGAGAAAAGCAGACTATGGTTCCAAACTTATTACACCCAATAGATATTTCTTACTGCCCTAAAATCTATTAGGATAGGTTTCAATATTAAGCGTCAGGATGTGATGACACAATAAGAACACGACTGTTGTCATTACGTCTACCAAAAAGTGGAAACTGTGGGCAAACAGAAACATGAAACAATTCTCACAGAGGACTAAAGATTGAGGAGTAAAATACATCTGGCAGAGAAAAAAAAAACAAACGTATTCACATCCATTTATCAACTAGGCATGACATAGATCAGTAAAAAGTAGGAGATTTTTGTGCACAGCAAATATGATTTTTGCCAGAGTATGCCGGGTGCAGGACACACTGTCTTCAATGAGTTTGTATGTTTTGCCTGTTCTTGCGTGAGTTTTCCCCACATTCCTAAACATATTGATAAGTCAGTTTAGAGTGCAAGTCCTAATGGGTACAAAGACCGATTCGCCACTCAGGCAATATAACGCAGAATAGCTGTTGGGGGGGGGGGGGGGGTGATTGGGGCGGGAAAGGAGTGAAATATTTAGAAGCTTCTTCCAGTTGATAATTACATTTCTCTACTTCCTCCATCTTGTATTTCCTAATGCTTTCCAGCAATTTCCACTCAAGAAACATTCAGAGAAGCTTTAAATGCCAGCTGTGACACGAGGACAGCTCTGCAATTACCGCAGAGACACCATTATAAGTGTATAAGGGTAGTATGTTTTTGTTAGTTACATAACCATCTGTGCTATCAATTCTGGATTACAGAAGCAGCACACAAAGCACATAGCAACTATCCTGACAGGCAACAGGCTTATAAGACGCTGGTCGTGTGTATGTCTGATCCGTAAACTTTATGGTTTATTTTTACTTATTAGAGGGACACAGAGAATTAACGTATAAGCATTAAAGAGGTTTATCCAGGCTATGATTGTTTGACTGTTCTCAGGCCATGATTGTTTGACTGTCCAGCTATGATTGTTTGACTGTTCTCAGGATAAGCCAGCAATCTCTGATTGACAGGGTGCCCACATCTGACAAACCAATTGGGACATAGCGATTACATAATGCCACAAAGAACCGTCAAATATGCCTTGTTCAACAATGGGTAAGGCTTATTCAGAAGGGTGGGGGGTTCTAAAAATCAAACCACACTTACCTGCTCCAATCCCCACAGCTCCCGGCTCCTGCTGCTTCCTTTATCCCATGATGCATTGTCCCTACAGCAAATGCCCCCTCAGCTAGTTAATGGCCAAGGTGGGTCACAGCTGCAACCAATGATTAGCTAAGTGGGCATAAAGCAGGGGGCATTGGAAGCTGTCAGGAAAGGAACTGCGGGAGATTGTGGGAGGTATGGTTTAATTTTTACCAATAGTGATTTATCCTCAGCCTATATACAAATGTACAATCCAATCTATGCAGGCCTGGAAGGCCTTTTTTATGCTGTCAAGACACCTTAGTGGCCCCCTGCGATCACATCGAGGATGCAGTCAGATGATGGAGCCATCCCCCCCTCCCTCAACCACCTAGATTCCACAGTTCCTACGCACTGAGGCATCTAGGGTGTGAGATTACTGGGATTTACCATGGCACTTGTTGTGTATAGAGAAGACTTGTTTCCCCAGCTCTATTCTGCCAAGAATGTAGAGCTGATGCTGTGAAGGGGTTAAAGCCAATTAACACAAGCCGATATTAGTATAAGCAATGGTAAACACAATAACTGTGACTTAACAGCGATTACTGACAAGCATAATGCTATTGTCTAAATAACGGTGCTGCTCAATAAGGTTATAAGTCAGCTATGAATTCACAATTCATATTTCACAATGCCATAATGACAATTTTACATTTACATAAATAAGTATTCACACTATCAATAAGCATTTTATCACTCGTTGTTCTGTCCCCAAACCTATTTACATTAAGAAATTATTGTATATACTAGTTCTTTACCCTTTGTATCTGACAACATTGTCTGTTTGTGTATATAGGCCTTTTGGTATTAAGATGGAAAAGCTAGCGTTTTGACACAGTTGACTACTCCCTCCTCCTACATACTATTTCATCCCTTGGCGTCACCAGCTTGGCCCTCTCCTGGATCTCCTCTTATCAGACCACACTTTTAGTGTCTCCCACACCACCTCCTCGACCCCTCACTGTTGGTGTCCCCCCCAAGGCTCTGTCCTAGAGTTTCAGTGTGTAGGAACATGCCCTGTTGACAGTTTAGTCCTATATTTCCAGAATAGTCATCAAAGAACAGCAAGATCCAGAGTTTTAAAAGAGGAAGCGCTAAAGATATTATTTTATTGGGAATACAAAACTGGTCAGGAGAGTCAAATCCACAGTGCCTGAAACTGAACAATTCAAAAGCCATTTGAGGAACTGTAAATGCCAAAGAAATGCTCAAGAGACAGGAATAATTTCAATTTGGGGTTTGCCAAATGGCTTCTGAATTGTTCAGTTTTCAGCCACAGAGAATTTAAACTCTGTTTAAGCACAGAGAAGCAATACAAAAAAAGGTCTAGTCTAAACAAAGCTATGATCATAAGAGAACCATCATAAAAATTATATATGTACAATAAAAAAAGAAAACTCTGAAAGAAAAACAACTGTACACAATCACAATCTGAAGAAATAAAAACTAAACAGCTGATGAATTAATAATAAAAAGAGAAGCAAAGCAAGTTCAAGTGAGGTAAAAAGTAGACTACAGAAGCATCTCATAAATCTATGATGGATGCAACCTACATGAAGACAGAGGAGGGAATTTATTAAGACCGACATCTCACACGCCGTTCTTAACGGAAACTGTACTAAGATAAGATAGGCAGCCATGAGCTGGAGTTTTATGAGATTACCTATTCTAATTTCTGGTCTAAAGGTCACACAAACCTTTTGTGTATGGGGCTCTCCCGACTGCTCTCTGACAGAAGAGGTCAGTGGTGATACATATTGGGCGTGGTAGAAAAATCACTGCCTGACCATTTTGTTCCAGGTGAGATAAGCCACAGTCAGAGCTCTCTGGCTGTGGCTTAACCCTCCACTCCTCAAAGAGAACACAAAAATGCTTGGCCGTGTCAAACTTTCCTGTGTACAGGGAGGACAGGATAGATGACGACAGCAGAATAATTGTACGGTCATCAGTTATTGAAGGTGTATTGCCGCCTTAAAGGGGTTGTCCGGCGATAAAAAATTATTCACAGAATAACACACATTACAAAGTTATACAACTTTGTAATGTATGTTATGTCTGTGAATGGCCCCCTTCCCCGTGTCCCACCACCCCCACCCGTGTACCCGGAAGTGTGGTGCGCTATACATTACCTGTCGCGTGCCGACCACGGTCTCCGATCGTCAGCAGTGACGTCTTCTTCGGGAGCTTGGCGGATCTTCCCGAGTGCCGGCCGCCCTCTGCAGCGTCATCCGAAGCTCAGCCGCGATTGGCTGAGCATAACTGTGCTCAGCCAATCGCGGCTGAGCAGCTGATGACGTGGCCTCGTCATCAGCCGCTCAGCCGCGATTGGCTGAGCACAGTTATGCTCAGCCAATCGCGGCTGAGCTTCGGATGACGCTGCAGAGGGTGGCCGGCACTCGGGAAGATCCGCCAAGCTCCCGAAGAAGACGTCACTGCTGACGATCGGAGACCGTGGACGACACGATATGCGGTGAGTATAATGCACCACACTTCCGGGTCTAGCGTGGGTGGGGGGAAACACGGGGAAGGGGGCCATTCACAGACATAACATACATTACAAAGTTGTATAACTTTGTAATGTGTGTTATTCTGTGAATAATTTTTTATCGCCGGACAACCCCTTTAAGTTATGTTAAGTTCACCGTGCAGCAAGAGGCCATGCCCCCTCCCACTAAGCCCCATTTGGTTTTTCTTTATATGCTTGCAGTCGCAAAACGTACGTCGGGTCCTGGACCCGGGACTGTCTGCTTATTATGTCCTGGGGTCCTTTCTTTAGCTACATTTGGGGTCTTTTATGTCCTGTCTGAAACTTTTTTATTGTGTTATACAGACCCAGTTTCTGGGATCTGCAGCTATGTATGTATTTAACCAATTCTTATCTAATTAGTTGGCTGTTGGTGTTTTATGTAGCATTGTGCTTTGGGATACGTTATATGCCTGGTGTACAAACCATTATTTGAAACACAGAAAACTGGAATACAGTGATAAAAAATTTCCCCAGAATGTCAGCATAACGTAGCCGAATTCTAGACAATTCCATTCTTTACCTCTGAGAAAAGTGGTGCAAGTGATGTGTGGCAGCCACTCATGCTCCTTCACAAAAATAAGATTCTTAACTGGACCAAGCACGCATGACATAATAGAAAAAAGATTAAAACCTATTGTCTAAATAATGGTTCAGGCCACAGTTACTTTACCGACAAAATGATAGATGGTTATAGTTTTAGTTAATGGAAATATGTCTTTAGGGTTTTTTTTATTATATAGTTTAACCCCTTGCCTCTAAAGCCTGTTTTGGCCTTAATGACCAGGCTCATTTTTCAAAATCTGACCTGTCTCACTTTATGCGCTTATAGCTCAGTGATGCTTTAACGTATGCTAGCGATTCTGAGATTGTTTTTTCGTCACATATGGCACTTTATATTAGTGGCAAAATTTGGTCACTACTTTGTGTGTTTTTTGTGAAAAACATCAAAATATCATGAAAAATTAGGAAATTTTGCATTATATGAACTTCTGAAATTCTCTGCTTCTAAAAAAGGAAGTCATAGCACATAAATTAAATACTAAATCACATTACCAATATGTCCTCTTTATTCTGGCATAATTTGGGAAACATATTTTACTTTTTTAGGGTGTTATGGGGCTTAGAAATTTATTAGCAAATTATCACATTTTGTGAAAGTTTCCAGAACTGATTTTTTTAGGGACCAGTTCTTTTTTTAAATGGATTTAGAAGTTTGGTATCCTGAAAACCCCCATAAGTGACCCCATTTAGGAAAATAGACACCTTAAAGAATTAATCTAGGGTTATAATGAGCATTTTAACCCTACAGGGGCTGGAGGAAAGTATTCACAATTAGGCCGTAAAAAAAATCGAAAATGAA
The DNA here is from genome assembly GCF_027789765.1 of Dendropsophus ebraccatus. NCBI lineage: Eukaryota > Metazoa > Chordata > Amphibia > Anura > Hylidae > Dendropsophus > Dendropsophus ebraccatus. The sequence continues at coordinate 76,793,198 of NC_091459.1, read as the reverse complement.
AATTTTCAAATAATATATACGTTTAGATTAAAGTTTCTGTAACGCAGGTTCTCCTGAATACAATGGTACCCCATATTTGGACGTAAACCACTGTATGGGCACAGAGCCGGACTCAGAAGGGAAGGAGCGCCAATTAGCTTTTTTAATGCAGATTTTGCTGAAGAAATTTCTGAGCGCCAGGTGCGTTTGCAGAGCCCCTGTAGTGTATGCACAACAAAATTCCCCCAAAAGTCACCCCATTTTCGAAAGTACACCCCTCAAAGAATTCATTTTTGGGTAGGATGAACATTTTGACCCCACAGGTATTAGATTAAGTATTCAAAATTAGACAGTAAAAATGAAAAACACGAATTTTTCCAATAATATGTTCGTTTAGTTTGAAATTTCTCAATTTCACAAGGAACATGAGAGAATCCGCACCACAAAATTTGTAACGCAGGTTCTCCTGAGTACAACGGTACCCCATATGTGGGCATAAACCACTGTATGGGCACACAGCGGGGCTCAGAAGGGAAGGAGCGCCAATTAGCATTTTCAGTTCAGATTTTGCTGAAGTAGTTTCTGAGCGCCAGGTACGTTTGCAGAGCCCCTGTAGTGTCCGCAGAATAGAACCCCCCTAAAGTCACCCCATTTTGGAAAGTACACCCCTCAAAGAATTCATCTTGGAGTGTGGTGACCATTTTGACCCCACAGGTATTAGAGGAAAGTATTCAAAATAAGACAGTAAAAATAAGACAGTAAAATTGAAAAACTCGAATTTTTCCAATAATATGTTCGTTTAGTTTGAAATTTCTCAATTTCACTAGGAACAGGGGAGAAGCTGCATACCAAAATCTGTAATGCAGGTTCTTCTGAGAAGAACGGTACTCCATATGTGGGCATAAACCACTGTATGGGCACACAGCGGGGCTCAGAAGGGAAGGAGCGCCAATTAGCATTTTCAGTGCAGATTTTTCCGAAGAAGTTTCTGAGCGCCAGGTGCGTTTGCAGCGCCCCTGTAGTGTCAGCAGAATTGAACCCCCTCAAAAGTCACCCCATTTAGGAAAGTACACCCCTGAAAGAACTCATCTTGGGGTGCAGACCCCACAGATATTAGAGGAAAGTATTCAAAATAAGACAGTAAAAATGAAAAACTCGAATTTTTCCAATAATATGTTCGTTTAGTTTAAAATTTCTCAATTTCACGAGGAATGGGAGAAAAAACGTACCCCAAAATCTATAACGCAGCTTCTTCTGAGTAAAACGGTACCCAATACATGGGCATAAACCACTGTATGGGCACACAGCGGGGCTCAGAAGGAAGGGAGCGCCAATTTGCTGGAGCAAAACCGCAGCTAGTAATAGTTATTAGAATAGCACAGTTACTAAAATACAATAAAAAAATTAGATTACAGGTAATGTGGGGTGGTCAGGGCAACCTGGGGTGGTTACGGGCAACCTGGGGTGGTTACAGACCATCTGGGGTGGTAACGGGCCACGTGGGGTGGTTACGGATAAACTGAAGTGCTTATAGGTAATCTGGGATGGGTACCTGTAATTTGGGGTGGTTACAGGCAATCTGGCAAGGTTACGGGCAATTTGGAGAGGGTCACTGGAAATTTGGGGTGGTTGGAGGCAACGTGCGGTGGTCGGGGGCAACGTGCGGTGGTCAGAGGCAATCTGGGGGGAATTACGTGTGATTAGGGGCAACCTGGCAGGGTTACAGACAATCTGCGGTGGTTACAGGCAACATGGGGTGGTTACAGACAATCTGGGGTGGTTACGGATAAACTGAAGTGCTTATAGGTAATCAGGGGTGGGTACAGGTGGTTATGGGCAACGTGCAGTGGTTATGGGCAACATGCGGTGATTACGTGCGATCTGGCATGATTACGGGCAACCTGGGGCGGATACGGGCAACCTGGGGTGGTTACGGGCAACCTGGGGGGGTTAGGGGTAATCTGGGAGTAAACTGCAATTATTACTATAATAAAAAGTGTGTGTTTTATTTTTTTGTATGTTTTTCACTTTTTGTACTTTATACATTCATTTTCAGTGTAATACTATGATTACTGTGATATTTTCTATCACAGTAATCATAATTCAGTGACAGAGACCAAATTGGTCTCTGTCACTTTAAATTTTCCGAGATAACTGATTCTGGAGCGCATGCGCACTTCAGAATCAGCCTGGACGCCGAGGAGGACGGACCTCCCTGGATCAGGTAATGTATATGGGGAAGGGGGGTGACTGGGGGGGCGACACTGTATCACTTTTTATCCCCTGTCACCAATGATTTATGGTGACAGGGGATAAAAAGTGCTTTTTTGCACTGGGAACAGGCGATCAGCGGTATATAGTATATACCGCTGATCGCCTGCTCCGGGACCACACGGGGGGGGGGGGTCCCCGATCACTGCCCCATGCTCTCTGCTACCTCCGGTGGCGGAGAGCATGGGGCTTTGATCATTTATTCATTTCCATCCCTGCGAACAAACATAGTTTTTTTTCGCAGGGATGGGGGCGGCCATCTTGGATGTGATGGCCGCCCGGGGAGGGATAGTGATCGCCCACTAGGGGGGCTGATCTGGGGTCTGGGGGATACATTTTCATCTCCCCCCACTGTGGATTCACCGTGGGGGGAGATGTAAGGCGGTGCCGGTAATGCCCGGAACCGGCGGATCGCCGCTATAACGGTAATAGCGGCGATCCGCCGGTATCGGAGGACGAGGGGAGGGGGCCGGGGGACACACTGTTAGTGGCGGTGGGGGGAGGCAACGTTCTGCAGCCTCCCCCCGCCGCCCGATCGGCGGGAGGACACGGAATCTCCATTGACCGCGGCGTTTATGGGGTTAACTGCCCGGGGAGCGCGGCTCCCCTCCGGGCAGAGGCAGCAGGAGGAGGCTGTGTCACACAGCCTCCTCTTGCTGCTCGATCTTAGATAGGGTCAACGGGGGGAGGCAGGGAAGCCATGACGTCCAGGGACGTCATGATGAGTTCCGCCACTGCTTTTCATGTCATATTGGGGGAAGGGGTTAAAAGTGCATGTTCTACACATGACTACCATAGCCTTGTGTAATGAGTGATACAGAGATGCTGTATAGCACACTGAGAAAGGCAGAGATGTCAGACCACCTCTAAGCATAACTGGAGTAGGAACTAGAAGACCCTGTAACCCACGCTCTGAAGATTATGTGAGAGGGAACAGTCCTTGTTCCTCAACAATAGGCCTACATTGCTGTTTACACACTGTATACTGAATCACATTGTGAATGTCACTGGGTAGCCAAAAGTTTAGAGTTGTTCATTGGCTGATCACATCTTTCATTAAGCCACAAAGGTGGCCATGTGGCCATGCATCTTCAAAAACTGTCGGTCAGGCAATCATTTGCCTGACAGTTCTCTACCGTTCTCCCCCATACACATGAACATTCGGCACATCCAAAATGTTATGTGTCTCCTTCCGGCCCCAACCACCGAGACCACAGAGATCCAGGAGAAGGCGAAGGAGTATGTCGCGCTCGGATTCTGAACTTTGAATGCCATAGTAGACGCGAGACACGTGAGAGTTTTCCGCACCTTTTGTTGGTTATAACTCAGGGTTCTCCTTGTTTTATCACATTGCCCCTAAATAATACTACAGTTATAAATGTATCCCCCCAAGTCTATTATATGCTTGTTATGATTACTCACAATGAAGGCCGACTAGAGCTCCACGGCCAGAAGCGACCCACCTATACCCCCAATAGGTACTCAGATGATTGTACCCCATCTGATAGTGTTAGTACACCTGTTGTACATGTTAGGAATATTGCCACCTCTGTTACGGTGTAGCTGTTTTACTTTCTTTGTCTGTCTTTTCTACTCTTTCTCCTCCCTTCTCTTCTTTTGCCAACACGGTACATATGTCGAAGACATGCTGCTCTCTCTTGTGCGCTGCTATACTGGTTGCGTATCGCTTTCCAATGGAAACGCTTAACATAACGTCCCTGAATGTTCAGGGATTTAATGTTCCCGAAAAAAGATCGCAAATCCTGTATGCAATGCACAAAATGAGAGCGCAAATCCTATGTCTGCAAGAAACCCACTTCCAAGCAGACAGGGTCCCTGCCTTTAGAAACCGCTATTATCAGCAGTGGTTCCACAGTAGCAACCCTGAAGGTAAAACTAAGGGAGTGGCGATTCTACTACATAGATCCCTGCCATGCCAGGTCCTGGAGACGAAGACTGACTCTGAGGCACGATATGTTTTCATGCGCTGCACTATTGCTAATCAACTTTACACGATTGCCAACGTTTATGCCCCAAACCACGGCCAACAAACGTTCTTAGCCAAAACCCTAGATGACCTCAACACCTTTCAGCAGGGTCACCTGATCTTGTGTGGGGACCTGAATGTTCCGCTCATGCCATCTGTTGACACGTCCTCGGGTCAGTCTTCGTTTCCCTGCAATAAACGCAATAAAATTAAAAGAGACCTATATACCATGCAGCTTTGTGATGCCTGGCGCTTGAGCAACCCTGACACCCGCGACTACACCCACTTTTCTAACGTCCACAATAGCTACAGTAGAATCGACTATATCTTTCTCCATCACCACCTACTAGATAGACTCCACTCAGTAACCATTGGCAACATACTCCTGTCTGACCACGCACCCGTCCACTGTAAGCTCTCTCTCCCTCAGGCCATGCCAAAATCGTTTTCTTGGAGACTCAACGAGTCTCTGCTCAACGACTCTCTATGTTTGGCTGACCTGAAAACAGCGATCAGCCACTTTGAAAGGGACCATACTACTGACGACACCTCACCACAAATGAAATGGGAAGCCCTCAAATGTGTCCTACGAGGCACTCTGATAAAACATGGGTCCAGGCTAAAGAGGGAGGCATCGGGTAAATTCCACAAACTATTGGACACATTACAGACCTTGGAACTGAGACATAAGTCAACACTCGCAGAGGCTGACCACAGGGAACTTATAAGGGTACGCAGTGAGATTACGAAACTCCTAGACAAGAAGCACCATAGATATAGGCAAATATGTGCAAGTGCTGCCTATGAACACAGCAATAAATCAGGTAGGCTCCTAGCTAGGGCGTTGAGAGATAAAAGAGCCTCTTTATACATTCAATCCATAAAGAACTCCAATGGCCAAGTGGTTAGGCTTACCTCTGAGATACTGGCTGCCTTTAAACGCTACTACTCTGACCTGTACCATATACCGCCCGTAGCGGGGACCTCTAGGGAAGACATTCTACACTTCATCTCACGCACGGCCCTTCCACGCCTAGACTCAACAACCTTGGCGGAACTGGAAATTCCGTTCAGCGCTGACGAACTCTCTACTGCCATTACTACACTCCCCTCGGGTAAGAGCCCTGGCCCAGACGGGTACACAGCTAAATTTTTTAAAATTCTAAAGTCTGAACTCTCCCCTCACATGTTAGCGGCCTTTAACGAAGTCTCTTCTTCCTCGCCCTTCCCTTCATCTTTTCTTGGCGCACATGTTACTGTAATACCTAAAGAGGGCAAGAACCCGAACCTATGTGCAAGCTATAGACCAATTTCCCTCATAAACACCGACGCTAAGTTGTACGCCAAGCTACTGGCTCAGAGGCTGGTGCCTCTCCTCGGAACCCTGATCCACCCTGACCAGGTTGGATTCATACCTACTAGGGAGGCCAGAGATAATACTCTGAAGACGTTCTCTATCATCCAATACGCCCATGCCTCCAACACACCCTGTATGCTTTTATCGCTAGACGCGGAGAAAGCATTTGATAGGGTGGATTGGGGTTTCCTGAGGGGGGTCCTAGAGGGCATTGGATTGGGAACGGTGATGCGTGAGCGTATTCTAGCACTGTACCAGAACCCACAGGCACGAATCAGAATCAATGGAACCCTCTCTGACCCTCTTACGATATATAATGGCACCAGACAAGGGTGCCCCCTCTCCCCGCTCCTTTACGCCCTCGTTATGGAGCATTTATTGAGAGCTATTAGATTAAACGAGAATGTGATGGGCATCAGGCTTGGAGAGATGCACCTGAAATGCTCAGCTTTCGCTGATGATTTGCTTGTGTACATTACAAAACCACAGAGCTCACTACCGCCTTTAATGGATACGCTCGCCGTATACAGTAGAGTAAGCAACTACAAGATTAATCTCTCCAAGAGTGTTGCCCTTAATATCTCTTTACCCCTTGACACCATCCCTCCTCTTCAACAACAGTTCCCCTTTGTCTGGCGCACCTCTTCCTTCAAATACCTAGGAGTGCAGATTCCGGCCAAACTCTCAGATACCTTTGCCCTGAACTTCGCCCCCTTGTTGTCTCGGATTGGGGTGGATCTCGCCAAGTGGGACAGGAGGGACTTCTCGTGGCTGGGCAGAATCAATATAATTAAAATGAACTTGCTGCCCAGGCTCCTGTACTTGTTTCAAGCCGTCCCGAGTGTTCTCCCTCGCTCCTTTTTCCAAGCGGTTAACCGTCTCTTTTCCCGTTTCATCTGGCAGCGGAGGCGGCCCCGCTTGGCGCGGTCCACCCTATCTCTGACAAAGCAGAAGGGGGGTCTGGCTCTCCCGGACCCGTACAAGTACTATATTGCCGCAGTGGCCACTAGGATTCTAGACGGCTACCATAGCTCAGCCTCAAAACTATGGGTGCAATTTGAAAATGCTATATCAACCTTCTCCCTGCCGTCCCTCCTGTGGATTACACCCACCTCATGGTCGGGCACCCAATTGTCATCCCTGCCACTAGTGTCCCGTACTGTATTACTAACATTTCGTTATACGAAGTCCAGACTAGCCCTTTATGAACCAAACGGCCCTCTTACCCCAATACTGCGCAATACTGAATTCCCCGCAGGCCACGCCGACCCCTCATTCCTTAACTTCCCCAGGACGCATCATCTTAACTTCAGGGATGTGTGCGAGTCGGCATCCCTCACTCCGTACGAGTCACTTATCCCTGAATTAGATAGAACTCCCAGGCTCCGTTGGCAATACCTCCAGTTGTCACACTTCTACCGATCCTTGGTACGCAGCGCTAACCTTCACAGAAAACTCACTGCGTTTGAAGACCTCTGTGTTCAGACTGAATCCCCTAAACACACCATATCACTTATATACACTCTATTGAACACTCCCGAGGACTCTTATAAGACGACTTTTCAATTAAGCTGGGAGACAGAACTGAACCGCACCTTCTCTGGGGAGGATTGGGAAAAAGCCATGTTTTTCTGCCATAAATCATCGGTCTCCAGCAGGGCTCAGGAGACGAGCTACAAGGTCCTATCACGTTGGTACAGAGTCCCGACTCTACTTCATAGACTGTATGTCTCTGTCCCTGATACTTGCTGGAGATGTGGGCTGGCTAGAGGGAACATGACTCATATATGGTGGGGATGTAATAGCCTACAGGGGTTTTGGACAGAAGTGATTGCCATAATACGGGAAATCACGGGGACAAACCTGGCCAACGACCCTGCTATTCTCTTATTGATGATGCTACCGGGGTCCTTGGCCAAATGCAAAAAGGGGCTTATTAAGTTCCTATTGTTAGCAGCCAAAACGGTGATACCGAGAAGGTGGAAATCGGACGCCCCCCCTACGATAACTGAGTGGTTCGCAGAGATTTTACATTTGCAGAGAATGGAGGAACTGACCGCAGAATTCCATAATACACTTCTGCCTACGGCAAAGATGTGGTTCCCATGGGCGGTCTTTGTGGACTCACCTTCCTATAAGACGCGCACTACACAGCAGCAGGATTAGTCCACATGGCTGTCTTCCTTTCTTGAGCAGACCTTCCTTATTCTACCAGTACCGTGTTGGTTCCCTCCCTCCCCCCTTCCCTTTTCTTCTCCCCTCTTTTCTTCTTGTCTCTTCTTTTTTTTCTGTTTTTTTTTTCTCTTCCAGTAATCGATTGTTGTTCAGATTTTTTTTCTAATGGATCCTATTCTTGTTCTACTGGTTTAGTATTAGATGTAACCTGATTTTGATGTTAGGATCGAGCATTTCACACTGTTAATTTCTGTTGTACTCATGTAATATGCAGTTTAAGATGTACGATGTGCTTGTATATCACGCTACTGATCGGGCTTCGTGCCCCACCCTGGTCCACCCACTGTTGCTTGTACATCTGTCTTTCAATAAAAGCTTTGAGTAAGAAAAAAAAAAAATGTTATGTGTCCTCTATGGGAGGGCTAAGCCGCTGCCAGAGAGCTCTGGTGGTGGCATATCTGCCCAAGCACAAAGGCCGGTCTGTTCAGGCGACATAGGTACAAATATAGGAACTTATCAAGGTGGTGCCTCTAAGTAAATCCGGCATGCGACATAGGGCAAAGCTTTTTGTTAATAGTGTCCCTGTGTACACAAGGGATGAGCAGCACGCATTAATGCAAGGGAATGGCCGAACATTCATGTGGCCCTCTACTCACAGTAACTGGGCCGTGCTAGGGATCCTTTTAACCATTCGACTTATACATAGTCGACTGCTGCTGATATTTTGTAGAAGCACCCCCTTTTTCGTTTTTTTATATAAATCAAACACTTAGAACAATTTTAAGAAAAGATTTTTTTTTTAAACTTCTACATACATAAATACTGTAGTATTTTTTTTATAAATACATAACATATTTCATTCAAACACCGGCTAACAATAGGTTTTTAATAAATCATTAATTTAAATTCAATATGTTTTGTGCATACAGATGCCACCGCAAATTCATACAACTGAGCGTGTAACTGTGGCTGTGGTCTGGCAGCTCCACAGTAACCTAGATAAGCAATAAAAATATCCATTCTTTCCTTTATCTCAGCCCTTTAAGAGCGACTGTGCAGCACAGAACGATTTATTTTAAGAATGATTATTTTGGTCAGACTACTTGCAGAACTTTTCCAGCCAATAATGACAGAAACGCGCACTTTCCATGTCAAGGAACATAATGAACACCATTGAAATCATTCACTAGCAGCATTACATGCACAGAAGTAATTACAGCATTTTACTGATGAAGCACAACATGTCGGCTGTGGAGAAGTGATTGGAATATTACAGAAATGAAAGAAAACACTTATGTAACATGTATACCTTCTGCATTAGTGACAGGTTACCACAGTGCACCAACTAGGCATAGAAATCTGTCTCCTGACAGCTCTATATAGAGTTTGCATAGGGAATTGTATGAGTATGTTCATACAGGCATATAATTAAAAAAAAAACTAAAAAGATCAAATATTCATGTCTTTTTGACTTCAGTAGGAAATGTTAAAAACATGTTTTTAAAACCCAGCACTGAAAAAACAGTGAAATGTCACCTTGGAAGCGCACATTAAAATCAATGGAAGCTTGAAAAAAACATTAAAAGCCACATGAAAATGAGCACCAAGAACCACACAGCGCTCTCCATATTAAGCCTAAGGCGGTTTTTCACAGTGTTCACACCCTAACAATGTCTGCTGTTTTAGCCATACAACTTGCAAGACTGAGAAGACTGTTGTTTAATGTCCCGGCCAATGCTATGGGAAGTGTCCTCTTGTAAGACACACAGGAGATCTCTTCACCGAAAATCCCCATCACCTGTTCTTAGCTATGACTGACAGCTCAGGAGAACACTCCTCGGAACTTGCCCACTGGCGCCAAACAAATTTGTTCAACAAATTTGTAAACAACAGGTATTATAACACTTAAATCCGTAAACTTTGTTAGGGCTGCCAGCGATTTTGATGGCTCCTGCTAATGACATCATACCTATCCTAATTAATCCTTACAAGAGATAAGCGCCACTCAAGCATTTGGCATTTCAATACCAATGACTAAAGTATGGTAGTTGGATGGATCTCTAGGCGTCCATGGATACTGCCTATGTTTTCCAGGACTCCCAAGGGCTGCATCCAACCTCTTCAGCCACTGGTATACTTACCCCACCTGCCAGTGTCCTAAGCACTCCACTGGAGTTTTTTTTATTAGTTTAGCTGGTGTTCTGTACCTACTCAGCAGCTGGTGGTGAGAACTGACAGCAGAGAGATCAGCCACTGAGAGGGTATGTCCTGTCCACATGGAACATCAGCAGAACTTAAAGAAGAAAATAATGACAGTGCTTGGTACTTGGGAAACGGCCAGCAGGCTGAATAAGTATAGTATGTTTCGTTCCCTGCAGTCACACATTAAAAAATACAGAGAGAACCCCTTTAACTTGGTTCTCTGCCCATTTGATGCCTGTCGTCCTCAAGAGAAGCCATTAACATTTGATGGTGGAGGCCAAAACAGGCACCTCAGATTAGCTGTCACTAGGAGTGTGAAGTGGAATCCATTTTACAGCAATGTACAGATTTTAGCCTACACAATTATACATGCCATCATAAACATTTCCTAAGGACAGCTGGCATAATACAGCAAATATAATCTGAGCTTTGATAGCTCTATCATGTTAGGAGGAAATGGTCAATTTGTGCGTAAAGGCCTACAGCATATATGAGCTCAAATGACTCATTGACAGAAAGCTTACATTCTGGCTAGCAGGGATAAAGCTCCACTCAGAGAACGAGTGGGAGCAGATAGCAAATGACGTTTCGTAGCAGGTGTTAAACAATGAAAACACATGGACTTTTCCCGCCCACAGAGCGCTTGCAAAACGTACATTCAAAACGATCATAATTCTGAATGCTTGTCGGAAAAATGTTGCATTAAAGATCACAGCGTGCTCGCACGGCAGCCAAAGCATCCTTTACAGGACTGATAAAAGAAGAACCTTACTGTCCAAAAATTTACAGACAATTCTAAGTGGAAAAAGGCTGCAGAGATTGGGTGGAAAATAAAAGAAATTACTTTATACATCAAATTTGTTATCAGGCAGTAAATATATTTTACATATTCCGTATTTTCCCAAAGCAACAACAGTCCTTTTACACAGGCAGAAAATTGTGCCGTAGGAGCGCTGATGGAATATATGTTAATCAGCATGAAAGAACAACATAAAGAGCGCATTCAAGCAATCGCCCATTCACTACTGTTAATATTAGCTTGGTGTTAGAAGGGAAAATGCTTACAGGTCTCACCAAGCTGTAGACTTGGCTTACTCAAAGAAAACATGGCCTCAACAAAAGACCTGTCAACTGGAACAATGGAACGATTATAAAACCATCGAGAAGAAAAACCAAAGATGTTGGTTGTTTCTAGTCAGTTGTGTGTGAAGATTAGTGCAAAAATAAATAGGAAAACATACAAAAAAAAAATGCACAAACACCTAAACCCTAGAGAACAAGTGAACTCACCTTTCCCCGTGGCTCCATTGCGCAGCTCCAGGGTCCCAATCACAGCAGGCGGCTGGAGACCGGGAACGTCATGTACCAAACTCTGCCATTAGCAACATCACTGCCCGGCTGAGCGATTGCCTGTGACAATGTCCCACCCCAGTCACTGTTTGGCTGAGCAGGCAATCAGTTAGCCGTGGATGATGTTGCTGATGGAAGAGTTGGGTACATGACGTACCCGGTTTCCACGACCTATATTATAAAATAGTCCTAAAGTCCTGCATTTTTAACTCTCACAACTAGGTCTAAGGCAAACTTGAGACTTTTTGTTCTGTTTGTGATAAGCAAAAGGTTGCTGTAAAGTGCTTTGTACAGCGTTAGGGTATGTGCACACTACGGAATTCTTGCAGATAACATCCCGTGGCTTTAGCCGCTTAACTCTCCACCCGTCCCATAGACTTCATTTTAAAGGGGTTGTCCGGCGATAAAAAAATTATTCACAGAATAACACACATTACAAAGTTATACAACTTTGTAATGTATGTTATGTCTGTGAATGGCCCCCTTCCCCGTGTTTCCCCCCACCCACGCTAGACCCGGAAGTGTGGTGCGCTATACTCACCGCATCTCGTGTCGTCCACGGTCTCCGATCCTCAGCAGTGACGTCTTCTTCGGGAGGCCGGCGGATCCTCCCGAGTGCCGGCCACCCTCTGCAGCGTCATCCGAAGCTCAGCCGCGATTGGCTGAGCATAACTGTGCTCAGCCAATCACGGCTGAGCAGCTGATGACGTGGCCGCGTCATCAGCCGCTCAGCCGCGATTGGCTGAGCACAGTTATGCTCAGCCAATCGCGGCTGAGCTTCGGATGACGCTGCAGAGGGCGGCTGGCACTCGGGAAGATCCGCCGGCCTCCCGAAGAAGACGTCACTGCTGAGGATCAGAGACCGTGGTCGGCACGTGACAGGTAATGTATAGCGCACCACACTTCCGGGTACACGGGTGGGGGTGGTGGGACACGGGGAAGGGGGCCATTCACAGACATAACATACATTACAAAGTTGTATAACTTTGTAATGTGTGTTATTCTGTGAATAATTTTTTATCGCCGGACAACCCCTTTAAGCTCAGGCAGATTCTGCCATCTGCCCAAAGAATTGACACGTCAATTCCTTGGGCGGACGGCAGGATCCACCTGAACATAGAATGGAGTATATGGGACAGGGCAGAGAGTCAAGCAGGAGTGTGTGGGGATGAGCGGCGGAAACTGCAGGGACCATAACTCCCTACTGTGCACATACCCTCACAGTGAAAGGTAAATCCAGTAAATAGAGAAAACAGATGAAGCTCACAGCTCAGTCACCCGCTACCAGTGGAATGCAGGGTATGCGCAGTAATGTTCCACATTAATTTAATATCAATGGGAAAGCTTTTGTCTATTGTTACATACAGTGGGGAAAAAAGTATTTAGTCAGTCACCAATAGTGCAAGTTCTCCCACTTAAAAAGATGAGAGGAGTCTGTAATTTACATCATAGGTAGACCTCAACTATGAGAGATAAAATGAGAAAACAAATCCCGAAAATCACATTGTCTGATTTTGTAAGAATTTATTTGCAAATTATGTTGGGAAAAAAAGTATTTGGTCACCTACAAACAATCAAGATTTCTGGCTCTCACAGACCTGTAACTTCTTCTTTAAGAGTCTCCTCTTTCCTCCACTCATTACCTGTAGTAATGGCACCTGTTTAAACTTGTTATCAGTATAAAAAGACACCTGTGCACACCCTCAGTCAGACTCCAAACTCCACTATGGTGAAGACCAAAGAGCTGTCAAAGGACACCAGAAACAAAATTGTAGCACTGCACCAGGCTGGGAAGACTGAATCTGCAATAGGCAACCAGCTTGGAGTGAAGAAATCAACTGTGGGAGCAATAATTAGAAAATGGAAGACATACAAGACCACTGATAATCTCTCTCGATCTGGGGCTCCACGCAAAATCTCACCCCGTGGGGTCAAAATGATCACAAGAACGGTGAGCAAAAATCCCAGAACCACGCGGGGGGACCTAGTGAATGAACTGCAGAGAGCTGGGACCAATGTAACAAAGCCTACCATCAGTAACACACTACACCGCCAGGGACTCAGATCCTGCAGTGCCAGACGTGTCCCACTGCTTAAGCCAGTACATGTCCGGGCCCGTCTGAAGTTTGCTAGAGAGCATTTGGATGATCCAGAAGAGTATTGGAAGAATGTCCTATGGTCTGATGAAACCAAAGTGGAACTGTTTGGTAGAAACACAACTTGTCGTGTTTGGAGGAAAAAGAATACGGAGTTGCATCCATCAAACACCATACCTACTGTAAAGCATGGGGATGGAAACATCATGCTTTGGGGCTGTTTCTCTGCAAAGGGGCCAGGACAACTGAACCGGGCACATGAAAGAATGAATGGGAGATTTTGAGTGCAAACCTTCTTCCATCAGCAAGGGCATTGAAGATGAAAAATGGTTGGGTCTTTCAACATGACAATGATCCAAAGCACACCGCCAGGGTAACAAAGGAGTGGCTTCGTAAGAAGCATTTCAAGGTCCTGGAGTGGCCTAGCCAGTCTCCAGATCTCAACCCTATAGAAAACCTTTGGAGGGAGTTGAAAGTCCGTGTTGCCAAGCGACAGCCCCAAAACATCACTGCTCTAGAGGAGATCTACATGGAGGAATGGGCCAACATACCAACAACAGTGTGTGCCAACCTTGTGAAAACTTACAGAAAACGTTTGACCTCTGTCATTGCCAACAAAGGATATATAACAAAGTATTGAGATGAAATTTTGTTACTGACCAAATACTTATTTTCCACCATAATTTGCAAATAAATTCTTACAAAATCATACAATGTGATTTTCGGGATTTGTTTTCTCATTTTGTCTCCCATAGTTGAGGTCTACATATGGTGTCAATTACAGGCCTCTCTCATCTTTTTAAGTGGTGGAACTTGCACTATTGGTGACTGACTAAATACTTTTTTTCCCCACTGTATGTCTATGGGGCTTGCTGTAAAGCATATCACCTAATCATGTTAAAAAAAAGCTCATGCAACATCTTACATGCTAAATAAAAAAATATATAAACCATTACAATCAGAGAATCTAGCTTTGATAAGTAAAAAGTATTATATATATATATATATAAATATATATATATATATATATATATATATATATATATATATATATATAAATAAATAAGTGGTGCGGTGCTCGACATTTATTCACTAAATAACACACATTACAAAGTTATACAACTTTGTAATGTGTGTTATTCAAGTGAATGGCCCCCTTTCCCGTGTTCCCCCCACTACCGTAAGTGTGGTGCATTATACTCACAGCATTCCTGTCGACCCCAGCTGCCATCTTGGGACAATGAGGTCGTCTTCAGGAGGCCGGCCGGATTGCTCCAGCCCTCCCTCATGCCGGCCCCCCTTTGGCATATCAGCTGCTTAGCCGCGATTGGCTGAGCATAGGGGGGTGGCATGAGGGAGGGCTGGAGCAGTCCGGCCGTCCTCCTGAAGACTAGGTCATTGTCCCAAGATGGCGGCCGTGGTCAACAGTAATGCGGTGAGTATAATGCACCACACTTCCGGGGGTGGGTGGAACACGGGGAAGGCGGCCATTCACTTAAATAACACACATTACAAAAGTTGTATAACTTTGTAATGTGTGTTATTTAGTGAATAAATGTCGAGCACCGCACTACCCCTTAAATCTTGTACACATGACTGGGGCTTACAGTGCATTTGGTCAGTGCATTTGTCTAGAGCCACACAAATAACTGGACATGTCATTTGTCACCATATTTGTGGTCCAGACTACTTTTATTGTGTCCATGGTCTGTAATTGTGAATGGCTCACAGATGACACTACCTGAGAAGTCAGTGTACACTGCATTGTGGAATACAGGAGGTCTAAGTTTGGTGGTTCTAACATTTTTGCCAGAAGTTGTGAGTGAAAATTTCTTAAAAGGGGCTATCCGGTGGGCAGAAGACAGCTGAAGCCTTCTTCTCACCAAAGCTCACTTCCTGAGATTCCACATGTCAGAAGTAAGCCATGTTGCGATTGTGTGTAGCTAATTTAGTAAGGTGTTCCCAGCAGCAAATTGTTTGGTTTTTGTCCATTTTTTGTGGACTGACATTAACTAAAGGCGTGCAGCACAATTTGTATAAAAACCCGACAAACCTGTAATCAAGTGGGCATGTCATGGGTGTGCCTTTCAAAACCCCCCATAACCGAAAGATTTAATAAGCAAGTAGTCATTTCTATTTAGGGGTTTTCAATAAAAAAAAAAAAAAAAAAAACAGTTTGTCCAGTAAAAAAACTTCCAGATTTACATATGATCCAGCACATGTGCAGTGTTCAGACAAGTGATGATTAGGAGAAATCCTAATGATGAAGAGGGCGGGAAGGAGGGACGGAGAAGCATCGCAAGCCAAGGGCACAGACACTCTAGGCCATGCCAAATTGAGACAGGGCTGCAAGCTTAAGTTGTTTTTTAGGACAATAACTGCATCACCTACCGAACGGACCCCAGGACAGATCTTGGATTAAAAGCAGCTATCTGATGGTACAAGCGGTTTGGGGGGGGGGGGGGGGGTTCAGACTGTGGGTACAGAGTCACTTTCAGGCTGTTTGCTTAGATATGATGGCTCAAAATGACAGGCTCCCTTTAAGCTAGTTAAAGCCATTTTTGTTTATTTGTTTGCTTTGGAAGCGAGGAATAGATGCTAACAGTAAGAGTATACTATCCCCTCATCAAATCCACTCTTGGTTCTTGTCAAAATAAGCATTAAAATAAAATCACTATGTGAATAAGGCCTTTAGCTAACCAATCTTACAAGCTAATATTGCTGGTACAATGCCCCCTGAAAATACTCAATAAAAGAATAATCTATGCATCTATATCACATCCCATGTCCCAACCCCCACCCATAAAATTCCTTTATCCACTGCAATGCATGCCTCAGCCTTCACCACTGGTTACTGTTGTTTCCAATCTTTATTTCCTCTGGGACAATCATCTTGAGATTTCCAGTGGTGCATAACCATTTGATAAAGCCTTAGGTTTCTGAAACTAATGACTATTGATTCAATACAAGCTCTTCAAGTCCAGTTCTGCAACACTTTCATTCCATACAGAATTTCCACTCTCTGACCAGTATTTAAGAAGAAAAATGCCTTGTTCTAATCATGCTCAGTCCCTTTAGTAACTCCACAATAACCTTCTTGTTTTCCCCATTTAACTGATAGCAAGTGTCCCAGAATGGTTACTTTGTCAGATATAGCTGACAGAAGGTTCTCAGACGAAGTATTTTGTTGCAGAACTTTGTGCAGGAGCAGATCATTCAGTTTAATGCAAATGTCAAACATTTTGAAAGTACTAAAAGGTTCATGGGAGACACAATAAGCTATGGAAAGCCATCCCTATGACGGGGAGGTGAAGGTCACAAAACAGCAGAATGGACACTGGATGATCTAAAAAGGCAAACATTGGGACAATGTAATCCTACCCGCAAGATGTGTACATGAGCAATCTATGAAAATAACATTAAGTACAAAAAATACTTAATTAAAAATAACTGAAAGGCAGTAGAAACATATGTGGAACGCGCAGCAGAGGTTGGATAAAATAGAAAGAGACAGGGTCAAAAGCACAGTATCATCCAGTATGTGCGACTACACCCGATCACAGCAGCAAACAGCAACAGTGTCATACAGATCTTAAAGGACAACTCTGGCCAAAAGTATTTTTTAATACGTTATTACTTATGGCAAGTTAGACAAATTCCTAATGTACATTAATTATGGGAAATGCACATATAGGGCTATTTACCTTAATTTAGTAGATCATGGAATCTTCAAATGTTCTCAAAAACCGTGACGTCACAAATCAGTTGTAATTCCTATGGAGTGTCCAGCAGTGGGCGCACTATATATATATATAAAATTCAATGAGTACCATTGACTTCTATATATAGTGCGCCCCTGCTGGACACTCTATGGAATCAATGGCTGTCTATGTAACACATGTCTGTCTGCACACATATACACTGTACTACCCCCCCCATCATCTGCTCAAAGTATGAGCAGATGATGGGGAAGTAGTACCAGGGCCATCCCCATCACCAATCCAGGATAGCCCTGGTATGAGCAGATGATAGGGGAGTAGTACAGTGTATATATGTGTGCAGACAGACATGTGTTACGTAAACAGCCATTGATTCCATAGAGTGTCCAGCAGGGGCGCACTATATATAGAAGTCAATGATACTCATTGAATTCTATATATAGTGCGCCCCCTGCTGGACACTCCATAAGAATTACAACTGATTTGTGACGTCACAGTTTTTGAGAGCATTTGAAGATTCCATGATCTACTAAATTAAGGTAAATAGCCCTATATGTGCATTTCCCATAATTAATGTACATTAGGAATTTGTTTAACTTTCCATAAGTAATAACATATTAAAAAATACTTTTGGCCGAACTTCTCCTTTAATGGAACAATAAGAGTAGTAGAGTCTGTGACACTGCTAAAAGTTTGGCAAATATTTTGCAGATGACTGATGCACTTTAAAAGAGAAGTCTGGCCTCTGGGGATATTTTAAAGAAAGGCAGGGGCATGGGGGAAAGTAACAGTATTAACTCGCCTCTCCCCTCTTCAGCCCCTCAGTGCTGCACACGTCATGCTGATGGATTGAACGCTCAGCCAGTCAGTGACAGGCATTTTGCATTAGTCATGACGTCATATCAACAATAATGGAAGGTTTGGCATCTTTTCTGTGTTTTTGACCCATTGCTGATTTTGGTTATAATTACTGACTAAAATACTATGGGGGGGATTTATCAAGGTCTTAAATTGGGCTCACCCCCTTTCCTCCAGCCACCCAAACCTGCGGTGTAGTTTTGGATCATGATAAATGAGGAATGGGAGGAAGCCATGCCTCCCCGCATTGCAGGGCAGGCTTATGCCAGAGAGAAGGGGTGAATATTTGTAAATGTCCCACAATGTGTTAACATAGCCTCAAAAAATAAGATTATGTTGGAATCCTTTTTCTGCATGGAGATCTAGCATGTTAAGGATTCTCAAGTTAGCAGCATTCTTCTTCTTCTTCTTGTGAAAGAACTGTGGATTTTCACAGATTTCCCCCTTTTAATATATAAAGGTAGAATCTACAGCAAAACCTGTGTATGTTTGCTACATGATCCAAAGCAGATCCTAGGTCTGAACATAGTCTAATAGGACTCCTGACTACTTATAAGATTGAATGGAAGGGGTTTTACTAATAATCTGCTGATGGGTTTTCTAAGGAGTCAGAAAGGAGGTAAGCTATGTATGACCAGCACCCCTCCCTCATCCACTAACCTGGTGGAATGATGGGGGTCCTGTGTTATGCATCCAAAGTGGTGAACTTATTCCTGTCTGTAGAGAAGATATTTGACTTTCATATGATGTGCATCCCCATAACGTTACAAATAGAGAAGTAACATTAGCAGGATAAAATAAAACTGTTAACTTGCAGCCGGCTGTTCAAGGTCTAGGAGAAAATTTATACTGAAAAACAGTCTTGTGTTTCTAATGGAAACGGCATGAACAAGTCTACGCTCTTTCATATGATTTCACTTTGTTACATGACAATATACACTTTGTGCTCTTAGAAGCTTCATCTCTCTTTTATATCACACATATTACCAGTGATCTATTTCCGGGATTTATGTGGTTGTTTTTTCATCAGTACAATTAAATCGCTTTCTTACTTAGATGTAGCAACCAGTATAAATTTACAGTCTAGGCAGATTTGCCATCACATGTAAGTTCTGCTCATTGAATATTTCAGTGTCTTAGGCCCCATTCACACATCCGTGTCAGTTTTTACTGTCAGGAAATCCTGATCAGGAGGCCTCAAATGTCATCAGGAAAGTATCGGGATTTCCTGACAGTAATCCGTTTTTACCATCAGGAAAAACCTTCAGGATTTCCTGATGAGATAATATGGCCTAGTATGCCAACATAAATGACAGGTACCCACACAGCCCCTAGTGTACCTGAATGGCCACAGGCTGCAGAACTACAACTCTCATCATAGCCTGTCAGCAAGGCATGATGGGAGTTGTACTTCTGCAACCTGGATGGCCACAGGCTGCAGAACTACAACTCCCATCATGGCCTGCCAGCAGAGTGCAGTGCAGCGGGGAGGGGGGTGGGTGCGGGTGATCGGGCGGCCATTCCCGTGGTGAGGTCCGTGGTGGTGGTGGGGGGGGGGGGGGGGGATCTCAGGCAGTCCTGTGCTGAGGTCCGGGTCCGGGGCTGGCTCTGGCTCTCTACCAATCTGGAATCGCGGGCACTTTCCTGATATACTTCAGGAAAATGCCCATGATTCCGGCGCTCCCGTAGACTTCTATGGGGCGTCCGTGCCGGATTTCCGGACGAAAATAGGACAGGATCTAAAAAATCCGGTCCTATTTTCCGGAACGGACACCCTTCCGGAAAAATCCGGAAGGGTGTCCGTGTCTAATGTTAGCCTATGAGTCCGGAAATCCGGGCAGATTTTCCGGACGTGTGAAGGGGGCCTCATCTCAATAATGAAAACAGAAAGGTCAGCCCGGGTTAAGGGTTCTCATTTTCTTTTTCAGAGAAAAGAGGCATCTGTTCACGTCTGGCTCAGTGGCTTCACCAGGAGCCCCCGTCATATATGCTGTCAGTTTATCAATGCAATGGATATCAGGAGAACTAGACAGACCCCATTATGAGTCAATGGGATCTATAGCTTCTATTATAAATTCAGATGTGAACAGAGCCTTGACTGATCAGTTCTTTATCCTGTGTAAATCCACAGAAATTGCATCTTGCATAGATTCATCCTTATTACTGAGCATTTATTGAGGAGAATAACTTTGGAACCTACAAACCTTATACAATATGGATAAAAATATAATATTTGTTTTGTTGTTTTAAGAAGTATAAGCTGCAAAACATTTATAGCTATATGGTAAGGAGGTCACCGATGACAAATCTCACTGCTGTGATCATGCAGGTCATCTCATTTAGTTTACAGTAATTTGCTTAAAGGGAACCAATCACCTCAAAAACGCATATATAGCTTTTTAAATGTGCTGTTAGAGCACACAGCACACTTTCCATACATGTTTCTATATACTCCCTGCCTCCCCCGTGTAATCCATAAAGTAACTTTATAAAACTGGTGCCCGGTATGCAAATTACATCAGGTAGTCACCTGGGCGGTGTTCGGCTAGATGGTAGTCACAGTCAGTCCGGGTCCCCTGGGCGTCCTCCGACGGTAATCACACAGAATAGCTTCACACTGAGTTTGAAGCTATTCTGCACAGGCGCAGTACAGCCTGAATGGAAGCGGCTGTACTGCTCATGCGCGGCGGCGTAAAAACGTAGGTGCGCAGACGTCGTGCACGGCGCGCTCCCGAGTGACGTCGGAGCTACTGGGTGATTTGAATCAGGCCCAGAGGGGCGTGATTACTGTCGAGGACGCCCAGGGGACCCGGACTGACTGTGACTACCATCTAGCCGAACACCGCCCAGGTGACTACCTGATGTAATTTGCATACCGGGCGCCAGTTTTATAAAGTTACTTTATGGATTACACGGGGGAGGCAGGGAGTATATAGAAACATGTATGGAAAGTGTGCTGTGTGCTCTAACAGCACATTTAAAAAGCTATATATGCGTTTTTGAGGTGATTGGTTCCCTTTAAAGGGAAACTAGAAAAATTATTTTATATCAGAAATTAAAAGTGGTAGACTAGACACTAGGTTGTGTAGTGCAACACAAAGTTTTATTTGGTAGACAATAGTGCTTCATATATACAGTGAAGGGGTTTTTATAGAAAGCAAAATAACATCTATGTAGATGGTAGATAAACAAGATATAGTGATTGGGTGGGTGGGTGTGTGTCCACAGTATAGGTGGCTATTACACCCTACCTTGCTCTAGGGAACCGCTAGGACTAAGCACCCTCAGTACCCAGCGGACATGGGGAAGGGGGGCCATTCACTTAAATAACACACATTATAATGTTGTATAACTTTGTAATATGTGATATTTAGTGAAAAAATATCTTTTAGACCGCACTAACCCTTTAAAGCTTGCCAATGTTTGGAAGATGAAGCCAGTCAGCTCGGTATCTTCAATTGGGAGAACCCTTAAAAGGTATGGTTTTCCTTACCACAATAACGGACCTCTGGCAATGCCATCAGTTTCTAGAAGAGGAACCTTAAATTTAAACAGAATTACCTAAACTAAATATTAATGGTATATCCACAGAAAAATAAGGGCCTTTTTAGTAGGAAAGAATCTCTGCAGCACTCCCAATGTAGGTGAAACAAAACTGGTTTATTTCATAAAAAAAAAAAAATTTGGAGCCTTTCTCAATTAATTTACACAATAATGTGTTACTGTTAAAATTATAAAAAACGTTTAAACTATAGGTTGCTATGGTGACACATTACAAATTAACTTGATGAATAGAATGTGTGCATGAGTGTGGGGGGTGAGGGTCACAGAAAACTCAGCACACTATGGGGGAGATTTATCAAAGGGTGTAACATTTAGACCAATGCAAACTTCCCCCAGCAACCAATCACAGCTCCTCTTTTCTTTCACCAGAGCTGGAAGCTGAGCTGTGATTGGCTGCTGTGGGCAGTTTGCACCAGTCTAAATTTTACACCCTTTGATAAATTCCCCTATGTCTTCACAGACAATCAGACGGACACACACACTTACACAATGATTAAAATGTATTAAAAGGGGGTTTATCCAGTATTAGAAAAACATGGCTGCTTTCATCCAAAAACAGCATCACGCTTGTTCTCAGGGTTGTGTGTGGTATTACAGATAAGTTGCAATCACTTCATAGAACTGAGCTGCAATACCTCATATAAAACGACTCTGTACCCACAATCTGACCCCCCAAACCACTTGTATCTTCGGATAGCTGCTTTTAATCCAAGATCTGGCCTGTGGTCCGTTCGGCAGGTGATGCAGTTATTGTCCAAAAAACAGCTTTTAAACTTGCAGTCCTGTGTCAAATTGGCATGGCCTAAAGTGTGTATGTCCTAGGATTGCAACAACCCTCTGTCCTAATCACTAGGAATGCTCCCGGGCAGGATTTTTCCTATTCATCACCTGTCTGCATATAGCACAGGTGCCTTAACGATCCAGCTCATGTGCAGTGTTCACACAGGTGATAAATAGGAGAAATTGTTCTAGGGGCATTCCTAATGATGAAGAGGGCAGAGAGGAGGGACGGAGGGGCGTTGCGATCTTAGGACATGGGTACTCTAGGCCATGCCAATTTGACACAGGGCTGCTAGCTTAAAAGTTGTTTTTTAGGACAATAACTGCATCACCTGCCAAACGGACTCCAGGACAGATCTTGGTTTAAAAGCAGCTATCCGAAGGTACAAGCGGTTTGGGGAGGGTCAGACTGTGGGTACAGAGTCGCTTTAAACTGAAGGAAAAAACAGCTATATTTTTCTAATCCTGGAAAAGGACCCCAGGGGTATACTCACTTTTCACCTGCCTCAATTTCCTGTCAATGACATTTCAACTGCTCTTATTCCCAGGACACTGAGCATCCCCATGCCATCATCCTCTCCAGCAGCCACAGCCCGTACAGCTCTGGGTGTTGGGTCGTGACATCACCATGTTATTCAGGTAGTATTGATGCAGTAGTAAGTGCAGGGAAAAAAGCACTTTATAAGCATTTCCCATAATAATTGTATATTGGGGATTTGTATAACTTTAGGGGGGCAATACAATATTTTTATAAGAATTTTCGCCAGACTTCTCCTTTAATGATGTGCTGACCCTGCATGAGCTGCATTCTCAGCCAATCATTAGCTGAGGCAGGTCACCACTATGTGACTGATATTAGGAAGAGCCCGGCTCCCACCAAGTAAATTATGCTTCTTTATTGCAGTGTAGCAAACATATGGTACAAGGACGCGTTTTGGCCAAGCATGGCCTTCATCACCTTAAGACCATGCTTGGCCGAAACGTGTCCTTGTACCATATGTTTGCTACACTACAATAAAGAAGCATAATTTACTTGGTGAGTGCCGGGCTCTTCCTAATATCTGAACATTAGCAAGAAGATATGAAGAGTGCTGGGGGCTGAAAACTGTCAAACCAGCATGAAATCAGGGCAGGTGAGTAACCTGGATTTTTTTTTAAAGGTGAATCTAACCTGCTGATAGCCCCCTATAGCACCAGGGACAATGAGGAGGAAGGTATGTGTCATCCGTCCCTCCCTTTCTGATAATCAATGGAGGGGTGGGCCGGATGATATGGCAGTGCTCCTAACGGACCTCCGGAGTGGAGTTTACCCCGATTAACATCACAGGACTGGTGCCGAGGAGGAAGGTAACACACAAACCTTCCCTCCTCAGTGTCCTGGGTACTTTCAGCAGATTAGATTTATCTAACCTGCTGACAGTTCCCCTTTATGGTGCGTTCACACCTACAGGATCTGCAGCTGATTTTCTGCAGCAGATTTCATTTAAATAACTGAACACAGCATCAAATCTGCTGCAGATCTTCTGCAGATCCTGTAGGTGTGAACGCACCCTTAATGTCCCCATACAACCCCTTTAGGAACAATTCCATTTAGCAATAATTAGCTCCAGTAGCTCAGTTTTTTGCCTAGATCTCTGGGCATGGTTGACAGATTGACTGCTACAACTGTGCGGACTAGCCAATGATCATCAGGGCACTAGAAGCAAGAGACCACAAGAGGGTGCCCTAAAAAGGTATGTAACAATATCTGGCCACAAAAACATTTTTATACAATTCCAGAAATATTTAAACACGTACGGGGATCTGCAGCAGATATCAATGTAACTGAATGACTGAATACAGCATGAAATCCGTGCTTTTTAAAGGGAAGCTGTCAATTGGTTTCACATAGTGTTGCTGATCCCAGTGCTAGGTATGGGTTAAAAGCACCTTTACAGGCATACCTTTAGATCTGCTTGTGAAACCATCCGATTGCTTTCCTTTAAGAGACTCCACTAACATGCCTTTTCCATCAACCTTTAGTAGTTGGTTACACACATTAAGAGGAAGTGTTCACCTAGATTTGTCTATCAGACTGCCAGATGGTATAAATCTGTGTGCTTACCGCCAAAACCAACCCAATTCAGATTAATAGAACTGACTTTTATTTAGAGAAATTTCTGCCAAAAAGCCACTGCATGTGAATTTCATCTGACGTTGGAGAAGTAAATACACGTTCTAGAGTCTAGTCCTGAGACTGTGCACAAAACCACACTATAATCTATACACAGTGAACCAGCATTTGCCATTGATGTTGCTTGTATGGTCTAATGTGTGTGTGCATAGTTGTTTCTATATCTGGATAACCAGCACTTTCAGATAACCAGTACAGATTCAGCACAGAGACTGCTTTACAGCCAGATGTGATTTCACAGAGTTTATCCGAGGACGCCACCCCCACCGGGCTATCCTTGCTGGACGTCTTTTTACTGTGTATGTTGTTTGGCTGTGTATGTTGTATGGCTGTATTTTCTATAAACTTTTCACCATGCAGCACCTATCGTCCAGCAATCAACCAATGAATGACCTAAAAAAGAATAAATTTGTCAGCAGCATATCCCACTATGTAAACAGGGGGTGGGCTATCAAGCATAATAGACATGAGCAGCCACATGAACTATCCATTTTGGTACTAATATTTGGTCTATCCAAAAGGTCCTTTCTAAAAGCACTTATAGATTTGAACATCGTTGATCAGAGCTCTTATTGGGCAATTATTCACCCATGTAACAACGAGCTTTAGGCCAGAGATGAGACAAGAGGGTAAATTAAATGGGTACCTGTCACAACGTACGCACAGCTGATGTGCGTGTAATCCATTTGGTCAAAAAAACTTTGGGTATGTATGGATATAACCACGCCCATTCTGGTCCAATTGGGTTCGTGGAAAGTACAGTGTGGTCATATCTATGGATACCAGAACCTTCAGTGGCCGAATGGGAGCTGCATGAGGGGCTGCCCGGACTATCTTTAGAGGATAGCCAATTAGACTGAATTAGGGCCAGCAGTCTGTCGCTGTTGTTGGAACTGGATTTTAGGTAAAGCTTTAAATCAACGATCAGTCGACAACATGACCTATTATGGTGTGTTTAGGCAGAGATTTATCTGACAAGATTTTTGAAGCCAAAGCCAGGAACAGACTATAAACAGAGAACAGGTCATAAAGGAAAGACTGAGACTTCTCCTCTTTTCAAATCCACTCCTGGCTCTGGCTTTAAAATTCTGTCAGATAAATCTCTCTGTGTAAACACACAATTAGGGCCGTATTCCACGGGACGATTATTTTTCGCATGATTGTTAACGATAAATGTTTTCAAATGACCACTACTGCGAACGGCCTGAAATCGTTCACCCATTTACATGGAACGATAATCGTTACTTATGATCGTTCTTGCTACTGCGAACAACCGAACGACGTCTTATTCAATGCGAACAAGCAACGATTAAAATAGGTCCAGGTCTTATTAAGTGATCAACGATTTCTCGTTCGTCGTTTAATCGTTAACTGCTATTCAACCGAACGATTATCGTTTAGAACCAAACGATTACCGTTTAGATCCGAATGAAGTAACAATAATTTGAACGATAATCATCCCATGGAATAGGGCCCTTACTGTATGCTTCCAATTTGATAAGACACCTGACCATGTACCACATGGCGGTAAACCATCTGTTTGGTATACCACCATGGCTCCACAAGGCATGAGGTCTTACACACATACCATCAGGACTGTAATCGGCAAATAGTATGGGGGCAGATTTTTCAAGATTTCTCTTAGTAAGAACATTCTTTGTTGCCCATAGCAACCAGTAACAAATCAAAGGGGGGGGGGGGTTGGTCAATTGTCATTTTGTATAAGAATACCGAGGAGTTATTTGCACTGGTAAAATGAAAGCTAAGCTGTGATTGGCTAACAGGGGCAACAAAGAACATAAAGGTCCTTTAACATGGGGTAATTATCATTGACATGCGATCCTAGGAGGGGGGAGCAGGAGGGGGGGGGGCAGGGGGGCAGCTGCACCGGGCGCAAGGCTTGGGGGGGGGGGGGCGCCAGTCCCCCTGCACACACCTACCCCCTCTGCTCTGCCTGTTCTTTATCAGCTAGTGTTGTTGCTACAGGGAAGGCAGGAGAGGGCCTGCACATCTCTCTAGGGGGATGTGTGGCCGATAATGCGGCAACTGGTCACATAGCTCGGTCAAAAGATTAATCGCGCCGTGTAAAAGGATCCTAAGTCTGCTTGATATATCTACCCCATGGTTTTTGCCTGTGGTAATCCTGAAGGTTTGAGTGTGAGGCCTCATGCCTACATAGAGCCACATAAGGCTACTTGATAATTCCCCCCCCCCCCCCCCTATGAGTATTTCATAGACTTATTTACACACGGCAGGTATCAGCCAAATGAGCCAATTATTGCTCCCTGTAAAAGGCCCAGAGTTCATTATATGAACAACTAAAAGCTCAGTCATTGGAGGACTGCAAATCACTGTAGTCAGCCTCACATTTCACTGCATAAATAGGGGATGTGTTGAATTGACAATCCAGTGATTATGGGCCTAAAATTACAATATATGAGTCATCTAAGGGCTTCTTAACGCACAGAGACAGCCATCCATCAGTGGAAATGGACCCTCAGCCCTATCATCAGGACCAATCTGCAGTTATCCATCCAGAATCCACAAAAATAAAAAACATGTGGTACAAGAATCCGCATCTGGATAATTACTCCGAGCTGATTATTTTCTGCTGAATGTGAATCGGATATTAAACACCCCAACTATTTGCACCAGAAGTCGCTAAAAATTTCACACAAAAATTCTGAACACTGGAGCTGCACGTCATATATATAAGCATAGGTAAAGCCAGTGGAAATGTACCTAGAGGCAGATTAGTATACCAGGAACCTGGGAAATACAACAAGACCACTAATTAATTCAGACACATCAAGACAAATTAATTCAGTGAACATCAGTGACTTACATGTGTAATGTTTTATGGTCTTAACATACTGGCATACGTTCTGTCCTATAGTAAGAATCCCGGTGTTTCCCCATAGCAACCAATCACGGCTCAGCTTCCATTTTTCATATTGCTTTGAAAAAATTAAACTGAGCTCTGATTGGTTGCCAAAATGAGACACCTACTATAAGACTGTTCAATGAATCTCCCACATTCTTTTATACAATTTAATTTTGTTCGTTTTTAAACAGAATACAGTGGTGCAGGAACCACACACCCGGCCCGTGCCAATCCCAGGAACCCTTCGCCAGGCCCGTGCCAATCCCAGGAACCAAACACCCGGCCCGTGCCAATCCCGGGAACCACACACCCGGTCTGTGCCAATCCTGGGAACCATACACCCGGTCCGTGCCAATCCCAGGAACCACACACCCCCAGCAGGTACCAATCCTGGGAACCCCCCCCCAAACAGTGCCAGTCCCTGGAACCACACACCCCAGTGGGTACCAAACCTGGCAACCACATCCCCAGCCGGTGCCAATCTCCAGAACCACATATCTGGGCCCCACGCCAGTCCCAAGAACCATACACCTGGCCCATGCCAATCCTGGGAACCACACACCTGATCTAACAAAATTGTCAGCAACTATACACCAGGCCTGAACAAACCCCAGGAACCATACACCTGATCTGAATTCAATTCCAGGAACCATATTGCCAGAGTGCTTAGAAATCTGGTACATGGACATATATTAATCTATTAAAGGGAACCTGTGACAGTGTAATACAGACTACAGGAATCATGTTATGCAGCAAGAGGAGCTAAGCAGATTGATACATAGTTTTGTTGGGAGAATTCCAGGCTCAGTAATTGGCAGCTCTCTAGATGCACACTTATAACTGTCAATCACTTAGTAAGACCGCCCACTTGACTACTCAGCCCAGAATAAGCAGAGATTTACATAAATAAATCACACCTTATACCACAAACAATATATCCATCTGCTCAGGTCTTCCTGCTCTACATGATGTCTGTAGATCAGACTGCATTTTCAATGTGACAGGTTCCCTTTAAGAAGACCATTTATGGTGGGATGTGTTGGCGCATATTTACATATTATAAATTTTTTCTATCTTTTTATGACATGACCCATCTATATAAGGAAGAAATAGCCCTGGGTTGTTACCAGAAGGCCCTAAGCACATATAGAGTGTACAATGCCCTTCGGGGCCTACTTTATATAGACACAAGAATAGCACCCAGTTCTTTTCATTCCAAGGAGAATTGAGGGTTAAACTAATAAAACCATAAAGGGGAATTGTAAGGGAGTTTGGATCAGGAGTTCAGGCAGCAAAGTCACTATTGATCCCAAATCATACAGTGTGAAATAAGGGGAAGCCATGAAACGTCACTGCGCTCCTGACCTTCTACAGTCCTCATAAATTCTAGTCAAGCTTCACACAGCAAACAAGAGCATGGGCTGCTACTACTGATCTTAGGTAATATCCTCAGCAGAAAGATGCCAATAACCTTGTCAATACACCAAGTACATTCTGGATGCACAACCACACATTTATCTATTGGCCCTCTGCGATCATATTCCCAAATCAGAAAGCAGCCATTGTGTTTGTCCACATTTCTACCATAAAGGCTGCTGGGCGAGACGGCCAGTCTGTGCAATGGAGCAGAGCTAAGTCTCTCATTCAGGCGATGTGACTAGCCATGTCCATGTTTAATCTCAGTGACATATGAAGACGTACAGTACAAAGGGGCTCTTTTCCTACAGCCCATGTGAGCATGACATGCTGCAATCTCATTAGCATAGGTCATTCTAGGAGGGCCCGGGGTAATAATTCATTGACCGCTGTCATCTATGGAGCAAACACACAGCACTGTGCATGCACACATTCTCACAGAAGATGAACATGGCACCCACTAAGTAACAATGGCCGGCTGGCGTGCTGGAAGGAAAAAAGGCTGGATGCAAATATATATATATATATATATATATATGGGATGAGCATCCATGTGCTAGGTGGATGGGAATGAGATTCATGAAATAATCCTGTGCTCTTATTGTAAGAACAGAGCCCTGACCTGGGGGCAGATGCCTGCTCCTCCTGCTATCAGCCTCATTGTCTCAGGCAGGCAGGCAGGCACTGGTCATGGAATGCAAAGCACATTCTCTCCATAGGAAAAGTAAACTGTCAGTGCAATCCACCAGAGCAGGAACACCATGATGCCATGCAATGGAGATCAGCTGCCAGCCACTGCTGCCATACAAAGAGACAGCCCAGGGGGGTGCAGGCACACATAAGGCTGCCTCACCTACACAGAAAGGAAGGGGCTGCAGGCAGCACAATGTATGCAGCACATCCCACTGCATTATATAAGAAGTGAGGGGGAAGGAGGCTGCATGGCAGCAGCAGAACAATGCAATAATCCCGGTGCAGCATCCATCTGATGGGCACAGCCATGGCAGGAGGAGGATGGGGGTGATGGGCACAGACACTGAGGATGGAGTGATGGATACTGGTGATGGGCACTGATGATGGGTACTGGTGATGGGCACTGCTCCCCGGGCTCCTCTATGGAGGGATGCCATGTCTTACCCTCAGCGCTGACAGGTCTATCTCATCCAGGCTGCGGGCTGGGGAGTCGCTCGCCATATTTCCTCTGCTCTCCTCCGATCTCGCCCGTGTCTCAGCAGCGGAGGCGGCTATGTGCTTCTTCCAGCGGGCGGCTGTGCTTCCCTGAGCCGGGGAGGTGAGGCAGGAGGGGCGGCTCTATCAGCGGGGACGGGGGGGAGGATGGATGCGGGACATGCTGAGGCGCTGCCGGGAGGGCGGCTGGATGGAGGCTCATACACTGCTCGGATGGAGAGCGGAGGCTGCTGCTGCTCAGAGCCGCCTGTCACTGCTTCCTGGGCGGATCCAGACACGAGAGGTGTGTCCCTGCCCGGCCTGCGCCTTCACTGCTTCACGCTGGATGCTGGGGGGCGCTCCACCACACACGGGGCACACAGGGCTCTCCACCACACACGGGGCGCACAGGGCTCTCCACCACACATGGGGCTCTCCACCACACACGGGGCTCTCCACCACACACGGGGCGCACAGGGCTCTCCACCACACACGGGGCGCACAGGGCTCTCCACCACACATGGGGCGCACAGGGCTCTCCACCACACACGGGGCGCACAGGGCTCTCCACCACACACGGGGCGCACAGGGCTCTCCACCACACACGGGGCACACAGGGCTCTCCACCACACACGGGGCGCACAGGGCTCTCCACCACACACGGGGCGCACAGGGCTCTCCACCACACACGGGGCACACAGGGCTCTCCACCACACACGGGGCGCACAGGGCTCTCCACCACACATGGGGCGCACAGGGCTCTCCACCACACACGGGGCGCACAGGGCTCTCCACCACACATGGGGCTCTCCACCACACACGGGGCGCACAGGGCTCTCCACCACACACGGGGCGCACAGGGCTCTCCACCACACACGGGGCGCACAGGGCTCTCCACCACACATAGGGCACACAGGGCGCTCCACCACACACGGGGCACACAGGGCTCTCCACCACACACGGGGCACACAGGGCTCTCCACCACACATGGGGCTCTCCACCACACACGGGGCGCACAGGGCTCTCCACCACACATGGGGCTCTCCACCACACACGGGGCGCACAGGGCTCTCCACCACACGGGGCGCACAGGGCTCTCCACCACACACGGGGCACACAGGGCACTCCACCACACACAGGGCTCTCCACCACACACGGGGCACACAGGGCACTCCACCACACACAGGGCTCTCCACCACACACGGGGCGCACAGGGCACTCAACCACACACGGGGCGCACAGGGCTCTCCACCACACACGGGGCGCACAGGGCTCTCCACCACACACGGGGCACACAGGGCTCTCCACCACACATGGGGCGCACAGGGCTCTCCACCACACACGGGGCGCACAGGGCTCTCCACCACACATGGGGCTCTCCACCACACACGGGGCGCACAGGGCTCTCCACCACACACGGGGCGCACAGGGCTCTCCACCACACACGGGGCGCACAGGGCTCTCCACCACACATAGGGCACACAGGGCGCTCCACCACACACGGGGCACACAGGGCTCTCCACCACACACGGGGCACACAGGGCTCTCCACCACACATGGGGCTCTCCACCACACACGGGGCGCACAGGGCTCTCCACCACACATGGGGCTCTCCACCACACACGGGGCGCACAGGGCTCTCCACCACACGGGGCGCACAGGGCTCTCCACCACACACGGGGCACACAGGGCACTCCACCACACACAGGGCTCTCCACCACACACGGGGCACACAGGGCACTCCACCACACACAGGGCTCTCCACCACACACGGGGCGCACAGGGCACTCAACCACACACGGGGCGCACAGGGCACTCCACCGCACACGGGGCGCACAGGGCACTCCACCACATATGGGGCGCACAGGGCTCTCCACCACACACAGGGCACTCCACCCCACACCACACATAGGGCACACAGGGCGCTCCACCACACACGGGGCACACAGGGCTCTCCACCACACACGGGGCACACAGGGCTCTCCACCACACACCACACATAGGGCACACAGGGCGCTCCACCACACACAGGGCGCTCCACCACACACAGGGCACTCCACCCCACACCACACATAGGGCACTCCACCACGCACAGGGCACTCCACCACACACACGGGGCGCTCCACCACACACATGGGGCGCTCCACCACACACAGGGAGCTCCACCACACACAGCGCGCACAGGGCGCTCCACCACACTCAGGGCGCTCCACCACACACAGGGCGCACAGGGCACTCCACCACACACATCACACATAGGGCGCAAAGGGCACTCAAGCCCACACCACACATAGGGCGCACAGGGCACTCCACCACACACAGGGCACTCCACCCCACACCACACATAAGGCGCACAGGGCACTCCACCACACACGGGGCGCTCCACCACACACAGGGCGCTCAACCACACACGGGCGCTCCACCACACACAGGGCACTCCACCACACACAGGGCACTCCACCACACACGGGGCGCTCCACCACACACAGGGCGCTCAACCACACACGGGCGCTCCACCACACACAGGGCACTCCACCACACACAGGGCACTCCACCACACACGGGGCTCTCCACCAAAAACGGGGCGCTCCACCACACACGGTGCACAGGGCGCTCAACCAAACATGGGCGCTCCACCACACACAGGGCGCACAGGGCACTCCTCCACACACCACACATAGGGCGCACAGGGCAGTCCACCACACACCACACATAGGGCGCACAGGGCACTCCTCCACACACCACACATAGGGCGCAAAGGGCACTCCACCACACACCACACACAGGGCCGATTCTGGGATTTCTGCCGCCTGAGGCAAACCTCAGGCGGCCGCCCCCTGACAAACCCCCCCCCCCCCCCCCCCCCCCCCCCGCCGCCGTAACCGAATCACCCGCGCCTGCACCCCCCGCACCCCCCCCCCCCCCCCCCCCGCCGTAACCGAATCACCCGCGCCTGGACGCCCCGCAACACCCCCCCCGGCCGGCCCTGCAGCCACTCACCTGTCCTGCAGCAGCCGTCCCGTCCCGCTCACCGCTGTCTCCCGACCCTGCAGCCGCTCACCTGTCCTGCCGCAGCCGTCCCGTCCACCGCTGTTCCTTTCCGCGCTCCAGTGCCGTCAGTCAGCAGCTGTCATCGCCCTCCAGAGAGTCGTGAGTGCCTGGGGTCAGCGGGGGCATCGCGGCCCCCGCTGACCACGGGCACTCACGACTCGCTGGAGGGCGATGACAGCTGCTGACTGACGGCGCGGGACAGCGGTAAGCGTTGGCGGCGGGACCGGACGGCTGCGGCAGGACAGGTGAGCGGCTGCAGGCGCAGGGCTGCTGTCTGCCGCCCCCAGCAGGGGCGCAGAATCTGCCGCCTGAGGCGGAATACTCATTCCGCCTCATGGCAGAAACGGCCCTGACCACACATAGGGGGCGCACAGGGCACTCCACAACAACACGGGGCGCTCCACCACACACGGGGCTCTCCACCACACACAGGGCGCACAGGGCACTTCACCACACACAGCGCTCTCCCACACATGGAATATCACTGGACTAGGAACACCTTCTCAGTAGTAAGTTGGGTGATCAGACATCAGGTAACAATCCACAGGAAGGAGACTATCCTCCATACTTTGCCCATTAGCCATGCCCGCTGCTGCCCATCTCACCGCCACTACCTGCATATCCCAAACAGCTTCTTAGGGGTTACACTGGCGGGAGTTTGGGGGCCCAGACATTGTACAGAATCATCATTGTGTTCCTCCAACTACTCCTTAGTGATCTGAGCCATTGACTTGGAAACAAACAGGAAGATTTGGCTGCAGACCATCAGCTAACAGGTCCCTGCAGAGTTCACCATTCACGGATTGTGCCATGGTGCCCAGTGGTCCTAGGGCATGCCAGGAAAATGCCCCCAGACCATCACAACTACCACAGGCCTGGTCCATTGGGTCAGTTGGTCCACAGTGGTACATTACTGAGATACCAAGCATGCCAGCGATGCTCTCTTCTTGCTATGTGAACTGCCAGATGGCGGTCCTCGGCTGTCCAGTTTTAGTATAAATTTGCCAGTCATGGGTAAAGGTGGTGACTTGAGTGTCTTTGACCCCAGGTAGATTGTTTGGGCCCAGGGGTGTAGTGCCAGTATTCCTAAAAGAGCGTCACT
Organism: Dendropsophus ebraccatus; assembly: GCF_027789765.1. Classification (NCBI taxonomy): domain Eukaryota; kingdom Metazoa; phylum Chordata; class Amphibia; order Anura; family Hylidae; genus Dendropsophus; species Dendropsophus ebraccatus. The sequence continues at coordinate 76,759,067 of NC_091459.1, read as the reverse complement.
TGGCTGTTTCTGAACCATTGGTATGAAAAGAGTACTGACACTTAAGTCACAGCATTTACCTATGACTGGCAGTCATTGACTTCTGCTGTGCAGAGGAGAGGACTGAGACCGAGAACTGACCGCAACGCAGTCACCAAGTGGTATCACATTATTGGTCATGAGATGTCTGGTGTCATTTGTTCCTAATGCAGTGATTATTCAGTGTAAAAGCTCACAAGGACACAAAGTAGACCACACCCCATTTTTGCATAAGTCCACCCCTTTTTCATACCAGGCAGAAAAGTGGTAACTAAGTGGTGACAAAAGTGTCTAAAATACATAATAAATCTAGAGTAAAGCCCTGTGCACCATGTTGTCAGCCAGAATTCTCTCTGGCGGAGACACATTAGTAAATCTGGCTCATTGTGTCCTTGCTTCATTGTCTGCATTTATAACAGAAACCACATTGCCAGAAGTGTTGCACAACCAATGGACTTATAATGGGGACTGTCATTTTGTCATGAATAATAGTTCTGTCCTTCCCATCAATCAGTCAGGCCTGTAAATCAATAGTACCAGCATCAGCCACATGTTAGAGACCCCTGGTATTCAGGCTAAATATGTAAAAAAAAAAGTGCCATATTATAGTAGACTGCTATTTCATCCTACAGTCCAGTAAGAAAACATAATTATAATAAAGAGGTTGTGCTGAGATAAAAATGTATAAATGTTTGGAGGTGCTATTAAAATAAAGTGATACTCACCTATCTTGATCCCTCACAGCCACCCCTCCAATTTACCCAGCCTTCACTTATCACCAATGCATCCTGGTTCCTGTAATGCGACATCCATAAAACCTGTCTGCTCAGCCAATCACTGCAGCCAATGACTGGATCAGTGTAGCAGTTCCTATGGGGATGACATAAGCATAAGGAAGCAGAAAGGACCAGGAGCATCGGAGCTGCAGTTCCAGGGGAATGGGGGGAGGTGACTATTAGTACCACTTTTTATTTTCTTTCCTCCAAGTATCATGGGTGATGGTTGCTATTGTTGCAATAGTTAAAGTGTCACTCTTGTTTGGGAAAACCTTGATCAGTCCTGGTCTCAGTGTTCAGACCCGTAACAATTCGGAGAACGAGCGGGGACAGGGCCGCACTGCAGCGCGTCTGCTCCTCACTCTGTGTGCTTTATAGACTTACATTATAAGTCTGACCCTTTTTTTCTAACAAAAAGTGGGAGTGACCGCACTGTAGAGTGGACCAGAACCGATGAAAACGTTTGACATATCTCTATGATACATGATGCATATGTCGCAACCCCTTGGTTACAGCTGACTGGCACATAAAGAGGAGAGCAGCTTTGAGGGAAGAGGGAACTATGCCGTGGCTATTGTATGTTTGGCTGGGGCCCCAGTGACTGGAAGGGGACACTAGCTGACTCTGCATATGATCATTTGAGGAGGGCATCCAGGAATTACTATTATTATCTATTGGTTCCCTGGCACTCTTAAAAGGGAACCAATCAGCCCAATTGGCTCGGCGGGGATGAGTGACAGGCAGAGAGGCCCGTTACTGGTGCCTCTACCTGTCAATCATCCTTGCCGAGTGCACTGACAGGGAGAGAGCGGTGACTACACGGGCCAGCAACTGCCCAGATGACTACCTGCCATGCCTCTCCCTGCCACGTGCCGGGGGATCAAACTTCATTTCCTATAAAGCTGCTGCTGCAGTCGTGGCCGGTACGGGCCGCAAGCTGCACAGGGGCATTATACAGTGCTCCAGGGAACCAAATCAGCCCAATTGAGCTGAGTGGTTTCCTTTAAGGGCACAAACTTGCATTGACAGTAAGAGGGAGGAAGTAGAGGTAAGCAGTCTCCTTAATGGACACTAGAACCATCTTTGTGAGGGTTTCGGGAATGGGAGGTGCAGAGAGTCCAGGACACTGAACCAACCAGACAACACCTGAGATCGTATCACAAGGAAGGGTAAAACCTGTTTTCCTCAGCTATGCCAGTAGAATTATGCATAACTCTTTCCCTCTTTTCTCTCTAGTGATGTCACCCGAAATTGGGGTCAAAACTGCTAAAATACTCCTTTTGGGTGCGTTCACACCTACAGGATCTGCAGCAGATCTGCAGCAGATTTGATGCTGTGTTCAGTTATTTAAATGAAATCTGCTGCAGAAAATCAGCTGCAGATCCTGTAGGTGTGAACGCACCATTTAAATGTATTTTAAAGAAAACCTGCTGATACAGTTGCATATACACTACTCAAAAAATATAGGGAACAGTAAAAGACCACACCCTCAATCTCAATGAATTAAATATTCCAGGTGCAAATCTTTATTGATTACATAGTAGAATGTATTGAAAACAATAAAACAAAAGTAATCAATGTAAATCAAAAGGAATATCCCATGGAGGTCGGGATTCGAAATAATACTCAAAATCAAGGCAGAAAATCAAATTACAATCCCAGATGTGCTTGATTGGAATTAGGTCTGGGAAACAGGCAGGACAGTACACAGCATCAATACCTTCATCATGCAGGAACTGCTGACACACTCCAGCCACATGAGGCCGAGCATTGTCCTACATCCGAAGGAACCAGGGCCCACTGCACCAGCGTAAGGTCTCACAAGGGGTCTGAGGATCTCATCTTGGTACGTACTGGCAGTCAGGGGAAATGCCTCCCTTCACCATTACTGACCCACTGCCAAACCGGGCATGCAGGAGGATGTTTTCTATTGCATCTCTAGATTCAGTCACATGCTCAGTGTGAACCTGCTCTCATCCGTGAACGGCACAGGGCTCCGATGTCAAATATGCCAGTCCTGGTTTTCTCTGGCAAATGGAAATTGCCCTACAACAGTGTTGGGCTGTAAGCACAACGCAGACTTGCGGACATTGGGCCCTCACACCCAGGGCCGGCCTTAGGGTAGATGGCGACTTGTGTGGGTTGTAGACACCTCCTCATGTTACCTCTATGGGTGAGAGCAATTACAAAATGCAAAAGTGACCAAAACAACAATCAAAAAGGATAAGAACAGAGAAATGGTCTGTGGTCACCACCTGCAGAATCTCTACTTTATAGGAGGTGTCTTGCTTATTGCCTATCATTTCTATCTATTGTATATGTCATTTGCACAACAGCAGGAGAATTTGATTCACACTCAGTGTTGCTTCATAACTGGACAGGTGTGACTGACTTAGGCCTTATTCATACAATCCCCTAGCCTAAGCCCCCCGCCACCCAGCACAGATCCCTGCCACCCACCCCCGGCAGCATGATGTGCACTCCTGTTATCGCATCTACTACTCACCTACTCCCCCTTTCTGAGCGGCTACACACTCACCGGACGTGGCCTGGACTACGCTCCTGGGAGAAGAAGGCAGCGTAGTCTAGGCCACTTCTGGTAAACATGAAGCTGGCCGGTCCCAGGGAGTAGATGAGTAGTAGATGCGATGACAGGAGCGCACATCATGCAGTCCTGGCATCTCTGCTGCGAGGGCGCGTGATCCGTGGTCGTGGTGCGGGTCGTGGCACTGATCATGTGAATGGCTTCATTCACTTCAATGGTCCCTAAAATGGGGCTACTGGTTTCCCTTTTAGGGTACAAACACACACACCAGATACGCAGCAAATACGCAGCAGATACCCAGCAGATCTGCAGCAGATTTGATGGTGCAAATTTGATGCTGTACTCAGTTATTTAGATCTAATCTGCTGCGTATCTGCTGCGTATTTGCTGCGTATCTCAGCAGTAAATATGCTGCGTATACAGTGTGTGTGTTTGTACCCTAAGAGACTAATATTGTTTCCTGTTATTGCTTTGTGTATGCACTGTAAATGCAATGTATATGTGATTGTTGTACTGTGCTCATGGGAAATCATGTTGTGCACATTTTAGGTCCTTGATTACCAAACTGGGAGGCAGCTGTACTCAGTGGTCCGAAGCACAGTGAGTTACAATGGGAAAGACTATTTTTTGGCTGTTCGCTAACTGGGGCATTTTGATAACCTAGAAGCCATCTAAAGTGTTTGACAGTAGGTAAAGGGGTCCCCCTTCCTGGCTGTCAGCATCCCACAATGTGATTGCTGATGGTTACCATGGCAGCTGGAAGGCTACCCAATTAAGGGCACTACAGTCATGGCCAAAAGTTTTGAGAATGACACAAATATTATATTTTCACATGATCTGCTGTTTTTTATGTGTGTTTGTCAGATGTTTTATCACATACAGAAATAATTGCAATCATATTATAAGTAACAAAAGCTTATATTGACAGTTAGAGTGAGTTAATGCAGCAAGTCAATATTTGCAGTGTTGACCCTTCTTCTTCAGGACCTCTGCAATTCTCCCTGGAATGCTCTCAATCAATTTCTGGACCAAATCCTGACTGATAGCAGTCCATTCTTGCACAATCAATGCTTGCATTTTGTCAGAATTTGTTGGTTTTTGTTTGTCCACCCGTCTCTTGATGATTGACCACAAGTTTTCAATGGGATTAAGATCTGGTTAGTTTCCAGGCCATGGGCCCAAAATCTCTGTTTTGTTCCCTGAGCCATTTAGTTATTACCTTTGCTTTATGGCAAGGTGCTCCATCATGCGGGAAAAGGCATTGTTGATCGCCAAACTGCTCTTGGACGGTTGGGAGAATTTGCTCTTGGAGGACATTCTGGTACCATTCTTTATTAATAGCTGTGTTTTTAGGCAAGACTGTGAGAGAGCCGATACCCTTGGCTGAGAAGCAACCCCACACATGAATGGTTTCAGGATGCTTTACAGTTGGTATGAGACAAGACTGGTGGTAGCGCTCACCTCGTCTTCTCCGAATAAGCTGTTTTCCAGATGTCCCAAACAATCAAAAATGGGATTCATCAGAGGAAATGACTTTACCCCAGTCCTCAGCAGTCCACTCCCTGTACCTTTTGCAGAATATCAGTCTGTCCCTGATGTTTTTTCTGGAGAGAAGTGGCTTCTTTGCTGCCCTCCTTGAAACCAGGCCTTGCTCCAAGAGTCTCCGCCTCACAGTGCATGCAGATGCACTCACACCTGCCTGCTGCCATTCCTGAGCAAGCTCTGTACTGCTGGTAGCCCGATCCCGCAGCTAAAACACTTTTAAGAGACAGTCCTGGCGCTTGCTGGTCTTTCTTAGGTGCTCTGGAGGCTTTTTGGCAACAATGGAACCTCTCTCCTTGAGGTTTTTGATGATGCGATAGATTGTTGACTGAGGTGAAATCTTTCTAGCTGCGATACTCTGCCTTGTTAGGCCATTTTTGTGCAGTGCAATGATGACTGTACGTGTTTCTTTAGAGATAACCATGGTTAACAGAAGAGAAACAATGATGCCAAACACCAGCCTCCTTTTAAAGTGTCCAGTGGTGTCATTCTTACTTAATCATGACAGATTGATCTCCAGCCCTGTCCTCATCAACACCCACACCTGTGTTAATGGAGCAATCACTGAAACGATGTTAGCTGGTCCTTTTAAGGCAGGGCTGCAATGATGTTGAAATGTGTTTTGGGGGCTAAAGTTCATTTTCTAGGCAAATATTGACTTTGCAATAATTGCTGTTAAGCTGATCACTCTTTATAACATTCTGGAGTATGCAAATTGCCATTGTAAAAACTGAAGCAGTAGACTTTGTAAAAATTAATATTTGTATCATTCTCAAAACTTTTGGCCATGACTGTATTACTGTGTAGCCACTGAGAAAATCAATATTGCATTGTGGGGCACTTCATTACATTTGGTGCCTAATAATGTTGGCCCGCCCTGGGCCACAATTTGTCCCTGAACATTATATTCAAAATATTGTTTGTTTTGTTAAGTGTTTAGCGCCACCTAGAGTGAACTTTAACCATCAAGCAACTGTGCCTTGTACTGTATTACACGATACTATGAAGCATTTTGTGTCACTGCCCTGTGAAGAAGGACTAAGTAAAGAGTCTCCTGGTATAACCAGCAGTCTGCAGGGGCTTCTTTAGAAGCAGAAGCCAACATTTGGTCACTTCTTGCACAATAACCATTTTACGTGTCACACCTCAGTTTGCGACATATTTACTGTGTCTCATTGTGTAACATGAATAGCAGAAAGTAATGGTCAGTTATAGTATGTGTGTTTAATCTCTTGCACTGATTATCAGGTGTTGGATGCTGACCAGGTACATAGCACCTGGTCAGGATGGACATGGCATTGGAGATGTTGGAAAGGGCCTGCATTGTGTTACATAGCATTAGTGCAGCCACTTCATTCTAGGGATTGTTGAGGGTCACAGTGGTCATTCCACCATGGTCAAACATGGTCAGTCAGATCCCTATTGCGAGACATTGTAGGCCTACCATATGAATATGCATTGATTGTGTGTAATGAGAAGCCCCTTTTAAGACTGCCTGTCACCAGAACGCTGTCTTTCAGCACTCATGATAGAATCATATGATACGTACATAATGCACAACTATGGGACTGTGATTTTCTTTTATTATTTTACTCTGCAGCTTGACAAAATGGCAGCTCATGCATATTTATCAGGGGATCTACTCTTTGCCAGCCCTCGTAGAATACATAGTTGTTTAGCTGTTGATTGGTTGATAATGTCACCTGACATTCTCACTGCGGCGCCAGCCTTTAGATTTATTTAGACAAGAGCAGTCAGTAAAAAGTGTATTATGTAATTTGCCCAAATATCCAGAAAATGTCATACACGAACACTGATAACGCTTAAAAATTATTAACAGACGCACTTTAATCCTTTAGCACCATATGATCAGAGCACATGCTGCAATACATGTAACATACAGGTGACTCTCTGCTGCAACAGCAGAACAGAGATCACCATTTAACCCCATAAAAGCCTGATCATTGGCTACCACAGCATCTAAGTGGCTAGACTGATGGAGGAAAGCCTAGTGACGGCCTCCAGATCTGCCATGTATGCAATTCTATTAGGTCCTGCTTAGTAGGCTGCCTGTTAGGGTTATACTGACAGTCATAATACACTGCAATTCAAGAGTATTGCAGTGTATTATAGAAGTGAATAAAAGATTGAGCATTCAAGTACTCTGGTAGGACTAGCAAGTTAAAGGGGAAGTACGGCAATGTGAAACATTTTTCAAACTGCAGCGGCAGGGGGAACATACCAAAATATCCTAACTCACCTCTCCCTGTGCCTCTTCAGCGCTGGATGGCTGCTCCAGGACCCCACTAGGCCCTGGGATCTCCCAAAGAGCCAACATCATGACCTTGTTGATGGACTGTTCTCTCAGCCAGTCAGTGACTCAGGCAGGACACCGCTGTAGTCACTCATTGGCTGATCGTGCACTCCATCAATCCATCAGTGTTGACGTCATCAGAACTCAGGGGGAAATGCCTGTCACGTTGCTCATCGCAGGCATGGAGAGAGGTAAGCTATGACTGATTGTTATGTTCTCCCCTGCTCCTGGTGGCTGTGAGATTTTAAAACAACGGCCATTATTTACCATTATATGGTGGAAATCCACTCAGTTTCATCAGTTTGTGAACATAGCCTTTCTGTCTTTTCAATCCACTCCTGGTTTTGGTTGTAAAATACTCAGCAAAAATACTGTGTGAGAACATAGACTTAGGCTATGGGCCCTCAATGTCATTTTAGGTGAAAAAACAATAGTTTTTTTGATAATGATCATGATCATTAATGACAACCATCGTCAAACAGACGTTTTCCACCTAAAAAGACATTGTGAGAACATAGCCTTACTCTGCAGTTATTTCTTTCACAACTTTTGGTTACTTATTACCAGGTTACATTTCCTCACATCATTTTTTTTTTTTACTTAGAATTGGTTGCACCACACCTCCGTCCCTCCTCCCCACCCTCTTCATCATTAGGAATGCCACTAGAACATTTTCTCTATGCTCAACATTTGCACAGGTGTCTTAACGATCCAACCCATGTGCCACAGCTGACGAATAGTAGGCAATCTGCCTGGAGCATTCCAAATGATGAGGAGGGCGGGGAGGAGGGACAGAGAGGTTGTGCCAGCCTAATGCATACACAATCTGGGCCACTCCTGTAGGGCACAGGGCTGCCAGTTTAAAAGTTGTTTTTTAGCACAATAACTGCATCACCTGCTGATAGGACCCCAGGACAGATCTTATATTAAAAGCAGTTATCCGAAGGTACAAGCGGTTTGGGGCGGTCAGATTGTGGGCAGAGAGTCACTTTAAGGTCTCTGTTTCTGCCTGTACCTTGCCAGTTATTGAGTTAGTCTCTTCCTGCTTGTTGATTCTGTTTCCTGGTATCTCCTCATCCCTGACCATATTGCCTGTTTTTTTACTACACCTATTGGATGCTGATTTTGTACTTTTGTTGCCTGACTGTTGTGACCCGGATTGCTGGCTATTCTTATTTTGTTTGTTCGTCTTGTCTTGTCTTTTGTTTCACGTATCCAGGCCAGGGAACGCTGCCTGGTTGCATGCTGCTGCAGAGGTCAGATAGCTAAAAGTAGGCAGATACAGTGGACGGAGCTGAGCTTAGGGTGTCAGATCTATTATGTTTAGCTTCTGTTGAAGGGCCTAACATTCAAACAGGACACTCAAGACCCAAATCTCAAGATCGCCAGCATCCCCTGTAAATATAGGGGACAAATATTAAAGTACAACTCCTTTAATACTCACCATCCCTCCGGTGACGATCGGCACTTGAATCCCCTGCCGCCCGCAACACCGTCACCTCCGGCCCCGGTCTTCAGAACTCCCTCACTTCTGGGTCTGTGTGAAGTGAATGGGAGAGAAAAGGCTGCCAGTGCGCCTTTTCATTGGCTGGAGCGCATCACATGGCTTCCAGCAAGCTCAGCCAATCAGGGCTGAGCAAACTGGGAGCCATGTGATGTGGTCCAGCCAGTGAAAAGGCTGCTGGTGCGCAAGTGCACCAGCAGCCTTTCATGTCCCATTCACTTCAGCAGAAGACGCCAAAGAGGATGAAGACCTGGCCCGCCCCCTGCTGTGACCTCATCATCACAAAATGGCGCCCGGGAGGAGAGGACGTGGTCGGCCGTAATCGGGTCTGTATGCTTTATTTAACTTCCGGGGTAGGGGGGGGGTCGGAAAGGGGGATATCGCAGCCAGATAGTTTATTTAGACACATTACAAAGTTATATAACTTTGTAATGTGTGTTAAATAATCTAAAAAAAAAAAAAAAAACGCCGGAGTTGCCCTTTAATTAGGGATGGTCTGAATCTGCCGATGTTCGGGTTCGTATGAACCCAAACGTTCGGCATCAGATTCCCGCTGTCTGCCCGCTCTGTGCAGCGAGTGGATACAGCAGGAGGACCGCCTGGAAAACTGGGATACAGCCTATGCTTATGGCTGTATCCCAGTTTTCCAGGCGGTCCTCCCGCTGTATCCACCCTATCCACGGAGAGGGCAGACAGCAGGAATAATTTCCAAGGGTTCGGGTTCGTAGGAACCCGACCCGAACCAGGTTCGGACTATCCCTACCTTTAATGTTTGGACAACCCCTTTAATGTGTACTATCATTTTGACAATCTTTTTACATGCAGTAGGGACATGTCAGAAGTTTTGTTCTGTGGGATCCATGTCCTGAGCCCCCAGCCAAAAGGTAAAGGATTGGGCAAGTCAGATTTAGACTGCACAGTTCTTTTGTTCCTTAGGTAATAACTTGTTGCCTGCCATGTTTGGCAGCAGCTTTCCTTCCTTTCCCTATTAAGAAGACAAGCCAAGCTAGCATGTGTATGCAGGATTGGGAGAGATGAGCAATCTTTACTCTAGGCCACCTTTGAAGCTTGGGGATCTGTGCAGCCATCCTCCCTTTGGATCGCTGCGCGGATCGTGTGAATAAGGCCTTAGCGTCTATGGATTCCATGTGCCTGTATGAACTCCTGACGAGGTCAGGAGATAGTAGATGGTGTTCTGGTAAGGTGCACAGGGCTCCATGTATTGAGTTTCCTTATCTCTCTGCCATGGTTAAGTTCTAATTTCTAATTAAGAGACTGCTAGAGCTGTCAATTATAGCTAAAGAAAGTGGCCAGGGCAGCTCTCAATATAGACAGTTCAGGGGTCCTAAAGAGAAGAACCCACTTTTTGTTCACTTGTTATGGTTGTGGCCAGGACGTCAAACATTTTTCTCAGTTATGCAATTGCATGACCCAGACACTTCCTTCCTCAGCCTCTGTATAGAGCTGCCATCAGTTTGATGGCTGAGAGGCTTCTAAGACAGAATATAATACTCTTTATTTGCAAAGCACCAGCATATTCCACAACACTTTGGGGGAAATTTATCAAGGGCTTTGTTACTATTTTAAGGTGAATAATTGGATTTTTTAACCAATTCGTCCACAAGTTCTATTTAACCCCTTCCCTCTAAAGCCTGTTTTGGCCTTAATGACCAGGCTCATTTTTCAAAATCTGACCTGTCTCACTTTATGCGCTTATAGCTCAGTGATGCTTTAACGTATGCTAGCGATTCTGAGATTGTTTTTTCGTCACATATGACACTTTATATTAGTAGCAAAATTTGGTCACTACTTTGTGTATTTTTTGTGAAAAACATCAAAATATCATGACAAATTTGAAAATTTTGCATTTTATGAGAAATTCTAAAAAAGGAAGTCATAGCACATAAATTAGTTACTAAATCACATTACCAATATGTCCTCTTTATTCTGGCATAATTTGGGAAACATATTTTACTTTTTTAGGGTGTTATGGGGCTTAGAAATTTATTAGCAAATGATCACATTTTGTGAAAATTTCCCAAACTGATTTTTTTTAGGGACCAGTTCTTTTTTTAAATGGATTTAGAAGGCTTGTATACTGGAAACCCCCATAAGTGACCCCATTTTGGAAACTAGACACCTTAAAGAATTAATCTAGGGGTTGTGACATAGTCCGGGGGTTGTTGCTGGATGGGAGGTATTTTCCTCTCAGGTTGTCTTGCTCTGAGGATTGTAGAGAGCTAGGTTCAAGGACTGGACTGGAGTTATTAAGCCATTCCAGGTTTTTAGGCATTTCCCAACATAGAAAGCTGAGCTGGGAGTGAGGGCAGAGAGAGGTGGTGTGTGCTCAAGTCCGGAGTACACCTATGTGATCTGTCTAGGAGGACTGGTTGGACTGTGTTCAGACACATGGACTGTGTACAAGGCAGCTGCTGCTGTAAGGTCTGAACCAACACTTAGAACTTCTGTTACTGCTTTAAAGGCCAAGCTGGAACTGCACTTATGTGTGATGGCAGCATGAAGGTAATGCTGGATTTTTGTTCCATTTGTTTTTGTGGTGTGAATAAACACTAAGATTTGAACTGTGAATTGCCTGTTTTCCTCTGTCTGCGACCGCTACCTAGCTATACCTGAGCAACTCCCCTACATATGGTGGCTTGGAGCGGGCATACGCAGTGAGGCAGAAGAAAAAACAGAGTTTTTTTTTCATTTTTTTTTCCTGGCACCATTGCATGTCCTGGATTAAGCCTGCAAAGCTTCAGCCGGCATCTCCAGACAAGATGGAGGAGTTGATTAAACAGCTGGTGCGGGCTAATACCCAGCAGCAAGAGACTAATGCCCAGCTGCAACAGGCTAATATACGGCAGCAAGAGACTAATGCCCAGCAGCAAGAGACTAACAAATTGCTGTTACAACAAATGGTGGCCATTCGTGAGTCTCCGCCAGTGGTTTCCCAGCTACAGCCTGCCGCCAGAGAGAGAGTCCGGACGGCGCTGAGAAAGGTAACGGCAGAGGATGATGTGGAGGCCTTTCTGGGAGTGTTCGAGAGAACGGCTGAGCGAGAGGGTCTCCAGCCTGACCAGTGGGCTGAAGTGGTTGCCCCATTTCTCACAGGAGATGCACTAAAGGCATACTTTGACCTCACTCGGGAGGACGCCCAGGACTACCAAAAGCTGAAAGGTGAGATCCTGGCACGCTTGGGGGTCAATATATATGTTCGGGCCCAACGTGTATATCAGTGGGGGTTTGTGGAATCCAGAGCCGCCAGGTCTCAAGCCTATGACCTGCTGCACCTGGTAAAGAAATGGCTCCAGCCCGAGACTTTAACTCCAGCCCAAATAGTGGAGAGGGTGGTGGTTGACCGATTTGTGCGCAGTCTGCCGGTCACTATCCAGCGCTGGGTAGGCCAAGGTGACCCAGGCAATTTAGACCAGCTGGTTGGTCTAGTGAAACGCTATGTAGCTACCCAAGACTTGGTGCGAGACTGTACCCCTGGCCGGAGGCCACCCCGTCCCATACTCCCACTTGCAGTGGCTGAGAAAAAGCTTCAACCTCCTGCTGGGAGTAGCTCCCCACCAAACCAACATTCCCCAAGGTTACATGAGGTCCCCATTATCCGCTGTTGGCGCTGTAATGGTCCGGGACATGTTGCGGCAAGGTGCCCCTTAACCTCTGAGCCTATGGACTGTGGCTATACTCGCCGGACATCCTTCTATGCCCGACCTGCTGTTAGTGTATGTACCGCTAACCTCCCGGACAAGGATAGGGCACCTCCCATGTGCCCAGTGTCTATCGGCAGGTGCAGGGTCAATGCTCTACTGGACTCGGGGAGCCTGATGACCCTAGTACGGGATACCCTGGCGCTTCCATCTCAGTTCACTAAGCGCAAAGTTGGAGTGTTGTGTATTCATGGAGACTTGAAAGACTATCCTACTGCCCAGGTGGTAATAAAAACTCCTGCAGGGGAGAAAGTCCATGAGGTGGCAGTAGCGTCGAATCTGCCATATGACCTGATAATAGGAAGAGACTTTCCCTTATTCTCTGCATTGTGGCCATCATTTTTGAATGTCTGTCCCCAAGAGTCAGGCAGAGCAGTAGCTGAGGGTCCTAATCCAGATGTTAAGCCAGAACCATGGGCCACCGAGATAGAAAGGCCAGCCGTAGGGGTGACCGCCACTTCGGTGGATGAGATGGAGACAATTCCAGTGAATGTAATGGTTGGGGATGTAGAGGACTTGCCACCTGGCCCCGAATTGTCAGATCTGGACATCTCTGGTGACAATTTTGACACGGCGCAACTTCGGGACCCGACTCTGTCCCGAGCACGGGGGAGTGTCTTAATGGTCGATGGTGAACCACAACAACAAGGAGCTGAGGCTATATTTCCTCGTTTTGTGGTTCACCACAATATGTTATATCGTGTCACTCAACTACGTGGGGAGAATGTTGAACAATTATTAGTGGCCCAGGCATATCGTCACCTGGTACTAAATCTTGCTCACCAACATGTGTTAGGTGGACACCTTGGGGCACAGAAAACCCAGGACCGTATACTGCAGAGGTTTTATTGGCCTGGGGTATTCAAAGAGGTGGAGGAATTTTGTAAGTCTTGTCCGACCTGTCAGATAACTAGCCCCCAGCAGCACTTCCGCAGTCCTCTAGTACCCCTCCCGATTATAGAGGTACCATTCGAGAGGATTGCCATGGACCTCGTTGGTCCAGTTCCAAAGTCTGCTAGGGGTCACCAACACATCTTAGTAGTTATTGACTATGCAACCCGGTACCCGGACGCGGTGCCGCTGCGCCATACCTCTGCCAAACTCATAGCTAAGGAATTAATGGAGATGTTTTCAAGGGTAGGGTTACCTAGAGAGATACTGACAGACCAGGGGACTCCCTTCATGTCTAAGGTCATGAAGGAAGTCTGCATGTTGCTTGGCATTAAACAGTTAAGGACATCTGTTTAGCACCCCCAAACGGATGGTCTTGTGGAGAGGTTTAATCAAACTTTGAAAAATATGCTGAAAAGAGCAGTGTCTAAGGATGGGAGGGACTGGGACCTGCTTCTGCCCTATTTAATGTTTGCAGTGCGAGAAGTGCCCCAGGCCTCTACTGGGTTCTCGCCCTTCGAACTTCTTTATGGCAGACACCCCCGAGGCTTGCTCGACGTGGCCAAAGAGGCGTGGGAGCAACAGCCTACTCCACACAAGAGTGTCATTGAGTATGTTACTAAAATGCAGGAGCGGATGGAGACAGTGATGCCCCTTGTCAGGGAACATATGGAGGCAGCTCAGCAAGCCCAGAGTCAGGTCTACAATAGAGCAGCTCAGGTCCGGAACTTTAACCCAGGAGATCGGGTTTTGGTTCTCGTACCGACTGTAGACAGCAAGTTCCTTGCGAGGTGGCAGGGCCCCTATGAAATTCTGGAGAAAGTAAGCAACGTAAATTACAAAGTACATCAGCCTGGTCGGCGGAAACCGCAGCAGATCTACCATGTCAATTTACTGAAGCCATGGAAGGATAGAGAGACTTGTGTTGGCTGCCCACAGTCGGTATGTTTAGGGGAAGGGAAGCTAACTCCTCCGACTGTTTCAGGGGAAGCAGCTGCCAGAGTACGTGTTGCTGACAGCCTTTCACCGAAACAGGCTCAGGAAGCCAAGGAGTTCATTAGTCGGAACACGGACGTGTTCTTGGACCTCCCTGGGCGTACCTCCATAATCCAACATGACATTGTCACCGAGCCTGGGGTAAAAATCCGGCTAAAGCCGTACCGGGTACCCGAGGCTCGACGCCAAGCCATCGCAGAGGAGGTACAGTTGATGCTACAGCTGGACGTGATTGAAGAATCTAAGAGTGAGTGGGCCAGCCCGATAGTATTAATACCCAAACCGGATGGAACTTTAAGTTTTTGCAATGATTTTCATAAGCTAAACGAGGTCTCTAAATTTGACGCCTATCCTATACCCCGGGTGGATGAGTTAATTGAGCGTTTAGGACAGGCCAGGTACTTTTCCACCTTGGACCTCACCAAAGGGTACTGGCAAGTGCCCTTGACGGAGGCTGCCAAGGAGAAAACGGCCTTTGTCACACCCGAGGGGCTATATCAGTATAAGGTATTACCTTTTGGTCTTCATGGTGCTCCGGCCACATTCCAGCGTTTAATGGATATTGTTCTTCGTCCACATCGTCAGTATGCCTCGGCGTACCTTGACGATATTGTCATTTTCAGTACTGACTGGGAGAGTCATCTAGCAAGGTACAGGCCGTACTAGACTCACTCCGTAGGGTGGGACTAACTGCTAACCCAAAGAAATGTGCCATAGGGTTAGAGGAGGCCCGATACTTTGGGCGCGGAGTCATCAAACCCCAGATGAATAAGGTAGAGGTGATACAGGGTTGGCCAAGGCCTGTCACTATCCGGCAAGTAAAATCGTTCCTGGGTTTGGTGGGATATTATATGAGGTTTATTCCCCATTTCGCTACTTTGGCAGCTCCATTGACAGGGCTCTTGAAGGGACATAAGTCAGTGATGGTACGCTGGAATGACCAAGCTGAAAAGGCTTTTTCAGCTTTGAAGTCTGCTTTGTGTGGGTCACCAGTCCTGGTGACACCTGACTTCAAAAGGGAGTTTGTAGTACAGAGCGATGCCTCTGAAGCGGGCCTCGGGGCTGTACTGTCTCAGGAGGTTAACGGGGAAGAACATCCCGTTGGATTCCTGAGTCGCAAGCTTACCCCAGCCGAAACCAGGTACAGTATAGTGGAGAGGGAATGCCTAGCCATCAAGTGGGCACTGGAGTCTCTCCGTTATTACCTGTTGGGGAGGAATTTTCGTCTGGTGACTGACCATTCACCTCTCAAGTGGATGAGCCAGGCGAAGGAGAGGAACGCTCGGGTCACAGATGGTTCTTGTCACTACAGAACTTCAAGTTCACGGTAGAACACAGAGCAGGCCAACTACAAGGGAATGCAGATGCCCTGTCCCGAGTGCATTGTTTGGCAAGTGTTCACCCCCTCAAGGTTGAACAAAGGGGGGGGGTATGTGACATAGTCCGGGGGTTGTTGCTGGATGGGAGGTATTTTCCTCTCAGCTTGTCTTGCTCTGAGTAATGCAGAGAGCTAGGTTCAAGGACTGGACTGGAGTTATTAAGCCATTCCAGGTTTTTAGGCATTTCCCAACATAGAAAGCTGAGCTGGGAGTGAGGGCAGAGAGAGGTGGT
This sequence comes from Dendropsophus ebraccatus, assembly GCF_027789765.1. Classification (NCBI taxonomy): domain Eukaryota; kingdom Metazoa; phylum Chordata; class Amphibia; order Anura; family Hylidae; genus Dendropsophus; species Dendropsophus ebraccatus. The sequence goes on along the minus strand of NC_091459.1, from coordinate 76,743,151 downwards.
GTGTGCTCAAGTCTGGAGTACACCTATGTGATCTGTCTAGGAGGACTGGTTGGACTGTGTTCAGACACATGGACTGTGTACAAGGCAGCTGCTGCTGTAAGGTCTGAACCAACACTTAGAACTTCTGTTACTGCTTTAAAGGCCAAGCTGGAACTGCACTTATGTGTGATGGCAGCATGAAGGTAATGCTGGATTTTTGTTCCATTTGTTTTTGTGGTGTGAATAAACACTAAGATTTGAACTGTGAATTGCCTGTTTTCCTCTGTCTGCGACCGCTACCTAGCTATACCTGAGCAACTCCCTTACAGGGTATAATGAGCATTTTAACCCTACAGGGGCTGGAGGAAAGTATTCACAATTAGGCCGAAAAAAATCGAAAATTAAAATTTTCAAATAATATATACGTTTAGATTAAAGTTTCTCATTTTCAAAAGGAACATGAGAAAAAAAGCATGCCAAAATTTGTAACGCAGGTTCTCCTGAATACAACGGTACCCCATATGTGGGCGTAAACCACTGTATGGGCACACAGCCGGTCCCAGAAGGGAAGGAGCGCCAATTAGCTTTTTTAATGCAGATTTTGCTGAAGTAGTTTCTGAGCGCCAGGTGCATTTGCAGAGCCCCTGTAGTGTCCGCAGAATAGAATCCCCCCAAAAGTCACCCCATTTTCGAAAGTACACCCCTCAAAGAATTCATCTTTGGGTAGGATGAGCATTTTGACCCCACATACATTAGAGGAAAGTATTCAAAATTAGACAATAAAAATGAAAAACACTAATTTTTCCAATAATATGTTTGTTTAGTTTGAAATTTCTCAATTTCTCGAGGAACAAGAGGAAAAAAGTACCCCAAAATTTGTAACCCAGGTTCTCCTGAATACAACGGTACCCCATATGTGGGCATTAACCACTGTATGGGCACACAGCCGGGCTCAGAAGGAAAGGAGCGCCAATTAGCTTCTTTAATGCAGATTTTGCTGAAGAAGTTTCTGAGCGCCAGGTGCGTTTGCAGCGCCCCTGTAGTGTCCGCAGAAGGGAAACCCCCCAAAAGTCACCCCATTTTGGAAAGTACACCCCTCAAAGAATTCATCTTGGGGTGTGGTGACCATTTTGACCCCACAGGTATTAGAGGAAAGTATTTAAAATTAGACAGTAAAAATGAAAAACTTGAATTTTTCCAATAATATGTTTGTTTAGTTTTAAATTTCTCAATTTCACAAGGAACATGAGAGAATCCGCACCCCAAAATTTGTAACCCAGGTTCTCCTGAGTACAACGGTACCCCATATGTGGGCATAAACCACTGTATGGCCACACAGGAGGGCTCAGAAGGAAGGGAGCGCCAATTAGCATTTTCAGTTCAGATTTTGCTGAAGTAGTTTCTGAGCGCCAGGTGCGTTTGTAGTGCCCCTGTAGTGTCCGCAGAAGAGAACCCCCCCAAAAGTCACCCTATTTTGGAAAGTACACCCCTCAAAGAATTCATCTTGGGGTGTGGTGACCATTTTGACCCCACAGGTATTAGAGGAAAGTATTCAAAATAAGACAGTAAAATTGAAAAACTAGAATTTTTCCAATAATATGTTCGTTTAGTTTGAAATTTCTCAATTTCAATAGGAACAGGGGAGAAGCTGCATGCCAAAATCTGTAACACAGGTTCTCCTGAGTAGAACGATACCCCTTATGTGGGCATAAACCACTGTATGGGCACCCAGCTGGGCTCAGAAGGGAAGGAGCGCCAATTAGCATTTTCAGTGCAGATTTTTCCGAAGAAGTTTCTGAGCGCCAGGTGCGTTTGCAGTGCCCCTGTAGTGTCAGCAGAATAGAACCCCCCCCCAAAAGTCACCCCATTTAGGAAAGTAGACCCCTCAAAGAATTCATCTTGGGGTGTGGTGACCATTTTGACCCCACAGGTATTAGAGGAAAGTATATAAAAGTAGGGAGTAAAAAAGAAAAACTCGAATTTTTCCAATAATATGTTTGTTTCTCAATTTCCCGAGGAAAAGGAGAAAAAATGTACCCAAAAATTTATAACACAGGTTCAGAACGGTACCCCATATGTGGGCATAAACCACTCTATGGGCACACAGCAGGGATCAGAAGGAAGGGAGCGCCAATTAGCATTTTCAGTGCAGATTTTCCTGAAGAAGTTTCTGAGCGCCAGGTGCGTTTGCAGTGCCCCTGTAGTGCCAGCGGAGTAAAATCCCGCCATAAGTAACCCCATTTTGGAAAGTAAACCCCTCAAAGAATTAATCTTGGGGTGTGGTGACCATTTTGACCCCACAGGTATTAGAGGAAAGTATTCAAAAGTAGACAGTAAAAATGAAAAACTCGAATTTTCTCTCTTCGCCCGATGACGGCACCCCTGGAGAGGTCCACCCCCTGCTCCCATAGGACAGGAAACAGGATACAGGAAATCCCTGGATCTTTTAAAAGAGTAAACTCCCCTCCTCTCGTCAGTTTCTGTTTCCTGTCCCTACGGGAGCAGGAGCTGGAAGGGGTCTCTCTCCTTCCCAACCCTGGAAAAAGAGAGGTGACTGGGGTGGCCGTGGTATACCTTACCGGCGTCCCGGCGGCATCAGACTCCGCTGGTGGAGCAGCCTCCTAGTCTGGCTCCCCCCCCGACACCTCCGGAAGACGGGTCCCCGGGGCTCCCCTGACTCTCCTCGGTGCGGCTGGTGCTCCGGTCTGCAGCGCTGCGCTCGCGCGCGCTGTGGCATGGGTAACCGGAAGCACTGGGGAGGGGGTTGCTCTGCCGGCCGTGTTCGGCAACTTCCGGGGCTTAGGCCTGCTCGGGGAGAGCGCCGGGAGGGTGACGCCGTATCAGCGCGCGGCATAGGGGGCGGGACCAGCCGGTCACAAGGGATTCGGCGCCAAATTTAAAAAGGGTGCCGAGGAAGACGCCGGGGCAGTACATCCAGTACTACAGCTGCTCCTTTCAAGTGAGTAGCTGCCCGGTGCTGTTATACCGCTTCACTGTAGCTAGCTGCAGTGGGATATCTAACCTCCTAAAAACTTCTATTATCGTTATGGAGGCGGAAAGCGCTGAAACTATTGAAACCACTTCACCTTCAACACAGGCTTTATCGGAAGGGTCATCCGGTAAAAGCAGAGCTAAAAGCAAGGAATGCCCAACTTGTAGGAAACGTCTTAGTAGCTCATACAATAAACTTCTCTGTGGTAGTTGTATGAATAGAGTATTGGAAGATCAGGGGCCTTCATTTGTACGTAACATGAGAAGCATCATTAAGAAAGAAATTAGGGCTGCCATGCCTTCTCAGTCGCAGCCTCCACTTCAGGTGCCTTCTCCTACCCTTCCAACAATCCCTATACCAGCTCCGAATCTGCCTCCACCTATGGCTGCTCCAGTGGTTATTCCAACAGTTGATCTTGAAGAAGCTGGGCATAGTATGTCTGTATCCGAACCTCCATCCTCCATGGGAGATGAGGAGGAACAGAGTCTAGGCACAGAGGCAGAGGACATGGGGTCGTCAGGTGTAGAAGGATTAGAGGTTGCGACTGACCCGTCTCCAACTGTAGATATCCTTATTAAAGCAGTAAAAGAGACGATGGGCATAGAAGATACTCCTGAATCCCAGACTATACAGGACCGAATGTTTGGAGCTTTAGCGCCTAAAAAACGCTTGGTGTTCCCTATCCATCAGAATATCAAGACCTTAATCAAACATGAATGGTCTAACCCGGATAGAAAATTCTTTATCCCTGCTGCCTTCAAAAGGAAGTACCCGTTTGACCAAGAAGAGTCTAGTACTTGGGGTGTGGCTCCCAAAATAGATCCTCCGGTGGCAAAGATTTTCAAGCAGAATGCTCTTCCGTTTGAGGACTGTGCCTCCTTAAAAGACCCTATGGACAAACGGGCGGAGGTTTATTTAAAAAAGGACTGGGAGGCATCCACAGCTCTATTTAAGCCTTTGGTGGCCGCTACTTCAGTCTCTAGAGCTTTAGAAGTATGGTTATCAGAGCTAAAAGAGATGATTAGCAAGGGTACACCAGCGGAGGAACTCCTTAAACCCTTTGATACCCTTGAGAAAGCTATGTCATTTGTGTCTGAAGCGTCAGCTGACGCACTTAAACTTTCCGCTCGTTCGGCCGCAGTATCGAATTCTGCTCGCAGATCCCTGTGGCTTAAGGAGTGGAAAGGAGACATCACTTCTAGATCCAAGCTATGTGGTGTCCCATGTGAAGGCAACCTGCTTTTTGGTCCAGCTCTGGACAATATCCTTGAGAAGGCCTCAGACAAAAAGAAGGGGTTTCCTTTGATTCCTCAGCAGGCTAATCGCCCCTTCAAGGGAAAAGGTAGGAACACACAAAGGGCTCCTAATACTAATAAGAAAGAGTGGAGACCCACGAAAAAATCTAAAGGGTTCCTATTCAAGAACACAGATAGTTCCAAAAAACCTACACAATGACGCCAGGTCCCTGTGGGAGGTCGCCTTTCATGTTTTTCCTCACAATGGTGTGGTATTTCCAATAGCACGTTTGTTCTAGATATAATAAAACATGGATTGAAGATTTCCTTCTTGTCCTCCCCAGGGGAAAAATTTGTGGTTACAGATTTGTCATCAGATCCTGAAAAACATGTAGCTCTCTCACTAGAAGTACAGTCCTTACTGGATAAGAGAGTCCTGATTCCAGTCCCAGAGGCAGAGTATGGTAGAGGGTTTTACTCCACTTTATTTCTGGTAAGGAAGCCCAATGGTTCTTTCAGAACCATTATCAATCTTAAACCTCTCAACAAGGTATTGACCTATGAGAGGTTTAAGATGGAATCAGTTTCTTCAGCCATCCTAAATCTCACCCAGGATTGTTACATGGCCACCCTAGATTTAAAGGATGCTTACTACCATATTCCCATTCACCCAGACCATCAAAGGTTTTTGAGAGTGGCAGTAAAACTTCAGGATTCTATTGGTCATTTTCAATACCAGGCTTTACCGTTTGGTATCTCACAGGCACCTAGAGTGTTTACCAAAGTAATGTCAGAGGTAATGGCCCACATAAGAGAACAGGACATTATCATTGTCCCATATCTAGACGATTTCTTACTGATAGGTGACTCGTCTAGCTGCCTTCAGGCCCAGATTAAGATAGTGGAGGACATCCTCTCTAATTTGGGTTGGGAGATCAATGCCGAAAAATCTAACAAGATCCCCTCTCAACACTGCCAGTTTCTGGGAATCTGTTTAGACTCCAGATCCAGAAAGTCATTCTTACCAGAAAATAAAATTTCTAACATCTGTAAGAGAACTCAGGAATTTTTAGACACTCCTCTGACTACCTTCAGAAAGGCTATGTCACTATTGGGTCTATTCTCTTCTTGCATTCCTGCGGTCCCCTGGGCACAATATCACTCCAGGGTGTTTCAGTCTCAAATTCTTGGTGAATGGGATGGTGCGACAGATTCTCTTGATTCTTCCTTTCTTCTATCTCCACAGACCCTCAGGTCTCTTTCTTGGTGGAAAGAAAGAGATCATCTCACCAGAGGGCTCCCTTGGAATCTGGAGGACGTCATAACCATCACCACGGACGCCAGTCCTCGGGGATGGGGAGCTCATTCGGATTCTCAGGTCTTCCAGGGCCAGTGGACTCCAGAGGAAGCCAGAGACCCTCAGAACGTGAGAGAGTTGAGAGCAATATTCTTCTCCTTATCCCAGGCTCTTCCATTAATAGAGAACAGAAATGTCAGAATCTTAACAGACAACAGTTCAGCAGTGGCATACATCAACCATCAGGGAGGCACGAGATCGCCACAGCTCATGAGGTTAGCCCATTTTCTCTTCAGACTAGTAGAACCACATTGTCTGTCCCTTTCGGCTCTCCATTTGAAGGGGGTGGACAATGTCAAAGCAGACTTTCTCAGCAGACACTCACTAAATCAGGGAGAGTGGGAACTCTCGCAGGAAGTCTTTCTCCAAATCTGCAGTCTGTGGGGAACTCCAGATATAGACCTCTTTGCCTCACGCACGAACAGAAAGACCCACAGGTTCTTCTCCCTCTGCCCTGCCGACAGACCCATGGCCCTGGATGCTCTAGCGCAACCCTGGAACAAGGGCCTACTTTATGCCTTCCCTCCTATCAGACTGATTCCAAGAGTTGTCAGAAAGATCAGACAAGACAGGGCACACGTTATACTAATAGCTCCCTTTTGGCCAAGAAGGGTCTGGTTTTCTTGGCTCAGGAAGATGTCTCTGACGGACCCCTGGATTCTACCGGACAGGCCAGATCTCCTCAGCCAGGGCCCAGTCTTTCATCCACTAGTTCAGAATCTCCACATGACTGCATGGCACTTGAAAGGCAATTGTTGATAGATAGAGGCCTTTCATCGGAAGTCATCACCACTCTACTTGCCAGCAGAAAGAGGGTTACTTCTATCATTTACCTGCGTACTTGGAAAGCATTTTGCAGATTTATAAATAAACCGATTAATGTACTAGCTGCTCCGGACGTTCCTTTAATTCTACAATTCCTTCAGGAGGGTCTAAATAAGAACCTTAGACCCAGCACCATTAAGGTCCAGATCTCTGCCCTCAGTGCCCTCTATGACTGTAAACTGGCAGATCATCCATGGATCAAGAGATTTGTTAAAGCAGCCAGTAGACTATGTCCCACCATTAAATCAAGGATTCCTCCCTGGGACCTTAATTTAGTTCTAAATGGTCTTACCACTAACCCCTTTGAACCCATAACCGAATGTCATATTAAGTTCCTATCATACAAGTTGGCCTTCCTATTAGCTATTACGTCAGCACGGAGGGTTAGTGAGATTAGGGCTTTTTCTATACAGGCCCCTTACATGACCATTAGAGACGATAGAATTGTTCTTTCTCCTGACCCTGCCTTTCTACCGAAAGTTGTTACTGACTTCCACAGGTCACAAGAGGTAGTGTTACCTTCATTTTGCAACACACCAACTAATGAGCGTGAAGCATCTTTCCATTCTCTTGATGTTAGAAGAGCGATCATACACTATCTACAGGTCACGAAGGAATGGCGCTTGAGTAATAACTTACTGATATCTTTTCAAGGAAAAACTAAGGGTAAGACTGCCTCTACACAGACAATAGCCAGATGGGTCAAGCAGGCAATTGGAGAATGTTATAAAGCCAAGAACATTGATACACCAGTCGGATTCGGTGCTCATTCAACTAGAGCAGTAGCAACCTCATGGGCAGAAAGGGCATCAGTTTCCATTGACCAGATATGCAGAGCAGCTACATGGAGCACCCCACATACATTCTACAGACACTACAGGTTACAACTATCTTCTACTGAAGATTTGACCTTTGGTCGTAGGGTATTACATGCTGTAGTCCCCCCCTAGGCGGGTATATCCCTATTCTATTCTCCAGGGGTGCCGTCATCGGGCGAAGAGAGAAAATATAAATTACTAACCGGTAATTTCTTTTCTTTGAGCCCATGACGGCACCCCGCCTAAATCCCGCCCTTGTATGAGTGGGTGTAGGTATATGTATGTATGTATATATATATGTGTATATAGCTGTATATACTAAAAAAAAAAAAAAAAAAAAAAAAAAAAAAAGGGAACGTAGATATATATATTTTTTTTGTGTTTGTGTGTCTTGTGAGCTTCGCTCCTAGGTCCTTGCTAAAGACTGACGAGAGGAGGGGAGTTTACTCTTTTAAAAGATCCAGGGATTTCCTGTATCCTGTTTCCTGTCCTATGGGAGCAGGGGGTGGACCTCTCCAGGGGTGCCGTCATGGGCTCAAAGAAAAGAAATTACCGGTTAGTAATTTATATTTTTCCAATAATATGTTCCTTTAGTTGGAAATTTCTAAATTTCACGAGGAACAGGAGAGAAAATGTACCCCAAAATCTGTAACGCAAGTTCTCCTGAGTAGAACGGTACCCCATATGTGGGCATAAACCCCTGTATGGGCACACAGCGGGGCTCAGAAGGAAGGGAGCGCCAATTTGCTGGAGCAAAAGCGCAGCTAGAAACAGTTATTAGAATAGCGCAGTTACTAAAATACAATAAAAAAATTAGATTACAGGTAATGTGGGGTGGTTACGGGTAATCTGCGGTGGTTACAGACAATCTGGGGTGGTTACAGGTAACCTGCTGTGGTTACGGCCAACGTGGGGTGGTTACGAACAATCTGGGTTGGTTACGGATAAACTGAAGTGCTTATATGTAATTTGGGTTGGTTACGGCAATCTGGAGGGGGTCTTTGGCAATTTGGGGTGGTTATAGGCAGTGTGCGGTGGTTAGAGGCAACATGCGGTGGTCAGTGGCAATGTGTGGTGGTCAGTGGCAACGTGCGGTGGTCAGTGGCAACGTGCGGTGGTCAGTGGCAATGTGTGGTGGTCAGTGGCAACGTGCGGTGGTCAGTGGCAACATGCGGTGGTCAGTGGCAATGTGTGGTGGTCAGTGGCAACGTGCGGTGGTCAGTGGCAACGTGCGGTGGTTACGTGTAATCTGGCGTGGCTACGGGTAATCTGGTGTGATTACAGGCAACCTGGGGCGGTTAGGGGCAACGTGCGGTGGTTACGGGCAACGTGCGGTGGTTACGTGCCTCCGTGGATCCGGTGAGTATATGGGGAAGGGCGGGTGACTGGAGGACGGGGGTGACTGGGGGGGTGGGGGCGACTTGGGGGGCGACACTGTAACGCTTTTTATCCTGTCACCAATGATTTATGGTGACAGGGGATAAAAAGTGCCGGCAGCACTGGGAACAGGCGATCAGCGTTATATAGTATATACTGCCGATCGCCTGTTCTGGGACCCCACAGGGGGGTCCCCGATCACTGCCCCATGCTCTCCGCTACCTTCGGTGGCGGAGAGCATGGGGCTTTGATCATTTTTTCATTTCCATCCCTGCGAACAAACATCGTTTGTTCGCAGGGATGGGGGCGGCCATCTTGGATTTGATGGCCGCCCGGGGAGGGAGCGGGTTAGTGATCGGGGCACTAAGGGGGCTGATCTGGGGTCTGATTAATACATTTTCATCTCCCCCCACACCGTGGATTCACGATGGGGGGAGAGGAAAGCTGTCGGCGGCGCCGGTACCGGAGATTGCCGTTATAACGTTGATAGCGGCGATCTCCGGTACGGGAGCCGGGGGCAGGGGGGCCGGGGGACACAGTGACAGTGGCGGCGGGAGGAGGCAACGTGCTGCCGCCTCCTCCCGCCGCCCGATTAACGTCAAACATGACATCTCCCCCATAGACGCTGAGGTCGCATCGACCGCGGCATTTATGGGGTTAACTGCCCGGGGGGAGTGTGCCTCCCCTCCGGGCAGAGGCAGCGGGAGGATGTGGTGTGATACTGCCTCCTCCCGCTGCCCGATCTCACGACAGCAGGGGGAGGCAGGAACAACATGACGTTTGGGGAACGTCATGTTGCATTAACTACCTACTTTACATGACGTTCCCCAAACGTCATTTTGCGGCAAGGGGTTAAAAGCCAGTTTTTGGCAGCCAAATATTTTTTAGATTCGCCTTTTTTTAATCTGCCTGTTTTGAGTGTTCACCCAAAAATTTGCATTATCCGGGATTAGTGCACAATTTATCATTTGTGACTTTTTAAAACATCGCACAAACTGGGCCAGGCTTATGTCTGGTCAGTACTAGGTGAATTTGTTTGGAATTTTCTTTTGCAACTTACTCATTTACAAAGCCAATGCAACTTCCTAATAAATAACACTCAACATACTGGCACTAATTAAACACCAATCCCCATTACAATAGTTGCACAAATTACACTCCTTAGTAAATGTCCCCCTTTGTTTAATTTTGAAAAAAAAGATGGTTGAGGGGTGATCTAATTACAATCTATAAATATATAATATAAAAATTGATTGATCTTTTTTAAATTTAGGCCTGTGGGCCTCCAGCTATTGCCAAGCTTTGGCTGTACAGTCCTATTGGAAATTGTGTTTTGACACTTGTGTTCTATGTCTAAAGGAAAAAATATTTCACCATTATCACTACAGGGATTCTTCACTGTAAGAGCAGTGAGACCATGGTATGAGTACTGCCACATGATGTTGTTATTATGAGCAATTCCTTAAAAAAGTTGGATTGATGACTTTCTTGAAAAATATCCATTTTTACAGAGATTTATTCTGATTGCCATGTGTGCAAGGATGCCATTTCAACTTGGATAACGCAGTTGGCGTCTGCCTCCTAAGATTTCTTTGGTTTCTTGGATCAATTCAGTAGGGCTGTAGGTTAGACTTGATGAACTATATCTTTTTTCAACCTTATCAGCTACATAATTCCTGGGAAAACACAAATACAGTGTAAAGTACGCAACAAAATAATACAGCACCTTCCAATCACCATTAAATATAATAACTTTGTAGATAAGATAAATGATTTCTCACCTGATCCGGTTCCCATATGCAGCTTCTTCTGGGATATCCTAGTATAACATAATAATATAGTCAGACAGCTAGAATGTGACCTCTATTTCATCATGTACTATTTGACCTTGAGTTGCCCTGTGTATTTTCTTCATAAAGAACAAAATAGACCTAATCTACATGTACAAACAATATTTCCCATCCCACCGAGGTTTCAAGGTTTTCCGCAGCTCATGGAAGCCTAAAAAAACACAGCTTTTATGCTAGTTCCCTGATAGCATCAGTGAAACATGGCTTCTCCTCCACCTTCACGTACAAGTATTCCTCTTCAGCACTTTGTGTTCAGTGACATCAAGGGCGGCATCTTCCTACTGGCTTTGTTATTAGAAACCTCTGTTTTTCTACCTCACTGTCCATAGAGATGTTACCTGGATCGTTCCTTAAAAAATAAAATGCATGTTTAGGCCATGATCACACAACGTATATTTTTGTAAAAGTACGGCCGTTGTTGCCAATTGCAACAACGACCGTGATTAATACGAAAATATACGTTACCTTGCCATCTATGGAATCCTGGCCGGAGCGTATACACAGAGTATACGCTCCGGCCGGGATCCCTAGCGGCACCGCAAAGAACGGACATGTCAGTTTTCTGCGACCGCTATTCATTGAATAGCGGCCGCAGAAAACCCTGTCAGTGCACACAGTGGAGCGAGCGGCTCCGGCCTCCTGCTTCATTGTGTGCAGTGGAGAGTTCTGATGCGGGCGCTAAAGATCATCCAGCCGGTACTGCAGTTTGTTGATCTAGGAACAGGGCTGCAAGCCATGATGGTCAGGAATCCAGGATACTCCCAAAAAGAAAGGGGCCCTTCTTAGAGGTAAACTTGGTGGAGGTGTATGTGTTTCAAGGTAAGTGAAGATACTGATTATACAATATTTGTTACATTGCAGTTATTAACATTTATGCGTAGTACTGATTTGTGTACCGTCTGAAACCATTATCCACAATGTTGAAATTGAGTGGATGGCCGCCATTTAATGGCAAATATTTGCTGTTATTTTAGAACAACGGCTATTGTATTGAAATAATGGCAGTTATTTACTGTTATATGGCGGCCATCCACTCAATTTCACCATTGTGTGAACAGATCCTTTCTGTGTTTTTAATCCACTCCTGGTTTTGGTTGCAATACTGACTGAAATATACGTAGTGTGAACGCAGCCTTAAAGGTCTTTTCAATGGGTCTTAACATTTTGCTTCATAAGTTGCAAATTGAAAGCAGTGAAATTATTGGTTGCCAGGGTAAAAGAATTCATGGTGTAAATCCCTCCCCCCCTTCTCACCCCTTTATCTAACCTGTGTCCCGCAGTAGCTTTACATTACACTGGGGGGTTTGCTACATTGCCATGACACCGAGTGACACAGCTGTCAAATGAGGAGGAGGCATGCAGCAGCTATAATAGATAGTATGTCACACACATTCTGTTTCCATCACTTCAGCTACATGTCAAAATGGGTCACATATGACATTGTTTTAGTATGACTATATTAGTTATGTTTATAACAATGCAAATTAGAAGACATCTTAGGGCATTAAAAAGTTACATTGTTTCATGGGCTAATGTGCTGCCTCTCCCAACATTTAGTACACAATAGTAAATGCATTGTTATATCTCATTCACACATACAATTTTTATCCAGTATGTTTTTTGCTTGTATTAAAAAAAAATGGTTTTTCTTTCTTTGCATTTGTGCTGTAATTTTTTTAACACATTGTTCTGTGAGATTTTTATTCCTATACAGAAGCCTGTGGAAAATAAACACAGTACCTACTGTAGTGCTTGCTGCCTAAAGATCCCCAAAAAGCCACATAAATGGCACAAAAAGTATTATTAGTTGTGGGTTTCATATTTCTTTGATGTTACCCTGTACCCACAATCTCCCCTCCCAAACCGTCAGAAAGCTGCTTTTAATCCAAGATCTGTCCTGGGGTCCGTTCCGCAGGTGATGCAGTTATTGTCCTGAAAAACTACTTTTAAACTTGCAGCCCTGTGTCAAATTAGCGTGGCCTAGAGTGTCTATGCCCTATGCCTTTCTGTCCCTTCTCCTCGCCCTCCTCATCATAAGGAACGCCCCTGGGCAAGATTTCTCCTAATCATCAATTGTCTGAACACTGCACATGTGCTGGATCTTTAAGGCACCTGTGCAGTGTTCAGACCAGGGGCGGAGGGGTGTCGCAGTCCTTGGGCACAGACAGTCTACACCACACCAATTTGACAAAGGACTGCAAGTTTAAAAGTTGTTTTTTAGGATAATAACTGCATCACCTGCCGAATGGGGTGCAGGACCGATCTTGGATTAAAAGCAGCTATCTGAAAGTACAAGTGGTTTGGGTACAGAGTCGCTTTAAAGAGAACCAATCATGGAGTAAATTTTTTAAAATTTTTATTTCATTTATATTTTTGTTATATTAACATTAAAAAGAATATATGATCGAAGGGGTATGAAGGATATGAAGCAGAGCGGTGGCCAAACATTAATGGGATGCAAAGCACCACCACGAAGCATGCTGGGAACTTCCTGTCTTGCGTCGACTCTTTTAAAAAGGGCAGCGCAAGACATTACAAAAAAAAAGGAAGAACGGGCATAAAATTAGTTAAAGGGGTTATCCAGCTTTAGAAAAACATGGCCATTTTCTTCTAGACACAGCACCACTCTTGTCTGCTGTTCAGGTGTAGTTTGTAATTAAGCTCCATTTACATCAATAGAAGTGAATTGCAAAACCCCACCCAACCTGGAGACAAAAGTCCTGCTGTCTCTGGAAGAAAGTGGCTATTCTTTTCTAATGCTTTAATTAATGTTATGCCCATTCTTTCTCTCTATTCTCTTTTTTTGTAACGTCTCACACTGCCTTTTTTAAATGAGTTGGTGCAAGACAGAAAGTTCCCAGTATCCTTCTCGTGGCAGTGCTTCGCATCCCATGAGCACTTGGCCACTACTCTGCTTCATACCCAGTGCATAGGCTCTGTGTCTTACTGTTTGCATGGTATCTCCCCTTTTCTCATGCTGAATGTGTAGGATACATACCACACATGCGTATCACACACAGCACCGGAATAGGAAGAAAATCAGAGGTGGAATGTACCACTGAAACACAGTGAAGAAAACAAGATGGTGGTTGCCGACTATACAGGACTGGACCAGCAAGATTAGGCAAAGTATACAAAAGACAGTCTTTAAAAAAAAAAAAAAAAGTACTTATTTATAGTATATGTCCAGTTAGTATTAGGTAATTGGTTCTCTTTAAAGAGGTATTGCGGGCATAATTTACTAATCAGCTCATCAGTAACTAATCGTTCAAGTGAATGGGAGCTGAGCTGCAGCTGCAATTAGCAGCAACACAATGAATGGAGACAAAGGGGGACATTGACGAAGTCCGGCGTTTTTTACGCCGGACTTAAAAATGTCCCCGCAGCTCCGAAGCTCAGGGGATTTATGTAGAGGCGCACTGCCTATACATAAATCCCAAATTTTTAAACCTATGCCAGCTCATAAAAATGTGGCGCATGCGCTGCCGCACCCCCTGTATCGCCCCATCTCCACCCCACTGGCAAAGGTGGCGCAGATGGGGCCGGTGTGAAAAAAATATTTACAAAAATACCCTTTGCAAATATTTTTACGCCAAACAGCCCCATCTGCGCCCAAAAAAAGGCATTTTCACCTTTTCATACATGTCCCCCAAAATCTGTTTTGTATAGTGCAGCCGAACAGTACATTTTGTATGGAAAACCCCTTTAAAAACACTGTGGCCCTACTTTAGCTAAAAGACGGTTGGGCGGCATAACTACTTACAATACTTTTTTGGGGGGGTCAGCAGCAGTTTTTCAAGCATATGTTCTCGGTGGGGTGCTTTTGTGACCTTTGTCTCCCATAGACCTTTACTGTTTGTTTGTTTGTTTCTCTTTAGAGTGTAAATCCACCACTGTTTTTAGGAAAAATGTCCCAAAGAGAAAGTGTAAAAAAGACCGTCACACAAGGAAGCTGGAATCACACATGCAGTTATTGGTGCAATGTGTGATCAGCAATGACCTAAAGCTAGTAAGGACTTATACATGTTGCACTCTGCCACAGTATAGGTCTTCATCCTGTTCTCAGCACATTGCCAATGTCTCAGACAGAAGTTAACATATAACACATTAAATACACGTTTTACTAATTTATTAGATTTATCACTTTCTTATTCTAGGTTCCCTAAATATTGCATTATTTTTACCCCACATCTAGAGAAAGTATAATTAATTCCCATAGCAACAGTGAGCACAAAAGCAGGGCGTTCAATGTGACACGCCACTATGTTTCATTGTATGAATATTCTACACTCGGGGTTGGTATCCCTGGGGAAATCATATTACATAGTTAGAAAGAACTCATCTGTATTCACCATGGCCACAATATTATGAGAGGAAAAGGACATTTGGCCCCAAGATACTTTCTGAAACACTTACATGGAAGAAAGTATAAGTCCATTTTGTTGTTATATTCTGTCAAAGACAGATAGGTAATAGTCGTTGTGCTCTCAGTATATTAATAGCTAAGGGCCAATAGATGGCGCTATATTAAAATATAATACAGGTAAAGAATGATGAAACCCGCAGACCTGTGCCTAGGGCGGCAGTGTTGGAGAGAACATTTTGGTTTGATTTACCTGGGTGGATTATGTTTTGGGTTTGTGATTTTACTACTTTCTGTGCATAGTGGTGATATTCACAGCAAGTCTGCAACAAAATCCACATGCAATATATGGGGAATCACTCTAAGGGGGTGGCATTTTCAGTCAGAGTGCCTAGGGCAGCACAGTCTGTATATACGGCCTTGCATAGACAGTGACCACACTGATCTGCATAAATGTGGAGACTCAGCATGCTTTACTCTTATTGCTGACCAGTCACTTTAACCTCTTTCAGCCTACTACTAAATAGATTATTCATTATTGTATGAAAACATCTTTAGTTGCCATTTTATTCCATGTTCACAAACAGCAAAATACTGTAATAAACTAGTTATAAAACACAGCCATATTTGTAATCTAATAGTGTGCTACATTAAAGCCTAAGGGGGCATTTCTATCTGTGTGCGCAGTGCAATGTGTGCACACACAGGCTTAATTTAGCACATAATTAAATTAAAAATACAGCCGCATTTCATAACTATATTACTGCCATATTTTGCTGTGTATGAGCCGAGCCTCAAAGTTTTAAAATTATTAAAAGGGAAAATAGTGTTGGAGACACTGGAGCCTTCCACTGGAATCATCATGAGTCATATTAAATAACCTAGCCAATCTACTACAGCTTAGCACTGTCATAAAAACCTCAGTGTCATTGTTTCCCAAGTCTCCGTGCCTGGCACGTTACTCACAAGGAAATTACTTTGTTTCTTAATCAGGGAAAGAGGAAATTAACAACTCTTATGTCTCAGTGTCTTAGATGACTCACTTAAAGCCTGGTACTCCTTCCTAGAAAGAGGAAACCTCTGCCTGTGTTTTTTGGCAGCGTACTCTAATGTTGTTGTTTTTCTTTTTTGAGTAGAATGTGTCACCTAGATTGCTTTACTTAGTACAGCCACATAGTGAAACATTTTGATTCTAATCTGTTCTTGTTTTTTTTTATTGCAAATGTTTTTATTTTATCATTTGTACATTACAATGAAAGCAACCATGTTACCTGAGCAGCCTCATAGATATAAGAAACAACATGCTGGAAGGGACTCACTGACTTTTTTGGGAAAGTGTTCTACCCTGTTTTCCAGAAAATAAGGCATCCCCTAAAAATAAGACCTACCTGTAGTAGAGGTTTTAGTGAATTGCTAAATATAAGGCCTCCCCCGAAAGTAAGACCTACCAAAGTTTGGAAGCATGATTGCCAAACACCAGGGCATGCAGCTGTGATTCTTTTTAGCCTTCCGCCATTGCCCCCTACCTTTACCAGCCATTGCAGGACATGAAGCCCGTCATCTGCTGCCAACACTGATGTTCCCTTTTGTAGTCGTCACTTGTAACTGTGCGGGCAAGGCTTCAAGAGGCCTGTCGCCAGCTGCCATCCCAGTTGTCCCTGACCGCCAGATGTAGAGCTGCACACAGTCTGCCTTTATCCCGTACCCTGCCGCCATAATGTACACTGTTCCTGCTGTGCACGTGACATGAATTTTTCTTCATGGAAAAATAAAACATTCCCGGAAAATAACACCCAGTGCATCTTTGGGAGCAAAAATTAAAATAAGACAATGTCATATTTTCAGGGAAACACGGTAGGCATGCACTGACCTATACAGAGGTATTTTACAGGCAGGGGAGGGTTTGACCTGTCACTGTTACCTATTGTGAATGGTCCAATCCTATCTTATCTATATACTAATAAGGAGGGCACTGCTGTAAAGTAATCTGTGAGAAATGCTGTTATTGGGAAATTTTGATTAATATTGATAGAGGAGAATAAAGAGCTGTCAGATACATCTGGTTCCACTTATCGTCCAGTTGTGCAATTGATCAGGCATCTTAATATCAAGGAGTCACACACATTATTTCACATGAAAAAAAAATATATATATATATACTGTGTATATATATATATATATATATATATATATATATATATATATATATATATATATATATATATATTGTACTTAGTGTAGACAGATCTGCTATGGTAAGTGATAGCCGCTATAACCAGCTCATGTTGGCCATTGAATGTGTGACAATGGTACTGCGTTAGGGGCTCCTACCTAAGGTTTTGCCCAAAGGGCTCCAGCAGCCTTTATCCAGAGTTTTTATTTCATAATACCAATCCATTTGCATTCTAACCACTTACCAGATCTAAACCTTAGTTAACACTTCCTGTTCTGTGTGTGATGATAAGGAGGAGACTGGTGAAAAGTGGTCAGTACAGCATAGTCAGATAAGACTGTATTAGCTTAGTCTCCCCACACCTGTAGAATGGCCTTTGGACAGGTCATGTAGCATGCATACAAACCTGCTCCATACAAAGAATAGGGCCTCGAAATGTTCAGTGTGTGTATGTCCATCGGGCATCAGAAAATAAAAACAGTTCAGAACAAAGAATATGTTTAAATATCTTGATCTCATCAGTAATAGCAAATCTATGTGACACGTTCACTTGAAGCAAACGCATGGGAATGTTACAGTATACTTTATTGGCTGGTATATGTTACATGGGTGGCCCAACCATTGTTTGACCATGTTATAACTGCTATCAGGCTGACACCTAGGCTTTACCTCATAGTGCCATCCTAGATTCTGCACCTCGCATGGCCTGCCATACTATGGAGTGGCACACTGGCATCAGGGTCAGCACTAAGGCAGTGGCTTGTAAGCCCACACACTTAGCAAGCCACCATTATATCTTCACCTCAACAGAGAAGGAACATTCTGGCTTTATTTTTAACATACACGTCCCCACTACTATTACTCTGTAAGAATTCACTTAGCTATTACCGGAAAGTGTTTAGAACAGTTGCTATTTCTTTCTCAGTGGGGAACACATATTATATCTGACTTCACGTTACTTCTGTAAAACGAAAATCTTCTGGTCACTGCCAAAAGGAAAAGGAGAATTTGTAGTTTTTCTTTACCATAGCAATAATGGATGTGAATCTACAATAGTTACACTCAACACATTGCAACATGAACTCATAAGACACTTGGATGTGCAGTAGGACTGGTCTACTGTGTTTTTTTCTAGTGTATCAGTATCACAATCAGTATGTTGTTTTTTTTATTTTTATTTTTTATTTTATTGTGGAAAGAAAAAGCAGGAAAGCCACAAGTGAACTTACAGACTACATGCTGAGGTTCTTTTTGGTTAAATTTGAAGCTAGAACTCCAGCCCTGCAGGTCAGCTTATTCTGACCACTATACTGCTCAAAGTGCGGTCATTGTGGAAACATTCTGTGGCAGTCTGGCTTGTAACATGGTGTTTGGAACGTTTACTATACCTGCTGTGCCTTCATTTTGTATTACATGTGCAGTGAATGGGCTACATATTTATTATCATGTTTGCACCGGAAAGAATAGTAAAATGCAACACACTAACACAGCTGACTAGACATTTGACACATTTAAATTGTGCATTATGGCTTAGCCTAGACGGTTTGTACACCAATTGTATCTATGTTTACATACTTTTTTCTGCAGCTTTATAGAAATAGAAAAAATGAATAGGTTAAAAAATAACCATTTTCTGTACAAAAGAATCAAAAAAGGAGCATGCACAGAGGTTTACTCATAGTAAAATAAAAGCAAAATACAGCAGTTAAATAGGTATAAAACGTGGCCTTATTTTTCATTTAATACAGGGGGCTCTCAAGTTACAATATTAAATTGGTTCCAGGATGAGATGACCATTGTATGTAGAAACTATTGTATGTTCAGACCAAAACGTATGGAAAACTGGTAAAATCTCCTAAAATCTTCCCAAAATGAGATAAATGAAGATTTAAAGAAAAATAAGTAGATAACTAATATGGATAAAGCGAGGCCTTACATACAACAGTCAGAAAGAGCTACTGGAAACTATAAATTACTTTCTGTGTAGAGGACTGGAGTGTTTTTAGGGTTCTGTACAGTTCTGGCAGGGTCTCAGCTAAATAGAAACAAAGCCGCCCTCACCTGGTGCCCAAAGGGGCAACTCATCCTGGCACAGGTAAAGAGCAGTACAGGACATGTAGTATCACACTGTACTGTACAAAGGAGATACTAGACAGCCATTCAGTGCATGTACCTCACTAACTAAATGCCCTCTTTTATTGGTCGATCATCTAGTTTTTTGCATATGCCACAGATCCTGACTGTAATTAAACCTAAGTATATGTTTATATAAAGGGGCATTCTGCCCAAAGTAAACTTTTTATATTTTTTTTAGCCCTAGTAAGAAAATAACAAACAGCTTATTGTTACCTTTCTTCACTCCCCCGGTGTCCTCCTACACCATCTTTGGGTCCTCAGCTGAGCGATCTCGCCTCCTCTAGCTGTCTCAGCCAATCACTGACAGAGACGGGACAGCGTCACGGCCAGTAGGAGGACACCAGGGGGAATGTGGAAAGTTAAGAATAGGATGTTTGGATTTTTTTTTACCAGGGACAGCAACATAAGTTTACAGTGGACGGAGCACCCCTTTAAACTTGAAAAAGGAGAAATCTCAGTCTTTCCTTTATAACCTGTCTTCTATTTATAATTGGTTCCTAAATTTTGTCTTCAATAATTGTAATTAAAAAACTGTGTGAACACTAAGCAAAGAGTATTTAGTTGACAAGTCTTCCTTAAAAGAGACAAATCTAACCTGCTAAGATGTCCCTTTTGTGCACAAAGTGTTGAGCCTTCTTCCTTGGCGCCCTTCCTCTGCAGTAAACTATCTGCTGGTTAGACGAATCTAACCTGCTGATATGTCCCTTTTGTGCAGCGGAGTGCTGAGGATGAAGGTCTTTTGCCTTCATCTTCAGCGCCATATATGTGCAGTTAGTAGTTAGATTGTTATGCTAATCAGGGGGTTTGGAGCATTAGGGAGCCACCAGGAGTAGATCAGTGCCCTGTGTGCAGTAGCCCAGCCTCCTGTGCTGTAAAGGGAATCTAAGGTGCTGACAGTGTGCTGTAGCTGACAGCCCCCAGTGAGAATGGGGCCTGTTTGGTAATTTTCCGTGCAGCGGATTATGTACAATCTTATGTCTCCTACTGTACTAAAGAGTCACAGAGCAGTTGTTCGTGCCACACTTGTCATGCATCCTTCTCCCTTTTCATGAATAATCAATGCTGCCCGGCCTCCTGCTCGAAAAAAAAAGACATCTATTTAATTTCCATTAGGGGATTTGAACTGCTGGCAGGTCTCTAGACAGGTAAGTTACCCCTAGACCACAGCTCCAACACATTAGGAAGAAGGGATTCAATTATACCTGAGTGTTTCTTTCAGACATAACCTGCCTACAAAGGACTGATCTGCAATCTGACAGCTGAGCGAGCAAGAGGCCGGGGAGCATTGATTATACATGAAGAGGGAGGAGAATGCATGCCAGAGTGTGGCATGAACAACTGCTCTCACATAATGAAGGGTGTGAGCGCACACTACATCATAAACTATACTGTGGAGTGCAGACTACCTCAGCAAATTACAATGAGCAAAAAACAAAGAAAGGTCTGAGGATACAAAATTTATTTATTATACAAAAATTTAAGAAGACACACAGAAGAAAAAGAAAGGCTGTATACAGCAATAAAACCTAACTCTAAGGGGGGAGAATACAATAAGTCACCCCACCAACTGGGATCCTCCACATGAATGAATATAACATGCCTGAGAATCTAGCATCCCTCACATGTATGCATAAAGTATGGGGTACAACATGCAAAAATAACAATGAAACGACACAATACATAAAATAATGTATGCAAATGATAAGATATATGCAATGATGTACAAACCAAAATAGAGAACTGAGAGGAGATGAGAGTGACCCCGGTACTGACCCTACCCCACCCCATGCGTTCCATCAGCAAAATGCTGACTTCATCAGGGGACAGTGGAGGATCCTGGTTGCTGGGGTTTCTTATTGTATTCTCCCCCCTTAGAGTTAGGTTTTATTGCTGTATACAGCCTTTCTTTTTCTTCTGTGTGTATTCTTAAATTTTTGTATAATAAAATCTCTTTTTGTATACTATTGGATGTGCAGAGATTTTGTATCCTCACACCTTTCTTTGTTTTTTGCTCATGAACAACTGCTCTGTGACTCTTTAGTACAGTAGGAGACCTAAGATTGTACATAATCCGCTGCACGGAAAATTACCAAAAAGGCACCATGCTCATTGGGGCCTGTCAGCTACAGCACACTGCACACACCTCATGTAGGGCCCAGGAGCTGACAGATTCCCTTTAAATCACTCACTTAACATAAGTATTTAAGTACTAACTGCACCGGCATGGCACAGAGGATGAAGGTAAGATACTTACCTTCATTCTTAGCGGTCCATGCACATAAGAAACATATCAGCAGTTTAGATTTGTCTAACCTGCTGATAGTTTCCATTTAAGACCTCATTAATATGAAAATCAAATTTGAAGGCATACAATGTGAACGGACTCTCAGCTATGCATTTTATATTAGGTCCACTATGTGGAAATTTACAAGTATATCCATCCACTAAGTAATAAATAGTATAGATTATTATTCCTCTTAAAGGGCTACTCCAGCGTGGGGGCACTTTTTTGCTGGGACCGGGGATGAGTTGGCCGAGGGAAAAGACGTTCACTCACCTCCCCGGAGGCGGGATCCGGGCATCTCAGCGAACCAGGCACCGGAGCGCCACGATGCGGGACCCACCGCTAGAACCGGGGAGGTGAGTGGACGTCTTTTCCCTCGGCCACCTCGTCCCGGTCCCAGCGCTAAAGTGCCCCCACGCTGGAGTACCCATTTAATGCCTTTGAAAAATATTAATTTCCTGATACTTTTGTTTCCCATGCAGCTTCTTCATTTATACCTAACATAATCCTGAAGGTTATCCAATCATCATAAAAGTGCATGGTGTGTATATTGCCCTTAACTATAATGCAGTATACAACATCTTTATGTTAAACAGGAAATATCTTCTACATGTGTTATATAAGATAAGAGTGTGCAATAAGAGAATCTATGCTTCCTACCTGGCCTTACAAAGGCACTGAACAGACCATGCATTCCTCAGGGTAACAGATAATAGTAAGTGACAACTTCTTACTACTGCCCAGCCAGTCTTAGTCGGGTATGATAGTCTTACATATTTATTACCAGCTCTGCATGCTCATAAAATATAATTGCTGTGAGATTTTAGCCACAGGGAAACAACATCAAAATGTCAGTCTTATACTTTGCTGTGTACACCCTGCTGTTTTTAACTTCCTGTTAAGGCTTCTTTATGTAGCCCAGCACATGAACATGTGTGATAAGGAATGACAATTTTCCTGTGCCATATTACAACTAGATTCTGGTAGCTACATGAAGCTCCATTCAAAATACATGTCTACTCCATCCTCCATATCTGCTTCTTGAGTCCAGTCAGTGACCTGGAGGTCTTTAACCTTTCTGACCAGTGATTACAGGTGATTTACCAGACTTATTGCTTGTCATGTCCATACTTGTATGTGGGTCCTATAATATAAACCTTCCCTAACATTAAGGCTGAAAATTGAGTAAACTGGCCCAAAGGACAAAAAAGATGAGGCCTAATATTAACTTTATTCAAAACATGACCCATGTTGCAAAACATACATACAAATAAAATTTTCAGCGTGGGTCCTGTGAATCATTATCCAGCTTTAATAAACTTTAGAGACGTAAGGCCCTATCATACCAAGCAATTATCGGCTGTATTTGGCTGATTATTGGCTGTTACAGCCGATAATCAATTGGTGTAATAGCTCCTGTCTGCTGATCCTTGTCTTTTAACAAGTTGGAAAAAATTTAGAATAGCTACAGTCTGCTAGACGTCGCTCCATGTAATAGTAGCGACGTCATTTAATGGCAAATAATGGCCATTATTTCCAAACAACAGCCATTGTTTTAAAATAGTGACAATTATTTGCCATTAAATGGTGGCCATCCTCTCAATTTCAGCAGTGTGTGAGCATAGCCTTTATGTGTTTTCAATCCACATATGGTTTTGGTTGCAATATACTAAGCAAAAATACTGTGTGGGATACAATAATGAGAAAAAAATAAATGAATAAAGACTTATATTTCATTTCCATGAGGGGATTTGAACCAAAGAATGAATTGCTGGCAGGTCTGTAGACAGGTGAGTTACCCCTAGAATACAGCTCCAACAAATTTAGGCTCAGAGATTCAACTATATGTGAGTGTTTAGTTTTGTTTTTTTTCAGACATAAACTGCCTACAGAGGACTGATCTGCAATTAGAGACACTGGCTGACAGCTGTGTGAGCAGGAGGCCGGGCAGCATTGATTATTCATGAAAAGGAGGGATGAGGAAGGAGTGGTGAGGCGTGCCAGAGTATGGCACAAACAACACTTTAACACTTCATTACAGTAGGATTGTGCACAATCCACTGCACGGACAAATTACCAAATTAGGGCCCGGTGATGACAGATTCTCTTTAAGGTAGGGAGCACATCTCCTTATCTTACACCACCTCTCCCATCTTGTCCATGATCTGATCGGATCTAAGAGTTTCAAATGAATGGCATAACCAAGAGTTGGTGATATACATATAGTATATAGGCCAGGAGTGGTATGCTCACCCCCGGGTATACTAACACTAGGCTTTGTAAAGGTAGCACTAGGTGTGTGGGTGCAGGTGTGGAGCAAGGATACAGCACTTAACCAGGTTAACACTGTACTTAGGATCTTAAGTGCAATACAGTTAAAAGGGCGCTGATAAAAAAAAAAAAATCAATCAATCATAAACATAGTTTTTACACTTAAATGGGTTATCCAGCGCTGCAAAAACATGGCCATTTTCTTCCAGATATAGCCCCACTCTTGTCTCCAGCTTGGGCGAGGTTTTGCTGCTCAGTTTTATTGAAGTAAATGGAGCTTAATTGCAAACCACACCTGACCTGGAGACAAGAGTCATGTTGTCTCTGAAAGAAAGTGGCCATGTTTTGGTAGTACTGGATAACCCCTTTGACCTCCCTACTGGGTTTGTCTCCGTTTGAATTTCCTGCTGTTTGCAGGTCCCTGAAGCTCTAGTTGATGTCTTTTTTTCTTGACTTCCTGGTTTGGGCTTTCCCATGATGCACTTTGTCTCCTGTGATGTCTAACTGACTCTGTAAAACTGTTAGATGGCTTACAGCTTGCTCAGCCAATCAGAGCTGAGCAACCTGAGTCAAGTGACATGGAGAGGCTGGCTTAACAGGGCTTAGACCCGCCTCCCTCATGATGATGTCTTTGTCACAAAATGGCTGCCTCAGAAAAGCCTGGGGTCAACAGTCATTAGGTAAGAATGAGTTTACTTCACTTCCTGGTGGGGGGTGGAGGGGGGAAAAGATAGGGAAGGGGAGCAGATAGGTGATTGAAGCATATTACAAAGTTATATAACTTTGTAATGTGTTTCAATTACTGGGAAAAATCGTTTCACTGTGTGCTAGGGGGAAGCTCTGATGCGAGCGCGCGCTGGGATCACCGAACGGCCGGTCTCTGCACGGATCATCCCGGCTGGTACTTAAGTACCGGCCGGATGATCTTTCCAGCCGCGGAGCTCTTACGTTGTGTGAACATAGCCTAAAGGTGAAAAGTGCACAAAAGATAATCACAAAAATAGGCAAAAAACAATATCCTTGTGCTTGGCTTAGGTGCTTGTAGTGTAGCGTATAGGTAGTAGGCAGGGCCGTATTAACAACTGCTTCTGCCCTAGGCACTAAACCTGAAGACGCCCCATCTTCACGCACCAATTGGCCTTGCCAGACCTGACCAATACCACCATACCCCCATCCCCCCTGGAAAAGACACCAGATTTACTGGCAAGTCTGAACAGGAGGTGGGAGACAAAAAAAAAAAATGTTTTTTCCTTCCCCTGCTTTCTGGTGCTGCCCCCCTGCAAGGTGCTTCCCTAGGCCCCGGGACCACAGGTGCCTAGTGGTAAATACGGCCCTGGTAGTAGGTGTTACTTGGGTGTAGTAAGGTTCAGGGGCTGTTTTGGGGCTTTGCCTAGTAGTGCAGAACTCTGCCGGGACAACTTTTCACAGTTAAGACTGAGACTGAGGATTGAGAAGAAAGAAGAAGACCACCTTATGACAGAAGAGCCCACAGAGTGTCAGGTCTGGTAGTAGGAGTCCCAGGGTTGAACAACTGGGTGTAGCTAACTCCTCAAGGTTCCCCGAGTAGGTCAAGCAGAAATCAATGAAGGCTCTGGCCCTTTGCTCCACTGCAGATCAATCCTAGATATATGGATTGTCTTGAGTATCTGTAGAATAGGTTATCCCAGGTGTAGGTAAGGTTTTCCCAGGTGACACCTATGGGTTTAGCATACTTGTTACTAGAAAGTCTCTTTCATGAGACCCTGTAATCTGTGGTTCCTGACAAGGCCCTGACCCTCAGGCCAGGCCTGGTTATAAACTTCAGCAGGAACTCTGGTTTCTGTCTGTCTCTCTCTCCATCCACTAAAGAAGACTAAAAAAAGACCTTCCTACCAGGAACTAAGGGACTTAAATAGGGGTGACCGTGACTAACCTCCTATGGGTGGAAAGAATGCTAGAAAGAAGTGGCATACCTGAACACTGGGACACTATACAAACATTAATAAAGCAGGTCTGTCAGGTCTCCAGTGTTACAATATGAGAGGGCAGCTTTACTTCTCGCCCACACATTGCTGACTGACAGCTCTCTGCGCATTAAACAAATGCTGGGAAAGCTGTCAGTCACTGTGTGTGGACAGGGGAAGCAGGACTAACATGCGTCTGGTCTCAGCAGTTTTTAAATAGCCTGTTACATGAAAACACTAAAGAAAAGGCATCGCTCTGCTGCCCTCAGGCTAGCATAGGAGACCTGCCAGTGCTGCTTTAAAATGTTTGTCATTAGTAACAAAAAAACATTTGACATGTCTCTGAAAAATATTTAACTTCTTGGGTCCAACAGCACCTTGAGGAGTGGATGCACATTAGAGTGTTGGCAGGGGCGGAACTACCGCCGTAGCAGCCGTAGCGGCTGCTACGGGGCCCCTAGCATCGGGGGGCCCGTGACCTGGGCCCCCGGAGCTTACTGCCTACAACACCCGGTGGCCGAGCGGGCCTCCCGGGTGTTCAGTGTTCTGATTGACAGCGCGAGAAGCCATAGGCTTCCCGCCCTGTCAATCACTCTTGTGACCGCAAGCAGCATTTTGCTTGCGATCACAAGAGTGTTGCCCCCGCCCCCGACAGACCAGCAGCTTCCAGGCGAAGTCCGGGGCAGCGACATCACTGAGGTCAGTGTGGGTCGCGGCGGCTGGGACTTCCGGTACAGGAAGTGACACGCACCCTGTACCGGAAGTCCCAGCCGCCGCGGCGCACACTGAGCTCAGTGGTGGCGCTGCCCGTGACTTCGCCTGGAAGCTGCTGATCTGTCGGGTGCAGATGAAGAGAGAAGAAGAGACCTGCGACCGACGGGGATCGTGTGAGTTAGGTGAGTTGTGAGTTTTTTTATTTTTATCAGAGGGGAACACTGGGGGCTGTATATATATGGGGGATGCACAGAACTAGGGGCTATATATATATATATATATATATATATATATATATAGCCCCTAGTGCTGTGCATCCTCCATATATATATATATATATATATATATACAGCCCCTAGTGCTGTGCATCCCCCATATGTATATATATATTATATATATATGGGGGATGCACAGCACTAGGGGCTGTATATATATATATATATATATATATACACAGCCCCTAGTGCTGTGCATCCCATATATACACAGCCCCTAGTGCTGTGCATCCCATATATATATATATATATATATGGTATGCACAGCACTAGGGGCTGTATATATATATATATATATATATATATATATGGGGGATGCACAGCACTAGGGGCTGTATATATGTGGGGGATGCACAGCACTAGGGGCTGTATATATGTGGGGGATGCACAGCACTAGGGGCTGTGTATGTATATATATATATATATATATATATATATATATATATATATATATATATGGGATGCACAGCACTAGGGGCTATATATATATATATATAGGGGATGCACAGCACTAGGGGCTGTATGTATATATATGGGGGATGCACAATACTGGGGGCTGTATATATATATGGGGGAGGCACAGCACTGGGGGTTGTATGGAGAGGCACAGCACTGGGGGCTGTATATATGGGGGCGGGACAGCACTGGGGGCTGTATATATGGGGGAGGGGCAGCACTGGGGGCTGTATATATAGGGGAGGCACAGCACTGGGGGCTGTATATATAGGGGAGGGACAGCACTGGGGGCTATATATATGGGGTAGGCACAGCACTGCGGGCTGTATATATATGGGGGATGCACAATACTGGGGGCTATATATATGGGGAGGCACAGCACTGGGGGCTATATATATGGGGGAGGCACAGCACTGGGGGCTATTTATATGGGGGAGGCACAGCACTGGGGGCTATATATATGGGGGAGGCACCGCACTGGGGGCAATATATACGGGGGAGGCACAGCACTGGGGGCAATATATATGGGGGAGGGACAGCACTGGGGGATATATATATGGGGGAGGCTCAACACTGGGGGCTACATATATGGGGGAGGCACAGCACTGGGGGCTATATATATGGGGGGGAGGCACAGCACTGGGGGCAATATATATATGGGGGAGGCACAGCACTGGGGGCAATATATATGGGGGAGGGACAACACTGGGGGCTATATGGGGGAGGCTCAACACTGGGGGCTGCATATATGGGGGAGGCTCAACACTGGGGGCTATATATATGGGGAGGGACAACACTGGGGGCCATTTGTAAGGGGAACAACACAGGGGGCAATCTATAAGGAGGACGTCACAGAGGAGGCATCTATAAGGGTAACTACACTGCGGGATGTATATAATAGGGCATGCGCAGAGGGGGGGGGTATTTATTTTAGTGGACTAAACTGAGGGGTTATCTATAAGTGGACTACACAGAGGGGGCCATATACTACAGGGCAGGGATAGGGAACCTTGGCTCTCCAGCTGTTTAAAAACTACAGCTTTAGCTTTGACTGTCTACACATGATGGGAGTTGTAGTTTTGCAACAGCTGGAGAGCCGAGGTTCCCTACCCCTGGTATAGGGGATGCACAGAGGTTGTCATCTACTATAAACACAGAGGGGCTCTCTACTATAGTAGATGCACACAGGGCCATCTATGTGGAAGACTGAACAAGGGACCATCTATAAGGAGCCAGGGCTACCCACTGAAAGAGGGCTTAAAGGGGCCAAAACAGATGTGCAGTGTGTAGAGAGATGAGGATGGTGACAGAGTGTGGAGCCTAATATGTCTGTCTGGCAGATTCTGTGGATTCGTGGCTCAGAGAAGTTCTCATAATGGCCCAGGACAGATGAAGAAGATGATGAAAAGGGAAGAACTCCGATCAGAGAAGACGTCCCATGTGAGTCACTAAATATATTTGCACTGTAATTTATATGTAGTACAGACCCTGTGCAGAGCTGGGTGTGTTGACGGTGTAGTGGTCGGTTGAGGGGGGGGGGGGGGGGGGGGGGGACATGAAGGTCAGCTATTTGTAGACTCTCTGGATATCTAATGTTTTCAGAAAAATGACCCTGAAATGACAGTTACGCTTTCTGTCTGGAAAATAATGTATCTTCCATAGGAATACTAATGGGAGTAACCGGCAGTGAGAGACACAGAGGAGGAAAGTAGGATCCACACTGATGAGTGTTAATACACTGACACAGTTCAAGTACATACATGACCAAATTATGGGAGTGGAATAACTCAGATTTAATACATCCTTATTATGTCTACTTATTTAATCCAAGATTTTGCTAAAGTACACAGTTAGGCTATGTTCCCACACAGTATTTTGCAACCAAAACCAGTAGTGGATTGAAAACACATAAAGGCTATGTTCACACACTGTTAACATTGAATTGATGGCTGTCATTTAACCGCAAATAACTGCCTTTATTTCAAAACAACGGCCATTGTTTTAAAATAACAGAATTTTTTTTATTAAAAGACAGCCATCCTCTCAATTTCAACAGTGTGTTAACATAGCCTTTATGTGTTTTCAATCCACTCCTGGTTTTAGTTGAAAAATACTGACCAAAAATATGTGTTTGGGCAAAACTTCTGGCAACCCATATAGCAATATATTTTAAAAAAATTAAATAAAGAATGTTTAAAAAATAAATACTGTGTGTGAACATAGCCTTAGGAGGTATGCTCTTGTTTTATGCATATTTACATATAATTTATAGAAACTGATTTCTGGTGCAGATATGAAAAAATCTGAGATTTATTTAGGTTTTTTCCTTTTAGGCCAATTTCCTGCTCCTAATTTTGGTGCAAAAATGCTGCTGGTTTTCCATTGCAAAAACTGCATTTCCTTTAAGTGTGGTCATACTAAAAAATGTACCAATAAATATATAGCAGAAATCAGAGACATACACCTTTTGATGCCACAAATCTGCATGTGCTTTAGCACCATTATCCTGGTAATATGACATCATTTATTTATTTATTTTTCTTTGTTTTTTTTTCTCTACATTTGAATTTTGAAATCACCAGAAAAACACAGCATTAAAAATAATGGAATGTGATTTTGGTGCAGAATATGTATAGAAATCCATGAGAATTTCCACCATGTGAACGGGGTCTAATGTTTTGTGTGGTCTCTTCTGTCATAGATACAGAAGAACACTTGTGTGATTGTCTCATTAATCACCCTGATCCTTTTTCATAGAAGCAACATGACACTGCCTTTTACTTTAAGAATAAAATGCTATGTAGGGAAGTGTTTTATTCCTGTAAGAATAAAGACAAAGTGAGTGGTCCATGTTCTCCTGCCCTGTATTGTCTTTCCTACCAGGACTAACATTTCAGCAGATATACTGATGTTCACAGGAAGAATAATTGCTGCATTTAAGTCTGCAGCCCTAAATTACTGTGACATTTTTCTTTTATTGTTCTGTGAAACATGGGAAAAGAACAAATCTGTTGCAATTCTTGTCTGCCTAAAATCTCAAAGAGGAAAATAAAGAACAAGGCTTAAAGGAGAAATGTATCCATATATATAGTAGCCTATCCCTGGCTGCTGATATATACACAGATTGTGATGAAAACCTCTTTCCTAGATTGCACAGTTATGATCAACATCCTTGTCCCTCTTACAGGGGTCTTCCTATCTAGCTTGTTATGCCCTAGCAATAGGCTACAGGATAACAAGCTCATAGGGTTCCAGTTGCAGGGCCTCCACTGCGAGTCTAGAACAACCATCGACAGATGATGCTGATGGGGTAAGCCATGGTGGAAAATCACAGTCGACCTCTATGTTCTGGGCATTTTTGCTGCAGCTAAACCCTCCCAATTGAAAACACAAGAGTGCTTGGCCGCCAGTTATTAAAAGGGTATGGGAACCTTAAATCTCCAATAAGAATAGAGCAGAGGGAAGTTCATGCGCATCACTGCTCCATTCATTCTCTATAGGAGCTGCCAGAGATAGCAGAGTACTGCATTTAGTTATCTCTATTTCTCCCATAGAGAAAGAATACAGCGACTATGTGCACTCACATTCTACTGCTCTATTCTAATGTGAGACTCATATTCCTGTTCTCAGGCATGGTGGGGTCCCAGCTGTTGGACCCCCACTGATTAGCCTGGTATCCCCTATCATGCTGAGATAGGAATACCCCTTTAACTATTTAGTATAAAAATGCCACTATCTTCAGAAATAAGTGGATATCTACAAACCTTGTATGTTTAGAATATTTAATTCAAACTAGATTTTGTATCTAAGTTTGAATCTAAACTTCCCTATATGCTGAGGAAAGATGTAAGTGTATATACAATGAGATCAGCAACATTTTATAAAAAATACCAGTTGAAACACACTAAGTGCACTATTTTCTTTTGACGGTGTATAACCAATTGTGAAATCTTTTAAATTTTGTGTGGCCTTTGTTGTGATTTGCTTCAGTGGGGGTGAGATATATATATATATATATATATATATATATATATATATATATATATATATATATATATTATATATATATATATATAAAGTGTGTGGGCCACATTGCTAGACTACTTCTTGCAGGGCCATATGAAAGTGAAAGTGACTCTGTACCTACAATCTTTCCCCCCACAAACTGCTTGTACCATCAGATAGCTTCTTTTAATCCAAGATTTGTCCTGGGGGTTCATTCGGCAGGTGATGCAGTTATTGTCCTGAAAAACAACTTTTAAACTTGCGACCCTGTGTTAAACTGGCGTGGCCTAGAGTGCCTGTGCATTAGGCTGGCACAACCTCTCTGGTGCAAGGTTAGGGCACAGATACTCAGGGCCGCCGATAGGGCAGTACAAGTGGTACTGCCGTATGGGGCCCGGACCCTAAGAGACATGGGGGGGGCCCGCCGGCCGCCGCCCCCCGTCCGCTACGCTAGGGGGGCCCGCACGGCCCCCCTTGCCACTTGTCTCTGAGCATCCCGATAAGCTGCGGCCGCGCAGCTTCTCGGGATGCACTGATCGCTTTGATGTTCCGCCCGCACAGTGAGCACATTGAGCAGGCGGAACATTAAAGCGATCAGAATACAGGAGAAGGACCTGTCAGCGTCCTCCTCCTGTATTCTCTCCCATAGGCTGCCGGCTCTTCATACCAGCAGCCTATGGGAGGCCGGGACGTGACCTCTCCGGCAGGCGTGATCATGTGACGTCATCACGCCTGCCGGAAGTCCCGTCCCTGCGGCTCGCAAGATGGAGCCCGAAGAGGAGGAAGAGCTGCTGCCTGCACAGCGCTGATTAGGTGAGTAGGATGTTTGTTTTTTTAGGGGCACCTCTGGGGGCATTATTAGCTCATGGGGGCACCTCTGGGGCATTATTAGTATATGGGGGCACCTCTGGGGGCATTATTAGTATATGGGGGCACCTCTGGGGGCATTATTAGTATTTGGGGGCACCTCTGGGGGCATTATTAGTGTATGGGGGCACCTCTGGGGGCATTATTAGTATATGGGGGCATTATTAGTGTATGGGGGCACCTCTGGGGGCATTATTAGTGTATGGGGGCACCTCTGGGGGCATTATTAGTATATGGGGGCATTATTAGTGTATGGGGCACCTCTGGGGGCATTATTAGTGTATAGGGGCACCTCTGGGGGCATTATTAGTATATGGGGGCATTATTAGTGTATGGGGGCACCTCTGGGGGCATTATTAGTGTATGGGGACACCTCTGGGGGCATTATTAGTGTATAGGGGGCACCTCTGGGGGCATTATTAGTATATGGCGGCACCTCTGGGGGCATTATTAGTGTATGGGGCACCTCTGGGGGCATTATTAGTGTATAGGGGCACCTCTGGGAGCATTATTAGTGTATGGGGCACCTCTGGGGGCATTATTAGTATATGGCGGAACCTCTGGGGGCATTATTAGTGTATGGAAGCACCTCTGGGGGCATTATTAGTATATGGGGGCACATCTGGGGGCATTATTAGTGTATGGGGGCACCTCCGGGGGCATTATTAGTATATGTGGGCACCTCTGGGGGCATTATTAGTATATGGGGGCGCCTCTGGGGGCATTATTAGTGGATGGGGGCACCTCTGGGGGCATTATTAGTTCACCGGGGCACCTCTGGGGGCATTATTAGTATATGGGGGGACCTCTGGGGGCATTATTAGTTCATGGGGGCACCTCTGGGGGCATTATTAGTTCATGGGGGCACCTCCAGGGGCATTATTAGTTCATGGGGGCACCTCTGGGGGCATTATTAGTATATGGGGGCACCTCTGGGGGCATTATTAGCTCATGGGGGCACCTCTGGTGGCATTATTAGTATATGGGGGCACCTCTGGGGGCATTATTAGTATATGGGGGCACCTCTGGGGGCATTATTAGTATATGGGGGCACCTCTGGGGGCATTATTAGCTCATGGGGGCACCTCTGGGGGCATTATTAGTATATGGGGGCACCTCTGGGGGCATTATTAGTTCATGGGGGCACCTCTGGGGGCATTATTAGCTCATGAGGGCACCTCTGGGGGCATTATTAGTTCATGGGGCACCTCTGGGGGCATTATTAGTTCATGGGGCACCTCTGGGGGCATTATTAGCTCATGGGGGCACCTCTGGGGGCATTGTTAGTATATGGGGGCACCTCTGGGGGCTTTATTAGTATATGGGGGCACCTTTTGGGGGCAATATTAGCTCATGGGGGCACCTCTGGGGGCATTATTAGTATATGGGGGCACCTCTGGGGGCATTATTAGTATATGGGGGCACCTCTGGGGGCATTATTAGTTCATGGGGGCACCTCTGGGGTCATTATTAGCTCATGGGGGCACCTCTGGGGGCATTATTAGTTCATGGGGGCACCTCTAGGGGCATTATTAGCTCATGGGGGCACCTCTGGGGGCATTATTAGTATATGGGGGCACCTCTGGGGGCATTATTAGTATATGGGGGCACCTTTTGGGGGCATTATTAGCTCATGGGGGCACCTCTGGGGGCATTATTAGTATATGGGGGCACCTCTGGGGGCATTATTAGTATATAGGGGCACCTCTGGGGGCATTATTAACTCATGGGGACATCTCTGGGGGCATTATTAGTGTATGGGGGTACCTCTGGGGGCATTATTAGTTCATGGGGGCCACCGCTGGGGGCATTATTAGTTCATGGGGGCCACCTCTAGGGGCATTATTAGCTCATAAGGGCACCTCTGGGGGCATTATTAGTTTATGGGGGCCACCTCTAGGAGCATTATTAGCTCATGGGGGCACAGCAGGGGATCCTACATACAGGGGGCATCCCACATTCCTACTCGCTTTACTGCACATAACACCAAACAGTGCAGTTACTATGGGAGCCTACAGGAGGGAGAAAGGGAAGGAAGCTGCTAGAAATGTGCGGAGCTTAAATTGTTTGTCTCGCAGGTTCTGAAAAGATGAAACATATCTGGAAGGAATCATCATGGAGGTCTGGGCCGGATGGAGAGGAAAAGGGAAAGTGACTCCTCAGATCAAAGAAGACGTCACCTGTGTGTCCCTGTATGACACTTTTCTTATTTTGTAGAACATCATTTAGTAGGGGCGCCCCGAGGTGACAGCTACTACATTATCTGTACTCAGAGATATCACTGTGTTATCTGTGGTGTTACATAGGACTGCAGGTGACTACTACATTATCTGTACTCAGAGATCTCACTGTGTTATCTGTGGTGTTACATAGGACTGCAGGTGACTACTACATTATCTGTACTCAGAGATATCACTGTGTTATCTGTGCTGTTACATAGGACTGCAGGTGACAGCTACTACATTATCTGTACTCAGAGATATCACTGTGTTATCTGTGCTGTTACATAGGACTGCAGGTGACATCTACATTATCTGTACTCAGAGATATCACTGTTATCTGTGCTGTTACATAGGACTGCAGGTGACTACTACATTATCTGTACTCAGAGGGATATCACTGTGTTATCTGTGCTGTTACATAGGACTGCAGGTGACATCTACTACATTATCTGTACTCAGAGATACCACTGTGTTATGTGGTGTTACATAGGACTGCAGGTGATATCAGGTGATTTCTCCAGGTTGCAGAAGTTCATGCTGGTGTCTGTATACATATGTGCTGGTGTCTGTGTGTGTGTATACATGTGTGCTGGTGCCTGTATGTGTGTATTCATGTGTGCTGGTGTCTGTATGTGTGTATACATGTGTGCTGGTGTCTGTATACATGTGTGCTGGTGTCTGTATGTCTGTATACATGTGTGCAGGTGTCTGTATGTGTGTATACATGTGTGCTGGTGTCTGTATACATGTGTGCTGGTGTCTGTATGTCTGTATACATGTGTGCTGGTGTCTGTATGTCTGTATACATGTGTGCTGGTGTCTGTATACATGTGTGCTGGTGTCTGTGTGTGAGATCAATTCTAGAGAACTGGCTCATATACCCCATTTTTCCCAGTGGCTTAAAATGTAACCTCTGTTATACAGTTATAAAATTGTAGAACCTAAATGTGAACAAGGTGCAATTCAAATAGACACTTACTTGTATAGCTGTCTCTTGTGCTCTGTATGCAGTGCATTATATTCACCCTTGCAACGTACAATTTATAGCGTGTCTACAAGCCCAGTGGGGCTCATTATGATGGAGACTAAAACTTATACAAGAGTGGGGTAGGGGTTCCCCTGTATTCAGAATGCTGTTGAGTGCTAGGAAATGCCCCGTCTGGGATTATTGAATTTCGAGGGTCTATGCAGAGCAGGATAAAGACACCTCTGCTGCACAAACAGGATCTCCTAGAAAGCGTTCTCACCGCCATGTATTCACTATCACTGTCTTGGGTGAGCTAAACTAGTCTGCCTGGGGGCTGTATGATTTGTATATGCTCACTAACATGGAACAGCCTCATTATATTAGCCTTTTCAATATATTCTATGTTAGTAAGCATACCCGGGGGGGGGGGGATATTGGTGAACATATACAAATTAAACAGCCCCCCAGACCCTCGAAATTCAATAACCCCAAACGGGGCATTGCCTAGTACTCAACAGCATTCTGAATACAGGGGAACCCCTACCCCACTCTTGTATAAGTTTTAGTCTCCATCATAATGAGCCCCGCTGGGCTTGTAGACACGCTATAAATTGTACGTTGCAAGGGTGAATATAATGCACTGCATACAGAGCACAAGAGGCAGCTATACAAGTAAGTGTCTGTATGGTGACATTTAAATTGCACCTTGTTCACATTTAGTTTCTACAATTTTATAACTTATTAATGTGGGGGGCCCAGACACTTTGGTTGTATGGGGCCCCGAAATTCCTGATGGCGGCCCTGCAGATACTCTAGGCCAAGGCAGTTTGACACAGGGCTGCAAGTTTAAAAGTAGTTTTTTAGGACAATAACTGCATCACCTGCCGAATGGACCCCAGGACAGATCTTGGATTAAAAACAACTATCTGAAAGTACAAGTGGTTTGGGGGGGGGGGCAGATTGTGGGAACAGAGTCGCTTTTAAAGCCCTGCACATCTCATTCCCTGTGTGATCACATTACGATACCTACTGCTCATACTACAAGAGGGACACAGGTGCCTTGTTCTGCAGCTTCTCTCGTGTCAGATTACTTGCCAGAAGAGGCAGATGGGGGCAGGGCTGCAGACCAAATTGTTGGTCTATGTAAAGAGTCAGTGAAAGTAACATAAGGTGTACTATACCAGTGCTTCTCAATTCCAGTCCTCAGGCCTCACCAACAGGTCATGTTTTGAAGATTTCCCATACAAATAACACATGTGATAATACCTGATGTGCTGAGTATAAATATATCACCTGGGAAATACTAAGGAAATCCTTAAAACATGTACTGTTGGTGAGGCCTGAGGACTGGAATTGAGAAGCATTGTACTATACTACGCTTTTGCATAGTCTACAGATTTTGATTTTTTGGCCTTCTCCATAAAAGTCTTTGGGAATTGGAGAAACAGTCACCACTTAAAGAGTAACTGTCATGTTTTTTTTTATTGCAGAAATCAGTCGTATAAGCGATTTTAAGAAACTCTGTAATAGGTTTCATCAGCCAAAAAAGCCTCCTTCTGTACTCAAGAAGCAATCTCCCAGCCTCCCCCCCCCCTGACTTCTTATCTGTGCATTATCAGGCAAACACATCTTCATTACAGAGAAGCCAGTGAAGATGGGCTCTGCTCTCTCCATTGTAAGCCTATGGAGGGGGAGGGGCTGAGGGAGATGAGGGAGCAGGAAGAGGTGACATGAAGGTCAGCTGTTTGTAGACTCTCTGGGCACCTAAACCGCTAAATTCAGGTGTCAGAAAGGTCAGTGCTTATCTATGAACTTACTGAGAGAAGATTGCAGGGTGTTGTGCTGTGCAGGACTGCTCCGTGCTCAGTCACTCCTAACAGCCCCTCCCCTCTCCATAGCCACATAATGGACACAGAAATTCTGCTTCATTTGAGGTGAGGGGGGAGGCTGGGAGATTGCTTTTTCAGTACAGAAGGAAACTCTTTTAGTACATAAAACCTATTACAGAGTTTCTTAAAATCGCTTGTACTGTTGATATTTAATGTTTTCAGAAAAATGACCCTAAAATGACAGTTACGCTTTAAGGCTGGGTTCACACTACGTATATTTCAGGCAGTATTTGTGAGACTGTATAGCAACCAAAACCAGGAGTGGATTAAAAACACAGAAAGGCTCTGTTCACACAATGTTGAAATTGAGTGGATGGCCGCCATATAACAGTAAATAACGGCCATCATTTCAATATAACAGCCGTTGTTTTAAAATAACAGCAAAAATTTGCCATTAAATGACGGCCATCCACTCAATTACAACATTATGTGAACAGAGCCTTTCTGTGTTTTCAATCCACTCCTGGTTTTGGTTGCTATACAGCCTCAAACATACAGCCTCAAATATACATAGTGTGAACCCAGCCTAAAGGTGTTAACCAGGTAACAAAAACAATATTCTAAACAATTCCCCTTCCCACTACCACCCTATGTTTAATATACATATATAACCTATCTTGCACCCTTTCCCTGCTTTTTTCTTATTCTCATGTGTAATAATAATAATAATAATAATAATAATAATTTTTATTTATATAGCGCCAACAGATTCCGCAGCACTTTACTATTCTGGGGGTACATACATAGACAAAAAAATAGACATTACAGAGATCTACATATAATTATCCATACAGGTAGTGTACTAGTTTGTAGCTCCGACAGTCACCACACAAGCGTTGTATTGTTTTGTCAGATGGCAGTCGCTGGATAGTCTGTGTTGTGTTCGTAGTTGCACCTAGTTACTTGCAGATAATTTGCACCTTAATGGAAGGGGGTCCGCTGTGCTGGGGGAGAGAATCCTAGAAGGGGTGGAGAGGTTTTTAAACTAGGGATGTGGAGGGAGGACAATGTAGTGTGTAATATAGTGGTGGATAGGTTAGAGAGGGGACAGAACATTGAGGAGGGAGGAGAAGGGTCCTGTGGGGGGAGGATAAGAGCAGTGGATAGGGAGATCCATCTGTTGCGGATGAACAGTGAGGATGATTGTAGCCACAGCACAGTAATAAATCCTATTTCTTATAATGAAGCGGTTAAACACAATGGTAATATAAAGTGTATGGTTACTTATGCCAGAAGTCTAGCCAGCAAGATGGGGGAGCTAGAAGCCTTGGTTCTGGAGGAGTCCATTGATGTGGTTGGTGTGACTGAGACATGGCTGGACTCCTCACATGACTGGGCTGTCAATATTCAGGGATTTGCATTGTTCCGAAGGGACCGGGTGGGCAGAAGGGGAGGAGGAGTATGTCTGTATGTCAGAAATGATATTAAAGTGAGTGTAAAAGATGCAATAGTGGGCGATGACTGTGATGATGTGGAAGCATTATGGGTAGAACTACAGAAGGAGGTAAAGAGTGAAAAAATTATTCTTGGTGTAATCTATAGACCCCCCAACATTACTGAGGGGATAGATGGTCAGTTGAATAGACAAATAGAGCGGGCTGCCCGGGAGGGGACAGTAGTGGTAATGGGGGACTTCAACTACCCAGATATAGATTGGGGTCACGGTTCAGCTAAAACCACAAAGGGGAGGGAATTTCTTAACCTCCTGCAGGATAATTTTCTGGGCCAGTTTGTGGAGGAGCCAACTAGAAGTGATGCCTTGTTGGATCTGGTTATTTCTAACAACGCTGAGCTGGTTGGGGATGTCACTGTCCATGAACACCTGGGTAATAGTGACCACAATATAGTAACTTTTAGCTTAAAGTGTAGAAAAGAAAAACATGTTGGGAGGGCAAAAACTCTTAATTTTAAAAGGGCCAATTTTCCTGGGTTAAGGGCAGAATTTCAGGGCATAGACTGGGAGCGGCTGCTATCACATACTGATACAGCTAATAAATGGAAAATCTTCAAATCCACATTAAATACGGTAACTGTACTGCCAAATATATTCCTATGGGTAACAAATATAAACGGTTAAAATCCAATCCCACATGGCTTACAACCGAGGTTAGAAGGGCTATAAATGACAAAAAAGGGGCATTCAAAAAAAATACAAATCAGAGGGGTCAGCTATAGCCTTTAAACATTACAAAGAAGTCAACAAAACCTGTAAAAATGTAATAAAAGCAGCAAAAATTCACAATGAAAGACAGGTAGCCATAGATAGCAAAAGAAACCCCCCAAAAATCTTCAAATATATTAATGCAAAAAAACCAAGGTCAGAGCATGTAGGACCCCTAAATAATGGTGACGGGGAGTTAATAACTGCGGATCAGGAGAAAGCTGAGTTACTTAATGACTTCTTCAGTTCTGTATATACAAAAGAGGATGGAGCTGTGGTGGGTGGGGCCAGTACTGAGGTGGGTGGGGCCAGTGCTGCTAACACATGTAATGTACTGAACTGGTTTACTATAGATATGGTCCAAGATAAATTAAATAAACTCAATGTAACCAAAGCTCCAGGGCCTGATGGATTACACCCCATCAGGCCCTGGTATTGTGCAGAGGGACTGGCGTAAGGCAAATGTAGTGCCGATCTTCAAAAAGGGCTCTTAAACTTCCCCAGGTAACTTTAGACCTGTAAGCTTAACGTCCATTGTGGGGAAACTATTTGAGGGGCTTATAAGGGACTACATCCAGGAATATGTAGTGGCTAATAGTATTATAAGTGATAACTAGCATGGTTTTACTAAGGACAGAAGCTGTCTAACCAACCTAATATATTTCTACGAAGAGGTGAGTAGAAGCCTGGATGAGGGCGCAGCTGTGGTTATCGTGTACCTGGATTTTGCAAAAGCGTTTGACACAGTTCCTCATGGATGTCTGATGGGTAAGTTAAAGTCTATCGGTTTGGAAAGTTAAATGTGTAACTGGATTGAAAACTGGCTTAGTAATCGTACCCAGAGAGTGGTGGTCAATGATTCCTACTCTGAATGGTCCCAGGTAATAAGTGGTGTACCCCAAGGGTCAGTACTGGGCCCTCTTCTGTTTAACTCGTTTATTAATGATATTGAGAATGGAATTAACAGCAATGTTTCTATCTTTGCAGATGACACCAAGCTTTGTAGTACAGTACAGTCTATGGGGGATGTGCAGATGTTACAGGATGACTTAGACACACTGAGTGTTTGGGCGTCCACTTGGCAAATAAGGTTCAATGTGGATAAATGTAAAGTTATGCACCTGGGTACTAATAACCCACATGCATCATATGTCCTAGGGGGAGTTACAATGGGAGAGTCACTGATGGAGAAGAATCTGGGTATACTTGTAGATAATAGACTACAGAACAGCACACAATGTCAGTCAGCTGCTTCTAAGGCCAGCAGGATATTGTCATGCATTAAAACAGGCATGGAATCTCGGGACAGGGATATAATATTACCGCTTTATAAAGCTTTGGTGCGGCCTAGTCTGGTGTATGCTGTCCAGTTTTGGAACCCGATTCATAAAAAGGACGTCCTAGAGCTGGAGAGGGTACAAAGACGTGCAACTAAACTAATAAGGGGGATATAATACTATATAGGAGAAACAGTAGACCGGCACTACACCAAATCACCATGCAAAGTCAAGTAGCTGAAAGCCCACCGTGTGTCTGAGGAAGCGCGCATGCGCGCGGGAAAGGGCCTTCACACTATCAGCTGCTGTTCGGCGTCCCACGCTGTCTGCTACACTCCCTGGATCATGTTTTAAAAGCATTCAATAAAGAAGATTTTATACGGTGAGTGCCTCCCCTTTTCTCTCTTGTTGGAACTAAACTAATAAGGGGAATGGAGCATCTTAGTTATGAGGAGAGAATAAAAGAATTAAATTTGTTTAGTCTGGAGAAGAGACGTTTAAGGGGAGATATGATTAATTTATTTAAATATATAAATGACCCCTATAAGAAATATGGGGAAAAGATGTTCCAGGTAAAGTCCCCTCAAAGGACAAGGGGGCACTGCCTCGAGAAAAAAAGGTTCAATCTCCGGAGGCGACAAGCCTTCTTTACAATGAGAACTGTGAATCTGTGAAACAGTCTACCACAGGATCTGGTCACAGCAAAACAGTAGAAGGCTTCAAAACAGGGCTAGACAAGTTCTTAGACGAAAATAATATAAATGCATATGTATAGAACCTATCACCCCTTCCCTGTATCCATCCCCTCCTTGGTTGAACTTGATGGATGTGTCTTTTCTCAACCGTATTAACTATGTAACTCGAGTAAACATGGCTGGCGTAAGGCTTACATTCGATGAAAGGAAGTCAGTTTTGAAGTGGTATTTTAAGTACGAAAACATTAATGAGGTTCAACGGCAATGGCGAAATGAGTATCAAACAGAGCCACTAACACGTTTAACGATTCGTCGCATTCAAAACAAATTTGAAGCCGAAGGCTGTGTTTAAGATGTACACAAACAACGATATGGACGACCTGTAACAGTAACAAGTCCAGCTAACTCCAGTCGTGTGTTACAACAATTCACTCGCTCACCACAGAAGTCTTTGAGACAGTGTGTCTGTGAAACTGGAGTAAGTTGCTTAAGTGTTCAGCGAATTTTGAAGACAGCAAAGTGCTACATCCGACGATTGCTACACGCAATGAACGAACGGTTTAACAACATGGTGCACAACGATGACGAGTTTGTAGAGATGATTGTGTGGTCTGACGAGGCACAATTCAAACTCAATGGTACAGTAAATCGCCACAATTGCATCTAGTGGGCCGCCAAAAATCCGACCGTCCCATGTCGACAAAGCCGTGAATTTGCCAGGAGTAAATGTGTGGTGTGGGTTGTCGTACCGGGGCTTGATTGGGCCATTCTTTGACGGCACAGTTACCGGTGAGGTGTACCTTCATAAGCTTCAGACATCCATTTTACCTGCCATCCGAGACCTGTATTGGAGACAGAAGATTTTACTTTCAACAAGATGGTGCCCCAGCCCACTACCAACATCGTGTTAGGGCGTATCTCGACGAAAATCTACCAGGAAGATGGATAGGCCGTAGAGGTGCTGTGGAGTATCCACCACATTCCCCAGACTCAACTCCTCTGGACTTTTACCTGTGGGGAACACTAAAGGACGTCGTTTATCGACAAAAGCCACGCACATTGGATGAACTTCGAGAATCCATCGTACATTCATGTGCAAATATCGAACTGAACACGTTGCAGTTAGTAGTTTGTGGTGCAGTTCGGCAGCTTCGTTTGTGTGTGGATGTGAATGATGACCATTTAGAACACCTGCAGTGATATCTTTAAGTTGGACTTTAAGCTACACTTTCACCAAATATGAGACAACTCCGTCAATTAGTTTGCAAGTTATGGACTTTCAAACAGTGGATACATTTTTTTTGGACCACTCAGTAGATTGGCTTTTAGACAAAACTTGTGACTCAAGAACGGCAGCAGCTAGAAAGACAGGAGAAGGCTCAAAATACTCAGGGGGACTTGATGAGTAAGGCCAGCTTGGCGGATAACCCCTTTAACTCACTACATTGCACCCAGGCCATGCACAAGCACAATGTCTCTCAATTAAAATGTATGGATAATATGACAGGGAAAAACTGTGACCAGGAATCAAGACTTCCCTTCTGCTAACAGGTGATGGTCCCAGAAGACCCACTGGCAGGCATAAATGGCATATCCCATGAATACAGCACCAGTGCCAAAATAGGAATACCACTTTTTTATTGTTAATAGCCCAAATTGTAATTTTTATATCCTCCTAATGTGTTATCCAAAATGGTTTTAAAGTTTAACAAAAGATTAAGGGGGAGATTTATCAAACTGGTGTAAAGTAGAATTGCAATATTTGCCCCTAGCAACTAATCAGATTCCAACTTTCATTTTTCAAAGAATCTGTGAGGAATAAAAAGTGGAATCTGATTGGTTGCTAGGGGCAACTAAGACAACAGTTTGCTAAATCTCTCCCTTAGTGTTTTTAAAAAGTTTTGGCAATTTCCCCCCTAATTTCTCATTGTTACCCTTTTTATATTTAAAAATTCTAATTTTCTTTTTTTCCTAAAATTATGCTGGCACTTCCTGTTCTATACATGATCACTTTCCTCCTTATCACAGAAAGGAGTACAGTGAAAGAAGACACCACTACAGCAACACACCATTCAAAATAGTTGAAGCTCTCAGTTTAGTCTTCCCCTCCCTGTAGAATGACCTTAAAACAGAATGGCTTAAGGCCCTATTCCACCAACAGATCCGACGACAGATTATCTGTCAAAGATTTGAAGCCAAACCCAGGAACGGACTATAAACAGAGATCAGGTCATATAGGAAAGACTGGATTTCTCCTCTTTTCAAATCTACTCCTGGGTTTGGCTTCAAATCTTTGGCAGATAATCTGTCGTCAGATCTGTTGGTGTAATAGGGCCTTTAGGAACATTATTATTTTAAATGAGTTTCTGCTTCAGACCACGGTGTGTCTGTGCCTGGGGCCTTGCTGTAAAACCAAACTCTAAATGCTAAAATGTTTAATGCTCCAGGCAAGATGTCTGGCCATGATAATGTATTTGAAACCCTGGGAGTAACTATTTCACAAAATGTATTCTATAACTAGCGTAAAGGGCCCTATTACACCAACAGACTATCTGACAGATTTTTTTAAGCCAAAGCCAGGAATGGACTATAAACAGCAGGGCCGGGACAAGGAGTTTTGGTGCCCTAGGCAGAGAAGGCAAGTGGCACCCCCCCCCAGTCTAGACTGTACACTACGCGGGGACAGCCAGGAGGCTATACTGTATGTGGGGGCTGATACTTGGTCATCACAGGCTCTGCCGAGTATTACCACACTGCAGACTATATGGGGGAGTCCGGTATGTATACTGTACCCTCTAAATATAACAGGACCGTGTATACTGTACCCCCTGACTGTAACAGGACCGTGTATACTGTACCCCCTGACTGTAACAGGACCCTGTATACTGTACCCTCTAAATATAACAGGACCCTGTTTACTGTACCCCCTGACTAACAGGACCATATATACTGTACCCCCTGACTAACAGGACCATGTATACTGTACCCCCTGACTGTAACAGGACCATGTATACCGTACCCCCTGACTGTAAATCACTGGTGTCAGGGGGATTAGCCTGTACACAATAAACAGAATATAAGTGTTCACCAACCTGTGGCAGGACTACAACTCCTATCATGCTGTGACTGTTGTAGTTTTGGAGCAGCTGGTGACCCTCAGGTTGGGGAACAATATGGGAAGTGCTGTGTATAAAGGAGCAGTGCAGGGA
The DNA here is from genome assembly GCF_027789765.1 of Dendropsophus ebraccatus. NCBI lineage: Eukaryota > Metazoa > Chordata > Amphibia > Anura > Hylidae > Dendropsophus > Dendropsophus ebraccatus. The sequence continues at coordinate 76,698,811 of NC_091459.1, read as the reverse complement.
TATGGGGCAGTGTTATATGGGGCAGCCTTGTGACCTAGGTGACCTCCCTCTCCCAGCCTTCCTACACCTAAAGAATGATGAGAGTCAGTCAGTGAACTCACCAGACAGCAGCCCAGAAGTCGGTACAGCCTCCAGCAGTCAGACAGAGAAGAGGTCACATGGTGAGGAGGAGGCGGAGCCTCTGTAGGTCCTGGCAGGTCAATGATTTTTTTTTTTTTAAAGAAATTGAAATTGCGCCCCTGTAACTTATCACTAGATGGCGCCCTAGGCCATCGCCTACCCTTTGTCCCGGCCCTGATAAAACAGAGATAAGGTAATAAAGAAAAGACTGAGATTTCTCTTTTTCAAATCCATTCCTGGCTTTGGCTTGAAAAAAAATCAGTCAGATAGTCTGTTGGTGTAATAGGACCCTAAACCATACAAGTTGCCAAGATAACTTAAACTTGTGTAATAAATAACAAACTATGATCAGTTAACCAAGCTGGATATTGTTGCAGATGTTATTTAAGGCCCTTCCACTGTGTTATCACTACAATAGTATCTTCTCTTATATAACCCAATGTATACCCTAGCAGTGTTTACCATCAGTAGTTAACACTTCGGTCAGCCTGAAACATCCTTGATAATTAGAAAGAAAGTGAGCAAACAAACAAGTTGTCATATTTTAATTAAAAACAAATACATTTGTCGAACCAATTAATTTTAACATAATTACAGTAAATAGAATAGATAAAGGAAAGGTATTCTGAAGTCATGCAGTATACATAGCCTTACTGAGTCACCCTTCACAGAAGGAATAGAAGTCAAATTAACTGCATATTAGGTTATACCTTTAAAGCGTTTGTTCACATTTTGTAGTTTACTTATAGAGCAAAACTACCGCTTTACTTAAATACCCCAACAGTTTCTTAGGTCCTAAATTAATAGCATCATAAGGATCTATGATGCAGTCAGAGTCATTAAATCCAGTTGCAGTCTGGAAGGTCTAGCTGTAATATTGGCAAAAAAAAATGCCTATTACACTAATATGAAACCAACCCCAGTCTGATTATTGCATTTGGGAATTTCTTTACAGCAGACACTGTGCAGTAATTCAGAATCAGAGCAATAAGTGAGGTATTAAAGAAGTATTGCAATCTCAAAGTGATGGCATATCACTAGTTTATACTATTGCCACATAGAAGTCCGGACACATGGGACCCTAACCGATCCTGTAATTAAAGCACATTCTGTGCTGCAGCCACTTTCCTGCACCCCCCTCCACCCGCAAATTGGTATTCCTAGCTCCCTAGCTTTGCTGGGAACTGCAACCAGCCCCATTTACGTGAATAGAGCTGTGATGCAGTTACCCTGCACCCACTGTGACTGCAGGAGCTACAGTGCCAAATCAACATTTAGACATACCTAATCCAATCATAAAGTGATGGCACATCCTAGCAATATGCCAATACTTTATAACATGGGAATACCCTTTAACTGCATTTTGTGCAATTTGTGGCATTGGAAATATAATAACCACTAAAAAGTGAACTTACGCTTCAATAGGCTTTCCACCTACAAGAAAACTCTACCTAAGACACACAAAGTGATTCAGACAGGTCTCAATTAGGGATGAGCGAACCTCGAGAATGCTCGAGTCGATCTGAACCCGAACTTCAGGCATTTGATTAGCGGTGGCTGCTGAAGTTTGATAAAGCCCTAAGGCTATGTGGAAAACATGGATATAGTCATTGGCTGTATCCATGATTTCCAGACAACCTTAGAGCTTTATCCAAGTTCAGCAGCCCCAGCTAATCAAATACCGAACGTTCGGGTTCGGATCGACTCGAACCCAGTTTGCTCATCTCTAGTCTCAATACATATAAAATACAATCTGATTACAATATATATTTATACATTGTTTCCTATTTAACCTAAAAAAAATGCATAATTATATCTCTCTATCTATATTACATTGTGTACCTACCAAGAAACACTGGGCTAATTAACGGAATTTACTATAAATTAATTATGGAATCAAACAAATTTTCATGGTTTAAAAAAATAATAAAGTGTGCAGCTACTGGCTAGAAACAAAGCCCCCAGTGTTGTTGTGCTGTCTAGAACATGTAAAACATTCAGTTTAGTATATATGCTAACAGTGGAGTCTGTCCACCCATAGGCAATAATGGGTTCTGAACATATAAATCATAACCTTTTCATGAAATTTTTCACTATATATACACACATTAAATGCCATTGAGCCTATGGTTAATGGATACCCTTATTAGCTACAGGATGTAAAAAAAATATATATATATGATGTAAACAGCGCCTTAAAATGAAGGACCGTAGTTAGACTAAACTCCATGTTGTTATTACGGCGGCTGAAATGTAGGACAAAAAGTTGAACATGATATATTAAAAGAGCGCGTATATTGACATCAGGCACAATTTACATAAAAATATAAAAAATACAATGTCATAAGAGTAACATATTCAAGTACACAGCTGAAATGAAAATTTCTACTGATAGGTTCACATCTCCCAGCGTCCATGCTTCTTAGATGTCTGTACACCAGTGGCTCTGCTGATCTGCCTTGTAGTTAGTGAGTCTTTATACTAAGCATAGTATAGTGATAAAGTAACATGGGGGAAGGGGAGCAGATAAATTATAGGTGTCTCTCAAAGTGATATGCTTTTTTCCAATGCCATCCAGCACAATTATGAATACAGCTCTGTGCTACAGAGCTATAATTTAGGATCTTACTCCAGACCCAGGGGTGTAACTAGAAATGGCTGGGACCCATACCAAACTTTCATTGGGGCCCCCACCTTCCGGATTGACCACTAAGCCATCAAGTGTAGTCATAACTGCAAGCCCTTGTCAGAAGTGCTTTCAAGCTAAAAGGGACAGACATTTGAAGAACCTGGGAGGCCTGCTTGGCCACCTGGTGCTGCAAATGATGAACAGGGGGACAGGGGACCCAGTGTATTGCAGAAATGGGTCACCAGGTCCCCTGATGTGGTGGGCCCCATAGCAGCCACTATGGCTGCTACAGTGATAGTTGTGCCTTTGTCCAGACCAGAATGACTAAATTACTTTTTGTGTAGATTATATGTGGCACTTTAAATATTGGTGTTTAGAAGACGCTTATGAGCCAGGAGAGCAAGTTTCTCTACAACACAAATTACCTAGCGGGGTACTCTTTCTCAAGCCCTACCCTTTATGTCTTTTCAGAGGGAAATATAGTTGGATCCTTTACCCGCTCTCAACTGCTCTTTGGCATTGTATAGTGTGCCACTCTCACTAAACATGTTTTTACATGACATCACTTGACGTACAGATTGGTAACTGTGCCTGCGGGGTCAAATTACAGAGGACTTAAAATTTACTGTATTTAAGTATTCGTCTAGAATTTTCTGCTAATGAAAACAGATGTCATGTGAGAGTAAAGAGTTAAGTACAGTTATGTAAATGGCACTAATGTCATTATTACACAGGATACATTACAGTAATAAAGAATAGACTGCATTCAACCTGCATCACTCCCTCTAAAAGGACTTTTACTGCTCAGCCAATCAGTTACTGAAAAGGCAGTGAGCAGCAGGGAACAAGATGATGCTGGAACAGGAGCAGTACTGTTTTTTTTTTTTTTTTAACTGCTCCCCCCCCCCCAGCAACAGATAAAGGTGTATTCCTGTACTAAAAAAAAAATAAAAAAAAAAGTTTTAAAGGTCTAGTACATTATGAGGTTTAAGCAAAGATCCCTGAAGCCAATGTACAGTTCCTCTTTTAAGTAAAATAGTAGTTATGGAGCCTAACGCAACAGTAGCTAAACTAAAGAGAGAGATTTTGAGGAATGATTCAAGTGTCACCATTATTGTTACTTTACATCATTGTAAGTTCTTTTTTTATGGCTTTAGTAGCTATGGCTCTGCATACATTGTTACCACAAACCAATGCCCCCTGCAATGTTAAACATACGACATGTGCAATTCAATTAGTACTTAATGTGACAAGTGGAGGCAAACAATAAAGTGACATTTATGGCACTGTCTTATACGCAGATGTAGTTGGCACGTGCATTTCATGACTAAATGTTATAATCCTTTAACAGGACAGATCATGGAGAAAAGATACAGGTCTTCTTTCCATCTGTTCACTAGCACTTGGCAGCACATGGCACCAAATGCAGTTAGCAGCTTTGCATGCCAAAAGGAATGTTAGTGTTCAATAACAAAATGAACAAAACAGGTAATAATAATATAAAAACTGTTGGCTCTCCTGGGTACTTGGTTTGCTGACCTCTTTGAGCTGCAGTCCAATGACAGAAGGATAGTGGCATGGCGCTGGAGCATTTACCACAGGAAATCACACTATTCATGGATTTCAGAGTATATGCTGGCCTGCAAGAGAACACTTACCCTACCAAGATGTTAGGCAGTTATGGTTACCACAATATGCCACTGTCTGTATGTAAGAAATGCAGTGAACGTGGATTACACTATAACCACATAGATCATTTAGCCCAGGGATGGGGAACCTTTGGTCCTCAAGCTGTTGCAAAACTACAATTCCCATCATGCCTGGACAGCCAAAGCAAAGCTTCGGCTGTCCAGGCATGATAGGAATTGTAGTTTGCAATAGCTGGAGGGCCAAAGGTTGCCAATCCCTGATTTAGTCTGTACAGTAACTATACAAGAAAGCAAGTGACAGGATAAAACGCAACATATATCTTGTATCATAAAGTGAGAGATATTAATGTAATGTATTACACAGAACATGATGTGAAAATAATGGAGATTAACAGTTCTTGAATTCTGGCAAAGCAAATAAATTACATTTTCTGTACTCAATGGCTTAAAGTGTAAAGGAAGTTAAGAAATATTTAGTGTCCATTTGGATGGTCCTTGTTTCTGCCAGTTGATTATTTCAGCTGTCATACATATTAAAAAAATTCTTTTCAGGTCCAAGTTTCCATGGGCACAATAGCCTCCTTAGTTCCCACAGAAGGTAAAAGATTTTCTCCAGAAAGGAACAAGAAAGGTAGTTGAACCACAAATCCACGGATTCTCTGCACTTCTTCCTGTGCTTTGACACGATCCTGTGTGGCCAGTGCTGGCTTGGCAAGGTAATCGGGAAGGTGGAAATAGTATTGGACTTCGTCACTTGGAAGACATCGGAACACCTAGTTTGCCAACACAAAGGTATCATATGAGTCTCTATATGTATCAAATGAAATGAACAATGCATTTTGTAACCAAGCATGATATTCTTTACAGGAAACAGATAACTGATCTTAGGGAGACCAGCTAAAGAAAACACTGTCTGCTGCCAGTTAAAGTGCTCAATACAATGAAATGCTAGGTGCATCGTTCCCTGAGAAATATAAATATGCAAAAAGAGCCCGTGCAGCATCATTTAAGAGTCTCAAAGCTCAGGACTAGCCAGATATCTAAAAGGGTCAGCAGTTTGGAACATTAATTGTAGCTACAAGATTCCCTTTAAGCGTAATTTATTTTAGATATTTCTGTTTACTTCCTTGTTTTTTGTAACTCTACTGTGTATATTGTCACACACTTGTTGCTTTGCAATTAGCTTTATTACTACAATGGTTTGACCACATTTAACACATTTTTCAAAGCACTGCAGTGTATACAGTATAACATATCACTTACTAACACAAGGAGCTTTCTCTGCTCAGTGACTGTACCTATATGCAGCCGGATGGTTTATCCCTCCATACATGGCTGTCCATAGAGGAGCACATGACAATATACTGTATGTCACTGATCCTCCCCTCCACCAATGCACCTTTATGATTGAAAGCAGTGTACTGCTATGGCGGAAACACAGTAACATGTATTGGCCGCAGGTATGGTATAAGGCAGTGCTTCTCAACAGTGAGGCGCCCCTTAGTTGTTGGTGAGGCCCAGCTGGGGAGACAGTTTTCATAAAAGTAACTGTGATCTGCTCAGTCCTTTTGCTGTTTGCAAAAATCTCCATTTTAGCAACATTATTAATATATTTTGTACTTGCTTTATCAGCATATAGAGCTTGGGAGATGGGTGAAAGGTAGCCCTAGCATTATTTTTAGCCTTTGAATGGACTTTCACCACAGATTATGAGGCCCAGACACCCTCTTGGTCAGTCTGGTGAGGCCCAGGCATTGCCTTGGTCTGTTGGGTGAGGCTCTAGTAGAAAAAGTTTGAGAAACACTGGTATAAGGCATCCACCTGCATACAGGAATGGGCACAGAGTGGGGGCAGAGCTGCATTATTACAATGAATAGGGCTACAGTAAAGGCTCCCTTTATAGTATGTATAGTAAGTCATCTGTTATTATATCTATCTAACATAGAAAGAAGTTATATGAGGCCAGAGACTAACAACATGGACTAGCATAATTATGGCAAAGCGGTTGCTTCCTTACATATATGTATTTGATTTGTTATATGCACTTCAGTGATTGGAAAACATAAATGTAAAAAATGGCTTTAAGTAATCTATACTTAATCACACAGCTATTGTGTGTGGCCATATTTATTCTTGCATCATAGAATCCATCAAAAAAATTAAAGCTATTAGCTACTGCCCATATGTCTGGGAAGTTAAGTTATGCCCACCGCCATTAAATGCCAAGTTTATATCTATATGTTAGCATTTTAACAGAGTAAAGAATACAGTGTCTAGCACACAAACACAACACTGTAGTACATTACAAAAACGTTTGTTATGAAAAGAGAAATGGATGATTAGAAGTATGCCAAATTAACTGGCAACCTATACTATATCCTGACTATATCTTACAACATCATTGGAAAAGACAAGCACCATAAATTATACCCACTTTGTCAAATATGGTAGTGTTGCGAGCAGTTGTGGCCACCCACACCTCTTTGAAAAAATTGTCACTAACAGGGTCCTGGATGTTGATAGATGGATCATTTAGGCAACCAAGGAGAAGCCTGGAAGAGAAGATAATACTGAATGAGATCAAAGTCATCTTATGAGCAGTTACGGCTGATAGAATATAGGACTTTGTAAACTTTCCACCTTTGTGTACTTCCTTGGCAACCATTGCTGCATAGGAAAGTGAAAGAACAGCAATTCTGTGTGTCTAATGAGGATTTTGGTTTTCTAGGCATAGCTTCAGATGACAGTCATTAGTCAATATAAATCTTATACCATAAGTGTCTAAGAAACTGTGAAAGTGTCAGGGCAAGAGAGGTTTATAGAGTGTTCATATTATTGCCTTCGACTTGGTCTACCTGAAGCAATGCATCCGAAGTGACAGGGCAAATTTCCCAGCTTCATAAGCCTCCCCATCCATGACCGAGGGAACAGTCTCTGTGTCTTGAATAATAACAGCCATCTCACTGTCACGCTTCCCCATCATGCTGCGGTCATTAATATTAGCTGAACCTGAAAGGATGAAGGAAAATGATGAATTGTCTTATTAGCAGAGCAGTAATCGCGTAAGAATGCAATTCTAGGGACAATGTGTCAGTGCCTATATAACAAACTGTGCTGATCCCAACACGCACCATCAGTTTTACAACACAGCAACGTCATAGGTTGAACATGATGATGGGACTTTGAAAACCTCAGGTCACTGGAACCAGTGTAGAGGATTAGTAAGTGCTAAATGTTTTTTAAAAACCATGAGCAGAATTTTTTCTCTCTTGGTAACTGCATATACTTCCTGCTGCTGGGTAAGTTAACAATATTTGCCTGTTTTGCATTTAAGGGCAAACGGTAAAAGGCTATTTATTATTATTATTTATTTATAAAGCGCACTTAATTCCAGAGCACTATACAGGCGACAAGGGTAACAAACAAGAACATTACAAGATCAAAACACATTACATGAAGGCCAGGGGGGTAACTAGAAATGGCTGGGCCCCATAGCAAACTATAGCCCCCCCCCCCCCGACTGACCACTAAACGGTCAAGTGAAGTCATAACTACATAACTGCTAGCTCTGGGCAGGAGTACTTGCAGTTAAAGGGACATTTGCAAAACCCAGGAGACCAGCAGGGCCACCCGGTGCTGCAAATGATGACGGCTCAGGGGGCCCAGTGTATTGCAGGAGCAGGCCATGGGGCCCCCTGATGCGGCGGGCCCCATAGCAGCCGCTATGGCTGCTTTAGTGGTAGTTACGCCCCTGATGAAGGCAGATGGCAGACTGATACATGGGGAAAAGGAACCTGCCTGCGAGGCTATTCATAGGTCAGTCATTTTTCAGTGATAAACTAGCACACAGACTTTGTAGACAATAATTGCTACGGTTCTGAAATATGTCCATGTACAGGAAGAGATGCAATAGAGTGCATGAATTAAGAGAAAATACAGACAATATGAATACCACCATGATTGTACAGTTTGCACACCAAGCCCTAGCTGAAAACGCTGCTGGAAAAGCTGGGTTCACACCATATTTTTGCATCCTGTTGAAACCAATTTCTAAAAGCTAAATAATATGATGTTTTATTTATAGGAAACAGCTATTAATACCAACACAATGACTTTTAGGAATGGCGTCTTTTTTGTCCTTGTCCTTTTTTAATAGTACCATATGGGTATGCACCCCTCTGACTAATGGATTAGATGCCACAGCCTCTATTATCCACTACATTGAGGGTATTAACACAGGTGATACCCAATGGAAAACTCCTGAGCCACCTATTGAAGAGCAGCCACCTGCCATGTATGGATTGGGCTCAGCTCCTGACCAAGCTCCATAGTCCATGACCCAACAAGTGACTGTAAAGACAAGTGAAAAGCATGCTTTTTTTTTCTTCTTTAAAGGAATTCCCATGAACACAGAGTATCATCAATCACATGATAGGTGATAAGTTGAATAATAAATGGGACCCCTATGATTGCTACAATGGCTGTCAGCACTCCGCTATCTGTCAGTCCCACAGAGTTACATAGGGCAGCACTGTAAATGTCTGATCACTGCCTTATGCAAACAGTGGATAAGGGACCCATGCACTTATGATTGTAGGGGTCCTAGCATTGGGCCCCAGCAATCAGACATGTATTACTTATCCATAATGTTTCCTGTGAGAAAATTGCTTTAACACATGTTTAGGTTTTAAAGCCCATAGAAGTAATTTATTGAGCGAGTCGGGTCCTTCATACATATCTACGGCCATAAAAAAAAGCCTTCTGCTGTTTAATTGTATAATCTTCGTCTTCCTCCTATTACATTATTATAGAACTATTCTGAAGCAGTCACCTTAGGACAAGCAGTAGATGCAATTGTTACAGTGTATAATTATTTTTTACAGTTCATTCTTCGCTAATCTTTTCTTTTTGCCACAGACTGGTTTAATGGTGTGTATTAGATGGCGCTATAGGTCGGTGATTTGTGAGGAGTTAAAAGGAGCTTTATTGGCCATGCTGCATTCTGCCCAATCCTACTAAAACTGAAGGAGAATGAGTTCTATGCAGCTGCTGATATGAAATAATACAAAACAGCTTGCAGATAGAATATGCATCTGTTTTCTATAATCCCACGTGTTAACTATGGTTATAAGGTAGATCTTACGCAAATGGTGGCCATATGCTCAGTTCTAGCAAAGGTTGTATCACGTGCTAATTTCATTTGGATTTTATTGGCCACATTATGGATTTCAATCATGTATTCTTTAATGTGATTGGTTAACAATGTTAAGAACAGAAGCAAGACACAAGTCTTAAAATGTTTGCCTTCATTGTAATAAAGGATTTTAGGTCATAAAAATTACTTTATTATGATGTAATAAAGCAGAATTCAGCACCAGAGAAGTGGCCCAATGCCATATCCTAGTATTTCTTCCATTGTCAGGCCACGTTCACACAATGTTTTTTGATTAAATAATGGCAGTAGTTGCAGGTTTGCAACAACAGCCATTGTTTAATCACATTAACTCCTATGGAATCCCGGCCGCAGTGTATACACACTACAGTCTGGATTCCATGCGGCCGTACGGAAAACTTATATGTCTATTTTGTGTGGCCGCTATTCAAAATAAGACTATGCAAACAATGTAAAGTGTGGCTTTGGCCGTACTTTACATTGTGTGCTATGGCTAATTGAAATGTGGACACACCCGAATGTGCCAGTATTCCAATGAAAAAATAAGTGATGTTAACCAGGACGGTATTGCAGTACTGACTGGGTTGAACATCTCAGACAGCGGCCATTCTGTGACACAGCCGTTGATTTGCCATGTGTGAACATGGCCTCAATCTGGGTTTTAAATAAACTTAATATTTAATTCCTGTTTAGTTTTTTCTAGTGGAAAACATAACACAAAAAGTGAAGGAACTTTGACAACAATCTCAGACATTAAAGAAAAGCTTTTTCCCAGTAATTGAAGCACATTACAAAGTTATATAACTCTGTAATATGCTTCAATCACCTCTCTGCCTCCCTTCCCTGTCTTTTCCCCCCTCCACCCCCCAGCAGGAAGTGTCCTGACTCACACAGACCTGATTACTGTCGTCACCGTCACCAAGCTCTTCTCTCAGCTCCTTCTCCTGTTACACTAGCCTCCCCCCTCCCCTGCCTTGTCAGGTGACAGGCTTGCTCAGCTCCCATTGGCTTAACAACTGCAAGCCATCACTTGTCACATGTCATGCTTATCTTCCCTCAGACTGACTCCGGCACTTAGGCAGCTCCCCCCTCCCCTCATACCCTCTCTCCTGCTGCCATGGACTCAGTGAAAGAGTCATGTCACTAGAGAAGATAAGCCGAGGAAGCAGAGTCACCTGACAAGGAGGGGAGGGGGAGGCTGGTGTAACAGGACCTAGAGCAGCCCTCCTGCTGATGACTCATCCTCACAAGAAGGAGCTGCCTGGTGACGGTGACGACAGTAATCAGGTCTGTGTGAGTCAGGACACTTCCTGGTGGGGGGTGGAGGGGGGAAAAGACAGGGAAGGGAGGCTGATAGGTGATTGAGGCATATTACAGAGTTATATAACTTTGTAATGTGCTTCAATTACTGGGAAAGTTTTTCATGGCACTTGTCCTTTAATGGCTTCTGGTTTGAATGCTTGTTTAATACCGCTTTAAGACCACTGAAAACAGTCATGTGTCCCTAACATTTAAAGGAGAAGTCCGGCCAAAATTAATTTTTGATATGTTGTTACTTATGAAAAGTTATACAAATTTCTAATGTACATTAATTATGGAAAATGCACATATAGGGCTATTTTTCTTAATTTAGTAGATCAGGATGTGTTAGAATTCTCTCAGATCCAGTGACGTCACGATGAAAGGTGTAATTCCTATGGAGTGTCCAGCAGGGGGCGCTCTCTATATAGAAGTCTATAGGACTTTATTGTTTCTGTGGATTTCTATGTAATGTAATGTAGTGTAGTGTACAGTGCTTTATTGAATTAATACATCTATGGAATACTTTGTGGAGCAAGTGTCCCTGCTCCCCAAAGTATTGCATAAATGTATTCATTCAATACATTAGGATATCACAGTAAGCCCGCCACATGCCGATCCGCCGCATTCCCGCCTATATACACTGAACTACAGCTCCCATCATCTGGATGGGAGCTGTAGCTGGGTAATGGATATCACTTGCCTGCGATGCCACTGCTTATGCCGCCGGGCGCAGGGGGAAGCCGCTCAGTACACAGGAGCGCTCCCCCCTCCTCCTCCTTCCGGGAACCTTCTCCCTTTAGCACTGCTGACTCCCCGCCTGGCCGCCGCTCTCCCCCCACACATACCGGCTCCCGATGCATCAGCGCGGACACCAGGAAGCATCGGGAGCCGGTATATAAGAGCGGAGAGCGGCGGCCAGGCAGGGAGTCAGCAGTGGTATAGGGGGAAGGTATCCCGGAAGAAGGAGGAGGAGGGGGGAGCGCTCCTGTGTACTGAGCGGCTGGGCCCGGCGGCATAAGCAGTGGCATCGCAGGCAAGTGATATCCATTACCCAGCTACAGCTCCCATTACCTGTTCATACTATAAGCAGATGATGGGAGCTGTAGTTCAGTGTATATGCAGGGGATCGGCGGGAATGCGGCGGATCGGCGGGCTTACTGTGATATCCTAATGTATTGAATGAATACATTTATGCAATACTTTGAGGAGCAGGGACACTTGCTCCCCAAAGTATTCCATAGATGTATTCATTCGATAAAGCATACTGTACACTACACTACATTACATAGAAATCCATAGAAACAATAAAGTCCCATAGACTTCTATATAGAGAGCGCCCCCTGCTGGACACTCTATAGGAATTACACCTTTCGTTGTGACGTCACTGGAGAGAATTCTAACACGTCCTGATCTACTAAATTAAGGGAAATAGCCCTATATGTGCATTTCCCATAATTAATGTACATTAGAAATTTGTATAACTTTTCATAAGTAACATATAAAAAATCAATTTTGGCCGGACTTCTCCTTTAAAATAAAAACCTTTGGACATGTCACAGACATTTTAAAAAGTTATGATTGTTGGGGCCTGAGTTTTCAGACCCTCATCTATCATTAGAATGAGCTAAGTGAAGCAGCTGTGTACTGCAGCATATGGGTTCTATAGGCTGTAGAATCCAAATACTTAGACCGTGACCAAATCAAAATGTCTATGACACATCCACTTTTTTTCATATAAGGGCACTTTTAATGAATTTCTCTTACACAGAAGTCTCACAAGATTATTTAGGATACTTGTATTATGGTGTTACTAGAAATCTGCGTCTATTTTCAATTATTAGGAATATTTGATATCGTGGCAACAGGGCCGGCTTCAGCACAGGGTTTACCTTGGCAAGTGCTAGGGCCCCAGAGAGGTAGAGGGGCCCTGTGTTCTTTATGTTCAGCCCTTTCACTGTAGTGCAGGGTGAGTGGGCTGAACATCAGAAGGAGGAGCAGGACCTGCCAGCATCCTACAGAGATATGAAGGACCTGATCACATGACCAGGTCCTTAATACTAAAGTGTGGAGATCGCCCAGGCAGAGAGGAAGAGGAAAAGAGGGAGAAGACTGAGCTGTAAGTGCTGTTTGTATGTGTGTGTGTCAGTCAGTTAGTGTGTGTGTGTGTGTGTGTCAGTCCGTAAGTAATGTGTGTGTGTGTAAGTCAGTAATGTGTGTGTCATTAAGTGTCTGTGTCAGTAATGTGTGTTTGTGTATGTTAGGGTACTATTACACCAACAGATCTGACGACAGATTATCTGCCAAAGATTTGAAGCCAAACCCAGGAGTGGATTTAAAAAAAGAGGAGAAATCCAGGCTTTCCTTTATGACCTGTTCTCTGTTTATAGTCCGTTCCTGGGTTTGGCTTCAAATCTTTGGCAGATAATCTTTCGTCAGATCTATTGGTATAATAGTACCCTTAGTGTTGTCCCAAGTGAGTGTGCATAGTGGAGGGATGGATGAGTGGCTCAGTCGCCAAAGGGCCTGCAAAAACTTGGAGCAGGCACTGTGGAAATAACAAAATACCATAAACCTGCCTACAGCAAGTCATCCGGTGAGTGACCATATAAGACAAGTAAATTGAGGCACTAAGAAGCCACTGTCTGATGCTATCCCATCAAAGCAGACCGTGTCAGACAATGTAGGAACATGCTTTCAACTGGTAACATCCAGTTGGCTATTTAGTCTCACATTTTTAAGAAAGAACAACAGATGAATGGTACAGCACAGGAAGGCAGGATAGCCACAGATCCCCTTTAGTACTTTCTAAAATGTTGCCACTGAGAACAGCTACAGTAAGTGACCACAAGTACACATACATGACTTAGGGGGCATTCACATGTTCTGTGGACATTATTCATTATGATGCTGGGAGCTCTGAAACGGTTTCACTTTTCTACTCTACATATCAGTACAGTAGCACACAATTTAAAGAGTTTGGAAGCTTCTGGCATCATAAACTTTTAAAATAAACAGCAGTAGCTGTATTGTATGTACCATGAGGTAATAAATAGCACTTTTTTTGCACTTTGAATCCGCCTGGAAGCTGTTACTTTTTTCTCTTTTTATGGACTTTTGGTTCTTTTTGGATTACGGAACCTGTAACTTTGCTTCATTTCATTACTAACTACATTCTAATGTTGTGAAAGTCTCTTTTGACTAACAGGAGTGCTTTGGTCTTTATACAATTCTATGTAATAATGTAGCTTAACAGACACCTACAGCTATCTCTCACCCAGTGTAGTAGTATCAACACTGACAGCCACAGCACCTGACCCACATTCTACTTTAATGCATGCAAATTAGGCCAGCATTATTAATTTTTCACAAAACCTACAAGCACTTTCAGATTTTTTTTTTTTTTTTAAATCAGAAATGCCTGACACTAGCAAACCCGAAAAAACCCTTAAAAGCAATGACTGGTAAAGTGATTAATATTTATTACCTTTTCAAAATGGCCCCGATCAAGGGCTGGGATGTACAAGGCAGCAAGCAAACAGTAAGATGCGGAAGATGCTATCTAAGTCAGAGCTCCTCAATTCCAGTCCTCATGACCATGAACAGGTCATGTTTTGAGGTGATATAATTATCCTCAGCACATCAGGTATTATCACAGGTGGCCTTTGTGTGGGACATCCTCAAAACATGACATATTGGTGAGGCTTAAGGACTGGAATTAAGAAGTGCTGCTCTAGATGACTGGGCATGTATGTAGACTGCTAGCTGGTAAAAAAAAGTTGTCTGGACGCTATTTTTTAAATCATGTGGATGGCCAGAAGCATATACGTTGTTTACATTGTTACCGAAAGAGATGGCATCAGAACACACTATGGAAGATGAAAATGAGATTGAGGTAGTATGATGCCCTCAGCAACATACAGCACTTTTACACAGACCACCTACCAAAACATTATTATTATTATTGACATCAGTGCCAACTTCTAATATATTTTAGAGTTGGTATGAAAAATAAAATGGATTTAATACTTCTGCCGATGTATCCCCAATGTAACAAAATCTTGTTTTGTAACAAAAGCAGTTTTGAGAGGAATTGCAGACACTGCAGTATACAGTATGCACCATATGCTAACCTACAAGGGATATACCCCAAAAAAAAACGCTGGACAAAATGTGGCAGAAATACATATATGCAAACTTTATTTTAATAAGTACATCAAATACAAAGATAAAAAATATATATATTTTTATCAATAGGAGATACTGCACAAATTCCCCCAAAAGGATGGGTAAAAGCTAGAGATGGGCAAACCGGGTTCGGGTCCATCCGAACCCGAACGTTCGATATTTGATTAGCGGTAACTGCTGAACTTGGATAAAGCTCTAAGGTTGTCCGGAAAACATGGATACAGCCAATGACTATATCCATGTTTTCCACATAGCCTTAGGGCTTTATCCAACTTCAGCAGCCACCGCTAATCAAATGCAGAAAGTTTGGGTTCGGATGGACTTGAGCATGCTTCAGGTTCTCTAGTGGTAGCAAATAGGTACTATACAGCATAACCTCTAAGAATAGATGGAGTAACAGAACACAATTTGCACAGTGTGTGGTGGTCCTATACTAAGGGTACATGGATATATACTTTTGTGAGTATATTTATTGACTTTTTTTTGTTTTGTTTGTGGGGTGTTCTTGCTTTTTTCTGTGCAGCCTCTGCAGCACACACATGTATTGGCTTTAAGCTATATGTGCCTAATACTATTGCACTTTAGGCCCAGTATCTTATTATGTAAATTGTGTTCTGTTACTCCATCTATTCTTAGAGGTTATACTGTATAGTGCCTATTTACTATGACCCACTCCTTTGGGGGAATTTGTGCAGTATCTCCTACTGTAAAAAAATATATACATATTTTTATCTTTGTATTCGATATACTTAATAAAATTAAGTGTGTATATATGTATTTCTGCAACATTTAGTCTGGCATTTGTCTTTGGGTATATCCCTTGTAGGTTAGCGTGTGAGCACTGAAGGAAACAGACCCTAAAAGTTAGGCTATATTGTAGGTATAGTAATGGCACTATATGGTAAAATACAGTTCTCAGCTACACCTTTTAGTACATTAAGAAAAATAATTGTATCTTTTTCAGCATTTTCTGAGGTGTGCTATATTGATATTTGAAAACCTCCAAGCATCAGACATATTTCCCTACAAGTAAGTATGTCATTAGCTGGCTAAATATAATTATTAATGGGTGAACATAAATCATTTATATTCTAAGGTCTCTACATTAAAATGAATATTTTTTTTAGGAAACATGTTTCTGCAGTGTGTACAATGCCAAAATTTTTTTTCAAAGCACTCTGTGTTCTTCAAAGAACAGATAACAGGTTTGTCAAGTTTAATTGCTAAACTTGACTTTGATTCAAGACAGATGGGCTACATTTTGACAGCTAGCCCACTCTTGACGCATGCTCGATTTTCTGCAAAATGCAGTAAACTTATGGAAACGGTTTATTCTAACAGTTACACAATTTCGAGCCTAAATCCTTGAGGTGATGTTTAAGTATTATCAGAGCAAATATACAGTATACTTATAGCCAAGATAATCAACCAGTCAAAGCATGTAGATTTGGATACGGTTCCAGCAAATACCATGTGGCTCTCAGTCGCATACTTTTCACATACTGATAATTCTGAAATTATAATTTTATGCATTTTTAACATTAGTAAAAGGCAACAATTTAATTCTCCATATCTAAATGATGTTCCTGATTGATTTCATAAATACTAATGGTGCCGGGGTCTACTAGCTTTACAGTTCCTTTATAGTACATGCACAAATGCTATATACTGTATACTGGCAGACATAAGGTTAATAATAAGTACTCTCTGATACTATAGCTTTGTCATTAAGAAATTTACCTCCCACTGCAATTTAGCACCCACCCAGGTAAGTTGTAACTAGGATTTAGATATGGCGTTTATAAAGCATTGGCCATAACTACATACATAAAGTCCAACATATCTAAAATTTCAACTACCGTATTTTTCGCTTTATAAGACGCACTTTTTTTCCTCCCAAAGTGGGAGGAAAAACCAAGTGCGTCCTATAAAGCGAAGACGGCTCCCAAGCAGTGCTGAGCACCGCAAGGAAGCCGTCCCGCCCGCCCCCTGTATTGCCGCTCACTATGCATATGCATAGTGAGCGGCCCAGAGTGATCCTCTCGCCCGCCCAGCCCGCCCCTTCTATCGCCGCTCAGCTGAGCCGATCAGAAGCCCGGGAAAGTGCAATGAGCAGCACTTTCCTGGGCTCCTGATCGGCTAAGCGGC
Source organism: Dendropsophus ebraccatus (assembly GCF_027789765.1). Classification (NCBI taxonomy): domain Eukaryota; kingdom Metazoa; phylum Chordata; class Amphibia; order Anura; family Hylidae; genus Dendropsophus; species Dendropsophus ebraccatus. The sequence goes on along the minus strand of NC_091459.1, from coordinate 76,681,605 downwards.
GATGGAGGGGGCGGGCTGGGCGGGCAGAGGGGATCGCTGTCCTACTCACCTGTCCGCCAGCACCAGCAGCTCCTCTCCCGACACTCGGGTCTCCCGTCATCCTCCGGCACAGGCAGCGGGGAACAGAGACGCTGCCTGTGTCCCGGAAGTGTTCTGCAGCGGCTGCAGGACACTTCTGGCACAGGCAGTCTCTCTGTACCCCACTGCCTGTGCCGGAGGATGACGGGAGACCCGAGTGTCGGGAGAGGAGCTGCTGGTGTCGGCGGACAGGTGAGTAACCTGTTTGTTGTTTTTCTGGTCGCAGGGGGCATTGGCTACTGTATGGGGGCATTTGCTACTATGGGGGGCACTGGCTACAATGGGGGCACTGTATGGGGGCATTGGCTACTATGGGGGCATTGGCTATTATGGGGGCACTGTATGGGGGCATTGGCTACTGTATGGGGGCATTGGCTACTGTATGGGGGCATTGGCTACTGTATGGGGGCATTGGCTACTATGGGGGCATTGGCTACTATGGGGGCACTGGCTACTATGTGGGGCATTGGCTACTATGGGGGGCACTATATGGGGGCATTGGCTACTATATGAGGGCATTGGCTACTATGGGGGGCACTATATGGGGGCATTGGCTACTATGTGGGCACTATATGGGGGCATTGGCTACTATGTGGGGCACTATATGGGGGCATTGGCTACTATGTGAGGCACTATATGGGGGGATTGGCACCAATCACACTGCTGCTATCTCCAAACTGTGACAATGAGCAAAATATTTTTTTTTCAATTTTTCCCCCCTAAAATCAGGGGTGCGTCTTATCAAAAGGCGCGTCCTATAAAGCGAAAAATACGGTATATAGACCACGTTATAGCAAGTATATGTCCCCCTACAATGTGATCATGTGATTTAACCCTTTGATGACCAGGTATATTTTTGTTTTCGCACTTTAGTTTTTTCCTCCTCGTGTTTAAAAGACCATAGTGCTTTCATTTTTTCACACACAGACCCACATGGGGTCTTATTTTTTTGTGTGGTAAAACTGCTCGCACAGCTCTGGGAGTCGGGTCGTGACATCACCAGGTTATCCAGGAAGTGACATCACCATTTGTCTTGATGCAGTAGTAAGTGCAGGGAAAAAAGCACTTTATAAGAATTTCCCGTAATAAGTGTATATTGGTAATTTGTATACCTTTTTGGGGGGCAATACAGCACTTTAATAAAAATTTTCGCCTGACTTCTCCTTTAAGCCAGGACAAGATCTGAAGCAGTCGCCTTGAGTTGAAAGTATAATGGATCGGCTTCCCACGGGAACCACTAAGCCATTTGAATGGCATTTAAATGCCACTGTTAATTTTGGCAGCATCATCTATTAGTTCAATAGTCGGCACAGACCGGTATGAGGTGCGGTCCCTGGCCACTGATAGCACTGTGAGCCCTCTCTGTACCCCCTCAGAGACGCCATGATGTACTGTTATGTCATGGGTCGTCTAGGAGTTGAAAAGGAGTACTCTTTTTTTTTTTAACACATTGTCTTAAGTTAAAGTGTCACTGTCGTAATTTTTTTTTTTTTGCAGAAATCAATAGTACATGCGATTTTAAGAAACTTTGTAGTTAGGTTTATTAGCCGAAAAATGCATTTTTATCATGAAAAAGCAGTTTGAAGCTCTCCCTTCTGTCTTCATTTTTCTCCTATGGAGAGAGCTAAATAAAAGACCAAAAAAGGGTAGAGTTAATCTACATATACCTCACCCTGTATCTCCTCTGACAGTCACCACTGACCTCTGATTACAGCTGTCACCCAGCTCGTGCCTGTAATCCTCTGTTATCTGCTTTCTGCTGCCGGCTAACTCCCTCCTTCCTCCCCCCCCCCCCCTTACCTCTCTATAGGAACAGACAGAGTGTGAGTCATGCAACAAGTCACAATTTTCAGATTTTTTGCAGTGGATGGAAAAGAGGAGAGGAGGGGGGACCTGGGAAAAGGCTTTTTAAATGCAGATAATGGCATATTTGGCTAATAAACCCAATTACAAAGTTTCTTAAAATCACCTGGACTATTGATTTCTGAAAAAAAAAAAAAATACGACAGTGACAGCTTCATTAAAATAGGTGTATAGTTTTTAAATTTATGTAACCACTTCAGTTGAGTGGCAGCAGTAAGGGGCACTACCGGCCCCTCTGCTGCCACCAACATTTGTGTCAGGTTGTCTAAGTCGTGCAGTTTCTGATCCCCTGCGCTGATCAAGTGCTGCTGCATAGCGCTATACAGAGCAGACTCCCTTTCTCTCTGTGCACTCTATAGTCTTATATACAATACACCGGGAAAAGGGGACCTGCTCTGTATAGCAGCGCTTTGCGCATGGGTGAATCAGTGCACTAGGGGCGTTAGGATGAGGATTGAATTGCTAATTGGCTGCCGGCAGACTGAGGGATAAGAGAGCAGATCAGATTTGCTTGTACGAAGCAAAAACGAAACTGCTTCACTCATCTATACTGCTAATAGCACAGAAATGGCACTGAGAATGAAAGTAGAAAACTTCTGTTCAGGTTTCAACTATAAAAGTGTTGTAAGGAATTGAAAAAACGTGGGTTAGATCTTCCAAAAAAAAAAGGCTCAGCTGTCCACATGCTGTGCCTTTAAAAAACAAAAAAACAACAACTTGAAAGGAGGCTGTGGGGACATTATACACAAACCAATAGTGCAGGGGTACTCAACAACTTTTAGTGAAGGTCCACTTACCGAGGTCTATTGTCAGGTGAAGGTCCGAGCTGAACATCAGTAGGAAACGTGTTTTGTTACTTTTCACAAACGTTCAGCTATTTACGTACAGAATTGCTGCTTATTAGCGGGATAACTGGCATTTTTTATCTCTCACCAGCCCTTTGATATTAGGTACAAAGGGGGTGACTGCCCTGGTAGCATATAGTCCCCTGTTGCTCCCCCAGTAGTGTATAGCCCCCCTGTGCGCTCTCCCCCAGTAGTATATAGCCCCCTGTTGCTCCCCCAGTAGTATATAGCCCCCCTGTGCGCTCACCCCCTGTAGTATATAGCCCCCTGTGAGCTCCCCATGTAGTATATAGCCTCCTGTGCTCTGCCCCTATAGTATATAGCCCCCCTGTGAGCTCCCCCCAGTAGTATATAGCCCCCTGTGAGCTCCCCCAGTAGTATATAGCCCCCCTGTGAGCTCCCCCAGTAGTATATAGCCCCCCTGTGCGCTCTCCCCTTATAGATGGCCCCCAGACAAAAAAAAAAAAAACAACAACCCACAACTCACCTAGCACCTCGCTCCCCCGCTGCGCCATCTTCCTCTCTTCTCCTGTCGGTCCGGCCCCCGGCTGATACGTGCTCTGTAGGGATGTCCCGGGGATCCCCAGCAGAGCGCGCACCAGTGACCTCAGTGTACGCCGCCGTCCTATACTTCTGGGAACTTCAGGCCGGCGGCGTACTCTGAGGTCTGTGGTGCGCGCTCTGCTTGGGAATCCCCGGGACATCCCTACAGAGCGCGTATCATCCGGGGGCCAGACCGACACTGCCCCCAGCTCTACAGGCGTACTGACATCTAAGAACAGTACGCCTATAGGGCGGGAGGCATTGAGGTGGGGAGCGGGACCAACTAACCGTCCTGGGGCGGACCGTATCCGGGGCGGTAAGGAGGTCTGACCAGGGGTCCGGACAGCTGGCCTCCGCGGTCCGGGTTCGGACCGCGGTCCGCCAGTTGAGGACCCCTGCAATAGTGCAAACCAACACACTATATATAATGAGCTTTTTGTCATGTTATTACTACCTACATGCTCTTCTCTGCCCAGCAAAAGTAACCTTGTCTTCAGCAGCAGCCATGGGGGGGGTAGCAGACTACCATTCATATGCTCACATCCATTCCAGGCTCACTGAGTAATTTTAACGAAAACTCAAGTCACTGAATTCTCAGCTCGCGCCCGCTCGCGTCTCCGCCCGTGTCATAGACTCCATTCTATCCACAGGCGGATTCCGCCCTCCGTCCAAAGAATGAACTTGATCATTCTTTGGACGGATGAAAGAATCTGCCCGTGCATAGAATGGAGTCGCGCGCGTCCGATGCAGTCCGCGAGCGGGCGCGAGCTGAAAATTTTGCAACCGAGTTTCCGTCAAAATTACTCAGTGTGCACACACCCTTAAAGGGGTTATCCAGCGCTACAAAAACATGGCCACTTTCTTCCAGAGACAACCAGACTCTTGTCTCCAGCTTGGTCGGGGTTTTGCTGCTCAGTTCCATTGAAGTGAATGGAGCTTAATTGCAAACCGCATCTGAAGAGTCGTGTTGTGGTCATGTTTTTGTAGCGCTGGCTCAGTGGTTAGCACTGCAGCCTTGCAGCACTGGGGTCCTGGCTTCAAATCCCACTAACATCTGCAAAGAGTTTCTATGTTCTCTCCACGTTTGTGTGAGTTTCCTCCGGTACTCTGGTTTCCTCCCACACCAGGGTGCAAACTTGGCAAAACTATGTTAAGTGCTGCGGAATCAGTAGGTGCTATACAAAAAAAAGTCTTATTATTATTATTATTATCCTCTAACATTATTACCTAGTACCCATCCTCAGCATTTGGGACCATTAAGCTAAGGCTTAACTATTCATGCTTGATCCTTTTTTAGATTTCTGAATTCTGGTTTTCTTTATCCACTAAGAAGTAATTTCTGGTCCAAAGACAGAAGCAAGTAAATAAAAACAGAGGGCTCTATGTATTAATGATGTTATACACAATCGGGATTGTGGGATTGGGCTGGGAAGGAAGTGTGAGGTGTAGCTTTAGCCAATAACTGAGTATATATTTAACTTTGCCCCTTTTAAACTCTGCCATGGTATAGTAGCGGTCTTGCATACTACGGGTCACAACGCTACCGACTTGCTTCTTTTTGCTTCATTATGCAGACAGTAAGTTCAATACAAAACCCCACATTGAACCAGTTTCTCTGGTAGCTTATATGTTGTCACAATGTCATGTTCGCCGTGGAGCGTTCTAATAAGACTGCAGCTAATTGACACCAAAAAGCCGATCTTGCTGTTCAACTACTAATATGGTATCCTTTTTATTCTGCTGCTTCTATATTTTACTAATCTTTGTATTGTTTCACTTTAACATCATGACCCTGCCCCCGACCCCAGGGGCTCTCCTGTTTGGCAGGTTTTTTTAACCAATTTAAAGGGGTAGTGCGGCGTTAAACAATTATTTAAAAAATAACACACATTACAAAGTTATACAACTTTGTAATGTATGTTATGTGTGTGAATGGCCCCCTTCCCCGTGTTCCCCCCACCCACGCTAGACCCGGAAGTGTGGTGCATTATACTCACCGCATCTCGTGCAGGGCCGGTTTTAGACTAAATGTGGCCCTGGGCAAAGTTGAAGGTGGGGCCCCAAATACTGAAATATTGTAGCAGCAATTTAAGGTTCCCATACACTTTTTGGTGGTACCTGCTGCTCGTGGTGGGTTCGGCCATCAGTGTAAGGTGAATGGGGCTCTTTGTACAGTCCTCTGACATGATATCAGTGGACATATGGGGTTGGGCTTGATGGAAAATCAACATCCAACCTCTTTGTTCTCAGAGAGACAAGCCGTCATCAGATCTGTCTGGCTATGGCTTACCCCTCCTATAGAGAACACAGAAACGCTCAACTGTGCCGAACATTCCTGTGTATGGGGAGGATAGGGCCAGATGAGATTTTATATATATATATATATATATATATATATATATATATATATATATATATATATATCTATCATTAGTGATGTGTGTGCAGCCCTTGCTGTATATAGTGAACAATGAAGATATATACTACCTGACCACATTCCCTGGTGTCCTCAGGCCTTGTCTGTGGGATCCCCCAGTCCCAGCTCTCACTTCTGGTCCTCTCTCTGAAGTGATCGGCCATTCAGCCAATCACTGGCCGTAACAAACAGACAAGGCCTGAGGACATCGGGGAACGTGATCAGGTAAGTACCAGCTTTATTATGTTATACGCAGACAATGATTTTTACACTTGCCAAAAGACAACTATTATTTGATTACTGTTGTCTCTATATACACAGAGCGATATCGGCCAGGTTAGGACAATTTTGCTCCGTGTATTATGGCCCTTAGTCACATTGAGTCAATTCAGAAGGTTACATGCCGGGACTGCCGCTACATGTCAGGACTGCCGCTACATGCCGGGACTGCCGCTACATGCCGGGACTGCCGCTACATGCCGGGACCGCCGCTACATGTCAGCACCGCCGCTAGTGGTGTAAACACAAAAACTATCTATATGCATTGTTTTAAAAAATAAAATAAAAAAATCACTATATCAGGACCAAATATTACCTCCATACCGTTATTGATGAAAACATACTATGTATAGGCCAATATTACCACCATAAAGTGACCGCCCCATAATGACACTATATACACGCCAATATTAGCACCACACCATGACCGCCACATAATGATTCTATAAACACTATATACAGAGCAATATTACTACTATAGACTGACCATCACATAATGACTCTGTATACACTATATACAGACCAATATTACTGCCATAGAGTGACCACCACATAATAACTCTATATACACTATATACAGACCAATATTACCGCCATAGACTGACCACTGCTTAATAACTCTATATACACTATATACAGACCAATATTACCGCCATAGACTGACCACTGCTTAATAACTCTATATACAGACCAATATTACCGCCATAGACTGACCACCGCATAATGACTCTGTATATACTATATACAGATCAATATTACTGCCATAGAGTGACCACCACATAATGATCCTATATACAGACTAATATTACTGCCATAGAGTGACCACTGCATAATGACTCTATATACACACTATATACAGACCAATATTACCGCTATAGACTGACCGCCACATAATGACTCTATATACAGACCAGCACACACCATGACCACCACATAATGACTCCATATATACACACCATATACAGACCAATATTACCACCATAGTGTGATCACCACATGACTCTATATACACACTATATACAGACCAATATCATGTGGCGGTCACTGTATGGCGGTAATATTGGTCTGTATATAGTGTATATATAGAGTCATTATGTGGCGGTCACTCTATGGCGGTAATATTGGTCTGTATATAGTGTATATATAGAGTCATTATGTAGCGGTCACTCTATGGCGGAAATAACTCTATATACACTATATACAGACCAATTTTACCACCATAGACTGACCACTGCATAATGACACTATACACTCTATATACAGACCAATATTACCGCCATAGACTCACCACTGCATAATGACACTATATATACACTATATACAGACCAATATAACTGCCATGAGAGTGATCACCACATAATGACTCTATATACACTATATACAGACCAAAATCATGTGGCGGTCCCTCTATGGCGGTAATAATGGTTTGTATATAGTGTGTATATAGAGTCATTATGCATTATGTGGCGGTCAGTCTATGGCAGTAATATTGGTCTGTATATAGTGTATATATAGAGTCATTATGTGGCGGTCACTCTATGGCGGTAATAACTCTCTATACACACTATATACAGACCAATTTTACCACCATAGACTGACCACTGCATAATGACTCTTTATACACTATATACGGACCAATATTACCACCATACAGTGACTGCCACCTTATTTTTTTCTCAATAAAATACACCGTGTTGCCTTAGTGACATCATCATACACTATACATAGGAGCTGCAGCCAATCACCGGCCTCAGTGGTCACCAGAGAATGGCTGCAGCTCCTATACACAGTCTATTCACCTCAACACTTGGATTCAGCAGTGCTTCTTATACACACACTAATATTTATTTATATATATATATATATATATATAAATAAATATATATAGTGTGTGTGTGTGTGTATATATATATATATATATATATATATATATATATATATATATATATATATATATATATACATATACACACACACACACACACACTCTAACACATCCATAAAAACACATTATACAAATCCAAACCATCCAGTCCACACACTACACACAGGACATGTAACACACACTACATTCATCCATTATACACATAGTATTCATACACACACTACATGTACAGTATACTGTACTTACCCCCTCTAACAGCATGCTGGGTGTAGTTGTCCTTGTCCATGGCAGCAGCAGCAGGAGGTTCTGCTCCTTACACTGCAGCCCTCTCCTCTATCGTCCCGACAGCTCCACACCAGGAAGAGAGAGGAAATCACATGGTACAGAAGGGAGGGGGAAGCTACACACTCCGGAGCAGAGCGTCCTGTAGCCTCTGTGTGACCCCTGATAGCAGCCATCAGCTGCAGCCAGGGATCACTGAAAGAGGCTGCAGGACGCTGTCTGTGCGCTCCTGCACCTAACACTCACTGTAACTGGGGCAGGGGGCCCCCGGGGGATGGGGGCCCTGGGCAACTGCCCTCTTTGCCCCCCCCTAACGCCGGCCCTGATCTCGTGTCGACTCCCGTCCGCCATCTTGGGACAATGACGTGGTCTTCGGGAGGCCAGCCGAACCACTCCATCCGTCCCCCCTCTGCCGCGTCATCACCAGCTGAGCCGTGATTGGCTGAGGATAACTGTGCTCAGCGAATCGCGGCTAAGCACAGTTATGACGCGTCAGAGGGGGGCTGGCATGAGGGACGGATGGAGCAGTTCGGCCGGCCTCCCGAAGATTACGTCATTGTCCCAAGATGGCGGACGGAAGTAGACACAAGATGCGGTGAGTATAATGCACCACACTTCCGGGTCTAGCGTGGAGGGAAACACGGGAAAGGGGGCCACATACATAACATACATTACAAAGTTGTATAACTTTGTAATGTGTGTTATTTTGTTGAATAATTGTTTAGCGCAGCACTAACCCTTTAAACCTGTAAGTTACCCATGTTTGCTATGCACTTTCTGTATCTGATAAAAGACCCCGAAACACATCACCTTTGTACAATAAACATATGTATTTCTGAACTTTGGACTTTTGAGCATGCTTCTTTGGACAGTGCTGACCTAGAGTATCACTTTTTTTTCTTCTCTGTATATGGGTGTCATTCTGGCAATTTCTGTACATGCAGCAGCAGTCAGGCTCCTTTACACAGGCAGATCACAGCCCGATATTAGAGACAATTGGTGCCTGTTAAAAGCCTTGTGACTTGACTCTAATGAGAGAAGGGAAAGCAGCTATGCACTTCATATGGGGCCACACAAAAGATATGACCAGCCAATGAACAATCTTTTACACAGGGTAATTCGTGTCAATTGCACAGATAGCACCCTGTGTGAAAGTCTCTTAAAATTTGTGTAATAAGGCCCGATAGTGTAACACAGCATCATGAAAATTGCAGAATCAAAGTAAAAGGGTTAACTGTCGTAGTAATTTCCCCGTAGCTCCAGAATAAGCATTTGATTATTTTAAGTTAAATTAAAAAAAAAAAAGGGAATATTCCCTACAATTAGCTCCCAAATAGCATTGACCACACATACGTACACACTTAGCAAGTCAACTTGAAGTGTTGAGCAATTCTCTAACACAATGACATTTACAACAGCTTATATAATAAGTGTACAAGCTCTTACCAATAATGACAGTGTTATCATCGGCTATCAGCAGTTTGCTGTGGACATAGATCAGTTCAGTAACAAGATTTCCTTCCAGTTCTGCATGTGTCCGTAGACCACAGAAGGATATGTAGTTCAGCCACTTATCCCCAACTGAAAATAACAGAACATTGTGGGTTAGACATTTTCTGAACAGACAGAATTCAGTAATAGTACTGAGCATTTCAGCACAAGAACAGAACAAGTGCTCCCCCTGCAGGCAGACAGAGAAACAAACCAACGATTCATAAATATCACTTTCTATGATAATTGGCTGTTTCTGCCTCCACTATATATATTTATATGTTTTGCTTATCGCATACATTGTAAACAACACAATACATTTCTAAATGATTATTTTCTGGGTCTATAACTATAAAAATAGTATTTTAGTGGTTAGTTACTTTTACACAATAAAAACACAAACTATCTTTTTTAGATTATCATATTCCGGGGTATAATGGCTTCTTTTTGCAGGACAAGTTTTCTTTGGTGGCATTCATTTTAATGATTTTTTTTTTTAGCCCCACAAGGGACTGAGTCACACAATTGTCCCTGTCAGTGTATAAATGACAATCAACCTACTGGGCCCTGCCTCAGGGCATGACAAGAATGCAGACGTGACAGACCAAGGCCATCACCAAGCTCCTAGCTGCCTTGGGAACACATCTGGACCCATGCATTCTGACCACTTAGGAGCCACAGACACTACTAAGCACAATTAGAGAGGAACGAAGCAGCCGGAAATTCATTCCTTGAGCTTTGCAGATTTTGGGCCAAAACTATAGTAGCTATAGCATTGGGACTATTACAGAAGGGCGAATTTGTTAAAGGATGTTGTTCTAAGTGTGTCAAAAATCAGAAAATTACAATTGAACCCTTAGAGGATTGGGCAAATTAAAACTTTTGCATTTTTTTCATAAAGTACACTGCAAAAGTGGAAAAAAATTAAATGTGTGGTGAAATTGAAAAAGAAACAAAACACTTTTTTTTTTTTAAACGCCGTTCGCCCTAAGGTAAAACTGTCTTGTTATACATGTTCCTCAAGTCGTTTCGATTACAACGATATGTAACATGTATAACTTTTCTTTTATCTGATGGCTTGTCAAAAATTCAAACCATTGTTAACAAATATAAGTTCCTTAAAATCGCTCTATTCCCATACTTATAGCGCTTTTATCCTTTAATCTATGGGGCTGTTTGAGGTGTAATTTTTTGCGCCATGATCTGTTCTATCGGTACCTTGATCGCTTTTTATTACAAATTTTCTGGATTTAATGCAACAAAAAAAATGTGCAATTTTGCACTTTGGGATTTTTTTTTTTGCGCTTATGCAGTTTACCGTGCAAGATCAGGAATGTGATAAATTTTGGGCGATTATGCACACTGCGATATGAAACATGTTTGTTTATTTATTTTTATTTATAACATGGAAAAAGGGGGGTGATTCAAACTTTTATTAGGGAACACCTTTATTTTATTTTTTTTAACACTTATACTAGAAGTCCCCCTGGGGGACTTCTAGTATAAGTACACTGATCTCTCATTGTGATCTATGCAGTATAGTAATAAAGCATAGATCAATGATATAGGTGCAGAGTGCAGAGTCGGGATCAATGCCATTACGGAGCAGACCCCGGCCGGTGCCAGACGCAGGGACCGCTCCTCCGCGGGGGGGGCGATCCCCCCACTAGACACCAGGGAGTGGGGAAATCTAGGATTCAGATGCAGCTGTCAACTTTGACAGCTGCATCTGAATACTTAATCAGCGGGCACAGCGATCAGACCGGGCCGAGTACCCGGGTTACAAGCAGCACCCGGGACCGTGGCAGTTCAGAGCGGGGCTGCCGCGCGGCCCCGCTCTGAATTCACCTAGCGACCGCTGGACGTACGGGTACGCCCAGGGTCGTCTAGGGGGTTACAAAAATATATCAGCCAGTCAATCATCTAAATTCCGCCATAGACATCGGTGGATCGGCAGCATAATATAAATTTCTCTCTCCAGGACAGGAGTGCAATTACTGATTATGTAAGGCCCACGCTCAATTTACTGATCCCAGTAAATTGGTATAACTCAATAAGAGTTTACAGTGCCAGTGCATGAATAATATAGACTGTGCCTTAACTGGTCCTAGTGAATTCCTATAGGCACCCAGTTACTTTGTAAACTGGACACTTTGGTGGCAGCTACAACAAACAATCACCCACAATCAGCCTTCCTATCCTCTTCTCTCTGTCCCTAAATCGCTCTGTTAGTCTCTCCCTGCTCTGCTGCCATCCTGCTCTCTTCTACACACACAAACTGGCCACCTCCGTAAACTAATCACTTTATATAGAGGGTGAGGTGCTGACATCACAAATGGGCCTGCAGCTGATTGGACAGGGGCTAGGGATTATGGTTAATCCCTTTCTCCCGCCCAGTAATGCTCCAGAGAGCATGTGCGGCCATCATTGTATTTTTGTTGCCAATTTCCTTAATGAGTAGGCAGAAATTTACTTTGCAGAATGAAGCAAATTGACAACCTGATTCGCAGAGAATTTTGATTTGCCAGATTCGCTTCCCTCATCTCTAAGCACAGTATCATGAAATAAATGGGCAACATCACTTTAAAACCTTTAGCATGCTTGCTGGGCATGTCAAAGTTTTTTTTTTTCTAAACTGGTTGGGAGTCTGGGTGTTCAGACTCCTATAAAAAAAATTACACAGACCTGGGAGAAGCACTCAGATAAGTACTCTACTACTCAGCTTGCTGCCTTTTCTGTCTCACTGCAGTGAACACACTCTACATTAAGACTATAAAACCCATCTATAATGAGATGAAGAACACAGTTAGGCGCCAAGCCAAGCACTTTCCCCCTCAGATCATTAGAGCTGGTAGGTTTCCTAAAGCGACAGACACTTTAAATGCCCAGAACCAAAGCTTTATCCACTCCCGGCCATAAGGGCATTGGCCCAGGTGACATTAAGACTGATTGTTACCGGCCATGGGACTCTGTGCTGGGCTATTTCAATAGTGAAATGAAGATCCTTTTATAAAAATGTGTGTCCTCTTAGCAAATTCTGCTCTACTAAACTGGTACACTCATTTTGTATGTTGGAAAACATTAAACTTACTTTCTGCCTTTAGCTGTTCAATGATTGAATGTTCTCCTCTGCAAATGGTTCTTTACATTTTTTATAGAAAAAAATAAGAAAAGATTAAAGCCAAAGAAGTGGTCACAGAATACAACAAAAGTAGTAAAAGTAGCAAAACACAGCAATTCTGGAACAAAAATTCTTTGTTACAAGCATCGGAACCTAGAGGCCAGGCAAGTACACAAATGCTATTCAAATGTTTTCATAAACATCTTGCCTATTGTCATGTGTATAGAGATTTCCTGTAGCTTGTGCTATATTTATGTCTATGAATGCTACACTGACATGACCACAAGGGGGCACTGAAACTGTAAAAGTCAGTACAGATCGATGTACAGGAAAACAGAACAGAGGCCCAGATGTAGTATGGTTGTTGCACCAGAATTGTGGAGCACAGCTATTGAGACCCATTTATTATGCATAGTGTGCCGATAAGGTGCAATTGTATGTAGTCTGTCTAGGATTGCGTTTGTGTGTAAAACAGTGATTCTCAACTCAAGTCCTCATGGCCAGCAACAGGTCATGTTTTCAGGATTTCCCAGGTGATATAATTATACTCAGCACATCAGGTATTATCACGTTTGTTCTTTGTATAGAATAACCTCAAAACATGACCTGTTGGTGGGCCATGAGGACTGGAACTGAGAAGCACTGGTCTTAAGAATAGACAGTATTAGTTTTAGTAAATTGTTTCCATCATACTAAAGACCCTATTCCACCAACAGATCTGACGACAGATTATCTGCCAAAGATTTAAAAGCCAAACCCAGGAGTGGATTTGAAAAGAGGAGAAATCCAGTCTTTCCTTTATGACCTGTTCTCTGTTTATAGTCTGTTCCTGGATTTGGCTTCAAATCTTTGGCAGATAATCTGTCGTCAGATCTGTTGGTGGAATAGGGCCTTAAGAGAATCTACAACATAAAGATCTAGACACATCAGAGGTCAACCTAATGGTAACACATCAAGTTTTTAGTAATACTTTTAAAAATTAATCAGACAGACATGTCAAACGTTTTTATGGATTGGAGTCTGGGTGTCCAAAGCCCTGCCGATCGATAGAAAAAGTCGAAAGATAAGTGTCTTTTTAACAACTGCCTTTCGCCACACTGAAGAAGACTGATTCTATAGAAACCTATAAAGTCTGTCATACAACGAGAGAGGCGCTTACCACTTCCCCCCCTTGTTCTACAAATTTAAACCAATCCAATTATTGTCAGCCATATATTTACTCATTTTTATAGATCAAAAATAATTTTCTCAAATTTACAATGCAATAGATAAATGCTGCCTCTCACAATGTTACCTGTAGTTGAAGTGCATGACAGCCTGCAATGCATTTCCTCCTCCTGTTGAAATGTCTCCTTCAAACCCTGGGAGCAGCGGAGTGATCACAAACACTCGGTACCTCTTGTTTTCCCTTTAAAAAAAAAAAGAACATTGTACATTACCTTCCCATGACTATTTACTTGTACATCCTAACAAACTGTCTCAGTTAAATGTTTGCTTTCTAAGTGATTCATTTTGAAATGGTAGATTTGAGTGTTACAAGGGACAACATAGTTTCTTTCACAATTTACCAAGCAATACGCGATTACATAGAAAAAAAAATAAATACATTTTAAGGCTACGTTCACATGCTGTAAGACAGCGGCTGTTCTGTGACACGGTCATGTCACAGAACAGACGCTGTCTGTGAAGTTCAACCCAGCCGGTACTTCTTTTGAATTGGAGTTCCAATTAACCATTGCAGACAATATAAAGTGCGTCCGGAGCTGGACTTTATATTGTCTGCACTGTTATACTGTCTGCACATTCAATGAATAGCCGACGCACAAAACTGACACATCAGTTTCGAGTGCAGCCACATTGAATCCCGACTGGAGTGTATACACTCTGGCCAGGATTCCTTAGAAAAAAAAATTATTTGTTTTTTCCTGCAACAACAGCCGTTAAAATAATAAAAAAAACATTGTGTAAACATGGCTTACAACTACTTTATGTCTAATGTCTATAAAGTGATACTGTCACCCCCGTACTCTCGCTTCATTTCACCGGGGACAGTGTCATATAGGCGGGGCTGCAAAACAGGTGGCCCACATTTCCTGACTGAAGCCCCACATAGGTGACACTGTCCACTGATGAAATAAAGCGATTTTGTGAAGCAGAAAAAAGACAGTTTTATACAGGTATATAATCGAATCAGCAGCATGGATTGTTGCAGGGAACCGCACATAGAGGACACCTTAGCGTCCCATTAAGCGTCATGGCGCTGCTAGGAGGAGGTTCAGAGAGGGGTCACACCAGGGGAGCCAGAGTGCGCCGCTATAAGCCGATGGAGGCCATTCACCGCACCAGAAAATTAAGCATTTAAATGCAGCTGTCAAATCTGACAGCTGCATTTAAATACTTTGAAAAGCCACATCCCTGGTGTCTAGTGGACAGTCCCCATGTGACAAAATCGCAATGACACTGATCCCGGCTGGGTGCTCCATTGCTCTGGGCTGCTCCAGCAGTCCATAGCAATGGAGCACTGATCTCATCGATTTATATACTGCATTGATCTCTAAGAGATCAGGACAGTAGCATTTTAAGTCTGAGAGCCTGCAGCCTGTCATTATCAGTGAGGCCCCAGCTGCAGATAGCAGCTGGCCCTAACTCGCCATGAAGCGAGCTCCGCTCCCAAGCTTGCCTCATAGTGCTTAATGCAGTCTGGACATACCGGTATGCCCAGGGTCGTCTGGTGACAAGCGGTCCTGCAGGGCTCCAGACTAAAAAATTTACCTAGGAGCCATTGGCTCCTAACCTGAAAAATTTAGGCGCCAAATAGAATATTTGGTCTCCAACATTTTAAAACATGTAAAATTAATGTTATGTTAAATGGGACTTACTGTGTGCAGAGGCCACGGCAGCATCCTCCTCCTTTAGATCCTTTCTTTTCTTAGTTTGAAAACGTTCAACATGGAAACTTGCAACTTGACAACCATATACCCCCCTGCTGCCGGTGTGTTCCATATATATATATATATATATATATATATATATATATAGCTAGCCCCGGCAGCCGATGACATATAGCCCCTGTGGCAATGTATATGGGAAGTGGTACTGTGCAGTGTATATACATACAGACACTGAGGGAAGTGGTACTGTGCAGTGTATATACATACAGACACTGAGGGAAGTGGTACTGTGCAGTGTATATACATACAGACACTGAGGGAAGTGGTACTGTGCAGTGTATATACATACAGACACTGAGGGAAGTGGTACTGTGCAGTGTATATACATACAGACACTGAGGGAAGTGGTACTGTGCAGTGTATATACATACAGACACTGAGGGAAGTGGTACTGTGCAGTGTATATACATACAGACACTGAGGGAAGTGGTACTGTGCAGTGTATATACATACAGACACTGAGGGAAGTGGTACTGTGCAGTGTATATACATACAGACACTGAGGGAAGTGGTACTGTGCAGTGTATATACATACAGACACTGAGGGAAGTGGTACTGTGCAGTGTATATACATACAGACACTGAGGGAAGTGGTACTGTGCAGTCTATACATACACACTGAGGGAAGTGGTACTGTGCAGTCTATATATACAGACACTGAGGGAAGTGGTAATGTGCAGTCTATACATACACACTGAGGGAAGTGGTACTGTGCAGTCTATATATACAGACACTGAGGGTAGTGGTACTGTGCAGTCTATACATACCCCCCCCCCCCTCGCACCCCACACGCACTGACTACCGCACCTGGCCGCCATCACAACAGACACACTACCAATCCCCCGCCCAGGCCGCGGTCCCCCCACACACATTACTGGCCGGCCGCCACCCCTGCCGTCCCTCCGGTTGTACTCACCCACAATCTAAGCTTGGTGCCGCTGGGGTGAACTTGAAGAACCGCCGGGTGAGGAGAGGAGGGAGAGAGGCGCTGGAGGAGTGTGGCGCCTCTGGGGCCGTCCATCCAATGAATGACGGACGTGCTGGATGACGTCACTGGAGAAGCGTGTCCCCAGTGTGTGGGGACACGCTTCGGTGCAGCGTGCTGAAGGCGGTCATTGTCCTTAAAGAGACAGCGCGCCGCCGCCGGGGCCAGTCGCAAATGGCGCCCAGATTAATAAATCTGGGCGCCATTTGCAAGATGTCAGTCGCATTGGCCACCATTTCGGTCGCCATCTGGAGCCCTGTCCTGGCGTACTAGTATATCCAGGGTTGTCCAGGGGTTACATTATTGCATTCCTGATCTCGCACAGTAAACAGCGTAAGTGCAACAACGCACCAAAGCGCAAAACTGACAATTTTTGGTCACATAAAAACCAGAAAAATTGTAATGAAAAGTTATTTAAAAAATGCATATATGCAAGAAAGCTACTGATAGAAAGAACAGATCATGGCACAAAAAAATTATGCTTCATGAAGCCCCATAGACCAAAAAATAAGTGGTGGTAATAGAGCAATTTTAAACACATTTAGCTTTTTTTTTTTTTTTTTTTTAAAGGTTTAAATTTTTTTAAAAGCAGTCATTGCTGTAATCATACTGACTTAGTTAACATAGATAACATGGCAGTTTTACCATAGGAGTAAACATAAAACCCTTGAAATGATATTTTTTGGGGAAAATTAAGTCCATCATTGCAAAGTACAATTGGTGTCACAAAAATAAGAACTCATGTGGGTTTGTAAGTTAATAAAAAAAATGCAAGCACATTTTAAACATGAGGAGGGAAAAAGCAAAAGTGCAAAAACTAAATTTAAAGCGTAACAACTGTCATGTTTTTTTTTTATTGCAGAAATCAGTAGTATAAGCGATTTTAAGAAACTCTGTAATAGGTTTCATCAGCCAAAAAAAACCTCCTTCTGTACTCAAGAAGCAATTTCCCAGCCTCCCCCCCTGACTTCTTATCGGTGCATTACCAGGCAAACACGTCTTCATTACAGAGAAGCCAGTGAAGACGGGTTCTGCTCTCTCCATTGTAAGCCTATGGAGGGGGGAGGGGCTGAGGGAGATGAGGGAGCAGGAAGAGGTGACATGAAGGTCAGCTGTTCGTAGACTCTCTGGGCACCTAAACCGCAGGATTCTGGGGTCAGAAAGGTCAGTGCTTATCTATGAACTTACTGAGAGAAGATTGCAGGGTGTTGTGCTGTGCAGAAATCCTCCGTGCTCAGTCATCCTAACAGCTCCTCCCCTCTCCATAGCCACAAAATGGAGACAGAAATCCTGCTTCATTTGATGTGAGGGGGGAGGCTGGGAGATTGCTTTTTCAGTACAGAAGGAAACTCTTTTAGTACATAAAACCTATTACAGAGTTTCTTAAAATCGCTTGTACTATAGATATTTAATGTTTTCAGAAAAATGGCCCTGAAATGACAGTTACGCTTTAAGGGGTAAAGCCCGGGGCCCACATGAACTGGTCTATGATCCAACATCCCATAGAGTAGAGATGGGGATCTTCTTTTCCACGGGAGGTTTGAAGTTGGGCTTTTAAACAGGGTTTTGGCGCCATTACCAGATCCACATTTGTTCTACAAAAACGGTCACTCTCAGACAGAGTACCTGGAAGGTAAAATCGAAAGGTGGACGGCAGCACACCCTTGATCTACATATAGGGTGCTCACTAGTGTCATACCTGAGTATGTATGACCCAATAAGGTGAGCGTGCATTTGGGGTTTCCATATCAGCTCCATTGGTTTTATTTATTCTGCACATTCTGTTTTTTCTTTCATTATAAACATTAAAGGATAATAAGATACATAAGTTAAGTTACCTGTGAGCTTTAATGATCCTCTGTGCAATGGTGTCCCCAATCTTATTAAACACCACTTTATTGTCCGAACAGCTAATAAAGAACTGGTTCTGGAACACATAATGTAATGTTTTATAGTGAGTGCACTGAATTATTATGATTATTGGTAGACACCTACACAAACACTTGTATTCCATTCATATAGCTACACTGTCAACTATTTTAGGAAAATGACAGAAAAATTAATTTTGTGCTTTTGAATGAATTGTACAGAAGGGTGAAATAAATGTAAAATAGTAAAAAAATACGTGGCAAGCGTTGCCTTGGTGACATGCACTTCTAAGACTAGACACAACGTCTGGGCGGCTATTCTTATCTAGCTGGAGAATGTAGTTTTTCCAGACTACCAAAATAAATGTTTCAAAGAGTGGATGAGCATATAGCTGATAGACACTGGGCTGACATCACATATCAAGGCTGGGAATGACTGACTGGTGTTTTGTTGTCTACATTCTCTAGTGCATGTGTCTATCCAGCCCTATAAAACGGTTGGCTAAAAACGTGGCATGCATGTATTTGGATTTCTAATAAAGATGTGAAGATTTTCTGTACATCGATGCTGTTGCAACCTGTTCATCTATATTGTGGAGCCATACTTGGGGGTTAGTGGTCGACCAGCGTGCATTCATCTTTTCCTTTTTTGCCTTCGATTATACCATGATGCTCCATTCTGCATATGTCTCAGCCATGTCAAATGTTTTTTATTTAGGACAGGTATACTGAGTTTGATTATTCATTTACTGAAGCTTTCTGGACTAGTGTTGAGCAAAATTGCCGAAAGTTTGAGTTTGCTCCAATCCAAACAATAAGCATGTAATTGTTTCTTTGATGTGCATTCCCCCCTGGCTCCCATCTTGGGCCATCCAAATTTTCCGCCAAGCTTTACTGATCCGGTTTTCAGACGGTGGGTAGCGGCGGGGAAATGCAGGATCACGGATTTCCTATCTGGGAGTTCATGGGTTGATACCAGCACGCTCTTGACATGGGATGACCCTTGTCCTTTGGGTCATTTTCGGGTCGCGCAACTTCGTCACTATCTTTCCTCTCTCCCCACACCCCCACAGGTTACGAGGATGCTCACCTCTTTCGAGACTCTTTGTCTTGAAAAGAGACCTCTTAGACATACCCTTTCCATCACGTACCAGCTCTTACTGTCCTCACCCGAAGAACCCATCCCTGATTTTATGGCTAAATGGGAAGCGGACTTGCAGATTACCTTCACTGCGGAACAGCGTACGCGTATTTTCTGTTTGGCCCATAAGTCGTCAATCAGCTCCAGATTCCAGGAAGCTGGCTATAAACTGCTATCTCGGTGGTACCGAGTCCCTGCAAAGCTTCATGCCCTAATGCCGTCGGTAGACCCGTTGTGCTGGCGATGTGGGACTGCTGAGGGTACATTGATGCATATATTCTGGGACTGCCCAGTTCTCTCTCCATTCTGGAACACAGTCATTAGGGTGATACGAGAAGTGACTGGTCTCACCCTGCCCATGGGCCCGGCGCTTTTTCTCCTCCATCACTGCGAGATTCCTCTACGTGAATATAAGCACTCTCTCCTTAAATTCCTGGTGATGGCAGCACGCTCTTGTATTCCCTTGTTATGGAAAAAGCAAGGTCCCCCATCCCCCTCTCTCTGGCTGTCCAAAGTCAATGACCTGATGTACATGGAGGACCTGACCTCCAGTGTCCTCCACTACGAAGACCGCTTCAAACGCATTTGGTTTACATGGATGCAATTTCAAGATACTGAGTCCTATAAAGACCTACTGAGAGACTACACTTCAGCTTGAGGCCTTGCTCGCTGTCGGCCCTGAAGGCCCCTTGGGTCGCTGGGTTTGGGCCCCCCCCCCTCACCGCCCCGGACTGTTCTCTATCCCCCCCCCCTTCCCCTCCTATTCCCCCCCCCATCCCTGTCCTCGTTTCTCAGTCTTACCTTGCCTTTACTTAATTATTTTCTCTTTTCTCCTTTCCTTTTTTCTTTTGCTAATCTGCTCCTTTTACTTTGTCCTATCTTACTTTCCCTCCTCGGGACCATCTTTCTCTTCTCTCGTCACTACGGCTCTGGATCTTGATCCTGGAGCTTGTGGTGTACATGTTGTTTATAATACACTAAGAAATGTTGTTCGTTGGGCGGAGGGGTTGGAGCTTCTCCTTCAGTCGGCCTTATTTCAGTGGAACTGCGGTTTCACTTTCTGCTGCGCTTTTTATTCTGTCACATGCTGATGTAATAACTCTATTGCAGTATTGTCTCTCACTCATGTCTACTGTCGGAGATGTTTCCGATGTCTTTTTTTGCCTGACGTCAATTTAAATAAAGAATTTAAAAAAAAAACAATAAGCATGTAACTCCCAGTAGCTGGATAAGCTAGAAGCAGCCATGGGGAGTTGTGTAAAACAAGGGTACAGCCATAGGCAGTATTCATGCTTTCCTGGTAGCCTTAGGGCTGCTTTATGCTTCTCCAGGCAGCAGGAGTCAAATGCTGAGGGTTTGGCCGAACCCGAATGTTTGGTAAGTTTGCTCAACACTATTCTGATGATGATACAAATGTGTCTCAGAACATCCACAATACAATGATTTTTGTGTCTTTGTGACTCTTATGTCTTTATTCCAATTAAGGTCACTTTGGTTGTAATAAGATACATAGGACACTGCAAATAATTCTAAATTTACAATTGTGTTTTTTTTATCCTTCTGCCAGATTTCACTAATTCTCTTTACCATATACTCAAACAGAAATATAGCCTTTCTGCAAAAACAAATTTCTCTCCAGCATTACTTATGGCCATACATTTTAGACTGCTGTTGGCAAAACATGCATTTGGCCAACAGCTCTCTCCCCCAATCCCTACAGATATAAGCACACTCCGCTCAGCTAAACTTGCACATTTTCTGAATGCGGGAAGAGAAGAAAGCAAAAGGACCAGTCATGTTGAAACCTAACTGGCCTTCTCTCCACTTAAAGCGGCAGTGGACCTGCTGATATGAGCCAGCCGCTATTTACCTCTGGAATCCTGGGCTGTCCAATATAGTGGTGTTTTCGGCTAATTGCCAATATGCTAATTAGCGTGTTCCCCATGCTACCGGAGCAACTGCTCAGGCCGCCTAGCTTGCCCCCCTCCTGGCTCGCCCCACTATGCATATTCATATATGCATAGCTAGGCCACTTGTTACGACACATGTGCAGGAAGCAACCCGTAACAAGCGGCCTAGCTATGCATATATGAATATGCATAGTGGGCGGGCCGGGAGGGGGCAGGCTAGGCAGCCGAGCGGGTGCTCCGGGGGTATAGGGAACGCCCCAAATGCTCCAAACATAGCATATCAGCAATTAGCCGAAAAGGCCGGTATACCGGACCCCACCGGAATAAGAAGGACAGCCCGGGATTCCAGAGGTAAATAGTGGCTGGCTCATATCAGCAAGGTTACTGGTCCAAACCTGCTGATAATGCCTCGTTAAATCTTCATATAAGAAAGTCGACTGATCCTGGCAAAATTATAAGTCATATGGTGAGATTTAGTGAATCACAAGTCAATCAAAATGTAACCACCTCTATGTAGATGTAGTGCTTGCTGTTCTCAATCACATGCACGTATGCATTGTGGATGGACTCCTCATGGTACTTAATCCCAGCTGACCAGTCTGCTGCAGAACGGAGGACCTAGGAGGATTAAAAAAAAAAGCAGGATAATTGCAGAGAAACAAGAAAAAAAAGGTTCTAGAAGCACTGAAACAATCCAGAAAACCTAAAATCAATAAAGATATATTCTTCCTTTGAGAAATATTTCCTAAAAGATCAATATGTAAAAATACCTGCTTAAATAACAGTAGAATCTGTGTACCATTTATCTTGTCTACCAAACAAGAACTGCTGAAATCTGGTTACACTTAACAGTCAGTGCTCAGGGTAACAGTCAGGGTAAACCACTTGTAGCTGCCGCCCCTCTGCCATAGGAGGCTTTAAAGGCTAGGGCAAGTGTGCGACTATTGTAATTTGTAACTAAATACAGAGAGATAGCTGCAGTTTACAAAACTGCATAAAAATAACCCAGATTTATTGAAGGGTGTAAAACACACACGGGTGCAAACTTTCCACAGCAACCAATCACAGTTCAGCTTTCATTTTACCAGAACTGATCTGTGATTGGTTGCTGTGGGCAGTTCACACCAGTGTATATTTTACACCCATTGATAAATCTGGCCAAATGTGTTCCTTTCCCCAGTTAAAACCAATATAGTAGTGCCACAAAACCCTAATAAGAGAGTAGCTGGTTCAGTTTGGTTACAATCATGCAGAATAAGGGTGTGTACACTGTACATGCAGCAGATTTTAAGTAGCATTTTTTGCAATTTTATGTTCCAGATCTTATGCTATGTAAATTCAAATCAGTAGTTGAATAAAGCATAAAATCTACTGTATATACAGAACATGTGAATATATCCGGTGTCAAATAGAGAGGGAAATTTGAAGCAATAATAAATTGTAAAAGTGACACATTCATTACATCCCTAATAACAAAGCCTACTCCTATCTTCCTGATATATGACTGCTAAAATTAACGGTGTGTAGAATTTACTGGTAATAAAACATCTACACTCAAATGGGTCTCACAGATGTGATGTTTACAGTGGTTTGATACCAAGGAATTTCTAGTGGCAACACACACAACAGGCCACCAGGGGGAGCCCTCAGAGTAGGTTTTAGCACTAAAGTGCAAGTTTAAAAAGAATTCCACAGCTCCAAAGCATTCAGCTTCTAGACAAATTAAAGACGAGGGCAATTTGCTGGTACAAGTAAAATACTTGGGAGGTGTGAAATACTATCAGGGTTTTCAAAATCTGGCCTGTCCTACAGCACTTATGCAGTCTGCTAACAATGTATTCAATCACTGTATAGTTATAAAAAAAAAAAAAAAAAAAAAAAATCTATACATATACAGATCAATATGGCAGCATAATGATGACAGTACAGTGTACAGTGCTGTGGAGTTGGCACTATATACAGTAAATAAAGGAATAATTATTATTATAGACAGTTGTTAGACTGATTTGTACATCAGAATAAGTCAGTAATAATGTGACACATACACATAAAGGAGACCATATAATAAGGCCAAACATCTATTCATAGCAATGCTGGGAAGATCCAGTGTGAAATCCATCCATATGCTAAAATGGAGTGAAGAGAC
Source organism: Dendropsophus ebraccatus (assembly GCF_027789765.1). NCBI lineage: Eukaryota > Metazoa > Chordata > Amphibia > Anura > Hylidae > Dendropsophus > Dendropsophus ebraccatus. The sequence goes on along the minus strand of NC_091459.1, from coordinate 76,657,801 downwards.
ACTTGCCAAGTTTGTTTGAACAGAAGCAATACACACACATACATACACTTTAGTGTATATTGTCTATTACAAATGATAAACAATCAATACTATATGATAAAATGTCAGTAAGTTTTGTCAGGGAACTGTGTACAAGGATGGCCAGCAGTATTCCAGTAGTCTCGTCACTCCACCACAGAAGTACATTCTACTATATATATATATATTTTTTTTTTTTTTAAAGGTGATGCCCACCATCAGCCCTTTTCTTTTCATCCATTGCATACCCTCAATAACTTGTTTTGAACCTTGGAGGAATATTCCCAGCCTATGTATTTGTGTCAAACTGCTACAGAGGTACAACCAGCACCTCTCACCTATAAGCTATAATGAGGTTCTGGCGACTCGATAGGTTGTATGATAATATTGACTATGGGGAAATACAATAGGGGGAATTCAGTTAGATTCTGACCTCTTAGCTGATTATAAAATCATGCCATGCTGAGCAGTAGCATGCACAACTTCTTGCGTTAGGCTTTCAGCACTAAGCCCTATATGTCAAATAAGTCAGGGATGGAGGTAGGTGTGCATGCTGTAGCTCAGCAACTCCTCCATGACACCTGAGCACTGTGTATGATATAGAGCTGAGAGATTTAAGAAATATTTAAAAGATATTTCTGGTACATCTTTCTGTGTGCCTCAAGCTACAAGCTCTATGACTAGGGCAAACTGGAAGATAACTGCATGTTTTTGTGCAAGGAACCCAGGTGTGCAAAAAAACTGCACTTTTTTTTGTTTTTCAGTTTGTGCCATGTGTGCAGGAAGAGAGATTGGCAAAATTTTATATTTTGCTTGGACTAGGCGAAAATGAGGCTAAATATCTATGCAGCAGCCTCTCCTATGCTGGATTTGTCTTCATATACAGCAGTGCAAAACCAGGAAAATTAGAGCAGCAAAAATAAAAGCGCGCATTGATAAATGTGCCACTCAGTCAATGTATCGATGCCACTGAGGGCACAAACATGATGTGAATTTAGCCTAAGATTTTTCTAAACAGAAACTGGATTATATCTGAAATAACCATATTCAAAGTGTTTTTGCCTGTTCACACCAATCACATTAGCTCCTACTGCATGAATTGCACCCAACCATGTAAAGCTAGCTTTAAATTTTTTCTTCTCCTTTGTATTGATACGAATTGAAAAATAACCATGATGCAATACATAATAAAGCACAGAGGGACTGTGCTGTGGATTGTACTAGGCAGGGCTAGTAAACACAGCCCTCTCTTCAGACATGACGTTATTTTGGTATTGCTCATAGAGGCGCATTTCACTCTTTTCCCAAATCTTCTAGCAGGAGGACAATATTTGAATATAATATTTTCCAGCTTTAGGTATAAAACAGGACTACTAGTCAGTGCACTGCCATTTCCTCTTTCCATCTGCTCCAGGTCTCCTCCATCTGTCTCCAAGCACTGTGTTTTTCAGCTGACAGTTCTCCTCTATGGAGGAGACACCCACTGATCTATGGAGGGTGCCAATGTCTGTGAAGCATCTCTCAGAGTTGGGCGACAGCCCAGAACTGCCGCTCACTGCAACTTCTCAATGATCCGCCACGCTTGCTTAATTAAAATTTGTTTCTTTTTATGTTCTGGGTAAAAAATGTAAAGTAGTAATCCTAAAACAAATCACCAAAGAAAACCTCAACTTCTACCTACTGTACGGATACAGAAGTGCAGACACAGGCAAAGACATGAAATGCCTGCTGAATAAAACAAAGGGCTATTCTGGTCTTAGAATAAAATGAAGATGCTGCTGGGAAGGGGGAGTGGGAATATGGAAGAGAAAACAGGACTGTCATCTTAGCCAATCATTGGACATCTTTCAGTGCAAGGTTTACTCAATATACTCAAAATATTACACATAGAGCACTATGGGCCTAGTGTGTTGGGGCTGTACAAGCATCATCATTTCATAGATCAGCAGTCTGCTTACGGAGTAAAGCAATGGGCAATCACAGCACACTGCTGCCAGGCACACCTAGTGGTACCTAGTAATTCAAGCCATGAAAATTTAATCTGTAAATATATATTTACCTGGTGTCATATTATATGTGTGATAATTAATAATATAGTGACACCTGATTGTCCACACACCAAATTATTTGAAGGGGTATTCTGCTAATACATAACTTTTCATATGTTGCTGCCCATGGTGAGACTAACAATTCCTTCCATACTTGTTATTATGTATTCATGCTTCATCTACCAGTTCTGAGCTGCTCCTTTCTGTTGAAGGCACAAAAAAACTCCCTGTCCGGCTTTATCTGCAACTTTGTAGCTTCCTTGTAATGCTGGGAGGGTTATTCTGAGGTCAAGTTGCTGATGAACTCACTTTCATTATTCCTCCTGTCATTACAAAGTTGCAGATAACGCCTGCCAGGGACTTCTTTTACATCAGCAGCCTTGGAAGGGAGGAGGGAGAGATCAAGAGAAAAGATCAAACACAGGTTTTTGTCTCTCCAGCAGAAAGTAGCAGCTCAGAACTGTGGGAAGTAGACTGAACTGTGGGAAGGAGATAATAAGTATAAAATTAATTGAGTGGAATACCCCTATTAATGCTGCCTAGCTTTAAAGTAAATGTGCAACTCAAAACAAAATCACATGCTAACTTTTTTTGAAAGTCATTATTCCTTGAGCTCAAGTTACTACTGGTCACTAGAGACTAGCTGTTTGAATAACCATTTGCAACAATAACATATACAGTGTCCCTGTCAATATAAGAAGAAAAAAGAACTTTGGTTAGGGTCTGCGTGAATGCAGGGAGCCGGGGGGGGGGAGGGGGGGGGGGAGAACCACATTCTTCTCCTGCTTATATCTGAATGTACACTCTGATCACTTTTTTTTCTTGAGAGATGACAAGTAGTTGCTTAGAACAGTCTTATATTACAAGGATGTTATAGACATGTAGTAAAGCATTTTAGAAATCAGAAAGTGTTTCTCTTTGTTTTAAAATTTAATTTTTTGTGTTCCATTAGTTAAGTTGACAATGTGATCACTTAAGGACATTATAATGTTACATACGACAACATTTCATTAAATGTGGATACTAACAGGAGAGGGCAGGGGAATTGTCTGCTTCCTGAAATTCAGCACTACCGTTCATGTCTTGGCATCTCTAAAGCTTAAATGTCAGCGCTCCGACAGCCTCTGAAAAGTCTATTTCTCACACCTACCTGTGCGTCAGCATGAACTGACCCTGGAACCTGATATGGCAACTCCTTGGCCGTTTTGTGAGATTTAGGCAGCAGGAAAGGATAGGATAGGGAACGGTACTTGGGCTTCATTATCTAAAACAGAGGATTAAAGCAAATCATTAGACTATTCATGGAATAAAAGGTTCAAGCCAGAAGTAAAACAGATATGCAGATAGGGTATAGAGACATAATAACAAACTGATTACAAATGCCTGTTCCCATCTTACTTTGTGAATAACATTTGTGATACTAATTCACAGGCATATGAATATATGAGGTGTCAGCTTTGTTGTGGGTATTTGTCATGTATATCAAGTAAGGATTAGGATTTATGAAGGGTTTTGGTTTGGGAACAAAAAGCTTATTGTTAAAAGAAAAAAAAAACCAAACCAAAACACATCTTAAAAAAAAAAAAAAAAGTTATTCCCGTTTCCACCTTGTACTTTGCACCCTATGCTGCATAAAACACCTTACTAAACAGCTTCCTAGGTTGTGGAGTGTTTGTTTAGGGCTATGTCTACACAATGACTTTGGTTGTATTATATCATGTTGCATAAACGTCTTATGGCAAATACATAATTTGTGCAGTCTTCCTGAAACATGCTTTTGCGTTGGAAGTTTTAAAGGGAATGTGTCATCAGAAAATGACTTAAGCCCCTATTACACGGGGCGGCGGAGAGGAGCAAATGAGCGCTGTCAGAGCATGTCTATTGCAGTCTATGTCCATGAGTCTTTCTGTAAAGCATGTCACTAAATGCTGTTAAAAAACGCCCAGGCAAGATGGCAGACCATATAACAATGTACAAAAAGTAAATAAAATTAAAGTCAGAAAATAGAAACAGATTAAAATAAAAAAACAAGCTTTTAGTATGTGATTCTAATCAGTAAAAGAAAATTTAGGTGACACATTCCCTTTAAAGGAGTCACTATATTATACTTACTATGAAAGCAGTAAAAGTTTCAAAATAATACAAAAAAAACAAACAAACAAAAGCACAATACTCATTACTGCTGCACCCAAACAGTGGTCTCTGGGATCATATGTCATACTACTGGAATCACTGCTATGGCCAATGACAGACTGAAGCAGTTGTGTGCCCGCCGATTGTAAACAGAGACCAAGGGGACGGCTGGGCAGTTTGCGCAAGATCAGTTTACTTATATTTTATTAAAGTCACTTTTATTGAAGTCCAGCAATTTATTTTTACTTTTTAAAGTGGCAAGCCTGGGTTAAACAAAAATTTTAAAATGTTGTCATCTGCCATGATCCATCTCCCACTGCTGCTGGTTCAACCATACCCAGTACCCTTTTCTCACCACTTTCCCGTCTACCCATGAGTATTCTAGTAAATCACAGACCTTTGCGAAGTTCCAGCGCTGAATGAAGTGCCTGGCCACATCACGTGCAGCTTTCCCATGTACCACAGAAGAAATGTCGTGCCAGGGCATTCTAGGTGTCTGGTATCTGTCAATGAAGTCTAAAACAGGGATTAAAGTTTAACAAACTGTAGTAAGATGTACACACAATAAAGCATAAAACTTGTTACATCATGTACATAGTGACTAATTTTGGTTGTATATGGCAGCTAGTTGCATGTTGGTTGTTGTACGTGGATCTTATTATACCCTTAAAAGATTGCACAACAAACATTAATCAGACAGGGTCATCTCTAGGGGCTCAGTAGCTTACCGTCAAAGGGTTTATCCAGCTGCACCCAGTCTTTGAAGACAAAGTTGCAATAATCTTTCCCATGCCAGAATCGCGTTTCACCAAGAAGTTCTCCCACACCAGTCTGTAAGCTGCGAACAGATCCCCTGTCTGTAATTGGTCCAAACACAGGAATGGAAAATATCACTCAGACAGTGTGAAAAATGTTCTAAGCAGGTTCACTGTCTGTAGCTTATCTATGAAGCATAAAGAAACACTACCACCAATGCAAAGAATTATAACACCTTGCCATAACCCGCATCATATTTTCTCATAGCTGCAGGTCGGATTAGTTAATATGCATCCAGTTTATTATTATTTTTTTTTTTTACATGTTTAATCATATGGCAATGTAGGAACACCACTTTAAAGGACAAGTGCCATGAAAAACTTTTTCCCAGTAATTGAAGCACATTACAAAGTTATATAACTCTGTAATATGCTTCAATCACCTATCTGCCTCCCTTCCCTGTCTTTTCCCCCCTCCACCCCCCACCAGGAAGTGTCCTGACTCACACAGACCTGATTACTGTCGTCACCTTCACCAAGCTCTTCTCTCAGCTCCTTCTCCTGTTACACTAGCCTCCCCCCTACCCTGCCTTGTCAGGTGACAGGCTTGCTCAGCTCCCATTGGCTGAACAACTGCAAGCCATCACTTGGACTGGGGAGGGGGGGCTGCTGTAACAGGACCTAGAGCAGCCCTCCTGCTGATGACTCATCATCACAAGAAGGAGCTGCCTGATGACGGTGACGACAGTCATTAGGTCTGTATGAGTCACGACACTTCCTGGTGGGGGGTGGAGGAGGGAAAAGACAGGGAAGGGAGGCAGATAGGTGATTAAAGAATATTAGAGTTATATAACTTTGTAATGTGCTTCAATTACTGGGAAAAAGGTTTTCATGGCACTTGTCCTTTAAGATGTGACCACACTACCTACAAACAGGTAGCATACAACGTGACTATGGGACTAAGGAAAACTTGCACGGTGCCCTATGTACCTAGGTGAGACATGCAAAGACAACATTTGGGCTATCTCAGGGTATCACCTACCACCAGGGCCACAAGCAACAGGTGTCACCATGCAGCTTATGTCGTCTTATAAGAAGTTTCCCTGGCAAAAACAAATTGGTGGCCTATCTACAGGATGGATTAACAGTAGGTGGGGTGCAGACACCTGGCACCCCACTGATCAGCTGTTCAGTATTCACACACAGTGAATAGGGTTGGGAGCAGTGCACTCATGTGAAGAGGCTGGGCCTGGTTACTGCAGTCCAGCGCCCTTTTACTTGAGCTGAGCTGCATCACCAGCTCTACACAGCGGGTGGAGACAACTGCTTCAGGCCCTCCCAATGTGTAGTCCGGGTGCTGAACAGCTGATCAGAGGGGGTGCTGGGTGTGGACATCCTTTCAATCACTGAATGATCACCTATCCTGTGGATAGGGCATGAGCCTGTTTTGCCTGGAAACCACCTTTAGGTCTCAGTATCTGCCCCCCATTTGGATACTGCTTGTGTATAACCTACATTCACACCTCACATTTTTAGGGAGTAACAGACAGACTATGGGTAAGGAAGGTGCAGTCAGTGCCATCAATTGTAGCAGTCAGAGTTGTTGTCACTCTTTTTTTTTTTAAGTTGCATATTGAGCTATTTTATAGTTTACCCTCAGGGCTCAGTAATGGAGACTGGAGAAACCTGTTTGCTTTCTCCGCTTCAGCTTTATCTTACCAATGTGCTATTTCCGTAACTTATTTAGTAATAGTTGGTTATACATTTTAAGAGGTTATGTTGCAGATTCATTCTATCACATGATTGGCATAACTTGCACACTGCATCTCTTCTTCATGACAAATTTACAGCTGAATACATTTCTTACATTGCCATTGGTTAGAGCAAAGTATATTTCTACAGGAAACTCCCATCTAAACCATGGTAATGCCTGGGCCTCACCACGGTCAAAGTTCTTGTTAAAACAAAAAATCATTCAAAATTTTCTTATCGCCCCATTCTCTCTTAAACCCAGTACAACATTAAGACATGCACAACAGGAGTCAATGGTGCTGAACCAAAAACTGGACAGGCAGAGAAGAGACTGTGCAGTACATAACTACTTCTGTACAGTCAGTGACACCAACATCTGGGAGTGTCTCACAGGCAAGGCCTGTGTCAGTTTGATGAGCTCTGGCTTAGAGGAACTGTGCACTACCATATGCTCATATTATAGGTGAGCAATTGGTACCAGATCTTTTCAATAACACATTTCACCTTAGTTTGTACATATTACAATACAGGTGCAGACCTAATAGCTATGAAAAGGTTAAATTGGGGTTCATGCTCCTTTTTACTTACCCATAAAGAAGAGTATTACTTAGGTATAAGATGAAAAGCTTATGCCAACACCAGCACAGTAAAGCAGCATATATCAAAAGCACTGACATGTTATCTGTGCTTTTTTGCTTTTAACAAGCCAGCACCATCACCATAACAATTTAGACTGCATATAATAATGAACAAACTATGTAAGCATTGCCTTCAAGAACGTATACAGCATTTCAGGCTAGCCTTGTAATTTATATATTGGTTCTTTCCTAATCTGGGTTCTTACGTCATATGCAGCGGCTTCCGCATTCATGATTACATGGCTTGAAACATGATGACAAATTACTACGATATCAGTAAATATTATCAGCATACCCTTTGCTTTTGCCTAATTACCCTTACACAACTATATAAAAAGCAATGAAATGTGACAAGGCCCAAGGCATCTGGTTACATATACTGTAACATGTAAATGGTTCCTACTTCGTGTAATGGTGCATATAATATGTGATGTGTAAAATTTCTCTTGGTTATTTATTTATTTGGGCCTTCGTGTATTGACACAGTTATGGCACTTTATTCTACAGTCAAACTTACTCCATGTATGCTAGCCACAATATGTACGTAATGTGGCTGCATAAAAGAAAAATGTAGCTAATATTTTAGGACTTTCTGGACATGTATATATATTGGCCTGAGCACAATATGATATATTTTTTTCAATGGATAAAATTATTAACCATGCAGAGAAGTTGATATACTGGACAGGACAGATCCTTTTCAGAAAATAGTCTTAGGCTGCATTCCCACGTTCCGTGATCCCCCCGCGCCTGGACAGCATCTGTAATTAGATGCTGGGAGCGGGGGAGACTGTATTCATAAGCGCCGCGCTGTAATGAATCAGCCGCGCGGTGCTGTTACTACAGCGCGGCGCTTATGAATACAGTCTTCCCCGCTCCCAGCATCTAATTACAGATGCTGTCCGGGCGCGGATGGACTCCGGTACATGCATTCCACGTCCGTGATCCGTCAGGATCACGGAACGCAGCCTTATGTCCTAAATACGAGAGCAATATGCAAATATACATACACCCAGTACAGCATGTTCTATACAAGGATGGGGGGACGAGGGGTGTTAAAGTGTACCTGTTGTGTACCTGCCACGTCCTCCTGTTTGTACCTGTATTATGTGATACTTCAATAAAAAAGAACAGCTAGTTATTGATGAGTGCCGGGATCATCCTTTATAATCTGCTGGGACCAGTTCTGACCACGAGAGCACCTCCCCACTGCAGTGTGCCGTCTTACTCCAGTAACGGTCTATGGAGCCAGACTTTTTTTTACTTACACAGAGCGGGGAGAGGAAGCGCAGCAGCACGGTCCTCTCCCCGCTCTTTCTCCCGATACAGCTTCCAGGGTACAGGTTCTCTATGAAATGTCAAAAGTTTAAACACTTTAAACTCTTTATCCAAATATGCAATTTATAGCTACTTTATGCTCAGCTCTGTCTAAAAAATGGCATCACATGCGTGGAAGACGCCTGCTGTGAGAAATGCAGGTACAAAAGCAGCTGGGGAAAAAAAAAAACAAAAAAAAACCTCAGAACCCATGCATAAGTAGAAACTATTAAGTTAGTTAAGACCCCCAAAAAACTAGGCAGGCCATTAGTACCATGTACCACCTACACCGCACCAATATGGAGTTTCGCTCACTCACCAGAAGTATACAGAGTGGACTTTCGCACAGAACCACTCAAGGGATGAAACAACCTCCGATGAGGTTTAAAACCATGGAATAATTTCTGTTGACTACTGTGAGCATCAGTAAAGCCTGTAGAAAGGGAGATGCTTTTATACAAGAATAAAAAAAATCATAAAGGGACCTTGTAGAACAACTGTATTTACCACACTGGTGTTGGCACCTTACCACAGGGTAGATTCAACTGGCAAGCCCAACTACAGTCATAATAAGCTTGCCATTATGAATAAAGGTGTCCCAGGAGACAGCTATAAACGTATCACTGTGTCTGTGTAGGGCAATGGTGGATACTAGCATAAAGACTTATTGCTTGTTAATTTATAAACACCTAAAAAAGTCTAGCGTGGCCACTTTTAGATAAAAGAATGCAAATCAGAATTTTCATTTGTAATTCTGATTAAAATAGGAACAACAAATCATTACAAAGAAGCATATATATTAGGATGAACAGGGATACCCATCTCAGAGTAGGGCTATCCGAGGACTAGCTTTTACGAACTAAAAGCTTGACCTGTCAAGGCGTGATGGGAGATGTCGTTCTACAACAGCTGAAGGGCCGTAATCTCCTCTCACCTACAACCATTATTTCCAATAGATGTCCTGGATTTCTGCTTAATCATTTTGGGCAAGTGATATTTATACCACACTGTCAACATATGTTTGGGCTTGTAGCACTAGAGAAAATTAACACGATAAGAATGGTTATAGAATGAATAAAGGATAACTACCAGAGGAAATCAGAACGAGACCCCTTATTGCATTATAAAAATAGTAAAACAAAGGACATTGCCTTCTCTCAGTACAGCAGTCTATGGCTTAAAGGTGTACATACACTTTCAATAAACGATCTGTCAGTGGAGTGTCACTCTATACTGACAGCTAATTCGCATAATACATTGATGGCTTGAAATCAGAAAGATTTTTAACAGTTTTCATATATTTAATGTATACTAAACAGTCTTTTCACTTTCCTTCTGCCAGTACTCAGTGTATATAGGAAAAATTTAAGTACATACGTGACTGGCTGTCTATGCTGCTGACGCTGTCTGCATGCTGGAGGTTGTGCTTGTGGAGCTGCTTGTACAGGCTGAACTTCGCAAACTTTCGAGACTTGCCCATGCCTCGTATCTTTGAGCTGTCCACCACTTCTTCACCTTTTTTGTCCTGAACTTGGAAGCTAGTTTTCTTGGTGGACATGTCTTCTCCATTCAAAGCCTGCGTAGATCCGGACAACATCTAAAGAATGTATTAATAATACAGGTAAGAAAAAGTAAAGTACAAAACATCCCAAATGCACGTTTCAGAACTGCCCTGCCTGACCAAGGGCAATTCCAAAACGTGTGACATTAAGAGAAAAGTTTACATTACCGTGTTGATGCCAGTTGTGGACTGTGCGGATACGATTCTCTTGACACTTCCAACATCTGTTAGTCTGTGCTCATCATCATCCCATCTTCCATAGGCAAGGTCAATTCCTCCAACAAAAGCCACAGACTGATCAATAACCACTATTTTTTCATGGTGTGCCCACAAGTACACAGATGAGGACATATGATCAGGATGCCTCATCACCTAAATCAATTAAAAAGAACATCCTTAGTTGGCAACAGTAAGATCAGGCATTATGCTAGTTATATACAGCTGCCTAAAAGCTCAGTAACATCCAGGGTGCTATATTGACAATTGCTTGAGTGCACTTCTTGGCAGTAAATGTAGATGTAGCATTTTTAATGGTTTTGTGAAAGAAGCTCTTTTTCTATATCTCTACTAGAATAAAACCACAACAGTAGCAAAATAATTTACTATGTCATAGTTTTTCCGACTAAAGTGACTGCAGGCCTTTCCTCACTCAGTACTAGTGGTAAATTCAATTTTTTTTTTATTATTTCAAATCTATAAAAGATCTTGAGCATGCACACTAAAAATAGGAAGTACATTTCTCAGTCTATCATCAAGTACTGATGGTTTAGTAACCTGGACCTAAGGAGCCTAATCAGCTGAAAAGGACTTTTATCTTATAAGATATATAACTAAGTTCCTTACAGTCACCTATATTATTGATTTATTAGAAGTCTATTGTCTAATTAAATAGCAGGAGCTGCGTATGTGCTGTCCTTTAGTCTCTGCCTCTACCGTATGCAGCCACTTTGCCTCAGAATAAATTTCTGGGAACTCCAGATAAGCCATAATGTCTGAAATGGTTTAGGGCTCTTATACACAGCCAAAAATGTATTTTAAAATGGGAAATTGTGATGTACCTCATATGTCATGATGTCCCTAAGGGGGTACAGAAAGAGCTTACAACATGATCACTCTTTGTACAGCACTGCTCCCGACATAGAGCGAGCCTCTGTGCGGGTCATTTAAAAGCAGCATTTTTGCTGGCATACTTTTATTAGTAGTCCAGTGGCCACAATAGCTTCCTGCAGCGAGACCTTAGGAAGCAGATTTGTTCTTCAGGCAGCCCGGCGCTTCTGTGTCGTCTCCCAGGCTGCCTGACAGGCTAAAGCAATTTAGCCGATTTTATGGATCAATGAAGTACGTATGTATTTCATTGATTTCTATAAGAAATCATTGTATTGCTCAGAGGAATCCCCAAGGGGGACTGCAAATTTATGTAAAAAAAAATCCCTAAAATCGAAAAAAAAATTAAACAAATAGTAAACACATTTGCTATCGCCGCGCGCAGAGTCATCCGAACTATTAAATTATCAAATTCCTGATCTTGCACAGTAAACAGTGTAAGCACAATAACAAGCCAAAATGCAAAACTGCAGATTTTTGGTCACATCACATCCAGAAAAATTTGAATAAAACATGATCCAAAAGTGAGGTATTAATAAGAAGTGCAGACTATGGTGCAATAAAAATGATACCTCAGATAGCCACACAAACTAGAAAATAAAAGCATTATAAGGATCAGAACAGGGCAATTTTAAACACATCTGTTAATTTTTAAAAAGTAAAAAAAAAAGCTGTAAAATAGAAGTAATATAAAACTGCCTCTTGTAATCGTACTGACTTGACGAACATAGATAACATCAGTCTTGCAACATGGTAGTAGGTCCTGTTTTGCAGTATATTTTATGGAAAAAATTAGCGTGTCATTGCAACATACAATTAGTGTCGCAAAAAATAAGACCTCATAAGGGCCTGTAGGTGAAAAAATACAAGCATTATGGCCTTTTAAACACAATGAGGGAAAAACAAAAGTGCAAAAATGAAAATTGGCTTGCAAGGTGAGACTGCTTGACACTGCTCTGCAATGTTGGTCTTCTTCATACAAAAAAATTGAATAACTCTGTATATAGGTCATACCTTAATATTAGGATGTATACGCAAGAGAGTTCTTTTGCTGTACTCGCTGTTTATGCCCAGTGCAAGTTCCACTTCCTTGTACAACATAACAAAGATCTTGACACCTTGTTGCTGTGAAAGTAAAGCAGAAATGAAAAAAATAACGTCAAAAAATTTGCTGCAGAATAGCAAAAATTCCCAAGTATAAGCATAGTTATTCTACCAGTAATAACTTGTTTATTTGCACAATAAAGAGTTTCCCAGGACTCTCCAATTCTTATATCTTAGTCATATACTCATTTGTTAGCAAAATTGTCTGTACCGAGATTACAGTTTTGTGAAAAAGCCATAAAAGATAACAACCTTGAACATCACAATGCACTTTGGGACCTGTCAGTGTGTCATATCATAGCCGAGGGTCATGTGCAGTACAGAATTGATAAATTATTATTCGCCCATATGCATATAATAAAGATATTTTGACAAATAAAAATGTTGCAGTGCATACAGTTTGCTGTTGTCCTTTAGTTATTCTAAAAAATAATGGCATTAGGCTCTACTCTTCAGCATGTAGTAAGTGACATACCCAGCTTCCCCAAAAATAAGCCCGTTCATTTTTGCTCACAAAGATGCGCTAAGTCTTATTTTCAGGGGATAGCTTATTTTTCCATGAAGTAGTCTTTACGTTTATTATGAACAAAAAAATTAACATTGTATTGATACAATCCAGCAGTTCCTGGACCACTTTACAACAGGGACGGTATTGCAGCTTCCGGCCACCAGGGGGAGCTCAGCACAGCAGGGACAGCACAAGGTATGGTGACAGGGTAACTGCTCTACAGCTCTACATCTGGCGGTCGGGAACAACAGGGGGGAGGCAGGCAAGAGTCTCTTGAAGCTTTGCCTGCACATTTACAAGTGGCGGCCGCGGAAGGAAACATTTGGGTTGTCGGCTGGTGAAGGTCTTCATGTCCTGCATACAGCTGCTCTGCAAGGGACAGTGATGGCAGGGGGAAACAGCGGCAGGCTACAAAGAATCACAGCTGCATGCCCTGGTGTTCTGTTTGGCAGGCATGCTTCCAAACAAAAATTGTGCTAGGTCTTATTTTTGGGGTAAGACTTATATTAAGCAATTAAGCAAAACTTCTACTAGGTCTTATTTTCGGGGAAACAGGGTAGCAGCACACTGACAGTAAGACTACAGGACCACCAAACTAGCACTCTTACTGCATAAGTGTGGGTTTCTGAAGCACTGAATCCGAGGTCACAGCACAGGAAAGGCAGCTGCCGGGCAGGGATAACTGCACTAATGATCCAGGGAACGCACCTAGTGCGCCACACCAGCTAATTAGCATATCACATTTTTGCTACATATCTCCAAAAATTGTACAACCAGTTTCTAAAAGAAGACAACCAGGATTCCCAGAGCTATCACTGCATAACTTTGGGTTAGTAGTAGGTTTTATTTAACTCAAGGCAAACTTGATTTAAAAAGTCTCTCCCATTGTACAAATGTGCTAGGGTGTCCAAATAGTTGTTATTTGCTCCTATAAGCCTGGATTAACGACAGTTGTTTCAAAGCAACGGCCGTTATAAATGATCATAAATAACGGCCACTGTTTTGCAAAAAGGGCCATTATTTGCCCTTATTTTTATATTGTGGGAATTTAGCTCTAATGTGCTATTTCATTCAATGCAACACTTTCAGGGATAGTGTAATCAGACAATTTCTTAATGTTCAAATATAGTTACTATGTTACATTTATTTTTTTTCTAATTTTCCAGTTTTATATTACAGTGAGATGTGAGACCAATAGACAGAGTTCAATAGGTGAAGCTCACAGCTCAGCCTCCCATCTCCCTGCGGAAGAACCTCTACTTACAGCTTTTCTTTTGAGAAGACAATCCAGTCTCCATCGGTTTCCTTCAACCACTGGCCGCTTCAGAAAAATTTCTGGGCTTAACCTTAAAAGAAAGCATTAGACAACATTAATTTGTGTATATTAATTGTACCTCCTACTTCTGCATAGAGAAGTCCCTATTACTTCACTAAGACAACAAAAAACAAACACATAAAATAAAAAATCTGGAAAATCTGAGAAAACAGAACAAAAAAGCAATAGAAAAGTTCTATCTACCACAAAATGCTTAAAAAAAATAAATAAATGAATAATCTACAACTCACTGCTAGTGATGAGCAACAACTAAAATACTCGAGTCAAGTATTTTTTAATGCTTGAGTGCTCGATTTGAGTAACGAACCCCATTGAAATGAATGGGAGACTTGAGCATTTAAACAGGTGCCCCCTGCATGGCAAGGGGAAGGGTGCCTGGTTACCCTTTTAAATGTTTTTGGTCTTATTTTTGTAAATTTCATCCTTTCAAGGGATGTTTACATGAAATATACAAAAAATAATAATAATTTAGCAAAACATTGTGACCTTTGCATTGACAACTACACAATGGCCACAGGCAGTGTACATACTGTATTGTTCTACGTTATATGGTCTGATGTTGCTTTATTATTTGGGCAGCCAAGAATGTGTTTTTCTGGTGCTGTATGGCACTCAGTACATATTGCTAAAATATTCTGGAAGGACACTGTATGGTGGAACTATTCGGGCTTGGCATAGCACTATTATGGAAGCGAAGAACAGCAGTATTTGGGAATGATGTCTAACACACTGGATAACTAATGTGTAACTCCAGGCATTAACATGACTGGTTCACTGTATATCACAAATATATTTGCCCTCCCTTCTTGCCTTGCATCTGGACAAACTGAAAATTAGAAATAAACTCTTTGTGATGTAAGTTACTGGAAACCTTGGCAAACACTGAGGACTGTACACATGCCAAGGTTACCATCATCAACCCGTCACAGCTCTGGGAAAGTGTTGGTAAGGATTTGCAGCTTCACAGGGTTATGCTATTAAAACACTAGAACATTCCTTTTACTGAGCAACCGGCTAGTTCCAAGATGCTGGAAAGCATTAAACCCAGCTAGACCAAACAATCCACAGTCTGTGTTCTCATTCTGTGGTATTCGTGACAGATCCAAGAGCAGCTTTATTTTATTCAATAAATGAGGGTGAAAATTAAGAATATGCTAAATATATTCCTGTTTAATGTGAAATTGGACTCTTTGGTTTAGATTAAAGAGGTTTTCTCAAGAAAATAGACTGAAGAGCTATCCATAGGATTTATTATCAGTCACTGATTGTTGGTGTGCCAACACCTGCCACCCAAAATAAACTTTAGACATGTCAACCGGCTTGTCAGTTAGTGATCACAGCGGGTTTTAGAGTGTATAAGGCTAAACTGCCAGAATTAGCGAGTGGACGGGGAGTGGGTTGTACGGTCGCCATGCTCTATCCCCGGCTATATGTCCCGATCATAACAGGTCTCACCTGATGACATGTCAAAAGTTATTTTAAATGACAGCGAGTCTTTAAGCGTTGTTTTTTATTGGTTATGCTACTACTATGACCATCAACAAGTAAAATTTAAACCGGTCTAGCACTGTCCATAGTCTGGGGAGCAGTCAAATCAACTAATAAACTCCCTTAAGGGTAGCTTCACACACACCGTATCACAGCGGATTTTCTGCTGCTGATCCGCAGATTTGATCTAACTGCACCATAAAATCTGTTGCGTATCCTGTACGTGTAAATGCAACCTAAGAGCGCGTTCACACATACAGAATCTATAGCAGATTTGATGGCACAGATTTAAACTTGCAGATTCTAAGCAAATCTGCAGCTTCAAATCAGCGTCATCAAATCTACTGCAGATCCTATATGTGTGAGTGCACCCTAAAAGGGGTTATCCGGGATTTGAACAACATTGCCATTTTTTTTTTCCAGAAACAAAACTCTCCAGTTAAGGTGTGCTTTGAAGTGATGAGCGAATAGTATTCGTTTGAATAGCTATTTGATCGAATAGTACGTATAATATTATAATAGCACGTATAATAGTATAATATTCGAACGATAACGCAGTAAAAATTCTATAAAAATAGTGATTTCATATTCGTGTCACTTGCTGGTAGGAGCTAGAGCGGGACAGACTGTATACCAGGGAGAGAAAGCTTTTAGGTAAAGTTAGGTAGGAAGGGACCCCAAAAAGCCCCTGTTAGGGCTAAAAGTATAAAAACCATTTATTAAGAAGCTGTTGTGAGATAGGCAGTGTGTTCAGTAATCTACTGATGTACTGTGATTGCAGGATAATACCTGTTATCTTGCTACTACTGATTTGCGCAGTCTGCATCCTGTAAAGGAGTTGAACAACTCTCTCATTTTATTATTGTAAAAAAACAATTCTATATCCGGTATACGGCTGTGTACTGTGATTGCAGGATAATACCTGTTATCTTGCTACTACTGGTTTGTAGTTAGTGTTAATTTTCGTTATTACGTTTTTTACACTGCACCTGATACGTACGCAAGTGCGTACAACTGGACTGAAACGTACGCTTCTACTTTAGGTTCGTAACTTGTTCGTGAGTGTTCGGTGAACACAAACCGATCACAAACATTTTTTTTTTTTTGTTCGAGTTCCAAACCGAAAATTGGGATGTTTGCTCATCACTAGTGTTAGATGTACCCAGGCATGCTTCCCCTGTTGTCCCATATGCATTCCAGAGGTGTTGGCGTAATTTCCTGAGAATTCTTTGTGCACTTGGTGACCTCCTAGTGGTCGAATATTGATTTCCAGGTCCCAAGTATTTTTCTCCCATAGTCCCACGAATCAAATATTTCACTATTCGCTCATCTATAGTGGTTAACAATTAAGCTCCATTTACTTAAATGGAACAGAGTTGCAAAACCTCATGCAAACTGGAGACAAGAGTGGTGCTGTCTTAAGAAGAAAGTGGTCATGTTTTTCTGATACCAGATAACCCCTTTAAAAGGATCTGTATTTCTTAATAAATATTGCACCATTATTAATGAACCAGACTGTAATATGACCACCAAACTTGTGGTTTGCAGCTGGCTTAGGGGGTGGGATGTGTAAGGGCCTTTTTGTTTTGTGTATCGGCTACCTGGCACCTGAGATTTGTCCCATTCTGCCATCTGGACAACATACTGTATATGTGAACAATGCACCCTCTACCCCAGCACATAAAAGCATCTGTTCTAAGATCACAGCTAAGTGACATAGTTGGCTTATCGGTGTTATATATGGTGTTTGCTGAATGGATTATGAATACTTTAGTGTATAATTTAAACAATATATAAAAGTAAATATATTTAAAGCGACGCACATGCTATACCAAATGTACAGGACTGGAATTAATGGAAAATTTCTGGAATTAACAGAAATATAGCTTAACCCCCATCCTACACAAATCTATGTTCAGTTATTATGGCCCATCAGTAATTCTTCCTTTAATAGACCTTAGCCTGCACTGTAGCCTCCTTTACCTACATATACAAAACCATTTCCTCAGGTTGATGCGCAACATACAATGATTATGCATAATTTGTATTAAACGTGATATAAACTTTAAAGTAAAGGGCTTCTCAAGTAAGGGCCAGTTCACACTAAGGACTCATCGCTGAATCAGCGAGGAAAGTGTTCTCACAGAATTCCGCAGGGAATACATGAGTAAAGCTGTCCGTCTGGAACCACCTCTGGCGTAATGTTTCCAATTCCGCACTGAATTTTGGCAAGTATTTTGCGCTGAAAAATTTCAGAATAGAATCTCACAGCTCAATTCATTTCAATGGGATTCTGCCAGCGAAATCCACCAGCAGAAATGACATGTCAATTCTGGCGGAAAGCAGATCCGCCGTTAAAATTCTGTGCGGAAATTCCACTGTACGAACTGCAGAGCGCAAATTCCATTGAACTCACTGGCTCTGCACTATTTTTCAGTGAGGAATCAGCCCTGAAATTCAGCCCTGATTCCTTAGTGTGAACTGGCCCTAAATGTGCCATCATTACAGGCTGAGACAAAGATAACTAATGTTTGTCAATGGAAGCCCAGAACAGTCTGTCCCTGTTGTCAGAGATCTCTAGAGCTCATTTAGCTACATAGGAGTAAATAATGTTTGCAGTCCTTTTTTAACCATGTGCATATGTTTAACCCAACACAGGAGCATTAACAGCAATGACATTTATAAGGATCCAAGGTAATACAAACCACCAATCTGTAATGAAAATTTCCTCCTTTGCAGCCTCCATTGCATCAGCCACATCATTAAAATATCCTTTGGCATTGACATACCTAAAACAGAGCAAATTTATTACCATGTGACAATAAGGTCATACCCCTGAAGGATACATTGTAAAATGCAATATGCTAAGCAACTACGCACTTTGTAATGACCACACAGTAATGGCATTACCTTGTGACTTTGTAATAACAGAGGCCATTTCATTTTTTGCCATTAGGCAAATGTAATAAAAAGGCAAATGGCAGGAATGTGTTTGTTTTTTTTTAGCTGAAATGAGAGGTTACCAGTGACTTACAGATGAGCAACCATTTACGGTGCAGAAATAACCTTCTAGCAGAACTTGTGCAATGATAAGAAACGCATGTTTAGCTTAATTTCAGATTTCTTGAGGTCAAGGTGTAAGGTGATAAATACACGCCTGGATAAACACAGTTTTAAACACTGAATACAAAAACTACTCCTAACATGAGTACATTTAGGCTATGTTCACACTGCGCATGAGTCCGGCCGCATTTCGTACGCCGCCGTACATGTGCGGCTGAAACTACGGGCGTGGGAAAAAAATCGACATGCGGTCGGATGTGTACGAACCGCGAACATACGTAGTACAGTTATGCTTCCCTAGCTTGTTTCGAAGCGATCTGAAACAGGTCATTTACTTGGAAATCTTCGCCCAGCCCAATAAAACACACAGAACCTTTTGGATGAATTTGGCAGAAATAAGTACTTCGTACGGGACCGCATGGAAATCCAGGGCAGTAAGTTGGAACATTTCCGTCCCCAAACAATGGTCTTGTTCATTTTTCACGGCGCCGCATACGATCCAGCCGTAAGCTCATACGTACTGTGCATTGTGTGGCCGTATATCGTATACTTTCAAGCGAACGCATCAACCTCAAAACTACGTGCGTATATTCGCGGTTCGCACTACGGCCGGACTCATACGCAGTGTGAACATAGCCTTAAAGTAAGATGTCTGTCTTCAGGAGCTGTGGGGGGACAGGGCTAGGAAACTAGTAATGCAATAGGGCAGATATATATATATATATTATATATATATATATATATATATTCCACCTAGCATTGGCTGTATAGTTTTGAATATAGGTGTGAATATCAACCCATTTTACTGTTTATAAATATTTTCGTGTCGTCTGTGAAAAACCGTTTTTAGCAGCGGGAACTTACATCTGTTTATTCTTACTAGTGTCTCTTTAGTACTCTGAAGGCATAGGGGTGCACAGTTCCTAGTACGCTTCTAGTACGCTACCATAATACTGCCCAGAGCTCTACCACCATAATGTCCCTTACAACCCTGCTAATTAGAGAGCACAGCAAATAAAATTGGCAAAAAGGTGTAAAGAACATGCTAGACTAAAATGTGTGCAGTCTATAGAGCCAATGTCAGAAAAGGGCTGAGCTTAAAGTGGTAGTGCGGCGCTTATCATTTATTCACAAAATAACACACATTACAAAGTTATACAACTTTGTAATGTGTGTTATGTATGTGAATGGCCCCCTTCTCCGTGTTGCCCCCCACCCACGCTAAACCCGGAAGCGTTGGTGCATTATACTTACCGCATTCGTGTCGACCCCCGTCCACCATCTTGGGACAATGACGTAGTCTTCGGGAGGCCGGCCGAACCGCTCCATCCATCCCTCATGCCTGCCCCCTTATGCTGCGTTACAGTTATGCTCAGCCAATCGCTGCTGATGACGTGGTATAGGGGGGCCGGCATGAGGAACGGATGGAGCGGTTCAGCCGGCCTCCTGAAGATTACGTCATTGTCCCAAGATGGCGGACGGGGGTCGACACGAATGTGGTAAGTATAATGCACCAACACTTCCGGGTTTAGCGTGGGTGGGGGAGAACACGGGGAAGGGGGCCATTCACATAGATAACACACACTACAAAGTTGTATAACTTTGTAATGTGTGTTATTTTGTGAATAAATGGATTAGCGCCGCACAACCCCTTTAACATAAGAACATCACCAACATCTTTATGTCATCTTTATATCACTTTTATTTAGCAAAATTACATTAAAAAAAAGACATAAAAATCTGAAGCACATACCTGAAGCAAAAAATATTTTATGAGCACGTATTACTAGTGAGGCTGGACTGGGGACGAGAGCCTAAGGAGGGGGGCGACACGGCAGGGTTTAGAGGGACCATTTTAGCATTGGGTTTGAGCACATACAGTTAGGTCAAATAAGGGCTAAGGGGGTGGACAATAGGATTGTAAGGGGAAGGTAAGAGAAGGATGGGGGAGAAAGAGGGGAGTTGTTGATGGGGGTGTTTTTAGGGGTGGAGAATGAGGGGCCTTTATAAGTAAGAAGTAGGCTTTTGGGTGCAGACATTTTATGTTTGCTGGGCTCAGTTGTAATCGGTGTCTGTGTACCCACTTACTGGCTGCTGCTCAGAACAGAGTCTGTTTCTGTGTTGTTAAAGCAGCTCAGATTGTTGGCAGAGGATAGAGGGCCTTCGGGGCTGCAGGCGCACGTTGAAGGCCTGCTTCAGGGTTCGGAGGGCTGCCGCATCTGCCTCTTCCATAATGCATCTGACGAGAGGGAGGAACAAGCCTCCTGTGTGCTTGGGCCCAGAGGGCCCTTGGGTAAGGCACTGAATTAGGAGCCCCTCACGGGACCCTCAGTTGGCAGGCCAGTTGGGGGGGGAGGAGTTGCCTCCCCTCCCTACAGGAGAGTGGGTGGTGTCGGGACAGAGTCCAGTGAGCATGCCAGGCAGATCGGGTGGTGTGCTCATCCGGTATTTTAACATGAGGACCGGGAGGAAGTGCAGAGTCGGCAGGTGCTGGCATCTCTGCAGGAATCACAGATTGGATATCGTGAATTAAGCCGCACCTCCCGCAGCCATAGCAGGGCTGGAGCTTCCAGACGTGCCACTCTGACGGCAGGGGATGCAGTGTCACTAGGAAAGGAGCATCCTGCAGTGCAGTTATGTCATCAGTGAAGTGACCGCTCGCCATCGAGTATGGAGGCCTTCCACTACAGAGGATCCACATTAGGATGCAGGACCTTCGACTGCTGGATTCACAGCATCCAGGCGAGTGCTCAGTGTTATTGTCTTTTTCTGCGAGTAATCAGGGTGGGGGGAGTGAGTGGGCAGGGGAATGTGTCCAGGGGTCTGATTTATTGACGGAGTTGCGGTAAATCCTGTGTAGGTATAGGCCATGGGGGAACCACTAGGGGTAATGAACCTCAAGGACCACCTCCATCATAAAGTTAAATTGGGATATTGATACTTGGAGGGATATTGTAACCACCCTGTGTGAGGTATTGTTATTGGAAATGTTTGTTTATTTTGTTAATAAAACGTCCAGCAGATCTCTGTCGATATTTATTGGGAAGTAAGTAGACCGGAAAGAGGAGGTAGGGTAATGTGATGGGCCTCAGCAATACCTTTGCATTGTACACGTCATGAAATCTGGCTGGCCAATATAAAAGTATAGATATTCTAAGCATAGTACTTACCATTTGCAAAGAGTGTGTTTTTCAACTGCTGCATATGATCCAAATCTATGAGCAGTCAGAAAGTTTTTCCCATGCTTCCTAACAAATTCTTCAATAGCCTGACCCCACCATCGTGCATGTCTGTAGCTGTTACACTTCAAAATTAAAGACCTAAAAAAGCAAAACACAGAATACCAATATAGTTAAGGTGGAGAAAAACAAAATAATTCAGATTACATAAGAATGACAGGATACACAGAATATCTGTGTATTACAAGGCTCAATAATCACGCGGCAAGGAGTGTATGATTGCTAGCGATGTTCATGCAGCCCCTTTATTTAATCAGCAGTCGGTTGCACATCTCTTATTACAAATAGAGATGTGCAGCTAGCAGCAGATCATATTATGACATTTTGAAAGATAGCAATTAGGCGATAAACAAGCGTTTGCACACTTGTCGTCTGATCACTGGCTATTACACAGGAAGATATCTGCCGGATTTGCCAGATAATCTCTCCGCATAATAGGGCCTTTAGTTTGATGCATTTTCTATTAGAATGACTGTCCTTGATGGGCTATCTACTAGTAGTTGTACATGTCATGACAATCCTAATAAAAGCCTTAAAAAAAAGTGTCTCAAACAAAATAAACCATTTTATTTGGTTTGGCGGTTTCCTAATCGCAAAACCCTGTTGGTCACAATATAAACAGTACTGAAAAGTTATAAAGCAAGGCATGCCATTGTAGGCTATGGAAAATATCAATTTCATGTAAAAACTTAAACTTCACATTAAATTCCATTTTTAAACTGATGTTGGTGATAAAGTCTTTGCAAAGTCTTGCACAAACAATATCACTTTAAGTACAGATGTGCTCGTAACACATTAAAATATGTCAACATATCTTACATTCCACTTTATAATAAAGTAGTTCAGCATACAGTATTAGTAGGTGTACTCATAGCACTTACTGACAGCAGCTCCCTGTGAGCCTCAGAGCTAAAACCAGACTTCCCTCTTCCAGGCTTTGCTGTCCTGCTCTGTGGTGATTCTGTTCATAAGATGGCCGACATGGAGGAGCATGTGACTATGCCCTGACCCAGGGTCCTCCATAGGCAAATACAGGCTCAGTAGTGGACAATGGGGATGGGATACGGAACATGCGGTAGAAAGTGTGAACTGACAGAATGGTTCTCTCACCTGGAGAGGTTGTCTATTCGTAAACCATACTGGGTCTCTGTATCTTTCTTCCCAATTTTTATGTTGAATTCCTGATCGACTAACAGAACAAAGGAAATTGCTCCACTGTCAGGTTTCATGTACAAAAGGAAAGAATCTTTCACGACCAGCCATCTGAAAAGTGAGAAAAGCTACAATGAAACTCAGATTGTGTGAAGTAGACAGTAGAAGAGCACTTGTGAAGACCACATAAATTCTGATCATGTTGACCAGGTAAGTCAGGTTTTTTCATTACACACTGCATTAAAGGGGTTTTCCAATTGGAAGACACTGATCACCTGATTGGGTGAGGTGCAACTGCTGGAATTCTCCCAGATCTACCCCCCCCCAACCACCATTTGAATGGAGTGGAGGCAGGACAAGCAACCTGCCACTTTCTTAGCTATATGGGCTGAACAACGTGAATGGAGTACACTGTACGGCTGTGGGGAAACCCCTCTAACCATTTAGGGGGAACATCCATTATATACATAGGTCTTCCATTTTCACAGGCTCATTTCATCATTAAGCAGTGTCATGTTTTGGACCATGCATGAGAAGGAATCTATAAAACCAGCTAATTCTGGAACAAGGTTCTTTGGACAGATAAAACCTAACTAAGGGTCCTATTTCACGGGCCGAGGAGGGCCCAATCAACGATGTAAACGAGCGCCGATCTGCTAGATCGCCGCTCGTTTACTGGGCCTATTCCACGGCCCGATGATCGTTGAGCGAGGGCTGCAGGGATATCGTTACCGATGTCCTTGCAGCCCTTGCAGTATACATTACCTCCGCTCCCTCCTCCTCCCCGGGTCTGGCGCGCTCTATCTTCAGAATGGCCTGTCAGCGGACGGAGCGCTCAGCCAATCACAGGCCGGGATCCCCGCGGCCTGTGATTGGCTGAGCGCTCCGTCAGCTGACAGGCCATTCTGAAGGCAGAGCGCGCAGGACCCGGGGAGGAAGACAGAGCGGAGCAGAAGACCTGACAGGTAATGTATGCTGCTGCTGCTGCTTCTCAAATCGTCAGTCGCCCGCCGTGCACCGCTATTCAACTGTAGCAATGCGCGGTGGGGGAACAATGATTTTAGGTCTGGCCCTAAATGAACGATCAGCCGATGACACTATCATCGGCTGATCGTTCTCTCTATTTCACAGAGCGATAATCGGCCAAATCGGGCCGATTATCATTACTGTGGAATAGGGCCCTAACATAGGAAAGAACAGAAGGACTCATGGACTGTGGAATACCACATTATCTGTCAAACAAGGCAGTGTTGTACTATAGGCATGTATGGCTGCTAACAGAACTAGGTCACTGGTGTCTATTCATGATGTGACCACAGGGAGATGTGGCTGGATGACTTCTAAAGTACTTTCCCCTTCAGAGTCAAATTCTGCAATCATCATAGGATCTTGCTTTACAAAACAAACAGAAAATACCGCAAAACTATTATAGAAGTGCTAAATCCTGTTGCAGCTCTCTCTTTATTTTTGATAACATTGTAATTAGACTACAACAAACTATGAAAAGGTTTCTATGTAGTACAATGTGAAAAAAGGGTTATTCTTCCATTACCTTTTGGACCATCGATAGCAAACACTTCCTTGCCCACAACAATTTAAACCAGGTATTCTGTGTCCACCAGATCTCTTCATGATCATTCCTTCACTGAAACAAAGCATAGGCAGATTAAGTCCGCAACTATAATTTTATTATAGTAATCACAGCCTTATTTAATTTAGAGGGCTTTAAATGATACAAATGATAATTTTAGTACAGTGCAGCTGTTCTGTTGCCCTTAACATTCCCACAAGCCGCTGAGAACAAAGATTTGCCAAGTGACCCCCTCCAAGAAGGCAAGTCCAGAATTCCAGCATATCATAGCTATTTCTTAGTACTCAAGTTCCAGACTGTTGCCCCTCTGTAGAGACACTTATTATGGCAATGTTCTCATTACACATTATAGTATTATCTGTGTGAGGGTGGGTTCATACTGAGGAATTCTCACGGATAATATCGGCGGAATTCCGTCGGCTGTCCGCGCGCACAGACGCGCGCCTTTCCGCCGGCTCTATAGACACCATTCTATGGGCCGGCATATTACGCTATCCGCTGAAAGCAGCGACATGTCACTTCTTTTGGCGGATAGCGGAATACGCCGACCCATAGAATGGTGTCTATAGAGCCGGCAGAAAGGCACGCAGCCGTGCGCGAGGACAACCGACGGAATTCTGCTGAGTTTATCCGCGAGAATTCCGTAGTGTGAACCCACCCTTAGTTACTGAAGCCCCGTTCTGTGGCACTGAGCAGACTTTCTGCAGAGGCTTAGAACAGAGCCCTGACAGAAACGTAAACCTAGTCTAAGTGGTAAGGCAGCATTCAATATAATTGTATGTAAAGACAAAGCCAATTCTTCAAGAACAGCAATAGTAACTTATTTCACACTGGTTTGTTAGGGTCCATTTACACAGAAAGATTATCTGCCAAAGATTTGAAGCCAAAGCCAGAAACAGACTATAAACAGAGATCAGGTCATAAAGGAAAGCCTGAGATTTTTCCTCTCTTCAAATCCATTCCTGGCTTTGGCTTCAAATCTTTGGCAGATAATATGTCAGATAATCTGTGTAAATGGACCCTTACAGATTATCATTATACTCTGCCATTCTTTTAAATAAATTTACCATAGAAATATGAGGGTCTAAATCATTACTAGTATCTAGCATCTTGTCATAAGCATAGGCTAGGTATCTGTATGAATTTTAATGCATTGTCTGTAGTAAATATTTTTTTTTATTTATCTCAATTGTGACAGGTTCCTTTAAAGCACCTCTGTATCCACACCAACCCACCCCACCAAACTGCTAGTACCATCTCATTTGAGGAGTGTAAATCCTTACTGTTTGTGTCTTTTAAAATGTACTAGGTGCCTTGATTAGAGCAAAAAATGTTAATCTTTTAATCTGCAGCGTTGTGCAATACTGGCATGGCCTAGAGTGTCTGTGCCAACTCTCCTTTCTTCCTCCCTACCCTCATTTTCATTAGGAACGCACCCAGGCAGGATTTCTATACATCACTTGTCTAAACTGCACATGTGTTATAGCGACACAGGTGCACAGTTTAGACAAGCGATGAAAAGAAATTCAGCATGGGGGTGTTCCTACTGATGAGGTGGGTGGGGAAGAAGAAAGTAGAGGTGTCACAGACCTGGGGCACAGACACTCTAGGCCACACCAGTATGACACAGGGCTGCAGACTAAAAGATCATTTTTTGCTCTAACCAGGCACATTTTAACAGACATGACCTGTAAGGATTTACTCTCAGTCGCTTTAAAATATAGACAAACCATGGTAATGTTCATTTTGGTGTGTGAAAATATCAAGTGTGGAGTGTGCCACACTTTACTATAATTTTTAGTGCAAACCCAAAAACAAATGTACAGACCATTTAATGCTTAATAATTCTGGCCTGGGTAGTGCTAAAATTCAGGTGCAGCAGGCATAGTATGGTCATGTGTGGGCCACATATCATAAGAACATAATGAAACAATAGAAGTGAATACAGCTGTACAATATTTTGTTATGGCTCCCAATGAGAGGAACCTGTTCTTAGCCAGGAAACAGACTGTATAAAGCATTCGTACACAGCAAGTGACATGCTATGTAGACCCCGCATCACTGTGCAGACAATCACAGAAGATTAAAGAAAGCAGCTGAGTAAACTAACCATATAAAACTTACATGCCCTTCGGTCCAAGGTCATGGATAAAGGATAGCTGACTTACATCAATAAATTCCCTCTGGAAGGAAGTATATTACAAATTAATCACATGGCAAACTTTTGGTGCACTAATACAGAGTCCTGCTGCTCTGCTACAAACCCCCACCCTCTTTGGATCAGTTCCTGAAATGGTCATGTAATGAACAATGTGATGGGAGCTTGAGACTGGGGTTTTATTCTTTTCTAATAAAGCATCACTGGCACATTTTCACGCAAAAGCCAATGTATCCTTGTGCACAGGCTCATACGTCATGTACTGTCAAGCCAGTGCACTAAAGTAAATGTTGATTCACACAGGCCATCACTTTAATTGTGTAAGAACTACTGCGGGAGTAAAGGTTATTTAGTTCTGGTGTACAGCAAGCTCTTGGGAAATAAAGCCATTCGATCAATATATGAATACCAGCACAGACCTCCCATACAGTATTTTATTCAGACTACCTGACACTGACTCAAATAGAATAAAATGTTGAAATAGAGATTTAATCAAGAATTCTTTTTTGTAGCCTTTGTCTCTGAAGACCCAAGGGTTAGAATAGTGCTAGACTGCCGTGCAGTTATAAACCCTGGTTTCCATCGAAAGTCACTGTAATAATATTCAGGAATAATCACACTCTCAAATATCTAATTCCACTGTAAATAATGCTGGAACAGGCTGTAAATCCTGCCTGTCTAGCAGTAAATAAGCAGGAAAACAGGCAGAATTCTTACTTACTGTTGCATGATAATTCCTGTACATCGGCATCTTTAATAGCGCTGATAAGTAGTCCTCTAATTGTTTCTGCAACAGAAGAGAAACACTTCATATAAAGTAACAATACATAAATACTTTAAAGGGGTGTAGACATTGCAGGTATTCGCGAAGTAACTTAAAAGGAATGAGTCACCTACATTTTTTTTACTGATTACAGCCAGATACTAAAAATTGTACTTTTATTTTTTATTCTAATCTGTTTCTATTTTCTGACTGTAATTTTTTTTTTTATTTTACTTTTTTATGGGGGCTGCCATCTTGCCTGAGCTGTTTTTAAAAGCATTTAGCAACATACTTTACAGCAAGACTCATGGGCATAGACGACAATAGACAGAGTTGGTCCCCGGGAAATAGATCTGAAACATTACTCAGAGTACTCTGTGACCTTTAAAGAGGTCATTCCATGAGAGACTGCTATTGTCTCCTCTATCTACTGGTGTCACATGTCACTGCAATGCTGTACAATTCACTTTACAATAGCCACCTCTTATCACCACAGAACTGGAATCTCAACTTAGTTTTAGCCCCAGTGGTGAAAATGAAAACTGCAAGACAGGTATCAGGAATATTTTGTAATAGGGTTTGTTCACACTGACTAAAATCAGCAGAATCCCACCTGCTTCAGTGTCCCACAGTATCTTTATAGGAGGGCTAGCAAATTCTTTGAGCAACGCACACAGACACGCGCAAGCCCTCCCATAGAGATACTGTGGGACACTGAGGCAGACGGGGTTCTGTGGTGGAGAGCTACGCCAAACAATTCCTCCGATTTTACTCAGTGTGAACATAACCATATAGATAGAAAATTAGAAAAAAAAAAGTTACCAAAAAATTCTTAAAAAATATATGTTTAACATAAAAAACTAAAGTGACACGGTGTGAAGGGTAAATTTTGCAGTTTTCATACTTTATTTGACATCATACGTCATGATGCTTGTTTAAGTAAAAAGTCATCTTTTATCAACCGCAGATTGTGTTAAGTGGGCGGGGCTTCGCTGCATTAGCGCCACGTGGTCCCGCCCACAGTGCCACCATTGGTCCCGCCTCCTCAACACCCATAGGTGGGCCAAACAAGAGGGGGTGGGGCCTAGACCTTAAGGCCAGCCTGTTCCTGTTCCAATGGCCAGCTACACAGAGATTATCTGACAGATTTTTTTAAGCCAAAGCCAGGAATGGATTTAAAGAGACAGGAAAACTCAGTCTTTCCTTTATAACATGTTCTCTGTTTCCATTCTGTTTCTGGCTTCATTAATTTGTCAGCTATATCTGTCTGTGTAAACACACCATAAGACATTGATTGGCTGTACCCGCCACTTGCAGCGAAAATCATACCCAACCCCTGCGTTTTGGGAAAGATAAGCTGCAGCGAGAGCTCTTTTATTGCCCGCACCCCACCTATAGAGAACACAAAAACGTTTAGCTGTGCCGAACGTTCCTGTAGATGGTGGTGGTGGTGGTTGGGAGAGACAACTAACGGCCAATCAATCATCCAGCCATTATTTATCAAAGGTGTATGGGGACTCTTAGGGTGTGTTCACACTGAGCAAAACGAGCGGAAATTCCAATCGGAACCTGCGCCATGGACTCTGCTCGGAATCCCGCCTGCCCCACTGCCTCAATGTGAGGTCTGCCCTTATTGTAGCAGCCACAGCAAAATCTGCATCATATTCTGCATTTAATGCATGCAGATTTGTAGCAGATTCGTAACAGATTTTATTAAATAGAAAACAGAAAATAAACACCATTGATTGCCTATAAGACCAAACACACACTTCCGCCATTCAAATCAAATCATTAGAAAAAGTGTTGAAATCATTACCCTTCTACTTGAAGACTGCTCTTCTCGAACAATCTCTGCATTCCGGGGCAGATTTGGCATTGACCTAACATCCCCTCTTCTTACAGTTTGTCTTCTTACTGTGTGGCTATAACAAAAATATAATTGTGCAATAGTTTCAAATCCAGAAAAATGAAATGCTAACCCCTGCCAGTAAAAACATACCTCCTGGTAGGAATAGGGATTCTGATGAAAGCTTTGTATCGAAGAAGTTCTCTGTGGAGGTCTTGAAAGTGCTTGAATTTCCTTTTAACTTGCCATGTAAACTCCCCATGAGTTAGCTCAATGGTGTAAATGTTCAGAACGGATGTCTAGAATGAATCATAAGTCAGATTTAAAAACACAAACAAAACAGAGGGGTTCCAAAAGTTACAATGCCCTCTGCCTTTTCTAAACCATTGTAACTTAAAGGGAAACTACCAGCAGGTTAAAAGCATCAAACCGGCTGATTTGTCCCAATAGCGCATGGGGCAAGGTTTTCTAACCTTGATCCTCAGTGCCAGTTTTCGGGACCTTTGTAATTTATTTAATATGTAAATGAGGCAGTTTGGTGGGGTGGGGGCGGAACTACTACCCTCACCAATCTGCCCCTTATTATGAATACAGTGGTCCCTAAACATACAATATTAATTGGTTCCAGGAGACCATTGTATGTGGAGACCAAAACTCTATGGAAAAACTGGTAATTGGTTCTAAATCCCACAAAATGAGAAAAAATTAAAATTTAAAGGAAACTAAGCAGCTAACTCATATGGATGCAGTAAGTCTTTACATTTAACAGGCAAAAAGAGCTACAAGAGACTCTAAATTACTTCCTATGTAGTGGACAGAAGCATTTTCAGGGTGCACCTGGTGCACAAAGGGGCAGGTAAAGAGTAATACAGGACATGTAGTATCACACTGTACTGTAGAGAAGAGATACCAGACACACACAGCAGTACAGGACATGTAGTATCACACTATACTGTAGAGAAGAGATACCAGACACACACAGCAGTACAGGACATGTAGTATCACACTATACTGTAGAGAGGAGATACCAGACACACACACACACACACAGCAGTACAGGACATGTAGTATCACACTATACTGTAGAGAGGAGATACCAGACACACACAGCAGTACATGGCATGTAGTATCACACTATACTGTAGAGAGGAGATACCAGACACACACACACACACCAGTACAGGACATGTAGTATCACACTGTACTATAGAGAGGAGATACCAGACAGCCAACCAGTGCAGGCACCCCACTAACACTGGGGTTTTACCAGTAAAATTGCCACTTTCATTGGTTGATCAGCTAGGTTTTTTTTTTCATGTGCCAAAGATCTTGACTGTCTGTAGCGTTGTATGTCGAGTCTGGTCTTAAAGGACAACTCCCACAAAATTTTTTTTTTGCTCATTTAACACACATTACAAAGTTATATAACTTTGTAATGTGGTTAAATACCCGGCCTGGCCCCCTTCCCCCACTTTCGGACCCCCGACCACCCACCCCGGAAGTTAAGGAATGTATACATTACCTATTACGATCGTCACGGTCCTCTTCTCCGGGGCGGCATCTGGTGACGACGACGTCAGAGCCGAGGGGCGGTCCGGGTCTTCTTCCTCCTCGGCGTCTTCATGCAAAGTGAATGGGGATGAAAAGGCTGCTGGTGCACATGCGCACCAGCAGCCTTTTCATTGGCTGGAGCGCATCACATGGCTTCCAGCTTGCTCAGCCCTGATTGGCTGAGCTTGCTGGAAGCCATGTGATGCGCTTCAGCCAATGAAAAGGCTGCCGGTGCGCAAGCGCACTGGCAGCCTTTTCCATCCCCTGGACCCGGAAGTCGGAGACATCGCTGGATGGCGAACGGCGGCGACGGAGAGGCGGACGGCGGGCGAATCGAGTGGCGATCGTCACCGGAGAGATGGTGAGTATGGTGTCTGTGTGTGTCTGTGTTTTTTTTTTTTTTGGGGTCCCGCGGGAGTTGTCCTTTAAGTTACGATGGTCCAAAAAGGAACATTGTATGTTGAAAATATTGTATCCTGAGGCCATTGTAAGTTGAGGGATCACTGTATAGGGCTGGCAGTCTGCAGCGACATCACTCCAGCCTCATTACTGCAGAGCACCTGATGAATATTTATTAGGAGTCCTCTGTGCCTTTATCACCCTCATTTACATAGCTAAAACTACAACGTTTGCGAAAACAGAGCAGAGGATTTAGGGAAGAAACTTCCCTTCATCCTCAGCACTTAACATACAAGCAGGTTAGATGCTTTTTACAAGTTGATAGTTTCCCTTTAAGGGCATATTTAACATAAAACACTACGGGCAGTCCTAATCTGTGGTACCTTTGACAGGCTGGAAGCTCAAGCCAATAAACATGAGTATTTCACTGGTAAAACATCTAGAATAGGCTAGGTTCACTTCTGTGTTGGATGCTCTCTGTTCAGTGGCCTCGGTCAGATTCCATTTGGCAATTTGAAGTGAACCCAACAGACCCTATTGACGGTAATGGGGCTTGTTGGTTTGAGTCCACCATAATGCAACATTCTAACAGAGCATATAAAAAAATACTGCATGCAGCATTTTTGTCCTATTATTCAAATTGATTCAGCAAAGGAGGCTCCAAATGAAGCCTCAGATATTGAAGTGCACACACCGATTGGCTATCCAGTAGAGATTCTATAGAGTATAATACTACATGTATTGCACTTGACTGGAGCCTAACCCCTTCCTGCCACAGAAATTTCTGGTGACAGCATTTTTGTTTTTTACTGTGCAAGAAAAATAATATTTTACCACTCTGAATGATTGGTGACACCAAATATGTTGATTTTTTTTAATAAAAGGAAAAGGGGGTTACATTTTTAACACTTAGATTTTTGCCCCATAGATAACCTGTACAAGCAATATCTTGTAAAATACAATGCAGTGCTACTGTGCTATACTATTACAGTACTACAGAGCTCAGGGCAGGCCAAAGAAGTATGTTATGAGACACACACAACACAGATCATCAAGGAGACAGTATATTATACATCCCCATTGGATATTAAATATTTGAAGGGGGCGTCAACTTTTGACATTCTTTGGTGTTAGATGTGTCCCCTGACAATAAGCTCATCACAAATTGACTTCCAACAATCAGCAGAAATCTGTAAGAAAACCTTGCAGCAAGCTATATAATCCCCTACACAGTTTCCACTTACATCACTGTCTTGTCAGACAGAAAGTCGAGAGAGAGAAAAAGAGAAAAAAAGAGAAAGAGAGAGAGAAAAAGAAAGAGAGAGAGAAAGAGAAAAAGAGAGACACAAACACACACACTCTTTATAACTGGCCTCCAACCTGGCCAAGAGTCCAGGATCCTAACTCATGCCCCCCCTCCCCCCATTAACTAGGAATTCCTCAATATGATGCAGGATAATGGTTTTTCTAAACTTGGAGAATAAGCTTTATAATGCTAAACAGGATTAGCCATTTGCATTATGTAATCCCTAATATCCTCAAACATACAGCTTACAGTGATTAGTGATACAAGTAAGCAGCTACATGCAGTGTGTATGACATGTTACGTCTGCCAAACAAACATCTATAGTCCACACCTTTGAGGAAGTTGATGAAGCAAACCTCTCCACTTCCAGAACCCGGACCTTAATGGGGCAGCCAGTGAGGTATGACTGAAGATCAGGCTCCTTGAAACCAGTTGTGTTATAAATGGCAGAAAATGGAAGGCTGACACCTAGGGGGAAAATGTCTCAAAATATTAAAATACATAATGCTCAAAATCTGCTGTGGAAACACAAAAAAAAAACATACAAAAAAACCCCAAAACACATTGAAATCAGTGTCATCTTTTAAGCTTCCATTGATTTCAATGTAAGCTTCCAAGAAGTAATGTTATATGTTTCTCAGAGCTAGGTTACATAGACAAATGAAGGGCAAACATATTAATATGCATGTTTTGGCTGCTAAGTGCTAATAGACAAAGGTTAAGAAACCCTGTTTACAGAAAGAATATACAATCTGCTTGGAAATTCCCCTCAATTCCACATGAAGCAAAAACAGATCATGACAGTTTTCACAGGTAGATAATATAAATTTATTGTGGCTCACGTGCGATCACATTTTAATTCACTACCATACAAGCTATATTACCAAGAGGGGGAAAAGGAAAATAAATAAAGATATTATAAATAAAAAAAAAAATAATAATAATTATTATTATATATATATACACACACATACATATACACACTTTTTTTAAAGTGTTAATTTTTGAAAATCAGCAGAATCTGCTGCGAAAGTCTTAGGCTGCAGTCACACGTTCCGTATTCCACACGAAACACAGACATGGAATGCCTGTAACTGACTTCTCCCACCGGCCGTGCAGCATCTGTGATAAGATGCTAGGAGTGGCAGAACTGTACAGATATGCACCGCGCGGTAATGACAGTCGCACGGCTGATTCTTTATACCGCGGTGCATACCTGTACAATTCCCCCACTCTAAGCATCTTATCACAGATGCTGCCCGAGGCGGGCGGGGGGTGGGGGAGGGTGGTGGAAGAGTCTGTTACAGGCATTCCACGTCCATATTCCGTGCGGAAGATGGACTATTGGATGGACATGGCTCTATTGGCATGCCCAGACAAAAGAAATGACAAGAGCAAAAAAGTGCACATTGTATAAAACATATGGAAAGGATACCAACATATAACTGCTTAGTACAGCACAATACACTTTATTGACTAGGTAAATGGGGTATAATACTTTGGCAAACGCACCAGGGGCTATTCCGAGCACATACTCCAAATAGAGGCTCCAAACTTTGTGTCTAATACTGATATGTCCTGCCTTCCTCACGGGGTTGTTCACCAACATTTTTTTTTCTTCAAATGAACTGGTGCCAGAAAGTGCTAGATCTGTAATTTACTTCTATTAAAAAGTCTCAAGTCTTCCAGTACTTATCAACTGCTGTATGTCTTACAGGAAGTGATACCCATAGAAAACCTCTCCTGCTCTCCAGACTGGAAAGAACCCCACTACCTGCAAGGCATACAGCAGCTGAGTAGTACTGGAAGACTGGATTTTTTTTTTTTTTTTTTATAGAATTAAATTACTCTGTCACCAGTTGATATACCCTACTGCACCTCAGGGGTAGCTCTTTTATAGATAGGAGCTCCCCAAGGTACAGGGAATTAGATTAATAATGTAAGAGGCCCTCAGGGGTTCTTAAATTATACTATAGGTTTGACAGCCCCTGGAGAGGGAGGTGTCAACTTTTTATCCTTCCTGGTCACACTGGTGGTCAGATTGTGAAATACATCCTCTCTGTTGTGCTAACAAACATAGGCTATAGTCACCTTGTCAAGTCCAGTACAGGCACTCTGGTCGTCCCGGTGCAATGGTTTACGTCCCCTGGTGATGCACTGTTCCAGCCCTGCTGATGACATTCTGCACATATCGCAGACCCAGGGATCTGCCCCATTCAGTTTGAAAAGTCATCTGCAAAGCTGGGAAAACGCATCGTGAAGGAAAGTAAACCGAGGCACCAGGTGGGACAAGATGGCACATGGTTCTAAAAATTATATCATACAAGTGAATGGCCAATTTTTTTGGATTACACTAAGTCATATATTGATGGAAGATGGTCACAGAAAAGAAAGATCTTACCAACATCTTTCAGGCACTTAGGTCATCATTACTGAATCTGCACCACGCTCATGACACTAACATGGCAGCTAAAAATCAGGCCATAAACCATGTGACTACTAAGCTCCTGAGTCAGGGTCATATAACAGACACTTGGTACAACAACTAGCACAGTCTGAACTTTGTACCAATACGTTATTACTGCCACTTGGCCTTTCTCACACTGAAATTTTGTTTGGTTCTTTAATATGTTCTTACTAGTAACTTGTATTGGTGTCCAGGAATTTATTACTGATGACCCATCCTCGAGTAAAATAGGTCATTATAGGAGAAGTCTGGTGAAAATTTTTTATTAAAAGTACTGTATTACCCCAAAAGTTAGACAAATCCCCAATATACACTTCTTACAGGAAATGCTTATAAAGTGCTTTTTTCCCTGCACTTACTACTGCATCAAGGCTTCACTTCCTGGATAACATTGTGATGTCACGACCCGACTCCCAGAGCTGTGCGGGCTGTGGCTGCTGGAGAGGATGATGGCAGAGGGATGCTCAGTGTCCCTCCAGTGCCATGTCCCTCAGTGCCTCCCTGCACTGATCCGCAGCAGAAAATCAGCTGTGATACGGTAGTGGGAAGCTACCCTAAGAGGAATCCATCTGCAGGTTAGATAATCCTTACTTGCTGATATATTCTAATAAGGCAGGCAGATACTGTGTGTTATGGTAAAAGGTTACTCTTATTATTATGTAAATAATGGTGTCTGCTGTACTAGGGGCAGTTCTTTCACTCACCAATGACTTAATTAAAAAAAAAACTGTTTTAGGTCAATGTGACTTGCTGAAAAAGATAGGGACCACTGCTGTAGTGATGGCTAATGTTCATCTCATCATATGAATGACACACTGAATACTGTAAAGCAAAGTTTTTTTGGCAGAGTTTTTAATTCTGTTAGATATTTTAAAGATGTACTGAAAATAGAGTTTACAAGATTTTTAAAGGAGCTTGGAGCCACAATTTTCTTTGATATCCTTCATGTGTGAACTTACCACTAGTTTTGTGGTCAGTGACGACATCATAGTCCACTTCCTCCCCATCAAAGTGAAGCTCGCTGGTGTCCAGATTTTCAATCAAATTACTCATGTCTGCAGCAATCTTCTCCAATGTAGAAGAATCTAATTTTCTTTCTGGTCTCAGTGACATGTTAAGCACTAACAGCCTGTTAACACAGGGGCCTGGGATAAAAGAAAACAAAGGTTTAATATGTACATTTGTTGCTATTTGTAGAACCTTAACCTTAAAAAGTTAAAAATGTCACCTGTAAAAACAGTGCAGTCAATAAATGCCTGTATGAAACCATAGCGATTCACAGCAACACAGCACACTAATGATCTGCGTGTACCATCCTTAGGGCCCTATTGCACCAGACGATTATCATTAACTATCTTAAACGACCGCTATTGTGAAAGACCTGAAAATGTTCACTCATTTCCATGGAACGATAATAGTTACTTATAATCGTATTTGCGATCGTTTTTTCTTCTCTATTGCGTTCGTATGTACAGCGAACGACCAAACAACGTCTTATTCAATGCGAACGATTTGCGAAAGTTTTGCGAACGAGCAACGATAAAAATAGGTCCAGGTCTTATAAAGCGATCAACGATTTCTCGTTCGATCGTTAATCGTTTACTGCATTTCAACCGAACGATTATCTAATATATTAGATTCGAACGATTTAACGATAATCGTCCGGTGGAATAGGGCCCTTAATGGGGTTATCCAAGCTCAGAACAACAAATCAAGTTCCAGAAAAAGCACCTCTCTTGTCCTGAGATTAGGTTTGAGTTTAAAACTAACCTGAAACACCAAACCACCCATGCTGCGTTTCCCGATGTTGGTAATTTAGAGAAAAACTACTTTTATCGCTGCGGCACGGTGGGGAGTCAATCTGACGTGGCCTAGAGCATCCATGCCTTAGGTCTGTGGCGCCTCTCCCTACCTCCATACAGCCCAGGGGCGTGCTGAAAATTAAGGGAGGCGGGGAGAGGGGTGTAGCAGACCTAGGGCAGGGATGCTCTAGGCTACACCAGAGCGCCTCCCCGCCCTGCAGCAACTATTTCTTCCAAACACTGGCATCGGTAGAAGGGCGGACATGGAGCGAGAAACTCTACAACGTGGTACCGTGGGTGGCTATATGGCGGAACAGATTTGCTTTAATGCTCAGTTCTATTGAAGTGAATGAAGCTTAACAGTAGTTCCACACACAACCTGAGGACAGAGCTTTTACTGTTTTTTGCTAGAAAGTAGATGTGCTTTTTCTAATTCAGCATAACCCCCCTTTGACATCTCTAAGGGTGCGTTCACACCTACAGGATCTGCAGCAGATCTGCAGCAGATTTGATGCTGTGTTCTGTTATTTAAATGAAATCTGCTGCAGAAAATCAGCTGCAGATCCTCTAGGTGTGAACACACCATTAAAGTGTTTATTTTCATCCAACAAAAGTACAGTACATGTATGTTAGTAAGAACGGAAGAAGTGGAAGAAAGGCCTCCCACCCACCCACTATTTTATTGTATATGTGGACTGCAAAACCATGATTCATTGTCTTCAAAACAACCTATGCATGGTGCATCCATATTTTCATCTGTAATTACCGATCCACTGAAATCTATTGGGTTCCCCAAATACAGACCAAACAACAGCAGGTGCCATTATTTCACAGACCCATCATAAACAAGAACGTGTGCATGGTGTCAGAGACATCAACCGCCCTATACTGTCAACAATTGCAGGGCACATAATAGGAGTGCTGTCTATACTGGGAAGCTTTTATGTTGTGTGCAGTCATTTTAAATGATAAGTGACAATAGTTTATTGGCTTTTTTTTTAATCTAGATTTCTACTTGTTTCTAGCATAAGTTCCTATATACAATATTACTTTTTTGGACATCTCCTAATATCCGTGTAAGGACAATGCAGTATTCCCACCATTCTTTAAAGTGACTTTACCACCAGGCACAGGCTGAAGCACTGGAGGCGGGCCGACCCACCCTTAGTGGGAGGAAACCCCCGCCCCTCTATGATAGGGTTCTATTGTTTCTTATGGAGTCACGTCATGGAGGGGCTGAGGTTTCTTCCCACTGGGGGTAGGTCGGCCCGCCTCCAGTGCTTCAGCCTGGGCCTGGTGGTACAGTCACTTTAAGGCATATGTAGTGATATTTAGCCTTATCTGCCTTTACTTTGAAGGTCTTCTCCCCAAAACTCCTTAGTAGTTGACAGCTTGATCTTTCAGTTGACTTTATTTTTCTCCTGCACCTTTAGTGGCAATAGCTGTTTAGAATATCATAAGTGATGAGGTTAGGTTACTAGCTGTATCCAATGTGTGAATACTGCCAAGCAGAAGCTCTGAGAAACACAAAACAGCTCATACGTATCCTGGAGAAAAACATTTATAAAAGTAAAAGACTTGCCAACATATGATTTATTTATAAACCATCAACAGATTGTGCTGGATGCAAAAAAAAAAAAAAAAAAAAAAAGACAGAAACTCTCAGAAAAATACTAAACTACAAAGACAAAATATGTAAAGACAACTTCAATATTACATGTATTTCATATACTAATGAGTATTAATAATGAATTTGACAGCAATTTTAGTATGGTAGTTGATATGATTTATGCAACATTATTCTGGTATAATAACCCACTGCCAAAGTATAGGTCGGCGTCCCATGCCATAAAACCTATCCTATCACATACCTTTCTATAATAAACCACACTGAGTATCACATGTAGCATCATATTTTATAACAAATTCTAGGCAATACCAATTGTAGACAAGTTATCTACTATAACACTACAAGATAACAAGAATGCTCAAGCCAAAGTATGTCAAGCGTTAGATAAGAAGTAAGGTGCGCTCTCACACTGTCACAGAGATAATGCTCAGCCCTTTACTTGCCCCAGGCTAAACATTTTTATTATATCTATGACATGCAGGACTCACCCATTCTATGTATAATAGACAAATGTTCAATCCTCCTTTCTAAAATTGTTAAGATTGTCTTAAATTTTCCTGTCTCATTAGCAATATGCCTTTATATAAATTGGAGGCAAAGGAGGTAGAGTACCGGCCTATATATTCATGTGCACAAGCCTATATAATAAAAACATCAAAACTTATCAGTCCAAAATGAAACAGAATGGATCTGTGCTATAAACAATACAGGGTCTGTAACTATCACCAAGGTGGTGGGTCCCACAGAAGTTCATCTACAAGACTATTTAACCCATGAAAATCCATAACAGGTGAAGGAAGTAACGAGAAGAGGGAAGAAGCAGTTTCTTCTGCTAACAAACCATCTGACATGCAACTTCAGATAAGTGGGGCATTGGATCAATAAGAGAGAATATCACTGTTTCAAAAGACAGGCATTTAACCTTTGCACTAAAACACAATCCCTGCAAAAGAGAAATAAAGAATAGTCCTGCTCTTTGTAAGCCTGACATTTACAACATACACCAACTACTGATACAGGCACAAATTAGCTTTTTTGGTGGACACACACACACAAAAAAAGCACTCCTTAATAAAACGTGCCATATTTTACGCCAACCTACTCTGAACTGAGCCTGGCATATACCAAATGCAGACCTTTGTAAATACCCCGACATTTAATTTAAGGCACAGAACACTAACCTTTATATCCAAATATAGGCCTAGCTGAATAATAATGTTATATAATGACTTAATACTACCCTATGTCTTAAATGAATAATACCATTATACAGTGACCACACACCAGACAAGTGAATACAGTACTCAACAGTCGCTGACAGAGGTAGCACCACACCAACATACAGTGACTCACAGTTGACATTTCTTGGTATAATCATTTACTCTTCCTGCCTTTTCCATATAGCCCAGAATAGCATAAAGACTTCATTCAATAACTTATCTGTCACGTTTGAGCAGCTAGAGATGTCTAGGCAGCAATTTTGTGTGAAGTGCCCCCAATTTATGCCAGCCAGCGTCCCCAATATGCCCAGGCAGTAAGTGAACAGTAGTTTGAATGGCTTGACAAAGGTCAAATTGTATTAGCCAGACAGCTGGTCATATCCCATTAAAGTCAATAGGAAAAGTGCTTTTAAAAGGAAGCACTGCATGGTTTTTAACATGGAAATGTGTTTTCGTGCCCAAAACCCCATGGTTAAATAACTGCATGAACATATACCATTACAATTCCACCCTGATCATTAAAAGATTGGCTCCAGTTTTTCTGTTTCTGAAAGAAAGCAACCATGTTTTTCGAATCCAGAAAAATGCTTTTAACCCTTTAATGACTGAGCCAGTTTTCATTTTTGCGCTTTCTTTTTTTCCTAGTGTTAAAAAGGCCATAGCGCT
Organism: Dendropsophus ebraccatus; assembly: GCF_027789765.1. Taxonomy (NCBI): domain Eukaryota; kingdom Metazoa; phylum Chordata; class Amphibia; order Anura; family Hylidae; genus Dendropsophus; species Dendropsophus ebraccatus. The sequence continues at coordinate 76,617,186 of NC_091459.1, read as the reverse complement.
TGCATATTTTCACCTACAGACCCACATGGGCCCTTATTTTTTGCGACACCAATTATACTTCGCAATTACAGACTTAATTTTACCATAAAATATTCTGCGAAACCAGAAAAAAAAATTTGTGCAGTGAAACTAAAAAAAAAGGAGCAATTCTTTTTATTTTGAGGGGTTTCGTGTTTACGCTGTTCACCCTATGGCAGTGATGGCCTTGACACACCAGCTGTTTCTAGACTACAATTCCCATCATACCTGGGCATCCAAATCCATATCTTTGGTTGTTAAGGCATGATGGGAATTGTAGTTCTGACACAGTTGGAGCGTCAAGGTTAGCCATCACTGCCCAATGGTAAAACTGACATGTTAGCTATGTTTATGAAGTCAATATGATTACAATAATATGTAACTTGTATAATAACTTATTTTATTTGATGGCTTTTAAAAAATTAAAACCTTTTAAAAAAAAACTAAAAATCTTTAAAATTGCTCTATTCTCATCCTTATAACGGTTTTATTGTTCAGTCTATGGGGCTGTGTGAGTGTCATTTTTTGCGCCATATGTTCTCTTTCTTTCGGTACATCATTTGCATATATGGGACTTTTGATCACTTTTTATTACACTGTTTCTGGATTTGATACAAACAAAAATGTACAATTTTGTACTTTGGCGGGTTTTTGTGCTTACGCCGTTTACCGTGCAAGATCAGGAATGTGATAATTTAATAGTTATACATGCGGCGACACCAAATATGTTAATTAATTTATTTTTATTTATAAAATGGGAAAAGGGGAGGGGATTTTTTATTAATAAAAACACTTTTTCACATACAGTAATTGAAAGCCCCCTGGGGGACTTCTATATACGCAGCACTGATCTCCCATTGAGATTAATGCTGTGTATATAATAGAGCAATGATCCATCAGATCATTGCGCTATTTTACTGGTCTACAGCAGACCAGATACACTGATTGCAGAGCTGGGATCAGCGTCATTTAGACACTGTGCCCCGTCCGGCTCAATAGAAGGGATCTTCCCTCCGAGATCACATTGTGGGGTGGGGATACCCCCATTAGACAACAGGGATAGGTGAGCAAGCAGTATGTAAATGCAATTGACAGCTGCATTTAAATGTTAAATTAGCCGGGAGCTGCTGGCTAATACCCACGGTCCACGGCTGCACATAGCAACCAGGGACCACGGGCTGCGGAGAGGGCTCATGCTGAGAGCCCTCTCTGTTGACCCTTAAGGGCGCATGACGGGTATCCTCATCATGCATCGTTAAGAGGTTAAAATGGTACATGAAAATGGTTGGTCAAGGTGTAACAACCACTTTTCTCAGTTTTTCTTCTATAGCCTGCATGTTTTCACATACAGTGCAGGCTGCTGTGTCCTGTGCAGAGTGGAATCTGTCAAAAGAGCTGCTGTTTCACCATCTCTAGCCTCCCTCTCCTGAACAATCTTCTAGTCTTATTTCTAAATATTAGTAGGCTCTCTAGCAAAACCGCCATTAAAAAAACTGGATTGATATATTCGATGTTGGAAATATATAGTTTCTAAGGGCAACGTGAGCAATATAGGTGGAAAACAGTAACATAATATATATGAGTCAAAGTTGCATAGAAAAACACTTTTTATATTAGTAAAATAAGGTTAAAATTCATAGGAACATACGCATCTATAAACATATAAATCTCTGTGTGTAGTTGATAAGATGATCGTGAAAATATGTATAGTATAGTTCATAATGTAGGCATAACCAGTTTTTGAATAGTATAGTTCATAAAATGGTCAGAAAGATATGGGATTTTGCCCGTATGCGACTTTGCAGGGCCCTTGCAACTCGCTGTAATTTATGACCACTATGCTTAAATTATATTAGTTATTTTTATCAATCCGACATATAATGCAACAGTTAGTAGTAATTATTCCCGTTTTCACAGAGGTGATACACTAGAACAATATATGAAATTGGTGGAAGCCCACCTCTCACCAGTCCGGAGGTTTTGTGTCTGCAGTCGCAGTTTGTGGGGAGCATACAGATGATTATTTAGCTTCCCCTGCTTGAAAATGTTTCAATCGGGAGCTCTCCTCGGATGATGCGGCAGAGATCTTATCTTGAGCGCTGTTATGCTCACAGCGATATACTTAGTATCAATTAGTATTCAATACAAAGACGCACTGTGCCAAAACTACTATCACCACTCCTTATCACCTACCTTTTTCTTTGCATATTGGATGCATTGAAAGCACTCCCATACCGACAGCAACCACAGGAGTAGCGCCCAGCCAAGGGTGAACGATCAACTGTACCGGGAGAGACAACCAGATACTAAGTATATCGCTGTGATCATAACATCGCTCAAGATAAGATCTCTGCCGCATCATCCGAGGAGAGCTCCCGATTGAAACATCTTCAGGCAGGGGAAGCTAAATAATCATCTAATCTATATGCTCCCCACAACCTGCGGCCGCAGACACAAAGCCTCCGGACTGGTGAGAGGTGGACTTCCACCAATTCCATATATTGTTCAAGTGTATCACCTCTGTGAAAATGGGATTAATTACTACTAACTGTTGCATTATATACCGGATTGATAAACAGAGGAATGATAACTAATATAATTTAAGCATAGTGGTCATAAATTACAGCGACTTGCAAGGGCCCTACAAAGTCACATACGGACAAAATCCCATATCTTTCTGACCATTTTATGAACTATACCATACAAAAACTGGTTATGCCTACATTATGAACTATACTATACATATTTTCACGATCATCTTATGAACTACACACAGATTTATATGTTTATAGATCGCATGTTCCTATGAATTTTAACCTTATTTTACTAACATAAAAAGTGTTTTTCTATGCAACTTTGACTCATATTATGTTACTGTTTTCCACCTATATTACTCACGTTGCCCTTAGAAACTATATATATCCAACATCGAACATATAAATCCAGTTTTTTTAAAGGGGGTTTTGCTAGAGAGCCTACTAATAATATTTATATACACCAGTCTTTTGGTGCCAACCAAGTAGTGCACTTGCTATACACCCTCACCATAACTGTACTATAAGGTTGAGTTCTTACACTAGAATTTTCTAGTCTTATTTCTAACCAGATGAAAAGTAAAGTGATATTTCACTCTAGACGAGACAGCACAGCCTGGAATATATATGGGTATATAGGTGTCAGAAAGAAAAACTGAGCAATTTTTTTTTATACTTTAAAAGGCCTATTAGAATATTTTGGTGCAAAGAACATATATCTACAAGATATAGCACAGATATAGATACAACTATACACTCCAAGCAGAAATATGAAGACAGGAACGTCACCATCATTAACAATTACGTAAATGGACATGGGACAGTGGTGGCTATACAGGAATGGTAAAAGAGATATACCAGATGTAGTTGGCCTTCTACACCATAGTAAAGGGATTGTACTTGTTACTTTTTTGATGCAGAAATCATGCATATTCCATGTCAGGTAACCTGGATGTGGATCAGCCCTACTGAATGGGGCTAAACCAATTGTCAAAATCCTCAGCAGAAAACCAATGGTATGCTTTTTTTTTTTTTTTTTTTTTAGATAAAAGTCCATTGTGTGAACATAACTAAGGGAAGCAATAGGTCATACAATGTTTCTTATAAACATTTGCTAGAAGATGTTTTTAATCAAACGTTTAACAATGTTATCTTCAGGCTTCATAAATATTAACAGAATATTGATGTCTGTGGTCTCCGCACAATGTACAGGCTGAGAAGTCTTGGCACACCTGAACAATATCAATAAAATCATATAAACCTCAATCTCCGCAAGAAGTCATTAAAGAGGTCATATAAAAAAAATCCTAGAAAAAAAACAAAAGGGAAATAACCTTTCCATCACCAGCTCATGGATTCCAGCAGAGTCCTCTAAAGGTGTACAAAATGGCAGCAATTAACGCTGCCCCCTTTAAAGAGTCACTGTCGTTTTTTTTTTGTTTTTTTTTGCAGAAATCAATAGTCCAGGAACTTTGTAATTGGGTTTATTAGCCAAATCTGCCATTATCTGCATGTAAAAAGCCTTTTCCCAGGTCCCCCCCTCCTTCCTCTTTTTCATCCACTCTAAAAAATCTGAAAATTGTGACTTGTTGCAGGAGTCGTACTCTGTCTGCTCTAGGGAGAGGGGAGGGGGGAGGAGGAAGGAGGGAGTTAGCCGGCAGCAGAAAGCAGATAACAGAGGATTACAGGCACAGAGCTGGGTGACAGCTGTAATCCGAGCTCAGACAGGTCACTGGTGACTGTCACAGGAGATAACGGTGAGGGATTTGTAGATTAACTCTTTGTTGTCCTGTTTTGGTCTTTTCTTTAGCTCTCTCCATAGGAGAACAATGAAGACAGGGGAGAGAGCTTCAAACTGCTTTTTCATGATAAAAATGCATTTTTCGGATAATAAACCCAATTACAAAGTTTCTTAAAATCGCCTGGACTATTGATTTCTGCAAAAAAAAAATATTACATGACAGTGACACTTTAAGCTATAACTAGAGATAAGTGAACCTACAGTGCGCGTACGTGGTAAGTCAGCAGTTCCAGTTCAGTAAGAGAAGACTGAGGCCAAGATGCAGTAACAGATTGCCGATACCAGGTCTAGTACCATTTTTGTGCCGCCCCCCCCCCTACACAATGCATTTCCATTGTCTGCTTTAAGTGAATGTATCATCAGGTACATCACTTTGTGATTTTAATCTTAATAGATTGGTGACAGGGAGCATGGATGCGGTCCTTTTTATTGAACTGCCACCCGGTTTCTGCACTCGTTAGCGGTCTATTTCCCAAACCCCAGGCACAGAGCACTACATCCATTTTAAATCAGTTTTTCCATTGACTTACATTATATACAAAGAAGAAAAAAAAAAAAAAAAGCCAATAAGACGGTCTACAAAGTTAATGTGAAGTTTAAAATTTGCCTATGTGCAATTCCTGCAGAGCCAGGTCATAAGAAAATCATATGGAAATATAGACAAAATAAATATAACTGGCAGGCTAATCCTCTGTCCAGATCTCAGATCATCACTCAAACCTTCACAGCATACAGCGGGGCACAGGAGTGCACATTCAGGGGATGGTAGAAAAGCGAAAGGTTCAGGAAGCACATAACCCACTTTTGTAGGCTGGTTTTCTATTGGGACAGTAATCACATGTTTACGTATTATCATTATCATCTAATATACGAATGATCATCTCACAGTCCTGACTACACAAACAAAAAGAAACAAATGTACGGACTGCAATAACTTTGAGAAAGAGTGCATACTGAGGTGTCTGTGAAAAAACATCATTTTCTTCCAGCTTTAGATCCTCACTTATAACAAAATCATTGACCTTATCTTCATAGACAGAAGTGCTGACACATTTTCACATAGACCTACTACCAGGGGCTCAGTTCTTGTCCTCAAATGGATGAAAATCTTGTCTTGTTTCCATTACAAATAAATAGGATCATTGATGATCTATTCTGCGATGGATCCATCCTAATGTCATGGCTTCCATTATACACAAGACTAATGTGGACATACTTAGGGCTGGGCGGTATACCGTGAAAATACAGATACCGTCACTGGTGTCGGCTACCTGACCTCAACTTTGCCAGGACTGTACCTGCGGTATTTTCACTATCTCCCTGTCTGAGCTGCACAGGTTGAAGGACGTCTCATATGTACTGAGTGTGCAGGGACGCCCAGACACATAGGAGACTGGCACTGTGTCTGAGCGCCCCTGCCACCCCCAAACCCCGTCCCAGCACCCACCGACCCGGCACGCATAGCACAGCGGAGCCCCTGCCTTTCTCAGCACAACCTCCTCGTGTCAGCACAGCGAAGCCCCCACCCACCCATCTCAGCACAACCTCCTTATGTCAGAGTGTAGCTCGCCCGGCACTGCGCCCCTGCCAGTCTCAACCTGTTCCAGCGGCCCACACCAGCCTCACTCATCGGCCCCGCACAGCAAAGCTGCCACCCGCCGGCAAAGGGATACTTTATGGGGCCCCTCAGGTTCCTGAGCCCAGGGGCAACAGCCACCCCTGTACCCCCCATAGATACACTCCCATCTTTCTGCTTTAATACATTCTGAAGGCTACAGAATTTAACCTGGTCTAAGAGCAGGCCTGTAATAGGCATTGTAGGTATCAACATATGCTCCAGCAGGTGAGTGAAAGATAATTATCAGCGGGTGCTGGGCACCTGACAGCATTCCTCTCTCCTTCGGCAGCATGATAGTTGAAAAGATACAGCATGAGATGAAGGGGTACCACCATGGCCCAGGTATCTCACGTTGGCTGCTGGACACTACAGTGTTAGGTTCAAGGCATAGTTAGGGCCAAAAATGGACTATAAACAAAGAACAGGTAATAAAGGAAAGACTGAGATTTCTCCTCTTTTTAAATCCATTCCTGGCTTTGGCTTAAAAAAATAAAAATAATCAGACAATCTGTTGGTGTAATAGGGCACTCAGCCTTGTGCAAGATGCGAAGATGCAAATCCCTCCAGGTCTTATCTGTAATGGTACAGTAGACCACTGCCCATCCCCTCTATCTTTTCTCCCCTTCTCATTATCTCCCAGCTGCTTTACTTATGACCCAAAGAAAGAGGAGGGGAAGTTCACTTAGGATAAGGTTCATACACACCATTTTTTATGGGAAATGTCACTTTCAAGGTTAAATGTAAATCTTTTATTTCATAAGGTCATTGTTAGAATGAAGTAAGGTCGCATTCACATGAATCACAGCTCTGGAGACCTGATTAATGTCAACTCCTTATGGAATAAATTGTAGGTTTGGGACCCAGCCACATCTGCTCAGCTCTATCGCATCTGTGACCATAGCCGGGGCTGTGCCAGACCGTAAGAGCTCTGCAAACTTAACTCCTGTGTGTCAGGCCATCTGTGGTATTGCCTGTACAGTCCATGAAGAGCTTTGGGACTAAACGGAGTTTATAAAATCATGAATTTTATTACCAATTCCAGACATTACAGTGAGAAAACATTAATTGCATATTAATATTAAACATAATTGATGCTCATACTTCCATTCCTTAAATAAAGGGGCTTCAGATAGCTCACAGACCACCACTGCATTTTATACACTCAAAGTCTTCAACAACTTTTTTTTTTTAGTTAGATTGCGTTTGGCTAGAGATATTTGCCAATTTGTTAAAAAGTATAAATTAAAATATTTAATATAAAAGTATTCTTGCCTTTACTCAGTACTTGAAGCACTATTATCAGCAATTACAGCCCCCGTTCTTTTTGGCTATAATATCAAGTTTTTAACATCTGAATTTCACATTTTTCTGCCATTCTACTTTGTAGATCCTTTCAAGTACCATCAGAGAGCGTTCAGAGGGCCTATTAGAGAACCTGACCTGTAAAAAAAACAAAACACCTGATGCATGTTTGTATATAAAGTGAGTCCTGACACCTGCAGTTTGCTGCAGCAATTTCCTATTTTTGTCTGTTAGCCACGGCAGCGTGCAAACTGCATAGTGTGAACAAGGATGAGTAGGGTGTTGCCTATTTGTTTGCTTTCACACCAGGAAGCAGCTGAGGGATGTCAGCCGGATGTCAGCCTCACACTGGAGCCGGGTAGGTCAGTAAATCAGAGGAGATAGGAAAAAAAAAATGGCACCTTATCTGATGAAGAGCCTAGTACTCTTGAAACGTGTTATATGTGCATTACTCAATACATTACAGTTTTTTTATCCAACCTTTTGCTCCACTCCTGTCTTTTTGGGCACGGCTATTTTTACCCATTCTTTTTCCCATCTCCTCTGGTTCACCTCACGAGCCCCTCCATGTACCCTAAACTAGCTTTTGCAGCCTAACACCACACCACAGGACTTAAACATCCCATCTGGATCCCTGACTAACCCCAACATCTGGGGTAATATGAGCCTGTAACTATTCCTATTATTCCACCTTTATTGTCCATAGTATCACACGAGGCACTGCCTTTTGCCTTTTTTCTCTATACCCTATTTAAGGTCAGTAAATGTCATTGTGATAGTCTGACACAGTGCTCTCTTCTGCCACCTCTGTATGTGACAGGAACTGTCCATAGTAGTAGCAAATATCTATAGAAAACCTCTCCTGCCCTCCAAAATAGAAAGAAAACACCACTTCCTGTAGGACATATAGTACATTATATTAATTTATCTTTCATAATTCAGTTATCAAATATATGTGTAATGTTAAAAGGTTATCCCGGATTAGAAAAACATGCCCATTTTCTACCAGAAAGCAGAACCCCTCCTGTCCTCAGTTTGGGTGTGGTTTTGCAGTTTAGTTCCATTGAAGTGAACAAAGCTGAACCTTAATACCATACACAACCTGAGGACAGAGGTGGTGCTGGTGGGTTTAATAAAAAATACATATTCTCAGCTTTCCATACATAAACAGCAGCTCTAACAGAATCCCTTTTCAAGCAACAAAGTCAAAGTTGGGTGGATTAAACATTATGACAGCCAGGATAAAAAATTACTTTTACAAGAGAAATGCTATAATGCTGCCCATTTTTAACATGTGACCCATTTGCCGATAACAAAATGAGAGGTTAATAAGTAACAGGACATACAAGAGCAAAGTAATAAACATAACAAGCAGCAGAATGAAGGGTATCAATAAATAGAAACAACCTTTTAAAATGTCATTTAACATGTCCCAGCCAAATCATTTGAGAGCAAAAAAATAACAGCATCTGTCATCAAAATGTTGTTTTCAAGCATTATGGACATATTTACACTATGTAAAGGATATTTTCTATAAATGCCGCTCCCCAGGCTGCCTGCTGTCATCTTCTTCACAACTTTCACTAACGTGCCAGGAAATGGCCACTTGGTATAGACAGTATTGTTTTGTCTTTGGTGAGCTGGCAGAGCAGGACAGATAAGTATAAAGCACTGCCATGTCCCCCCCACAGATTAAAGGACAACCCCACACAGTCACAAATATACTTTTTATACTTTCCAACCCTCCCAGCACTATCGCAGTTTGAATTTCTGGCCATTTGTGGGTTCCCGAAGCTCTAGGGAGGGCATCTTTGTTTCTTCCGGCTCTCACCTGCTTCTCCTCGCTGTCGATACGTGTAATAGCGCCAGCAGCGGGTAGGGGAACGAGGAGAAAGCGGATGCTGACCTGACAGGTCGGTGCTTGCTTGCTCTCCAGTCTCCACATCGCCCTGTGTAATAGGGCTTAAGGATGTATTTAGCTTTTATTTTACCTGTGTAAACCTAGCCTTAAAGAAATATAACTATATTACTACAAAATGTTCTCTAAATCCACCCACACCTTAATACCAATAGAGTTCCTTGTCTGGAATAGGTTGCATTGTTCTAGTAACCCATCACAGTTCATGCCACCAGAAAAACTTTACCCACTGCTTGCCTGTAGTGTGCACTAGAGCAGTGATTTTCAACCTTTTTCGAGCCGCAGCACACTTTTTATACTTAAAAACTCCCGGGGCACACCACCAACCAAAATGGCACAAAATGACACTAAAACAGTACATATTATACATATAGTTAATAATATAGATTCTAAATGTATTTATACTCACTCAGTGTGAAACTTGGGCCTGTTGTCTTCTCCCCCCCTGTGCTTCTCTCCACCATACTTCTCCCCCCTACTTCTCTCCTGTGCTTCTCTCCACCATACTTCTCCCCCCTGCTTCTCTCCACCATACTTCTCTCCCCCATCCCCATGTTTCTCTACCCCCTTCTTCTCTCCCCTCCCCAGGTTTCCCCCCCCCCAAGCTTCTCTCCCCCATTGTTTTCTCCTGTTTCTCTCCCCCCCCCCTTCCTCCTCACACTCGCCGCTGCTCTCCGCCTCACCTACTGGCCCCCGTAGAGCCCGGACGTGCTCCTCCAATCAGCGGAGACTGGGAGCGTGGTGCGCTGCGGCACCACGCCCCCGGTCTCCACTGATTGGATAGGAGGAGCACGTCCGGACGCTACAGGCGGCCAGTAGGTGAGGCGGACAGCAGCAGCGACCGGCACACTGGTTGAAAATCACTGCACTAGAGGTCTGTAGGTGCCAACAGGGCAGGGCACAGAACAATTTTTTTTTAAGACCGGGTGTCACCCAGGCTCCACTAAACCTCGGGTTAATAAACTAGGTATTGCCACTTTCTAGTTGTGACTACAACTTTGGGCGCCATATTTCAAATCTGTACATTGGTAATTCATGAAGTGGCTATGTACCTAACATATTAAACTAAGACTAGAGATGAGCAACCTTGAGCATGCTCGAGTCCATCTGAACCCGAACGTTCGGCATTTGATTAGCGGTGGCTGCTGAACTTGGATAAAGCTCTAAGGTTGTCTGGAAAACATGGATATAGCCAATAACTATATCCATGTTTTCCACATAGCCTTAGGGCTTTATCCAACTTCAGCAGCCACCGCTAATCAAATGCCGAACGTTCGGGTTCGGATGGATTCGAGCATGCTCCAGGTTCACTCATCTCTAACTAAGACCCATCATCTTGTTCTGCTGTACAGTAAATTTAAACCAAACTGGGAGCTTAAATGCTGATGAACTACAGATATATATTACATGTTCCTCTAGCATAATACTGAATAGTAAGACATGAAATATTATATCCTACATTGTACATTGCTATTACATTAACCCCTTCAGGACCAGGCTAATTTTCGTTATTTCCTCCTCGTGTTTAAAAGGCCAAAGCGTTTGCATTTTTTTACCTATAGACCCACATGAGCCCTTATTTTTTGCGCCACTAATTGTACTTTACAATGGTAGAGTTAATTTTTTGATAAAGTATGCTGTGAAACCAGAAGAAAATTATTTGTGCAGTGAAATTGAAGAAAAAAAATGTTTTTTCAGCATTTTGGGGGTTTGTGTCTACGCCATTCGTTCTATAGTAAAACTTACATGTTATATATGTTCCTCAAGTCAGTACGATTACAACAATATGTAATTTATGTAAATTATTTTATCTGACAGATTTTAAGTAAGTGTGTTTAAAATTGCTCTATTCCCAGTCTTATAACGCTTTTGTTCTATGGTCTATAGAGCTAATTGGTCATTTTTTGCGCCATGATGTGTACTTTCTATCTGTACTTTGGCTTTTTTTTTTTTTTTTTTGCGCTTACGCTGCAAGATCCAAAAAGTAATAATTTAAATAGTTCGGGCGATTATGCACGCCGTGATACCAAACATGTTTGTTTATTTAATTTTACTTATAAAATGGGAAAGAGGGGGGGGGGACGGAGTCGAACTTTTATTAAGGGAGGGGATTTATTAATAAAAACTTTTTTTTACAGAATTCATTAACTTTTAGTCCCCCTGGGGGACTTTCAGTATTACTGCAGTGATCTCCCACAGAGATTACTACAGTATTCTTAATACAGCAATGATCGATCAGATCATTGCTGTATTACTCTGGTCTTCGGCAGACCAGATACATCGGTTGCCGAGCTGGGATCAGCATCAGTGCGGCAAAGAGTCCCGGCTCGGTAAGGAGAAGGGATCTCCCCTTCGCGGTCGCATCGCAGGGGGGAGATCCCCCCCACACTAGACACCAGGGAAAGGGGGAAATAACACATTTAAATGCAGCTGTCAGTTTTGCAGGTTTTAGGTAATTTTATAGGTTTCAGATTTTTAAAATCTACACAGGAAGATGGAAAATTCTTGATTTTAAAGACTTTTTTTCTAACATAAAAACTATTGGTCACTTTTTTGTTGACACATTCCCTTTAAGTAAATGGACTTTACAAGTACAAATCTTTACAGCTGTAAAAATTTTGAGACAGAAATGTCTCATATAGGTTCCCTATGAGTCACTTTTGTATGCGACAATGAATTACATCTACACCACATGACCCACAAGGTCTTCAACTGCTATAGAGATCATATAATCCATAAAACTAATAAACAGACAAGGAAACAGAATCAATCACTTCCAATGAAGAGCTTCGGACATGGTGCTTATTGACTAGAATGTACACCAGGTAATAAGCACACAGCTACTTTATCAAAGTCCAGTCTTCATAGATTAATGGTCTCTAGGCTGCAGACATCACAGACACTAATAGTAACCAGAAAATGATAAACCTGCAGCTAGAACATGCGGCATATGTTGTCAAGCTAAGGTTTCTACACTATCACATAGTAACAGGAGCTAAATTCATAAGCGTAAGAGCACTTCATAGCTACAGAAATACCAATCTGTGATAGGTAAACACTAGTCAGTAGCTAGGAAAGAGACGGATTGCCACGTATCACACATAAAGCTCCTCAGCAGCAGGTGCGTCATAGCGCAGAGTACTGAACGCAGTCTAGGCTCCATGGTGTACGGCAGGTCTATTTGTAGAAATGGTATACATCCATACGCTGGTTGTTATGGAGATATAACATATGTTTTTACTAAATGTCCAGTTTGGCTAAGTGATCAATTCTTGTGGTTTACAGTATGTTATAATTCATAGAAGCTCTTATACTGCACAGCAACCAAGGGAACTCTAAAAACTGTACATGCATTTTCTGTCTTTGCGTTTGTATTATTATTTACTTATAAAGCGCCTATAATTCCAGAGCATTATAGAGGAGATAGGGAGAACTAAAAGGATTATTACTAGATCAAATCCAATTACATGAAGGTAAATGGCAGACTGGCACAGAAGGAGAGGGGACCCTTCCCGTGAGGGCTTACAGTCAAAGTGCAGCCAAAGTGGGATGCAGAATTATTATAGGCCATAACCTAGTTTGAAGAGGAGTTTTCAGGTTACTTTTGAAGGTCTTGATGGTGGATGAGAGACAGATTTGTCAGGGTAGCAACAGAGTATGGGGAAGGCAAAGTCTTGAAGGCGGTTGTGTGAGATACAAACAAAAAGGGGGAAGCACAGAAGAAGTAATTGGAAGATCGAAGGTTGCGTGAGGGATGGTGGTTTTCATATACACATGTACCACCTCCATTATACTTTGAAGGGATTATTCAGGCTTAGAACAACATGACCACTTTCTTCCAGAAACAGAACCACTCTTGTCCTTCCTGTTTTTGTTTTTTTAGGGTACAAACCCACTTGACGTATTTGTTGCGTGAATCTGTCTTAAAATAAGCAAGCAAAACGCAGGTTGGCTTTATACGATTGTTCTGCTTTAAAATACGCAATTGCGTATTTTTGAAGCGTGAAGCTACATGCGTTTTTCGCACACGTTGTTAACAACTGATGCTTTGCTAACAACAAGCTTCACGCTTCAAAAATACGCAATTGCGTATTTTAACGCAGAACAATCGTCTAAAGCCAACCTGCGTTTTGCCTGCTTATTTTTAAGACTGATTCACGCAGCAAATACGTCAAGTGGGTTTGTACCCTTAAGCTCAATTCCACTGAAGTGAATGAAGTTGAAAGGCCGCACACAACCAGGTGTGGTGCTAAAGTAACTTTTTTTTCCCCCTTAATGGTGCGTTCACACTTACAGGATCTGCAGCTGTTTTTCTGCAGCAGATTTTATTTAAATAACTGAACACAGCATCAAATCTGCTGCAGATCCTGTAGGTGTGAACGCACCCTAAGGGCCCTATTCCACGGGACGATTATCGTTTGGATAATCGTTAACGATTAACGATCTCAAACGACCGCTATTGCGAAAGACCTGAAAACGTTCACTCATTTCCATGGAACGATAATCGTTACTTATGATCGTAATTGCGATCGTTTCTCTTCGCTATTTATTCGCTATTGCGTTCGTATCTATTGAGAACGACCGAACGATGTCTTATTCAATGCGAACGATTTGCGAACGAGCAACGATAAAAATAGGTCCAGGTCTTATTAAACGATCAACGATTTCTCGTTCGGTCGTTAATCGTTAACTGCATTTCAACCGAACGATTATCGTTCAGATTCGAACGATTTAACGATAATCTGAACGATAATCGTCCCGTGGAATAGGGCCCTAAGGCTGCGTTCACACTACGTATATTTCAGTCAGTATATGTATATTTCAGTCAGTATTGCAACCAAAACCAGGAGTGAATTAAAAACACAAAGGCTATGATCACACAATGTTGAAATTGAGTGGATGGCCGCCATATAACAGTAAATAACTGCCATTATTTCAATATAACAGCCGTTGTTCTAAAATAACAGCAAATATTTGCCATTAAATGGCGGCCATCCACTCAATTTCAAAATTGTGTGAACAGATCCTTTCTGTGTTTTCAATCCACTCCTGGTTTTGGTTGCAATACTGACTGACCTATACTGACTGAAATATACATAGTGTGAACGCAGCCCAAGGGTACAAACACACCGTATACGCAGCGTATTTACTGCTGCGATACGCAGCAAATACGCAGCAGATAAGATCTAAATAACTGAACACAGCATCAAATCTGCTGCAGATCTGCTGCGTATTTGCTGCGTATCTGCTGCTTATACGGTGTGTGTGTTTGTACCCTAAGGGTATAAACACACACACCGTATATGCAGCGTATTTACTGCTGTAATACGCAGCAAATACGCAGCAGATTAGATCTAAATAACTGAACACAGCATCAAATCTGCACCATCAAATCTGCTGCAGATCTGCTGCGTATTTGCTGCGTATACGGTGTGTGTGTTTGTACCCTAAAGCAGGTTTCCAGGAAAACTACTTTCCTTACATTACACTTGTCATTACCCTGACTTTGTAAACAGACAGACTACAGACCGTCAGGTAATAAAAAAGTATTAGGCCTTATTCACATGTCAGAAAACCGATGTGCATCCGCAGTTGTCCGCAATGCATGGACTTTACATAGCCAGATAGTGTACCATTCCGCAATGGCGAGTCCATACCAGGACCTGCACATTTTTTTATATTTTTTTTAGGTGGGGGGGGGGGGGGGGGGGTTGATGCATGGATTTAAGGCTATTGAAATGTTTGGGTCCGTAGTGCAGTCGGCAATTGTGGGTGCACAATTATGAACTGCATTAGAGATGACTGAATAAGGCCTTATTGTCACAAAAAAATAAAAAATAAAATAAAATCACATCACGCAGTCATTTAAAATGTTTTGATTGGTTGGTGTCCGAGTATCGAGACCCCTACCAATCTGTAGATACATCTGGGAGAAGCTGTGGAATGAGGCTTACAGCATTAACCACTGGATCCAACTTATTGCAGGAGACAGGCTTCATGGACTACCATGTCAGGTCAAGAGGAGAGCCTGGGACCAGCATGCCACCATTCTCCCAGTATTGTCTAAAAATTGGTGAGGAAATGAGCACCAACCCTCCTAGGTGATTAAAAGCAGCAAAATTATGGTATAACTAACATTTTCTATAATAAAAAGACATAATCCTGTGATACATGCTGGCCATTAAAGCACAGTTTTCCAATGTATAACATAACTTTGTATTAGATGACATTGGTGCAGATGTCATAGTACACAGGACAGTGGCACATATCCCATTCTCAGATTAACCTCAGAGTCTCAGTAGTCCGCAATATCACACTAACAGAACATGACAGTAGAAGCCTCATGGTAGTCAAATCATATGACAACTTTTCCAATATCCCTAGTTAAAAACATAGCACACAAAAGAACAAAGAAGCATTCATCACCCACCTGAATAATGAAACCTTACATCTTTTTATGTTAGTAACACACACCGCTTCATTCAGGGAGCAGGTGCAGCAGTGCGACAGACATGGGCTTTCCATGAGCACAGTCCCCCTTTAGACAATATGGCTCTTGCACTTTGCTTGCCCTCAAAAGGATCAGAATCTGCTTCACTGCTGTTTGTATAGTGCAGATGCTGTTTTAATTATTGGAGGCAAAATGGTAAAAATGTTCAATACATGTTTACTTAAAGGAGAAGTCCACCAATTTTTTTTATTAAAGTATTGCATTGCCCCTCCAAAAGTTATACAAATCACCAATATACACTTATTACGGGAAATGCCTATAAAGTGCTTTTTTCCCTGCAGTTACTACTGCATCAAGGCTTCACTTACTGGATAAAATGGTGATGCCATGGGCTGTATCCATGTTCTCCAGGATTCCCTAGGGCTGCATTCAACTTCTTCACCCACCAGAATTTAAAGCAAATCCTCCGCCCCTCTATGATGCAGCTCCGTTAGAATCAACGGAGCCGCGTCATAGAGGGGCGGGGGATTCCTCCCACTGGGGGCGGCCTGGCCCGCCTCCAGTGCTTCAGCCCCGGCCCGGTACCTGTGGATAGAACGGCGCCGATCTATCTGTGAGTCATGTTAAAGCGAATATACGATGGTACATTCGCTTTAAATGCCCAATGATCAGACTCAAGCATGTTTGTGTAATGCCTGTCTCTAGTTATATCACTTTACTTCCCCTGTACTGCAGTCACCACTGATATAACTGGGACTCTGAGCAGCAAGACAGCCCAGGGCTTACAAAAGGCTGCAACATCTGCCCACAACATTTCTACAGAAACAAGTTTAGGAGAAGTTATAATAAAGTCAAAACACAAAACTTGTCTTTGTGTCACTTTGCCATTTCCTAAAAAGGTAGCATGATGACACTATGGACTTAACTTTCCATATATTTAATGTAACAAAATACATTCTTGTACATGAATATTTTCTGCAGGGCACTGCAGTCACTCAGGCTCTTTACTGCAGACAATTACTTGGAATAGCAGTTTCTTTTTGCTTTTATTTGCTTGTTAGGACACAGGCCAGCCATTGGCCATCTTGCTCAGTAGTTCAAAATTATGATTCATTCCCAGAAAATAAAAGTTCAGTGAGAAAAGAAAAGATAAGGGTGCAGGGTCAGCTCTGTGCCAGGCAAGAGGTGCATGCGGGGAGAACGCTGCTGTCAGATACCTGGGTAGTACCTTCAATATATCCTGCGTAACAGGGGCTACCCCTGCGACAGGCATCTACACTAACTTAAAGCTTATATAGATTAAAAACTTTAATTTCCATAAATAAAAGGGCATGAGGAGACTATACTCTCCATTGCACAAAGCTGTACTTTTTTGTCTTAAAGGGGTAGTGCGGTGGTAAAGAATTATTGACAGAACACACATTACAAAGTTATACAACTTTGTAATGTATGTTATGTCTGTGAATGGCCCCCTTCCCAGTGTCCCACCACCCCCACCCGTGTACCCGGAAGTGTGGTGCGCTATACATACCAGTCACGTGCCGACTCGTCTCCGATCTTCAGTCTGCGATGTCTTCGGACGGCCGGGCCAAATCCCTCCGAGCGTCCTGAGTGTCGGCCGCCCTCTTCAGCGTCATCAGATGCTCGGCCGCGATTGGCTGAGCAAAGTTTGGCTCAGCCAATCGGGGCTGAGCAGCTGATGACGCGGTAAAAAATTATTGACAGAACACACATTACAAAGTTATACAACTTTGTAATGTATGTTATGTCTGTGAATGGCCCCCTTCCCAATGTCCCACCACCCCCACACCCGTGTACCTGGAAGTGTGGTGCACTACCCCTTTAATGCTGATTAATACTGGGCACAGCCCTTGGTGGTGTCACCCTTATGACTTCCTCTACAGCCCAAGCACCTAGGTAAACCTAGAAATGACCCTCTGACCCCTCTACAGGGTCAGTTCCATGTCAAGAGACATCAACCAAACGCCCCATTTAGCGTGCACTGAAGCGTACCACGTAACATGCCAGTGCAGCAGAATTACACAACCTAAACAAAATAATCTTCATAGAAAATGATAATGGCAACATAAAGGTTGGAAAATGAAAAGCATCGATACGTCTGTGTGAGAGAAACTCAGTCTTCTACCGCATGCTAAAAATAGTGTCCTCCTCGTTCTCTCTGTCTTCTGTAATAATCAGATTTCATAGGAACGCAAGGACTGGATAAACACTATTAGGACACAGGGATGCACATTGTGGGTTTTTTTTCTGGCAGCATCTGGGATAAACGTCTATTTATTAGAAACTGGAGCATCTAATGAGCAGAACAGAGCTAATTCATCTCGCTCTAGGGGTTTGCCTGGCTCACAGAGCTGCATTCTTGAGAAAATAGAAAGAAAACCAGATATTGTTTATTCTATTACCACAGCTGAACTCTGCGAGCTTCCCAGGGAGGAGAATTAGGTAACATTTGTATCACTGGATGGGTGATGATGTGGGAGAATAATCAGGGCAGCACAACAGGCCGTTACATAGTGATGTACAACACAGCAACAAGAGCTCATACACAATCATCTCCAACGTGCAGTAAAGTGACATCCAGTGAATTCCAGCAATACTGTTCCTATGATATAGCATTTACACTATTACATGATTTATTGGTAACCAGCCAGAGCAAGATTATATTTGTTTTACATGGAATAACGCAAAATGATCCAAAAATGATTTATTTCTTGGTGAACCTCTGTATGTAACCAGGTCCTCTTACAGTACTAACTTGTATAGAGTCAATTCCATTTTCCAAATACAAGTGGTGATTGACAGGCGTAGCCTGGTGCTGCTCTAACCATTGCTATGGTCTAAGAGGATGTGGGAATATCCAGGTCAGCAGATCAGCAAACAGAAAGCCTTGATCTAATGAGACAATAAGCTAAAACTAATTGTCATAAAATTACACAAAAAAGTCCACAAGACTGACACCATTCAGTCACATGATCAATAAAATGAGAACATTTAGGCCTGTTGCACATAGCCATATTGTGGTCAGTGTTGGAAGGATCCTTCCATGGGCCTGCATTCATGAAGGAAGACAGGATTTTTACATGTAATAGGAAGGTTGCTTTGCTTTTATGCATGAATATATTGCTTCACGGAAGCAACATACTGTAGCACATGGAATATTTGCAGTTGCATAAAACCGATCAGCAAGGAATCTGTATGTCACCTACATGGCCCTCTGGAGACCATCCCAATATCCAGGGTTAGAACTGGTGCTGTTAAGCTGGTCACATATACAGTGGGGAAAAAAGTATTTAGTCAGTCACCAATAGTGCAAGTTCTTCCACTTAAAGGGGTTGGCCACTTTATATTAAAATAGGGCAGTACATACTAACAGCAGCTCCCTGTGTACCTCATAGAGCTAAAATCAGACTCCCCTCCTCCAGGCTGGGCTGCCCTGCTCTGTTTTGTTTCAGTCCATAAAATGGCCGACATGGAGGAGCATGTGACCAGGCCCTGTCCCCTGTGTCCTCCATAGACACATACAGACTCAGTGGTGGACACTGGGGAGCGGGGCCTGGTCACATGCTTCTCCATGTAAGCAATCTTATGGACCAAAACACCACAGAGCAGGGCAGCCCAGCCTGGAGGAGAGTCTGATTTTAGCTGTATGAGGTACACAGGCAGCGGCTGGCTGTATATACAGTAAGTACAGTTACTAATACTGTACACTGAGCAATTTTACTATAAAGTGGCCAACCCCTTTAAAAAGATGAGAGGCGTCTGTAATTTACATCATAGGTAGACCTCAACTATGAGAGACAAAATGAGAAAAAATCCCGAAAATCACATTGTCTGATTTTGTAAGAATTTATTTGCAAATTATGGTGGAAAATAAGTATTTGGTCACCTACTAACAATCAAGATTTCTGGCTCTCACAGACCTAAGATTTCTGGCTCTCACAGACCTGTAACTTCTTTAAGAGCCTCCTCTTTCCTCCACTTATTACCTGTAGTAATGGCACCTGTTTAAACTGGTTATCAATATAAAAAGACACCTGTGCACACCCTCAGTCAGACTCCAAACTCCACTATGGTGAAGACCAAAGAGCTGTCAAAGGTCAAAATTGTAGCCCTGCACCAGGCTGGGAAGACTGAATCTGCAATAGGCAACCAGCTTGGAGTGAACAAATCAACTGTGGGAGCAATAATTAGAAAATGGAAGACATACAAGACCACTTATAATCTCCCTCGATCTGGGGCTCCACGCAAAATCTCACCCCGTGGGGTCAAAATGATCACAAGAACGGTGAGCAAAAATCCCAGAACCACGCGGGGGGACCTAGTGAATGAACTGGGACCAATCTAACAAAGCCTACCATCAGTAAGACACTACACCGCCAGGGACTCAGATCCTGCAGTGCCAGACATGTCCCACTGCTTAAGCCAGTACATGTCTGGGCCCGTCTGAAGTTTGCTAGAGAGCATTTGGATGATCCAGAAGAGTATTGGAAGAATGTCCTATGGTCTGATGAAACCAAAGTGGAACTGTTTGGTAGAAACACAACTTGTCGTGTTCGGAGGAAAAAGAATACCGAGTTGCATCCATCAAACACCATACCTACTGTAAAGCATGGGGGGTGGAAACATCATGCTTTGGGTCCCTTTCTCTGCAAAGAGGCCAGGACAACTGATCCGGGCACATGAAAGAATGAATGGGTTCATGTATTGTGAGATTTTGAGTGCAAACCTCCTTCCATCAGCAAGGGCATTGAAGATGAAACGTGGCTGGGTCTTTCAACATGACAATGATCCAAAGCACACCACTAGGGCAACGAAGGAGTGGCTTCGTAAGAAGCATTTCAAGGTCCTGGAGTGGCCTAGCCAGTCTTTTGTAATTTTCTGGATTTGTTTTCTCATTTTGTCTCCCATAGTTGGTCTACATATGGTGTCAATTACAGGCCTCTCTCATCTTTTTAAGTGGTGGAACTTGCACTATTGGTGACTGACTAAATACTTTTTTTCCCCACTGTATTAGATAGTGGTAGGTTTGTGATTAAACCACTGGGACTGATCAACTGTGATTGTTACACCAAGACAGCCATACAGATTTTAGTCCATATTGGCCAATAAAGTTGTGAATGACAGCAGGCAAAGAATGAGCCGGGAAGGTCCTGGGAAATTGGGGTCTTTTAAAGAAAGATCACTCCTGAATGAAACAATGTTCCCAAACAAATGATCCTGTCTGTTGGCCAAAAACACATTTTTTGTTCACCCTTCCCCCAACATCTGCCAACAGTTGCCATATTTTCAGGAATCTGGAGCAACCTTGAATGGGTGAATTCCCTGCCCCGAGCTGCCCTATTGGGCTCCACAGGCAGGTGGAGGGTTTCCGTCGAGCACAGATAAGGTCCCCCTTCAATATGCCATACGTGTGCTTGAGGGAAACCCTAGATCCCTAGACCTAAGTGTGTCTGTATGCATACACAGCTCTTTTGGTATCAAGTGACAAGAAACAAGCTACGTAGCCCACTCCATTTTCTAAATAAGTAGCATGCTAGAAGTGCTCAGGGTCCTGAAACAAACACTATGTGGTCATGTCCAAGGAGTTACACCACTTTTTGTCTAACTGATATATCCCTGTCATTACAAAGGTAGATGAATAGGCAGAGAGTGGAATACATACCCTGTTTATATAGGTGGATACAACATCTTGCACATGTATAAATACACGATAAAATTATGGGCATAAGTTCTGAATCATTACAGAAATTTTTTTTTATTTACCATGATTGTGTTAATAACATAAGAACAATATAAAAAAACACTTAAATATATATTTAAAAACAACCAAATCTTAATACAATTCAGTAATATATGGAATTGTATTAAGATTTGGTTGTTTTTAAATATATATTTTTTTAAGTGTTTTTTATATTGTTCTTATGTTATTAACACAATCATGGTAAATAAAAAAAAAATTCTGTAATGATTCAGAACTTATGCCCATAATTTTATCGTGTATTTATTCTTGTGGTGGGTTTTTTCTGTGTATATGGTAGAGTGACACCTAGGGCTACAGTTTAGGGCTGTACCATATTTATACTGAAGGTGATTCAGTCTCTCTACAGTGAACCTTGTTTGTATATATATCTTGCACATGTAGTAGGTGAGACACGCCACAGAAGCTTCATGGCATGAAGCTAAGGTAGTTCTTTCTGCATATGCTTTTAGTTGACCTCCATTCACAAATACAGTGGTGCCTTGGAGTTAGAATTAGTTTTGTGGACTTTGGATAGGTCATTAATAGTGTTGAGCAGACTTGGCGAACTGTTTGGGTTTGGCATCATTCTCCAAACCTGGTATTTTACTCCCGGCGGCTGGAGAAGATGCATGCCACCCTGAGGCTGCCAGGAAAACATGGATACAGCTTAAAGCCTAAAGTTGAATCTATGTTTTCTAGGACTCTCTAGGGCGGCATCAAAGTTTTTTAGCCGCTCAGAGTTAAGTGCCAAGCATTTGGGTTAAGAGAACGTACCAGAACAGCTCTGCAAGGTTGCTCATCACTAGCTTTTACTAATAATTCAGTGCAGGTCAGACCACAGCAGCTTATCTGTACAAGTAGTGGTGCCTGGTACTAGAACTCCGTCCCACGCAGACAATTAGCAATACGACATCTGTATGTCCTAATAAGACATATGGACAGCGTGTGCCTACATGGAGTAATCGCTATACTGAAGGCCCCCTAATATCTGTTTATCAAGACTAAATAGGTTAGGACTGGAATACACTAGTGTGGGTGGTGATCTCCAACCTGGGCTGCTGTGAAGGAAGAACCCCCAGCATGTTGGGGGTTGTAGTGCCACAGTAGTTCTCTTACATTAACAGATGCCCTAGAACAGATCTTGGATTAACAGCAGCTATCCAAAGGTACACACGGTTTTTTGGTTGTTTTTTTTTTTTGGGGGGGGGGGGGGGGGGGCGTTGTCAGATTGTGGGTACAGAGTCACTTTAAAGTAATAAGGTCCGCATTGACATTGCTGGGGACTATTTCTGTTTTGGTGATAAGAAAAAGAATGTAAAAGCAAGCACTATTAAATAGACCTTTATAGGGGAGTTCCCTATTAAAAATATTGATGGCATACTGACTAGACTTTAAAGGAGTTATTGTGCGCTATTGTTGGCTACTTTTGCCCCACTCTAGTCTCTATTTCAAGTGTTTTGCAATTAAGCTTCATTTACTTAAATGGAACTGAGTTTCAAACCCCACCCAATCTGGAGACAAGAGTGGGGCAATGGCGTTTTTTTTTTTTTTTTTAAATATAGCACATGACAAAAAGGTATAGAAGTCCATTAGCCTAAATCTTTAATCACATTGGCACATTGGCCCAGCGGCCATCTTGTGTCAACAGGTCATGCAGTGAGGATTTGGGGGCTGGACGAGCATCCGTGCCCTGTTAAGCCAGCCCCCAGCTCTGCCCCAGTCTGAGATGTGGGTGCCAGCAGTCACATGACCTGCAGATTGCTCGGCTTCTTTTGAAGCAAGCTGGAGATCATGTGACTACTGTCACCCACATCTCAGACAGGGACAGAGCTGGGGGCTGGTTTAACAGGGGACAGCGCTTGGCCAGCCCCCAAATCATCAAAGCATGATGTGTTGACACAAGATGTCGACTGTCGACACGATTAAAAAGGATTTAGGCAAGAAAGGTAATAGCACCAGATTTAGATTAAATCAGTCAGTATCGCACTGCCCCTTTAAGTTTTCAAAGTTTAAATCAACATTAAACATATGGCCTCTATGTGTCTCCCTTCACTGAGCATGTGTACAGCTACTGCGCATCCACATTCCATAGCGGAGAAGCAGCTCTCCTGTCACACAGCACAAAAACCTCTGCAACCACACAGTGACATTATACTGACTGAATTGCCGCATAATAAAAGAGCACAGTCTCCTGGTAAAGCCCCTATTACACAGGGTGACGGAGAGGAGCAAACAAGCGCTGTCAGAGCTCGCTAGCTCCTCGTTCCCCGCTCGCTGTTGCTGCTATTACACGCAGCGGCAGCGAGTGGGTGAGTACAGGGGGGCACAGGGAGCTGCGAGGTGGCTGCCCGGGTGATCGCTTTATCGTCCAGGCAGCCCATAGCAGATAGCAGCAGTCTGCTACCACTGCTCCTATATCACAAAGTGACGGCAGCAGATCGCTGCTATATTAGTCGTTAGAAACTATAGCAACATTCAGCCGACATCATTTATGTCGGCTGATCGCTGTCTTCTATTTCGTTATCGTTTCGTGCAATAGGGCCTAATGGTGTGTTTTTACAGACAGATTTATCTGACAGATTTTGGAAGCCAAAGCCAGGAATGGATTCGAGAAGAGAAGAAGTCTCAGTCTTTACTTTATGATCTGTTTTCTTTTTATAGTCTGTTCCTGGTTTTGGCTTCAAAAATCTGTCAGATAAAACGGTCTGTGTAAATGCACCATTAAGCTAGGGCTGGGCGATATTGACCTAAATCATTATCGCGGTTAATCGCACATGTAGCCACGGTAACGTTAACTGAATGATAATTATGACACGCCCCTTAGGTAAGCCACACCCTTCTGTAAGCCACACCCACTTAACCGTGCCAACCTGGGGATATTTTGTTTAAATAGAGTAAAACAAATTATTAAATAAATAAATTAACTCACTGAGCAGCAACACAAGGATGAGCCATTCAGTCTGTTGTCCTTATTTGTTATTATAATTAGGGGGTCTCAGAGACCTGGACATGTATATACAAGTATACAGCAATGTACAAAGTACAGGACGTGTATATACAGGTATAGCTCTATGTACTTCGGAGCTGTATACCTGTGTATGCATGTCCTGTAGTGCGTACATAGCCGTTTACCAGTATATACACATCCTGTAGTGTGTATAGCTGTATACCCGTATATACACGCCCTGTAGTGGCAGTATTATATATGTATGTACACACTACAAGACGTGTATACACAGGTATACTGCTTTGCAGGTTCTACATTAAAAACACATGCACACTCAGCTAAGGTGAGCATTCATGTGTCTAATGGTGTGTTTACACAGACAAATTTAACTGACAGATCTTTGAAGCCAAAGCCAGGAACAGACTATAAACAAGGATCAGGTCATAAAGGAAAGCCTGAGATTTCTCCTCTTTTTAACGGTGCATTCACACCTACAGGATCTGCAGCAGATTTTCTGCAGCAGATTTCACTGAAATAACTGAACACAGCATCAAATCTGCTGCAGATCCTGTAGGTATAAATGCACCCTAAATCCATTCCTGGCTTTGGCTTCCAAAATCTGTCAGATAAATCTCTCTGTGTAAATGCACCCTTCGAGGATCACAAAAGACAGCTGGGGGTGGAGCAGGGGCATAGCTAGGATTCATGACACCCCATAGCAAAAAAAAAAAAAAAAAATACATGGGGCCCCATGAATTTTGTATGAGCCCCCCCAACCTCTGGCAGCACATAAAATTGAAGACTGGGCAGCTGAAGCGGGGGCAAGGGGGACTGCAATTAGAACTGGGGCAGGGTGGCAGCAGCTGGGGGTGATCTGGGCACAAGGAGGGGGCAGAAGCTGGGGGTGATCTGGGCACAAGGAGGGGGCAGAAGGTGGGGGTGATATAAACTGGATCTTCTCCCTCTTCACTAGGGAGAAGATACAGCACTGGCACACACTTGGCCCTCACGGCTGCCACCTCCTCTAACCCCCCCGAACAGTCGCTGACCTGCCCCTCATACCCAACACACGCGGCATTTCCGACAGGCGCCGACCCGCTCTTCATAACCAGCACTGAGTTCACACACGGCCCTCCTGGCCGCACACACCCGCAGGTTCCAGTTCTCTGGAGAAGTAGGTCGCAGGGACCGCAGGATCGTGTGATGGATAGCATCACTGTGGGTGGTGGAGCTGTATAGCGGGATCGGGGGTCTGCACTGCGCCCCCACATCCCGCTATACTGCCCCAGCGCAGCGACGCCATACATCACACGATCCCGCGATCCCTGCGACCTCCTTCTCCAGAGACCGGGAACCTGCGGGTGCGTGCGACCAGGAGGGCCGCATGTGAACTCAGTGCTGGTTATGAAGAGCGGGTCGGCTCTTCCGGAGTGAGTGGCGGGGGCGGCCGGGAATGCCGCGTGTGTGCCAGGTATGAGGAGGGGGTCAGCCACTGTTCGGGGTGAGAGGAGATGGGGGGCGATGGGCTGCTGCCAAGTGTCAGACTGCTGCAGGGCAGGGGATAGGTCGTCGCCTGCCTCAATAGTAAATGTGCGCCCTGGCTGGAATGCCAGGCAGGTTGGGAGCGGGGACGCTAGGTAGCTGAGGGGGCGGAGGAGAAATACCGCTCTGGCAAAGTTGAGGTCGGTTTACCGACGCCAGGGACGGTATCTGTATTTTCACGGTATACTGCCCAGCCCTACATTAAGCTCCAGATTTGATAGTATAATTAGCCAAAGGTAATTGCCCTCGGTTGATACACAACCTGCATGATAACCAGGCGTCGTTCCTTCTGTGTGCAAGGGACTGGGACTTAGGGTTTAGTCTCTTTGTTTGAACAGAGAAAAGACCAAATACCATCATGGAGGGAACATGAACCACAGTTTGGTTGTATGATTAACGATGATTTAAACATATTAAAAAATTTTTTTTTTTTTAAGTATATTGCAAAACTGCTTGCGTTCACAACCTTGAACTTGTAACAAAACATTTTTCTGACAGGTTTGCTTTACCATGGCCCCATTCACTTATCCTAGGCATCAAGGTGGTCCAGCAGTGACACCACCCCATCTAACATAGATGCCACATTTAGTAATTCCCCAGAACTTATTACGGGAAGTATTCCTAAATCACTTGTTAGAATACTGGGGATGAAGTTTATTTTATAAACAGAAGCAGCACTTTGTGTGGAAATGCATGTAATCTCTTTCCTGACAGCCATAATAACAGAAGCAAGTGTGACTTGTGCTATTGATGTTTGGCAGAACTGGTTTTTCCAAGTAGGTCAGGCACCTTTCACATGGCGTTTATTAGTGGCTTATGCTACACAACTATAAAGTTTCTCTGTGCTATAAACAAGCACTGACACACTGACATGAACCGGTCCCATGAACACCTTCAATCCAGAATACTCTGCTCTACTTTCTGGAAGGATCATGTAGCAACCTCAATGCGACAGAATGGAAGCGTCAAGTCTACAGAAAATAAAAGAGGGGAAATGTATCAAAACCAGTGCAACAAATAGGTGACCGGCCAATCAGCTTCCAGCTCCGTATTTCCTAGGATTTTAGCTCATGATGGCAGCAAGCTGATACACACAAGGACTTTCACTTTCCTTTGGGCTAGTTTTGGTTACTGTTCCTATTTGTGATGTGGGTAATAGTTACCACTAAGTTGGTTCCACTCCTGGTTTTGGCTAAAAAATATTGACAAAAATACAAATGGACCCAATACATTATCTTTGTCCGGATTCACACCTGTAAAAAAGGCTGATTTACAGCTTGAAAAAACACGCCCATTCTGGTCATTTACATGGTCACTGTCACTAGAAAAGTAACTTGGATAATGTCATAAAGACATGACAAAGGTTTTTAAACGGTCAGAGCGTTCAGGAGGACATGTTGGGAGAAGAACGTGTTTGGAGCATCCTCTCCCAGCTTCATGTCACATGAATGAGACGGCTGCACAATGAATGTTCCCAGAGTGGGGAGAGAGAGGTGTCTGACAGCGTGCGGATCTCCATGCTCATCCTACTGATTGGTCATTCAGACACTGAAAAAAAAAACTTGTGACAGGTACACGTTAAGGCTGGGCTCACACTACGTATATTTCAGTCAGTATTGTGGTCCTCATATTGCAACCAAAACCAGGAGTGGATTAATAACACAGAAAGGATCTGTTCACACAATGTTGAAATTGAGTGGATGGCCGCCATTTAATGGCAAATAATTGCTGTTTTTTTAAAACAACGGCTGTTATATTGAAATAATGGCCGTTATTTACTGTTATATGGCGGCCATCCACTCAATTTCAACATTGTGTGAACAGATCCTTTCTGTGTTTTTAATCCACTCCTGGTTTTGGTTGCAATATGAGGTCCACAATACTGACTGAAATATACGTAGTGTGAACCCAGCCTAAGGGTGGGTTCAAAATGCGGCCATAAAGACAGCCCTACTAACATCAATGGGGTATGTCAGGATCTGCGGCATCCGGCATACTGCTGTTATTCAGAATCTGCGATGGATCTGCCTGAACAGAACCTCAAAACTGGGTGGGAACATAGGCTCATATAATATTAAAAGGAAAACAACTAATAAACACAGAAAACATAACTTTTTAACCCAGCAGTCAATAAGTACTAGAAGTAGCTATTCACACTGGTGTTGTGAGTCTATAGGACAGATGACAGCTCTGCTCTACTAGCACGGGGATAGTACAGTGTATAGGAATGTGTGGTGTGAATAAGCAATGCTCCCCGTGTTCCCGGCCAGGACAAACAGCTGGAGACACAGGCAGAATAATACAAGCTTCCATTGTAACACCGCAGACTACAGAGACGCCAGACAGAGAGCACTGTCCCCTATCTCTGCTCACGGCAACAAGTGATACAGAGTCCGCTCCGCCGCTGGGATCCTCCGTCACACTTGGAGTCAGTGAGGAGGCTCAGCAGTTGTACGGTTACTACTCACCGGCGGCCCCTGTGGGAGCTCGGGAGACATCCCGCCGCCCGTGCACTTATCCGGCTCGTCAGCAAAGTCTCCTGATAATCCCCGCAATGAGCAACGGGAGCCGCGCGCACCAACCTGCCGCCCGCACCGAGCATCGGGAATTCGAGCCAACTCCCCACAGTACGGGAGGCTAGCCCCTCCCGCCGGCTCCTCCGCCTATCACACCTGTGTGAGAACTTCTGGCCCCGCCCCGTGTACTAGACGTCAGTGAGGGGCGGAGCCCGCGTGTGTGGGAAACTGATATGTTATCTGTTCGTGTTGTAACCTGCGGAGTGTCTGCACGGAGCGGACCTGGGGTCACCCGCTCTCCTCACCTGGTAACCAAGACAACGCGGGACGTGTGTGTATATATATTATATACACACACAGGAGCCCGCAAGGGAACAGCGGAATACCCAGTATTTGCATAGAATACCTAGTGCTGAGCCACAGAGCTGGCACTCTGACACACTATGACATAAGCCTATAGCAGTAGTAGACAGTATTACATCACAGCCGGACACACTGAACAACTCACCTACTGTCGGGAAGACTACAACTGCCAGAAGGGCCTGAGAGGCTGTGGGGATGGTGGGAGTTGTAGTGCAGCAGCAGCTGGAGCCCAGAGCTTGGGATACATTGCTGTGTATGGAGTATCAGTCTGTAGTGGATCCCATTGTAGTGTCCGAGCACTGCACTACATGTATCCTCTATGGGGCCACCATGTGTGTCCGAGCACTGCACTACATGTATACTCTATGGGGCCACCATGTGTGTCCGAGCACTGCACTACATGTATCCTCTATGGGGCCACCATGTGTCTCCGAGCACTGCACTACATGTATCCTCTATGGGGCCACCATGTGTGTCCGAGCACTGCACTACATGTATACTCTATGGGGCCACCATGTGTGTCCGAGCACTGCACTACATGTATCCTCTATGGGGCCACCATGTGTCTCCGAGCACTGCACTACATGTATACTCTATGGGGCCACCATGTGTCTCCGAGCACTGCACTACATGTATACTCTATGGTGCCACCATGTGTGTCCGAGCACTGCACTACATGTATCCTCTATGGTGCCACCATGTGTGTCCGAGCACTGCACTATATGTATCCTCTATGGGGCCACCATGTGTGTCCGAGCACTGCACTACATGTATCCTCTATGGGGCCACCATGTGTGTCCAAGCACTGCACTACATGTATCCTCTATGGGGCCACCATGTGTGTCCGAGCACTGCACTACATGTATCCTCTATGGCAGTGATTTTCAACCTTTTTTGAGCCGCGGCACACTTTTTATACTTAAAAAATCCCGGGGCACACCACCAACCAAAATGACACTAAAACAGTACATATTATACATATAGTTAATAATATAGATTCTAAATGTATTTATACTCACTCAGTGTGAAACCTGGTCCTGTTTTCTTCTCCCCCCTGTGCTTCTCTCCACCATACTTCTCCCCCCTACTTCTCTCCACCATACTTCTCCACCCTGCTTCTCTCCAGTGCTTCTCTCCACCATACTTCTCCCCCTGCTTCTCTCCTGTGCTTCTCTCCCCCATGCTTCTCTCCTGTGCTTCTCTCAACCATACTTCTCTCAACCATACTTCAACCCCCTGCTTCTCTCTCCCATGCTTTTCTCCACCATACTTCTCCCCCCTGCTTCTCTCCTGTGCTTCTCTCCACCATACTCCTCGCCCCTGCTTCTCTCCTGTGCTTCTCTCCCCCATGCTTCTCTCCTGTGCTTCTCTCAACCATACTTCTCCCCCCTGCTTCTCTCCTGTGCTTCTCTCCACCATACTTCTCCTGTGCTTCTCTCCACCATACTTCTCCCCCCTGCTTCTCTCCACAATACTTCTCCCCCCTGCTTCTCTCCTGTGCTTCTCTCCACCATACTTCTCCCCCCTACTTCTCTCCACCATACTTCTCCACCCTGCTTCTCTCCACCATACTTCTCCCCCTGCTTCTCTCCTGTGCTTCTCTCCCCCATGCTTCTCTCCTGTGCTTCTCTCAACCATACTCCTCCCCCCTGCTTCTCTCCACCATACTTCTCCCTCCTGCTTCTCTCCTGTGCTTCTCTCCACCATACTTCTCCCCCCTGCTTCTCTCCTGTGCTTCTCTCCACCATACTTCTCCCCCCTGCTTCTCTCCTGTGCTTCTTTCCCCCATGTGGGCAGCGCACCACGCAACCGCCCACATTATAATCCGCCGCTGATCGCTGCGCATTGCCAGGGAACAAAACACAGGGGCACCATAGTTTGGGGAACTTTCCCCGCGGCACACCCGACCATGTGCCGCGGCACACTGGTTGAAAATCACTGCTCTATGGGGCCACCATGTGTGTCCGAGCACTGCACTACATGTATCCTCTATGGGGCCACCATGTGTGTCCGAGCACTGCACTACATGTATCCTCTATGGGGCCACCATGTGTGTCCGAGCACTGCACTACATGTATCCTCTATGGGGCCACCATGTGTGTCCGAGCACTGCACTACATGTATCCTCTATGGGGCCACCATGTGTGTCCGAGCACTGCACTACATGTATCCTCTATGGGGCCACCATGTGTGTCCGAGCACTGCACTACATGTATCCTCTATGGGGCCACCATGTGTGTCCGAGCACTGCACTACATGTATCCTCTATGTGGCCACCATGTGTGTCCGAGCACTGCATTACATGTATCCTCTATGGGGCCACCATATGTGTCCGAGCACTGCACTGGAAAACATTTGGGGCCCAATAAAGGGTGAATGGTGCTCAGGTGCAGTGACTGCTTCATTTACTGAGGGGATGATTAGGAAATTGGAGAATTCTCAGGATCAGTGGGACCCAGAGTGTTCAACTCGCCATTTCCTATCCTGCAATGGTCATAACAAGCCGGGATGGAAATAACCCTCTAACCCAAGGCAAATACAGTATCTGACCATATCTACCTGTACAGTAGTCATATGAGCATTGGGTATACAGGCAATGGTTTGCCCAATGCTTCCACTGCTTACAATTTATTTTCTAACTTACTAGGGGACACATAAAAGAAAAAAAAAACACCTTTGAAAGTTCTGTCCATAATACAGTAAACTAATTATGAACTAGGAGGGCAATGTAACCGTACACTGTCCCGTGCCCTATAAGCTCATATCAGTGGGTTAGAACCATCTGATGGTTACTCTTTAAAGGGCTTGATACACCATTAAAAGCCTTATAGATGCAAGTCCCACCTCTAGAAATCAGCTCTATGTCCAGAGCATGGGCTCTTGGCCTCTTCTGAAGGGCCTGAGGTGGTCAGGAAGCCAAAAACAGATAAACTGGGCGATTCGGGCTTGCGTAAACCATGCAACGGCATTACATACTCTGTTTCCATAACTTCCAGAGTTAGCTAAACGGCTGTTTACAGACCTACCATTACAGTAATGAGAGTTACACAAACTGTTTTTGGCTTCCAAACCACTTCTGGCCACCACAAATAGGCTAAATGAGGCCAAAAAAACTCTTGTTATAGACATAGATCCGCATGTTGTGGGACCTGCAACTATCAGATATTTATGGCATATTGTTAGGAAGCAGGGACAGGATGACACAAGGACAGGTGAGCCCTGAAGCTAACACCTGCCCCGCTGTCCCTGCCTACTTGTCACAGAAGCCCTAGGCAGCAACGAACAACTGGACGGCAAACCCTGATCTCAACTAAGTGCTACACAGAACAAAATAAGACACACAATAAGGCAAGGTCAGAGGTCCAGGTCAAAAACGCACAAGCAGCGCAGTACAAAACAAAATCCAAGGAGGTAGTCAAATAGTCAAGAGCCTGAAGTCACATAACCAGAAATACAATGCAGGATATAACACTAGGACAAGATACATTAGTAAACTAGGCACTATTGCAGGCAAGGCATGAACAAAAATGCAGGATACTTATGGAACCAGAAGTCCCAGCCCAGATCAAGCCTAGCAGCTTACTGGCAGTACCAGCCGTCCGTTAGCCCAATTACAATGCCAATCAGCCAGGGTTGGCGAGGCCCCAACCGTGGCAACATCATAGAGAAGCGCTGGCGCACACCCTACCCCCCTCCCCAGCAACCCAGCTTGGCGCCAGAGACACTGTCGCGCTGCCAGATGCCCGGCTCCTGACACATTCTGTTGATATAGTAGAAACCAATGTTTGGCACTCCAGCTGGCCCAGGTGCCCAGGGAATAATCAAGTAATCCAGGAAGGTAAATCCCAGCATTCATGTGTTTTCAATAGTGGAAATTTGTGTTTGTGTTTTAGGGCACATGGTATGCTGCACGTGTTCTAACCATCATCTTTCTCAACAGAATACAATGCGTTACCTTTTATTCTGCTGAGAAAGACCTGATGGTGGGAATGCATGCAGCGTACGCGTGTGAATAAAACACTTTTTCAGCATTGAAATTATTTACTTTCTTGAATATTCTGTGGATATGCTATAAATGTCCCAGATGAAAACTTTGGTGGCAGTTAAAAAAACAAACATACATATACTTTTCTTCTGTTTCTATACTTACCCTCACTCCTGGGTCAATCTTCATTCAAAATTCCCGCAGTTTGTGGGTCCCCGAAGCTTATCAGCAGCATCTGTTCCTCATAGCAGAGGAGGGCTGGCCTAACAAGTCAGACCAGCCTCGGAGAATTCATTGACACAAGATGGCGCCGTCCGTGGTTGACAGGAATCACAGAAGGCTTATTAAACTACATTACAAACTTATACAACTTTTTAATATGCTTTAATTGCCGGGAAAAAAAAAAAAAAAAGGAGTTATTTAATTCTAATAATAATAAAAAAAAAAAAAAAAAGACAAGCAAATTATAGATGAAACTTTGATGTAAATCTTCGAGCAATTGCTTATTTGCTTTTCCTGAAGTTTGTGCAAAAAATATGAGAACATTTTGCAAAACATTTAAACTTTTTTACACTAGTTTTCTAGTGAAAGCATTAATGGGGAAATGTGAGCACCATGATGAAGAAAACAGTTTCCTCTGGGTGGGAGTCCCCACTGATCTGACATGTCAGAAGTGAATCTTGCTGAAGCTGAACCTGCACTGTAACTCGTTTTATTACCCGAACATTTGTGGACTTGGTGCTCAGAATGTTTACAGTTTCAAAGTTCATTACTCATATCTCACCTTTTATAGGTATCGAGGCATCCTCACTGTGCCCCGAATGTTGCAATAGTGAGAACTCTGTGACTAGATTTCAGCGTACCAATCCTTGCCCTACTAGGAAGAGAAGTCCTTAGTATCTGGGAAGTAATGAGTAACTTAATTAACTTAAGGCTGGGTTCACACTACGTATATTTCAGTCAGTATTGTGGTCCTCATAGTGCAACCAAAACCAGGAGTGGATTAAAAACACAGAAAGGCTCTGTCCACATAATGTTGTAATTGAGTGGATGGCCGCCATATAACAGTAAATAACTGCCATTATTTCAATATAACAGCCGTTGTTTTAAAATAACAGCAAATATTTGCCATTAAATGGCGGCCATCCACTCAATTTCAACATTGCGTGAACAGATCCTTTCTGTGTATTTAATCCACTCCTGGTTTTGGTTGCAATATGAGGACCACAATACTGACAGAAATATATGTGTGAACCCAGCCTAATGGTGCGTTTACACAGAGAGATTTATCTGACAGATCTTTGAAGCCAAAGCCAAGAACAGACTATACACAGAAAACAGGTCATAAAGGAAAGACCAGGAGGAGCCCAGTAATACTTCTTTCTACACACCCAGGTAATTCAGCGTAGTCTGTCCCGGCTGGAGCGCAGCGCCGCCCTCCTCGGCAGGGCCGGGTGACGTCACGGAGACCCGACGGCGTCCCTAGTAACCAAGGGAGCCGCGGGTCTCACGTCAGCAAGCGTCGACCGGCCTAGCAGCTGAGTGCTGTTGTACTCAGGCTGAGTGACGGATCTCACTGCCACTCAGCCTGCAGTGCACGAGCTGCAATGTGGCTGGATTCAGAAAGCCGGACCAATCAGTCTTTGGTACGGGCTCCTGATCCAGTTTAAAGTGTAGTTAGTGCCAGTTGCAAATCGCTATCTATTAGGTTAACCCTGGTCCCAGCTTCCCCGTGTCTACTCCTGCGAACCCCGTCCTAATTCCTTCCTGCCCGACCTACTGTTATTCTGACCTCCGCCTGACCTGTGACTATTCTTTGTATTGCCGATTCTGTACTGCGTTGCTCGTGTGGTTTGACCAGGCTTGTTTACTACTCTTTATTGTGTCGTGTTTCTTCGTCTTGTTCAGTGTTTCACGTACGTAGCGTAGGGATCGTCTTCGTGGTTGTCCGCGACCGCCTAGGGTCGATTGAGGCAAGCAGGGATTCAGTTTAGGGCCCACTGTCTCTTGTACTGTCCGTATTGCTAGTCCTGACAATACTATTTTGGATGCCACCACACTTGTTTTTGTTCAAAATGTTTTTACAAAGCTGAGCTTCTATTTTAGTGAGAAGCAGCTGAGATGCCTATACAGCAGATGCCGTGCTAGCTATTCATGGATCAGTCAATTCGGAGGTGTAAATTACGGAGGTGCATAAAAACAGCCAAGAAAGTAAAATCTTATATAGGTATTTACACCCTGTGATCTTGATGTGATCTGAGTACAGTCATACAATAGTAGAGATGAGTGAATGGTTCTCTCAGTGGACATATTTTCCAGTACAGTACTGAAAATGAATGTCTATTTGTCTGTCCATTCTTTAAAGGCATCCTAATGCCTCAATCGTTTGACCCCCAATTTGGCATGTAGGAACATTGGGTGCCCAGGAAGGTTTATCTAAAAGTCATGACCTTACTGGACATTTATAGACATTATAGTAGGATTCTCTTTGTTGTCCACAACAATCAATTGAAGGTCAGCTTTCATTATGCCAGATATATACAACAATCACTCACAGTTGTTCTCTGTTATCAGCCATTATTACAAGCTGTCATTTACAGGCTTCTAAACACTAGAACTTAGGCACTTAGGTTTTCATCAGGGTTCCCTCACACACTTTTTGTCTGGCATTTTTTTAGGCCAAAAATAAAAATAAAAAAAATCTATTAAAAAAATGCCAATGCTGGTGTTTTTTCCCCATGCATTTGCATTTTTCAGGCATTTTTGACTTAATGTTTGAATGATCTTTTTCCTGCTGAACTTTTTTTTCCTCTCCCATCACATGGCCTAGCTGCTGGACCACAAAAGGCGACAAAAACGCCATATGCACAGCAATGGTGTTTTTGAGACAACTAGAACAATCACAGTGAAGTCTATGGGAGAAAAAACACCACATCCTCAGCATGCTGCATTTTGACAAAACTGCCACAGAGCCTCAAAAATGACAGAAAGGAGAGAAAAACGCTACGCCCAAAAAACACCATTTGTGTAAGGCGTATCATAAACTAAACTTCCATTGATTTCCAGCTAACATCTGGCCGCTGACATTAATGCAAGGGGGGAAAAAAATGGAGATGGAGGAGTCAGTGCTGCAGAACAGGGAGACAGCACTCCAACATATACCCATTAGGAGATGCTTTTAATTAAAAAACAAACAACTTAAAATTTTTATTGAATTTGATATTGAAGATTAAAGAATCACCCAATAGAGTGGCCTCTACCAGCCTTACTGATCCTGCCTGCAAAACAGCTACTACTTCCATGGAAGGCAGAAGGCACTAAACTCGGTGGAGCAGTGACAAAATATAAGTCTGGCAGCTCTGGCAAACCGGGGTATATTTAAATACTTGTAATTGAGTTTTAAATTTTGCTCCACACCCTAATGGAGAGCCTCCTAATAATTGTTCATGAGAGCCTGCTGGTGATCATTTTTTTCATTGATAAGTAGCACAGAGCACCAAAACTTGGCCCACTACAATAAAAATGTAACAGCAAATAGGTCAACACAGTCGTATTCTGTACAATTATCATCTTTCATGTATGGCAGTGGCCTTGAGGTGACACAGAGACACAGTTTTGTTTTTTTGTAAGTAGTGCAGAGCGCCATAACTGGCCTTGCTACAATTAAAATGTAACAGCAAACAGGTTAACACAGGCATATTCTGGAGAATTATCAGCTGCCTGCCTGTCTAAGTAGATGAGGTGCTGGTAGGTCGCCTATTCACTGTATGGATGGAGTTATATGCTGTGCTGTGTAGTAGCCCTAAGAAGGGCTTTTGGGGTCTTGCCTGCCTACAATCA
This sequence comes from Dendropsophus ebraccatus, assembly GCF_027789765.1. NCBI lineage: Eukaryota > Metazoa > Chordata > Amphibia > Anura > Hylidae > Dendropsophus > Dendropsophus ebraccatus. The sequence continues at coordinate 76,580,590 of NC_091459.1, read as the reverse complement.
CTTAAAATCCTAACTCTCCCTACTCCAAAATCTCTCACTCAATTTCAATGTAGGAGCAAGTAGTTCTTTTGAAGCCTATTCTACACAGGTAGCAGCTGCCTGCCTGTCTGTGAGAATAAGGAGCTTATGTGCTGGTAGCCGGCGTATTTACTTTATAGATGGATCTATATGCTGTGCTGTGTAGTGTAGTAGCCCTAAGAAGGGCTTTTGGGGTCTTGCCGGCCTAAAATCACCTAAATCCTAACTGTTCCTACTCCAAGATCTTTCCTCACTAGGTTTGAGATGACATCTGACGACAAGTTCATATAGTTCGAGGTCACATGAGTAAGCCATCCCTTCTCCACACTGATGAGGGGCAACACCCCGAAACAACTGTATGTGGATGGTTACCTGGCCTTGGTTTTTCCCTTGTCATGACATTGACTTATAGGGCCACTTAATATGGTAGTTTTGGTGCCACCCCTTGGCTGGTTCTTCCTGGAAGGATATCTGGCTAGTCCTGTGTTTCCAGATTCTTTGATGAGGCTCCACGGGCTCTTATTTTGCATATTTATGATTCCCAGGGAGCAATGCACCTAGGACTTCACTGCTTTGGGCGCTTTCACTGGCAGCCGGCAGTGTTGTCGTTTGGCTGGTTTCCCTGGGATCAGCGATCGGTTTCTTATGGCTCTACTAGGCATTGCTCCCACCTAGCCAGAATCCTGCTCCACACTGATGAGGGGCAACACCCCGAAACAGCTATATGTGGATGGTTACCTGGCCTTAGTTTTTCCCTTGTCATTACATTGACTTATAGGGCCACTTAATATGGTGGTTTTGGTGGTTTCCTTACAGGAGCCACCCCTTGGCTGGGTCCTTTCCAGAGGGATATCTGGCTAGTCCTGTGTTTCGAGACTCTTTGATGAGGCTCCACGGGCACTTCTTTTGCATATTTATGTTTCCCAGGGCGCAATGCACCTAGGACTTAACTGCTTTGGGCACTTTTACTGGCAGCCGGCAGTGTTGTCGTTTGGCTGGTCTCCCTGGGATCAGCGATCTGTTTATCCAATTAATGTAGACACTGTCCTTGTGAATTTTTACTACGTTTTTGCTTGGATACTCTATTGAAAATAAATATATAGACTAGTGCAATATTTGATCGGATAGCTAATCGCTCATCTCTATCTGCCTTTAATCTATTCAAGATTTTTAAATGGTGTCCTCTTTCAGCTATGGCCATGTCTATAAGCTAATACATATGCTGAACCACCAGGGATGGCATGAAAAAATTATTTAAATGCCAATGTCAGTTTTGACAGCGGCATTTAAATGTTTAACTAGATGTGCATTTCCAGGAGAAAATACACAGTGCTTGAAAAGAGCGCCCCTTTAACGGAAACTTCCAGAGAGCCTCTTTAAGAGAAACCTTAACCCTTTAAGAACACAACATATTTTCGTCATGGGTCCTTTAGGGGGTATTAGGCGGGCTAGCTGCTTTTGCCCATGTGGTGTCCCACTGTTAAGTGCCCTGGGCACCTGTAGTAAAGTTCTCTCTTCAGGTTCAGTGGTATCACCACTAGGTGTCAATGTTACTTTTAAGCCTTGTTATCTCATGCACAGCTGAAGTTAAGCAAAAGGTAACTTATTGTTGTACCACGTGTTCAGTCCTGACCTATAGGAGATGTTCTTTCTTCCTCTGCCTATCCCTGATCTTCACACACACATCCCCTGGTGAAGTCGCTAGTTAGCCTTGTGTGGGAGAAAGTCAATGTTGAATGTATTCAGTGAGTTGGTTAAGACATGTGTATGCAGAAGCAACCAGAGACACTCTGTTCTTTTAGTCTATCTACAATCAGGGCCGTATTTACCACTAGGCACCCGTGGTCCGGTGCCTAGGGCAGCACCTTGCAGGGGGGCAGCACCAGGGAGCAGGGGGACAGAAAAAACTATTTTTTTGTTTTTATTTTTTTAGTTTCCCTTCTCTCGTTCAGACTTGCCAGTAAATCTGGTGTCTTTTCCAGGGGGGTGGGGGGTATGGTGGTACTGGTCAGGTCTGGTATTGTGAATAGGTGAGTGAGGATGGGGCGTCTTCAGGTTTAGTGCCTAGGGCAGCAGCAGCTGTTAATACAGCCCTGTCTACAATATCTATTATGCAGTGCTAGACACTACAAAGGGAGAAGAGTCAGGGATAATCCTAGCCCACGCCGTAAACCAGCCTAAAAGGTGCAGGGCAGTATCCTACAACACAAGAGGAACTAGCCTGGATAGAACAAAGCTACCAGAAGAACAAGTTCAAGAAGACATAGAAGTTGGCACTACCTATATATATTGCCGGGCCTACTGGTAGGTGTGTACATCAAGGGTGTAGCAGATAGTGTGTCTCTTGCAGTGGTTCTCTCACAGTGAGTGGAACAGTTCATCTATTCACAGTCGTAGTAGTACAAATAAATCATGGGCACTCACCGTTATGTAGACTTGCTTTATTTCTTCTTACAAAACATCAAAGTGGCAGGTAAAAACGGGAGATGCCTAAAGGTCCATTTACACAGAAAGATTATCTGCCAAAGATTTGAAGCCAAAGCCAGGAATGGATTTGAAAAGAGGAGAAATCTCAGGCTTTTCTTTATGACCAGATCTCTGTTTATAGTCCATTCCTGGCTATTCTGGCCATTCTGGCCATTCTGTAAATGGACCTTTACCCATGCATGACAGCTGTTTCACACGCCTCTGCGCACTTCATCAGATGACGATAAACCCTCCCTGGATGACATGTTAGAGGTGGGCGTTTACAGTGATTTAAAACCATGTTTAAATCATATACAAACATTCAAAGTTATATTACAAGAACATGCTAAGATCTATTCATTCATTTAGTCCAATTTTTCCTTGAGCGTCTGAACTTATTATTCTGGCCTCTTGCCTCAACAAGGTTTTATTTATGTCACCTCCGCTCTGGCTGTACACTCTTTAGACTATGTACCTGTCTCATATGTTGTATGAGGCGTGGTGCTCCTACTCCTGTGTGTATTAATCTAATGTGTTCGCTAAAGCGTTTTTTAAGAGGGTGGATTGTTTTACCTACGTAGTACATGTTACAGGAACATTTTAGAACATATACTACGTTTTTTTGTATTGCAGCAGATTAAGTCATTTACCATATTTTATATATATATATATATATATATATATATATATATATATATATATATATATAGTTCAAACATTTTATTGAGTTTTCACATAATATAACATTGGTACTGAAGAAAAGTATCAGTAGCAGTATAAATTCACGAATATACATAACTAATAAAACAAGGCCGACAACAATAACTAAACCTTACTCCACTTATACATAGAATATAGATAGTAGATATATGGTGCTATTTATCTTAAGAATATAGTGTACAAATACAAAGCAAAGCTTACAAGAATGGATCTAGGGTACCGGCAGCCGACATCTTATAATACCAGGTGGTTGAGGTAAAGTGAGACATGATAGGACGTCTTTCTGCCTGCGAGAAGCTATGGATTAGGAATAGTTTCCATTTCTTAAAGAAGGAAGCTGTAAAGGCCTCCTTATTGCGTACAGTGTCCAGCATCTCCCAGTGTAAGGTTTCCTTTAGAATAGAGGTCAATTCCGAAATAGTCGGTAGGCTAGGCTGTAGCCAATGGTTTAATAAACATTGAAGGGCTAGTAATAGGGTGAGATGTACCGCGGGGGGATAGGATGGTGCGACATGGGAACAGCCACAGGTCCAGTGTCACCATGGAATATATAAGTTATCGGATCTAAAGGAACTGTAAGCGACCACACGTCACGTATAAAGGATTTTACTAGGAGCCAATAGGATTGTACTGAGTTACAAAGCCATAAACAATGGAAGAGGCCTGCCTGCGGCTCATCACATTTGGGACATTTTTTGAGATAATGTTCCAGAGAGTAAGTAAAGGAACGGTCAAAGGCAAATACTGCTTTATGGAGGATTCGGAAATGAAGTTCTCTTAGCTTTACACTGGGAGTTGCTGTACGGACTGAACGAATCCCTTTAAGAAGTTTATTTTCTAAATTTTCCGAGGCCAGGACAGACGACCATTTCATATATATCTCCATCCTCGCAGGTTCACCTCTTTTCCTTGCAATAAATGGGAACACCAGTTGCAACGTCTACATTTATAGTTGCCTAACAATGGACTACTTAGCGAATGTTGCTTTCTTTTTTCTGCTATACTTACATATTTACTTCTAACTATTGTGTCTTATGTTACATCGCCCCTTACATCGGAAGGTGACTAAGGGGCGTTTAGTATATATTTTGGAAAACAAAGGGTCATGTGAAATCAGATGCCAGTTGTCATTAATCGCTTGCTTAATCTTGTTTGCCAAGGGACCAAAATTAAATGAAAACGCAAAGCGCTTCCTTGTGTCTGAACTGTCCTCTGTTTTTGTGCAATTTATTTTTGTTTTTTTGTAGCTCTTCTCTTATTTTCTCATAAGCGTTTTTTTACGCTTTCTCTAGATCATTACTCGGATATCCCCTATCAGTCATCGTGTAAGGTATGTATCATCCAAGCTATTGATCCTGTGCAACCGCAGGTACTGCCTATAGGGAACAGCAGGTTTCGTGTGTACGGGGTGATAACTTGAATGGTGTAGTAGGGCGTTGGTTGCTGTGGGCTTTCTAAAGCCAAAAGGTATTTATTTGGTTATCTTTTATTGTTACCAACACATCAAGAAATGCAATACTATTGGCTTTCCATTTGCTTGTAAATGTCATGTTCATATTGTTGGTATTGAGATATCTCACAAAATAACTGAACTCACTAGGTGTGCCGGACCATATTATGAAAACATAATCAACAAATATTTTGTAGCAATGTAGTTTGTGTATATTTGGGTTGTTGAGTGTGTAGATTATGTATTTCTCTAGTAATCCTAGGAACAAATCAAATTGGAAGTTGTTATTATGGAATATGAATATGAGGGCATCACACACAAAATCTATAAAACCTGTCCCTTTATGAGTTTGCCTCAGCAGTTCGCTTATGGCCTCTACTCCTTGCGTGTGGGGTATACGTGTGTAGAGGCTTTCTACATATATTGTTCCTAGTATGACTGCTTCTTGCCATTGCACGTCACTTAATACATTTTAAAATTCATTAGTGTCCCGGACTAGAGATGGTATACTATCCCGGACTAGAGATGGTATACTAGTCAAGTAGCCATTCCAGTTATTTAGATAGTGGTTCTGTCAATAAACCTATAGCTGGCACTATAGGGCATCCTGGAGGTGGTCCTAACTCCTTGTGAATTTTAGGTACATGGTACCAGGTAGCATTTTTTAGATGCATGGGAGGCAGTTTTTCAGCCGCACATTGGGACAACACCTCTTTCTCTACATACTTTCTTAATAAAGTCTGTAGTTTTTGCTGGGCTTTGGGTATGGGATTATCTGTTAGTTTTTGGTACACATTAGTGTCTCCTAATTGTCTCAACGCTTCTGACTCATAATCATTTCTCCACATGACAACCAAGTTGCCTCCCTTGTCAGTTTTCTTACAGATTATTGCGTCATGTTTTTTTTTTATCTAGTTTAACCCTTTCCCGCACGAGGACGTAACTGTACGTCCTCGCGCGGGTGCGAGCGTTTGCTGTATAACTATACAGCAAAGATCTCAATGTGAGATCTGAGTGCATATACTACAAGTCCCCTAGGGGGGCTTCTAGTATATGTGTAAAAAAAATAAATAAATAAAGTGTTATTAGTAAAAAGCTCCCTTTTCCCAGGTTTTAAATAAAAGTAAATAAATAAATAAACAAACATGTTTGCTATCGCCGTGTGCGTAATCGCCTGAACTATTAATCACATTACTGATCTCGCACGGTAAACGGCGTCAGCACAAAAAAAATCCCAAAGTGCAAATTTGTGCATTTTTGGTCGCATCAAATCCAGAAAAAATGTAATCAAAAAGTCGTATATGCGCAATCAAGGTACCAATAGAAAGAACACACCATGTCGCAAAAATTTACACCTCATACAGCCCCATAGACCGAAGGATAAAATCGTTATAAGCCTGGGAATGGATCGATTTTAAGGAACGTATATTTGTTAACAATGGTTTGAATTTTTTACAGGCCATCAGATACAAGAAAAGTTATACATGTTACATATTGTTTTAATTGTAACAACTTGAGGAACATGCATAACAAGTCAATTTTACCCCAGGGCGAATGGCGTAAAAACACATTTCCCCCAAATAAAAGAAATGCTTTTTTTTTTTCAATTTCACCACACTTTGAATTTTTTTCTGGTTTCGCAGTGTACTTTATGCAAAAATTCAGCCTGTCATTGCAAAGTACAATTAGTGACGCAAAAAATAAGGGCTCATATGGGTCTGTAGGTGTAAAATTGCAAGTGCTATGGCCTTTTAAGCACAAGGAAGAAAAAACAAAAACGCAAAAACGAAAATTAGTCTGGTCCCGAAGGGGTTAAGGCTTCTTTTTCTTCCCTAGTCAGGGTGTCTGGATCAGTAGGGCATATTAAAGCCTTGACTTGTTCCAACACTTTTTGTTGGAATAATTCCAAATTGCTATCGGGGCAGTAAGTGATGTTGAATGGCAAGAAGGAGCCATACTTGGACAATAAATGTAGAAATATACCCCATACACAAGGAGTAGAGGCCATACGCAAACTGCTGAGGCAAACACATAAAGGGACAGGTTTTATAGATTTTGTGTGTGATGCCCTCTTATTCATATTACATAATAACAACTTCCAATTTGATGGTTCCTGGTATGTACTAATAGAGCGTATATCAATAGGTACGCCCGTCACTTGTACCCTTGCTAATTTGTACCTAGGATTACTAGAGAAATACATAATCTACACACCCAACACCCCATTTATAAACAAGCTACAATGCTACAAAAGATTTGTCGACTATGTTTTCATAATTTGATCCGGCACACCTAGTGAGTTCAGTTATTTTGTGACATATCTCAAGACCAACAATATGAACCTGACAGTTATAAGCAAATAGAAAGCCAATAGTATTGAATTTCTTGATGTGTTGGTAACATTAAAAAATAACCAAATAAATACCACTGGCTTTAGAAAGCCCACAGCAACCAACGACCTACTACACCATTCAAGTTATCACCCTGTACACACGAAACCTGCTGTTCCCTATGGGCAGTACATACGGTTACGCAGGATCAATAGCTCGGATGATACATACCTTACACGATGACTAATGGAAAGAGGATATCCGAGTCATGATCTAGAGAAAGCAAAAAAAAAAAAAAAAAAGAGCTTATGAGAAAAAAGGAAAAGAGCTACTAAAACCAAAAATAAATTGCGCAAAATCAGAGGACAGTTCAGACACAAGGAAGCGCTTTGCGTCTTCATTTAAATTTAATCCTCCCCTCTATGCTGCTCCACTCTACTCTAAACTTTTTAAGCACTGCTGCAACTACCTCTACTATCTCCTACTCCTTCAAGTATCTCCGCAGTACAACCAAGTTTAAGCACTGAAGTTGGTACAAAGATTTATCTACTTGCTGCCAAAGTGTTTTGTATTATTAAGAGATTGTACAGTAAAGTTCTATTTTTTCATCACTGGGACTCTCTATACACACTAGCCACACACCTTGGGTTCCCTTTTCCCCTTTCCGTGGATGGCAGTACCGATAGTCCGGGTGGGTCGATTGCCACTCAGGACTACCGTGACAAGAGCCCAAGGGACCTATCACAGCCCGGCAGGTCACCGACCATTTTGGGGATGCAAACCGGCCATACAAAAAGCAGGTACCAACATCACATCTGTGTGGACTAGCACTGGTGTGACGACAATAACCATCAGTGATATTATCATAAATACTATTACTAACCAGTGGCGGATTATAATGTGGGCGGTTTGGGTGGCCGCCCGGGGCCCGAGGCTCCGGGGGGGCCCATGCCGCGCCGCCCACATTATAATTTGCCCACGCTGCTGCGGCCCGGCCCGCCACTGCACTCTTGTGACCGCAAGCATTATTTCGCTTGCGGCCACAAGAGTCCCCGGCTGATGTGCGGCTGCCGGGGGTGTCTCGTCCTCTCCCCGGCAGCGCGCACATCACACAGCTCACTGTGACGCCTGGGCCCTGACTTCCGGTACTGAGCGTCTCTAACGTGAGCTGTGTGATGCGCGCGCTGCCGGGGAGAGGACGAGACACTCCCGGCAGCCGCGCATCAGCCGGAGGCAGCCGGGGACAGACCAGGAGCCGAGAGGATCGACGGGGGAACGGATGGCAGGTGAGTTGTGTTTTTTTTTTATTTACTGACTGCTGTGCAAGGGGGGGGGGGCATCTATAGAGGGGAAAGAGGGGGACCATCTATAGAGGGGGAAAGAGGGGGGGCCATCTATAGAGGGAGAAAGAGGGGGACCATCTATAGAGGGGAAAAGAGGGGGGGCCATCTATAAGGGGGGAAAAGAGGGGGACCATCTATAGAGGGGGAAAGAGGGGGGGGCATCTATAGAGGGGGACCATCTATAGAGGGAGAAAGAGGGGGACCATCTATAGAGGGGAAAAGAGGGGGGCCATCTATAGAGGGGGACCATCTATAAGGGGGGAAAAGAGGGGGACCATCTATAGAGGGGGAAAGAGGGGGACCATCTATAAGGGGGGAAAAGAGGGGGACCATCTATAGAGGGGAAAAGAGGGGGACCATCTATAGAGGGGAAAAGAGGGGGACCATCTAAAAGGGGGGAAAAGAGGGGGACCATCTATAAGGGGGGAAAAGAGGGGGACCATCTATAAGGGGGGAAAAGAGGGGGACCATCTATAAGGGGGGAAAAGAGGGGGACCATCTATAGAGGGGAAAAGAGGGGGACCATCTATAGAGGGGAAAAGAGGGGGACCATCTATAGAGGGGAAAAGAGGGGGACCATCTATAAGGGGGGAAAAGAGGGGGACCATCTATAAGGGGGGAAAGAGGGGGACCATCTATAGAGGGGAAAAGAGGGGGACCATCTATAAGGGGGGAAAAGGGGGACCATCTATAAAGAGGGAAAGAGGGGGACCATCTATAAGGGGGGAAAGGGGGACCATCTCCTATAGGATTAGCACCCTCCTCTCCTGAAATCCTCTGTGCTGCTGTGACCTCCCCTATAAGATCAGCCCCCTCCTCTCCTGACATCCTCTGTGCTGCTTTGACCTCCCCTATATGATCAGCACCCTCCTCTGCTGACATCCTCTGTGCTGCTGTGACCCTGTGACCTCCTCTATAAGATCAGCACCCTCCTCTCCTGACATCCTCTGTGCTGCTGTGACCTTGGGGGGGGGGGGGACAACATCAGGGGACCGGGTGAGTTGGCAATATGTTTATTGGGGGCAGTGGAGGTGGGGTGGACAATGCTTACTGGGGGTAGCAGCAAGGGACCAAGCATTATGTTTATTGGGGTCAGCGGGGAGGCAGGCAGTGTTTATTTGGGACAGCGTGTGTGTGTGTGTGGGGGGGCAGTAGTGGATCATAATGTGGGCGGATTGACTGGGGTGGGGGGCCCAGGTTGGGTGGACAGCCCGGGGCCCAGGGTACATTTAATCCGCCACTGTTACTAACTACTACATGAAGCCCTGCATCACTGTAAGGCTATGTTCACACAATGTAAAAATAAGTGCAAATAATAACCATTGTTGCGAAACAACGACCATTATTTGTAATTTTGCAATATGTGAACATAGCCTAGTCTAGATGCTATTGTGTAATGTCAATAGTTACAAAAATAAAATCAGGTAAAAAAGTTAACACATAATAATTACAGTACTGAAGTGGATATCAAAAACTGTTAATTTATTTTATGGGAGTGTTGACACTGCTAATGTGAGAAGAAAAATTTATGTTATTAAAAAAGAAGCACAAGAAAAATTATAATGTTTGGGCAATGCCTGCGTATATTGCCTGAAATCAGTAACAATTTTGGTACTAAGGCCTTATTCTCATGTTCTGTGCTCGGTCCATTTATACTGATGAAGTGCTGCGGACCGGACTTCAGAACTTCTGACAGCATCATTTATTACGATGCAGTGAGCGGAACAGATGTGTCAGTACAGTAGTGTGGAGATCTAAACCGTTTCCGAGCTCATGGCCTTATATTGAATGATGACGGGAATTCCAAAGTCCAGCGCGTAGACCAACAGTTATTATCGATTGCCATAATTGTACTCTGTACATATTAAATTGGATGGTATTGTAATTTTTTTAATCTTCTTAATAAAAAGTGTATGTTTTTTTTAAATAAAGTTTTATTTGATTTTTCATCATTTTTGTGGAAAACAAAACAAAATACATACATCAAATTGTCAGACAATAACACTGTCCATGACCCATGAACAATAAAATGTAAACTAAACATAAGGAAAGGTTATTTAGTCCCATAACCCATGAGGAGAGGGGTCTCAGGGCCCGTCCGTGGCCCATCTAAGTCCTGAGGCAGCGAATCTGGGGAATGTAAAAATTAATCATCGGTCACAATATCAAAATAGCTATTGGTGTCAAGTGGCCTATGCTCAGTTTGGCTGACGGTGGGAAGTCTCAAAAAAAGTGTATGTTTTTAAGGGAAAATATCCTCATATGCTTTATTCTTTGGTATATTACTGTCCGCTATTAATGTGCAGTCAGGAGAGAGCTGTCCATCATAGCCTAATATAGGAATCAGGAAAGCTTAAGACATCTGGGAGTCTGCCTCCTGGGCACTTGCCATAGTCGCAGGGACATCATACAGATCATGCATGACCAAAACGTAAGGTGAAGGTGCCCTTATGCTTCTCTTTGCCTGTATAGCACAGTCAGCAGTTTTGAGGACCCCAAACTGCTGACAAATCCCTTTTAAAAGAAATAGAGGACTGCAGCCACATATTAGAAAAAGGTGTTCACGTAATCTTTGCACTATTAGGAGGAATAGAAATGTATTGTGTAGGGTTTCTTTGGGCTGACGGCGGAATCTGCCTGAGCATAGAATGGAGCCTATGGGACGGGCGAAACTTCATGCGAGAGCGTGCATGGAATCTGCAAGAAGTTATCTGCATGATTTTCATAGTGTGCATTTACCCTAACTCTTTTAGGATCTGTATTTTCCAGGGTTGTTATAGTATCTATGATGTCTTAGTCAGGAAGCTTGGTAGTAGGGATGGTCCAAACCGTGTTCGGTTCGGGTTCGTACGAACCCGAACCCTCGGTAATGATTCCCGCTGTCTGCCCGCTTTGTGCAGCGGGCAGATCCAGCAGGAGGACCACCTGGAAAACTGGGATACAGCCATAGCCAAAGGCTGTATCTCAGTTTTCCAGGCGTTCCTCCCGCTGTATCCGCCCGCTTCATACGAACCCGAACCTCGGCAGGTTTGGACCATCCCTACTTGGTAGTAATTCCTGTTAGAACATCTACTGCACAAAAATGCAACAAGGTGCCGCTGTGTTGGTATAGAAATAATGGATGTAATGAAGAGCTATGAATGAGGTTTTCTTTGGCCAGAACCCTGCCATTGTTTAATTAGTAGTAAGAAATCAAAGAACCCATATACAGTGGCACCTCTGTTTTTCTACTTAATTGGTTAAGGAAGGCAGTCTGAGAACTGAGCAGTGTCTTCCCATAGGAAATATGTAAATGTGTTTAATTGGTTCCAGCACCCACCAATAATTATCTACAATACTCATTTATTACATTGAAAAGTGCCCAGTTTAATCACTGCACTACAGAACAGCACAGTACAATATACACAAGAAACGTTCAACAAAACCAGCAAATATAGCACAGTAGTCACTAACTCCCCACTCATCCTGTACTTTATAGTGCCCCCCCATCCCAGAACTGTATAGGAGATGCTGGTGCACTGACTGTACTACTACTGTACTGTATATGCACTCCAGCAGTCTTATACAGTACTGTACTGTATGTAAAGTCTCACCAGCGCTAAACTCACCAGGTACAACCCACCATCCACACTCGCAAAAATGTTTAGATCCTGAGCAAAGTTTGAATTCTGAATGTTACTTCCAGGTAAATTTAATGTTTGAATAACGCTGTATTACTTTACTTCAAGACTGAGTGCCCGAAAAGTGTTTAGGATCTGAGCAAGAGTCTGAGAACCAAAGTAAGTTTTCCTTGAAAATACAGTTTGAGTTTCGAGCAGTTTGAGAACAGAGGTACCACTCAGTGGCGGATTATAATGTGGGCGGTTCGGTCCGGGGGGCCCATGCCGCGCCGCCCACATTATAATGCGCTCACGCCACTGCGGGGAGAGGGGGACCATCTATAAGGTGGGGGGGGGGGAGAGGGGGACCATCTATAAGGTGGGGGGAGAGGGGGACCATCTATAAGGTGGGGGTGGGGGAGAGGGGGACCATCTATAAGGGGAGAAGGGGGGACCATCTCCTATAGGATTAGCACCCTCCTCTCCTGACATCCTCTGTGCTGCTGGGACCTCCCCTGTAAGATCAGCATCCTCCTCTCCTGACATTCTCTGTGCTGCTGTGACCCTGTGACCTCCCCTATAAGATCAGCTCCCTCCTCTCCTGACATCCTCTGTGCTGCTGTGACCTGCCCTAGAAGATCAGCACCCTCCTCTCCTGACATCCTCTGTGCTGCTGTGACCCTGTGACCTCCCCTATAAGATCAGCGCCCTCCTCTCCTGACATCCTCTGTGCTGCTGTGACCCTGTGACCTCCCCTAAAAGATCAGCATCCTCCTCTCCTGACATCCTCTGTACTGCTCGGACCTCCTCTATAGAGCAGCACCCTCCTCCTTACATCCTCTGTGCTACTGAGACCTCCCCTATAAGATCAGCGCCCTCCTCTCCTGACATTCTCTGTGCTGCTCGGACCTCCCCAATAGATCAGCACCCTCCTCCTGACATCGTCTGTGCTGCTGGGACCCTGCAACCTTCCTTACTGGGGGTAGCAGCAAGGGACCAAACATTATGTTTATTGGGTCCAGCAGGGAGGGGAGGCAGGCAGTGTTTATTGGGGACAGCGTGGGGGGGGGGGCAGTAGCGGATTATAATGTGGGCAGATTGCCCGGGGGGGGCCCAGGTTGGGTGGACAGCCCGGGGCCCAGGGTACATTTAATCCGCCACTGGTACCACTGTGTTATAATTACATGGAAGCCCAAGTTTAAGCTGCTTTAATATTATAAGTATTTCAGTCTGGTAGCAGCTGCAACATTTCAAAGCTATTGGGTACTCTACTGTGACATCACAACAGACTTTCACTCAAACACACTGCAGTAGTATCCCAAGTGTGTTTATTTCAGGTAACTACTGGAACATGACACCTGCTTGAGCCAGGTAAGATATTGTGACATTACAATTTCTATCAGGTGATCTGTTCTGATCAGTTTTTTTTTACCATCAAATTAGTCAGTTAAAATAAAAGTGCTTTATAGGTTACTAGTAAAACGCAATGTACTCTTAGGCTGGTTTCACAAATGGTAGTTTTTTTTTTTTATTTTTTAAACTACCATTGCAGTTTTTGAGCCAGAAACATGTGTGACACCAGCATTAAATGTTTATGTATTCTATGGTGCAAACCAATTGTATGTCCCTATGAACTTACATATTAGAGGTCAAGTCAAATAGTGCTCCTCAAAAAAAAAAGAAAGAAGTATGCTGCTTTTACTTTTGCTTTCTAAAAGTAGTCATTTAGTGCATAATAGCTATTAGAGCTTAATAGAATGCAGACCATCACAGCCCAGTTCTTGTTTACAGTGTATGTTTGGAGTATGAGATAAAGATCCTAAAAAGTACCTGTTATGAAAAAACCCCGACATGTCAAATGTTTTCAACGGTAGGGGTCTAAAGGCCCTGTTACACAAAGTGATTATCAGCCGCATTTGGCCATACAGTATATCACTTTATGTAATAAAGGGCAACTAACATCCACTATCTCCTATGGGCTCTCTGGACAATCTAAAGATGATCCGGGCAGTCCCCCCGCACTTACCCGCTCACTGTCGGCGCGTGTAATAGCACTGGCAGTGAGCACGGAACGAGGAGCAAGCAAGCTCTAAACTGAGAGGTCGACGCTCACTTGCTCTTGGTGATCGCCCCATGTAATAGTGGTTTAACTATTTGGACTCCTACTGATCAGAAGAAAGAGTTATGAGAAGTCTGCACTATGTCCCACTATGGGACCGACCAGACTGAAAAAAATCTTAAGAGCCAGAAGTGAACATGTGGACTTCTCCTGGCTCGTTCTCATGATTGAGTTTTTCAGACACCAACCGACATGTCAAAGTTTTTATTTTATGGCAGTGCCCATTTAAGAGTGTGCACATTGAATGAGTAATACTAACCAAATATGCATGGGTGACAAGCAAATCATTGGCATCCTTCTGTCCCTAATATCCTCATTTTCCCTGATTCTAGATGCCTCAAATGTGTCCTGACAAATAACTATTTTTACCCTTTTAGGTTCAATTTTTTTTTTAATTGAAAGTTTTTCAGGTTATAACACATGCAAAAGCATTGACACACATTGATTTGCATGACAATGCTGCTCATATTATCATTAACAACAAATTGAATAGTCCACACAACAGTGCAAATTGCATTGGTCTTAAAAACAATAAAACATTTGCACATAATTAGTTCATTTAGAATGGTTCTGGTGCCCATTTAAAGTCTATGCTCATAGAAAAGTTTAAGCAAGCACCAAGAAACAATAAACCAAAACAATAACTAATAGCGGGTAAACAGGACCTTTCTCAAATCAGATGAATGAGGGAGGTTTCTGGGCATGCTCAGTGTCCCTAATAGGGATCATTCTACAGAGAAGGGGACACAGAGTTGTGAGCAACAGCTATTATGTGTACCTCTGTTATCTATATACCGGTGTTACTTCTCACTGGGAAATATTACTATCAGCAGGTTACATGAATCTAACCTGCTGTTATGTCCCTATTGCACAGGAGTAATGATTTTCTAGGGCAGCACGGTAGCTCAGTGGTTAGCACTGTAGCCTTGCAGCGCTGGAGTCCTGGGTTCAAACCAAGGGCAACATCTGCAAAGAGTTTGTATGTTCGCTCCGTGTTTGCGTTGTTTCCTCCGGGTACTACGGTTTCCTCCCACACCCAAAAACATACAGATAGGTAAAGTGCTGCGAAATCTGTGTGCGCTATACAAATAAAAGCATTATTAATACCTTCCTCCTCTGTGCCATTCCGGTGCAGTTAGTTGTGTGCTCCACGGTACGATGAGATAGTTGGGTGCACTGGGGCACAGTTAGGAGCGCTGCCCACCTCCATAGAGCCGATCTGCCCCCAGCCAGCCAGCTCCTTTCCGATTATAATGAATGGAGCGGGATGGCCGGGGTAAGATAGTTGCTATGGGAGCATGCACTGCTCCAAAGGGGTGCCCCAGTGCTCCGAATTGTCTCACTTGACCGTGGAGCACACGACTAACTGCACAGGAATGGCACAGAGGAGGAAGGTAAGAGACATACTTTCCTCCTCAGCTACTCCTGCGCAATAGAGACATATCAGCAGTTTGGATTGTCTACCTGATGATATTTGCCCTTTATGGATGGGTTCACACTACGGAATCTGCGCGGATAAGTTCCAGTGGATTCCGTCACTCGTACCCACTCACGGCGGTGCGCATATCCGCCAGCTCCATAGACACCAGCGGCACTATCAGCAGGTTCTGCCCAATGAACCGGCTGATATATCCAAGGAACTGTTTACCTTACAAGTCAATAGCCATTAATAATTCTTTTCTTCTCCTCCGCATTCTTTAGATATTCCCTAATTGCCCGTATGCTAATGCGGGGATTTGGAGCATTTTGGGCATTTCCCATCCACCCAGAGCACCCCCCTCGGCTCGTCCAGCCCACTATGCATATTCATATATGCATAGTAAGGCCTCTATTTACTGCACATCTGCAGGGAAGATGTCCCGCGGGAGACAGGCTGCTTCCTGCACATTCGCGATTTGGCCTGGCCTTTTGACTCACTCCAGTCTCACCGAATGAGCCAGAAGGCCAGGCCGAATCGCGCATGCGCAGGAAGCAACCTGTCTCCCGCGGGACATCTTCTCTTCAGATGTGCAGTAAATAGAGGCCTCACTGTGCATATATGAATATGCATGGTGGGCGGGCCGGGGGATGCTTCGGGCAGATAGGAGACGCCCAAAATCCTCCTAAGCCCAGCATTAGCATTGGGGCAATAAGAATATCCAAAGAAGGCAGAGAAAAAAATTATTAACGGCAATTGACTTGTAAGATAAACAGCTTCTGAGGCATATCAGCAGGTTCATTGGGCAGAACCTGCTGATAGTGCTACTTTAAGACTAGTTGCCAGAATAAAAGTTGCAAGATCTCAGAGTTATTTTATAATCCTGTATAGATCGTAACATGGAATATTAAAATAATAAATAAAAATGACCAAACATCCTTGAAAAATATGTTTAAAATAAAAACTTGTTTTAAAAATAAGCTGAAAGCGGAGCTGTGATTGGTTACTATTATGCCAGTATCATGAACTGGTGAAAACAGAAATTGCATGTTGTACCCCAAATGAAGTGCTTTTTGGTACTACTCAACTTTTCAGTTTAGATAAAAATGTACCTGACTGAACACATTAGATACGTAGCTTCAAATTTGTAGAAGGTCCTGTACATGTGAGTGTACCCCAAATCAGGAAGCCTGGCCCACCAGCTGTATGAAAGGAACATGCCGTTTGGCTGCAGCATAAAAGCTTTGACTGCAACCAAGTTGAATTTATTACATGAATCACCTGTGTGACAATGTTATAATGTGAGACTTTAGAGGAGAAGGAAGAGATAAAATAAATTATACCTTATTATGAGTAAGATTACTTTCACCATAAGGATACAGGCATCTGATGAATAATTACTGTACTTAGCTGCCTTCTCCGTGTACTTTACATGAAAGAAAACATATGCTGTGTTATCCCATTCAAAATGGCCATTGTCAGCTGTGACATAGTATGTAATGGTATCGTTTATTTAAAGTGTGCTGCCAGTTAAACAGGACCTGTAACTACTACGGACATACTTGTTTTCTTATAGAATATAACTATTTTGGAGCATCTGCCCTGGATGTTTCTTAAGTTATTACTCCTAGAAATAAATGAGAGAACTAAAAACTGGCTGTAACAGCTGTGCAGCACATCACTGCCCTGTTCCCGCCATACATCAATGCATTCTAATATTGTCAATATCAGTGTCGACCGTGCAAGACTTTGCGGGAACACAATGGAAAGAAGGAACTCAGACATGTAGATAAAGTAACACATAACTTTTATTCTATAGGTGCAGCTAAAATAAAACCAAAGCGTTTTGTGCCATGGTCCTTTATCATGGATACCATGATTAAGTGCCACAGCGTGAAATACGTTGGTTTTATTATTTTAGCTGCACCAATGGAATAAAAGTTATGTGTTGCTTTGTCTACATGTCTGGCAGTGCTGGTCCATGCACTGAGTTCCTTCTTTGCATTGTGAATACAGCGTCCAGCTAATGCTGGGATACGTGCCCCCCCCCCCTTTTTTATATTGTCCTAGAGCCGGACTACACGGGTTTGAGGTGAGCTGATCAATCTCCTTCCTTGTACTGTGGGAACACACCTCTTTTAGGAAGAATAACAGAGTAATGGCACAATGCAGAGTTCTAAGAAAAGATACCCCAAACTGATGGAGAATACAAAGATTGTATGGAGATTTCAGAATATCTGTATCTTTTTTATTTGATAAAACAATGTTTTATTTGGGAGACAATGCAAGCTGGCCTCCTTAGTGCTTGTGCTGCTCACATAAATAAGGCGAGAAGTCTTCTAGAATGCTACATGCAGTCTGCAGTGATTACTGTTGAGTATCTTTGTAATTACATTTCATCACAGTGAACAATTCAAAATTACAAGCTGTCCAGAGCAGCATTTACAATCCTGATATACCCTAATATAAATGTTTAGTATTTTAGTATAGCGTTTTCCTCTATAATTTGTTTTTAAAGCGCAAAGTGGTAAAGGTCAAGATAGCTGTCCCCATAATTGTGTATCAATTGTCTGACATGCAATTTACTAAATTAGGGGTGCCTTTAGACAGAGAGATTTATCTCACAGACTGTTGAAGCCAAAGCCAGGAACAGAACAGATCAGAAAGGAAAGACTGAGATTTCTCCTCTTCTCAAACCCATTCCTGGCTTTGGCTTCACAAATCTGTCAGATAAATCTCTCTGTGTAAAGGCACCCAAAGGCTATGCCTCTTGCACAGCCAAAAATACATTATAGTCATGCCAGCCCTAGGGGCATTTGTCAGACTCCCAGCTGCCATGGCAATGATATACCTGTGTATTCATAGCAGTGAGGGGGTCTCCTTTCCCTGTTAGTTTCTTTACATGCTGCTCACTATTGACTGCCCAGAATGTGAAGAGTTAATTGCAGGGAACAGACTCACATCTGCTCCTGGAAATGGCAGCATGGTCCTGGCTGTGTATCTCACATGGAATCCTGCTGCTCTAGAAAGAACAGTGGCAGAAGGAGCTCCCCTATTGTCAATAAAAAAAAATCATGGCCTATAAACAGTTACCTGTTGGGAATGGACTCTGGCCGTGTATGACTAGCATAGCAGTGCAGAGAATGATAGAGGGAACTTAACACCTGTCATTCTCTTTTTATGCCGTGGTCAACAGAGATTGACCCATGTATAGACCTAAACTGCGAGGAATGGACTCCTCTGCTTCTGATGGCGGGGGTGCAGTGATTAGCACCAGTTGGGCTTGGGCTAAACTGTTGGCCATCAGCTTGAGTAAGACTCAAACTGTTAAGGGGTTAATAAATATAAAAAGGTGCAAGAGTAGCCATTAAATGTTCATCTCCAAAAAACTATGTGGCAGAAATCTAGAAGTGTTATTTGTCTGAAATAGGACCGGAGGGCAGGGATTTAGGGCTAAAAATCCATGGTCAAATATGTTGTAGCATTAGCTTTAACCCTTTAAGGACATGGCCCATTTTCGTTTTTACGTTTTCGGTTTTTCCTCCTTGTGTTTAAAAGGTCATAGCACTTGCATTTTTCCACCTAGAAACCCACATGACCCCTTATTTTTTGCGTCACTAATTGTACTTTGCAATTACAGGCTGAATTTTTGCATAAAGTACACTGCGAAACCAGAAAAAAATTCGAAGTGTGGTGAAATTGAAAAAAAAAAACGCATTTCTTTTATTTGGGGGAAATGTGTTTTTGCGCCATTCACCCTGGGGTAAAACTGACTTGTTATGCATGTTCCTCAAGTCGTTACGATTAAAACGATATATAACATGTATAACTTATATTGTATCTGATGGCCTGTAAAAAATTCAAACCGTTGTTAACCAATATACGTTCCTTAAAATCGCTCCATTCCCAGGCTTATAGCGCTTTTATCCTTTGGTCTATAGGGCTGTGCGAGGTGTCATTTTTTGCGCCATGATTTGATCTTTCTATCGGTACCTTGATTGCCCATATACGTCTTTTTGATCGCTTTTTATTACATTTTTTCTGGATTTGATGCGACCAAAAATGCGCAATTTTGCACTTTGGGATTTTTTTTGCGCTGACGCCGTTTACCGTACGAGATCAGGAATGTGATTAATTAATAGTTCGGGCGATTACGCACGCGGCGATAGCAAACATGTTTATTTATTTATTTATTTGTTTACTTTTATTTAAAACCTGGGAAAAGGGGGGTGATTCAGACTTTTATTAGGGGAGGGGGCTTTTTACTATTAACAACACTTTTTTTTTTTTTTTTTACACATATACTAGAAGCCCCCCTAGGGGACTTCTAGTATATACACTGTGATCTCTCATTGAGATCTCTGCAGCATAGATATGCTGCAGAGATCCATGAGATCGGCACTCGTTTGCTTTCGGCTGCTGCAGCCGAAAACGAACGAGTGCCGAGCCAAGGACGGCGCCATCTTGGACGCGTCCCCGGCCGGCATCAGTAACGGAGGAGCGATCTCCCCCACTAGACACCAGGGAAACGTTGCCTCCGGTAATCGGAGGCAGCTGTCAACTTTGACAGCTGCCTCCGATTAGCTAATTAGCGGGCACGGCGATCAGACCGTGCCCGCTAATAGCGGTGGTCCCGGGCTACACGCGGCACCCGGGATCGCGGCACTTCAAAGCGGGGCCGCCGCGCGGGGCCGCCCCATAGACCCAAGAATAAAAGCGTTATAAGCCTGGGAATGGAACGATTTTAAGGAACGTATATTTGTTAACAATGGTTTGAATTTTTTATAGGCCATCAGATACAATATAAGTTATACATGTTATATATCGTTTTAATCGTAACGACTTGTGGAACATGCATAACAAGTCAGTTTTACCCCAGGGCGATGGCGTAAAAACACAGTTCCCCCAAATAAAAGAAATGCACCACACTTTGAATTTTTTTCTGGTTTCGTAGTGTACCAAATGCAAAAATTCAGCCTGTCATTGCAAAGTACAATTATTGACGCAAAAAATAAGGGCTCGTATGGGTTTCTAGGTGGAAAAATGCAAGTGCTATGGCCTTTTAAACACAAGGAGGAAAAACCGAAAACGCAAAAACGAAAATGGGCCCCGTCCTTAAGGAGTTAAATGAGAAGCCCGGAAAAAATAAAAAAAAATCCTGTACAGGCAGCAGGTAGGTGGAAATATAAAAAAAGAACATAATATTCAACCATCCCAGGCCCCTGTAGCACCGCTTTACCACTCCCAGACCACCGCTAACCTCCTTCAGCTTCTGCTGTTGCATCATCATGACTCAGCTGATGGATTGCCCGCTCAGCCAGTCACTGGGGCGGGACACCACTGCAGTCAGTGACTGGCTGAGCGGGCAATCCATCAGCTGGATCAGATACTTCCTCCCCCCCACCCCGAGGAAATAATAAACGTCTCCCATAATGTTTTTACCCCCATGACGAGCTCCACTGCCGAAATATCAGCAAATTTCAAAACATGTACATTAAACTCAAGTACCCAAAGGGCATAATCCACCGCTATAAGAGCCTAACCCTTCTGCTTCTCTCCTTTGCCCCTGGCCTATTTGCATCCACCCCTACTATTGACAGATGCGAATAATATCTTCTCCTTTCATACTCCCCATTAAAAGGAAACTATTAGCAGGTTAGAATAATATAACCTGCTGATATGTCTCTATAGTGCACAGGGTTCTAAGGATAACAGACTACCGCCCCAGTGTGCCAATTTACCCCGGACCACTCTGCTGATATTCATTAGGAGGGGTGGGGCGGCCGGGGAGGTTCAGTGCATTGGGGGCAGTAGTTTTTCATCATCAGCAGGCTAGTTATTTCTAACCTGTTAATAGATCTCTTTGATATTTAGCCTAGACACACTAACTGTGGAGCCTAGTAAGGTATTAGAGAAAGCAGGGCCCAATATTACTCTGCATTTTGCTTTATCTGACCATAATGAAGCGCGGCACTGACACTGCTGATTAGTCAGTCTGAGACAGAATAGCTTTGCTTGGACTTGTCAAATACTGTCACCATAAAGGGAAACTTACCTTACTAAGAAATGAAATCCTGGTGTGAAGCCAGTAGTCTAAATTATACGACGATCACGTGGGCTACTTTTCCACTGCATACATCTAGAAAATAAAAACGTTCAAAATTAGTCATATTGTTCAATGAATCATCATTCAAATAGAAAACCCATATGGAGAGATACAGTTGCCATGTAGATTTTCTTTGCCTATACTGGAAGAAAATTCTAAACTAAATTCTAGGTCAGCTTTGCAATCGTGACTTCTCCAAATTTCATCTAGCTTCGATGGTGAAGATCTATGAATGAAGCTGCACGACCATAGTATGCATGAGGCCTATATCTCACTGAGCAGTGCATTATAATAAGTCCTTTTTCGGGCGGTAGCCCGGGTCCCTGAGCTCCTGGGGAGCCCATGGCCACCCAAAAAGACTTATATTTTTAGTGGTGTATTGTCTCCTGGCTATAGTTCTGCCATGATTTGCAAAAAAAATTGCTGCTTTTTAACTGCAATTTTGAACAGATCTAAGCATCATGATATTATCTATCCTGTACTATCAACACCACGCTAGTGCTGCCATTGTTACAATGGGGTGGGGGGCCCGGGCACTATGGTAAGGTTAATTCACCCCTGATCGCACTCCTAATAACTTTTCAAAACCAGCATGTTTATCCTGCGGCACCAAGTACTGCACCCTCTAGAGGTTGTCAGATATTAGACAGATGACCTAAGGCTAGACTGATACCACACTTTACATACTGTTGAAACGTACCATTTTGTTTTTGGTGGCAAATTTACCATTATAACAGAATGCAACAGGCCATGGAGATGTTGCAAGCCCAGATAGGTCTGTTATTTTTTAACACAGAAATCAGTGGCAACAGGAGGCAAAAGGATAGGCATCCTGTTTTAAAAGTACTTCTGTTTTCAAATTAGGAAAAAGAAAAACAAAACACCTTTCGACAAGATGCAAAAAGATGGTTTGAACAGGGCCAAATCAAGTAGTACTAAAGGTCAGTATTCATGGGATCAGACGGACAAGTAGTTAGCTAGCAGGAGTTCTTGCCCATTTAAAGTTAAGCTCTGGTTTGATTGCTACAGTCACCAGTGCACTGGAAAGTCTGAGGAGTTGGTTCTGGCAAACTGCAGTCTTTCCAATGGCATTCTATAATTAGTCAGGGTGGCACATCAAGGCGCTTCTTCAGGTGTCCTGTCCATAATTTTGTGCTTAGGAGTGGTGAGATATAATGAGGAAAAGATGATATATTAGTAATATAGGTACAATAAATACAAGATACTGGATAGAATGAGAATAACACCAGGATATTTAGGATATATTATTAGCAACACAGATATGTTTAGATAAGTACAAGAACTACACTGGTTTCAGTTGTCTGACACCTTTAATGTCTCTACTGAACATTTGCATACTGAATAAATTACTAAACTGAGAAAGTAGGAGAAAAGTTCTCAGTATCTGAAAGCAGTCGATAAAAGCATGTCACAAATTATTATCACCAATATGAATTATGCAGCAACAGGCGCATCTGTATAGACATGAATATGTCTGCTAGTAAAATACTATGCTTAAAGGGAATGCATCATCAGAAAATTACCTACTGTTTAAATAATGTTTTTATGGTATGGAATGACCTCTTCAAAAGGTCACGGAGAAGGCTCAGGTATGTTTCACATTCATCTCAATGGGACAGACTCTTGTCTATTGTTGTCTATGCCCAAGCAGGGCCGATTCTAGGTTTTTCAAGCGAAACCTTAAATAGTGCCTACACTGCCCCATCAACCCCCCCCCCCCCCCCCCCCAGCCTATTGAAAATCATAAGTAAAAAGATGATGGTTGACCTCAGGGAGATCAACCAAAAACACCACAGAGACACCATCACAGGTCTCGACGTGAGTGTATTCTAGGACATTGCCCCCTGGGAAATCAAATATGCAAAAGAACACTCCAGAGACACCATTACAGATCTCAACGTAGTGAGTTATCCAGACCTTCCTCCGGGAAGCAAAAAACAGGCCAAGGAATAGCTCCAGTCAAGACCTGTGATGGTGTCTCTGTGGTGTTTTTGGTTGATCTCCCTGAGGTCAAGCATCATCTCTTTGCACTTACTAGCATTGCTCCCACTAGCCAGAAACCTACTCCACACTGATGAGGGGCAAATATCCCAAAACAGCTGTCTTTGGATGGATACCTTCCTTGGTCTGGTTGTTCTTTCCTAAAAGGAAGGTCTGGCTAGCTCACTACGTTGAGACCTAAAATGGTGTCTCTGGAGTGTTCTTTTGCATATAAGAAAATCATAAGTAAGGGGGTTGTGCAGAAAACCTGCAGATTAACTGCATTTACAATCCAGCTCCACCATTAATCACCCTGGTCATGCACTACCTTCCAAGACAGAAAAGGTTTTAAAGTTTCCACCAGTGTGTAACCAATTCTTCAACCTTAATTGCTTTTCCAAGAATAAAGGCACCTGATACATACAAGAGTAAATGCATTGTGTCTACTCATGGTGATCTTATTCATGATCATCCTACCATTACAGCTTGTGCTCCATTTAACTCCTTAAGGACCCATGACATACCAGTACACCAGTGGGTCTGGCAGCAATATGAAGTGAGCACAGGAGCTGAGCTCACTTCATATCACATGGGGTGAAGGGCGTAACCAAAAAGCGGTAAACAGATGCTAGGATTGATGATTTATTACATTTCATAAAAAAAAAAAAATTATCAATCTTACACAAATCTGAAACTAATAAAGACTAGAGATCATGACACAAAAAAATGACACCCCATATAGCCCTGTAGGTGAAAAAAATAAAAGACCTATAAGGGCTTATTCACACAAATCCCCTAGCCGGAGGCCCCACCGCTGCCCGCTACGGATTACCCCCCCCCCCCCCACTGCCTGGCCGCAGAGATGATGTGCTCTCCTGTTATCTCACCTACTACTCAACTACTCCCCGCAATGACGGGCTACATGCGCTCACCGGAAGTGGCCTAGACTACGCTGCCAGGAGAAGGCAGCGTAGTTCCGGCCACTTCTGGTGAACATGAAGCCGGCCAGCACTGGGAGTAGGTGAGTAGTAGATGAGATGACAGGAGAGCACATCATGCTCTCCTGTCATCTCTGCGGCCAGGCAGCGGGGAGTGATCCCTGCCACGATCCGCACTAGGGCATGTCCTTTTTTTTTGTGGTGTGGGTCACAGCACAGATCATGTGAATGGCCACATTCCCTTAAATGGGCCCTAAAATTGTCCGTGGTTGCGATCCACGACCACGGACAATTTCACAGGACGTGTGAATAAGGCCTAAGAGTCTAAGGTTAAAAGGGGTAGTGATCACTGTAGTGTAGTGATGTCTTAAGCATATAACAATACTTGCAGAGTGTTTACAGTCCAGACTTCCTTGTATTCTACCTAAAAAAGCGCTGCGGAATCTGTTGGCACTATACAAATAAATATTATTCTTATTTTTATGTGTCCAGCAGGTCATGGGCTCAATGAAGTCAGTGGTGTGTAGCAGACAATATAATTTATAGCTACTCCATAAAATCTGCCGCCTGTGTGGCCTCATGGCAGGAATGGCTTTGTGTCCATGAGGCTTGCTGTAAAGCATGTCACTAAGTGCTTTTAAAAACCGCTCAGGCAAAAGTTAAATAAAAACAATTACATTTAATAAATAAAAAGAAAATAAAAGAACAAGTGTTCATGAGGATTGGCACTTTATCTGGTTGTTATGTATGGTACTGTTTTGCAGATATCTGCTCTTCAAGCTAAATCTGTAATTTTTAGGTTGGTCTCCCAGAGCTAGTGGACGAAGCTTGCTGTGGGTGAGAACTGGGGCGGGGGATGCCGCGGGTGAGTGACGGGGCAGGGGGGGGGGGGGAAATCACAGTCGGGGGGGGGGGGGGGAACAATGCTCTGGGGCTGGGGGGGCAAATGGTGCAAGTGACGGGGTGGCTTCTGTTAGAGAGGTAGACAGTGACAGCTGCACTGATCACTGTCTCCCTCTCTAACAGCAATCACCCCTGTCAGTTTCCCCTTTCACTTCGGTGGATTGGGTTAGAAGCGTTAACCCGGCCCATTGAAAAAACGGAGGACACGTGATTCCGACACGGAGGGTGGGGGCCAGGAGCAGGGAGTGGTGTCGGGTTGGACTAAGATTTGATGGTTTTATGCAGTTGGTGGGGGTGAATGCACCTAGATAAACAGCAAAACTGTGCAATATCCATAATAAATTGATATTGGAAAGCTATGGATGCGCAACATATTAATGCAAAAATAATTTTTGGGGGAATACTACGGCAGTGCTTCTCAATTCCAGTCCTCAGGCCTCACCAACAGGTCATGTTTTGAGGATTTCCTTAGTATTTCACAGGTGATATAATTATACTCAGTGCATCAGATATTACCACAGGTGTCCTTTGTATGGGGTATCCTCAAAACATGACCTGTTGGTGAGGCCTGAGGACTGGAATTGAGAAGCACTGGTCTATGGTGTTTGTAAAAATAGATGAGGAGAACCTGCATGGTGTTTGTGCGCAGCCTAAAAAACTGCAGCAGCAGCATAGGAGCCATGGCAAAGCTATAATGAGCAGTCTAAACCATGTTAAAAGTTCTGGGATGATATCTTAGCTGTCTCTCACAGGTTCAACCCATCTCACCCTTTCCCTCCCATACAGTTGCCCTGCATGTAGGTAAAGGAAGAGGTTTTATAACAGGAGAAAAATCTTGTCTGAAGAAAATGCTTCTATTACAGAATTCCTCTGGAGGTACATTTTTACTAATTAGGATAAAGAGTCAGCCGAAACCCCTGATTTCAGCCTTCCAACCACTATGTTGGATTTTAACTGCCCTATCCCTTTGTACTCTGGGAAATAAGCTGCTGCCAATGGAGTTTAGCCTCTTTACTCGTGAACACTTGGCAGAGTTTATGGGGGATTGGGGGGGAGCACATTATGAGAAAACTAATGTTCTGCTGACAGCTATTGAAGGTGTATGACCATCTTTATTTAAATAGTCCTACAATTAAAACAGAAATCAAGTACCATTATCTGGTACCATTATGAAAGTATAATATTACTGTGGTATCTACACATGTACTGGAAATAATAATAAGCAAAGACTGTGTTTATAGTGCAATGAAAAACACTGCAAGGAAAACTTCCTTTTAACTATCAGAGATCCAGGGAGGCCATCTAGTGGAAAGACTAGGTTAACATCCACCATTACTATGCAATACCAGGTTGAAATTGTTCATATTTAACACATTATGGTAACATAATAAATTAATAAATCAATAACAGTTAATACACTTCTTTTACGACTTACATGTAAATTGTCCACTTGCAATGTATAGATATGTAACTTTTAAAATACTTTTACAATAAAGACATGCCAGGGCCCCTGGCTGAGCGGACCTGGAACATCACGTCCCAGGCCCCTTTTTTTTCCAAGAAGCGTCCGGGGTCTGGAGCTGCGGAATACCGGCACCAGCTCTTGAGCAAGAAAGGTGACTCCATCTTATTTCTTTCATCCTCCCGGACACTTTGCCAAAAATCACACCAGCCCGGAATTCCCCATACTTGCTACAAATCTTATTCAACGTTAAAGGCGGTGTGCACAACTAATTCACAACTATTTTTCTTATTGTCTTAAACTGTCTAAATTGAAATATGCATTAACACAGCAGCAGGTCTTGGTTGATGTAATATCCCACGTGCCTCCATAGACAACAAACAAATCCTGTGTAGTCTGATATTGCAGTCAGATTCCCTTTTATCTGTTATTTCTTGCTAAGCTACAAAATGTATGTAAGGAACAGAGAGGGACAGATGGAAGTATGTTTGCAGGAAACAGTAAACAGAGTTTGTCATCTCTTTCCATGGCGATGCATATGTTTACATAAGGAGTTGTAGAGACAAAACTATAATAATAAAAAAAAAATCTTCATTCAAACCTGTAGCCAAGCTGCTTTCTTATTTGTTTTGTCCAACACAAAAATTTCAGGTTGCAAAAAATGCTGTCTTCTGCCTGCCTTTCACTTCCATCCAGCCTGATCTGTGCCCATCACAATCCAGTTTCTGTCCACTGTCTTAATAATGCAAAAGGTCCACATGATCTCCAGGCATTGTCTGCATTGTACAGCACAGGTGTCAAACTCTTCAGCTGTTATAAAACTACAATTCCCATCATGCCTGGACAGCCAAAGCTAAAGTTACATTATTATAACTAAGGCATCTGTTCTAGCACTACCACACAACAGTATACAGTGCAGGGTTACCCCTGTGCACTGTATATTATTATATACAGTATATAATGTTCTTTTAGCCCATTGAGTGGTGATTGAGCAGTAGTCATGTCAGGTAGCCTCCCCCCCCGGGTACTATATACAATAATATACAGTGCAGGGGTGGGGGGACCCTGCTTTGTGGCAGTGCTAGAACAGAGTGGGGTATTGGGAACTGCAGGTCTTAGACACAAACATTGGTAGCAACAGAGAGGGCCTGCTCCCCTTAAAAACTAAACATTTTTTTAAAATAGTTATATTACTAAGTTATAAAACTCTATTAAAGCAATGTATTAAACATAAAAGCCCACATTTATCAATGTCTGCGCCTAACACAAACTTGGGAAAAAAAGCTACAATTTTTATGCAAGGACACCCCTTTGTGTGTAAAAACTTTTTTCTAGTTTGTGCCTTGTGCGCCACATGGTCTGAGAAGGGGCAGGGAGGGTGTATGGCATTGCACATTGTGAAGAGTGTTCTCTCCATGGGCAAAATTTAGCAGTATTTGCACCCCAATTAGCTTAAGCAATAAAATCTATGCCAGCTCTGAGATTTCTTAGCCTATTGTGCATAAGCTGCCTTTATGCTGGAGGTATCAAGAGGTGCATTGGCACATGGATTTATTCAGTGGCTGGAAACCAGCAAAGTTTAAAATTAGCTGTCCATAAAAAAAAAAAAAAGCACTCAATGATAAATGTGCCCCAAAATTTTAGTCTTCAGAGTACACCTTTAAGAAAACATAACTTGTGTTTATCTTGAGAAGTCACCCCCTATGTAAAAGTAACCCCCTATGTAAAGGTATACTAATAACAGAACATTATTTGATGATTTGTGCTTTTAATGGAAAAAAAAATAAGTGGACATTATTCAGAAAACTATAAAATGTATCTGATCAAAGTTTTTATTTGAACATACTTTAGTGTCAGGGCTTCACAAAGGAAATGTATGCAATAAAACCTGCAATGGGTCCAAACTGAAGCCGTCCTGTTAAAATGACTCAACAGTCATGTGATATACTGTTGGCAAATTACACAAGATCACAGTTGTGTCTGTAATAGGGTGATGTAAACTTTAACAGGACAGTTACTGTCTCACAAGGGTGATCTGAATATATATATAAGTTTGTTCCTTACATGCAGCAATAGTTTAAAAACAGCTATTTGCCGACATGGTTGCATTCACCTAATATAATAAAACTTCTTTAAAGGGCTTGTTTAGAATTAGAAAAATACATTTTCCATTTTTTATTTTTCAGAGCTGCATCTATTGCAAAAGGTGTCCATACATAGCAATGGGGCGCCATGATTGATGAGCAGGTGATTTTCTCCCTGATCAGACTGGTAATATTATATATATATTGTTTATGCATATATAATGCAAGGCAATATATGCGCATAGGAGTTTATAAGAGAGTAGGTATCATTGGACCATTATCTCTGAAAAAGTTACAGCAAGTGACGACACGCGTAGGGTCTATCCCACTGACAGATCCCTTGATGATATTGATTTGGGTTACCATGCATTTTGTATTATATAAAGGAATTGTTATTTATTTTGGCACTAGCAATTTAAGCATAGGGATGTATAGTATATACAGTCAGCACGATATAGGTGTATTGCATATTTTTGGACCAGGGGCTCTGATGAGATTTTAGGATTTGGGGAGGTTCACCTGTGTTGGTTTTTTAGTGTTTTTTTAAGTGTTTGTCCAAGTTGCTGTAATGTTTGTTATACATGAGAGCTAAATAAAATATGTAATTCTGTATTATTGAACTACATTTGTGGGTGCACCATTATTTTGTTTTTCTTTTCTTAGTGTAAGCAGATTAAAAGCATCATACATATTTTAACTGTTTTTAAAAATCAAAAAACTATAAAGTGATATGGAAAAGGGAAATACAGTTTTATAGCACTGCACATTGATATCTGATATGTTGGTACAGCATGCTGAAAATCTAAGGGTTTAATGCTAATTTTTTTTTTTTTACCAATCACCTTAAGAAAATGTACTTATAAAAAGGTATGTTTACATGTTGTACTTTTTAATTTTCACCAATGATTTTTGCACCATTTTTCTGCACTTTAAAATATATCATGAAAATATTTGCTTGTAATTATTATACGTATATATACCCCCCCCCCCCCCCCGAATGGCAGACTGCTAGAAAACCCACAATGGAGTTGCAGTGAAAGCCGCACTTGTTCAGTTCCTCACCTAGAGAAATTTTATGTTGACAGGATTATTTCCAATGACAATGCACATGACATAATCAGAAGAGGAAGTGAACATTTTATGTGGTTGTTGTAACATTAAACATAAAGAGGATGTTGTATCTCTGCGCAATATCTCCAAAGACCCAAACCAGAACTTAGTAATGACAACAAGTGGGTGTGTTTGTGTTTACTCAGCTAACTTCCCATTTCTCTATGTGTTGTGCGATCATTCATGTGCAGTTAGTTTAATGAAATGCGCTATTTGACTGCTGCAGGTGATGGTAGGTGGAGCCTCTGATGTGGACGGAAATCAAATGAAATCAAAGTTGTACTTAATGAAGCGTACTTGTTATTAAGAAAAACATTTGACACATCACAGGGACATAAGGGGGAATTTATCAAAATTGTTCTAAATAGAAAGTAGTCTAGGTTTTGACTTTTAGGGTACAAACCCACACACCGTATACGCAGCAGATACGCAGCAAATACGCAGCAGACTTGATGGTGCAGATTTGATGCTGTGTTCAGTTATTTAGATCTAATCTGCTGCGTATTTGCTGCGTGTTTGCTGCATATCGCAGTAGTAAATACGCTGCATATACGGTGTGTGGGTTTATACCCTTAGAGCGAAAATTCTCAAGATGGTACAGGCACCCTCATAAATTTGGAGCAAGCAAGCAGCTGCGCTATTTCACCCATTAAAATGGTGCATCTAAAACTTTAAGTTTAATTTTCTCCATTTGAAAGTGTGGTCTGGACTGAAGTGGCTTTGCACAATTTTGTACCTTTTTGCGCCATTTTTTTTAAAAGTTGAATTTGGTAAATTAACAGTGGCACTGAAAACATATGTACCAATAAACCTATTCTGAGAACAGATGTAAGTAAGTGGTGTAAATGAAGTGACTTTGCAAAGATTTGCGACTTTACTTCAAAAGACATATGTGAAACAATGATACATTTCCCCCATAGTTTATATAGATTATAGATTGTTGGCTGGCTGTCATGATTTCTCAGATGACTCAAAAATTTTACATGAAATGCACAACGCTAAGCATAGTATTAGACAAAGCATTTTTTTTAATTCCCCGGTAAATCTAAAATCGTTCATCCTATTACATGAAATAATAGTCATTAACTATGGTTATTGCGATCATTATATGCTTGCCCAGGACAACCCACAAAGCATTTTTAATATGTGAATGACTCCCCTCTGCCCTGATAGCAGATGGTGGGGGAAAGAAGAAAAAGCTATTTAATTTCAACATATGTGATCCTTCCTAGAGATGAGCGAACCTGAAACATGCTCGAGTCCATCCCAACCCGAACTTTCAGCATTTGATTAGCGGTGGCTGCTGAACTTGGATAAAGCCCTAAGGCTATGTGGAAAACATGGATATAGTCATTGGCTGTATCCATGTTTTCTAGACAACCTTAGAGCTTTATCGAAGTTCAGCAGCCACTGCTAATCAAATGCCGAACGTTCGGGTTCGGATGGACCTGAACCCGAACCCGGTTCGCTCATCTCTAATCCTTCCCTTTATTCCTAAAGGAAATAAACCACCAACTGGCAGCAGCTTACATCTCTCTCTTTCTGTTAAGAACTCATGCACGACCATAGCATGCATTTATATTGTGGGTCAGGAGAGACAGATGTCAGCTGAGCATTCAATGGACAGTTGTTACAAACTAGTGGCACCAATCAGGGTAGGAACAGGTAAGACACAGACAGTGGACCCTGCACTTGTCTCCGCCCACTGTCCCTGCTTACTCGCCACAATCAGCCCTAGGCTGCTGCGGACAAGTTGGTGCCAGTCCCTGACCTAGGATAGGTGGCACACAAAACCCAGACAACACGCACACACACACACACACACACAAAATAAGCAAGCTAGGTCAAAACTAGGGGACATCAGAGGTAAAACAGAAAAAATACACTTAATAGCCAGCAAGTGGTTAATACCCTGGAGATGTTTTATAGCAGGTCAGGGGGCTGGTCCAGAATCTCCAACTGGGAACATAACACATTGATTGGCAGGGAGGAGACCTGACAGTCACAGAAATCACCAAAACAAATTTAACTGTGTAAGTACCCAGAGGGAACTCAGCAGGGAAAGAGGTGTGGCAGAGAAAACAATTAAAAAAAGCAGAAAGAATTGGACAGTGTTCACACAAGAGCAAAAGAAACACAAAATGAGCATATTAATATTGCCAAAAGCAACATCTCGTCGTACTTAAAGAACCGAGGACCACGCCAAGATCCCAACTGGTACAGTCCTTACAACAGTTATCTGAAATGTACAAACACTCTTCAAGTATGTTGTTAATACTTATATCTATATACATAATGTTATTTCTCAGCTGTATTTTCCAGGGTCATCCTTTTTTTTTTTTTTTTTTTTTAAATGTCTTTATTTTTAAGGTTATAAAGAAGTATAACATGTCGGTATAGAATCATGAAGTAGTAACAACAATGCAATTGGTGCGCAGGCCTTAATACAGTAGGGTTAAGTAATAAAGTGGTTACATAATCTGGTGTAAACTCATTTAGTATGACATGGGAAGATTTCAAAATGAAAAAACTATATACAATCCAGGATGATATGGTGCTTAAGAGTTATGTCAAGTAACGATTAACACTTCTTGTGCTACCTGGGTCTTCTTATTAAAAGCACTACAGAGGACCAGCACATTTACCCAAACTTCGCAAAAGTGAAATTCTTCATTACAGTGGTACCTTGGTTTAAGAGTAACTTGGTTTAAGAGCGTTTTGGTTTAGGAGCTCACAGTTTTTCATAATTGCAACTTGGTTTAAGAGCATTGTTTTGGTTTAAGAGCTCCCTGTACTGGGTGGGAGGCGAAGCGGGAGAGGGGCATGGTCTGCATAGCGGGGTCTACAGCCCTGTACTCTGACCCAGGAAGTCTCCCTCACCCTCCAAATCATAGCAGATCCACTTCAGGCTGGGGCTTGCATCAGGGAACAGGACTGTGGAGGTAATCTCTTCATAGCTGTAACCCCTCTCTCCCCGAACAGAGAGTGCTGCATGTATGTGCCCACATCTGCCCCGCTCATACCTTCATGCTCCCTGCAGTCTCTGTCAGCCCTTATATTTCCCATCCTCTCCATTACTGTACAGTAACCTATAATATCACATATTCTGATGTTTCTGAATGTTTCTTTCATCTGTTTTACATGTTATTCAGAATAATAAATCATTATTTTTGGGGTGTGGAACCAATTGTCTGCATTTCTATGATTTATGGGAAAATTTGCTTTGGTTTAAGAGTGGATTTGGATTACAAGCACGGCCCCGGAACGAATTATGCTCGTAATCCAAGGCACCACTGTATAATTATCTGATTCCTACTTTATAACTCTCTGAAACCTATACAGGTGCGGTTATTAAAAGGATGTAAAGACTCCTCCAGCAATCCATAGCTGACTTTTGTTCCGAGTTTGTAGAGCGTAGGTAACTGGAGTCAATATGAAGATTGCAGTCATCCACTAAGCATGTGTATTTACAGTGTTTACACTAAATGCAGGCTTAGCCCTGCCCTCGGACATTGATAAGGGAATTAGTGGTGGCAGGGAAACTGAACTTTTTTTCACAAGTGGACTACTTATAGTCTTATCTTACAAGAGAGGTGCGGTGGACACAGGTGACTCTGATTAATGGATCTTCATGGCGCAGTAATGCATAGAATACAGGAATAAAATACACTCTCTAGACACAGTTGATATTATTACTGTCTGTATTACACATTTTTATTTTATTGTTTTCTTGTGTGGGGTTTATTAAACTTTTCAATACTATAATTTGAAGCAACCAACACTAGAAGTCATTTAGGGTCAGTGTCAGGAGATGGTACAATCCAATGTGTGGGCTTGTGCAATGAAACCAAGGTTTGTAGTTTTTGCTAAACTGCTGATTAAAGTTATTCTGCGTTTACATGAAGCGATAATTCGCCCAATCGATCGTTTAACAATTTTGAAGCAACAATTTGGTTTTTATAACAATCAGCATTTAGACGAATAAATCGTTAGAAAACTCGTACGGAAGATTATTGCGATAGTTAAAACTAAGCCCATCTTTCACATAGGGTGAATCTTTGTAAGACTGTTTACACAAATTTTTAGTGAACGGCGATTTGAGAACATGTTGAAAGATCAAAATGAACGATTTCTCAATCGTCGCTTGATCGTTTGTTGTTTTTACACAAAACGATTAATGCTCAAATGTGATCATTGATGCGAAAATTCGATAATCGATAAACGATAATCGTTCCGTGTAAACGCAGCATTAGTCTTTATAGTCTGATTAGCTAAAACTATTATATAAAAAAAATTATAATCAGATTAACGTATGAAAATATGAGAGTAATCACTTAAAATGGCTGATACCTGACAGTGGTCTACTAAGAAAAGGGGATCGGTATCCTTTTTTTTTGGGGGGGGGGGGAAGGACTGTAAACTTTCATTTTGTACTTTGCTAGAAATGTTAATGTAGTTCTCACAGCTGTAGGTAGAATTCGGCCAGGAAAGGGACAGGGTGGACACAGAAAGTGAATCCAAAACTCATCCCCGCCCTACTTGACTCAAACAGTCCTAAGCGTCTGCAAACAATTGAGAAGACAGTTCCTCACCTGTGACAAAGGTACAGAAAGCCGGGGTCAGATAAAGCCAAGGAATAACACAGGATTAACCGCAGTTTATGTTTTTTCTTAAAGCGTACCCACAATCGGACCCCCCCAAACCACTTGTACCTTCGGATAGCTGCTTTTAATCCAAGATCTGTCCTGGGGTCCGTTCGGCAGGTGATGCAGTTATTGCCATAAAAACAACTTTTAATCTAGCAGCGCTGTGTCTAACGGCCGGGGCTTATGGTGCGTTTACACGAAGCGATAATTGGCCCAATCGCACGATTATCGATTTCAAAGTAACAATTTTTTTTTTTATAATGATCAGCGTTTAGAGGGTACGATATATCGTACGGAAAAATCGTTTTGCGATCGTTTTGCGATATCGCGCCCGCAGCCCGCCCCACCCGCTCAACCGCAGCCCCCTGCGCCGCCCCGATCGCCACTCCAATCGCCCCTCCAATTGCCACCCCCGCCGCTCCGATCGCCACCCCCGCCGGCGCTCCAATCGCCACCCCCGCTCCGATCGCCGCTGCCGCTCCGATCGACCCCGCCGCCCTGGCCGCGAGCATACGTTACCTGCCCCGCGTAGCAGGTCTTCAAATCCCTGGCTCCCCTCTTCAGCGCATTGATTGGCTGAAGAGATGAGCCGGGAATTTCAAACGGCTCCTCTTCAGCCAATCAGTGCTGCCATGCATTGATTGGCTGAAGAAGGGAGTCGGGAATTTCAAACGGCTCCCCTTCAGCCAATCAGTGCTGAAGAGGAGCACTGATTGGCTGAAGAGGAGCAGTTTGAAATTCCCGACTCATCTCTTCAGCCAATCAATGCACTGAAGAGGGGAGCCGGGGATCTCGAAGACCTGCTACGCCGAACAGGTAACGTATGCTCGCGGCCGGGGCGGCGGGGAGGTTGCGATCGGAGTGGCGGCGGGGGTGGCGATCAGAGCGGCGGGGGTGGCGATCGAGCCGGCGCAGGGGGCTGTGGATGAGCGGGGGGCCGGGCTGCAAAGGGGGGTGCGGCCGGACTATCGCGTGACGACTGTTTACATGGAACGATTGGCAAATTTTTTGCGAACGAAGAACGACGATTTATGAACATGTTAAAAGATCAAAATGAACGATTTTTCGATCGTTCGCCGTGTTTACACGTACGATTATCGTTCGAATTCGATTGTTATCGCGAAAATTCGCCCGATAATCGTTCCGTGTAAACGTAGCATTACATTTGTATATGCATTAGGTTGGCACACCCTCTCTGTCCTTCCCCCCCACCCTCCTCATCATAAGGAAGATTCCAGGCAGATTGCTTTCTATTCCCCACCTGTGTGTATAATGAACATGGGCTGGATCGTTAATACACCTGTGCAAAGCTTAAACAGCAGTAAATGTTCCTGGATCATTCCTAATGATAAGGAGGGTGGGGAAGAAGGACGGAGAGGTGGTGCCAGCCTAATGCATATACCAGTGATTTTCAACCAGTGTGCCGTGGCACACTAGTGTGCCGCGACACATGGTCGGGTGTGCCACAGGGAAAGTTTCCCAAACTATGGTGCCCTTGTGAAACAGGAGAAAACAATTGGGGGAGAGAAATCTGGGGATGGGGGAGAAACAGGGGAGAGAAGCAGGGGGGAGAGAAACATGAGGATAGGGTGGAAAGAAACAGCGGAGAGAAGCAGGGGGGGAGAAGTATGGTGGAGAGAAGCAGGGGGGAGAAGTATGGTGGAGAGAAGCACAGGAGAGAAGCAGGGGGGGAAGTATGGTGGAGAGAAGCACAGGAGAGAAGCAGGGGGGAGAAGTATGGTGGAGAGAAGCACAGGAGAGAAGCAGGGGGGAGAAGTATGGTGGAGAGAAGCACAGGAGAGAAGTAGGGGGGAGAAGTATGGTGGAGAGAAGCATAGGAGAGAAGCAGGGGGGAGAAGTATGGTGAAGAGAAGCAGGGGGGAGAGAAGCACAAGAGAGAAGTAGGGGGGAGAAGTATGGTGGAGAGAAGCACAGGAGAGAAGCATGGGGGGAGAAGAAAACAGGCCCAGGTTTCACACTGAGTGAGTATAAATACATTTAGAATCTATATTATTAACTATATGTATAATATGAACTGTTTTAGTGTCATTTTGTGCCATTTTGGTTGGTGGTGTGCCCCAGGATTTTTTAAGTATAAAAAGTGTGCTGCGGCTCAAAAAAGGTTGAAAATCACTGGTATATACAAATGTAAGCCCCGGCCGTTAGACACAGCGCTGTAGGATTAAAAATTGTTTTTAGGACAATAACTGCATCCCCTGCCGAACGGACCCCAGGACAGATCTTGGATTAAAAGCAGCTATCCGAAGGTACAAGGTACCCTCAGCTCATGTACTGCACAGTGTTGTAATGATGCATCGCCCTATAGTTACTAATATGAATTCATACCTATAGATACATAAAACATAATGCTTCCTTATACATAGGAGTGGCTTGAGATTCCACAAACATGTTTGTGTGGGTTTCCTTTGATACTATGGTTTCCTCCCACACTGATGAGAGAACCAGCTTTCTATCAAATGAACATATTTGAGGCAAATATTACTGTACAAGCAATAGGAAACAAGAAATCTTAAAAGAATGCGACAATGAATGCACAAGACTATACCAATTGGTATAAGTGGCCTACTGTAGGTCAATGGTTGGCCCTGTAGAAATGGCATTGGTTATGGTTCATGTGGTAAAAGTTGTTGCAGTATTATTCGCTCCATACTTGTATGCATGTAATGTAACTCTGTGCGTATTCATAGAGGTAATAGTGCCCTGACTATAATCAGGCTCACCAGAGAGCACTTTTTGTCTTATCCCCTTCAGGACCGGACTATTCTTTTTTTTGCGCTTTTGTTTTTTCCTCCTCGTGTTTAAAAGGCCATAGCGCCTACCTTTTTTTACCTACAGACCCACATGAACTCTTATTTTTTGTGCCACTAATTGTACTTTGCAATGGCAGACTTAATTTTTGCATAAAGTACACTGCAAAACCAGAAAAAAAATTAAATGTGTGATGAAATTGAAAAAAAAAACTAAACAAAACACATATTTTAAATTTGTGAAGTATTTGTATTTACGCCATTTGCCCTAGGGTAAAACTTGTATGCATGTTCCTCAAGTTGTTACGATTACAACGATATGTAACATGTATAACTTTTATTTTATTTGATGGCTTCTAAAAAATTAAAACTCTTTTTAATAAATTAATGTTCCTTTAAAATCGCTCTATTCCCATGCTTATAACACTTTTATCCTTTGGTCTATGCGGCTGTGTGAGGTGACATTTTTTGCGCCATGATGTGTACTTTCCATTGGTACCTTGATTGCACATATGCAACTTTTTAATCGCTTTTTATTACAATTTTTTGGGGATTTGATGCGAACAAAAATTCGCAATTTTGCAGTTTGGAATTTTTTTGCGCTTGTGCCATTTACAGTGTGAGATCAGGAATGTGATAATTTAATAGTTCGGGCAATTACGCACGCGGTGATACCAAATATGTTTATTTATTTATTTTTATTTATAAAAAATGGGGACAGGGGGGTGATTCACACTTTTATTAGGGGAGGGGGATTATTTATTAATAAAAAAACATTTAATTTACTTTTTTACACATATACTAGAAGCCCCCCTGGGGGACTTCTAGTAAAGCCACACTGATCTCTCATAGAGAGCAGCCGAAAGCAATAGAGTGCTGCAGCTGAAAGCAATAAAGTGCCAAGCCGGGATCAGCTCCATTACGGTGCGGACCCCGGCCGGGACCAGATGCGGGGATCGCCCCACCGGGACAACGCCACTAGACACCAGGCAAGTGCCAAAAGAGCATTTTAAATGCAGCTGTGACAGCTGCATTTAAAATGCTAATTAGCGGGCACGTCGATCGGTTGCCACGCGGCCCCCCTCTAAACTCCCTCACCCGCATGAGGACGTACAGTTACACCCTCATAAGGGAAGGGGTTAAAGGGAACTCTGGCCCGGGGGTATTTTTAAGCTATGGCCGGGGAGGGGGTGGTTATGGACAGCGGGGGTCACTTACCTCCCCGGTTACAGTGCCAGGTCCCGGATCACGCCGCCCGGTACACCCGTCCCGTGACCACTTACTGGTGTGAGCTGCCGCATGAGACGTAACGTCTCAAGGTAGCTTAGCCATTCAGCGGCCGAGGCAGGACTCCTCTATACCTTTTCATATTACGGAGACCTAGGCACAGGGGCACATGTAAGTCTATAGCCCCTATTGCACAGGGTGAATGAGAGAAGCAAATGAGCACAGTCAGCACTCAATTGCTCCTCTTTCCCGGGTCAGTACAGCGGGTCGAGTGCTGGGGGGGGGGGGCTCCCCGGGTGATCACTTGATTGTCCAGGCAGCCTATAGAAGATAGCAGCGGTCTGCTGCCACCGCTCCTCTTCCGCAGAGCGACGGCAGCAGATGGTTGCTATATGAGTCATTTGTCTTTCAACATATTGAAAGACAAACGACTGCAACAATCAGCTGACATTGTTCATGTCGACTGATCATTGCCTTCTATTACACATTACACATTAAGATGATTATCGGCCGTAACAGCCGCTATTGGCCGATAATAGTCTCATGTAATAGGGCCTTATGGAAGCAGCCCAGGTGCTGATGCAGATTATGCGTCCTGGGGTCGGGTTACCAATTAAATAGAAGGCTAACCCAGCCCCCTAGAGAGGAGATCACATGTCCTCAGACCACAGGGGGGGGGGACCTGAGCATGGTCTGAGTGGACCAAGAGTAGAGGATTTTAGACTACAAGAGTCGATAAGAATGAGAAAAAGAAAAAGAAAAAAAAAGAAAGGGTGCAAGATAGGTTATACACCGTATGTCTACAACTGTGCATTGCTGGAAATATCCTGTTGTCTTTCCCTAATTTTTTACTCTGAAATAGATTGTGAGAAAAAACATTACAGAACGTCATGAGGTGGTAATGAAAAACAAGTAGAACATAAACAGGATGATGCAATGGGGATTATGTTGCAGTTTATACAGCTTTCCTGGTTTCTGTAATATGTGTTTTTTTTTCCAATTTCCTTCATAACTCTATACTTGCATTTAAATGTGCCTGACATTTAAGAGAATGACAATTGTTAATTCAGGAAAATGTATAGTGAAGGCTTGTGATATTTTAGCATTATTTAGTTTAAAAAAAACACAACCCATTGATTATTACTAATGCCCATCTTAATGAGAATGAGTCATGAGAGAAATACATCAGAACTTCAGGCAGGGGGGAAGGGAAGGAAAATAATAAAGCATTGAACTCACCTGTCCCCGTGCCTCTGATACGCTGCTCCTGGCTGGGTTCAATTAACAGCAGCGAGCGACTTGCAGCTCTGCTAGCTGCAATGTCCTGTGCCTGGCTGAGTGATTGCCCAGCCAATCAGTGACTGGGACAGGACACCTTCAGAATCATTGACTGGCTGAGCGGGCAATCACTCAGCTGGGCCATGACGTTTCAGCTGGAGAAGCCAGGTATGTGACGGTATGCGGTTTCCAGCTAAGGAGGACAGCCGGATGCTGTAAGGAGAGTATGGTGAGTTCAGGTTTTTTTTCCTGCCCCCACCAGCCTGCCTGCAGTTTTTGTACTTCTGTGGGATTTCGTATTTAAATCAGGTTTTTATAGTAACTATTAAAAATCTTTGGTGAAGTTTTCTCATTTTATAATCTAGATTTTAAAATCACCCAGCTATCGTGCAGTTTTTATTATGGCCACTAAGCCTAATAATCAGATAAGACTTCCTGTCCTGTAGAGAAAATGTTTCTGCATTCTTGTTAACACAGGCAGGATTACAATGGGAGGTAGTAGTAGTATATAGATAAGATGGGATCAGCCCATTCACAAAATGTTACGGTCAAAACTACTTCCTCCCTCCCTCCACAATGACCTCTGCACAGGTCACCGAGCAGGTGTGTGTGTGTGTGTGTCTGGGGGGGGGGGGGGTTATTTTTGGGATGTGGTAAGCTGCAGAGAAGGCCTGACTTGGCAGCAAGGTTTTTTTTTAGTATTCTGTTAATATAGCTCAATGACTTAAATAATTATTTTTCATGGGTGGAAAACATGAATCCTAACAAATCATGACTAGGGATGAGTGAGAATACAGTAAGAACGAAGCTTGTCAGGCTGCTGGCTTTGAAGTCCGTGCCCCGAAAAGTTGGATCCAGTCCAGGAAAACTTCTCCCAGGACTAGATCCAGCTTCTCCCAGCAGGAAAGAGCGACAGGAAGCAGCACAGACTTCAAAGCCAGCAGCCTGACAGTACTAACAAACCGCTTCACTTTATTCCTACAGTAAATTCGCTCATCCCTTATCATGACCAATCTTAATACAGTGGATTCATCAAACAAGTCACGATTGATCATAAATGATTCATCATACAGTATGTGTAATAGACAACATACTGCAAGTCATGATGCTGGTATAAGCAGTGTCCAATTCTTTTACTCATTTGATTCTGGTTTATACACAAAGTATATTAGAAAGTTGACTATAAAGTAATTAGGCTTTACTTACATAAACTGGAAAATCCCTTTAATGTACTTGGCTCATTCAGACTGAAATAATCATGCAGTGCATGCTGGGGTTTGTTTGTGAAGCTATAGCTACCGAGCCAAGTAATATCTGGATAAAAGTTTGCCTCATTTCAGATCAATATAACTAATGGACTGAGTAATTTATCTCAGCGCTCCACTTTGTCAGTTACAAAAAAGAAAAATGGTTTTAGAGCAGAAAAATGCATAAAACATCTCTAACAATTAAAAAGAATACTATAATATGTACTGGTTCCAGAAAGGACATAATCATAATATAAAAACTTTCCCACAAAGAAAAAATGCGAATTGGTCAGTAATGCTGTAGTATTGTAATGCTGAAATATGGTCAACGACACAACTAGCATTATAATATGGCCAAACCAAGCTTAACCCTTTGATGATCAGGCCAACTTTAGTTTTTGCGCTTTTGTTTTTTCCTTATCGTGTTTTAAAGACCACAGACCTACCTACAGACCTACATGAGACCTTTTTTTTTTTGCAACAACTATTGTACTTTGCAATGACAGACTGTATGTATTTGCATAGAAAATACAAGGCAATGGATCCGCAGCGTAACATCCGCTGTGGATCTGGTACATGTGAAGACACCCTCAAATGGGAAAATGGGGTGATTTAACCCCTTAAGGACAGAGCCAATTTCGATTTTTGTGTTTTCGGTTTTTCCTCCTTGTGCTTAAAAGGCCATAGCACTTGCATTTTTCCACCTAGAGACCCACATGAGCCCTTATTTTTTGAGTCACTAATTGTACTTTGCAATGACAGGCTGAATTTTTGCATAAAGTACACTGCGAAACCAGAAAAAAATTCAAAGTGTGGTGAAATTGGAAAAAAAAAACGCATTTTGTTTATTTGGGGGAAATGTGTTTTTACGCCATTCGCCCTGGGGTAAAACTGACTTGTTATATATGTTCCTCAAGTCGTTACGATTAAAACGATATATAACATGCATAACTTATATTGTATCTGATGGCCTGTAAAAAATTTAAACCATTGTCAACAAATATACGTCACTTAAAACCGCTCCATTCCCAGGCTTATAACGCTTTTATCCTTTGGTCTATGGGGCTGTGTCAGGTGTCATTTTTTGCGCCATGATGTGTTCTTTCTATCGGTACCTTGATTGCGCATATACGACTTTTTGATCGCTTTTTATTACAATTTTTCTGGATTTGATGTGACCAAAAATGCGCAATTTTGCACTTTGGGATTTTTTTGCGCTGACGCCGTTTACCGTGCGAGATCAGGAATGTGATTAATTAATAGTTCGGGTGATTACGCACGAGGCGATAGCAAACATGTTTATTTATTTATTTATTTATTTACTTTTATTTATAACCTGGGAAAAGGGGGGTGATTCAGACTTTTATTAGGGGAGGGGGCTTTTTACTAATAATGACGCTTTTTTTTTTACTTTTACACTTATACTAGAAGTCCCCGGGATTTCTAGTATAAGTGCTTTGATCTCTCATTGAGATCTCTGCAGCATAGATATGCTGCAGAGATCCATGAGATCGGCACTCGTTTGCTTTCGGCTGCTGCAGCCGGAAACAAACGAGTGCCGAGCCGGGGACGGCGCCATCTTGGAGCGGTCCCTGGCCGGCTTCAGTTACGGAGATCGCTCCTCCGGGATAACATCCCGGAGGAGCGATCTCCCCACTAGACACCAGGGATGACGCTGCGTCCGGTAATCGGATGCAGCTGTCATGTTTGACAGCTGCATCTGATTACTGTATTAGCGGGCACGGCGATCGGACCGTGCCCGCTAATACCAGCGGTCCCGGGCTACAAGTGGCACCCGGGACCGCCGCGGTTCAGAGCGGGGTCACCGCGCGGCCCCGCTCTGAACTCCCTTACCGGCATCAGGGCGTAAATTTACGCCCGATGTCGTTAAGAGGTTAAAGGGGTTATCCAGCGAAAATATTTTTCTTTTAAATCATCTGGTTTCAGAAAGTTATATAGATTTGTAATTTACTTCTATTTCTATGTCGTCTTCTAGTACTTATCAGCTGCTGTATGTCCTGCAGGAAATGTTGTTTTCTTTTCAGTCTGACACAGTGCTCTCTGCTTACATCTCTTTCTGAGACAGGAACTCTTCACAGCAGTAGTACATTCCCATAGGTTTATTGTGTGAATCTACTACTGCTCTGGACAGTTCCTGTGGGACATACAGCAGCTGACGAGTATGGGAAGACTTGAGATTTCTGAATAGAAGTAAATTACAAATCTATATACCTTTCAG
Organism: Dendropsophus ebraccatus; assembly: GCF_027789765.1. NCBI lineage: Eukaryota > Metazoa > Chordata > Amphibia > Anura > Hylidae > Dendropsophus > Dendropsophus ebraccatus. The sequence goes on along the minus strand of NC_091459.1, from coordinate 76,537,119 downwards.
GAACCAGTTAATTTGAAAGAAAAAGATTTTCGCTGGATAACCCCTTTAAATTACGAGATGGGATTTTTTTTTATTGATGAAAGAACAGTTTCTGAACAGTAATTTGTAGCCCACCTGGGTGAATTCTATAATAACTCCACTGATCTCTATGAGAGATCAATGCAGTACATATGTACTGCATTGATCAATGAGATCAGTGCTCGATTACTATTGGCTGCTGGAGCCCATTGGAATCAAGCACCGAGCCAGGATCAGCGTCATTGCGGCACTGAGGCCTGGCCCGGGCAGAAGCGGTTGGGGGGGGGAGCAGACCGCCACTAGACCACCAAGACTAGGGATTTAAAGCCATTTAAATGCAGCTGTCAGTATAGACAGCTGCACTTTAATGGCCAAGTAGCCGGCCTGCTGAGGGGCGTGACTCCCCCCCCCAAACTCCCCTACCTGCCCCAGGATGTACGGGTACATCCTGGGTAATCAAGGGGTTAAAGAAAATAATCATACAGAGCCGCTATGTTCATTAACATTTGCTATATAGAAGCATGCACACACATACAATCACTATGTACAGGCACACATACAGAACGTATGTACAGTTTTCTAAAATCCAGGTCCACTGCTGCTGAATGTTTGTATATGTAGGGGGCACACTATCTTTTATTTAGTGGAAGAAGTGTGAAAACTTAATTTGTCTGTGTATTGTATGGTGATGCTATTAAGTGACAGCACATGCTGTGGGATGGTTAGGGGAAACTGTATGTGACAGATTGTATGTTCCTTAAGAGTGGTTTGCAAGCCAACTCTCTACCTCTGGGCTTATCACAGTCCTACCTCAAGTCTCCTCATTCTCCTGTCCAATTCTGTGTTGAGATTCCTCAGATTACTCTCCACAAATAGGGAGCTAGCTATAAGTTTATAAGTAGGGGTGAAGGTGGCCATGTGCATAGTTTGGAGATTAGTTTTATCCCTGCTCTACTCCCAGTGTAAGAGTAGTGCAGCATAATCCAGTCTCCTGTGGTGGTCCACTGGGGGCCTGGCCATCCGGTCATCAGTCCAGAGTTTCCGCTTGCCAATTGCCTGCTAAAGCTCCAAGGGGGGTCACTTCTGCTGACAAGGGACCTCTACTCTGTCCCCATCAGTAAAGTTCATTGTTCTGCAGTTACAGTATCCCTGAATCCTTGTGTTTGTGTCTTGAAACATCACATCGTAGCAGGGGGTAATAGAAACACCTTAACAGGTGTCTCGTAGACCTTGGAGATTGGGTCGGAGACCTAATCCACCAATTCTCAGGTCAGCCCTCCCTGCACATAAGCTGATGGCCATGGAAGCACAGATGCTTGCCCCCTTGCACCCAACCACGAATTAGAATAATGGGCTACAGAGGAAACACATGGCACATGATGTCTAGATTGGTAAGTATTACCGTACCCCCTTCCTAAGGCCTCCATCACATGCCCATGTCAGTTTTTAAGGTCAGGAAATCCTGATCAAGAGGCTTCCAAAAGCTTCAGGAAACCTTCAGGATTTCTCGACAATAATCCGTTTTTACTATCAGGCAATGCTTTTAGCAATCTTCACTATGCCGGGGTTTGGATGAAGGACCACTGCCATTGGGGGGGGGGGGGGGGTGCTCATATTTTGGCGCTCCCATAGAATTATGTGGGGGCATTTGTGCTTAAATTCCGGACGAAAATAGGACAGGGTCTTTAAAATTCTGACCTATTTTCCGGAACGGACACCCTTCCTGAAGAGTGTCCGTTGCTAACGTACCCCTGTGGGTCCGGAAATCCGTCCAGATTTCCTGATAAGAAATCCAGGCAGATTTTCTAGACATGTGAAGGGGTCTAAGGGGGGCTGTCCGACCCTTAAATTCCTTGGTTCAATGATTGTCTTTCAACAAAAACATTAACGTGCCCAGACTTCCTCAAAACCATATCCTATCTTTTGAACCAAGTGCCAGAGAGACTCACTGACCCTCTGGGAATCCACAAGCTTTTGAACATCATACTCCAGTGCACTCTAAACCTGAACTGGACAAGGAGGTTTCCTAGGAGGAACACCAGATAGTAAATATTTCTTTAGAAGTGACCTGTAAAAGACATATGTATTTTGAAAGATTCAGGAAGTTGTAAGCGGAAAGAGACAGGGTGGATTGTCTAAGTTAGCTTAAAGGGAATATATTTGGAACCGAATTTACCAGAAGAAACTTGCCTACCATACCATCTGCCAAACATAAGTTAAAAGCCCAATGGATCATATTTTGTTAGTGTTTTTCTTTTGATTTTAACGTTATCAACACAGAAAGTTGCAATAACAACCGGGAATGTTCATGAAGCCTTCATGAGAAATTTCTGTAAATTTATTGTAAATCTGAATGTGGCAATTAAATTCGGAGGAAATTCCGGTCTTCTTTGATATGCTACATGACCAATTTCCCATTGGAAACACCGGCCCTTGATCCAATATGGCGTATATTTTAAGATGGCAACCATCTTCTGGACACAGCCTAAAAGATAGGCCTCCTCACTAGAGATGAGCAAAACTTGAGGATGTTCGGGTTAGTCCGAACCCGAACGTGGGGCATTTGATTTTGTGGCTGAAAAAGTTAGATGCAGTCCTTTGGTGTCCAGGAAACCTAGACAACGCCTGAGGCTATATCCGAGAGTATTGAAAAGGTAAATGCTTTATTTCATATCAAAGATAAAAAAAAATGTCCATGTTGATGCTGAGGACCTCATTTATTATGTTTAATGAAATTCAGTGAAATAAAGCATTTACCTTTTTTTGTGTGTGTGCACTGAAGCACTTCAATACCAGGTCAATGCCTGAAGAGGACACACCAAGGTCTTTTTCCATCTTCCTGTTCTAAAATCCTTTTAATCTATGGTCCCCAGATAAGGGACATATCAGATATTAAACTTATAAAAACAGTCCATAAATCCTCTGAAATACTGTCTACCTAAGTAGAGGCGAGCTGACAACTATTTTATTTGATTTGTGTACATATGGCTCTATTTATGTTTTCCAGGCAGCATCCATGCATAATGAAAACTCACATGCTCCGGTTTGGACACAACAGAGTGTGCTTGAGGTTTGCTCATCTATACCCCTCCCCCATTTGCTGGGATATTCAGAATTGTTCTTTAGACTTTTAACCTGGTATATTGGTAAAAAAAATATTTTAGTACCTTTCTGTGGTCTTTATGCTTTTCTTCAGCATCTTATGCAAACTGTCTACTCTCTTGCTTTCATTGGCCTAACATCCTGTCTAGTGTACATCTAGTAATTGGCTTCCTGTTCCTGATGTACACTCTAGCCAGAAATTCAGTCTGCAGCATTTACCTTCTACTAAACCTACAGGAACCTCCCACATACATGAGAAAAACAGAGCTGGCTGAATTACTGGCTACAGTGCCCAGCAGATACATGAAATCTACTACAGGATGTTACAAATGTTATGTAATGTTTGCTATGCATTTGGTTTTATATGTTAAATAAAACAGATGTTAGCGAAAATTATGTGACAACATTCACAATACTAGGGAAGCTAAAGCCAGAAAGAAAATTTTTCTTAACATATGTATGCTTGTAATCTCTGAACTGTTTCAAGACTTAAAACTGGTTGGAAGCTTTGCATGATAAATTCATTTGTTCCGCTCTTCTCATGCTCCCCTGGGCTATATTACAATAATGACTAAAAAAAGGTAACCTATAATTTCTAAACACAAATAGAAAAACAAAATGTCACAGATAGGTAAAAAAGGTTATCTACTATGGAAATTCTCTAAAGTGTGAATGTTTTACTAAAACTAGATACCAAGACATTTTTTATTTTATTTACTTTGAAGGTGACTTGATTTTGAGTGTGGTCATCTTAATTGAGTTGCTTTTATATATATGCTTTACAGCAGTCACATAAACCACAAGCAAAAATTGTCTGGAGCTGAATTTATTGACTATTATGTGAAAGTGTTCAATGCATGGTTTATGACCTGTGCAGAAGTATTTGTGCAGCAAAGGGGAGAAGGGGAGCTGTAAGCATCACCTATTAGAAAAAATGAGAACTTTTGTTAACTATACTTACACTACATTTCATTGTAGTCTTGTTTATTATGAAAAAGAGGAGAATGCTTAAAGGATCTTTACAGAAAATAAGTGTCCACTTATTATTAAACTTTAGTGGCAAGAGTTAAAAATGCAGATATTGATGCACTGGGTTTGCAAGAAAAGAAAGGAAAATAGCATTACTAGAATTACAGTAAGTGTGGTGTCACTTGTCTCTATACCCCTCTCAAAAGCATGTACTTCAAAGCAGTAGTGGTACTAAAGTAGTACCCAAGTTTTACCACTAGATGTCGCTAGTATGTATATTGTATGCTTAGGTATTGCACAGCTGTAGGTAACTAAAGGGTTATTGTTTCTGTGATTTGTGAACCAGTGAGAGCTCTTTCTTTTCTCTACCTATCTCCTTTCTTCTCTTGCGCTCTCTTCTCACCCACTTACAGCACATATTACATATGCTGTATGAAGTTGTCACATGGGGAGAGAAAGTGTAGTCTGAGATGTGGTAGTGGACGCCCGAACACTTTAACGCAGCACTCCCACACACTATGCAGTGCTAAATACTCTTAGAGAGGACAAGTCAGCGATTATCCCAGCCCACGCCATGAACAAGTCTAAATCCTGACAGATTCCTGAAGAAAGAGGAATGGATCTGGATAGAGCAAAGTAGCTAGAGGCCTACGTACTCTATCTCGCAGCATGGGTGTAATCAGGGACCACCAATCCAAGGTAACAAGGTCTGGGGCTTGTGTCACCCTCTAGGACAGGTTGCCCGACTCTGGTGGGCAATAAGTGGTGCAAAGACCAAGGAGTCAAAACACAGACACAAGTATTCTCTCTACTCTCAAGTATTCTACTTCTAAAGTTCCGGCAGAGCACAGTAGTACTCTGGGTTGGGACTCTCAACATTCTTCTCTCTACTTTTCTGAACTTACTCTACTTCTCAGCACTCAACCAATGCACGGCCATTCTACCTCTTAAGCTCTCAGCAGAAGCCTTGTCAGTCAAGTCCAAAGTGTGCTATCAAGCCAAATGTCTATTGTGTATTACTGTATCAAATATCTCTGCAGTAAAGAGGGTGTTTATTTATTGTAATGGGACTATGTGATTCTTGTCTAAGCACCAACACAGCTATGGCACTTTCCTTGGGTCATCTCCCTTTTCTGTGGGTAGCAGTACCAATAGTCCGGGTGGGTCACAACTCCACTCCGGACCACTGTAATAAACGCCCAAGGGACTCCCAAACAGCCTGGCAGGTTACTGAGCAACAGCCTGGCACACTGAGCAAAATCAGTGAGAATTGGTGCAGAATTGCTCAGTGTGAACTGGTCCTTACTGTGAGCATACAGCAAGAAGTACACTGCTGTTTATATAATGGAGAGCTTCCCTGGGCTTTATGGTGGTGAGAGATGAGAGAAGAGGCTTGATTTACAGTAGGATCATCTTTAGCAGGCAAATTGGCTCAGCTTGCTGGTACACAGCCCAGACTCTCTCCTGCACAGAGCGTGTGCTAACCCCCACTTGCTGTAATTTTTCCTGATCTGTCTACTAGAGACAGATTTCTCCTGATGACAATCAGTGGACAGCAGATTGCAGAGATGTGAGACATCTAGTGGCCAAGGTCTTAGAGCTGTCCTGGGTAAAGAATCATTTTTGGTTACTCATGTGATTTACAAATGTGTTATCACACTGACTATACCATGGAGTAAAGTTGTTTACAATGGCAGTGACCATTTAGGCCATGTTCACATGGCGTAAAAGACCAGCCGTTATTTGACCCGGCCGGGTCACAGAGCGGCCGGTCTCTGCAAAGATCATCCTGGCCGTTACTGCAGTACCGGCCGGATGATCTTTTACGCTGCAGAGTTCTGAAAACACAGACTTAAGTCCCTATTACACCCAGTGGCGGATTATAATGTGGGCGGTTCGTGCCGCCACCCGAGGCTCCCGGGGGGGCCAATGCCGTGCCGCCCACATTATAATGCGCCCACGCCGCTGCGGTGACCCTCTTGTGACCGCAAGCATTGTTTTGCTTGTGGTCACAAGAGTCCTGCTCTTACTGTCCCCCGGCTGTTGCGCAGCTGCCGGGGGTGTCCCGTCCTATCCCCCGGCAGCGCGCGCATCAGAGAGCTCCCCGGGGAGCTCTGTGATGCGCGCGCTGCCGGGGATAGGACAGGACACCCCCGGCAGCCGCGCATCAGCCGGGGGACAGACGGAGCCTGCAGGAGAGGAGAGGATCTGTTAATGTTATCTGCTGTGCACAGGGCGGGGGGGGGGTGAACATCTATAAGGTGGGGGGGGGGGGGGAAGAGGAGCAACATCAATAAAGGTGGGGGTGGGGGGAGAGGGGAACCATCTATAAGGGGGGGAAGAGGGGCAACATCTATAAGGTGGGGGGGGGGAGAGGGGGACCATCTATAAGGGGAGAAGGGGGGACCATCTCCTATAGGATTAGCACCCTCCTCTCCTGACATCCTCTGTGCTGCTGGGACCTCCCCTATAAGACCAGCGCCCTGCTCTCCTGACATCCTCTGTGCTGCTGGGACCCTGTGACCTGCCCTATAAGTTCAGCACCCTCCTCTCCTGACATCCTCTGTGCTGCTGTGACCCTGTGACCTCCCCTATAAGATCAGCGCCCTCCTCTCCTGACATCCTCTGTGCTGCTGTGACCCTGTGACCTCCCCTATAAGATCAGCATCCTCCTCTCCTGACATCCTCTGTGCTGCTGTGACCTCTCCTATAGGATTAGCACCCTTCTCTCCTGTCATCCTCTGTGCTGCTGTGACCTCCCCTATAAGATCAGCACCCTCCTCTCCTGACATCCTCTGTGCTGCTGTGACCCTGTGACCTCCCCTATAAGATCAGCGCCCTCCTCTCCTGACATCCTCTGTGCTGCTGTGACCTCCCCTATAAGATCAGCATCCTCCTCTCCTGACATCATCTGTGCTGCTGTGACCTCCCCTATAAGATCAGTATCCTCCTCTCCTGACATCCTCTGTGCTGCTGTGACCTCTCCTATAAGATCATCATCCTCCTCTCCTGACATCCTCTGTGCTGCTGTGACCTCCCCTATAAGATCAGCGCCCTCCTTCCGGGATTTTAGTTGAGTGTATGGAGCACTGGTGGTCTACCTGAGTGGGCTTTCCTGTGCTCCAGGAAGGAATGGTTGGTGGGAAGGGCTCTGTTGGGCAGAACGGCTCCAGAGATGGGGCGGTTCGGCCAGAGAGGGTACCCTGAATGGATGGAATTACCAGGTGGATAAAGAACAGAAGTATATCTCTGTAATCTTGTAATTTCGTTTATTTTTATTTTATTTAATTTATCTTTTTTTTTTTTGTTTGTTTTCTTTCCCTTTTGTGTCCCCCCCCCCCCCTTCTCTTTCCCCTTCTTTGGGGGGTGAAATGTAGGCAAGGGGACAACTGAGTCTGCTGGCTAAGTGTTGACTTTATAATTTTTCAATTAAGTTAGTTTGTTGTGCTCTCCCGACGGTGTCTGGATTCTGCGGTTAGTATAGTGGTAAGATATAGTGGTGGTGTTTAGTAAACTGGGATATACTGTTGGTAAGGGGAAGATTTTAGATAGTTCCTGGTAAAGGGATGGATTGAGCCCCCTGGTGAAATCCCCTCCGGACCATAATGCTGTTTGGTTATGGTTTATAATGGATGGTAATGAACTAGACCGGGTATATTTAGCTGATGGAGATGGTATGGGGTAGGATGGGGATCATTGAGGTTTTAACATGATTTTTTTTTTTTTTACAAAAAGGATCAGCGCCCTCCTCTCCTGACATCCTCTGTGCTGCTCGGGCCTCCCCAATAGATCAGCACCCTCCTCCTGACATCCTCTGTGCTGCTGGGACCCTGCGACCTTCCTTACTGGGGGTAGCAGCAAGAGACCAAACATTATGTTTATTGGGTCCAGCAGGGAGGGGAGGCAGGCAGTGCTTATTGGGGACAGCGTGGTGGTGGGGGGGGGCAGTAGCGGATTATAATGTGGGCAGATTGACCGGGGGGGGGGGGGCAGGTTGGGTGGACAGCCCGGGGCCCAGGGTACATTTAATCCGCCACTGATTACACCAAACGATTATCAGTTTGCAATGCTCTCTCCTATGGGCCACCCGGACGATCTGTGGACCCCCCACAGTTTCCTGGACCCCCACCACCACCCCTAATCACTGTTGGTGCATGCGTAAGCAGGGAATGTGCGGCCAGCAGCATTATACTTTAATTGCACCACGAATAATGGAGGGATTGTTTGTGCGCCACGCAGCGTGACTTATGACGCCTTTAAGATCACCTCAAGCAAGCAGCGATTTTGCTGATCAGTGCTTGTCTGCATTTCTCCACAGCCCCATATCAGGCCGTGTAAATGGATCTTTAGTATACTATCCATGGACTGTACAAAAGGATCTAAAGAACTAAAGATACTGAACACGTGTCCACTAAACACATTGGGTGGGCATTGTAAGGGGGGAAAAAAAAATCGTACAAACACCAGAGGCCACCATAACAAGTAGATCTGGACACAGGACATTTTTCAAAACAATTATAACCAAAGGATACTTAAAGTGACTGTACCACCAGGCCCAGGCTGAAGAACTGATGCGGGCCGACCCACCCTTAGTCGGAGAAAACCCCTGCCCCTTTACGATAGGGTTCCATTGATTCTAGTGGAGTCACGACATGGAGGGGCTGGGGTTTCTTCCCACTGGGGGTGGGTCGTCCTGCCTCCAGTGCTTCAGCCTGGGCCTGGTGGTACAGTCACTTTAAAGTGACACTGTCACCCCCTATTTGCATCTTGAGGGCAAGTGGGTAAATGTTACAGCATTCATTACTTCTTTTATATCACACCTCATGGTGCTTGTTCTGGTAAAAAGTAATTTTTATCACCTGTGAATTGGTATATGTGGAAAGGGCCTCGCGGCCTTTGTTCCACAGCGCTCCGCCCCTAGTGCAACTTAGCCTCGCCCCCATCCGTGATGATATGGCCGCATAGGCGGCCATTGGTGTGGGACAATCTAGGGGGTTGGGCCTAAAGCTTTAGGCTGGCCTTTCCAATAGCTGCTGAGGGGGCGGGACCTATGCAATTTTGACGTCACGGATGGGCAGAGGCAGGGCTAAGTGGCGCTAGGGGCAGAGCGAAGTGGCACAAAGGTCACGAGGCCCCGCCCACATATACCAATCAACAGGTGATAAAAATTACTTTTTACCAGAATAAGCACCATGATGTATAATATAAAATAAGTAATGAAAGCTGTAACATTTACCCTTTACATCTGTGGAGAGCAGTCAAAATGCAAATAGGGGGGGGAACAGTGTCACTTTAATATATTTATGTAATCTAACTGGTAAATTGAATATTAAAGTTGTTAGGAAAATCTTTTAAAGGTAACCTCCTGTATACAGTATATACAGATGTAGCCCCTTTCAACTTGATCCCTGATGCGATAAACTTTTCTTTTAATGCGTTAAGATGTTGGTACAGCAACTTCGTTAAAAATGATCTAACAATACTAACAATGATCTAACAATACAATACTTTAACAAAACTCAGGCCCCCAAGCTGTTAAAGTATTATATTCCCCCCCCAAAAGTTATACAAATTACCAATATACACTTATTACAGGAAATGCTTATAAAGTGCTTTTTCCCTGCACTTACTACTGCATCAATGCTTCACTTCCTGGATAAAATGGTGATGTCACGACCTGACTCCCAGAGCTGTGCAGGCTGTGGCTGCTGGAGAGGATGATGGCAGAGGGATGCTCAGTGTCCCTCAGTGTCCCCCTGCCATCATCCTCTCCAGCAGCCACTTGGTGCAGTAGAAAAAAGCACTTTATGTTAATTTCCCGTAATATGTGTATATTGGTGATTTCTATAATAAATACTATATATATATATTAATAAATATTTTCGCCGGACTTCACCTTTAAGCGAACGTCGACCCAAACATTCTGCATTCAGCTCCAGCCGTCTGTAGGCATCCAACTTATCCAGGAGCTGAATGTTCACCTGTTTGGCTTCACATGTCAGCAATTTGCATCAGCATTAGTAATCCACAGCCTGGAGTGGCTCCAGAACACAGCAAAGGTGATAAATATTCCTTTATAACTTGTATACATTTTTGTACCACTCCTGGATTTGGCTTCCAAAAACTAATGCAAAGTAATAATTAAAACGTTGCATGAAAGTTCACTGCCCTACATGACACCTAAATTGTTTCTATGGACTGCGGCTGTAGCCGGCTGTTCCACCTGTAAGAACACCCAACAGGCACTTCTTGTACTGCCTCCATGAGAGGTCTCATTCCTCTCAAAAGTATTGATCCTCTATATATGACATGCAATAGGCTAGACCACGATTTGTGTGCAGAAATATTGCAGTATGGGCGCAGACGTCTACAAGTGCCATATTTGGATATTCGTCAGTCCACAAGGGTCCAGAATACAGCCGTGTGCATGGGCACTAGTTTAGAAATGACTCCACATATACAAGTAAATAAAGCATGCTTTCCTCCTCCATGCTGACATCCCACCAAACTTCCATTCTGTTAAGCGTTACATATGAATATTGACTCTGTTGCTTAAAAATCATAGAAAGTGCCCCAAACTACATAGTTGTGTAGGGTGTTACCTCCCAACTACAGAGCTATTTGCAGTCACCTGTCAGCGCTATAGTGGGTCTCCATTACAATGAACAGAACATGGTGAATTAGACTACCCATTCACATTGGCAGTACGCCAGTGGTGCTTTGCACACACATTGTCACACATGCAGAAGCAGAGCATTGTGCTAAGCAGATGTGTTCCTATGCCACTTAATGCCAAACACTAGGCAAGGACTCCTCCCCTGACACAGCTCCTGCATTGCAGTACAGCACTGATGTGTAACCCAGCAATGCACCCCTTGAAATAGTAAGTTGTACCTGCATGTGAGCCTGTCCCTGGGTGCAGCAGCTGCTGTCTGCAACCTGTTCTGTGCTGCAAGGAGATAGATATCCGGATACACTGACACGCCCGCTAACACAATACACTGCTGCACTTCTCTCTGGGACCTCAGCCTTTGCTTTCTCACACCAGTATAGTGAGTTTTAGCCCTTAACTGAAAGTGCTGCAGGCAACTTTAACTATTTCACACCCAGAGATCAGCCACTGTTTGATTATTCTGAAACTTCCATATGACTTCTATAGACCTTCAGGTCTTTATTATTTTATTATACACATTCTGCAATTAGCTGGCAGAAAATACTATAGATTGTTTTCTTCTCCACTTGTGGCATTTCCCTATTGACTTTAGTGGAGAAGCAAATGCTACAACTTGAGCTTTACTTAAACTTTCCTTTTTAATATACTGGTCCTGCAGGTTGGACACTTCAGCAGAAGCTCCACCATTTTTTTTTCTTTTTAGCTTTCTACAATGTGCCACTTGGGAGTGCAGAATAGTTAGGGCAGATGGCATTACTGTAAATTCACTCCTCAGCAGAGAAACAGGAAAAGTCACACATTTGTCACACTGAAAATAGAATTGGCATAAATATATAGTGTAATGCGGGTGGATGGACCCGCACGGCCCCCCTTGCCACTTGTCTCTGAGAATCCCGAGAAGCGGTGGCCGCGCAGCTTCTCGGGATGCACAGATCGCTTTGATGTTCCGCCCACACAGTGAGCGGGCGGAACATTAAAGCGATCAGAATACAGGAGCAGGATCTGTCAGCGTCCTGCTTCTGTATTCCCTCCCATAGGCTGCCGGCACTTTATACCAGCAGCCTATGGGACGCCGGGACGAAACCTCTCCGGCAGGCGTGATCATGTGACGTCATCACGCCTGCCGGAAGTCCCGTCCCTGCGGCTGGCAAGATGGAGCCAGAAGAGGAGGAAGAGCTGCTGCCTGCAGGCACACAGCGTGAATTGGGGGTGAGTATGATGGTTTGTTTTTTTAGGGGCACCTCTGGGGGCATTATTAGTTCATGGGGGGCACCTCTGGGGGCATTATTAGTATATGGGGGCACCTCTGAGGGCATTATTAGTATATGGGGGCACCTCTGGGGGCATTATTAGTATATGGGGGCACCTCTGGGGGCATTATTAGTATATGGGGGCACCTCTGGGGGCATTATTAGTATATGGGGGCACCTCTGGGGGCATTATTAGTATATGGGGGCACCTCTGGGGACATTATTAGTATATGGGGGCACCTCTGGGGGCATTATTAGTATATGGGGGCACCTCTGGGGGCATTATTAGTTCATGGGGGCACCTCTGGGGGCATTATTTGCTCATGGGGGAATTTCTGGGGGCATTATTAGTATATGGGGGCACCTCTGGGGGCATTATTAGCTCATGTGGGCATCTCTGGGGGCATTATTAGCTCATGGGGGCACCTCTGGGGGCATTATTAGCTTATGGGGGCACAGCAGGGAATCCTACATACAGGGGGCACAGCAGGAGATCCTACATACAGGGGGCACAGCAGGGGATCCTACATACAGGGGGCATCCCACACAGCACAGTTACTTTGGGAGCCTACAGGAGGGAGAAAGGAAAGGAAGTTGCTAGAAATGTGCGGAGCCTAAATTGTTTGTCTCGCAGGTTCTGAAAAGATGAAATGTATATAAAAGGAATCATCATGGAGGTCTGGGCCGGATGGAGAGGAAAAGGGAAAGTGAGGCCTCAGATCAAAGAAGACGTCACCTGTGAGTCACTGTATGACACTTTGCTTATTTTGTAGAACATCATTTAGTAGGGGTGCCCCGAGGTGACAGCTACTACATTATCTGTACTCAGAGATATCACTGTGTTATCTGTGGTGTTACATAGGACTGCAGGTGACATCTACATTATCTGTACTCTGAGATATCACTGTGTTATCTGTGGTGTTACATAGGACTGCAGGTGACATCTACTACATGATCTGTACTCAGAGATATCACTGTGTTATCTTTGCTGTTACATAGGACTGCAGGTGAAATCTACTACATTATCTGTACTCAGAGATACCACTGTGTTATGTGGTGTTACATAGGACTGCAGGTGACTACTACATTATCTGTACTCAGAGGGATATCACTGTTATCTGTGGTGTTACATAGGACTGCAGGTGATATCAGGTGACTTCTCCAGGTTTCAGAAGTTCAACTTTTCAGCTGGAGAGTCAAAGATTGGAATACAATGATTAGACAATGACACAGTACAGTCCATTAATTATAGGGGGCAGTAGTGCAGTACATGAGGTGGAGGCAGTGACAGGGCATTAGAACATGGTGGCACATTAGAGTAATTGGATATAACGTTAGATATGACTTTGCCTGATCGGGTGAGATGGGGGGCCCCAAGCTAACACTTTGCACCAGGGCCCATCAGCCTTTAGCTACGCCCCTGGCTGCAGCGACATTAATTTACTGTGCAGCGGCGGGAGAAGGTTAAGGGTAGGTTCAGATTATGGAAGCCGCTCGGATAAGTTCCGACAGATTCCGTGGCTCGTAACCATTCACGATGGCGCCCATATCCGCCCGTGCAGGCCCGCTCCTGCCATGAGGCAGACTGAGGCTTCAGCTCCTGTGTTCCTGCAGGGGGCGGCACAATCTTCTCTGTCACTGTCATTTTAGTGAAGTTTAACTTCACTAAAATGACAGCAGTCCCGACCCCTATCAGTGCTGAGTGCCTGGCCGCCCCCTGCCGCCCTCCCCAGGAACTGCCGGGCTACGTCTCTCTGATGTGTGACGTCACCTGGCAGTCTTCCTGAGGATTGGAAGAGCCTGCACAGCCGGCCACAGCGGCTCCACATGCTGATCCCTCCTCCTCCCCAGTACTAGTGAGTATAACAACGAGGGAAAGGGGGGAGGCTGGTGGCTGAGGGTCATGATTGTTTGTAAGGGGGAAGAGGGAGGGTCTGGAGGGGGGTCCCGACAATTGGGGGTGGGGGAGCAGGTCTCAGACCCAGGAGGGAGCCATGTGCCAGGTCTGTAGCTCTGGGATTACAACTGTGTGGTGCTCTGTGTGGATGTGTGAGCTACAGGCAGTGCAGTGTGCTTATAGGAGAGTGTGCACACTGAAGAAAGCACATAATCCGTCTTTGTGACAACAGACTAATAATAGCAGCAAACACAAGATTCGGCTCCTCCAGCAAGTTGTATCCTGTCACTGTCCTGTACTCTGGGGCATAGTGCTGGAGGTGGTGGTATATAGCAGCACATGTGATATATACTGTATATGTACACTGGGGCATAGTGCTGGAGGTGGTGGTATATACTGTATATGTACACTGGGGCATAGTGCTGGAGGTGGTAGTATATAGCAGCACATGTGATATATACTGTATATGTACAGACTGGGGCATAGTGCTGGAGGTGGTGGTATATACTGTATATGTACACTGGGGCATAGTGCTGGAGGTGGTAGTATATAGCAGCACATGTGATATATACTGTATATGTACACTGGGGCATAGTGCTGGAGGTGGTGGTATATAGCAGCACATGTGATATATACTGTATATGTACAGACTGGGGCATAGTGCTGGAGGAGGTGGTATATAGCAGCACATGTGATATATACTGTATATGTACACTGGGGCATAGTGCTGGAGGTGGTGGTATATAGCAGCACATGTGATATATACTGTTTATGTACACTGGGGCATAGTGCTGGAAGTGGTGGTATATAGCAGCACATGTGATATATACTGTATATGTACTCTGGGGCATAGTGCTGGAGGTGGTGGTATATAGCAGCACATGTGATATACATACCTCCCAACTGTCCCGGATCCGGAGGGACAGTCCCGATTTTGGGGTCATGTCCCTCCGTCCCGGTACAGCCCCCATGTGTCCCGCCGCCCCCCGCACCTCACTTACACTGGCAGAGCAGGAGACATCGGCTTCCTGCTCTGCAAAGAATCTTGTGGCCGAAGGTGTCATTCTGCCTCCGGCCACAAGAGGCCGCTCTCTCCCCCATAGCTCCTGCCAGGGCCGGATTATCACAGCTCTGTGGTGCGCCCCCTATACAGTATCAATACCTGGCAGTGAGAGCTGGTGCCGGAGGAGGAGGCTGCCGGGGTCCAGGAAGGGGGCAGAGCACATGACCTGCATCACCAGGGAGAGAAGAGCAGTGGTGAGTGCTCCGGGGAGGGGGTGTCTGGGGGTTCTGTCAGGTGTCCCTCAGCTGTACATGGTGCTTATCCCCCCCCTCCTTCCCCTGCTCTCAGTGACCCTGGGCTTGTTCCCCTGACCCTGCTGCTCCTATCTCTCTCTCTCTCTCTATCCCATCTATCTATCTCCTATCTATCTATCTATCTATCTATCTATCTATCTATCTATCTATCTATCTATCTCCTATCTATCTATCTATCTATCTCCTATCTATCTATCTATCTATCTATCTATCTATCTATCTATCTATCTCCTATCTCCTTTCTATCTATCTATCTATCTATCTCCTTTCTATCTATCTATCTATCTATCTCCTATCTATCTATCTATCTATCTATCTCCTATCTATCTATCTATCTATCTATCTATCTGTCTATCTATCTATCTATCTATCTATCTATCTATCTATCTCCTATCTATCTATCTATCTATCTATCTATCTATCTATCTATCTATCTATCTATCTATCTATCTCCTATCTATCTATCTCCTTTCTATCTATCTATCTATCTATCTATCTATCTATCTATCTCCTATCTCCTTTCTATCTATCTATCTATCTCCTTTCTATCTATCTATCTATCTATCTCCTATCTATCTATCTATCTATCTATCTATCTATCTATCTATCTATCTATCTATCTATCTCCTATCTATCTATCTATCTCCTATCTATCTATCTATCTCCTATCTATCTATCTATCTATCTATCTATCTATCTATCTATCTCCTATCTATCTATCTATCTATCTATCTATCTATCTCTATCTATCTATCTCCTATCTATCTCTCTATCCATCTATCTATCTATCTATGTATCTATCTATCTATCTCCTATCTATCTATCTATCTATCTATCTATCTATCTATCTCCTATCTATCTCTCTCCTATCTATCTCTCTCCTATCTATCTATCTCTCTCCTATCTATCTATCTATCTATCTATCTATCTATCTATCTATCTAGGAGATAGATGATAGATAAATATATAGATAGGAGATAGATAGGTAGATAGATAGATAGATAGATAGATAGATAGGAGATAGATAGGAGATAGATAGGAGATAGATAGATAGATAGGAGATAGATAGATAGATAGATAGATAGATAGACAGGGAATAGATAGATAGGAGATACGATAGATAGATAGATAGATAGATATAGATAGATAGATAGATAGATAGATAACAAATGTCAGCAGCACAAGCCATGATGTTGGTGCCAGCGAATTAAATCTTGACCAGAGACAGATGTCTATACCATACGGATACTTCATGGCACTCCAACTTCTATGTTGCAAAAGAAGTGTTTATTCCATCAACGTGCAAAGCATTAACAAATAGTGCAGCACAGCAAACACAAACGTGACGTTTCGGCGAGTCAATCACCATCACCAATCACCATTTTTGAAAATGGCGATCGACTCACCAAAACATTGAGTTTATTACTGATTTAGGGGCGTGTCTTGGGGTTTAGGGGTGTGTCTTTCAGTGGGGTTAGGGGCGTGTCCATGTCCCTCTTTCCTCTCAGCCAAAGTTGGGAGGTATGGATATATACTGTATATGTACAGACTGGGGCATAGTGTACATGTATATCCACTTGTGCTGCTATATATCACCTGAGAAGCTGAGGTGTGTATGATGAGGTCCTGCAGCAGCTGAGGTGTGTATGATGAGGTTCTGCAGCAGCTGAGGTGTGTATGATGAGGTTCTGCAGCAGCTGAGGTGTGTATGATGAGGTTCTGCAGCAGACTGGGTGTAGTATGAGGTCCTGCAGCAGATTGGGTGTAGTATGAGGTCCTGCAGCAGCTGAGGTGTATTATGATGTTCTGCCGCAGATGGGGTGTATGATGAGGTTCTGCAGACCATCATAATACACAATGTGAAAATAATTAATTTACCAATAGTACACAATTAATGAATTGATGGGGGGGGCGCCATTTATTTTTTTTGCCTCAGGCAGCAGAAAAGCTAGAAACGGCCCTGCGCCCGTGCCATAGACACCATTCTATGGTTGCGCGGATTCCGTCAAAAGAACTGGCGTGTCAATTCTTTCGGTGCATAGCGGAATCGGCCCACCCATATAATGGTGTCTAAGGAGCTGGAACTTATCCGTGCGGATTCCGTTGTCTGAACCTACCCTAAGGCTATATTCCCACACAGTAGTTTTGCTCAGTGTTTTGTTCAGGAGTGGATTGAAAACATAGAAAGGCTATGTTCACATATTGAAATCTACTGGATGGCCGTCATTTAATGGCAAATAACGTGTGTTATTTCAAAACAATAGTAAGCATGTCCACGTCTGCCACAAAATGTGAACAAGTTGTTATTTTCCTGAGAATGGATGCCTAGCTGTGTGCCCCCCTCCCGCTTACTCATAGGGGTAGCCTATAAGTAGACCTTCTCATACAGGGGTATAGAGCCTTGCTAGTTATGAGGTGCACATCGTGCATACTGTAATAGACACATGGTCAGATTTATATTGCAAGAAATAATATGCCAGAATGACGTGTCTAAGGTGGATCCAGACATCTTAAGTGTCTTGCAAGTCTTTGCAGCTAAGTAACAACAAGGTATCATCAATTTATCAGTTGCTGTATCTCAGGTTATCTGAAGTGTCCTTACACCTCCACTATCTTCTTTCCCTCTGGTTTGCAGACAATACTGAATTATCTTGCCGTTGTCTTGTGACAGGTTCTAAGAAACCAGGAAATGACAGCAGGAGAGAAATTATGTATTTTATGTCTGCACACAGCAAGCAATTGACAAAGGGAGGGGCATGAATGTAACAATATGAACCCTTTATGTACAGCTTCACCACCCTCTATTGTTTGTATTTGTGTCACTGTGCTATTAGACTGTTTGCATTGCCACAGTTATAAGTATGTAAAGTGCCAAGGTTGCAAACACTGTAAAATAATAAACATAGTCCTTAAGAGACTCTCTGCACGCTAATAAATGTAAGCATACGATCCTAAATCAGAATTCACTAAACTTATTTCAAAGGATTGGCCCAATCCGCAGCATATACATGAAAAACACCCTTTAAGGGCAACTGCTGACAGTCCTGGTACTGTAGTATGACCTCTGCATAGGTCACAGATCATGCCTAGAAGATGCTCCCATCAAAAAAGAATGTGTCAGTCTCGTGTCCATGGGGCTTGCCATAAAACATATGTAACAAAAACAGCTAGATAGCAAGATAGCTGCCCCCTAATGACATATTGCAATATTGAAACCGTTAAAAAAATCAACGTTATCTGTCTTTAACAAAAAATAAATAAAATTAGGCGATTAGAGATATGTTAACCTCAAGCACACTCAGGTTCATTGAAACCTAAAAGCTCAAAATTTGATTACCAGTGGCTGAAGAAGTTGGATGCAGCCCTACGGAGTCCTAGTCCTAGAAAACATGGATACACACAGCATTTTTGCTCAGTATTTTGCAACCAAAACCCAGATTGAAAACACAGAAAGGCTATGTCCACACACTGCTGAAATTGAGTGGATGACCGTCATCTAATGTCAATTAAGGGCCGTTATTTCAAAATAACAGCAGTTATTTTCGATTAAATGGCGACCATCCACAAAATTTCAGCAGTTTTGGACATTTCTGTGTTTTTAATCTATACCTTGTGTGATTGAAAATTACTGAGCAAAAGTACTGTGTGTGAACATAGCCATAGACTGTATGTCAGGAACTCACCTGACCTGGCTCCTGCGGCGTCTTCCCCGGCCTCTGCTCCGGCGGCCGGCTCGAGAACACGCCGGAGCTCCGCCCGCCGGAGCGGAGTGACGTCACGGAGACCCGACGGCGTCCCTAGTAACCGGGGACGCCGCGGTCTCACGTGACAGTCAGTCAGCTGGCCGGCACAGCTGATGCGGCTTCGCGCAGGCTGAGTGGCAGATCGCTCTGCCACTTGGTCTGCAGCACCGCAGCTGCAGTGATTGCTGGATCAGGAGACCGGACCAATCAGTGTCTGGTCCGGGCTCCTGGTCCAGTATAAAGTAAAGTGAAAGCCAGCTGGTAATGGCTGGCTATTAGTTATTCTGATCCCAGCTCCCCTTGTCCTTCTCCTGCGTATCCCGTCCTAATCCCTTCTGCCTGACTGCTCGTGTTCTGACCTCCGACTATCCCTTGTGTTCCGACTTTGTACTGCGTTGCCTGTGTGGTTTGACCCGGCTTGTTCTACTATTCTTTATTGTGTTTGTCTGTCCGTGCTGTTCTGTGTTTCACTTACGCAGCGTAGGGTACGCCTTCGTGGTTGTCCGCGACCGTTTAGGGTCGGCCGAGGCAATTAGGCAGGGTCAGTGGTGGGTTCAGATTCAGGGCCCACTGTCTCTGTCCTGTCTGTTCTTGCCTGTCCTGACACTGTATCTATGTTTTCCAGTCAGCCTGGGTTTCACCCAACTTCTTCAGTAATCAAATACACAGTAGTCTGTTCCGGATTAACCTAAACATGCTTGAGGTTCGCTCATCTCTATAAGGGATATATTCACTATAAAGCGTTATCCAGCGTTAGAAAAACATGACCTTTTTCTGCCAGAGACAGCACAACTCTTGTCTCTAGTTTGGGTGAGGTTTTGCAACTCATTTCCATTGAAGTGAATAGAGCTTAAAGCGACTCTGTACCCACAATCTGACCCCCCCCAAACCACTTGTACCTTCAGATAGCTGCTTTTAATCCAAGATCTGTCCTGGGGTCCGTTTGGCAGGTGATGCAGTTATTGTCCTAAAAACAACTTTTAATCCTGCAGCGCTGTGTCTAATGGCCGGGGCTTACATTAGTATATGCATTAGGCTGGCACCACCTCTCCGTCCTTCCTCCCCACCCTCCTCATCATTAGGAATGCTCCATGCAGATTGCTTCCTATTCCTCACCTGCGTGCATAATGAACATGGGCTGTTAATACACCTGTGCAAAGCTCAAACAGCAGTAAATGTTCCTGGATCATTCCTAATGATGAGGAGGGTGGGGAGGAAGGACGGAGAGGTGGTGCCAGCCTAATGCATATACAAATGTATGCCCCGGCCGTTAGACACAGCGCTGCAGGATTAAAAGTTGTTTTTAGGAGAATAACTGCATCCCCTGCCGAACGGACCTCAGGACAGATCTTGGATTAAAAGCAGCTATCCGAAGGTACAAGCGGTTTGGGGGGGTCAGATTGTGGGTACAGTCGCTTTAAAGGAGAAGTCTGGTGATTTTGAAAATTTGTCTGACAGCAGGGGCAGGGGGGGCACATCCAGCTGATGTACTGCCCCATAAGCCAATCAGTGACTGCATCAGTGTCCCGCCGAAGTCAATGACTGGCTGAGCAGAAAGTCTATCAACCAGGTTGTGATGTTCCAGCCAAAGGAGATTGCAGAGCCTCATGGGGGTCCCAGAGCAGCAATCCAGCACTGCAGAGGCAAGGGGAGAGGTAAGTAGTGACTGATTATTTTGTTTCCCCGGCCCCTGTTGGCTGACAAATTTTAAAAATCACTGGACTTGCTTTAACTGCAAACCGCACCTGAACTGGAGACAAGAGTCGTGCTGTCTCTAAAAGAAAGCCATGGCCATGTTTTTCTAATGCTGGATAACTCCTTTACCGCAATGTTCAGGAGCACTTGCACATTGCCGCTTCATCTGTTTAGGGGACAATTGACCTCTGTGTTCAGTTTCAGTGGGGGCTAGTGATTGTATTATAATATTTAGTGATTTTCTCAGTGTTATCATAGGGTATATAGTCTAATAGCATCTTCATCTGAAGAAAATAATATTCTATCTCTGCTAAGGGATATAAATGTAATCAAATCTGAATACAACCACAAGAAGCAGAGAAGCAGGACTTATCTAATGGAAACATAAAACCCTTGCCAGGAGAATACATAGAAATGTCTGGCTGCCCCACAGCAAAATACTAAAGGAAACTTCTGTTTCTAAAACTCATTAAAGTCATATTCTTCACAAGTACTTATCCATCAGTCACTATCCACATGGACCAATTTCTCATTGCCTTTTTAGCTGCCTGGCACATTTGTTTGAATTTTAAATACACTTAATGCATTCTTAGGCTATGTTCCCACACAGTATTTTTGCTCAGTATTTTGGTCAGTATTTCGCAACCAAAACCAGGAGTGGATTGAAAACACAGAAAGGCTATGAAATTTAGTGGATGGCTGTCATTTAATGGCAAAGAATTGTTGTTATTTTAAAACAGCGGTTGTTACTGTATGGCAACATAGCCTAAATTATTGCATTTTTCAAAAATTTCCTCTCGCATTCTTTAGTAAAATCCCTTAAATCACATTATCAAAGAATTACGCGATTATCGTGATAAAAACACAGCTAAAAAACCCAAAACAATAATAATGCATGTTCTAATACATACTACTTTGGATGGAGAGAGGGGACTTTAATCCTTAGGCGCCTACGTGTGTTCATAGTGGGGCCGCGCGGCGGCCGTGCTCTGAACCCCCGCGGTCCTGGGTGCCGCATGTAGCCCAGGACCGCAGCTATTGGCGGGCACGGTCCGATCGCCGTGCCCGCTAATAAAGTGATTGGATGCAGCTGTCAAAAGTTGACAGCTGCATCCGATTACCTTATGCACCCCTTCCCTGGTGTCTAGTGGGGTGGATCGCTCCTCCGGGACGTTGTCGTGGTGGAGCGATCCACACATCCTGCTCCGGCCGGGCTCAGCGCCATAATGGTGCTGATCCCGGCTCGGCACTCGATTGCTTCCGGCTGCAGCAGCCGGAAGCAATCAAAGTATTAGTATACAGGATAGATCTCAATGAGAGATCAGAGTGCTTATACTAGAAGTCCCCCAGCAAAAAAAAAAGTGTTATTATTAATAAAAAGCCCCCTCCCCTAATAAATAATATAAATAATAATAAATAAATAAACATGTTTGCTATCGCCGCGTGCGTAATCACCCAAACTATTAATTTATCACATTCCTGATCTCGCACGATAAACGGCGTAAGCACAAAAAAATCCCAATGTGCAAAATTGCGCATTTTTGGTCGCATCAAATCCAGAAAAATTGCAATAAAAAGCGATCAAAAAGTTGCATATGCGCAATTAAGGTACAAATAGAAAGACCACATCATGGCGCAAAAAATTACACCTCACACAGCCCCATAGACCAAAGGACAAAAGCGCTATAAGCCTGGGAATGGAGCGATTTTAAGGAACATATATTTGTTAACAATGGTTTGAATTTTTTACAAGCCATCACATACAAGAAAAGTTATACATGTTATATATCGTTGTAATTGTAACGCCTTGAGGAACATATATAACAAGTCAGTTTTACTCCAGGACGAGCGGCGTAAAAACAAGAAAACCCGAAATAAAAGAAATGCAGGGTTTTTTTTACAATTTCACCACACATTGAATTTTTTTTCTGGTTTTGCAGTGTCCTTTATGAAAAAAATTCAGCCTGTCATTGCAAAGTACAATTAGTGACGCAAAAAACAAGGGGTCATGTGGGTTTCTAGGTGAAAAAACGAAAATGCTAAAATTTTAATTGGCCCGGTCCTCTAAGGGTTAAAACTTTTTATTTGGTGCATATGAGTCAAGATAACCTAAAATCTTGCCAAACTCACACAAGCTGCTCTTTATTTTATTTTAGCCATACATAAATGCAAACCCAAACCCATACACAAATGCATACACAAAGGCTCACCAGGGGAAATCATTCTTGGGGCCCACCCTTCTGCCACCGCACTTATCTATGGTAACATTAATAAGGGTACATAATGGTGCGTTACACAGATAGATTTATCTGACAGATCTTTGAAGCCAAAACCAGGAATAGACTATAAACAGGGATCAGGTCATAAAGGAAAGACTGGGATCTATCCTCTTTTCAAATCCATTCCTGGCTTTGGCTTCCAAAATCTGTCAGATAAATCTTTCTGTGTAAACGCACCCTAACACGGTGTGATATGGGGCAGCATAGGGCTGCAAATGATTGCTAATCAGCAGGGCAGGTGATGTGCAGCCGCCAGCAATGATCTTAGGGCCCTTTTACACGGAAAGATTATCTGACAAAGATTTGAAGCCAAAACCAGGACTGGATTTGAAAAGAGGAAAAATCTCAGGCTTTCCTTTATTACCTGATCTCTGTTTATAGTCCATTCCTGGCTTTGGCTTCAAATCTTTGGCAGATAATCTTTCCGTGTAAAAGGGCCCTTAGCCGCACAAAAGATCAAATCAGCCGACTATGGGGCATTTGCTTGCATGTCAGCAGATCTCTGGCACTTTTACATAGGCCGATCATCGGCTGAATAGACTTCCTAGGAGCACTTGTTACCGATTATTGGCCGGTGTAATTGGGCAATTTTTTTTTGCATGATAACACTGTATACTTAGATACAAGTCATACAGCTACCAATAACACCAGTATACAAAGAGCAAATAAAGTATCCCCACACATATTACAGTAACATATTACAGTTACATATACAGTAACTGACCAAATCCTGTATATCAAGACCGATATTACCAATAAACCAGTATACAGGAGGGAAATAGTATCACCATACATATTACCGCTATACTGTTACTGACCAAATCCTCTATACTATGACCAATATTACCAGTATACAAGGGGGAAATATTACCGCCACACCACAACCATTGCTACCATATTGTTACTGACCAAATCTGGTATACTAAGACCAATGAACACCGCACCAGATTACAAGTAACAAATAATACCACCACATACTGACTAACACCACCGCTGCTACTGAATAAAATCCTCTGAACAAAGATCAATATCCCCTCATACAGTCATATAGAGGTAGCCCCAGCTCTGCACCATATACGTTTACAGTGCAGTTATATCAGGTGACTCACAGGGGACGTCTTCTCTCATTGGAGTTCTTCCCTTTTCATCTTCTTCTCCATCTGCCCTGGGCCGTTATGAGAACTTCTCCAAGCCACGAATGCACATAATCTGCCAGACAGACATATTAGGCTCCTCACTCTGTCACCATCCTCATTTCTCTACAAACTGCACATCTGTATTGGCCCCTTTACACCTTCTCTCAGTGGTTAGCCCTGACTATTTGTAGCGTGTGTGTATGTGTGTGTATATGTGTGTGTGTATGTATATATATATATATATATATATATATATATATGTATGTGTACACACCTTGTAGATGGCCCCTTGTTCAGTCCTCCATATAGATGGCCCTGTGTGCCTCTACTATAGTAGAGATCCCCCTCTGTGTAATCCCCTTACAGTAGATGACAACCTCTGTGCTTTCCCTATATCAGGGGTAGGGAACCTCGGCTCTCCAGCTGTTGCAAAACTACAACTCCCATCATGCCTGGACAGCCACAGCTAAAGCTGTAGTTTTGCAACAGCTGGAGAGCCAAGGTTCCCTATTCCTGTCCTATAGTATATGGCCCCCTCTGTGTAGTGCCCCTTATAGATGACCCCTCTGTGTAGTCCACTAAAGTAGATGCCCCCCTCTGTGCATGCCCTATTGTATACAGACCGCACCCAGTATAGTTACCCTTATAGATGCCCCCCATTGTTGTCCCCCTCTGTGTAGTGCCCTTTATAGATGCCTCCTCAGTGTTGTCCTCCTTATAAATTGCCCCCATCCAGTGTCGCTTATAGATGGCTCCCTGTGTTATCCCCCTTATAACTGGCCCGCTTGTGTTATCCATCCCCCCATATAGATAGCCCCCTTATGTTGTCCATCCCTACCCCCCATATAGCCCCTTATGTTGTCTATTCCCCCGTATAGCCCCCTTATGTTGTTCTTGCCCCATATAGCCCCCTTATGTTTTCCTTCCTCTGTATATAGCCCCTTATATTGTCCTTCCCTGTATATAGCCCCTTATGTTGTCCTTCCCCTGTTTATAGCCCCTTAAGTTGTCCTTCCCCTGAATATAGCCCCTTTTGTTGTCCTCCCCTGTATATACCATACCCCCCTTATGTTGTCCTTCCCCTGTATATACCCCCCTTATGTTGTCCTCCCCCTGTAAATACCCCCCTTATGTTGTCCTCCCCCTGTATATACCCCCCTTATGTTGTCCTCCCCTGTATATACCCCCCTTATGTTGTCCTTCCCCTGTATACAGCCCCTCTTATGTTGTCCTCCCCCTGTATACAGCCCCTTATGTTGTCCTTCCCCTGTATATAGCCCCCCTTATGTTGTCCTCCCCCTGTATATAACCCGTTGTTGTCCTCCCCCTGTATATAGCCCCCCATATGTTGTGCTCCCCCTGTATATAGCCCACTTATGTTGTCCTCCCCTGTATACAGCCCCCCTTATGTTGTCCTCCCCCTGTATATAGCCCCCCTTGTTTTCCTCCCTCTGTATACAGCCCCCCTTATGTTGTCCTCCGTCTGTATACAGCCCCCCATATGTTGTCCTCCCCCTGTATATAACCCCTTATGTTGTCCTCCCCCTGTATATAGCCCCCCTTATGTTGTCCTCCCCCCTGTAAATAGCCCCCCTTATGTTGTCCTCCCCCTGTATATAACCCCTTATGTTGTCCTCCCCCCTGTATATAGCCCCCCTTGTGTTGTCCTCCCCCCTATATACAGCCACCCTTATGTTGTCCTCCCCTGTATACAGCCCCCCTTATGTTGTCCTCCCCCTGTATATAGCCCCCCTTATGTTGTCCTCCCCCTGTATATAGCCCCCCGTATGTTGTCCTCCCCCTGTATATAGCCCCCCTTATGTTGTCCTCCCCTGTATACAGCCCCCCTTATGTTGTCCTCCCCCTGTATATAACCCCTTATGTTGTCCTCCCCCTGTATATAGCCCCCCTTATGTTGTCCTCCCCCCCTGTATATAGCCCCCCTTATGTTGTCCTCCCCCCCTGTATATAGCCCCCCTTATGTTGTCCTCCCCCCTGTATATAGCCCCCCTTATGTTGTCCTCCCCCTGTATATAACCCCTTATGTTGTCCTCCCCCCTGTATACAGCCCCCCTTATGTTGTCCTCCCTCTGTATACAGCCCCCCTTATGTTGTCCTCCCCCTGTATATAGCCCCCCTTATGTTGTCCTCCCCCCTGTATATAGCCCTCCTTATGTTGTCCTCCCCCTGTATATAGCCCCCTTATCTTGCCCCCTCTGATAAAAATAAAAAAAAACACAAGACAACTCACCTAACCACACGCTCCCCCGTCGGACGCTGGCCTCCTCTTCTCTGACAGATGAGCAGCTCCGATGTGAAGTCCCGGCAGTGCCATCACTGAGCTTAGTGTGCGCCGCGGTGGCTGGGACTTCCGGTATGCGCTCCATGAACCGGAAGTCCTAGCCGCCGCGGCGCACACTGCGGTCAGTAATGGCGCTGCCGGGACTTCGCAACGGAGCTTGCGACACTCTTGTGATCGCAAGCAAATCTCTGCTTGCAGTCACAAGAGTGATTGACAGGGCGGAAAGCCTACGGCTTCCCGCCCTGTCAATCAGAACACTGCTTACATTTAACTGGAAGCGATTGTTGCGATCGCTTCCAGTTTAAAAGGGAGGTGTGGCCCCCGGTCCCCCTAGGAGCAGGGGGCCCACTCCAGCTCGGGGCCCACCGGGGATTTCCCCGGCCCCCCGGTGGCCCAGTCCGAGCCTGCACAAATGGATCTAAAAAAGAGTAGAAGTACAAGGGGGTGCTGAGAAGTTCCAGGCTTTGCACAGAATGATTCGAATCAGAGTTTTAGACCTTGTAACATCGTTGTTGTTGTTGCAGCTTTTCTAGTCCACTCAAAAAGAAGTAATGTGGTAGTCAAACCAGCTCTCAGCAGCATGTGTGAGGTCAGCAATGTTGTCAAAATGACAACCCTTCAGGTGTTTCTTCAAGTTGGATACAGGTACACGTAGAAGTCAGAACTGGCCAAGTCAGGTGAATGAGGGGGATGGTGGACCAATATTGGAAGTGTGTGAAGGTGCATTGTTAACTGCTCAAAAATTCTGCTCCTCTGCATCACCCTGTGTAATAGGGGCAGGGCTGGCTACATCTTCTGACTGTGTGAACACTGCACCGCACGCTGTAATGTGCAGCTTAGTTACCAGCAGGGCCGGCCTTAGGGGTGTGCGAGCAGTGCGGCCGCACAGGGCGCTGTGCACTCCCAGCAGGAAGAGGGGGGGCCACCTGCGTCCCCCTGAGCCCATAAATCCGGCCCTGCCTCTGCACAGCAGCCTTGCTGAGAGACAGCAAGGAAGAAGCACTTCTCCCCCTGTACATGTGACTGCAGCCTGGCCCCATCCCCTGCCCCCCCCCCCACAGCGTCTCCCGACTCACAGATGCCCACAACCCCGCCCCCTCTCCCCACAGAGACACCAGCAGTGTGATCCTCCGCTCTACCTGCTCATGGGCAGAGACATCCTCCACTGATCCTTCTGTGTGACTGTGAGTATATATGTCTACCTCTGTCCTTTGTGTTAGTGGAGTTTGTGTGGGCTCTGTGTGGTAGGACAACAACTCCCAGCATGCTCTGTGTGGTAGGAGAACAGCTCCCAGCATGCTCCTGTGTGGCTGTGTGTGGTAAAACAACAACTCCCAGCATGCTCCTGTGTGGCTGTGTGTGGTAGGACAACTCCTCCCAGCATGCTGTTGTGTGGCAGTGTGTGGTAGGACAACAACTCCCAGCATGCTCCTGTGTGGCTGTGTGTGGTAGGACAACAACTCCCAGCATGCTCCTGTGTGGCTGTGTGTGTGAGTGTGTGGTAGGACAATAACTCCCAGCATGCTCCTGTTCGGCTGTGTGTGGTAGGACAACTCCTCCCAGCATGCTCCTGTGTGGCAGTGTGTGGTAGGACAACAACTCCCAGCATGCTCCTGTGTGGCTGTGTGTGGTAGGACAACAACTCCCAGCATGCTCCTGTGTGGCTGTGTGTGTGAGTGTGTGGTAGGACAACAACTCCCAGCATGCTCCTGTGTGTGTGGTAGGACAACAACTCCCAGCATGCTCCTGTGTGTCTGTATGTGTATATCTATCTGTATAAGCAGTATATACAGTGTGTGTCTCCAAGAGATAGGCTTGGGATGGGCTACAATCAGCCGGAGGGGGGGGGGAGGGGAGGTGTCGGTGGGCGCCAAAAGAATATTTTGCACAGGGCGCCATCTACCCTAAGGCCGGCCCTGAATAGGGGCTTTACCCACTAGATAGGTGATCAATACTAGATCAGTTAGGGTCTGACTTCTGGGATTACATTAATCTGTAGAAGCCTTGTCATCTGCCTACATGTCAGCACAACCGCAGCAAGGAGAATCAAGAGTGCCCATTGCTGCTCTGTGTCTTTTAGGATACAGTCATTTTGAGGCTAAATAACGGCTACTATTTTATAATGAAGGCTGTACTCATACAAATAACAGCTGTCATTATGAAATAACAGCTGTTATCTGGCCTCAAAATGAAAGACAGTAGTCAAATGGAACATAGCCTTCATATTCAATGGGTGTGAGAGACCTAGTGCAGCACTGTGACCAGACATGACCAGAAGAGATTTCACCACTGACCACCACCACAGGGAGGAGCCTTATGGTGTCTTTAGACTTTACACAGAGAGACAGACTATAAACAGGGGACAGGTCATAAAGGAAAGACTGAGATCTCTCCTCTTCTCAAATCCATTTCTGGCTTTGGCTTCAAAAATCTGTCAGATAAGTCTCTCTCTGTCTAAACACACCATTAGTCAATAGGCTGCTAAGTTTTAAACTCCCTATAAATCAAGAAGTATAGTCTAGGCCGTTCACTTTGTACATAGAGTGATGTTTTTTTCTGTACATAAAGTGAAGAGGGGTAACCAGTAAAGGTTGGACAAATATATACAAGTGTGAACTTTAAATCTTAAGATGTTTGTGCAGCCATGGCCACACAATTATCGAGCCCTCTAATAGGCTCAGGGTTGGGCCATGTAATAAGGCCTTAAGGCTGTGTTCAGACACTGTGATACAAAAACATGGCCAATTTCTTCCAGAGACAGCACCGCTCTTATTTCTAGGTCAGGTGCGGTTTGCAATTAAGTTCCATTCACTTCAATACAGGTGGGTAGCAAAACCTGCACCCAAACTAGAGACAAGAGCGGTGCTGTCTCTGGAAGAAAGTGGCCATGTTTTTGAAGCACTGGATAACCCCTGGATAACCCCTGGGTTCACACTACGTATATTTGAGGCTGTGTATTTGAGGCTGTATAGCAACCAAAACAATAAGTGGATTGAAAACACAGAAAGGCTATGATCACATAATGTTGTAATTGAGTGCATGGCCGCCATTTAATGGCAAATATGTGCTGTTATTTTAAAACAACGGCCGTTATATTGAAATAATGGCAGTTATTTACTGTTATATGACGGTCATCCACTCAATTTGAGCAGTGTGTGAACAGAGCCTTTCTGTGTTTTCAATCCACTCCTGGTTTTGGTTGCTATGAGGACCTGACTTGAGGACCAAATACTGCCTGAAATATACTGTGTGTGAACATAGCTAAAAGTGTAATAAACAATAAATAAATTTTATATTGACCAAAAAATATAATTAGAAATGAAAGTCATAAAATGTACTATAAAAGAGAAAACTACAATACATAATAGATGTTACTAAGTAAGAAAAAAAAGGTTGCCTAATGACGTAATACTGCCACAAACATCATATAATGGTATTTTAAGGAGCAGTCAGAGCAGTTTATACACATCTCTATGAGCTGTTAAGCATATGTACATGTAAGTGGAGTAACTATATTGCATATATTGTGTTAAATTAGAGAATAACCCTGCATACAGCAAACTAAGAAAACTAGGTATTAGTAAGAGTGAGACATTCAGACCATGGTGCCCAGTGAGACTTAAATGGGAACCCCACATAAGGAAAATGTGTTTTCCTTTAAAAGTACATTTAAAGTTATATAGATTTGTCTATATAATGTGTTACCATATCTGTACAGTTCTGCCACACTGGTAGCTGATAGAAATCCAGGAAGTGAAGAAAACTGGCCCCTGTGCAAATCCACATTGTCTCCTGCTCCTTCTGCTATCCCCCCTTAGGAGACAAATATTCCATGCCTCTGTCTCACATTGTGTGTGTTTGCTGATGATGCAGACAAGGACCGGGCGTGGTGTCACAGGAGGCTTGGCTGAATAACCCAATCCCCTGAGTGATTGACCATCTCTGACCGGCCAGAAGCAGGTGCTGCACTGATTTCGCTGATTGTGCTGTGCAGTGTTACAGGTAGTAACTATGTGCTGTGTGGTGTTACTGGTAGAGAATACAGTGTGCTGTGTGGTGTTACAAGTAGAGAATATAGCGTGCGGTGTGGTGTTACAGGTAAAGAATACAGCGTGCTGTGTGGTGTTACAGGTAGAGAATACAGCGTGCTGTGTGATGTTACAGGTAGAGAATACAGCGTGCTGTGTGGGGTTACAGGTAGAGAATACAGTGTGCTGTGTGGTGTTACAGGTAGAGAATACAGTGTGCTGTGTGGGGTTACAGGTAGAGAATACAGTGTACTGTGTGGTGTTACAGGTAGAGAATACAGTGTACTGTGTGGTGTTACAGGTAGAGAATACAGTGTGCTGTGTGGTGTTACAGGTAGAGAATACAGCCTGCTGTGTGGTGTTACAGGTAAAGAATACTGCGTGCTGTGTGGTGTTACAGGTAGAGAATACAGCGTGCTGTGTGATGTTACAGGTAGAGAATACAGCGTGCTGTGGGGTTACAGGAAGAGAATACAGTGTGCTGTGTGGTGTTACAGGTAGAGAATACAGAGTGCTGTGTGGGTGTTACAGGTAGAGAATACAGTGTGCTGTGTGGTGTTACAGGTAGAGAATACAGCATGCTGTGTGGTGTTACTGGTGGTAACTGTGTGCTGTTACAAGTAAAAAATACAGCGTGCTGTGTGGTGTTACAGGTAGTAACTGTGTGCTGTTACAGGTAGAGAATACAGTGTGCTGTGTGGTGTTACAGGTACTAACTGTGTGCTGTGTGGTGTTACAGGTAGAGAATACTGTGTGGTGTTACAGTTAAAAAATACAGCGTGGTGTGTGGTGTTACAGGTAGTAACAATCCCCTGAGTAATTTACCATCTCTGACCGGCCAGAAGCAGCTGCTGCACTGATTTCGCTGATTGTGCTGTGTGGTGTTACAGGTAGAGAATACAGCGTGTTGAGTGGTGTTACAGGTAGAGAATACAGTGTGTTGTGTGGTGTTACAGGTAGAGAATGTAGTGTGGTGTAACAGGTAGAGAATACAGCCTGCTGTGTGGTGTTACAGGTATAGAATACAGTGTACTGTGTGGTGTTAAAGGTAAAGAATACAGCGTGCTGTGTGGTGTTACAGGTAGAGAATACAGCGTGCTGTGTGGTGTTAAAGGTAGAGAATACAGCGTGCTGTGTGGTGTTACAGGTAGAGAATACAGTGTGCTGTGTGGTGTTACAGGTAGAGAATACAGCATGCTGTGTGGTGTTACAGGTAGTAACTGTGTGCTGTGCGATGGTACAGGTAGTAACTGTGTGCTGTGTGATGTTACAGGTACTGTGTGCTGTGTGGTGTTACAGGTAGTAACTGTGTGCTGTTACAGGTAGAGAATACAGTGTGCTGTTACAGGTAGAGAATACAGTGTGCTGTGTGGTGTTACAGGTAGAGAATACAGCGTGCTGTGTGGTGGTACAGGTAGAGAATACAGCGTGTTGTGTGGGGTTACAGGTAGAGAATACAGCGTGCTGTGTGGTGGTACAGGTAGAGAATACAGCGTGCTGTGTGGGGTTACAGGTAGAGAATACAGCGTGCTGTGTGGTGGTACAGGTAGAGAATACAGCGTGTTGTGTGGGGTTACAGGTAGAGAATACAGCGTGCTGTGTGGGGTTACAGGTAGAGAATACAGTGCTGTGTGGTGTTACAGGTAGAGAATACAAACAGAAAAAGAATGATATAGCCAGGTCCTCCAGAAAGACAGAGAGGTAGGTATGTTTAAGATTAAAGTGTTTATTCAACAGTATTATAAACTAGATAAAAGATAGACTAAAAACAATATTAATTGATAAAACCTGCAAAAACAGTCAATAATAAACGTATAACATTGATGAGTACTCTATGCATGCATGCATGCAAAAAAAAAAAAAAAACTGTGTGATGAAAAAAAAAAAAAAAAGGAAAATATATGAATGAATAAAATAAAAAAATAAATAAATAAATAAATATAAAAAAAAATAAAAAATTTAAAAATAGGTAATTGGAACTACCGGTAATTTCAAAGTGCATCTGACAATGTCATTTAGTAACATGCAGTGGTAAAGATGAATCTCTTTGTCAAAGTTGATAGAGATGGAATCAAAATCATAAATTCAAAAAGTCAGTGGTGAGTTGGTGTGCAGATGGATCCTGACAGTACCGGAGTCAGCTGTAATTAGTTGTAATTGCTGTGACAACAGAGCGTGTTCAGGAATGTAGCGTCTTATGGCAGACTTGTAGCTCAATGAATCACGCAGATAAGGTTTACTGACGGAGCAGGAGATGGATATGCAGATAAGAAGATGTTTGGTGCTACAAGCACCGCTCACCGCTTCCGAAGCTGTTGCTGGACGTCTCTGATGCTGACCGTCTCTTCAGTGCTTCTGTGCTGTTCCGTGGATGAAGTTCTTTTGACAGCTGGCACTGGACACCACTCACTTTTATCACTGACTTGGTTGTGCACATGCGTAGTAGCGCTTGTTGCCCGCCGAACCTCGTGGGCATTAGGCGGTATGTCAGAATGCTGGTATGCTCGCTTGTTGTAGTGGTAAATGGATATTGAGAATATATATATGGATATTGGGAATATGAAAAAGTTCAAATAATAGTATAAAGCTGAAAAAAAAATAAATATATATATATATATATATATTCTCAATATCCATTTACCACTACAACAAGCGAGCATACCAGCATTCTGACATACCGCCTAATGCCCACGAGGTTCAGCGGGCAACAAGCGCTACTACGCATGTGCACAACCAAGTCAGTGATAAAAGTGAGTGGTGTCCAGTGCCAGCTGTCAAAAGAACTTCATCCACGGAACAGCACAGAAGCACTGAAGAGACGGTCAGCATCAGAGACGTCCAGCAACAGCTTCGGAAGCGGTGAGCGGTGCTTGTAGCACCAAACATCTTCTTATCTGCATATCCATCTCCTGCTCCGTCAGTAAACCTTATCTGTTACAGCGTGATTCATTGAGCTACAAGTCTGCCATAAGACGCTACATTCCTGAACACGCTCTGTTGTCACAGCAATTACAACTAATTACAGCTGACTCCGGTACTGTCAGGATCCATCTGCACACCAACTCACCACTGACTTTTTGAATTTATGATTTTGATTCCATCTCTATCAACTTTGACAAAGAGATTCATCTTTACCACTGCATGTCACTAAATGACATTGTCAGATGCACTTTGAAATTACCGGTAGTTCCAATTACCTATTTTTACATTTTTATTTTTTTTTTTAATATTTATTTTTTTTATTTTTATTTATTTTTATTTTATTTTATTCATTCATATATTTTACATTTTTTTTTATCACACTTTTTTTTTTTTTGCATGCATGCATGCATGCATAGAGTACTCATCAATGTTATACGTTTATTATTGACTGTTTTTGCAGGTTTTATCAATTAATATTGATTTTAGTCTATCTTTTATCTAGTTTATAATACTGTTGAATAAACACTTTAATCTTAAACATACCTACCTCTCTGTCTTTCTGGAGGACCTGGCTATATCATTCTTTTTCTGTTTGTTCATCTCTCCTAGGGTATAGGAGCCCCTTCAGGTTAACCTCGTTAGACTTAATAGACAGTTGATCTCGCACTTACATTCTAGTTTTTCAGGTAGAGAATACAGCCTGCTGTGTGGTGTTACAGGTAGAGAATACAGCCTGCTGTGTGGTGTTACAGGTAGAGAATACAGCGTGCTGTGTGGTGTTACAGGTAGAGAATACAGCCTGCTGTGTGGTGTTACAGATAGAGAATACAGCCTGCTGTGTGGTGTTACAGGTAGAGAATACAGCGTGCTGTGTTGTATTACAGGTAGAGAATACAGCGTGTTGTGTGGTGTTACAGGTAAAGAATACAGTGTGCTGTGTGGTGTTACAGGTAGAGAATACAGCGTGCTGTGTGGTGTTACAGGTAGAGAATACAGTGTGCTGTGTGGTGTTACAGGTAGAGAATACAGTGCTGTGTGGTGTTACAGGTAGAGAATACAGCGTGCTGTGTGGGGTTACAGGTAGAGAATACAGCGTGCTGTGTGAGGTTACAGGTAGAGAATATAACATGCTGTGTGGTGTTACTGGTGGTAACTGTGTGCTGTGCGGTGTTACAGGTAGTAACTGTGTGCTGTTACAGGTAGAGAATACTGTGTAGTGTTACAGGTAGAGAATACAGCGTGCTTTGTGGTGTTACAGGTAGAGAATACTGTGTAGTGTTACAGGTAAAGAATACAGTGTGCTGTGTGGTGTTACAGGTAGTAACTGTGTGCTGTTACAGGTAGAGAATAGAGTGCTGTGTAGTGTTACAGGTAGAGAATACAGTGTGCTGTGTGGTGTTACAGGTAGTAACTGTGTGCTGTTACAGGTAGAGAATAGAGTGCTGTGTAGTGTTACAGGTAGAGAATACAGCGTGCTTTGTGGTGTTACAGGTAGAGAATACTGTGTAGTGTTACAGGTAAAGAATACAGTGTGCTGTGTGGTGTTACAGGTAAAGAATACAGTGTGCTGTGTGGTGTTACAGGTAGTAACTGTGTGCTATGTGCTGTTACAGGTAGAGAATACTGTGTGGTGTTACAGGTAAAAAATATAGCGTGCTGTGTGGTGTTACAGGTAGTAACTGTGTGCTATGTGCTGTTACAGGTAGAGAATACTGTGTGGTGTTACAGGTAAAAAATATAGCGTGCTGTGTGGTGTTACAGGTAGTAACTGTGTGTTGTGTGGGTGGGATCACAATGTGTGAACACAGCTTAGATGTTCTGCAACAGATTGGGGCAGAGAATGGGCACGGCGGGGGACTGCAATGAACAGCTAAGGGAATGCAATGTATTCTGGAACCAGTACTGCATTCTGGGAACTGCTCAACCAGAAGGTAAAGAAACACAATACAGAACAAAACCCCCCAAAACAAATGGATTTTTGGTAGTTTCAAAACTGGGATAGATAGGTAAGTAATGCTATATGCTTCTGCAGAAGGTTCATTTTTTTTAACCTTTACCTGGAGTTCCCCTTTAACTGAGGGATAACATTTAGTTTTCCGTGCATGAAGTTCCATTTCATAAGACAGATTGACTAATCTAAGAGCTAATCACTGGAAATGGAGGGACGTTTCCATGTTTTTGCTATAGGTAACTTAGCTGACAATATTTTATGATTTCTAACCAATAGGAATGTATAATTGGACAGAACCACCACATGTGAAGTTAAGTATCTTTTAGGCCACAACCTCTCATACACAGGATAAGAAGGTCTATTTTGGAGTTGCAAGAAGGTGTGAGATACCATCTTAGAACAATCTTATGAGACATCTCCCAATGTTTAGTCCATCCGAATGCCTCTCCCTATTCAGTGACGGTATACCGAGTTATGTCATTCTAATATCCATTTGCGATGCCCTGGCCCCTGGGGGCCACTTCCGCAGTGCTGGTGTTATGAGCGGGCAATGACCGGGGCAGCTGCAGGGTGTATACTTGTCACGGTATAGGCCTGAGGGCGGCACAGCTGTAGGGCCGGTCTGTGGAATCTGCGGGTGATGATGGGCATGCGATTCTTCGCTGCACCTAGTCAGGGCACCAGTTAGTGGACACCAATGCCAGGGTTCAGTAACAGCGGTTTTATTATAGATGAGGTAACTAGTAGCAACAGTTCTGTCCGGATGCAACCGGGTATATAGCAGGCTTTGACAAATAAAGCAGGAGTGGTGCTGCATAGGCTGTGAGAATACGTGCCGGATGATGGGAGTAGGAGTATGAGAGAAATAGCGTTGCTGGGTGGATTAGCTTGAGAGTAATACTTGCTGTGAATCCTTGCAGCGATGAGGAGAGATAACGGAATGACACCCAGATGAGAGAAAAGACTCCGGACACTTGAGCAGGCAGATACAGCCGAAGACTTGAATATAGCAGAGCACCTGATCCACACTTCTAGTGGTGAAGTGGGAGCTGCAGAGAAGAAGCCCAACTCCTCTGAGGCAGGAGAGGGACGACACACATCCTCCTTGCTTGGAAGCAGGGGGAAGACTCACTTGTTAGGAGGAAGTGGGAGGTCACATGGTTGCTCCTGGCCAGAGCTAGTCGGCCATTGGAGGAACCATGGTTACAGGTCACGTGATCAACAGCCTTGCATACCACTGTACAATGCAATAATACACAGGAATACATGAGAATACACATGAGAATGCACATTACCAGAGAATACTAGGGGAAAACCAGCTGCAGTTGCAGTGCAAACACTTACCAGAACAGGCATTGACACAGCAATAGAAATGGCCATAATAGGAGTAGTAGTCTGCATGTTCTGGGACACTGCACATTTATTACAGTTAGAGGGTTTATCCTCGTTATTAAGCGTCATAAGTGCCCCATAAAATTTAGAGATCCTAATATGACATATTTTTTATCCTTCTGGCCCAGTAAATGGGATTTGTATTGCCTGAACAATAACAATTACAAGTTATAATAAACATCTAAGATACACATGTAAAAAAAAGACAACATTTTTCAGTAAATGTGTTAAAATAATTTCCCCACTCCAAAATATTTTAAAGACATATTAAAGGGCTATCAGTGGCTTTTAATGTGTCTAAAATTGAGAGTATTACTGTAATAAATCACAGGAGACTGAAAATGTTTGTACTATATAACACACGTAACAAACTCATTATGTGTTTTTTTTTTTGTAAATATAAATATCTAATATTATAGCATGGGATCTTTACTTCTACCAGTAAAAAAACCTAAGCATAATTATTGTCCAATTCACAGAGTTTGGAGCTTTTCTTATTCCTGTCAGGATTCTTGGTCATTTTTTTTTTGTAACACCCAATTAAACAATTGTTCTAAACTGCTATTTATCACATAAGTTAAAAATATACATTAGGACGCATCTGTATATACCATAAAAACAAATGTAATATTTGTCCTTCTATTTTATTTATACATTTTAAGCTGTGCGAATGTAACACCCGTAAAAATGGAATGGCCCAGATACAGTATCTACATCTATGCATCAGACTCAGATTGCTAAATCTTGGCCAGTATCTACATCTATGTATCAGCAGCTTTCCGCGCAATGTCTGTGCGTGTAATACCACAGACAGCGAGCAGGAAACGAGGAGAAGGCGAGCGCTTATCTGAGAGGTCGGCACTCACCTTAAGTTTACTGTGCTGAAAGCGAACGTACCACTATTACATTCCTTTTTTTGTTTTTCACACTGGTGCTGGCGAAGGGATGCAAGTGCCGCGGTCCTCTTTGTGAACTGCCGCCTGGGTTCCCACGCACGGCACCGGTCTATTACCAAGCACCAGCCAGGCATGAAGTCTTGAAGGTGGGCCGGCCGACCCCCAGTGTAACATTCTCCCCTTCTTTCTGTGACATGGCTCCATTGATTCTAATAGAGACACGTCACGGAGGGGAGGGCAGATTATCAGACTTGGGCCGGCCGGCCCACCTCCAGTGCTTCATGCCCGGCCAGTGCTGCGTAATAGACTGGTGCCGTGCTTGGGAATCCAGGTGGCAGTTCAAAAAAAGGACCGCTGCTCTGGCATCCCCACGCTGGCTCCAGTTTATTTATGTGAAAAACTAAAAAGCCATGTACCAGTGGTACATTTGTTAAAAACTGAACTGCTATTCCTATTAGCCTATCCATTTTCCACTGACGAATGGTCTTTCTCAATCACTAGCTTACTGTATGTAGAAATCAATCCTCCCCATGAATCAGCTGAATTCCTTCTAGAAGGAGAAACATAGATTTACCGCAGGATGATAAATGGCTCATAAAAGTAATGGGAATTCCCTTTTCCATGCAACAGTTTCAATAACTTGTGAAATTGTGAAGCATAATGATTAAGATACCTGAGAAGTCTGAAAACTGGACAGACAGGATACACAACTCGTATTTCAGCTTGCGTACATGGAGTGGTATATATGGCTATAGAGGATACGTAGAATGTCAGGTCTGTATATTAAGATCTTTGTAATTGTATTTTATTTGGCTAGACAGCCAAACCCAGGAGTGGATTTGAAAAGAGCAGTCTTTCCTTTATGACCTGTTCTCTGTTTATAGTCCGTTCCTGGGTTTGGCTTCAAATCTTTGGCAGATAATCTGTCGTCAGATCTGCTGGCGGAATAAGGGGAAGTGCTCAGCTAAGTATTTCTCTCCCTGTCTCTCTCCTCACAGAAGGAGATGGATACTATAGAACCCCTATTATACATTGGGAAGAGAGATGGGAAGGATAGAACTTAGCTGAGTGCTACTCACCCCCTCCCCCTCCATTTTAGTGATCAGTGGGGGTCTCAGTAGCCACACCCTAACTGATTGATATGTTATTATAATTTTTTTTTTTAAATGAAAGTGACACTTCAGGATTCTAGCTAACGTGTCCATGTACATGAAGGTGGGAACAACTCATTTTTGGCTTACATGCACATATAATTGATATATTGTGGTACATGAGTCTTTAGTGGTCATGCAGAAACACTGCTTAAATTCCAATTCCATAATAGTGTTATTTTTGTCTGAATCTAAATGTGTGGCATCTGAATACCGGTGGCTGAAGATGTTGGATGCAGCCCTAAAGCCTCATTCACATGATCAGTGCCATGACCCCCTCCACAATTCGCACTCTGAAAAAAAAAGTGCATGCCCTGAAGAGAATTGCAGCACAGATCCCCCAATAGAAGTGCAGTCCCTCATTCACCCGGCAGCAGAGATTACAGGAGAGCATAATCTGACAACTACTTGACTACTTCCCCTGTGCTGGCCAGCTTACACCTGTTCACTGTAAGCCATGTGGACTACACTGGTTCATGCTGGTGCCAGGAGAAGAAGGTAACGAGCAGTGTCGGACTGGGCTACCTGGGGCCCACCAGTGGCAACGATTCTGGGGGCCCACCAATGAAAAACCTGTGAGAAACAACATGTTAGTGTCAGGGCCCCAGGGAACAAAGAGACACAGGACAGCACAGGCCCTATGGCTACCACCCCCCCACACCCTGTCCCTGCCTACTTGCAGTGCAGGTCCTAACTGACCATGCGCAACTGGGGGGCAGTCCCTGCTCTTAAATAAGTGCAAAACACAGACAGACAAAATACAGGACGCATGACAGATAGCACAAACGGGCTGAGCAGAATACCAAAGAAAGTAACAAAGCCAGAGATAGTAACAAAGAGGGCGAACAAGGTACAATAGCAGTAGACAAGGCAAAGTCACTAAGACACACAGAAGGACAGGACAAAGAAGGCATCGGGGAACAGAGTAAAAGCCAACAGGTATGCAGGAACGAGCAATGTAGAACAATAGCAGCAGACAAGACTTAATAACAAAAGAGGCAGAGGTAAGAACCAAGAAGGCAGCAAGGAACGGAGGACCAAACTAATGGATGACGCTAAAGGGTAAACGGAGAACCAAAAGCCAGAGATAGAAGCAGGAGGAACTGAGGACTAAGCAAGGTACACTGATGACAAAGCGAGACACAGAACCAAAAGACAAAGGCTGGTAAGAGACAGGCCAGAGGCAGGAAACCAGGAATACGGATTGAAAGGCAAAAAGGCTGGTTCTAGCTAATTCCTTTTACCTCCTCCGTGCTCCTGCTTTGACTGGTGTCGGGACGATGGGAGAGATGTCTTCAGGCTGCTGTGTGAGAATCCTAGCCTGCTGCAAGGAACATATGCACCACTACTCCCATCATGCTGCTGATGCTAGTAAGTATACTGTATATGTAGTGTGTGTGTATGAATGTAAGTGTATAATGCATGAATGTAGTATGTGTATAGTGTATGGACTGGATGTTTTGGTTTAGTATAATGTGTTTTTATGGATGTCTTAGTATGTGTATGTGTATGAGTGTGCATACGTTTGTGTGTGAGTAATAATAATTATATATATATATATATATATATATATATATATATATACACTGTATATATTGACACTGCTGATTCAGCAGTGGCTAAAGTTTTCAGATGAAGTCATCATACATTGTGCATAGGCGCTGCAGCCATTCTCTGGCCTCATCGCGGGTACCGATGACAAAAGTGTATGGGGACCTTAAATTGTTTCTAAAATATTTTAAGCATTTGGGGCCCCACCTTCAACTTTGCCCAGGGCCACATTAAGTCTAAAACCGGCCCTGGCTGCACAAGACTATCAAGAGCACAGACTGAAGGGAGAGAGACACCTATAAGGGTGTCATGGCCGCGGCGGCGTCCCGTGCTCCGGGCCGCCGCCGCGACCGCCATCTAGCTCAGGCAGCTGCCGGGGTCCCGGTGCAGGGACCCGGCGCTGCGGTCTGTTCGGCCCCGGGGGGCGCCTCACCTCGTCCCGCTCCGCCTCCCGTCTGTGCCGGCCGACGCGCGCGTCCCCGCCTCCTAGGGCGCGCGTGCGCCGGCTGTCTCAGATTTAAAGGGCCAGTCCGTCCCTAATTGGTAGTTGCACCCAATCACTCCCTATAAATCCCAGCACGCCCTGTCCCCTGTGTTGGAGCCTCTATATGCTTCCCATAGCGTTTGGCCCAGCTCCCTGTTGTTCCTGATACCTGTCCGCTACCTGGTCCCTAGTCCTTGTTCCTGTTTCCTGCCCGCTACCCAGTCCCTACTCCTAGTCCCTGGTTCCTGCTTCCCGTCTCACTGCTGTTCCTGTGTTCAGCCTGTCACCTGCGGTACGCCTACACGCCACTGTCAGTACCTGCTCCTGCCACGCCTCGCCTGCCGTCACCAGCAACCAAGCCAGGGGTAGCGACCTGGGGGTCGTCTGCCGCAGCAAGTCCATCCCGCTTTGCGCCGGGCTCTGGTGAATACCAGCGGCCCCTTAGACTCCGCTCCCTGGTGAGGTTTGTGCCATCGCTGGTGCCGGTCCAGTGGATCCACTACTCCAGGCGTTACAGTAGGCTCCAACCATGGATCCCGGCGAGGTGCCTGATCTCCGTGACGTCGCCAGAGTGGTCGCTCAACAGGCTCAACAGATCCAGCAGCAGTCGCAGCAAATCCAGCAATTGACTGCCGCCCTACAGCAGCATACTACAGGCCAGCGCCCACCACCACCTGCAGCCACCTCGGGACTTCGATTGGCCCTCCCGAGTAAATATGGAGGCGATCCCAAGTTGTGCAGGGGATTCCTGACTCAATGCACAATGCATATTGAACTGTTAAGTAGTCAGTTTCCCACCGAGCGCTCTAAAGTGGCCTTTATCATCAGCCTATTGGAGGGTAGAGCTCTGGCCTGGGCCACGCCACTGTGGGACCGTGATGATCCTGTTGCTACCAATCTCCGGGCCTTCCTGGCCGAGTTTCGCTCCGTCTTTGAGGAACCTGCCCGTGCTACCTCAGCTGAGACTGCTCTTCTCAACCTCTCTCAAGGGAGCTCCTCTGTCGGTGACTACGCCATCCAGTTCCGCACCCTGGCAGCTGAATTGGACTGGAACGAGGCCACCCTAGTAGCCACCTTCAAGAAGGGCCTATCCAGCCGAGTGAAAGACGTACTCTCCGCCCGCGACCTCCCTCCATCTCTAAACGATCTTATCTTACTGGCTACCAGAGTCGACAACCGGTTTTCCGAGAGAGAGGAGGAGGTCCGGCAGGAACGACGACTGAGCCTGCCCCGTCGCCATCCTCGGCTGGCACCGGTGTTCCAGAGTCCCGTTGCTCCTATACCCCAGTCGTCTCCAGAGGTCCCTATGCAGGTGGAACGAGCTCGCCTGACAACTGATGAGAGAGCCCGTCGGATGGAGCTGAATCTCTGTCTCTATTGCGGTGGCGCAGATCACTACCGGCAGAGATGTCCCCAACGTCCTCAGCGTCCGGGAAACGCTCGCACCTAGGTCCGGTGGGAGAGGCCTCCCTAGGTGTGAATGCCACCTCTCCAAGGTTGACTATACCCGTCTACATCCAGACACCCTCAGGGCAAGTTTTCCAGACTACTGCCCTCATCGACTCTGGCTCTGCTGGCAGTTTCATCTCTGCTTCATTGGTCCAAAGATGGCGGCTACCCGTTATCCAGCTAGCCCAACCCCGGTCTATCTCTTCGGTTACGGGGGAGATTCTTACCGAAACTGTGCACTGCCAGACGGCACCCCTAGCCCTCCAGGTGGGCGCCTTACATCAGGAGAGGATCTCCTTCTATGTCTTGCGCCATTCCTCTTCTGACATCCTGCTGGGTCTTCCTTGGCTGCAATTTCATACCCCTAAGCTGGACTGGAGAACTGGGGAGGTTCTCAGCTGGGGCCAGGACTGTCATAACCGGTGTCTGAGATCTCCTCAACCCAAGTGCTCTACGAGGTCACCTGCTTATGTCAAGCCTCTAGCTGGTCTACCGGAGGACTACCAAGATTTCGTTGATGTTTTCTCGGCCAAGGAGGCGGACTCTCTACCACCTCATCGGGCCTATGATTGCCCTATAGACCTTCTTCCCAGGGCATCTCCTCCACGTGGTCGGGTATACCCTCTCTCTGTGCCCGAAACTGAAGCCATGTCCTCCTACATCCGGGAGAACTTACAAAAGGGCTTCATCCGTAAATCCACGTCTCCCGCTGGCGCTGGATTCTTCTTTGTCCAGAAGAAGGACGGTTCCCTTCGCCCATGCATAGACTACCGGGGCTTGAATAAGGTGACTGTTAAGAACCGCTATCCTCTTCCACTTATTCCTGAACTATTCGACCGTCTTCGTGGAGCTAGGATCTTCTCCAAGCTGGATCTCAGGGGAGCGTATAACTTGATCCGTATTCGTAAAGGAGACGAATGGAAGACCGCTTTCAACACCAGAGATGGGCACTACGAATACCTGGTCATGCCATTCGGCCTATGCAATGCCCCAGCGGTCTTCCAGGAATTCGTGAACGACATCTTCCGAGACCTCCTCTATGTCTGCGTCATTGTCTATTTGGACGACATTTTGGTCTTCTCCCCGGATCAGCAGACTCATGTGGCACAAGTGCGTCAGGTCCTCCGAAGACTACGGGCCAATGATTTATACGCCAAGCTTGAGAAGTGTGTTTTCCATCAGCGCAGTCTTCCATTTCTTGGCTATATCGTCTCCGACCAGGGTCTACAAATGGATCCGGCCAAGCTCTCAGCTGTCCTCCAATGGCCACGCCCTGTGGGACTTAGAGCTATCCAGCGTTTCCTTGGATTCGCCAACTATTATCGGCAATTCATCCCTCACTTCTCTACCCTGGTTGCACCCATCGTGGCTCTCACTAAAAAGAAGGCGGACCCCAGACGTTGGCCTCCAGAGGCCGAACAAGCCTTCAATAGCCTCAAGTCTGCCTTTGCCTCTGCTTC
Organism: Dendropsophus ebraccatus; assembly: GCF_027789765.1. Lineage (NCBI taxonomy): Eukaryota > Metazoa > Chordata > Amphibia > Anura > Hylidae > Dendropsophus > Dendropsophus ebraccatus. The sequence continues at coordinate 76,493,454 of NC_091459.1, read as the reverse complement.
TGCCCTAGTCCGCCCGGATGTCTCTAGGTCGTTTTCTCTCGAGGTCGATGCTTCTTCTGTGGGCGCAGGAGCCGTTCTCTCGCAAAGGGACACATCAGGCAAGACCAGAACCTGCGGGTTCTTTTCTAAGACTTTCTCCCCTGCCGAGAGGAACTATACTATTGGGGACCGTGAACTCCTGGCCATTAAGTTGGCACTGGAGGAGTGGCGTCATCTACTAGAGGGGGCTAAACACCCCGTTAACATCTACACGGACCACAAGAACCTCCTCTACTTCCAGTCGGCTCAACGCCTCAATCCCCGGCAGGCCAGGTGGTCTCTCTTCTTCTCTCGGTTCAACTTTACCATCCATTTCCGTCCAGCCGAGAAGAATCTAAAGGCCGATGCATTATCCCGAGCATCCGATGTCATGGGGCAAGAGGAATCTCCTCGTCACATAATACCTCCCGAACGCCTTGTACCAGTTGCTACTTCTTCTCTGCAGAGACTGCCCCCCGGGAAGACTTATGTGCGCCCCGCGCTCCGTAAACGCATCTTGAAGTGGGGGCATTCCTCTTTGGTGGCCGGGCATCCAGGAACTCAAAAGACTGGGCAATTGATCTCCCGTCACTACTGGTGGCCCAATCTCCTCCAGGATGTCAAGGATTTTGTGGCTTCCTGTGCAGTCTGTGCCAGGAATAAGTCTCCCCGTCAAAGACCTGCCGGCCTACTTTTGCCCTTGCCAGTCCCGGACCATCCCTGGCACCACATTGGGATGGATTTCATCACAGACCTACCTCCATCTGCGGGCAATACAGTTATTTGGGTGGTGACGGATCGCTTCTCTAAAATGGCTCACTTCGTGGCTCTTCCTGGCCTACCCTCTGCTCCTCGTCTGGCTCAGTTGTTCTTCCGACACATCTTCCGCCTGCATGGACTTCCTCTTCACATTGTGTCCGACCGAGGCTCTCAATTTGTCTCTAAGTTTTGGCGTGCTCTCTGCTCGCAGCTCCAAGTAAAGCTGGACTTCTCATCAGCCTACCATCCCCAGTCTAACGGGCAAGTGGAGAGAGTCAATCAGATCCTGGGTAACTACCTACGGCATTTTGTGTCCAGCCGCCAAGACAACTGGTCCGATCTCCTTCCATGGGCGGAATTCTCCTATAACCATCTGGACTCGAGTTCCACAGGCAAGTCTCCTTTCTATGTGGTCTACGGGCATCATCCTCGTCCTCCTCTGCCTCTCTCTCCATCCTCTGGGGTCCCAGCCGTGGAGGAGCTATTATCTGACCTGCAGTCGATCTGGGAACAAACTCGACAGTCCTTACTCAAAGCCTCTGAACGCATGAAGGACCAGGCTGATAAGAAGAGGAGACCTGCCACGAATTTTCGTCCAGGTGACAAAGTCTGGCTCTCGGCCAAATATGTTCGACTCAAGATTCCCAGCTATAAGTTGGGTCCTCGATTCCTTGGTCCTTTTTCGGTGCTAAAACGCATCAACCCTGTCACCTACAAACTCCGCCTGCCCCCTACTATGCGGATTCCGAACGCCTTCCATGTCTCCCTCTTGAAGCCTGTGGTCCTCAACCGGTTCTCCGATCAGTCTCCGTTCTCTGTTCCACAAGCCGTCTCAGACGACGTCTACATTGTTAAAGATATTCTGGCCATGAAAACTGTCAGAGGGGGGGGGGCGTGGCTAGCCGCCGAGGAGAGAGGACGTGTTTGACCTGAGCTCCTGCTGCCTTGGCCTTCTAGCGACATTCAATCTACTTCTTGACCAACTATACTTATTGTCCGGGTAAGCCTGACTCCCGGTGTTGTCCCCGATGTCAAGACAGACATCAAGGAAGGCGTCCGCGGCCGCCCGGAGGCGGCAACAAGCTTCCCGACAAACTACTCCATCTCTTCAACATGGCGCCGGCTCCCGCACGGACCCTTTCCTGGATTATTTACTGGCAGCTGCCGGGGATGGGTGGCAGACTCCTCCGGTAAGCAGTGATCCATCAGCGGGAGTCCGGGGGGGGACACCGGAGGTTCCTTCTCGGGGTCCGACACCTCAGCAGCCAGGAAGGGGAGATTCTAGAGGGGACGGCCCCACTCCTAGTCAGCACTGCACCAGACTATCCCCCACGGCCCCGGACTTTGTCCAGCGACAGGGACAACAGCTGCAGGCTCCACGATCTCCCGTGACGGCTGCAGCCCGAATCCCTGCACCATCTTCTCCGCTGCACCTTGCCAGGAACAACGTTGGTGACCCTGGAGGTACTAAGCAAACTTTATGTGCAGGCATGCCCAGTGGTGCTGATGCCCCTGACTTTGGCGACATAACTGGCCTGGATGATTTATTGGACTCCTCATCACCGTTAACCATCCCATCTCTGAAATCCATCTTGTTGAAAATGCAGCGTTTTATGCAGGATGGCTTTCAACACACCATTGCAGCCATTAAAGATTCTGTCTCTGTCATGGAAAAGAGAGTGCACAAGTTGGAAGGGGCAATGGCTGAATTTATCACCAATTACAATTCTCTGATTGAATCGCATTGGACTTTGCATGAGGAAGTGGATCATCTCCGTACTGCATTAGCAGCTGTTGATGATCGTTCTCGAGCACATAATGTGAAAATACAGGGCATCCCCGAAGCTATTCTAGCTCCAGATCTCTCACACTTTGTCCAAAGCCTCGTGGATGACTATACTCCGCATTATGCCTCCAAGGATTCCAGCATTGATTGGGTGCGACGGGTACCTCGGCCCAAAAATCTGCCTATTGAGGTTCCCCGGGATACCATTGTCCGCATTCAACATCTCCGCACAAAGATCGCTTTCCTTGCCGCGGCTAAACAGAGTAAGGAAATTATACATAGGAATGTGGCGATTTCTGTATACTCGGACCTCTCACCTACTACCCTGAACTTTCGCAGATCTCTAGTTCCGTTTACTTCTGAGCTGAGGAAACATGCTATTCTTTATAAGTGGAGCTCCCCGTCGACTCTGACTGTAATTAGAGGTGCTGAGACTTTCTTAGTTCAAGATTTGGACGAAGGGATGCAGCTTTTGAGAGACTGGAATACACCACCGGGCAATTGTGGAGCTACCCTCCCTCCTGATCCTGGAGGAGATGAGCCTGCTGCCTGAGAACTTTTTGCTTTGCTCCGTTGGTGTTTTGGCTTCGCAAGCCTAAGTTCTCAGCGTGCCATCCTGTCCTACTTAGCTCGGATATCCCTTCCGTAGCTTGGTCGATAGGCCCAGCAGTTATGGTTTAGAAAATTTGTTAGCCTACACGTCCTTCTTTCCTTGGCTGTTGCTGGACTCAGTGCCCCCCATACTCCCGTAGCTCTTTCCATCTTGAGCTACCTCACATAACCTAGTATGATCCTAGGTGACTGTGTACCTGTTTATTGTTTATTGGTTGTCGATGTCCCCTGTCTATCACTTGTAGATATTTTGACGCTTCTATACACATTTACATGCTCCCCATGTGTATCTACAACTTGTCACTGTATTATATTTGTTTGTTTGTCCTGTATGTCTTTCGTGCTGTCTCCCTTCTTCCCCCTTTTCCTTTCCCTTGGTTTGCGTTGCTTCCCCTGACTATATTCTTATCAGTGTTTTGTGTTGCATTTGTTATACATTTCTGCTTTTCCACTCTTTATAATTTTCACTGATGATTTAAAGTGGTTATGCTTTTTCGAATATGCGCAGCAATAATCGCGACCTGAATACCCCTTTTTATAGCTGTTTTGCATATTATTGTTCAACATTACTACTGTTCAGCACTGTTCCTTTGCTTGTACTATTAACATGTGGGTTGTTCGCATTCCTTCCTTCCTTAAGCAACGTTACTTATGGTTTTTTCATTTACATTTCTTTGTTTCCCTTTCCTTCTCCCCCCCACCCTTAGCCCCCTGTTCCCGTCACATCCTTCCCCCCTCTCCCCCTTCCCCTCCCCCCTTCTGCATACCCTCCCTTGTCTCTCTGTGTTTTGCGTTCCTTTATGATTATAATTTTGCATTTCCACATGCTGTTTATTTTGCTCCGTATTTGCATTTACTATGCCTACTGTATTGCTTTGCGTTTGTTATGGCACCACTTTATTGCATTTCTGTTTTGTTTGAAAAAACTCTGAAAAATACCCTTCTTCAATAAAAATTTATTGAACCAGAAAACTGTCAGAGGGAGACGATTCTTCCTGGTGGACTGGAGAGGATTTGGTCCTGAGGAGAGGTCCTGGGAACCCGAAGCTAACATCCTGGATAAAGATCTCATCAAGGGGTTCCTGCAGGCAAGAAAGAGGGGGAGGCCAAAGGGGGGGGGTACTGTCATGGCCGCGGCGGCGTCCCGTGCTCCGGGCCGCCGCCGCGACCGCCATCTAGCTCAGGCAGCTGCCGGGGTCCCGGTGCAGGGACCCGGCGCTGCGGTCTGTTCGGCCCCGGGGGGCGCCTCACCTCGTCCCGCTCCGCCTTTCGTCTGTGCCGGCCGACGCGCGCGTCCCCGCCTCCTAGGGCGCGCGCGCGCTGGCTGTCTCAGATTTAAAGGGCCAGTCCGTCCCTAATTGGTAGTTGCACCCAATCACTCCCTATAAATCCCAGCACGCCCTGTCCCCTGTGTTGGAGCCTCTATATGCTTCCCATAGCGTTTGGCCCAGCTCCCTGTTGTTCCTGATACCTGTCCGCTACCTGGTCCCTAGTCCTTGTTCCTGTTTCCTGCCCGCTACCCAGTCCCTACTCCTAGTCCCTGGTTCCTGCTTCCCGTCTCACTGCTGTTCCTGTGTTCAGCCTGTCACCTGCGGTACGCCTACACGCCACTGTCAGTACCTGCTCCTGCCACGCCTCGCCTGCCGTCACCAGCAACCAAGCCAGGGGTAGCGACCTGGGGGTCGTCTGCCGCAGCAAGTCCATCCCGCTTTGCGGCGGGCTCTGGTGAATACCAGCGGCCCCTTAGACTCCGCTCCCTGGTGAGGTTTGTGCCATCGCTGGTGCCGGTCCAGTGGATCCACTACTCCAGGCGTTACAAAGGGAGACCAAGTCCCGGACTCCAAGCTCTTGGGTTAAGCAAGAGAAACACAGAAAGCCAGAGGTGAAGAGACCTGTCCATCAGAACACAGCAGAGACCATCAGTGAAAAGCCCACAGCAAGGTAAGTGCAGTGAGAACTAGGACGGATCGTGTGAATGAATTCATTGAGTTGAATGGTTCCTGCGACCACTGACAATTTTCCGGGACATGTGAATACAGCATAAGGCTTTTCATACTGGAAAACATGTATACAGCCTATGGTTTGCTTCAGGTTCACTCATGTCCGATTTTGATCACTGAGGCAAGGTCAGCATTTTAAAAACTTCTTCAAGATTTTCCTAGTGCATTTTAAGACATCAAGATATTCACACACTGTGTCATGTAGCTGAGACATCATACTGGAACTATTTGATAACATCCTGTCCTTAGATGTCTTTATAGCCGTTCGGTAGTCTAAATGCCATCTTAGCACATTCACAAGCCCAGATCCCCTGGGCTGCAGAAGCAGAGCAATGTTTGACCTCTTTTTCTCCTTACTAACATCACTAGGCTTGCATGTAAATGTCCACTCTATTAATATTGCTGGGCTTTTGCAGTCAGGGAATACTCTGAGGGTTTCATCCTCTAATTTGTACAAAATTTCTAACACTTATTTCTCAGCACTGAAGCAACAGATTGAAATAATTCAAGGTATTGTACACCGCCTTCAATATTGTCAGCAAAAAAATCCAGACAGATCCACTTAAATAGAAACCAATTACATGAAACAGAACACAGGCTGCTCTAATGTTGGTATTCCACAACACGGACATTCATTTAAGAAATAATACTGTAATGGAACCACTGCAGTCCTCTGCCCAGTGTCATACTAACTCCAAATAATCTGTTTGCATACATTTCCTTCCAATATAGATAAGAACAAGATGAATAAGAAACTATTTCATCCTCAAAATGTTTTGAATGTTATGTAAAGTATGTAGTCAGTGTTGTCCATACATGCAGTAGACACCTATATTGGATCTGCTTTACTAGATTAAACCTCAGTGGAAAGCCTTACATTTATCTCATATTTATTGAATTCATCTGTCATAAAACAACATGACAGCCAGTCAAGTCAATTATGAAAAAAAGTCAAGTTACCTATCATCATGTTGGTTGCAGAGTCTATTGCTGGATATGTGGCATACAAGACATCTTTATTCTGCCTTCTATAAACATCACAGAATTGTGCTTTTGTTTTATACAATTTTATCATTTGGAAAAACATGATTGACAGAAGCTCCTGAGAACAATGTAAGTACAAAATCTGGGATGAGCTGAGGTCTACCCACACATTAACTATCTTCAATAAATACAGGTACTATTACTTCTTAAATTGAACATCAATTCTGTACCTACAAGATGGATTTTAGTATCTATGAACATGATAAGGGTAAGATACGGCTGTACTTTTGAGGTAAAAATACAGCTGTTTTTTCTGAATAATAATGCGTCCATGGAAGTCAATTGGAAATTAGACATATTCTTAGGTTGCAACTGGTTTTGTGCTTGTGGCACGAATGTGAGAAAAGGAAAGTGGTCCCAGGGTAGGAGGACAGAATCCAGGACAGGATAGGACCCAGGAGTAAGGAATATGAAGAACTAACTAATAGCTGGTACCAGGAACAAAAAAACCTGAAATAGACCAGGAATGGGAACTACAGTAGGATATACCAGTAAAGGTGAGACCTAGCAGATCCAAGGTGAGAACTAGGAGATACCAGGGACAGCATCCATCAGCAAGCTGGAGATTGAAGACAAATGAAAAACTGACCTGGAGTCGGCCAGGTTGGAACCAAGAGATACTATGGGCAGCATCATGGAGCAGATCAGGGATGTAATCAGGAGGCACCAGGGTCAGTATCCAGAAGCAGGCCAGTAACAGAACCAGAAAGACCTGAAGCAGTGGTTATAAACAGGCCTCAGACAAAACCAACAAATATCTGGAACAAGGAACAGAAGGGAGCAGAAAGAAGACAGAGCAGAAAGCAGGACCAGAAACACATGGAGCAGGCTGTGTGATAAATAGGAGTGAGGCCACACCGAGCCTAAGAGCATGACAGGTACCAAGAATAGAATCCAAGGTTCTAAACCTGAATGTAAATACCTATATTTAGCAAACCCTAAACCAGCTCTATCAACAAATTGGCCATACAAAATGTATTACCTTACCCAAATGGACGTGATGTGCCAGCCGGACAGTTGCCCCCACCCCAACGCACGTTTCGGTAAACAACCTTTATCACCCCTTGATAAAGGTTGTTTACCGAAACGTGCGTTGGGGTGGGGGCAACTGTCCGGCTGGCACATCACGTCCATTTGGGTAAGGTAATACATTTTGTATGGCCAATTTGTTGATAGAGCTGGTTTAGGGTTTGCTTTATGGTATTATACCTATGAATTGTATTTTGTCCCTTATCATCTCTCCACACATAGCCTGACAGTAGCATCCCTCATTTGTATGTTTCTTCTGTTGGTTTTAATGTTTCTTCTCAGTCGCAGTTCACTGTGTATTATGATTTCTTTCAAATGTATGTTTTTTTATGAAATAAAGTATTCTTTGTATGTTAACTAGTTATGGAGGTTCAGTTGTTTCTATATAGGTATTTAGTTTGTAACTAGAACCCAGTGATACTATACTAACACTATATCCCCTTCTCATGGAATAACACATATAGGTTGTAGTGCAGGGGAGATCTGCTATATCTCTTTTTGTATGTATCTAAACCTGAATGTAGTAACCTGCAACATGCAAGCCAGATGTTATGAACTTAGCCGCTTTTACTGGGACTTTAGTGTGGCATTACTGGGAGCATCTCATCATCGCAACATCTCTTTGGCAATCTGCTCTGGCTTCAGGACCAGATCTAAGGGCCCTATTACACGAAACGATTATCGTGCAAAAAATCATTAAATCATTCTAATTTAAATGATAATCGTTCTGTGTAATTGAAGGCAACGATCGAAAAATCGTGCCTGTGTCGTTGATTTAGATCTGAACCTAAAATCATTGTTAATCGTTCGCTAATCGTTCGCTGTAATTCCCCATTTCTTCTCTAATCATTTAGTGTAATTGCAGATTGTTCATTGTTTTGCTGGGATCAGAAGGAGTAAATTATCATAGTAACTATAGCAATAACGATCGTAGTAACTAACGATTATCATTCTGTGTAATATGGTGAACGATTTCAACGATAAATAATCTCGTTTGCGATCGTTTATTGTTAGTCATTAATCGCTAAAAATCGCTGCGTGTAATAGGACCCTAAGAGTGGAAGGCAGGACAGGGCGTTCAGAGTGCAGGGATGCTGCGCCAAGCAGGCTAAGTGCTGGTGTGATCTGGTGTATTGTGGTGGAGACAGCACTTCTGTGGTGGTGGTGCTCGTGGTGGGATGGCGTCCCAGACGTAGTAGATAAGAAAATCCCCGCACTCGCCAAGTAAAGTATTGCTTATTTATTCTGTGCAAAACATCATAAGGTACAGGAGGACGCGTTTCAGCATGTAGCCTTTATCAGCTGATAAAGGCTATATGCTGAAACGCGTCCTCCTGTACCTTATGATGTTTTACACAGAATAAATAAGCAATACTTTACTTGGTGAGTGCCGGGATTTTCTTATCTACAGTGCTGGTGTGATGACACTCCTTTTAGGGCAAGACCCAATATAGCATATATTTTAGAAGAAGAGGAAGAAGAAGGAGAAGGATTTTTTTTTTATATATAGAACTTAGAACTAGGAAAAAGTGAACTGTAACACGGGTATAGGAAGAGTAATCAATGTATGTTTCCGAGTATTTAATGTATTTGCTATTGTGGTGCTCAGCAATGGTCTGGAGGACCATGCCTGCATAAATACATATTCAGGATCGAAGCTGGTGAACCAGAAGTAGTGATTACAGCTTTAAATGATTTTCATTATTCTGCTCTTGTTACAATATACCATACATGTCCTGTAATTTCCATAGATTGAGATGACATGAACATGAACAGTTATAGATTTAATACACTAAAATTAACCGTTATTTGCCTGGTTGTACAACAAGAAATTCCACCTATGAGGCTATGTTCACACTGCGTACGATTCCGTCCGCAGTTCTTACGCCGCCGTACATGTGTGGCTGAAACTACGGCGTGGGAAAAATCGACGTGTCCGGATGCGTACGCACCGCGAACATACACCCGCAGTACAGTTATGCTTTCCTAGCTTGTTTCGAAGCGATCTGAGGCAGGTCATTTAATTGGAAATCTTCGCCCAGCCCCGTAAACCACACAGAACCTTTTGGATTGAAAAATCAAGTTCAATTTGGCTGAAATAGTGTTGATTAGTGTTGAGCGAATTTGCTGAACTGTTTAGGGTCTGCAATATGCTCCAGACCCGCAACATTTGACTCCCAGTGGCTAGAAAAGTTGGATGCCGCCCTAGGGCTAGCAGAAAACATGGATACAGCCTATGGCTATGTTCCCACATGGTATTTTTGCTCAGTATTATGGATAGTATTTTGCAACCGAAACCAGCAGTGGATTGAAAACACAGAAAGGCTATGTTCCCACACTGTTGTAATGGAGTGGATGGCCGCCATTTAAAGCAACTCTGTACCCACAATCCCCAGCTTCTTTTAATCCAAGAACTTTCTTGCGGTCCGTCCGTAGGTGATGCAGCTATTTTGCTTAAAAATGACTTTTAAACTGGCAGCCCTGTACCCTACGGGAGTATCTGTGCCCTAACTTTGCACCACCCCTCCGTCCCTCTGTCCCTCCTCCCCACCCTCTTCATCATTAGGAATGCCACAGGAACATTTTCTCTATGCTGTACATTTGCACAGGTGTCTTTAACGATCCAGCCCATGTGCCAGGCTAAACAGGTGGAGAATAGTAGGCAATCTGCCTGGAGCATTCCTAATAATGAGGAGGGCGGGGAGGAGGGACAGGGAGGCTGTACCAGCCTAATGCATACACAATCCAGGCCACTCCCGTAGGGCACGGGGCTGCCAGTTTAAAAGTTGTTTTTTAGCACAATAATTGCATCACCTGCCGAACAGACTGCAGGACAGATCTTGGATTAAAAGCAGCTATCCGAAGGTACATGTGGTTTGGAGGGTCAGATTGTGGGTACAGAGTCACTTTAACTCCTTAACGACATCGGGCGTAAATTTACGCGCCGCGCGGCCCCGCTCTGAACCGCACCGGTCCCGGGTGCCGCGTGTAGCCCGGGACCGTAGGTATTAGCGGGCACGGTCCGATCGCCGTGCCCGCTAATACAGTAATCAGATGCAGCTGTCAAACATGACAGCTACATCCGATTACCGGACGCAGCGTCATCCCTGGTGTCTAGTGGGGAGATCGCTCCTTCGGGATGTTATCCCGGAGGAGCGATCTCCGTAAATGAAGCCGGCCGGGGACCGCTCCAAGATGGCGCCGTCCCCGACTCGGCACTCGTTTACTTCCGGCTGCAGCAGCCGGAAGTAAACGAGTGCCTATCTCATGGATCTCTGCAGCATATCTATGCTGCAGAGATCTCAATGAGAGATCAAAGCACTTATACTAGAAGTCCCCCAGGGGGGCTTCTAGTATAAGTGTAAAAGTTAAAAAAAAAATGTCATTATTAGTAAAAATCCCCCTCCCCTAATAAAAGTCTGAATCACCCCCCTTTTCCCAGGTTATAAATAAAAGTAAATAAATAAATAAACATGTTTGCTATCGCCGCGTGCGTAATCGCCTGGACTATTAATTAATCACATTCCTGATCTCGTACGGTAAATGGCGTCAGCGCCAAAAAATCCCAAAGTGCAAAATTGCGCATTTTTGGTCGCATCAAATCCAGAAAAATTGTAATAAAAAGCGATCAAAAAGTCGTATATGCGCAATCGAGGTACCGATAGAAAGAACATATCATGGCGCAAAAAATGACACCTGACACAGCCCCATTGACCAAAGGATAAAAGCGCTATAAGCCTGGGAATGGAGCGGTTTTAAGTGTTGTATATTTGTTGACAATAGTTTAAATTTTTTACAGGCCATCAGATACAATATAAGTTATACATGTTACATATCGTTTTAATCGTAACGACTTGAGGAACATATATAACAAGTCAGTTTTACCCCAAGGCGAATGGCGTAAAAACACATTTCCCCCAAATAAACAAAATGCGTTTTTTTTTTTATTTCACCACACTTTGAATTTTTTTCTGGTTTCGCAGTGTACTTTATGCAAAAATTCAGCCTGTCATTGCAAAGTACAATTAGTGACGCAAAAAATAAGGGCTCATGTGGGTCTCTAGGTGGAAAAATGCAAGTGCTATGGCCTTTTATGCACAAGGAGGAAAAACCGAAAACGCAAAAATTGCTCTGTCCTTAAAGGGTTAATGGCAAATAATTGCCGTTAGTATAAATCGGCAACCATTGCTTTGAAATAGCGGCAATTAGGCCAAAACTCCTTTGAGGACTCAAATAGTTCAGTAAGTTTACTCAACACTACAGTTTATATTTGCAATTAAATTAATTTAATAAAAAAAATGCATACTATTATTTCAGAACATGCTGTGTGAGTATGTGTAGGGGTCACTGTGTATGGAATAGGAGAAAGAAGGAATTGCTGACCTATGGTTAAAAATGTGATACTGTGTTATTTGGCTCCAGCTTTATAATCCCGATGTTACTCTTCACTTTATTTATGATCATGCAATGACTGCTAGACCAGTCCCAAAATGCACTGGAGGCAGGCTAAAAAGTGTTGGGCCCCATTCACATCAAGTCTCAGGGCTCTATCACTGCTATATACAGTGGGGGAAAAAGTATTTAGTCATTCACCAATAGTGCAAGTTCTTCCACTTAAAAAGATGAGAGGCATCTGTAATTTACATCATAGGCAGACCTCAACAATGAGAGACAAAATGAGAAAACAAATCCCGAAAATCACATTGTCTGATTTTGTAAGAATTTATTTGCAAATTATGGTGGAAAATAAGTATTTGGTCACCTACAAACAATCAAGATTTCTGGCTCTCACAGACCTGTAACTTCTTCTTTAAGAGTCTCCTCTTTCCTCCACTCATAACCTGTAGTAATGGCACCTGTTTACACTTGTTATCAGTATAAAAAGACACCTGTGCACACCCTCAAACAGTCAGACTCCAAACTCCACTATGGTGAAGACCAAAGAGCTGTCAAAGGACACCAGAAACAAAATTGTAGCCCTGCACCAGGCTGGGAAGACTGAATCTGCAATAGGCAACCAGCTTGGAGTGAAGAAATAAACTGTGGGAGCAATAATTAGAAAATGCAAGAAATACAAGAGCACTGATAATCTCCCTCGATCTGGGGCTCCACGCAAAATCTCACCCCGTGGGGTCAAAATGATCACAAGAACGGTGAGCAAAAATCCCAGAACCACGCGGGGGGACCTAGTGAATGAACTGCAGAGAGCTGGGACCAATGTAACAAAGCCTACCATCAGTAACACACTATGCCGCCAGGGACTCAGTTCCTGCAGTGCCAGAAGTGTCCCAACGCTTAAGCCAGTACATGTCCGGGCCCGTCTGAAGTTTGCTAGAGAGCATTTGGATGATCCAGAAGAGTATTGGGAGAATGTCCTATGGTGTGATGAAACTAAAGTGGAACTGTTTGGTAGAAACACAACTTTGGAGGAAAAAGAATACTGAGTTGCATCCATCAAACACCATACCTACTGTAAAGCATGGGGGTGGAAACATCATGCTTTGGGGCTGTTTCTCTGCAAAGGGGCCAGGACGACTGATACGGGTACATGAAAGAACGAATGGGGCCATGTATCGTGAGATTTTGAGTGCAAACCTCCTTCCATCAGCAAGGGCATTGAAGATAAAACCTGGCTGGGTCTTTCAACATGACAATGATCCAAAGCACACCGCCAGGGCAACGAAGGAGTGGCTTCGTAAGAAGCATTTCAAGGTCCTGGAGTGGCCTAGCCAGTCTCCAGATCTCAACCCTATAGAAAACCTTTGGAGGGAGTTGAAAGTCCGTGTTGCCTAGCGACAGCCCCAAAACATCACTGCTCTAGAGGAGATCTGCATGGAGGCATGGGCCAACATACCAACAACAGTGTGTGCCAACCTTGTGAAAACTTACAGTAAACGTTTGACCTCTGTCATCGCCAACAAAGGATATATAACAAAGTATTGAGATGAAATTTTGTTACTGACCAAATACTGTACTTATTTTCCACCATAATTTGCAAATAAATAGATTTTCTGGATTAGTTTTCTCATTTTGTCTCCCATAGTTGAGGTTTACCTATGATGTTAATTACAGATGCCTCTCATCTTTTTAAGTGGGAGAACTTGCACTATTGGTGACTGACTAAATACTTTTTTTCCCCACTGTAGTTGTGTCACTTTCTGTGTGCCCTTACCCACTGTGTTAGGGCCATAATTCACAGCCTAATATCCTGGGTAAGTAGCACCGTTCTGATTGTCGCTCGCTTACAGAGCCTATTATAAGGCTGGAACAGCCATCGGTCGCACATCACTATTAAACGTAGCAATGTACGGCCGGTGGCCAATGATTTTTGAACATGTGGAAAGACATCAATCAGTTAATGGAGGGGATTTTGCTAGGGATAAGCAGTGTGGGTACTATGGCTTAGAGCAGTATAGCCTAACCTTTTTTTCTTTTCTTTTTTTTTTTTAACTTAGGGCACCCCTAACAAATAATTTTCTAAAAAATACAAAAGAAATGTCATTCAGTGACTCATAGGGGACATCTTTGATCTGAGGCGTCACTTTCCGTTTCCTCACCATACGGCCCAGACTACTGTGACGATTTCTTACAGCAACAATTCATCTCTTCAGAACCTGCCAGACAAACAACTTAGGCTCCACACGATTTCAGCAACTTCCTTCCCTTTTTCCAACCCATAAGGTCCCAAACAGTAGTAATTCCACTTTTTGGTGTGATTTCCAGTAAAGTGAGTAGGAATGTGGGTTGCCCCCTGTATGTAGGATCCCCTGCTGTGCCCCCAAATAATTATAAAGTCCCTATGTCCGCATATAGTAATAATGTCTCCTGTGGTGCCCCTCCATATAGTAATAATGTCTCTTGCTGTTCTTCCATATAGTAATAATGCTCCCTGCTGTACCTCCATATAGTAATAATGTCCCCTGCTGTGCCTTCATATGACCCTAGCATTATTGTTAACCCTTTAGTGATGCTCTTGTAGCTGGAGTTAACCCCCAGTGATGCCCCTGGTGGCTGTAGTCAACCTCTAGGGGTGTTCTGGTAGCTGCAGTTACCCCTTCCCATCCCCTGTAGTGTCCTGGTAGCTGTAATTACCCTAACCCTCCCCCCCCCAGTGGTATCCTAGTAGCTGTAGTCCCCCCCTCTCAGTGGTGTCCCAGCAGCTGTAGTCCCCCCCCCCCCAGTGGTGTTCTGGTAGCTGTAGCCCCCCCCCCCCCCCGTGGTGTTCTGCTAGCTGTAGTTCTCCCCCCCATGGTATCCTGGTAGCTGTAGTTCTCTCCCCCAGTGGTGTCCTAGTAGCTGTAATCCCCCCTCTCCCAGTTGTGTCCCAGTAGCTGTAGTCCCCCCCAGTGGTGTTCTGGTAGCTGTAGTCCCCCCCTCCCACCAGTGGTGTCCTGGTAGCTGTAGTCCCCCCCTCCCAGTGGTGTCCTGGTAGCTGTAGCCCCCCCCAGTGGTGTCCTGGTAGCTGTAGTTCTCCCCTCCTCCCCCAGTGGTGCCCTGGTAGCTGTATCCCCCCCCAGTGGCGTCCTGGTAGCTGTAGTCCCCCCCCCCCCCCCCTTGCTTTCCCCCCAGTGGTGACCCAGTGATGGTGGTAAAAAAAAAATTACACTCACCTTTCCTCGCTCCAGCACTAGCCAGGTCCTCTGCCATCTCCTTCAGCGCACATCTTCTCCGGCAGGTGGTGCGCCCCGAAGAAAAGACGTGCTTCACTCTGCCTTACAGGAGCTATCAGGCACCGCGCTCTCCTGTGTCCAGTGGCCGCTAGACACCTGACAGCTCCTGTGAGGCAGAGTGGCGCTTGATGGAGTATAACCCTGCCATACATGCACCAGCCTGAACCCGGAATTCTGCTTCCCGGTTTGTGCTGGTGGGGGCCCCTACGTGGTGGTTGCCCCGGGTGCCCTCCCTTTAATCCGGCCCTGCATATGGCATATACATCTGGAAAATCTCTGGAAAAGATACCTAGCAAAAAGCCCTGTCGTATGCACCTAGATGTCATACAGTTGCCTGTGAATGACAAACACAATGGCCCAGATTTATCAAAGAGTGTAAAGTAAACATTCTTTTGTAAACTGCACACAGCAACCAATCACAGTTCAGCTTTCATTTTACTGAGCTAAAAGTTGAGCTGTAATTGGTTGAGGTGGGCAGTTTAGAACAATAGTGCTATCATACATTAGACAAATGTACTTATATTTGACATTGATACCAGTATAAAATATATGGGGAACATATTCTTAAAGTCGTTATCCAGACTTCGAAAAACATAGCTGCCTTCTTCTAGCAACAGCACCACTCTTGTCCTCAGTTGGGGTGTGGTTTTGCAGCTCAGTTCTTTACAGTATGGTCAGTTAAAACACCTGCTAGAGTTGAGGTGAAGAGTTACCCAGCCATCAGCATGTCTGCATCAGCTATAGCTTAGGCCATCATTATTCCTGGTCTATTAGCACAGAGCATACATAGGACATGAGTTATAGTAGGCATGTGGTATTGATTCATGATATGCTTATTACCATCTACTACTGAGAGCTGCAATCTGTCCTTCTGATTTTGGAGGGGTATATGTGGTTTTATAAAGGCGGTGGACAGTAGGGGGATAATTTGTCTGTTTACATAATATTAATAAAGAGATTTTGGAACAAGATATGTGGTCATTGTAGGTGAATATTTTTCCACACCTACCTAAAACTTTTGCACAGTATTCTATATCCAGGCAGGCCTAATCTTCCAGGATATTCTTATTATTGTATGCTTTGTTGTCTTTATGAGCTCAGTATGCAAAAACTCAGGAAGCCATAAAGCAATCTCCTTCCCACACATCCGCTGTAACTGTCAACAGCAGAAATCTGCTAAACTATAATAAGTGAACAGTGACCTCTGCTGGGGAAGTGGGGAATGCTGCATGAATAACCATTATATCCATACAAGTCTATAGGAAAAAGGAAGAGACGGAAGTTAGGTCAGATCTCTTTATTATGGTGGCAAAAACACATTGTCAGTTTTCTTTTCTTATGTTACTCTATTATTATCTATTCATTATTTTATGAGCAAAAGCAACACAAAAAAGACATGTAGTCACTAGCAAAGTAGGACAGGAGACGCAGATTGTGGACCCCAGGCTTCGTCCTGCTCACTGTCCCTCACCTACTTGCCATGATCTTCTCTAAATGGCAGTGAGCAACTGGATGACCGTCCTTATACTGAACAGGTGAAACACAAAACGCAGACTAGACATACAACACAATAAAGAATGGTCAGCAATCCAGGTAAAACACAAATGGGCAGAGCAGTACAAAACACGATCCAGAAACAAAGTCAAGGAATAGCTGAGAGGTCAGGGCAGGAAACAGGGAGAGTCTAAAGAACAAAGCAAGGTCAGAAAAGCGAGGCAATAGAAATAAGTAGAAAGCAGGCAAAAGACTAGCGGACTAGCTTAAAGCGTAACTGTCATGTTTTTTTTTTATTGCAGAAATCAGTAGTATAAGCGATTTTAAGAAACTCTGTAATAGGTTTCATCAGCCAAAAAAGCCTCTTTCTATACTCAAGAAGCAATCTCCCAGCCTCCCCCCACCCCTGACTTCTTATCTGTGCATTATCAGGCAAACACGCCTTCATTACAGAGAAGCCAGTGAAGACGGGCTCTGCTCTTTCCATTGTAAGCATATGAAGGGGGGAGGGGCTGAGGGAGATGAGGGAGCAGGAAGAGGTGACATGAAGATCAGCTGTTTGTAGACTCTCTGGGCACCTAAATTGCTAAATTCAGGTGTCAGAAAGGTCAGTGCTTATCTATGAACTTACTGAGAGAAGATTGCAGGGTGTTGTACTTTGCAGGACTGCTCCGTGCTCAGTCACTCCTAACAGCCCCTCCCCTCTCCATAGCCACATAATGGAGACAGAAATCCTGCTTCATTTGATGTGAGGGGGGAGGCTGGGAGATTGCTTTTTCAGTCCAGAAGGAAACTCTTTTAGTACATAAAACCTATTACAGAGTTTCTTAAAATCGCTTGTACTATAGATATTTATTGTTTTCAGAAAAATGGCCCTGAAATGACAGTAACGCTTTAATAACCGGCAATAGGGAATCTGACAAACACTATATAGGAGAACAGAGCTCTGGTCCAGAAGCTGATTGGACCAGCCTTTGATTCTCCAAAAAAACACCTGAGAGATACACAGACTTGCTGGCAGGGAAAACTGTCAGTCAAACTAATGAGGCAGCAGTGTTAACTCCACGATTGCCAGAGCATAAGCTAAGCGGGTTGGGCTTAACAACCCAGACAAAAACAAGCCTGTGTTCAGACAGGACTGCACAATAGTTGCACAAGAGCTGATGAAGGCCACAGGCCAAAACGCGTCCTCCTGTATGATGTGACACTTAAATAAAAGAACACAAAGAATTTGTTGACTGCCAGGATATTCCTTTACTACTTGCTTAGACTACTTCCTACCATAAGCAGCACCCCATTGCAAAATGTTTTTTTTCTCCTATACCACAGGACTGCACAAAAGACACTAAATCAAGAAAATGAGCGCCTTCTTGGCCGCACAGGCACAGTCCTGACATGTAGATTAGGACTCTCTTTGACTTTTACCTACAATAAGTGTCCTACCAGAAACTCTCCCCTAAGATGGACGGTCCCAATCTAGTGTTACCTTGGATTCCAATATGATAAGTAGGGATGAGTGAAAAAAAATTAGCCAAGGTGTAAGTGATTACACGGGACATAGGACACAAAGTTCCTTGGACCCAGTAGGGTGGAAAACAGACATTTCACAGTGGAGCCAGCAGCAGTAATAGTACTGTATTGGACCCAGTGAGGTAGAGAACAGACAAGTGACGGAGGAGGAGGCAGTAGCACTTGATTGCACCCAGCCCAGTATGATTGAGAACAGACTATTTAAGGAGGAGGAGGAGGAGGCAGTACCTGATTGCACCGAGGCCAGTATGATTGAGAACAGACTATTCATGGAGGAGGATGTTCAGCCTTGGAGTGGTGGCCTGGGAATCCTCGCTGATTATGTTGTTCAGCGCACTTTCCAGAACACGGACGATGCCTGCTCAGAGAGTCGCGTCCTCAAAAGGGATCAATAATTGGCAGGACATGTTCGAAGAAACCTGTGCATTATGAGGTTTATCACATGTGCCATACAAGGTGTATGACTCAGCTCTCCCTGCAGCACTGCAGAGAAAAGGTTCCTCCCTTTGTGGGCTACAACACTTCCCACTGTTAGTTGACCTTGGGTCAGCCATTCATATATCTCCTCCCTGATGGTCCGGAGGAGCTCATGCCGACTGTGGCTCCGTTCACCCAGGCTCACAAAATGGAGGACAGCCTGAGAGCGCCGGGCCTGACATTGTTGGTAAGACACCGGGGCAGGTTGGACTGCAGTCAAAGCGGTGGATGGTTGCAAGCTGGTGGAGGCAGAACTTTTGCAGAATTGGCCCCCTAAAGCACCGGGGAGGTGACAGTGGCAAGAATGGGCTAACTTTCTGGTGGTCTTCTAGGGGAATGTTGACCCAATGGGCACTAACAGACATGTACTGCCCTTGCCCATAATTAAAGGACCAGACATCAGCACTAAGGTGCATGGTCTTGGACACCATGAATCCCAATGAGTCGCCAACATTTTTCTACATAACTGTTCAGTGATGGGACAGCCGATGGGACAGCTGATGGGAATTGTTTTTTTTTCTTGAACAGTGATTGGACTTTTGTTTGGACTTGTTTTTTTCTCTGACAGTGATGGGGCTTTTTTTTTTGGACTTTTTTTTTTTTTAAACTTTTTGTTGTTGCGGCTAAATGAGGTTCTCCTATTTGTTGAACCTTATTGTAAAGATATGAACTGATTTTCCCTTAATAAATTCGATAAGCTTGAATACTGAAGTTGCTTTCATGTGTCTTGGTTACTACTCACAGACAGCTGTCACATTACATTTTTGATTAGGCAGCACCCAGGTATATCTGAGGAGACTAATTTAAGGTCTCGCCCTAACAGGGGTGACATCACACATCTTGATATTGACAGAAAACCAGGATACAAGGGATTATATGAGTAATAATCCCTTGTATCCTGGTCTATTCTGTGAAAAAAGTACAATTTTGCGTCGCAGTTGTTATTTTTACCAGATTCGTAACAAACTTTCCCAAAGTTCGGTTCGGTGCCGAACCGAACTTTTTGCAAATCTGGTCGCTCACCCCTAATGATAAGGTATTCCACTGCATGTAAAAATCAGAAATGATTTCTACTCTTTATTTACATGAACAATTTATGGTGGGTTGTTGTCTTGCACTGTTTCTCTATACTCCGACTGACAGGTGCAAGATAATCCTTTGCTAATGACCACATAGAACGCATGGAGGAACCTCTTCCATAAGTTGGGGTTAAAGGAGTGCTGGCTGCTCTGTAGCAGCTGCGACCGGTCACCTGTTAGTTAGGTGGTAGGTTTTCGTGATGCCAGTGCTACAGTAACTCAGCACACAGATATGGAGGCACACCTGCTTTCAGTACCCTGTGGCTGGCTATACTTTTCCCCAATGGTGGAGTTATGACCCACACGGACTCTCAGTACCACCACCCACAGAAAGGGAAAATTACCCAAGGATGGTGTAGCTTGTGTGTAGGTGCTGGTGCAATAACCATTGAGTGCCAATAAAAGAAATAAACTCTTTATTTACTGATAGATCTTCCGTGATACAAATAAATAGTATAATACAGTCTTGACTTTACTAAATCTGCACCGAGAACTGTTGAGGTAGAAAGTAGAATAGCAGAGCTGGCTTGGTTGCATGCTAAGAAGAGTAGAGAGAGTTCAGAGTAGTGGAGAGGAGTAGGTTGTGAGAGTCCCAACCCAATGTAGTACTGTGCTTTGCCGGCACTTTAGAAGAAGAAGAAAAATACTTAAGAATACTAGAGAGAAGAAAAATAATTGTGCCCGTGTTTCGACCTTTGTCGCTATACCACCTTTCACCCTGCAGTGTCGAGTTACCCGTCCTATCAGGGTGACACAAGCCCCAGTCTTGCTTACCTGAGTTGAGAGAAGTGTCCAAGCGTTTCCCAGTGTCACCTGCGTTGCGAGAGTATGTAGGCTATTAGCTGCTTCGCTCTATCTGGATCAGTTCCTCTACTGTTAGGATACTGTCCTGCACTGTTTTTAAGATGTTCACTGTGGGTTGGGGTGATCTCTGACTTGTCCTCTCTTTAGTTGTTTAGCACTGCATTATAGGTAGAAGTGTTGCTTTAAGAAAGAAACTCTTTGGGTGTTCCATAAGGATACACTACAGCTTGTCTGTCTCAGACAGGAAACCTGGCAGAGGCAGGTTCCTGGCTGAGCACAGCAGGAATGCCTGATTTTTGTGTCTTGCTCCTTTGAGAAACTAAGAAGAACTGACTAAGTGTGGGTCTACACTTCCTCTCCCCTTGTGACAACTTCCTACAAGGTGTGTAACAGTTCCTGTGAGTGGCGGAGAAGGGAGTGCAAGAAGAAAGAAGGATAGAGATATGTGGTGTCCTACCATGGGTGTTACTGTTATATACAAAATTCTGTACTTATTGTACTTATGTGGTGATGAAAAGAGTATTGAAGTTTTACCACCAGTTTCATGTCACTGTGATAGATATGTGTGTTCAGAAGCTGCATAGCTGAAGTGTATAAAGGGTTATTGTTTCTCTGTATGTCTTATGGATCTGCAGACTAATAGGAATATGTTCTTCTTCTCTCATATCAGCCTTATCTTTACTTCTTCTATTGCACTCTTCACCCACTCACAGCGCACGTTAGTTACGCTGAGGAAGGAAGTCACATGGGTGAAGGAGGTGCATTAGTCTTTCAGGTTGGACATTGTAAAGGAAGGACGCAAGCTAGACAGCTCTCTACAGTGGTCCCTTTTTAGGCCCTGGCCCTCTACCAGGTCCCCTACTTAGTTCCGTCTTAGTCACTATGTGATTCTTTCCCTAACACCGACACAGCACACACCGCAGCCTTGGGAAACTTCCCCTTTCTGTGGGTGGCAGATCCGATAGCCCTGGAGGGTCATTACACCGCTCTGGCCATCCTTGATTACACTAACCTAAGGGACTCCGTAGCAACCCAGCAGGACACTGACCACAGGGGAAAAAGGACAACCGGCTTTGTAAAATAAAAACAGGTGTGCCATCACACCTATGTGCCCAACCGGCACTGGCGTCACAATATAACACCTCAAGGTCCGGCTGTATCTTGGCCAACCACCACCGGAGTGGAGTCACACTTCACCATCTCAGCAAGTGCGCGGCCAATCCTCGGACACAACATCACCAGGGACTCACACCATTGATAGGTAGTAAAGAAGAATAGCTCCCATTGGTATGCAGATCACAAACAAAACAATAACCCTTAGTTCACTAAAGCTGTGCCACAGTTACAAACATATAGACAGTGACCTCTTTTGGTAAAACTAAAATATACACCTTCATTACCACATTTTTTCTTATAGTACAAGGCTTCTGCGAGAGGCGTTCAAACTAGTAACACCCGTGGTGAGACACCACAAAGCGGTTATCCATCTTTTAAAAAAAGTTTGAAAAGGCCCCAAAAATTTACTCTTCATTATTGTGAAGTGTTCATTGGCTGATGATCCTGTAGCTCATGTGATAAGACGTTTTGGGGTACATTGCCACCTAAACATTTCACAAGTCTATTGTGTTGTCTGTTAAGTTAGAGGAGGGAAATGCTGTCATCAATGGGAGGGATGAATGTCTGGCTTGGAGAATTACCTCATTTTATGGAGGATTCCTCCCTGACAGCAAACAATAAAATGATGCTGTTGTTAAACCTAGCAATGTACATAGAAATGCACATAAATGATTACAGGGAACTTTAGTTTGTTTGGTGTCCTTACACAAAGTGACATTAGAGGGTGCCAAAAACTAACAAAACCATCTCATTACTGATTTCTGCAGAAAATCCATTTTACTTTGTTTCTATTTTTGGGCAACTTGAACTAGATATCTCATATAGAATGGATTCATACTATATTAAACAGGAATACACATACTGAAAATTTTTATCAATCAGCATCCAACGTCCACATGGGAAAACAATTATATAATGACTATGTGGTACTGTCAGCAACAGTTATTGGGAGTCACACTTATTGAGGTGACGTAAGGTTAAAGTTTAAAGGGGAATCATCAGCAGGTTAGACAAATATAACCTGCTGATAGTTCCCTAATGTGCGCAGGAACAGAGGAGGAAGTTTGTCTCTTACCTTTCTCCTCGGCGCTGTTCCCGTGCTGTTAGTAGTTGAATTCACGGACTGAAGTACCGTCATGAGCACTATGCCACTTGCTCCATTGATTATCATTAGAAGGATAGGGAAGGGCAGGAAGGAAGGAAGGGCAATGCTGCTAAAGGTGCTCCGGACCTAGGATTCAACTACTAATTGCACAGGAACGGAGGAAGGTAAGAGACTTATCTTCCTTCTTGGCGCCCTGTGCACATTAGGGGGCTAACAACAGGTTAGATTTGTCTAACCTGCTGAAAGTTCCCCTTTAAACTTTTACTTTGTTAAATGATTTTTGTGATATGGCTAAAGGTGGTCATTCCCATTATCTATCCTGTACTATGAACAGGGCCGATTCTGGGGTTTCGCCCGCCTGAGGCAAACCTCAGGCGGCCGCCCCGAGTGATGGCCGGCACCCCCCCCCCCCCCCCGCCGCCACAGCCATCCACTCACCTGTCCCACACCGCAGCCGGCCCGCGCTCTCTGCTGTCTCCACATCCTGTCAGGTCCCGCGATGTCACCCTGCAGCTGTCACGGACCTCCAGGCTGTGGTGAGTGAGTGGGGTGATCGGGTCGCGCGGGGCGGTCCCGCACGACCCGATCACCCCAGCGTGTCCCCCACGACCCCGGGCACTCATCACAGCCTGGAGGTCCGTGACAGCTGCAGGGTGACATCGCGGGACCTGACGGGATGTCGAGAGCGCGGGCGACGGGACAGGTGAGCGGCCGCTGTCACTTTTGTTAAGTGATACTTAACAAAAATGACAGCAGGGGGGACATAATGCCGCCCCCTGCCGGACCGCAAAATCTGCCGCCTCAGGCGGAAGGCTCATTCTGCCTCATGGCAGAAGCGGGCCTGACTATGAACACCATGGTAGTGCTGCCATAGTTGAAGTGGAGTGGGGGCCCAGGCTAGGTGAACACCCCAGGGCCTATGGTAAAGTTAATCCGCCCCTGCTAATAATCACATATGTATAGTCATTTGTACATACCGTATGTACTTTTAAGCAGGTATAAATACTAAGTAAGAAAGTTTAAAAAAATAGAAGTGTTAATAGTTCATTTTTATCAATTAACCACATGCTAAGTAAATGAACAGAAAGAAGAGTATATGGCAATAGTTGCTAATGCCGGGCTTTCACTTTCTCCATTCTGTGGTATATTGTAGTTTCCTCCTATAGTAATGAGCCTCTAAATCCTAGAGCCAAGTAACTTATGCCTTATGGCATTTCTGTCAAGAATTTTCTGATGATTTAAAGTTCTAGCAATACTACTACTAAGCAATGGAGACCAATGCTATCCATATGCCAACTGACATGTTTCAGAAAATAATATTATTATCCTTCCTCAGAAATAGGTATCAGAATGTAAATACACAGGTCCAGTCATAATATGACACTAGATTGGGACAATCTATCTCAGAAGAGAGTTTTTGGTGGAAAATAGTTAAAGGGGTTATCCAGCGCTACAAAAACATGGCCACTTTTCCCCCTACTGTTGTCTCCAGCTCAGGTGCAGTTTGCAATTAAGCTCCATTTATTTCAATGGAACTGAGTTTCAAAACCCCACCCAATGTGGAGACAACAGTAGGGGGAAAGTGGCCATGTTTTTATCGCGCTGGATAACCCCTTTAGAGTGTACCTGTCGTCATAACTTTCAAAATCTAAATCAACAGTAGATGTGATATAAGGCAAGTTTGCAATATACATTTTTTTTTGTTATCATGCTGTAAAACAAAGCTGAACTTACCAGAAATCCAGGTCCAGTCTTCTGATTTTATGACTTGTGCTGGTTGAAAAAAACAGACTAAACACAGGAATTCTGCCCACTACAGAGAGTTACAGCTCAATATGTCCATCAGTCACATGACTGCCTTCTCTCTGTGAGCACTCAGATGGCCTGGGATACACAGGTCTTCCTGTTTTCTGAGTGTTTCCTGTTTTCCATGATAACTAAAAAATAAATAGTGAATGTAAATTGCAAACTTGCTTTATTTCACACCTACTGTTGATTTAGATTTTGAAAGTTTTAACGACAATGAAACTTTAAAGGGAGTCTTAATCTACATATCTGATTAATGTTCATTACTTATTGCAGATGAATGTGTAATTATCTAAACCCTAACTATAGCGGTGTTAACCCATTATGTGTCCCCCACATGGATTATCTGGTTACTGGCAATGGCTCATCCCTTTGTAGGTGTCAGTAGTTCTTTTTATGATTTCTGTCACATCCATATGGAAACAGTGGGCCCTGTCCTGAAACCAGACTACTGTCCCTGCCTACTTGGACTATTTACCCTAGGTGGCAGCCCCCAACTAGCCAATGTTCCCTCCAATAACGGAGGGCCCTATTACATCAGGTAGAGTCAGGCATATATCACCCTGTGTAAAAAAGGCAATGATCAGCCTAGGAGCCGATAATCAGTTGATTGTTGTCTTTCAACATGTTAAAAAATCATCTGCTGACTGCACATCGCTCTTTGTAATAGTTGATGTGCAGCAGATGGCTGGTGAAAGGGTTAAGAAAATAATAAACATGTTTGCTTACCTGTCCATGCTGGCTCGTCTCTGCGTTCCCCGCTCACCACAGCTGCCGCTGACACTTCCGTAGCCATTTCTGTAGGGCATCCAGTCACTGGCCAAGACGGGACAGCACCGCAGACAGTGATTGGTTGAGAGGGCTGTCACTGCAGAGACGGAAGTGTCAGCGGCAGCTGCATGGAGCAGGGAACACACAAAAACGAGCCAGAAAGACATTAATCAGATAGCCGGGGAAGCATGGAGAGATCATATCAGGCCGTGTAACACAGCCCTAGATGCAGGGCACATCAGAGGTAGAAAGGTTAGAAGCCAGCCAAGACACAAAGCAGAGTCCAATAAACACACCAGGGGTCAAAACCAGGACAGTAACATCAGGAAACAAACCAGAGCCAAAGACAAAAATCAACAAGCCAGGGTCATACACATACAGTAGAACAGTTCAAAGTCAGGATCCAGAGACATAGGTAACAGGCAAAAAGGTCAGGAACACAGAACCAGAAATTCAGGGTAAAAGCTAGTGATGCAGTAAAGCCAACAATCACGGGCAGCAGAAGAGTTGGGAGGACAGACAGCTACGTTTTAGACCATTTCTGTATAGAATCTGACATTAGCAGAAAGATATGCAGTATTACAACATTTGTATTTTTTTCATTGCTTATTTGACCAGACTTAAAGGGGTTATCCATGCTTAGAAAAACATGGCTGCTTTTTTCTCCTTGAAACAGCGCCACTGTTGTCCACAATTTGGGTGTGCGTTTATGCAGCTCCATTGAAGTGAATGGAACTGAATTGTAATACCACAAATAACCTGGGGAGGAGGATGGTGCCGTTTGTGCAAGAAAGTAGCTGTGCTTTTTCTAATCCTGGATAACCTCTTTAAAAATTCTTTGTTATAGAAATATAAAGGGACAATGACATCCTCAGGGCATATTACTGGCAGAATGTTAATAATTTAAATATACCAGGACAACCATTTAGTAGGATTGTTGTATGTGCACGAACATCAAGCTGAATATAAAAAGTGCAGATATAAGCTTTGCATACCTTCCTTATTCTTCAGGCCATTGCATATGTAACACAGTTGACTAATTTTGGTAATAGTTGTATTAACGTAAGAAACATTCTACTTTTATTGTATGAGTGTATGCCCATCCCAGCACAGGTTCCCACAGACTACAGGGCCAAGCATGGATAATCAATATGTTGAGGTTAGACAATTTATCCTTGTCATGTAAATACATGGGAACTTCTCTCACAAATCTGCAGAACTTGCTTTGTGTATGGGTTTGGTTGTGGAGGTTTTTTTTTTTGTATACATCTGGGCAAGGGCGGAAGAAAATGTTCTGGCAAAGATGCTGAGGTCTTCTTGGGCATTAGTATAGCAGGAATGCTTAACTAATGTGACTAGCTAACAAGCTGACCAGTGCTACAATCAGCTGTCCTCACAGAACAGCGCCCTTCACATGTTTTGGTGTGAATCCAGTTTATGGCCTGTTTCTCCGCAGGGCTGAAAGACTCTGTTAACATCACTGGATGAAGCAATTACATGGATGCATTGTGGATTTTTTGTGTGAGAACATTCCTGTGAAGCAGCTGGATGAAATTCATTTAAATACCATATTTGCAATGTTTGGGGACGATTGTACCGAGTTCCAACACCAAATGAAATAAAGCAAGAATAATAGTCCACAATAACGTCTACTGTACTTGCTTAATATTTAGGTAACACCATAGTGTTCTAATAAATACCAAAACAGAACTGATTGATAGCTCAGAAATAGTGTTTGAAAGCTTTAGCTTTTTATCTATTTTACATCCTCTTTGTGATAGGACATTGCAAATCCCATTGCACATTGCACATCTATGGGCACCTGCATTCTAAGGCCACGTTCACACTACGTATTTTATCATTGAACAACCTGCCGTTTTTTGCAGGTTGCAATAACAGCCGTTGCTTAATGACTGCGGCCAATTACATTACAGCCTATGGAACCATGGCTGTGGTGTATACACACTACACACTATGGCCAGGTTTCTCTGTGGCTGCATAAAATAATTGACAGGTCTATTTTGGCTCCTGGCCGTACTTTACATTGTGCTCTATGGCTAATTGGAGTGCAGGCACACCCAAATGTGCCTGCATTCCAATTAAAATAAAGTGCAGTATCGGCAAACAGCTACTGTGTCAAATAACAGTCAATGTTCTCACTGTGTGTGAACATGGCCTAATCCTATATATAACAAATGTATTGTCATGCTCCACAAAAAGTAAAGGCAACACTCTACTTGAGCACACTTCATTCCCTTATAGATACCCCAGTACAAAATAGCATAGTTATGTGGTCAGGTTGGTACTGGGAGGGTTCAGAGAGACTAAATCAGTAAACAGAAGAATTACCAGAGACAGTCAATTAGAGCAGAGTCAGGAGGTCATGAATAAACCAAAGATAGTAGTCAAGGAGTTAAGAGGTAACAGTCCTATACTCTATACTTTAAGCCAGAAGGTCAGATTATGATCACAATGAGCAGACAAGGACGGTCACTGGGTGCACATTTTCTAAAGCCAGAAGATCCAATAATCACCCAAGGAACTCAGTGTACAAGTTAGGAAACCAAATTCACAGGTGTCTGCCGATACATTGCCAATACATCTGCCATGCAGGGCTGTGTTTACCACCTCCTATTTAGACTTGCCAATGTTTAGACAGACAATGTTTCTACATGTAGAGAAATGCATGTGGCAGAAACCACTCTCCACCATGCTCCCCGAAATGGGGCGTCTTCAGGTTTAGTGCCTAGGGCAGCAGCAGCTGTTAATACGGCCCTGCTGTCACGCACTATACAGTCTCCCTTTATTGTGTAGAACTGGCAATATGTAATTGCAACTCAGCTCCTGTTCAAAGTGAATAGGGTCTGAGCTGCTGTCGCACATTGCATGAAAGGAGACAAACTCTCTTCGCTGTATATTGCGGCACAGAACAGCTGATTGGCACAGGTGCACCCTGCAGAACATTTACTGATCCCCTTTAAGTCAAGAATAAAAGGTAAGGAACAACACATCTATAGCTGTAATCAGGGCCCTCATGACAGGGCCGGCGTTAGGGGGGGCAAAGAGGGCAGTTGCCCAGGGCCCCCATCCCCCAGGGGCCCCCTGCCCCAGTTACAGTGAGTGTTAGGTGCAGGAGCGCACAGACAGCGTCCTGCAGCCTCTGGCAGTGATCTCTGGCTGCAGCTTATGGCTGCTATCAGGGGTCACACAGAAGCTACAGGACGCTCTGCTCCGAAGTGTGTAGCTTCCCCCTCCCTTCTGTACCATGTGATTTCCTCTCTCTTCCTGGTGTGGAGCTGTCGGGACGATGGAGGAGAGGGCTGCAGTGTAAGGAGCAGAACGTCCTGCTGCTGCTGCTGCCATGGACAAGGACAACTACACCCAGCATGCTGTTAGAGGGGGTAAGTATACTGTACATGCAGTGTGTGTATGAATGTAGGTGTATAATGGATGAATGTAGTGTCTGTTACATGTCATGTGTATAGTGTGTGGGCTGGATGGTTTGGATTTGTATAATGTGTTTTTATGGATGTGTTAGAGTGTGTGTGTATGTATGTGTATATATATATAATATTAGTGTGTGTGTGTATAAGAAGCACTGCTGACTCCAAGTGTTGAGGTGAATAGACTGTATATAGGAGCTGCAGCCATTCTCTGGTGACCACTGAGGCCGGTGATTGGCTGCAGCTCCTATGTATAGTGTATGATGATGTCACTAAGGCAACACGGTGTATTTTACTGAGAAAAAAATAAGGTGGCGGTCACTGTATGGTAGTAATATTGGTCCGTATATAGTGTATATAGAGTCATTATGCAGTGGTCAGTCTATGGTGGTAATATTGGTCTGTATATAGTGTGTATAGAGAGTTATTACCGCCATAGAGTGACCGCCACATAATGACTCTTTATATACACTATATACAGACCAATATTACCGCCATAGAGTGACCGCCACATAATGCATAATGACTCTATATACACACTATATACAAACCATTATTACCGCCATAGATGGACCGCCACATGATATTGGTCTGTATATAGTGTATATAGAGTCATTATGTGGTGATCACTCTATGGCGGTAATATTGGTCTGTATATAGTGTATATAGAGTCATTATGCAGTGGTCAGTCTATGGTGGTAAAATTGGTCTGTATATAGTGTATATAGAGTTATTTCCGCCATAGAAGGACCGCCACATGATATTGGTCTGTATATAGTGTATATAGAGTCATTATCTGGTGGTCAGTCTATGGTGGTAATATTGGTCTGTATATAGTGTATATATAGTGTCATTATGCAGTGGTCAGTCTATGGCGGTAATATTGGTCTGTATATAGTGTGTATAGAGAGTTATTACCGCCATAGAGTGACCGCCACATAATGACTCTATATATACACTATATACAGACCAATATTACTGCCATAGACTGACCGCCACATAATGCATAATGACTCTATATACACTATACAAACCATTATTACCGCCATAGAGTGACCGCAACATGATATTGGTCTGTATATAGTGTATATAGAGTCATTATGTGGTGATCACTCTATGGCAGTAATATTGGTCTGTATATATAGTGTATATATAGTGTCATTATGCAGTGGTCAGTCTATGGCGGTAATATTGGTCTGTATATAGTGTGTATAGTGTCATTATGCAGTGGTCAGTCTATGGTGGTAAAATTGGTCTGTATATAGTGTATATAGAGTTATTTCCGCCATAGAGTGACCGCCACATAATGACTCTTTATATTCACTATATACAGACCAATATTACCGCCATAGAGTGACCACCACATAATGACTCTATATATACACTATATACAGACCAATATTACCGCCATACAGTGACCGCCACATGATATTGGTCTGTATATAGTGTGCATATAGAGTCATTATGTGGTGATCACACTATGGTGGTAATATTGGTCTGTATATGGTGTATATATGGAGTCATTATGTGGTGGTCATGGTGTGTGCTGGTCTGTATATAGAGTCATTATGTGGCGGTCAGTCTATAGCGGTAATATTGGTCTGTATATATTGTGTATATAGAGTCATTATGCATTGGTCACTCTATGACAGTAATATTAGTCTGTATATAGGATCATTATGTGGTGGTCACTCTATGGCAGTAATATTGATCTGTATATAGTGTATACAGAGTCATTATGCGGTGGTCAGTCTATGGCGGTAATATTGGTCTGTATATAGAGTTATTAAGCGGTGGTCACTCTATGGTGGTAATATTGGTCTGTATATAGTGTATATAGAGTCATTATGTGATGGTCAGTCTGTAGTAGTAATATTGGTCTGTATATAGTGTATATAGAATCATTATGTTGCGGTCATGGTGTGGTGCTAATATTGGCGTGTATATAGTGTCATTATGGGGCGGTCACTTTATGGTGGTAATATTGGCCTATACATAGTATGTTTTCATCAATAACGGTATGGAGGTAATATTTGGTCCTGATATAGTGATTTTTTTTATTTTATTTTTTAAAACCATGCATATAGATAGTTTTTGTGTTTACACCACTAGCGGCGGTGCTGACATGTAGCGGCGGTCCCGACATGTAGCGGCAGTCCCGGCATGTAGCAGCAGTCCCGGCATGTAACCTTCTGAATTGACTCAATGTGACTAAGGGCCATAATACACGGAGCGAAAATTGTCCTAACCTGGCCGATATCGCTCTGTGTATATAGAGACAACAGTAATCAAATGATCATTGTCTTTTTTCAAGTGTAAAAATCATTGTCTGCTGATGCGTGCGTATAACATAATAAAGCTGGTACTTACCTGATCACGTTCCCCGGTGTCCTCAGGCCTTGTCTGTTTGTTATGGCCAGTGATTGGCTGAACGGCCGATAACTTCAGAGAGAGGACCAGAAGTGAAAGCTGGGACTGGGGGATCCCACAGACAAGGCCTGAGGACACCAGGGAATGTGGTCAGGTAGTATATATCTTCATTGTTCACTATATACAGCAAGGGCTGCACACACATCACTAATGATATATATATATATATATATATATATATATATATATATATATATATATACATAAAATCTCATCTGGCCCCATCCTCCCCATACACAATAATGTTCGGCACAGCTGAGCGTTTCTGTGTTCTCTATAGGAGGGGTAAGCCATAGCCAGACAGATCTGATGACGGCTTGTCTCTCTGAGAACAAAGAGGTTGGATGTTGATTTTCCATCAAGCCCAACCCCATATGTCCACTGATATCATGTCAGAGGACTGTACAAAGAGCCCCATTCACCTTACACTGATGGCCGAACCCACCACGAGCAGCAGGTACCACCAAAAAGTGTATGGGAACCTTAAATTGCTGCTACAATATTTCAGCATTTGGGGCCCCACCTTCAACTTTGCCCAGGGCCACATTTAGTCTAAAACCGGCCCTGCTCATGACTTAGATTAATACGCCTGTGCCCCCTTCTATGCTGCGCTACTGCCTGTGCCCCTTTCTCCAGACTTCAGAATTGTGGCATGCCACCTATAACTAAATTCCCATGTTTCTATGTCCTGACGTCAGTCACTTATGATACTTCTAAATATCTCACAGTGGATCTAACACGGCTTCCTAGCATTCCCTGTGGCTGAAATGCAATGTATGTCTATTATGTAGCAGAAATGCAGTAAATTTTAACTGCATATTTCACCCATTGAATGTATAACGTAGGATAGATTTGTAGTGGAATCAAAGGTGGTCTTCTATTAAAGGGACCAGTCCTGCTATTACATCAATTTGTACATTCCATCAAAAGTTTGAGAATAAACAAGTTACTCTTCTATATAGATCAATATTGTACTAACTTTCCTGTTAGCTAATTTCTCAGGCCTAGGGTACCATTGGCTACATTGCAGTAGGCAGTCAATGGCCCACTGTATGAAGGTCCATGTGGTATGCCATACTACAAAGTTGTTGTATCCTAGAATCAATACTTCTACAGGAGACTAACACCATGATACACTATGTGAGGGTGTATGTCTCTATATAAGTCCACACAGCTACAGTAAGGCCTTATAAAATAGTATTTAGTCTCATTAAAATTAATATGCCCAGATAGGAAGGAAATGCATTCAAAGCTTGTTCATCAGTCTATTTTTTTCTCTAAAATAGCATATATAAGCAGGGTCTTAAGAAGGGGAGTCAGTGTTAGAACAAATGATTTCTTTCATATTTAAACAGCCGTTCGTGTTCTTATCTAGAGGGCCCCTACAATCCTAGGCGCCTATTCTCACCAGTGCCTTGTAAACAGAGGAAATGATCAATTATAAGTGTCACTGTATGGAAGTATTCAAGCTGCACATCAATCAAAGAATAATAGACATAGAAATATTACTTCTCTGGGATGAAGATGAATTCAAAATGTAAAAGGGAGGAGATGCTATGTAAATGCTATGAAGCCCTTTACTATAATTTGACTTAACCCTTTCATGACTGAGACAGTTTTCTTTTTTTGCACTTTTGTTTTTCCTCCTGGTGTTTAAAGGGCCATAACTCTTTCTTTTTTTAACCTACAGACTCATTTTTGCAACAATTGTACTTTGTAATGATACTCAATTTTCCATAAAATATGCTGAGAAACCAAAAAAACTAAATTATTTGGGAGGTGATTTTTTTTTTTTTTTTAAAAAGGTATTTTTCAAGTTCACGCCATTCTCCATGTGGTAAATCTGACATCTTATATGATACCCAATTTATTTAACTTTTCTATCTTTTAAAAGATTAAAGCTTAAAAAAAGTGCATTTAATTGCTATATTCTATTCCTTATAAGGTCAGAATGCTACTTAAAGCAAACGTACCACTAAGACTTCATTCACTCGGAGTAAAACTGGCAGAATTCCGTGGCACTAAGGATGTCAGGATTCTCCTCCATGGAATTCCCCCAGTTTTGCTCCGTGTGAACGGAGCCTAAGGCTAATGGAATTTTTTTAAATTACCTGGTCTGCACCGGCATGGAGATCCTGTTGGCATGGTCCATTTTTCAAATCATTGCCTGATTCCCACCATCTGCGCTTGTTTCTTCATATACAAATAGGGCAGCTCTATCCCCTCAGTGATGCAGTCAGACTTGATTCTGAAGGAGGAGTGTCACCAAGGGGAGGGGATATAGGTACACTGGGGGGCACTGGGCCCACCTCCAGTGCATAGGGCTGCCCTATCTGCATATGAAGGAACCAGGCAGCAATTTGAAAAATGGACCGCTCAAGGTAATATAGAAAAAAAAATCATTAGCCTTAGTGGTAAATTTGCTTTTAAAAAAAAGGCTGTGTTTGTGAAAAATGTTCGTGTCAGGACCAGTCGCACCAAAAAAAACAGAGACAGTGAGCCCTAAGCCCCGCCCACTGTCCCTGCCTACTTGCCACTATCTGCCCTAAAGGTGGCAGCGGGCAACTGGGCGGCGGTCCCTGGCCTATATTAGTGAAACAAAAAGACAAAACAACACGTACAAACACAATAATGCAGGGTCCACAGTCCGGGTAATAACAGGCGGGCAGCAAAGGTACAGAATCACTAAAACGAAGAGTCAAAAGTCAGGCAAATGATCAGGGGCAGGCAGCAAGCAGGGATGGTCAGAATACAAAGCAAGTGACAGAAAACCAGAGGTAACACAGATAAATGCAGGAAGAGCTGGGCTGCAGGATAGGAAGCTATACTGAATAACCAGCAATGAATTGGGATACTGAGAATGACTTATAGTGAACCAGAGCCCGGTCCAGAATCCCATTGGAGCAGCCCCCTGAATGCAGAGCATACACAGAGCATAACAAGGAAACTGACTGGCTACAAGATACCTCAATCACAGAGGAACCAGGGCAAGAAAGCTTAACTCTGAACCTGCCAGAGAGCTACACAGGTGGACACGGGTGTGGTGGAACCCTGCTAATCACCACCCAGCAAGGGCTGGAATAAAACAGTGTACAGACCAGGTTCGGACATAAATGAAATACAAACAAAAAGTGTAGAATCATGGCCAAAAGCGCAGTCTCGGTCGTATCTTACGAACTGAGGACTGCTCCAAGGTCCCAACAGGAACATTCATGACAGTTCGTCTTGGCTCAGGCTAATACATGAAAGAGGTACTACAATACAGTTGTAGCTTTTCTAGAGCAGACATATACGTACTTAATGATATTAAATTAGTTGCACAGAGAGAAATAACATCAGACCACCCAAGTTTCAATGAATGGAAAAAGGCATACCATGGCAAGATTTCTACATTAAGCCATGCTTCTAACTCTGCCCAATCCTTGCCCATGCAAGTCTAATCCAATGTGTCACTGTGCATGGAAAAGCTGTAAAGAGGATGTAGCACTAAAACAGAACTATGATGTCTTCATTTTTAGGATTTAAAGCAGTTTGCAGTAGTTTGTCATGTTCTATTGTACAGTGTCCACAGAAATACAGTATTCTTAGCATTGCTTTTAGAGGAGAGGATCTCTGTGCGTGCAGAGATTGGCAGAGCCTGAACATCAGTGCATGGAGCAGTGGTAAAACCACTAATCAAAATAAGGCCCAAATTACTGTTACTGACCCCTGAGGCTCTCTATTGTGCCACAGAGTTTAGAAAAAAGAAACCTTAGGGGCGATCTGATCACAATGTACAAATAGGGACGGTACAGAGAACTTTCTAGTGATCTTTTTACACCTAGATCTGTAACCATGACCAGGGGGCATCCTATGTCTAGAGGTAAGAAGGTTTCACCATCAGCACAGATGCGGATTCTTTACTGTAAGAGCAGTGAGACAATGCAACTCTCTGCCACATGATGTTGTCATGGCCGATTCATTAAATACGTTGAAGGAAGGCCTGAATGCTTTTCTTGAAAATTATAATATATTACAAATTATGGCCAATAGATTTCTGGTGATAAGTTGATTTTCATTTCATTACTGCATGTGTGAATACAGCCTTACAATCAACATAGTCCAGTGATAAACTAGGCGGTAAATCTTTTCTCCGCTATCCCAGAATGCCATGACAGCTTCTTCCAGCCATGATTTGCTGAACAGATATCTTTGTCTCTTTGGGTTTAGCACTCTCCCTGTACTTTACACAATATTACTCTTCTGCTACCCCTTAACAGTGTCCTACGACTGCAAAAATAGTGGCAGACAAATAGTGGGACATTTACTAAGGAGTCTAATGTGTGCAACTATTCTAATAGGAATTGGTCTGTATTTTGTTCCAATATCTTGTGACTGATTTATTAACATGTAGCACTGCCAAGTAAAAAGTCGCAAATATGAAAAAATTGCACAGTTATATTCACCTGGTACTGACCAGACGTAGGCCTGCACCTGTTTGTGCAACTTTTTAAAAAGTCGCAAATGCTAAATTGTGCGCTAATCCCGGATTATACAAATTTTTAGGTAAACACTCAAAACAGGCAGATTAAAAAAAAGTTGCATCTAAAAAATATTCGTCTGTTGGATACTGGTTCATAAATATAACTTAGACCAAAAATGGGTGAAAGATCCAATTATTCACTGAAAAATAGGCGCAAAGCCCTTGATAAATTTCCCCCATAGCGCCCTAGCAATAATTGTGGCAGATAGTGTCCCACTGTGTAATACTGGACACTGGGTGTTCCACACAGTAATAACGTGCACTATATGGTAAAAGTGCACTATTCATGTTCCCACACAGGGCCTCCTATTGTGCCACACATGGTAATAGCGCCCCTCCATGGTAGCAGTGCCCTCCTTTGTGCCGCATTGACTATTAGTACCTGTTTGTACAGTATATAACACACTTTCATATGGGGAAAAGGAATAATCAACAGCACTAGGAATGTCAAGGGTTAATTATAATGGCACAACATGAAGTTTGGTTCCTCTCATTTGCATCTAATTCTCATACTGTTTGCAGAATGTGTTTAAGACTTGATTCCAGACTCCTAAATTCTTGGTGTGGATGTCTTACCCCACACAGCTCTGAGATGATGTAACACATTCTTTCATAGACGAAGAGACTGACACAAAAACGTGTCAGTTTGGTTTTTTGTGGGGGGTGGGGGTGGGGGGACAGGTTGGGGGAATAATATTCCTATTATCCATACACAAGCTTGTTTATTTGGTGCCCATGTCATAGCATATTCGAAAACAATTAAAAGCAAACAGCAGGTTGAGCTGACACATGTAAACAATGGATTT
Organism: Dendropsophus ebraccatus; assembly: GCF_027789765.1. Lineage (NCBI taxonomy): Eukaryota > Metazoa > Chordata > Amphibia > Anura > Hylidae > Dendropsophus > Dendropsophus ebraccatus. The sequence goes on along the minus strand of NC_091459.1, from coordinate 76,457,153 downwards.
GTGTCTTGACTACAGTTTCCAAGAAACAAAAGTTTACAGAAAGTACTTGGAGAACACCATTCGTTCCAGCCTGCCTGACAGTGAGAAGTAGCACTTTATGGAAAATGACGAGCCTCTATCAGATTTCTGGCGGGATCCTGACTGCATTTGGCACCCTAAGTATTATTTCAGGGGTTATAGCATTTTTTCCTGTCTTTAGCTACAATCCTTTGTTTATTGGTTGGAGTATACGGATTGCTTGTCCTATTTGGAATGGAGCACTGGTAAGAGAATAAAAGCAGATTCTTCATTGTATAAAGTATTTTAAGGCCCATGCCTTTACTAAATTCGTCCCATAGGTGCTGTTAATCACACAGCTTTTCCAGATCCATTCTAAGGCCATGTTCACACGTCGTAAGAGACCGGGCATTGTGTGACCCAGCCAGGACACGGAACGGCCGGTCTCTGAAAAGATCATCCTGGCCAGTACTGCAGTACCGGCCGGATGATCTTTATGGCCGCAGAGTTCTGATGCGGGCTCATCTATGCTCGCCCGCATCTGAACTCCCCAAAGCACACTATGGAGCGAGTGGCCGCAGCCGCTCGCTCCACAGTGTGCACTGACATGGTTTTCTACAGTCATGTGTATACCCTCCGGCTGGGATTCCATAGACAACAATGCAACGTATATTCTCATAATCATCACGGCCGTTGTACAACGGCCGTGATTTTACGAAAATATATGAACATAGCCTAAACCTGTTGAAGTAGGTTTCCCCCAATGTATTATTTTCCGAAAAACACAGATAGATTAATAATTATAATTTTATATTATTTATTACACATATATATATTATTTTTTTTTATCAATAACAGTGCACTACATGGCTGTGGTGCCGTTTATCTCCCCAGTGCAGCATGCAGCAGATTCATCAATATGACTAATGGTGCTTTTACACAGAGAGATTTATCTGGCAGATTTTTAAAGCCAAAGCCAGGAATGGATTTGAAAATAAATTCCTTCATGACCTGTTTCCTGTTTATAGTCTGTTCCTGGCTTTGGCTTCAAAACTCTGTCAGATCAATCTCTCTGTGGAAAGGCACCCTTAAATGAGTCATACTTCTTTTTTCACACACATTTGTAGTCAGAAAAGATGCTGTTTAGACCAAACGTTAATGCACTGATAAATCTGCCTGGCTGGTATACAGCAGAGAGGTACTTTGGTGTAACGTTAATATGCTGTGCATTCATGAACACTCTGTTTGCTGTTTGATTAATATGGCATAGCTAGGGTGTATTGTAAACCATGCTGCCTTGTCCCAACATATTGCAAATGGAAGAAAGAGTGGCGCTGGTAGGTAGGGTGTTGTTACTTCAACCTGAACAGCATTAATTGTAATGTGATTGAGCTAGCAAGCTGGCACAATTATACAGATAAATATACTCAATTGCTGAGGAGAAGCTGGCATAGACCAGAGGGGGAAGGTGGTCCCGGGCCTATTTACATGGTGGAGGCACTCACCGTAGTAGGGGGCACTATGAATGTGTAGTGTCAATAAGGGGGTTTCATAGACATGAAAGGGGCACTAGGGGGGCAATTTATTTTACTTTGAGAAAGGCATTAAGGCAGAAATATTGTTGTAAGTAAGGGATCAACAGTGATCACTAGATGGCACTAGGGACAGTAAGAGGGCATTATTACTACCCCCTACAACAGCAATATTAGGGAAGAAAAGGAAAAGTGAATGACTGCAACCAAACAAGGCACCCCCTGTAGTCACTGGATAACTGGTAACTGGTAACTATACTTTATTAACTTGTAAGGGCTGCAGTGGTCCTGTGTAGAATACACTCACCGGCCACTTTATTAGGTACACCTGTCCAACTGCACGTTACCACTTAATTTCTAATCAGCCAATCACATAGCGGCAACTCAGTGCATTTAGGCATGTAGACATGGTCAAGACAATCTCCTGCAGTTCAAACCGAGCATCAGTAAGGGGAAGAAAGGTGATTTGAGTGCCTTTGAACGTGGCATGGTTGTTGGTGCCAGAGGGGCTGGTCTGAGTATTTCAGAAACTGCTGATCTATTGGGATTTTCACGCACAACCATCTCTAAGGTTTACAGAGAATGGTCCTAAAAAGAAAAAACATCCACTGAGCGGCAGTTCTGTGGGCGGAAATGCCTTGTTGATGCCAGAGGTCAGAGGAGAATGGGCAGACTGGTTTGAGCTGATAGAAAGGCAACAGTGACTCAAATAGCCAACCATTACAACCAAGGTAGGCAGAAGAGCATCTCTGAACGCACAGTACGTCGAACTTTGAGGCAGATGGGCTACAGCAGCAGAAGACCACACCGGGTGCCACTCCTTTCAGCTAAGAACAGGAAATTGAGGCTACAATTTGCACAAGCTCATCGAAATTGGACAGTAGAAGATTGGAAAAACGTTGCCTGTTCTGATGAGTCTCGATTTCTGCTGCGACATTCGGATGTTAGGGTCAGAATTTGGCGTCAACAACATGAAAGCATGGATCCATCCTGCCTTGTATCAACGGTTCAGGCTGGTGGTGGTGGTGTCATGGTGTGGGGAATATTTTCTTGGCACTCTTTGGGCCCCTTGGTACCAATTGAGTATCGTTGCAACGCCACAGCCTACCTGAGTATTGTTGCTGACCATGTCCATCCCTTTATGACCACAATGTACCCAACATCTGATGGCTACTTTCAGCAGGATAATGCGCCATGTCATAAAGCTAGTTTCATAAATCATCTCAGACTGGTTTCTTGAACATGACAATGAGTTCACTGTACTCAAATGGCCTCCACAGTCACTAGATCTCAATCCAATAGAGCATCTTTGGGATGTGGTGGAACGGGAGATTCGCATCATGGATGTGCAGCTGACAAATCTGCGGCAACTGTGTGATGCCATCATGTCAATATGGACCAAAATCTCTGAGGAATGCATGGTGTACCTAATAAAGTGGCCGGTGAGTGTATATTAGGATGCTCCTCTGCAGTTGTAAGCAGGTCGGGGGTGCACACAAGCAGCAAATGTGTTTTGCTCTCCCCTTGTGCTAAACCCCTAGCTACGCCACTGCTTAATTGTTCATTATAAAAAATCTATTGATATCAATACTGTGTATATATTTTTCATTGTTTATAGAAACAGTAAGAAAATGTTAAAAATAAAATTAGTTTTTTAATACAGTGATAAATTCTATTTTCTGACCGCCGTTCTAAAATACTCCAATGTGAAAAATTATATTATTTTAGTAAAGGTCAAATCAGATGTAATTACACAGCAATATCCACTAGGGGGAGCTTTAAGGCCCTAAACAGCTTTGTCTTTCAGTCATTTATGTTTGTTTCTTCATACCTAGTTTTATTGAAATAATAAGTAGCTTGTCGCTTTTCTATAAGGATCTTTTTCTTACTGGTGTAAAATTTACTTATTTTCAATTGTATGTTATTTATCAAGAACAACATTTAGATGACATTGGACACAAAGGGACCTAAAGAAAATAGTTTTCTGTAGTCAGTTTTTAGAATGATTCTGGTATTTACATCCAATGGCATGAAAACCTATATTTAAGTACTTGTTAATCATTTCCATGCTTGTACTTCTTTTTTGGCATAGAGTGAGTTTGTTTGGGCCAATTTAATGTCATTTTAGGACAGCTTAAGAACGATATCATCTCCTGTGCTAAAAAGACTGTTTTGTATTTCGAAATAAAGTATATTATACTTTCATATATATACTTTTTTTATATAAGTTCAGAAGGCAATTTGTATTTAAGTTTGCAGGTCAGCATACATACACAACACATACAATAGATGGCTAGATAACATACAATGGACATACTAATACATCAACTAGACACATAAAACTTCATTAAAAACCTTTCAAAAAGACCACCTCCTTAAGGAAGACCCCCCAGGACAGATTTGGCACTACATATTGTCATTCTACCATATGTTATACATAGCGACTATTTCCTTCAATAAGACCACCCCTGCAGAAGACCACTTTTCAATGCAATTTTGTCTGGTTTTGAAGAGACTTTACTGTATGCTCTTCTGGTCTCTGCAGGGCATCCCAACTGCTGAACCCCACCAACCTGTTAGATTTATGAAATCTATCTCAAGACCTCTGGGGGGATCAAAACTGACCAGAATTGTACAACAATTGAGTGCTACAGTTTTAGAGCTGGGGTTGCGTTGGCTGATATAGAGGATATTCTGTGCTCTGCACAGTAAATCAACATATATAGCTCTACATAATAAATCAGCACATTCTTGACATATCTACATAGACTGAACTATAAACACAAGATTTATAAACGTGTCCAGATTTATTACTAACAACATGTACACCTCACACCCTGTTCTCAGAAAAATATCAGATCCATACTTTAATGCCAAAAGTCGAATTTCAACTGTATAAGATGCAGTGTCCTACAAAGTAACATACTGCTTATGACAGCATTTTCTTCTTATCTTAAATCTGCTTCTACATTTTAAGTAACTTAAAAAGGTTACCCACCTGAGAGCTGAAATATGAAGTGCTTCCAAACCTAGCTGGTCTTACTCAACAACCTTCCCTGAGTATTTTGAGCTGTCTCCTGTCTTCCTAGCTGCTGCCATTCCTAAGTTTCCTGTTTTCCCCATGTTCCTTAAGTTTTTCTAAAAGCTGATGTATATCCAATGGCACCAGCCAGGAAACTACATTTCCCATCAAGCATCTTCCTGATTGGTCTCTTTGTGTACTTGCCCCCTTAGCTTTCTTTCCTGCCTACTGCTGTCATTACTATTGCACACTAAATACAGGACAGTTTTTTTCTCTGATTTAGCATCACATCACCCCAATATGTATTCCGTACTAGCTGATGATGTAGCAGAGCTGACTCGCATATGTGGTAGCTATGTGCTGTTTAACGGGCATCCATTTACAGGGGTTGGGGATGTAGTTTAGGTTTAGATATCTGCTTGCTGACTGTGAATGAAAACATTCTAGTCCCATCCAGACTAGAGGGGGAAAGAGGGAGCAGCGCATTGTCAGAGTGGACACAGAGAAGATGATTTTAGATGTCCAGAGCTGGTAAGTATGAGAAAAACATGGAAAGGGTGCAAGGTAAGTTTATACATGTATATTAGATGTAAGGTGGTATTGTGAAGGGGGATAATTTATAATATTGTTTCTATTACCCGGATAACCCCTTTAAATATTTTAATTTGTGTTGGTTTATGGTAGGCCCTGTGCTGATTGCAGTCAGAGAGAAAAGAGCTCCTGCAGCAGCTCTACATCCTTTCCCCTATTGTGAAAAGCAGAAGTGTCACCCTGATAAGAGTATACCAGCACTGAAACCTTTCTTTAATCACCTTTGTTGCTTTTTTTCCCTATTTCTGGTACTATCAATGGCACAATGGCACAATGGCACAGGAACCATACTGGCACATTGCCACTGCATTTTATTTCTACTTATTTAAGGATCAAAGGGTCAGGAAAGTTTGTACTCCTTGATGAATGGGGTCAGCTTACTTGGGAAATGTGCTGGAGCAAATACAATATAATTTTATTTCAGATTAAATTTTTCACTGTAAATTGTATATATATTGTTTTCAAATTGAACATTTATAAGCTGAAGATGTATTCAAGTTTAAAAGTGTTATTTCTTTTTATGAAAAAAGATTAGTTAAATGTATTAATATACAAAATATAATTTCAGCCTCTGTTAGGCATCCCATCAGTTCACCTTCTCTATTTCCCATTACTATTAAAGTTTTCATGCTCACTTGACCATCAGAATTTTAGTGCATGACAAAAGAAGTGTATGTCTCATGTTTCATATTCCACCACTAGGATTCAGTGTGTATATTTGTGTATATACATATATAGTGAGTGGCCTATTAGCCACTCCTTTGGTGTGCAATACTGTATGCTTAGTTATTTCCAGATACCTTAGTGCCAGGTATTAGTTCTGTTGCTGTGTTGCCTGTGGACCATGTGACTACCACTCCTACTGACTAAAACTTGCTACAGGTCATGTGCTTGAACTCTTGTGCTTGTTCATTTCAAGGGGAGCATTGATAAGCTTCTCATTGGGGCAAAGAGAGAAAGTGAACATAAGCTGCGGTCTCAGCGAGTCTGTTTGCCAATCACATTGTCCAGGGCAGGACCAGAACAGAGGCGATCACCTGTATACAAAGGCATCGGTATATAATCTAAGCTCACAGCATTGTACACCAAAAAGGTGGCGAGCAGGCCGCACTATAACATTTTTGCTGGGCGCGCACTACAGCACCATGGATCTAAGACTAGACAAGGATCATCATGACTTTCGTCTCACAGACATTTTATCCATTTGCTCCTTGTTGTGTAACAGTGCAAGCGACAAAGAAACATCTTGAAGTTTATTACTAAAGAAAATTTGCCAGTTTGTAGACTGTTGCTAAGGAGCAAATTGGAGAATTTAGGAAGAAAACTTTCCTTCCACTGAGCTCTCTAAAAGAATTGTGGCGTGAACAAGACTAATAAAACAAATCCTCCTATTATTTATTAGAGAACATTGGGTCCTACATAGTTTCTAGTAATTCACCCATGGTTCTCATCAGAAAGCTAGCATTATAACCTTGTATTTCTTGATTTTGGCAATATTTCATGGATGATAAAATGATACAACATCTATAGATTGCGTTAGTATATACATTATTGGTGTTCTTCTATATGTTTCTGGTATGATCTAGAGATTCTGATCGCCCTTTTCTCACACAGGCCCTGTCAGTTGGCATTCTTGTCCTACTAGCTTATCATCAATGGACACAAAGATCACTGGTAAATTTATTTCACTTAACATAATTTAAGTTTTTATAATTATTTCTTAAAATAAAATGTAGTTCTTCTAATTTGTAAGTCAAAGATAGTTTATTTTTTCATAATGGAAACATCTTAACCTTACCTTAATAATATTTAAAGGGGTTATCTGCGGAGCAGAAGTTGGTCAATCCCGCCTCGGAAGGGGAGTGGGGGAAATAAAAAATGCCGGGGAGGAAAAGATTTTAGCAGTCTTCTGTTCTCTGGCCAACCCCTCTAATTTTGGGAAGCCATATGCAGAAAAGCTGTTTCATAGAGTGTAAGGTCATATAAAAGCTGACTTTATGTATGTCATGTTTTGCAGTGGGAAGCCACATATACCTTGAGTCTTTTAAGTATCATTGGATCTCCTGTGCAACTTACAGTAGCCATTGCATCCATACTTATTGGTCCTTATTGTTACTACACATTTGCTGGGATGTCATCAACCAACTACATTGGCTATGCAGTCAATTTTCCTTTCCCTTATGCCAAGTTTCAGAACGTATGCCAAGTTCCCCTGCACTATGAATGGTATCATCTAGCTTTACAAACCATTGACCTGAGCTCAAGTGTTTTCATTATGTGCTCATCATTAGCTTTGCTGATCAAGCTATCAGCCAGGATACTACGAACAGGGACTTTAAATGTAAGTAACTTGGACCTGATTTTATGTTTAGTTTTTTTTCATATGATTTTTATTTATAGCCTTAGTTTTCCTGCATGACTTAAAGGTATTGTCTCATGGAGACAATACCTTTCCATATGTTGTATTAAGACGTACTTTGTGTGACACAAAGCCTACCCAGAAATATATGTGAATGTGCTGGTTGCTTTGAATTTTGTATAGGGCTATGCGAAGTAGAAAAGCATAAGGAAATCCCCTGGTCTTTAACATTAAAGTGAATGGACCATTTTCTAAGTGAAATTCTTTCTTTCACTACCTTGTCGGAGAGGAGTTCCTGGTGGCGCAGTCCATTTTTTTAAAATGCTGCACCGTTACCATGCTCGGTGCCGGTATTCTTCATGTGCACTGGCCCACTCTATGCACTGTAGACTCCATTGCTAATCCGGCAGCAGCCCTCATGACAGGTACTCTGTGTTATTTTCTCTGCAGCTGCTGCCATAATGTTACTTGAAATTTAAACATTTTTTACATATTAATACTGCGCACTCTAGAGTATAATATATAATCATATCTTTTTGCATAAAAACAGCCTAAACATTCTAAAATCTTAATAACAATCACAGTGTAGCCAGTTGTTAGGTATTGACTGAAATTCTCTTTGGTTTTCTAGGGAAGAAAAACCATTTGGTGACATGATCATATCATGAGGAATTGTCAGCATGGAAAGTTACAATGACGCTTGTGTCACAGCTAAATGTGCTAGATGCAGGGATTAAGATAAAACATTGTGACTGTCTTCTTCTCTTTATAGGTAAACATCACGTTTGTTTTAGAAGAAATTTTACTGACATTATTTAACAGGTGTGTTTACCTTTGCACAAAAATTCAGTTATATAGTGTTTTATGTAGTATATATTATTTATACATAACATGTGCAATTAGAGGCAAATTTATCAATTACACCCCTAGCATACGCTAGGTTTGTCACCCGGTTTGTGCGAAAATCAGAGCCTTTTCCATGGCATATAGCTAGCTCGTCTGATGGGCGGATTGGGGGGGGGCTTGTGCACGGCCAAATTTACCTTTGAAAACTGCACCTCTTAATAAATTCTTATAAATGTCCACCTAAATGTATAAATAATTTGCAATGTTTAATTTCATGGGAGCCATGTAACAGTCTGTATTGTAGTACAGAGCTGCGCTCACAGTTCTGTTTCTCGTCATTGTGAACACAGCTAGCATTCTTTTTGAGCCTTTATAAAGCACTTTTCCTAATCCATAATCCATAGCTGGGCCCCATAGCAAATGGGAATTCCCCCTTTGTGTCATGACTTACCAGTTCCATGTTCCAGTTATGGAACACACTTTCCTGCCCAGTCATGTTACAAAGACAATACGACTAGGCTACCAAGTGTGCCCAACATAAACAGTTAGGGGGACATGTATCAAGGCAAAACTGCGTACTTTTTTGCGGAAAGGGGCGATTTGCAAATATTTTATTTGCAAAACCGCCATTTGCGAATAAAATATTCGCAAATCGCCCCTTTCCCCCGAGTACGCCTGGGGGGCGGGGAGGGGGTGTGGAGGGGGCGGAATGGGGGGCGCGGACTCAGAGTCCGCGATTTATCATTTTTAACACTAAAAGATACGCCGAAAACCTACTCCACCTTTCAGGTGGCATAGGTTTTCGGCTGTGCGCACCGACTCCGCACGGGATTTATGTAGAGGCAGTCCGCCTTTACATAAATCTCCGTAGCGCCGGAGATGCGGGGACATTTATAAGTCCGGCGTAAAAAACGCCGGACTTAATAAATGTCCCCCTTAGGGTCCATTTACACAGAAAGATTATCTGACAGATTATCTGCCAAAGATTTGAAGCCAAAGCCAGAAACAGACTACAAACAGAGATCAGGTCATAAAGGAAAGCCTGAGATTTCTCCTCTTTTCAAATCCATTCCTGGCTTTGGCTTCAAATCTTTGGCAGATAATGGCAGATAATCTGATAATCTTTCTGTGTAAATGGACCCTTAAGCACCAATATGGTTACATTTTATATCACTCAATAATTAAGACACTGGACCAAAGCCCTAAATTAACAGACCCCAGATCGGTCCCTTAAACTGTCAGACCCCTGAACAGGCCCATAAATTATTAGACTACATGTAGTGTCCTGGTGCGCAATTCCTGCAACTGGGCTTTATATTGCACCTGTTTACAAGTGGTAGTTTGTATATTTTAGAGAATAGGTAACATTGCCTGACTTCATACACACACTACACTAAAGTTCTAGGCAACAGTGACACCCACAGTCTTTTGTAGGAACTGCTTTATTAGGTTTTGGGACGTTCCAGCACCTACCTGCTCTTTTACGAACTTACTAGAAGGTGGGTGCATTATGATAATATGTTCCACATATTAGCTGAGACAACTTGAGTAAGACTTAAGCTCCTGTCAGAGTTAATTCTCTGTGTGTGAATTTGGCTGGAAGAACCAGCCCATGCCTGCTCTCTCTCTCTCTGACCTTATTCACACTCCAAACTCTGCTGCCAGGGAGCTGACACCCAGCTTCATGCTTTCTTCTGTTTCCTCTTCTCTAGTGCTTGTTGGGTTAAGCTTTCAGGTGTTGCATCTGGCTCCCAAGGCTTGGTCCATTCAGAGCATAGGGGAGGGCTCCCTGGCTGCTTTTGGTCTCTAAAACTGTTGTCAGACTCCTTGGGGGAGATTAATTAAAGGGTGTAAAATTTAGACTGGTGCAAACTGCCCACAGCAACCAATCACAGCTCAGCTTTAGGCAGTGCTGAAAGGAAAGCTGCGCTGTGTTTGGTTGCTGTGGGCAGTTTGCACCAGTCTAAATTTTACACCCTTTGATAAATCTCCCCCCTTGTCCCTATAAGAGACTGGGGTGGGAGTTCTGACTGCATTTAGTCTGGTGGTTTACACCCAGTAGTTGCCAGTGTATGTTTGGTCTCCAGCTACACCAGCATTATCTTATTTTACTGCCTGTGATTTGATTCTGCTATTCTTGGACTTAGCCTCTGCCTCATCCTTCTGTACTGTGTTACCTCTTGTACTTGTACTTGACCTTGGACCAGACTCTGTTAACTCTTTGCTTGCTGATTTGGATTTTGACGTTACCTCCTGTTGCCAACTCAGACTGTCTGAACTGTGTTCTGTTATACCTGTCTATGTGTTCTCTGTCTACACCTCTGACTCCTGACAATGGCAGGCATTGGAACATTGTATGCACCACCTACACAACATTCTGTTGTTGCCAGAGTCGCAGGGGCCTATCACCATATGCCCCCTCCACCAGCAAAAATGTGTAAAGTACAAAAAAAGTAAAGTATAGTAATAAAACAACCTTTAGAACACACGACAAACATACTTGAGTATTACTTAAAGTGAATTTGTCAGCGCCAGGCCCTACCACCAGTGCTGACAGTGTGCTGTAGCTGGCAGTCCCCTAGTGAACATGGTAAATTTTGGTAATGTGTAGGTGGAGTGGACTATTCACAACCTCACATTCTCCTACTGTAATGAAGTGCCAAAGGGGATTTGTGGCTCAACATTTGTGCTGTACTCTGGCACACCTCACCACTCCTTCCTCCTCCCTCTTCTTCATGAATAATCAATGCTGCCTGGCCTCCTGCTCAGCTGTGAGCCAGTATCTGGGAGCAGGAGGCAGGGCAGCAATAATTATTCATAAAGGAGAGGGAGGAGGAAGGAGTGGTAAGACATTCGGCACAAACGCTGCGCAACAACTCCTCTTTGACACTTCATTACAGAAGGAGACCTGAGATTGTGCATAATCCACTGCACAGACAAATTACCAAAAGGTACCATGCTGGCAAGGGGACTGCTAACTACAGATCACTGTCAGCACCTCGAGTAGGGCCTGGGTGCTAACAGATTCCCTTTAAGATTACTTTAAGATTAAAATTAGTGCTGTGGGCCCTGCCCTAAATAATGTATCATCTCAAAAACACTGAAGTATATTAATATACCTCTGAAAAGTTCAGTTATACACTTACCAAAAAAATTACACTATACACAGATCGAATAATATTTTTACACTGACCCCATATAATTACCACAAAGGCTAATATTATCACCATACCATAACCAAATAGCTCATCCCCATATACCCAGCGATCCTGTTCATTTTCCTTCCAGCATAGTGGAAAAACACTGGGCAAAAATTAAAAGGAAACTCCAGGTAGAGGTTAAAAAAAATTAAACTTCTGCAGAAGCATTATGGATTACTTACCTGTCTATCCCAGTTTTGAAACTACCAAAAATCCATTTGTTTGGGTTTTGTTTTTTTTTATTCTGTATTGTGTTTCTGTCTTTCCTGGTTTAGTATTTCCCAGAATGCAATGCTTTTCCTCAGCTGACCATCACAGCCCCCACCCATTACAATCAGAAAAATTAGTGCTGCACCTGCTTCTGGCTGGTCTGAGATGGTGAATCACTCAGGGGATTGGGTTATCCAGCCGAGCCTCCTGTGAGATCACGCCCTGCCCCCTGTATCCATCATCAGCAAACACACAATGTGAGACAGAGGCATGTAAGAAGTCTCCTAAGGGGGGATAGCAGAAGGAGCAGGAGACAATGTGAATTGGTACAAGGGCCATTTTTTTTTTTTAACTTCCTGGATTTCTATCAGCTACCAGTGTGGCAGAACCGTACAGGTACAGTAATATATGGCTGCGTTCACACTACGTATATTTCAGTCAGTATTGCAACCAAAACCAGGAGTGGATTAAAAACACAGAAAGGCTATGATCACACAATGTTGAAATTGAGTGGATAGCCGCCATATAACAGTAAATAACTGCCATTATTTCAATATAACAGCCGTTGTTCTAAAATAACAGCAAATATTTGCCATTAAATGGCGGCCATCCACTCAATTTCAACATTGTGTGATCATAGCCTTTCTGTGTTTTCAATCCACTCCTGGTTTTGGTTGCAATACTGACTGAAATATACTGACTGAAATATACATTAACTGACTGAAATATACGTAGTGTGAACGCAGCCTTACATTGTATAGACACATCTATATAACTTTTAATGTACTTTTGATAGAAAACAAGTTTTTCTTATCCGGAGTTCCCCTTTAATGGCAGAACTTATCTAGTGAAATAAATAAATAAAGAAATAAATAAGTATGTTACATGTATTTATATATTTATCTGTCTGTCACTACTGTTTCATTACTGTAACATGTTGCAATAATCTTACTGATGTCTTTTTAAGTGGGAAAACTGGAAACTTCAATTGTATTTAGCATCCTTACTACAATAAAAGACATGTTACTATGTGATGTAATGTATCACTGTATGTCACTGTCACTATATATTTATTCCAACAAAATAGATGATCATTGTACTACCTTTTCAGTCTGTGTGATTCTATGAATAAATAATAAGATAAAGTTAGAGGGATTGTCCAAATTATTAAAAATACATTTTACAGTTTGGTTTTGTGATAAAATAACAAAAATATGTTATACTCACCTGTTTTATCCTTCCCAAGTCCAGCACCACCACTCATGTCCTCCCAGCCAAATATAATTACTCCCTTCATGAGAAATATTGAGTATTATAGGACTTTTTTAGCCATAAAAAAGACCATAGCCAGTAATTGGTGAAATAAATTACCTATTCTGGAAAAATGAAAGGAAAATGTCAATGGTGTGGACACAGTATCAAGTGTTGAATGTTGATATGTTTGACCAATTAAACTAGCGTATGATCTACTTCTACCACTTTTTTGCCATGCAAAAAAGGCAATTTTGGCATTGGACATTTTTATATGTATGCATTGGACATCGTATATAATGCTATAATGTATTTTTGTTAGATTTTTTACTTAAAAAAAAGAAGAAGAAGAAGAAGAAGAAATTTAGGGTGGACTGTTTTTTATGTTTTTTTTAACTTGTAATTTCACTTTTTTTTTTCTTACCCCACCATGGGCCTAGTACAAGGGATCAATTTTGTACAGTATATATAAAGTAATATACATACTGCAGTGTACCTTTGGTACAGGTAAATAAATTATGGAGGCATCTTTGGCTGTCCACGCAACACAAACTGAATTTCTACCCATAAACTGTGGGAAATATGTCGAGCTGCTGGAAAGGAACAGTGCAAAATGGAAAAAAAGTCAGTGTTTTGTTCAACAAAGACCTGCACCATAATTTGTGATTTTTTTTTTCTGCAACAATAGTAATGAGAAGATCTATGATTCCTAGATGGGTGGATCCTAAATACATGTCAGTTAGCCAGGTTTTAGGCCCTTATATGTCGTTCAAGTTTTAATATTTCTAATATTTAATATTTTTTACTTTACTTTAGCTCCTCTACCTACTTTGCAAAAGTCAGCCATACTCAGACGAGAGTATTTGAGTGTTATATTTGTTATGTCTGCTAACTGAGAGTATTGAGTACAATGTGTGGCCTAATATGTGTTTTTAGGTGTTTCATTTTGGGATAATAGTTTATAAGTTATTTATGCACGTAGAAATATTTAATTCTGTGAGGAATTTGTTACTCCTTTGAGCCTTGTTTTTTGTTTTGTTTTTTAATTTTCAAGGTAGCAGTCTGTCAATAAATACCTCTTTTATGTTCTTTGAAATGTATTTCATATTATGCTATGAGAAAATCTATAAATTGCCAGGTGATTATAGTGTTGAATTATTGTATTTCTTCCATATGGTTTTAGGCTGCATTCACACGTCCGTAGATTTTGCGATTTTGTGGATATTGACAAATCATGCCAGACGGGGAAACAATCCATTGCATGCATTCACCATTTGTAGGTCTGCAAAATCAATAGGCGTATACTCTGGTGCATGTGTTTTTGCCTCATAAATTACTTTTTGTCTCATTTATATTAGCTGTGAACAGTCTCGTGTGCTGTCACTTGACCATGCTTCTTATGTTGATTTTGCACTCGTATCATGTCTTGCATTTTGCAAACATACACCAGCACCCTGCAGGTGCAATGATACATGTGCATTTTGCATATATCTTTGTAGCTGCAGGTTATGATGGAATCTTTGTGTTTGCATTTATATTGCGGTAAGAAGAGCACAAGATCCATCACTTCAATTTTATTGTGACATGCTAATTGTCTTTAGCAAACTCCTGCATTTCAAAACCTTGTTAGTTCTTTTCACCCCAACCCTATTGTACCAGGCCTCACATTTAATATGCCAGTTATCATCATAGTTCATAGTACCCCCTACCCCCTGAGGGCTGTTCTGAATTTAGTTTCATATGTAGGTTAGCAGCAGGACTGTAAAGTCATTAAAGGGGAACTCCAGGTAGAGGTTAAAATAAATGAAACTTCTGCAGAAGCATAAGGCATTACTTATATATCTATTGCAGTTTTGAAACTACCAAAAATTCATTTGTTTTGGGGGGGTTTATTCCATTTTGTGTTTCTGCACTTCCTGGTTTATCAGTTGTACACAGTACTACAAGTTCCAGTATGCAATGCTTTCCCTCAGCTGTTCATCCCAGTCCCCCACCCTGCCTATTCCCCCCAAAGCTGTTGCAGAACATCTAGGCTGTGTTCACACATTGCAGTTTCATTGTGTTACTGAATTATTTGCAGTACTTTATCATGTCATTGTTGTCCCACCCACACAGCACGCTGTATTCTCTACCTGTAACGCTGATATTGGAATAAAGTAAAGAACTTTTTGATTTTTTTTTTCTTTTCATTTCCACGCACATATTATGATCAAGCATCTGTTATCTTTTAAGTTGACACCCACAATAAGGCTCTGATCCTCTCTGCTGTTTAGCATCATTTACTTGTGTTACTGCATCATTTTTGTGAATACCCTGCAGTATTGCAATGACACTCCTACATGTGTGAACACAGCCCTAATTTCACTGCACAATCAGCAAAGTCAGTGCAACACCTGCTTCTGGCTGGTCAGAGATGGTGAATCACTCAGCCAGTTAAGCCTCCTGTGAGATCACTCCCTGCCCCCTGTCTGCATCATCAGCCTGATCTCAGCAAACACACGCAATGTGAGACAGAGACATGAAATATTTGTCTCCTAAGGGGGAGAACAGTGGGAGCAGAAGATAATGTGGATTGGCACGAAGGCCATTTTTCTCCACTTCCTGGATTTCTATCAGCTACCAGTGTGGCAGAACTGTACAGATATGGTAATACATTATATAGACACATCTATATAACTTTTAATAGAAAACAAGTTTTCCTTATCCCGAGTTCCCCTTTTAAGCCTTAGCTCCGATTCCAATTCTGACTCCGACTCCAAACTCATAAATGGCCAATCAAACACCAGGGGAGTTATTAGACTGGTGTGAAGTAAAACTGGCTCAGCAGCTTCTTTCTAATGTCCTACATGATCTAGGGGCGAGTTCTGAGTGAGTAAGGCAAAAATATACTGTAGAGCAGTTTCTCCTCTGTGTGTGCATTGGATGAAGCTAGTCTCCAGCCACCCTGTCCTAAAGAAATCACTACAACGAAATATTCAGCATACATAAATGAGAACTGCTAACTATGCCAGATATAAGGGATACAGAGGTCAGACATAGGCCCAGATTTATCAAACCAGTTACAAGAACTAAGACTTAGATTTTTATTCTGTTAGATAAGGACATTTGCCGGGTCACAGGGACAGGTAAGTAGGACTTCTGTAATATGTTCCCACCACCCCCTGCCACCCACTGGATTTTTCACTGTTACAGTGAGTACTCCTTTAATTTCTGCATGTTTCTCTCAATCTCTATCTTATTACACTGCTGCTCATATACAATCACTTAGCATCCAGGAAGAGAACACAGATCTTCCCTGTGTTTACAGGCTTTCCCCACACAATGGACTCTACCAGCTCAGAAACAAACTGCCAAATAGTGAGCTCTTATTTTATTCCAATCCACCGTTTCCCTTTCTAACTAAATGTATTTGATAAAGTGTTTTCATTTTCTGGTCCTTATAAAGGACCTTAGATTGATAGAACATAAAATATATTAATGAGTAACATTTTTAACATTTATGTAAAAGTTCAATAATTACATTTTCAAAGATTTTTTTGAAGCTGGGGTCAGAGTCAGTCCATTTTTTCCTACTCCAATCAAAGCTCGCTCTAACTCCACGACTCAGACTCACAGCCCTGGTTAACAGGAAATGCAAAGACTAAATAGTGCAGTGGCCCAACAACAGGGCAGGCACAGATGTTACAATGAGGCCCAACTGGTACTGGTAGTTCCACGCACGCTGCAATTGGAGATGTCACAGTAGGTGGAGTGTGTTTTCTGACTATTAGATGCTACAAGTGTAGAGAGATTGGACTTATGTTAGGGCCCTATTAGGGTGGGTTCATACTGAGGAATTCTCGCGGATAATGTCAGCGGAATTCCGCAGTATGTCCGCGCACACGGCCACGCGCCTTTCCGTCGGCTCCATGGACACCATTCTATGGGCCGGCGTATTCCGCTATCCGCCGAAATCTGCTGGTGTAATAGGGCCCTTAGTAATTAGTCCCTTAGGGAAAACCCTCATTAACAATGTCCTGGCTGATAGCAGCTAGAATGCCCTTGGTGGATGCAGTGCAGTAGCAAACCAAGACATCGGGACTCAAGGAGTTGCTTTACAATGACTTTACTTAAACTAAGACTGGACCAATTTTGCTTTTTGCTTTTTTTTTTTTTTCCTCCTTGTGCTTAAAAGACCATAGCAGTTGCATTTTTTCACCTAGAAACCCACATGAGCCCTTATTTTTTGCACCACTAATTTTACTTTGCAATGACAGGCTGAATTTTTTCATAAATTACACTGCAAAACCAGAAAAAAATGAATGTGTGGTGAAATTGAAAAACAAAAAAACACAATTTTTTTGTTTTTACGCCATTCACCCTGGGGTAAAACTGTCTTAATTATATATGTTCCTCAAGTCGTTACTATTACAACAATATGTAACATGTATAACTTTTATTTTATTTGTATTTTTTTTGTAAAAAATTCAAACCGTTGTTCACAAATATATGTTCGCTCTATTCCCATGCTTATAGCAATTTGATCCTTTGGTCTATGGGGCTGTCTAAGGCGTAATTTTTTGCACCATGATGTTTACTTTCTATCGGTACCTTGATTGCGCATACGCTTTTTTTTGGATTTGATATGATCAAAAATCATCAATTTTGCGGGTTTTTAGGCTTACGCAGTTTACCGTGCGAGATCAGGAATGCAATAATTTAATAATTCAGGCGATTAGGCACGTGGCGATACCAAATATGTTTATTTATTTGTTTATTTTTATTTATAAGATATGAAAAGGGGGATGATTCAGACTTTTATTAGGGGAGGGGATTTTTTTATTGATGGAAAAAAAACTTTTTCTCATTTTTTCAACTTTAACTTTTAGTCCCCCTGAGGGACTTTTATTATTACTGCAGTGATCTCTCATAGAGATCACTGCCATATTTTTTACAATACACTGATCAATGAGATCAGTGTTAGATTGATTAGGGCTGCTGCAGCCAGAAGCAATCTATTGCCGATTCGGGATCAGCGTCATACAGATGCTGAGGCCCTGCCCGGGTGGGAAGAAGGGATCGGCCCTCCCCGATCGCATCACGGGGGGGGGGGGGGGGGGTTGCGATCTCCCCCACTAGACACCAGGGATGGGCTGTAACGTTAGATAGATACAGCTGTCAGCTTTGACAGCTGCATCTAACTAGGTAATTAGCCGGCCGCGGCGAGTAATGCGTGTGGTCCCTGGTTGTACAAAACAGCAGGGTGCCGCGCGCTGCAGAGCGGGACGGCGCCGGGAGCCCTCTCTGCATCTCCTTAACGGCGGCATGACGGTATACCTATCATGCGTCGTTAAGGGGTTAAACACAAATGCTTCATTCACAGAGTCGAGGTACACAACTTTTATTGTTTTAACAAACAATACCTTTGGTGGCAGATGGTAACAAGGGGTTAACTAATTTAAAGTAAGTGCTTTGGGTGGATCCCTGATGGTTGGCTCCCAATGGAGGGCCACAAAGGGCCAGACAGCCGTTGTAATTGTTACCCCCACAATTTTAAGAGACTAGTAGAAGAATGTCTCTTAGGTCAGGGTAAAGCGGGTAAGCAGGATATCATCAGTCAAGTCTGTGTAGTAACTGGATTTGGTCACACGCCGTCCTGGTAGGCCTTGATAGCTAACTTGACTTAAAAACTCCTCTAAGAACTCATTTACCATCTTTAAGAACAAAAATGCAATAGTAGAAGTAAAAAAAAAAAATCAAAATTTAGAAAACCAGCAAGTACATTTACCTGATCAGACCATACAGAAGCCCTTGTGGTAACATATTTCACATAATTTTACCAAAATTAATGACAGTAATTTATCAAGAAAACATACATGTCTGAAGAGTACTGTAAATAGTGTAAATGTCTTATGTCTCAACAAGGAAAATGTCTTTCAGGTGTTTTGTTTCCCTAACAGGTTTTTCTATTGCCATGATCTTATGGGAGTGATTTTTTACATTCATAGAATCACTTCCATATGAGCAGAAATTGATGCGGAAATGCCTATTACTGGTGTGCAGTCAGGGACAGCCTATGAGATATAACGGATGCCAGCTATGAAGACTGGCCAAAGAAAGTGAACGAGTTGGAAGATTTGTCAAGAAATGTTTGTACATGGGATGAAACCCATCCTTTTCTTAGCAGGCAGGCCAGTCCCCAGTGGGAGGAAACCCCTGCCCCTCTAAGACGTGGCCTCATTAGAATCAATGAAGCCACGTCATGGAGGGGTGGGGTCTCCCTCCCACTAGTGGCAGACCTCTGGTCCTCAGGAGTAGAACGTCGCAATATGCATTTACTGGGCCACGGTTCAAAAAAAGAACTGCAGCACCAACATCCACGTGCCAGCTCCGGTGACGGAGGGAGCAATCAGGAGAATGAGGTGCCCTGCGGGGCCGAAAGGGAGGCAGCGCCAGGCCTATGCCTACCCACATAGTAATTGAACCATGAAATAGGCTCCATAAACAGCCACCAGGTTACTTGATCAGTGTTTGGGCATGGATCTTCCCATGTAATATTACCCTAGTCTTGTTCTTTAGTCTCTGAAATGTATCTTGTGATCCCTCTTGTTACAACCTATATCCTTGTATGCATGGCTTACATACTACCCAGTAGCCTAATAAGAATATCTGGTTTAGAAAACCCAATTTTGAAAATAGTGTATCGAGGAATTTGGAAATGATAGCGAATGTTTCCATGCTCAGGACCCCTGTCTAACAATGGTGAATAGAGATTCAAAAAAAATGTCTCTTGCTCTGCAGGACCCAACATATCTCATTAAGGGACAATTGAAGGCAACTGTAATGATTTGTCTCTCCTGAAGGGGTGCTGTTGGGTAGCATATAACATGATTGCTGGGCTCATCAGGAGATCAATGTGATTATTGTCAGAGGACTCTTGTAACAAAACAGGATTGCCCATAGCAGCCAACCCTTTAATCAGCAGATCATAAGTAAAAGAATAGAAATGCTATACATAAAATAATCCTATAATCCATTGACCTTCCGCCCTCTGATATTAAATACATGTGCTGTTCTAAATGAAACATAGGACCTTCATAAATCATATGACTTTAGTACAACCAGTCATATAAATGATAAGGTCGAATATTAACTGTTAGTAAGAGTCATGTTTTAAATAACATGTGGCCAACTTTCTGACAGATACCTTCATTCTCTGAGGTGTAGCAAAATGCACATCTGCCTATAAGAAGCTCTGTCGCCAGTGCATCGTATTGTTTCGAGAGCGTTCATGTGCTTTTTAACTAAGTTAACTTTTAAGTATTCATTACAATGAACTCTGAAGCAGAGCATTTTCAAGATCAGACACAGTTCAAAGGAATGAGATCAAAGATTGAAGAATGTGGGATCCCATGTTAGTTTTTCAGACTTCCTCTGCATATACTTTTACCTAAACCAACTGGTTTTTAATGACTTTTTTCATCTTTCTTCAGTACTTCTTACAAACCCCAATGCTATTAAATCTGCTGAAACTATAGAATGATACTATGATAAAGATAACACTGGATCATTTATCTGCAAAGTCTATATGTATAATACTAAAATACTATATATAAAAGAGGTTGTCCGGTGGTCTGCCTTTTTTAATAGATTGCTTTATTATAAAAAAATAAATATTATCCTTACCTGTCCATGCTCCCTTGGTGTCTTCCTCTGGTACCACTGGTGACCCCCGCTGACTGAAGAGCCTCCACTTCTGATACAAACTCTACTTGGGAGTGCCAGCCTGCTCATCCAATCACTAGTTGCGGGGAGTTGTCACTCCCGAGATGAGTTTGTCTCGAAAAGGGAGGCTCTGCAGTCAGGGGGGGGGGGACACTGGCGACACCATAGGAGTACACAGAGGGAGTGTGGACAGTTAAGGATAACATGTTTATAACACTTTAAAAAAAAAAAAAAAAAGGCTGAACACTCCATTACGAAGTACAGGCGCTCTTTGTTACGCTTTCTGGTTATGGCAGCAAGAGCCTGTATCCTGCTTTACAGAAGCAGACTGATCCTCCACCTGTTTCCATGTGGATCACCAAGGTGAATTAACTGATAAGGAAGGAGGATCTGACCTTCTCTCTCTACAACTCCAATTCTCGCTCCTGGTCAGCTTGGGCATATAGAGGAAGGGGGACAGGTCCAAGAGGGGGAGCCTATTTACAATGAGCTCAAGGCGCACTCAAAAGTCTTACCACCACACTACAAGTCTGGAGTTGTCTCTAATATGGATGTATACTTATCTCTACCCTGGCCTGAGGACACCCATACTTTAGTATAAGGGGGGCACTTAAAACAGTTAAAATGCTCCCTTGTGTGTGCTCTTGTTTGCACCAAATTGTACACAGTAGACTAGTAACAGCCAACATCTGTTTTTATACAACATTTTTTCCTACACATGGGTAACATGTAAACTTAGAAAAGGCTAAAAATCTTTCTAAATTTGTTTTTTTTCTGTGTTGGTTCCATTTCAATTCTTGGCAAAAAAACTGACCAAATTACTATGTGTGATACCTTATTACAAAGAGCATCAACATGATAACGTTTGGTATGATGTATCTGCTGGCCTGCCTCCTCCAGAATGATTGACTCATGTTGACGTCCTGCGTAACTGATACTGATCATTCTGGAGAGGGCAAAAACATCCGGAGAGTGAGGCGGGCGCACACAGTGTCACAGACCCGCTTCTGTCAGCCTAAAATAAAGATAATTTTTTTTACTGAAGATGCCAGATCACACAACATTGTAAAAGATGCTCCCATAATAGGCAGCTGGAAACTGGCAGCACAGAAATATGCATATCCTTGCTGTCAGTTTCCCATTAAGGACATTAGTAAAAGAATTACTTGAATTTTGACAGTTATTATTATTCAATATCTTATATTATTTCACTTATTTTAAACATAAAAGAGACAAGGTTAAAGTGTAATTGTGCTTTTTATTATATATACATTTGTTACATTCAATTTTGATTTGTCTGCAGTGAATTTGGATGGGGAGAATTATCTCTCTACAGCAGGGGTGGGGAACCTCCGGCCCGCGGGCCGCATCCGGCCCCTGAGACCTCCCGATGCGGCCCGCGGCCCGCAGCTCCCCTGTGATGCTCGCCGCTCTGCTGGGGAAGAAGCCGGCATACACCGCATCCTCCGGTGTCTGTGACAGCTGGCGGACACCGGAGGATGCTGTCTGTGCCGGCTTCGTCCCCAGCAGAGCGGCGCGTGTCTTTAGTCTCTTGCGGGCCGCACGCGATGACGTCATTTCATCGCGCGCCGCCTGCAGGAGAAGACCGGCACAGAGGACCTGGGAGAGAAGAGGACCTGGACAGCGTGGGAGCGGAGGTAAGGTGAGTGGGATGTTTATTTTTTTATTTGGGGGTTAACTAGGATCCCAGGGACATGATTGATGGGGGGGACAACTAGGCTACCAGGGACATGACTGATGGGGGGGACAACTAGGCTACCAGGGACATGACTGATGGGGGGGACAACTAGGCTACCAGGGACATGACTGATGGGGGGGGGACAACTAGGCTACCAGGGACATGACTGATGGGGGGGGACAACTAGGCTACCAGGGACATGACTGATGGGGGGGGACAACTAGGCTACCAGGGACATGACTGATGGGGGGGGGGGGACAACTAGGCTACCAGGGACATGACTGATGGGGGGGGACAACTAGGCTACCAGGGACATGACTGATGGGGGGGGAGACAACTAGGCTACCAGGGACATGACTGATGGGGGGGACAACTAGGCTACCAGGGACATGACTGATGGGGGGGGACAACTAGGCTACCAGGGACATGACTGATGGGGGGGGACAACTAGGCTACCAGGGACATGACTGATGGGGGGGACAACTAGGCTACCAGGGACATGCCTGATGGGGGGGGGAATAACTAGGCTACCAGAGACATGACTGATGGGGGGGGAATAACTAGGCTACCAGGGACATGCCTGATGGGGGGGGGGGGGGAATAACTAGGCTACCAGAGACATGACTGATGGGGGGGGGGGGGAATAACTAGGCAACCAGGGACATAACTGATGGGGGGGGGGACAACTAGGCTACCAGGGACATGCCTGATGGGGGTTAACTAGGCTACCAGGGACATGCCTGATGGGGGGGGGAATAACTAGGCTACCAGGGACATGCCTGATGGGGGGGGGGGGGACAACTAGGCCACCAGGGACATGACTGATGGGGGGGACAACTAGGCTACCAGGGACATGACTGATGGGGGGGACAACTAGGCTACCAGAGACATGACTGATGGGGGGGGGACAACTAGGCTACCAGGGACATGACTGATGGGGGGGGGGACAACTAGGCTACCAGGGACATGACTGATGGGGGGAGAACTAGGCCACCAGGGACATGACTGATGGGGGAGACAACTAGGCTACCAGAGACATGACTGATGGGGGGGGAATAACTAGGCTACCAGGGACATGACTGATGGGGGGGGAATAACTAGGCTACCAGGGACATGACTGATGGGGGGGGGACAACTAGGCTACCAGGGACATGACTGATGGGGGGGACAACTAGGCTACCAGAGACATGACTGATGGGGGGGAATAACTAGGCTACCAGGGACATGACTTGGGGGTTAACTAGACTACAAGGGGCATCACTGGGGGTTAACTACAATAGCAGGGGCACTAGGGGAACAATACTATGCCTTGTCCTGGGTGCTGCAAACCCACGATACTAACTGCCGCGCACGGTATGCGGCCCTCGAATGATTTTATTAATGCCCGACCGGCCCTCGACATGGAAAAGGTTCCCCACCCCTGCTCTACAATGTATTTTTGACTAAGTGTTTCCTGCTTTGCCCCTTGAACTTTTCAAGAAGTTGAAACAGCAGTATACGCCATTTTATCTTTTCATCTCTTACTGGAGGGTGTTATCAAAGACAAACCACATAAAAAAGCAAATGTATACCCCCAGTACACAGTATGTTTTATGTACAAACAAATGGCGTAATAAACCTAGAAAACCAACATTTGTATTTGTGGAGTTATGGACAATGGTAAGGTTTGTAGTAAGAACAGTGGTGGGGTATGTATCAATGGGATTTTAAAGCAAATGTACCATTAGGCACATCCAGTGGCGGATTAAATGTACCCTGGGCCCCCGGCTGTCCACCTAACCTGGGCCCCCCCGGTCCATCAACAACCGACGCCTGTGTACCTGTCAAAAAGCCTTTTTTCTCTCAGGTTAAGTGGTGGATGAAGTAGGGAAGGAAATGGGGGTTACTTGGGTTACTAGGAAGAAGTGTGAGTATTACTGCATAGAGCAGCGCTGCACCCCTACCAAATAATGAATACAAAAATGTAACTTACAGATGACGTCTTCTTTGATCTTAGGCGTCACTTTCCTTTTCCTCTGGCCCGGACCGCTGTAATGATTTCTTCCAGCTACAGTTCGTCTCATCAGAACCTGCCAGACAAACATCTTAGGCTCCGCACATTTCCAGCAACTTAAAGAGGACCTGTCACCCCCCGTGCCGGGAAGACAGGCTCCCCACCCCCAGATAGATCCCCTTATACTTACCTCATGTCGCCGAGTCCCGCTGCCGGATCCGGTCACGGGACGGAGATATCCCGGTGAGAAGCCGGCGCGCGCGCTGTGGAGATGAGTCCAGCGTCCATAGAGAATGAATGGAGCCGGACTCCTCTCTGCTGCGCGCGCACGGCTCCATTCATTCTCTATGGACGCCGGACCTCTCTTCACAGCGCGTGCGCCGGCTTCTCACCAGGATATCTCCGTCCTGGGACCGGCTCCGGCAGCGGGACTCCGCGACATGAGGTAAGTATAAGGGGATCTATCTGGGGGTGGGGAGCCTGTCACCCCAGCGCGGGGGGTGACAGGTCTCCTTTAATTCCCTGAGTACATATAATGTCCCTGCAGTCCTATGTAAAACCACAGATAACACAGTGATATCTGAGTACATATAATGTAGGAGATGTCCCTGCAGTCCTATGTAACACCACAGATAACACAGTGATATCTCTGAGTACAGATAATGTAGTAGTAGTCACCTGCAGTCCTATGTAAAACCACAGATAACAGTGATATCTGAGTACATATAATGTAGGAGATGTCCCTGCAGTCCTATGTAACACCACAGATAACACAGTGATATCTCTGAGTACAGATAATGTAGTAGTAGTCACCTGCAGTCCTATGTAACAGCACAGATAACACAGTAATATCTCTCTGAGTACAGATAATGTAGTAGTCACCTGCAGTCCTATGTAACAGCACAGATAACACAGTGATATCTCTGAGTACAGATAATGTAGTAGCTGTCACCTGCAGTCCTATGTAACAGCACAGATAACACAGTGATATCTCTGAGTACAGATAATGTAGATGCCACCTGCAGTCCTATGTAACAGCACAGATAACACAGTGGTATCTCTGAGTACAGATAATGTAGTAGATGTCACCTGCAGTCCTATGTAACACCACAGATAACACAGTGATATCTCTGAGTACAGATAATGTAGTAGTAGTCACCTGCAGTCCTATGTAACAGCACAGATAACACAGTATCTCTGAGAACAGATAATGTAGTAGTCACCTGCAGTCCTATGTAACACCACAGATAACACAGTGATATCTCTGAGTACAGATAATGTAGTAGATGTAACCTGCAGTCCTATGTAACAGCACAGATAACACAGTGGTATCTCTGAGTACAGATAATGTAGTAGGTGTCTCCTGCAGTCCTATGTAACAGTACAGATAACACAGTGATATCTCTGAGTACAGATAATGTAGTAGTCACCTGCAGTCCTATGTAACACCACAGATAACACAGTGATATGCCTCTGAGTACAGATAATGTAGTAGATGTCACCTTCAGTCCTATGTAACAGCACAGATAACACAGCGATATCTCTGAGTACAGATAATGTAGATGCCACCTGCAGTCCTATGTAACAGCACAGATAACACAGTGATATGCCTCTGAGTAGATAATGTAATAGATGTCACCTTCAGTCCTATGTAACAGCACAGATAACACAGTGATATCTCTGAGTACAGATAATGTAGATGCCACCTGCAGTCCTATGTAACAGCACAGATAACACAGTGATATCTCTGAGTACAGATAATGTAGATGCCACCTGCAGTCCTATGTAACAGCACAGATAACACAGTGATATATCTGAGTACAGCTAATGTAGATGCCACCTTCAGTCCTATGTAACAGCACAGATAACACAGTGATATCTCTGAGTACAGATAATGTAGATGCCACCTGCAGTCCTATGTAACAGCCTAGATAACACAGTGATATCTCTGTGTACAGATAATGGAGTAGATGTCACCGGTAGTCCTATGTAACACCACAGATAATACAGGGGACAGGGGCACACTATAGGGGACACTCTGCATTACCCCCATAGTCCCCCTGCATTATCCCCATAGCCCCCCTGCATTGCATGAACACAAAAGAAAACAAAACAAACTAATATACTCACCTAATCCTGGCCCCGGTCTTTCTCTCTTCTCTCCTCTGCTCTCCAGCCTGTCAGCTGCCGCACGGATCCTCCAGCAGGCCCGATGACGTCATCACTGGCCTGCTAGAGGATCTGTCTGAAAGAGATGCAGATCCACACAGGGGGAGAGGAAGCTGCCGCCGTCAGAGGAGATTAGTGAGGTCTGTAGGGGAGGGGAGGCAGAGGGGGCGCCGATTACATTGCCAGGGCAGGAGCTGGGCGGTGTCGGGCGCCGCTGGGCACCCCCTTAGCTGCTCCTCTTCAGCATGGGCGGCGGTGCACTGCACGTCAGCTCAGGCTCAGCTGACTTCATGCAGCATCGCCAGACGCCAGCTCCTTCCTCTCAACTGCGTCCCGCGGCCCGCCCACCTGGAGCAGAGTAAGCACACAGGGGTCAGAGAGCAAAGTGCCGCCCGGGATGGAAGGGGAGTTCCCATAGTTCAGCCAACCAGGCAGGGGATCGGACTATTGGAGATAGGGGGCGGCACTGTGGCGGACTCCAGGCACAGCGCGCCACAGCAGAACATTACTCAGGGGCCCATCGGGCCCCGAAAGTAATGTGCTGCTCTGTAACATCCTAATGTGGGCGGCGCTGCATGGGCCCCCCGGAGCCTCGGGCCCCGGGCGGCCGCCCAAACCGCCCACATTATAATCCGCCACTGGGTACATTGCTTATGCACAATGCCGGTTTATCTCTGAGCACTGGCCTGCCTCGGAGCACTGGGGGCAGGTCCGCCGGTTCCACTGCCTGTGGAAAAAAGCAGAACCTCTTCACTGGTCTTATCAATAGACCCATGTTTACCAAAGTGTGTAAAATAGAAGCTGGTGTAAAATGTCCATTGAAACCAATCACATCTCAGCTTTCAAACAGTTGATGTATTGATGGCTGATCACATCTCTAAATTTAATGAAGTTAAGGTCACCAAAGTCTATGGAGGAATTAAAACAAGACTGTCCATATTTTTGCAATAAAAACCTCATGTTCTATACAAGGTAAAACAAATAAAATAAACCTAATGTGCAGTGCAATATGAGTAACACAGGGGAAAATGATTTAACAACTGTAAGTGAACTACTGGGCTTTTCACAGTAAATCTGTTATACTTTACATGCCGACCTTGTCTTTGTATTGTTTTTCTTTAATATGTTGAATTAACATTTGAAAGAGAAGACTTGAATTTTATGGACCAGTATGGATTTCATTTCAGAATAATAGATTTGTGTGTTTCTGAGAACATTCTGTAAAAACTATAGCAGGGGGTGATGTCAACAGCAGTCAATGGTGTTGATTAAAGGGTTGTCTTCAAGTGTAAAGTTCCCTCTACCTGTAGCAGCAGATCAGACAAGAGAACAAAGGTTGTCTTATATATTCACCTTCTATAAACACTCTTTATGCCAAATACTATTGCCTTCAAATCAACATTTAAATAAAGGACTACAGTCACATCCTTTAGGGGTCCGATCAGTGCAAGGGAAGGATAATATTTAAGTGCGGAAGGAGCAATTTGCTAACGGAGCTCCAGACTTTTACATGATATCTACCTCCTAACAAAAAATACATTCACCACTCTTCATGATAACTCGTGTAGCTCTTGAACGTGAATTGTAGCGACAAAATCTTCCCCATTCTTCCATTCTGTACAAGGAAGAAACATATGGAAAGGCAATAAATAATGGGATTCCTGGAATAATCTACATTCTAATTGAGTCCATGTGTCCTAAATTACAACTGGTCACTAAAATGTGAGGCTTAGTAAAAAAAAAAAAAAAAAGAACATGATCTGCGCACAGAAAAAAAGTATTGAACATGATACGTCATCAAATAAATACATAAAGATACAGTTACAGGAAAATGTAAGTCAATGTGGGCTGAATGTTATCTTACACATAATTAGGCTATGTTCCTAACTGCAGAGAAAACGCATTAAAAAATGAAATGCAAAACAATGCATGCCTAGCAACGCTAAACACATTGCAGAGCTCCGACAATTCAGAACAAACACAACAAGAATGCAAATGTGGGAACTCGGCATTATAGACAACCAAAAAATAACTAAACTAAGGAAACACAATTGTACTTTCTGTGTCTTCTAGTGAGCTCACTGAGTAAACATCTATAGTGCAGGAAGACAAAGTTGGTGAGCTCTCACTGGGGTACTCTGGCCATGGAAAACTTTTTAAATATTGCTGGCCTTTGGCAAGCAGATTCTAGGTTTTCTGCTGCCTGTGGTGAAACCTGAAATTGCGACCCCACCTCCCAAGCAATGTGCAGAAAAGTTTCCGATTCCAAAAGTGTGTAAACAATTCTTCAATCTTTATTGCTTTTCCAAAAATTAAATCACCTGACATATACAAAAATCAATTACACCTTGTTCTTCATTTATAGGTATAGTAATCACTGTATTGTAGTGATATCTAAACATATAACAAAACCTGCAGAGTCTTTGTAGTCCTGACCTCCTTGCATGCTACCTCTGTGTCAAGTTATCATCTGCAGGTCATGGGGTCAGTTGAAGTCAGTGGTGTGTAGCAGACAGTTTAATTTATGGTCACCCCGTAAAAGAGTCTACAAAGCTGCCGCCCAGACCAATGAACTCATCTCGCCTCATTTTTGGGGGCATCAGTGGAGACTCTTGATTGAGTACTTCATTGGAATTTTTTTTGCTGTTCTCCTTGAGTTCAGTGATTACTGTGTTTTGTTCATCTCGCCTCATGACAGAATCAGCACTGGCCTTTGGAAGAGCATAACAAAGATGCTATTCTTACATCTTTCCTGGGGGCCTCCTACAGTGTCTTCGGATCCTACGCCATACACTTCTACAGCCATTTCCAAGACAGACTCATCTTTATAGTGACAACCTGCTCAGCAAATCACTGGCCGAAGCACTGTCCCACCTCAGTCAGTGATTGGCTGAAAGGGATGTCACTGCCAAGACAGCCCACAAGGAATAAAACTTCAGAGGTAAAAATGCTTATAGTACTTTACACTAAAATAAGAAAACATCAAAACAAGTGTCAAAAAAACTGAAGGAAAGCAGGAAAATTTGCAGGCATGTTTTGTGGCATTTTTTCAGGCAAAAAAAGCTGTGCAAAAGTTGTCTAAGGTTAGCATAAAAGTCATAAACCTTGTGTTTTGTTTTTTTTTATATACTGCTACCGTGTTTCCCCAAAAATAAGACAGTGTCATATTAATTCTCTTTCCCAAATATGCGCTATGTCTTATTTTCAGGGGATGTCTTATTTTTCCATAAAGAAGAATTCACACTTATTGTCAAACAAGGAAAAAAATAAACATTATACATACACTACCGTTCAAAAGTTTGGGGTCACCCAAACAATTTTGTGTTTTCCATGAAAAGTCACACTTCTTCACCACCATACGTTGTGAAATGAATAGAAAATAGAGTCAAGACATTGACAAGGTTAGAAATAATGATTTGTATTTGAAATAACATTGTTTTTACATCAAACTTTGCTTTCGTCAAAGAATCCACCTTTTGCAGCAATTACAGCTTTGCACACCTTTGGCATTCTAGCTGTTAATCTGTTGAGGTAAGCTGGAGAAATTGCACCCCACGCTTCTAGAAGCAGCTCCCACAGGTTGGATTGGTTGGATGGGCACTTCTGGCGTACCATACGGTCAAGCTGTTCCCACAACAGCTCAATGGGGTTCAGATCTGGTGACTGCGCTGGCCACTCCTTTACCTATGATAGAATACCAGCTGCCTGCTTCTGCTGTAAATAGATCTTGCACAATTTGGAGGTGTGTTTAGGGTCATTGTCCTGTTGAAATTGGCTCCAATCAAGCGCTGTCCACTGGGTATGGCATGGCGTTGCAAAATTGAGTGATAGCCTTCCTTATTCAGAATCCCTTTTACCCTGTACAAATCTCCCACCTTACCAGCACCAAAGCAACCCCAGACCATCACATTACCTCCACCATGCTTAACAGATGGCGTCAGGCATTCTTCCAGCATCTTTTCATTTGTTCTGCGTCTCACTAACGTTCTTCTTTGTGATCCAAACACCTCAAACTTGGATTCATCCGTGCACAACACTTTTTTCCAGTCTTCCTCTGTCCAATGTCTGTGTTCTTTTGCCCATCTTAATCTTTTTCTTTTATTGGCCAGTCTCAGATATGGCTTTTTCTTTGCCACTCTGCCCTGAAGCCCAAAATCCCGCAGCCGCCTCTTCACTGTAGATGTTGACACTGGTGTTTTGCGGGTACTATTTAATGAAGATGCCAGTTGGGGACCTGTGAGGCATCTGTTTCTCAAACTAGAGACTCTAATGTGCTTATCTTCTTGCTTAGTTGTGCAACGCAGCCTCCCACTTCTTTTTCTACTCTGGTTAGAGCCTGTTTGTGCTGTCCTCTGAAGGGAGTAGTACACACCGTTGTAGGAAATCTTCAACTTCTTAGCAATTTCTAACATGGAATAGCCTTCATTTCTAAGAACAAGAATAGACTGTCGAGTTTCAGATGAAAGTTCTCTTTTTCTGTCCATTTTGAGTGTTTAATTGATCCCAAAAATGTGATGCTCCAGAAACACAATCTGCTCAAAGGAAGGTCAGTTTTGTAGCTTCTGTAACAAGCTAGAATGTTTTCAGATGTGTGAACATGATTGCACAAGGGTTTTCTAATAATCAAATAGCCTTCTGAGCCAATGAGCAAACACATTGTACCATTAGAACACTGGAGTGATAGTTGCTGGAAATGGGCCTCTATACACCTGTGTAGATATTGCACCAAAAACCAGACATTTGCTGCTAGAATAGTCATTTACCACATTAGCAATGTATAGAGTGTATTTGTTTAAAGTTAGGACTAGTTTAAAGTTATCTTCATTGAAAAAAAATAAAAAAATACATTATATATATATATATATATATATATATATATATATATATATATACATACACACACACTCACCAGCCACTTTATTAGGTACACCATGCTAGTAACGGGTTGGACCCCCTTTTGCCTTCAGAACTGCCTCAATTCTTCGTGGCATAGATTCAACAAGGTGCTGGAAGCATTCCTCAGAGATTTTGGTCCATATTGACATGATGGCATCACACAGTTGCCGCAGATTTGTCAGCTGCACATCCATGATGCGAATCTCCCGTTCCACCACATCCCAAAGATGCTCTATTGGATTGAGATCTGGTGACTGTGGAGGCCATTTGAGTACAGTGAACTCATTGTCATGTTCAAGCAGAAATCGAGACTCATCAGACCAGGCAACGTTTTTCCAATCTTCTACTGTCCAATTTCGATGAGCTTGTGCAAATTGTAGCCTCAGTTTCCTGTTCTTAGCTGAAAGGAGTGGCACCCGGTGTGGTCTTCTGCTGCTGTAGCCCATCTGCCTCAAATTTCGACGTACTGTGCGTTCAGAGATGATCTTCTGCCTACCTTGGTTGTAACGGTTGGCTATTTGAGTCACTGTTGCCTTTCTATCAGCTCGAACCAGTCTGCCCATTCTCCTCTGACCTCTGGCATCAACAAGGCATTTCTGCCCACAGAACTGCCGCTCACTGGATGTTTTTTCTTTTTCAGACCATTCTCTGTAAACCCTAGAGATGGTTGTGCGTGAAAATCCCAGTAGATCAGCAGTTTCTGAAATACTCAGACCAGCCCTTCTGGCACCAACAACCATGCCACATTCAAAGGCACTCAAATCACCTTTCTTTCCCATACTGATGCTCGGTTTGAACTGCAGGAGATTGTCTTGACCATGTCTACATGCCTAAATGCACTGAGTTGCCGCCATGTGATTGGCTGATTAGAAATTACGTGGTAACGTGCAGTTGGACAGGTGTACCTAGTAAAGTGGCCGGTGAGTGTATATATATATATATATATATATTATAGTAGTTGTCCTCACAAACCAGCATAACCAGGGTATTTTACTTGTAACATTGTTATACACTAAAAAACTGAGTTATATGGTCAGTGCAAGGGTTAACATTGATGTGTATTGTTCCCATGTAAGGAAAAAACATTTTGGTTACATGATTCTCCTACAAGCATAGTAAGCAATAAGGTAGGGGTCTCCCAGGTCCACCTCTTTCTGGGTGAAAACCAGTAACTGCAAAGATATGTCCAGCTTCTCTAACCACAGAGATGAAACTTTCCAGGTTGTTCTTGGCTTGACCAAGTGTGGTGTCCCACCACGGGTGTTGCTTGTCTTTACACCCATCGCAAAATCCTGTACTTCAAAGTAGTAGTGGTAATTAAGTAGTACCTAAGTTTTACCACTAGATGTCGCTAGTATGTATACTGTATACCTAAGTATTGCACAGCTGTAGGTAACTAAAGGGTTATTGTTTCTGTGATTTGTGCACCAATGAGAGCTCTTTCTCTTCTCTACCTATCTCCTTTCTCCTTTCTTCTCTTGCACTCTCTTCTCAGCCACTCACAGCACATATTCCATATGCTGTAGGAAGTTGCCACATGGGGAGAGGAAGTGTAGCCACACTTTGTGAGTCTTACTCTGGTTTCTGTGGAGGTAGGATGAAAGACAGAAATGTCCCTACAGCAGTCAAGTCAGCTTATGCCAGGTCCCCTGCTAGAGGACAAGTCCAGTGTAGTCTGAGGTTTGGTAGTGAACGCACACACATGGGGCGCTAAAACACTCTTTTCTTGAACGAAGCACTTCCATATACTATGCAGTGCTAAGTACTTTTACAGAGGACAAGTCAGGGATCATCCAAGCCCACGCCTTGAACAAGTCTAAAGGTGCAGGGCCGTATTCTGAAGAAAGAGGAACTGATCCGGATAGAGCAAATTTGCTAGAAGCCTATGTACTCTATCTTGCAGTGTGGGTGTAACCAGAAAACTCTGATCACTCTGCTCAACCCAAGTAACAAGGTCTGGGGCTTGTGTCACCCTCTAGGACGGGTCACCCGACACTTGTGGGCAATAGGTGGTGCAAAGACCAAGAAGTCAAAACACGGGCAATATTATACTCTCTACTCTCAAATATTCTACTTATTCTACCTCTAAAGTTCCGGCAGAACACAGTACTACTTTGGGTTGGGACTCTCTCGACATCCTCCTTTCTACTTCTCTGAACTTACTCTACTTCGCAGCACGCAACTAAGCCAGTACCGCTTTTCTTCCTCCTAAGCTCTCAGCACAAGTCTTGTCACTGAAGTCCAAAGTGTGTTAACAAGGCATAGTTCTATTGTGTATCACTGTATCAAGTATTCCTGCAGTAAAAAGTTTATTTATTGTAACGGGACTCTGTAATTCTTAGCTAAGCACCTACACAGCCATTGCACTTTCCTTTAGTAAGCTCCCCTTTCTGTGGGTATACCAATAGTCTGGATAGGTTACAACTCAACTCTGTGCGCAACCGGCACTGGTGTCACAACAGCATAACACCTGGCTGAGCTATATCTTGACCACTCACTACACTAGAGAAGTCACACAGCAACATCTAGCAAGTGACCGGTCACGCCTCGTAGTGGGGCACCACAAAAGGAAGTGAGAACATCTCTTCTTGACTTCTAGTACTAGGCCTTACACTAAGCATAAATCCTAGACAGTTTCCAGTTGAAAGCACTACCTAGAGGAAGGAACACTAAGGGATATCAGGGCTGTATTTGCCACTTGGCACTAGGGTTGCGGCTTGGGGGGCTCATCTACTAGGCCTTGAACACTATCTGAGTGATTGATCTTTACAATACAGTATACTCCCTCTCCATATATTGTTCAGGGCCTAGTGAACAGTATATAGGGAGGGTGGAGGGGATCCTGTGTGATGCATTACCACCCTCCCCATGTACTGTCCAGGACCTAGTGCCCATACATGCATGGGGGGGGGGGGGGCACTGTCATACAGGATCCCCTCAACCTTCCTGTATACTGTTCACTAGGCCCTGAACAGTATATGGGGAGAAGTCCAGGTGGGATAACCCCTTTTCAGGGTTATGGTGGGGACAGGCGAGGAGTCAGCGGCCTCAGCATCTCTATTTTCACCCTGTGTCAGATTATTAGGTACTGCCCAGTGAGCAGCTGCATCTCTCTGCACCTGATGTAAGATCAGGCACGATAGTACTGTCACCTACACCAGTGATTTTCAACCTTTTTTGAGCCACGGCACACTTTTTATACTTAATAAATCCCGGGGCAAACCACCAACCAAAATGGCACAAAATGACACTAAAACAGTACATATTATACATATAGTTAATAATATAGATTCTAAATGTATTTATACTCACTCAGTGTGAAACCTGGGCCGGTTTTCTTCTCCCCCCTGTGCTTCTCTCCTGTGCTTCTCTCCACCATACTTCTCCCCCCTGCTTCTATCCTGTGCTTCTCTCCACCATACTTCTCTCCCCCCTGCTTCTCTCCACCAAACTTCTCTCCCCTGTTTCTCCCCCATCCCCATGTTTCTCTCCCCCATCCCCATGTTTCTCTACGCTGTTTCTCTCCCGCATCCCCATGTTTCTCTCCCCCCTGCTTCTCTCCCCCATCCCCATGTTTCTCTCCCCCCTGCTTCTCTCCCCCATCCCCATGTTTCTCTCCCCCCTGCTTCTCTCCACTGTTTCTCCCCCATCCCCAGGTTTCTCTCCCCCATTGTTTTCTCCTGTTTCACAGGGGCACCATAGTTTGGGGAACTTTCCCCGCGGCACACCCGACCATGTGTCACGGCACACTGGTTGAAAATCACTGACCTACACAACCCTGTTCTGTTGTTTAACCTTAATAATTTCAGTAAAGGGCATGGGAGTAGAGGTGTAATTATTTTTAAGGCTAAGAGGGGATGCCAGCCTGGTCCAACATTTACTTTAATACAAAGATATCAGTGACTCCTCCTGAATATAATATTGTCACACAGGGGCATAACTAGGATTCATCGGGCACCATAACACAAAATTGTACTGGACCCCATAAATTTTATACACCCCCTCCTCCTACATACTCGCGCAGCGCAGTCTCCCAGTGCTACTTCACTCTCCCAGCTCCCTGGCACATGAGTGACGTTACTCAGTTGCGTCGACCTTTATGGTAGCTATGCCAGTGTTGTCATACTGCACCCTATGAATATAATACTGCCATATACTGCACCCAAATGAATATAATGCTGCCATATACTGCACCCAGTTGATATAATACTGCCACGCACTGCTGCAGTGAATACTGTATTGCTGCCATATACTGCACCCTCTGAATATAATACTTCTACATATGGAAATTAATTATAATACCCACTATGCCTCCTGCAAGAGGGTCTTCTCTGTGTGGGGTCAGTTTGTGGGATGTTGGCATGGACTAAGCAGGAGGTGGATGGAGGCAGGGGCGGATTAACTTTATCATAGTCCCCGGGCTGTTCACCAAGTCAAGGTAACAGTATACAGCAAGGGCTACACAGACATTGCTGACGATAAATATTTATACATACACACACAGCCCTTGCTGCGTGATTATTGGGCTGTGTAACCGGCGCAGAAAGCGAGCGACAATCTATCAAATCAGCACACCTTTACATAAGTGATCGGGCCATGTAATATTTCCCTAAGGCTAGGGCTCTGCCTGGACTGTGCTGCATTTGTGCTAACTGAACAGATTATCGCATTATTACCCACAAGTGGCTGCGATATCGCAGCTGCAGCAATCCATTAGGGTCATTGTGGGTCACAGAGTAACTGCATTCAGTTACCTTATCCCTAACAGAGCCTGATTCCTGCATAGCGACACAGCGATATATAGTCACATGTCTCCTATCATAGCCGTATATAACCGTGCAGCCCAAAGGTGCAGGAGCTTAGGGGGGACAAGTGAGTTTAAACTCTTTGGTGGAGAAGGGCAGAGGAGGACGAGGATGGACACATTGGAAGTGTGGGCCCGGGATGCTGGATAAGTTGTTTAAGCAGTAGGTGAGCTCTGGTGTTTGTGGGGCTGGTAATCCTCTTGTCACGGTGGCCAGGAGTGGCAATACCCACCCCCAGAAACATGGGCACCAGACCTTTAAGAAGGGTTAGTGTAGTGTAAGGGTGCAGGTGCGACACAAGTGAGGAGACAGAGCCCAGCAATTAAACTGGGGTTGATCTTTACTTGTAGTAACTTCAGTGCACAATAAAAATATAACAGGACTGCTCACAGGTGCTAGTGCAATCAAGAAAATACTCTGAGGCAGACTTAGCTACAGTATAGGTGAAGAAAGCAGGGTAGTGTAGGGGCCCTTGTCTAATTAGTGTAGATACTTGATATAAGAAAGTCCTCGTACTTACATATATATCTTTTGTATATATGATCGCCTTCTGCTTAACTAGTTCAGTAACCACCAGGTTAGGTAGCCTGAGCCCCAGGCCTCTGTCTTTGGGCATAGCTAACACCTCAAGATTTCCCAAGGTAGTCAAGCGATGTCAGTAGGATACTTTGGCTCTTAGCAACTTTGTCCTACTGGGGATCAGTCCCTCTTCCTTTCTTTTGGGATGACTGTCATGATGATAAGAAGGATCCCAGGTGTAGACAAGGGTTACGGTTACCCCACCTCTAGGTGTAACAAATTTGCCTTCGCCCGTGGCAGTGCAACCGTCGCCTGACATATCAGCGCAGCTTCCCCAAGCTGCGAGGGTAGTGGGCATAGGGAAACACCGGTCCATTTATCCACATGCTGTGCAGCGTGTGAAGGCTGTCAGGAGGCGCCGGGTCAGTTAAATCTGGTCCCAGTCTTCCAGATCTCCTTGATCTGTTCTCCCTGAGAAGGCTTCAGCTGCTTATGGGAGTTGCCTGTGAATTGGTTTCAAAGCCTCACTAGCATTAATCTACCTGCTGATACCTGTTGTTCTACTGACCTCTGCCTGTACCTTGGATTTCCCTTTGTCTCTGTGATTTGGTTTTTGACGTGCTTCTCTTGGACTCTCTGACCTCGGCTTGGTATCTGACTTTGTCTCTGTTTTGTGATTTGTTCCTGGCGTGTTCTCCTGGTTTGACCTGGCTAGTCTGACTTTGTTAGTTCTGTCCTTTTCCCTATCCCTCACAATATCTTAGGAAGGGACGGCCTAGGGTTTAGGGTGGTCATCAAGTAGGCAGGGACAGCTGGGGGGTTTAGTTCCAGGGCTGCACTTACCCTCTTCCCCACCGGACATTACACTAGGGTTCTAGCAGCGTATGGCTGAGGTCTCAGTCTCTCATAGAAACAATCTCAGTCCCTGTCAAGGGATCTGGCCTAAACCAGGCCTGCTTAGTCACTGTACCAGGAACCTGTAGCTTTTGTCTGTCTCCTATACACTGGAACTATCGGAACTGAGCTCTTCCTAGATTAGAGTAAAAACTAACTCCCCAAACAACCCCTCCCCTATAGGGTTGCGTCACAGTAGGGAAGATAGAGAGTGGATCAGGGGTAGAAAGTCTGCACCTGTAATTGGTCAATATAAAACACATGTATTATCTTGTATACACTGCAGCCGTGCATCTAACACAAGAAAGGAAAGTGGGACACCTAGTGGCAGGAGTGCTAAGTGAAGCCTAAGTACATTCTTTAGTGTGGCACCTGACAGAGATACTTTACCTAGGTGGTATAAAACTTAGTGGACCACCCGTACTGGGACACTTCATTGGGGACAGGTGGGAAACATTTGCTGTATGTTTAGGGGGTTAATAAAACATCCCTTTTGCTCTTATATAACAAATTACATTATAATCCCAGAATCCACTGCTTGTACAGCAATACCAGGCTGCAGCTACATGAGGAGATCACTGTCCTTCCTGTCAGACAGTCCATCCTCTCCCTGTACAGAGATTCCAGGCTGCAGCTTCATGAGGAGAACTCTATCTTTCCTGTCACACAGTCCATCCTACCTTAAAAAATGTAGCAGCCTGATCATAGTCATTAACTGTCACTGTCTGTCACAGCTGCTGTAGCTCCTCTTCAGTCCAGTCCAGACAGGCCATAAAATGACAGTCTCCTCTAGGTGCTGTGGCTTCCATGTGCTGCACTACCTCATTTGCAGATTATCTCACCATCAGGAGCATGGAGGAGAGGGGGCCGAGAACTGCAGGAACTAGGACATGCAAGTTGCAGAGTGACTGGAACGCTGCAGTGATTTTAGAAGGAACGGGTTTGCAACCTGCAATGAGCTACAGAGCAGCTATGAGATACAGAGGTAAATACCTCTGTGGGTAGTTCCAGCAGCAGTTCCATTGCTCTGATACCCACCCTGCACACAGAGAGCACAGACGACAATGGACTTCCTGCACACACAGCATTCTCAGTAGCTTTGAAAATGACAGGGGTGCTGTGTGTGCATGAGTCTGGTGCCCCCCCACCCCTGACCTTGCACCTCCCCCCCTCGTTACACCCCTGCAGGGGCGGGTCAAACAGCAGATAAAGTCAGTGTGGGAACATAGCCTAGGTCTTACTGTGATTTGTCATGTGTCATTTGAAATTTACCTGTAACTTCCTGACGTGTTGGCTATAGACTATAAAGTGCCCCTGTCTTATATTACAGTTAATGATGACCCACCAACAGATTGTAGTCTGTTGCCAAGGAGATGGTAAAAGGAACTTAGAGTTTTAAATATCACAGCAACTCTTAGCGGTACACCTGTAAAACAATTCTGCCTTTATGAATACATAGTATATAGTGTGTTTTATAGATTTTGCAATTATATAACTGAAAATATTGTAGGAAGGCAGGCGATTGTTGAGTTAGATATCTCATTACATACAGCAGACTTCTTGTCTGTTAATCCAGTGCCTTCAGCCATTCTCCAGCCTAAAATGGCTGATAACATAGCTCAAATTGCTTGGTGCTGGCTGGGCTCCTGAGCCTGATACAGTCAGAAGGTTAATGGTCACTATGGCTAGCAGTCTGGATCCTCTGGCATACATTTAGCAAAGATATTACTTTGCAAAAGGCAACAGTGTACTTTAACATGGAGATGTGATTACAACATATTGAAGGATTCCTTCAACAGCTTTTGATATGAAGGCTGATGTAGGGCATGCAGCATTATATGTACTCCAGGAGGAATTCTTTATAGAATGGCAGAATTGAAATATTACCTGCTCCTGGTTAAATGGTATAAAATATCATGTTGTCAGAGCCTCAGCATACAGGTGTTCTAAATGTCAGGGACGCTTATTAAGCAAGCTTTTATGTTTTGTGCTTACATGATTTTTGTGCGTAAAAGTCACAGAGCATTTCAGGTGTTCTAACCTTTTTCTGGTGACCTACAGAGCCTCAAAGGTATCTCTTTATTATCTCCCAATCACTTGAGCAATCACCCATGAGGACTAAAATGACTGAAAAAAAAGCTAAAAAAAAATGTGTTTTAAAACATGAAATACATTTCCACATAACCCCTTTTCCAATGTGTATACAATAAACCTAAGCTACAAAACCACAAAAAGTTCCTTCTCATGCAATCTAGGAGAAAGATATTAGAGTGAACCTGTCAGATGCAATTCATGTTGCAAACGGAACTGCTAAAAGATTAAGTCACAGAGACACATGGTACCTTTCATATATCAATCTGTGCTTCCAAAATGTAGAAAAATGCTGTATTCTCCAGTAATGTCAGAGAGTGTCAGGGCTCAGACTTTGCTCCTTATTTTATTCTTCTCACGTGCGCTGAACTCAAACTTCGAGGTTCAGGGCTCTCTGTGGCAGACTTGTTTGTGGGTTTAGGTTCACGGCTTTCAGGCTGAGCTCAGAAGCAACCTGACTGAGGTACAATAGTTGGTTCTAGAACTATCTCTTTGTCACTCCTTAGCTGCTATACTAAAACTATTCATTAAATACTAGACGCATGATATTAAAGTACTTTAGTTGGTTGTTGTCAGCACTACAGTGAGAATGGAGACAAAGGAAATTGTCTCTGTTGTGGTGCTGGTGTACTGCAGCATTGACTCCTTCTCACTTCAATAGGAGCTGATGCTGTAGTACCTTGGTACTGCCACTACACAGGGAACAGAGCCTACTCCTTTGTTGGATAGCTAGTAGCCTACAAAAGCAAGCTGTACCTTTCCCTG
The DNA here is from genome assembly GCF_027789765.1 of Dendropsophus ebraccatus. Lineage (NCBI taxonomy): Eukaryota > Metazoa > Chordata > Amphibia > Anura > Hylidae > Dendropsophus > Dendropsophus ebraccatus. Next base: position 76,416,610 of record NC_091459.1, on the reverse strand, counting down.
AGCTAAAGGTCGTCGCCATTATAAATCTTTTTAGTTCTCAACCAAGTGTCATTCCTCCTTACTTCCCCTTACCTTCCAGCCCCTCCTTGAATGTAAACCTAACCTTGCACTTCTGTTGTGATTATGAGGGGCAGCAAAAGGTGGGCAGAGAGGCAGTAAGCAAATGCAATTTCTCCAACTCTGGTATAGACAAAGAAAAAGAACATAAATGGGTCCTTGCAGCAGAGTTTAAGGGGCTGCTGGTTTTCACCAGAGCCCAACACAAGGTGGGTTGGACTTGCTCTGCTGGAACTTTAGAATAGGTAGAATACTTAAGAGTAGATAGAATACTTGTGCCCGTGTTTTGACTCTTTGGTCTTTGCCCCACCTATTGCCCCCCAGTGTCGGTGGACCCATCCTATGAGGGTGACACAAGCTCCAACCCTTGTTACCTGGGATGAGCAGAGTGGTCAGAGTTCTCTAATTACACCCGCACTGGACTGGGATGATCCCTGACTTGTCCTCTCTAAGAATATTTAACACTGAATAGTGCGTGTAAGTGCTGCTTTCAAAAAAAGAATGGTCGTTCCCATGTGCGTCTGTTCTGTACCACACCTTAGACTACACTGGACTCTGGAATAATTCTTCTGTCCCTGACAGGGGACCTGGTATAAGCCAGGGCCCAGCTTGACTACAGCCGGGTCTGTTCTGGCGTGTGTCCTCTCACTACAGGAACCAGACTAAGACTCACTAAAGCTGTGGCCTCACTTCCTCTTCCCATGTGACAACTTCCTACAGCATATGTAATATGTGCTGTGAGTGGGTGAGAAGAGAGCGCAAGATAAAAAAGGAGATAGGTAGAGAAGAGAAAGCTCTCATTGGTGTACATATCACAGAAACCATTACCCTTTAGTTACCTACAGCTGTGCAATACTTAAACATACAATATACATACCAGCGACATGGCAGGAGCATGGCAGAGTAAGATGCCCTGCTGGGCCGAAGGCTAGGCAATGCCAGGCCCTGGCACATGGGTGTGAGTGGTGACTGGGAACAGCGGGTGCGACAGTGTCCCGGGACATGGGTCACCACTGCATCCGTAACAGTGGCGCCCCCTTTAGCCTTTCCCTTTATTATGCCTCTCCAACCAGTTTGTTACCTTGAGGGATTTTGGCAAAGGCAATGGAACACAAGGGTGTCACCTCTAAATGAGCGCACATGCCCTAGGAAGTGAGCATGCATGCGATGGCAGCTGAGAGCAGGAGCGCGGACAAGTAAATTGCCCTGCCGGGCTATGGGAGAGGCGGCGCCAGGCCATAGCACATGGACTCCGGTGTCCGCCATAAGTGGTGACCAGGAGGAGAAGGTGGCCTGGGGTACAGGTCACCTCCGCAGCTGTAACATTTAGGAACCAGAATCCTAAAGTAGGGCTCATCAGACTACCCCGGCATGGCTGACAGCAAAAGACTATCAGGAACTCAGGAACTAAAAGACATGAGTGCTGGCCAGAGGCTAGGCCCCTGAAGACCCACTACCATATCCAAATTATCCAAATTAACCTCTTCAGGCTAGGTTCACACTCTGTATCTGTGCGGCTGTATTGCGGGCGGTAAATCATCGGCCGGATTTTTCCGGTTCATGCGTACGCTGGAAAGTATACGATATACGGCTGCACAGTGCACACTATGTATGAATCTACGGCCCGATCGTAAACGGACCCGTAAAAAATGAACAAGACCATTGTTTGCGGTTGGAAATGCGGCCGTGGATTGACAGGCGGTCCGTACGGAGTACTTCAAAAATAGCCGGCAATGATGCCGAATGCCGATGCCTCTAATAGTTAATATATTAAATTAATAAAACACATTTTCTTTGTAATAAAGTCCCTTTCGTTGTTCAATAATTTAATTCTAACGAATCCATCATTTTGCAATTAAATATACTGTTAAAATAAATATATATATATAAATAAATGTATATTTATATACATATTTATTTTTTGACAGTATATTTTATTGCACAATGATGGATTCGTTTAAATTAAATTATTGAACAACGAAACTGATTTTATTTCAACGAAAATGTGTTTTATTAATTAAATATTAATTAGTACAGGAAGCTCCAGTAAGCCGTTAATTCATATTGCCGGCAATAGAGCATTCTGTACTAATCATCACTTTACTTTAATTAAAACATCAAATGTTTCTTCTAATTATGTTATCACAATAGCATTATTAGAAGAAACATTTAGAATTATATGTGCGCTCAGCTGATTGGCTGATCGGCTGAGCGCACATATAATTAGCGGGTCCGCAGCACAGTGACTTCATTGTGCTGCGGACCAGCGAAGAGGACACATCGGGGTGAGTATAGAGCTCTCCCCACCCCCTCCCCAGCACTGCACCCCTCCCAGCAAGGAAGGGGGGTCACTTAACCCCTTCCTTGCTGGGATGGGTGTAGTCTGACATCAGTCTGGCCCCCAAGGGGTTAAGGGGGATGCAATGCATCCTCCCTTAACCCCTTGGGGGCCAGACTGTAAGCAGCGATCTGTAAAGATGCTGCATACTGTAAGGTGCACAACACCGCTCACAATGATGGGTGTTGTGCTCCTGTTTGTGTGTTTTTTGTGTGTTTCTCCCTTTTTGTTTTTCAGATATCGGTATCCTGTGGATTACGTCGGATTCAGTGGACTACGTCGATGACCAGCGGTTGTTTGTTGTTGTTTTTTTATAAAATGGTCAATGAGGGGTGTGGGGGTGTTTTTATTTGAATAAAAAAAAAAATTCACTTGTGTCTTGTCTTTATTTCTTTACTTTATAGACTTAGTAGTGGAAGCCGTCTAATAGACGGAATCCATTACTAAGTCGGGGCCTAGTGTTAGCCGGTATAAAATGGCTAACACTAACCCCCCATTATTACCCCAGTACCCAATGCCACCAGGGGTACTGGGAAGAGCCGGGTGCCAGTGGTCCCGGAGCGTCAAAATTGGCGCTCCTGGACTGGGCGGCAGCAGGCTGGTAAGATTTAGGCTGGGGAGGGCCTAAAACAATGGCTCTTCCCACCCCGGTGTTACCAGGCTGCTGTCATTTGTTTTTTAACCCGGCTGGTTATAAAAATACGGGGGACCCTATGCGTTGTTTTTTTAAATAAATAAATAATAAAAAAAAACGCATATGGTCCCCCGTATTTTTATAACTAGCCAGCTCTGGTGACTGCGCTGGCCACTCCATTACCGATAGGATACCAGCTACCTGCTTCTGCTGTAAATCGTTCTTGCACAATTTGGAGGTGTGTTTAGGGTCATTGTCCTGTTGTAGGATGAAATTGGCTCCAATCAAGCGCTGTCCACTGGGTATGGCATGGCGTTGCAAAATTGAGCGATAGGTATTCTTAACAGGTGGCGTCAGGCATTCTTCCAGCATCTTTTCATTTGTTCTGCGTCTCACAAACGTTCTTCTTTGTGATCCAAACACCTCAAACTTGGATTCATCCATCCACAACACTTTTTTACAATCTTCAAAATGTTGAAATTGAGTGGATGGCTGCCATATAATAGATAAAAAATGCTGTTATTTCAATACAACAGCCGTTGTTTTAAAATAACAGCAAATATTTGCCATTAAATGACGGCCATCCACTCAATTACAACATTATGTGAACATAGCCATTCTGTGTTTTCAATCCACTCCTGGTTTTGGTTGCTATGAGGACCTGACATGAGGACCAAATACTGCCTGAAATATACTGTGTGTGAACCCAGCCTTACACAGATTCTCGAATGTTATATATATATATATATATTATTTTTTTTTATGAAATCCTTTTTTTTTCAATTAATTATTATAGAATGGTCCTATTGTGACTCTTATAACGGTTTTCGTTTTTCACCTACGGCGCTGCATGGGGCATTATTTTTTGCGCTGTGATCTGTACTTTTTTATTAATACCAGATTTGTGTACATCGGACGTTTTGATCACTTTTTATTTTTTTTATATATATTGTAACAAAAACTCAGCAATCCTGGCACTTTTTTCCCCTCTTTTCATTTACACCATTTGCCGTTCGCGATGACGATTGTTATTTTAATAGATCGGACAATTACGCACGCTACGGTATATTATGTTTATTTATTTAATTATTTTTATATGTTTTATTTATATAATGGGATAGGAGGGTGATTTTTACTTTTATTGGGGAAGGGGCTTTGGGGTATTTTTAAAAACATTAAAAAAAAAAAACAGATCGCCGATTGGACCGCACGGAGAAAGGTAAGAGACCTCCGGCAGTCCGTTAAAATGATCGGTAAGTTACAAGGGGCTGCCCCTGTCACTTACACTAAAACACCGCAATCGCACCGCCTGCAGCCTGTAATTAACGGTGAGGGCCCAGCTGCTCACTGCAGCCGGCCCCCACCTGCTATGAAGTGCGCTCCGCTCTCAAACGCGATTCATAGCACATGACGTACAGTTATGTCAAGGGTCGTCTGGGGACAGACATCCATGACATAACTGTACGTCCTGGGTCGTTTAGGGGTTAATGCAGCTATAGAGTGTATTGTTTATATTGACATACCAATTCTTTGTACGTATGGTGAATTTTGAACAATTCATTGAGTCAATGGGACAGGCGCTGTGCGGCCTCTGCTTGAAATTTACTTCTATATTCCGTAGTGTGAGCATAACGGGTAACCTGTTTTATTCACAGCAAAGCCTCTTTTAAAGACATGGGGGGATATTTACTAGTCAAAAACGTACAACTATTTTAAACAAGCCAAAAAGGACTATTTTAACAAATATTCATAAATTTGTAAATAAAAATATTAGCAAAATATTCGCAGAATAATCCCCATAAAATGTGCAAAAAAGCACTTGCTACTACTCAGATGTAGGCCTGCACCTGTTTGTGCAATTTTTTTTTAATTGCACAAATGATAAATTCCAGATTACAAATGACAAATCCCAGATTAAGTAAATTTTTTGTGAATGCTCAAAATGCTTAAAAAAACTTGATCTTAGTCCAAAAAATGGGTTCAAAAATATATATTCACCAAAAAACATCTGTATACTGTACAACGGTAATATAATGGTAATATCAACAGTATAAAAGTAATATTATTATAGCATGTTAAGTTTAAGGTATTAGGTAGAGTGTTTTCTCTTGGGGGTAGACAGGCACTCTATAGCAGGCACACACACAGGTGACAAGACACACAAAAAGTTACTTCACTTCAGCCAGTTTTATTTTCTCAGGTTGTAGGAATCCGAAAACAAAACAGCAATATAAAAATCTATGCCTCTCCAGCTATAACTAAACACAGATACGGTTGACTAAGGGCCCTATTCCACAGGACGATTATCGCTTGGATAAAAGTTAAATAGTTTGGAACAAAGCGATAACCGTTCGGTTGAATAGCAGTTAACGATTAAATGACAAACGCGAAATCGTTGATCGCTTAATAAGACCTGGACCTATTTACCTATATACCTACGATCATAAGTAACGATTATCATTCCATGTAAATGGGTGAATGATTTTAGGTCGTTCGCAATAGCGGTCTTTTAAGATCGTTATGTTTACCGTTAACGATTATGCGAACGATAATCGTCCCGTGGAATAGGGCCCTAAAACGGTGCAGGCCTAATACCTGGCCCCAACAAACATAAGTTAAGTTTGTACAACCTAATACACTTGTACAGCAGTGTTTTCAAAGACACTTAGCCCTAAGGGCCCTATTGCGTAGGACAATTATGGTGCGGAAATTCCTTATATTGTTCGAATTTAACAGATATCGTCCTGTGTAATTGCAGGCAACAGTCGAAAAATTGTTCATGTGTCTTTGATGATTGATTTAGATCTGACCCTAAATTCACAGATCATTCTCAGTAATTCTACATTCATTTGCTATAATTCCACATTTGTTCACTAATTGTTTAGGGTAAGGCTGGGTTCACACTGCGTTTTTGCAAAAAAACCAAAACGGGTGCACTTGTGTGCATCCATTTTGATCCGTTTTTCCATTGACTTCCATTGTGAAAAAAAAATAAAAGATCAAAACAGATCAGTTTTCTTTAGGACACAAAAACAAAGCTGACACTACTTTTGTGTCAGTTAAAAAAAACGGATACGTTTTGATCCGGGTTTTTTTATAATGGAAGTCAATGGAAAAACAGATCCAAACGGATGCACACAAATGCATCTGTTTTTTTTCATCGTTTTTTTGCAAAAACCGGATAAAAAAAAATGATTACAAAAACGCAGTGTGAACCTAGCCTTATTCCATATCGTTCCTTCTTTTGCTGGGATCAGATGGAGTAAACAATTGTAGTAACGATAGTTATAACGATCGTAACTAACGACTATCGTTCTGTGTAATATGTTAAACAATTTCAGGTTAACCACAAACAATCTTGTTTGTGATCGTTAATCGCTAATCTTTAAAAATCGTTTCGTCTAATAGGACTCTATCTCCTTTCCCCAGCATAAAAGAGAGCTATCTCCAAATCAGTCCTCCAAAACCTAGACTGTCTGGATGTGACTTGGACATCAGCACCCATTATCAGGTTTTACACCAAACCTGGGGCAGAGACCTATTTAAAGAGGATGTACATCAGGTACATCCTCTTTAATATGACCTACGAATAGAACGGCACCGTCACAGGAAAGCCGGTGCCGCGGTCCGTTTTTTGAACCACGGCCTGGTTTCCGTGTATGGCGCCGTTCTATCCACAGGTAGCGGGCTTGCTGCCCTCAGTGGGAGGAAACCCCCGCCCCTCTATGACGTGGCTCCATTAATTCTCATAGAGCTGTGTCATAGAGGGGAGGGAATTCCCTCCCACTGGGGGCGAGTCAGCCCGCCTCCAGTGCTTCAGCCTTGGCCCGGCATAGGCTGTATCCCAGTTTTCTAGGCGTTCCTTAGGCTATATCCACCCGCTGCACGGAGCCGGCAGACAGCGGGAGTCAGATGCCGATAGTTCAGATTCATACGAACCCCAACTTCGGGAAATCCACTTATCTCTAGCCCTATACAGTCTCTGGTACAGTAACCTATTGCTCAGGCACTGAAGACTGGGAGAGAGCTCTTTAAAAGAGCAAACTTTAGCAGCAGATGATGGTTCATAATATAGCAGAATTAAAGTTCAGAATAGCCACAGTTAATATTAAGTGATGTCAGGCATGATGAGCGTTGACTGTGACAGAGAAGTGATTTAACTAAATTAGTATAGTATAGAATGCTGATCAATAGAAAAAAGGTGGCAATGTGCACAAAACAAATAAGTCTGTTGTTGAGTAAACCATGTGGAAGATCTTTTTTTTACTGCAATATAAATCAGAATACCTTACTGCTATCTGGATGTACACTGGCAATGTGTAATCTGAATGGGACCATACAATAATTTACCTCTCTTTATGTTTTGTTGCTCTAAGAACTTTCCTTTCATTACATACTAATAGAATGGCCATGTTTGGACTGCTAAGTTAACAAAACAAGTATAAAATCTTGGCACAACATAGAGGGGAAATATTCTCCAAAATTTCCTTAGCTAATGTTCTCGCTTGTGTGAAGAATTTTCCTGTGTTGAGGAGAGGAAATCCCCCAAACATGTGAAAAATAATCCTTAGTAAGAGCAGTATGGAACTGATTGAATGACTTACAATTATCTATTTCTCAGGCCGCTCCTGGACAACAAAATTTTATTTAAAGGGAATCTGCCACATTATACATCTAGCCTGGTTTACCAATGTCATTTTATAAAGCAGAAAGAGCTGAGTATATATATATATATATATATATATATATATATATATATATATATATATCATAAAAATCAAAGTCTGTCTGTCTGTCCTTCTGTCTGTCTGTCTGTCTGTCTGTCCTCTATAGACTTCCAAACCGTAACCGTTTGACCCCAAATTTGGCACACAGATACATTGGGTGCCCGGGAAGGTTATTGCGAAGGTCCCGTCCCTGCCAGATGTACAGGAGGGGAGGGGGAGGGGAAAGAGCGGCGCCCCATAGAGATGAATGGGAAAATCTCCTCACTGCAAACACAGGGGATATAATTAGCTGCAGCAGACACGGCAGTTGGAGCCTTAGCAACCAATAGGATTACTGCTTTCATTTTCACAGGGAGCAATGGTTGCTAGGGAAGCTGCCTCACAACATCCACAGTAATAACTGGTAGACCCCCTACTCCATCTATACAGTACATGTATATACAGGACCCCCTACTCCATCTATACAGTACATGTATATACAGGACCCCCTACTCCATCTATACAGTACATGTATATACAGGACCCTCTACTCCATCTATACAGTACATGTATATACAGGACCCCCTACTCCATCTATACAATACATGTATATACAGGACCCCCTACTCCATCTATACAGTACATGTATATACAGGACCCCCTACTCCATCTATACAGTACATGTATATACAGGACCCCCTACTCCATCTATACAGTACATGTATATACAGGACCCTCTACTCCATCTATACAGTACATGTATATACAGGACCCCCTACTCCATCCATACAGTACATGTATATACAGGACCCTCTACTCCATCTATACAGTACATGTATATACAGGACCCCCTACTCCATCTATACAGTACATGTATATACAGGACCCCCTACTCCATCTATACAGTACATGTATATACAGGACCCCCTACTCCATCTATACAGTACATGTATATACAGGACCCCCTACTCCATCTATACAGTACATGTATATACAGGACCCCCTACTCCATCTATACAGTACATGTATATACAGGGCACTACAGGTATACCAAACTGTGACTGGGTAACACCGCCACACCAGACCTGACCAATACCGCTATACTGTGCTGGATAACACTGTCATACCAGACCTGACCAATACCGCCATACTGTGACTGGATAACACTGCCATACCAGACCTGACCAATACCGCCATACTGTGCTTTATAACACTGTCATACCAGACCTGACCAATACCGCCATACTGTGACAGGATAACACTACCCTACCAGACCTGACCAATACCGGCAAACTGTGACTGGGTAACACCGCCACACCAGACCTGACCAATACCGCCATACTGTGACTGGATAACACCATCATATCAGACCTGACCAATACTGCCATACTGCGACTGGATAACACCGCTATACCAGACCTGACCAATACCACCATATCGTGACTGGATAACACAGCCATACCAGACATGACCAATACCGACACACTGTGACTGAATAACACTGCCATACGGGTAAATACAACCCTGCAGGTATACAGAACACTACAGGTATACAGGACCCCAAAACTATACACTACAGGTGCACGGGACCTCCACAAAACTATATACTACAGATATACAGGACCCCAAACTTTACACTACAGGTATAAAGGACCCCAAAACTATACACTACAGGTATACAGGACCTTCACCAACTATATACTTCAGGTATACAGGACCTCCACCAACTCTATACTATAGTTATACAGGACCCTCAAACTATTCACTACAGGTATACAGGACCCCTGAACTATATACTACAGGTATACAAGACCTCCACCAATTATACACTACAGGTATCCAGGACCCTCAAACTATAAACTACAGGTATACAAGACCTCCACCAACTATACATTACAGGTATACAGCACCAACTATATACTACAGGTATACAGGACCCCCGAACTATACAGTAAAGGTATACAGGACCTTCACCAACTGTACACTGCAGGTATACAGGACCTCCCTCAACTATACACTACAGGTATACAGCCCCCCCCAACTACACACTACAGGTATACAGGACCCCCCCCCCAACTATACACTATAGGTATACAGCCCCCCCAACTATGCACTACAGATATGCGAGACCCCTAAAAACTATACAATGTGGGTATACAGAACCCCTCCAACTATGCACTACAGGTATACACTAATTCCACTGATTAACTCAGATGAAACAATACCTTTAGCTTGGCTTCCTGGGCACCTTAGAACAAATCTAATTTACACACTGACACTTTATACCCGGGCAGCGCCGGGTACATTTTCTAGTCTATATCATAAAAATCAAAGTCTGTCTGTCTGTCTGTCCTTCTGTCTGTCTGTCTGTCCTCTATAGACTTCCAAACGCCTGAACCGTTTGACCCCAAATTTGGCACACAGATACATTGGGTGCCCGGGAAGGTTATTGCGAAGGTCCCGTCCCCGCCAGATGTACAGGAGGGGAGGGGGAGGGGAAAGAGAGGCGCCCCATAGAGATGAATGGGAAAATCTCCTCACTGCAAACACAGGTGATATAATATTATGCAGATTATAATATAATATAATTAAGATATAATATGGGAGGTCAGAACGTCTGCTTAGACCTTCCACATTATAATCTCTTAGTCCGGAGGCAGTTTTTAGTCTGCGGCCTAGCAGTATATGAGCAGCGACAGATGCCGGAATCGTGTTGACGTCATCATGCGCACCCGATGCCGGGCACTACCAATGACCTCTGGAGCCGCAGGAATGGGGAGTTTATGGGGATGGCTGGCTACTGTTAAAGAGACTTGGGGAGGGCCGGCTTCTATATAACATACTATGGGGGAGGGCTGGCTACTGTTAAAGAGACTTGGGGAGGGCTGGCTTCTATATAACATACTATGGGGGAGGGCTGGCTACTATATAACATACTATGGGGGAGGGCTGGCTACTATATACAAGACTTGGGGAGGGCTGGCTTCTATATAACATACTATGGGCGAGGGCTGCCTACTATATGAGAGATTTGAGGAAGGCTGGCTTCTGTATAAGAGACTTGGGGACGGCTGGCACCTATATAACATACTATGGGGAGGGCTGGCTACTATATGAGACTTGAGGAGGGCTGGCTTCTATATAACATACTATAAGGGAGGGCTGCCTACTATATAAGATATTTGGGGAGGGCTGGCTAGTATATAAGAGACTTGGGGAGGGCGGGCTACTATATAAGAGACTTGGGGAGGGCTGGCTACTATATAAGAAACTATGGGGGAGGGCTGGATACTATATAACATCGTATGGGGGAGGGCTGGCTACTATATAAGACACTATGGGGGAGGGCTGGCTTCTATATAACATACTATGGAGGAGGACTGGCTTCTATATAAGACTATTTTGGAGGGCTGGCTTCTATATAAGACTATTGTGGAGGGCTGGCTACTATATAAGACTATTGGGGAGGGCTGGCTATTATATAACAGGCTATTGGGAGGGCTTACTTCTATTGGGAGGGCTTACTTCTATATAACACTATTGGGTAGTGATGGCTACTGTATAAAAGGCTATTGTGGAGGATGGCTTCTATATAAGACACTATTGGGGCTGGCTACTATATGGGGCACTAGTGAGAGGGCTGGCTACTATATGGGACATTTGGGGACTATTATATAGGTCACCATTGGAAGGGCTGGCTACTATATGGCTACTATATGGGACACCAATAGTAGGGCTAGCTACTATGTGGGGCAATAATGGGAGGGCTGGTTACTTTATGGGAGACTATTGGAGGGGTTGGCTACTGCATAGGGCACAGTTATGGGATTACCTACTACTTCGGGGAAATAATGGGTAACCACTGGGGTTGGGGTTTAACCATATCATAAAAATTTATCTTATCATCTACCATAGTGCAAAGAGCTGGGTGTAACGCCTGGAGTAGTGGATCCACTGGACCGTCACTAGCGATGGCACTAACCTCACCAGGGAGCGGAGTCTAAGGGGCTGCTGGTTTTCACCAGAGCCCGCCGCAAGGCGGGATGGACTTGCTGCGGCAGGCGACCCCCAGGTCGCTACCCCTGGCTTGGTTGCTAGTGACGGCAGGCGAGGCGTGGCAGGAGAAGTAGTCAGGAGATGGTGCTGGCAGAGGTCTGTAGGCGTAACCGCAGGTGACAGGCTGAACACAGGAGCAATAGTGTAACAGAGGAACAGGAACCAGGAACAAGGACTAGGGACCAGGTAGCGGACAGGAATCAGGAACAAGGACTAGGGACCAGGTAGCGGACAGGAATCAGGAACAACAGGGAGCTGGGCCAAATGCTATGGGAAGCATGTAGAGGCTCCAACACCTGGAAGGAGGCAGGGCTGGAACTTATAGGGGAGTGATTAACATACAAGCCAATTAGGAGCGCACTGCCCCTTTAAATCTGAGACAGCCGGTGGGGGCGCGCGCGCCGGCCGGCACAGCGACGGGCAGGAGCGCGGTGAGGTGAGGCGCCCACTGGGGCCGAAGCAACAGCAGCGCCGGGTCCCTGCATATGGACACCGGCTGCTGCAGAAGTGGGAGAGAGGGTGCGGCGGCGGTCCGGAGCACGGGATGCCGCTGTGGCCCTAACAGTGCCCCCCCCCTTTGGCCTCCCCCTCTTTCTGGTCTGCAAGAATTCCTTGATGAGATCCCGATCCAGGATATTAGATTCGGGTTCCCAGGATCTCTCCTCAGGACAAAACATTCTCCAGTCCACTATGAAGAAACGTCTTCCTCTGACCGTTTTCATTGATAGGATGTCTTCAACAATGTATACGTCGTCAGAGACGGCTTGTGGAGTGGAGGACGAAGCTTTACTGGAGAATCGGTTGAGGACCACTGGCTTCAAGAGGGAGACATGGAAGGAGTTCGGGATTCGCATAGTAGGGGGTAGACGGAGTTTGTAGGTGACTGGGTTAATGCGTTTTAGCACTGAGAAAGGACCAAGAAATCGAGGACCCAACTTGTAGCTGGGAATCTTGAGACGGACATACTTGGCTGAGAGCCAGACTTTGTCACCTGGGAGAAAGTTTGTGGCAGGTCTCCTCTTCTTATCTGCCTGGTCCTTAATGCGTTCAGAGGCACAGACTGCGCAGGAAGCCACAAAGTCCTTGACATCCTGAAGGAGATTGGGCCACCGGTAGTGACGGGAAATCAATTGCCCGGTCTTTGAGCTCCCGGATGCCCGGCCACCAAAGAGGAATGACCCCACTTCAAGATGCATTTTCGGAGTGCGGGGTGCACATAAGTCTTACCGGGAGGCAGTCTCTGCAGAGTAGAAGTGGCAACTGGTACTAGGCGATCGGGAGGTATTATGTGACGAGGGGATTCCTCTTGCCCCATGACATCGGATGCTCGGGATAATGCATCGGCTTTTATATTCTTCCCGGCTGGACGGAAATGAATAGTAAAGTTGAACCGTGAGAAGAGGGAGCACCTGGCCTGCCGGGGATTGAGGCGTTGAGCCGATTGGAGGTAGAGGAGGTTCTTGTGGTGCGTGTAGATGTTAACGGGATGTCTAGCTCCCTCTAGGAGATGACGCCACTCCTCCAGTGCCAACTTAATAGCCAGGAGTTCACAGTCTCCAATCGTATAGTTCCTCTTGGCAGGGGAGAAAGTCTTAGAAAAGAACCCGCAGGTTCTGGTCTTGCCTGATGTGTCCCTTTGCGAGAGGATGGCTCCTGCACCCACAGGAGATGCATCGACTTCGAGAGAAAACGGCTTGGAGACATCCGGATGGACTAGAGCAGGAGCAGAGGCAAAGGCAGACTTTAGGCTATTGAAGGCTTGTTCGGCCTCTGGAGGCCAACGTCTGGGATCCGCCTTCTTCTTGGTGAGAGCCACTATGGGTGCGACCAGGGTAGAGAAGTGAGGGATGAACTGCCGATAGTAGTTGGCAAATCCAAGGAAACGTTGGATAGCTCTAAGTCCCACAGGACGTGGCCACTGGAGAAAAGCTGAGAGCTTGGCTGGATCCATCTGTAGGCCCTGGTCGGAGACAGTGTATCCAAGAAACGGCAGGCTGCGCTGATGGAAAACGCACTTCTCTAGCTTGGCATACAAATGGTTGGCCCGTAGTCTTCGTAGAACCTGCCGTACATGGGACACGTGGGTCTGCTGGTCGTGGGAGAAGACCAGGATGTCGTCAAGATAGACAATGACGCAGACATAGAGGAGATCGCGGAATATATCATTCACAAATTTCTGGAAGACCGCTGGGGCGTTGCATAGACCGAATGGCATGACCAGATATTCGTAGTGCCCATCTCTGGTGTTGAAAGCGGTCTTCCATTCGTCTCCTTCACGAATACGGACCAAGTTATATGCTCCCCTGAGATCCAGCTTGGAGAAGATCCTAGCTCCACGGAGACGGTCGAATAGTTCGGGGATTAGCGGAAGAGGATAGCGGTTCTTGACAGTCACCTTATTTGAGCCCCGGTAGTCTATGCATGGGCGGAGGGAACCATCCTTCTTCTGCACAAAGAAAAATCCAGCGCCAGCTGGAGACGTGGATTTACGGATGAAGCCCTTCTGTAAGTTCTCCCGGATGTAGGAGGACATGGCTTCAGTCTCGGGCACAGAGAGAGGGTATACTCGACCACGTGGAGGAGAAGTTCCTGGAAGAAGGTCTATAGGGCAATCATAGGGCCGATGAGGTGGTAGAGAGTCCACCTCCTTGGCCGAGAAGACATCAATGAAGTCTTGGTATTCCTCCGGTAGTCCGGATAGAGGCTTGGCGTAAGCAGGTGACCTCGAAGAGCACTTGGGTTGAGGAGACCTCAGACACCGATTTGGACAGTCCAGACCCCAGCTGAGACCCTCCCCAGTTCTCCAGTCCAGCTTAGGGGCATGTAATTGCAGCCAAGGGAGACCCAGCAGGATGTTGGAAGAGGAATGGCGCAAGATGTAGAAGGAGATCCTCTCCTGATGTAAGGCGCTCACCTGGAGGACTAGGGGCGCAGTCTGGCAGTGCACAGCTTCGGTAAGAATCTCGCCCGTGACCGAAGAGATAGACCGGGGTTGGGCTAGCTGGATCACGGGTAGCCGCCATCTTTGGACCAACGAAGCAGAAATGAAACTGCCAGCAGCGCCAGAGTCGATGAGGGCAGTAGTCTGGAGAACTTGCCCTGAGGGTGTCTGGATGGAGACTGGCATAGTCAACCTTGGAGAGGTGGCATTCACACCTAGGGAGGCCTCTCCCACCGGACCTAGGTGCGAGCGTTTCCCGGATGCTGAGGACGTTGGGGACATCTCTGCCAATAGTGATCAGCGCCACCGCAATAGAGGCAGAGATTCAGCTCCAGTCGACGGGCCCTCTCATCAGTCGTCAGGCGAGCTCGTTCCACCTGCATAGGAACTTCTGAAGACGACTGGGGCATAGGAGCAACGGGATTCTGGAACACCGGTGCCAGCCGGGGATGGCGACAGGGCAGACTCAAACGCCGTTCCTGCCGGACCTCCTCCTCTCTCTCGGAAAACCTGGTGTAGACTCTGGTATCCAGTAGAATGAGTTTGTTCAAGGAGGTAGGAAGGTCTCGGGCAGCGTGCACATCTTTTACTCGACTGGACAGGCCCTTTTTAAAGGTGGCAATTAGGGCGGCCTCATTCCAGTCTAGTTCTGCAGCCAGGGTGCGGAACTGGATGGCGTAATCACAAACGGAGGATGTTCCCTGAGATAGATTGAGGAAAGCAGTCTCAGCCGAAGACGCACGGGCAGGTTCCTCAAAGACAGAGTGGAACTCGGCCAGGAAGATTCGGAGATTAGCAACAACAGGGTCATCACGGTCCCACAGCGGTGTGGCCCAGGCCAGAGCTCTACCTTCCAATAGGCTGATGATGAAAGCCACTTTAGAGCGCTCGGTGGCAAACTGACTGCTTAGAAGTTCAATATGCATAGTGCATTGAGTCAGGAATCCTCTGCACAACTTGGGGTCACCTCCATATTAACTTGCGAGAGCCAGTCGTAGTTTTGAAGAGGCTGCAGGAGGTGATAAATGCTGAGCTGTGGTATGCTGCTGTACGGCTGCAGTCAGTTGTTGGATCAGCTGAGACTGTTGCTGGATCTGTTGAGCCTGTAGGGCGACCACTCGGGCTACTTCACGGATATCAGTCACCTCGCCGGGATCCATGGTTGGAGCCTACTGTAACGCCTGGAGTAGTGGATCCACTGGACCGTCACTAGCGATGGCACTAACCTTACCAGAGAGCGGAGTCTAAGGGGCCGCTGGTTTTCACCAGAGCCCGTTGCAAGGCAGGATGGACTTGCTGCGGCAGGCGACCCCCAGGTCACTACCCCTGGCTTGGTTGCTAGTGACGGCAGGCGAGGCGTGGCAGGAGCAGTAGTCAGGAGATGGTGCTGGCAGAGGTCTGTAGGCGTAACCGCAGGTGACAGGCTGAACACAGGAGCAATAGTGTAACAGAGGAGCAGGAACCAGGAAGAAGGACCAAGGACAAGGTAGCGGACAGGAATCAGGAACAAGGACTAGGGACCAGGTAGCGGACAGGAATCAGGAACAACAGGGAGCTGGGCCAAACGCTATGGGAAGCATGTAGAGGCTCCAACACCTGGGAGGGGGCAGGGCTGGAACTTATAGAGGAGTGATTAACATACAAGCCAATTAGGAGCGCACTGCCCCTTTAAATCTGAGACAGCTGGCGCGCGTGCCCTAGGAGGCGGTTTCGCGCGCACCGGCTGGCACAGTGACGAGCAGGAGCGCGGTGAGGTGAGGCGCCCCCCGGGGCCGAAGCAACAGCAGCGCCGGGTCCCTGCATATGGACACCGGCTGCTGCAGAAGTGGGAGAGAGGGTGCGGCGGCGGTCCGAAGCACGGGACGCCGCCGTGGCCCTAACACTGGGAAACGCGTACCACTGACAGTGCCAGGAGCGCTGAATGTCCTCTTCAATAAATAAGGTTGGCCCACAATTTTGTCTAATTTTTTCATTTTGGCCCACCATGTATTTGAGTTTGACACCCCTCCTGTAGAGGATCTCTGTTATTGTTTGTAGTGGTCATCTGGCTAAAGGGATTAGAAAATATAGAGGCTGGCAGGGGACATTGGAAATGATGGAAAAGTAGCATGGAGGTATCAGTAAGGAGAATTCTGTTATTACTTCCTTACTTCTTTTATTATCTTACACCATTATGACCATTTAAAATGACTAGACAACCCATTAAAGCATTTTGACGTATAATACCACCTGTCTTTATACTTAAATGTGCTTTTGATATTATACAGAAACTGTAAAACTTTTTTTTATACCTAAACTTAATTTTTAAACGGCTTTTTAATATGAGTTCTCCAGTTACATCAGATGATTGTGTTTGACTTGGCACTAAAGTCATAAACTTACAAGAAGTCAGCCTGTTTATAGAGCATGCCCACGTGTATGTTTAGTTAGCATGTTTGTTTTGAGCATATATCCAGGCTTGGATAAATCTGCTGTGCACTTGGCATTGACCCAGAATGGAGTGACAGCTTTGAACCTTGTCCTTAATATTTGTCATTTTTCTGTGTGGTCACTTCTACTGGTCACTCTGCCCTTAGTAATGGATGTGACATTTCATCTGAGATATGTTCATGTCACAAGTTGCTTCAGTTTTAAATATGAAAACAAGAGATGCAAAATGCTACATGTGTTAATTATACACCATGATGTGTTACACTTACTCGGTCCTCATTGTGTAAAGCCATGTTTGACATGGAAGGCCACAGTTCTATGTGCTTACTCCCACACTAGCTAATATGCAAACATGCCCACACATCAGTATACAAATAAGTCAGCTACAGCTGAAAAGCAAGTCCAGACCACCTTGACTAATCCCAATATTAAGATAACATAAATTTGGCTTCATTCCTCCTACAGCAAGGTGAGACAAGTTCTTTTTTTTAGTAAACAGCACAGAACCTAAGATACCAATAGTTCAGGTTTATATTATCAGATAAATGATTTAAAAAAAAAAAATTGTGAAAAAAACACTTATTCTACTAATTTCAAATAATTGATCTTTTCCAACAAGAGCAAAATATTTGTTGTTTATAAACAATATAATTGCTGGCACTTTTTTTTAGGGAAATTAATCCCTAACCCTTTGAGGACCAGGCCCAAAATGACCCAGTGGACCGCGCAAATTTTAATCTTAGTGTTTCCGTTTTCCCCTCCACCCCTTCTAAGAGCTCTAGCACTTTCAGTTTTTTATCTACAAGGCCATGTAAGGGCTTATTTGTTACAGGAATAGTTGTACTGTGTAATGGCGTCATTCATTTTACCATAACATGTATTATGGAATTCCAAATATATTATTTATGAAGATATAAATTGGTGAAATCGCAAAAAAGAATGCAATATGGTAACGTTTGGGGGGTTCCTGTGTCTACGTAATGCACTATATGGTAAAAGCGACACGATACAATTATTCTATAGGTCAGCCCGAACACAACCATATGCAGGTTTACACAGATTCTCTAATGTTATATATTTTTTTTAAATGAAATCCTTTTTTTTGGCAATTAATTATAAATAAAATGGGACTATTGTGACGCTTATAACGGTTTTTTTTTTTACCTATGAGGCTGCATGTGGTGTCATTTTTTCCGCCATGATCTCTAGTTTTTATTAATACCATATTTGTGAAGATCGGACGTTTTGATCACTTTTTATAATTTTTTTTTCTATATAATGTAACATAAAATTGTAACGCCTGGAGTAGTGGATCCACTGGACCGGCACCAGCGATGGCACTAACCTCACCAGGGAGCGGAGTCTAAGGGGCCGCTGGTTTTCACCACAGCCCGCCGCAAGGCGGGATGGACTTGCTGCGGCAGGCGACCCCCAGGTGGCTACCCCTGGCTTGGTTGCTGGTGACGGCAGGCGAGGCGTGGCAGGAGCAGTAGGCGTGTCCGCAGGTGACAGGCTGAACTCAGGAGCCACGGTGACACAGGGGAACAGGAACCAGGAACACAGACTAGGGACCAGGTAACGGATAGGAACCAGGAACAAGGACTAGGGACCAGGTAGTGGGAAGGAATCAGGAACAAGGACTTGGGACCAGGTGGCAGATAGGAAACAGGAACAACAGGGGCTGGGCCAACGCTATGGGAAGCATGTAGAGGCTCCAACACAAGGGACAGGGCATGCTGGGATTTATAGGGGAGTGATTGGGTGCAACTACCAATTAGGAGCGCACTGCCCCTTTAAATCTGAGACAGCCGGAGCGCGCGCGCCCTAGGAGGCGGGGACGCGCGCGCCGGCCGGCACAGCGAGAGACAGGAGCGTGGAGAGGTGAGGCGCCCCCCGGGGCCGAAGTAATAGCAGCGCCGGGTCCCTGACTATGGACACCGGCTGCTGCATGGGGCAGGAGGCGGTCGCGGCGGCGGCCCGGAACGCGGGACGCCGCTGCGGCCGTGACAGTACCCCCCCCCTTTGGCCTCCCCCTCTTTCTTGCCTGCAGATGGCACAGGAAGTCTTTGACATCTTGGAACAGACTGGACCACCAGTAGTGGCGGGAGATCCGTTGGCCGGTCTTACGGACTCCAGAGTGCCCGGCCTCCAATGAGGAATGTCCCCACTTCAAAATACCTCTTCGAAGCGCAGGGTGAACATGGGTCTTTCCGGGGGGTACTTTCCGAAGAGTAGAGGTGACGACTGGTACTAGACGATCAGGAGATATAACGTGGCAAGGGGATGTGGGTTTGTGGAAGAGATCCTTCTGTAAGTTCTCCCGGTGGTAAGAGGACATAGAGTGCTTGGTGAGGTGCTGAGGTGACTTGAGACACTGGCTGGAACAGTCCTGACCCCAACTGAGAATCTCCCCGGTTCTCCAGTCCAGCTTAGGGGCATGTAATTGCAGCCAAGGGAGTCCCAGGAGAACGGTGGGGGAAGAATGGGGCAGGACGTAGAAGGATATCTTTTCCTGATGTAAAGGACCCACCTGGAGGACTAAAGGTGCGGTCTGGTAGTACACACGGTCGGTAAGAATTTCGCCCGTGACCGAGGAGATAGTCAGGGGCCTGGCTAGGCGGGTCACGGGTAGCTGCCATCTTTGGACCAATGTAGCCGCAATAAAACTGCCTGCTGACCCAGAATCGAGAAAGGCAGTAGTCTGGTGATTTTGTCCTGAGGGAGTCCGGATGGAAACTGGCATAGACAGACTTGGAAGGGTGGCATTCACACCTAGGGACACCTGTCCCACCGGACCTAGGTGCGAGCATTTTCCGGACGTTTGAGGACGTAGGGGACATCTCAGCCGAAAGTGATCTGAACCACCGCAATAGAGACAGAGATTCAACTCCAGACGACGGATTCTTTCATCAGGCGTCAGGTGAGCCCGTTCCACCTCCATAGGAATATCAGGAGAGGGCTGGGACATCGGAAAGTCAGGATTCTGGAAAACCGGCGCCAGCTGGGGATGGCGACGGGAACGGCTTAGTAGATGTTCATGCCGAACCTCCTCCTCCCTCTCTGAAAAACGAGTATCAACTCTGGCGGCCAGTAGGATGAGTTCGTTCAGGGAGGTAGGTAGGTCTCGGGCGGAAAGCACGTCTTTCACTTGACTGGATAGGCCCTTCTTGAAGGTGGTTATTAGAGCAGCTTCATTCCAGTCCAATTCAGCCGCCAGGGTACGGAACTGGATGGCGTAGTCACCAACAGAGGAGCTCCCTTGAGAGAGGTTGAAGAGAGCAGTCTCGGCTGAAGAAGCACGGGCAGGTTCCTCAAAGACAGAGCGAAACTCGAATAGGAAGGCCCGGAGATTGGCAGCAACAGGATCATCACGGTCCCACAGTGGCGTGGCCCAGGCCAGGGCTCTACCCTCCAATAGGCTGATGATGAAAGCCACTTTAGAGCGCTCGGTGGAAAACTGACTACTTAAAAGTTCAATATGCATGGTGCACTGAGTCAGGAATCATCTGCACAACTTGGAGTCACCAGAGTATTTGCTTGGGAGAGCAAGTCGGAGTGTAGAAACAGCGTCAGGAGGTGGTGTGCGCTGTAAGGCGGCAGTGAGTTGCTGGATCTGCTGCGACTGTTTCTGGATTTGTTGCGCCTGTTGAGCGACCACTCTGGCGACGTCACGGAGATCAGGCACCTCGCCGGGATCCATGGTTGGAGCCTACTGTAACGCCTGGAGTAGTGGATCCACTGGACCGGCACCAGCGATGGCACTAACCTCACCAGGGAGCGGAGTCTAAGGGGCCGCTGGTTTTCACCAGAGCCCGCCGCAAGGCGGGATGGACTTGCTGCGGCAGGCGACCCCCAGGTCGCTACCCCTGGCTTGGTTGCTGGTGACGGCAGGCGAGGCGTGGCAGGAGCAGTAGGCGTGTCCGCAGGTGACAGGCTGAACTCAGGAGCCACGGTGACACAGGGGAACAGGAACCAGGAACACAGACTAGGGACCAGGTAACGGATAGGAACCAGGAACAAGGACTAGGGACCAGGTAGCGGGAAGGAATCAGGAACAAGGACTTGGGACCAGGTGGCAGATAGGAAACAGGAACAACAGGGGCTGGGCCAACGCTATGGGAAGCATGTAGAGGCTCCAACACAAGGGACAGGGCATGCTGGGATTTATAGGGGAGTGATTGGGTGCAACTACCAATTAGGAGCGCACTGCCCCTTTAAATCTGAGACAGCCGGAGCGCGCGCGCCCTAGGAGGCGCGGCCGCGCGCCGGCCGGCACAGCGAGAGACAGGAGCGTGGAGAGGTGAGGCGCCCCCCAGGGCCGAAGTAATAGCAGCGCCGGGTCCCTGACTATGGACACCGGCTGCTGCATGGGGCATGCGCTGCGGCCGTGACAAAAATCGGTAATCCGCGCACTTTTTTCCCTCTTTCCGTGTACGCCATTTACCGTTCGCAATGACGCTTGTTATATTTTAATAGATCGGACAATTACGCGCGCTACGGTATATTATATGTTTATTTGTTTATTTATTTTTATATGTTTTATTTATATAATGGGAAAGGGGGGTGATTTCAACTTTTATTGGGGGAGGGGTTTTGGGGTAGTGTGTAAGTGTTTTTAACTTTTTTTTTTTTACACATTTGAAGTCCCTTTGGGGGACTTTTACATCCAGTACTTGGATTTTTACACTGACCATTGCTATGCCATAGGCATAGCATTGATCAGTGTTATCGGCGATCTGCTCATTGAGCCTGCCTGTGCAGGCTTAGTGCAGCAGATTGCCGATCGGACCGCACGGAGGCAGGTGAGAGACCTCCGGCAGTCCGTTTTACCGATCGGGACCCCCGCAGTCACACTGCGGGGGTTACGATCGGTAAGTGACAGGGGACTCCCCCTGTCACTTACACTTAAACGCCGCGGTCGCGCCGCGATCGCGGCGTTTAAGGAGTTAATGACACGCGGCAGCGCGATCGCTGCAGCGTGTCATTACCGGTGAGGTCCCAGCTGCTCACTGCAGCCGGCCCCCACCTCCTATGAAGCGCGCTCCGCTCCGGAGAACGCTTCATAGCGGGAGAAACACCCAGGGCGTACAGTTACGCCCTAGGTCGTCTGGGGACAGACTTCCATGGCGTAACTATACGCCCTGGGTCATCTAGGGGCTAAAGGACACACTGAATTTTGGCCTCAGTACCACGCCAATTTACATTTTTGCACTTTTGTTTTTTCTTGCCTGTCTTCTAAGAGCCAGAGCTTTTATTTTATATTTATTTATTTTTCTAAAATATATCGTAAAAAATAATAAGCTATTCTAAGCTATTTTTTTGTTTTTTTTTCCTGGCTTTTTTTTCTGTTTACATTGTTCTTCATATGAGAACACTATTGTTATATTTTATAAGATCAGACAGTATCGATTACAGTATATAATATTTTTGTTTATTTATTTTTATGTGTTTTATATATAAATGTGAACGTACCCTTAAATAGACGTGTACTGTGGATTTTATGCTACACATGTCATGCTGCAGACTATGTTGTGAAAATTAATGTAAATAAATGACTAAACACTGCCTCAAATCCATAGTAAACATGGTACATTTAATTGGGGCCCCACTAGCAATAGCAACAAGGACTTTGGACTGTCCAAGGACAAAAGAGTTGACTTTTTAGACTTTGTCTTTGAACTTCAAGGTTATCAAATGTCAAATGGTGGTGTGTGCAGACAACACTCTTTGTAATATTACTAACGCCTGCCTGTTACTTTTCTCTCACCTTTGGGTTATGGAAAACAAAAAAAAAAAAAGTCACTTTTTTCCTAATAAAATTAAAGGATTTATTTGTTTTGGATGCTTAAAAAATAGCCTATTAAGTTACTTACAGTCATATTGGTAAGTGTATAAAAGGAAACTAAAGCTGTCAATAAGAGAAATTGACAACTAAAATATATTTTTTAACTAATAGCTAAATGTCCAGTTGTACTATTTACATGCTCTTATACTTAGGCAGAATTACAAGGGGTACATAGTCCAAACATAGCTGTCAACCATTATTTCTACCAGATCCCCTGCAGACACTGTTGATAGACACCACTGAATTGGTATAATATGGAAGTAGTATCCAATAACCCCAGCACCTAACACACACACACACACACACACACACGTTTACCACATGTTTTTTAAAATACACATGTATATGTTTTTGTTTTTCTAAAATCCATGCTTTGGTATTCATGAAAATAATTCTGCTTGCCCTATTTTACCTCCCGATCATTCTTCCAAGTCTGGGACTGGACTGTAGCTTCAACACACATTGTTAAAAAACTAGGATTAAAGATTAGCAAAGCGAATCTAACAAATTCCGATTTGCAGTAAATTGGGCATTACATTCGCTTCATAGCGATTCGTTAATTTGCCGCACATGTTAGCTTACAGAACCGTCTTTTGGCAGAAGCAAGGGATTATTCATAATCCATTGTGCCTGTTCAATCAGCTGCAAACCCCAATGTGATGTCAGCAAACCCTCTCACCCTCTATATAATGTGATTGGCTTCCTGGATGCGGCCAGTCGGCTGTGTATAGTGGAGAGTAGGTTGCAGCAGGGAGAGAAATACAAAAAGTAGGGACAGAGAGGAGAGGAGCTTGTATTGTGGGTGGTTTTCTGTGGGAGCAGTGAGGCCATTATCCAGTATTACCAAGTTACTGGGTGACTGTTATTCATTATACCAAGTTACTGGGTGCTGGGTGTGCATTATATGAAGTCACAGTGAACACAGTGCCCATCTCAATAATTCACTGGGTGCTCATTTACCAATGTCCACTGCTGTCCAGGGAGAAAATTTATATTATGCCGCTGATCCACCAACACCCACTGCAGTCTATGGCGGAAATGGAATGATTGACAGGCTGACTGACATTTTTTTAAAAATCACATTTTCCAAAAAACCTGTAAACTCTGTAATAGTCCCACTATTGTAGCTACTATAGTTTGACTGTTTTAATAAAACTTGTTTGTATGCAAATCACAAATATTCACGCAAATAATTGCGAAGTTTGCTAAACAAATTTCTAAGTGATTTGCTCATCACTACCCAAGATTAATTCTTCCAGCACATTCTGTACATCCACTCCAGGAAGAGGGAATCTTTGGCACCCCAGCTGTTGCTAAACTATAATCCCCATCAGGCCTGGAAAGCCAAATCTTTAGTACCGGTCGTCGGTTCGTAGTATATGGCCGAGACTATGCTCTTAGGGCGATATTGTGTGGCCTGATCAGGGATCGCTTACTTAGCCTATTAGCCTATCTCTCCACACTACCTGATGTTCTTCTCGTTTCTATCCACTCACTGCAGACGGAACTTCAGAGCCAGTCTCTAAAGTAACAGGCTGCTCAGCCAATCACTGGCCAAGACAGGACAGCACTGTGGGAGAATATGCAGTCAGTCCTGACACTTGCAGTTTGCTGCAGCAATTTTCTATTTTTCTCTGTATGTTAACCACGGCAGCGTGGAAACTGCACAGTGTGAACAAATGTTAGTGGAGTGCTGGCTATTTGTTTTTGTGACACATGTGGGGGGTGTGGTTACCACTTTTTAGCCTTGCACTCCACCCAGCTCCTGTGGGTGTTTTACACAAAGATTAGTTGATCCTGTATGCCCAGTTTTGTAGACTTTTTGTCTGAGAGAGGCCAGTAGCTAGTATTCTCTGGGATTCACCTTAAAGTGTTGCGTTAGTACATTCTATTTAATCAAATGGTTTGTCAAAAACCTAATTTGTTATTAAAAAAAAAAAAAGTTTAGAACACTTTTTATTGTTTGTACGCTGGTGGGAGAATATCCAGTGAGTCCTGACACTTGCAGTTTGCTGCAGCATTTTTCTATTTTTTAGGTCATAGAGACATGTCAAAAGTTTTCTATGAAAAGCGGGGAGAAGACGTGCTGCAGATCCATCCTCTCCGTGCTTGCTTACCTAATTGGAATGGGTCTGCACACTCTGATCAAAAGTTTTGACGTGTCTCTATGACTCTATGGGGGGGGGGTATGGTCATGTGGCTTATGCAGGGAATGGGGGAAGTTAGTTGGGGGAAAGATTAGAAACACATGAAAATATTACTGTACTGAAAGTGTAGTAGATGCTTGGAACAAACTTCCAGCAGATGTGGTTGGTAACTCTACAATAACAGAATGTAAGCCTGCCTGGGATAGACATATATCTATCGTAAGATAATAAGAAAGGAAATACTACAAAGACAGACTAGATGGACCAAGTGGTCTTTTTAGCCGATAATCTATTGTTCTATGTGCTGATTTATTAAGTTAAAGGCCCGGCAAACATTTGTGTCTTACCATTGCATCAAGCAGCTTTGTTAAAGGTTTTGCTACAATTCAACAAAATTGGGTTCCCAAATTGCTATTGTGAGGCTGTAATAAAAACACCATGGCATAGACCCTTTTAGTCTAAAAAAAATAAGTTATTTAGGATTTCTTTAAAAAGGTATTAACACCAGGAATATATGGCATTTCCTTCTATTTTGTACCATACAATACTTTCCTATTGGTTTCAGAATATAAAAGGATTATCTTTGACCTCCCAACAAGCACCTGACTTTCTATTTTCTGAATGTATTTTATTTTATTTCACTTTTTGTACTTTGTTATGGGGGCTGCCAACTTGCCTTAGCTGTTTTTAACAGCATTTGGTGACATGATTTACAGCATTTGGTGACATAGATAACAAGAGACAGAATCTGTCCACTTGAGATGAATGTGAAACATTACCGAGAATAAAAGTCATTAAAAATTCTTACAAATCTGTTTAACTTCAAACATAATCTAAACAGTCATTTTCTAAAAAGACATTTTCTGATGACACAAGTACAGGGAGTAAATGGGGCAATAAAACTCTCTGAAGACTGTTAAAAATATTCCCCAGGCAGTCTATCAAACCCAGGAGAAATATCATTCACAAATGTCTGCATTATCTTCTTCAACTTCTCCAGCATCAAGGCTAATAAAATAATGGGATCCATCAAAAGAGGCATAGATGCTAAAGATGAGAACATAGTTTTACCTCTTTATAAATCACTGGTCAGACCACATATGGAATACTGTGTACAGTTTTGGGCACCGGTATATAAGAGGGACACAGCTCAAATGGAGCGGGTGCAGAGGAGGGCAACAAAGGTCATTAAGGGAATGGGTGGGTTACAGTACCAGGACAGGTTATCAAGTTTGGGGTTATTAACGCTAGAAAAAAAGACGTTTTAGGGGCGATCTGATCACAATGTACAAATATATGAATGGACAGTACAGAGATCTTTGTAGTGGTCTTTTTACTCCTAGGTCTGTAACCATGACAATGGGGCATCCTCTACACCTAGAGGAAAGAAGATTTCACCATCAGCATCGACACGGGTTCTTTACTGTACGAGCGTTAAGACTGTGGAACTCTCTGCCACATGAGGTTGTCATGTCTAATTGATTGAATAAGTTCAAGGGAGGCCTGGATGGTTTTCTTGAACAAAATAATATTACAAGTTGTGGGCATTAGATTTCCGGTGACACGTTGATCCAGGGATTATTCTGATCGCCATTGGAGTCGGGAAGGAATTTTCTCTCTCTGATGGGGCAATTGTCATGTGCCTCATAGGGGTTTTTGCCTTCCCCTGGATTAACACAGTAGGGTTTCCCTAGGTTGAACCTGATGGACTCTTGTCTTCTTTTAACCTTATTAACTATGTTACTTGCTCCAGAACAGCCTCTGACTCTCTATGAATGCAGGAATCAGCATGATGTCAATATATGAGATTATGTCCCTACTGTCAGACAAATGGCTAGCAGAAACACAATTTTGTTTTCCAAAAAGTTTCATTAAGTTTAAAATTTCGTCTGCGAACAGTTGGTAGATATACAAACAACACTGGGCATTTAAATTAGCCCATAATCAGCAAAGTAGAACAATATTTCAAATGAAATACATCAAACTCAATACAATTGGTATCTGTCATAACATCAACAACAGAAAGGCAATTTTGGCTATTTCAACCAACAATTGGCTGTAAATTACTTGTGAATAATCTTTATGATGGCCAACAGCAGATTTATGATTGCTGAAAATGTGACTGTCTATGCTGGATTTTTTTTAGCCAAGGCCAGCTGAAAAAAAATTAATTCAACCAATCATATGCCATTGTTGTTTTGTCTTTTGATTTTTTTAGCCAGTAATTGTGAATGGTGAAGGTAGCACAATCCACAGATAAAAGATCACTTATTACTGGAACAAGCACCATGACATATGATATAAAATAAGGTATGAAAACTGCGAAATTTACCTTTTACATTTGTGTAGAGAAGTCACAATGTAAAAAGGGCATGACAGTGTCACTTTAAATTTTGTTGCCTAAGTCCCTGTCTAACAATAAGATTTTAGTACATCTGCCTGATTATTATTTTAAGTATTTTACTTAGGTATGGCAATGGGAAGCACAGTATCCGTATCAGTATTCTGATAAATATAGCAGTATGACCAAAAAAATCAGCCCTCTGAGCCAATAAGTGAAATTTTACCCTGGAAGGGGTTTGTTTTATAAATCAGGACACTGACCTCTCTAACATGAAGGGATTATGTGAAGTGGTATGTGTGGGTTATCCAGGGTCATTGTAAAACATAAATAGTGTTCTTCTTCAAGTCAGTTTTAGTTAGATATAATTGCTTGCTGATACTCTTGTAAAAAGGAAAAAATAGTAAATATCTTTGATGCATCCCCTCACACCCCACATATGGGCAGGGAATGAGGGGTCTTACAAAATTCCTGAGCCAGTTAGGCATAATAACCATTATGTGATGTATTATAATATACACCCACAATAGGTGAAATAGGCTTAATCTATTAGGGTGGGTTCACAATACAAAATCAGCGCGGATAAGTTCCGGCGGATTCCGCCGCTCGTACCCGCTTGCGGCGGTGCACCTCTCCGTCGGCTCCATAGACAACATTTTATGGCCGGGCCAATTCTGCCTTCCGTCGAAGAATTGACATGCCAGTACTTTTGGTGGAAGGCGGAATCCGCACAGCCATAGAATGGTGTCTATGGCACGGACGGAGACGCATGCCATTGCAAGTGGATATAAGCGACAGAATCCGCCGGAACTTATCCGTGTGGATTTCGTAGTGTGAACCCACCCTTAGAGTAGAAATGAGAACTACAACATAAAATAAAAAAACAAAAGGTTAACATGCTGCAGAAGCATATATTATTGCTTACCTGTCTGCCCCAGGTCTAAAACCCCCAAAACAAATAGATTTTTGGTAGTTTTAGTCCTGTATTTCGTGGTTGTACTTCCTAGTTGAGTAGTTGTTGTTCTTGTCATTGCAATTTTCCTACAGCTTTAGGGAGGGAGAGTGAGGTGTGTGTTACAGCATGTTGCATTGTGCTGGATGATGAAGTAGTTGCAACTATTGTGTAATAGTCTGCAGTAGTCAGCAGCAGGCTGCCCCCCCCCCCCAACCAGCCTGCCCCACTCATGATTATGAATAGAGAGGTCGGCCGGATCGGTGCTTGGAAGAAGTGGCTTAAGGCCTATCCCCAGTGTTCCGAATGGCTTACATGGAAGAGAATTTCACAGCTAACAGGAACCGCACAGAGGATGGAGGTAACAGACATACCTTCAACCTCAGTGTCACTGGGCCAACTAAAAAGCTATCAGCAGGTTAGATTCATCTAACCTGCTGATAGTTCCCCTTTACTTCAGTGTACATCTAAATTAACCCCTTCATGACCAAGGTCATTGGTGCCCAGATCAAATTAATGCAACGTTCCTCCCCACCCTTTAAGAGCCATAGTGCTTTTATTTTTCCACCTACTGCGCTGATTGGGGGGGTCATTTTTTCCATGATCTCTAATTTTATTAGTATCATATTGGTGTAAAAGAAAAATTTGGATCACTTTTTATTAATTCTTTTTCCTGATATATAATTGAAAAAAAAAATATCAGGAACCAGGAATCAGCATAGCATAAATCAGTGTTATTGGCTGATATGGTTTCCAGGAGCGCTGTATAAAGCTCCTGCAGCAGCCATGGCACATACCGGCCGCGGCTCCAGCAGGAGCTTTATACCGGAGAAAAAAAAGTTTTATTCTCCGGGCACAGGGAGGTAGTCATCTTGGTGGGTTCCCGTCCGTATCTAGTCACCGCGCTCTGCCTGTCAGCACACTCCGCAGGATGATTGACAGGCAGAGAGGCCAGTAATGGACCTCTCTGCCTGTCAATCATCCCCTCAGAGCGCGCTGACAGGCAGAGAGCGGTGACTACTGTAGATACGGGCTGGAAGCCGCCTAGATGACTTCCCCAACCGTGTCTGTCACACGCCCGGAGAATAAAACTCTTTTTTTCTCCGGTATAAAGCTCCTGCTGCAGCCGCGGCCGGTACGTGCCACGGCTGCTGCAGGAACTTTATACAGCGCTCCTGGGAACCATATCAGCCCAATTGGGCTGATTGGTCCCCTTTAAGGTCAAAGTCAATTTTCGCTTTTGCTTTTAACCAGGGCGAGTTCCAGGGCCCACAGCAAATCTAGGGGCCCAGAGAGGGAGAGCGGCCCATGCTCTAATGTTCAGCCTGATCACTGTAGTGCAGGGTGATCACTGAACAACAGAAGACAGAGAAGGAGCAGAACCTGCACAGAGATAGAGAAAAGGGGGAAGGACCTGATCACATAACCCAAAGATCCTCACCCCTACAGTGTGGAGAGCAGCTGGACAGAGAGGAAGTGTGGAGAGTATCAGTCAGTCAGTAAGTGTGGTGAGCCCCCGGATAGTGTTATAGTGGTGGGACGGCCGGTCACTTGCTAGGTGTTGTAGTGTGACACCACTCAGGTGGTGGATGGCCGAGATACAGCCGGACCTTATTATGTTGTCACGTGACACCAGTGCCAGGTGGGCACACAAGTGTGATGGCACACCTGCTTTTAAGGTGTAAGGCCGGTTGTACCCTTTTCCCCTGTGGTCAGTGTCCTGTCGGGTTGCTGCCAGGTCCCTTGGGATAGTGTCACAGATGATGTAGTCACTGGTGGTCAGAGCAGTGTAATGACCCTCCCGGATAGTAAGACCCACCACCTACAGAAAGGGGAGATGTCCCAAGGTTGCGTTGTGTATGCTGTGTTGGTGGTGATGAATAATCACAGACTCTGAGATAACAATGAGTTACTACTTGTAAATGTGCAGCAGGTAATACAGTAGGTATTTGGTATACACTTGATAAAAAATTCCAATAAACACTTGCATATAAGGCAACTAGATCTGAGAGATAAGTGCAGAGTAGGAGATAATAATGTTGGTAGAGTTGTGTTGAAGTAGAGTAGCAGAGAGGAGGATGCCTTGAGAGTCTCAATCCATGTAGTAATGTGCAACAACACCTGTGCCTGTGTATTGACCTTTACTGTAGTCTTTACACCACCTTATGCCCACTAGTGTTGGCTAAACCGTACTAATGGGTGACACAGGTCCCAGACCTTTACAGAACCTAGAGGGCAAAAAGAAGTATGCCAAAGTAGAAAAGGAACACACCCAAAACATAAATAATGAATGAATCTTTATTTAACATACATGATTAGTATCAGAAAAAAGCAACCAGACTAGAATCCGCATACATGATTAAAAACAATTAAAAAAACACCCAAAACAACATGGGAGAACTATACAATACAAAGAAACTCCCGAGCCTACAACCCAATCACATATTTATGTCATACCTTTCCTGTCCTGTAGATACCTATATACATTGTGAATCACCAATAGTATAAAGTGCAATGCTTTCAAGTGCAAACGTGGATAAATATCTATAACAAATCACAAAAAAATCAATATATTGTGTATCAAATAAACAATCAAATGCAACAGATGAAAAAAAGGTAAATAACTCAAATCACCATGTTTACAGGGAAGGAAAGAGAATTGGGGTGACCCATGATGCCCTACACATTATGTCAACCAAGAACTTCCTCAGAGGTAGGGAATACTGTGCAGGGATCCTATTTATATGTAATATTTAATAATCAACATAAGTATCCAATAAATGATTAATCAAAAACATACCTGACAGATTGAGTGAACCAAAATCACGTGTATTGTTTAACCGGAACAAGATGGCGACCATGGCATGGAGTAGCGGCTATTGCGCATTTGTGAAGGAGAAAGCTGACAAAAAAATACTACTACCTAGCTTCACAAGGGCAAAAAACATTGTTTCCGGTTCCACTGATCAAATCAACATAATAAACATAATCTTAACCACAAGTATATATGCTTGCGCTAAGGAAGATTCCTGAAATACAAATGTATACATAATTAACAGAAACATACAAAACTGAAACTTCCTATATCGCCGTATAAGTCTATTCCAGATCCGTGCTGACTGGCAATACAATACTCGTATCTGGCTTCAAAAAGGCAAGTGTTGCACTTCCGGATTAACGTACTGGACTATACCACAAATACCAATATAATTGCGCAAAGGCCCCATATAGATGATTGCATCAAAAGGTTTGACATCAAAGTACATGTATAGAGAAATGCTAGCAATATATCCCACATACAGGTTTCAAGAGGCAAAATACCTCACTTCCGGTTTCGCGGACCGGAATCTCGTGATGGCCATATTGTGAACTTAGATTTCAAGAGGACAAATGTCCTACTTACGGTTTCGCAGACCGGACTATTGTGGCGGCCATATTGTAGACTAAAAACAAATACACTTGCACAAGACCGATGTTGCCATAATAACATATATGAACAGTTTCCAAAAACACCCACATATTTTTGTATAATAGATCTATATAAAAAGCCCCATAGTACACGCTTCTCCTAACACAGTATGCATTCTAATGTCAACTATTCCAATGGTTTACCAAAAAGCATATATACACGTGATTGTAGTTAATATAATTATAAACAACCACCAGGTTTATCAGATCTGAAGAATACTTAATTCCACCACCACCAAAACTATGCACATGTAATAATGATAACCATTTTTCGACATTTTTACTCAGAGGTGCTTAATAGCACTTACACTAAACATAGTCGAATTCTTAGTTCCGGTTAAACCTGTGCCAGCCTCTCCAATATTAGTCAATACAATAGTCAATAGTCTACTAGTTAATAAACCCAGGATTTCCTGGACCCTGACATGGACTCCCTCCTATGGTGACACGGACTCTTTTTCTTTGACTCTTATCTGGTTTAATTTGCCTTCTGTTACTCTTTGTTCTTTGTCCATCAGACTATAGGCCTATACATACATATACATTTGTTCATTTACATACATATTTTGTGTTTAAATTTATTTTTGGGCCATTGTTATGAGCTGTAGGAAGGGTCGGTACACTAATACATGTCGGTATGTTTTGGTACTGTGTTCATCAGACACGGTCCTCTTTTTTTGTGTCTTTTGAAATGATTTTATTGTGTATGTCTTCAACTTGTAATTTCATGTATTAATAAAGACGTATTGTTCATATTTTGAGGATACAGTTTATTTATTGTGAATGTGCCACTCATTTATATGTGACATGACTTTTTTCTTCTTATTTGGTGTCATAAATTTTTCTTATGTCATATTGGGTTAAGCACCATGTGCTATTATTATAATCTATTCTTTTGAGTAGTGCCTTGTCTTTTCTCTGTATGCCAATGAACACTTGCACATAACACAACGAGATCTGTAAGATAAGTGCGGAGTAGGAGATAGTTGTGTTGGTAGAGTTGTGTTGAAGTAGAGAAGCAGGGAGTCTCAACCCATGTAGTCATGTGCTCTGCCGGGATGTTGGAGGATATAGTAGAATACTTGTAGAAGAACACCTGTGCCTGTGTATTGACCTTTACTCTAGTCTTAACACCACCTTATGCCCACTAGCATTGGCTGAACCGTACTAATGGGTGACACAGGTCCCAGATCTTGTTGCCTGGGCTGAGCGGAATGCTGAGGGTTTGCTGCTGACACCTGTGTTGCGAGATGGAGTTCATAGGCTTACTGCAACTTTGCTCCACCCAGATCACTTCCTAGATCTGTGGCTGTATAGCGGATACTGTCCTGCACTGTGACTTAACCTCAACCCACGCTGTGGACAAGGAGATCTGTTGGCTAGTCCTTTCCAAAGAGGTTTAACACTGCATAGTGCGTTGTGTGGGTACTTGAAAGAAAGTTGGTGAGTGTGCTGTTTTGCGTCCTACCCATGTGGGGTACTGGCTAAAACTGAACTACGGGGACCTGGCAGAGGGCCAGGGCCTGAAAGAGACTGCTGTGGAGAGCTATCTAGCTTGCGTCCTTCCTCCACACTGTCCCGAACAGAAAACTCTTGCTCCTCCCCCACCCAAGGGAATAACTTCCTCTACAGCGTGAGTGCGCTGTAATTGGTTGAACAGAATACAATAGAAGATGATAAGAAAGAAGAAAACAGAAATCCTACTGGTTCACAGATTCTGCTGCACTACTTCAGCTGTGCAGCTTCCATACATCAATACATAATACAGCGACATCTAGTGGTCAACTCTTAATACTACCTTTACAATAATAAGACCACAAAAAGTACAGCCTTTCGCGAAGGGTGTATATAATAGTAACACCCCTAGTGGAACACCACATAAGTGTCAGTCAGTGTCTGTGTCAATAATGTGTGTTTGTGTATGTTAGTGGCGTTTCAAGTGATTATGCATAGTGTGTGGATGATGGATGCATAGTGGATGGATGACTAAGGGGCCCACCAAGGCTCTGTTGCCCGAGGGCCCGCAAAATCCTGGAGCCGGCCCTGTTCATGGGGCATCTGCAGCAGGAATGTATATATACGTATTGCTGACGTGAAGGGGTTAAGTAGCTTCTATATGCAACTTCCAAGCAGGTACTCACAAATGTATCGGGTTTTCACATAAATAACAGTATGTGCAATGATGTTAAATACACTATGCTAGCAGGAAATAATTAAATAAGTAACTGCTTCAATATCCCTTTAAATGCACAAAACTGAGCTTTGTCATTGTCAAGAAAAAAATGAACTTGGCAAAAATCAGACTAATGTTCTCTGGAAAACATTAGTAAGTAACCTTCCACTAATTCAGCAATGCATGATGACTCATTACCACATTTATGTGAACAAATCCTCAAAGACAAAAAAACTCCCAAACGAGAACAAAGACAAGCAGCACTGTATCACAGCTATTTAATGTTGTTGTCTATTCATTTGTGGGTTAACCTGTAAATTTACAAATCTTCAGTAGCTAGTTATAAACATACAAACAGTTATAATGCAAGTTTTAAACATGTAAATGCATAAATAATATGTAAAATACTAAGTAGTCAAACATACATGGAATTAACCCCTTAATGCTCAGTTTCATACATTTAAAGCAATGTAGTCATAGGATACTGATTATTTGTAGAACGCCAATTTAAAGGGGAACTCCACATAATGAAAATTTGCTTTCTTTTAAAAGTACATAAAAAATGGCCCCTGTGCCAGTCCACATTGTCTCCTGCTTATTCCCTTAGGAGACAAATCTTCCATGCCTCTGTCTCACTTCGTGTGTGGTTGCTGAACACAGAATGATGATGCAGACAGGGGGCACGGTGTGATGTCACAGGAGGCTTGGCTGGATCCCCCAATCCCCTGAGTGATTTACCATCACTGACCAGCCAGAAGCAGGTGTAGCAAGGACTGTGGACTGTGATGAACAGCTGAGGGAAAGCAATGGATTCTGGAACCAGTACTGCATTCTGGGAACTGCTCAACCAAGAAGGACAATACAGAACAAAACCCCCCAAAACAAATGGATTTCAAAACTGGGATAGATAGGTAAGTAATGCTATATGCTTCTGCAGAAGTTTCATTTTTTTTTTTTTAACCTCTACCTGGAATTTCCCTTTAACCCCTTCAGGATCGCACAATTTTTTTTTTTGCGCTTTTGTTTTGTTTAAAAGGCCATAGCATTTTTTCACCTACAAACCCACATGAGCCCTTATTTTTTGCGCCACTAATTGTACTTTGCAATGACAGGCTGAATTTTTGCATAAGGTACACTGCAAAACGAGAAAAAAATTAAATGTGTGATGAAATTGGAAAAAAAACCCGCATTTTTTAAATTTGAGGAGTATTTTTATTTACGTTGTTTGCCATAGGGTAAAACTGACTTGTTATGCATGTTCCTCAAGTTGTTACGATTACAACGATATGTAACATCTGTAACATATGTAAAACCTTTTTAATAAATTAACGTTCCTTTAAAATCTCTCTATTCCCATGCTTATAGCGCTTTTATCCTTGGGTCTATGGGGCTGTGTGAGGTGCCATTTTTGTGCCATGATCTGTACTTCTATCGGTACCTTGATTGCGCATATGTGACTTTTTGATCACTTTTTATTACAATTTTTCTAGATTTAATGCGACCAAAAATGCGCAATTTTGCACCTTGGAATTTTTTTACGCTTACGCCGTTTACCGTGCGAGATCAGGAATGTGATAATTTAATAGTTCGGACGATTACGCACGCGGCGATACAAAACATGTTTATTTATATTTATAAAATGGGGAAAGGGGGGTGATTCAAACTTTTAATAGGGGAGAGGGTTATTTATTAATAAAAAAAACATTTATTTACTTTTTTACACACATACTAGAAGCCCCCCTGGGGAACTTCTAGTATGCCTGCTCTGATCTCTCATATGAATCTATGCATTATATCTATATTGCATAGATCTCTGAGATAGGCACTCTATTGCCGTTACGGAGCAGACCATGACCGGACTCATAGGGGAAGGTGTTAAAGGGTTACTCCGGCGAAAATATTTTTTTTCAAATCAACCGGTGTTAAAATGTTATACAGATTTGTAAATTCATTATTTGTAAAAATCTCAAGTCTTCCAGTACTTATCAGATGCTGTATGCCCCACAGGAAGTGGATTTTTTTCTATCCTGACAAGGTGCTTTCTGCTGCCACCTCTGTCTGTGTCAGGAACTGTCCAAAGCAAAAGCAGGTTTTCTATGGGAATTTGCTACGGCTCTGGACAGTTGCTGTCATGGGCACAGGTGGCAACAGGAAGCACCGTATCAGACTGGAGAAAATATTCCACTTCCTGCAGGGCATACAAAAGCTGATAAGTACTGGAAGACAGGAGATTTTTAAATAGAAGTCATTTACAAATCTTTAAAACTTTCTGACACCAGTATTCTGCACTGTAATAGTATTGCACTGTATTGTATTGGCAGTATTGCAACTCAGCCCTATTCAAGTTACAGTAAGGCTAGGTTCACATAACAATTTTGCAATTAGTCTCACTGTATCCATTTTGGAAAATGTACAGAAAAACATAGTCAACCATGTTTTTGTGTACATTAAAAATGTAAAAAAAACTTTTTAAGGGTGCCTTCACACCTACCAGATCCACAGCGGATCTCACTTCTGCGGATTCGAAGCAAGAATCGCTGTGGATCCGGTATCAATTCACCCCTACGATAGCACATATTCGCAGCGGGATTGACATCCCGCTGTGAATATGTGCTTTAACTCCCTGGTGCCCGCAGCCCCGCCGTCGCATCCCCCATCCCCGGTGGCGGCACATCCCCCCCATCCCGGCCACATCCACCCATCAGCCCATCTCCGGCCCGCCGCCGCGAGCATACATTACCTGCTCGGCGGCGCGGCTGCAGTGAGGCTCCCGACTCTGGTCCCGCTCAGCTGATCTGAGCGGGATCGGAGCCGGCAGCCTCACTGCAGCCGCGCCGCCGAGCAGGTACTGTATGCTCACGGCGGCGGGATGCGGGCGGCGGCGGGCTGATGGGGGGATGTGGCCGGGATGTGGGGGGGATGCGATGGCGGGGCTGCGGGCACCAGGGAGTTAAAGCACATATTCACAGCGGGATGTCAATATGTGCTATCATAGGGGTGAATTGATACCGGATCCACAGCGGTTCTCGCTTCGAATCCGCAGAAGTGAGATCCGCTGTGGATCCGGTAGGTGTGAAGGCACCCTAAATCCTTTTTTAATAATGTAAGTACATGGAAAACCGATCAAAATGTATGTCATACAACAGCATCCGTTTTTATCATCCGCTTTTGCATCTTCAAAAAGTCATGGGACCAAAGTTTTAGGTGAAAAAAATAAAACGTGTTTATTTCAGATAGTACAAATATAAATATGACTTTGTGAAGACAGCGCTGGTGTTTCCAATGAGTTTGGCAATTACCTAAGCATGTTGCAGGTCTTCTCCTGTGCTCCTTCTGCCTCCCGCTCCCGCGCACAGCAGCAGCTGTCTGAGCTGACAGACCGCACTGAAACTGCTGCGCGTGGGACCGGGAGGAAGAAGGAGCGCAGGAGAAGACCTGCAACGTGTTTAGGTAAGCATGGTGCTTTTGAAATAGTTGGTACCCGATGATTTTAGGTTTGAACCTAAATAAACGATCATTAGTAACTAGGGATGAGCGAACCGTCGGACTTTTGGTCCGACAGCATCTTCGCTCAATTGCTATGCCTCCGATCCCAGGGGCATAGTTGCGGTCCTGGGAATCTGCGGGCAGGATCTTCCAGGGAATTCAAGATACATTCCCTGGATCGCAGGCATCGCACTGGAGTGAGCGGCTTTCAGACCGAAAGTCCGAAAGTTCCGCTCATCTCTATTAGTTACCAAATTGATCCAAAACACTGAACTTTAAAAATTAAGTTTAGCAATAGGTTAGGAATGACAGAATTAAAAATGTCATTTTCTGTCTGCCAAACAGCTCTAATAAGTCTAGTCTGGCCATTGATAAGCATGCTATTAGTATTTATAGGAGATTTCACAGTAAGCAGGGAAAATTTAGTCTCCGTTTGAATTTCCCGCTGCTTGCAGGTCCCTGAAACTCTAGTTGCTGTATTCATTTTTTCTTTACTTCCTGGTTTGGGCTTTCCCATGATGCACTTTGTCTACTGTGATGTCTGTGCCCAACCACCCTTTCCACAACAAACACGCACACACAGAAACCTGTGCTTATCTGCACAGAGGAAAGAGAAGATAACAGGATTCATTTACTGACTGTACTGGGCACTGGGAGAGAGGGGGAGGAGGGAGGTCCCTGTAACTGCTGGGGAAAAAGAAGATTCATTCACTGACTCTGTAGAACTGTTAGATGGCTTACAGCATGGGTCTCCAAACTGCGGCCCTCCAGCTGTTGCAAAACTACATTTCCCATCATGCCTGGACAGCCAAATCCAAAGCTTTAGCTGTCCAGATATGATGGGAGTTGTGGTTTTACAACAGCTGGAGGGCCGCAGTTTGGAGACCCATGGCTTACAGCTTGCTCAACCAACCAGAGCTAAGCAAGCTAAGTCATCTGACAAGGGAGGCTGGCCTAACAGGGCTTATACCAGCCTCCCTCTTGGTGACATCATTGTCACAAAATGGCTGCCACAGAGCAGCCTGGTGACAACCATCATCAGATATGAATGAGTTTACTTCACGTCCTGGTTGAGGGGGGAAAAGATAGGGAAGGGGGCAGATAGGTAACTTTGCAACGTGTTTCAGTTACTGGGAAAAAGCTTTTCATGGCAGTTGTCCTTTAACATTGCTGGACCCAGGAGCCCGGTCAAATAGGGGCTGTGAATGTCTCCTGGTTCCCTAACATAAGTGTTTGGCTAAGGCTCACTCTATTACCAGTTATTGAGCTACCTTGCTAGTCTCCTGTCTGCTGCTCTTCCCTTGGGCTTTTGGCCCTGCTGTATTTCTTGGACCTTTTTTCTATTCTTCTTGACTCTGCTTTTGTAATTCAGTACCTCTGCTGTCAGTGTATGACCCAGACCGTTGGACTTGCTTTGTTGTGCTGTTGTCTGTCGTGTATTGTCTTTTGTACCACCTATTCAATGTAGGGACCGTCGACCAGTTACCCGCTGCTTCCTAGGGCAGTCTGAGGTAAGCAGGCAGGAACAAGGGTAGGGTGCCAGCCAGGTCTCACTTTTCCCCATTCATAACCCAAACTTTCCTTGAAAACCATTTTTGAGAACTAAACTGTTTGAGTTGAAAGCAGTTTTAGAAACCAAGGTACCACTGTATTTCCTAGACTCCAGAAGGACCTTTTTCCATCGATTATATCCTGAGAAAGTGTCGAGTAGGAGACGTCCTTCTGAGTGATGGGATTTAGCCTGCCCATATAGACATGACCATTTCCTAGATTTTAGAAGGACCATTTCCAACTATTATATCCTGAGAAGGCATGATGTAGGAGAGATCCTTCTGAGTTATGGCCTTTAGCCAGGCTCATATAAAAATGATTAATTCCCAGTGTCCAGAAGGACCTTTTCAATCGATTATATACTAAAGTGTAGGAGACATCCTTCTGAGTGATGGAGTTTAAAGGGAAACTCCAGGTAGCGGTTAAAAAATGAAACTTCTGCAGAAGCATAAAGCATTACTTACCTATCTATTCCATTTTTGAAACTACCAAAAATCCATTTGTTTTGGGGGGTTTTGTTCTGTTTTGTGTTTCTGCTCTTCCTGGTTTATCAGTTGTACATAGTACTACAGGTTCCAGAATGCAATGCTTTCCCTCAGCTGTTCATCACAGTCCTTTATCCTGCCCATTCCCCGCCCAAAGCTGTTGAAGAACATCTAGGCTGTGTTCACACATTGCAGTTTCATTGTGTTACTGAATTATTTGCAGTAATTTATTTCATTGTGGTCCCACCCACACAGCACGCTGTATTCTCTACCTGTATACGCTGCAGTACTGCAATGACACTCCAATATGTGTGAACACAGCCCTAATTTTACTGCACACTTCTGCACAATTAGAAAAATCAGTGCAGCACCTGCTTCTGGCTGGTGAGAGATGGTGGATCACTCAGGGGATTGGGAGATCCAGCCAATCCTCCTGTGACATCACACCCTGCCCCCTGTCTGCATCATCAGCCTGATCTCAACAAACACATACAATGTGAGACAGAGGCATGGAATATTTGTCTCCTAAGGGGGGAGAGCAGAAGGAGCAGGAGACAATGTGGATTGGCACAGGGGTCTTTTATTTTTCACTTCCTGGATTTCTATCAGCTACCAGTGTGGCAGAACCGTACAGATACAGTAATACATTGTATAGACACATATATTTAACGTTTAATGTACTTTTAATAGAAAAAAAGTTTTTCTTATCCGGAGTTTCCCTTTAGGCTGGGTTCACACTACGTATATTTGAGGCTGTATATTTCAGGCCTCATAGCAACCAAAACCAGGAGTGGATTGAAAACACAGAGAGGCTCTGTTCACACAATGTTGAAATTGAGTGGATGGCCGTCATATAACGGTAAATAACTGCCATTATTTCAATATAACAGCCGTTGTTTTAAAATAACAGCAAATATTTGCCATTAAATGACGGCCATCCACTCAATTACAACATTATGTGAACTGAGCCTTTCTGTGTTTTCAATCCACTCCTGGTTTTGGTTGCTATGAGGATCTGACTTGAGGACCAAATACAGCCTCAAATATACGTTGTGTGAACATAGCCTTAATATGTAATGGTGTATCTGTTCATTGTTGTGCAATAAAGGTTATTGAAAGGCTGCCAATCAAAAAGCTTGATTGATCTGGCAATCCTAGCAAAGCCTGTGATTGGTCAGATGGGAAATATGACCTTGGTGTATAATTACGCTGGTTAGTGTGGGGAGGTTGGTGCTGTAGGCAAGGATAAATAGGTAGGCTGAAAACACAACTAACTGCTCTTTCAGGGCACAACAGTGGGGTTGTCCGTTCTGAGGAGCTGGAGGCTGTGAGAACATCAGTGAGACAGGAGGAGGAGGAGGTGAGACCTCTGCTCACACAAGAGAAAGGTTCCTGATTGCAGGCAGGAATAGAAAGGCCTGAACAAGAGACCCAAAACAGTGGGATCATCTGTGCTGAGGAGCTGGTGGCTGTGGGAATATTACTGAGACAGAAGGAGGGGGGCATTCTCCCCTAGTGTACTACCAAAAAAGTGGGCTACTTAAAAAGGTCAGAAGTTTTTTTGTGTTTTTTTTTTAAATACAACCACAATTCTACTCATTGTTGAGTTTGAGGTCAGTAGTTTTGTAGTGTATTTAAAAATAAAGTCTGTGCTACGTGACAGTAACAGTGTTGGGCTAGTGCAGAGTTGGAACCACTTACTTTTACCATGTGCATTACAAATAAAATTATAGTGTGCAAGAATATTTGGAATTATATTGTGCAGATAGGTTCATCAGTGGAAATGCGCTGCAAGGTCCGGGTGGGGGAGTCTTCTGTGGGGATGTACTGCCAGGTGCGGGTGGGTTGTCTGTACAGATGCGCTGCTAGGTCTGAGCAGGAGTGGGGGGTGAAGGATCGCTTTGGGGATGTTGTTCCAGGTCTCAGGTGATACGCAATCCTGGGGGGTTTGAGGGAAAGTACACCATCTTGAGCGGCCACCCAGGTCTCCCTACAAACCTGCGGCTGGCGGAGTTTTTGCAGTACAGATAAGTCACTGCATATGTGAATAAGACCTTATAAGTGGACATTAGGAATGAGCAAATATACTGTAGTAGTGAAGTGCTGCCCTAGGCTCGGTGGTCAGCTTGTCAGCCTGCTGCCTTTAAACTTTGCTCTGCTCCATAATGCTCTGCTCTAGGTGCCTGGTAAAGCTGGATCCAGTCCTGGTAAACTTCTCCCAGTTTCCCAGGATTGTATCCAGCTTTTACCAAGAATCCAGGAATAAATGGCACAGAGTTCTACAGCAACAGGCTGTCATGTCAAACACCAAGCTTACCGCAGCGCTTTGCTACTACTGTAAATTTGCCCATCCCTGGTTGACACCATTAGACAGCTTTCACTACTAAACCAAAAATAAAAGAGAGAAGAAACACACACCATAAAATCCAGGGACATGAACATTTTTATTCATAGAAGAAAAAAAATCTTGTTAGTCTCTTTATAGTTGGGTCTTGATGTAATGTAATCTAGGCTAATCTCCGAGTTAAAAAAAAAAAAAATATATATTATTTATATATATATATATATATATATATATATATATATATACACACATACAGTGGTACCTTAGTTTAAGAGTAACTTAGATTAAGAGCGTTTTGGTGTAAGAGCTCACAGTTTTTCAAAAATGTGACTTGGTTTAAGAGCATCGCTTTGGTTTAAGAGCTCCCAGTACTGGGTGGGAGCGCGAGTAGGGGAGGGGCATAGTCTGCATAGCGGGGTCTACAGCACTGTACTATGACCCAGGAAGTCTCCCTCACCTTCCAAATCATAGCAGATCTACTTCAGGCTGGGGCTTACATCAGGGGACAGAACTGTGGAGGTAATCTCTCCATAGCTGTAACCCCTCTCTCCCCGGACAGAGAGTGCTGCATGTATGTGCCCACATCTGTCCTGCTCATTCCTTCATACTCCCTGCAGTCTCTGCCAGCCCTTGTGTTTCCCATCCTCTCCATTACTGTACAGTAGCTTATAATATCACATATTCTGCTGTTTCTAAATGTTTGTTTCATTTGTTTTACATGTTATTCAGAATAGTAAATCATAATTTTTGAGGTATGGAACCAATTGTCTGCATTTCTATGATTTCTTATGAGAAAATTTGCTTTGGTTTAAGAGTGGATTTGGATTATAAGCACAGTCCCGGAACGAATTATGCTTGTAATCCAAGGCACCACTGAATATATATATATATTTACACACACACACGAACGAGAAGCTGCTGATAGGTCTTTGGTTTTACCTAGAAAGAAACAAGATAGAAAAATAAAACATTATATTTATTCCACATACTCTCCACTGATGTCAACACATTTCCAACATCGGTACGAGTATTCCAAGTTCTCTAAGCCTTGCAGAAGGATTTCAGTTGTATCTCAAACCAGTCATCTGTAGCAGCCATGGCACGAGAAATGGAATAATATTTGGTACCCTTCAGGTGTTTCTTCAGTTTTAGAAACAGATGATATCGGAGGGAGCTAGATCTGGTGAATAAGGTGGGTGGTCATTCAGCTAGAGGCCTAGCTCCACCAGTTTTGCAGTGGTTGCTTGTGCAGTATGAGCAGAAGCGTTGTCTTGCAGTAACAAGATTCCTTTGGACAGCTTGCCGCGCCTGTTGGCCTTCAGAGCTGCCTTTAATTGGTCTAAAAGTTCAATGTAATACCTTGCATTAATGGTGGAACCATTTTGAAGGTAGTCCACTAGCAGACCACCCTCCTTATCCCAGAACACAGACACCTTCAACCAAGTGGATGATGAGAACAACCTCTCCACTATTTTGACTGC
This sequence comes from Dendropsophus ebraccatus, assembly GCF_027789765.1. Lineage (NCBI taxonomy): Eukaryota > Metazoa > Chordata > Amphibia > Anura > Hylidae > Dendropsophus > Dendropsophus ebraccatus. The sequence continues at coordinate 76,373,175 of NC_091459.1, read as the reverse complement.
TCCTTTTTTCAGGGTCATACAAATGATTCCAGGTCTCATCCATAGTGACCAGTCGATCCAGGAAGTTCTTATTGCTGTGTACTGTAATTGCTGGGTGGTGTAGCGCAACCTTAGGGCTCACCTTCTGTAACCTTCCTGTCACGGTGGGGTCCGAGGGTGCCAGGGCCCTTCTCTCAGCATATACACAGGGGAATATCTTTAATAAAAGTCTTTACACAATAGCAATGCAAGTATATCGAAACTTTACTTAAAGTATCTGATGATGAATATATGTTGGCTTGATCAGAGTCCTTACCTTCAGGGGGGTCACCTTGGTTTACTATAACTTGGACTTGGTAGATAGATAGGATTACAAGCAGGGCTGTGGAGTCGGTAAGCCGCAGCTCCGACTCCGACTCCTGAATTTTATCAGGACCGACTCCGACTCCCAACTCAGACTCCTGCTCCTACATAAATGGCCAGTAATATACCAGGGGAGTTATTTATCACACTGGCTCAGCAGCTTCTCCCTAATGTATTACATGATCCTGTGTGTGCAGTGGATGCAGCCAGTCTCCATGTCCTGAACAACTCACAACTAGACTAGATGGAGCAGGTGGTCTTTTCCTGCTGACAGTCTTCTATGTTTCTAACTAAATATTTACCATACTTAAAAAAACACTGCTAACAATGCCAGATACCTGTGAAATAGAGGTCAGCCATAGTGATATACAGGGGGTCACACATAGTGATATAGAGAGGGGTCACACATAGTGATATAGAGAGGGGTCACACACAGTGATATAGAAGGTCACTGTGGGGGCACGCAATAGCACGCACACACACAGCTTGCTGCAGCCATAGCACACTCACACACAGCCTACTGCAGCCATAGAACACTGAAGAAAAACACACAATCTTTTCCCAGAGAGAAAACACCACACTGAGGACAGAGGTTACTGCTACACTACTCATGTCTTCTCCTCCTCCTCTATATTACACAGAATATCTTCATATTACACTGCTGCTCATATACAGTCATCCAGCATCCAGGAAGAGAACAGAACAGATCTCCCCCCACACAATGGACTCTTCCAGCTCAGAAACAAACTGCCAAATAGTGACCGACAACTTTTCCATGACCACCCTTATGTAATAGGGCTAGTGTCCTATTACTGATATATTCACCGACCACCTTTATGTAATAGGGCCAGTGTCCTATCAGAATGTTGCTCATAATATATATTCATGAGCAAAACAGGGGATAAAAAGTGTTGGCAGCATTTGGAACAAACGATGAGCGGTATATAAACAATTAAAGTGTCGCTGTCATTTGGCAAATATTTTCATATGTCAAAAGTTTTATCAGTCCCAGATCAGACCGTCCTCTCCCAGCTGATCAGTTGGGTTTATAACGGTGCTCTACGGAGCACAGCGGATTATGCTGACACACAGGGCCGGCCTTAGGGGTGTGCGAGCAATGCGGCTGCACAGTGCGCTGTGCACTCCCAGCAGGAAGGGTGCGCCACCTGCTTCCCCCTGAGGCCATATATTGCTGGCACAGCAGCCTTGCTGAGTGTCAGCAAAGAGAAGCCTTCTCTCCCCCAGACATGTGACTGCAGCCTGGCCCCCGCCCCCCACAGCATCTCCCGGCTCACAGATGCCCCAGCCCCCGCCCCCTCTCCCTCTGGACGGAGACATAAGCAATGTGATCCTCCGCTCTACCTCCTCCACCTCCTCCTTATGGGCAGAGACATCGTCCACTGATCCTTCTGTGTGAGTATATGTATGTATCTGTGTGTATGTCTGTGTGTTAGTGCTCTGTGTGATGTGTGTGGAATACAACAACTCCCAGCATGCTCATATGTGGCTGTGTGTGGAATACAACAGCTCCCAGCATGCTCATATGTGGCTGTGTGTGGAATACAACAGCTCCCAGCATGCTCATATGTGGCTGTGTGTGGAATACAACAACTCCCAGCATGCTCCTGTGTGGTGTGTGTGGAATACAACAACTCCCAGCATGCTCCTGTGTGGTGTGTGTGGAATACAACAACTCCCAGCATGCTCCTGTGTGGTGTGTGTGGAATACAACAACTCCCAGCATGCTCCTGTGTGGTGTGTGTGGAATACAACAACTCCCAGCATGATCCTGTGTGGTGTGTGTGGAATACAACAACTCCCAGCATGATCCTGTGTGGTGTGTGTGTGGAATACAACTACTCCCAGCATGCTCCTGTGTGGTGTGTGTGGAATACAACTACTTTCAGCATGCTCCTGTGTGGTGTGTGTGGAATACAACTACTTTCAGCATACTCCTGTGTGGTGTGTGTGGAATACAACTACTTTCAGCATGCTCCTGTGTGGTGTGTGTGGAATACAACTACTTCTAGCATGCTCCTGTGTGGTGTGTGTGGAATACAACTACTTTCAGCATGCTCCTGTGTGGTGTGTGTGGAATACAACTACTTCTAGCATGCTCCTGTGTGGTGTGTGTGGAATACAACAACTCCCAGCATGCTCCTGTGTGGTGTGTGTGGAATACAACAACTCCCAGCATGCTCCTGTGTGGTGTGTGTGGAATACAACAACTCCCAGCATGCTCCTGTGTGGTGTGTGTGGAATACAACAACTCCCAGCATGCTCCTGTGTGGTGTGTGTGGAATATAACAACTCCCAGCATGCTCATGTGTCGTGTGTGTGGAATACAACAACTCCCAGCATGCTCCTGTGTGGTGTGTGTGGAATACAACTCCCAGCATGCTCTTGTGTGGTGTGTGTGTGTGTGTGGAATACAACAACTCCCAGCATGCTCCTGTGTGATGTGTGTGGAATACAACAACTCCCAGCATGCTCCTGTGTGGTGTGTATGTGTGTCTGTGTTTGCGGGATATATGTACTGTGTGTCTGTATGTGTCTGTGTAAGCAGTATATACACTGTACAGGGGGAGATTTATCAAACATGGTGTTAAGTGAAACTAGGTCAGTTGCCCGTAGCAACCAATCAGATTCCACCTTTCATTTCCCAAAGAGTCTGTGAGGAATGAAAGGTTGAATCTGATTGGTTGCTAGGGGCAACTGAGCCAGTTTCACTTTACACCATGTTTGATGAATCTCCCCCGTGTGTCTGTATGTGTATATGTGACTGTATCTGTTTGTGTAAGCAGTATATACAGTGTGTGTCTCTAAGAGATAGGCTTGGTATGGCCTACAATCAGCCGGGAAGGGGGGGGCACCAAAAGAACATTCTGCACAGGGCGCCATCTACCCTAAGGCCGGCCCTGCTGACACAGAGCAGGGAGAGGACGCACTGCAGCATGGTCCCCTTCCCGTGCATTACAGGTCTGAAAACTCAAACCCAGACCGATAAAAACTTTTGTGCAACTTCCATAAAGGTTAGCGCTGCCCAACAGACTCCAACAATAGATGCAGATAAAAAGTTAAAATGTTTATTATAAAAATGCACAGTTTACGCGTTTCAAGGACCACATCTTCTTCATCAGAATAATAGACTACTATTCTGATGAAGAGGACGTGGTATTTGAAATGCGTAAACTGTGCATTTTTATAATAAACATTTTAAATTTTTATCTGCATCTATTGTTGGAGTCTGTAGGGTAGCGTTAACCTTTATAGAATAGTCGCACACAACTTTTTCCACGGGCCCCTACTTGGGAGACTTTCCACTAAAGCACTGTATCTTGGTTACTCCTGAAGCCCTGGTACCCTTTTGGGTGATATACACAAAGCCCAAGGGGCTTAAAGGTGAGCACCTTATCAGCACCTTGTGCTATAAATTAACCTGTTTGTACGCAATCAAACGAGGCGCTGCTGCCTGTTTTTTTTTCTCTTCTCTCCCTTGTTGATCAAAACTTTTGACATGTCTCTATGACATAAAAAGGGAAAAAATTGGAATCACCTCTATGCCTCTGTTCACACTTGCACCTGTCGGTTGCTGTTGCACTTTCTGTTTTTTGTCTGTACTTAAGCCACATGCAGCAGGCAACTTGCACAGAGGTGCTGCCATTTTTTCCTTTTTTTTTCTATTGTACATGGGTTGTATGGCTACCTTCTGTTGGCTTGCGCTCCATCCATGTTTTGTAAGTGCTATAGAGATTTGGCTCCTATCTGCTCAGTTGTAGGCTTGTTCAGCCCAGGAGAGGCCATTGCAAGTGTAAAAATGCTAGAGTCGGGACCATGTCTTTGAGGACACCTTAACATGGCGACAAGGTACACTATGTTTGATCAAATAGTTTACCAAGATTCTCATTTTTTAATATCTATGGAGTAGGTTCTTATTATGTGTACACGGGGGGGGGGGGGGGGGGGGGAATATATATGGTAAGCGCTTGCACCTGTAGGTTGCTGTTGCACTTTCTGTATTTATGTCTCTATGACATGTCAAAAGTTTTGTGAAACGACTCGCAGCACTTTCACCTATGGATCTATACCAGGGGTGGGGAACCTTTTCCATGTCGAGGGCTGGTCGGGCATTCATAAAATCATTCAAGGGCCACATACCATGCGCGGCAGTTAGTAGCGTGGGTTTGCAGCACCCGGGGCAAGGCAAAGTATTGTTCCCCTAGTGCCCTTGCTATTGTAGTTAACCCCCAGTGCCTGTCCCTTGTAGTCTAGTTAACCCCCCAGTCATGCCTCTGGTAGGCCTAGTTAACCCCCCCAGGCATGTTCCTGGTAGCCTAGTTAACCACCCCCAGTCATGTCCCTGGTAGCCTAGTTAACCCCCCCAAGTCATGTCCCTGGTAGCCTAGTTAACCCCCCCAAGTCATGTCCCTGGTAGCCTAGTTAACCCCCCCAGTCATGTCCCTGGTAGCCTAGTTAACCCCCATCAGTCATGTCCCTGGTAGCCTAGTTAACCCCCATCAGTCATGTCCCTGTTGTCTAGTTAACCCCCATCAGTCATGTCCCTGTTGTCTAGTTAACCCCCATCAGTCATGTCCCTGTTGTCTAGTTAACCCCCATCAGTCATGTCCCTGTTGTCTAGTTAACCCCCATCAGTCATGTCCCTGTTGCCTAGTTAACCCCCATCAGTCATGCCCCTGGTAGCCTAGTTAACCCCCATCAGTCATGCCCCTGGTAGCCTAGTTAACCCCCATCAGTCATGTCCCTGTTGCCTAGTTAACCTCCTTCAGTCATGTCCCTGGCAGCCTAGTTATCACCCCCATAAGTCATGCCCCTGGTAGCCTAGTTAATTCCCAAATTAAAAAAAAATAAACATCCCACTCACCTTTCCTCCGCTCCCACGCTGTCCAGGTCCTCTTCTCTCCCCTCTATTCTGTGCCAGTCTTCTCCTGCAGGCAGCGTGATGAAATGACGTCATCCCACGCGGCCTGCAGGAGACGGAAGACGTGCGCCGCTCTAGTGGGGAAGGAGCCGGCACAGACAGCATCCTCCTGGCAGCTGTCACAGACACCGGAGGATGCTGTGTGCGCCGGCTCCTTCCCCTCCAATGCAGCGCGTGTCACAGGGGAGCCGCAGGCCGCAACGGGAGGTCTCAGGGGCCGGATGCGGCCCACGGGCCGGAGGTTCTCCACCCCTGATCTATACAATGCTATATAGTATTGCATCAGTTTTCTCCTAATAGAGTGCGGCTAAGCCAGACCCAGCAGTCACAGCCCCCTGTCCCTGCAGAGCATTGTATAGATGTGCAGTCACATACCTCTGTCCCTGCAGAACACTGCATACTAGTACAGCCAGATCCCTGCCCCTGCAGAACATTGCACCCAGCAGTCACAGCCCCCTGTCCCTGCAGAGCATTGTATAGATGTGCAGTCACATACCTCTGTCCCTGCAGAACACTGCATACTAGTACAGCCAGATGCCTGCCCCTGCAGAACATTGCACCCAGCAGTCACAGCCCCCTGTCCCTGCAGAGCATTGTATAGATGTGCAGTCACATACCTCTGTCCCTGCAGAACACTGCATACTAGTACAACCAGATCCCTGCCCCTGCAGAACATTGCAACCAGTGGTCACCTCCTGTGGATCACATTCCACTGCACAGAAACCTTGGGGAAAGAAATACCTGATTTACGGCAACTCAGCACAGACCACTGCTAAGAAAACCCGGGAACACGGCACACAGACGATAGCCCCGCCCACGCTGGCCACATGAACATGACGTCAGAAAAGGTCCTTCTGCGTTGCGGGATTCAGCCTTTACCCTGCATTAACCCTTTCCCCATCCCTGCCCAGTCCGGGGCTGTGACTGGGCGTGGTCTGGTCTGCAGCAGCGCACGCGGGCCAATCAGCCGTCAGGGGGCGTGGTGTGTTTTGGAGGTCGCTCCTTGAGCAGCCGGGCACTGGGAGGCCCCTCATTGCTCTCCTAGGTCTCATGCTGGCAGGGATTACTGGAGTAGCTGCGCACGCCGAGTGACCTGCTGTCCAAACCCCCCCATTTCAGCGCTACATAAGGTAACAGATGGGCTCCGGCTCGCCGCCTATTCACACACATGTTCTCCTATGCCGCTCCTCTGCTGCTTTCCTGCCTCATAACACAACGCAATAAAAAGTTTCCAGTAGCTCCGCAGCCTGGCACCCTGAGCAGCCTGGCATCCCGGGCACATGCATGAGTGTGGGGTGGGTGGGGATGGAGGGATGGGACAGTCCCCGCTCTTCTTCCCACTCTCATTCCTGTACCAGGCTGTAATGTCTCCCCAGCTGCCAGTGTGCCGGGCACAGGCTGCAGGGGGAGGGTGGCCGGCTGCGGAACCGCACGGTGTGTATGGGGGCTGTGGGGCAGGAGGTGCAGGCTCCCTCCATCATACCCCTGCATTCCAGGGAGGCTCTCCTCCGCCTCATCCCTGCGCCTTGCTGCACTCTGCTGACTCGCTTCCATCTGGCTGGGGATCCCTCCTAGTGCTCTCCCTGCCAAATCTCCCTCTGCTCTGCACACTCGCCGGCTGGGGACCGAACTGCACTGCTTGTGCCTGGCTGGTGGGGTGGCAGACTGCTCACAAGTTATGGGGGGAGCTGGCATCAGGGGGGGAGCTGGCCTTGGCAGCACCACTACTGACTGCAATCCTATTACCCTTGTGGCAGACATTAGGGTGTGCTGAGCGGCTGTCAGGCTGTCACCCTCCCATTACTGTTAGGACTAGGAAGCAATACAAATGTCTGATGTAAATATTGTGGAAAGAATATATAGTGTATCCATTGGTTCTGTTGCCATGGATACAGCGGTTGTAGAGTTGCCTTACTTGCCCATGTGTGTTGTGTTCAGAGGTGTCAGTGCTTTGACACATCCCGAATAAGTTGACCTCTGTCTGTCTGTCAGTATGTGTAGGTAGGTGCCTGGCTGTCTCCCATTGTGCAGATGCTCCTGGCAGTAGTCTACAGTGGTGGGAACAGTCATTGGATGACATTGCTGACTGTTTCCCCTGTCAATAGTTGCAATTAACCTCTGGGAAGACTTGTGGGAAAACAAACAAGAGAGCAAAAGAAATGTATGGCCTAAGGCAGCGGCAGGGAAGAGGCTGGAGATGAAGGAGGCTTCTTGTGCAGCACGTACTGTCTGGCACACAGTTTTGCCAGATGTCACTCAGGTGAAGGCAAAGCTCCTCCTATTAAAAAAACCCAAAGAATCTGAAGCCTCCAGCTATCTGGGAAGACAGTGCAAATGTCTGGATCCAGGGGGCACATTGGAGAAATGAAGGCACAGCGTTCTGAATCACTGCTGCTACTTGTGCATACTCAGATCATGGGATCTATACAGTACACTTCGAGGGATTTCTGGTGGGACAGACTGCTGTGTGTACCTCCACAGCGAATTTATAAGACATAAGATCGTAGTTTACTCTTTATATTACAACTCTGCTACTTTTAGGCATTCCTATAAAAGCGGGTTTATTATGATGTTAGAAAGCACATATATATATATATATATATAATACTGGTACAGTCATAACATTAAAACCAATAACTTCATATTATTTATTTGGTCAATAGTATGGTTTATATTACAGATTAGTTAGTAAGGTTGATGTGTTGGGAACTAGAAAAAAAAAGAGAATCTAACAGGATGCCGAATAGTGATGGCCAGACGACTGGGTCAGAGCATCATGTGTACCTCCCAAAAATGGTCCAAGTAAGGACAGAGTATTAGCCCTTAGCCCTGTTGGGAGCAAAGTCTGGTCCCACAGAAGAGCTAGTGCTACTATACCACATACTTTATAAGATTATAAATGTTCTTGCAGGATGTGATGGACAAGTGTCCGATCACAGCTGGCTGCCTATAGGACAGTATAGACAACACATGACAGTCAGTGGCTTCTTGTTGACTTCTAGAAGTGGCCTGGGTGAATTTGACCTCTATAACAATTAATATTGCATAACATATGGTCTGTGAATGTTTCAGTGTCTGTTTCCTCTGCATTATAGTGCAGAGCCCGAACCTTCACACCTTCATTCTGGACATTAGTTATCGTTACCGAAATTGCATCTAGGTAAAGTTGTAGAAAGAGTTGAGTACATAGCTGTGAGGCGCCACCTACAGGAAGGAATGTCTGCTGGATGGAATATTTCTGGATCATCTTTGATGTAGCTGACAATCACACAGTTATTTGGAATGACAGAGCTGCTATTTTATGGAGCAGACTGAGGCTGCCCATGGCTGTGTTTGTGTTTCCTATCCAGTCGGCTTGGAAAAGCTTCCCTATAAATGTCAATAGATTAGGATTCTGAACTGTCATTCTTCTGTTTGCTTCAGTCTAATTTACGTTTAAGTTTTTTTGGTTTGTAACTTTTGGGTAGTGTATTTAGTCTTTCTCATTATTGGTCACTGTAGACACAACAGAGGATGTACAATCTTTATGTCAAGGTCTTTCTTTACCAAATCACTTCTAGACTAGCAAACCAAAAATTCATCCACAGCCTACTTCTTTCTAGTTCATGAGCACTTTGATTGGCAGACTAATGAAACTCTCATGGGCTAGGATAAAGTAGGCTGTCTAAAGGGAAGACTGAGATCTCCCCTATTCTCAAACCCATTCCTGGCTTTGGCTTCAAACATTTGTCAGATATCTGTGTGTGTGTGTGTGTGTAAAAGGACCCCAAGTCAGTATGATTTCAGTCCTACAAATAACCTAGGTCAACAAGTCACAAAGAGTTGGGTTAAATTGATCTACAAGGTGTAAAATGTGAGTAATAAGAAAACATTACAGACCATAAAATACTAAAAGGAACCAACACACGTTAAAGTGAGTGAAAACATCCAAATGTAACCATAATGATTATTCCTGAATGACTGGATTGGCAGAATATTGACTATTGGTCATAAATGATCATTATGGTTACATTTGGATGTTTTCACTTTGTATGTTGGTACGTTATGTATTTTATGACCTGTAAGGTTGTTTTCTTGCTCACATTTTACTACTTTTGCTTCATCTCTTATGTTAGTTGGTTTTCTCCTTTGAACTGGTCACTTCAGGGCCTTCCATAATATTTTGGTTTGATTTAGATCAGGACTTAGACTTGGCCATTCCAAAACTTTGACTTTATTTTTCTGTAACCATTCTTTGAGTTCAAGATGGTTGTCTTCTTTCATGACCCAAGTTCGATTTATATTCAGAAGTCATTGTTCTATCAACCATGGCAAGCCATGCTAGCAGAGTTTCAGCTCTCCGAACAACGCCTCTTATTTTAATGGAAGGGTCGTTTATGTTCACATATGTCCATTAACATTGCTTCAATATCCTTTTGGCCTGTCCAGGCAATTTTTGTTTTTTTTAAGCAACCTGCAGATGGGTAGAAGCATTAATTTTGGAGAGCAGCAGCAGCATCTTCCTTGCAATCTTGCCATGTCCTCCTAAAAGTGGACTCATTGACATTAACATGCGCCAATGTGAGGAAGGATCTCAATTGCTTAAAGGATACATTGGGTTCCCTCTCACTATTGCAGGCTATTATACGCCACCTTCTTGGCGTGTTATTTGTTGGTTGACCACTGTTAGGGAGGGTTATAATGGTCTTGAATTTACTCTATTTGTACTCAGTCTATCTGTGGTTTAGTGGAGTCTAATCCAAAGATGACTCCTCCAGATACTGATGAGCATCGTCAACTTTTGCTTAAACTCCTCAGAAATCTTATTTGTTTGAGCTGTGATACCCATCCACAAACGTGTTGGGAAGTTCAGACTTTGATAGATCTCTTTTCTTCAAATAAAATAGGTCATCCATCCACACCGATTGTCACCCCGCTGAATGACGGTAACAGACTGTAATTTCACCTTCACATTATCTGCTCATTCTAAGGCTATATTCACTCACCGTCAAAATGTGTGTGTGTGTGTGAACATAGCCTAAAGGTTCTCTTACTTTTGAAACTCATGGACAATTTTCCTTGAATGTCACCCTTGGACAGTGGTGTGCCTACCGCACAGTGCTTCCCAAACTCCGACAGGCTAAATAGGAGGAAACAAATCTGCTTTGTTACTTGTCAGAATTAGGCCAGGTGCACACAGTGAAGATCCCAAGTCTTTTCCTAGTTTATCTTTATTTGTAGTCATGCTAGGAATAATAAAACATAATAGTAACTGCACCATACTGCCCTGTCAGCTGTCAGTGTGACCTGAGGTTTTCACTATTATTTATAAAGTCATTTAATTGATGCTGTATACATCTTTGTGTGGTCTTTTGTGTTCACAAAGTCTTTCCGTACGTAAGGTTAATAGTGTATCTAATAAATACTGTTTTATGAAAACAAGTCAATGTGCAGTCTGGAATGGTGGTCTTAGACATCTGTTCTTCATATGGCAAGAGGTTTTATTATATAGATATTGAGTTGATAGGTCAGCAGTATTTGAGTACTTGCATGTGTGTATTCAGGCTTAGTATCTATAGGTTTTTATGTATAAACTTAATATTTACCAACCAACATTGAAGTATTGCTTGTTCCCTGGCTCTTCTATTCTATTGTATGGCCAAGTACTGCTATATCATTAATATTCTTATATTCCATCACTTGCTGTTAGTTCTCTGCAGTTTTCCCCAGTATGTCCTCATTTGACTCTCAATCTATGATTAGAGCTCATCTGTGTATTATCATAGTGTTAATGTTTCCATGAAGAGGCAGAGTGTGATACACCCACACAGAAGAGAAGAAAACAATTTGATTTGTTATGTTAAATGTACAATGTACATTAAAAACTTTGGATTGTGTATAAAAAATAATTCACTGAAGGGTTTCATGTTCACAACACACAAAATGTGGTCCAGCCGGACCCATAGAAACGAGTGACATAATGCACACACTATGGCCTGGCAGACAACCAAATAGGGAGAAGCCTGTGTCATTCAAGTAACAAGATGCAATGCAGGCTTCAAAAAAAGAAAAGTGACCATCATGCTTACATTTTTTTTTTTCAAATCAACTGGTGTCAAAAGTTCTATCGGTACTTCCAGTACTTACCAGCTGCTGTATGCCCTTTAGGAAGTGCAGATTTCTTCTATTCTGACACAGGGCTCTCTGCTGCCACCTCTGTCCATGAGACACTCCACCTAGACCACAGACGTATCTACTACTACTGAGATCTACTCGCCTGAATAAGGTCCTGGAAGGGCCGAAAGCTTGCTTGATAGTTATGATCTCTACTGCTTAAATGTTTCACATTGGTCGGAGTATACAACTTCTGTTTATCACTGTATAATAAACCATCACTTCTACATTATCCTGTGTGCCGTGGATTTTACTTCTCATGACAGGAACTGTCCAGAGCAGGAGAGGTTTTCTATGGGGATTGCTATTGCTTTGGATAGTTCCTGTCATAGACGGAAGTGGCAGCAGAGAGCACAGTGTCGGACTGGAAAGAATACACCGCTTTCCGCAGGACATACAGCAGCTGATAAGTACTGGAAGACTTGAGATTCTTTTAATAGAAGCAAATTACAAATCTGTTTTCCTTTCTGACAATTTATTTTCTGCAGAGTACCCTTTTTGAAGTGAGTAAAGAACTTGGAATGATCCTCTGTAGAAGCCACTACTCCATACCCAGCTTAGTACAGATGAGTACCTATTTTGGGACCTCAGATTAGGCCATTGCATAATTATTGCCCCCTTAGCATCACTCTGAACTCCAAGGATCTGAGGTCATTGCTTACATTACCCGCATATGGGTGAGATCATTCAGAGTTCTTTTCTTACGATGGTATCATGGTCACTTGGTAGTTTGAGGTTTTATTTTTTTTTTCCAGTCTGCATTTCCTCTTGTTGTTTGATTGACACAGGGTTGTTACTATTTGGTTGACTGCCAGGCCATTGTTGCAAAAATCAAGAATGCGATTTTACTATAAATCATATACTCTACAAAATGTCCCCATTATTTGTTAGGATGTGTTAGAACCACATTCAGTTCCGGCTTTATTACACCGAACGATAATCTGCAGAATCTGCCCGATTTGGCAGATCATCGTTCTGTGTAATAAAGACCACAGTCAGCTGATAAAAACAATCATGTCTTTGGGTCCTGTCCGCTGGGCGTGCATCACTATGTGTAACAGCAATGAGCAGCTGATGACTGTATAAAGAAACTAATTAAGTTCATACATGACCTCTCCACACTCCCCTGTGTCTTCCTGTCTTTTCGCAGCCGCTGGTGCACCTTCAGAGCAGTGTGCGAAGTGACAAGCTGCTCAGCCGATCACTGGCCGTGGCTTGTCACGTCAGACACCGGCTCAGCAGTTCCATCCGAGGAGCGCGGAGAGGTAACGTATATACTTTGTTACACTTTTAAAGCAAGGGCTGTATGGACATCGCTAACTATCTCCCATAATCGAGCCGTGTGATAGGCTCCGTAAATGAGTGATTATCTAGCAGATCACACTTGTTTACTATATTGATCGGGCCACCTAATATGGCCCTTAGTAAATGCAATATTAAGCCACATTAAATGGGTAGTCCACTTTGGAAAAGTGGTCTTCCTGACAAATAGCTGATCACAGCCTGTACTCCTGCTGGAATAACCTGTTACATGGGAAGAAGTTTCCAGCAGTTAGTGTCCCATATCCAAGTGGTGCTCCTGCAGGGGTGAGGAAGCATTATGCATTTTCAATCAAAATTAAAAGCCAATACATTTATTGCATAGATATGCAGCGTCATTTGTAGCTTCTCTGGCCAATAGACACCCTCTTCACTATCATGGCCCTCATGCACATCAGACGTGTAATCAAAGCTTTGGAGTCAGTTTGAATTCTGTGAGAATTGTTATACTTTCCAAATCAGATCTTTCCCTGTTGACCTTCAATGTGAACCTTTAGGGTATGTCCATTGTTTATGTTTAGGTGGCAAAAATCTGTCCTACCATGTGATGAACACACTAATGTATGGCTCTGATAACGGTGACATGAAACCTCTGTCCACATCACCAGGATAGATAGTTATACCCTGAAAGTAAACCAATGAAGGTTCCAGTTGTTTGACTTCTAAGGCAGTGACTGGTTTGTGGCTGAGGAGCCATATGTGCCATACAACCCACTGCTGTATGACTAATCCGACTCTGAAAATTGACTACATTGCAGACTTGAAATGTGGATGGTTTAGTACTAGTGTAAAATTTACTTTGTGATTGGTATCAACTGTTACACTCTAAATATTTATCTCCATTGTTTTTTTTGTTTTTTTTTTTAAGTTGACCTCCTAACCTTTTTTAAGTTGGCTGCTAACCATTGCTTAAGGTTGAATTTGACTCACGTAGAGTAAAAGCTTGGGGACTCATGCCTTAAAGGAGTTGAATTGCTAAGTATGCTCCTGTGTGTATTCTATAGGGAACTTGTCTTCACGTCTTTACATGAACTTGTGGAGTAGTTCACTTTCTGCTTACAAAGAACATCCACCATAATTTTATGGGTATGTTACAATAGAAAAATATTATTTGACTTTATATATAAGGTCATTGGTTTGAGTGCAGTCCAAAACCACCAGCTGATGATGAATGTGGGAGCTCATTCTGCTAGATCAACAGTAAGATAATGAACACGTGTGGGCTGCTCTATCACTTTGTCTTTGGGAAAGCCGCATTTATTGTCTTATTTTTATGCTGCATACCTAGTTTTCATGGAACATTTCTGCTCAAAGAGCCATGAATTTTGATCTTGAAGTTTGGTGGAATTGTGTGATATATTTATATTATTATTAACATGTTTTCTTTGTGAAGCATGTCCACAAAAATGCACGGGTAGACAGCGGTGGTTACAAAGCTGTGCCCTTGATAACCACTACAAGAAATGATACTGTGTTACCAAAGGAATTGTTGTATTTCAAGGAAAAGTTAATATTATATACAATAAAACCTGAAACCAAAATCAATTGATTCAGAATTACATTTAATCTAGCATTTGGTCAACAGATCCCACAATAACCATCATGGAGTCCCAACAACCATTTTCTTACAAGTTTTTATGGTGGTAAAAATAAAGTTAAAGGGGTACTCCACAAAGAAGAAATAGTTGGTGTCAGAAGTTATACAGATTTGTAAAGTACTTCAGTCCTGGAGGAAGTTGTGTAGTTCTTTCCAGTTAGACATTGTGCCCATTCATCGGTGTCAGAAACTGTCTGGAGCAGTAGAGGTTTTCTATGGGGATTGCTGCTGCTCTGGACAGTCCTATAACAGACAGAGGAGGAAGTGAGATTTTGAACTAGAAGTAATTTACAAATCTTTGTAACTTTCTAGTCTAATGCTAAGTTTACACGATTTTTTTTTTATAACGATCAGCGTTTAGACGGTACGATATATTGTACGGAAAAATAATTTTGCGATCGCACGTCCGCAGCCCCCCTGAGCCGGACCTCCGACTATTACAGCTCCTGACTTGTAAGGTCTGTTTGAAAAGTTTAGGTACACTTTAACAAAAATAATTTTACAGTAATGTGAAGGAGAGCAGGACACGTGACTGGATGAGGGTTTCTACCACCGTCCTAGTTACAGTAGCAAACTTGCCTCTTGGGCAGAATGGATTCATGTAAATGCCATAACTGAACATAAAGCCATTTGATGTATCAATTAGTAGAATTTTTTTTTTTTTTTTAAAGAAACTGTTTCCTCCGTACTTCTATTTGCTCATGAATGAAGCCCAATCCATTCCGAATGAATACATGGCTATGGAAGACTGTTGTATTGTTTTATTCACTAAACCATTTAATTATTGCAGCTGTTGAAGTTTGTGGACTCATTAAGGAAGTCAAAAGAATACATTTTATGATGCCAAAAAGTTGGGAATTAAAAAATAGAGGAAACTCAAAGAATATACAAATTGCATGTTATATGCTCCAGTCTGTAACAATGTTGTGAGTGTATTTGTAAGGGATTCCAAACAAGCAATATTGTTGCAGCTGTATTCTGTACATACAGTACTTGCTTATTTCCTTCTGGATGGCTTTGCGTGTTCCCTATGATTCCTGTTCCAGTTATCTCAACATGCTGAATTACTGGCAACGTTTTTCTTTTTGTTAATGTACTACTTTGTAACATTTGGTTTTTCACCAAAACTGTGAAAGAGTACTGAAGTTTGCAAGGAGCTTTTATTAAATATGTTAGCAGTTTCCTATTACTTGAAGGACGTAACTTTTTTTTCTTTGCTTAGTACAATTTTATTTTTTTTTAACATTTCACCAGGCGCCTTCAGTGCTGTATTGGCAGTTCATGTGTATAATTTTTTTTTTTTAGCTTGTGATATTTTTGGCTGTGAGTATAGACTCACTTTTATCAATATATTTAGATTTTTTTTATGTGCAGTTTACTGTAAAATATTGGCTACAGTGCAACATGTTTATTAAACATGTATTTCAGAGAAATATTTAATCAAAAGGTTACAGAAAGCTATATAGATCTGTAAAGTACCTTTGATAATAAAAAACTAATAAAAACTAATAAAACAAACAATCCGGAACATCAAAATATGTGATATTATAAGTTACTGTACAGTAATGGAGAGGATAGGAAACTCAAGGGCTGACAGACTGCAGAGAGCATGAAGGAATGAGCAGGGCAGATGTGGGCACAGTATAGCAACGCTCTCTGTCCAGGCAGAGAGGGGTTACAGCTATGGAGAGATTACCTCCACAGTCCTGTCCCCTGATGTAAGCCCCAGCCTGAAGTGTATCTGCTCTGATTTGGAAGGTGAGGGAGATTTCCTGGGTCAGAGTACAGGGCTGTAGACTATGCTATGCAGACCATGCCCCTCTCCCACTCGCGCTCCCACCCAGTACAGGGAGCTCTTAAACCAAGTCACAATTTTGAAAAACTGTAAGCTGTTAAAACAAAATGCTCTTAAACTAAGTTACTCTTAAACCTAGGTACCACTGTATAGCGCTAACTTTTAGCAAAGCTAACTTTTTAGCAAAGCGCACCCAATTTTTGATTATCTCCCTGGGAGCAGGGAGTATGGGCAGGGAAAGCTGAGTGCAGGGGTCTTGTTTTGGGAATGATTCGGTAGCAACTTGTGTAAAAAAAAATTATATATAATATATATATATATTTTTCTTTTTTCTTTTTTTTTTTTTGGGACAAATTAAAGATGCGCACAGTTATTTACCTTGCTATCTTTCAATATTTATAAATTAATCATTTGTTGTCACTTCTATAGAAAGCTCCTGGGGTTTTTGGGTGAAATAAACACATTGATCTGAAGCAATTACTTTGGAGCACTGCGATAATTCTTCATTACATATAAATATTTATTGAACCATATTTGTTGCAAAAATGAGGCCACTTTTGAAACTTCAAATGTTATAAACTGATGCATGCCACTTAAATATGTTGTTGAAATGTATGTAAATGCCTCCCCATGTTTTCGCTTCATTTTCGCACATTATTTTGTTTGTAGTGATGTAGTACAGGTATATGGTTCAGGACTGTGCCAGTGTCTAGTGAGGAATAAACCTCTTGACTTCATAGAAGTGTTTACCATTGTCGACTGATAACACATTGTAAACTTAATAACTTCCCAAATGAGTTAAATCAGCATCTAAGTCTGTTAACTAACTTTATATGGGAGGCAGGAAATGGCTAAGTATGTTCAAACTATGTGGTCCAGCTGACAAGAGCCAAGTCAGATCAGCCAGCAACCTGTGATCTGTGAGCTATAAAATCTAGCCACCCTTGTAAAACTTTGTTACCTAGTAGTGAGAAGAGCTTTGTCATTATTTCTTTACTACCTTCTCTTAGTACACCCTTTTATATAACCTTCCCCCAATCATTGCTTCTCTAGCACTTCTTCTCATCCCATCATAAGTTGCCAAACCGAAACCTGAATTATATTGCAGCCTTTTGACTTTCTTATTGGTAGTTAATTTAGAAAATCTGGACAGGGCAAATGTTATTAGTTAGAATAGTTCTTTAACATACAGGATTTCATATCTAGGAGTTAAAAGGATTTTCAGGAGTACTTCAATAATAGATAAAAGCCATCCATATCGGCTTGGTGGGGTCTGCCCTGACAGAAAGACTTTTGATTGGCGGATACACCGGCCTAAGGGTCTTTTTAGATGGCCCAGTAAGGCTACATTCGTATGTCTGTAGTGCAACCCACCACCGCAGACCACAATTCGAATGTGCATCAATAATGCTCCGTGCTTCAGAGAGTACTACATTGAGAGCAATTTGTGCTGCAATGCCGGTCTGCACCTACAATTTGTCTTTTTTTTTTTGGCAATCATGATGAACTGGGCCATTAAAAAACATTGTCCTATGTTCTGTCCAAAACTGTGGACAGAACTATAGATGCGTGAAGACCTAAGGAGCCATCTATGGAAACAGTTCCTTTACAAGGCAAGGCCGCACAAACTATCACTGCATTATTCATGCATCAATTTAAATGCATTGCTATTGGCCGCAGAGAGGTGTGGCCAATATTGACAATTTTTTGTGCCGCACAAAAAATGCATTCAGCTGATGAGTGAGTGTTGTCCTGCTCATCAGCTGATTGCTGTTGCTTTTAAATGGGCTGATTCCTACAAGTTTAACTATGTTAGGTGAGATGGAAATACCCCTTTAAGTATGTCCATAACCCATAGAAACCAAACTACACATCTTTTAAAGGGCCTTAGAGCCCAATTCTTCAGTTGATATGCTATTAGCGGTATTCTTAAAGTGACAATGACCAACTACTTTTACTTTCAAGCGGGAAAGCTGTATTTCTCCTTGTCATAAGAGGTTGTATGATTGTTGGATTTTTGCAGTAAAATTTATCGTCTTTCCACAGAATCCTAGTGTCAGAAGTTCTTTTCCTGCACTTTGTATCTCTGAAACCGCTTACTGACCAGGAAACCCAAATAGCCCTGCACAACATACCACTAGCTGCCTCCCCTTTGTCACCACACTAGACCCTGTGTTCAGTTGTACAGTTTTCCCCAATAAACCTATGCATTTTTTCTAATGTTGTATTTACTTAAATCTATTTATCATTACATTCACACATGTAACTTTTTATTCAGACTATGGATACGTATATATGTAAAATTACACATTATATTTTTTCCAATTATAACAATCGTAAATTTACAAGCTTATAAATATAGGCCTGTGTTGATGTCTTATGCTGCTGCCTGCATATTCATATTTTTTTTCTTACACATGTGTACATGGATAGAACCATGCATAATTGTTTCCAATTATAACAATGAGAAATTTACAAGCAAATAAATGTAGGTTTGTGTTGCAAATCTAAAATAAGTGGTAAAGGGCGGCCTACAAACCCTTTTTTTTGGAATTATATTGCCTTCTAGCTGTTGAGACTTGTGTCTTTCAGACCAGGCACCATGAAGATGGAGTAGTTTGTTGTTTAACATGATATTTATAGGATCCATCTCATAATCCCCATCGCATGTGCTATTCCACAAATAAATGTCTTCATGGATTATTCTAGGCTTGGCATATGTAATAATCACACTATACAAGGTGGCCAGTGTTGATGGGGTTTTCTAATTTCACCATCTTGCTGATAACTGTTAGTAATGTTATGGAAAGGAAGCTTTTACTGCATTGCCACTGTAGGCTATTGCTATATCGTATGGCTATAAACTAAAGAGGATGTCATTTTTAATCTGATAAATCTGCAAATAAGTACAAAACAAAAACAGGACAATAATCCGATTACGAAACAAAGATTAATACTTATAGTAAACTATAGTAATATAGTAAATTAGTAACTAATAAAATGAGAAGTCCTGTGAAACTAAAAAAGGCAGGGGGTCATTCATAGAAAATGTATATCTGCTTTTGCCCATCAGCACTGTGTGACGATTATGGTTCGGATAATCGTCAAATCATTTGCAACAAAGCGATAATCATTCAGTTTAATAGCAGTTAACGATTAAATGATGAACGAGAAATCGTTGATCGCTTAATAAGACCTGGATCTATTTTTATCGTTGCTCGTTCGCAAATCGTTCGCATGGAATAAGACATTGTTCGGTCGTTCGCAGTTTTGACGAACACAATAGCATTGACAAGATGGCCACAAGAACGATCATAAGTAACGATCATTGTTCCGTGTAAATGGGTGAATGATTTTGTCGTTCGTAATAGCGGTCGTTTGAGATTGTTTATCATTAACGATTATGCGAACGTGGAATAGCGCCCTTAGTCCTGAATCCTAACCTCCAACCTTGGTATTAACTCCAATGCATAAATATAAAGCAGGAAAACCAATTCTCAGTTGCAAAAATCTTGTTACTTTGTTTTTAGAAAAATACTCACATAGATCTAACAAAAGCAGCAAATCTAAAGCATGTCACCACAGTGAATAGGGCCTCTAGGTTTCGATCTTCACACCGCAGCCGCAGTATCCTTCATCCTCAGAGACTCTCACTGTCCAGGTGAATGACGTTAGTACGCTACGTCCTTTTTGGGGAGTTCCCCCTTTGTCAAGCGCTGTTTATTAGTACACCCTTCAGTATATTTATAGCAGAAGCATAAATTACATCATATCACAAAACAAAGAAACAATTATCAGAAGATAACACCATCATATCCAGTGTGGTAAATTGCATAATTTCATCTTTTTTACTTTATTCCATTATACATTTACATTATACTCTAATCGGCAAGCCCAAAACTGTGAAAATACGTCAATTGCTTGTTTACTAAGAAATTAGCCTATGTTGTTAAAATAACCCATTACAGTATATCAACCGGCCCACAACGACAATTACTTTCATAACTTTCATAGCAAAACAGCAAAATTACACCGCTCATTCAGCCCTCTTGTTGCTACACATCTAATAAATGTATCTTTTTGGAGAAGTTACCTTTTAATCTGTTATTTTAGTACCATATATTTCTTCCAATACTGCCCATTTAAGATTGTAATTCTTGTGGCCATTGTCATAGAAATGGTGTGCCACTGACGCCTCTCCATACACGGTTTATTCTAACCTTCTTCAATGTGTTTAATTTTCTGTGCATAAGTGTGAAAAAAGTAAAGGAAAAGACAGAATTATGCAGTTTACCACACTGGATGGGATGGTGTTATCTTGTGATTAATTGTTTTTATGTTTTGTAGTGATAAGAGATGAGCAAACCTTGAGCGTGCTCGAGTCGATCCAAACCCGAGCGTTCGGCATTTGCTTAGCGGTGGCTGCTGAACTTGGATAAAGCCCTAAGGCTATGTGGAAATCATGGATATAGTCATTGGCTGTATCCATGTTTTCCAGACAACCTTAGAGCTTTATCCAAGTTCAGCAGCCGCCACTAATCAAATGCCGAACGCTCTGGTTCGGATGGACTAGAACCCGAACCCGGTTCGCTCATCTCTAGTAGTGATATGATGTAATTTTGTTTCTGCTATAAATATGGTAAAGGGTGCACTAATTAACAGCGCTTGACAAAGGGGGAACTCCCTGAAATGGACGTAGTGTACTGACGTCATTCACCTGTCTGGTGAGTCTCTGAGGACGGAGGACACTGACCAGCACTGCCGCCGCGCTGTGAAGATCGGAACCTAGACATCCTGTTCACTGTGGTGACATGCTTTTATATTTGCTGCTTTTGTTATATCTATCTGAATATATTTTTCTAAAAACAAAGTAACAAGATTTTTGCATGTAGTATTTGGTTGTCCTGCTTTATATTTATGAAAAAGGCAAGGGGGTGCAGGAACATAATAAACAAGGTATAGTTACCCATCTCCATGCCCCGTAGCACTGTTCCCAGGTCTCGTTTAAAGTCGCCAGCCACCTGCAGCATCTCCAGCTGCAACGTCATGTTCCTGGCTGATGGATTGCCCACTCTGCCAATCAGTGACTGGGGAGAAACACCACCCTAGGCACAGACTAGCTGAGCAGGCAATCAATCAGTGTGGCCATTACAATGTAGCTGGATATACCCGAATGTTGGCCGAAAATGACAACCAGTGGCTCTCAGCGAGACTTTAGAGCAGCGCTATGAGGGCATGGGGGCAGGCTAGTATGCTTTATTATGTTCCCGCACTCCCCCTGTCTTCCTGCTTTTTTTTGTTTTGTTTCACAGGACTTCTTTTTTAAGACTAATATAGTAAACCATTTAGAGGACTTCATTATGATTGTTAATGACGTATGCTTATTTCATGTTAATCCATATCTGTGACTGAGCTATTTTGTGCTGTTTTGAATGAAGAGATAGCAGTTAAGAGTGTTTTAAAGCTTCTGTGAATTTACCCAAAGATAATCTCCGCTTTCTCCTGGCTTTTCATTAGCAACGTGGCAGTTACAGATCTGTCGTTTACTTTGAGGGGAAAAAAATTGCAAAGTGTTGGCTTGCTGCCATGACTAGCTCCAGATGGTCAGAAAATATTTTGTTCTATATGGAATTAATTTAAAATAATAAAACATATCTGGGTGGTTGTATGAGGTTGTATTGATTGCTGAGTATTGAAGGAAAATCTGTTTTAACACTGGTACTGGCATGTTGAAAACCTACAGGCCCATGTTTACCAAGACTGATGGATCCTGCACCAGTAGCAATAGGAAAACACAGTGCATTAGTATCATCCATCCATTTAGAGGCCACAATTTATTTAAATCCTAATAAAAGACGTCCAGGATAACGCTACTTTGAATGGCTGACTCCTTTCAAACACACGCTCTTAATGATAGCATGCTGGGCCATATGAAATTCCTATGCAACTTACCAACTGAGCCACTATCTGTTTAAAGCATGCTTGGATTTAAAAAAAATAAAAATAAAAAATCTTCATACCTTTCTGGTATTAGTTGATTGAGAAGCTATAGATGAAATGCCTAGGGTGGCCGCTAACAGGGCACAATCACTGATAATTCACCTGCCTATGCTACTCTTTTCTAATGCTTAACCATACATAACAGTTTTTCTGCCTACCAAGAGTATCAGACCACCCTTGATCCACAGTCAGGCCAGTTTCTGCGTAAAATCTG
Organism: Dendropsophus ebraccatus; assembly: GCF_027789765.1. Lineage (NCBI taxonomy): Eukaryota > Metazoa > Chordata > Amphibia > Anura > Hylidae > Dendropsophus > Dendropsophus ebraccatus. The sequence goes on along the minus strand of NC_091459.1, from coordinate 76,350,815 downwards.
CGAGTTCCACAGTGAAATCCTGTGACCTGTCATTTTGTATGGGTTTACATACTCGTAGCAGGTTTTTTATTTCGCTGCCCCGTACCCATAACCCACCACTGCCAAGTGAATGCTTAACTGGGCCGCGCTCCAGGCTGCTCCTGTGGCTGCCGGCCCCCTGATGTCCTGCTCAGATTAGAATAAAATCTGCTGCGAGTATGTAAACCCATACAAAGTAACAGGACACAGGATCACAGCGGATTTCACTGTGGAACTCCCAGCATGAAATCCACTGCAATCATGTACGTGTAAAACTGGCCTCATATTGTATAAAGTTATAGCATAACTTTGCATTTATGGAAATTTCTTTTCTCCTTCTGTGTTCAGCAGTCAAGTAGGTGGTCCTGCTCAGTGACTGACAGCTGTATGTATACAAGTGTTCAAATGGAGAGCTGTCAATCACTGCATAGCCCACAATGAGTGGAGATTAGAGATGAGTGTGACTCAAGCATCCTCGAGTTGGATCACTTGACAGTTGAATACTGGTGGCTGAAGAAGTTGGATGCAGCCCCTAAGAGTTCTGGAAACCCACCTGTCCCTGTGTCCCCACAGTCTCACCAGCTCTCTGACAGCCAGTGGTCTCCTGCAGCTCCTTCCATGTTTCAGGTGAGAATACCTGTTCAGCCAGTCAGGGACTGAGGTGAGACACCGCTGCAGTCAATGATTTGCTGTTCTGGTACTTCCTGCCAAGACGTGAAGATCCAAGAAGTTGGGAGAAGCAGTAGAACAGCGACTGTTAGAGAGCTAGTCATGCTGGCTGTGCTGCGCGGCACTGGGATGGGCAAGTATATATTCCCCCACACCCCCTGTCTACACCAGATTTTTAGATTTGGCTGAAGTTCCCCTTTAACTGTTCAGCATGTTTTACTACTTTTATTTTAATGTTCACTGACTTGTTCTTGACCTGAGTTCCAATCCTACATTTATAATGTGGTAAATGTATTATACACAAATGGTGTGTTGCTTTAAGGAGCCCACTTCTGTCAAAAATTACAGTATGGTGTTTTATTGTTAAAAACTGTGAGTACGCAGCAGCTTGCCTTGAGTTGCCCAAAGGCAACAGTCTCTTTCTGATCAATGAAGCTGTAAAATGCTTTTTTGCTTTCAAGAAGAAAGACAGTAAAAGAGTGAATGTAATGTAATCTAAATGGTTCTGCTCATGACTGTGCAGTTAATATTCTGCATTGAAAGATTAGGTGTGTAAGCACTGTGCTGGCAGCAATATCCCATTGTCTCATTTCATTGCAATTATAATATTATTTATTAAAAGCATTATTATTTCCAGGTTGCTGTACATATGAGAAGGTATAAAATATGTGGCAATAAGAACAATCAACATTGAAATATGTTCCAATAGCCTCAGTAAGAGATGGTTCAGGCTTGCACTAATAATGTTGTAAGGCCATGTTTAAGTTGTGTTGGTCTGAAAAAATGTAGCTAGCCAGAAAGAGAGTTAGGTGGGTCTTGGGGAAAAACAGGGCAAGATAGGGTGGTAGCTGGCCAGAGGGAGATGGGTCAAAGAATGGCTTCTTAAGGCCTTATTACACCAAACTATTATCAGCCGTATTTGGCCAATATCTGCCCTTATGGACGATAATCTTCTCGTGTAATAGAAGATGAGCGATGACAGCTGATCGTTGCCTGTCGTCTATCAACATGTTGAAAGACAAACGATTAATGGTGTGTTTACACAGAGCAATTATCGTTCGAATTTTCGCAATAACTATCGCATTTGTACGATAATTGGATCGTGTAAATACAGTGAACGATCAAGAGGCGAGTGAGAAATCGTTCATTCGTTCATTGTGATCTTTCAACATGTTCTCAAATTGTCGTTGGCGTTTTTTTTTTTTTTTTTTTTTTTACAGTGCTGCATCTTTTAGAAAGTTATTTTGTTAAGAATTCTAATTGTAGCCGACATTATGTAATATATTGTAAAATGTAATCGAATATATGCGGTCCGAAAACCAATAAATAGGCCTTTTGTAGCAAGAGGTAAGTGTTATGTTGAGTTGATGGATGTTTTCAGTTTTAAGCTTGGATAAGGAAAGATGATCTAACATAGTGACAGTGATTTACATAGTATAGATTTTTTTTATTGCATGCCATTAGAAGTATTAGGCACAGCCAGTAATTCTAGTATGCCATCTGCTATCTGAATGAAAAGTAATTTCATCTGCTCAGTACCAGAATGAACGTGACACATATTCTGTTCATATTTATGTACATGATGTGAGAACAGCTGGGTACAGGCTCTAATGATTTCACATCTCGTCCATTCATAGTTTAATGTTCGGTGCTATGTCATGTAAGCAAATGTTTATGCCCATTAACTACATGCCTCATTTTATGCTCTTTAAAGATGACCTGACAGCTCTTCCCTTTTAAGAGAAATTCTGGAGCTTCTTTTCTTAGAACTCGCTTTGTGCCTCTGTTGTTCCTCCTGGGAATGTCTAACTCTGCACTACTGACCTAATACTCCGCACAAAGTTATGGCAATATATTTAAAAGAAGTAGTAATATAAAGCAGATATCAAGCATAAAAAAAAACAAAACATAGCTGCTTTTTACCCTGACGTCCATTGACCGCATACCCGGAGAGGACCTCCTACCACAGGAATGGAAATCTGTGATGATATAATCCTGACACGCCTCTCCACCTCAGTTCAAGTTTCCTGTCCTGCGGATAGGAGGCCTGAGAAGCATGTCCTATCCGGAATGAAGATCTTGGATTACCTCTCTGCGCCAGCTGCAGTTCCCCCGGATGCCTCGGCCTTGTGGGGCTCCCTGAAGGAGTATCCTGGAGTCTGGTGGGGGTCAGGACCGCTGCTGTTCTCTCCTGCTGCTCCTTCTCTGTGCTCCCTGCTGCGCCTTCTCTGTGCTCCCTGCTGCCAGGTGCTTGCATGCGGCCTTCGGGCTTCTGCATCAGCCGAGGACGCACGGAGGGGTCGTGGTGGAGCTAGAAAGGCTGTCTTCTCCTCTACGGCTCCGGAATGCTGTGCGTAGGGACAACACGCCGACGTGCATCGTGGCACTGACGTCACTTCCAGCATTCGATGTGACCAGTGGCTCTTGCTCATCTGAAAACTTGCTACTTCAATTTATAGGGGTCCACAAAAGGAAGGCTGCATCTAAATCTACAGTTAGTGATAGCCTGTTTGATCAATCTATCGCATACTAAGCCCAAGTCTCATCCTGTCTGTTTTACAGCTCACTCTACTAGGACAGTAACCACAACTTCAGCAGAGAGGGCTGATGCCTCTTTAGACCACATCTGTAGGGCAGCAACATGGTCTTCCGTTCATACCTTTTTTAAACACTACAGACTACAGCTAAATCCTATGTCTGTTTTCTTGGCTGTTGTCCCCACCTAGGTGATTACTAGATTAGTAGTTTAGTCCTCCAGGCATGATTGCGAACCGGTAATCTTGATTTCATAAGCCCATGATAGCACTCCTAAATTAATTCCCCTCCCATACATTTCTTTATTTTTTTTTGTGTGTTATTTGTATTGTTGTATTGTGTTATTGTATTGTTGCATATATCCCCACTCAGCCCATGCAAGTTAGCACCAGTCGGAGCAGAGCAACAGCAGCTATTGTGCATATCGTCTGATTGTTGTCCTCTATTACACTAAGCGATTATTGGCTGAAAATGGCCTTAAAATGCCTTAAAAACTGAAGTGTGGAGAGGCGTATCACGATTTTATCTTCACAGGTTTCCTGTCCTGCTGTAGGAGGTCCTCTCCAGGGGGCTGTCATGGGCATATGAAAACAAGATTAGCGGTTAGTAATCATGCTTTTTACAAGAACAGCTCGCCACCCCTGTTGTCAGGTTGTTTACGCTATTACAATTAGGGATGGTCCGAACTCTCCGAGGTTCGGGTTCGTATGAACCCGAACGCTTGGCATCAGATTCCCGCTGTCTGCCCGCTTCGTGGAGCGGGTGGATACAGCGGGAGGACCACCTGGAAAACTGGGATACAGTATGGCTATGGCTATATCCCAGTTTTCCAGGCGTTCCTCCCGCTGGATCTGCCCGCTGCACAAAGCGGGCAGACAGCGGTAATCATTACCGAGAGTTCGGATTCGTACAAACCCGAACCGAACTCTGTTCGGACCATCCCTAATTACAACACAGCTCTGTTTATTTCAATGGAACTAAGTTGCAATACCACACACAAACTTAGGACAAGAGTGGCATTATTTATGTCAAAAAGCAGCTATGATTTCCCTTTGCACCACAGTTTTTTGGAAGCCAAATGTACAGGAGATAAACTGGTTTCAGTCTGCGTGGGACAACCACTTAAAGGGATATTCCAATCTGAAGGGTGTAACAAGTTAATTAGTGGTGTCTGAATGCAGGGACCCACATGATTCAGAGAATTTAGATAAAATGGTCCTCAGAATGAACAAAGCCCACTGTGCATATATGGCCAGCCTTTCATTTATTGTCTGGGATGTTCAGCAATAAGCAATGTCAAGCAGTCCTGTAGAGCAGTGCTTCTCAATTCCAGTCCTCAGGCCTCACCAACAGGTCGTGTTTTGAGGATTTCCTTAGTATTTTACAGGTGATATAATTATACTCAGTGCATCAGGTATTATCACTGGTGTTCTTTGTATGGGATATGCTCAAAACATGACCTGTTGGTGAGGCCCGAGGACTGGATTTGAGAAGCACTGCTGTAGAGAGTGAGTGGTGTGCTAGTCGTGCTCGTGTGGTGCACAGTTGTATTTCCCTTGGTGTTTGTATTGTGAATGGGAATGGTGCCCTGAGTAAGCAGTAGTATTTTGATACACCTGTACTACATAAAATCTTATGGATCATACATGACCTGATTGTAAGGTACATATGGGTTCCACAAAACTCTTGTGTAAATATCCTGCCCTTAAACTTTCTATTTAGTACCCACGTCCCCCTTTCAGCATCTGTAGAAGCTGCAGCCGCACAGCTTTTAGGGTTGCCTTACCATTGTAATGTTCAGTCCGCACACTGCAGGGTGAGTGGGCTGAATGTAAGGAGAATAGAGCAGCTGGTATGTGTTCTCTCCAGCAGGTATAATGATATGACGTTATTGCACCTGCTGGAGGATCTGCCCTGTGGCTCACAGACTGGAGTACAGAAGATGGAGTAGAGCTGCTACCTGCCTGGGATAGGTGAGCATGTGTTGTGTGTGTGTGTGTGTGTGTGTGTGTGTGTGTGTGCATTATTATTATGGGGGCACAACAGGGGACATTACTATGGGTGGGGGTTGCATAGCATGGAATGTTATTACTATGGCGGCACAGCAAAGGGCATTATTACTATGTTGGTGGGGAAGACAGCATGGGCACTATTACTATGGGGGCACAGCAGGGGGCATTATTACTGTGTGGGGATGCACAGCAGAAGCATTATCAGTATGTAGGGGTGCACAAGTAGGAGGCATTATTACTATATGGGGGAGAGTCATAGAAGGAGATGTTATTACTATATGGGGGCACAGCTGGGGAGCCTACATAAGGGGGCAACCCACATACCTACTCACTTTACTGAGCATGATGCCAAACAGCAGAATTACTTCTGTATGGGACCCTATAGGTAGAAAAAATGGAAGGAAGTTCGAGAAAAAGTTCGGAGCCTAGGATGTTTGTCTGGCAGGTTCTAAAGAGAGCAATTGTAGCTGGGAGAAATCATCATTGAAGTCTGGCCCAGATGGAGAGGAAAAGGAAAGTGATGGCTCAGATCAAAGAAGACGTAACCTGTCTTACTGCCGTCTCTACATACCGCTGTCCCCACCAGAACCGAGTTAATAGGTCTGGCCCTTAAAAACATTTCAATTTGTAATGGGAAATTGCCCTGCTCTATAGCATACCCTCGGAAACAGCATGAATGGCATTATAGAGCAGTACTCAGTAGTGGAAGCTGTATGATATAGCACTGCTGCAACCTTTTGTAGTTTGCATACCTTTTTTTCCTTTAAATTGTAAAACATTTTTAGGAATCGAAGCATTTATTTGTATGGTATACACTTGAAAAAAAAAGTTAACATATAGCCTCCATTGCAGCTCCTATGTGTTAGCATACTTCCTTTTTTCATGTATGGAAAATTGACCATATTGGCATGGTATATATATGGCTGCATTACACTAAGGGGTAAGCTAGAAAAGGGGCAATTTTAGAGTTCTACCTGTTCTGTTTGTATTGTTTTTTTAGAAAATGTAGTCTAGACTCGGCGAGCATCATTTTCTTATTTTCCTTGCTTCACACTGAAAGTTCTCGCTTCCTTTAATTAATCAAAAAGCTGACTTATATCAAACTATGTTGCAAAGTTTTCTTTTTGATTTTCCTACTAATCTTATCCTGGGATTGTTAGATTTCCTGGCTTCTTGGCATGCTATTTGCAGAAAAGGAGATGCCTTTGTTGCTATGTTTAGTTGTAGCCAAAGCCAGATGTTCTGAATACACTCTTAAGAAAACCAGACATAACTGTACACTTTAACTCCTATGGTGGTGGGGAAGCTTACCCTGCACTGTTGAGCAAATGCAAGACAGGCCCCTCTGATGTCAAACTGAGTTAGATACACTAAAATAATTCTCGGAATTGAGGAATTGGGACCAAAAATAGAGGGGAGGGGAGGGGAAAGCAAGAGTTCATATAAAGTTTAAGTATTTACAGTAATTAGGAAAAGTATGCAGACTTGATGGACTAAATAGTCCAAGTCTGTTGGATTTCCCTATTTCTATCTTGTAGTTAATTAGAAATATTGTGAAAGCCAACAGCCTGGCTCCGTCTGATAAACAACTTCACGGAGCGGGTCAGAAAGGCCGTATGATTGAGAGTATGGAAGTTTAGACATGTGGAATAAGAGTTGGAATTGCATTTGGTATCAGGTTCTCTGGGGAACTGTCTATAGGGTGGAAATAATTAGTCATGCCTCTTATTTACACATATGTGCTGTTTGTAAAGACAATCCACAGTAACAAAAACTATCAGTGCTAAACAGGTTCTGAACCTTTAAGTAAATAAAAAATAAATGGAGATCGCATAGGGTGGTAACATTTTCTGATATACCTGAAATCCCTATTGTGGGGGCAAATGGCATGCAAGAATAGTTCTTTACCTGTTTGTCTTTGGATAATGGTTGGTCATATCCAGCATAGCCAGCAAAATTTGTCTACTTGTATGTTCCCCACAATTACAACTCTAAAGCTTCTTTTCTTCAAACCATGCATTGTGGCATGCACTGTTACTCCTCCTGGAAATGTAGAAGTATATTGAAGTATAACTGGGTGGCTCACACTGCTCTTTTCACTTTGTAGGGGAGCACCCTATTGACAAGAGGAATGCTAGTGCCTGGTTCTCCATGTAATCTCCCCTTTTCTGTATGGACTCCCCATTGTCAACATTTTGAGCTTCTGAATACAGCTCCTTCCCCTTCTAGATTAAAGGGGTACTTGGGAGAAAAAAAAATATTTTCAAATTAACTAGTGTCGGAGAATTATACAGATTTGTAAACTACTTTTTATTTTAAAATTTCCAGCCTTCCAGTACTTATCAGCTGCTGTGTATCCTGCAAGAAGTGCTGTATTCTTTTCAGTCTAAACACTGTGCTCTCCACTGCCACATCTGCCTGTGACAAGAACTGTCCAGAGAAGTAGCAAATCCCCATAGAAAACCTCTCCTGCCTTGGACTTTTCCTGAAGCGGACAGGTGGCACCAGAGAAAACTGTGTCAGACTGGAAAGAATATATGACTTCCTGAAGGAAATGCAGTAGTTGATAGGTACTGGAAGGTGTGAGATTTTTAAATATAAATCTTTTTTTTTTTTAACTTTCTGCACCAGTTAATTTAAAAACAATTTAAAGCACTGCTTTCATTTTGCATTCAGGAAACAATTGATTAATAAAAACAAATTGCTGTAAAGGTGTCTGTGGTCTTAAATTATTGGTTCTAAATCAAGCCTTATTTCTAATGGTGCGTTTACACAGGCAGATTTATCTGACAGGTTTTGGAAGCCAAAACCAGGAATGGGTTTGAAAAAAGGAGAAATCTCAGTCTTTCCTTTGACTCGTTCCCTGTTTATGGTCTGTTCCTGGCTTTGGCTTCAAAAATCTAAAGCCGTCAGATAAATCTGCCTGTGTAAATGCACCATTAGAACACAATGAACAAATTGCCTATTAATTTCTTAAATTTCCAAGCCACAGTTGTCAAGCACAGAGGAGCAGTTCTTACAAACTGATTAACTTTTTTTTTTTTTTTTTTTTAAAGATAGCCACGTGGAACTTAATATATAACCTTTTCCAAATTTTAGATCCCCAGTCTGTTTCTCAAGATAAACTGTGTTTGAAGGAAATGTTAACCTCCTGTGAGCAGAAGAATAACAATAGGACTATTGCGTTAACATCCAAGGGGTTAATAGAAACAGCATGAAAGGTGATAAAAACATAACCTTGGGGTCTGTCCCTGCTTAGCCACCCTACTGATTCTTCATGTGGAACCAGTCAAGTGCAGGGAACCAGTGTCACATGAAAGCGCTTACATCACTCGGCAGTAATTACATGACCCTCAGCAATAAATCAACAAAAGAAGAAGCTGGTAAATGGTGAAGCAGTCTGGAATTATACTCATATGTCATGGTTAACGGCAGCGTTACAGTCTTTAGCATTTGCATAAGGTTTCATCGGGAACATAAAGATCTTCTCGAGCCTGTGAATTGCCAATAGCTTGCTGGCATGATATGTGTAAATCCAGATGCAGCAATGTCACATTTATGCCTCTTAGTTATAGGATACTGCAGAGGTTTATTGTGATATTGGAATTTAGGGCTGCCATGGGTAATAAGGGTGGTAGTTTATGATCACTGAACACAAGGCTATTCATTATTTCTTCCTATAAGTCTCCACCAAGACTTTCTGTAGGGAGACCTCCTTCAACTGTTGTAATCCAAACCATAATGAGTGACTGCAAGAGATTATCAAGCGATTTTCATTATATTTTATGGATGTAAAAAGGAGCTAGAGTATTTTAAACTGTTCAGAATCCTAATATCTAATAATTTAAAAAAATCAATACTTAACCTAATGTTTTACCACTTATACTAATGGCTGATTGATGTGTTGAAGATCCCAGACTCATTTCTGGCCTTTTTAATATTCATTATGCATCTAGTCCATTTTAAACAGAATTCTCCATTTTTCTCCAGAGAGATAAAGGATAATGTTTAGAGATCAGTGGATAATGAGGTTTATGCTCCTTTTTAGTAGCACTTTGAAGGCACTAATATACATGAAATTACTTTTAGATCTGCATTGTGGGAATAAGGCCATGTAGGTTAGTATAATAGGTGAATGGACTGTCCCCAGTAGCCCTTGTTTCTAAAATGTTTTATAAACCTGTATGTCTTTTTTAATCCACCTATAGTAGTGACAAGGTGGTTTTGGGGCCCTCATTGCTGTTATTGAGCCCCGAAGAGCTCCTTCCATTACGCTCAGCTATATTTCATCCTGTGTGCCTGTAGTGCACACAGAACTTACTATCCCTTATTTCTCTGGCTATTCAAAGCAGCACATACTCCTTTCTGCTATACCATGGCATACTGCTGCGAAAAGTGCACTGGACTGAACATGTTGGCACTGTACTGGGCTGACAAGTTACACAGTACACTACTAGATGTGGAGGAGAAGAGGATAGTGATTTATCAGGCTCTCTCAGATTCTCTCCCTCTCTCCTGAACAGAGCACAAGGTATACCCAGCTCTTCTTCCTGTGATTTGTCCTTATATAGCAGTTATAGGAGACAGACTTCCCCTGACTGCAGGCAGAGGATGGCAGATTGCAGAGAAGGGAGACACCTAGTGGCCAGGACCTTAGTTATCTTTCTGGGGTAAAGAGTCATTTTTAGTCAATAAAGTAAGCAACTAATTTGAAAACATGTTAGGGTATGTCAGGTGTCACATAAGCAGTAAGTTGTTTAAAGCAACAGAACCCCTCTAACCAATGATTCCTGGATTTCTGATGCTGTCCTGGATATCAAGTGTAAGTTCTTGTTGTTGCACCGCGATCAATAGAAGCTAACTCCAAAAAAGCTAAACCAAACCAAAAAACTGAAAAGTATTTTTGGAACATTATCTGTTTGATTCCTTTTGTGTGAAGTACATTTGAATGAGTTGCAAATAACTCTCTCAAAGTTATAATAAAAAATGCATTTGCATTCTATCTGCTTTATGTTTAAACCAGTCACTAGTATGCAACCATATTCTGAGCAGATACACCAGGGTGAGAAGTTCATTTTGTCAGCATAGGCTTATGGAGGGAACATAGTTGTCATCATTGCCATGGTAATCCAGTCGATTCCCTGTCTACCAGTAAAGTTTATGGTCTACTTGTTAACGCCTAATACATTTATTGAAACATAATCCCACATTGTCTTATGGCAGAAAACCATAGCAACTCATGAAGTGATTATGCCCATAGCCCCCTTGTACTCTTGTTGTTAGCTGTATGTGTGAGGAATACGATTTGGGATAAAACACTGGAGGTCACAAAGAGGTTGTTTGAAACAAGAAGTTTCGTAATAAACTATAAAACCATTTTCCTTGTGTTTTTTGTTTCTATCATTGTAGTACTTGTAATTGGTGGAGGCACAGTTAGTGTTGTATGGGCTTTATGGACTGTAATTTGTGTTTATTTAGTGTAGTCTGTGTAACAGGCTCAAGCTGTACAAATCCTGTCACGCATGTATGAGAAGTTCTCCTGCACATTCCTTAACTTCATTTTGTCTAACCTAAGACTCCTGTCTGCTTCAGGCAGTGGGACCATCCAGCTTCTATCCTTGGAATCCACCCCCTCCTTCCTCTGTCACATGATTTAATTTTGTGAAACAAATGTAAAGTAATTTGCCGTTCTTTATCATTTATATTATGTATATTTTACTAAACTGAAGCTGGATGACGATTTCGGGTGTATCTATGGGGCTTCTTAGCCATTCTTCCGGCAGAGCTTTTGTGAGATGTTGGGCCCTTCTTACAAGCTCTGTTATAGCTCATTCCAGAGTTTTTGAGGGGGTTGAGGTCAGGGTGCTGTGTGGACCTGTCATGTTCTTCCACACTAGCCTATCCAAACCTTTTATGGACCTTTCTTTGTGCAGTTATTCAGAAAACAGAAAAAGGCTGAATCCAAACAGTTCCCACAAGGTTGGAAGCATAAAATTGTTCAAAATATTTTGGTATGCTAAAACATTACATAGTCAGTACGGTTGAAAAAAAGACACGTCCATCAAGTTCAGCCATGAAGGGTATGGATGAAGGGACGGGGAGGGATGATGGGTAGATTCTATACATATGCATTATATTTATTATGTATATAAAAGGTAACCTTTCATAGCTTTCATGCTACCTGATCACCAGTCATTGGGACTTCTCATGATCTTACCACCCTGTATTGATCTCTTGCTGTTTCATTATAGGAAGCGATGTTTCAATCAAGGCTGGCAAATCAAGCTGACACCTCCAGGGATTACACCACTGACTTGTGGTTCAGCTAGCATGAAAGCAAATCTTTCACCCTCAGACATCATAATAAACTGAATGCATTGTAGTAGTATGTAAAACACATGTTTGTGTAAAAAACTTCCATAGTCTCCACAATAGTGTCACAGAGGCATGGCCTAGGTTTACCACTCACTGCAATTGTACCACAAGAATGGCAGAGCAAAGTTAGTACAGCGCCTTTCATTCATATGGCATAGGTGGTGGGTGCAGACCTGAGGCCGTGGCCTCATCTTAGACATTTAATACAGAATGGAGATATGATGCCGGCACAGGCCACCCCTCTGTACACTATTTTGACCACAAAAAGTGTTTTTCTACACTAACCCTTTTTGATTTTATGGCTGGAATACTGTGTCCTGTCTATAATGTTTGTGGGTGACTTATTCACTTTTAGTTTTCCCTTTTCTAAAACTAAGGTGCCTAATGTAACTGCTGAAAAACAAGTCCATAGAATATCGCTCAAATAACAGCTGGCCCAATGCAGTCAGACAGGTTTACTTTTTCCTGGCATTTATCAAACCCAGACACCTCCATCTGACTGCCGGATGCTCGGTGAGGTAAGGCTTGCTTGTAGTGCCCATAATGCTCCATGCCATTCAGCTCCCAGCTGGACTCAGTTTTGAGTTGATTTTTCATACCAGATGCAATTTGGACTTTGCAGTTATTGGGTTAGCAGAGTATTAGTGACATTTCTGCACTATACACCTCAGCACTGAGTAACCCCACTGTGTAACTTTACGTGGTCTCCACTTCATGGCTTTGTTGCTGTGTTTTTCCTAAATGCTTCTATTTTTTTATTACTTTTACTCATTCTTGATCATGGAAGATATAGAAGGAAGAAATTTTACTAACGGGCTTGTGGCATCCTATTATGGTGCCAGGCTGGATTCGGTAAGCTTTCTAAAGCAACCTATTCTTTAACAAATGTTTGTCAAGTGAGGCCCTGTTCAAACTACGGAATTGGCTTTCAATGTGTTTGAATGGGAGAGCTTGCTCGCCTCTGCTCTCCGTGCCTCTCCGCCTTAAAGAATTGGCATGTCAATTCTTTGAGCAGAGAGGCACAGAAAGCATAGGCACGAAAGCTCTTCTGTTCAAAGAGTTTGCCGATTCCATAGTGTGAACAGGGCCTAAGACTGCAAGGGTAGGGGCAAATTATTTACATGTAGCAATGGGAATTGGGAACACTTGTCCACATAGTGTAGCTACTTCACACCCCTTTTATTATTACTACTTTTAAATATTTATATTAAAATTATAGTTTATAAAGACCATTCCTTATATTTCTGCATTAAATATTCCTCATTATTTAGTTTTTTTTCTGGGGGTAATAGATTAAAGCGACTCTGTACCCGCAATCTGACCACCCCAAACTGCTTATACCTTTGGATCGCTGCTTTTAATCCAGGATCTGTCCCGGGGTCTGTTCAGCAGGTGATGCAGTTATTGTCCTAAAAACTAACTTAAACTTGCAGCCCTGTGTCAAACTGCCAGGGCCTAGAGAATCTGTGCCCTAACTTTGCTCCACCCCTCTGTTCCTCCTCCCCACCCACTTCATTTTTAGGAATGCCACTGTTAGGATTTTTTCTATTCCTCTGGTGCCTTAACAGTCCAGCCCATGTGCAGTGTTCACACAGCTGATGAATAGGAGAATACTTGCCTGGGGCATTCCTAATGATGAGGAAGGCGGGGAGGAGGGACAGAGAGGTTGTGCCAGCCTAATGCACAGACACTCTAGGCCACGCCATTTTGACACAGGGCTGCAAGTTTAAAAGTTGTTTTTTAGGACAATAACTGCATCACCTGCGGAACGGACCCCAGGACTGATCTTGGATTAAAAGCGGCTATCTGAAGGTACAAGCGGTTTCGGGGGGGACAGATTGTGGGTACAGAGTCGCTTTAAAGGGGTTGTGGGATGCTCTACATTTTTTGATATTGTTCTAAAGATATATAGATAATAAAGAGCCTATTATGCTTACCTGTCCACACTCCCCCAGTGTTCTTCTGCAGTGTCTTCCGTGTCCCCACCTGGTAGCAGCCGCCATGTAGAAATAGTCTTGGAAGTGACAGCCCGCTCAGCCAAAGACAAGTTTGTCTCAGAAATGGCAGTGGCTGCGACCAGCATGGCAATCTGGAGACACTGCAGATGAAAGCCAGGGGAGCGCAAAGAGCTAAGCATAGTCTCTTTGTTATTTTCCATGAGTCAGCAGCACATTATCAAATTTTAAAGCACTGGATAACCCCTTAAGTACTCATGATGCACTGGTACGTCATCCTGACGCTTAAGGACCCATGTTATACCAGTAGATCGGATGGTCTGGAGAGGAAGTGAGCTTAAAAGTTCTGTTAATGACTGATTGCAGGCAGAGTCTGTCACTGTCAGACCGGGACCCCCACAGTGTGAAGATTCCATACAGAAACCTTCCATACAGAAGATGCAACGTTACTTTTTTACATTTAGGGTGCGTTCACACCTACAGGATCTGCAGCAGATCTGCAGCAGATTTGATGCTGTGTTCAGTTATTTAAATGAAATCTGCTGCAGAAAATCAGCTGCAGATCCTGTAGGTGTGAACGCACCCTTAGGGTATAAACCCACACACCGTATATGCAGTGTATTTACTGCTGCGATACGCAGCAAACTCGCAGCAAACTCTCAGCAAACTCGCAGCAGATTACATCTAAATAACTGAACACAGCATCAAATCTGTAGCAACAAATCTGCTGCGTATTTGTTGCATATCTGCTGCGTATACGGTGTGTGGGTTTATACCCTTAAAGTATACTCCTTAAAAATCTTATGATAAGGACAGGCAGGGGACACACAACTCTCTTCACTCTGTGGGAAGGATTTATCAAGACTGTAATTTTAAAAATTCCTTGTTAGAGCAGAGTAATACTGGATTTATGAAGAGGGGTTGGCCTCCTTATAAATCATAGCACATCAGCCTCTCTGAAATCGACACTAGCTCTGGACTGACATACGTTGCAGCTTCAGTTTTAGTCTACATGCAGGTATAAATTGTGTAATTTGTGATTTCTCCTGTATGCAGCGCTCTCAGATATGCAAGGATCTGTAACCCAGCTCATTTCAAGAAGTGAAATAGAGATTAAGTAAAATTGCTTCTGCAGGAAATGGGCCTAATAGACTTAAAAATGCAAACCATTTTCTGCAGTAAGATGGGGAGCGTAGAGAGCTGGGGGAAAAAAAGCTCAGCTTATTCCCAAAGTGAAGGGGTATGCAGAGTGGAAAAATGTTTTTTGATATCAACTGGTTTCAGTAATGCTGCGTTTACACAGACAGATTTATCTGACAGATCTTTGAAGCCAAAAGCAGGAACAGACTATAAACAGGGATCAGGTCATAAAGGAAAGACTGGGATCTATCCTCTTTTCAAATCCATTCCTGGCTTTGGCTTCCAAAATCTGTCAGATAAATCTTTCTGTGTAAACGCACCCTTAGTTACACAGTTTTGTAAAGGATTTCGATTTAAAAAAAAACCCCCAAAAAACTGTTCCAGTAATTATCAGCTGTTGTATGTCCCTCAGGTGTATTCTTTTCAGTCTGACATGTTGCTCCCTGCTGCCACCTTTGTCCCTGTCAGGAACTGTCCAAAGCAGAAGAGGTTTTCTATGGGGATTTGTTACTTGCTACTTCTCTGGACAGTTCCTGTCATGGACAGAGGTGGCAGCAGGAAGCACCATTTCAGGCTGGAAAGAAGACACCACTTCCTGCAGAATGTGCAGCAGCTGGAAGTTTAAAAAAAAGTAAAGTAATTTAGATATCTGTATAACTTTTGACACCAGTAGATTTGAAAAACATTTTTCTTCTTCCGCTTTAACTGCATCACTAAATAGAATATGTATGTTGAAAAAGCTGTTCCTGTAGTGCTAGATAAATAATACTTGTAAAGTTACTAATATTAGTTTTATAGTTACGGTCATAGTCTCATTACCTGCACTTAGCAGTTTGATTACAATTGTAATGTAATCAGAGAGGTACACAGTGAATTGGGATGTTATTTTGATGAAGCTTTTTTGCTAATTACACTTAAAGGGGTTATCCAGCGCTACAAAAACATGGCCACTTTCCCCCTACTGTTGTCTCCAGTTTGGGTGGGGTTTTGAAACTCGGTTCCATTAAAGTAAATGGAGCTTAATTGCAAACCGTACCTGAACTGGAGACAACAGTAGGGGGAAAAGTGGCCATGTTTTTGTAGCGCTGAATAACCCCTTTAAATAAGTCTTCCTCTGGTTTATAACCATAAACTTTTACACACACACACAAGCTTCCCACTGGTCTCCATTGCACTTCTAGACTTCATATACCTCGAACCTGCAGTGAAAACCTTAACCCTTACCCACTAACCGTACACCTCTGTTATTTTGGTTTGCATCCCAGACCAACATAACAAAGTGTGCAACTGGAATTGCATCCTGCATGGCTCTTTGCCATTCTAAACATAACTTGTCCAAGATATTTCCTTAAAAATATCTTCTACCATTTCTTTGCTTCATACTATATTAGCTTAACTCAAATTAAATGACATTAGAAATTATAATTAAGTTTATTCTTTTCCTCCCATTTCTAGTGAATATCCGGTGCATGTAGCTTATAAAATTAAGTTTGGTGATTTTGACTACAGTGTATATAGCCTTTATGGCCGTAAACCTGAACTGTATGTAAATATATTATTATATTCTACCATAGTAGCCAGACAGATTTCAACAAATCTTTATTGTATATTTATGCTCATTACTTGGTACATTGTCTGCCAAAATTCTTGTGTTGAACAGATTGACAACTTTTTTTTTTTTTTTTTTAATGGTTATCTTTTCAGTTTTTATTAAAGTTAATGTAGTTGTTTTAGTACATACCATAAACCCTTTAGAAGTCATGATGAATATCACGACCAGGCTGCACGAATAATCACTGTGCCTTTTTAATGTATTGCTATTGGCCACACATCCCCTGTTTACACAGGGAGACGTGCAGCTGATAAATTATGAAGCCTCACAAATGGATATAATCGGCCGACGACCGGGCCTTTTCCCTTGGTTAATTGCTGACACTTATATATGGGCTGATTATTGTCTGAAGCAGCAATTGTAGGTGAATTAAAGAGGCTCCTCTTAGTATTGTGTAGGCACAATGGTATTATAGGTTTATTAAATAGAGCTTAACATCTACTGTATTCACGATCTTTGGCATTAGGTACCACCCCACATCAGAAAAGTAAAAAACATTTTAGTGGAGGTCATACAACAGTGAATGCTACTTCAAAGGGAAATCACACAAGGAGCTCAAACAGACTTCAGATGGTTAGGTATCTGATTTATATTAGGTTGGGTTCCCTGTAATGACACATGCATGAAACTTCACATGGTACACTTTCCAAATTGACAGATGTTCATAACTCTTATTGGAGGGTTTGGCTATGTGATCTCACATGGATAGAGGCCACAGCGATTAAAACAAATGAAAGTTAGTATATTTCAGTGTAGGATACTTAAAGGGGTTGCGAAAAAAAATTATTCACAGAATAACACACATTACAAAGTTATACAACTTTGTAATGTATGTTATGTCTGTGAATGGCCCCCTTCCCCGTGTCCCACCACCCCCACCCGTGTACCCGGAAGTGTGGTGCGCTATACATTACCTGTCGCGTGCCGACCACGGTCTCCGATCGTCAGCAGTGACGTCTTCTTCGGGAGCTTGGCGGATCTTCCCGAGTGCCGGCCGCCCTCTGCAGCGTCATCCGAAGCTCAGCCGCGATTGGCTGAGCATAACTGTGCTCAGCCAATCGCGGCTGAGCAGCTGATGACGTGGCCGCGTCATCAGCCGCTCAGCCGCGATTGGCTGAGCACAGTTATGCTCAGCCAATCGCGGCTGAGCTTCGGATGACGCTGCAGAGGGCGGCCGGCACTCGGGAAGATCCGCCAAGCTCCCGAAGAAGACGTCACTGCTGACGATCGGAGACCGTGGACGACACGACATGCGGTGAGTATAATGCACCACACTTCCGGGTCTAGCGTGGGTGGGGGGAAACACGGGGAAGGGGGCCATTCACAGACATAACATACATTACAAAGTTGTATAACTTTGTAATGTGTGTTATTCTGTGAATAATTTTTTTTCGCCGGACAACCCCTTTAATTCCCAGTAGCCTGGGTATATTTTTCTATAAGAAGACAAGCCCATGAAAGGGGTGTGCTAACTCATCTAAAATAAAATTTTAAAAGTCCACAGAAAAGGCTGTATATGCCTGGTAGATTGCACTGAATTAATTGCAATTTCTTCTGTTCCATCATATGTATATATTACAAGTTAACCCCAATATGTAATGGATATTACATGTGATGACCCATGTAAAAAAAATATTTAAAAAAAAGTCCCAAATTCTGATAGTAGTTTTCAATTTACCCTGCAGGGAAAAACTGCTATTGTCTTGTTTGCAAGACTACTATTGTTTACTCTAAAAATGCAGCACTTGGCCCCGTTCACACTGAGCAAATGTGGTGGAATCCTGCTGTGCTTAGTGTCCCGCTGTGAGTTAATGAGATGGCACACTTGCGTCCGCTTCCTCTCCACTCAAAGAAATGACATGTCACTTATTTGAGCGGAGAGTGGTGGCAGCGGAGGAGCATGCGCCTTCTCATTCACCCACAACGGGACACTGAGCAACGGCTAAGAGCTCCATCACCTAATTCCACCGCATTTGCTTAATGTGAACTGGGCCATTAGTTAGAAAAAAAGATGCTGATGGGCCTGGGAAAATAGAACACCTACCTACCCCAGTTCTCCACAGCTCAAATTCTTCCCCTTCAAGTCCACTGATCTTCTTCCTGCATCTGAGATGAGTGATCGCTGCAGAACCTGCCACCTCAGCCAATCACTAGCTGTCTAATTGGCTGAGCGAGAAGGTTCTGCTCTAAGCATTGTCTGAAAAGCACAAAGAAGATAGGGGCACTCAAAAGAGAAGAATGGGAGCTATGGGCATCTAGGCCAGGTAAGTATAGGTTTTTATTCTGTAACCCCCACCACCACATGAGCAGCATCTAGTGTTTTTTTTTTTTTTACATAGAAAGGAATACCTCTTTAAACATTTTAATTGTTTGGTATAGGGATATTCAACAGAGACCCCTTTTTAATAAGTTTAGCGGTATTTTAAGACTGGGCTATGTAATAAGGTCACTTATTGCAGTGAGAGCATAGAATGAGTGCAGTTTGTGTTTGCACACTGTGTGCAGTTTGTTCCGTCCTGTGGAATAAATAATGCTAATAATAAATGCTGTAACATTGACCTACATTACATTGCTGTTAGTCACTTGCCTGTGATTAAGGCCTTGCATCAGCAAAACTGGAATGCAAAACATTTTATGGATCCATTTATTTATAACAGCGAGAAAGATACAGAATTATACACAGACATACATAAGCTACACAACCTTTATATATTTCCTGATATAATTTTTTTTATTATGAAAACTGCTCCCCTTGGAACCTCATTTCCTGTGAAATGTGACTAAAGAGATGCTTGAAGCTTGCAATGGTTAAATAGCTGTCTTTTGTTGCTGAGGTTGCATTTTTGCAGTTACAAGTTAAAGCATAACCCATACGTTGTTGGAACAATTAATCCTAATGTAAAATATGCGCTGGAATTTTTGGCATTTCATAGAAAGCACAGAGTTGTGCACGTGTGATTTTATGAATACCAATGTTTAATACAAATATGGCTGTGTGCAGAGCACTTAGTCCCCTTCCGGCAATCTTTTTCTATTGCTTTGTTAATACTGAGATTTTGCATCTCTTATGGCTATACTAGAACATCCTATTTTTAATTGAACTTGCATAATTGATAGTCGTGACTGACAGCCTTTGAAGGTTAGTAGAAATTAAAAAAGAATTTTCATGTAACTCCATGAAGAAATGAATAAAGTCAAGTATTTGCTTTGTATGTTATGAACAATACATTGTGGTATTAGATTTTTTTTTTTTTTTTTCTCATTTGGATGGGGTAATTTTTTATTTTTATTTTTAAGACTTCGTTAACATTGGGTTTTTGCCATATGTTTCATTTTTACATTCAGAAAGCTCTGATGTACACCCTAGACTTGTCCCTAGGCTTCAATTGCCAAACAGAGGCCATATTACTGTTCTTATAGGCTCCATTTGTCTGTTTTATGATGTTAAGCCAAACATTTAAGGCTCATTTAGCTTAGTAGACTACACTGTTCCAAAAAAACTGATACTTTACCATTAAGTTGAGCAAACGTCGAGCACGCTGGGTTCATCCAAACCTTAGTGTGCTGCATTTGATTACCGGCGGCCGTTGAAGTTGGATGCAGCCCTAGGGAATCCTGGAAAATATGGAAATGGCCTATGGCAGAGCAGCAGCCTCTTCCTCTTTGCAGCAGGAGAGATTCAATATGCAGTACATTTCGCTGCATCCCAATGTGCTGTGCTTAGTGCCTACCAAAGAGGGACAACCTGTGAACCTAAAATGCGGTCTAGGCCACCAAAGACTAATCAATGTGATTGGCCAGATCACACAGTTCATTGTAGGTTATTACATATGGGGCTGCAGGGCCAAAGAATGGTCGTATAGCAGAAACTCTTACAGAGAACACCTCAGTAATAAGACCGGACTGTGAAGCGGTAGAAGTAAGTGGCCTAATCTAGTGAATCATATTGTCTCATTTAAATCATGCGGGCGGCCAGTCACATAACTTATAAGGAAGGGATGAAACCATGATGCTCTATAGAAAGAAGTCAAGCTGGATTAGGCAGAGTGATGTTCTGCTTGAAAACCTTTTGATTCTGGTATTCTTGTGGATGTAACTAAATAGGCACTGCCACCTTTAAAATCATTTTGACATGTAAAACGTTTTGATCAGTCAGGGTCTGGGCATTCAGACCCTGGCTAATCACTACAGCGAGCCAGGAGAATTGGGCACTAAACATGTTCTCTTCAGCTCACCCAACATAGATGGACTCCTAAAATAAGTTTATGGGACCATCTTGTGTCGCATGCACAGATTTTTCACTGACTTCCACTCCCCCCCTCTACATGATCTGAAAAAAACCCAAACCCTATGCCATGGGTTAAAATTCACTTTCTTTTCTTTGAGCTATGTTTCTATGAAGCCATAATGGTCATCTGTTAAGAATATTGTCTTTCCTAGGGGATGTATACGTAGCAGTGATATCATATAGAAAGGTCGCAGAGGGAATTCATTGCATTAATTTAAAAGTCTTTTATTCTTCCAATAGGTTTTTGAAAAATTTTATATTTAAACAATGGCTACATTAATAAAAATAGGGAAAAATTGATTATCACTTAAAAAATTAGATATGTTAAATTAAAAGTTAAAACTATAAGTGCATCATGACGATTATTGTATTAAGAATTGGGGAGATGTTAATTTTAAGCATTTTCCCATTTTAAAAATTGATACATTTTGCCATAAATCTTATTAAATTCTATAGAAATAGAAGGGATTTAGCTAGCTCACCTCACTAATGTGCTTAGGTATCAAGCCTTAAAGGAGACATCCTATGAAATAAAAAATTAAGGAGGAAACCTGACTGGCTGAGCGGGCAATTGTTCAGCTGTGCTGTGATATTGGAGGATGCGGGTACGTGACATACCCAAATTCCAGCTGGTAATGACAGTAGTAATGATCCTAAAACTGGGGATCAATGGTGGCACCTTTCTTCAGGATAAAAACATTACTTAATTATTCTAATTTATTAAAGGGGTTACCCAGAGATTAAACTCTGTTCGTTGCAGTGACGACCCACTCACTCACTGAGGTGGAACACCATTACAGTCATTGATCGACTGAGCCACGTGAGCTCTGCAGGACCAAGGTAGGTAAGTATGTGTTGTTTTTATGATAAAACTGTTTTTGACTTATGTTTTGATTTGCCAATAAAACCATCATTGTGTGCAGCAGAAAGCTATATCTACAATGGGGAAGCTGTTGAATTCTGTGAACCTTATTCATCCTTTCTATACCACTGCCATTGTTTAGAATTTCCATTTGCTAGATGTTTCATGTTTCAGAATGTAGTGATCTATTTAAACATTTAAGTGGAGTCAAGATTGCACAATCCTGGAAAATACTTGTGATAGGGATGATATTGTGGTTTGGCGAGCTGAAGCCTTACGTCACTGGTAATGACAGAGAAAAATGTGAAATGCAGTGCACAGTCAGATAATGGGTATCAATGGATTTGCCTCAGGTCTGTTTACTGGATCAGTGTATGATGTGAATGAAATAGTGCTCATGGTGGGATGTTAGATGAGCAGGAAATGGTAAAATGTGTTTCCTATGGTGCTTATAGAGTATATTATTTTTACGGTCATCTACGTGCCTTTGAGACCAACCTTTTTTTTCTGATTTAAGATCACTGTAATTCTTTTTAGGTTTTAAAGCCACCTAAATATCTTGTATACTATCTGTAGCAGGGAGGTTGACATTGGTTGCTATTCATCAGCATTATTTGTGTACAGTGTTGGTGTTCACTCCAAGTTTGGATTTTTAGATATTTAAGGGAAGCTGACCGCATGGTTATGCATATATCCTTGCTGCCCATTTTCAGCTGCCAATTACATACCTTTAGCGATGCTGTATGATCTGGCATCTTTAATCAATATAGTCTTTTTTTTCTGGGCTTACTGTATGACAGGGGGGGGGTCTTTGACACTGTCACCTTCTGCCCCACCCTCACCAGAAAGATTGACAGCCTGAGAAGGCAGGCAGCGGCCTGAAGATACAGTGGCAGCCAGAAAGCAGGGCAGGAGCGGACAGTGTTACATACCAGCCTCACTGTGAGCCGAAATAAATTATGTATTTACTGAAGATGCTGGATCACACAGCATTGCTAAAGGTATGTATGTATGTGATGCTTGTGCGATTGGCATCTGAAAACTGGCAGCACTGATATATCCATATCCGTGCTCTGTTTCCCTTTTAGGTTGTCTTAAAGGAGTATTCCCCCCAAAATCATTTTTGCTTTAATAAATTGCCCACCCATAGCTTTTCATCTTTCCATTATACATTTATTAAGGATTATGCACAGTTTTGCTGTTTCTGGGTGTACTTCCACTGGTTGCATAAAATCATCAAATCTCCGTCCTGTCCGACACCGCTCCTTGCCCCCACCCTCTGTGGCAGCATCACGTTTCCTCCGTCTCTTTAATGGGCAGGGTGAGAGATTATAACTAGAGAGGAGCGAACCTCCCGAGGTTGGGTTTCGTATGAACCTGAACTCTCGGCTTCTGATTCCCGCTTTCTGCCCGCTCCGTGAAGAGGGTGGATACAGCCAGAGGACCGCCTGGAAAACTGGGATACAGCCTATGGCTGTATCCCAGTTTTCCAGGTGGTTCTCCGGCTGTATCCACCCTCTTCACAGAGGCTGCAGACAGCGGGAATCAGATGCCTAGAGTTCAGGTTCATACGCACCCGAACCTCAGCAGGTTCGCTTATCTCTAAGGCCCCGTTCACGCATAGCAAAACTAGCGGGATTCCGCCGCGGAATTGTCCGCCGCGGAATGCCGTTAGCCTCCCTCTCATAATGGGAGTCTATGGGAGACACGCGCTGCTGTTCTCACAGCGTCTCTCCACGCTGAAGAATGAACATGTTCATTCTTCAGCGCAGGGAGGGCAGCAGCGCGCGCCTCTCATAGACTCCCATTATGAGAGGGAGGCTAACGCGTGGAATTCCGCCTATTTATAACCCTGCCCACTGAAGAGAGGGATGACAGTCGCCCCCTGAAGAGAGTCACACAGCTGGCCCATCTCCCTCTGTTGCCGCTGCTGCTGTTCTTCCTGGCCGGGGACCGACAGCACAAGCATCCGCGCCCACCGCTGCTGCTGCTCTCCTGCATCGGTCCCCGGCCCAGCATCCTCATCCCACCCCCCCCCCCTCCGCGCCAACTACTGCTCTCCCTCACTGGTCCAGCAAAATAATCCCTGTCCCAACACTGCCCGCCGGCCGCACACCGCCGCTGCTCTCTAGCACGAAAGCACAATCCTCAATCCCTCAGGGATGCGGGGCAGCGCACTGATTGGCCGGGCGGAACGTGCCGGGAGCCGCTGAAGCAAGCAGGAGCCGGGATCAGGTAATGTATATCGCCCCCAGCCCCCAGCCGCACGATCGCCCGCAGCCCCCGGCCGCACGATCGCCTGCAGCCCCCCAGCCCCCACGATCGCCCCCAGCCCTGCAGCCCCCGACCTCACGATCGCCCCCAGCATCGCAGCCCCCGGCCGCACGATCGCCCCCAGCGGGCGATCGTGCAGCCGGGGGCTGGGGGCTGCGGGCGATCATGCGGCCGGGGGCTGCGGAGCTGCGGGCGATCATGCGGCCGGGAGCTGCGGGCGATCGTGCGGCCGGGGGCTGGGGGGCTGCAGGGGATCGTGCGGCCGGGGTCTGCGGGGCGATCGGGGCTGCAGGGGGGCGGGCAGGATATACATTACCAGGTCCCTGCTCCTGCTTGCTTCGGCGGCTCCCGGCACGTTCCGCCCGGCCAATCAGTGCGCTGCCCCGCCGCAGCGCACTGATTGGCTGGGCGGGCCGTGAAGACACCGGGAGCCCCGAAGCAAGCAGGAACGGGGACCCGGTAATGTATAATGTCCGGCTGCCTGGGGGGGTTAATGGGGCGGGCTGCAGACAAAATCGCAGCAGGGATGTACATCCCTGCTGCGAGTTTCTCTGCTATTGAACGTATAGGGCCAGGATCTGCAGCGAGGCTCGCTGCAAAAACGCAGCAAGGAGACTCGCTGCAGATCCGGCAAGTGGGTTTGTAACCTCAAGGTCAGAAAGACTTACAATGAGTTATTTAACTTTTCTATAAGCTTTGTGGTGTAGAATAGAAACAGCATTGAAGGGTTACTCTAGAAAAAAATAACTTTCTTTCAACTCAACTGTTGTCAGAAAGTATATACAAATAAATAATGCTGGACAATAATCTACATATATTGAAAAAAATTACTTTATTGATAGCATACATAGAAATATATATGATTTAAAAACACATATTAAAAAGGGAGCCAAAAACATACAATACATACATCAGATGGTATACGGGGCAAAGCAAATAAATAAATGGATAGTGTAGCTACTATATCTCGACCATTGATGGTATATCAATCAGCCCATAGAGGTAAGAGGGTGCATAGAAAAAATGTAAACCAATATATATAGAGCTGCAAGTGCAGTTCAGAAGCAACCTAGTACAAAGTTACATATAGTGTCAAATTCATACAGATATACTCAAACCTCAGGGTATATAATCCATGATATGTAGTCCTGCCCTGTACCACCACTCACCCAACGCTGCGTTTCGCTGTGCAAGCTTTATCAAGGGTAATAAAGATCAGGTCACTTGTCTTATTTATACAACCAGATACCAATCAAATTGCTCATATGCAGCTGACCATGCATCACAAATCATCCCACCGACCAATCAGAGAATACTTCCCATTTCCAATCTCCCACCCCTTACCAGGTGTATCCTACTTAGCATAGTAAGTAGGATACACCTGGTAAGGGGTGGGAGATTGGAAATGGGAAGTATTCTCTGATTGGTCGGTGGGATGATTTGTGATGCATGGTCAGCTGCATATGAGCAATTTGATTGGTATCTGGTTGTATAAATAAGACAAGTGACCTGATCTTTATTACCCTTGATAAAGCTTGCACAGCGAAACGCAGCGTTGGGTGAGTGGTGGTACAGGGCAGGACTACATATCATGGATTATATACCCTGAGGTTTGAGTATATCTGTATGAATTTGACACTATATGTAACTTTGTACTAGGTTGCTTCTGAACTGCACTTGCAGCTCTATATATATTGGTTTACATTTTTTCTATGCACCCTCTTACCTCTATGGGCTGATTGATATACCATCAATGGTCGAGATATAGTAGCTACACTATCCATTTATTTATTTGCTTTGCCCCGTATACCATCTGATGTATGTATTGTATGTTTTTGGCTCCCTTTTTAATATGTGTTTTTAAATCATATATATTTCTATGTATGCTATCAATAAAGTAATTAATTTTTTTCAATATATGTAGATTATTGTCCAGCATTATTTATTTGTAGGTGCTATGTCTTGTGTAGATGCGTAATGGACTTAACTATTGGTGGTTCAATTGCTTTGGTTAATTGTTGTCAGAAAGTGTCAGAGATTTGTAATTTACTAACATAAAACAAGTTTTCCAGTACTTATCAGCTGATGTACGCCCTGCAGCAAGTGGTGTTTTCTTTCTAATCTGACACACTGCTCTCTGCTGACATCTCTGTCTGTACCGGGAACTGTCCAGAGCAGTAGGAAATCCTTTTAGAGAATTTCTCCAAACTGGAAAGAATACACCACTTCCCACAGGACATACAGCAGCTAATAGGTACTGGATTTTTTTTATAAAAGTAGATTACAAATCTGTCACTTCCCGGCACCAGTTGATTTAAAATTATTTTTTTGTTTGCTAGAGTACTCCTTTAAAGCAAAGACTGGTGTGCCCATTTGATTCTTCATTCTGAATCTCATTTCCACCTTTTTCAGGTGACTGAATTCATGACTGAAACTAGTTTCTGGAATCGCCCCTGTCTACCGCCCTGTTGGAATACCAAGTGTCCATTTCATGGATGGTCTATCACAGGCAGCTATTGTCTGACCTCAGCAGTAATTGATAGTCGCGGGATATATTAAGGAGGAGGAGTAGATGAGAATTAAATTCACATCTCCATGAAGGCTGATGTCTAGAAGTGAGAAATAAGAGGATCATTATTTGTATTTTAAAGCAAAAATCTGTATGCAGATCTCTGCTTGTAACTGAATAGCATGTGTCCTTATGCTTTTTATAATGGTTTCTTTAAGATAGGTTGTTTGAAAGTAAAACTTATACTGACGACCAACCTAAGATCTATAATATAATGCTGAGTTATGAAGTGCTGAGTTAAGAAGTGAATGGGAATATTATGTCCTATATTAGGCTAGTCCTATTTGTTTTAGAAAACACCTGGGTTTTGTGCGGGTTACAGAGAAGGTATTGAGGCAAAGGTATGGGAAAGTCAGTGATTCATCTGTGTAGAATGGTTTTGTTGGTTCCACAGAGAGATATCACTTACTAAAACCAATGTGTTTTCTTCTAGTCCAAAGCGATAACCAACATTTTGTGAAAAGGGTGCACAGTATACATTTGGTGGCTTTTTAGTTTCACTGAAAAGGAAATCCTTATAATTTGCATGCCTTATCAATCCATACCAAAGAAGCAATCAAAACCCTCTCCCTGTACCTGAAAGGGATGGGATAGGAATGTTCCATACCAAGATTAAGATACAATCACGATGAATGCAAAACCCACTTTATAAGGGGCCAAACAATGGAGAGCTTGATATGCAGGTGCACAAGAGGTGATGGCATTTATAACAATGGCCTCTGCGTAAACTGAGGAGAGAGTAGGTAACTTGTCTCATTCACTGCTACAAAGAAGAAAGGAATGCATTTTAATCCTCTGCTTAGTCATTTTGTGTGTCACCCTTTAAAGAAAAGGAGAGAACTGCAGCATTTAGATACAACCATTAAAGTCTATGTACTATCCACAATACAATTGCCATGGGGATGCTTGTTGGTTGGAGGGAGGTTGGCACATGGACCTCCAGTTTTCTTATAAATACAATCATTGACAAAGAAAAATAATAATGCACCCAGATAAGTGTTGGATACAGTCATGTCATGGCAGATATATAAAGAGATGTGGCCTGATTAGACATTGGGTCCTGTCAAAAGAGGGTGCAAAAGTACTTCCTCTGCTGTCCTATAAAAAGACTCTCAGAGGCTACTTTTGGGCAGTGCTGTAAGATTGACTGCTAGACCTACTCTACCTACCTCTATGATGCACTCAAAGACCATTTATCCAGTTGACATACTTGAAGATAAGCAGGAGGGTAATTTTGGCTCATTGCCTTCTATCAAGGCCGTTCTGACCAAGCCCATAGGAGGTGTTGGGAGCATGAGGGTACACACACCAGCAGCCTCCTTAAAGCGTAACTGTCATGTTTTTTTTTTTTTTTTTATTGCAGAAATCAGTAGTATAAGCGATTTTAAGAAACTCTGTAATAGGTTTCATCAGCCAAAAAAGCCTCCTTCTGTACTCAAGAAGCAATCTCCCAGCCTCCCCCCTGACTTCTTATCTGTGCATTATCAGGCAAACACGTCTTCATTACAGAGAAGCCAGTGAAGACGGGCTCTGCTCTCTCTATTCTATCCTTATGGAGGGGGGAGGGGCCGAGGGAGATGAGGGAGCAGGAAGAGGTGACATGAAGGTCAGCTGTTTGTAGGGCACCTAAACCGCAGGATTCTGGGGTCAGAGAGGTCAGTGCTTATCTATGAACTTACTGAGAGAAGATTGCAGGGTGTTGTGCTGTGCAAGACTGCTCCGTGCTCAGTCACTCCTAACAGCCCCTCCCCTCTCCATAGCCACATAATGGACACAGAAATCCTGCTTCATTTGATGTGAGGGGGGAGGCTGGGAGATTGCTTTTTCAGTCCAGAAGGAAACTCTTTAAGTACATAAAACCTATTACAGAGTTTCTTAAAATCGCTTGAACTGTTGATATTTAATGTTTTCAGAAAAATGGCCCTGAAATGACAGTTACGCTTTAAGGCCCAGACATACCACTAGGAGAGAAAACCATTTGATCTGCTGACAAGCATATGCAGCTCCAGGATCCTTGTCCACCATCCAGACAAGGGCAGCACCTTCATTACACACCTCTGTCCCTGCACATACCTTTTTCATGCACCTAGCAAAAGAAAATTTGGTATCACCGCACCCATTAGGTGTCCAGCCATTAACAGCCACTGTTGCATTGATATGCAGTGGTATCGTAAATAAAAAACCCGGATTGCTACAGCCTGGAACTGTATCCTCTTTTGCGATGAATACAGTTTCTTTTTGGGATCCCACAAAGGTCAGGTTCAAGTATGGAGGCCTTATAATGATTGCTTCCATTCTACCTTTCCTGTGGAGTGCCACAACTATAGGTGAGATGGTCTAGGGGCCAATGCATATGACAGTCAGTCACCCCTTACAGTTCAGTAATATGTGCGGTACATTCTGCAGCTATGTGTGTGGCGCCTCATGGCAGGGATTCCAGCTGGCCTTTTTAGCAGGGTTCCCTAGGTATTTGGTCCTTTGCACTGTTTGGACCTAACTTACTTCTGCTAGAGTTAGCGCCACACAAACATAATCGGACCAGCTTGGATGCCAGCTTTAGCAACTTACTAAGGTGTCCAAACCTAACCATATCTCATCATGCATGTATCTGGACAAGAGGCACTAGAGCCTCTTTTTATATTGTACCTTTTTCCCCAATAAACTTATCATTTGACTCTGATATTTTAATCACTTCTATATATCAGTACATTTACATTTATACATAAGCTTTAAGGCTTTTTCCAGGCTTACAAAAACATGCCCACTTTCTAACAGAATGCCACTCTCTTTAGTTGGAGCGTAGTTTTGCAGTTTACTTCCATTGAAGTGGATGGGGATAAACTATAATACCGCACACAACCAGGGGTGGTGCTTTTATGCAATAGATAGCTGTGCTTTTTCTAATTCTGAAAAACCCCTTCTAATTTGATTCCAACCGTAATGTGGTGTTTTTTAATTTTTTTATTTTTATGTCTGTGAGTGTATAATAGCGGCTGGATTCGATTGACTTCTAAAAGAGAGAATGCATAGTATTGGAGATGTAAGAAATAATAAATAATTACAGATATATAAGGTATGTGTGATGCAGAGAGACATAGGGTTGACATGGTGTTTGATATAGTAAATAACTTTTTTTTTCCCTTGCAGAATAGTATGTTACATTGCAGTCTATTATAGTTAATCATAGGGCTGCTGAAGATCCTTAATCATGGGTTTAGTTTAGCAGTAGCTGGGAAAAGATAAGAGATGAAGAAAGCCTATGATGTGGCTGAGTTACGGAATAATAAAGATCATGAAAAAGCATTGTCAATTGATTTTATGTTTTATGCTGTAAATAGTGAAAAATATTGAGCCCCATGTTTATGAAGTCACTTCATGTCTGCGACACTTACAGGCATGTTAGTAAAAGTGAGGATGGTGTCAGAGCCGCAGCAAGCCGGAGAGACCAATGTACTGTTTATATGGTGTGCGGGTATCTGTCTCCCCATAGTGTTACACATTTAATAAAGATTCATTTTGCTGCACAATGTATACATTTTTCATCCATAAAATATCTTGTGAGGGGCTAGGGTGGGCTGAACCACCATCTTTCTGAAACGGTTATCATGCCAGTGTAGTGCTACATTTTACATTCACATTTAGGCGGAGCTTACACCATGTTTTTCTCCATAGCACAGAGATGTTGACAAAATGGCATGCTGACATATTGACAGGTTAAGGCCCCATTGATTGTATAGGCCAATGCTTAGTCCACTAATGGCTGTGTTTGTATCTGTTTACAAGCATATGCAATATTTGATTTAGACCCAAGAGCTCTGCAAACCATGCTTTGGAGTCCGGTCAAAACTCTAACAAACTCGTAAAGTTACCTGAGCATAATCACTAGCAGACACGTTTGAGACCATTTAAATCAATAGGGCTGTGCCTGTCTGAGCACAGATATGGCATTTTGACTTTTTTCCAACATATCTGTGCCGCGTATTACGCAAACACCATGTGAATGATCACTTAAAGGGTCATCTAGGACTTTGAAGCTGATGTTGTAACCTTAGCACAGGCCATAAAAATTAATGAAGTGATCCCTGATCATACCTACTTATAGTATCATAAGTTCGGAGTGGGAATTACAAGGATGTTGATCTAGTACCAGACATCCTAATGGCTTTTAGTTACACCTATATTGTCTCTTACTTACTACACCAAATAGTTCTTGCACAGTTGGATGTGTTTTAATTCTGTCTTTTTCAAGAACTTTTTCCAAATTAAGAAACCCCAGTTATACAGAAGTCATCTTTTGACAAGTTGTTATCCATTTTTCTA
Organism: Dendropsophus ebraccatus; assembly: GCF_027789765.1. NCBI lineage: Eukaryota > Metazoa > Chordata > Amphibia > Anura > Hylidae > Dendropsophus > Dendropsophus ebraccatus. Next base: position 76,320,186 of record NC_091459.1, on the reverse strand, counting down.
GTTATAGTTATTTCTGGAAACTTGGATGACGGCCAATTTCCCATATCCAACACAGGTGTCACTTAGCCTTCTGAGACTTAAAAATGTCACATGTCACATAGTGGTAGATTACCCTGTGTTGCTTTAAAAGTCAATTTTTTTACTTCATTGTTTGCAAAGCTAGATATCTTTTGTGTGGTGTAATGGTTGCCACCTTTGCACGTAAGTAGAAAACTAACCCAAAGTTTTCCACTTAATAGGGTAATTTTATATTACAGGGAAGACTCTTGCATCTCTCATAAGTATGTGGGTACACCTACTGTACCTAGACAACCCTTATCCTACTTTGTTATAAAATCAAACCTTACTATAAAAATGGATTGTGCTCTCAGGCTTTTTTTTATTATTGTTAATTGAACCTGTGACTAGCTGATTTGTCAATTGCTTGTTCCAGCACGTTCATCCTGATATTGCTCTGCTGCACTTAGACAGAGATTTTAGTTGTCTGAACCTGTTTTGTAAGACTAAGCTCAAGGCCCACAGTTTGACATGATCTACTTATAGATCCAAATCTGTTCAGTAAAATGCTAGTAGTGTTGGATATTGTGCATTAATTGTTCTGTGTGTGTGTGTTATATTTGAATGGATATACACAAAGAACAGGTTGCCCCATTTTGGAGAAGCTACACCAAGCGATCAGCTGATAACAACTTATCCAGGGAAGTTTTGCACCCACAAACAACCTTCCATGTATAATCTTTATTTATCCTTTGATAGCCATTTCTTAACTTTGTCAGTCGCCAGTATAAGACCGACCACCGACAAATTATTTCAGTGGAGATAGGGCTCGGGTGTGATGGAAAATCACCACCTGACTCCTTTGTTCTGGTGTAAAAACAGCAAACTATCAAGCAACGAGCGAGAAATCGTTCATTTTGATCTTACAACATGTTCTAAAATCGTCGTAAAAAATCGTCGCAAAAAATTCGCAGATCGTTCCGTGTAAACAGTCATTCACCGATTTTTTTCCTATATGCGAGATAGGCTTAAACAATCGCAAAACTAATTTTTCGGACGATATATTGTTCTGCCTAAACACTGATCATTCTGAAGAAAAATCGTTACTCCGACATTGTGAATCGTACGATCAGGCCAATTATCGTTTCGTGTAAACGCAGCATAAGGCTGGGTTCAAACACAGTATATTTCAGTCAGTATTGTGGTCCTCATATTGCAACCAAAACCAGGAGTGGATTGAAAACACAGAATGGCTCTGTTCACACAATGGTTAAATTGAGTGGTTGGCCGTCATATAACGGCAAATATTTGCTGTTATTTAAAAACAATGACTGTTGTACTGAAATAATGGCCGTTATTTACCATTATATGGCGTGGCAGCCATCCACTCAATTTCAGCATTGTGTGAACAGATCCTTTCTGCGTTTTCAATCCACTCCTGGTTGAGGTTGCAAAATACTGAGCAAATACTGACTGAAATATACTGTGTGCGAACCCACCTTAAGGATGTATCATAAAATACCACCCAGTAGTACGTGAGAACCGCTATGTACAAGTATATAGTACAAATAAAATGTTAAACATAAAAGAATTTTTTTCACTCTAAACATGATTGATGGTCCTTCCTCGGGATAGGCCATTAATTACTGTTAGGGTGCGTTCACACCTACAGGATCTGCAGCAGATCTGCAGCAGATTTGATGCTGTGTTCAGTTATTTAAATGAAATCTGCTGCAGAAAATCAGCTGCAGATCCTGTAGGTGTGAACGCACCATTAAGTAGGATTTTGATACTTTGGCGCTTAACTGCACTGAAAAATAACTTTTTAGCATGTTTTCCTCTCTCCCATTGAAGTCAGTTGGGGCAGACACTTGGACAGTGATAAGAGAAACAGATTGCTGATCTCAGACCAGCCAAATGATAACACTGCCGGCTGCTAGTGAAAGTGCTCAATGCAGTGAAAACCTAGGTGCATGTGGATGGATACCTGGCTTTGGTTTTTCCCTTACCTTGGTGTTTTTCAGGGGGCAATGCACCTAGGATTTCACTGCATTGAACACTTTCACTAGCAGTCGGCAATGTTATCGTTTGGCTGGTCTCCCTGAGATCAGCGATCTGTTTCTCTTTTGGCTCTACTAGGCATTGCTCCCACCTAGCCAGAATCCTGCAACACCCCGAAACAGCTGTATGTTAATGGCTACCTGGCCTTTTTTTTTCCCTTGTCATTAGATTGACTTATAGGGCCACTTAATATGGTGGTTTTGGTGGTTTCCTTACTGGAGCCACCCCTTGGCTGGGTCCTTCCCGCAGGGACATCTGGCTAGTCCTGTGTTTCGAGACTCTTTGATGAGGCTCCATTGGCTCTTATGCATATTCACTTGGACAGTGAGGCAGCTTTACCTGTGTGAACATATCTTTTTATCTGGGCTTTATTCCATTTGTTAATTCTGACTCCCAATTTCATAAAATACATTTGTATCTAACAATGGAATACACATTTTTAAAGAATTCCCAAACAGCAGGCGTCTTAATTTTAGATTATGCGAGTATAAAATTCTTCTGTCTAAATACATGTAGAAAATAACATGAATTTTCAGCTTTACTGCCATTTGCATGTTCTTGTTTTTCTTACTTTAAGCCATGCAAATGTCAACCACCCTGCCGTTGTATCAGATAGCAATGAATTATGTGCTTACAATGGTCAATTGATTTGCTGCATGCTTAGAAATATTTTCATGCCAATGTTACTTCCGCTGTGAACAGATGTATGACTGTGAAAAGTCCACATGTGTGGAAAGCGAACCCAAACATAGAGATGCAGCTTTTGTTAACTATTTCCAGCCATAGTATACTGTCTAGATGGTTTATAATATATTTGATAGGTCAGTTTTTGATGACCGCTATGTGCTGCACAACGAGGGTCATAGAATTTCAGAAACTTTTGAAAAGTCAGTATAAACTTGAAAATATGCTCTGTGGTGACAAATAGTGACAATGTAGAGGAAAGGCCACTGTAGGATTATTCCATTGTGTAGCATTGCTTTTGTGGTACCTAATAAATTTGAGATATTATTCTGGAGCAAAACAGTAACACTAAATTAGTCTAAGCATGTAAAGTCTAAAATCTAACATCTATTTAAAAAAAAAAAAAAGGAAAAAAAGAACACACAATGGTTACACACTGTCTGCTGTTATGTTTCAATCCATATTCCATACACTGTTATTGTTAGGATCATTCATAGGCTGTTGTATCTTTGTTTTTCTCCCACATGATTTTTTTTTAGATAATGTTGGGATGTGTTTTTATTGCTATTCTGTCCCCAGTGATTAAGTGTTACATTTATTCAGCATTGTAGCCTGGCCACCCACATCCTGATGGTCAGGATGTGGTCTCTACTGTCTCAGCTGTTAACTGGAAGCCATCATCTTTCCAGACTGAGACTATATTTAATTGTAGGTCAATTGGATTAGGAGAATGGAAAGCATTTCATGTATAGAGATTCGATTTATACTTTACTTGCGTGACGCTCATGGAATCAGTATGCTCTGTTTGTAACTTAGCTGATCTGTCATACTTTGTGTACAATAAACCTTATTGGTTGAATACTTTATTTTATAATTTTTTTTAAGTACAAAAAAAACATTAAAATCATTCTATTAAAAGGGCTGGATATATAGCATATATGTGTCTGAGAACCAATTCTTAAAAAATGTGTGCCCATTGTATGATATGTGATTTTTAATAGAGCACAATTTTGGTTTAGTAAGAAAAAAATCTGCCTGTCTAGCTAGCAGTATAATTATCTTTCAAATGGAAAAAAAGTCTCCAAACCCAAGTTACCAAAGAAGACAGAGAAACTGGATCCACTTACCCCCTTTACAGTTTTGCCCTGTTTCACTGTAAAGGCCCTATTACTCAAAGTAATAGTATCACTATTTGGCCGATGCCTACCGTTACAGACGATAATTGTTTTGTGTAATAGAAGACACAATGTTGGCTGATCGTTGTCTTTCAACATGTTGAAACGGCAATGACCAGGGAATGACCAGCGATCTGCTGCTGTTGCTCCGTGCAATAGGAGCGATTGCAGCAGACCGCCATTTTCTTGTACAGGCTGCCCGGACTATCTAGCGATCACCGGGAACCCCCCCACGGCTCTCCCTAGCTTTATCCTGCTGACTGCCGACATGTGCAATCATCTGCACTCCCCTATTTCTCCCCTATCATCTGCAAGGATCATCTGCACTCCCCTATTTCTCTAGTGTTAGGGCCCTATTACACAGGCTGATCATGTCAGAAATTGGCTCAAAAATGGATGTCTGTCAACCCCTTTGTCATAGGGGATGTGCAGCCAACAGGTGATCATGCCGCTCTTTGCCATAATTAGAGAGCCAGGCACTAAGTTTAGTATAGAGCACTGATTTTATGAGATGGATGCTTATTTACTAAGCAGCTTAGACTATGTAATACAACCCTTAGATTTGATCTCCCTCACTGACCCTCTTGTTCGGCCACAGTACTCCACAAGTGACAACTGGAGGACCAATAGTCTCCTCCTTGTCTCTTTAGAGCTCCAACACTCCTCTCTTTGTATATGAGCACCTCAACGATGGCTGTTCAGATATACAGTAACATCCTTTCCATTTGTCATAGGTTTCAAAAGAAAGCAAAATCCCTGGCACAATACTTTTGCTGGTAGATAGATGAGCAGTACCTAACACTGTAACATTGGCATGCTCTGATACCCAAGTATGTAAGTGGATTATTCAGATAATTGCACACAATAATTGTCGTTTTTTATTTTTTTATTTTTTTTATTCCAGTAGGCATGGATTTGGCATAACTAGTTCTACTACCTACAAGCAATGGCCATGTTTGTTTCAGCCAAGTGACTGGGACTATCTTTGGCACATCTACAGACTGTGCCAACTTGTTCCATGTAACACTAGGTTAGATGTACTGTACGATGGCAAAAATAGCTTCTTCCACAGTTTTATAATTTTGCGGCTGGTAAATAACAGTGTGTTTGTCCTGTGAAATGTCACATTCTGCTTTGTTTATTGCATTTGAAGTCCCACATCCAAAATCCTGCTCCTGCCTTTAGTGTGCCATAGACAGAAATTATTTCAGTAACTTTCATACACAATAATTCTTCATAATGAAGGCAAAGGCCATGCCAGCCGAAATGCCACTGAGATCCTTCTGTTTGTGTTAGCTGGATGGCACCATTTTCTCATACTAAATTGACCTTTTAATATTGGTAAACTGTAATGCCAAAGTGAAAAATACAGGAACTGACTGCATGATGGGGAAAGGTCTCTATCGGTACAGAATCTCTTAGACTGAGCTAACATCTACTGAATGCACTGTGAAATATGAAGCTGAACTATTTCTACTCAGTTAACACTGCCCTGGGCTGCCTGGACGATTTAGCAAGCACCCTGGCACGCCCCCCCCCCCCCCCCCCTTGCAGTTCCCCACGGCCTCCCTGTACTCACCCGCTCGCTGCTGACGCGTGTAATAGTGTCGACAGCGAGCCGGGAACAAGGAGCAAGCAAGCGTTGACAGTGTTAGTTTGCTCCTCCTCAGTGTAATAGGAGGTTTAGCCAGGTCCCGATAGTGGAAGCAGTTAAAGCAACTCTGTACCCACAATCTGTCCCCCCAAACCACTTGTACCTTCAGATAGCTGCTTTTAAACCAAGATCTGTCCTGGGGTCCGTTCGGCAGATGATGAAGCTATTGTCCTAAAGAACAACTTTTAAACTTGCAGCCCTGTGCTAAACGGCCGTGGCCTAGAGTATCTGTGCCTTAACTTTTCACTACCCCTCAGTCCCTCCTCCCCACCCACTTCACCTTCAGGAATGCCACTAGCAGGATTTTTCCTATTCAACTGCACAGGTGCCTTAAGGATCCAGCCCATGTGCCGTGCTCACACAGCTGATGAATAGGAGAAAATCTGCTTGGAGGATTCCTAATGATGAGGAGGGCGGGGAGGAGGGACAGAGAGGGTGTGCCAGCCTAATGCACACACACTCTTGGTCACGGCCATTTGGCACAGGGCTGCAAGTTTAAAAGTTGTTTTTTAGGACGATAACTGCATCACCTGCCGAACGGACCCCAGGACGGATCTTGGATTAAAAGCAGCTATCCGAAGGTACAAGCGGCTTAAGGGGGTCAGATTGTGGGTACAGATTTGCTTTAAAATAGAGTAACTTGGTTAGGAATGTCATTTTGATTTCATGAATAAAACGCAGCCACAAAATAACACCTAATACATAGAATCTACATGATCCACTGTTTGCAGTAGGCAATGGTCACAGCCTTTTCCTCCCCTTTCCTGCACATTGACCTCTGCACAGTCTGCAATTAAAGTTCGTCCCCTACAGTCTATTGTTTCCCATAGAGTGCAGTGGTGGTGAGAATGAGGTTAGATTCTTAGCCTCATCCTCAGTGCCATTTTCATAAAATCCTACTGCTTTATTATGAAAATTAGTTTTTTTAGTGCATTGGGGGTGGGACTACATTATTAGTGCACCAATTAACTCCACTGAGTGCTGGATAAATATGCATAAGGAGGGAATGGGCAGAAGGGTGGATTGGCTGTACTCCCGCCCTCAGTGCACAGAACCGTCTAATTTACATATAAATAAGACCAATGATTTAACAAAAACTGTGAGGATGAATTTAAGAAAAATACTTTTCATTCTCTGCATTTCCTTCTTTATGGAAACATATAAGCAGGCTAGGACACTCAAACATGCAGTTAGTTCCCTTTTAGGATTTCTCTAAATGGCACTGACATCTTATACACCCCACATGAATTTAATATCATATGTTAATATCTTATTTCTATTACAAATGAAGCTCCTATAATGCTGAAATCCAATTTATTGAGTAAGAGGCATGAGGCATGTCAGACAAATACATTTCACTGGTTACTACCTTATACATTAACATCCTTTAAAATTTTGGAAGATTTAGGGGAATTTGTCAACTGCAATTCACGTGCTGACACTGCTGAACTGCTCATTTAAAATTCACTATCACAACCAAAAATGAGCGATTCTCTACCAGTGTAATAACACCCAGCCATCAAGCGACTAATGATAAATCGTTTATTTTTGTCTTTTAACATGTTGAAAAACTATCGTTGGATATTGTTCACTAATCGTTCACACTAATGTTCTTGTAATAAGCCGTTTGCCGATAAGACATGTTGTGTGGGTTGTCCTGAGGAACAATTAGCAAACATATAACGATGTAAAAACGATTGTTCATAACCGTAATCAGTGAATGTCATAACCTCAGAATCGTTGGTGACAAAAGTCTTCACTAGCGACCGATCTTTATAGCAAATCTTTAAAAGATAATCACTATGTGTAATACAGCCTTTAGATAGCTGTTAGGTCAAGGTCCCTTTCATGTACAGTATCAGTCTATGCTTCCAGAATGTAAAAAAAGGTTTTAATTATTTAGTACAAAGAGTCAGAGGCTTTCCGGAGTTCCTTTAGTGAAGCAAGCTGTAACTCCTCATTACTCCTCCCTCTCATTGCTGATCCTGCTAGGATTCAGCTTCCAGGTGTCAGTCAAACAGGGAGTGGGGAGAGCAGGCGTTACAGCCTGTAGCTGACCAGGAGCTTGGAAAAGACTCTTTGTATTAAAGAATAAAAACATTTTTTCTACATTCTGGAAACACAAATGTGTGGTGGTACTATGTTGGTTTTGCTGTACAGGTCAGCCAGAGATGGTATTGTTGTGATGCCAGTTCTAGTCCAGCACACAGGTGTGATGTTGGTACCCACTTTGTGTTGTGGCTGCCTATAATCCCCAAAATGGTCGGTGACATGCCGAGTTGTGATGGGTCCCTTGGGCTCTTGTCACTGTAGTCCTGAGTGGCAATTGACCTACCCGGACTATCGATACCACCACCCACAGAAAGGGGAAAAATAACCCATGGTGTGTGGCTAGTGTGTATGGGTGCTGGTGCGTATAAAGGATGGTGGAGTCCCAGTGATATAAAAAGTAAAACCGCTTTACTGGGAAGTCTTTCAGTAGAACAAGACACTTTGGTGAAATATATCTTTATGGTGCGTTCACACCTACAGGATCTGCAGCTGATTTTCTGCAGCAGATTTCATTTAAATAACTGAACACAGCATCAAATCTGCTGCAGATCTGCTGCAGATCCTGTAGGTGTGAATGCACCCTTACACAGACTTTAGTGCTTCACTTGGATGTGCTTGAGGAGGTGCTTGAAAAAGTAGAGTAGAGAGGTAGTTGTATCGGTTCTTGAAGGGTTGAGAGCAGAGCAGAGGAGAAGAGTTTGTTGAGGGTTTGAGAGTTTGCTATTAAACAGCAAACAGAACTGTTGAGAATACTTGTAGAGTGAGAAGTTACTTGTACCGTGTATAGATTTTTGTCTGACCACCTTGTTCCCTACAGTCTTGAGTGACCCAACCTAATTGTGTCATAGAAGCCCCCGTCATGGTTATCTGGGTGAATCTAAGCTCCCCAGGGTTTCCCAGTTACCTGCACTGCCAGATAGGATAAGTAGACCTTCCTTGGTAGCTTTGTCCTATTCAGGCTAGTCCCTCTTGTGTGTCAGGATACTGCCCTGCTCTTTTTAGACTGGTTCACGGCGTGGGCTAGGATGTTCCTAGACTCTTCTCCCTTTGTGGTGTTTAGCACTGCATAGTTGATATAGTAAAGGTAGTAAAGTAACTGATTGTCTTTAGCTGCATCTGTACACACGTTCCTTAGACCAGACCACTCTGCACTGAACTTTGGTCCCAGACAAGGGTCCTGGCATAAGTCAGGCCCTTGCTTCACTACAGCAGGGACATTTGCTCTGTGTGTCTTTCTTCCACAAGAATCTGGATAAGACTGAGGCTGCACTTCCTCCACCTATTAACTACTTCCTACAGGGGCTATGTAATCTACCCTGGGAGTGGTGGGGATGAGTGTCTGCACAAGAGAAAAGGATAGAGAGAGATCAGAAGTAGAAAGCATCTCTTACAGGTCAATAAGAGCACATGGTACACAGAAAACAGTAATCGATTACCTTCCTCAGCTGTGCAATACATAAGAATACACATATAAAAGATACTGACATCTAGTGGTGAAACTTTAGAGCACACTTCATCACCACTTGACCTGGAGTGAGAAGCTTTTTGAGGGGTGCAAAGGAGATTTAAAGAACACCTGTGTTGAGTTACCATTTATAAAAGGTACCATGTCTCCTTGACCTACAACTATTAAACAGCAATTGTGTTAGCAATTTATAATATGAATTACAGTTGACAGATTCCCTTTAAGAAGGCAGAACCTTTGTTTTGTCGTAGTGCGCTCAGTACCAGCATTCAGTGTATATTTTTTGCCCTTGCAGGTCTGGGTAGTCAGCAGATGTTTTTAATAACAAGAACACATTTATAAATCAGCTGCATGGTAAATGAAAGCCATATTTAGTGTAATTGTTGCATAACCTCCTGTTTTTAACTAATTCCTCTAATTTGAGCAGAATAAATTAATAGTGGGCTTATCGTATGTTATGATCTGTCAATGGCAGTGTACAGTGTGTGGTCTACAATTTATTAAAGGGTACTCCAGAAGGAGAAGAGTTTTTTTTTTTAAACTACATTGCTTTAATATAGTTTAATTTAATTAATATAAATGTATACTTTTTTGAGTAGCAATAATAAGGGACAACCCAAGCCTCTCTGCTCACTATCACTGCAGTTTTCTGTCCTTAGCTTTGATCAAGTGCTGCTGGACAGTGCTATTTATGCAGATGAGGGTACTGTCAATCCTGTTTACTGTATATTCTAAAGGGGAGGAGGGGGAGTTGTCCAACACTATCACTGATAGTAATCACGGCTTGCTGTGCAGAAGGTTCCACGCACAGCTATTGTAACAGGGTGCTATGTATTCTATTCTTAAGGAGTCATGCAGGCTCGTGTACCATTCTGTGTGCATGTTTGTTTGTGTTTTTTTTTTTTTTAACTATTGTACAATAGCAGTATTCACTTGTGGATAGAAAAAAAAATTAGTCAACTTTTTTAATTAATTGTCTCTTGTATTTCCAACTCTAAATTGTTTCTATTCTCTTTGAGTATATAGAATCTGGGAACACCCGTTGTGAAAAAAAACACAGGTTGTTCTGTATAGTGATTAGTATTTTAACAACAAAACAGTAATTTGATTGCCCAAATGCCTGAGCAGCTCCTTGTGGAATTATGGGAATATTCTGAATGGATGCAAAATCCCAATTTATACACCTAAACTTGGTAAGATCTTGCAGCACAAAGTATATCTGCGCATATGCACATAAAGATGGTAACCTGCTTATGCTAGGCTGGTTACCATCAGCAAGGAGGTCAGCATGGAGGCATAGGCTAAAAACTGGTTGGCAGAAAAAAGCCTTAAAGGGGTTGTCCAGCGAAAATCTTTTTCTTTAAAATCAACCGAAAGTCAGAAAGTTATATAGATTTGTAACTTATATTTAAAAATCTCAAGGCTTTCCGTACTTATTAGCTACCTAATGTACTGCAGGAAATGTTTTATTTTCATTCAGACACAGTGCTCTCTGCTGACATCGCAGGAACAGGAACTGTCCAGAGCTGGAGAGGGTTTCTATGGGGATTCATAGAAAACTGAGACAAAGTTCCTGTCTCGGCCAGAGATGTCAGCAGAGAGCACTGTGTCAGACTAAAAATAAAACATTTCCTGCGGGACATATAGTAGCTGATAAGTATGGGAAGACTTAAAGCGTAACTGTCATTTCAGGGCCATTTTTTTGAAAACATTAAATATCAACAGTTCAAGCGATTTTAAGAAACTCTATGTGGCTATAGAGAGGGGAGGGGCTGTTAGGAGTGACTGAGCACGGAGCAGTACTGCACAGCACAACACCCTGCAATCTTCTCTCAGTAAGTTCATAGATAAGCACTGACCTTTCTGACCCCAGAATCCTGCGGTTTAGGTGCCCAGACAGTCTACAAACAGCTGACCTTCATGTCACCTCTTCCTGCTCCCTCCTCTCCCTTGGCCCCTCCCCCCTCCATAAGGATAGAATGGAGAGAGCAGAGCCCGTCTTTACTGGCTTCTCTGTAATGAAGACGTGTTTGCCTGATAATGCACAGATAAGAAGTCAGGGGGGGAGGCTGGGAGATTGCTTCTTGAGTAGAGAAAGAGGCTTTTTTGGCTGATAAAACCTATTACAGAGTTTCTTAAAATCGCTTATACTACTGATTTCTGCAATAAAAAAAAATATGACAGTTACGCTTTAAGATTTTTCAATAGAAGTAAATTACAAATCTATATAACTTTTTCTGACATCAGTTGATTTGAAAGAAAAATATTTATGCCGGATAACCCCTTTAAGCAGAACAGATGGTATCTGTCCAACGGAAGGAAGATATCATCTATATCAGATGTCTAACTTAGCTTATTCTGATACTCTTCTGCTTGTGGTGGTGAAGACTAGCTTCTGCTTATATTGCTCTATCCCTGACTGTACGACTTAAGCTTGTTGCTTAATCGTAATACACATGTTTAAACAACAATGTATAATTTATACAAGGATTTAGGCAATGTTAGGGAACGCAGCTGGGGTGCAGTCTATTAATTTATAAAGTGACATTATTTAGCATGTTTTAGACCAGCAATCAATCAGTCTTATTCCTCGAAGGGTAATGTAACACGTGTGATTTCACTCTTCACCAGAGACAAAGCGACAATTTCCAGACTGTTTGTTGCCTGATCAAGCAGCTGTGTACATTCTTTTTAGTTTGGGTCATGTCTCAGAATATTTTCCACTAGAGCAGACATTGCTACCTTGCTCTCCGTGGCTCCTTCTTCACGTTCATACGGATGGGCCTGGCAGAAGCTTTTATTTTTTTCATCTTCCTTCTAATAACTGTGTATTTATGATTATTATGTAATGGACCTGGCTGGCACAGTAGACTTCTTCTTTGGTATGTACTTGAAGGTCAGAAGTTTGGTTGCTTTGTTCATCTTTATACATAAGCAATTCAGAACTTAGAGTAAATTATCCATTCGTAGGTGGTACTCTAAAAACATTATTAAAATTTATTTTTATCTTATTTGCTCTTAAATTAACCTAATTGGGTGGCCATCAGGATAACCTTCTTTTGTCAAACCAGTGTTCTAAAGTATCTTGCTGGTTCATCTGAAAAGTTATGGCCCCCACAGTAGCCAGTAAACCAGTGTTCTCCCAATCTGTTGCTGTCCAGCTGTTGCACAACTTCAACTTCTATGGTACCCTGACAGTCGAAGCATGATCAAAGTTGTTTTGTTGCAGTTTGGAGAACACTGCCATATGTTCTCTTGCATCACTGAACTCCTTCAGCTTGTGTGTGCTAGGATTGTTCATCTTTATACTTTATGCCTTGTTTCATATGTAAAGTCATTGTTGAAAGCAGCAGATTTTTTTCATTATCTAAATGTCATTGGTCCAGTAATATACACTCACCTAATACCTTTATAAGCCTGTTTACCTAAACCGGTTTCCCCAGCACCACAACACAAACTAATGCCATGAGCAATGTCCTTTCTCATGTATCTAGCGTTATAGTGTTGATTCAGCGCTGGGTGACTGCTTTTTAAGACTTTATAGCCTTTAAAGATATTGTTATTCAAAGTAAATTTTTACGCTTTTTTCTTTTGCTTAACACCTTGTTTTTTTTTTTCTTCTCAGGAAGGCAGCTTAGAGAAAATTCTCCATGAATGTACGTCACAATGATGATGACCGACCAAATCCCACTGGAACTGCCACCCTTGCTGAATGGGGAGGTAGCTATGATGCCGCATATAGTAAATGGAGATGGGTCACAGCAGGTTGGTAATGTTGCCCTAAATTTTATAAAGGGAAGTGCTGAAGAATTATTTGTGACTAAAATATGTTTGAATCCCAAATTTTGCACCTTTTTTATAATAAAAATTAAAAAAAAGCTAAGACAATTGGAGAGGGGGTTCTGCTGCCTACCTGGTGGCCATTTTGAATCTCTTGGTGTGAGGAGCGTTGTGTAGCCATTATACTTTATTGTAATAGGTAATTAATAGCTCATAGGAGAATATGCTGTTAAAAAGTAGTGTTTTGCTTTAATTTTCCAAGATAAATTCTGTTCTATGTTCCATATATTTTGTTCTTCGGTTTTGCCTAGACGATTGTGCATCTTGCTGAACATACATTTTTCTGTTTTTCCTGGACTTCGTAAATTTTTCCATTGATAGAAAGCCTGGGAAATGTTGCTTTTATTCTTTTCATTTGCTACATAACTTTTTGTTCATTTTTTTTATGTTGTCTGACCACATCATTAAATCATTTTCTGGTTGTTTGATCCCAACCTCTTAAGCATATGAAAGTATTAATTTAAGTAGTTTAGGTTCAGGAGTGTATTGCAATAGCAATAATTTTAAAATGTGATCATTGCTTTCTTTACCAAAATTCTTTTCCCAGTCTGGTACACTATGAAAAATACAGTTATTAAATTATAACATTGGATTGCATAGCAGACATTGGTAGACAACCTACAGTCCCAAGTCCCAAATGTATGGAGCAGTGAACAGGCAAGGTATCTTGACACTCACCAGTTTGGCATTTAGACTATGTTTAAACAATGTTTTTTTTAGGCTAAAATGCGGCCCTATTTTGATAATTACGGCCATAAATAATGGTCATGCTTTTTATTTACAGACGTGAATATCAAAATAAGGTCATGTTTTCGGCTCAAAAAACATTGTGTCAACATAGCCTGGAAAACCCCAGATATCTTCTATTAAGAAAAAAAACAAACACAGAAGTTGAGAAAAAAGATTTCAGGATTATTTTATAATACAGATTGGAGAAAAAGCATCATCAGAAATTCTTTATAATTATGTTCAAAGTGTAGAAATTAGTTTTATTAAAGGGTACCTATTATTTGAACAAATTTCTGACATGTCAAAGCAACATGTCAGAGCTTTGTATCGGTCAGGGTCCGTGTGCTGAGACCCCCGACCATTGTTAGAAAGAAGGGGCTGACACCAGTGCTTCCTCTTAATCTCCGTCTCACTGCTAAAGTAGCGGTGAGTAAATTATAATGAAATCCTATAGAACTTCCAGTACAGTGATTACCGAAAGTTCCATAGGGCTCCATTATAATTCCGTCCAAATTATTGGCTAACAAAGCCGAAAGAGTTATGTGCAAGTTGAATTAAATCAGTATAGTCTATATCTACATGCCCTGCACCAACCTTTTATGGGTGGTTAGCTAGTCATAGTGGTTATAAAAGGATGATTTGCATGTCTTCACCCTCTATCCTTAAAGCGTAACTGTCATTTTTTTTTTATTGCAGAAATCAGTAGTATAAGCGATTTTAAGAAACTCTGTAATAGGTTTTATCAGCCAAAAAAGCCTCCTTCTGTACTCAAGAAGCAATCTCCCAGCCTCCCCCCCTGACTTCTTATCTGTGCATTATCAGGCAAACACGTCTTCATTACAGAGAAGCCAGTGAAGACGGGCTCTGCTCTCTCCATTGTAAGCCTATGAAGGGGGGAAGGGCTGAGCGAGATGAGGGAGCAGGAAGAGGTGACATGAAGGTCAGCTGTTTGTAGACTCTCTGGGCACCTAAACCGCAGGATTCTGGGGTCAGAAAGGTCAGTGCTTATCTATGAACTTACTGAGAGAAGATTGCAGGGTGTTGTGCTGTGCAGTACTGCTCCGTGCTTAGTCACTCCTAACAGCCCCTCCCCTCTCCATAGCAACATAATGGAGACAGAAATCCTACTTCTTCTGCAGTGATGGGGGAGGCTGGGAGATTGCTTTTTCAGTCCAGAAGGAAACTCTTTTGGTTTATAAAACCTATTACAGAGTTTCTTAAAATCGCTTGTACTGTTAATATTTGTTTTAAAAAAAAAATGACCCTGAAATGACAGATAACGCTTTAACCATAACAGCTGTACATATATAACCAACTTTGTCCCTGCCCTTACTTCCTCCCGCTTGTGTTACACTGGGGAGAAAGAAAGAAGATAGAAAATAATTTATGTACCATTAATTTATGTACCATTATTGTAGCACATATCATTGGCCCTCTTTACCAAATCTTTTTATATACCGCTCTTTGTTGTAGTTGTTACCTTTTTTTATAAAGTAATGTTTATGCCATTTATCACCCTGCTAACATATAATATCCAACTGTCTTTTGTCGTAAGTTCTTTTAATATCCATAATGTATACCTGGATAGTGCGGCAGCAGCAGTATTCTTTACGTTGTGTGGCTATGTTCCTATGTGTCAGATTTGTGGGCATGCAGTAGATACTAATAAGAGTTGGCCCCATTGTCATTCAATGTGTCAAATCCTTGGCCTTTCCATACAAAATAAATAACATGCTGCTTATTTCTGTGATGGTTTGCAGGATTCTGTGGGCACATCTCTTGACTTTTTTCAGAGAATTAAGAAACAGTGCAATGTTCTAGGCTGGGTATATCCAGAAGACTGTTTGTTTGGTCACGTCTGCAGCATTTACCGTGTTGTTCGGGCATCCTCCTTGTGGTTTGCCGCTTGTTTAGCCTCCCTAACAGATCTGCAGAATGGGACGATTATTGAGCACTTTCTGTGCTTTATTACATTTGTTACAGTGACAGAACATTCCAGTTTTTCTGAATCACTTCTGGTAATTCTTTTAATTAGATTTTCTGTTTCATTTGTTTAGATTAAAGATAATTTTATGGGAATCATGTTTAATATGGTTAGTTACAGAGAGGCCTGTTTATGGGACAGCATTTTTTTTTTATACTTAAGTCTTTGTCTTTGTGTGTGGTTGCTGACTGCTTTCCTGTATATCCCCTGATAAAATGCTGTGTTGTTAACTGTCAACTCATAGTGGGTCTGACACTGTAGCGGTACCATCTCTGCTGGTGACATAGCTCTATATACTTCTTTCTGTGACATCCCCTGGGAAAACACCAGTGGCTGCATTACTGCTGTGTGTGCCACTACTATATGTCCTTAGCAGCATGCCTTACATCCCGGGCTTAAAATCTTTTCCCCTGTATCTCAAAAACCTCTCCATAATCTATTCTTTTCTCGCTATTGAAACCGCTAAAACTCTGTTGCTCCGATTCAGTCCCACATTGACTTTCCCAACTCCAGTCTATCATAAATGCAGCAGCCAGGCTTATCTTTCTGGAAGTCAGACCCCTACCAATCCCATACTGATGGCCTAGTCTAATGTTCCATATACTCTGTCCGATAGGGATATTTTAGCAGATTTATTGTAGGTTTTACGTATTGGATAATGTCCACAATCCAAATTAAATACTTTATTACACTACGTTTTGGAGTTAGGCATTTTACCTGGTGTAATTGGTCAGATACATCAGTGAATCAGATATATCATAGGAATTCTAAGGGTATAGGTCTGGCAAATAAGTTTCCACAACTTCTTTAAACTACTAAAAACATACATGTGTTTGCCTTCTTGTTGGAGGATCTAAGACATGGGTTTCCAAACTGTGGCCCTCCAGCTGTTGCAATACTACATTTCCCATCATCCCTGGACAGCAAAATCCAAAGCTTTAGCTGTCCGGACATGATGGGAATTGTGGTTTTGCAACAGCTGGAGGGCCGCAGTATGGATATCTATGGTCTAAGACAATGATGTCTTCTAGAAAGGTGTCCATACACTTTATCCCGAAGTTGTCCAAACCTGACATTAGCCAGGTTGGCCGACTAAAGTTTATGGCAGCCTCCTGCCTCTCCACTTACATGACATGAGTGAAGGGTTGGGCATGTTGTATTTTCACCACCTGACCCCTTTGTTTTTGGAGAGATAAATAGGCGAGCACCAGAGCTGTCTGGCTGCAACTTACACCCCCCCTTTACACACAAGAACTCTTGACAGACATATATTGAACACATACCTGAGTCTTCAGGTATTCGAATTCAGCAGCAGTAAAGATCATGTGGCTGGTACTGCAGTACCGGCCGGGATGATCTTCTCTGACACTGGCCGTTCTGTGATCCGGCCAGTGTTCTACGCCATGTGAACATGGCCTTAGTCTGTATTTTTCTTAAAATGTACTGACTGAAAAAGTGCTCTGTGTGAAAATTGTGTAATGTCCAAACTCTGTTTACATGACACATAGCTGTCACAATGAACTGTATAAAAACAACCTATACGTACTGTATATCTCTGTAGCAATATTCTATGTGAATAAAAGGGTGCTAAAAAGTCAAATCTTGCTTGACTCTTTCAACAAAAACTTGTTTAAAAAACTCATTAGCAGATATTAACCTGAGGTTATCAAGGATTTGAACAAAACACATCTACTTTCTTGCAAAAATAGGAATAAAAGAAGCAGCAACGTTTTCCTAAGCCTGTATAGCCCCTTTAAGCTGGTTTAATGCCATTATAAAGTTAGGATTTGTTCACATAAATATATATTTTTTATTATTAAACCACTTCCTAACCTTACATGCTAAAAATATGGACAGGTGAAAACTTCCGCAGTTTAAAATATGTTTTTAAAGTTGTGAAAGTGACATGAAAATAAGGCCAATTACTGGCAGGAAAAATGTATTTGTTGGCCTTTTGAAGAAGTGTTGTATCCTAGATAAACATTAGCAATGTTCCCTGCTCTTGGCTGGAATCAAAGGATGGAACCGAGTAACTGCAGGCAAAGATGACAACTAACAGAGCGTCTGAGCAAACCTGTCACAGGACTGATGGCAGCATACTTATGCATATGGATAGAGCGCAGAGACTGCTTTGTGAACGTATGGATGGTGTGAATGCTCTGTTACTAGCTATAGGCTGAACCGTATTTTGTTTCTCTCTTTTCTCCGTGTATTGCACTCCTCCTGGTGAGACCCACATGACCGCAATTAGCAGGAGACACCTGAGTGCACATGGTTTTAATCCCTCCTGTTTTTTTTCCCATTCTGTTTGCCACAGCTATGGTGAGTGCAACACCTCATCCAGACTTGTGCTGTTTGGGGGCGACCTTCTCCGCCGGCGGTGCTGGCCGGGTTCTGGTGTGGTGTTTTTGGGTCTGGTCCTGTGACATGGGGGTCGCAGGGCCGTCCCATGGCCCCCGTTCCCTGACTGTGCGTGCCTGCGGGGTTGGTGGCCACTGACTGGCACGGTGTGGACTTAGTGTAGGGACCCATGTGTATCAGATACCGGCACGAGGTACATGGGGCAGTATGGCTTGATCAATTCATACACAAACTTCTGATGTGTTTTTTATTTAGCCTAGGGGCATTAGTATCAGCCATAGGTGTGAGGTGCAGCACTCTTTTTCTTCCCTGAACCGCTAGCTATAGGGATAGTTACTTGGAGAAAGTAAAGTGCCTGTTTGAGTAAATCGTCTGGTATTATGCAAGTTGTGATATCATTCATGTCACTAATGACAGTAATTCATCATGTATAGGCGACACTAGAAGCTTTATATGCAGTTCATGACCACTGTGAACTCCTGTTTCAGTTACTGGCCTAGGATTTCAGCCTTCAGCCTTCAGGCTTATGCATATGACTGTATTACAGCACTGTTTTATATGGAGCTGTAAGAGGTTCCCATAAAGGTGCATGGTATGCCTCTGACTTCATACATTGGTTTGTTGGGTTCCATGTAGATCAAACAGAAAAATATGCCATTTCTATTGGTTTCTGTGTGTACTGAGGTATTCTTTAGAAGAATTGCTTGAAGGGGAGAATTTCTCTGTACACACAAAGTACAAAGACTGTACGCCTAGGTGGCTTTGTTGTGTGCATTTTTTTTTTCAAAAAGTCTTTATTATCACATCAAAAAGGATAAAAATTTTTATACAAAACAATTTAACACATTTTTCCCCCTTTTTACAAAAATCCCCCCCTTCCCCTCCCCAGGTGGTCTTCCACTAAACTCTTCCTCTTTCCCATATCTTTTCATACTTGACATACTGTTTTACCAAGTTGTTCCAGGTCCCCACACTTAATATTTCGTTAGAATTCCAACTCCGTACAATCATAAGTCTTGCCACAAACAATCTCCTGCCCAATACTTCCTTCTTTTTGTTATCTATTCCCACCATCATTCCCACCAATCATCCCCCAATATTATCAACGTTGGGTACGGTATTATTCTATATTCCAGTTATTCCTCTATTGCCTTTATTATTTCCCCCCAAAATTTTCCCAGGGCCGTACATGTCCAAAAGATGTGCAACCAATCTTCAACCCTTTCCCCACATCTTGCACAGTCCGCTGTGGTTCTTTTGCCTTTTTTTTCCAAGAAAAAAGGGGTATAATATAATCGGTGCAGAATATGAAGCTGTATTATCTGGTGGTTTTGATTTACCGACACTTTCTTTACATTATTTAGTATACTCTCCCATTGCCCCTCAGACATTTTACCTAATTCCTTCTCCCATTTCCCCCTACATCCCATTTCCCTCTTCCCCCGGGTTTCATCCATTAATTTCCCATATAATCGTGATACCCCTTTTTTTATACCCATACCCCTATTTAGGAATGATATTATTTCCGGGGTAGTTTCCACTATAAATGACTCTTTATTCTCCGTATCCCTGACGGCATGCTTCAGCTGTTCATATTCGTACCATTCTTTCCCCTCTAAACCAAACTCATCCCTTAAATGCTGCCATGTTTTCAATTTCCTATCTCGGAAGGCGTCTTTCACTCTACTAATCCCTGCTTTTTTAAGATTTTTAAGCATTCCTAGCTTACATATTACCCTCAGTCTGTTGTTATTCCATAAGGGTGTATTATCTATCGCATTTTTCAGCCCCAATAGCTTTTTAAGATTTTTCCATACCTTTACTAACATATGTACCGCAGGGTATTTACTCCATTCTGGCCCCTCTAAAACTCCTCCTTCTAACATCTCAATCATACCATCATAGCCCCTCCCTATCTTTCCCTCTAGATATCTACACAATTCCACTCCCCCCCCCCCCCCCCCCAGCTTTGTTGTGTGCATTGTTCACATAAATATATTTTTTATTATTATTAAACCACTTCCTAACCTTACATGCTAAAAATATGGACAGGTGAAAACTTCCGCAGTTTAAAATATGTTTTTAATGTGTAATGGTGTAGAAGACAGATCTTCTGCTCATTGGTCGGAAACATGTTATTTGCCTGTGTGTACAGCTTTCAGTTCTGACTTCCTGTATAATGAATGCATCCACAATAGCTGTGGGTATCATCAATGATTTACATCTTTATCTTCATACTTAAAGAGAACCAATCACCTAAAATTAACTGTCCCTATAATAAAAGATTATCTGTCCCTAAGTCTATTCCTGAAGATACAGACTGCCTGTGCAGTCTGTATCTTATGCTTTTACCTAATCCTGTAAAGCGGAGCAGTAAGGACGGGGGCGGCCATCTTGATGACGTCACAGTGATGCGTTCCAGCGTTGGAACGCAAGGGACGTAATCAAGATGGCGCCCGGCTTTACTGCACCGCTACAGAGGACTGGGTAAAGTATAAGATACAGACTGCAAAGGCAGTCTGTATCTTCATGTAGTTTATTTCTGAAGATATAGACTGCCTGTGCAGTCTGTATCTTATACTTTACCTGGTCCTCTGTAGCGGTGAGCAAAGCCGGACGCCATCTTGATTACGTCCCTTGCGTTCCAGCGCTGGAACGCACCAGTGACGTCATCAAGATGGCCGCCCCCGCCCTTACTGCTCCGCTATACAGGATTAGGTAAACGCATAAGATGCAGACTGCACAGGCAGTCTGTATCTTCAGGGACATACTAATAGGCCGAGTTAGAATAGACATACACAGTGATCTCGCGCTGTATAGCGCGGGATCACTGTGTATTTACAGAGCGGCGGTAAAGGCTCATGGGAGCCCTTCCCACCGCTCGGCATGCCGGGAGCTTCCTGTCTCGCGCCGGCTCTTTTAAAAAGAGCCGGCGCGAGACAGGAAAAGAGAATGTGTATATTGTAAAATCACGGGAGTAAAATAAAATAATTCCAATTACAAATATTAATAAAATATTAATTTACAGCTTATTAGCAAAAAAAAATTTTTAAAATTTCGGCCATGATTGGTTCTCTTTAACTACTGGAGCAATCTTAAAGGAGAAGTTCGGCCAGACTTCGAGAGGGGGAGGATAAAAGAAATAATAATGTTCTTACCTCCCCTGCGCCACCCTGGTTGCCGCATACCTCCACTCTGGTCACCAGGTCCCTAGCCACTTCCTGGTCTGAGCGGGGACCCGGGTTGTGACGTGTGAGGTCCGCTCAGCTAGTCAGCGGCTGTAGCTGGCTGAGCTGACCTCACACATCACAACCAGCTTCCCTGCTCAGACCAGGAAGCAGCCAAGGACCGGAGCAGGGGTATGCTGCCACCAGCACTGGAGCGAGCTGGAGAGGCAAGAGCATGTTATTTCTTTTATCCTCCCCCTCCCCAGTCCTCCTTTAAGTTTTGGTTCTTATTGCAATAAATTGTGTCAATATAATGTGGTGGAGGTAGGGTAATGGTTTTGATCTATTTGATCTATGTCTGATGATTGTCATTGATATACAATATGTGAAATTTAAACCGGTTTGTTAAAGTTATAATCTCTGCATACATCATTTTATAAAGCTGGAGAAGCTAGCAGATTTATATATAGTTTTGTTGGAAAAATTACTGGATATTACTGGATTGCCATTTATTATTGTAAATTTCTAGCAATTTTGGTATAAGCAGTCAAGTGGGTGATCCCACTCTGTGATTGACAATTATTAATGTTTAAGTGGGCATAAAGAGAGAGCAGTCAAACTTCCAACCCCCCTTCACACACACACACACACACACAGACACAGACACTCACACTCACACACACACTTTTGTTCTAGGGATAGACCATCATTAATCATTATTTAAGCCCTAGCACACCCCTTTAAGCAGTACTCTATATTTAACAACACATAGCAATTCAGATTATAGCAGAGGTGCACAGATAATACATAATAAAATGGTGTAAATGATTTAATGAATTCAGATGGCTTCTATGTCACTAAAATTAATTTGAGATACAACTTATGCATATTTTTTAAAAACTATATCACCTTTCATACAGCAAAAATTACAAAATGTTTTGTATTTGCCGTATTTTAAATGCCTTATTTGTGGGGTACTGGAATACTCTGCCCAATGTGATATAGAATATTTATTTTTTATAATATATATAGTTTGTACAATTGCATTAAAGCGACTCTGTACCCACAATCTGACCCCCCAAACCGCTTGCACCTTGCCAGCCTAATGTGTAAACAAATTAAACCATGGGGCTGCCAGTTTAAAAGTTGTTTTTTATGACCAAAACTGCATCACCTGCCGAACGGACCCCAGGACAGTTCTTGGATTAAAAGCAGCTATGCGAAGGTACAAGTGGTTTTGGGGGGGGGGGGGACACAGATTATGGGTACAGAGTCGCTTTAAAGTAGGATACCGGTGTATGAAGTAATTACCTGCTCCAGAGGCACCAGATGTTAAATTGTTCTTGAAGGACTTTTATCTTCTTTTGACAGGTCATTCTAGTTCAGGTTAACCCAGGAGAGACCTTTACAATACGCGCAGAGGACGGAACACTGCAGTGCATTCAAGGTAAGGAGACTGACGTCTGGGTTAGACTGTAGCTGCAAAGCTTTTCTCACACTAGCCCATTTAGTATGTGAGACTGAAGTGTCTAAATCTTTCCCTGCGGTTTCTGGTGTCTGGGAGCACTGCTTTTCAGATGGGAAAATTATACCAGGTTTATAGCCCCCCCCATCCCATTTAAAGGCAAATTATAATGGGTTTCTTTGGATTGAATAATCAGTAGTCTAGTGGCTCGATGCTTTCTAGTGCACAGGGTTGACAAATAGCTTGCAATACCTGCAACTAAATCCAGTAAGAACTTGGACTGTGGAATATACAGTATAAGGCTGGGTTCACACTACGTATATTTCAGTCAGTATTGTGGTCCTCATATTGCAACCAAAACCAGGAGTGGATTAAAAACACAGAAAGGATCTGTTCACACAATGTTGAAATTGAGTGGATGGCCGCCATATAACAGTAAATAACTGCCATTATTTCAATATAACAGCCGTTGTTTTAAAATAACAGCAAATGTTTGCCATTAAATGGCGGCCATCCACTCAATTTCAACATTGTGTGAACAGATCCTTTCTGTATTTTTAATCCACTCCTGGTTTTGGTTGCAATATGAGGACCACAATACTGACTGAAATATACGTAGTGTGAACCCAGCCCAATTGTGGAAACTCTGCACAAGAGTGAGCAGAGATTTGACTCAATAAGCTCCTCCTTTAAAAAGAGGAGAAATCTCAGTCTTTCCTTTATGAGCTGTTCTTGGTTTATAGTCTGTTCCTGGTTTTGGTTGCAAAAATCTGTCAGATAAATCTGTTGGTGTAGTAGGGCCCAAG
Source organism: Dendropsophus ebraccatus (assembly GCF_027789765.1). NCBI lineage: Eukaryota > Metazoa > Chordata > Amphibia > Anura > Hylidae > Dendropsophus > Dendropsophus ebraccatus. Next base: position 76,296,746 of record NC_091459.1, on the reverse strand, counting down.
ACGTGGAGGGGGCAGGTGTTTTGTGCAGCTGCTGAAGATTGCGTGTGGATGAAACCATGCGTATGCGAGATGTTCAATTGCTGCATGATGTCATCAATGTTGCAAGCATGACGGAACACATGGCAGACCCCATTATGAGCCAAAAGCACATCAGGATCTGGCATATGTTGAATCGGTCACAGCATGGTGGCTATTGTTCTTAACAGAGGCACTAGTCATAGGTAGGTAGTAATGTAGTTGTTGGGATGAAAATGAGGAGTAAATAAAGACATCCCACACTGACAGATGTTGGATACAACAGAATCAGCTCATTGCATCCTGCGTCCCGCGACTCCGGATCACTGGACAGATATGTTCAGGACCTAAGAAGGCATTAGCCACAGAAGACTCATTTTCAGTTTTATTTCACACACATTCCTTATGTGTTTCTCAGGCTTTTTCTCAATAAAAGATACATTCAGATAGTACTTGGACCCTAGTACATAACAAATTCTGTCCTTGAAACCGTGTCTCCCTTGAGCGGATACAAGAAAATAATATTATACAACTGAGCTGCTAAAATTCTAATGTGACTTTTCCTCTGAGAAAGTAAGCTTGGATTATTACGTTTATTATTTTTATAGAACTGAAAACACTGTGGAGCGTTTGTGCTATTTTTACATTTCAAAAACCATTTATTCAGCCTTTATCTTCAGTTATTCAGTCTGAGTTTCTCTAAGCTTGCTTTGTTCCAAGTGCATGTGCCAAGCAGTTGTTTGAGGACTAATCTTTTGTACTGGCGTGGCAGTCCAGGTTAACAGAGGTAATTTGCAGCATTTTGTAGCGTTATCATAGTGTTATCACAGATTGTCATGGTTTAGTGTTAGCTCAGTACAGTACATAGATCATTTTTTTTTCATCAGTGCGGATTGCCTCAAAATGCTACATTTTGTATTTGTGTTTTAAAAGGATTAAATCCGCATTATGAAAATCCTTTCTGTATGTTCTGTAAGGCCATGCTTAGCTAGAAGGCAAAGGTGTCTTGCTTAGTCTCCCCAAAATTCAGTTTTTTTCTGTTTCTTGACTTGGTACTTGTAGGGTGTTCCTTGTAAGCAGTAGTTAACACCTACTAAAGGGGGTTCAAGGAGTGGCAGCGGCAAATGCGCGACAAGCAGAGGCTACCTGTCTAGTCTGATTCCACAGTACATCTAATGTAGAGCAACTATTGTCTAAATCCTTAATGACTGCCAGAGCATTACAGGTACAGGAGTATCTGAACTGGAGTAGGGAGAAATGGAAGAAGGTAGGCTGGTGTGATGATTCTGTTGGCAGAAGCAGTGGGAGACTCTGGGCAATGACCTACTGGAAAACCTTTGGTGCTCGCATACTTGTACAAAATTGTTGCAGACCAGGTACACACCATGGCATACTTGGCCTTGGCTGTACTGTTAAAATTGGAAGGAAATATGAAAAAAAAAAAATCTTCAGGATTTCCCAGATCTGTCTGCTTATGTATATGTGGGATTTGCTGAAAGGCCCATCCTTGTATAGTCCACATAGATCAGTTGTATGCAGTATGACATCATGTCATTGATGATGTCATTGGCATTTGATGAACATCTCTTCCCCTCAGTTTTTGTCTCCAGTGGTTTGCTTCATATGTAATAGGTGTCACAGTCATTTGAAAACAAACTTTTGACCTGTCACACAGACATTTTTGGTCTACAAAGTCACCTTGCCAGTGACAGTATTCATAGAAATGTGCATTTTTTTGATCTGAAGTAAATGTATCCAAATTGTCTATTCGATTCCTACGCAGCTGATTTTCTCAGGGAAGGGGGAGTGGAAGGTCATCATTATCTATTGACAGAAAACTCCTTTCTGCTTAGAAAAGAACAAATCCTTTCTGCAATGTCTCACAAACCTTTTGTAGGTTTTTCCCTCCCTCATGGGAACCCAGTATCTTCTACCCCTTTTTTTATTTTATTTTATTATTATTATTACTTAGGTTAATGCAGAGTTAATTTCTGTTTTATGGCCTGTGAGGTCCCTGCTGTGCCTTCGCCACCTTTTCATTACCTGTGGCGGCTTGGTTCCGCTGCGTTTGTAGCATGTTGAGGACGCTCTGTGACTGTTATGTATGGTTCTACCCCCCTTATGCCTTGTTCCCTGTTTGTATTGTTGTGTCTCGGGATTCCACAAAGTCCGTGTCCTGTATTTCCTGTATTGTATGTCCTATTTGAAAAAAAAAAACTTAAATATAAAAAAAATAAAAAAATAAAAGAACAAATCCTATTCTAGTCATATGTTTAGGTTATGCACTTAATCTGTCAGACAAAAAAGAAAAACAACACATAATTGTATGTGAGCGTGAGAAGTGTGTTGGATTGTTCACTGGAAATGCATATAAACCAGATTAAATGGGGGGGGGGGGTAACCTGGGGTGCATGTCTTAGGGTCTCCAGTACTTTGGTGGAAGCAGCATGTCAGGAGGTTCAGAAGCTTCTACCTGTCTCATTCCTGTATGAGCAGCAGCATCACTGGAATTTTTATTTTTGAACCCTATGTACCCACCTCTCCCACACATCTTAGCCCTGCCAAGTAGTACCTGCTCTTTGTCATCCTCCCCCACAGCAGGTTGTGCCCCCACTGCCCTTTCTGTTCTTATCTTTCACCTCCTTACGTGGCCACATCATGTCTCCCTTTTTGCTAATGAGCTCCTACCAAATAGGTCCTGATCATGATAATTATTTGCAACAGTCTTTTGGCATCAAAATGACAGTTGTCAAAAAAGACGTCTACAAAACAAAGCCTAAAAGTTATCCCCTAGCAGCTGGATAAAGGAGAAATATCTTATCAATGGGGTCAGACTTATCGGGAGCCTCAGCATTGATATGAACTGAGGTCATTTGTCTTGTGAGTAACAAATTGGATTACCAATGAGCATGCTTGTCCACAGTTCGATTGACTATCTAGGGCAGTGTTCCTCAGCTCCAGTCCTCAAGGCCCACCAACAGGTCATGAGTTGAGGATATCTCATACAAAGAAAACATGTGGTGATACCTAAGTATAGGGATATCTTCTGTGATATACTAAAGAAATCCTCAAAACATGACCATGTTGGTGGTCCTTGAGGACTGAGGTTGGGGAACACTCTTTTTATAAAGTTTTATGCTTTTGGGATTCATAATAAATCCATAATGTGCAGTGCTGCTGGGGCTGTAGGGGAAATGACAGTGCTATATACTTACCTATCCCGCTCTGCCACAACTGCCAGTTCCTGTGTCTCCCACTCTTCACCGATATCAGTGTTTTTACAACTTTTGCTGATGTGCCCTTCCCAGAGGAAATGACAGCTCAGCATATACAGTTTAAAGTCTACGGTGCGCTGCCATTTCTGGTGAAAGTGGCACGTCGGTGAATGTTTTCAAAATGCTGACAGCAGCGGAGAGTGGGCGACAAGGGAACCGGCAGCTACGGCAGAGCAGGATTGGTAAGTATCACTGTCATGCCCCCCAGAGCCTCAGCAACATCACTGATTAGGAGTTTATCCCGGACAACCCCTTAAAGCCCTGGGATGTTTCTCGTTGCATACATTATGTCTTAGTTGTATGTACTCTCTATCAGAAGTTCATGGATAGTCTGAAGCTTCACAGGAAGTGAAAAAGTTCAGAATAGCTGGACAATATTCATTCCAGATGTGACTGAATAAAATGGAAATAATTTTTATGAGGATGTTGCCTCTACATATGACTCCAATTCAGTTGTCGTTCTCAAAAATATATTAGGTGTTCTATTTTTTTTTTTTTAGAGACAACACTTCAGCTAGACATACTACATACTACTTCTTATTTACTACATCATGGTAAACCTTTGGATTTGGCTGTCCAGACATGATGGGAAATGTAGTTTTGCAACAGCTGGAGGGCCGCAGTTTGGAGACCCATGTACTACATTATGTTCTGATAAATGATGGCTTAATATTATAATGTAATTCAGCATTGATCTCACAATATGCTGTTATAACATTATTAATGGGGAAATGGGAAATGGAGGTATCTTCTGTAACTGGATGCTGTCTCTATAGTGCAACTAATCATATAGAGTGCATGGAGTTACAAAACCAAACTGATGTATTTTATGGTTTTTGCAGTACTTAATATTTCTAAAAGTGGAAAATTCCATCTTACATACAGTATATGACTGGTCTCTTTTCTTTATGTTCACTTTAGAAAACACTATGAAATAGTTATAAGGTGAATAGTGAAATTACTGTTTGGTGTAACCCTGCATTGAAAGAGTTGTCCCAAGATTTAAATTCTCTCCTATCTACATAGAAGGGAAATTTTGTAGATAATATTTGGTGCCTAAAAGCAGGTAAATTCCAGACTGGACAATAATATAAATGTAAAGAGCCTCTTCTGTGTTGCTTGATTAAGGTGTCACTCACCCATTGTACATAACCATCAGACATAAAGGGGTTGTCCAGCGAAAATCTTTTTCTTTCAAATCAACTGGTGTCATAAAGTTATATAGATTTGTAATTTACTTCCATTAAAAAATATCTAGTCTTCCCATACTTAAAGCGACTCTGTACCCACAATCTGTTCCCCTACATTCCACTTGTACCTTCCCCACCCTCCTCATCATTAGGAATGATCCAGGAACATTTACTGCTGTTTGAGCTTTGCACAGGTGTCTTAACGATCCAGCCCATATTCATGCACACAGGTGGGGAATAGGAAGCAATCTGCCTGGAGAATTCCTAATGGGGAGGAAGGACGGAGAGGGTGTGCTAGCCTAATGCATATACAAATGTAAGCCCCGGCCGTTAGACACAGCGCTGTAGGATTAAAAGTTGTTTTTAGGACAATAACTGCATCCCCTGCTGAATGGAACCCAGGACACATCTTGGATTAAAAGCAGCTATCCGAAGGTACAAGTGGTTTGGGGGGGTCAGATTGTGGGTACAGAGTCGCTTTAAAAGCTGCTGTATGTCCTGCAGGAAATGTTGCTTTATTTGCAGTCTAAACCAGTGCTCTCTACTGACATCTTTGGCCGAGACAGTAACTTTCCAGAACAGGAAAGGTTTTCTATGGGAATTCCCATAGCAAGCCTCTCCTCCTTTGGAGATTTCCTGTCTTTGCCAGAGATGTCAGCCTAAAAAAGAAGCAACATATTCTGCAGGACATACAGCAGCTTTTAAGTATGGGAAGACGTGATATTTTATAATAGAAGTAAATTACAAATCTGTATAACTTTCTTTGATTTGAAAGAAAAAGATTTTTGCTGGACAATCCCTTTAATTTATTTAGTCTTCATTGGGTTGCAGCTGTTGTGGTGAAAGTCCACGGATAAGAAAAAAAAATGCAGTAAGTTGCAAACTTGCATGTTTCTAACAATGGTTAATAGAGTTACGGATTTTGAGAAGGCAGTATCACTTTAAAAGCAAACTCAAAAGCAAAAGCTCTACACTGACTGCACTTATGTGTCAGAGGGATAACATGGCAGGTGAGGTCAATATACCTTAGGTGACATGGGTTTGTAGATGATTAACAAAAATGTTTTTTTTATCTATGTCCAGTGTGTCTGTCAGAAAATTATACTTGTTAAGTATATGCACCCAGAGATTGTAGACATAGATTTGGCAGGTATACATTTTCACGTCTATATGGCTAAGGTAAAACAAAGGGTCACTGTCTTTTTCAAACAGTTTCTTTTCCTTTGATGGCCTGTGTGATTTCTAACATTTTTGTTAACGGTTCCATTTACCAAAAAATATCACACTAGAAAAGGCTAGCTGTCTCACTTACCTGCAATCTGCTGTCCACTGCCTGATAATTCTATCTTTAGTAGTAGAGAGACCCAGAGAGAGCACAGGAAGTGGGGGCGGGGCTTATCTAGTGCTATGTGCAGGAGTACATCTATCCTGACACACAGAGCCAAGCTGTAGCTGTTTAATGTGCTGCCATCTTGTACAAAAGAAAGAAAGAAAAAAAAAAAAGAAAGCTGGACACTACATGAAAAAGCGCACACCACTATATTCCAAAAAATACAATGTCACTGTGTGTGACGACACGCATTGGGTCCACACCAAGGCATCACTTCCCATGGACATAGAAGCCAAACCACATAGTTACATAGTTACAGTGCTTATTGTATGTGTCCCTGTCAAAGAGATAAAAAATGTTTTATTTGGTGAGTGCCTATTCTTTTCTTACCATTGCTACATGTATCTTGAGCCCCTCTGTGTACAGAGGGACCATTCTGTACCTGAAAGTTAAATCAAAGCCTTCTTACCACTCATAAAGTTTTTGGCAGGTGTCCCTTATGTTAGATCATCATCATCATCATCATCATCATCATCAACCGTTTACTGCTAAACCCAGGGCTGCTTTTGTATTGCATTTTTCTTTTCCACACTCTTTAGCTTGCCACCATCATAGTCATCTTCAGCAACAGCAGCAGTTCATTGATTTGACCACAGGCACTTTTGTGATGTAACCTCTTCCTTGCTGTGATGCTATTGCTGTTTTTTTTTTCTGCCCACATAGCACTTTGTAAAGCCAGTGTATAAATATACCCCCTCCAACATGCCATCTATATTAGTGTACTGTGTAAATCATCCTCCAGCCTAGTACATATCTATTCATTCTGTTCCAGCACAATGTTATAGCCTAGCAGAGATGTCGCTATTGTTCCATAATTGGCCAGAGAAGTAAGGAAATCAAAGTCCATGTGTGAGTACTGCTGGCAAACAGACCAGCTCTGATCCCACCCCCTGAGAAGCAGATGAGGAGAAATAGCAATGCACCGTGAAGGGGACCTTCAGGAACTCACTGTCCCCACTCTAAAGTGCTGATATGACCATTAAAGGGGTAGTGCAGCGCTAAACAATTATTCATTAAATAACACACATTACAAAGTTATACAACTTTGTAATGTATGTTATGTTAGTGAATGGCCCCCTTCCCCGTGTTCCTTCCACCCACGCCAGACCCGGAAGTGTAGTGCTCTATACTCACCTGATTCGTGTCGAACCCCGTCCGCCATCTTGTGATAATGATATCATCTTCGGGAGGCCGGCCGGACCGCACCAGCCCTCTTTCAAGCCGCTCCCCCCCCCCCCCCCCCTGCGGCGGCGTCAGCTGCTCAGCCGCGATTGGCCGAGCACAGTTATGCTCAGCCATTCGAGGCTGAGCTGATGATGCGACAGAGGGGGGCCTGCACGAGGGACGGTCGGAGCGGTTCGGCCGGCCTCCAGAAGATGACATTATTGACCCAAGATGGCGGACAGGGGCTATTCACTAACATAACCTACATTACAAATTTGTATAACTTTGTAATGTGTTATTTAGTAAAAAATTGTTTAACACCGCACTACCCCTTTAATAGGGCTTTTCTGCAGTTTTCTGCACAGCAAGGGCTAGAGTGGTTCTGTGCAAGGTTAAGCAGTGAAGAAGTCCAGTGCTATACCTGCACAACGAGCCGTTCATTCTCAGGATTTATATGGTTTATATGGTTGGTTGAACCTCGTCCAGTATGAAAGTCTGGCATATGCTAGCAATATGCCATCACTTTCTAAGATACTGTAGGAATAAATAGTAGAACCTAAGTTTGATGTGAACCTAGCGTAACATTTACTTGGAAACTTTTTATTGGCATAAATTGGTTAAAAAGACCTGAGTAAAATGAGAAATAGTGGGTTAAAGCTTCTTTGTAAGAATAATCATAGCTTTGGTTCTTATACTGTGGCCAGAAGCATGTCCTATAACTAGTCTTCTCTTTTCCTTTTTTTTTTTTATTTATTTTTTTTTTTTTTTTACTTATGTGCGGATGAAAATTTTATATAGTTTTACTGGCTGTAAGTAGTTTTTCTGAAATTTGGCAACTATTATGCTGTGTTGAGCAATAACCAGCACAGTATGAAACTTTAAAGAAAAAAATATGAAACCTTTTAAAAGCAGCAAAAAAAAGTATTAAAAACCAATGAGATTTTTGTTAATGTCCAGATGTGAGGATTCTAATCCTCTTTCTTTTATATTTTTAACGCTACAATTAAGGTTTCTTAAGCCAGTTAAACTGTCAACCCTGTTTGCATAAAAACAGCTTTGACTGATTTATTCTGAATGTTGTTTTAGTGTTTGAGTCCTGACCGGAGGTTTGACACCTACAAATTTAGAAGGAAATTTGTTAAGATCAGCATTTAAAATTGTTGCCTGGCACCAGAATTTTTTGTGGGCTTAAGATGGCTTATAAATAATAAATTGTACTCACATGCCTGATCTCCTACCACTGCCGTCCCATTGGTCCACTGTCCTTGCTTTCTTGCTTGTTTCTTGCTAAAAAACAACATGAAACCTGCAGCTTTCTTGCAACTTTTTTTTTTTTATCTTTGTGTAAACAGTGCAGCATTCATTCACTTCCATTGTTAACCCTGTTTCAGTGTAATGGCTCGAATGATGCACCAATTTTGACAGCTATGCATTAGTTCTCAGAAGTTTATTTTGGATGCTAATAAAATATTTTTTATATATATCTTCAATACTTTTTTAGATTTATAAAGGAGTTAATGCACAGAACTTCACTTTACATTGAGTCTCGTGCTTCTGGCCTGCCCCATTTTCCAGGCTTTGAGCTCTGTATACTTGTGAAAACCAAAAGTACTGGACTGTGTTGCTTGTTGACTGCTCTAGACAGTTATGAATGTGACCTGGCAGCCAGCAGGGTTTCCTGCTGACGTGGCTTCCCACAACGGGAGTAGAACAGAGCAGCCTCAGTATACTGCTGAGGAGACGGTTAAAAGATGAATCACCCCAGCTATGAGAGAAGGAAGAAAAATGGAATAAAGCTGAAGCTAAGACAAAATGTTCATATGCTGAAAAACAAAGAAATTCCCATTCTCAGCAATAAAAAAAAAAAAAAAAAAAAAAAAAAAATTTTTGGCTTGACTGGACATGTCGGGCTATTATTTTTGTCCTGCACAGAGGATGTAAAATCATGGTTACTTTCATCATTATGTAAACCAGGAAAGGCATATTTAATATCCTTATTAGGAATATGCATCAATATTTCAGTAAGGACTCTTGCATGGAGTCTGTATGGTTTGTACCACCCCTAGTGCCACCTAGTGTAAACGCTGTACCATGCCATATGCAGACTTTGATAATGCTCCCACAGTTTTTTAATCTCAAAAAAGACCAAAATACTATGTGTGAACATTGCCTCATTCTCACCCAGACTAAATTCCATAAGTAGTTCTCCATATGGCTATTATTAGAGCATAACATAAAAGTTCTTGTGTATACTGCATACATCCTTTGGTTGTCTGGTTACATAGATATGGCAACAGTGATCTCTACAGCAGCATTCTATCAATACATATAGAGCTAGGTGGCAAAGGGACTGAACTACCTAGAGCTGCTCAGTGATGATGTTCACTAACACCGGAGTGACTGATATCCTGTCTACTCATGCATGTCATTTTGCATGGCCTGAATGGTGGTCACATGACCCAGTTGCAGAAAAAAAGTGCAACTGAGCTGGGATGGACCAGATGACACAACAGGAATACTGGAGGTTAATTTTGTTACCCAGGTTGTTTGTTTAAAATGTTACTGTCATATTTAAGAAAAGCTTTTGACATGTTACACAGACATGTCAAGAGTTTCGATTGGTTGGGGTCTGTTTGCTAAGACCCACACCAATCTCGGTTCACTCCCCTGCTCGCTTCTTATTCAGATACATTGCAGATGGGCTTCACCATGAGTTTTTGGAGCCCATCTCTTGAGCAGAGAGGTGGGGAGTAAAGTGCACGACCGTATACTACTTCTAGGTATATGAGTGGTGTCTCATCACTGAGACGTTGACCGATTAAAACTTTTGATGTGTCTGTGTGACATCAATTTTTTTTTTTTGTGACAGTAACACTCAATAGTCTGCTCAAAGAGCATTTAAGAAATCCCTTGTTGTTGTGTGCATCTACACACTACTTAAAGTGACACTGTCACCGCTTTTTTGGAATCTGACTTCTGTACACAGGTGTAAAAGGTAAATTTAGCAGTTTTCGTTTCTTATTTTATAACATAAGTCATGGTGCTTGTTCAAGTAAAAAGAGATCTTTTATCAGATTGTGCTAAGTGGGCGGTGCATCATGGCTATAGCGCCACTTAGCCTCGTCCACAGCGCCACCGTTGTCCCCTCAATGATGTCATAGCACATAGGCCCCGCCGCTCGTCAACCATTTTAACAGACTGGCCTAAAGGTTTAGGCCCCACCCCCCCTAGTTCGGCCTATACCTATGTGCCGATGACGTCATGGAGGGGCGCGGGCAACGGTGATACTGTGGGCGGAGCTAAGTGGTGCTGTTGCCATGAGGCCCTGCCCAATTAGCACAATCTGCAGTTGAGAATAGATCACTTTTTACTGGAACAAGCACCATGACATATGATATAAAATAAAATATGAAAACTGCTAAATTTACCCATTACACCTGTGTAGAGAAGTCAGAATGCAAAAAGGGGGTGACAGTGTCACTTCAAGGAATACAGTCTTATATAGCAAGTTAACCAACCATTGCTGTTGCTGTCAGCAATAAAATGTCTCTAAATTCTTAGCTTCCTAATGTTCCAAACACAATATAACATCACTTCAGTCATCCTTTTAAAATTGTGCTTTTGAGGTTGAGCCCTGATCCTAGTTGTTGAAAATAATCCTAACCTATACATCACCATTACTACATTGGTACATATCCACATAGGTTTCACATTCCAGCTTCAGTAGTAGGTGTCAATCAGTTAAACTGACTTTATTTTTGTTGATGTGGTCTGTGGTATGTTTGAGCCATTGGTTGGCCTAATCTTTTTTTGATGTTGCTTTTGTTTGTTTGACCTGTGACTTGTGGGTCAAAGCTTCTTTGCTTTACAGCCCCATTAACTATATTGTGAGGACTGTTTACATCCTTGTGGCTTGCTACTGACTGGTAGCCTCTGCTACTGCTCCCCTCCAAGCGGAAGCATAACTGACATCAACAGCGACCTTCTATATTTGTGAGTCACTATAGTCTCATACATTTTACAGTGACGTACAATACATAGAATTGTAAAAAATATTCATATTTGATAAGTCAGTGACTTGCTGCCAGGATGGAAAAGTTATTTGTGTAGATGTTAAAGAAAGGCACCCCCGCATTCCCTTTGGTCACAAGATACATGACTAATAAGACAACTGCTTAACTGAAGTGGGCGGCATGGGGATGAAATTGCAAGAGGATGAAGCTAAGGAATCAATGAAATGAAAATGGGAAATAAAACTGTTTATGTAATAGAAATGACAGCTATAAATAATACCAAACCTTGAGTACAGAATGGTATGAAATGTCCGTGCCCCGTGATAAAATATAGCTTCCGTCATTGTCAGCAATGCAAGACAGATGAAAGAGAAGGCATTGAATAATGAAATGGAGTGGAGTGAAGAGGTGTGAATAACCTATTAGATCACTGAAGCAGAATTCAGGGTAAATTTTAGCCAGGTAGTAATGTTCGTTTGCAGAGCAAGAAAATAAGATCAGAAACTATTTTCCTTATTTTTTTTTTGTAGCAGAGGGGGGAATTATACAGAATACCCTTTTAAAGATTGGTCAGATGTAAGTAGCCAAAATAATACAGGTGTCCTCATAATCCTTATAGTTCTCATAGTAACAGTGCAAAGATGGCAGCAGCAGGCTATTATTAAAGAGGTTATCTGGGTAACAAAAACAATACTCTAACAATCCCCCTTCCCAATACCACCCTATGTCTAATATACATGTATAACCTATCTTGCACCCTTTTCCTTTCTTTTTTTCCCTATTCTTATCCACTCTGGATGTCTAAATTCATCCTCTCTATGTCCACTCTGACAGCGCTCAGCTCCCTCTCCCGCCTCCCTTCGTTGTCACAGGACATGTGATCTCCTCTCTGTGTGCCAGGTTAGCTGTCTATTGACGTCGTAACCTTACCCCTGGGAGACATCACTTGCATCATCTCCATGCACCTGTGCTGCTTCCATAGACTTACATGTGTCCCTGAGCCTAGGTTACTTTAATATGAAAAGTTATAGTGCTATCTATTCTTGCTGTCAGTGAATGCAGGCATATGTATCTGTCTTGGTGTCATAGCTCTGTATTTTGTAAGTGCTATGGTTGTTCTTAGAGTCTGTATGGAACTAGAATGTTTTCATTCAGTCAGCAGGTAGAGATCTAAACATACACTACACCCACCAGCAAATAGATGCCCGTTATGCAGCACATAGCTACACCATGCGCTAGCAGCTCTGCTATATCATCAGCTAGTATGAAATACATACTAGGGTGATTGTTGCAATATCAGTGAAAAAAACATTCCTCTGTTTACTGTGCTATAGTAATGACAGCAATGGGCAGGGAAGAAAGTGATTACACAAACAAGCCAATCAGGGAGATGCATGATGGGAAATGTAGTTTACTTGCTGCCACCATCTTGGATATACATCAGCTTTTAGAAAAACGTTTAAGTCTGGAACGGCAGCATCTAGAAAGACTCAAAATACTCAGGGGGAATTGGTGAGTAAGAGCAGCTAGCAATTTTAAGGAGAAGTTTGGCAAAAAAAATTTATTAAAATATTGTATTGCCGCCCCCCCCCCCCCCCCCCCCCCCCAAAAAAAAAAAAAAGTTATAAAAATCACCAATATACACTTTATTATGGGAAATGCACATAAAGTGCTTTTTTTTCCCTGCACTTACTACTGCATCAAGGCTTCCCTTCCTGGATAAAATGGTGATGTCACGACCCGACTCCCAGAGCTGTGCGGGCTGTGGCTGCTGGAGAGGATGATGGCGGAGGGATGCTCAGTGTCCCTCCAGTGCCCTGTGTCCCTCCAGTGCCCTGTGTCCCTCAGTGTCCCCTTGCCAGCCTCCTCTCCAGCAGCCACAGCCCGCACAGCTCTGGGAGTCAGGTCGTAACATCACCGTGTTATCTAGGAAGTGAAGCCTTAATGCAGTAGTAAGTGCAGGGAAAAAAGCACTTTATAAGCATTTCTCATAATAAGTGTATATTGGAGATTTGTATAACTTTTCGGGGGCAATACAATAATTTAATACAAATTTTTGCCAATCTTCTCCTTTAATTTTTTAGCCTTTCGGTGGAAAACCCCTTTAGGGTACAAACCCACTTGCCGCATTCGCAGCGAGTTTCTCACTTCAATATGTCTCTCAGTTTCAATATGCAGCGAGGATCCCGGCCCTGTTTACTCAATGGCAGACAAACTCTCAGCAGGGATGTACATCCCTGCTGCGAATTTGTTTGCAGCCCGCCCCCTTAACCCCCCGGCCACTGGAGACTATACATCACCGGGTCCCCACTCCTACTTACTTTGGCGGTTCCTGTCACGTCCCGCTCAGCCAATCAGTGCGCTGCCCCACCGCAGCGCACTGATTGGCTGAGCGGGACTTGAAGACATCGGTGATTAATAGTCTCCAGCGGCCAGGGGGTTAACGGGGCGGGCTGTACAACCCTGCTGCGAGTTTGTCTGCCATTGAGAAAACAGGGCTGGGATCCACAGCACGTCTCGCTGCGTATTCGAAGTGAGAAACTCGCTGCTGATCCGGCAAGTGGGTTTGTACCCTTAGGGTAGCTTCACACGTCCCGTATCGCAGCAGATCCGCAGCGGATTTGATTAAATTAATGAACACAGCATCAAATCTGCACCACAAAATCTGCTGCGATACGTTACGTGTGAAGCTGCCCTAAACGAAAATCTCATAGAGTTTGTAATGTTCACTTGGCACATTGTGGGTGCTGATGGGTGGCAATGTATGTGAATAAAGGGCACATTATTGAAAGCTGTACACCTAGGAGGAATTGATAAGCATATTTTGATGGAGGTATATTAGGAATATGAAAAAAATAAATATAAATATATATGTATATTATTGTTGGCAAAGCATAAAATATTGCAAGTCATTACAATGAAAATTTTATAATTCCGTGCAGGCAGATAATAATTACTTGTACAGAAAATAAGAAGGCATTAGTATGCTTAGCCTTTCAACATATTATTATATTAAACAAAAGATAATAGCAATGAACTGAAAAACAGAAAACTAACATAAAACTAAAGTAACATAGGTCACCTCAAGAGAAATATTACGTTAATACTATCTATGGATGGTAATAGAAAGATAGTAGAGATACATAATATAAGTCACTTGACTTTAAGCATTCCCAGAGTCCCATTCAAGTCCGCCATGCAATACCATTTGGTAAACTTAAATTTGCTCATAATAGTCTTGTTCCTCCGAAGAGAACACATTAGTTATAAAAGGTTTCCATTTAGACATAAATGTTTTTGTGGACTTCTCTTTCATGCGTATAACGTCTAAAAGTTCCCAATGAAAAATTTCTTTCAGTGCAGAGGTAATTTCTGACATTGACGGAGTAGTATCTTGAATCCAATGTTTCAAAAGGCATTTTAAGGACACTAATAGGGTTAAATGAGTTATCTTAGAACAAACGAGACTACCAGAAGGATCCTTAGTCAGTCTATCTATCTATCTATCTATCTATCTATCTATCTATCTATCTATCTATCTATCTATCTATCTGTGTATGTATGTGTGTGTGTGTGTGTGTGTGTATATATATATATATTATTTTATGTCCCCTGCTCTGTGGGCAGCTCATTGCAGCATCTGTATATCCTAAGGCCTAAAGTCCACACATTCTAGCTAAGAATGTCCAAGCATTGGGATGTTTGATCAAGTTCTCGGTTCTACGAGGTTGGTAAGAGGCACCAACCTCTGCTGCCAATGCCAGGTATTAGGAGTATACTGCAGAAACAATGTTCTGGATGTTGTGCAACTAAACACAGGCTTATTTAGTACACATTTACTAATGTTATTTTTAACTTGCAGGCAGTAGAAGTTTTCAGCCCTGGGCTCTCCATAGGTCTCTCCATCACAAAGTGTCTTTTATCACCAGAATCCCACTTAGAGTAATTTGTGTTTCCTTATTCAATGCTGTTTGACCCCGCCAGGAATGTAAGACTGAATGAGTGTGAAATAGAGATGGGGATTCTCTTAAAGGCATTCCTTTCATCCCTTAAGCCTGAACCTTAAAAGACCTTTCTAAAGAGTTATTCATTTTCAGCATTGGAAAGGTAATTTCAATGAGAGATTGTAAATTATCAGAATTTTAGTTTTAGCTGTGATGGGACATGAATAATATTACTGACAGTATATTCAGATTCTGTGTAAAATTGGAGCTGATGTCACTAGCTTCCCCTTAGTACAGCGACATTGTGAATGCAAAAATGCTTGTTGCCTAGTGGAGTCCCAATGCAGGCTGTGGTGTAGGATTAAGGTATCTGCTTCTTATTTATGGGTGGTCTCTGTTTTCTAGCCTTGAGTGCTCCGCATGGTTAAAAAGGACGTCAATTTAATGTAAGCTTGATGCCAAGATACGGTGCATGTGGCATGTTTTGGTTGTTTGAGATAATGAGATAACAAGAAAAACAGCTTCTTGTTCCACCCTAGAAAAATTGCTATTATTTTATTAAGTTGATGTCCACTATTGTAGCTTTAGTACCAGACAAACCTCATGGATAAGAATGGTGTGGTTTGTTGGAAGAAAAATCACCTCTATCGTAATTTTGGGAGATTCTTAATGTTCTTGGTAGATGGATTGAGTGTTTTTCTTTTTTGGTGATAGATTATTATTTCTTAACAGCCCAATTTTTCTTTGCACAGGGCGATACACCATCAGTTCATGTTACCTGCAGCCCTCTTACTGTTCTCCATCGGGTTCTCAGGAATTCCCATTTGTAGAGTATGCGTAAAAGTTCCTGGCCTGTCCACCACTCTGTGGCTTCATGTTTTTGTGTTTTCTGGCCACAGGAGCAGTTTGGCTGTGGTAATTGTGCTTGCAAAGAATGCTCCTACAGTCCTCTCATTACCGGCTGGGTTCACAAGTGCAAATTGTGGACTATGCACAGTAGCCCTTGGCCTGTTGTCTTCTCAAATAAGATGGTAGGTCATGCACAGTAGCCACAGGCATCACTCTCCCCTCTACAAAGAGACTTTCTATCAATGTATACACCAAGCACTTGGCTGAAAAGAAGGTGAACTGTGCTCAGCTAACTTCTGTGCTTCTGTCCCCATCTGTGTGTTTTCAGCACCAGGACACTCACCTATCAAAACTGCTGACATGTCGCTATAGCATTTTAAAAGTTTCTAAAAACTATAGGAATCATTTACACAAACCTACTTTGATTACAGAAAATATGTTCACTATGCTCAGCTTAAAGGGGTTATCCAGCACTTTAACTGTTTATATGCTGCTGCCCTTTATATAAAACCTTACAAGCAGGGCCGGTTTCAGCTTTTTGTGGGCCCTCGGGCGACAGCCTCGGCGGGCCCCTTTGAGGAGCAAATCATGGAGAGACAGGTGAGGAAAGATATGCAGCAAAAGAAACATGCGGCTGCTGCATATCTTTTTCCTCCTGCATCTCCTGATCTTTCCTGTATGCAGCTCCTGCTGTGTGTGTGTATATACATACATGCGCACACACACACAGAGCAGGAGCTGTATACAGGAGAACTAGCAGCACCAGCATGATATATATATATATATACATACATACATACATACATACATACATACATACATACATACATACACACACATACACACACATACACACACACACACACACACACTGAACATCACTGCAGGACCTGTATATAGGAGAAATAGAGGTCTCACCATGTTCATATGATAGAGAAAGAGAGAGAGAGACAGAGAGAGATAGAAGATAGATAGATAAATAAATAAATAAATAGGAGATAGATAATAGATGGATGGATGGATAGAGAGATAGATAGGAGAGAGGTAGGAGATAGATATCTAGTTGTTTTGTGTATAGAGGTCCTGCTGTAACATATATATATCCTGCTGTAATATATATATATATATATATATATATATATATATATATTAATATTACAGCAGGACCTCTACACACAAAACAACTAGAAACCAGCACATACAGAACACTTAGTTTGCAGAGCCTACCGTGCTGCCCTCTATCAGGTCAGGTGTCTGATCACATGACCCGTGACATCATCAAAGGTCCTTCACACTCAAAGGTCCTTTCCTACTCGGCTGCAGGGAAGATTTGTGAAGGAAGACAGGTGCCCGGGGACCCCAGTCCTCTCTGTTACTACACTTTTTTTTTCTTTTTTACTAACAAAAAAATGTAGTAACAAACGGGAGTGGGCCCCGGCATTTGCCCTAGTTAGCCGAGTGCTGACGCCGGCCCTGCTTACAGGCATCTCACCCTTACCTCGCCAGGCTCCCCCGGTGTCATCCTGTGGCACCGGGCCCTCCGCTGACTAGTGTTAAATGGACTTAATGAACTTTTCGGGTTTGGAAACGTTCTCTGAACCCAAACACTCAGCATATAACTCCCAGTGTCTGGAAAAGTTGGATGCCACAAATAGCTGTATCCATGTTTTCTAGGACTCCCTAGGTCAGCATCGAATTTCTCCTGACATCAGGCATCAAATGCTGAGCGTTCGAGTCTGGAGACCATTGTCGAATCTGAAGAGTTCAGTAAATCTGCCAAACGCTACCGCTGACCACAGCCGTTGCCAATTCCAAGATGGGCTCGCCTCGGGAGTGACGTCCTTCTCAGCCAATCACTGGCCATGGCGCAGTCCTGTCACTGCCAAGACAAGTTTGTCTCAGAAATGGTGATTGCTGCGGTCAGCACGGAACCTGGATATTCCACAGGAGGACATCTGGAAGCATGGAGAGGTAACTGTAAAATGTTTGGTAATTTCTATATAAGGGCAGCAACATAAAAAAAGTTTTAGGGTATAAACCCACACACCGTATACACAGCGTATTTACTGCTGCGATACGCAGCGAATACGCAGCAAAAACGCAACAAATACGCAACAAAAACGCAGCAGATTAGATCTAATTAACTGAACTCAGCATTAAATCTTCACCATCAAACTGCTGCGTATTTGCTGCGTATTTGTTGCGTATTTGCTGCGTATACGGTGTGTGGGTTTGTACCCTTAAAGTACGGATAACCTTTTAAAGGGTTTTGTCCCTATTTTTTGTAGAATTTTTTTTTTTTTATATATATATATATATATAATATATATATATATATATATATATATATATATATATATATATATATATATATATATATATATTAATATTACTAGGCATGGGTGAGCTCATGGGTCACCTCAAATATTCTCTTATGAAAAAGTAAATAATCTTCCTTGTATTTCTGAATAAGCATTTTCACAATCTCATCGACATTCTTTGTCACATTTTTATAAAAATTTGCATTGTAGCTAGGAAGGATTTTCTGTTTTTATTTTTAAATTATCTTGGAATGTCCTGTTTACATTTTCCCATCCAACGTATTTTTTCTTTTTCTTCATTATTATGCTTTGGTTTATTTTGGTTTGAGAATACATTTCATTACTTAGACCTGGCTGCTCACTATATTGATGGTAGTTGTAGTTATTTTTTACCTGTAGAAGTATCTCAGCTGCATTGCATTATGTACAATAAAAAAAAGTTGCCTTTTTTTTTTTTTTTTTTTTTTTTGCTTGCTTTGTACACAAGAAAAATCAATGATAAAGGAGCACTCTGAGAATGTTGTGCTATGCCTGGTGCAGGGTCTAAAGGGATTCATAAAGAGGATTTCTGTGTCATGCACCACCCACACAAACCTCGAACTTGGCATAACACATTGGTTGGAAAATCAGGGAAATAATTCTGGTGAGAAAAACCCTTCTAAAGTTTAAGCGTCATTTTATGTTTTTCTATAAATAAATAGTTGACGCTAATATAACAAACTTTGTAATATACTTTATTACAGAAATGTGCCTCCTTGTCCACTCATCAGACACCACTACTTTTCCTTGCTGTCTGCTAAACTGAACACTTTAAATTCACTTGTAAAAGCTGTCTTCAGAAACAGTGGTGATAAATGAATTTTTAACTCCCTAAAGGATCATGGGGTGATGTCTATAGAAGTCTATGGAGACTGGAGGGGATTCTGCAGAGATGGGCACAGACACAAGGATTCTGTGTTCACCTGGCTCTGGATTCACGGCTGTAGTCTTATTACATTGTACCCCAACACGCCCAGTATGTTGGTAAACTGTCTAAAAAGGTGTACATAAACCTATCATAAGATATTGCTAGTCACCTTTTTTTTTAATCTCCATATTAGCCATACTAGGGAACATTCCTGAGCTTCTGGGCCTCATTTAATTATTAACAAAACGCTTACATCTTGGAATTAAAGGGATACTACATAAAAAAAAGGTTTGTTTTTCTTAAATCAACTGGTGTTCGAGGGATGGTGTCCCCTTTGTTTTTCTCGTGTACAGTAAAGTTTCTGGTCAGGTATCTATGCAAGGAACATCATCCGCTTTGGTTTGCTTAAATAGGGTGGTGCAGAAGTTCCCCTGAACGATTGACTAACACCAATCCTAGTGCTTTAGATGCTTCATTCACAGGTCAGATGCCTGGAATCTGAAGGAGGAGTCTGATTTATAGTCTGACTATGCTGGCCTTCTCCTCTCCCCACCAGCTATGGTGACCTTTTACTATAGTCATCGAAGGGTGATGAGACAAGAAACCCTTGATTTATTTAACTTTTTTTTATTTATTTCAACTTTTTTTTTTTTTAATTATTATTATTATTGGTAATGCTTTTTGAAATCCGAACTTATCTGCAGTAAAACTGTATGTCAGCAGAGTTTTCAAATAGATTGTACCAAGGTAGTGCTGTTAATTGAGACTTGTGAGTTGTTGAAGGCTACGTTCCCGTTTCATTTTTTTGGTTAGTATTTTCGGCTTACTTCCATTTCTTCCATTTTTGTGCATGAGGCCTATGTTGCCACATAACAGTTTTTTCAAAAATTTTTCTCTCTGTCAATTTTTTTCAGTAGTTTATGGCTAAAAAAAGGCCCAGAATATTATATGGGGACATAGCCTAAACCTGCACAATGTAATTCTTACTAGTGATTAAATGTACGACTGATTCAACTTATATCTTATGTATTATTAGTAGAATTGTGCATAACACATGATGACAGTCTAGAATATGTACATCTGTCTTGTGTGCTCTGTTAAAGACTGCAAAGGGACTTGTATGCTTGTCCAAGATTGTGGTATAACAGAGCTGGAATATCAATTCTCCTCTATGGAAACTTGGTAGTGAGCTGCTAAAATCATTACCTAGTAGCATTGTTAATATTACCATTGGGGCTAGACCTAAACTGTTTTTAAGATGAACTGCTGTTGGAGTAGAGTAAGGAATGTCTTTGAAGTGATGCATAAGCAAACAGTGGGGCCAGGGGATCCTGTTCACACTACTACTCAGATCTGGCCTGGTTAACTTGATCTTGACATTGGCTATGGAATATGGCTTAACAGTACAGTAGTTTAGTGTATGCGAGTCTGCCCATCTGAATTAGTTTACTTCTACATTAATTGTGTTTGCCCAGTGTCTCAGGTTTCCAAAAGTAGATATGTGATCATAGCCTTACTAAGAGATATTCAGTAGAAACCTATGTAAAGATAATGGGGCTGTTGTAATAGAAATGCAGCATAATAAAAAAAAAAAAAAAAAATGTTACCATCATTACATGAGAAGGTTCAGCGGCAGCTACTATCTATGAGACTCTCATTTCAGTGTTACATTGACCTACATACCCTGTTTGTTGTGTTAAAACAGATAAAGGCTATAGACAACTATAGGCAAAAAAAAACCCCACTTTTCCCCTAGGTCTTAATTAATCCCTTGCCTCTGTAGCCTATTTTGACCAGACCATTTTGAATTTTTGCATTTCTGTTTTTTTCTTCTTCTCTACTTGCAAGAGCTATAGCGCTTTTCATATCTTAATAGATATTGTCATATCTTAATATGGACAATTTGTTGTTTAACCCCCTCAAGACAAAGCCCTTTGATGCACGGATGTCCAGGTCAATGTTCCTCCCCGCCTCCTAAGAGCCATAACACTTTTATTTTTTCCACCTACAGGGCTAGTTGGGGTGTTGTTTTATGCGCCATGATTTCTAGTTTTTATTAATATCATTTTGGTGTAACAGAATTTTGGGAGGGTGGTTTATAAGGGGTTTTTTAATACTTTTAAAAACTAATTTTTTTTTTTACACTTTTTTTTTCTAACTGTAAACCATGTAGATTGCATGTACTGATTTATGCTATGCCATAGCATAGCTTAGATCAGTGTTATCGGCGATCTATGCATAGAGCCTGCCTGAGAACAGACTCTATTCATAGATCGCCGATCTGACAGGGTAGAGGTAAGTGACTTACCCCCGCATGTCGGCACAAGCGATCGGGACCCCCGCAGCATGGCTGTGGGAGTCCCGATCACTCAGTTACAGAAGCTTGTTCTGTCACTGAGTTCCTTAAACACCGTGCTCGCTATAGATTACAGTGTTTAAGGGGCTAATGAGTCGCAGCTGCAGGATCACAGCTGTCTCTCATTACCTCTGACCCTGGACACAGTGATGTGTGCAGGACCACTTTCACTGCAGCGGTCCGGCACACATCAGTATTCCCTCAGTCAGGAACGTGTATATACATTCCTACTGCACGGGGTATGTGCAGTAGGAACGTATATATACATATTACTAACGGGAAGGGGTTAATGGAAAAGGGGGGATTTAAACTCTTATTGAGGGAGTGGCTATGTCAGATTTTTAAAAAATCTATTTTTTTTTCACTTTTTATGTCTCCTTAGGGGACTATAACATTCATTAATTACACTGATTGCCTTGGTCAATGCTATTATATTGCATAGCACTGATCAGTGTAATCTGTGATTTTCCTAGAAGTTTACCGAGCTGCCTGCACGAAGATGAGTAATAGACCTCTGTCAGACAGGGAAAACACTCACAGTAAGGAAGGTTTCTATAAAGTAAGTGGAGCTTCTGAGCTTGCTTCATAGAGCTCCTGCATGTTCTGAAGTGCAGGGATGCCATAATGTACGTCCCAGGACATCATTTGAGCAGCGAGGGGTTAAATAATTTAGCACCACCTTCCTTCTTCCTTCTCCCTTCTCTCTTCTAACACTAACAGGGCATATTTCTGCAAAAATACATAGAAATAGCAGCATTCGAGTCACTGAAACTTACAAAGCATCCATACTGACCCAAAATTCCCCAGACCGTAGATCTCAAGCATTTATAGAAAGAAAAGGTGGGTTACAGCATCCATGCAGGGTAAAAAAAAACTCTTTATTTTCTTCACAGTAAAAAAACAGCAACATTCAACTTAATTGAGTCTTTATCAAGCTTGTCACTGCGTTTTTTCTTTTTTTTTTTTTTTTTTACTGTGGGGATAAAAAGAAGCTTTTTCCCAACATGGAAGCTGTCGCCCACCTTTTCTCTAAACAGGGCATACAGCTGACTGATGGACCTGACTGTATTACTCTCTAAATAGCAGCTTAATGGTAGGACATTTTTATTAAAGACTATTAAAGATATTGTTTTGCATTTAGGAACAAATCCGCTTTTAAACAATTTAGTGCAAAGGTGTCCATAGCCTTAAGGGACTAATGAAGCACAAATTCACTTAACTAATATTTGAATGCACTAAAATTAGGATATGGTTAGGCAAAATTTGAGATCCTATCCCTCCATCATGATTGCCACCATTAGTGTATAGGCACTCGGTGGCTCATAAGGCATAGACTACCGGGTCATATGTTGTAATATAACAATGAAAGCTGCACATGTTTTCTCTTCTATCGGCACACTATTTGGTTCAGGATTAGTGTAATACTCCATCTCCGAACAATTGCAGTTATATAAATATAAAAATAGACAAGGCACTACTAAGAGAAATAAAACCAGGTGCTCAACCCAATATGGCATGAAAAGAACATATAAGACTAAGAAGAAAGAGAAAAGCCATGCCATAAACAAATGGGCGGCATATCCACACTAAATAAACTTTATCCTCAAATATAAACACTCTTTATTAGTACATGAGTACAAGTGCAAAACATACACAATAAATCATTTTTAAAGTATAACAGACAAAGGACCGTGTATGAACACAGTACCAGGACATACCGACATGTGCAAGTGTACCGACCCCTTAAACTCAATTAGACAAAAACAAAATGTATAAACAAGTATATGTATGTAAATCTATGACCTGATGAACACAAAGCAAAAAATAGAGAGTAAATAAAGCCAAATAAGGGCCAAAAATGAATCCAAATAGAGTCAAGATTCATAAGTATGAGATTAATTTTTTGGCCCTTATTTGGCTTTATTTACTCTCTATTTTTTGCTTTGTGTTCATCAGGTCATAGGTTTACATACATATACTTGTTTATGCATTTTGTTTTTGTCTAATTGAGTTTGGTCCATTGTAATTAGCTGTAGGAGGGGTCGGTACACTTGCACATGTCTGTATGTAATGGTACTGTGTTCATCATACATGGCCTTTGTCTGTTATGTTTTTAAATTATTCAATTCCAATTATAAGTATACAGTTGGTTCAGAAGTAGGGATGGTCCGAACAGAGTTCAGTTCGGGTTCGTACGAACCCGAACCCTCGGTAATGATTCCCGCAGTCTGCCCACTCCGTGGAGCGGGCGGATCGAGCGGGAGGACCGCCTGGAGAACTGGGATACAGCCATAGCCATAGTCTGTATCCCAGTTTTCCAGGCGTTACTCCCGCTGTATCCGCCCGCTCCATGGAGCGGGCACACAGCGGGAATCTGCTGCCGAGCGTTCGTTTCATACGAACCCGAACCTCGGCAGGTTCGGACCATCCCTAGTCAGAAGTGCTATAAAATAGCACTATATGCCTAAGATCTGTATTTGATTGTAAAGACATTTTTCTTTCAGGAAAGCAAAGAGAGGGGTTTCAAGTCTCATCTGACAGAATGAGCTCTGAATTGCATCCAGTAGCTGGAACTGTACTGTATGACGTACCAGCTGCAGAAGAGAAATTGTGCAAAACATTTTTTTATTGAAACTGACCCATATCCGCTACTATAAATAGAATTTTAACCTCTTTGCTCTGAAGTAAAATGAGACTGTATGTGTTTTCTGCAATAAATGATAAAGGCTTGTAAGTTGAAACACATACTCTGTGTATCTACTGCATTTATGCTTCACTGAATGAATAAATAAGCATCCATGAACGTTGGGCCTCTCTATACTACTGTTTTCTGCAATAAACATTATAGTATGATTCAGGGAAGAAAGAGCGCTGCACCGCACACCTATGGCTGATACTAGTTCCCCTAGGCTAAATAAAAAACACATCAGAATTTTGTGTATGAATTGATCAAGCCACACTGCCCCATGTACCGCGTGCAGGTATCTGATACACATGGGTCCCCACACTAAGTCCACACTGTGCCGGTCAGTGACCACCACCCCCGCAGGCGTGCACAGTCAGGGAACGGGGGCCATGGGACGGCCCTGCGACCCCCATGTCACAGGACCAGACCCGAAAACACCACACCAGAACCCGGCCAGCACCGCCGGCGGAGAAGGTCGCCCCCAAACAGCACAAGTCTGGATGAGGTATTGCGCTCACCATAGCTGCTGCAAACATTATAGTATACTAGATGGTAGACTGGTTTCACATATAGAGCCACAGTATTGCTCCTTCTATTGACCTATTTAGCCGATATTCCTTTCCTTACAATCCGCACTTTACACAGCATAGTGGCTATCTTAAATTGCCAATCCTGGAACTAGAAGATTTTATTATAGGGAGAGAAAAAAAAAAACAAGGAATACTTTTGCATTTGCAAGTTTTGAAAGTAATTCCCCCGCCCCCCCCCCCCCCCCCGGTCCCCCATTAAACAAATGTAATGAAATCGAAATATTTTCAGGTATCTTCTGAAAGTTAAAACTCTACTCTACACAAAGGGGATCTGTGGAGGGTTTTCTGGGGAACAATGCTGGTTAATCCCTCCAGAAGTTGTGCACAAAGGTCCTTTTGTATACAACTTGTGTAACTTGAACATTGTCAAGTTAAGCTCTTACTAGAAAGTTTAAATATTGTAAAAAATGTTTATTTGTTCTCTAAAAGTGATGACTGTTAACTGATCGTAATATAAGCACGATTCACTGTGTCGCCAGAAATTATTGCATTACTTAACTCTAAAGTTCAATATTACTTACATTCAGTAGCGTACCAGAATCGGGACATCACTATAGAGGATGGAGATTCTGCAGTCTGCTCTGGTGTTTGAGGGAGGGGGGCAAAATTTCACAAGAGAGAAGTATTGTACTGTACATGGCACATGGTAGGTGGAGGGTACAGTTTACAGATTTGCATTGGGTCCAGCAGTTTGTGATTTTACTAACAAAAAGGAAGCACAACATTGTAAGTAAAGGCTTGCACTGGAGTCAGTGAGACTACCTAACAGTTGGGGGGAAATGGAACGGTTGTCTTAAGTGGCGCTTCCTGGTAATTTATATATAGGAGTAGTGGCCAAGACTTTTTTTTTTCTGGTGTTTGTTTATTGCAGAAGGGAGCCTAGAGAAACAGATTGCATAGATAAAACCTGTAACATCTGCAAAACAGACGTGGAAGAATCAAGGAAAATCCTTATTTCCCTCAGTAAGTTTTAGGCAATATCTCTCTTGGTCAGTTTTTCTATGTATTGGAGTATATTCACACAGCAAAAGCATGTTGCAAAATGCATAGTAGATTTTGTATCAGAGTCTGTTTTAAATTGGCATCCCATGGATTTTGACATCTGTTCTATGGTATGTTTCTGATAGGGAGTTATTTATGTTGCAGAAAAAAGTGACTGCTGAGCTCTTAAAATGTGCCTGTCATGTTATATAATAATATTATAATAATAATAATAATAATAAAAAACACCAGTTATAGAGTTAATGCCTGCATTTTAATATTGCAGTACCATCAATCTTTTTAGCGCTCCATTATCCTGCTCATGCTTTTACATTTCCCTCTGAACCGCTGGACAAGCCCTAAAGGATTTACGGCTAGCCTCAAAAGGTTGTGGCCCTGCTGACGCCGCAGCACTATGGGGACTGGCGCTTCAGGGTGCAGGTACAGTTATGGACTGGACCCCCTGAGCTGACATCACTGGCAGTACCTGGAGGCCGACTGGGGTTTTTGGGTGCTGCAAATGTCCCTTTTAACTGCAGGTGCTACTACATGGGGAATACTACCTATTGGGGGACTAGCAGGGCAACTACCTACGGAGAAGATAAGGTGATACTACCTACTGGGGTGCTGAGCTATTTACTAAGGGGATATCAGGAGTGTTAGGGAGAAATCTACTACATGGGAAATACTACCTATCTGGGGCTAGCAAGGGACTACCTTCAAGGGGATGCCTACTACTTTGGGAAGCCTAACTCTACTTTGGGAAGCCTAACTAACAGATAAATTATGTACAGGGGATGCCTACTACATGGGTCCTTGGGGGACTAGGGGATACTGCCTATTGGGGGGCATTACTTTAAGGGGTATGCCGAAGAGGGGGGGGTTCTCTCTACTGGGGCGAGTGGGCTAAAATCCAGAAGGAATACCTACAGGAGGTTATTACCTACTGTGGAGATTACCTTCAGAGACATAACTACTTGGGGGATAGTGCCTGCACAGAGATGCCTAACTACATCATGGATGCACAGAATGGGGCCTAACTATGGGTTACAGAGGGGCCTAACAACTATATGGATGCACAGGAGGGGGCCTAACTACAAAGGACGCCTATACTGTATGGGAAAGAAGACTAAAATTTTTGTCAGATTCAGTGGAGAAGTGTGGAGGCCGGGGAGAAGTCTTCATAATGGACGGGCTAGATGGAGAACACGAAAAGTAAGTGACTGCAATCGGAGAAGACATCACCTGTGAGTCACTAAATGTAATCTACCTCTATATGGTTCAGTGCATGAAGGGATACTGTGGATGTTAGTTAAGTGTAATAATGGTATGGTGCATGGGTATGGAAGAAGGTGAGGACTCTCTTAGGCCTGGAGGACGTGACGGTGTTTACTCCATTATGGCACAATCCTAGATTGTCGGAAGTGTTTAAGATGGACGGTTTGTCCTCATGGGACAAACTGGGAGTTCACTTTATTAACCAAGTCTGGAAGGAGGGAGGAATGGTTACATTTGAGAACTTTTGACATATAGGATGTTTTTTCAATACTTACAATTGAAGCATGCCCTCCAGGCCCAAAACGAGCTATCACCAATCCGCTTGGGTTCTCATTCTTTACACTCTGCTCTTCCAAGGGTGCTATTTCAGTGGCATATGGGGAATTGCTCTCCGCACGTATATATACATAACCACTGGTAGCAGTAGAGAAGTGTTGCAGAGATGTAGGCGATTTAGATGATGCGCAGTGGGATTAGTTTTTAGCATTGACGCCTGTCTCTCTGTGAGGCCCGGCGTATGCCCTAATTGTTTCTCCTACAGAGGGTCTACAAAACCCCATATTCCCTCCATAGAATGGGATATAGACCGACCTCCGATTAACTGAGATGTGGAGATAGATATTCACATGTTTTGGGCCTGTAGGGAGCTGGAAATATATTGGAGGGGAATAGTTACCCTTATAAAAGATGTATTTGGTACCACATTAAATCTTACACTGAAGCACTTTATAATGGGGCTTATAGGGGGATATTTAGCCTGATGATCACACTGTTCTGGGAATATAGCGGGTTCTTTATCTGGCCAGGAAAACCATTGCCTCTAAGAGGACACACTCCGACCCACCGGTAATTGGAGAATTTAAACATAGAATGAATGCAGTGATCAGACTTGAGAAGGGTGTATATATAAAACAGATGTGTAAGCAAATTTGAGGGAAGGTGGATAGACACCCCCCAGGCTGCCATCACCAATACGACAAGGGATATGTAGAAATTAATTTCAGGTCCTTTTGAATGCGATCTAACATTGTAATGATACTCCAAGGAATTGAAGCACTGCATTGTGGCATGTGACTGCTTAGTTAACACACAAACTGTACAGTAAGTGAGGGACACACTAGTCCAGTTTGTCTGTGATGATGAGCACAAGACATGTTCTTGTTTTCTGTATATGTTGTTGTTACTTTTTCTTGATTTAGTATTTATACACCTGTAGTCATACCATGTAGCTGGAAAATACTTACCATCTCGTATTTATACAATTGTACGACACATTCCAACTGTATTGGAAATTGGTTTATTTTGTGTATTTGTTGAAAAAAATCAATAAAAAAATGATCTGATTTAAAAAAAAATAATGGTATGGTGGTATTAGTCACTATGTGGTGGTAATGATGGTGAAGGTGTGGCAATATATGTTTCTTATGTGGTGCAATTGGTCTTGTTACTGGTATTAATGGTCTATGTATACTGAATGTTATTTAGTAATGATGTGGTGGTGGTGTTCATATCTATCTTATCTCTCTCTCTCTCTCTCTCTCTCTCTCTCTCTCTATATATATATATATATATATATATATATATATATATATATATATATATATACACACACACTGGTATTACTAGTCTTGATATTCTGGCTTTTAGTAATTGTGTTATTTTTAAGCCTTTCAGACTTCAAATATTCTTTGTGTGGTTTTAAAATGTTTTCTATAGACATACTGTTATGTATCGAACCTCTTATAGAGCAAGGTGCAACTTTGAGAGCCTATGCCCTAGATGTTTTAGGACCCTAGCAACGTCCCTGCTAAAGACTAAATGGCCTCAGTGACTGAGCCTCGATTGCAGTTTTCCAGTAAGTGAGACACTTAGTGGCCAATTTTATAGCATTGTATTAAAATAAAAAACAAGCAAAAAAAGAATTAAACTGTAAAGATGTAAGATCACCTACTGATTTGCCATTACTGGTAAAGACCATGACCATGTAAATCCGTACCCAGGCTACCCAGTGTTACCTCTATGAAGTGAGACGAACTCCCAACCAAAAATGAGACCAAAACCACGGCACTTGCTTGAAATGCAGAGAAAACATTTGTGGTCATATCTTGGAATCCTGCCACTAATACAGCCTTTAGGCTATGTTAACACTTCTGGTTTTTTTTATACTTTTTATATATATTTGACGTTATGCGAGGCATCATTTTAAAATTTTCTGTGTGTTCTACATGCTTTGTGATTTGTTTTAGGCAAACAGATATTTTGGTTACAATTTTCAAGTGGTTTAAAGTGTGTGTGTGTGTGTGTGTGCCAAAAAATGTTTATTTTGCTCAGTATTTCTCAGTTCCATTCTTCATATTTTTTTTAATATATTGATGAAATACTACATGTTAACTTGGCTTTACACATTTTTCTTCTAGCACTCCTGTATAGAAATTATATAATAAACACTCCAGTAACTATTTGACAACTATTGGAGTCATTTACAAAGTAACTGATCCATAGGGATCTGCATGTGTTCATCTGCTTTATGTCTATTTATTTGACCATGTATTCTCCAATGTGTTGCAGCGAACAAACAAATGAATGTCATTGTTTATGGAGAACTTCCTTCAGCTGTAAACTAGCCATGTCAGAGCCTTTTATAAGGATCTTGATATTCTCCATTTGACGTAGTTAGGGACCAAAAATGAAAACTTAGAGTTCGCTGCAACAATGTAATTACTAAAGCAACATGTCTATTCTAACAAGTTTGATAGTAAACCTGTGTTTTATCATCATTTACACATTTGCATTGTGGTCGCCAACACTTCTGGAAGAAATTAAATACTCGTAGCTATGCAAAAGTGTATTTGTACCTGAATGTGAAAATATGTGAGGTTCCATCCAAACTGGGACAACAGGCAGAATTTACAGTTACAGGAAATACTACAGCCACATGAAGACAACCGGTAAAAGTCATATTACAATATATATATATATATATATATATATATATATATATATATATATATATATAATATAGTTTTACATGAGGTTTTAGAAGTTTTGCTGTCCTCTGTATATTTTTATGGATAACAGGATATGATCTCAACTAGGGATAAGCACAACTTGAGCAAGCTCAAGTCTGATTTTTCAGCATTTGAATACTGGTGGCTGAAGAAGTTGGATGCAGCCCTAGGTAGTCTTAAAAAGCATGGGTTTACAGCCTATGGCTATGATCACACTACGTAAAAAACCATGGCCATATTTCAAAACAACAGCCGTAATTGCCCAAACAATGGTCGTTGTTTGTAAAATAACGTCTGTTTGCGCAATTCTGGCCGTTGTGATGAAATACGGCCGTGTTTTTTACGTAGTGTGAACCTGACCTATGGCTGTATTCAAATGCTCCATGATTGGACTTGAGTATGCTTGAGTTGCGCTCATCTCTTATTTTCAACAAAAGGAGAGAAAATGGAAAAGTGAATGGATTTCCCATAGGGGATATAAAAGTATCTTAGAAACTTTTTTATGTAATGTTATTAGTTAAAGAGAGGTGTTTTTGTTTTTTGTTTTTTTTAGTTTCTGAACATATAGTTAGATTCAGGGGCGTAACTACCACTGTAGCAGCCATAACGGCTGCTATGGGGCCCACCGCATCAGGGGCCCCCATTGCCTGCCTCTGCAATATACTGGGCCTTTCTAAGCTGTCATCATTTGCAGCACCAGGTGACCAAGAGGGTCTCCTGGGTTCTGCAAATATCCCTGCTAGCAGTTATGCAGTTTTGACTTGATGGCCTAGGGCCCTATTACACCAGCAGAGCCAAAGCTCTGGAATGGACTCTAAACAGAAAACAGGTAATAAAGGAAAGACTGAGATTTCTCCTCTTTTCAAATCCATTCCTGGCTTTGGCTTACAAAATCTGTCAGATAATCTGTTGGTGTAATAGGGCCCTTAGTGGTCAGTCAGGAAGGGAGGAGGGGCCCACTCAAAAGTTTGCTATGGGGCCCAGCCATTTCCAGTTACGCCCCTGGTTAGATTAAGGAGACTGCAGTCTACTGGAGGCCAAGGAAGACACTGCTTTCTTCATATATTACAAATGGTATGTTCACATTATACTTAAATTGAAACTCCTATTTATCCTGTCCAGATTCCATGTTAGGAGACTATAATTTTAGCAATTTGTTTATTATATCTACATGACACAAGCAATTTTTTTTCCCCAACAAATTGTCTACAAACATCATTCAAGCATTTTTACAAAGTTTTGGCAGAATATCTTGGGGACAAGGTAATTCAGGGGTCAACATAAAGCACTGACCTCAATCCCATAGAAAATTTCTGTGTGGAACAAAAAAAAATGGTGTGTGCATGAACAATGATGGCTACATACCTGATTATATACCAGCAGGGGTAGACCAGAATTGCTGCAAGAGAAGAAGCTTGTGCAAGGGGATGTGTAGCTAGATGTCAGACTTTTAATTTTTTTTACAATTCATGAGTGTTAATGAATGTGGCTAAGGTGTATGTAAACTTGTGACTTCAGCTGTATATATAATTGTACTCCGCTTAGCTATCAATGGTATAAAGTATGCAGCAAGAGTGAAGTCATTCACTGGAGGAAGGCCATTAAAAACTCTGAGGTAACAAAGAAGTGAGACAAGTCAGAGCTGAGACGTCTAAATAAATGCCTGCAGTGTGTGCCAACATAAGAATAGAAGACATTCACAGAGTACTTTTCACCTTTGGTTTGTCTTTTCCTACAGGAAACAAATTGTAATCTCAAAAATGTCTCAGCTGTCTGCTAACAAATACTGCAGTGAGGATCCGACACTGCTATCACTCACTGCTGTCCACTAAAATGATTTAAAGGGCTCTGGCTGGAGAAGCCTAATATTAAAATTCCTCAGTGCCCAGCGATGCTTTCCCTGAAAGGAAGATTGTGCTTTCAATAAGATGTCATAAACTCAAGTTCAACACTGAAAAAATATGTTATCAGACCAATAAGCAACTTTTCCTGCTTATGAAGCTGTCACAGACTCATTCCTCTGTGACCAAAAATGTGGAAGGAAAAGGGAAGACCTGTCTTAAAATGGAAGGATGTCTGCTCCAGACTGTGAACCTTAGAGACTGTCCAGACAAATGTTTAAATGTCTTAATGTGCTCAGGATGGCAGACATAATAAACACAGGTACTCGTGTTTCTGATCATCTGCCAGTGGGCACCTTCCATGTGTTGAGATGGAGAACTGGAAGCTTTTACAGTGGGATTGGCACAGTTAGAACAGCAATAGTGAGGGATTAGCACAAGGTGAGGGTGTGATTTTATTCTTACTACCATCCTGATCACATTTAGACATTCCAATATTTTCTGGGCAACCCATTTAAAGATATAGTAGAAATGTCTACAACAAATTTATTAAAGGAGTACTATGAAATATCTACTATAGAGATCCTTACAGATAGTCTTGTTCAAAGTCTCTATGACATAGGACTTTGCTAGAGGAGATCACCACCCATCATGTATAAGACATGTTTAAGATATACCTCTCCTGCCTAATAAACGAAGATCTCTAAAGAGATCCCAAATTTATCACAGTAGCTAATTCTGTAAAATAACCTTGGTGCCTGTTTAGACACTGCTGTCTAACCTCATTGACCGCCTATTGGCTTGCTTACTTTATACCAATAAGCAATTTTGACACATGGCTTTATGTTTCTACCTTCCACCCCTTTACATAGAGACGTGCCCATTTACCACTATGCACATTCTTTTTTTAATGGTGCAGAATGTCTAAAACCTGTAAAAAAATGTGGTTGTAGAAATATACCCAATGTAGTATGGTAGAGCTCACCAATCTTGTCAATGTATCAACTGCTCCTGGGCTAGCTGTAAAGAAAAAGGAGAGTGCCAGCAGTAGATATCCATAGAAAATTAGACAAAAATGTATCTATTTTCATTTTTTCTTTTTGAAACAAAGAAAAAAAAAATCAACACATGAGCCATATTTTTTTGCGACACCAATTTTCTTTGCAATGTTAGACTTAAAGGAGAAGTCTGGCAAAAATTTTTATTAAAGTAATTGTATTGCCCCACGAAAGTTATACAGATCACCAATATACACTTATTACGGGAAATGCACATAAAGTGCTTTTTTTCCCTGCACTACTGCATCAAGGCTTCACTGTCTGGATAACATGGTGATGACACTTCCTGGCTAAAATAGTGATGTCACGACCCGACTCCCAGAGCTGTACGGGTTGTGGCTGCTGGAGAGGATGATGGCAGGGGGACACTGAGGGACACAGGGCACTGGAGGGACACTGAGCATTCCTCTGCCATCATCCTCTCCAGCAGCTACAGCCCGCACAGCTCTGGGAGTCGGGTCGTGACATCACCATGTTATCCAGGAAGTGAAGCCTTGATACAGTAGTAAGTGCAGGGAAAAAAGCTTTTTATAAGCATTTCCCGTAATAAGTGCATGTTGGTGATTTGTATAACTTTTGGGGGGCAATACAGTACTTTAATAAAAAAAATTTGCTGGACTTTGCTGGATTTTGCTGCAAAATCTGAAAAAGATTTGCACTGTCAAATTGAAAAAAAAGGAAATTTTTTTCATTGCAGGGTGTTTCGTTTTAACGCCATTTACCCTATGGTAAAACTGACATGCTATCTATGTCCCTCAAGTTGGTATAGTTAAAAAAATATGCAACATGTATAACTTTTGTTTTATTTGACAGCTTTCAAAATTTTTTTTAAAGCCGAGCCACTAGACACCGGGGACGTGCCTTTCCAAGCATTTAAATGCAGCTGTCAAATTTGACAGCTGCATTTAAATACTTGATTACCCAGCGCAGCGCCGGGACTGCTTCGGCTTATAAAGGAGCTCCCTGGCTGCTGATAGCAGCTGGGAGCACTGCCGTTCAGAGCAGAGTCCCGGTGAAACCCCTGTCTGAATCCCCCTTGCACCACCATGACATGAAGGCGTTGATATCTATCCTTCAGCCAACTACACATCCATTGAGCTAACATATATTAAGCCCAATTCTCAGTCTATCAACTCTTTATGGGTTACTGTATTTAAAATGACTCTGTACCCACAATTTGACCCCCCCCCCCCCCCCCCCCAAACTGCTTGTACCTTCGGATAGCTGCTTTAAATCCAAGATCTGTCCTGGGGTCCGTTTGGCAAGGGATGCAGTTATTGTCCTAAAAAACAACTTTTAAACTGGCAGCCCTGTGCCCAAGGGGTGTGGCTCGGATTGTGTATGCATTAAGCTGGCACAACCTCTCTGTCCCTTCTCCCCACCCTCTTCATCATTAGGAATGCTCCAGGCAGATTGTCTCCTATTCCCCGCCTGTGTCAGCCCGGCACATGGGCTGGATCATTAAAGCGTAACTGTCATGTTTTTTTTTATTGCAGAAATCAGTAGTATAAGCGATTTTAATAAACTCATCAGCCAAAAAAGCCTCCTTCTGTACTCAAGAAGCAATTTCCCAGCCTCCCCCCTGACTTCTTATCTGTGCATTATCAGGCAAACACGTCTTCATTACAGAGAAGCCAGTGAAGACGGGCTCTGCTCTCTCCATTGTAAGCCTATGAAGGGGGTAGGGGCTGAGGGAGATGAGGGAGCAGGAAGAGGTGACATGAAGGTCAGCTGTTTGTAGACTGTCTGGGCACCTAAACCGCAGGATTCTGGGGTCAGAAAGGTCAGTGCTTATCTATGAACTTACGGAGAGAAGATTGCAGGGTGTTGTACTGTGTAGGACTGCTCCATGCTCAGTCACTCCTAACAGCCCCTCCCCTCTCCATAGCCACATAATGGAGACAGAAATCCTGCTTCATTTGATGTGAGGGCTGGGAGGTTGCTTTTTCAGTACAGAAGGAAACTCTTTTAGTACATAAAACCTATTACAGAGTTTCTTAAAATCGCTTGTACTGTTGATATTTAATGTTTTCAGAAAAATGACCCTGAAATGACAGTTACGCTTTAAGGCACCTGTGCAATGTTCAGCATGGAGAAAATGTTTCAGTGGCATTCCTAATGATGAAGAGGGTGGGGAGAAGGGACGGAGGGGTGTTGCAAAACTAGGGCACAGATATTCTAAGCCCTGGTCGTTGGGCACGGGGCTTCAAGTTTAAAAGTTGTTTTTTAGGACAATAGCTGCATCACCTGCCGAAGGGACCCCAGGTCAGATCTTGGATTAAAAGCAGCTATCTGAAGGTACAAGTGGTTTGAGGGTGTCAGATTGTGGGTACAGTCGCTTTAATATTCAAAACTCTTTGCGATTTCAATAGAGCATTTTTTCTTTACTGGATAGAACTTCATGTATGTTAATCAATGATCTGGGTTGTAGTTTCCTGTTCTGCTCTATTACATGCACATTATTAAATTGGTGATGCTAGTTATTGTTCTATCTGAAGAGACGTTGATGGGAGCCTGATCCTTTCTCTGGGATTTTTATTCCCCTTGGAAATGTAGTTGCGGCACTGGCAAGAGATGCAGGTGAATGCCATCCTTCAGACACAATGTCTGTCTGTGGTTTGGCTAGTAACCCTGAATTCCTGAGATTGTGCCGTCTTTGCTACTCTTCAACCTTGAAAGATTGGCATGTTAATACCCTGTCTGTCCTCAGGTTTCCTCTAGTGCGCATAGCATGATGTTTTCTTATCAATTTTCTTGTGTTTTTTTTATATACAAGTATGAGACACACAGAATACATTATGCCCTAGTACACTGTATGCACATAAGTGCAGTGCAACCTGTCAGAAAAAAGAATGACACCATTTAACTTGCAAGTTTAGTACAATGCAGGAAATATTGTTAAAATATGTCCATACAAATTGTCTAGAAGAATGGAGATACAATAAAATACATGCACAACATTACAGAATAATGTCTGTGAGAAAATATCACTCTAGTGATGGTTCCCAGTAAAGTTTTTTTTTTTTTTTTCTTTTGGCTTTTAAGGCCCTGCTGTTTAAACGAATTCTGCGAAGTAGCACCTCAGATGAAGCGCTGGCGCAGATGTGAACAAAGCCACAGTTATTATATTTAGGCCTCATCCACACATCAGTCTTTCTTTTTAGGCATCAGATATTAGGATCAGTGATGTCCGAAAGAAACCATCAGTATAGCATAAGTTTGTGCAGATCTGTAAAAACAGATAGAAGGGTAATAAATTATAATTATAAATGTATATAATTAAAAAAAAACTGACATAGGTTTTTTTGTTTTTGTTTTTAAGGAAGCCCAGTGATATTGTGCATATCTCCAGCATGCTCACCGATTCTTATATTAAGTTTCTGTGTAATGAATTAGTGAGCATTTTGGAGATATGCACAATAGCATTGGACTATCTAAAAAAAAAAAAAAAAACCTGTCAGGGCTCTCTAACCATTTTCATGATCAACATCTAGGCGGCACTTCAGGTCTACCCATATGTGCTATGTGGAGAGTGACAAAACCATCAAGAGGTGGCGATTGGTCCAGATATTAAGAAAAAGGGAAACCTATTGAATCCTTACACAAGATTCTCTAATGGTTTCAACTATAGAAATGACTTGCCATACGTTTACTGGTATATTACATGGGAACTTGTGTAATGTGATCATTCTATATTCATCTTTTCACCTATGCCTCCCTTAAAGGGGTAGTGCGTCGGTAAAGAATTATTCACAGAATAACACACATTACAAAGTTATACAACTTTGTAATGTATGTTATGTCTGTGAATGGCCCTCTTCCCCGTGTCCCACCACCCCCACCCGTGTACCCGGAAGTGTGGTGCGCTATACATACCTGTCACGTGCCGACCCCCGTCTCCGATCTTCAGTCAGTGATGTCTTTTTCGGACGGCTGGCGAACAGCTCCGACTGTACCGAATGCCGTCCGTCCTCTGCAGCGTCATCAGCTGCTCAGCCGCGATTGGCTGAGCATAACTGTGCTCAGCCAATCGCGGCTGAGCACAGTTATGGCGTGGCAGCTATTCGGCCGGCCGAAGATGACGTTTGGCACAAGAAGGAGGACATGCGCGACACGGATGAGGTAATGTATAATGCACCAACACTTCCAGGTACACGGGTGGGGGTGGTGGGACACGGGGAAGGGGGCCATTCACAGACATAACATACATTACAAAGTTATATAACTTTGTAATGTGTGTTATTCTGTGAATAATTCTTTACCGCCGCAATACCCCTTTAAGTGAGTCATGTGACCAGCATTTAGCTCTCATCTGTGCATTTGGGGTGTAGCTCCATACTAGCATCACATCTTACACACACATTTAAAATCTGTAACTCACCATTTTGTACTTGCCATGATTAAGGAATGAGGTCCTGTAACGCATTGGCATGTGTTTTAAAACCGTTTATTTTTTAAGATGTCTCTACAATAAAGCTTTGAAATTTTATGGAAATATGGATTATACAGCTATATAAATAGCAAAGACCTTTGGCTGCTATGATAATGGATCAGCTCCTTGTGAACATGTTGCGGGGAGCCAACCCCATCTTCTGCACCACCAATGAGGCACAGTAAATGCCAAAGTATGCATTGACCATTGGCCATGATGACTGTTAATGGTGGCCCTTAGCTGCTAAAATAGAGTCTGCAGATATGGAGTGGGCTTGAGTCCAGCACAATCATGTATATGTACATGAGTTTGCTTGAAGGGGACTGTACTCTATATACCACTGTGTGAGGCTTTACTTATTTTATCACTGTAACTGTTACGTGTATATTTCTAAACTTTAAAAATGTGTCAGATATGCATTGGATGTTATGTGTGTGCAACCTTGATTTGGAGTTTTTGATATTTAATTGAAATGACTAAACCTCGAGTGTATTCAGATATGTCTGAACCTAAACTACCATAGGCTATTTCCATGTCTTTCAGGACCTCCAAGGGTGGCTTCCAACAACTTCAGCCTACTGTAATCAGATGCAGAGAGTTTGGGTTCAGGCAAACCCCAACGCTCTAGGATTTCTCATCTCTAATATTTTTTAAGCAATATATTGTTTGAATAAAAAACATATTTTGAATATTGGCTGTATGAAGTGAATGTACTGAACTTGTGATGAACTTTCATAAAGAGCAAAAAATACCCAAGAATTCAAATTATTGCCTGTCCGTGGTTTGTCAGAGAGTAGCTTTCCCATTGGAAATAAAGTGCAATGTATTTGTGGAATCGGCTGAGCATTCTGTGCTTACATATTTTTATGTCCGTTTTAGAAGTCTATATTAACAAAAGCACCGGAGGGCATTATTCTAGAAATTGTAGTGCTGTGGTTAGAGATATCCTAATTAACTTCTATAGCATTCTTACCCTCTATAGCTAGCTCAATCCCAGAAGGCCCATGCCGTCCTGGACCTTCTGTAGAGTGAATTTGCTGTCACCCAGCTGTTTATAAAGTTGGTAATGGTATACAGAATTGATATTTTTACTAAAGCAGGAATGTATTTCCAGGAAATCTCTGCACCTAGGGTGATTTATACCCTGTCACTGTTCTGAGCTGCATGGATGGTCTCCCTTAAGTAAAACCATATGCATATGATGTCATCAGGAAGCCCACAGATACAAGGACTGAATCATGGATTGGACAAAAGTTAGTTTTTTAGATGGCTCCAACTAAGATGCATCAATACTTAGTACTTACATGGATGTAGAGTTGCTGTATATTATAGTGCGATTCCTTTTGTATGGTTCAAAATACAATATATTATATTATGTATTATAATAACTGCCTGGAGATGTAAGGCTTGCCTTTTGGATCACTTTTCAAAGTATTTAGCTAATGGTAACTGTGGCACACAAAAGATGTGATTTTATATTGGACGTATTATCTATGGGTTTACACAGCATTTGTGCAGTCTGTCACAGGTATTCGTAAGTATCCCACCAAGAAAGGGATGCCAACATATCCAAGCCACTGAC
Organism: Dendropsophus ebraccatus; assembly: GCF_027789765.1. Lineage (NCBI taxonomy): Eukaryota > Metazoa > Chordata > Amphibia > Anura > Hylidae > Dendropsophus > Dendropsophus ebraccatus. The sequence continues at coordinate 76,257,866 of NC_091459.1, read as the reverse complement.
ATACACTCATTTAATGGGACTCACTAATACATAAAGCGAGAATAATTAGCATGAAAGCTGTGATACAGAATGTTATAGAAATATAGCAACATAGTAGATTTATGTCAGAAATAGACCACTTTATCTATCTAGTCTACCCTTAAATGGATAATCAAGGATTACAGAAACATACTGTAGTTGCTTTCTTTCAGAAACAGCACACCTTTTGTCCTCCATTTGTGTGAGAGAATGAAGCTGAGCTGTAATACCACACACAACCTAAGGACAAGTGTGGCGCTTTAGAAGAAAGCAGCTATGTTTTTTCATCCTGGATAACCCCTTTGAATGTTTTCCATCTTTTAATCTTGGGATAGATATGTGTTAGTCCCAGGCATGTGTCCTTCAAAACCTGGTACTTGTGTCAAAGATGTTATTTCATAGTCAACACTTCCCACCTATACACAGAATAGATAAAAAAGGGTATGATCGCGGAGACCCCTATTAATCACAAAAACTGGCGTCTAATGCTCCTTGTTTGAAGGAGGGACCCAGTTTGTGATGTATTTTTAATCCATTTGGGGTGGGGGTGTATTTATTTATATATAACAGTATCACAATATTCCTGTACATCAAATTTTCCCATAAATTGTCGTCGTTTTGTCACATCATTCAAGGTGCCATGTTAACTTGACATTGTTATAGTTAATGTTCATTATAACAAATACAAAGATTAAAATGTTTAAGATTCAGATCTGCAATAAATGATTCCCGTCTGGTGAGAGGCGGAAGAATGCACAATAAGGTTTGAGACAAGGAGATTTGTGTCTGAATCCTTCCATGATGTGTGAATGCACACAGTCTGTCACTTCTTTCTGTGCACTAATAGGAATCCTGATGTTTGCTGAGTGGATGGCTGGACATACTGTCCAAACAGAGCTGTGTTTGCCAACTGAGAACATATTGCAATCTCTGTGAGGCACCCTTCCATGCATTGAATGTCTCCTCTTGTGCTCGACTCTTTGACTGGAGAAAGGGAAATACATTTTCTCATTCAGAAGCCTTCCCTGTTAGTTGTGTGTGAGAAGTTTTACTTGAGAAGGGTCCTCAGTGAGAAGTAACATAAGTAGGCAGCATCAACACTGTCATCCTATTTAAACATTCGAAGCATGGAGGCCTGCAAACGGAGATCTGGTAAACTTACAGCCCTAAGCTGCTTAAGTTAGTCATTGTCCTTGCATGACTTGAAAAATCTGTGTAATAAAACTGCAATTTGTATGGACAATCCCACTTCTTAGAATCAGTTGTGGGAATTTTTAATTTTTAAATTCCTGTGAGTTGTCTTCCTGTGACTATAAGCATACAGTGGTGCCTTGGATTATGAGCATTATTCGTTTTGGGTAATCCAAATCCACTCTTAAACCAAAGCAAATTTTCCCTTAAGAAATCATAGAAATGCAGACAATTGGTTCCACACCCCAAAAATAATTTATTATTTTGAATAACAAGTAAAACAAATTTAAACAAACGTTGTGAAACAGCACAATATGTGATATTAGAAATTACTGTACAGTAAGGCCCTGTTCCCACTGAGGAAAGGTAGCGCAATTCCGCGACGGAATTGTCCGCCGCGGAATGCCGTTAGCCTCCCGCTCATAATGGGAGTCTATGGGAGGCGCGCGCTCCTGCCCGGTCCGTGCTGAAGAATGAACATGTTATATTGAACATTTTATATTATGTACTGTTAGCATTTGAGGTACAGTATAAAAATAAAAATCCTATCCTAAATTATAAAGAGTTTGATAGCCTGATTGATAACTAGTCATATAAAAGGGTCAGCCTGATATGCCAGATACATAATAAACTGTTCAGTGTGCAGCTTCTTAGCATAAAACATCAAAGCTGCCTTGGGTAAATAGTACAGCATTTCTGAACATCTCTTTTAACCAAGAGCTATATTTGTTAAAACCAGCAACACTTTTAAAGGAGATGCCTGTATTGAGATAGCTGTGTTGTGGCAGGAAGGGATTACATTATTTGCATAACCATAAGTCTTGGGGAATGCATGGTCACAGCAGCCACATTCAGCCTTACAAGCTAGATATTTTTTTGTGCCAGACCCTTCAGGGGACAGTGGTTTGTCCAAGGTCACATTGAGCAGATAGTGGAATTTGGGAATGGGAATTCCAGCAAGCTTCTTACTGTCATTGTTAGCTTATCAGGCCTGACAAAGGTGAACTCGGAAGCTTGGTATTGAGTGTATTGAGTCAATGAAGGATAGATTTGCAGATTTTATTAGTGGTATAGCACATGCAAAGTTAACCCTATAAAGAGAGTACATTTCTCAAAAGTGAAAGAAATCACGCAATATTTCATTGCCCTCCAAAAGTTATACAAATCAGCAATATACACTTATTTTGGGAAATGCTTATAAAGTGTTTTTTCCCTGCACTTACTACTGCATCAAGGCTTCACTTCCTGGATAACATGGTGATGTCACAACCCGACTCCCAGAGCTGTGCAGGCTGTGGCTGCTGGAGAGGATGATGGAAGAGGGATGCTCAGTGTCCCTCCAGTGCCCTGCGTCCCTCAGTGTCCCCCTGCCATCATCCTCTCCAGCAGCCACAGCCCGCACAGCTCTGGGAGTCGTGACATCACCATGTTATCCAGGAAGTGAAGCCTTGATGAAGTAGTAAGTGCAGGGAAAAAAGCACTTTATAAGCATTTCCCCTAATAAGTGTATATTGGTGATTTGTATAACTTTAGGGGGGCAATACAATACTTTAGTAAATAATTTTGCTGGACTTCTCCTTTGAGTACACAGACATAAAAGCAGTATATACTTACGTAAACACTGTAACCAAACTGCGTGATTTCTTTTACCTTTTAGAAATGTATAAACCTTTATAGGGTTAACTTTGCATGTGCTAGATCACTAATAAAATCTGCAAATATATCTTTCATTCATTTAATACACTAATTCCAAGCATCCGAGTTCACCTTTGTCAGGCCTGATAAGCTAACAAAAACAATAAGAAGCTTGCTGGAATTCCCATTCCCAAATTCTACTATCTGCTCATTGTGGTCCCCCTTTCGCCAGGACTTCTCCCTAAAAGGTGCATTGCTAGTTTATTATATAGTGCTGGGATATGTTTTAACGATTGGTGTTCAGACCATGAGACCCTTAGCGGTCCTGAAAATGAATGCAGTGGTGACTTAATGCTGCATCCCTTGCCCAGCGGTGCTCCGGACCTTCCAGCCCCATTCATACTGTACTGAAGTTTCTTGCTCAGTGTGTTTCTAGGGTACTGCTGTTCAGGAAGAAAAAAGTAAAGAAGGTGCAGTAGTACACCAGTGCTGAAGCCCCTTCATTCTCCGGGTCAGTGACAATCCCTCAAGATAAACCCCTCTGCTATCATAAAGGGGAGGCATATCCTGAAATGTCACCAATGGCTGAATTGTTTACATGGAGCTCCAAGCTTGCTATAAAAATCATCCTTCCTAGAAGGCCCATTAGGTGCTGAACAACTTATTGTCCAGCTTTTTATTTTTAATTTGACTTTCCCCTTGAGCCCTGTCAGTATTTTTATTAGTCTGTTACTGGAGATGTTTAGTGCGCCGGGTTATGAGACAATGTGGTGTCCCTGAAGAATACATTGTGCCCCTTGGTATACTGTATGTGGCTTTGTTCTTAATGTAACAACTACATAAGGCTGTAGTTGTATGTATCTTTATTGCTATTGCATCACAGTGGAAGTCAGTTCACACTAAAAAGAGGAGCAGATTTAATGCCAGGGCTGTACACAATTTTTTTTTTTTTTTTTTTGTACTGAGATTTGTATATTTAAACTGGAGATAGGTGATGGAGAATAATAGGTTGCATGAAAGTTAGTAGTGTGCATGTCTTGACACTTTTTGGTTTTGGTTTTTAGACAAAGGTGTGCAAGCTATGTGGCTTGAAATGTAGCGCTGTGTGCCCAAATTTTGGCACAGTGTATTGTTGTAATGTAAGCCATAAGGAGGTATAATATTAATCATACAGCATAAGCCACTGGGATACATTTATTGTGTCTTAAGAATGACTGATCTAAGTATATATTTCTAAATACTAGACCAGATTAGAAAATCTGCCCTAATGCATTCCCTTGGATCGCAGCTGGAGTGGAAAAACTCACTTGAAGTCTTTCTGTTGCCTCAGCCTTTACATAAACTACAAGTAGTTTATGTAAGTATACTGGGGAAATGGTTGTACATAATACGTTTTGCGCTCTGTCATGTGAAAACTATGTAATAGTCATAAAGACCATAATTCTGAAATAATATATAATTTGTTGAATACCATAAATCACTGTGAACAAAAGCCTAGTGAAATATTGAATCCTGCTCTACATAAGTCAGATACAGAATTCCCTGCTAGTCAGAGAGCAGTATATAGACACTATACGTTTTAGAAATTACATCTCATGTACATGGAGGAATAAATGACATATTTGTACTTTTTTTTTTTTTTTAATAAACTTTTTAATTTTTCAAGAGGACCTAAAGCACACTTTTTTAATGGAATGCAGTATTGTTATGGCTTTTCTTAGCTTTGGAAATGGGGGGGGGGGATCCTATTAAATGCTCATCAAATATTGCTAAATCTGACTTGTATATTGTCAGATGTCTTCAAATTATACAGTCTATGCCTTCCATTTTTCTTTATAGCAAATAAAAAGATTGGGAACGAAGAGCATTTTCTTTCTCTAATGTTACAATATTTTAACAATAAAGAATTGTTTCCGCTGTTTTTGGGACTAGTAACATGCTTTAAATGCAAGCTTTGAACTGTTGCGCCCATGTAAAACCACTTGGTTGCAATATTTGTCAGAAATACAATTCTCATAGCAGTCCTGCTGTAATGGAAGTAACCACAGTAGTTACACCGCAGACATGCCATGTTTTCATTTATTTCTACTGAAGTGCCACTCAGTGTGAGAAAAGTTCTAAAGCTACATTCAAGTGACTATGCCAGATTCAAGTGACTAACCTAGATTGAAAATGAACACCAGCATGAATAGTTGTTTTTACTTGTTCTTCTAGGTCCTGCAGAAGTTCCGATGATGTCTCCTAATGGGTCCATTCCACCAATACATGTTCCTCCAGGTTACATTTCACAGGTATGTTCATGGTGTCCCTAAAGTCATGCTGAACAGATATGTGCCTCTATTTGCTGCAAGCACTTACTGATAGCTGTGTCAGCTGGAAAGGAAAAGATACAATATTTTAGAGGGTCCCTGGTTGCCAGTATCTGACCTAATAGATTTCAAGAGGTATAAAACAGCAGGACCTGTGACTTCCATCATCAAACGGCTTTTTCTTTGTTTATGGTTCTCTGATTCTGGCTTACTAATGCTGAAATTGGTCTTAGACTGAATTCGCATGTCCACAAATTTTGCAGACCTACTGACGTTGGATGCCTGTCCTGGATGTTTCCCTCACCCAGCATGATATATTAAAACTATGCAGACAGCGGGGTAAATGTTTGAATCTGCGTGGCTTTGTCACTACAGTGTGGCAGATATTCAAACAGTTTCCCCACTGCTGGCATGATATTGATTAGGTACATCATGCCGGATGGGGGAACTGTACAGGACAGACATTCACCGTCCGTATGTGTGCAAAATGGGTGAATGGGTGGATGTGTGAATGGAAAAGTGATGGAATGTAGGAAAATGCCATTTTCCTCTAGTAAGATGTATTACTGGTTAGGTTTAATTTAAGCAATATAGAATATAATCCCTGTCTCACTTGTCAAAGACTAATACATTGCAGTATTTTAGTATCCATGTGGGTTAATTTAGCGTAAACTAGGTTATGCTTCATGCTTTTAGTGCAATTTGGGCAAAAAGTAAAGTGGTAAAAAAAGATTGTGCCCCCCTATGTCTCTCCTGAAAATTAGACACTGGTCTGAGTACCAATGATCTGTTGTCATAGTTACAAATAATGGCATGGAAAGGCCTTATAAAGAGGAGCACATAAATCTGTGTTCTTTAATGGGTGGCATAGAAACACAGAGCATTGTGATATTAGAAAACATGAAATTGTACATTTGATACGGCACTTTTCTGTATTTCCTGGAGACTAATGCAGGTATTTGCAGTCCTGAAACTATAAACTGATGTGTCTGTGTTTGTTATAGTGAGAAATAAAAATTGCTTAGAGTTTTATTTGAGCAAAAACTGAATTTGAACCTCCATGGCAGTACATGGAGGCTGTAAGACTGCTGGGTATAAAGTTGTACAGGATAGAGATATTTTTGTGTACAATCAATTACTACTCCTTCCATGCACACCCCAAGTCCAGTGGTGCATGCCTTATTTATTTCATATGAAATCCTAACTAAAAGGCTTTCTGATAAAATAAGGGGTATTTGGGAGTATAGTGGAAGGCCCCTGTACCTCAATGGTAGCCCTATTACACCTCTGTACAGCTTAGGGATAGGTTCACACACAGTATTTTTGCTTAGTATTTTGGTTCTCATATTGCAACCAAAACCAGGAGTGGATTGAAAACACAGAAAGGCTATGTTCACACACTGCTGAAATTTAGTGGACGGACGTCATTTTATGACAAATAATGGCAGTTAATTCATAACAACGGCCAATGTTTCAAAATAACGCCAATTATTTGTCATTAAATGACGGCCATCCACTAAATTTCAACAGTGTGTGAACAGAGCCCTTCTGTGTTTTAAATCCACTCCTGGTTTTGGTTGCAATATGAGGACCAAAATACTGAGCAAAAATAGTGTGTATGAACATAGCCTAGAGCTGTAATGCTAAAATGTGCATGAGCCCTAACACTGGGACTAAATCTGAGCAACTATTTTGCTACAGTCAATAAAAAGACTTGCAGTCAATAAAATGTTAGACAGGAACCACACAGGGCATATAATAGGTAAAATGAAAAGCCTCAAGCATGAGATCCAAAGTCTTGGCACAGTAGTAGAAATAAGATGATGGTAAAGTTTCATGATCTATTTGCTAAGCAGTTACATTTCTGCCAGAAGGGAGATGCAGAATAATCTATAAACAAGCATTTATTCTTAAATCTAATCAAGGATAAATTAAGAATTGAATATGTAGATTAAATCGCCCCAACTACTATAGATATGCTCATCCCTTAATGTTGGTGACCTGATGCCCCATTACTATGCTCCTCGACACTACCTATAGTTTAAAGGGAACCTGTCACCCCCCCCCCCCCCCGTGCCAGGGTGACAGGCTCCCGACCCCCGTTAGAGTCCCCTATACTCACCTAATCCCGCCGGGTCCCGCTTCTGGAGATGGTCGGGTCACGGAGATCTCAGCCGCTGCAGCCCGGCGCACGCTCCTCAGATGAGGCCAACGCTCATAGAGAATGACGGAGCGCTGGACTCTCCTGTCATTCTCTATGAGTGTTGGACTCCTCTCTCAGCGCGCGCGCCGGGCGCCGATATCTCCGTGACCCGACCATCTCCAGAAGCGGGACCCGGCGGGATTAGGTGAGTATAGGGGGCTCTAACGGGGGGTCAGGAGTCCTCTTTAACATGAGAGTGTACTGACAGACTTTCTCTAACATCTCTCAACATTCTAGTGCAGTTCATAAAAAGAAAAAAAATGTGAATATAGATTGGTGGCCTCAGTTTTGTAGTATTGGTTTTAATATCTACTTTGATTTACCTAAAATTATAGTCTCTTATTAACTTTATTTTCCAGGTTTTAGAAGACAGCACAGGAGTTCGACGTGTAGTGGTTACTCCGCAGTCTCCAGATTGTTACCCTCCCAGTTATCCATCCGCCATTTCCCCAACCCATCATTTACCTCCATACCTTGCACATCATCCACATTTCTTACATAATTCACACACGCCATTTTATCCACCAGTCACTGGGCATGGGGAAATACCACCCCAGTTCTTCCCACATCATCTCCCACCCACAATATATGGAGAACAAGGTACAGTATTTCCATTTGTATGTTATGTAACACATCATTAAATATTTGATATTTTAAAAAACAAGTGACTACAGCTCCTTGACTTATCTTTCTGTCAGCTAACACAACAAATGCCTAAATGTTCACTATATAATAGAAATAACTTTGTTGACAACATTTCTTTTAAATCAGCTGGTGTTGGGAAGTGCCAGAGATTTGTAATTTACTTCTATTAACAAATCTCCAATCTTGCAGTACTTATTAGCTGCTGTATGTGTGGTGACCAGGGGTTGCTAGGAGGTGTTATATGACTGGGCAAGATGGTGGTGTACCCCTGAGGCACTTGTCCTGGTGGCCAGGAGTGGTATGTGCCCACCCCTGGATATACCAACACACACTTTTTAGTGCAGGTGTAGTGTGAAGAGTCTTTGTTGAACTTGAACAAGAACTAATTTACTGTAGATCCTTAAATGCAATACAGAGTATAAAATTCACTTTTTTTCAGTAGAAGTACAATACATAAAAAAAGCTAGATCCCTTGAGCTGGGAACTTGAATACAGCTTCTCACTGAAGAAATAATATTTTAAATCACAGCTTCTGACTGGAGGAATAATAGTATATTTACTTTGGGTCTTTGGGTACTGTAGCATGGCTTTGTTAGACTGGCTTTAGGAAGAGAGGAGTGGACTTAGGGCTACTTCAGTGATATTGGGGGGCCCTACCTAGACCTAAGGTACGCCCATGGGTATGAACTTCCACCATTTTGCTGTCTATGGGCACGGAGTGACATAAAGCAGGAACATAGGCCCCAACTTTGTGGCTGTAGCTAGCTGTCGGTGGGACCCCTAAGGAAACCTAGCAATCGCAGTGGAGTCTTTTGGGCTTTTTCCATGTGCCTAGCCACTGACTTGTCTTGGTTAACAGGAGGAATAGAGAGCATCCGTCCAGCGTAGGTAGAGTTGTTCCCTTTTAGTCCCTGTTCACCTCAGCCTCCTCTATGTGCTTTTAGCCTCACATAGCCAATATGGGGTTTCTTGAAAAGAAATAATAATTAAATCCTAGGTTTGGGATCTTGTGCAGGGGAGCCATAGCAGCAGCTCCCTCACAGAAAATCCTCACAGCAACTGACTAGATCTCCCTTAGGGAATAAACTACTCCCTGATTGGGCAGTAAACAACTGGAAGGCCTTTACTCTGGCCAGTGATTAGTGAGATTACATGAGGTACCCAGCTCAGGGATTACACAGTGGCAGTTGGACAGTTAACCCTTTGTGAACAATCTCCTTCAGCTGTGCATACAGTACATACATTACAGTGACATCTAATGGTAGAAAATAGGATGTGCAGGCAGAAATAGGAATTACAGGTATAAATAGGAAATGTAGGTAGAATGCAGATACCCTTCACCCAGAGGGTCTTAACTGGTGGACAAGAACATAGCAGGGGGCCACACTCGCTCTGGGACACTGCACATGTCCTACAGGAAGTGGTGTATTTTTTCTTGTCTGACACTGTGCTCTCTGCTGCCCCTTCTTTCCATGTCAGGAACTGTCCAGAGCAGCAAATCCCCATAGAAAACCTCTCCTGCTCTGGGCAGTTCCTGACATGGACAGATGTGGCAGCAGAGAGCACCGTGTCAGACTGGAAAGAATACATTACTTCCTGCAGGACATACAGCAGCTGATAAGTACTGGAAGACTGGGGATTTTTAAATAGAAGTAAATTACAAATCTCAGGAATTTGCTGGTACCATTTGATTTGAAAGAAAAAAAAATGTTTTGGTGACCTTAACCTTTAAGTTTTATATTAAAGGCCCTGTTACATGTAGAGATTAGCTGTCAAATCAGGTAGATATCTACCTGCTTAATAGAGTCAGCGATCAGTAGACAAGCAAGCAAACAGTCACTTATTGGCTGATCTCTGTCTTTCAAAATGTCAAATAATTCTCTGCTGGCATGAGTTTGTGTGATAGCTCAAGAAATCCATCCCATGTATTTATATGAGTCGTGGTGCCATGTACAACCAGAAATAGCCATGTAACTCAGCCTAAGGGCCATATTAGATGGCCGGATGCACCGATCTGCTAGAGTCTATTATATTGCTTGATTTTTGTGTGGCAAGGACGTGCGGACTCCCTTAACGATATCCCTGCAGCCCATTCTTTATATAAAAAATAATAACGTTTACTTACCTCTCCACCCTCCCCAGTATCCTCCTGCCTGTTTTCCGATGTCCAGAGCTTCCTCTGAAGTTTCTAAACCTGTCTCTGAATTGGCAGTTCACTCAGCCAATCACTGACCAAGACTAGTTTAGAAGCTTCAGAGGCGGCTCCAGTCATTGGGGGACAGAAAAGTATATATTCTGCAGCGGCTTATTTAGTTAGATTGATATAAAATCTACTGCACATCCTGTACATGTGAAAGCACCCTACAGCCGATAATAGTCTGGTGTAAAAAGAAGACAACGATCAGCCAACATGAACAATGTCGGCTGGTCATTGTTTGTCATTGTCTTTCAGCATGTCGAAAGACAAACAACTAAGCTAGCAGCAATATGCTGTCATTGCTCTGTGGAATAGGAGCGGTGGCAGCAGACCGCTGCTATCTTCTATGGGCTGCCTGGACAATCTAGCGATCACCTGGGCAGCCACCCGGCTCTTACCGACTCGCTGCCAATGTGTGTAATGGCGCCAGCAGGGAGCGGGGAACAAGAAGCGAGCAAGCGCTGACAGTGCTCGTTTGCTCTTCTCCATTGCCCCGTGTAATAGGGGCTTTTAAACTAAATCTTCCCAAGAAAATGATGTGTAAATGTATAACTGAAAAACTGGTTTTCTAGAGGGACTTCCAGATCTAGAGTTTTAAAACTAATATATATGATAGTGACTAATGCACCATTTTGTAAAAATGGAGGCATTTATGTATAAACCCATTTATATTTTAGATCTACTGTGCTCTGATTGTTCACTTACTTTAGTGAAGAGGGTTTACATGAAATGCATGGCTTACTGGGTTGTTTTATTTTCATAAATAAACTCCATGAATAGTTCATTCATTTCACTGTGTATGCTGTTTACTAGGCATAAATAACATTGACATTGATATACTATAAATTTATGATTGTTTATTTGTTGAGGAACTGTCATTAACAAATCCACTAAGCCGAGCCATACATTGATAGATTGTCAGTTCTAGCATAGCTAATGGCATCTACAGTGTATTAGTTGTCTCAAACCTGTGTTTATTTCTCTATGTTCAGAAATCATACCACTTTTTGGGATGTCCAGTTACATCACTCGAGAAGACCAGTATTGCAAGCCTCAACACAAAAAGCTCAAACAGATCGATAGACAAAACCGGTTGAACAGCCCTCCATCCACTTTATACAAGAACCATTTAGGAAACTGTACAAATATGTATAATGGCAATGGCAAAGCTCACAATGGAGCTAGCTGTGGTGGAGTGGGCAGTGTAGCAGGACTTAAGAAAAATGAACGCAGAGCACGGAGCAGTCCAAAGTCAAACGAGCAAGAAACACAAGGTATGTATGTATGTATGTGCTTCCTTTAGCTATTCCTGGAAATACATAAACAGCATGTGTATTGTATACAGTTGTGCTCAAAAGTTTACATGCCCTGGCAGAATTTTTGCTTTATTGTCCTTTTTTTCAGAGACTATGATAACACAAAAACTTTTTTCTCCACTCGTGGTTAGTGATTAGGTGAAGCCATTTTTTGGCAAACTATTGTGTTTTCTCTTTTTAAATCATATTGACAACCAAAAACATCCAAATTACCATAATCAAAAATTTACATACCCCAGTTCTTAATACTGTGTATTTCTTCCTCTAACATCAATGACAGCTTGAAGTCTTTTGTTGTAGTTGTGGAAGAGGCTCTTTATTTTCTAAAATGGTAAAGCTGCCCATTCTTCTTGGCAAAAAGCCGCCAGTTCCTGTGAACTCCTGCGCTGTCTTACATGAACTGCACCTTTTAAGATCTTCCCAGAGTGGCTGAATGATATTGAGGTCAGTAGACTCAGATGGCCACTCCAGAACCTTCAGGCTGGGTTCACACTACGTATATTTCAGTCAGTATTGTGGTCCTCATATTGCAATCAAAACCAGGAGTGGATTAAAAACACAGAAAGGATCTGTTCACACAATGTTGAAATTGAGTGGATGGCCGCCATATAACAGTAAATAACTGCCATTATTTCAATATAACAGCCGTTTTTTTAAAATAACAGCAAATATTTGCCATTAAATGGCGACCATCCACTCAATTTCAACATTGTGTGAACAGATCCTTTCTGTGTTTTTAATCCACTCCTGGTTTTGGTTGCAATATGAGGACCACAATACTGACTGAAATATACGTAGTGTGAACCCAGCCTCACTTTGTACTGTGCAATACACAGTATTAAGGGCTGGGGTGTTTAAACTTTTGATAAGGGTAATTTGAATGTTTTTGGTTGTCATTATGATTTAAAAAGAGAAAGCACAGTAGTGTGTCAATAAATGGCTTCACCCAATCACTAACCATGAGTGGGAAAGAGTTTTTTTTCTGTTATTTAAACTTAAAAAAAAAGGGACAAGAAAACAAAAATTCTGTCGGGGTATGTAAACTTTTGTAAACATTGTATAAACAAAAGGAAATAAAATAAATATATGATTTCCTTATAATAGTACAATGAAAAGTATTTGTCCTTTCTCTACTGAGTGGTTTATGATTCTCTTTTAGCATTCTGATGCTTGCAATATCAATTTTTATGGAATCAATTTTTATTTTTTAGAAGAAAGTGACAAATGTGTCATAAAAGTGCAGAAAAATTGAACTTTTCTGCACAAAATATCAATATTTTTGAATGCCTATTTTATGCATTCAAAAGTTAAATAATTTCCCCATGGGATATATCACAGTATTACTACTGCATTTCTGTATGGAAGAAAGCCCTTTCAAATTTCAAATCACTCATGCAGAAAAGTAAGCTCCCCCTTACACTACACTACATTCTATGGTTTATCAGCCATTCACCTCCCTGGGAGATAGAAATGGAAAAGAAGTAAGACATACGTGAATGAGAAATAATTGTGGAGCAGAAAGAGAGCAGTAAAGGTTTTCATGAGAAATATAAGCTGATTTTTATTGTAGAATCATGAGATGGAAAAATCAATGATGAAAGGAGATGACCTCACTTCCAGTGATGCCAGAAATTGGTGTGGCTGTGACAATCTCTAGGAGAGATTATTCATTGGAAAGTATGGTGGAGTCCATCAAGGTGTGATGATCAGAATGTCCCTCAGCTAATCGAATGCACGCTAGCCAAGTAGTAGTGAATCATTAATAGTGGTTTTGGCATTTCACCTTCCATTTTGACTTGTCTTATTTAAGAGCAGAAACTGTTCCTGTGACAGGCAGCGCTAAGTGTATTCTTTGGACTTGCTAACACCTGGAACTCTGCCAGAATAAAAATTATTTAGGAAGATTATAATTTTGTCTTTGCTGGGGTGTATGTGACTGTACAGGAAGGGAATGGACTCTTTGACCTGGTATTTATGCCCTGGAAAAAAATGTGCATGGAAGTCTGTACTTTTTCCTGTGCAACAGTTAAATAATTATACTACAAATATAGGCCGCTTGTCGTGTACACAGGAAAGAAAAAAAGAGCTCTCGGAAAATTAGCTGATAGCAAGTCTTTCAGGCTTATAAAGGCTGTTTGTGAGCGGACACTCAGATACTATATTTACAAAGAGTGCTCCATCTTCAGAAACTCATATGACTGTGGTATGTTATAATTCTATTGAAAGGGGACTCTGGAGGAAAGAAAAATATTGTTTTCAAATCAATCTGTAACCATAAAGTTACAGATTAGTCAATTTCTTCAGTACAAGCTGCTGTATGTCCTGCAGGAAGTGCTGTATTCTTTACCCTTTGACACAGTGCTCTCTGCTGCCACCTCCCCCTCTCTGGCTGTGTCAGGAAATGTCCAGGGTAAAAGTTTTCTATGGGGATTTCCTACTGTTCTGGACAGTTCCTGACATGGACAGAGGTGACAGCAGAGAGCACTGTGTCAGACTGAAAGAAGGAATGCACCATTTCAGGACATACACCAACTGATAAGTACTGAAAGACTTTATAAAATAGAAGTAATTTACAAATCTGTATAACTTTCTGACACCAATCGATTTAAAAACCTTTTTTTTTTTTTTTTTCCAGTGTAGAAAGGGCTGTTCTGGCAAGTGATATTTTATTTCTTTTTTATTTATTTATATTTTTTATTTTGGAATGAATGTGCTATGTTGTCAAAATAAACAATTAGTATATAAAAAAAGCAAACATTCACTTAACCTGATCTCTTACCCCTTTAAAGTGACACTGTCACTCCCTTTTTGCATTCTGACTTCTCTTCATAGATGCAAAGGGTAAATTTAGCAGTTTTCACACCTTACATCATACTTCATGGTGTTTGTTCAAGTAAAAAGTGATCTTTTATCATCTGCAGATTGTGCCAAGTGGGCCGAGCTTCGCGGCAAATTCGCCACTTAACGCTGCCCACATCGCCACTGTAGGCCCACCCCTCTGTGACCTCATTGGCACATAAGCCCTACAGTGGCGCGGTGGGCAGGGCTAACTGGTGCAGTTGCCGTGAAGCTCTGCCAACTTAACACAATCTGCAGTTGATAAAAGATCACTTTTTACTTGAACAAGTACCATAAAGTATGATATCAAATAAAGTAAGAATGTACCCTTTACACCTGTGTAGAGACGTCAGAATGCAAAAAGGGGGTGACAGTGTCACTTAAAGCAATATAGTCATTGTTCACCTCAGTGTCAGGGTTCCCATCTGACATTAGCTAAAAACATGTCTTATTAAAGGGGTATTCCTGTTCCCATATCCATAAAATGTATCATAAATACAGTACCTGATAGGTGGGGATCATCTCTCTGGAAAGCAAACCTCTATCTTGCCATGTAATTTTAAAGGTTTTGTACCTGTAAAATGACAAAGCTGGAACATCTTTTCTAAGAGTCTGCACTATAACATTTTTTGTTTTTCCTCCTGGGATTCTATACATAAATTGACAACCGAGCATTACCATTTCTCATCCGTTTTTATTAACTTACATAGTCTGACACAGTCGCCAGCAATGAATGCACAGTGTAAGGGAGGGTGTTGCTGTACAGCTGACAATTTGCATACTTTTGCAGCAGGAATAACAGAGAGAAGTAAAAAAAAATGTGCATGTTGACACAGAGCTCTAAGAAAGGGTTCTCTAAAATGTATGTTTCATGGGGAATTTTCTGAAACAGATGTCAAGATAAGGGATTATTACCATCCCAGACATTTATGACATATACACAGAATATGCCAAGTGAAGACCTTACCTCTGGGACATACATCTAATGACAAAGAGTAGGTCCCCTTTAAAGCTTTGTTCCCACTGTCTTTATTTTTTTTTTTTAATTTGTGTGAATATGAAACCAGGGTGTGGATTATACCAATTGGACTGCAACAAAGTTTGCAGTAAGAGACTATGAAATGTGCAACAGAAATTGTGGAACAGTTAAATTTTGAAAGTTATGAAAAATAGGGGTGAGGTAAAAATGAGTTATGAAAAATAGGGGTGAGGTAAAAGTGACTGATTTGTACAATGGTCCACACATCAAACTGGGTAATGCACAAGCTGCGTGAGGCTGCCACAGGCCGAAATCCTCTGATATACCTGACAATTTAGGTAGAAATTATAAATAGACATTTTTCCTGTCATCTATGACATAAACCCCCAGATCTATGCTACTTAGGCTGAAGCACTCTCTAAGTATGCTAAGTGATGGTCACATAGCATGACACTCATTTAGCAGACCTATTACAAGGTTTGACTGTCGTGCAAGTAGGGCTACAAGAACGATTGCTGAATTTTTCTTGTGACCCTTTGGAGACATGATTCGTTGGCCACAAATCCTCTATTACGCAGGATGATGTGAGTCAAAAAGCAATAAATGTTTGCTTGTTTCTTGTGTGATCCCTTGCCCTATTGCACAGGGTCATATTGACTTGTTTACCCGATTATCACTTTGTGTAATAGGCCCTTAGTTTTCTTATACTCTCTTTCTTGGACTTTTGTCTGCAAACATCATGCGGTATTCTTTATCCTTATCATGGGTAGCCCAGTGTAACTGCTAATGAATAGACAGGGTGGTCACTGATATAGGGGAGTCCATTGAAAGCTGGAGGAAAGCGGGATCAGAAAATGCCCTTGGGTGTAGCGGGGTCTGCATGTAACTGCACAACAGTGGGTTGTAAGGAATTTATTACTATTGGGGATTTCTTAGATTACTGTTCTCTGTGCAAACTGATTTCTAAGAAACTGGGCTCTACTGTTTTGATATCCTGCACGTTACAACATGTGGATAGAGATGGACATGTGTTATGTAAAGAACCATTCCTTGCAGCCTGCTTCCTAGACATCAGAAGCAGAGTTTAACCTGGAGTATATTGCAGATTTAGCCGACTTTTATAATAAAATGGAGAAATCCTTGAATTGCTGCCTTATAACTGGCATGTCAGTCTTCTTTGATGGGTAACCTCAAAAAAACTGTCAGAACTTTGCTACTCTGTAATTCATTTCCAGAGGGCACAGTGATTTGTTAGCTGTACCACTGAGTCATTGAGAGCTAGTGAAGATCACACACCTGTGCACTTGTTACAGTAGATGCCTTTGTTCATTTATGATGGGTATTTTGTTCATATGGTCTGGAATTTCATCACATGGGACAAAGGCTTTCTTTCTCCTTATGCAAGAGAGATTCTGTATTGTCAACTAGCAGCAATAAATTATTTCAATGACCAAGGTTTATATTACACTAAAATAAAGAATTAACAGTTTCTTATTATTCTGAGTACCGCTTATAGTACGTTATTTAAAGGGATGCTAAACCCAAAGTCTGTGTTATCTACCTTTACTGTGGAAGATGAATGCAGTCTACTGTTTCTTGTCCTTCAGTGGAACTACTTAAAAGAAAAAAATGTTCACCTTCGTGATCACTACTTCATCTAAATAATGTCTGCAAATTAATGTCACGGTAAAGGCCCTATTACATCAATTATTGTCCATATTTAGCTGGGTATCAGCCGTTGCGGATGATAATCGCTTGGTGCAATAGGTAGTGTTAAAAGCCAACAGTCAGCAGACATTCATGATGTCTCCTGATTGTAAAGACAACAATGATAGCTATGGCCTGCTGGTCGTCACTCTGTGTATTGAGAGTAGCGGCAGCAGACCACCACTCTTTTCTATGGGACACTCAGACCATCTAAAGATCGTCTGGGCAGCGTTCCCACAGCCTCCCTTGCCCTCCTGCTTCTACCCGTTCGCTTTTAGTGTGTGTTATAGCCCCGACAGCCAGTGGGGAATGAAGAGAGCTGACCTGACAGTTTGCCGCTCGCTTCCTCCTCAGTATTTGTCCGTGTAATAGGGCCTCTGAGGGGACCAGTCACCCCGGCTGCCAGGGTGAAGCCTGCCCGACCCCCCGGTGGAACCCCTTATACCCCTTCCTCAAAGTCCCGTTCCCGGACCCCATCCAGCTGTCGATAAATCACCGCCGGAAGCCGCGTGCGCCCTCACCAGAGATTAGTCCGACACCCATAGAGAATTACCGATGGGGATTTCTCGGTGTCGGGACGGGGTCCGGGACTTCGAGAGGGGAATAAGTATATGGGGCTCCACCGCGGGGTGAAAGGTCCCCTTTAAGTCTCTTTTTACTGAATGTTAAAGGGATATTCTGTTATCAAAAAATTGTATTTAAATACGCCTCAAGATATATAACTTACTCATTTAAATACACCTTTAGGCTATGTTCACATGCTGTGAACATCCGGCTGTTTTGTGACCCCAGAGATCTTTCTGGCCGCGGAGCTCTGATGCGGGCCGGAGCCGCTTGCTTCACTGTGTGAACTAAAGGTCTTTCTGCGGCTGGAATTCACTGAATTCGGGCCACAGAAAACTGACATGTCAGTTTTTTCTGGCGCCGCATGGGATCCTGACCGAAGCGCATACAATGTGTGTACGCTCCGGCCGGGATCCCATTGAAAATAAGGCTATGTTCCACCCCTTCAAAACTACGGCCGTAGTTCTGCGGTGAGAACTAAGGCTGTAGTTTTACATAGTGTGAACATAGCCTTAAGATATGAGAATGGGGCCAGTGTTCTTGCCGACTGTGCTACCTTCTATTGTTTGGTACTTCTGGGAGGTATTTTGTGCTACCCTTTGGTATATTTTGCACCACTGGTGGTGTATATTTGCCATTTTAATAGATGTATTTTGTGCTGCTCTCTAGTGCTCTGTGATTTTGGGTAGGTGTTTAATGTTGCACTATGGTAATTGGTGCTACTAGTACTATTATGTACACTGCATGGTGATAATTACTTGACAATAATCAGAGCAATATGGGTGCCGCATGGTGACATTGGATGCTGCATGGTTCTACTTACTCACTGATGAGGCCCAAGCTTCACCATGGATTTCCTTGTAAGGCCTGAGTAGAAAAATCTTAAGAAGCCCGGCAGTAAATATGTTCTTTCCTGGTATTTTTTGTGGTGGGACCTTTGATATACTAGAGAGTCTCAAGAATTTTGTTATAGGTAAAACTGATGTGAACACACTGCTGTTATTACGCATGTTCTGTACATTGACCAGATTAGCGCAGGATCATGAATTATAAAATACTAGAATTTTTTTCTGTCCTTGGAATGGTCTTATAGGGCTGAAAATGTTTAAATGCAGACACTAATTGGGTTAGTTAACATCACCGAACTGCCACTTGACTTGCCTAGGGTGGTGCATACTTAACTGGTGAACAATATCACCCTTAAGGGTATGTGCACACTGCTCAAAAACTCTGTCGCGTAATCCGCCGCTCGCGGACTGCGGCGGGCACGAACATCTCCGCCCGTGTCAAAGACCCCATTCTATGCACGAGTGGATTCCTTCCTCCGTCAAAAGAATGAACTTGATCATCAGTCAGGAGAGCCTCAAACACTGTTTGCTGAACCCGCCACGACCAGCGGGTATTGCTGACAAAAGTATAAGGTGTTTTGGGATCTTTAGACACTACAAACCTGACTGCAGGGGAAAAAAAATAAGATTTATCCTATGTGATGTATCCTGATTTGGTACCATATGTTAATGTTACCAGGCTCTGAGTTCTTCTTAAAGAGGATGTACCACCAGGTGATCGAACGGTGCCGTCATGGGGAAGCCGGTGCGACGGTCCGTTTTTTGGACCACGGCCCGTTTCCCGTGCAATGCACCGTTCTATGCACCGGAACCTGACAGTGCTCAAGCACTGGAGGTAGGCCGGACTGCCCCCAATGGGAGGGAATTCCCTCCCCTGTATGACGCGGCTCCATTCATTCTAACTGAGCCCCGTCATACAGGGCAGGGAATTCCTTCCCACTGGGGGCCTACCTTCAGTGCTTGAGCTCCGGGCGGTCCCAATGCATAGAACAGCGCCGTGCACGGGAACCGAACGAAAAACAGACCGCAGCAACGGCTTCCCCGTGACGCCGCTGTTCGATTCCTGGGTTCACCTTAAAGAGGATGTAGGGCTGAGAGAAAGCGTGGTGATTAGACACACGAAACAGGCTGTCGCACATTCACTCGTCTGTATCTATGTACCTGCATTTATGTGAATAAAGCTATTTATTTTATGAAGACGTGGTGGTGAGTGCCTCAACTTTCCAAACTCTTAGAGTTAAAGAGGATGTACCTGGTGGTACATCCTCTTTAACGATTGCAACATTTTAGTAAAGAGGTAAAGTAGAAATGCAGCAGTAGTGGGGCCCATGAGCCCCACCAAGGAAACCTTTTGCAAGGGAATTGCCTGCTTGTGTGTGTGTGTGTTAAAGCATTTTCTATGCTATGAAAACATAAACATTTTATGCTTACCTCTCTACACTCCCCCGGTGTCCGGCTGTGGCATCTACAGAGTCCGCTGATGACTGCAGCTGCCACCACTTCTGAGACAAACTTATCTCCGGAGCAACAGCCAATCACTGACTGAGACAGGACAACACTGCAGGCAGCTGATTAGCTCAAAGGGCTGTCACTCCCAAGATAAGTTTGTCTAAGAAGTGGTGGTGGCTGCAGTCAGCGAGGGACACTAGAGACAATGCAGCAAGACACCGGGGAAACGCGGACAGGTAAGCATACAATGTTTGTTTTCTAATAGGGCAGCAACATGTCAAAATATTGCTAACTCCAGATAACCCGAAAATGCAGATTGGGTGTTCCTCTAGAGAAAGACATGTAGTAATGGATTCTGCATACAGCTTTCCTGAAGTATTCCCTGGCACTATAACAAAAATATTATTGGTTTATTCGGAAAATAATTAATATCGATCACATAGTTCTGTAGGGTTGTAAGAAGCTTCGTCTATCCCTTTGTATTAAAAGGGGGACTGTTAAGGGTCCATTTACACAGAAAGATTATCTGACAGATTATCTGCCAAAGATTTGAAGCCAAAGTCAGGAATGGATTTGAAAAGAGAAAAAAAATCTCAAGTTTTCCTTTATGACCTGACCTCTGTTTATATTCTTTTTCTGGCTTTGGCTTCAAATCTATGGCAGATAGCCTGTCTGATAATCTTTCCGTTTAAATAGACCCTTAGTCTGTGTATAGAGATTTAAAAAAAAAAAAAAAAAAAAAAAAAAAAACACTCACGAATAACATTAGATATAAAAACTGATTGGAAAATCACCTCCGTCCTTAAAGCCAAGGGCAAATGCATTGTTTTTAATAGAACCCGCCATATTGAAAATTCAGTCCAATCTACAGACTTCAGAACTTATAGACCAGGAGGAGTTGAGCGGATGGATATATAGTTTTGTGGGAAAAGTTCCAAGATAACTTGTCATTTATTCATGGAAATTTTGTTGCTGGCAGGTATTTGTGTATAAATGTACATATAGAGAGAGCTGTCAGTCACACACTAGACATGACTACGAAGCCCTGAAACGTAGCAAAGGCTAGGTTCACACTGCGTTTTCGCAATCCGTTTTTATCATCCGATTTTTGCAAAAAAAGCTTTTCCTGTCTATATTGTATTATTAACCTGAGTTATGCAGTTTTCAGTCTCACTACTGGGCCTAAGCTGAGACTTCCTGTTGTGTCTGTAGTGATAAGAGGCGACTGCTGTAAATTGATCTGTACAGCATTGCCTGACATGTGACACTAGTAGATGAGAAGACAATAGCGGTTTCCCGCGCAATTACCTCTTCAAAGGTCACAGTGCAAGCTCAGTAATGTTTTACATTCATCTCAAGGGGACAGAGTCTGTCATTGTCGTCTATGTCCATGAGGCCTGCTGTAAAGCTTATTACTAAATGCTAGTAAAAACAGCTCAGTTGCACCTTTTCTTTCTTGGAACCGTGCCGACGTTCCTCTTTTTTTTTATTCTGCTCCCTTCTCTTCTTTTTTTTTTTTTTTTTTTTGCACTGAACCTGGAGGCACTGCAATACCAGGTCAATGCCTGGAGAGGACAGAGCAAGCTCTTTTTCCATCTCCCTGTTCAAAAAATCCATTTAATATATGGTCCCCAGATAGGGGACGTATCAGATAATAAACTGATAAGAACAGATACTACACTTGATCATAGCCAAAAGGCCGAGAAGTGATGCTCCCTTCTCTTCTCTTCGCTCTCCCTCTTTTTGTTCACAGCATTGTGTGTCTTCTTTCTCTTTTCCGATGCACACTTCCTTCTATAATGATGTGTTTGCTGATTTGTGATGTTCCTTCGCAAGTGTCATGCATCTGTTACTTTGCATCAGTTTTGTACCCTGTTGGAACAATTGTGCTATCCATCCTCCCATTTTTTCCTTCTGTAAACCCTCCTTTATTGTTTTTCAAAAGAAAAGCTTTGAATAAAAAAAAACAGCTCAGGCAAGATGACAGACCCCATATGAATGTACAAAAAGAGGTATAAAAATTACAATCGGAAAATAGAAACAGATTGAAAAAAAAGAGCAATAGGATCTGACACATTACCTTAAACTGAACCCTTCTTCCAGTTGGGGTTTCCGAACCCAGACCCCAGCTAATCATAACTTTTGACCTGCTTTAACGTTATGTCAAAAGTTTGGTTAAAGGATAAGTCGACGAAAATTTATTAAAGTATTTTATTGCCCCCCCCAAAGTTATACAAAACACCAATAGACACTTATTACGGGAAATGCACATATAGGGGGAGATTTATCACACATGAATTTTGCTCAGTTGCCCCCAGCAACCAATCAGATTCCACATTTCATTCCTCACAGGCTCTTTGGAAAATTAAAGGTGGAATCTGATTGGTTGCTAGGGGAAACTGGGCAAATTCTACTTAACACCAGTTTAATAAATCTCCCCACAGTGCTTTTTCCCTCCACTTACTACTGCATCAAGGCTTCATTTCCTGGATAACATGGTGATGTCACAACCCGACTCCCAGAGCTGTGTGGGCTGTGGCTGCTGGAGAGGATGATGGCAGAGGGATGCTCAGTGTCCCTCCAGTGCCCTGTGTCCCTCAGTGTCCCCCTGCCATCATCTTCTCCAGCAGCCACAGCCTGCACAGCTCTGGGAGTCGGGTCATATGCAGCGCGCAATCTGCAGTGTTAATAGAGGCATAGAGGTGCTGCCATTTTTTCCTTTTCTGTTGAATGTGGGGGGCGTGGCTACCTCCTGTGGGCTTACACTCCACCCATTTCCCAAGGGTGCTATAAAAAGAGAATAGTTGGCTCCTATCTGCCCAGTTGTAGGCTTGTTCAGCCCAGGAGAGGCCATTGCTAGTGTGAAAATGCTAGAGTAGGGACCATGTCTCTGAGGACACCTTAACGTAGTGACATAGTACACTCTGTTTGATCAAATAGTTTGCTAAGATCCTCATTTTTTAATATCTACAGAGCAGATTTTTATTGTGTGTACACTGGGGGGAGTATTTATGGTAAGCACTTGCACCTGTGGGTTGCTGTTGCACTGTCAGGTTTTTTTTTTGTCTGTATGTAAGCCACATGCAGCGTAAAACCTGCAGTGTGAACAGAGGCATAGAGGTACTGGGATTATTCGCCAAGCCATAATCTCTCCCAGAAGGAAGCGGTACCTGTTGGTAGACAGCTATTTTAGGGCCTTTGCCTTTTGCCAGTACAGAGCTATCCCCAAGTTGTGGAACTGAAGGGGTAAAGTTTGTACCTGAGGAGACCACCAAGTAGGAGGACTGCTTTGCATATGTTTCCATTGCTTTTAAGACTTCACACATCTTATGGCACTTTATTGTCTATAACAGGCATGGTCCAATGAAATGGGAAGTAGCTTGGCTTTTGTTACTTCCTTCTATGCTTCAGTTATCTTTTGGGGAGGGGAGTTTGTGTTAACAATCGTATATTTAAACACCTTTTCCCCTTTAGACTTCATTGTTTGTCAGCAGCACATTCACTATTTACTATGCAAGATTTTGCTGACAGTCAAGTGATGATTTTGATTTATCCATAAAAGATATGATGAGCTGATAAGTGAGTGTTTCCACATTTGTCGCCGACAGCTGGTGCGTTTACACTGGCCAACAGTCTCAAATAAACATTAGCAGAAAAGTTCTTATGACTGATCAGTGTTAAAAGGCCTAGATAGTTTGCTCTATCTCCTGTTCCCCCATAGGCGTACATGCAGATGGGTGTCAGGAAGGCCAAAATATGCATTAGATGGTCAGACAATCTTGCTAACATGGTGGATTCAGATTATGTCAATCTAATGTGAATGGCCATCTTAAGGGTGCGTTTACACAGAAAGATTTATCTGACAGATTTTGGAAGCCAAAGCCAGGAATGGATTTGAAAAGAGAGTAGATCCCAGTCTTTCCTTTATGACCTGATCCCTGTTTATAGTCTGTTCCTGGTTTTGGCTTCAAAGATCTGTCAGATAAATCTGTCTGTGTAAACGCACCTTCAGTCTGCTCTGAACAGCCCAACTAAATATATACTGTACTAATTTTTTAATTTAACACATATTAATTTTTAATTGAATTTTTGAATGAAAGCTTTTTTTTTTTCTTTTCCATTGTACCTTTTAACCTTGAGTAATACAATAGGGATATTGGAGGCTATTTCCTAACTGTTAAAATTGCATTTCAAACGTGGTTCGCTTTGCTCATCCTCCCTTTGCTATATAATTTCCTGCAAATTTTTTATTTTAATAGGCAAGTTCTAAAATGCTATAAAATAAAATATATTCCAGGCTAGAAACATATGCTGGCTATGTGGTTCTGTGCCAGTATGTTATTGGGGATCAGGACAGTTCCATAGAGGTTTGTAGAGGTTTGTCAACACTCTGAATATTATCTTGAGTAATGATGCAATGTTAAAGGCATTCATCAGCCAGATGTGTCGAATCAAGACATGGTGAATTTTGGACAAGAGCTTTAAGGACATATAGTTATGATTCATTTTATTTGGCTGGGATACAGTATGCACGCCATTACTTACTGCACAACTTGTAGTATTCAAGCACTTAGCGGACACAGTGGTTACAGCTTTAGGCAGGGTTCACACACAGTATATTTCAGGCAGTATTTGGTCCTCATGTCAAGTCCTCATAGCAACCAAAACCAGGAGTGGATTGAAAGAACAGAAAGGCTCTGATCACACAATGTTGTAATTGACTGGATGGCCGTCATTTAATGGCAAATATTTGCTGTTATCTTAAAACAACGGCTGTTGTATTGAAATAATGGCAGTTATTTACCGTTATATGATGGCCATCCACTCAATTTCAACATTATGTGATCATAGCCTTTTTGTGTTTTTAATCCACTCCTGGTTTTGGTTGCTATGAGGACCTGACATGAGGACCAAATACTGCCTGAAATATACTGTGTGTGAACCCAGCCTTAGGCCCCGTTCCCACTGAGCAAAGCTAGCGGAATTCCGCGACGGAATTGTCCGCCGCGGAATGCCGTTAGCCTCCCGCTCATAATGGGAGTCTATGGGAGGCGCGCGCTGCTGCTCTGTACGCGCTGAAGAATGAACATGTTCATTCTTCAGCGCGGACAGGGCAGGAGCGCGCGCCTCCCATAGAGTCCCATTATGAGCGGGAGGCTAACGGCATTCCGCGGCGGACAATTCCGTCGCGGAATTCCGCCTCCTTTGCTCAGTGGGAACGGAGCCTTAAAGAGCAGTGTGACATGGCTACTAACTGCTTCACCGACATTATTCCTGTCAGAGCAGAAATACTAAAGTGTAAGTTATCTTGGAACAAGGCCTACATTACACGAGCACATTTATTATTTATTATTATTATTATTATTATTATTATTAGTATTAGTATTATTATTGATAATGATGATGATAATAATAATACTACTACTACTACTAATAATAATAATATCTGTTATTTGGCTTAAAAAGGCTAAAGTGAACAGGATACGGAGCTATATGACACATAAAACAAGGTCACAAAAAGGGACAAGGTCAGCTAGGACCTGCCCTACATAGCTGTTTGTTGACAGACCATGGTTACTAAAACTACCTTAGTTTTCTAATATTTTGAAAAAGCCCACTGTAAGCTGCATATGACTAAATATAACAAACTGGTATCATATATGATATTGTAGCTAAGCATCATTCACTTTAATGGAGTTGAGGTGCATGCCTGTGGACCTTTGCAGCTCCTCTAGAGTGACCTTGGGCTTCTTGGTCGCTCCTCTAGTTAGTGGCCTAACCCTTAACACGTCTCCATAACGGTCTCCCTGAGTTGTCTGGTGTGTTCCTTGGTCTTTATGATGATGTTTGATCACTGAGGCTGTGTTCACACATGCAGTAACACAATGAAAATGCTATGTGATTACATTATTTAATTGCAGTGCGCCATCATTTCATTGTGTTAATGCATCAATTGCAGTAATTAGTAGAGAATAGCAAATTTTTTAATTTGATTACTGATGACTGAAGAAGTTGTATGCAGCCCCAAAGGGCCTCTTGCACTGGCCGATTTTAACTTTTATTGGGGGAGGGGCTTTGGGGTATTTTTAAAAACATTTTCTTCTTTTTCTTTTTTTTTTTTTACACACTTTAAGTCATCAGATTGCATATACTGTACAATGCTATGCCATAGGCATAGCATTGATCAGTGTAATAGGCGCTCTGCTCATTGAGTCTGCCTGTGGCAGACCCAATAAGCAGATCGCCGATCGGACCACACGGAGGAAGGTAAGAGACCTCCGTCGATCCGTTAAAACGATCGGGACCCGATCGGTAAGTGACAGAAGCTGCTTCTGTCACTTACACTTAAACGCCACAGTTACATCAAGGGTAGTCTGGGGACAGACATCCATGACGTAACTGTACATTATGGGTCATCTAGGGGTTAAAATGTATAATTGTTGGCCACACATCTTTCCATGTAAAGGAAATGGACACCACAGATATGTATATATCCACGCTGTCAGTTTCCAGATCACACGCAGCAGTGTACTTTTTGCGCTTCTTGTGATTCAACATCTGGGTCTCCAGTGCTCCTGCCACGCCTTCTCCAGAATGATTGACAGCCATAGGAGGTGAAACCTAAAGATACAGCCAGCGGTGGGAAGACTGGAGTTGGATGCCGATTCACATTCAGCGCAGATGGTAAGTTTACACTGCTGCATGTGACCTGTAAAGTGACAGCATAGATATATACATATCTTATCAGGGTTGTATGAACGATACAAGGATCATTTTTGCAGCCCAGCTGCCAAATTTGTCATATTGCGTAAATGCACTAAAAAAGAGCGCCAGTCTCGCTGTACAGTACCTTTTTTAAGATACTTTAGCACCAACATTTTTTTCAGATCTGTACATAAAATATGTATTATCCCTAGTCCAGGGATGGAAAACCTTCGTCCCTCCAGCTGCTGTAAAACTACAATTATTTGGCTCTCCAGGTATGAAGGGTATTGTGGTTTTGCAATGGCCGGAGGGCCAATGGTTCCCCATCTATGCCCTAGTTGAGTTCAGTCTTTGTCAATTCCTTCTACCAGAGGGGCTCGCACGCAAGGATTTTCGCTTTCATCTCTTTATATTGTTATGAAAACTAAGTTTGAGAACCCAAATTAAACACATTTTTAGCATCCAACACCCCCCCATAATAAAGATTTTGAACACTAGCACATCTGAGTGGATGTCCCAGTACAGTCATGGCCAAAAGTTTTAAGAATGACACAAACTATATATTTTTACATGATCTGCTACCCTCTGGTTTTTATGTGTGTTTGTCAGATGTTTTTATCACATACAGAAATATAATTGCAATCATATTATGAGTAACAAAAGCCTATATTGACTATTAGAATGAGTTAATGCAGCAAGTCAATATTTGCAGTGTTGACCCTTCTTCTTCAGGACTTCTGCAATTCTCCTTGGCATGCTCTCAATCAACTTCTGGACCAAATCCTGATAGCAGTCCAATCAATGCTTGCATTTTGTCAAAATTTGTTTGTTTTTTGTTTGTCCACCAGTCTCTTAATGATTGACCTCAAGTTCTCAATGGGATTAAGGTCTGGGGAGTTTTCAGGCCATGGACCCAAAATCTCTGTTTTTTTCCCTGAGCCATTTAGTTATCACCTTTGCTTTATGGCAAAGTGCTCTATCATGCTGGAAAAGGCATTGTTGATCGCCAAACTGCTCTTGGACGGTTGGGAGAAGTTGCTCGTTGAGGACATTCTGGTACCATTCTTTTTTCATAGCTGTGTTTTTAGGCAAGACTGTGAGAGAGCCGATTCCCTTGGCTGAGAAGCAACCCCACACATGAATGGTTTCAGGATGCTTTACAGTTGGCATGAGACAAGACTGGTGGAAGCGCTCACCTCGTCTTCTCCGAATAAGCTGTTTTCCAGATGTCCCAAACAATCGGAAAGGGGATTCATCAGAGGAAATGACTTTACCCCAGTCCTCCGTAGTCCACTCCCTGTACCTTTTGCAGAATATCAGTCTGTCCCTGATGTTTTTTCTGGAGAGAAGTGGCTTCTTTGCTGCCCTCCTTGAGACCAGGCCTTGCTCAAAGAGTCTCCGCCTCACCGTGCGTGCAGATGCACTCATACCTGCCTGCTGCCATTCCCGAGCAAGCTCTGTACTGCTGGTAGCCCGATCCCGCAGCTAAAACACTTTTAAGAGACGGTCCTGGCGCTTGCTGGTCTTTCTTGGGCGCCCTGGAGCCTTTTTGGCAACAATGGAACCTCTCTCCTTGAAGTTCTTGATGATGCGATAGTTTGTTGACTGAGGTGCAATCTTTCTAGCTGTGATACTCTTCCCTGTTAGGCCATTTTTGTACAGTGCAATGTTGACTGCACATGTTTCTTTAGAGATAACCATGGTTAACAGAAGAGAAACAATGATGCCAAGCACAGCCTCCTTTTAAAGTGTCCAGTGATGTAATTCTTACTTATTCATGACAGATTGATCCTGTTCTCATCAACACCCACACCTGTGTTAATGGAGCAATCACTGAAACGATGTTAGCTGGTCCTTTTAAGGCAAGGCTGCAATGATGTTGAAATGTGTTTTGGGGGATAAAGTTCATTTTCTAGGCACATATTGACTTTGCAAGTAATTGCTGTTAAGCTGATCACTCTTTATAACATTCTGGAGTATATGCAAATTGCCATTTTAAAAACTGAAGTAGTAGACTTTGTAAAAAATTTATATTTGTATTATTCTCAAAACTTTTGGCCATGACTGTACAGTGCAGCTGCAGACAACGTTTTACATGCCATTTTAGATTTTTGACTGGAAATTTAGCACCTGTCAGTAAAAAATGTTTACACTACTTTTTATATGAGACAAATGTCTAAAAATCAATTCTGGCAGTGAGTGTGAAGCAAAGTTTTTAAAAGTTCTGGATTCTCAGGGTGCAGCGCTAGGCTTAGTTATTAGAGAGGATTAAGGAGCACAGCTGGCGGGCAGATGGAATGCTTGGTATTCAAAGCAGAAAGCAGTCTGCAAGCAGAATCTGTAGGAAAGAAGAGCAGTTCTCGGCTATTTTAATACAATATTTTATTTAGTACAGATAACATCATCATCATTTCATCTAGGCTTCTGAAATTCTCCAGGGTGAAGTAGTTGCATTTTATTTGGTCGGAATCACCTCTTTATAGCCGGCCGCCAGTCATTCTTTTGTGTACCTTGGCCTCAACAGTCCATCATATTTTTTTCACTCATAAATAGTTTCCAGATCTTTTTTTTTTATAGTTTTCTTGTTTACTTTTACATTGTTTTAGTATTTTGTCAGTCTAGCCAGACAGAACCCAGGCGTATCTTACAGTCAGATCTACCTATGAGGGCCCCAATATTGAAATGAAATGACATCATAGCAGTGTTTTCATGCAGAGAGCAGTCAAGAGAAATCTTGCAAATTATAGTGTAAGATAATACATCTGACTCACCTATGGTTATCATTAAACTGAACTGACAAACTTTGTAGAGAGAGAACGGATGGGAAATCCCTCTTCCAGAGCTCAGAGCCAATGTTGTCGTTAAACAGATACAAATATCTTAAATGACCAGATGGATACGTTTGGGCTAAGGCTGAATTCATATGCTGTACTAAAGAATGTGAAATGCAGATGTCTGCTTGCTGTATTTAACACTGCCCTAGGAATTGAGAGCTGTGTATTCCAAACAGTTATGAAGAACACCAGCAAGACCATGAAAAGGAGAGAAAACATTCTTTCTCCATTTACAATTTAAGAAATGATGGCACTTTTTATTGCTTCAGATATAGGCAGTGCCTTCCAGCCATCTAGTGTCTGATGAATTTAATGATCCAACTAGAACTACATGTGTTTATTGCAAAACTCTATTGATCATTTATTGCAAACACAGTTTCTTTTGGCAGAGTAGAGTTTATATTATGACAAGTTGGCACTTGCTAAATCCGCAGTTCAATAGTTTATCTAATTGGAGTTATTGAAGTGAAATGTTGATTTGGTATTAGTAATATAATAAAACCTAGAGATTTAAGTTTTATAAGTGTTTTATTACTTGTGAGTATACAAGCATCCACAGAGCAGACACACTAGTCGGTGGTGCACATAGCATGAAAAGTATTGTGCCTCTCAATGGATGTGCATACAATACACAGCTCTTGTAGGCCTCATGAAGATCAATATGATGGAAGGTGTAGTAGAAATTAGCTCGGATTTGAAGGCTAAATTAGCATCTTATCAACCTCCAAATATGCATAATTTTAGCATGAAAGACATCTCTCTTTGACTTAGCTGGGAAATTACTTTCTTGCACACCACACCAAAGAGTCAGAACACTGAAATGAAGGATGGGACTTTTTAGAGCACTTAACTATAAAAATTTAACAATGATTTCTCAAATCAATTTAGGCTTCAAAAGTGTCACCGAATTCACTTGTAGAAAGAAGGAAAGCGCTATGTGCAGAAAAAGAGGATGAAGAGGGGGGATAAAAGCTCGCTCACCTGTTCGGGTTGTGCATGAGGCAAAACGCTGATAGAAGTATTGAGTAGAGAAACCCTGGCAGGAGTGGGATTACGAGGAGCTGCAGCCAAGGTCACAATCCGGCTTGGGGATTTCCTCCAGTTTAGAATCAGTTTAGCATATGAAAAAAAAGGAGGATACAATACATTGTACTGTCTTAATAAAGATTGCATCCACAAGAGCGGCACTTTTCATAATCCTCCTTTTTCTCCATATGCCATTCACTTGTACAAGTTTGGATGCTGTTTATGGTTCTTAAATGGGTTTTACAGCATTTGAAAAACATGACCACTTTCTTCCAGAGACAGCACAACTTTTTTTTCCAGTTTGGTTGGGGTGTTGCAGCTCAGTTCCATTGAAGTGAATAGAGTTCCATTGCAAATCACACGTGAACAGGAGACAATTGGAAGAAAGTGGCCATGTTTTTCTAGCACTGAGTAACCCCTTTAATTTGCTGTGTAAACGTGCCCTTAAATTTTATACACAGATAAACACACATACACAGATTTCTTGATATAATAATCTCTCTTCCAATGTCACATTTTCTGTTAAAATTTCTGCAAAATATTCAGCAGTACAGTATAGATTCATAGAATTATTTGGGTGCTGTATTATTGCTCTGTGCTGATCTCATATGGTTATGCGCATGGGGCCCAGGGAGTCCTGGAAAATAGGCAGCATCCAACTTCTTTGGCCAGCGGTAATCAGATACAGAGCATTCAGGTTTGGAGTAACCCGAGCGTGCCTATGCTTCGCTCATCTCTAGTTATTATAGGTTGTGGCTCATTTGTGTGTTTGTGAAAAACTCTCTGACAACTCCATTAGCACCATAATGTCTGACAACCTCTAAAGTTTCTGTTGGTGATATATCTAAGAAAAACTTCAATTTAAAAAAAGTTAATTTAGGAGCTCTATGTATTACATTAGGGACAAAGTATAAATATATATCTGGTGACAGAGGATACCATACTGGCTTCCACAAGGAAGGGTTTCTTGTTTGCTCTCCATGGTCCACTGAATACATCATTGGCTGGACAAGGTGAGCTGCCAACCCATTGTTGCTTTTGGCTGTAGATTATTTTTAATCTGCACCAAACTGACTCTCTCATTGAACCCATTGAGACTGTGCACACTGACTATTGTGCTTTTGAGGACATTTGGATTTTGAAGTTTTTTCCTTTTATCCAGGCTTTGTGCACATTCACATCCCATTGTTTTCTTTACTGGGCTCTTATTTAAGAGATCAGTGCCCTGGTCTTATCTGTGTCCACTAAACTGAGGGATTCTGATATTAAAGATTTTGACCAATACATAATCCATATATGTGCCGTGATCGGGGTTGCTAGGTGACAACAGCAGTGGGTTAGGTGGTGGTTCTGCTTGGGCACTTGTCACAGTGGCTTTGTAAGGGTAGCACAATGTGTGAGTACAGGTGCGACAGAGTAATGAGTCCAGCAGTTTACCAGAATATAGCTTTTACTGAGCAAATCTTCAGGGCAATACAGTTTTAACACTTTTCAGTGAGTGCAACAACAATAGTCACAAGCAGGTTTGGAAGTACGGGTCCCAGGCTTGAACAACTGGGCGAAGCTAGCCTCTGAAGATTACCCGAGTAGTTTGGGCAAGGTTCAGTGGAGTACTTCAGCTTTTGCTATTTGCTCCACTGTGGAT
Organism: Dendropsophus ebraccatus; assembly: GCF_027789765.1. NCBI lineage: Eukaryota > Metazoa > Chordata > Amphibia > Anura > Hylidae > Dendropsophus > Dendropsophus ebraccatus. The sequence goes on along the minus strand of NC_091459.1, from coordinate 76,225,757 downwards.
CAGTCCTGGCTTCGGATCGTCCTGGCTGTAGAAGAATCCCTGGCATAGGCAAGGTTGAACCCAGGTGACAGTTACCACATCTCTGCGTTTAGCATTGCATAGCAGTTCTCTCCCAAACTCTCATAGAAAACCAGAAACTAACCTTCCTATATAAGGGTGACTGGGACTAACCTCTTATTGGTGGGCAAAGTGCTATAAAGGGTGAGCTGTCAGTGTGATAGGCAAAAATAGTGTGTGGCACCTAAGCTAGTTATTGGTAAAACAAAAACAGTAACACACAGAAGTTATTTCTTCCTTCAGCTTGGCCAACAGACAGGGGAGAGTTAGAGACCAAGTAGTGATAGTTCAGAAAGACACCCATTATCCCAAGGTGTGACACCTGATAAAATTACCTTTAGACAGGTGAAATACTGGACTTGGTGGTACACCTATACTGGGACACTACATATGCAATAATTTACTTCTGTCAGGAGGATACGTAAAATCAGAACATAACTCAATTCTCAGGGAATGTAAAATTTCTCCTTTTGACTTCAGTTGAAAAGTTTAAATGTACAGTCTGTACATATTGCTGGAATTCTTTCCCTGAAGGGACTGTGCAGCGGCTTATTCATGGACATTGCTGCTTGGACATGCACATGCATACACATGTATTTGGTCTGGCTCAGTCGTTGCCAGTTGTCCCTGATACAGTTTTTTAGTATAGTCACTTGCACTCAATATTTGGGGGATTTAAAACTGAGAAATCAGCAGCAAGTCTGCACTTATCTGCACAAGAATACAGTATGCTGTGTATATGAAATCACTCATTGCAAATTACTGCTTACATACCATTGCACATGGCATTTTTATGACACTGCTTTTTTCCCCCTCATATCTATATAGTTTTTTTTCCAAATATTTCCTGCAATGTAGATAGATTGAGAGGCTTCAGTGAATTTTTATTGTTATATTTTAAAATTAAAGGGAAAGTTCATCAAAAGAAAAATCTTTTAAAATAACTGGTGCCAGAAAGTGCCGAAGACTTGTAATTTACTTCTTTTTCTCCTGTCTTTTTGATGGCGATTCCTTCTGTTACTTGTAAGAGTACAGGAAGTGTCAGTGGACCATGCACCGCAGAGACTTGTGAGTGAAGCTGAGCATCAGTAAGGAAAGAATGCAGGAAGCACTTGGGTAGATGAACTGTCTGGCTGATAGAGCAGATTAGATGGCAGGTCCTTGAGAAATGGGTCACCCTGTCTCTGGAGATTCAGAAAGCAGTGTGCCCTTTGTCCAGATAATATTTTGTTGCTTTGGTAACAGAAGCACACACATACCCATACCATTCACACTACATGCATTTCTACTCTATGCTCTTAAAGGAAAACACCTGTAACAGAATAATAAATCTAGTGCATGCAGGGGGGTGGGTGAACATAAAGTATGTTTACCTGTTTACCTCCACATTGCTGCATCACCGGTTCTCTGACTGCCACCGGATCTCATTTTCCCCTTGGCTTCCTGGTACAGTACAACGTGGGTGAAAGTACCTGACCCAGCTGATGGATTGCCTGCTTAACCAGTCAGTGACTGCACCAGTGTCCAGCCCCAGTCACTGGCTGAGCATTGCAGGATTGCCTGCTTAACCAGTCAGCGACTGCACCAGTGTCCAGCCCCAGTCACTGACTGGCTGAGCATTGCAGGAGTCTGGGATCCAAGAGCGATGATTTGGCGTCTGCACCAGATGTTTTATTTTTGCTGGACTTCTATTTTAACTCTTATCGTGTTTCATAACAACTTCAGAAAATCACAATTACTTGCTAGAGTTGCATTATATGGTAGCATCTTTGATCATCACAAATTCCAGGTCATAGTAGCTCCAAGGGCATTAGGCAGTACCACCATTTACAAGATTTTCTCTGCTACTGTGGTAGCAATAAAACAAACCTCACTGTTTTCAGATATTTCCTCTTATATGTATATTAGCACTCTAACTATGCTGCTTATCTGCCTAGCATAATCCTTTGTTTGCCCCTGCGATAACTGCTGTTAGAGGTGTCTGTCAGTGAACTAACCCCTGCCTACTTAGGCTACGTTCACACAGAGCAAAAGGAGCAGATTACGCAAGGAAATATTTCCGCCTGAAATCAACTGACGCTGAATTCCGAGCAGAATATAAGCAGAATGCAAGCAGAATCCCTGCGTATTCTGCTAGGAAAGTGTTCAGCTCGTAATCAGCTCTTGACAAATTCAGCGCGGAATACTCGAGGAATCCGCGCTGAATCCGCATGCATTCAGCGCTGAAATTCAGCGAGTATTTGGTGAGTAAACTAGACTATACCAGAACATATACTAGAATCCTCCTCCCCCCCCCTTTTCCCCATTTCCGCGCTGATTCAGCGAGTAATTTCCGCTTGTATTACGCTTGTATTCCGCGCTGAATCCGCGCTGAAACAGAAAATCAGAGCCCCATTGATTTGTATAGGCTTCCGCTAGCGGAAGAATGAACATGTTCATTCTTCTGGCGGAAAGCGGATTAGTTCAGTGCGGAAATTCCACTGTGTGAACTGCAGAGCAGAATTTCCATTCAACACAATGGAAATTAGCTCTGCACCTATTTTAACGGCTGAAATTTCAGCGCTGATTCAGCGCAGAAATTCAGCTGCTTTTGCTCAGTGGGAACGAGCCCTTATAGTAATATACATGTGCGCTGCTAATCCAATCATCACTGTACACAAAGGAGGAGTCAGTAAGCAGCTGAGCATTCAGCCAACATCCTGTGTACATGGCCAACTTCGGCTCAAGAGAAGGGTTTCCAGCCAAGACTCTGCAGAAACATGCCTAGATGTTCCTCAGAAGACTGCAGGAATGGCATGACAATGTCATTGGGTCCCAAATGCTCCATGTGAGGTCATGCACGTCAGTTAACAAATCCTAGACAAAATTACTTGTGAATTCTGGAATGTCTGACATGTCCCCACCCTTGGCATCTCTGAGGTACCAGTAGGAATAGTGGTTTCCAGGATGCGCCCAAAGTGTGCAGGTTTTTCCTCCATGTGGATTGCAGAAACTAGGATTAAACTTTGTCCTTGCTGGTTTTATTACGCTACTACCAGGCCTTGTAAAAGTGAGTCCTGGATGAAATTAAAAATGAGTAGGATGGAATGTGAAAATCATGAAGCGAGCCTTTAATGTCATCACCGGGATTCCTCAAGTGTTAAACTACTCTTATGTAGTAAGAGCTGGGTGGCTGGGATCTTCTGGTGAGCTCATGTCACTGGAATGGAGAGTTACTGTAGATACAACAAATAGCCGGTGCGTCCAGCAGCTAAGTGTGGAGTTGGCACCCACTATCTGAATGAAGATAAACTGCTGAGCGAAAAAATGTACTTTGACATCATCATTCGTGATTTCTATAGTTATGTAGCCAAAGTAAGCAGTGGATAACTATGTTATGGCTATAGAATAATGAATTTTAAAGAATTGGCTATATTTCATGTACAGAGTAATGCTATATATTATTATTAAGTTCATTTCTACTATATGTGACCAGGGTGTTTCTACCAATGGTCCTTTCCCCTGCCAAAGTTCACTAACCTATGAGTTGCATGTTCAGGATTTCATTGATATTATTCATCCATCTTGTTGGTGTACATCTTTCTCATTTCCTTGGAGCATCCCTGTTTTTTCTAATGTTGGATCTTCATTAAATGTACATATGTTATCATATTTGATGAGCATTTTTAACATCATGAATAAGTACAATTTTGGTCCAAAACGCTTTAGTAGGTGTTTGTGTTTCTCCATTCTTTCATGTACGTGTATAGTGTGTAACTGCAACCTTTCTATGGATTTTAATGAAGTTTGGAATCAAAATCTGATATTTGAATGCATGGCTGAATGTTGGCCATGATGTGATGCAGATTGAAGGATATTGTGTAGCATCTTTTTCATCTAGGAGATCCTAATGGAAAATATGTGAAACACTCATCCTCTGCCTCCTTAGAAAGATTCGACTTCCATGTGGATAAGTACATTTAGGCAATTGCAGAAGTATCCACAGAACACACAGCTGCATGTAGGCCTCTACAGTTTGGGATTGGGAAGGAATAATTAGTGGTGGTCTGCATCTGTGCTCTCCAGCCATTCCATGTGTACAAGATCAGCCCTGCTGACGTCTGAGAAAGTGTTTAAAGCTGGTCAGGGCACAGCTAGGGAAGAGTTCTGGTAACTTTATTAAACTCTGTGTGAATTTTGTCTCCGGTCCTGTGTCTGCAACTCCTGGAAGTGCTCATATCCCTTTGCATCTGGCAGCAACTTGTCTTAAGCTCTGTACATGTGGCAAAGGGAGTGAAAAGAATATGAAATGATACATTTCCGATACTAGATGCCAGCACAAACCGATGCAAGAAAGAAATCTTGCATCACATCAAAGACCAGATTACATCATCTTCATATAATCCAGCTAGTCCCATGCCCAGTCTTTTAGTTTAGATTGTGAGTGATTCTACAGCTGCACAGCACTGACAGAACTGACTTTTTCATGAATGTTCTTCTGCGGGGCAAACAGCTTGGAAAATCTGAGACCGAATATTATAAGGAACAATTGAAAAAGAATGATCTAGATTGAACAGAAGAATACAATATTTGCTGTTGTCATTCTATCTGTGAAAATGGTCCAGATTCCAAGTAGACCAGATTTACAGAATGGTAACGTAAGTTTAAAGAGACCGTCAATGCAAATACACACACACACACACATAATATTTGTCCTATTTCTATATCATGTCTAGGACTTGCTTGTCCCCTCTCTGATTGTTCTGCTTGTGAGGGTCCAATTATGGTTCTGGCAGTTCTATAAGATGTGGAATCCAGAGGCACAAGATGATCACTGATAATGGTCCCTTACCAAAATAAATTTGGGGTTGGGATCTATCCAAAGCATACATGGTTGATTTCTCTGTAGGGTTCGTGGAATATACTTGGCTTTTATATGTATTTTTTTTTCTTTTGTGACGTGGCGACTTAACTCTCTATTTTCCCAGCATTCCCATGTGTTTGTTTTTCTTTTAGAGTGTAACATCTAATTTTTGGCATTGTGCAATATGCAAGATGGATGCTAAAAGAAGCCCATTTATGAGCCCCCTGTAATAGGAGCTTGTAACCTTTGGAGATGTTCTTCTGTTTAGTGGAGAGGGAACTCCAGAATCTGATTATGAAAGAGTTGCTGGCATGTGGAAATGTTTGTGAATAAGTAATTGAGAAAAGGTTTAGCGCATGGAAAATATTAGCCGGGTGAAACCAATCCATTCTCTATTCTTGTGTTTATTAGGAAAAAAGATAAATAAGAGCTAGACCAGAAGGACTTATGGTACTGAGTTGTATTTGACCAACCGAAGGAACATAGTACGAAACAAAGATGTATAACACAAAACCACTTGAAAGACCATTACAGGGACCCAATGCTGGCAATCTACTCTCATACTTATTTTAAAGGATTTAATATTGGAAATAGCATTAAAAATAACAGATTATGGTCGTGTTACACTCATGACATTTGCTGTTCTTTATATGATTTCAGTTTATAACCAACCAACCAATCCAGCCATGAACTTATGGAGGGTCAATCTGCCCAGATCAATACACATTCCGAACTCTATAGGACATTGTGTGCAGCCTTTGTGTCAGTGTTTTCTAACCTGTGGTCCTCCAGCTGTTGCAAAGTCGCAATGTCCAGCATGCATTGACAGATGAAGGCTGTAAGGGCATGATGGGAGTTTTAGCTTTACAACAGTTGGAAAGCCACAGGTAAGGCGACCACTGCTCCTAAATACAGTGCATATCTGAATAGAAGCACCAGACATAGGCCTCAATGGTACAAAGCCTGGTTTGGGTGGGTGGGTGTGTATGTGAATACTTTGGTTTCCTATACTTTTAATTTGTAATTTGTACGTCCATGTTTTACAATAATACATTTTCAGTATTCATTACTTTCATTTGGCCAAGGTGTGAAGGATTTAGGGTTTGTACAGTGAGTAATCTGTCAAATTCTGATTGGATTCTGCATTGAAATCTGAGTTCCATAGAGTTCAAATCTGTCGCCATGTAGACATGTTGTAGTTTTCACATGGAATTCCATGTATGATCATTTTGTTACACGTCCCAATTCTGATTTGATGTGGATTTGGTGGCATTTTTTTTTTTTTTTTTACTTAGTTTTTGACAAGTATTTGTCAAGTACATGCATGTTGGTAAGAAAGTAAAACCTATAATATGTTATGAATAAATCAGAATGTTTATTGCCATGAAATAATTTTCAGTCTGCAAAAAACATACTGTATTCTGCTATTTTATCTAATGTATAATTCTTGTCTTTCACATGTAGAAACACAATATAATCTGTGGTTTAGAGAGCCATCTAGTGGACATAATGTATATTGCTATAGTTTAGCATTCTGTAATAAAGCCATGTAAAGAAGGTGGTACTGTTTGCATTTTTGACAGTAGACATTATCTAATTCACAATTACTTTTTATTGTAGTAGTAGTAGTGCAGTGCTGTGGGACTGTGTGCATAGGCCCCTTAACATTATAACATCTTTCAGAGACATACACATACTATACAGACATACCATATCTGTTACATCTTTCATTCTCTCCTGTGGGGAAAGATGGGTGATTTTTTTTATTTATTATGAATTACCTCTTTTGGGTAAAATAATTCCGGTTTGTCTAGGACTCTGCTTCATAACAACTTTCCCTTAGTGTATAGATTTATTAATGCTGTATGATAAATTAGAGTTTAAAGTGGTAGTGTGGCGGTAAAAAAATTATTCACAGAATAACACACATTACAAAGTTATACAACTTTGTAATGTATGTTATGTCTGTGAATGGCCCCCTTCCCCGTGTCCCCCCCCCCCCACCCGTGTACCCGGAAGTGTAGTGCATTATACATACCTGATCCGTGCCGACACGCGTCCGCCATCTTGTGCCAAACGTCATCTTCGGTCGGCCGCGTCATCAGCTGCTCAGCCACGATTGGCTGAGCATAACTGTGCACAAGATGGCGGACGCGTGTCGGCACGGATCAGGTATGTATAATGTACTACACTTCCTGGTACAAGGGTGGGGGTGGTGGGACACTGGGAAGGGGGCCATTCACAGACATAACATACATTACAAAGTTGTATAACTTTGTAATGTGTGTTATTCTGTGAATAATTTTTTACCGCCACACTACCCCTTTAACATTTTTAACCCATGCCAACTATTGACTATCTTAATTTATTACAAACTTTTATACCCAGATTGTAGCACACATTGGTTAAGTCTGATCCATGCCCCCTTTCCCTAAGAAGAATCCCTTTTTTTAGACACTGGTTAGTAAGTCACAAGTGTCTAAACACATAATGAATCTAGCTCAAGGCATGTGCATCATTTTAACATTTTAGAGTCTGGTGAATTTAGAATTTCCCCATTGTGTCTTGATTTACAATTGTAAAAAAACAAATAAAGTGACAAACACCCCTCCATTTGAATGCTAGAATGTACAACATGACCGTTATGACCGATTTTAAAGTGAATAAAAGTTTAGGTACTTTTTAAATGTTAATAGCATAACTCCCATCTCCTTAGCTCCTTGTCACATGGAACCAGGTTTTTATTGCACCATGCTGATGGGAGGGTCTGAACTTGGTGGAAGCAAAATGATTCAATCAACCTGTTCTGTAAGGAGGAACAATTTAGGTTGGTGCAGGTGGTATGATGGTATCAACTCCTGTCATACCTGTGAATGACATTTGGACAGTGGGTCTTGGCTAAGCATTTTAGCTTTTTAAATTAATCCTTTCATGGCAACCATTTACCCAATAGCAGAAGGACTAGTTCCAGGAACATGATTTTTTGACTTTCACAGTAGCCAGACTTGTTTTTTTTTTCCATAGAGCATCACTCTCTAGCAACTGCAAGAAGCAATCTGTCCACATGGCCCAGTATTCTTGTAAAATTATTTCCACAATGAGTTGCTGCAACTTTGAAGGCCAAAGGAAGCTCTATATGCTACCTGATGTATGTCTGTAATGAAGTGGCCATTCAGTGTACAACTTAACATTGGTTCCTGTGCTGAGTGGAGAATACTCAGTCCAGCTACACCTATCTGAGTCTAACTACTCTTTCTCAATTGGCCTTAGAATCATATTCATTGCCCCTGGTACTGTAACACATGAGAGCCAACTACTGAGTTTTTAAATATTCAGACAAATAATTAGGGCCAATAGCATGGTCCATAAGACAACTTATAGGTCTCGATCTCCTTGATGATTATCAGTTTTCCAATTCAGTGCTAGATACCATAAGCTACAAGTGCAACTTCAGAAGAAAACTCAAAGCATTGCTATTACTTAAAAAAAACTTTGGCCATGTCACACATACTGTACATGACAAGAGTTTAAATGGTTTGATGGAAAGAAGAAGGAAACTTCGTAGACTTACAGTGGATCCCATCTTATGCAACTAGACATGGAGAGCAGCAAGCCAGGGAGAAAGGTGCACAGCCACTGACTTCTCCTACCTCTATTGATCTGTGGGGGTCTGAACACCCAGACCTGGCCGATCAAAACTTATGACATATTTGTGACATATAAGTGACACTATAGCTGTAAATGTATGTAATACTTCAGCATATACACATGTAACTATAGCCCAATATATGTTGTGTCTATATTCATGCACAAATAAATCCACTGTGACATAGCTGCCATTTGTCTCAGACCAAACGTTCCAAGCAGAATCAATTTTTAATTGGTTGTAAATGTCAGGCTGATCTATTACAGATCACCTCTGATATTGGTGCTTTCAAGAATGTCAAGCATAGAAATTCAATTAATTGATAAATTAGACTTAGAGAGTGCCTCCCATGTCATGGTTACAAGTCTAGGTATGAAGAGAGCCTTAGACTGTAGAGATCTATAGTAAAATGTTGTCAATAGAGTGTGGCAGATGCTGGATTATCACATATTCTGGATTACTGGAATTGATCAGACCTTTGTTGAGTTATGCTTTTGAATGATAGAGATGTCTGGAGTTTTTATCCTTTCCATTTTCATCTTGGCTTCAGTGTGCAGGAATGACCTCCTTGTAATGTGAGCACTTGATATAGTACCTGGCTGGGTGGCAGTGAGTGCACACGTCTCATCATCTACAATGTGTGCTGCTATACTAGTGTTTGTTTCAGATTGTGATGATTTGTCTTTATTAACACTTCTCCATATCATGGTAAATACTTGTAATCAAAGTATTTTAGGAGTGATACCTTTATTGGCCAACATAAAATTGTTAGAGTTGTGAGCTTTCGGGAATCACAAGATTCCTTCGTCAGACCAGTTCACAAATGAATGACATACAGAAACAGCGCAACATTTTAGGGATGTAACAAACAAGGAGGGAGAGACATCTGTGAATTGGGGAGGGGGGGGGGGTGAAGGGGTATATACATCACATAGATAAGCCAGGGCAATAAAAAGGACTTGTTGTAAATTAAAACTTATTTTGAAGTCCAATATTCTTGGTCAGTTCAGTCTTATCTGTGGAGTGTGTCCATGTAGTGGGTCATAAATCCAGGTGCCAGGTTTAATCCATGTGTTAATGACTGGAATATTTTTATCAATTTGAATTCCCACACTTTCCTCTCTGTCACTCTGGAAGTGACCTTTGAGGACCATAACCTTTAAATCTGTTATTCTATGGTCCAGTCCTGAGAAATGTTGGCCTACAGGGATGTTGAGACTTCTTTTTATTGTATGTCTATGTAAGTTCATTCTAGTTCGTAACTTCTGTTTTGTTTCCCCAATGTAAATCCCTGTGGGGCCTCGTGTACACTTTATCATGTAGACCACATTGGAGGATGTACATGAGAAAGCATTGGTGATTGTATAGTCCCGCTGTGTATTGTGGATGCGGATTGTGTTTGTTTGTAGTATGTGGGGACATGTGCTGCATTTTCTGTTGCAGGGGAAGGTGCCAGTCTCTGTTGTTGATGTCCGAGCGCTTTTTACAAGGAGGTTTCTTAAATTCGGGGGCTGTTTGAATAAAAGAAGAGGTAAATCTGGGAAAATCTTTCAGTCTGTTGTCCCTCTGGAATATTTGTTGCAGTTCAGCAGTAATCTTTTTTAGGATCTTCATATTCGGGTTATAGGTGACCACCAATGGTACCCGGCTGTTCTCCTCCTTCTGCTTATATTCCAAGAGGCTTTGTCTTAGAAATTCTTTTGGCTCTGTGGATCTGTTCATCAATGGTTATTGGGTGGTAGCCTTGTTTTAGGAATGTCTCTCTTAAAGATGATAGGTGGTGTTCTCTATCTTTTATCATCAGAACAAATCCTGATGTATCTGAGGGCTTGGCTATAGATGACTTTTTTGTGTGGTTTGGATGAAAGCTGTTCTATTTTAGGTATAGTGGGTGGCCTGTAGGTTTTTGTAGATCGATGTTTGTATGGTGTTGTTCTCTATAGATATGGTTGTGTCCAGGAAATGAATTTTGGATTTTGAGTAGCTGAGTGTGAGTCTGATGGTGGGATGGAAGTTATTAAAGTTGCTGTGGAAGGTAAGCAGTGCCTCTTCCGATCCTGTCCAAATTATGAGTAAATCATCAATGTACCGGAAATATGCTAGAGGTTTGATCATACAAGTATTTAGGAACTCCTCCTCCAATTTGGCCATGAAGAGATTGGCATATTGAGGAGACATTTTGCTTCCCATAGCACTTTCCATACATTGTAGATACATGTCTTCCCCAAAACAAAAATAGTTATGGTTAAGCACAAACCTGCTGAGTTGTGTTGTTGGTTCCATGGCTTTGTTGTGTTTCTGAAGGAAGTGTTGGCAGGCAGCAATGCCATCCTCATGGGGGATGTTTGAATACAGAGATTCCACATCCATGGTGGCCAATATTGTGTCCCGTGGTAATGGGCCCAGGGCTGACAGTTTGTAGAGAATGTGGGTGGTGTCCTGGACATAACTGGGTGTTTGCTTCACCAAAGGCTTTAAAATATTTTCAACCCAGCCAGAGATGGCTTCTGTTAGTGTCCCAATACCAGAGATAATTGGTCTCCCTGGATTACCTTCTTTATGTATTTTTGGTAGGATGTAGAAAGTCCCCATTTTGGGATTGTCCGGTATAAGGTTCAGTAGATTGGTAGATGTAGAGTTTAAGCTCCCTATGACGTTTAAAAGTTCCTTAGTATATCGTTTTGTGGGGTCCTCCTGCAATGGCTTGTAGTATCTTCTGTCCTGGAGTTGTCTCTTTGCTTCCTTGATATAATCAAACGTGTTCATAATCACTACAGCTCCTCCTTTATCTGCCGGTTTAATAGTGATATCTATAGAGATAGAGATTTTATAGCTTTCCTTTCCTCTGCACTCAGGTTATGTGTTTGGTTGTGTTGTTTATCCAAAATACCAGATTTAACTTTCTTTCTAAGGCCCCCTTCACACGTCCGGAAAATCTGTCCGGATTTCCTATCAGGAAATCCGGACGGATTTCCGGACTCATAGACTAACATTAGACACGGACACCCTTCCGGATTTTTCCGGAAGGGTGTCCGTTCCGGAAAATAGGACCGGATTTTTTAGATCCTGTCCTATTTTCGTCCGGAAATCCGGCACGGACGCCCCCATAGAAGTCTATGGGAGCGCCGGAATCACGGGCATTTTCCTGATGTATATCAGGAAAGTGCCCGCGATTCCGGACTGGTAGAGAGCCAGCCCCGGCCGCCGTCCGATCACCCGCACACCCCCATCCCCCCCGCACCGCACCGCACACGCTGCCCGGCACTACAGATCCCCCCCCCCCCCCCCCCCCCCCCCGCCGCCGCCTAACCCCCAGTACCTCCGCCGCCCCCGCCCCCGCCCCGCCGCCGCCGCCGCCGCTGCCGCATCTGACCCTCCCCCCCCCCGGGAACTCACCACCGGGCCGCCCGCCGGATGCTCCGCACCTCCGACCGCCGCCGCTGCCCGGACCTCAGCACTGCACTCTGACCCGGACCCCAACCTCGCGGCCCCGACAGAGCAGGATCCGGGACAGGTGAGATTACCCCTTAGGACTACTACTCCCACCATGCTCTGCTGGCAGGCCATGATGGGAGTTGTAGTTCTGCAGCCTGTGGCCATCCAGGTTGCAGAAGTACAACTCCCATCATGGCTCTGCTGGCAGGCCATGATGGGTGTTGTAGTTCTGCAGCCTGTGGCCATCCAGGTTGCAGAAGTACAACTCCCATCATGGCTCTGCTGGCAGGCCATGATGGGAGTTGTAGTTCTGCAGCCTGTGGCCATCCAGGTTGCAGAAGTACAACTCCCATCATGGCTCTGCTGGCAGGCCATGATGGGAGTTGTAGTTCTGCAGCCTGTGGCCATCCAGGTTGCAGAAGTACAACTCCCATCATGGCTCTGCTGGCAGGCCATGATGGGAGTTGTAGTTCTGCAGCCTGTGGCCATCCAGGTTGCAGAAGTACAACTCCCATCATGGCTCTGCTGGCAGGCCATGATGGGTGTTGTAGTTCTGCAGCCTGTGGCCATCCAGGTTGCAGAAGTACAACTCCCATCATGGCTCTGCTGGCAGGCCATGATGGGAGTTGTAGTTCTGCAGCCTGTGGCCATCCAGGTTGCAGAAGTACAACTCCCATCATGGCTCTGCTGGCAGGCCATGATGGGAGTTGTAGTTCTGCAGCCTGTGGCCATCCAGGTTGCAGAAGTACAACTCCCATCATGGCTCTGCTGGCAGGCCATGATGGGTGTTGTAGTTCTGCAGCCTGTGGCCATCCAGGTTGCAGAAGTACAACTCCCATCATGGCTCTGCTGGCAGGCCATGATGGGAGTTGTAGTTCTGCAGTCTGTGGCCATCCAGGTTGCAGAAGTACAACTCCCATCATGGCTCTGCTGGTAGGCCATGATGGGAGTTGTAGTTCTGCAGCCTGTGGCCATCCAGGTACACGGGTACCTGTGATTTATGTTGGCATACTAGACAATATTATCTCATCAGGAAATCCTGAAGGTTTTTCCTGATGGTTTCCTGATGGTAAAAACGGATTACTGTCAGGAAATCCTGATACTATCCTGATGACATTTAAGGTCTCCTGATCAGGATTTCCTGACAGTAAAAACTGACACGGACGTGTGAAGGGGGCCTAAAACAGTCTATGTAGTAATCCAGGGTTTGATTATGTCCGGGTTGTGGAGTCCAGGTTGTCCTTTTTTTCCTTTTTGCTCCGTGTCAGTTTGTGAGTTAAAATCCATTCTGTCATAGAAAAACTCTTTTAATCGTAATCTGCGAAAAAAATCTTCTATATCACTGCAAAATTGGGTTCTGTCAAGTTGTTTTGCAGGGCAGAAGGCAAGTCCTTTAGACAGAACATTCATTTCTGCTGTATTTGGCTGATACTGTGAGAGGTTTACAACTGAAGGTGTTTCCAGCTTGTGCTCATCCAAGTTTCTCTCAGATGTTATGAGACCTGCTTTCATCCTTAGGGCCCTATTCCACCAAACGATTATCGTTTGCATATCATTAACGATTAACGATCTCAAACGACCACTATTGCGAAAGACCTGAAAACGTTCACTCATTTCCATTGAACGATAATCGTTACTTATGATCGTAATTGCGATCGTTTTTTCTTCGCTATTTATTCGCTATTGCATTCGTATCTATTGTGAACGACCGAACGATGTCTTATTCAACGCGAACGATTTGCGAACGAGCAACGATAAAAATAGGTCCAGGTCTTTTAAAGCGATCAACGATTTCTCGTTCGGTCGTTAATCGTTAACTGCATTTCAACCGAACGATTATCGTTTAGATTCGAACGATTTAACGATAATCTGAACGATAATCGTCCAGTGGAATAGGGCCCTTAGTCTGTAGAGTTTCTTCTTCTTGTTGATTAGAAGTTGATGTTGTAGTTTATTGTGGAAATGCCAAAGTATTTCTCTTGTTGAGCAAAATGTTGGTCAACAAGTTATGGTTATGGTCCTCAAAGGTCACTTCCAGAGTGACAGAGAAAGGAAAGTGTGGGAATTCAAACTGATAAAAACATTCCAGTCATCAACACATGGATTAAACCTGACACCTGGATTTATGACCCACTACATGGACACACTCCACAGATGACTGAACTGACCAAGAATATTGGACTTCCAAATAAGCTTTAATTTACAACAAGTCCTTTTTATTGCCCTGGCTTATCTATGTGATGTATATACCCCTTCACCCCCCTCCCCAATTCACAGAGGTCTCTCCCTCCTTGTTTGTTACATCCCTAAAATGTTCTGCTGTTTCTGTAAGTCATTCATTTGTGAACTTGTCTGACGAAGGGATCTTGTGAATCCCGAAAGCTCACAGCTCTAACAATTTTTTGTTGGCCAATAAAGGTATCGCTCCTAAAATACTTTGATTTCAAGTATTTACCACGATATGGATTTTTCTGGCTAACACGGTACCATACTATACATTTTTTTTAATTAACACTTCTCCAAAATATTTGTATTGCAGAGTATGAACCCGAAATAAAGAAGAATCAAGAGATTTTATCAGGGATTGAGAAGTTAACGGTAGGTGCTCAACCATTATGTACATGTAGAAGATCTTTGGCAGATCAGTGTTCTTCAGAGGCATGTGGAGCTACAGTATGGTCACATAGACGCTGCAGAAACTGTGCTATAGTTAAATAAATAATTTAAAAAAGTATTTATTTTTCTACAAAATACTTTGTTATATGTATCTTTTTGCTGACAATTGAAAATAGTGCCTATAAGCGAAGTCAGGGCTAGACTATGGTTTATGCAGTAGGAGTTATGCCCGTAGTCTTTATTCTATAGATACATATGTAAAATAGCTTTATAGTGTAGGATCTGGTATAAGTACATTTAGTTATACTACACTCATATTTCCATTGAATTTTAATGGAATGCTAGCCATGACTTTCAGGCTGATGACTTAGAGTGACCATTGATTGTGGACGGAATTCTTCTTTTTTTTTTAGTAAAGAAAATTTTATTTACTAACTGACTGGTGCACCTTCAGCCATATCAGTTGTAGTGTTGAGTTTGTGTTTTTATGACTATAATTAGAAAATGTGAAGTATACTCCAGTGCCACACCACTACAATTCAATCGGTTCTGTACCTGCAATTCCTGCAGCAATGTATACACTGAAAATGCAATTTAGAATATGTGTCACTCCTGCACAACCCTATTGTGAAAACAACACAAGACACCCCAAAAATGGTCAACCGTATCTTCAGGGTGTTATGGAAAGTATAACAAGCAGTAAAGATAGGGCTTTATAGACTAACAGGCCAAAGAGCCGTAGATATTACTACTTACCTTGCCACTAATATGTTAAAGGGGTATTCTTCTGAAGACAAAAAAAATCTGTGTGTAAGCCTTTCTCTCTCTCCTCCTCCCTTCTGAGATGGCTGATGTAAACAAGTCTCTAGCAGGCTTTATCTGAAACATAGTAGCTTCTTTGGAATGCTGGGAGGGTTAAAGGGGTAGTTCGGCGCTAAACAATTATTCACTAAATAACACACATTACAAAGTTATACAACTTTGTAATGTATGTTATGTTAGTGAATGGCCCCCTTCCCCGTGTTCCCCAACACCCACGCCACCCCTGGAAGTGTAGTGCTCTATACTCACCTAATCCGTGATGACCCCCGTCCGCCATCTTGTGACAATGATCTAATCTTCGGGCGGCTCCGACCGCCCCTCGTGCCTGCCGCCCTCTGCTGCGTCATCAGCTGCTCAGCCGCGATTGGCTGAGCACAGTTATGCTCAGCCAATCGTGGCTGAGCAGCTGATGACGCAGCAGAGGGCGGCCGACACGAGGGACGGTCGGAGCGGTTCGGCCAGCTGCCCGAAGATTACATCATTGTCGCAAGATGGCGGACGGGGGTCGACACAGATCAGGTGAGTACAGAGCACTACACTTCCGGGGTGGGGGGAAACCCGGGGAAGGGGGCCATTCATTAACATAACATACATTACAAAGTTGTATAACTTTGTAATGTGTGATATTTAGTGAATAATTGTTTAGCGCCGCACTACCCCCTTAACCCCAGTGAGTTTAATAGCAACTTGACCTCAGAATAACCCTATTAGCATTATAAAGAAGCTACAATTTTGCAGATAAAGCCAGTCAGTGACTTGTTTGCATCAGTTGTCTCAGAAGGGAGGGGGGAGACAGAAAGAAAGACTCGCACATAGTTTTTTGTGTCTTCAGCAGAAAGCAGCAGCTCAGAACTGAGGAAAGGAGACTAAATAGATGATAACAAGTGTGGAAAGAATTTTTAGTCTCACCATGGGCGGCAACATATCAAAAGTTATGTTGGAGCAGAATACCCCTTTACCTCCTAACTGCATATTCTACAATACACAACCTGTCCCTTGCCAGTTTTAACATTATTAAAATAATCAGGATATAGGTAACTGGATCCAATTGATTACATTTATGGAAAGAAGAGGATGGTCCGCAGCAGTGAGGTAGGCAAGTGCCTGTCATTACATCCTGCGGGCATACAAGATGTCCATACAAAATCCAAGGATAGCAAAATTTGAAGTCTGTTAATCCATCGAGGTGATGAGGAGTATGGGCAAGCTCATACCTTTTTCCCAATAATAGTTATGTTGCTTCCATAAAGTATGGTTGCCATTACTTCTTATGCATTTGTGCAACTGACCCAGATATCTTGATAGTTGTGTTAGTGCTTACACTGGCATGGGACAGCTTGTATTTGGTAATATATGTAGTGGGGAGTTGATAGATTAGTGGCAAGCCTAATGGTCATACTTTTACTGCAGTCCTAATCTTAAAGGGGTAGTGCAGCATTTTTTATTTTTCTGCCTAATTAACACACATTACAAAGTTATATAACTTTGTAATGTGTGTTAATAAGCTGTCTGGCCCAGTTCCCCCCCATCCCCCCCAAGCCGTGAATTGGCCCTGATTGGCAGCCAATGAAAAGGCTGCTGGTGCGCATGCCAGCCCTTAACCAGAGTTATTGAAGGCCTCTCTTCAGCATTCTGAGCAGTGTTAGTGTAGTGACGGCACCACTTATCTATAAGACCTATAATTCAGGTAATGGAGAAGTTTGCTTGGTAAACGCTGTGGGAAAGACTTAATTGTCAACCCACACCAGAAAGCACATGGGTCCAGTGGTTCCAGCCTTCCTCCCGCCAGTAATGAATACTGTAACCACATGTGAGTTTTTCCCTACCACTTGGCTATGCAGGGACCTGCAGCTGAATCCACTCACTTAGATAAGACTGTGCAGTTGACAAGACAGCAGAAACCCACTGTGATGGGAAAAAACAGTGGTCTGCTTATGCATCATCTCCTTTGTTCTTATGTCTAAGTATTAGCCTAGATTCGCTGTGTTATAACACTAACTTCTCAACCTTTTCCATAAAACCCATTCAAACAAAAGGCATAAGTATATAAATAAAGGTGTATATAACATATACATAATTATTTAACAGATATTTTGAGAACCCCTGAGATTAATCTGTGGGAGGGAACTTGGAAGCACCCAATGCAACCGCCAAAGAGGTATCCAACTCTTACCCTTAGCTGTAGCCACCTGACCCGAGGGCACCATGTATTGGAACTAGAACCCTCTGTGTGACTGGGTATTACCCGGGCCTCCAAGTGCTTTTATCTAAAAACTGTGAGTTAACCTTTTCCCAGAGCAACTTTTGAATATATCTACAATTTTCAGAAATGTCTCCAAATCCCCTTCCCACACCTGCTGCCATGACCACAACATATTCCGATAAATTATTACCTTGGCAGGTAATCTTCTCCTGCCTGCTCTGGACCTATTGACCCTTATCTTCCTGCTGAAACCCCCCAAACCTTTTACTCCAGTCGATGCTTTCCTCCTGCTCCTCTGTTTAACCAACTACTTAACCTCTTGCTGCCCTCATCATGGGCTTCCTGCACTCTGCTGCTGGCTTATTTGATTTATGGGGACCTTGAGGTCAGCCCCCAACTAATAAAAACTGGTGAAGTATTCTTGTGATATCATAAATTGATTATGTATTCTTGTAATATGTTATCACTTTGTGATGGGGATACCCCTTTCCAGCACCACTAGTCCCATGGTTGCCTGGGGGGCTGTGTTTATATGGCTGGCAGATACACTACATGCCCAAAAAGTTAAAAATCTACAGTACTCCACATATCTAGCCATCTGGCCATATGCAATATAACAGACATATCCAGTGTTAGAGCAATGTAACATCTTTCAAAAAGGTGGGTTAGGTAAAAAAAGACAAACCTATAACAACATGGCAGTAGCAACATTTTAACCAGAAGGTCTTTATCAACATAATGATGCTACTTCAATTGCTCATTCAACTTTATATGTACATTTATATCTATATGTAAACTGTATAAGGGTCTGTTCAAACTGAGCAAGTGTGGCGGAATTCCCTGCAGCACCCCAGCCACGGAGTCTGCTAAAAATCCTCCTGCTTTGCATGCCTCCACTCAAAGAATTGACATGTCTTTGAGTGGAGAGCGGAGGTGTGCGCGGGGCATCGCATTGACATACTTATGCAGACGGGATTCCAAACGGAAGTCTGCAGCGGGGGGGCTCTACGCAGATTTCCGTCTGTTTTACTCAGTGTGAATAGGCCCTTATGGTGCACTATGGTGAGCCTACCCCAGTCCAATTCCAGTTTCACACTGCTCGGTGATACACTTTTTGTTTGCTTTTTGTTCTGCTCTGAACTTTTCAAAGCTCATTACCCCGAGGTATTTTTATCTGCAGTAGGCTTGGCTGATTGTAAAAGTAAATGGGACATAATTGGGGAGATATGTGGATTTTTGCTTTGTACGTAAACAAGACGTCAAACCAATTAAATATTTCAGCAAACCTTTGTTTACTTTCCTCTTTCCTATTGAGAAGCAGCTCTCTGTTTACTGCTCCTCTTATTAGACATCATCTGTATTTTCTCCATATAAATTATTCATGCTTCTATAATCACTTCATTAATGGACCTAAGATGACTTTTAAAGTGCACACCTCCTCTCCAGCATGAAGCAGATAGATAGACATTCATGGGGATTGTTTTTAACTTGGTTGTTTTCCTATTCCACATCTCAGAATAGGTAGAAGAATATATTTATTTCAGCATCTGCTGGGCTTTTGGGTGTCATATAAAGCATAACCATGTCTGTTGCCATTACAAGTTTAAAGGCATTGTGTACGATACCTATTCTGTCTATAAAGGCATGGGGAGGAAGGCTGCATTAGTTCCTGGACAGGTTTCTGCTCATATTTGCTCCTTTTTGACATCCAGCCCCAGACAAATGTACAATTTATATCAAGCACTCCAAATGAACAAACATCACAGTATGGGCTTATTTGAATCCTTTTTTCCCATGGGGTATTTCCTGGCCTATAATACTCCCTACACCAGCTGTTACTCTTCACATACAGACCCACAGACTTCCCAGCCAGCCACCCAGTGTTCTGACCCCTAAAGCAGTTGTCTACAGATATGTTTTTCCCTTTTGGACATTCTGGTTTGGCCGATAATTCCTGGTTATGGTTAAAGCCTCTTGTATGAGTCATATTCAAAGTACTTCCAGCCCTCGCTATCCTTACTTGTATACTTCGGATACTCAGTATACAGAGTACCCCTTAAATTTTTGTTTAACTTGAGCAGACTTAAAGTGGTTGTCCGTTATAAAATTACATTTAACTATGCTGCTGAGGCTGGGGTGAAGATGTGATATATCCCTACCTCTCCCATTCTGCCGGTTTCCACAGTTGCTGAGCTTCCATTTCCGGTGGGAATGGTGTGTCACTGGATATTTTGAAATCACTGACCGCATCAGAGATCGGGGGGCCCGAAACCTGGCAGCGACTGTGGAACGGGACAGGTATGTATCCATGACATCTCCCCTGCAGCCCCAGCAGCCTGATTTTATCCCAGACAACCCCTTTAAGGAAAGTCTCTGGTAAAATTACAACTTTCCATCACTCCATCCTTCCCCCACTTGATTATCTTCAAGCCCTGGACTACTTTCATGTATGTTGTACTCATTTCACTGCAGTTCAACCGCCTGTCGGATTTTGATCAGATGACATATTACATATTAGTCAAACAAAAATATATTTGTCACAGAGGCGTATTAGAAATTAAAATATCACTTTTACTATTAACAGTTTAAAAGTCTTAAAACACCACAGTACACTTATAGCCTGTAACACCTGTAGCCTATGATATTGGCTGGTGTAATGGGGTTGCAAAGATAAGAAAAATCTAGTTGTGTTCACTTTGCAATGACCCTTTGCAATCAAAATATACAATCCATTGAAGCAACAATCATATGTTGACAATATACAAAGCGGACCATACCCAACACGTTTCCCTTTATAAATCAGATAGTGTTTATCAGGGGTTAATTGGTCTCAAAAACTCTTTCTGGAATATCAGTAAACCAAAGCAGTCTTTTATTTGTATAGCACACACTGATTCCGCAGGACTTCACATAGTTTTGCCAATTATTGCCTATCTGTTTTTTTGGGTGTGGGAGGAAACCGGAGAATCCGGAGGAAACCCAAGCAAACACAGAGCACATGCAGTCTGCGGTCTGCATTATACTCTTGTAAACCAAAATAGATATTGCACACACACAACCAGAAGTACCATCCTAGCAAATGGTGCATTAATATACATAGTTATAAATACAGCTCATCCAAACCTCTTATTATGCCCCTGCCGCTATAAAAGATGTGTTACAGGCATGCTACCCATTTGGCTGCATACATGGATTCCCCCGTCGCCGCTTGTCCAGTCCTCCATTAAATGCCCAGCTGCAGTGCTAAACGTAGTTGTTCCATGCCCCCCACCCCTGTTGTGTTTGACATCACTGGGGACACTGTGTAACTTGTGCTCATATGATCAGTGTGTTACGAAGCCTGTTCCCTACTCACACCCATAGCCAGGAACGGGTTTCCATTCATCTGACTCGGGCACATGCGCAAATGATGAATGAGGGATTCGCTATCTTTTTACCCTGCTTTCTCCTCTTTTTCTGCTACCAATATACAGCTAGTAGCTGCTTAAATGAGGCTCCACAGGCTTTTCTTCTGCATATTCATTTTTCTCAGGGAGCAATGCACCTAGGATTTCACTGCATTGAGCGCTTTAGCCAGCAGCCGGCAGTGTTATCTTTGTCTGGTCTCCCTGTTTCCAATATACAGCTAGAGCTAGTACCATCTCTACCTGCTGGTAGAACAGTGTGAATATCCATCACTCTATGTTCACCCAAAATAAGTTGTAAGTATACAGCCAGGAAGGCAGAATTGTCATCGTATATCTGTGCGAGAGGAATTCTTTAATTATCAGGCAGTAGTTGTGATAGGAGTCTGTCTAACTTATCAAGTTAATGTTGTGAAAAGATTGTGGTAAAAAAAAGTTTGCATTATAATTATTTGTGAAATTGACTGTAAGTGTCAAGAAAAAAGTTATTCAAGACAACTGTGCAAAGAAATTATAAGTTTATCAAATATGTGTTTCACTGCTGACAGTGACATTTTCTGTATGAAAAAAATAGGTATTTATTTGTTTCCTTTTTATATTTCAGGTATCGAATATTCAGTCCAGAACAGCTTTAGTATCATGGTCCCCTACCAATGGATATCCAAGCGGAGATAAAACCAGTAATGGCCTGTCCTATTCCTGTAGTTATGAGGTTGCTTTATCAGACAAAGGGAGAGACGGCAAATATAAGATTATTTACAGGTAATGAGCTGCATGCTATCCTGGAGCCATATGGTAGCCGTGACCACCAGAACACATCTATTTTATTTTGAAGAGCAATAAAGAGAATGCTTTTTTATGTGCCTTAGAAATCTGTGTACTCAAACCTCCATTCAGAGTCATTACCTAAGAAGCGTCCTTGTGCAGTTTGTTTATTCTGTATGTCTTTCACCGCAGACATAGTAAAGCATATATAAATGTCGTTAAGAGCTAATGTGTGTGTATATCTAAAACCTTGTAAAAGCTCTGGTCTGTGCCGCCTGAAAATATGTTACATGCATTAGGAATATTTCCAAGTTTAGCTAGGCAGGCGGCTGTGCCCTATATTTCTCTCTCTGTCCCTTATATTGATGATGATATCACAGCTGAGGGCAGTAGCCTGTATTAGCTGTACCCTTTCTATCTCTCACTCTCAATATACAATTTGTCTCTGCAGTGGAGAAGAATTAGAGTGTCATTTGAAAGACCTCAGGCCGGCAACAGATTATCATGTCAGGTGAGTTATAGTCTTTGTGTCCTAGCACCTGAGCTGGAAAAACAATAACAATGCCTGTCACATTATGCATGCCATGGACCCAACAAGAGAATAAATGACTTCGTATTTTTTTTATTTCATGATCCTTTCAAAGAAATAGTGTCCTATAAGCAAGACAAGTGAGAAAAATGCTAACAATTTTTTTGTATAGGCATTTTGTCACCATAAAGAGGCAGGGCAGCATGCCAGCATCAAATTATAGGACAGAAGGAGCTGAGAAGATTGATGTGTGGTTTGTGTTAGAAGATTTAGTATAACATGCAGCATATTGAATAAAATCCCTGCTCATTGTAGATCTAGGAGTGCAGTAAGTAGTCTCATTAGATGATGGACAGCCGCCTTTACAGTATGAGTGTGCCAGGAGCTGTCAGTCGCTGATAAGGACGGCCCATTGGACTCCTTTGCATTGAATAAGCAGATATTCAAATTAATAAGTAACTAAATCTTCAACCATAAAATTAGATATTAATTCAGTTCCTGCCACTATATAACCTTTTTCTTACAGATCAGACTCTGAAAGGGGTTTTCTGTGCCAAAATGAAGTGATGAGCTACACGTGATAACTAATCAGTCACTGATTATCAGGGTGTCGACACCAGCCATTCAGCTGTTCGGTGCATGCACTAAACAATAAATTGAGTCGGAAGCAGTTGAGCTCCCCTTCAGGTGAACAGCAGCTAAGCTCCAGTTACAGGTCGCTACCGCTACACAGTGAATGGAGACAAACTGTATTCACTGATCAGTGTCTGATGAGCTATCATGTAGATCGCTTATTCATTCTGCTTGGAAAAAACCCTTTATATATGGCAGGCACATTATAATCCAGATACAGTACATACAGTACAGTCAACTATGTGAACTACGGAATACTAGTTTTGGTAAAGGCCCATACTGGATTGTGCAAAAACTGGCCATTCCTATGAATAACGTTTCAAGAGGTTGTTCGAGATTCAAATATGTTACACATTTTATGTCTGAAACCTGGAAAAAAGGAAAATAAAAGCTAGATGATATATACTGTGCAAATTCCGTCAGCCACCACTGCTATTACTAGGACCCATGAGTAGCTGAAGGCTGTAATTACTTGATTAAATTTGACAATGCATCCGTGTGATTTGACATCACTATAAAATGCGCAATCTGGCCTATGGGCCCCATGTGGATCAGAGCAGGACAGGTAAAGACTTTTACTGGTAAGTGTATTAGACAGTTTTTTTCCATTTCACTGCTCTGTTTTTATATAAAAGACTTGGTTCATTGAAAGAGAATTTTGCTTGGAAGTGTCGTAGGGAAACGAGAACAAAGGTGACCACAGTTACTAGCTTGAGAAGAGACCCAAGACTTTGTTTGCACTTGCTGCTTTTTGCTTTCTGCAGAGGCATGTTAGTAGTATTCTCCAATGTAGCCATCTGACACAAGACTCTTTAAATCAACATTTACGACTGTATGTCCATACAGTGACACGTTAGCCATTGTAGTCTCACATTGTTAAATAAAAAAAAAATTACTTAGTGGTACATGTTTCTTACTATATACATCTGTATAGATAAGGGCAGCATATTACCTTTTCTTATACAGGAAAAATAAAAAATGTGTATTCTAGGGAGAGGTTTTTTTTTGTTTTTTTTTTACATATTGCCGTGCGGGGAAAGGGTCTCCAAAGTTACAGGCATGTGAATGTGGCTTTAGTGCAATGTTATGTCATCTTATACATATACTTTTCTTATGACATGCTTGACAATTTTTATCTATTCTATTGAATAATGAATTGTTCTGTCTGCAGTGTATAAAGGGAGCCTGTATACCTGCTGATGGGCACCTATGTCACAATATGTAATTTGCATTTTTTTTTTGTAGGGTCTATACAACAAATAAATCCGTAAAGGGATCTTGTTCAGAACCCATCACATTCACCACTCACAGCTGTGCACCAGAATGTCCCTTCCCACCTAAACTGTCTCACAGAACCAAAAATTCACTCACACTACAATGGAAGGTAAGCATCATCCTTCTACATATCCTTCAGCTTTCTGCACAGTAAAAAATACTGTATGTCATGATTTATGATTGTGTTATATGCCACATGTTGTGTTGTATTTCTAGCGTATTCTGTTCTCGTTTCAGGCACCGGTTGATAACGGTTCAAAAATCACCAGTTACCTTTTACAATGGGATGAGGTAAGAATACATAAGGACATTTTTGCATTTTCCAGTAAGAGAACAGAGGAGTTCTAAGGAATTCCTTCCATGTTTCTCCTTGTGCCCCTTCCAGTCCCATAGCTGACACAGACTAATCTTCAAGAATCTTTGAAAGCTCCTTGAAAGTTTTCTCAATTTAAATTTCCTTGGTGGACTTGCTGGGCTATTACAAATAATTTTCATTTTCTGCTCCCATTTTAAAGTAGCAATTTTAATAATGGGCAGAAAAAATTAGTCAATTAATATGTATGCATTTAGCTTATTTTTAAGGGTATTTTTTTTATTTTTTTAGGCAAGGCTTTGCCTTGCAGATATATGAAGGCAAAGCCCTGCCCTAAGATGAAAACTGGGTAAGGCAATGCTCCCACAACGGGAAAATGACGGCCCCTTACATAATCATCATTTGTGACCGTCATTGTCAACAGATGGCCGTCTTTTGTCACTAAAATGACAACCATCCAGAAAGACGGCCATCATTTTCCCATTGTAGGAACATATTTTAAAACTGATCCCATCTGGTGAAGTCTTTCCCTTAAACTGGAGCTAGACATAATATAATAATGTAAATAATGGATAGCCGTCATCCCCAGCTTACTCACTAACATGCCAAATGAGTAACGCATGAATGTTATCGGTTGCAGATCTGGAGGAAAGCTTTTCTCAACAATACAAGATTGTTACTGAATCCCATTAAAATCGTCACAATATCAGTATTGTCATCTAATGCCAGCTATAGCTGCAATGTATTAATATCTATGCAGTAATATTATGTCATTATGGGAGAATGGATCGTATAGTATATGGACTAGCTAGTGTTTCACTGACTGGTCCTGTGGATGAGACGTTTCCCCGTGCATGGCTAACTTTAGCTGACGGGCAACTTTGCCAGATATTTATATTTACTTCTGCTACAACTTATCATTATTATTATTAGGCTGGGTTCACACTACGTTTTTCCTATCCGTTTAACGTATCCGTTTTTATTTGGTTACTTTTAACGGACAGGAAAACTTGATCAACCCTATTTTTGTGTACGTTAAAAAAAAACATCCGTTTTCTATCCGTTTTTTTATTTTTTATAATAGAAGTCAATGGAAAAACAGATCCAAACGGATGGCATACAATTGCATCCGTTTTTTTCATAAAATGGATAGGAAAAACGCAGTGTGAACCCAGCAGGGGCGGATTAAGGATACCATGGGCCCTGGGCAGTTGAGAAATTGTGGGCCCCTTGCTAACCACGCTTCCTCTAGCCCTGTCCCCACCCTATTAACCACACCCCAACTAACCTGGCTGAGGGGGGCTATATAATATATAAGTCCTCAGGCTAGGTAAACAATAAATGCTGGCCATTTAGCATATAAATTATTACACAAAAAAACTTACACAGCATCTAGGTCAGCTTTTTGTGACTGTTTAATATTATAATTTTTGTTACCAGCTGATATTTCAGCTCAGTTCTATTGAAGTAAGAGGAGCCACGTTGTAATAAACACACAGCCTCAGCATTATAACTTTATAGTATTTATAGTATTTTAATTATTTTTGTTAACAGCTGAGGTGTCATAGAGAAGGAGCTAAGACCCAGCCCTGCCTTCCCTGCTCCCACATACAGGAGGCTGCTGCTGTCTATGGGACACTTCAGCTGATAATGACAAGGACTTACAGGAGGCGGCTTCTCTCCATGAGTTACGTTTTGCTAAATAAAAGTTGTTCATTTTTACTCTCCCTCTCCATCTGGCTCAGCCCATCATGAAGGCCCTTCCCAGCCATGACTCGTCCCCACAGGATCTGTCAGACAGACATTTTAGACTCCTCACTCCAGCATCATCCTCATCTCTATACAAAGTCCCCATCTGCCTCACACAGTAACCGTGCTCCCTCTGTGCCTCATATAAGCCCCTCGGTATAGCATCCTCTCCATATATATAGCCCCTTCTGTAGCATCCCCTCCATATATATAAACAATGTAGCGATGAGGCGGCACTCAAGATATAGTGAATAAAGCAAGTGAATTTATTCACCCATTATGTGCAAAACAACGTTTCAGTTTCTCAATGAAACCTTTTTCAAGCAACACATGTGTTGCTTGAAAAAGGTTTCATTGAGAAACTGAAACGTTGTATTGCCCATAATGGGTGAATAAATTCACTTGCTTTATTCACTATATCTTGAGTGCCGCCTCATCACTACGTTGTTGGAATTCAGCAGGAGTGTAACTCCTATAGGGCTGTGCACCCACCGGAGCTATTGCCGCACAGTGCCGTCTACACCCTCTATTTTTTGCCCTCCATATATATATGTAGCCCCCCTCTGTAAGATCCCCTCCATATATATAGCCCCCTCTGCAAGCATCCCCTCCATATATATAGCCCCCTCTGTAGCATCCCCTCGAGATATATACATTCCACATTTCCCCTCCCTGAGGCATTTTCCACATATCCCCTTCCCCCCTTTGTCCACACACATGTCCCCTTTCCCCTGTCTTCCACACATGTTCCACTTCCCCCTGTCTTCCACACACATGTCCCCCTTCCCCCTGTCTTCCACACACGTCCCCCTCCCCGTTTTCCACAGGTCCCCCTGTTTTCCACATGTTCCCCACCCCTGTTTTTTACACACATTTTCCCCACCCCTGTTTTCCACACACATGTCCCCCACCCCTGTTTTCCACACACATGTCCCCCTTCCCCTGCTTACCACATTTGCTGTCAGCCCATCCGGCTCCTATGCTGTTCAGGGAGCGACTGTCAGCTGCGTTGGTCCAGCACGGCAGATAGAACCCAGGGGGAGAGCGTGGTGCCGGCAGTGATGGACAGGTGGGCGGGCCGGGGTGGCGCATCTTCCAGTAGCGGTGCGCTGAGGCCGTACGCAGCCTCATTGCACCCAAAAAGGAAAAAATGGTGGCGGCCGCTGCGGAGGACCGGGGGGGGGGGGGATGAGTTGGGTCTCGGCTGCAAGGAGGGACCTCGGCAGCCCGGCGGGCGGCAGCAGCGTGATTTTAATGGGGGCAATCTCCCTGGACCCCCTGGAGCCCTGGGCCTTGGGCCCCGGGCGGTTGCCCAGATTGCCCTGGAACCCAGCCTTGTTGTTGTTGGTATTATTATTATTATTATTAACACAGGTTCAAAATCTACCAGACTCCTTTTCCCTCATCTTTTGGTGGCAAGAAGTTTATTTTCCATTTTAAGGGCTCAAGAAATTGGGCAGATTTATGAGGCCCCAGGACCTGACAAGTGAAGAGAAACTTGCCTCTCTGCTTAACACAATGCCACATAGAGCTAATAATTGAACAGTGTACAACTGGTATCCTATATTATGAATGAGGGGCACACAGCAGCTTCTAGTCACACTCTCTGCACTCTTCTCCCACCCCTACTTTAATGCTGCCAATGAAGCCCAATTGGTGGGAAGAAAGCTGGACATGGAGGGTGGGACTGAAAGCTGGACATGGAGGGTGGGACTGAAAGCCACCACTTCCTTGATAAGTTATGCACAGTGTTCAATTTGATATATACTTGTACTTCCTTAATTTCATTGGTGGACACCTAGGCGGAGCTTCATGACAGTTGGGCCACTCCCTTCTCAGCAGAGAGATGGGGTCATACTGCCATGAAGCCCTGCCTATTTGACACTGTCCACCAATAAAATGAAGCATGTGTAAGGGGGGTGACAGTATCACTTTAATTCTCATAACAGAGCCTTACTTTTTTTTTGTTTAATTGCTCAGGTTTGTGGGCAACTAATAAAAATATGAGCAGCTTTCTGTGTTGCGGAAAACATCTATAGCTGGCCAAAACGTTTTATCTGTTAAGCCCATTAGACAGAAACAGGTTGTAAACGCAGACTTGCATGCCCAACCAGCGAATAAATCAAACATGATAGTAAACCAGGCCAAAAGAGAGTGATCAATAAGAGCTCTTTTTTTTTTTCTTTTGTATGGTAGACTTATGTGCGCTCAGGAAGCATTGGTTCTTGGAGGAGTTTACTAGTTTTCACACATTCACAGATGTTCAAAAATTTATAGGAAAATATTTACCAAGCAGGCACAGAAATTTCCTTCCTCCTGTCAACAGCGCCTCTCTACTCCAAAAAAACTTTGTTTGGAACATTTTATATTTGTTAATTTCTTCACTGAAAAATTTATTTGAATGACCGATCTCTATCTATCTTTCTGTGCCTCCTTTATGGGTTTAATAAAAACTCTTAACCAGGCCTTGGGCAGTGGAATTCTGAGAGTGTTATGAAAAATAGAAATTGGTTCCCATTAAACAAAGCAGTGCTCAAATATCAATGTAATGAGAGCAATGAATAGGAAATGTTTTTCTTTTTCCTCAGGGAAAGCGAAATAGTGTTTTCAGAGAGTGTTACATGGGGAACCAAAGGCACTGTAAGCTGACAAAACTCTGTCCAGCAATGGCATATACATTTAGAGTAGCAGCATGCAATGATATCGGGAAAAGGTAAGTGTATCAATGAGGTTACTTTACAATATTGTATATTTAAACTTATTCTCCTATTGAGCCACTTGTAGATTGTGTGCCCACAGTGTACTCAACTATATAGAGAGAGAGGTTTAATATCTGTTGTGATAAAGTGACAATATATAACTTTGTAAATTAAATACTTAAAGGCATCTAACCCTCTGATATGTCCCTTTAGCGTATGGGCCGCTGAGGATAAAGGTAAGTTTCTTGCCTTCACCCTCGGTGTGTTTTCAGGAACTTTGTTGTTTATTAGATATGTAAATTAGTTTAATCAGTGCACTGTGGGTGGAACTATCACCCTAATTTCACTGATCTGCCCCAGCTGGCCTACTCCTCCTAATCAATATTGATCTACTGTTCTGTAGTTTTAGGCACCAGAGTGCCATCACTGCAGAGAGCCTGCCCAATGTTCAGTAGAAAAGGCAGGCTGGATGGTTATGTAGCCCCGCCCCCAGTTCACCAAAAAGCCTTAATTAAGTATGTGATAAACCTCAAAGTTCCCGAAAATGGTGCCAACAGGTCTCCATTACAAGTCAAAAATGTTTTAAAGTGACAGTGCCCATTTAAAAAAAAAAATAAGACTGCAGTTCTATGCTGTTCTATGCTGTGATACTGTAACATAAATGGGCAAATAAGTCATAAGCAGATGTTTTTACAAATGATGACAATTTATATAAATATATAAAAAAAATGTGCCCAATGTTCACAGTGTCTGCACTATAAGGATGGGTTCACAAAGACATAACTGTTGGAGTTGAGGACTGTGGGCCTTCAATAGCTACTGCCTGACTCCAAGCACATTTTCACGATCGTTAAATTAGCAATATTTCCTGTAGCAGTAGCTTACCTAGGGAGCGTTTTGGTTCTTAGGAAATGACAATTATCATTAAAAGAGAAACTTTTATATATATTTTTTTTATAACAATTTTGGTTGAACATATAAATAGCTTAAAACTAATAGAACCAATTAAAGTTGCAGTAAATAGGATTTTAATAGTGCCAGTAATTGAGTGAATTTTAGGAGTTATGTAAAGTCTGCCTCCTTGCATGACTGGCTGGAGGATTAAAAATAATTGGCAAGTAAAAGGTCTTCCTGACACTGTTTTGCTGCTAGAAAAAATACAAAACTTAGGTCATGGGATATTAATTAAGGGACAGTGATGAGTGATCATAAGTCATGTTTAGACTTCAGGAAGGCTGAAGTCTTTTTCTGTGTTTTAAATTAAAAGGGTTTTCCTCCCAAGAGCTAAAAAATTAAATGCTTCCAAAACAAGCTGGTCTTACTCACCAAGTCCCTCTGAGTGTTTTGAGCCATCTCCCGCCTTTCTAGCTACTACTTTTCCCAAGTTACAGATTTTTCTAAACACGATCTATATCCAAGATGGTGCCAGCCCGGAAAGTACATTTCCCATCATGCAGTGCTTCATAAACATTGGTAGTGATTGGTGCTTCACATGCACTCAAGCACTTCCAATGTCCGTTTCATGACTCACTGTGCTCAGAGTGAGAGAAGGAGGTGGAAGGGGGCAGTACAGGGAACAGGATGGACAGAGCCATATAGAAAAACACAAAGTACAGCTGATAAGTGCGCATGCAGGAGATCAAGGAGTGAGTGTGTGAGAAAGAGATGGGGGAGGAGGGGAGCTGAAACGGAGGACGGATAAGGCTGCATTCACATGATCCGTGTTCCGTCCATGGAATGCATGTAACGGACTTCTCACCACCTTCCAGAAAGCATCTGTGATAAGATGCTAGGAGCGGGGAAACTGTATGTATATGCGCCGTGCTGTTATTGCGGCTCATATGCATACAGATACATGCATTCCACGCCCGTGTTCCGGAACGTGTAACTGCATCCTAAGTGATAAGGCAGGGGATGAGGGGATGAGATGTGTGAAGGAGAGGGGGGTGGGAGTTTGGGCAGAGAGCAGATAAGTGATTATTCAGGTGACGAAGCAGTCAGTACATGGGAAAGGGATGGGGTACAAAATAAACTTTTCTGCTGTAATTTATTATTTAGTCCTTCCCTTTGAGTCTTTTTCAAATGACCACCTAGTGTGCCCACTGTTGGTGATCACGCATGCTCAGTAGCTAAGTCCCATTGCCCGATCACAGACAGGGGAATGATTCCTGTCTAGTACACAGGCCAGTTGCAACCTGAACAGTGGATTCTCCTCTCATTAGGTAGTATTTCTGAAAGATAATAATAAGAACACCAGGGAGCCCCATAACAAGACTATACTCTCTAAATGAACATAATGCCCTTCCAAAAATAAAAATGTAGCTGAAAATGGCAGTAGCTGATAGATATGGATTGTAAGGTATGTTCCAGTGCGATCAGGACAGTAAAAAAAAATTATCACAGAAAAGCAAAAAGGCAAGATTTAAAAAAATATTCATGTCCTCAAGACCAAAGCTGGCCTGGTTATTAGAGAGTTAAGTTTACCACCTACTTACAGTTGGTTTGCGCTGCACTATTGCAGAAATATCTTAATGACAGTATTTGGAAATAAGCAAATAAGTAACATTAGTATTATTTAGAGAGGAAAAGGCGATCTGTAAACGTGTGAATGATATAAAACATTGGCTGACTTGTCAGAAGGCGTCTTCTCATGGCTGATTTCTTGCTGTCCCCCCACTTGCAGTGCTGAGTACACCACCATACTCAAATAAACTGTTGATTTCTCTAAGGATTGCATAGTAAGCAACCATCTCATTCATGTGTCTCTTGTCTATTCATAGTGAGTACAGCCAGGAGGTTGTTTACTACACATTAGGCAATATCCCTCCTACACCCGCAGCACCCAAGCTTATTAGAGCTGGAATTACGTGGATAAGTCTCCACTGGACGAGGCCGGAGGGCTGCTTTCCAGAAGAGGTGATTTCATACACGCTGGAGATTCAGGAGGATACCGTACGTTGAGTGCTTGCCTTGTTTATTGTGGTATTCACATTGAAGAAATGAATGATTTATAAAGGTCTGGTGCTGGCAATAGATGTCAGGCCCTGTTAGGGAAAATGGAATTGCCCCACTTGATTTCACTTCAAGACTGCACAGTCATTGTAAAGCAAATATCCTCCCAATGGTCATTTATTTTTTGTTTTGTAATAGTGGTTCATCTAGTTATATAAGTAAGACTGAAGTGCAAGGGTATATAGATAACCTTGTCATACATCTGGCTGAAACCTTTGTATACAAAAAATTTATCTCAACTTAAATGTACAGATTTTTGGCTGCAAATGGTGAAAGCAAAGCCAGGAATGGATTTAAAAAGAGGCAAATTCTTAGTCCTTTATGACCTGTTCTCTATTTATTGTCTGTTCCTTGCTTTGGCTTCAGTAATTGTATTGCAAAGTTTGTGTAAACACACCCAGATTCACTTGTCCGTTATATATGGTCCGTGCTTGGACTGTATACTACAGATGGGACCTCGGAAGTCCGGGCATCATCATTTATTTTGATGCTGTGAACGCCGAAACTGTTCATTCTCCATGCTGAACTAACATAGCTGTTTCAGTACAGTAGCTAAAAGATTTAACTCTTTCGGAGCTCACAGCATTATTATGAGTGATGCTGGGAGTTCCAAGGTCCAGTCCATGTATTAGACTTATGAATAGGGCCTAGCTAGGCATACACCTTCCTCCCTAGGTTTAGGAACTAAAGTCTACTCAGCCACACTTCTCAAGCCAGGGCCAGACTGACTAGAATGGAATGAACCAGCCCTCTGAGGAAGGAGAGTTGGACTGTTTGTAGTTATTGGTACTAATGTGGGGAAAAAAAAAACTGTTAAACCTGGGAGTCTTCTCCCTCAGAACACATTTCTACCAAAGATGTCTTGAGAATTGGTCATGTGTGAAAGGTTCCATACATACATAGATATGTGACCCACTAGTAATTATTAAAAAAAGCAGTATTAACCCCTGCTCATCCATAATACCTTAGTATAGGCCACATTAGTGAAGTGACAAAAGTGTATACAAGTTTAACCCACTATACCCAGACACGTCTAAATACTTAGAAATAAATTCTTTACCCCCATTCATAACATACTTTTAGTAACTTTGATACAGGTATCGGGACACAGCAGCATAAAACTGGCAGCAGATTAAGTACGTTTTCCTTAAAATGATGCTTTTATTTAGCTTTTATTTTTCAGTGTGTGAACCTAGTCTAAAAGTGTGTCTACTGTGTTTAAAGCGTTAATTATGATTTTCATATACCATACCTCCCAACCGTCCTGGATTCCGCGGGACAGTCCCGTTTTCGGGGTGCTGTCCCGCGGTCCAGGAACAGCCCCCAGTGTCCCGCATTATATGTGGCCCCAGCGGAAAAAACAATAAACCAGTAACTCACCTGTCCGCCGGTCCCAGCAGCTCCTCTCCCGGCAGAGCGCGCACTCCCGTCATCCTCCGGGGCGGGCAGTGGGGTATACAGACACTAACTGTGCCGGAAGTGACCTGCAGCCTCTGTCATGAATTACTTCCGGCACAGTCAGTGTCTGTATACCCCGCTGCCCGCCCCGGAGGATGATGGCAGTGCGCGCTCTGCCGGGAGAGGAGCTGCTGGGACCGGCGGACAGGTGAGTCACTGGTTTATTGTTTTTTTTGCTGGGGCCACACAAATGGGGGGATTGGCTACTCTGTGGGGCGATTTATGGGGGATTGGCTACTATGTGGGGCATATATGGGGATTGGCTACTATGTGGGCACTCTATGGGGGATTGGCTACTATGTGGGGCACTATGGGGGATTGGCTACTATGTGGGGCACTCTATGGGGGATTGGCTACTATGTGGGGCACTATATGGGGGCATTGGTTACTATGTGGGGCACTATATGGGGGCATTGGCTACTATGTGGGTCACTATAAGGGGGGCATTGGCTACTATGTGGGGCACTATATGGGGGCATAGGCTACTATGTGGGGCACTATATGGGGGCATAGGCTACTATGTGGGGCTCCATATGGGGGCATTGGCTACTATGTGGGGCTCTATATGGGGCATTGGCTTCTATGTGGGGCACTATATGGGCATTGACTACTATGTGGGGCACTATATGGGGATTGGCTACTATGTGGGGCACTATATGGGGGATTGGCTACTATGTGGGCTACTATATGGGGATTGGCTACTATGTGGGGCACTATATGGGGGCATTGGCTACTATGTGGGGCACTATGTGGGGGATTGGATACTATCTGGGGCACTATAATGGGGGACTGGATACTATATAGGGCATTTTTGGGGGGATTGGATACTATATAGCACTATTCAGTCAGCAGCATGTGGTGACTGTAGGGGGGTGGCTATGGAGGGTTGCTATGGGGGAGTGGCTATGGAGGGTTGCTATGGGGGCGTGGCTATGGAGGGTTGCAATGGGGGCGTGGCTATGGAGGGTCGCTATGGGGGCGTGGCTATGGGGACCACGGCGCACATGTCCCTCTTTGCTCTTTGCAAAAGTTGGGAGGTATGATATGCTCATGTCCTTTGAGCTGCCAAAGTTTCCTCACATCTGGTTATTACGTAAGTCCTTTCTGTGTTATAGGCTGGTCGCTCTATAGATAGATCAGTATCTATACCTGCTGTGCATCTGATTTTCTTCTATAAGCCAAACAGTCTGTGAATGTAGACAGTTTAGTGTACTGGAAAAATCTATCAAATGTATGAGACATGAGCGGAAGAAACTTCCTTATGATAAAGCAGATGAAGAAGTTAATCATTTACCAGTATAAAACATAGAGACAAAAGTATAGCAGATAAGGTATATAAGCTCATTTTGTTTTTAACAGTAGTCATTTATATGGCATATTCAGTAGCTGAATATAATAGGGGCGTTTTGGGCGGCAGCCCGGGGCCCTGAGCTCCTGAGGGGCCCATGACCACCCAAAAAGACTTATACTTTCAGTGGTGTACTGTCTCCTGGCTACACTTCCGCCATGTTTTGCAAAAAATCACTGTTTTTTTTTTTTTTATGGCAATTTTTCACAAATCAGGACATCATGACATTATCTGTCCTGTACTATGAACGCCAGGCTAGTGCTGCCATAGTTACAGTGGGCTGAGGGGGCCCAGGCTTGGTGAACAGCCTGGGGCCTATGGTAAAGTTAATCCGCCCCTGGGCATATTATAGAATGAAAATGGTAATATATGACAAGTAGGGCAGGAAAAGTACATAGAATCACTTAAAGTTCTACTTCAGTCTTATAGGTGTATACTGAGCAAGTATACCTGTAGTATACAGCATTAGGCTAAGTTCACATTGTAAATTCTGCTAACATTCTTTATCCAGTGCCAGGTATTGGAGTATTTCATATCCAATTCACGTGCAGTTAAAAAATTCCATGCAGATTTTCCTCAGCTTTACTAAATGACAAAAATCTGCATTGAATTTACCATGGGCAAACCAGAAAGATATATTTCTTTTTTTTCAATATTCATGGCTACAATTGTTCTCGGATTGAGAACAAATTAATTACATGTCATTAGTATCTGTAAAATGAACAAATTGGGCAACTGTTCTCTAAACAGGGAAAATATATACACTCTTGAATAAATGTAAGAGATAAGCAGCATACTAGTACTTTGTTTGTCCTCTAGCTATCAGGTAACTTACATAGTTCAAACCACTGTTAAAGGGGTATTCCAGCGTAAATCTTTTTCTTTCAGATCAACTGGTTACAGAAAGTTGTATAGATTGGTAATTTACTTCTATTTAAAAATCTCTAGTGTACCCGTAGTTATCAGCTGCAGTATATCCTGCAGGAAGTCTTGTTTTCTTTTCAGTCTGACTCTCTGCTGCCGTCTCTGTCCAGGACAGGAACTGGCCAGAGAAGGAGAGGTTTTCTATGGGCAGTTACTGCTGCTCTGGACAGTTCCTGTCTTAGACAGAGGTGGCAGCAGAGAGCACGGTGTCAGACTGAAAAGAATACTCCACTTTCTGCAGGACATACAGCAGCTGATACGTATGGGAAGACTGAGGATTTTTAAATAAAAGTAAATTACAAATCTATATAACTTTCTAAAACTAGTTAATTTGACAGATTTTTACTGAAGTACCCCTTTACCAGGAACCTTTGCCAGTCTCTCTTTTTACAATCACCTGTGTTGTTCTTTGAAACCTTGCAAATACAATTTATGAAGAAGTCCACAACAGGGTGATGAGGCACAGGAGCAGCTCACTGCCAGCTTCTCTCTGACCAGCTCTGCTTCATTTACAGATTTCTCCTTGTGCACAAGTAGGCAGATACCGGTCAGTTAAAGGGGTTATCCAGCGCTACAAAAACAGGGCCACTTTCCCTCTACTGTTGTCTCCAGTTTGGGTGGGGTTTTGAAACTCTGTTCCATTAAAATAAATGGAACTTAATTGCAAACCGCACCTGAACTGGAGACAACAGTAGGGGGAAAAGTGGCCATGTTTTTGTAGTGCTGGACAACCCCTTTAAGCAAAGCCAGGTTGTGATAAATCAGCATGGGGGTGTCTATGTAAATCTTCTCTTCTTTCCCACTTGTTGTAAACTGTGTTTTCTATGAAAGTGTAGATCAAAGTATGGATTCCAAAAAGTTTAGAATTTTTTTTTTTTTTTTTTTTCTTTACTGCAGTTGGGTCGTGTGACCATCCACCTGTCCTGTGTTACTGCCTTTCTGTGAACTACAGGATGACATAATCACCATAACCAGATGCCTCCTAACAGCTTTCTGACACCTACCCTCCCTTACTTAAGCCCCTATTTCACAGGGCGATTTAGAGGAGCAAGCGAGCGCCGACCTGTCATATCAGTGCTCACTTGCTCCTCATTCACTGATTGCTGCCGGCGCTATTTACACATGCTGGCAGTGAATGGGTAAGAGCC
Source organism: Dendropsophus ebraccatus (assembly GCF_027789765.1). Lineage (NCBI taxonomy): Eukaryota > Metazoa > Chordata > Amphibia > Anura > Hylidae > Dendropsophus > Dendropsophus ebraccatus. The sequence goes on along the minus strand of NC_091459.1, from coordinate 76,188,878 downwards.
AGGGGGTTCGCAGGGACGTGACGGGAGACAGCCCATATCTTCTGGGCAGCCCATAGAACATAGCGACTGCTCCTATTATATATATGGAGCAATGAAAGCATATTGCTGCTATCGTGATCTTTGACTTTACAACATGTTGAAAGACAACGATCAGCCAACATTGTGCATGCCGGCTGATCATTGTCTTCTATTACACTTCCGCGGATGTGATGAGACTGGAGTAAAATACGCTGTTCACGTATAACAATGAATTTTGCCGAGGTAGCAACACTTTACCTACACTGCTACTACTGTTTAGGTCACAGGGAAGTCATTTTAGCCAGTAATATAGCTGCCCCCGCCCCCCTACCTTCCTCCAATAACCCCATTAAGCTGTCCATTGAGAAGGCATATGATCCAGTCTGTTTTTTATTAATTGTCAGCCATTTCTGTCCATTGTTTCTTGCAGGCGAATTTGTCACTTTTGGTCAGCTGTTAAAGTGTAGCTGTTGTTTAAAATTTTTATTGCAGAAATCTATAGAACAAGGAATTTTAAGAAACTGTATAATATGTTTTATTAGGCAAAAACACTCTTTCTGTGCCCAAAATTCTGTTTTGCAGCCTCCCCCCCCCCCTCCCCACTTATCTGCTCATTATCAGGCAAAGCCGTCTTTATTACAGAGGAGCAAAGTTAAGACAGGTTTGCAGAGTCTATTATAACCTATAGATGGGGAGCAGTAGAGAGGGATAAGTGAGCAGGGAGAAGAGACTGGCACATAGACACATAAAACACTGGATTTACAGGTCAGAAAGGTCAGTGCTTATTTCGGAGCTTGGTGACATTAAATTGCTGGATGTTGTTTTGTACAGTGCTGCCTTGTCTCCTCTTCGTGCTTACTCATTTTCCTCAACCCCTCCCCTCTCCACAGAACATAGTGGACAGAGAAATCTTGCTTCTTCTGAAGTGAGAGGAGAGGTAGAAAAACAGCTTTTTGAGTACAGAAGGAAACTCTTTTGCTTAGTAAAACCTTTTTACTTTTCTTAAAATTGCTTGCACTATTGATTCTTATTGACTTCTGAAAAATGACATTATAAATGACAGTTATGCTTTAAAGTTTATGGTACAATATTATACGAATACAGATTTCTTATTATAACTTTTATCATGTGTTAAGAAATATATATTTGTTTTAACAAAACTTCTGACCTCATGTATCTTGTTTTCCTTTTAGGACAGTGTATTTCAACCTACATACACTGGAGAAGAATTAACATGTACTGTGAATAATCTCCAGAGAAGCACACAATACAAATTTAGGGTAAGTCCTTTTAGAAGAGTCCTAAATTACTAAAGTACCAGCAGATGGCACTGTTTGGTATATCTACTTAGAAAACAAAATAAAGGCATTTTTACAGTGTATTAAAGCAAAAGTGTCACCTAAATATTCTTTTACTGATTAGAGTCAGATACCAAAACTTGTTTTAATTTAATCTATTTTCTGACCTGATTTTTTTTTTTTATTTCTCTTCTTTTTATACATTATGGGGCTGCCATTTTGCCTAAGCTGCTGTTAACAGCATTTAGTGACATTTTTTAGAGCAAGACTCATGGACATAGATGACATTATACGTGGTCTGTCCTCTTGAGAAGAATTTGAAACATTGTTTAGCGTGCTCTGTGACCTTTGCAAAGGTCATTCCACAGGGAGCTGATATTGTCTTGTTACTGATGCTATCTATATACTGGTGTCAAATGTTGCTGTAATGTTGTACAAATCACTTTACAGCAGCCTTCTGTTATCAAAACAGACACAACAGGAAGCCTCAGCTTAGTTTTAGCCATAGTGGTGGCAATGAAAACTGCAAGATCTCAGGATTATTTTATAATATTGATAGAAAGATGGAAAATAAAAAAAAAAATGGCACCAAAATTCTTAAAAAATATATGTACCATAATAGCATAACAATAAGTCAAACAATAAGTCATTTTATGATGACACATTCCCTTTAACCCCTAGACGACCTAGGATGTACCTGTACATCCTGCGTTATGAAGCGCGCTCCGTAGCGGAGCAAACTTCATAGCAGGTGGGGGCCGGCTGCAATCAGTAGTTGGGCCCTCACAGTTAATGGCAGGCTGCAGCCTGTCATTTACCCCTTAAAGGCTGCGGTCTTTGTTTAAGTGACAGGGGCAGTCCCCTGTCACTTACCAATTGGGACCGCTGCAGTGTGACTGTTGGGGTCCCGATCGCTATGTCGTACCACCGGAGGTCTGTTAACGTCCTGTGTGCGGTCCGATTGGCGATCTGCTCATTGAGTCTCCCACAGGCAGGCTCAAAAAGCAGAGCGCCTATTACATATATATATATATATATATATATATATAGTGATCAAAACGTCTGATCTACATAAATATGGTGTTAATAAAGACTAGAGATCATGGTGCAAAAAATGCAACCCATACAGTCCCGTAGGTGAAAGACTAAAACTGTTATAAGAGTCACAATAGGGCCATTTTATTAATAATTGCAAAAACAAAAGGATTTCATTAAAAAAATAAATAAAACATTGGAAAATCTGTGTAAACCTGCATATGCTTGTCATATCTTGTGTCTGGGCACTTTGCTATATCTTGTACCTAAACGTCTTCTATACCTTGTATTTGGGCATCTTGATATACCATGTGTCGGGGAATCTTGCTATGTTTTCAAATTACACATTTATAGCTGTAATTGTTTCTTCAGTTGACTATTACGGTATACTGTATTCACATGTGCTGTATGTGATGCTGTGAATTTTATGCTGTGTAAATGAATACCTAAACACAGCATAAAAACTACATTGTGTAAAGTACATGTAAACATCCCACATAGCTAACATTTATTCCTATTGCTGCCTATACTACAGCTTATTGCCTCCAATGTTGAAGGAAGTAGCAGTCCAAGTGAAATATTGGTCTGCACCACAAGTCCGGACCGGCCGGGCCCCCCATCTCGACCTGTAGTTAAGGGTGCCATCACTGCACATGGCTTCACTGTTCAGTGGGGTGAGTATTGGCATCCATGCCTCCATTATTGTATATGTATCATGCCGCATATTTAGGCTATGTTCACAATACGTAAAAGTATGGCCATTGCCATCTGCTACAACGGGCGTTCCCGGCCGGAGCATATACACATCATATACGCTCCGGCTGGGATCCCATGCGGCGCCGCAAAGAACTGACATGTCAGTCTTCTGCGGACGCAATTTAGTGAATTGCGGGCGTAGAAAGACCTGTCATCTCACACAATGAGGCGAACGGCTCTGGCCGCTTGCTTCATTGTGTGCGCCTGCATCAGAACACTGCGGCCGGAAAGATCTTTGCAGAGACTGGCCATTCCATGACCCGGCCAGGTCACAGAACGGCCGGTCTCTTACAGCGTGTGAACATAGCCTTATTCTGTGTGCACAGATTCAATGCATTCATATGATCAGCAGCATATGGAGGCACTCAGGAGAGTTATTGTCTTAATATGAAGCAATTGTGAAACACTCCACTCTAGTACACAAGATATAACAGCTATAGCGATAAAGACGGATGTAGCATTTTAATAGATGTCTGTAACTGGAAAACCTGTCCACTGAAATGAATGAAATGGCATCTCATTCATATTCAGGCAGACACCAGGCTTATCAGGCTCACAGATAAGAAACCCGCAGTCATCTCCTGTTCCTGGCAGTTTGGGAGTTTAATAAAGAGCTGTATATGGAGACGTGCAGGACATTGTTTATAGCCTGTAATATTTCTAGATATAAAGGCGTTATGGTAAAATGTTTATTTGTAAATTCATAAGAAAACGCTGCATGGAGCTGGTGTTTCACTGCACATTGTCTGTACTTTTATCTAGTCTACACTGAATTGCTGAAGTTTCCCTTATAGAAATGTGCACTTTTTTCAGCTTGTCCCGACAATTGTAGTAACCATCTTCTCTTTACAAATTATTATGCAAATAATACTTCCTCATATTTTCCAAAATTACCTATATGAATTGCAAGTGTAATCTAAAAAATTATAGTAAATGAGGTAATGATAGTGGTAGAAAAGCCCTTATTAGTGTAGAATAATGTAAATGTCTTAAGATTAAATCAAAATTTAATATACAGTAAATGTTATACTGGCACTTGACATAGTAATGTTTTTTTGTAGATGCTCCCGAAGACCATGGTGGCTCAGAAATACTCAAATACCTTTTGGAGATCTCTGAAGGGACTTCTGAAGGTGTGTCATGTGGCGAAAGTCGCATCATCATCATGTCTTTTTAAATTCATGAATCTAAAACTAGCATGATGGAACAGTTACTGTTGTTCTGCGACCAATATATTACATATTGGTCAGAATAAGGAGCTACGAGATGTTATGTGACAAGAATAGAGAAATAGAGACATGGCGTCACTCCTTTCAGCCTTGCTGACTAACAAAGTTTCTCTTGGTTTATGTGTTTTAATGTTTCATTAGTTAGGTGGATTCATCTCTATGTTGACTACTGTCATCTAAAATATGTACATCTTGTACACATATCATTCAGTATAAGCCTAGATAGAAGGTTTTCTTCATATAGAATCCTAAACAGGAGATTGTCGGCAGGTTGCTGGTTAAGGGTTCCTCCGGGTCTTTGCTGGCTTATCTGAGACTCCTGCCAGTCTCAGGCCTTGGCTACTGGACTTCAAAAGTCCCTATATTTAGGTACACTTGCCGATACCGAAAAAACATTCTTAAATGGTCCACATACTTTTTCATTTACCAAGATTTCTTATCAACTGGAACATCTGTTGCCAAAGTATAGGTGCCGAGTAGTGCACTGCCCTCTTTGTTAGGGTGTGCTTGCATGTGGCGTACATGCCGGAAATTTTACTCAGTATATTTGTGTGGTTAAATCCACAGCGTGTTAGAGTACTAGCAACGTAGGTAAGATTTCAATATATCTTGCATATAAACACATGGAATGTGAGCTGGATTTGACCAATAAAGCATGGTCATTTATATTGAGGATATCCTGTGTATTTTCCCAAATGACTTTAATGGGAAAATCAAAGGCGCGAGTTCTATAGTAGATGGTCATTTATTCATGCGGGACTAAGTAGTCTAGTGTGTGGTCCTACTTGTGGTTAACAACTATTTGTGTATAAGTGTGCTGTCAGTAGAACCACCCACTTGACTCTTTAGTCCAGAATGAGCACAAATTTATATGTACAAATTACAAATCATACACAATATTTTCCCCAAAACTTATTTATCAGCTTCCTTCATTTTTGCAGCAATTTTGTGTTAATTGCATCAACAAGACGCCATAAAATGTCCATGTGTGAATATACAGTACCTTTCTTCCCTGTATCCACTTCTACTGTAGTAACTCAGCTCTGATAAACATAATCCATTTTTAAACAAAAAAATTCTAAACGTGTTTAAAAGTCGCTGATTTAGGAAGACCTAAAACTATACAGATCATAAAATAGCATGGCCTTAAAAATCAGGCTGAGCCTAGCAGCTGACAAACAGGCTACATACATTAATTTTCATTCATTAATCTGAAAGCACCAGATAGGATGGGCTAATGTGAGGGAGCCTTGCACAAACAGATGAACCGCAGTAGAGTCACTTTCTACCAATTACATCGGTAAGATTGCTTGTGCACCGCTAATGAATTCCAAGAAACAGGTCATCACAACTTAAAGTCTGTTCTCTCTTGAGGTTTCACTTCAAGGAAAATAAAATTAAATGTAAACTCAATAGATCCACAAGATGCACACCATCAACCTCTCTATTAAATGCATAGTAAACTGATACTGTCACATATGATCTTATACTGATGAACATCACAGATGCCATCTGAGGCTATGCATCCTAATCTCACACATGTCCACTAGTATCGTATGCATGTATAACAGCCTTTAGCCGTATTAACACTAAACTAATGTGAGAGTTATTATTTATTATATAAAAGCCTGATCTTCGCAAATTGCACTGTAATATAACAACTGCAAAATAAGCCGCTAACCATGAATGGGGATGGATTAGCAGCATCCTATACTACAGTCATTCAGTACTTTATAGTTCTGTCATTTGTCAGTGTGTATTTCATCCTGACAATGACCAGCTTCTTTAAAGAGGACCTGTCACCCCCCCCCCCCCCCCCGTGCCGGGGTGACAGGCTCCCGACCCCCCGTTACAGCCACTTATACTCACCTGATCCCGTCGGGTCACGGAGATATGAGCGCCCGAAGCCCGGCGCGCGCGCTCACAGGAGAGTCCGACGCTCATAGAGAATGAATGGGGAGTCCGATGCTCGGTCATTCTCTATGGGCGTCGGACTCTCCTGTGAGTGCGCCCGCCGGGCTTCAGGCGCTCATATTTCCGTGACCCAACCGGATCAGGAAGCGGGATCAGGTGAGTATAGGGAGCTGTATCGGGGGTCGGGAGCCTGTCACCCCAGCACGGGGGGTGACAGGTCTCCTTTAAATAATCATTTCCAAAGTATGGCAGCCTCTTAAAAGTAAATTTACCCATGTCATTATTTGCACTTTACAATTTATTTAGTCTTAGATTATAATAATGGCCATGCTTTTTGCAGCAACACAATGGAAGGTGGCGTATAGTGGGTCTGCAACAGAATATACCTGTAATGACTTGAAACCAGGCACTTTATACAAACTCCGCGTGTGCTCCATCAGCACAGGAGGGCACAGTCAGGTAAGGACAGCCCCTATTTTACTGTGATGTTCAAAAAGGTTAAAAGAATATTATTCCAAGTCCAAATAGTGTTTTTGACCTGTTGCAATGCACACATTTTCCTAAATGTTTGGTAGAAAATTGCTTCATTAGGCTCTATCTATTTTAAGGTCAGAATACAAGACAAGAAGATATGATGAATCTCTTACATGTTCAGGTTTTGTTCAGGTCTTCTGATGCATTGTTGAAGCTAAAGCCGGGACTGGATTAAAAAAAGAAGGGAAAGTACTATCTGTCTTTTAGGGTTTAGTCTAAAGGTGCTAAAATTAAGGTTGATGAAAATCGATAACTTCAACTGAAATGATTATTTATCTGGTGAAATTTAAAGAGGTTGGCCATTTTATAGTAAAATTGTTTAGTGTACAGTATTAGTAAGTGTATTCATAGCATCTACTGACAGCAGCTCCCAGTGTAGCCCATAGAAGTAAAACCAGACTCCCCTCCTTCAGGCCGTACTGATCTGCTCTGTGGTAAGTCTGTGCATGAGATGGCCGAAATGGAGAGCATGTTACCATGCCTTATATCCTCACTGTCCACCAGTGAGCCTGTATATGTGTATGGAGGACATTGGAGGTGGGGCATGGTCACATGCTCCTCCATGTCAGCCATCTTATAGACAGAATCACCACAGAACAGGACACCACAGCCTGGAAGGGAAGGGAATCTGAGTTTAGCTCTATGAGGTACACAGGGAACTGCTGTCAGTAAGTAATGTGAATACACTTACTAATACCGCACACTGACTTAGATGTGTGTATGGCTGTTCCAGCAAAACAAATCATTGACCAGACATCATCCTATTGTTAGATAATTTGCATTAAAGATACAGCTATATGACGGGCAGCATGCATTGGCCAATGGCAGTATTGCCATAGTCTCCATTAAATCTGCGGTGTTAATGTCAAAATCACGCAGGCTCTCTCATTTTGGCAGGGTTTTCTGCACACCATAGTTGCCTTGTGAAACCCTAACTACCCAACACTTTCTCTCCCATTATGATCTACACCTGGCTTTGGCTTTATCAGCTGAATTAGAAAACATTAACAGAACCTTAATTTGTAAGAGCTCCCTAATGTGAATCTGAATACAGATGCAATATGCATGCTTATTAGCTCAGAATAGATATACGTCTGTATTTGCTATCGTTTTGCTACAAAAAGACAATATTATATCTATTCTCTTTATTTTGACCTTCCATTTCTTAAAGGGGTCCTGTCACTAGTTTCATGCTGCCTGAACCACGGGCATCATAAACACTGACAGGCTTCCTTATCACACTGATATGATCCACTCTGAATGGCTGTACCAATTTAGAGTAACAATAGAATTAAGTGGGGAGATTCCCAGCCCTGATTGCCAGATCTCTCCCTATTTGTGTTTAAGGAGAGATCTAGAAATCAGAGCTCTAATCCAGGCTGGAAGTTATATCTGCATGCAACTCCTTAGAGTGACTTATATGTAATTTTAATAGGAGTTTCTGTCAATCAACTGGTGGCGCGGTCCATTTTTAAACCGTCACCCGATTCCCACCAATTGCGTTGATTCTGCAATTCAAGCTGCAATTTATCCCGCTCTATGCACTGGAGATGAGCCCAGCAACCCCAGTGCTCCAATACCCCCTTCCCTGGGTGATGCACCTCCATTAAAATCTGGCAGCATCACCAAGGGGAGGGGTAACTGGCAGGAACCAGGTAGTAGTTTAAAAAAAAAAAACTGCTCCACCGGGATGTACATGGCAACCAGGTGTTTTTTTTGTGTTTTTTTTTTTGTTTTGTTTTTTTACAGTAAACAAAGTGGTACATTTGCTTTTCAGTTAAAGGGGGATTTCAGATTGCTGTGCGTTAAGTGTATTACTGATCCCTGACCCAAAAGTATATGTCTTCTATATGTTTAAACTAACAACTCTTATGTGGTAAAGAATATTTTTTTCCTCCGTAGTGTTCTGAAAGTCAGCCTATTCACACCTTATGTGTAGCACCAGGTCCTTGTCAAGCACCAAGAGTGGTAGGCAAACCAAAGCACAAAGAAGTTCACTTACTATGGGGTAGGTATTTGCTGAGATTGGCCAGTACAGCTTCTAGTTTGTAATTGGTCATACTGCTAAAAAAATGAATACTGGCCAGGCTGATGGGGCTGCGGGTGATATGTCTGTTATGTATACTTACCTGTCACATTCCCCTGCCGATGCCGAATCCCGGGCTTTCCGCTCTTCCTGAGTTTTTAGAACTAATGGCATCATAATCCTATAAGAAACGGGCCGCTGAGTATACATTCTATGGTGAACGGCCGTTTCTGGTTGGGGCGCATGTATGTTGTATGTTATAAACACAGTAAGCGGTGCAAAATGGGCAGCCTGCAGGTAATGGTGCATTACCATGTTCCCCGCAGCCCCAGCAGCCTGGCTAAGTATTCATTTTTCCCAGACAACCTATTTAGGTTTCTCAGCTGTTTCTTCTGGCGCTATTTCAGTCAACTTCTTTGACTACCGAAAGTGCAAGGAATTGTATAGCATTTTTGTTAATTTTGTTTCCCCTTCTCTTCTTGTGCACAGTCCTCACCTTAATTGTATTCAGCAAAATTAAAGTAATACTTTCATTTGTTTACATATGCCTATTACTCTGTGCTGCATATTTGTGGGTTCCATCATTTTACGTGGAAGGCCTTTTATTACAATAACAATATACAAAATATAACAATACAATATACAGCAAGGTTTTTACTGTGTTTGTTTCCATAGAGGTGTAATAACACTCTGATAAGGATTTCATTTTGTGTTACCGGTACATTAACCTCCTTATTGCCTTTTTCTTCAGATGCCCCAGCATGCCAGGTATCAGAGTACAGCCTAGAGCTTAGTATACCTGAAGGACATACCACTGAGGTCTATCATGGTTGTGATTTGGAGTGTACAGTTAGTGATCTGCTTCCTGGAAGTACTTATCATTTCAGAGTACGGGCGCTAAATGACGGAGGAGTAAGTGATTTTCTTTCTCGTTTAATGAGCAATTATGTCTCATATGACAGAAAGGCTATTGTATCATCGTTATGAATGTGTTTCTCCTTTCAATCCTGTAAATGTCAAGAAGTGGAGCAGTTTCTCCTAGTTACCAATAAAATCAGTTCTAGATCTGTGCTAAGCCGAGGACATCTGCAGTCTAAGATGTTAAGTGACATCGCTAAGAATTTTAATAAATACAACTTACATAGCCAGTAAAATACTGTCACTGGTCCATTAGTAGGGAACTGGGCTAACAAGACATACAAAAAGTGCCCTATCAATATTTATATGGCATAAAGCTATTTTACATGTATATAAGTATTAAACGGAATCTTCTGCACCCAGTCCCACTTTATCATCTATATTACCTGTACTGCATCTCTGTTTTAATTACATCTTGATAGACCAATGAGATTGCATTTATACATACTGGGAGAGATTTATTGCCCCCGGCGTACTCTACAGATAAGGCACAGGATTTTACACAAACCACCTGGTTTTTGCACACATATGCCCCTTTTCTGTGGCGTACACCTGCTCGTAGGTGGGGGTGGGTGGATGCATGCTAAGGCAGAGATGAGCCGTGATTCATCATGATTTATGCTTGCAAAGAGGCGTAAATCAAGGTAGAGCTCTATACCCGCTATGGAGCAGGTATAGATTTCTGCGCCCGTCTAAATTATTGCGCCTTTGCCAGGTGCGTTGGGGCGGGCTTTTTTTATTTATTAAATCTCCTCCGAAGAGTTTTAATTTCTGACTAGCAGGACCCTTCGCACAAGGAATGTGTCATCAGAAAATGACCTGTTATTTAAATCATGTGTTTGTGAAATGTGTGTTTTTTTTTTTTTTTAAATGTTCAGTTTTGTTTTTTTGGTTTTTTTTTCTAATTTTCCATTTGAATAGCTATTATAAAATATAATACTGAAATAAGTTTTTACACATAATAATAATAAGCTGACACTTCCTGTTCTGTAGAGATCACTCTTTAGCAGTCTCTTAATTGTCATTGCAGACAGGATTACGATAAAAGGTGAAATCATTATATAGATGAGATGAGATTAGGACTTTTACAGTAGGTGATGGTCAGTGCTCAGCATACACCCTGTCTACACATTGACCTCAGCACGGGTCATAGAGCAAGTCTCCAAAACTCTTCCAGTGAAGAGGGTCAACTCCAATTTATTGTGCCTATATCCATGCTGTAAAGGATATCTCTGATTGCTGTAAAAAAGCATTCAGCACCCATGCACTAAAATAGAATAAAAATGTACAATCAGAACATAGCAACAAGTCATAAAATGGGAAATCTTTTAGTATATCTAGCTCTAAAATAGCAATAAAATAAATAAATGTAGATAATGCATTCTCTTTAAAGGGTAATTCAATGGAAATTTTAAAATTCCAGGTGGGTGGTGGTGATACATAATAAAGAATCTATATTTACCCATCCCCTGTGCCTCCACAGCTCAGTGTCACAAGTTCACTGACAGCCGACGTTATCCTGTTTCTCCGGACTTTCTGCATCATCACGTCCTGGTGATCTGCACAGCCAGTCAGTGGCTACGGTGGTGTCCTGTTCCCATCACTGACTGGCTGAGCGGTCATTTCTGATCCGGAGCATATGGCAGGACTGGTATCTGCAGGAAGCTACGGGGGGTGTGAGTGGGGAATCTGCCCAATGGGGCATGGGGACGGATAAGCATATCTTTTTTTATTAAGCCCCTCCCCACCCATGCCCGCCTGGGATTTTTACGTTTCCCGAGGTTTCTTCTTTAACATTTTTCGCATTTGCATTGCATATTACTAATTCCTAATTGCCTGTGTATTCACATGTATATCAATGCTGTTATACTCTCTATAATAACAACATAGTATTACACAGGAGTTGGTTTTGAAATGGATCACAGGGATTATAAAAAAGTGAGATGCAAACCTGTTAAAATATAAAACTTCTGCTTTGATGCTTTGCATGTATTTTCCATTGAGGAATGCTGTAAAATCTCTCTTTGCAGACTCTAGGCCACACATTTTAAATTGAGGATTTACCAACATAGACTTGTATTTGTATTTCAGTATGGTCCTTACTCAGACGCTACAGAGATCACAACTGCAGCAGGACCACCCGCACAGTGCAGACCTCCAGCCCTGACATTCCTCTCTGACACATGTGTACTTATAAGCTGGGAGGTAAGATGAGTGTGTGCGCTGGTGGTGAGAACGAGAGTGCTGATGACGCCAAATGGACAGCTTCAGTTTCATTTCTACTTTGCAATGCAGTTCACTTGGTCATTGACATTCCACCAAATGTTTTCTTTAATGAAGTGCACTATGATATCATATAGATTGAAAACATTGTGCTCGATTTCATGTTTATGTAGATTATTTTTTCTCGAATGCAAAGTTTGTATTTTATTTCTGCTATGTATTTGGTGGTTGTCTGAACAGGCTAAGCACAACTCAGATAAATTTCACTAGGATAGATCTTTATGGCATCTATTGACTACACAGTAAAGACTGAGAATAATGGAGTATAGTAACAATTACCCTGAGTAAATTATCATAATGGTTGAATCCATTATATACAGCCACTCCATGACTTGCATAATTCAACCCTTGTAATCATTATTCCTGTGATACTATTGTGTAAATGGTGGTCACATGGTAAGCCCGATTATAGGGAATAGCAGGAATGTACTTCTTCCTAGTTTGCATGCTAAGGTGTCTCTATATGCTAAGCGAGTCTTCAGCATTATACCTATAATTATCTTGATGATGTGTGACTGGATGGACGGTAATCTGCTTATCTAATATCAGTGATATAGCCTATACAATCATGAACTATTATGACACTATAAAGGTGGGGGGTTGTGTTGAATGATAAGTACCCTTTAAATTCACATAGCATTTAGGATAATATATACAGTACAGTTGCAGCCATACCCCTATTTTTTCTGCATCCAAGTAACCCAGCATGTTAGTTTAAAATCATTTTACTATGATTTAGGCACAATTATTTGAAATTAGAGAGATACATAGGGGGAGATTTATCAAACAAAGTGTAAAGTGAAACTGACTCAGTTGCCCTTAGCAACCAATCAGATTCCTTCTTTCATTTTCCAAAGAGTCTGTGAGGAATGAAAGGTGGAATCTGATTGGTTGCTAGGGGCTACTGAGACTTTTTCACTTTACACCATGTTACCATTTAGCTTATGTGAAAACTTGAGAACGTGTTTATTGTAGCTGGTGCCTTGCAGAAATGCAACGTTTCAACCCTGTCATAGTTAAAATGTTGCATTTCTATAAGGCACCTGATCAAATAATCACCTGGAGGGCTGCAGTTGTTAGGATTTATAGTTAGATAGATCATGTATAACTGTACACATACTGTATGTGTTTATATTGTAGGATGCACATGTTTTGTAACATGTAAATGCTGTTACATTAGTAAAATACATGGATTAGCTAAATCCTGCCTTGCTCTGGAAAATTTTAAAGTTTTTCAGAAAATAATCACAGCCATTTATACTCCAGCATTTGCAGTGGCAGGTCTGTAAATGATAATCTCTTCTGGGAATTATCATCCTACATGTTCTGTACACCTCTGTAGTGTTCTCACATAATCGCTGCTCATGCTGTATGGGGAGAGCTGTTCAGATAGTCAGTTGCACGTCTAGGTACTTCTGCATTTATTTGTGCTACTAGGGCCAAGTTTCTTAAAGGGGCATTTCAGGGTTTTATTAAAGAATTTGTTGCTGGGGCAGGGGGAAATAGAAAAGCCGTGGGTCCCCGCAGCTGTTGTTATTCCTGTATATACACGTGTTTCAATAAACTGTGAAAATCATTAAAACGTAGCTTTTATTTAGAAAAAAAAATTTAATTAAAAAAAAAAAAAAAGTATATGTGCGATAAAGTGAATTAAAAACACTGGAGAGACCATAGATTACCATAGGGTTAATCACAAAAATCCTTTTAGGATAGTGTTACAGATAGTGTCTGTCGGATATTAAACTATATACAGTGGTACCTTGGTTTAAGAGCATTTTGCAAGAAGAGCTCACAGTTTTTCAAAATTGTGACTTTGTTTAAGAGCATTGCTTTGGTTTAAGAGCTCCTGGTATTGGGTGGGAATGTGAGTGGGGGAGGGGCATGGCCTGCATAGCGGAGTCTGCAGCACAGTACTCTGACCCAGGAAGTCTCTCTCACCTTCCAATTTATAGCAGATCCACTTCAGGCTGGGGCTTGCATCAGGGGACAGGACTGTAGGGGTAATCTCTTTATAGCTTTAACCCCTCTCTCCCCGGACAGAGTGCTGCTATACTGTGTCCACATCTGCCCTGCTCATTCCTTCATGCTCCCTGCAGTCTCTATCAGTCCTTGTGTTTCCTATCCTCTCCATTCCTGCTATACACACACTCAGCTATACACACTGCTGCTATAATGATTATAAAATGATTTTTGGGGTGTGGAACCAATTGTCTACATTTCAATGATTTCTTATGGGAAAATTTGCTTTGGTATAAGAGTGGATTTGGATTACAAGCACGGTCCCTGAACGATTTATGCTCGTAATCCAAGGCACCACTGTATATAACAAATTAACAGTCATAAATAGCTCTGGTGATGAAGCAAGAGTGTATATAGAGCGATACTAAGTTTCACCAGCGATAATTTATTACTCCAACATAGTGCGGTTCACCGATAGTGAACTCACATTTAAGCACTATAACTGGAGCGCTGTATTAGGTTGGTAGCCGTCCCTCTTTCTGGTGTTCTGGTAGCATAGGTGAGTGCAATAGAATTAGATGATAATAGCTGATTTTAGACCCCTTTAAAATTGAATGTAAGCATATGGGACATTAGGAGACTTCTTAGTTTTCTGATACACATATATCACTGTGCAACATATTAAGGCAAAGGCTAAGATACAAGACATTATCATAACCGCACTTTCCATGATGATTTATACCTGCTGACACCAGTTTTTTTATAGAATGTTTTTTAATTTTTTGTGGTCATTTTTAAATTTTACTTTAATGAAATGTAATATGTAAGTGGTACCAATGTATACATAATAAAAATCATATATATTTTTTTATGAATTAAGCCCAGTGTTTGTTTGTATAAAATATATACCCTATATATTTTTACTATGTTTCCCCAGTTAAAAAAAAAAGAGTGGGTAATCTTAAAAGGTTGAAGTTTGCGATAATCTTTTTTTACTGTGCCATTAAAAGGAAAAGCTACTGAGAACTCTACTGCTCAATAGTGTAAGGATTCTCCTGAAAGGGAGTACCAAAAGTGAGTAGGGACGCTCATAAAGAAAGACTAGATGGACAACACTGGGAGGATCTCTGATTTGGAGCAAGTTCTTTCTTTGAGAGAGAGCTATTTTGCATATAATTTAGCTAATTGTGACAAACTTTCCTTTGGAAGATCACTGTAAAACTCATTTGGTTTTGCCATGGACCTTTGGACCGTGCTGCTTACTTCCAGCCCATGTACCCTAAGGGGTTTTATGGTCCTTTACATTAAATCTGGGGAAAAAGCTCTCCATTGTTCTTGACATTGGTAGGAGTATTCTGGGTTTGGTTGCCTTGTCAAGAAAATCTGTCATTAGAAAACCCCTTTAGTTCAAATATGTGTTTAAAAATGCTTAAGCAAAGAGGATTGGGGATGAATAAAACTAAAAAAAAAAAAAGCTCTCTTATGACTTGCTCCAGATTTTTAGGCTATGTTCCCACACAGTATTTTTGCTCAGTATTTCAGTCAGTATTTTGGCAAAACCAGGAGTGGATTGAAAACGCAGGCTAGGTTCACACACTGTTGAAATTTAGTGGATGGCTACCATTTAATAGCAAATAATTGCTGTTATTTTAAACCAATGTCTGTTGTTTTGAAATAATGGCCGTTATTTGCTGTTAAATTACAGACATCCACTCAATTTCAACAGTGTGTGAACATAGCTTTTCTGGGCTGGGGCCTAAGTGCACCAAATGTGACACAAGGGTCTAAAAGTAAGCTTATAAACTGCAAACTAGAAAGTCAGAAAAATGCACTAGCTTTCCAAACAGCCTGAGACACTGTTATCAATTTGGTTCCTTCTTAAGGCTCTATTATGTAGGATGGTTATCGACTGAACAAACCATGTAATGTGGGAAGTGCGGCCAACAGTTTGTTGCAGTAAAGGGCCACACGAAGGATCCAGCTATTGTTCATGCAGCTCCCTGCTCAAAGGTTGAGTTTGAGTTTGCGTAGGCTCAGTAAATGCTCAATGATGATTTACGTGCTTCTTTTCTTTGCAGGGTAGGGTCATGTAAAAGGAACCTTTACTATTTATTTAACTGAATTAAGAAGAATTACTATTGTGCATAATGTGCACAGACATTTCTCATAACGACCCTAAAGGTGCCAAAGACTTGCATTATGAGACCATTTCGGTCATGTGTTACAGAGCCAAGAGAGAACACTCTTCGTGTAATGTTTTTCCAGATCTTATGATTGTTTAGGGTCTGAATACTCACTTTTGTATGTCTCTACAACATTTCATAAGTTTTTTCCGTCATGACGGTGCCCCATGACAGTGTGTTTGCATTGTTTAAAAATTACGCAGATTTCATTTATCTCCCCATAGTCTTATTAGCTCTAAAAACCGGTTATGGACATTGGATCAAATTGGTAGCTCCCAAATGTTTCATTAAGACAAATATGGCAGCTGTAATATCGGTGGTCTAGTTCACTTATAACTTATGGACTACCAGCCTTTCCAAATTTAGATGCTCACAGCCAACTATTAATACAGAGTAGTCATCTAGGGAAGACAAGAAATGTACACAGGCCTGTCGGATGCTGAATAGTGGCTTCTCAAGGTAAAGAATCCCAGTCCAGGGCAAATTATTCTTATGTCCTTGTCATGCAGCAGAAAGCTGAACAGATCGGGGGGGGGATTTTTAAGTCTGAACAAGATGAGTAGTCAGTAGATTTTGCACAGCCCTTACCTTCTCTTCACATTTAAGGACCACGGAGTCTTGACATATTTAACCTTCGAAAACATTTATTTCATATCCGTTTTAGTTACCTTCATAATAATCTGTAATACAAGTGATTTAGAATCTTGGATTCCTAAGTGTTTTTTTTGCAGCCATGAGTCATTCTGTATCCATAATCATATAAATATAAAGCATCATTGCCATGAGTAATAGACCTGTAGAAGAGACTTTTGTAATACACCCATAACCAGCTCCCATGTCCAACATATTACAGTAGTAATGATGGAAATGAGATTTTGAAGAAATCTATTTCTCATTCTGTAGCTAAAATCCACAATTAATGCTTGAATTCTAAATCTGTATGCTGACTTATACTGCAGATATGCCAATGGCTTAGTGTGAATTTTTCCCATTGATTTTAGTATGAAAGGAAAGTACTGCAAGAAATCTGTAGTCTTACAGATTTAAAATTCGCTACACCTTGGTGTTGATTGGCCTCTGCAGAATTACTAGGGGGAAAAGTGCACATTATCCCCAGCATATCCAACTTCCTGCAAGTTCCCAAAAGCTTTATCTGTGCATATGTGGAAATCATGGCTCTAGGAGGGTAGGATTAAGGGAATTCTGTACCTATGTAAAGAAACATGTTGCAGGTCTTCACCCAGAATGCAAGTAAATAAGGTTATTCTAACACCTTTTTTTTATTCTTTCCTTCTGCTTTTGTTGCAACATGTCTGCTCTGTTGTCTTCAGCTCAGCATCCTGCCTGGTGTACATCCAGCAATCAACTTCCTTTTCCCATACAGGACACTCTAACCAGGAATTCCATTAGCTCTGTATCCCTCCCACTATGATTTCTTGACTATAACCACTCCCACTTAATGGGAGTGAGGTAGACTGAATTCCTGGCTAGAGTGTCCTTTACAAGAACAGGAAGTGCACTACAAGATGTACACCAGGCAAAACATTGGGCTAAAACAGCAGAGCAGACAGTTTACATTAAAAGCAAAAGATAACCATGAAAGACCACAGAAAGGTGATAAAATTACCTTATTTACCAATTTATTGTTTTTGTTAAATAATTGAAAATGTTTTTTTTTGTCAGACAACCCGAAGAAATATTGTCCCAAAAATGCTAGAGTAGCATTGCTTCAGTGAAGCAACAAGTATGATGTTTTCAAAGATCATGCCACATGTACTTGTCAGCATAGCAATGACTAATCGTGGACACTTGGCATTGTTTAGGTATTGCGAGTTCAGTTTACATAGTGTGATGTAGAATAAATGGTCATTGCTGTAATAGGCCTTCCGTGCCATTTAGTCTGTGATCACATCTACAGTCAGTATTTTTTTTTTTATACCATTTTTTTTATTTTTCTTAACAGAGTCCTGAGAGCAATGGTGCAGATATCTCAGGATACAGACTACAGTGGGGAAGAGAAGAAGACACCCTAGAGTTAGTTTACAGTGGCTCTGATACTAGTTTTCAGGTGTCTGATTTGTCACCAGCAACACAGTACTGCTGCCAGCTTCAGGTATGTATCAGTGTATGGCATACGTTAGAAATATGTAAATCTGCATATATAAAGTTACAATTTAGAGGTGAAACAAGATAGTATTTGATTTTTACCATGGCAGGGCACTAGTGCCAAGATGATGGAATAACCATGCCACTAAGGCTTCTTAACTGTCAATTAACAGAACTTTTGGCATGTCATAAAAACATGTCAAAAGGTTTTATTGGTTGTGGTCTAATGGAATAGACAGGCATGATATGAGGCAGTTTACATGCAGGAGAGAGGAATCTTTTGTATTTTGGGTCATATGACCCTTGCTCATGTTATTGCACCAGGCAGAAAATATATACTCATCTGTTGCATTAGCTGTGCCCCATAGCAGTAATTTAAAGTTTGGAAAAGACCCTGCTGGCTCGAAATGTTACTGTTTAAGTACTTGGCTACTAAATAAATCAAATTACAAAACTATAGTTTTTGTGAATTCAGCTGTGAGACCCTATTCACACGTCCGCAATTACGGACAGAAAATACAGTCAATGTATTTTAATGGCCCATTCACATATCTGCAGTTGTGTACAGGGCAGTGATCCGTGCGCTAGTGTGGACTGAAATTGCTCCACAGACACACCAATAGGACCCTGTGGGATCCGTATTTTTGTGGTGGTTAGAATATATCTGGACGCATTTCGAAGCCTCCTCTGACTTCTTCCTCAGCAGCATAAAATTTAGATACTGGAACAGTTTTTGTGTCTTTATATATGCTCATTTTGGTTGGTGAGAAACAAGAAATTGTCCAGACTGGACTGATGGTCTGGTGAATTTTATTTGGTTGGACTGCATTGGTATACCATGGACTAAAATATAGCATAATAGGATATAGATAAAAGTGCAATAAACATAAGATATGATTATAGTGATATGCAAATATATGCAAATAATGAGTTATGGACAACAGTTACATAATAAAATGCAATACAAATAATTCCCTTACATAATATACAGTGGCAGAAGCTGCGATATATATTATGTATGTTAATTGTATTAGCGAGCATGCACCCATATAGACTTTTGTAAATATAAGAATTTGTGTATTTTTTATATGATCTATTATATGCATTTTTAAATCAGTGAAATAAACATTGTTTTGTAACTAATATTGTATCCAACTCAAATTTATATTCAGAGTCGATCTCCATATGATTATATATTAATTTGTCAAACATGAGAGAATATACTGTTACCTAAAGGTGTCTAGTCTTGAGGGCTATCTTCTAATATTATTTACTAAATAAATGATTTGAAGATTTGCAATATTTTTGGATGCTGTTGGACTTTCCTTTTGTGACTTTACAAGGCCTGGGATTGTTGGCCACCTTGTGTGCATGCTGCCTCTACTATTGCTTTAGGGGCTCTATTTTGGTAATGTTGGACCACTGTATCTGAGGACATTTGCATGATGTCATAAAGTTTTATTAAATGCCAGCGACACTTTAAAGCAGTTCTCTGGCATTAGATTTTTTTTAAGTGAACAAACTTAAATGGGTTTTGTCATAAAGCAAAAAAATAATCAGAATGCTAGACAACCACTTAAACCATCAACACCACTTTTGTATTTGTATTTTATTTTTATAGCAAAATGCCAGAAAAAAAAAAAGGTTACAGCATGCCCAGAGGGTCACAGATGCAGTTTGAAAGTGTTTTATTCTTAGCCCACCATCATACAGTAAGGGTATAAACCCACACACCGTATAAGCAGCGTATTTACTGCTGCGATACGCAGCAAACACGCAGCAAATACGCAGCAGATTAGATCTAAATAACTGAACACAACATCAAATCTGTTACAACAAATCTGCTGCATATTTGTTGCGTATCTGCTGTGTATACGGTGTGTGGGTTTGTACCCTAAAGCTTTTCTGACTGATAGTGGATTAAGAATAAAACACTTGGGAACTGCATCTGTGATGTTCTGGCCACTCTGTGACCTTTACGTTTCCAACTTGGTTGTCTGAGTGGGCTGGCTTCCTATCTACATACTGTATAACTGTATACTTCGTTTTTGTAGCATTTATAATTGCATAAAATATCATATGTATTTCATAGTACTGAAATGTTCAACTTTTTCATTCCTGGCTAAAAAATATTGAACAAAATACTACAAGTGGACCCAGTAAATAGGTCTGTTGGTCATGAAAGCCTGCAGTCTCTTGCAGAAATTGCAGCATTGGCTGTGGGCCATAAGTCAGAAGGATTTGGTTATGAAGCACCATGCTTCTATTGAGGCCTTCGATTGACTCTGTCGATAATAAATATAACCCTGTGAACTAATGATTGACCAGTTACAAAAATATACCTGACCAGGGTCGGACACAGACTACATAGGGCCGTGTGCAAAAAATGTGCCTGCCCCCAAGGCCCCTTCCCACTTTTCCCCAACCTTTTCCACCTCAGAACAACCAACTAAATAGTAATAAAGCCCCCTGTAGTGCGCCCCCCATAGTAATAAAGCTCTTTTTTGTGACCCATGCTGTATACAGCCCCCTCTCCCCCTCCCTCATGTGCTCCAACATAAAAAATATACTCGCACATACGGTTTGTCTGCCACTGAGCCTGACCTTCATTCTGGTTAATCTGTCTGACCAACATTTTCTAGTCATTGTCATCTGCATGAGTTTGTTTTTGCTAAGATTTTTGGCATTTGCAAGGCTTTTATTCCTCCTACTCTCCCAATTGCAGTCTATTTGAATCCCTTTCTATGCCACAAATGGCTATCATATTTTCTAACCATTGACTGAAACAATTTAGTTTTTTTATTTGTGTCTTTCAGTTTTAGCATAAATGGCTGGTGCCAATTTTCAAATAATGCAACAAACAAAATTTCTAATTTTCTTTAAAATTGGGCACACTGTCTTCTCTCACATTAAGAATGACAAAATGATTCTGTCCTCAGGAGGGCTGCATTGTAATGTTTGTGCGTCAAGCACTTCCTGGAATGATTTTATAAAAGAAATGTTCAAAAATCCCAATTTTTTTTTTACGTCTTTCCTGTGTATCATTTCTGTGTGATACATTGAAACACAATTACCTTATTTAGAGTTTACGTTGTAAAAGGCCGTTTGCTATAGGAGGACAGTTAAAAGGTCTCTAATGTTTTATGTTATGTTTTTATGCCCGAGGAGTAGTGTTGCAGGTCATCATATAGTAGTAGTATTTCAGGTCGTCATCATCATATAACTTTGTGTATTGCATTTTCACCAGTTTTCACTCTTCAGCAGACTTCATCTATAATTTATTAATAGTTCCAAAGCTATAGGGGGGGGGGGGGGACTGACTGCCATGATATCTTCCTCCCAAACACAGAAGGAATTCCACTTCCCTTTTCCTCTAGACTGATACTGAGTAGTATAAGCTTACTGGGGTGAGAGAGAGTATTTATCACAAGCTTCTGTAGCTCCACTCTGTGTCTGTCTGTCTTTCCTCACTGTGCAGCTAACACCACCCCCTCCAAATACTTAAATAGGGAAGTATGTAACCTGATCCCCTGTGAGTCCATCTTGTTCCAGAGTGGATGATTAGTTAAAGGGGCAAAAAATTTAAATCAACTGGTGCACCCTGCTGCCTTATCTTTCCATGATAGGGATTGCCCACAGCAGGAGAGGTTTTCTATAGGGATTTGCTACTGCTCTGGAGAGTTTCTGACACAGACAGAGGGGGAAACAGACTGAAAAGAATACGCCACTTCCTGCAGGACATACAGCAGCTGAAAGGTACTGGAAGACTTGAGATTTTAAAATAGAAGATAGAACTATCTAACACTAGTTGATTGGAAAAAAAAATCTGAGTACCACAGGGCGGAGCAGGAGCATTTCTTAAAATAAATAAATAAAATTAAATAAATAAATATTTATATATTTATCATGTACTAATGACATGTTTGTTAAAGTTTTGTTGTAGGCCTAAAACATTGACTGAGCTATAAAAAGCATTATTAATCCTCATTCTGTTTAGTTGAAGAGAAAACACATCTAATAATTTTGTGAGATTTGTTGTTGCGACTGTCTAACAGATAAATAGCGCTGTGAAATCTTGACCCTTGGAACATTTTGGAAGACGTGCGTATTCCATCAAGGTTTACCAAATTACCTGCAAAGTGAGTAACAGGCATTTAGGACACTTAGTGCACTGGTGGGTAGAAGAATGGATCTGCTATAATTTAATAACACATTTCCAGTGATAATATGCTAATCTATCTAAGATAACAAGATTAATGCAGCCAATTTTAGGATAATGAGTATGTACAAAAGTGAATGTTTTTCCCGGCTTATAAGACAGACAGTCAGCACTCCAGACCTTTATGATACACAGCAAATAATATCAGCAACAGGCCAGATAGTGATGTAAGGTTTTCATTGCACTAGATAAAGGATGCGCCTAGAGCAAAGTGAAACCCATATTTACCTCTGTGTGAACGGTCTTGAATCAGCTGTTAAAACGATATTAACACCTTTTGTTATAGCAACCAGCTGGTAAGACGTTTCCAAGAGGAGCTGTTAATGTAAAGAGGACGATAGTAAATAAACGGCACATCAGTCAGGATAAATTTGATTAATACTTCACATCTGTAATATACCCATTTCCTGCTGGTTTTTGTCTGTGGTTAAACAGTAACTGTCATGTTTTTTTTTTTTATTGCAGAAATCAGTAGTATAAGCGATTTTAATAAACTCTGTAATAGGTTTCATCAGCCAAAAAAGCCTCCTTCTGTCCTCAAGAAGCAATCTCCCAGCCTCCCCCCCCTGACTTCTTATCAGGCAAACACGTCTTCATTACAGAGAAGCCAGTGAAGACGGATTCTGCTCTCTCCATTGTAAGCCTATGAAGGGGGGAGGGGCCGAGGGAGATGAGGGAGCAGGAAGAGGTGACATGAAGGTCAGCTGTTTCTAGACTGTCTGGGCAGCTAAACCGCTAAATTCAGGTGTCAGAAAGGTCAGTGCTTATCTATGAACTTACTGAGAGAAGATTGCAGGGTGTTGTACTTTGCAGGACTGCTCCGTGCTCAGTCACTCCTAACAGCCCCTCCCCTCTCCATAGCCACATAATGGAGACAGAAATCCTGCTTCATTTGATGTGAGGGGGGAGGCTGGGAGATTGCTTTTTCAGTCCAGAAGGAAACTCTTTTAGTACATAAACCTATTACAGAGTTTCTTAAAATCGCTTGTACTATAGATATTTAATGTTTTCAGAAAAATGACCCTGAAATGACAGTTACGCTTTAACTATACTTAAGATTATGCTTTAGCTTATACCAAAAGGGGAACTTCACATAAGGAAACTTGTTTATTATTAAAAGTTATATAGATTTGTCTATACAATGTATATCTGTACGGCATATCTGTACGGTTTTGCCACACAGGTAGCTGATTAAAATCCAGGAAGTGAAGGAAAATGGCCTCTGTACCAATCCACATTGTCTCCTGCTCCCCACTGCTCTCCCCCCTTAGGAGACAAATACTCCATGCCTCTGTCTCACATTGTGTGTGTTTTCTGAGCACAGGCTGATGATGCAGACAGGGGGCAGGGTGTGATGTCACAGGAGGCTCGGATGGATCCCCGAATCCCCTGAGTAATTCACCATCTCTGACCAGCCAAAAGCAGGTGCTGCAACTTTGCAAACTTTTGCTGCAAAACTCTGCTGTGAAATGATCGCTATGTTCACACATGTTGGAGTGTCATTGCAGTACTGCAGCGTATTCACAAAAATGATGGAGTAACATTAGTAAATTATGCTAAACAGCAGAGAGTATCAAAGCCGGCGCTGCCAATCTCACCTGGACAAAAAACGAGGCATACACAGTATATCCCATGTAAGATAATAGTGGATAAAGTCCTTATTGTGGGGCTCAACTTAAAAGATAAAAGATGCTTGATCAGAATATTTAAACTTAAATTTAAAAAGTTATTTTACTTTATTCCAACATCAGTGTTACAGGTAGAGAATACAGTGCGCTTTGTGGTGTTACAGGTAGAGAATACAGTGCGCTGTGAGGTGTTACAGGTAGAGAATACAGTGTGGTGTTACAGATGGAGAATACAGTGTGGTGTTACAGATAGAGAAAACAGCGTGCTGTGTGGTGTTACAGATAGAGGATACAGTGTGCTGTGTGGTGTTACAGGTAGAAAATACAGTGTGCTGTGTGGTGTTACAGGTATAGAATACAGTGTACTGTGTAGTGTTACAGGTAGAGAATACAGCGTGCTGTGTGGTGTTACAGATAAGAGAATGCTGTGTGGTGTTGCAGGTAGAGAATACAGCGTGCTGTGTGGTGTTACAGGTAGAGAATACAGTGCTGTGTGGTGTTACAGGTAGAGAATACAGTGTGATGTTACAGGTAGAGAATACTGTGTGGTGTTGCAGGTAGAGAATAAAGTGTGCTTTGTGGTGTTACAGGTAGAGAATACAGTGCGCTGTGAGGTGTTACAGATAGAGAATACAGCGTGCTGTGTGGTGTTACAGATAGAGAATACAGCGTGCTGTGTGGTGTTACAGATAGAGAATACAGCGTGCTGTGTGGTGTTACAGATAGAGAATACAGCGTGCTGTGTGGTGTTACAGATAGAGAATACAGCGTGGTGTTATAGGTAGAGAATACAGTGCTGTGTGGTGTTACAGGTAGAGAATAGAGTGTGATGTTACAGGTAGAGAATACTGTGTGGTGTTGCAGGTAGAGAATAAAGTGTACTTTGTGGGTGGGACTACAATGAGTACTGCAAATAGTTCAGTAACACAATGAAACTGCGATGTGTGAATACAGCCTAGATGTTCTGCAACAGATTTGGGTGGGGAATGGGCAGGGTGGGGGACTGTGATGAACAACTGAGGGAAAGCATTGCACTCTGGAACCTGTAGTACAGTGTACAACTGCTTAACCAGGAAGTACAGAAACACAATACAGAACAAACCCCCCCAAAACAAATGGATTTTTGGTAGCTTTAAGACTGGGATAGATAGGTAAGTAATGCTTTAATGCTTCTGCAGAAGGTTCATTTTTTTTTACCTCTACCAGTTCCCCTTTAAGATTTTGTTTCTTTTCCTAATGGTTTTGTTTACAAAGGACATATGTAATGAATGTAGAATAGCGGGCACAGGTCTATAAAAAGGGGCAGGATCATCATAGATATGTATTATGAGGTGGACACATGGTATAGGCATACAGATTATTTATTTTGTGTACAGAAAGGAAGATTCCTTTGGAAGATCTCTGACCTAATTATGCAACAGTTTGTGTGTCTGGGTGTGTGTGTACACAAGCCATTATATGCATTGTATCTCCAATTTTGCACCAGTTTTCCCCTCTATAGGCTCCATCTTTGTATCAAAAGTGCCGTTCTCCCTGCACCCTCCTCCCCTCTTATTACATTTCTATGGTCAGCACGTAGCCTGATTCCTCAGTGAGTTGATAAACTGTCTAGTCTCTCATGATAGCTTAAACAGTGCAGTGAGAATGATAAGTGCAGTAGCTGGGAAAGGAGAAGATAAAGTGGCTCATATGTGAAGAAAGACTTTTTTCTCTGATAAGATATTTTACAAATGTTCTTTGTTGCTTGTACTATTGTTAAAAGGTTAGTGACCACCTAAACTTACTTAACTGTAATCATGCCAGTGTCCTCCATTAATCCCTTAAATGCAACCTTCAATAGCAATATGCAGTGTTTAAGTGTGTAACTGTCCCTGACAGCGTCTCTTACTTACCTCTGTACAGTCCAATCAGTGATCTGTTCCTGGAGTCTGCCTCAAGCCCCTATTCCACGGGGCGATGCAGAGAAGCAAGTGAGTGCCGTCAGCGCTCGTTTGCTCCTCCTTCCCCACTCACTGCCGCCGCTATTCCATGTGTCGGCAGCAAGCGGGTGAGTACGGGAAGGGCCACGGGGAGCTGCAGGGGGGCTGCCTGGGTGATCGCTAGATCGTCTTGGCAGCCCATAGAAAATAATGGCGGTCTGCTGCTGCTGCTCCTATTCCACGGAACGACGGCAGCAGATCACTGCTATCACAGTCGCTTGTTCAACAGTTTTGAAAAACAAGCGACACAACAATCAGTCGACAATAACGATGTCGGTTGATCGTTGCCCTCTATACCACGTGACAATAATCGGCTGAAGACTGACGATAATCGTTCCGCGGAATAGGGCCTTTAGGCAGTCTCTAGTAGGAGGATACTGATCTTACTGATCAGTGCTATGGAATAGAGTTATGGCCCTTAGAAAGCGACATGCATTGATGACCTTTGGTCATGAAGGGGTTAAGGTATGAAAATTTTTCAAGCATGCACCAATGGGCAAATTGAAGGCATTGTTACAGTAACTATTAATTCTTAACTAGAAGAAGATGAAGACGCCAATCCTGAGACATATACCTCCAATGGCAGAGGTTACTCTTTTGCAGAGGCTTTGTTTACCTTTAGGCTGCCAACAACTTTCCATATTGTGAGCTGTTCAGTGTCTCTTAATGTCCTACAGTATGAAGGACTCATACTAGGATACCTCCTAAGGCTCTGGAAGGCATATATCATCACCAGTGATATATCATACATATTTCTTAAAAGGATTGGGGTTTAGCTTTGATATATGAAAGTTCTGTTCTGAGTAAGTAAAGCAATGTAACATGGCTAGTCTTCTGTGGTACATTGTTGTAATGAGCTCATTGCCAAGGATCTAAATAAATTGTTCTCTGAAGATCCTTTGGTAGAAGAAATCCTTGTGACTTTTCTTTTGTTTCATCAGTAACGTAAACTGCAAGATATGTTTGATTTTCCTTCTATTAGATGTGATGTGATATAAACTAGAACCTTTAAGCAGGTTTCTCTGTACATTTCTACATTTTTTCTTAAAGAGAAACTATCCGCAGGTTAGACAAATCTAACCTGCTGATATGTCCCTATTGCGCAGGAGATGGCGAGGAGGAAGGTATGTCCCTTACCTTCCTCCTCTGTGCTGTTCTAATACAGTAGTTAGGTGTGTGCTGCACAGACTGTTGAGACCGTTAGGAGAACTGCCTGCCCCCATA
Organism: Dendropsophus ebraccatus; assembly: GCF_027789765.1. NCBI lineage: Eukaryota > Metazoa > Chordata > Amphibia > Anura > Hylidae > Dendropsophus > Dendropsophus ebraccatus. Next base: position 76,161,569 of record NC_091459.1, on the reverse strand, counting down.
GCGCCAATCTGGCCCACCCCCGCCCAGCCAGATCCATTATTATCATTACAAATGGGCAAATCAGCACTATGGGGTCAGATACTGCTGCTAAGGGTGCCCCAGTGCTTCTAACGGTCTCACCAGACCATGGAACACACGACTAACTGCATTGGAACGGTGCAGAGAAGGGAGGTAAGAGACATACTTTCCTGCTCTGCCTCTCCTGTGCAATTGGGACATAATTAGATTTGTCTAACCTGCTGATAGTTCCCCTTTAAAGCTAGGGTACAAAAATGTATATATAGATATCTCTCACCTGTCTCAACCCCAGTGTGGACAAGGTCCGCATTGACCACCACTTCCTGGTCCTGTCTTAACACGCAAAAAATGCAGGTAGTCACTGACCGCATTACCTTCTGATGAGATGGAATCAAGAGTGGAATTCAACAGGAACTTGGTGAGCAGTTGGATGATTAATGCTTCTATTTTCATTTTTATTCTGAAAATTCTAGCTGGACCACAAAAAATGGTTGACAACATTTTTACTATGGATACTGTTAATGTAATTTTTTGATATTTAAAGTGACACTGTCACCCCCTATTTGCATTTTGACTGCTCTAAACAGGTGTAAAAGGTAAATGTTACAGATTTCATTACTTATTTTATATCACACCTCATGGTGCTTGTTCTGGTAAAAAGTCGTTTTTATCACCTGTGGATTGGTATATGTGGGCGGCCTATGTGCCACATCGCTCCGCCCCTAGCACCTTTAGCCCCGCCCCATCTGACATTATCACCGCATAGGCCACGCCCCCTCAGTGGCCATTGGTGTGGGACAATCTAGGGGGGGTGGGGCCTAGAGCTTTAGGCTGGCCCTTCCAATGGCTAATGGGGGGTGGGGCCTATGTGCAGATGATGTCACGGATGGAGGTGGGGCTAAGTGGCGCTAGGGGCGGAGCGATGTGGCACATAGGCTGCGAGGCCCCACCCACATATACCAATCCACAGGTGATAAAAACTACTTTTTACCAGAACAAACACCATGAGGTGTAAATATAAAATAAGTAATGAAAGGCTGTAACATTTACCCTTTACATCTGTGGAGAGCAGTCAAAATGCAAATAGGGGGGGACAGTGTCACTTTAAGGCTTACTTGCATTTAGTTTTCATTGAAAATAGCTTACTACTTTTGTATACAGTTAATCTGCAGAACTATGTGTAGTCATAGTTACAGAATGCAGGCAATCCCTTTATATAGTTTAAACAGTTATGTACTGCTCTGTATACGCTTTCTTTCCTCTTGCTAGTGTTATCTTTATATACATAGTAGAAAAAAAACTAAGATTTTTAGAAATGGTTACTTTTCCTTTTAAACTTTAGCAATAAGAATTTTAAACAATCACCTTATTATTTTTAATAGACATCTTCCACATGTAATGTAATAGTTATTTTGAGTCACGCCATGGCATTTCCTTTGGACATGACATACCTAAGGACTTGTGATTTAGTTTACTTTTACGTTCACTTAATCAAAGTTTACCTTTGGACAAGTTGGGGCCACAGAATTTTGTATCGTACAAGCTATTTTTCTTCTCAGCATGCAGTTTTAGTGATTGATCCTTTAGCTCAGATGTCACGCAGCAGGCTGTGGTGAGTGAGAAGAACCATCTCGGCAGTAGCTGCCTTAAAGATAATTGAGTTCTCTTACAGTCTTCTGTACTACTGTATAATATCAGGAACTATGTGAAAATTGCTAGAAGAGGTGAAAAAGATTAGGAACAGAAAAGTGCAATGTCAGGGATGGGATTTCCACCCTAATAGAAATGAACAAAGGTAAAAAAATGTAAAAAAAAGTCTGAGTCGGCCCCCAACTGATTAGGTTACCCATAGGGAACCTTGGGAGACGACAATGTTTTCTGAATAATAAAGTGTATATTTTACTACATTATTTAAGGTGAATAAGGATTAAAAGCTGTGGCTTTCTAAATTTAGCATAGAGAACCACATAAAAATTAAAGGAATTATCTAAGGTTAGGAAACCATAGCTGCTTTCTTCCAGAAACAGCACCACCCCAATCTCAGTTTGTGTGTAGTACTGCAGCTCAGTTCCACTGAAGTGAATGGAGCAAAGTTGTAATACCACACACAACCTTGAAGCAGGGGTGGCTTTGTTTGTGGAAGAAAGCAACTATGTTTTTTTTTTTTTAATCTTGGAGAACCCCTTTAACCCCTTTACTAAAAACACTCCCCTCTTTAACCTTATTTAGTCCTTTAACATACTTAAAGGTTTCAATCATGTCCCCCCTTTCCCTTCTTTCCTCCAGACTATACAGATTCAAATCCTTAAGTCTTTCCTGATATGGTTTATGCCTCACACCCTCCACCATTTTTGTAGTCCGTCTTTGGACCCGTTCTATTTTATCAATGTCCTTTTTTAGATGAGGTCTCCAGAACTGGACACAGCATTCCAGATGTGGTGTCACCAGAGCTCTATACAGCGGGTGTTTGGCTGAGCAGGACTGAGTGGAGCTGGGCCGGGTTACATACTCACAGCAGAATGAAAATTCCGCTGCGGATATGTGACCCATTGAACGTCACACTACCAGGATCCGCAGTAGATTTCATTGGAAAATCACTGTGTGAAATCCGCTGTGATTCCGGTACGTGTGAAGTCACCCATAGAGAGATTTATCAAACCTTGTGCAAAGGAACAATAATGGAGTTGCAACTAAACTTTTTGCACAAAGTTTGATAAATCTCCCCACATAGGATCATACAGACAACACAAACAGAAATGATGGCATCTCACCTAAATTCTGGTGAGGCCAGAAGATAGCAGCAGCTTGGGGTAAAGGAGAAAGAGAGGAGCCGGAGACCGCTGCTTCTCATTATGGAGGTGTCGAACTTCTGGAGTGCGAGTTGTGGACTGGACAGGATGATGGCATTGTGGGTAGTGGACTGGACAAGATCATGGCATTGTTCTCATATAATATAATATGATGCAGTACACAGGTGGAAGGAGACTATTTTTAAGGAATGTCCATTTCCTGCATTATAATATACCTATATTACTGTAAATGTCTTATTGGTCACATGATTGTGATCTCCATTTGTTCTGGATTTTTTTTTTTTCCTGATATAATGTATACTATGTCCAGCCTGCAGTGCTGTGCAATGTACCAGTATGTCACCTCTGATGTGCACTACACACCAGCCTTGATCCATTCATCCATCCATCCGAGGTGGCATACTGGTACATTACACAGGCTGCACATAGTTTACATGACATAAGCATCAATACAAAACAAATGGTGATCACAATCCTGTGACTTATAGGACATGTACAGAAGTCTATTATAATGGGACTTAAATTGCATATTGTGCAGTGAATAGTGAATGTAGGAACAGACAATACAAGTAGTCACCCTCCACCTGTGCACACAGCAGTCCAGGCACTTATGGGTTAATTCCTATCCCCTCCCCCTCCCCTGCATTCAGGCTCCATCTCTTCCTCACATGAACCTTCTGCTGTAACACGATGCAGTCGGGACTCTGAGGAAAAGGAGGAAGGGAACCTGGAGACAGGGCTGGGAAAAGGCTGCCATGCCTCCAGACTCCCCTCCTGTCAGTGCCCCCTGTGCTCCCAGCACATTACAGCAGCAGGTTCAGGTGAACAAGAAAAGGAGTACTGAGTGCAGGGGAAGGGGATAGGCGTCCTGTATTCCGCTCCCCAGCCTCCCTGCAGCACTCACCACACACTCTGCTCTCCCCTGCTCCACAGCCGTGTGCCCCGCCCCCTCTCTGGACTCTGGCAGTGCTCCTCCTCCTCCAGCTCTCTCTTTGCCATGTGCTGATGCCCTCTACAGACAGCCCACTACAGATGTGGTAAGGCAGTCTGCAAAAGCAATAGCAGACAGCACTAACCTGCTGACACTTCAATGGGCCCCTGCCTGAGTGGGCCCAGAAGCGTCCCCCCCCCATCCTAATTTCGCTACTAGCTGTTGGTTTTCACCAGAAAACCAGGGTTGGACTGGCTGCAGCAGGGCTCACAGGTGGAACCAGAGCAATAGTCACAGACTACAGCAGCCATGGGCAGTAATAGCTTGGACTGCAGACTAGGGTTAAAGTGCAGAAGCCCCAACAAGCAAGCCTTTTCAAGGTGCAGATATTTAAAGTGCAAGCCTGACTGTGCATAGCCACTTAAGGGTGCACAGCCCTTTTACATTTCCCTTAGTCATCGTACGCGCACCCTAGGGGGTGCAGGGGGCTGAGAGCAGGAGCGTGGCAGAGTAAGGCACCCTGCTGGGCCAAAGGGTAGGCGGCATTGGGCCCTAGCTTATGGGCTCCAGCATCCACCATGAGTGGTGACCGAGAGGAGCAGGTGTGGTGGCGGCCTGGGTCACTGGTCTTCACCATCAGTGTCCTCCCTTGGTGTCGCTGGTGTCCCCCGCTGACTGCTGAGCCTCCATTTCTGAGTGGACCTCATCTCTGACTCAGACGGGGCAGACTTGTGGCCAGTGATTGGCTAAGCTGGCTGTCATTCCCGAGACCAGTTCACCTCTGAAATGGCGGCTCTGTAGTCAGCGAGGGACACCAACAACACCAAGGGAGGGCACAGAGGGAGCGTGGAAAGGTAAAGATAACATGTTTATTGTTTTACATGCACCAGCAGCAATCTATTAAAAAATACTGAATGCAAGACATTGCTTAATGCAAGCAATAAATTTTTTTGTCGTACATATGAAATGTTTGTGTTTAAAAGAATTACACAAACTTGGCTCTGGATTTTTTTTTTTTTTTTAAAGGGGTAAAGTTTTAGGGGTCTGACCTTTGGAATCACAAGACCTGAGGAGAATTGTCTCTTAAAATAATGGAGTACAAAGCATCTACATAGAGTTTAAGTATGATTTGTAAAAACAGGATAAACTTGTAAACCACTAAGCCATTGTATATCTATTTAAATGTACCATTTCTTTAGATGTGAATGTCTGGGAAATCTCACCAGTACCTCAGTAATTCCTATCGCAGACATTTATTGCATATTAACAGGATGTGCTCTAGAACCTGTACCCAAATACAGAATTGTGTCCATCTATATGGGGAGGTGGCCACTGTCCTCTACACTCAGGCATGGTCCTAGCAGAGAAGTGGAAGTGTCCACTTTATAGAAGTAAATGGGAGTTATAGAAACCACATAGCTCAGTAAATGCTGCTGCCTACATAACTCCGATTCACTTATATGAGAAGTATTATGGACTACAGTGAGCTTGGCTGTTTCCCTAATCCTGACACCTCTCACTTTAGACCCTGCCCTAGACCCAGTTCCTAGAGACAGGTGGGGGTCCCACATCTATCAAACATATTTGCATATGTTGTATAAGGACATAAATCTTTACAATAACTAATTACAAAAATGCAGAATGCTACACTAAATGAAAAGCCTTTAGGTGCATTACACATATTTTTTTCTCTCTTTACAGGCAGTAAATTTATCTGGAGTTGGAGCATTCAGTGATCTAGTGAGCTGCAAGACGCCAGCTTCTGTCCCTGATGCAGTGCCTAATCTTTATGTGATAGATGGAGCCCATCTAGAATCATGTACAATGCTCTCATCAGTGTGCTTACTACTGAGCTGGGAGGAACCGTGCTGCAATGGATCAGAAATCATAGCGTATCACATAAACCTGGGTGAGAATACCATCTCAGTAGAGAATGTAACCAGCTACGTCATTGAGGATCTGGAGCCAGAAGCAAACTACCAGTATGTGGCATTTTATTTCTGCTTAAGATAATGCTCTGAAGCGATTGTTATATTCTGAACACATGTTCATTGAGGGGTGTCTACAGATGAAGATCATTTACACTTTATTATTTTGTTTATTTCTTACATTTCTTTGTGTTGACTCTTGCTATACAAATATGTTTTACTGTTACAAGTGTATCTAAGGCTTTCTCAAGACATTGCAGCATTTTTAGTGGTACCGTGTTTCCTTGAAAATAAGATCCCCTACTAAAATAAGACACCACAACTACCCTACCCTCTACCCTAAAGTAAGGCATCCCCCAGAAAATAGGGCACCCCCCGAAAGTAAGGCCCCCACCCGGGACTCACCTAATCTCCTCATGGAGCTTCACTGCTGGTGCCGCAGGCAGCTTGGTCCACGGCCCCCATGTCCTCCACTCATTGTAACGCACGCTGCCGCCTGTCACACCGACACATCCTGCTGCATGCTGACACCCGTCCCCCAAGGATGTGAGTGTGTGAGGGGAGGTCCGGGGGGATGTCTTATTTCTCTCTCCCCGGCATAAAGTCATACCCCGAAAATAAGACTGTGGGGGACATTTATCAAACTTGTGTAAAGTAGAATTGCCTTAGTTGCCCCTAGCAACCAATCAGATTCCACCCTTCATTCCTCACAGATTCTTTGGAAAATGAAAGGTGGAATCTGATTGGTTGCTAGGGGCAACTAAGACAATTCTACTTTACACCAGTTTGATAAATCTCCATCATAATGCCTGTTTTTGAGTAAAAATTAATATAAGGCACTGTCTTATTTTCAGGGAAACACAGAAGTTTTTAAAAAGCTACCAAATACAGCACCGATCACAGTCTACCTGAAAATGTGCAGTCTGGTCCCATTCTTGAGGATAGAGACAAAGGATTAATTTTGATGGTAAATGGTAATTGTGGATACTGGGAAACTGCTCTCATTCTAACCATCAGACGAAGATAGTTTTAGTAAAGAGAGAGTTGTGAAGGCTACAGGGGATGTAATAGAGCGCAGTAATACATGGAGTGCTTAGGTCCTCCACAGGGTGAGCAGCTTACCACTCCAACCCATCTTTGACAACATTACGTCATAGTAGCTCATACGGAAAGGGCTCTTACTGAGACAACCTCTTCAACTATCAAACTAATCTATCTATCAAATTGAGACATCAGTCACTTGTGATTTGTTTCTGTAAAAAAAAACATATGGAACTACGTCTGCTGCAAATTTGCAGAACTACCAATTGACATTTGTATATCTGGCCACTGTGGTAAAGAAGAAAACTCTGTGAATCCAGCTTGATATTTATGCACATTATTTCCCTCATTTACTAAAGGTTGTCTTGTTTGGTCATTTAGAAAACAAGCTATAACAAAGAAGACAAGTATTCGTGATCTCTATTTTATTTTCCGTTCATTTGCCGTCAATTTTAATTCTTAATTCAAGGACCAGATTAAATTACCCAGCTTTACTCCTGGAGTCTGGTTGTCTCCAGCATAAATGAAAAACTGTCTGTGCTGCAGCCATGAAGGTTGCGGCAATGATCTCAGGGTTATATAGGAAGATTGCTATTGTGGTGATAAAGTAAATGTCTACTGCAATGCTAACTGATGCACTGCTATGGAAAAGACACGGCTTGCATTAAGCAATAGGGTGAGTGAACATATCAGTCAGGCCTGCATAATACCTGTCATGACCTTTCTAGGCAAGAACAATCCATCTCTTTTAGGGCCCTCTGACAAGTGACTGTACAGTACATCTACTATACTATTTGCTCTATGAAAATACAGTAAACCTTAAAAAGAAAAAACAATAACTATATATTACACAGAATGAGTTCCCAAAAGATAACAGCTATTACATAATAACATAGTTAATAAGGTTGAAATAAGGTTGCAATAAGACAAGAGTCCATCAGGTTCAACCTAGAGAAACCCTACTGGGTAGATCCAGAGACAGGCAAAAACCCCTATTACCCTGTATTAATAAAAAAAAAAAATGTAATCTGATCACATAGAATGACAAGGTGACAGTGGTACTTTTCATTTTTGCAAAGATAGTCAAGTAAAATCTAATGGGTAGTTCTACCTGGAATCAAAACCAATTTGCATTATTTTTAAATATAAAATACTAATTTATTGCTGTCCACATACGAACATGTTTTTATTGAAATTGTTTATTTAGAAAGTATTTTGGTGAAAAGCAAATGAAAAAAATAAACCGTAAAGAACCTTACTTTACTTACTTCTTCCGCTGTGCGATGGTGTGTATATTCACCGGCGATGATCGGTGTCCTGACACGGCTTTGTTCCAGTCCAGCAGTGCTGTTCAAATCCTGTGCGCATTTACGTTGCCGCTCTTCTGACCCCTCTTCTGTCTTCATGTCAATTGAAGGCCAGAAGTCACACTCTCTCATAGAGAATGCATTGGAAAGCGTCACTTCCGGCCTTCAATCGACATGGAGAAAGAAGAGGCACAGGACCGGAACGAAGTTGAACCGTGGGACATCGATCAACACTGGTGAGTATACGTGCCAGTGCACAGCAGGGGGACAAAAAAATATTCTGGAGTGCTTCTTTAACATTATAACTTGAGGGACAATTGATATTGCACTTGGTCTATATTTTACTATACTATAGTAAGATATCAGCTCTGAACCCTTTCTCCAGAAACAACCTTAAATGTCATGCAAGTAAGGAAGCGAGGAGGCAAGCAATGCTGTGGCACTTAAAGTGAATTTTAAAAGGAATTCATTGACCAAGTACATACACTGGTATTTCTAATTTACATTCAATTTTTATCATTTCAAGGTTGTGTGCAGCTCATTGTGAGTAGGAACCGATAGGGTCCCTTTAGGTTTGTTGAGTTTTTTTAAATCGTTTTTGTTACTGAAAACTAACCACATTTATATTAAAGCCTTAAAGGGGTTATCCAGTGCTACAAAAATATGTCCGCTTTTGCACCACTCTTGTCTCCAGTTTGGGTGGGGTTTAAAACTCAGTTTCACTGAAGTAAATGGAGCTAAATTGTAAACCACACCTGAACTGGAGACAAGAGTGGTGCAAAAGTGGCCATGTTTTTGTAGCGCTGGATAACCCCTTTAAGTTAAACCTGTAAGCAGCTTTTTACTGACTAAAGTAAAAGCAGCGTACAACAGGGCTTCTACCCTGATTCAAGAGATATACAGTGGTGTCTTGGATTACGAGCATAATTCGTTGGATTACGAGCATAATTACAGCACAGCCCCGGAACGAATTATGCTCGTAATCCAAATCCACTCTTAAACCAAAGCAAATTTTCCCATAAGACGTAATAGAAATGCAGAATTTGGTTCCACAGCCCAAAAATAATGATTTATTATTCTAAATAACATGTAAAACGAAACAAACATTCAGAAACAGCAAAATATGTAATGATATAAGTTACTGTGCAGTAATGGAGAGGATGGGAAACATGAGCTGACAGAGACTACAGGGAGCATGAAGGAATGAGCAGGACAGATGTGGGCACAGTGTAGCAGCACTCTCTGTCTGGGAAGAGAGGGGTTACAGCTATGGAGAGATTACCTCACAGTCCTGTCCCCTGATGCAAGCCCCAGCCTGAAGTGGATATGGTATGTTTTGGAAGGTGAGGGAGACTTCCTGGGTCAGAGTACAGTGCTTTAGACCTTGCTGTGCAGACCATGCCCCTCCTCCTCTCGTGTTCCCATCCAGTACAGGGAGCTCTTAAACCAAAGCAATGCTCTTAAACCAAGTCACAATTTTGAAAAACTGTGAGCTCTTAAACCAAGGTACCACTTTAACACTTTTTTCAGTCTGTCGCTCTATATTTGCTCCTTATATCTAAAACTTGTATCTTGGCGCTGGATTGACTGACTGAAATAAGAGTTATATCTCCTAATTCAAGGTAAGAAGCCCTATTTTACATTACCTATATTTTAATCAGCAAAAAGCTGCTGACCAGTCTGTTTTAAGTGACCTTTTGCTTGGAATACACTTCTGGACATCCCTGAATTTCATGTTTTAGATGAGTCTTGGATATCATCTACTATATCGGTTGACTGTCCTGTATGTTCTGTACTCCTCTTGGGTTATTGTGTGAGCAGTGAATGGGTTAATTTTCTGGGAATGATCATATCAATTCATTCTCATGTCATCCTGTCGATGATTAATTCACTGGTGAGATATTTTTCTGGTCTAGGAGCACTGGCGAGACTGCAAATAGAATTCTCATTGCCATGTTTATGTTATTAGGTCAGGAGTAGTATTTGTCATGTATTTAGGCCATATTTTAGAGTTCAGAAGTTTGCAGGGTTTTAGCAGCAACTAACCGATCTCCAGCAGTTTATGTTTAGAAGCGACACTGGGAAAATAATAAGAAGAATGTTCTAACCAAAATATGGCAATAAAGCTATAAAACATGTTAATAAATCTCTCAGAAACAATATTAGGGTCATTTCTGACAGCCATATGCTGAACACAGTGTATCTTTTCTTTTACACTCTTACTACTATGGGCTTAGTGTGTATAATCACTAGTCAGTCCTTCTTGAAGGAATGTCCCTATGTACACTATGCCCTGATCTTCCCACAGTGGGCACTCATTTTATTAAAGATACTCCTTAAAGCGTCTCTGTACTTACAATCTGACCCCCCAAACCACTTGTACGGCAGGTGATGCAGTTATTGTCCTAAAAAAATACTTTTAAACTTGAAGCCCTGTGCCCAACGGGAGTACCTGTGCCCTAACTTTGCACAACCTCTCTGTCCCTTCTCCCCACCCTCTTCATCATGCTCCAGGCATATTGCCTCCTATTCCCCACCTGTGGCAGCCTGTCACATGGGCTGGATCGTTAAGGACATGTGCAATGTTCAGCATAAAGAAAATGTTTCAGTGGCATTCCTAATGGTGAAGAGGGTGGGGAGGAGGGACGGAGGGGTTCAAATACTCCCGTTGTGCACGGGCTTCAGGTTTAAAAGTATTTTTTAGGACAATTACTGCATCACCTGCTGAACGGACCACAGGACAGATCTTGGATTAAAAACAGCTATCCAAAGGTACAAGTGGTTTGGGGGGGGGGTCAGATCGTGGGTACAGAGTCGCTTTAAAGAAACCTAAATATATCACAGTTCCAGACATGGAAATAACAGAAAAAAACACAATGTAGTACTGTACAGTAACCAGAAAACATATAGTGTAATGACAAATCAGTGTTTAAAGAAGACCAAACCATCATAGGTAAAATAAGTGGAAGTGTTCAAAGAGTTTCCAATAGAAGTAACACCATCAGGAGAACTTAAAAGAGAAGTCCCATGAAATTGAAAAAGGCAGGAAGGCATGGGGGTGCAAGAACATAATAAACAAAGTATACTTACCCACCCCTGTAGCGCCACTTCCAGGTCTCACTGAGAGCCATCGGCTTTCATTTGCATCCAGCATTCAGGTATGCCACATACCTGGCTCCTCTAGCCGCAACGTTGTGGCTGTACCAGGGACGTGTACTATGGACTCAAACCCTGGTACCATATAACAACTCTGTGTGAACAAAGAAATAGACTTGAATAGACTGAGGAGTTAAGTGTGTGACTAAGATGAAAGAGAAGAAACAGACCTGCATTATATGACTTGTAATTGTTCAAAGTGAAAAAACTATGTTACTTATGTAAATATCTGTCCGGTAAGTGAGCCCAGCTGGAACCAAAAGGGAGCGTCTGGCAGAGATTGTAATGAGGGAGGCCAAAATTCTGTGAGGCGCCCCCACAGACTGTTAACACAAACCTGTCAATATGTACAATACTAAAGGTCCCCATACACTTTATACTTTTATTGGTTGTCAGTATAAGATGTATGGGGCTCTCCTGACACTCCACCGACAGATGATCTTCTTTGTTCTCAGACAGGGAAGCTGCAGCCAGGTAAGTCTGACTGTGGCTTAAAGGGGTTATCCAGCGCTACAAAAACTAGGCCAATTTCTTCCAGCGACAACACGACTCTTGTCTCCAGTTTAGGTGCAGTTTGCAATTAAGCTCCATTCACTTAAATGGAACAGAGTTGCAAAACCCCACCCAACCTGGGGACAAAACTGACCATGTTTTTGTAGTGCTGGATAACCCCTTTAACCTTTTGCTCCCCATAGAGAACACAGGAACACTCGGCTGTTCTGAACATTTCTGTGTATGGTGAGGATGGGAGAGATTACTGCCAGTTACTGAAGGTGTTTGGCCACCTTAAGACAAATCAGCCCCTGAAAGAGATCCACTTTAAACTTAGATACTATTTAACATGTGGTTGCCTGGTAAATAATTTGTCTAAAGCTGCAGATTGTTCTGCCTATTATAATATAATATATAGAATAAAAACATTTCTGCAATTATTGGGCAGCTGGCTAGGTAGTTACATCAGTAACTTGTTGAAGCCTAAACTAGAATAATGCCTGTTATTATTATACATATTGTTTACCATGTTTAATATAAGGTTTCAATTTTCATTAAATCCTAGAACAATAATTCATTTTTTAAATCTTTTAGTGAAGAAAATTCTCCTCTGACATCACATTTGATGAGACTTAAGCAAATGTAGACTCAGTTGTACATGTGGACTTTACATTAAATTAATTATTGCCATTTACTGTAAACCTCATCTAAACAGTTTATATTGTCTCTGTTCCGGGACTCAAATATTGTTTATGTGCTACATTGATTTACCATAGTCATTAGGCTTCATTAGGCTTCTTCCCCAAGTACAGTTTTTGCTATGGGACCCCATGAATCACCCCCTCCCATACACACACTCACCTGGCCTGGTACAGTCCCCTGGTGTTCACTCATTTGCAGGGAAACTGGGACAGAGAGCGGCCTCAGGCCTCCAGCCACAAAAAAAGCTAGCAGGGTTAAAGCCAATGGCTTCTTGCTCTGTCAGTAAGAGCTCACAAACGCTCACAGTTAAAGGGCCAGATGCCAGTCCGGACCTATGGGCCCTGTAGCAGTGGTGTGGTCTGTCTTCATGGTAGTTACAACACTGAATGATACTTTATGCAAAGTAAAGTATAAAAAATGTAGTCAAACATTATAATATGCTGACTTTACTAACACTATATTTTCTTTTGTCTTTTTTTTGTTTTGTTTTGTTTTTCAGAATTCGAATTCAAGCAGTGAATGAAATTGGAGCTGGGCCCTTTAGTGAAACAATCCATGTAAAGACAAACCCTCTTCCACCACTGCCTCCTCGGCTCGAGTGTGCAGCTGCTGGACCTCAGAGCCTGAAACTGAAGTGGGGAGAAAGTGGAACAAAGTTTCAAACATCTGATGATGTCATCTTCATCCTTCAAATAGAAGATAAAAATAAAAGGTACATTTCCAGCTATTTCTGGCAGTTTTTATCGTTATTACTTGCTGTATTTTGTCCTCTTCATCTATTATAGCCATCATTATGTTTGATAATAGATGTAGTTGTCCATATTCTGGCCACTTCATCATGCTCGGTGTGCTGGGACTTTTCCATAACAACAAGGTTTTTCCATCCTGTTCATACACAAGAGTGAACATTTTTTCCACACCATGTATTTTCCCACAAATTCATTAACAAGGGACCAGTTGATTCCCCTGAGATGTTTTTTGTTTGTTTTTTCCAGTTTAATTCTTGTGAAAAACATATATATGATTTATTTATTTTTTTTAACCAAAAAACTTGTGCGTGCCATCTTAAATTTGAATAGCAGATGCAGCCATGGTCATCTTCTTTCCTTCTCAGTTGCTGTACATTTCTGTACATTTTTTGTAACTTTCTCCAGATCTGTGCCTTAACATAATCCTGTCTCTGAGCTTTACAGGCAGTTTTTCTTCCTCATGGCTTGATATTTGCGCCAATATACATAGTCAGCGGGGATGTCCTATATAGACAGGGCTGTGTCTTTATAAATCATGTTCGATCAACTGAATTTGCCACAGTTGACTCCAATGAAGGTAGTGAACATCTCAAAGATGACTAATGTTTTAATGAAGTACTAAAGTTTTCTTTTTTTTTTTTTTAGCATAAGAACTCACCATACTGTTATTAACACTGTGAGAAATTAATATACAGTTTAAAACATACTACATACAATAGTAATAATATTAATTTGAATAGGGCCAACAGATTCCACAGCGCTTATTTTCATCTTCACTGGTTCCCGGGCAATATATTTTTAAAAACTTAAGGAGATTAACTTTATACTTGACATACAGTAAGTTATTGTTCCAACAAATGTTTACAAATAAATCTTTCAATTTATAACTCACTACATCAAAATTCAAGGGTCAAAATTCGAAGTTTGCATACATTAACTTACCTGTGTCATTAACCTAGAAAATTCCAGAAAGTGATGTCTTGGCTTTCAAAGCCTCTGATTCACATTGTGTGAGGTTATTTTAAGTGTATCTGTGGCAGGATTTTAATATCTGTTTTTATGGCCAACTTGTCTCTTTGCTTGAAATAATAACATAGGTGGAAATTTATCAACAGCTTTTAAATAAGGTTTGATGCAAAATTGTCACACACTTTTGAGAAATTACTTATTTGTGCAAACATGTGACATTCTTTGTGTTTTGGGCAAAAATTTGGTAGAATTGTGCAGACATTGACAGTGTTGCAAAACAACTTGTGACTTTTCTTTACACTAGTTAATGCTAAAAAAAAGACATGTGTTCATTTAGTTCAGCCTATAACCCTATAATGTTAATCCTGAGCAAGGCAGAAAAAAAACAGCAAATTTTCATAATTTTAGGCAGGCAAATTCTTACCTTCTCCAACCCTTCTCCAGAATCTACAGACTATAACCTGTATGTTGTTGCATTCTAGAAATGTATCCAACCCCTTTTGAAAAGACTAGAGATAAGCGAATTTACAGAGAAAAGCTGGATCCAGTCCTGGGAAACTAATAGAAGTTTCCCCAGGATTGGATCCAGATTTTCCAGACACCTAGGTAGGAGCGGCACAGACTTTAACGGCAGCAGGCTAATAAGCTTACCGCAAAGCTAATGAAGCAATATGCTTAATTTTTACTGTAAGTTTACTAATCTCAAGAAAGACCTTAGTATCACCCTCTAATATATTTATACATAGATATCAGGTCACCCCTCAGTCATGTTTTTTGTAAACTACATTTTCAATAATCCTTCTATATGTTTGTTACTCTGAAGGCAAATCTTTAAACCCTCTCAAGCTTTAATATGTAATTTTTTGTTTACTGGGTTCTAAAACTGTACACAATATTGTATGTGTGGTCTGACTAGTAATCTCTAGTAATGTCTTTGCACCATATGATCTTATTTGCCTTGGCAGCAGCTGCCTGACACTGGTTGCTACAGTAAAAATTACTGTCAACTAAAATCCCTGTGTCCTTTTCCATGTCAGTTGTAGCCAGTGTTTTCCCATGTAGTGTGGCCTGGATTGTTCCTTCCACGTGATAACCTTACATTTGTCAGTGTTGAACCTCATCTGCAGTTACTTTGCCTAAGCATCCAACTTATCTAGATTAATTTTTGTACTATACTTTTTCTGTTAAAGGGAAACTGTCAGCAGGTTAGAAGCATCTAGCCTGCTGATATGTCCCTATATAGCGCAAGGAGCAATGAGATTGAAGGGAATATTCCTACCTTCCTGCTCAGCACCATTTTCTGAATATTTGTAGGCAATTTCAAATGCAAATGAGGCTGTTTGGAGCACTGGGGTGGGGCTAGGCGTGAATATTTTTTGGGAGGGGTGAGATGCATTAGTGCACAGATGGTGGTAGTCCCACCCCCAGTGCAATAAACAGCCTTATTTACTTACAAATTTCCCCAAACCATCGGCTAGTGGGACATATCCCAACCTACTGATAGTCTCCCTTTAACCACATTACACAACTTAGTATCAACTGTACAAATGAATAGTTTACTCTGCACTGTTAAATGTATTAAAGAGAATCTAAAGGACCTATAGTTCATACATCATACATAATATAATTTGACTAGGGGTTCACACTTAAAAACACCTTAGAAGAGTTTGTCTACTAACATAAACCAGTCTATTAATGTTTTTATCTGTTATCAATAAAGGATGCTTTACCTGAGATCCTCCTAGTCATAAAGTCTTTTCCACACAAATTGAAATACCATTGACTTAATTGTCTAGGTTGGTTTATTGATGAACAAATACTAAAATCAGATGGTTCTTGGCAAGATTGATACTCTGGCAGTAAGGAGGCTAAAGAGAGGTGTCTTTTAATGACGGATTAGTGGTCTTTGTCATGAGTGTGTCATTAGCACCTACTGCCCAGCCCATGTGACTTGGGAAAGTACGGAATAAGGTCCTGATTGTTACTTACCCTTAACTGAGAATCATTTCACTAAAGAGCATACAGTAAAGAACCCTCTTCTTATATTAGTCATATTATTAAAAAAAAAGCGTCAGCAGTGTCTTTGGGTCCCCTGCTGAACAATCCCAATGCCAGTTTTTAGACTCATCTTGGCAGTAACAGCCTGCTTTGCCAACCAGTGTGCAGGCTTTCGCTGCCGAGACGATATGCTACAGGAGGACACCGAGGGAGCTTGGGGAGGAAGAATATCATGTTTCTTATGTTGTATGGAAGGGCAGCAATATATCAAATGTTTTTCATTGCCAGAGTACACCTTAAAAAAAAACAAGGCAGCCAGTGCTGCTATTATTTATTTGTTTTTAAAGTGCCCTTAATTCCAGAGCGCTATACAAGCAATAAGGGGTGACAAACTGAACGTTACAAAATCAAAACACGTTACATGAATAAGGTAAATGGCCGACTGGTACATTGGGATTATAAATCAGTACTAAAGGGGTAGTTCACCAATTTTTCTTTCTTTAAAATAAACTTGTGCCAGAGATTTGTAATTTACTTTTATTTAAATAACTCAAACTTTTAACATGTCATAGAGATATGTCAAAAGTTTTAATCAGTCCGGGTCTGAGTATTCAGACCCGTACTGATTGTGAAAGCGAGCACATCTCCCCGCTCTGTGTCATGTGATATCAGTCGGGCTCCATAGACTTACATAGGCAATCAGATGGAGCTTGTTCTCCTGATCGGTACAGGTCGGAATACTCAGACCGGGACTGATCAAAACTTTTTCAAAATGACAGTGACACTTTAACTGTTAGATGTAAATCACAAGTGAACTTAAAGCGACTCTGTACTCACAATCTGACCCCCCCAAAACCACTTGTACCTTCGGATAGCTGCTTTTAATCCGTTCAGCAGGTGATGCAGTTATTGTCCTAAAAAACTACTTTTAAACTTGCAGCCTTATGCCCAAGGGGAGTATCTGTGCCCTAACTTTGCACCACCCCTCCGTCCCTCCTTCCTGCCCTCTTCATCATTAGGAATGCTACTGGAACATTTTCTCCTGTCTGAACACTGCACAGGTGCTTAACGATCCAGCCCATGTGCCGGGCTGACACAGGTGGGGAATAGGAGACAATCTGCCTGGAGCATTCCTAAAGATAAGGAGGGACAGCGAAGTTGTGCCAGCCTAATGCATACACAATCTAGGCCACGCCTGTTGGGTACGGGGCTGCCAGTTTAAAAGTTGTTTTTTAGGACAATGACTGCATCACCTGCCGAACGGATCGCAGGACAGATCTTGAATTAAAAGCAGCTATCTGACGGTACAAGCTGTTTGGGGGAGTCAGATTGTGGGCACAGAGTAGCTTTAAATGTCTTCTGTTGATTTTACATGTTATAATGTTCTTTTTTGTGTTTTTTTTTTTTTGGCTGTTCACACTGAAAAATGTATAGGCCATGTAGTTCATTATAATAGAAGAACTGTACACTGTGACATTTCCCACACCCCACCACATCAAGAAAAACCGACTCGTTCTTTAGAATGCAAAGCAGAAGCCAAAAAGCTTAGAACCTTGGGCATTCTTGACTACATGACGCAGTGTACATTTTATTTCTTATAGACTAAACATTCCTGTCCTAGATATACTGCAAAATTTTGGGCTCGATAGGTACACAGCTTTCACTATTCCTGTACACTGTTTGGGAGACTTTTTTTTTTTTTTTTTCATCCTGTCCCCATACAAAGCTGCTCATACACATTTATTAAAAAATCAGTTTTCTCTAAAATGTGTATTCTGTGCTATTGTATAAAATAGTGCAACCTGTTTTGGTTTAAAGGTTCAATCCTAAGTTTATTTAGCATCTTGTGTTTTGTACATGCACAGATTATTATTATTTTTTTTTGCTTCTTGACCTTTCTTTAAAACACAGTTATGTAAATCACATTGGATATAAGCAATGTTAGCGGCTACTCTTCTGCCTCGCTAATTGATGTAATTGTCGGCACTGATGCCTAGAACCAGATCTCTGTTTCCATTCATAATTAACTAACAATTAATTTATGATAGCTCATGTTGAGTTCTCTAGTATGAGTCTATGGTGCATGAATGGTGGTGAATACTGAGAGAGTTTACAGAGTGTGCATGATATTGGATGCGATGTGTCTTTGGGTGACACCGCAATGATTTATAAGCTTGCTTTGGCAGAGTGGTCATATATTTTCATCTAGTTTTTTTTCTGAATAATTGTTGCAGCAATTGATGATATGAGGCAAACATATAAATTTACAGAATTTCAGGACTTTCACATTGAAAATAACATCATTGGTTACATTAACAAGACCCCAGATTTCTTGAACAATTACAGATACAGTGGTACCTCGGTTTTCAAACTGCTTGGAACAGTATTGAAGTACAGTAATACCACGATATTCAAACAAAAATTTTACTGAAAGTAACGTTCAGAATTCAAACTTTGCTCGGTATCTGAACATTTTTGAGAGCGTGGATGGTGGGTTGTACCTGGTGAGTTTGGCATTGGTGAGGCTTCACATACAGTACAGTACTGTATAAGACTGCTGGAGTACATATACAGCACAGTAGTAGTACAGTCAGTGCACCACCATCTCCCATCCTGTACAGTACTGTATAAGACTGCTGAAGTGAATATACATGACAGTAGTAGTACAGTCAGTGCAACACAATCTCCCATCCTGTACAGTACTGTATAAGACTGCTGAAGTGCAGATACAGTACAGTAGTAGTACAGTCAGTGCACCACCATCTCCCATCTGTTACAGTGCTGGGATGGGGGACTCTATACAGTACAGGAGGAGTGATGAGTTATTGACTACTGTACTATAATTGCAGGTTTTGTTGAACATTTCTTGTATATAATGCACTGTACAGTATAGTGTAGTTTTGTACTGAAGTGGTTATACTGGACACTTTTCAATGTAATTTAGTATTGTAGGTAATTATTGGTGGGTGCTGGAAACAATAAAACACATTTACATGACATTATTTCCTATGGGAAAACACTACTCAGTTTTCAAACTGCCTTCCGGAACCAAGTTTGTGAACCGAGGTACCACTGTACATGGAGAACATTACTCACCTGGCTGCCATATCTCCACAGAAATGGACCAGCTTCACCATGACTGCGCCGTTCTATCCGTGGGTCATATTAAAAAGGATGTACCTGATGGTTCATCTTCTTTAATACCTCTCGGCCATCAAATGCTTAGTCCAGCAGTTGGGGATAACATCCATACTGTTCAATGTAAGCTAGTTTTTGGTACATACTAGGTTGCCCTTTGAAAAAAAAGTTTCCTTAATGTTAATGTTTGAATAAAGCTTGCCTTGTGGCTCAGGGGGTTTTCGGAGAAGTCTCCCTCCAATGGGCCTGCAGATTATAGAGTAGGATTTTATCACAGCCTTCAATGTTGGACATGCAAACAGGTGCTGAGAATCAGTTGTGTAGAGCTGAAAGGACAGTGTGACATGTTTTATTCTATGTTTAATAATAAATCACAAGAGGAAATACTGCTTCCTGTTATTGTTTACAGAACAGATCACTTAGTCGTTCATGTATTTGTGTATTAGTGGGATTATCTGTGTAAAATGTCTTCATTCACCGCTTCATTGGAAAGTATGGGATTTGTAATCAAGTGGGGTCTTTGCTGGAAAAACCTATTTACTTCAGTGGGTTTTATGACAACAATCACAGCTTGTCATATTGCTAAGACACCCGGCAATCACCTCTAATCTAAAGGCCCTATTCCACGGAACGATTATCGTCCGTATTCGGCCGATATCGGCCGCTACGGACGATAATCGTCCCGTGGAATAGAGTGCAACGATCAGCCGACATCGTTCATGTCGGCTGATCGTTGCAGTTGCTTGTTTTTCAACATGTTAAAAAACAAGTGACTGATACAGCAACGATCTGCTGCCGTCGCTCCGTTGAATAGGAGCATCGACAGCAGACGCTGCTGTATCCTATGGGCTGCCCGGACGATCAGCGATCCTCCGAGCAGCCCCCCCCCCCCCCGCAGCTCCCTGCCGCCCCTCCTGCACTCACCCGCTCGCTGCTGCCGCGTTGAATAGCGGCAGCAGCGAGCGGGGAACGAGGAGCAAACGAGCGCCGAGAGCGCTCGTTTGCTCCTCTATACGACCCGTGAAGTAGGGGCTTAATTTGTGTAACACCACTACAGGGGTAAAAAAAAGTATTACACAGCTATGGAGATGAAGAGTCTGGAGTGCTACCCTCTCTATTGTCTTATAGATTCCCTTTATTCAGAATATTAAAATATAGAAACTTCATAAAATTATAGCTAAGTTCCATTTGTGAACTGAAGAAGTACATGGTTGCATGTTTAAAATAAAAAAAACCACACCCAAAGCCGCACAAAAACTGCATTCAGTGTAAATTAGTGCCAACCAGTTCAAAACCATATCAGATCCTCAGTACATCTAAGCCATTGACCTATAAGTCAATAGGCTATCAATTCAGATTAATGTTGTTCTGACCAAAAAGCAAACACTAGAATAGTACTAAGGTGGAACACTAGTACACATTCAAAACGATTTGTTTGGAGGAAAAGGGCCATGAACAGTATGTAACTGCGGGGCTGCCCCTCAATGTAAAATGATGGATATATAGAACATTATACATTTATTTTAATAGTTATGTTACAAAATAATCTAACTTTATTAAAGCAATGAATTTAGAAAAATAAAAATTGTTACTCTCTGGAGTACCCCTTTTAAAAGTCTTGACCAGAGTATGAAAACCAGTTGAGATGCAGTGGCATGACCTAGAGAGGGCTGTGCATGCAAGCTATCCTAGAAATACTGATAGACTAAAACATAGAAATTAAGAGAAAAATGGGGCAAAATTCCTCCTCAAAAGTGTGTGGATATTATTTGCGTCTACAGGAAAGGTTTGACGAAACTATGTAAAGTGCTGTGAAATCAGTTGGCGTTATACAAATAAAAGCATTATTGTTTGGTGGATATGATTGCTGCCAAAAAGTTTCTACAGGTTATTAAATTTGAGGGTTCACATTGTTTTCTCCCTGCACTGTTGATGTTTACTCAATAATAGATACAAATAATGGTGCGTTTACACAGGCAGATTTATCTGACCAATTTTGGAAGCCAAAGTCAGGAATGGACTTGAAAAGACAGGGAATCTCAGTCTTTCCTTTATGACCTGCACCCTGTTTATAGTCTGTTCCTGGCTTTGGCTTAAAAAATCTGTCAGATAAATCTCACTGTGTAAAAGCACCATAAGTGTATTAACTTAGGGTCCATTTACACAGAAAGATTATTTGACAGATAATCTGCCAAAGATTTGAAGCCAAAACCAGGAATGGATTTAAAAAGAGAAGAAATCTCAGGCTTTCCTTTATGACCTGATCTCTGTGTATAGTCTGTTTTTGGTTTTGGCTTCAAATCTTTGGCAGATAATCTGTCAGATAATCTTTCTGTGTAAATGGACCCTTAGATTACATTTTATTTGTCTTTAATTCATAAGGGTCACTTGCTAATTGATGCTCATCTGCGTCCTTGCATTGCCCCATACAAATCAGACCATATTTTAATTGTTATCCGTGGAGAATTCCAGCTTATTCCAAAGCTTTTACATACAACTATTGCACATAGAGAGCAGCATTTCTAGAACTTGTTCTATACTAGAAGCCTTTAGATTTTCTTATGGGAACTTCAACTAGTTGTTAAGTAAATCTAGTCAAGAAAAACATAATACTCAGCACTGTAGAATTACATCAGTATATTTGGAACTATTTAAAAAAAAATGCAAAAATAACTTCTTTGAGTGTTTGAAAGTGGTGGTGGAGAGTATCAGGGTGAGAGCATCATGAAAAGCAAATTTCCTATATCCACAGCAAACTCCAGGGGGGAGACATTTACCTATACAACAAATGTCCTCTGCTTCTTGGTATTGCAGGGTAATCCTGAAAAGTTTGCTGCTGTGCTAAGTTTGTCTTATTGTTTGTATCTTACTCTCAATGTATAACCTGCTATGAAGCTATACCTCCTATACTACTTACCTGTAGACATTTATGTAACCTGGCATCTCCCCAGAAATAGGGACCAGAGCCACCTTCACCTACAGAGTTCTCCTGTATTCCTTTAAGTGATCGCTCTGAATACGCAAATCTCTTTTGACCAAGGCCAGACACTCTAGTTACTAGACAGGTGTTTGGACTCATTTGGGTATACCTAGCAAGTTATTTGTATGCAGTACTAATTCATTAAAGGGGTAGTGCGGCGCTAAAAAATTATTCACAGAATAACACACATTACAAAGTTATACAACTTTGTAATGTATGTTATGTGTGTGAATCGCCCCCTTCCCGCGTCCCACCACCCCCGCCCGTGTACCCGGAAGTGTGTGGTGCATTATACATTACCTGATCCGTGTCGAGGGCCGAATCCCTGCCGCCGTCCCCGCGGCTGCGTCACCAGCTGCTCAGCCACGATTGGCTGAGCATAACTGTGCTCAGCCAATCGCGGCTGAGCACAGTTGTGACGCGGCGGAGGGGGGATGGCGGCAGGGATTCGGCCGTGCGTCCGAAGATGACGTTTGGCACAAAATGGCGGCCGTCCCTCGACACGGATCAGGTAATGTATAATGCACCACACACTTCCGGGTACACGGGCGGGGGTGGTGGGACACGGGAAGGGGGCGATTCACACACATAACATACATTACAAAGTTGTATTACTTTGTAATGTGTGTTATTCTGTGAATAATTTTTTAGCGCCGCACTACCCCTTTAAGTTGCCAAGTAATTCTCTAAATGGGAAGCTTTCCTTAGTGTTTCTCAAAACTTTTCTATGAATTTCTATTTTATGCTGCTGTCCCTTTAAATAACATACAATCCCTCAACACATCTCGTCTGGCAGCACAAATGCCAATAGTGATACATCGGCATGACTGAACTTTGATATATGGAGTGAAATTTTGGCTTGGAGTGAGAGTTATAAACACTGAAAGATTAATGTTGTTATTTAACAAGGTGACACTATTATCTCCCGGTTGGTCTCAGACGGACTCATAGGCAGGGCTGTTTATTTCATTTTCACTGAAGAGACAATTTGAATATTTCAATGACAGTATTTACACAGCTTATTTAGGAAAGTGCCAGAGCAAATTTGTTTGATGAAATATTTTGATATTATTGTACTGTATATTTATCATATGAAGAAATACTTGTAGAGATCATTCTGAGGCATGATGCCATTTTTAACATCACAAAAAGGGAATGACGTATTATTGACATAAAACAATATAGATAATGGCGAATTTTATATAACGCGAAGGAGAATATAAAAAAAACGTTTAGTAGCATACCATTAGCAATGGTTATTCTGAAAGGATTCAATGAAATCAGTGCTATAATTGCTAATACATGTAGATTTTACATTATACAGAGTTACAACTTGATCTGTTGGGGTCCACAATTATATGATTGTCTTTGAACGTCCTTGTCATTTAGTCATGGGGTCTCTCAGTCTTCCGATCTGCAGTTATAGTAAAACATATCAAGTGTGTGGTGTCAGTCACAAGAGCAGCAGTATCCATAAATATAGCCCTGATTGGAGATAGGTGATCATTGATCTATAGAACGGATAAGGCAGATGTCTGATATTTAAATGTAAAATCTTGTGTACATAGGAAAGATTTTCTTTACACTGTATATCAAAAAGCTTATAAAAAATCCTATGATTCCTACAAAGCAGGTTCTTAACTTGTAAGTACCATCATGTTCTTGGTGTTCCATCATTTGTTCCTGCATTCAAGGACAGATATAGAAATATATAGATCTGTATTAATATATACAAAATATTCTGTGGGCTTTAAGTAAATCTTGACGGCTCTTGTCACAAGAAAATAAGTGGGAGAAAACTCACTGTGACATTAATGCATACGTCTTTAATCGGCTTTTATGTTAAATGTTCTGCAATTTCAGAACAGAACATGACTTAAGTGGTTTGCAAGGGACACGGGTTTGCATCTTGCAGTTTTTCGCTACATTGGTTTTTTACGTAAACCAATTGTACATTGTTTGTTGTTGCCTTTTCATGTGTCTTTCAGGGACTTGGGGTTGTGCAGAATCCAATAGCCTATCGGTTTTATTAACTCCTATCACTAAAACCTTATATCTTAATTTTACCAAATAATTAGACTTTAATTATATTTTTTGTTACACATTTTATTTAATTTTTTTTAAAGCTGCAGTGTATCATGGATCATAAGATACAACATCCTTTTTTTTTTGTTGTTGTATGGGCTGCTTATGAGAAATCAGTGTCCCACTGTGGACAAAAATAGAAGATGCTGTGTACTTAAAATACAAGTAAAAAATACAGAGGGAGCCTAAAAATGATCCTGGAAATTGTCAGATTGCTGTCACTTAGTGGGAATGCAATATCTATCTATTATCCATGCAGTGACCTCCGTAGTATCAGCGAGGTCTAGAATACATATAGAATACATAAACCACATAACCGCATAAACCACAAAGAGATCATTCACACGTAACGTAAAAAAAAACCAAAAAACTATAAAATATAAATGCCAGAAAAAAATGCATGCATGGAAAAAAGCCATGCGCCACACTGACGTCTTTATGTTTTTTCTTTTTTTGGCCTGAAAAACGCCACACAAAAATGTGGGTGAGGGCACCCTAAAGGTTAGATTGGTTTGAGGCCAGGACTCTGTGAGGCCACTTAGATTCTTCCACACCAAACTCCCCAAACTCTAAAGGGGTTGTCCATGATCACAAAAAGCACTGCTACTTCCTTGAAAAACTGCACCGCCCCTGTCATCAGGTTGTGTGTGGTATTACAGTACAGCTCCATTCACTTCAGTGTAACTAAGTTGCAAAACCACATCCAAATCAACTAGCCTGCCTTAAAATGCTAAGAAACAGCCTCATCCCATTATTGTTTCACCACCAAATTTTATTGTTGGTGCTATGCATTCTGGTAGGTAGCTTGAAATGTTTCTAAAAATAGTTGTTTTCTGACAATGTGATCAGTAGTTGCTACTAATAGACTTGAACTGCTGAGAGGGGCCAGTGTTCTACATTTGGTACAGACGTAAATTTTTATGTAAAGTTAATGTAATGTTTAGTGATCAAATAAACGTGTTAACTCCTGTACTGCTTTGTGTAAATTTAAAGGGGTTATCCAGTGCTACAAAAGCATGCCCACTTTCTTTCAGAGACAACATGACTCTTGTCTCCAGTTCAGGTGTGGTTTGCAATTAAGCTCCATTCACTTCAATGGAACTGAGCAGCAAGACTCCGCCCAAGCTGGAGACAAGAGTGGGGATTTCTCTGGAAGAAAGTGGCCATGTTTTTGTAGTGCTGGATAACCCCTTTAAGTACTATGCGCACTTTTGTGTATGTTGTGTATGCATGGAGCTGTAGTTGGCATGGTGTCCATTCACAAAGACCCTTGGGTATGTTAGTAGCCTTTAGATTCTTATCCCTTAGAGCAGCGGGCCAATTTCAATTTTTGCGTTTTTGTTTTTTTCCTTCTTGTGCTTAAAAGGCCATAGCAGTTGCATTTTATTTTTACCTAGAAACCCGCATGAGCCTTTTATTTTTTGCACCACTAATTGTACTTTGCAATGACAGGCTGAATTTTTTCATAAAGTACACTGCAAAAGCAGGAAAAAATTTAATGTGTGGTGAAATTGAAAAAAAAACTTTTTTTATTTGGAGGGTTTTTGTTCTTACGCTATTGCCTTGGGGTAAGACTTTCTTGTTATATGTTCCTCAAGTTGTTACAATTACAACAATGTGTAACATGTATAACTTTTATATTATGTGATGGCTTTTAAAAAAATCAAACCATTGTTAACAAATATATGTTCCTTTAAAACCGCTCCATTCCCAGGCTTATAACGCTTTTATCCTTTGATCTATGGGGCTGCGTGAGGTGTCATTTTTTGCGCTATGAAGTGTTCTTTCTATCAGTACCTTGATTGCGCATATGCGACTTTTTGATCGCTTTTTATTACAATTTTTCTGGATTTAATGCGACCAAAAATGTGCAATTTTGCACTTGGAGATTTTTTGCGCTTAGGCTAGGTTCACACTGCGTTTTCAGCATCCGTTTAACGGATCCGTTTTTTTTAACGTCCAGAAAAATAGGGTCAGCAACGTTTTTTGGTCCGTTTTGGTCAGCCAAAAAAAAACGGATCAGTTTTTTTTAATAATGGAAGTCAATGGAAAAACGGATGCACACAAATGAATCCGTTTTTTGCAATCCGTTTTTCATGCGTTTTTTGCAAAAAACGGATGTGTTAAACGGATGCTGAAAACGCAGTGTGTACCTAGCCTTACACTGTTTACCATGCGAGATCAGGGATGTGATAAATTAATATTTTGGGCGATTACGCACACGGTGATAACAAACATGTTTATACATGTTTATAACATGGGAAAAGGGGGTGATTCAAAGGGGGCTGCAGTATGTATTCAGATGCAGCTGTCAACTTTAACAGCTGCATCTGAATATTTAATTAGCAGGTGATCAGACCATGCCCGCTAATAGCTGCGGACCCGGGCTACATGCACCACCCGCGACCGCGGCGGTTCAGAGCAGGACCAGCACGCGGCCCCACTCTGAACACCCCTAGGCGGCCCAGAACGTATGGGTATGCCCAGGGTCGTCTAGGGGTTAAAGGTCATTGTTGCTTTGATTAATAAATCTTGCATTTTTCCTTTATTTCATAATCTGAGGATTCATACTATCTCATCTGTTTTATCAATGTCGTATAGGGAAAGAAAATTGCAAATTCAGGGCTTTTCGTTACAGTCTAAGAATTTCTGCGGAAATTCTGATGCAATCCCCACCACGGACTCCGCCTGCCTCACACTCTCAATGTTATGTATAAAAGTGCCTCTGCTCTCTGCGGCTTCCTGCTCAAAGAATTGACATGTCAGTTCCTTGAGCAGAGACCCGCGGAGAGCTGAAGCACTTTATACATATAAGACAGTGAGGCAGGCGGGATTCCGAGCTGAATTTCTGCCTGTTTTCCACAGTGTGAACGGGTCCTAACATCCTAAACTTCCAAAACAATATTTTTTGTTATCTCTGCTTGAATTTCCATCATTCCTGTGGATTTTCTGGCTTTGAGAACTGCTGCTATTCTGTAATTTGCTATTAAATGCATTTTGATTTTACTACAGTAAAAGTAAAATAATCCTATTGTGGTTCTATTGTATCCATGCTATCTGTATTATTTTCTGAGTTGATCCTTTCTTTCTACTGTTTGAAAGATTTGATCCTTTCTACTGTTTAATCCTTGATAGTCCCACATAGCAGGAGTCATGGAGATGCAGCATTGGAGCTGCCCATAACAACCAGTTTTGTGCTTGCTTTTACTGTCTACAATAAAAATCTCCAGTCTCAGATTTCTTGCTCACAACCACCAGCATGAGCGTGTGAACATGTGTCATTTTCATTTGTAGGTTTCTCCCCATCTACAGAGGTCCAAGCCACACTTACAAAGTACAAAGACTGACAGAGTCCACCTGCTACAACTTCAGAATCCAGGCTGTGAATGATGCCGGGGAAGGACCATTTTCTCACATCTATTCATTCAGTACAACCAAATCAGTGCCACCAACCATTAAAGGTGAAATGTCCATTAAACACCATGATTAATATCTATTGAGTCATTGGGGGAGTTTTTTTTTTAACTGTTTATGGCTATGTTCACACAATTATATTAACGACTGCTATTGCATACTCAAAATAGCAGATGTTATTTTGAGTACCAAATAACGGACATTATTTAACATACTTTAGTGGCTGTCATTTCAATGACGGCCGTTGGTACATTATTTAGGTTTAGGCTGAATGATGGCTGGATTCAACACCCCTTTGGGTGGGGCATTTTTAAAAGGTCTATTGAATTTTATTGAAAAAATGATGAAAGGACAGCCAAAATAAATTTGTATGAACAACCGAAAATAACAGCCACCAATAAATGTCCTGAATGTTAATTTGATGGCCGCTGCGAACAACAACCGTTATTCTATGTGAACTAATGGCCCCGTTTCTATTGACTTTAAAGTGTCAATGTCGATATAAAAAAATTTTGGCATGTCAAAAGTTTTAATCGGTCCGGATCTTAGTGCTCTGACCCGTACTGATTGGGAGAATGAGCAGGGAGAGGACCGCATCTGCATAGGAGCCCATTATAAGTCTGACTCTTTTTTTTTTTTTTTTCAGAGAGGAGATTGGACGTGCTGCTGCGCGTCTTCTCCTGGTTCGTTATCCCGATCGGTACAGGTCTGAGCACTCAGACCCAGACAGATCAAAACTTTTGACACGTCTCTATGACATGTCAAACGGCAGTTACACATTAATGCAAAGCACTGAAGACTGAAAATAATGGCTATTACTTTACTAAACAAGACAGTGTGTGCACATGGCCTAATACTTAGGGCCTATTACACACACAATTTTAGCTGACAGATATCTGACAGATCATTAAAGTCAGGAACAGAGAACATGTCCTAAAGGAAAGATTGAGATTTTTCCTCACTTCAAATCCAGTCTTTGGCTTCAAAAATCTCTCAGATATCCATCAGATAAATCTGTGTGTGTAATAGGGCCCTTAGTGTAAGGGCCCTATTCCACCGAATGATTATCGTTTGTATAATCGTTAACGATTAACTATCTCAAACGACCGCTATTGGGAAAGACCTGAAAACGTTCACTCATTTCCATGGAATGATAATCGTTACTTACGATCGTAATTGCGATAATTTTTCTTTGCTATTTATTCGCTATTGCGTTCGTATCTATTGCGAACGACTGAACGATGTCTTATTCAATGCGAACGAGCAACGATAAAAATAGGTCCAGGTCTGAACGATAATCGTCTGGTGGAATAGGGCCCTTATGCCCCTATTCCACAGGTCGTTTAGAGGAGCAAACGAGCGCTCTCAGCGCTCGTTTGCTCCTCGTTCCCCGCTCGCTGCCGCCGCTATTCAACGCGGCTGCAGCGATCGGGTGAGTGCGGGAGGGGCTGCGGGGGGGGGGGGGCCGGCCCGGGGGATCGCTGATCGTCCGGGCAGCCCATAGGATATAGCAGCGTCTGCTGCCGATGCTCCTATTCAACGGAGCGACGGCAGCAGATCGCTGCTATATCAGTCGCTTGTTTTTCAACATGTTGAAAAACAAGCGACTGCAACGATCAGCCGACATGAACGATGTCGGCTGATCGTTGCACTCTATTCCACCGGACGATTATCGGCCATAGCGGCCGATATCGGCCGAATACGAACTATAATCGTTCCGTGGAATAGGGCCTTAAGGCTAATGTAGACAGTGCAAGAATTTGCCAGATTTATTATGGTAGCATGTGCGGGTATTTAAGAAGGTTATGTTTCTCCTTATACTCCATACTCCATTGGGAATTGTGGGAAGCAGGATTTGCAAACGGCTCTATTAGGGTCCAATTAGACTAAGCGATTTTTCTTTTCCACTGATTAACAATTGAAAGTGAGCGTTTTTAGGAATGACCTGAAATGATTCAACATAATACACCGAGGGATAGTCGTTAGCTAGTTGCAATCACAATTACGGTTGTTTGTATACCCTAGACTGCGAATGTTCGTAACTACAAGCGAACGATGTGTACACAACGAAAGATTAGCGAACCATTAACAATGATTTTATGGCCCGCTCAAAAGATGCGATCAACGACATGAGAACAAATTTTCGTTAATCATTTCATCATTGCCTGCATATACACAGAAAGATTATTGCTTAAATTTAAACTAATTCACAATTTTTTGTGTGATTAATCTTTCCGTGTAATAGGACTCTTAAACTTGCCAAACTATTCCCCATACTGTATCTCTGCTTTCTAGATCTCTATAGGCTTGTCAGGTAAGGCCAGAAGATACAGCGGTAAATTGCATTCTCAATGGAATTTTTTGATTCGTCAGTGCCCAAATATTTTTATATGTATATGTTATTTTTTCAGCTCCTCGTGTAACACAGTTAGAAGGCAACACCTGTGAAATTGCTTGGGAGACAGTATTGCCTATGAAGGGAGATCCAGTTGGGTACATTTTGCAAGTACAGGTCGGTCGAGAGTCAGAATATAAACAGGTAAGTTAAATTAATCTAAGCATTAGGTTACACATTAAAGGGGAACTCCACATAAGGAAAACTTGTTTTCTATTAAAAGTACATTAAAAGTTATATAGATGTGTCTATATAATGTATTACCATATCTGTTCTGCCACACTGGGTGCTGATTTAAATCCAGGAAGTGAGAAAAAATGGCCTCTGTGTCAATCCACATTGTCTCCTGCTCCTACTGTTCTCCCCCCTTAGGAGACAAATATTCCATGCCTCTGTCTCACATTGGGTGTTTTTGCTGAGATCAGGCAGATGATGCAGACAGGGGGCAGGGCGTGATGTCACAGGAGGCTTGGCTGTATCCCCCAATCCCCTGAGTGATTCACCATCTCTGACCGGCCAGAAGCAGCTGCTTCACTGATTGTGCAAAAGTCTGCAGTGAAATTAGGGCTGTGTTCAGACATGTTGGAGTTTTATTGCAGTACTGCAGCGTATTCACCAAAATTATGCAGTAACACAAGTAAATAATGCTTAATGGCAGACAGGATCAGAGGCGGTACTGCCAATTCCAATATATCCAATGCAAGATATGGATATGGATAAACTCCTCATTGTAGCACTCAACTTCAAAGATAAAAGATGCTTGATCATAATATGTGCGTAGAAATGAAAAAAAAAATATTCAAAAAGTTCTATACTTTATTCCAATATCAGCATTACAGGTAGAGGATACAGAGTGCTGTGTGATGTTACAGGTATTAACTGTGTGCCGTGTTGGTGGGACCACAATGAAACCATAAATTACTGCAAATAATTCAGTAACACAATGAAACTGCAATGTGTGAACACAGCCTAGATGTTCTGCAACAGATTTGGGCGGGGAATTAGCAGGGTAGAGGACTGTCATGAACAACTGAGGGAAAGAATTGCATTCTGGAACAGTACTGCATTCTGGGAACTGCTCAACCAGGAAGTACAGAAACACATTACAGACCAAAACCCCACAAAGCAAATAGATTTTTGGTAGTTTCAAAACTGGGATAGATAGGTAAGTAATGCTTTATGCTTCTGCAGAAGTTTCATTTTTTTCAACCTCTACCCGGAGTTCCCCTTTAACCTTTAACCCTGGTAACCCCTAGTACTCAAGTTTTATCTCCTTATTTGACTGTTAAAAAAAAAAATCTTTCCTGCAGTAGTTCAGTTTCTTACTTGAAATACTGGTCTAGTCTGTCCATTCATCTTAACTATGGAAGGCTTGTAATGAGCCACAAAACGCATTCTCTGAGCTTTAGAGGAATAGCAATTTAACTAATTTCTTGAGAGACAAACATAAGTCATGCAGTTCAGCTCTAAAATCAGAAGTACTGCAATTCCCCAAAGAGTTTGAGGATAAAATTTCCTTTTCACTTTTGAGATCCTTTCCCAATTGTTCTAGATAACGTTATTACTATGTTCTTTAATTCAGATCACCAGACAAAGAACATTACATCTGAAATACAATCATATCTACATAAATTCATTATTTTTTCTCATTAAAAGAATACACAAAAAAATAATATATATATTTGTGCATACTTTCCTATTAGTGTGATTTACTATATTATTGTGGAAACTTTTTATTGCTGGTTAGTAGTTATTATAGTATTAAAGTAGTCTTATGACATTAGAAAAGCATAGTGGCCTTCCTCCAGAGACAGCCCTACTCTTGTCCATAGGCAGTGTTGAGTATTGCAGGTCTTATTTACTTTGATTAAAACTAAGCTGAATCACTATAGGCAGCCTATGGACAACGATGGTACTGTTTCTGGAAAACAAAATTATCCTTGTTTTTCAAATTTTCAAAGTGTGTTCATCTACTAAAGAGCAGAGTCTGATGATCCCACAGATTTTTGACATGACCAGCCAACCATCTTAGGGCCAATCCACACTGAGCCAGATCATCGGAATTTCCGCCGCGGAATCCCGCCTTACTCAGTGTGCTGCTGTAAGTGAATGGAGAGGGCGCGCGCTTGTCCACTCCCTCTCCTTTCTGCTCAAAGAACTAATATGTTCATTCTTTGAGCGGAGAGGAGAGGGAGCGGACGAGCGCGCACTCTCCCATTCACTCAAAGCAGGACACTGAGCACGGCAGAGAGCTCCACTGCGGAATTGCGTCGTGTTTCCTCAGTGCGAACTGGCCCTTACAATATGTGTTTAAGGTTGTTCCATCTCCCTTAAAGAATCAGATATGTTTAATTTCAATGCCCAATCCTTTTGTTCTGAAGGGAGATAAGAAGATAAGCCTATACCTGTCTTTTAATTAAGAACAGATAAAGAAAAACTTAGTCGCTGTCGTGAATTTTTTTTTTGCAGAAATCAATAGTCCAGGCGATTTTAAGAAACTTTGTAATTGGGTTTATTAGCCGAAAAATGCATTTTTATCATGAAAAAGCAGTTTGAAGCTCTCTCCCTGTCTTCATTGTTCTCCTATGGAGAGAGGGAAATAAAACACCAAAACAGGACAACAAAGAGTTAAAGGACAACTCCCACGGGACCCTAAAAAAAAAAAAGACACACAGACACCATACTCACCATCCCTCTGGTGATGATCGCCACTCGATTCGCCCGCCGTCTGCGTCTCCGTCACGTCTTGCCACCGTCCAGCGATGTCTTCACTTCCGGGTCCATGGGAGAGAAAAGGCTGTCAGTGCGCTTGCGCACCGGCAGCCTTTTCATTGGCTGGAGCGCATCACATGGCTTCCAGAAAGCTCAGCCAATCAGGGCTGAGGGGGAGGGGGGGCGGGGTCGGCAGTCCGAAAGGGGGGGGAATGGCGCCAGGCCGGTTATTTAAACACATTACAAAGTTATATAACTTTGTAATGTATGTTAAATAATCCAAAAATTTTTTGTGGGAGTTGTACTTTAATCTACAACTACATCTTCTCTGACAGTCAGCACTGACCTCTCTGACCTCTGAATATGTTGTCACCCAGCTCCTTGTTTGTGTAATCCTTTGTTCTCAGCTCTCTGCTGCTGGCTAACTCCCTCCTCCCCTCTCTAAAGAACAGACAGGGTGTGTCTGATGCAACAAGTCACGATTTCCTGATTTTTGTTTGCAGTGGATGACAGAAAGGAGAGGAGGGGACCTGGGAAAAGTTTTTTTAAATGCAGATAATGGCATATTTGCCTAATAAACCCAATTACAAAGTTTTTTTTTAAATCGCCTGGACTATTGATTTCTGCAAAAAAAAAAAAAAAAAAATTCACGACAGTGACACTTTAACTGAACAAGCATGCGTATAGGAAAGATATGCAGCCAACAGCTGTTGAAGTTTTATGGCCTTCTTTGATACGCTTAAAACCGGACTTTTCAGATATGACTAAATATAATCCACTAAAGGCCCTATTACATGGAGAGGTTATCTGCTAAACCAGGCAGCTATCTCTCTGTATAACAAAGCCAGTGATCAACAGACGAGCTCAACATGTCAACAGATAATCTGCTGTTGGCCACACGGTTTAATTTAATAGGAGATGTGCTGCTTGAACATCACTAGGGATTTTCATGCATCACTGGCCACATGTTTATAGAGCTTGCGAATAGGCAAGATTGGAGCTCACTTACCACTGCGGGTTAGGGTGTCTAATACAGCTTTTACGGTAGATTCTTGTCTGAGTTTAGGGCTTATTTTCGGGATCTCTTAAATTTTTTTCATGAAGTGGTATAGAAAGACCCCCTAATAGTGCCATAAACTTGCCAATTGCCACCACAGCTGCCTCTCGCTCAGAGTCTTGTATGTGGTGGCCTGGTACTCCCAGCAAACGTGGGCTGAACATAGACAAAAGGAAGCTGCGTACACAACAGGGCTGAACGCATTGTACCAGGTAAGGAGCCAGGCCAGTATACACAGCTAACTTCCCGATGTCACTGCAGCTGAGCCACCAGCGTGTGTGTTGCATTGATCTCACACAAAGGTCCTGAAGGAAATCATCCTCGGCTGTGCTGCTGCTGCCAGTATCCTGGAGGGGGAGGAGGCTGGTATGATTCACACAAGCAGCAGCTGAGGCACTGCTCAGCCAGGACTCTTAGATCAATGGCAGTGGAACCATGGTTAATAGTTCAGTTAGCTGGACCGTGTCATTATAAATAAATAAAATAACAGGGTAGATGCTGCATCTGCTCTTGGGGCATTTGTGTTAAGACCCTATTACACTAAGTGATTATTAGCCATATTTAGCCAATTATCGGCCATTATGGCCGATAATTGCTTTGTGTAATAAAAGGAAATGATTGTGCATGTTAGTTAGCTAATGTCGGACGGTCATCAACTTGTGGAAAGACAAATGACAAGGATAGCAACGATCTGTGTAATAGGAGCAGTAGAAGCAGACTGCGGCTATCTTCTATGGGCTCCTCGCGGACCACACACTTACCCGCTCGCTGTCGGTACATGTTAAAAGCGTCT
Source organism: Dendropsophus ebraccatus (assembly GCF_027789765.1). NCBI lineage: Eukaryota > Metazoa > Chordata > Amphibia > Anura > Hylidae > Dendropsophus > Dendropsophus ebraccatus. Next base: position 76,126,894 of record NC_091459.1, on the reverse strand, counting down.
GCATCTAGTGTGGAAAGAGGAGCAAGCAAGTGCTGGTCGGTGCCTGCTTGCTCCCACTAATCGGCCGGTGTAATAGGGCCTTTAGGAGCTACAGTATGCTTATTCTCCATCTCCATGACGTTAGTCATGTAACCTTACACTAGCAAGTTTCTGCATAGCCATACTGAAAGGAAGCAGTGCTAACTACAAAACCACTGTGTTGTCATGTGTGTTCTAACACTTTGGTGCCTACTATACTACTCATGATTACAGTATAATATACTGTAATTCATTATATTTTAAGGCTGGGTTCACACTATGTATATTTGAGGCAGTATTTGGTCCTCATGTCAGGTCCTCATAGCAACCAAAACCAGGAGTGGATTGAAAACACAGAAAGGATCTGTTCACACAATGTTGAAATTGAGTGGATGGCCGCCATATAACAGTAAATAACGGCCATTATTTCAATACCACAGCCGTTGTTTTAAAATAACAGCAAATATTTGCCATTAAATGGCGGCCATCCACTCAATTACAACATTATGTGAACAGAGCCTTTCTGTGTTTTCAATCCACTCCTGGTTTTGGTTGCTATACAGCCTCACAAATACAGCCTCAAATATACATAGTGTGAACCCAGCCTTAACCTATAACTTCTAATACTGGACTTGGGCACCCTATCAGTAATATGTTGTTACCACAAAAGTTTAGATATTTAGTATTTTAAACAGATGTCCACCATTTTGAGACATAGAATATTTTTATTTTTTATTTGGCTGTCCAATTCCATCATTCTCAGATTGAGAGTCTGCAAGAAAGGGCAATTTATTTAAATATCCAATGGGTATAATTTATGTTAGAGGTTAAGAAGCCTGATATGTAACTGAATTAAAGCAAGATAAAAATAACACATATCAAAGCACAAAATGTGAATTATGATAAAGCGAGCAGTGGAGTCAGTAAATTGCCAGCCAATTTAAGCCTCTCCTGTCACATGAAACGCATCTCTGGCATGATACAGAAATGTGGAAATTGCATAAAAATGTGAGATGAGGGGTATTTACGCTCAACTATGCATCATTTACATTTTTATTTAGTTACAATTTGTGGGAAAATATAAATCTCACTCCCTGCTTTATGTATCATCATCTAGATAACAAGTGACTTTAGTTTGCACTGATAAAAGAAAGTGTGTTAACAAATGCAATTGTATGTCATACAAAGCACAGATATGATAGTGGATAATATGATGATCAATTTGCTTGAATTCAGCTTGGATTCCGCATCCTCTGTGACAGTTATCATTAGAAACAAACACCTCCATGAATTTTGAAACTACTTACTATAAAATAGGACACTCCTCTGTAAAGTAGATGAATTTCTTGTGGTTGTTGATTCACAGTGACTACTGACCATACGGAAGTTACAGAAAATCACAGGTTACAGCAACTATCAAGCAATTGTAGTGTTTGCTTGTGGGGAAATAGGTCGACTGACTTATTCTGGCATAGAAAACTTTTATTGTATTTTAGTTTTGTTTGTTTTTTTAAATTGTATTTCAAATAACTTTGAAATAGGGCAAAAAAAAACTGAAAGCAATGACTGCCAAGTGATGTATAGACAGTATGCTTGAAATTTTAGTGCTTTAAGCTTATAAAATTACATCATAGACAAGAATAATGAGTCCGGATTTGAGACCATTTGGGTACTATTCAAAATTCACACCCTAAGAGTCATTGATTTACATATTGAGAGAGGTTAATAAGTCTACCAGCTGTAGCTCTCTCCATTTGGTAGGCAAAATCTATATGTAAGAGTAGATAATCCATAGTAAGTGAGGTTAAATCTCTCCTGCATCTAGCAATTATTTGTCTGGTTGCAGGAAAAGAGAACCCAGAATTTTTTTGCCAAACAATTAGACTTATTTTCTTACCTTGGTTTACCCTTGTGCGAGTTAGGTTTAAATAAGACTCATGAGTTTTTTGGACATTTTCCAATGTAAAAAAAAAGTTGATTTCTACCTTGTAATTTAAAGGAGAAGTCCGGCAAAAATGTTAAAGTATTATATTGCCCCCCAAAAGTTATACAAATCAAAAATATACACGGAAATGCTTATAAAATGCTTTTTTTCCCTGCACTTACTACTGCATCAAGGCTTCACTTCCTGGATAATATGGGGATGAACTCCCAGAGCTGTGCAGGCTGTGGCTGCTGGAGAGGATGATGGCAGGGGGACACTGAGGGACACAGGGCACTGGAGGGACACTGAGCATCCCCAAGCCATCATCCTCTCCAGCAGCAACAGCCCGCACAGCTCTGGGAGTCGGATCGTGACATCACCATGTTATCCAGGAAGTTACATCACCATGTTATCCAGGAAGTGAAGCCTTGATGCAGCAGTAAGTGCAGGGAAAAAAGCACTTAATAAGCATTTCCAATAAAAATTATATTGGGGATTTGTATAACTTTTGGGGGGCAATACAATACTTTCATAAAAATTTTAGCTGGACTTCTCCTTTAGGGTGCGTTCACACCTACAGGATCTGCAGCAGATATGCAGCAGATTTGATGCTGTGTTCAGTTATTTTAATGAAATCTGCTGCAGAAAATCAGCTGCAGATCCTGTAGGTGTGAACGCACCATTAAGGTTTTAGCATAAGGGCTCGTTCACACAGAGCAAAAGCAGCTGAATTTCTGCGCTGAAATTTCAGCCGTTAAAATAGGTGCAGAGCTAATTTCCATTGTGTTGAATGGAAATTCTGCTCTGCAGTTCACACGGTGGAATTTCCGCACTGAACTAATCCGCTTTCTGCCAGACGAATGAACATGTTCATTCTTCCGCTAGCGGAAGCCTATACAAATCAATGGGGCTCTGATTTTCTGTTTCAGCGCGGAATACGTGCGTATTTAGCACGGAATACAAGCGTAATGCAAGCGGAAATTACGCACTGAATCAGCGTGGAAATGGGGGAAAAAAGGGGGGAGGAGGATTCTAGTATATATTCTGGTATAGTCTAGTTTACTCGCCAAATACTCGCTGAATTTCAGAGCTAAATGCATGCGGATTTGGCGCGGATTCCTCGAGTATTCCGCGCTGAATTTGTCGAGCTGATTACGAGCTGAACACTTTCCTAGCGGAATACGCAGGGGTTCTGCTTACATTCTACTCGGAATTCAGCGTCAGTTGATTTCAGGCGGAAATATTTCCTGTGTGAACGTAGCCTAAGGGAGACTTTTTTAAAAAATAGGTTATAAAATCATGAAATGCCTTTCATGCATTCATTTCGTGTAAGAATAATTAGAGGATTTGGCAAAAGATTAATGGTGCCTAAGTATTAATGGTTGATGGTGACATATACATAAATATTTGTAAAAGCCACGGCGGGGAAGGATGGGTTTGGCAGATAGCTCTTGGAAATAGCATAACCTTTAATCTTGATATAAGCCTGCAGTGAAGGATATGCAGCTGTAATCCACTTGTAGACATTAATATTATCTGCCATGTTATAAATAAATCTTAATGAAAGAGAAGACAGTATCACCACTATTAGGTTACTTAGGGAGGTACCACCATGTCTGGAGAGTGGTTTCTATACTATATAGCAGATAGTTCAGAGCCAACCTAGCACCATGTTCATGTTTAAAGAAGAGGTTAGGGGACCACCTAATATTGCTAATAATAAAAAAAAAAAAAAAATATTTTGAGGGAAAATTATTGTGCCAAAAGTGCACAACACAATAGAAGGTGTTCTTTCAACTGTGGAAATCCAGTCTCCCCAGGGAAATATTTTAGATAAGAAGTTCATAGAATTTTATATAGTCTCTATGCCAGACAAATAGGGAAGTGGGACCTGGAGAATTTACACATTTACATGTATCCCTAAAGGGCTTACACTATAATAGGAAACTCTACTGAATAAAATCAGAGTGGTCTCTATTGTTGTCAGTGACTCCAGAAGATGAGTTACAGACATGATTTAGTAGTCCTCTTATAATTAGTGTTCAGCACGTTTGCGGAACTGTTAAGGCGCTATTACAGGAAGTGATTATCAGCCGATGCTGACCATTACTGCCGATAATCGCTTTGTGTAATAGAAGACAACAATCAGCTGATATACACGATGTCTGCTCATAGTTTACATTTCAACATGTTGAAAGACAACAATCATTATAGAAATGATCTGCTGCCATCGCTCCGTGGAACAGGATCATCTGGGCAGCTCCCCCAGCTCTCTCCTATCTGCTTTCTGCCAACGCGCGTAATAGCGTTGGAAGGGAACAAGAGCCAGCAAGCGCTGACCTGACAGATCGGCGCTTGTATGCTCCTCTGCATCGCTCCATGTATTAGGGGCTTTAGGGTTTGGAAACATTCTCCATACCAAAATGCTCGGCATTTGACTTGCAGCATCTGGAGAAGTTGTATGCAGTCTTAGGGAGTCCTGTTTTCCTGACAGCCCTGGGGCTGCATCCAACTTATCCAGATGCCGAAGTTAAGTGCTGAGTAATAGGGTTCGGAGAAAGTTAATAAACCTGGAAAGTTTGGCAAGTCTGCTCATCACTACTTATAATCCAATTTTTAAATACCTAGGCCGACTTGGATTTTTAGAGTTTCGGCTCTGATGAAGCTGCTCCTCTGATGTGGAATGGTTTATATTCAAGAAGTTGTAGTGTAAGGTAGAGTTGGCTGAATCCCTGGTAGAGTGTACACAGTAACAGGAAGTCCATTTCAGGATGGACATCTGATGGGAAGTTGTGCTAATAAAGAAAGTTTAAGGCTGCGTTCACACTACGTATATTTCAGTCAGTATATTTCAGTCAGTATTGCAACCAAAACCAGGAGTGGATTAAAAACACAGAAAGGATCTGTTCACACAATGGTGAAATTGAGTGGATGGCCGCCATATAACAGTAAATAACTGCCATTATTTCAATATAACAGCCGTTGTTCTAAAATAACAGCAAATATTTGCCATTAAATGGCGGCCATCCACTCAATTTCAACATTGTGTGAACAGAGCCTTTCTGTGTTTTTAATCCACTCCTGGTTTTGGTTGCAATACTGACTGAAATATACATATACTGACTGAAATATACGTAGTGTGAACGCAGCCTAATAGCATAAAGAAAACATGAAAGTGCACAGAAATATAGTAAAATAGCTTTATTTATCAATATATCTTCTTTTGTTAGACAGTTGAAAATAGATTTTATGGTCAGACAACCCCTTTAACATCATAATCTTAAACATACATTGTCCTTTCCTGGTGTAACCTGGTATGAAGTCAAGTTCAATGGAGATAGTTATTGGCTTTAGTTGTGAGGCGCTGGTATCATGCTTTAGGTCATGGGTCTCCAAACTGCCTGGACAGCTAAAGCTTTGGATTTGGTTGCCCAGGCATGCAGAGAAATGTAGTTTTGTAACAGCTGAAGGGCCGCAGTTTGGAGACCCATGCTTTAGGTTCTGCAAATCCTTGTCTCGTCAAACAGGTGCGTTTATGCAACATTTTTCATATGTCGGTTCTGGTTGTATGTGCCACTACTTCTCTTAAATTTTCAACTAAGTATACAGCAAAAAAAAAAAGGAGGAGGAAAGAAAACTTTATGAAAGCAACTGAATGTTGAGGCAACATGTAGTATGATTTTGACGTCTGGTTGTGTAGGCTACAGATTGTTTGCAGCTCCCCAAAATCTTCATCCAGAAGCTTTCAGAATGGAGCTTATGAGACTTTTGATAGAAAATTTTAGTCTTTTTGAACTGATTTCCATTTGCAATGTTCGTTGTAATTTTACTGGTGACAGTCTTTCTTTTTTTTTTCTCCCAAACTCCTAATTATGACTGTAACAAAATATAACGAGCCAAATACAATCTAAAGTTGTGACTGTGTCAGAGTACATTTTAATAGGAATTGTATTTTGCAGGTATACAAAGGAGAAGACACATCATTTCATATCTCAGGTGTACAAGCTAATATGGATTACAGATTCCGGGTTTGTGTGTGTCGTCGATGCATCGATACTTCCCAGGAACTCTGTGGATCGTACAGTCCATCTGCATCTTTTGTTATGAGACGGAATGATCTCATGTTGCCAGAGGACCTATCACACCTTGATCGTTCAAAACTCAAGGGCATGGTGCCTACTGATGAACAGTTTGCAATTCTTATTGTTTTAGGTTTTGCAACCTTGTCTATTTTATTTGCCTTTATACTTCAATACTTCTTTATGAAGTAACCAATGAAGACAGGTTAGAGATATAAACTTAACTAATGCTGCGCATTATAATCCATTTATTCAAATATTCATTTTTAAATAAATACAGACATTTTCCGTTCTACATTTTATATTCATATTTTTTACAGTTTTAGTACATGCTCAATGTTTTGATGCACCTTTTTGAAATGTAGACCCAGGACATAGCTGAAATTAGTTTCTGCTAAGTAGCTATATAAGTGTATAAATTGCAGCTGCAGTGTTCTGCTCCTGAGCTGATTCATTTTCATGACCCAAATTAGTTGTTGACTAAACAGACAGTCAAAATTCAGAGTAATTCAAGGCAATCCAAACACTTGTGGCTTGTGATAGAGCTTTGTATATCAATATTGCTTTCCATAGAAACACTGACATATACAAACATTCATGCAAAAAGTATATGCATGGGTACAATTGCATATACAACTGAAATCTCTACATATACAAGCTTTTCGTACGAAATAAAAAAAAATTGTGAAAATCTGTATATTTTACTTGAAACTGCTTACATAGCTGTTATGATATTGCTATTTTTAAGAAGGGAACTTAACTGCATGTTTACAAACACAAGTGACATACAATATACGCAAATGAAAATAGTGCCTTCAAATTCGGTGTGCTTTAAAGCTATGTTGACTGCTGTACATGGTGTCTGGCAATAACCGCATGTTTAAAACCAACATAGTATTTAGGGTGTGAAACTTAGTATTTCTTTGCCTGGAACCAATGCAGCTAATGTAACATAACATACAAGCCAAAACATTATTTGGTTTAGTATATCTCATTGTGTTTTATATAGTTTTTATTACATTACACTCATATAAAAGTTTGCTGTCATTCAATACACATATATTGAAAATATACAGTAATGCTTAAGGGGTTATTTCCATATGCCTGCTTCAGATTTTTTTTGCTTTCACATCTAACCTTTACAGGGAAACCTGCCATATTTTAAGCTGCCTGAACCATGGAGACAGGCTGTGGTATAACAACAAACTATAATTCTCTCTGAAACATTGTAATATTTTAGAGAAACCATATAGTTAAAAAAAGGTCAAACACGGAATTGGGTATATAGACAATTGGACAGAGCCAATTTTCTGGCTGATTTTAAACCTTTGCATTTCATCACAATTTGTTGTGAAAACAAAGCCATTCTCTATGGTTAGGGCAGCATGACTGGTTCCCTTTAATGTATTAAACCCACACCATTCTTCAGATATAATTCTGAACCAATATTTTTTTTCTCCATTTTCTTTCACTGCAGCTCTGCTTTCTGCTATGCCCTTTTTTTGGGTTAGACTTTGCCTCAAATGCCAAGCCAGGGGCTCAACTTCCCTCTGTGTGCACGTTCATGGTGCTGCTACACAATAAGTTTTCTAAACATGCAGAGGTTACATAGTACGGTTGAAAAAAAAAAACATGTGCCCATCAAGTTCAACCAAGGGGGGGGGGGGGGGATTAGGGGCGGATTCTATACATATGTACTTATGCTATTTTGTTCTAAGAACTTGTCTAAGCCTGTTGTGTAGCCCTGTTTTGCTGTGACCAGATCCTGGGATAGACTGTTCCACAGATTCACTGTTCTCATGGTAAAGAAGGTGGAGGCAGTGCCCCCTTGTCTTTTGGGAGAGTTTTACCTGGAATATCTTTTCCCCATATTTCTTGTAGGGGCCATTTATATATTTAAATAAATTACTCATATCTCCCTTTGAACAAATGTAATTCTTTTAACCTCTCATCATAACTAAGATGCATTGTGCCCCTTATTAGTTTAGATGCCCACTTTTAGTTTTTCACCTTTTCCAGCTTTAGGACATCCTTTCAATAAATTGGTGCCCAGAACTGGACAGCATACTCCAGATGAGGCCGCACTAAAGCTTTATAAAGCGGTATTATTATATCCCTTGTGTGCCATTCTGTAGTCTATTATCTACAAGTACACCCAGATCCTTCTCCATCAGTGACTCTCCCAGAGTAACTTCCCCCAGGACATATGATGCATGTGGGTTATTAGTACCCAGGTGCATAACTTGACATTTATCCACATTGAACCTCATTTGCCAAGTGGACGCCCAAACACTCAGAGTGTCTAAGTCATCCTGTAACATCTGCACATCCTCCATAGACTGTACTGTACTACAAAGCTTGGTGTCATCTGCAAAGATAGAAACATTACTGTTAATTCCATCCTCAATATCATTAATAAACAAGTTAAACAGAAGGGGGCCGAGTACTGACACTTGGGGTACAACACTTATGACCAGGGACCATTCAGAGTAGGAATCATTGACAACCACTCTCTGGGTACGATCATTAAGCCAGTTTTCAATCCAGTTACAAATTAAAGTTTCCAAACCTATAGACCTTAACTTACCCATCAGAGGCCCATGAGGGACACTTCATCCACAGCCACCCCCCTATCCAGGCTTCTACTCACTTCTTAATAAAAAAAAAATTAGGTTGGTTTGATAACTTCTGTCCTTGGTAAACTATGCTGGTTATCACTAATAATACTATTACCCCCACCAGGTTTCTGTTGTGTTTTTTTTTTTTGCCATGCTCCTATGTTACAATCTATGTCATATTGCCTGGTCCCACAAAGGGGACAGAAGCCTTTGTGACCCACAGTGATGTTCTTCTTCATTGTTCACTTTTGTTTGCTATAGGGGAAATATTAAACAGAACATCACTGTACCATCAGTGATATCAAGCAAGCAGTAAGGACTCATACTGTTGACTCCAGTAATGGAGATGGGTGCCAGTTGACACATGCACACAGATGTAACATAACATACTGTGGATAGCCCATAAGTGTCCCAAATGAGTGTACCCCTTTAAGAGAAAGCACCTGCAGGCCACATCTGTTTTCTAAGAAATGGCTCAAATGCCTTCAGGTCTTTGCAAGCAACACAAATATAATATCATATATAATATGGACTGTTGGAAGTAAAGCTTTGAAAACTTTATTCATTGTTATTTGAATCAATATGTCACACTGAGATTGTTTAGAAGCCTATTACTACAAAAAAAATTTAATAATTTGGCCAAAATCATTTAAACACCGAAACGCATGTTTAAGGCTGGGTTCACACTACGTATATTTCAGTCAGTATTGTGGTCCTCATATTGCAACCAAAACCAGGAGTGGATTAAAAACACTGAAAGGATCTGTTCACACAATGTTGAAATTGAGTGGATGGCCGCCATATAACAGTAAATATCTACCATTATTTCAATACAACAGCCATTGTTTTAAAATAACAGCAAATATTTGCCATTAACCCTTAGGGGACACAGCCAGTTTTCATTTTTGCGTTTTCGTTTTTCCCTCCTTGTGTATATAAGGCCATAGCGCCTGCATTTTTCCACCTAGAGACCCAAATGAGCCCTTATTTTTTGCGCAACTAATTGTACTTTGCTATGGCAGATGTGATTTTTGCCTAAAATGTGCCGGGAAACCAGAAAAAAATTATATGTGTGGTGAAATTGAAAAAAAAAATGTTTTTTTTTTTTATTTGGGGGGGGGGGGGGGGTTGTTTTTACTCCGTTCGCCCTGGGGTAAAACTGACTCATTATATATGTTCCTTAAGTTGTTACGATTACAACGATATGTAACATGTATAACTTTTATTTGATTTGATGGCTTGTAAAAAATTAAAACCTTTTAAAGAAAATATATGTTCCTTAAAATCGCTCCATTCCCAGGCTTATAGCGCTTTTATCCTTTGGTCTATGGGTCTGTGTGAGGTGTCATTTTTTGCGCCATGATGCGATCTTTCTATCGGTACCTTAATTGCGCATATATGACTTTTTGATCGCTTTTTATTACAATTATTCTGGATTTGATGCGACCAAAAATGCGCAATTTTGCACTTTGGGATTTTTTGGCGCTGACGCCGTTTACCGTGTGAGATCAGGAATGTGATTAATAGTTCGGGGGATTACGCACGCGGCGATAGCAAACATGTTTGTTTATTAATTTATTTATTTTTATTTATAAAATGGGGAAAGGGGGGTGATTCAGACTTTTATTAGGGGAGGGGATTTTGTGTTATTAAAAATACATTTTTCTTTTACTTTACACATATACTAGAAGCCCCCCTGGGGGACTTCTAGTATATGTACTCTGATCTCTCATAGAGATCCATGCAGTATAGTTATACTGCATGAATCCATGAGATCGGTGTTCTATTGCTTTTGGCTGCTGCAGCCAAAAGCAATAGAATGCCGAGCCGGGATCAGCGCCATTACGGCGCAAACCCCGGCCCGGGATGGATGCGGGGGGGCGATCCCCCCACTAGACCACCAGGGATGGAAATGAGCAAGTATTTAGAAGCAGCTGTCAACTTTGACAGCTGCTTTTAATTACTTAATTAGCGGGCACGGCGATCGGACCGTGCCCACTAATAGCCGCGATCCCGCGCTACATGCGGCACCCGGGATCGCGGCAGTTCAGAGGGGGGTCGCCGTGCGACCCCCCCTCTGAACTCCCATAGCGGCACGAGGACGTTCAGTAATGTCCTGGTGCAGCTATGGGTTAAATGGCGGCCATCCACTCAATTTCAACATTGTGTGAACAGATCCTTTCTGTGTTTTTAATCCACTCCGGGTTTTGGTTGCAATATGAGGACCACAATACTGACTGAAATATACGTAGTGTGAACCCAGCCAAAAACTTTACAAACTTTACAATCAGATGGCTTTTACGCCTATTTTTTTTCTCCAAACCCAAAATTTTTCCATTATAAAGTGCCTCAGGGAAACATTTCAGCTGAAGGTGTAACTCATTTTCAAGAGGGTGCAACAGACACACAACATATACTCAACTTTTATATAAATCTATATTTTGTATATTTTTGCTGCTTTTCGTTGCCTTGTGATAGAATTAAATGTCTGACATTCACTGAGGTATCTTGTCATATTCCTCTTTATAGTATATCTGTTTTGTTTTTTTTTATTCCCATAACCAAAGCAACGGGGAATCCAACAATAGTTTGTTGTAATTTTTTTTTTTTTTGCCATATATTATATTAAGTACTTTTAAAATCCCAATTACAGTGCAATCTTTTATTTATTATAAAGACAAATAAATATGTACTAATATTTGTAGCATGAAATTTTTTTTTTTGATAATTTAGTTGACTTTTTACCCAGCAGCATTTTAAGTGATATCTGTCTTTATTTGAGATTTGTTTTATTGTGACATAAAATCAGCGCATGTAAAGCCAAAAACATCCGTGATTGAAACGTTTACATGTAATCGGATTTTCTAATCATCTCTTCTGAGGAAAGTGTTATGATCCACTAGTTATGCTGTGTGCCTATAATGATGTAGCAAATGTTAGAACTGTCTTGTAATATAACTGTAAACACTACGTTAACATAGCTCTGCAAACTAATTTCAGCCAAGGTTGTGGCAAATTACATTTTTTTTATTTAAATACATTATGCCTTATGTCTTCTGTATTTTATGAGCATAATCTATACAGGTGTTAATAAAAATAATTTTTGTATTTTATTAAAAATGTACAAAGTAAGTGTCCGATTGTCTAAAGCGGTGCTGCTACCTTAAAAAGAGATGAAAATAAATTGGGGAAAAATTTCATGATAAACCGTTGGCCAATAAAAAGAATTGGGCGGGGGGGGGGGTCAAATAGTTTTGGCCATTTTTTATTCAGTTTTTTTAAGTCAGAAGTGGATCAAGATGAAAGAAAATCTAACAGAAAAATATTTTAAATTCCTTTTGATCCCACTTTTGGCTTTATAAAAAAAACTGATTGAAAAACCGCTGTGTGTGAAACTTCCCTTAGGGTTTTGACGGGATACTCCAGAGAAAAAAATCTAAACAACTGGCGTCAGAAAGTTATACAAATTTATAAAAAATCTCCAGTCTTCCAGTACTTATCAGCTGCTATATGCCCACCAGGAAGTGGTGTATTCATAAGTTTGACACCATGCTCTCTGCTGCCACCTCTGTCTGTGACAGGAACTGTCCAGAGCAGTAACATATCCCCATAGAAAACTTCTACTGCTCTAAACAGTTCCTGTCACAGACAGATGTGTTAGACTTGAAAGAATATACCACTTCCAAAAAAATGCAGCAGCTGATAAGCACTGGAAGACTTGAGATCGTGAATTTACAGCAAAGTGCTTCATTATCTCTGCAATCCGCTCATCAGCCTGCTGCTTATTAACTCACTGCCGCTCGGTGCTGCTCTTCCCTGGGTGCTGGGAAATGCTGGATCCAGTCTTGGGAAACTGGGAGAAGTTTTTAATAAAAACAAATTACAAATCTGTATCCATTTCTCACACCAATTGATTTAAAAACAAAGATTTTTTTTTTTACTCTGGAGTACCCTTTTAAGAAACATTTGGGGTCTTTCGATGTTTCACATAAATTTGTATGCGCTCATTCACGGCAGCATTATTACATATTTTCTGTGCTGAGCTTTTTTTTTATTATTTTCAGAATTAGGGAGCCAACATCAGTAGAAAAAAGCTAAATATCTTTATTCTATAGTGCCTCATTATAACAATAATAAAATATACCTAAAGTCACTGAATATTCCACTTCTATATTAGCAACACTATCAATACATTATATCTATAGTGATGCCTGTAAAAATTTGAAATAATATATATTTGCACCTTATCTCTTTAATTCAACAAAAAGACATGGGGGGGGGGGTTACGTTTTAGGTACGTAAAACATATTTAACTTTCTATTTCTTTTGTAGTAATGCTGCTTTGAATGTTTCATGATAACTATTACTATATAATCCTTTTAAAAGATTTTAGATACACAGATGTTACGGTGATATTATTCCAAGCATTGGTAAGCCACTATGGAAATATTTTATATGTGCATTTTGAAAAAAAGAGACCTTATTGGCCAGTTTTAGAAGAAACTGTCTTTTATTTCTGGAGGGACTTATTTTTTATTATGGAATTAATGTAATTTTTTTATAATGTTTGTGTCCATTAAAAATATGAAATTGCCAAAATATATTTTTATATTTTTCTCATAGTCCATTTGATGATTTATTTTTAGCATACGTATAGGCTCTTAAAGAAGCCATGCCAATATGTGGCACTCCAAGACTCTAACCATGGAAAATCTGAAGTCTGTCATATGATAGTCCTAGTACTGACCTTTGTTATATTACTTCTAATGTAAGAATATTAAACCAGAGCTTTGGGGTCAGGATTTGAGACCTGCTTTAACATACCTTGACATGATCTGTTGATAAATGAGAAGAGATTTACTTTAATAGTCACTCTTGTACCTTATCTGGCAGATAATAAAATAAGTGCACTGGCCTACTTTTGGGCCTTGCAATCACAGACCAGCAGAGAAACTTAGGCTGCATTCACACGTTCAGTGTTTTTCCCTGTCCTTGATTGTGGTCCGGCAGCAACCTCCATGATCCATGCAAAACAGTCAGTTTTTCATCAGTTTTGTGTCCGTGTCCGTTTTTTTCATGGATCTGTGTTAAAGCATTTTAAATTAAATTGATTACATCACAGCCGTGTTTTTCACGGATGAACACGGATGTCACATCCGTGTACATCCGGGAAAAACACGTATCTCATTGATTTCTATGGGGAATCCTTTCCGTGCATCCGTTCCGAGTAATGACATGTCCTATGTTTTAACGGAACGGATCACGGATCTGTGAAATCACGGAACATCTGAATAGCCCAATAGAAAGCAATGGGCTGTAAAATTGTCAGTGCGCATGGATCAGTGAGCACGGACAACTTCCCGGAACGTGTGAATGGAGCCTTACTAGTCACCCCAGAGCTTGGTGACATGTTGGCTATTCGGTACCTAACAGCAATAGATTGATGCCTCTTCAGATCAATTGGAAAGTAGAATTGGACAAGTCAGAATTGTATTTTTGCACAACAGTTACAATTGAATTACAAAATATTTTTTACCTCACTATTGGACAAACATTCCAAATATTTCATTAACAAAAAAATCAAGTTTTCTGGTATTGTAAATTTGACTACTTTGTATGCATTGTATTAAAGCCGTTATATCTACTTTAATGTATAGATTTTGCTAAATAAGAAATTGCTACAGTATGTAAAACTTAATTGTACTTCTAGTGTATATGTAATATATTTAAGCCCAATAAATGTTTTACTTCCTATTTGGATGGTCATTGATTTATTTTCTTCAGCTTTGTTGTTTTTCTGATAAAATCATAATCAAGTATTTGTTAAAACTACATATGGTATGGAATTTATGCCTGCAGTGAATAATACATTGGGCCAGATTTATCAAAGGGTGTAAAATCTAGACTGTCACAGCTCAGCTTTCAGTGCTGATAAAATGAAAGCTGAGCTGTGATTGGTTGTTGTGGGCAGTTTGCACCAGTCTAATTTTTACGCTCTTTGATAAATCTTCCCTATTGAGTTATCATCTGGTCACTCTTTAAGGAATCCCTTAGACCCTGCAACATGTGAATTATTATTTTAAAGGGAAATTGTACATGCAAACCTGCTAATGTGTACTAGAGTTGGGCGCTTATCGAGCTGTGTAAAAGGACCCTTACAGCAGTAGGCTGGGATTCAGTACTGGGCCCCTTCACCTGTGCTGTGCAGAAGCTTACTGTATTAATGAAGGCTTAACATTTACTTTTTATTTATTTCCTTTACCATCTATTGAAAATTTACATTGAGTGTAAAAAGAAAAAAAATCACCTGTATTTTATCTTTTTGTTCTGTTTATTTTTTTAAATTTACATTATACAGTCGTGCCTTGGATTACAAGCATAATTTCCTCCAGCACCACGCTTGTAATTGAAATCCACTCTTGAACCAAAGCAAATGTTCCCATAAGAAATCACTAATATGCAGTCAATTGGTTCCACACCCCAAAAATAATGATTTTTTTTATTCTGAATAACATTTAGAACAGATGAAACAAACAATGAGAAACAGCTGAATGTGATATTAGTTACTGTACAGTATAGCAATCAGTAAATGGTGTATAATGTATAGTAAGTGCATAAACCTGAGAAAACAGCAGTTTGTAGATATAGAATAGGGATTCAGATCCCCATAATGCAGTAGCGTAGTACAACAGGCTAGAATAGAGAAGCATGGCTGCTGTCAGAGGTCTGTGTGGTCACATGACAGCATTTTGGAATGTTCCCACTATGGGATCATAGCGGTGAAAGGTGGCCATCTCGTAATATTGATGGCTGCAAATCATGATCATTATTTGTGGGCGTTAATTAGAATTGAGTGAATTTACAGTACAAAAGTTTTGTTAGCTCGGCAGTCTGTTTATCGGCCGGCTGTCTTTGAGCTTCATGCTGTTTCCTGCCACTAGGCTCCGGGTGCCTGGAGAAACTTGATCCAGTCCTGAGAAACTGGTCATCTCTACCGTCAATGTTACGAGACTCACAATTCCCTACTATTGGAACATAGCCTTTTGACATATCTCTTTTACCCAACACCAGGACTGAAATCCCCTAACGTTTCACTGCCATTCACATTCTCTAATGTTTCTATGACAGTTAATTACGTTATAGGTTAGCTATACTTTCTGAATAGTGGCATTTGGCATCACATTATAGCTATTTTGTCTTTAAGAGAAATTCTACCTTTGTATTATCCTGAATTAGTTTTTCTAGTTGGCACTACCAGTGATTAGATAATTGGGCTCCTCTTTTATTATAATATCTTTTTGTCAAGTTACTAGTCCTTTACATACTAGTTACTAGTGATTACTATGATCTATGTAACCTTACCCTGACATCTAGCCTGTTATTTACCTTTCCAGCATGCTAAATGGGTCCTCAGAAGCTTAAAGTGTACCTGTCATGATGCCCGCTGCCAGATCAGTGGGAGTTCCTCTGTTAATCCGGAACTTCCTGTCTCCTTGGATGCCAAAACACATTAAGATCAATGGTTGTCGCAGCCGTTACAGTCTTACGGCGTTTTGGTATCCAAGGAGGCCCAAACTTTCGGAGGAAGCAGGCATCATGACAGGTACTTTTTCAGATGAAATAGAAATAACATGAAGCAGATATGTTTACAGTGCTATCTTTTTATCTGTCCTTCCCCTATCCTCTTTTATTAAGCAGGCTCTTATGTAGCCTGTGATTCACAATGAAGTCTCTGACACAAAGCTGACAGATCATACCTAAAAGCCTACACTGCGAGCCCTACTATGCTCAAAAGCTGTGAAATTGCTGCACTTTGATTCTAGCAGTTCACCTATTACCTTTAAAAGCATTTCTGACAAGTCCATGGTAATGATACTTGTCTGTTCTAAGACTAGTTTGCTAAACTTCTGCTCTCTGTAAAAGACTTCTATAGTTTGGGACCAAGTGAACAATTGTATGGTTGCTGGTTCCGAACCAACAGAAACAAATGCCTTCCTACAGAGAATTGTATTAGGCTGGCCATACCCATGAAACTGGGCGGAGCATTTGGCTGGCAGTTATGTCTCCCTACTTTCCTGTGCACATGAATCTTTACAAACATGAGGAAGGATGTACTGTAGCGGTGGCCTCATCATTGCTTACACTGCTTCTAAGGATAGGCCTTCAATATTTTGACCTCGGAAAATCCCTTTAGGGTACAAACCCACTTGACGTATTTGCTGCGGGAATCAGTCTTAAAAATAAGCTGGCAAAACGCAGGTTGGCTTTATACAATTGTTCTGCATTAAAATACGCAATTGCGTATTTTTGAAGCGTGAAGCTTGTTGTTAGCAAAGCATCAGTTGTTAACAACCTGTGCGATAAACGCATGTAGCTTCACGCTTCAAAAATACGCAATTGCGTATTTTAACGCAGAACAATTGTATAAAGCCAACCTGCGTTTTGCCTGCTTATTTTTAAGACTGATTCACGCAGCAAATACGTCAAGTGGGTTTGTACCCGTAAAATGTATCTATCATTCTGCTGGCGAGGCAGGATAAATTGTCCAAACTCTGGCAGGTATGCTGGCCTCTTCTAAAGCAAGTAGAGGATGGAACTGCTGGAAGCCGTTATTTCAAAGTAACTGCGGCTGTTATAAAATAACAGTAATTATTTTCTATTAATGGGCGGCCATTCACTCAATTTTAACAGTGTGTTGAACATAGCCTTTCTGTGTTTTGAATCCACTCCGGGTTTTCGTTGCAGAATACTGAGCAAAAATAATGTGTAGAAACAGCCTGAAAGGCTTACAAACATATTTACTATTGATGAGCGAGTACTAAAATGCTCGGGTGCTCGTTACTCGAGACAAATATTTCCCAAAACTCGGGTGTTCGTTTCAAGTAACAACAAACCCCATTGAAATCAATGGGAAACTCAAGCATTTTTGCAGGGGACCAAGTTCGGTAGAGGAAAGGTCGTGTGAAAACCTGTCAACCTCAGAGAATGATGGAAACACCACGGAAATGGACAGGAAACAGCAGGGGCCAAATTCTGGGCAACAGGCTGGTTAAAACAGAGGTAGCATATGAACCACCCAAAAACTTAACCTGACACAGCATGGCGGTGAGAACACAGGGAACAATTAAAACAGAGGTAGCATATGAACCACCCCAGAACTTGGCCTAACACAGCATGGCGGTGAGAACACAGTGAACCATTAAAACAGAGGTAGCATATGAACCTCCCCAAAAGTTAGCCTGACACAGCATGGCGGTGAGAACACAGTGAACCATTAAACACTGGTAGCATATGAACCACCCCAAAATTTAGCCTGACACAGCATCGCAGTTTGAACACAGTGAACCATTAAAACAGAGTAAGCATATGAAGCACGCCAAAAGTTAGCCTGACACAGCATGGCGGTGAGAACACAGTGAACCATTAAAACAGAGGTAGCATATGGACCATCCAAAAACTTAGCCTGACACAGCATGGCAGTGAGGACACAGAGAACCAATAAAAGTGAGTGAGGTAGCAAGTGAGCCTCCCAAAAATTAGGCCTGACACAGCATGACAGTGAGGACACAGAGAACCAATAAAAGTGAGTGAGGAAGCAAGTGAGCCTCCAGTTATGCCAGACACAGCATGGCGGTGATGACAGAGTGACCAAGGTAGAAGTGGTAGCAAGTGAGCCTCCCAAAAATTATGCCACACACAGCATGGCGGTCACGACAGAGTGACCAAGGTAAAAGCGGTGGCAGGTCAGCCTCCCAAAAATTATGCCAGACACAGCATGGCGGTGATGACAGAGTGACCAAGGTAGAAGCGGTAGCAGGTCAGCCTCCGAAAAATTATGCCACACACAGCATGGCGGTGATGACAGAGTGACCAAGGTAGAAGCTGTAGCAGGTGAGCCTCCCAAAAATTATGCCACACACAGCATGGCGAAAGAAGAATTGGCTGTTGGCTGAGAATTGAAGGAGGAAGAGGAGGAGGAGAGGAGATACCAAGAATCTTCATGTTGAGCTGCTTTCCCTGGGTGGACAGTTGAATTCAGGTGAAATTCATGCTTTGTTCAATTTTTATAAACGTCAGCCTGTCAGCGCTTTCAGTTGACAGGCGGGTGCGCTTATCAGTGATGATGGCACCAGTTCCACTGAAGACCCGCTCTGACAACACACTAGCGGCAGGACAGCCCAGCACCTCCAAGGCGTAAAGCGCGAGTTCGGGCCACGTATCCAGCTTTGCAACCCAGTAGTTGTATGTAGCAGAGTGATCGGGAAGGACGTTGGTATGGTCAGCAAAGTAGTCCCTCACCATCTCTCTGGAGGCCTCCCCCCTACTCTGTCTAGACTGGGAACGGTTGACATAGTCTTGCTGGGGTGCCATGAAACCTTGGCCTTGGAGAGTGTTCCCCCTGCCCCTTGAAAAGCTGCCTGCTCCATCCCTCCTCTCCCCTGCTTTTTGGCCCACAGAACTAGGTCCTCTGGCACTAGTGGTGTCAGATGGGAAGTAAACTTTCAGCTTCTGCACCAGGGTCTGTTGATATTGATTCACTCTCATACTGCGTTCCTCGGCAGGAATGAGAGTGAAAAAGTTCTGTTTGTACTGAGGGTCCTGGAGGGTGAACACCCAGTAATCGGTGTTGTCAAAAACATTTTTAATCCAAGGGTCACCGGAAAGACAGCCTAATATAAAGTCAGCCATGTGCGCCAGGGTCCCAACACGCAAGAATTTCCTCTCCTCAATAGGCTGACTCTCAATTTCCTCCTCCTCCTCCTCCTCCTCCTCCTCCACCAATTCCTCCTCTTCAGGCCATACACGCTCAACAGCTAAGGATTGAGCATGGGTACCCACTTCAGTCGGGGCAGCAGTCTCCTCCTCCTCTACTTCGTGCTGAGAAACTGACGTCAGGGTGGTCTGGCTATTAGCGGCGGATGTTCTTCCCCCATCTTCTGAGAGGCAAAGTCGCAGACTTCAGGTTGAGCAGGGAGACACAGCAGTGGGATGGTGAGGCTGATGATGGCAGCATCGCCATTGACCATCTGTGTTGACTCCTCAAAGTAGCCTAGTACCTGACAGATAGCAGACATCCATGTCCACTCCTTATTGTAGATTTGAGGAAGCTGATTGACCTAACTATAGCTTCTTACCGAAGTTGACATCTGGCATTCCACAATGGCTCTGCAGGGTGGCAGTATCCATGGATGCGCCGCACCTTGGTGAGCAAGTCAGCGAAATTGGGGTAGGTCTTAAGGAACCGCTGCACCACTAGGTTGAACACATGGGCCAGGCATGGTACATGTGTAAGGCTGCCGAGTTGCAGAGCCGCCACCAGGTTCTGCTCATTGTCGCACACAACCATGCCTGGTTTGAGGTTCCGTGGCGCTAGCCAAAGATCTGTCTGCGCCGTGATGCCCTGCAACAGCTGCTGGGCCATGTGCCTCTTGTCAGATTAGCTCAGCAGTTTCAACACCGCCTGTTGGCGCTTACCCACCGCAGTGCTGATGCAGCTAGCACTACGAAATGGAGGCAACGTGCTCGTGGAGGGTAATAGAGAGGAGGAGGAGAAAGAGGTATACAAATCATGAGAGACCACGACCGAGGTAGCCCCCTGCAATCCTCGGTGTGGGCAGCACATGAGGGGAACCAGGGTCAGACTCTGTCCCAGCCTCCACCAAGTTGACCCAATGTGCCGTCAGGGAGATATAGTGTCCCTGCCCACCAGCACTTGTCCGTGGTTAGGTGGACCTTGTCACTGACCACGTTGGCCAGGGCACGGATGATGCTATCTGACACGTGCTGGTGTAGGGCTGGGATGGCACACCGTGAAAAGTAGTGGCCGCTGGGGACAGAGTACCGAGGGACAGCCACCGCCATGAGGTTCCTAAAAGCCTCTGTCTCTACCAGCCGATAGGGCAGCATTTCCAGGCTCAGCAGTATGCCTATGTTCACATTTAAGGCTTGTGCATGCGGGTGAGTGGCAGTGTATTTGCGCTTCCGTTCAAAGGTCTGTTGTAGGGACAGTTGAACGCTGTGCTTGGACACCATGCTGGAGGGCGTGGAGCATAGTGAAGGTAAAGGGGTGGTTGTAGGGTGGGTGGCGCTCGTGCCTGGGGCCTGGGTGGGGGGACTGACAGAGCAAGCACGTGACACAGGGGAAGGAGCAGGGGTGTGACTGTGCAGTCACTGAGTGGGGTGTTTAGCATTCGTATGCCTGCGCATGCTGGTAGTGGTGGCTCCCCTGCCGATCCTGGCGTGGAAAATGTTGCACACTACAGTCCGTCGGTCATCCGCACTTTCTTTAAAGAACCTCCAGACTTGCAAACATCTAGGCCTGGCCACGAGAGTTTGACTCCATGAAACAGTTGCTGGTCTACTTGCTCTTGCCCTGCTTCTCCCTCTGCCCACTCCTCTTACAACCGGTCCTGTGGCTGAACTTGCCTCCCCCTCAGAAGCACTTTCTTCACTAGGCTTATCCACCCAGCTTGGGTCAGTCACCTCGTCCTCATCCACCAGCTCTTCCTCCAATTCCTCACTCTGCTCCCCACTTTGAGTTACATCCATGACAACAACCTCACTGTCTGACAACCGGGTCTCATCGTCATCATCAGACACCTCTTCAAACCCCGCGTGCAAGTCCCCACTCTCATCACCCACTGACTGCATGTGCTGCATTGTTTGGGCATCGGGATAGATCGACTGCTCCAGTTGCTCAGACTCAGGGAAGGGTCCAGAAAATAGTTCCTGGGAGCATGGTGGTGGATCTGAATCCTTCCTTTCCCTGCAGGGGCCAGGGTGTGGGGAAGGAGACTGAGCTGCTGGAGCAAGGGTTCCACTCCCTTGGGTAGCGTGGGTGGACTCCGTGGAAGACTGGGTGGTGGATAAGTTACTGGACACATTATCTGCTATCCAAGTGATCACCTGTTCACACTGCAGCGGTTTCAATATCGGTCTACCATGAGACCCCGTAAGTTGTGCGAAGAAGCTAGGGAGTAAATGTCTGACGTGTGCCACTGTTCCCTCCTCAATGGGTGCAGCTGTGTCACCCTGCCCTGAACCATGGCCTCTGCCCACTGCATTGCTTGGAACTCCATGCCCTCATCCTCGTCCTCGACCCTTACCCCTGGGGTTCACCGTTTTATGGACACTGCACAGTCAAGACTGAGATATCTGCACTAAAGATTACAGCAAGCCAAGAAAATATATTACTGAGACTACTATTGGAGGTAGTCGTATAGAGTCTGGGTGTGCAAGTGCAGCTATATACTGTCTGCTACCCTCTCACACAGGGCAATCAGTAATGAGCTTAGATATGCCTTGAGTAAGAAATACAGAAATCAGAAAATATACAAGTGGTCCCACTAGTTTTTTGGAGGCTGTGGTATACAATCTGTTGGTGGCTGCATCTATACACTGCCCTGTGCAAGGGGGTTTTACACAGTGTATAGATGCAGCCACCAACAGATTGTATACCACAGCCTCCAAAAAACTAGTGGGACCACTTGTATATTTTCTGATTTCTGTAATTCTTACTCAAGGCATATCTAAGCTCACTACTGATTGCCCTGTGCAAGGGGGTTTTACACAATCAGTAGTGAGCTTAGATATGCCTTGAGTAAGAATTACAGAAATCAGATAATATACTAGTGGTCCCACTAGTTTTTTGGAGGCTGTGGTATACAATCTGTTGGTGGCTGCACCTACTGTATACACTGTGTAACACCTAGAGATGAGTAAACCGGTTCGGCCGGTATGGGATCGGATTCGGATTTTTGGAAATCCGCTCCGAATTTTTTTTTTTCCTTTGTAAAATGGCAGCCGCCATTCTAGAAAGCAGGAAGTGTTCCAGGCGGGAAAAGCTCTTTCCCATGATGCCCGGAACACATCCATTCAGCAGGGATCTTGCACTAGCCCACCCCCTGTGTGATGTCGGTATTGCTTTAAGAGGAGCGGTCACATGACCCCACCACACAGTCTGCACAGAGAGAGGAAGGAGGTTGTTACTGGCTGCAGTACACACAGCTCGTGATTATCAAAATGCTGCTGCTGCTGCTGCTGCTGTTGTTGTGTACCACAGACTACTAAGAGGATATTGTAGGAAAGGAAAGATTAGGAAAGCGGAGAGGAGAAATATCTAGTGATGGAGAGAGAAATATAGAGTGGACGAAAGATAGATTAGGCATAGGACAGCAAAGGGTCCACGGAACAAAAACGTGCTGTACAGATATACAAGTCCTATACTTCTGATAGTGTGTATATCACATGCAACTTATCCTGAGAGACAAAAATACCTGGTGCAGGTGTATAGCATAATAGTCTTTAAAAAAGTACTATACGTATAGACAATGTTTATACTTGGACTACTGTTGCTCCTGCCCTTGGCTCCATGTTGGCTACTGCTGGGCCTTTACTGGCCTCCATATAGGCTACTGCTGGGCCTTCACTGGCCTCCATATTGGCTCCTGCTGCTCCTGCCCTTGCCTCCATGTTGGCTCCTGCCGCTCCTGCCCTGGCCTCCATGTTGGCTACTGCCGCTTCTGCCCTGGCCTCCATCTTGGCTACTGCTGGGCCTTCACTGGCCTCCATATTGGCTACTGCTGGGCCTTCACTGGCCTCCATATTGGCTACTGCTGGGCCTTCACTGGCCTCCATATTGGCTACTGCTGGGCCTTAACTGGCATCCATGTTGATTACTGCTGTGCCTTCACTGGCCTCCATGTTGGCTACTGCTGTTCCTGCCCTTGGCTCCATGTTGGCTACTGCTGGGCCTTAACTGGCATTCATGTTGACTACTGGTGTGCCTGCCCTTGCCTCCTTGTTGGCTACTGCTGGGCCTTAACTGGCATCCAGGTTGACTACTGCTGAGCCTGCCTTTGCTTCCATGTAGGTTACTGCTGGGCCTTAACTGGCATCCAGGTTGACTACTGGTGTGCCTGCCCTTGCCTCCTTGTTTGCTACTGCTGGGCCTTCACTGGCATTCATGTTGACTACTGCTGTGCCTGCCCTTGCCTCCTTGTTGGCTACTGCTGGGCCTTAACTGGCATCCAGGTTGACTACTGGTGTGCCTGCCCTTGCCCCCTTGTTGGCTACTGCTGGGCCTTCACTGGCATCCAGGTTGATTACTGCTGTGCCTGCCCTTGCCTCCTTGTTGGCTACTGCTGGGCCTTAACTGGCATCAAGGTTGACTACTGCTGAGCCTGCCCCTTGCCTCCATGTTGACTACTGCTGCTCCTATACTGGCCTCCGTGTTGGCTATTGCTGCTCCTTCCTGGCCTTCATGTTGGCTACTGCTGCTCCTGCCTGGCCTCCATGTTGGCTACTGCTGCTCCTGCCTGGCCTCCATGTTGGCTACTGCTGCTCCTGCCTGGCCTCCATGTTGATTACTGTTGCTCCTGCCTGGCCTCCATGTTGGCTACTGCTGCTCCTGCCTGACCTCCATGTTGACTACTGTTGCTCCTGCCTGGCCTCCATGTTGGCTACTGCTGCTCCTGCCTGACCTCCATGTTGGCTACTGCTGCTCCTGCCTGGCCTACATGTTGACTACTGTTGCTGATGCCTGTCCTCCATGTTGGCTACTGCTGCTCCTGCCTGGCCTACATGTTGACTACTGTTGCTGATGCCTGTCCTCCATGTTGGCTACTGCTGCTCCTGCCTGGCCTCCATGTTGACTACTGTTGCTGATGCCTGTCCTCCCTGTTGGCTACTGCTGCTCCTGCCTGACCTCCATGTTGACTACTGTTGCTGATGCCTGTCCTCCATGTTGACTACTGCTGCTCTGGTACTGGCCTCAAATGACTATTGCTGGACCTCCACTGGCCTCCAATGACTACTGCTGCTCCTTCTCTGCATTTGTGACCTTTTTCCTGCATAGACCCTGTAATGGTGAATTTCCTGCATAGACCCTGTAATGGTGAATTTCCTGCATAGACCCTGTAATGGTGAATTTCCTGCATAGACCCTGTAATGGTGAATATTGAAGTCTAAAAAAAAAAAATTGACTTTGAGATATCGAAAAGATAATGATGTTACTGACATGTAGAGCCCTAAATTCAACCAAATACACTACCCCCGTATCATATAGATGCTTTAAACTATGAAGTCCGAAATTCGGTCGAACCGAACTTTCCGAAAAAATCCGGAAGTCCGGTCGGAACGAACTTTTGAAAAGTTTGCTCATCTCTAGTAACACCCCCTTACACAGGGCGATCAGTAGTGAACTTAGTTATGCCTTGAGTAAAAGATACAGAAATCAGAAAATATACTAGTGGTCCCGCTAGTTTTTTGGAGCCTGTGGTATACAATCTGTTGGTGGCTGCACCTATACACTGTTTAACACCCGCTTGCACTGGGCAATCAGTAGTGAGCTTAGATATGCCTTGAGTAAGAAATACAGAAATCAGATAATACAACTGTACTAGTGGTCCCACTAGTTTTTTGGAGCCTGTGGTATACAAGCGAGTGGTGGCTGCAGCTATACACTGTGTGACACCCCCTTACACAGGGCAATTATCAGTGAGCTTAGATATGCCTTGAGTAAGAAATACTGAAATCAGATAATATACTAGTGGTCCCACTAGTTTTTTGGAGCCTGTGGTATAAAAGCTAGTGGTGGCTGCACCTATACACTGAGTCACACCCGCTTACACAGGGCAATTTGCAGTGAGCTTTGGTATGGCTTCAGTAAGAAATACAGAAATAAGTAAATATACTGGTGGTCAGTGTCACACTAGTATTTGGAGGCTGTCTATAGAGTCTGTGTGTAAGTGGCGGTCTGTGGTCTATAGCACCTGTTACACAGGACAATGAGCAGTGAAGTTCTATGCAGGTGTACAACAAATCACAGCAATACAATCTACAACAGCAGCCCCACCAGCCACAAAATCATAAAAGAGTACTGAGCACTTCTTAGGGGTCTGTATGCAACACATAATGTCCCCTTTCTGCCAGCACCGATCACCACAGTGTGCTGCTGAATCGTGGTAGCCGCACTGAAAGTCCCAGCCAGCAGTCTGAAGTAATACAAATAAAAACGATTTTAAGCCCTTACAAGGGCTGTTTGGTTCTTTCGCTAGTATTCCCTGCCTACTGGAACGCTAATTCCCTCCCTATGGCTCTCCCTGACAAGCAGCAGCTCTGTCCCTAATCGCTTCCAGCATGCATCTGAGCCGAGCGTCCGCGGGTGAGAATTTTAAATGGCAGGGTCATCTGATCTGGACGCTGCTATCAACATGTATGGGTCCCACGTGATCGCAGGATGTACTGTACCAAAGAGTCTCCTGCATGTTGATTGGCTGAGAAATTTCGCCCAAACTTACAGGAAACGGATGATGAGATTTTCCCGAGTATCGTGAGATGCTCGTTGGAGTAATGAGTACCATTGAGTACCCTAATACTCGAACAAGTACCAAGCTCGGACGAGCATTTTCGCTCATCACTAATATTTACCAATCAGTATTACCCTTTCATTTCCATTTTACAGCGTTTATATTGAACTTCTGTAAATGAAGGTGGGTGAGCACAATCGGAAACCTTGGGCACCAAAATACGTTTTTCAGACATGTACTATACTCCAGTGATGAAAGCTTGATGAAAGATTTGTTGAAAAAATAATAAAGGATACTTTGTTGTGCTCCAGTAAATTTATATGTACATGGTGTTGAACTTAGAGGCATAGCCAGGATTAGAAAGACATGGCTTCTTTCTCCTTAAAACAACGCCACCCTTGTCCTCAGTCTGTGGACTTACAGTAAGTGCCTAGACATTTGACTGACTTACTGTTTTTTAGGAAATTTATTTTGCTTAATAAATTTAGTCAATCATTGTTTTTGTTTCCTTTTTGCTTCTTTTTTTCTTGCATAGGGTGCTATCCCTTAAGAAATAAATTTAGAAGAATTAGTGCACTCCAGCTGCCTGGAGAAGGTGGGCGCAGGCAGAGGACTGTCTGGAAAACCTGTGTAAACCCAAACTTTCAGCATGTGTTAGCTTTACACCTCATAAATAAACAGATTAGTAATATTTCCATAAAAGACATTGTTAACCAACCCAGGATTTATATACCAGAATACAAATGGACTACTACCCACAAAAGGAATATAATAGGATGTATATATATACGGTTATGGCATTGTGGAGATCATCCAGCTCAATTAGCTTTATCTGTCATACTAACAAAGCAGGCTGCAGATGATATACAATTATTCAGAAATGTCTGACCTTTTAGGAGTCTATATACACAGCAGTTATTGCCAGATAAATTAGAATAACAGAAGCTCAAGACTGTGCACTAAATTGCTAGAACAATGCATGTGCCTATGTGTTATTGTTAGTAGTAAAATAATACACCTGACAATCTTCGTAAGGGCTATTATTGGGGTATGTATTGAAGATATACAAATTTAAAAAAGGTTAGGGGGTGCAGTTTATAAATGCAGTTTTAATGGAAGGCATGCATACACTTTGGAATAATGCAGCCTTTTTACTTCTGATTAAAGCCATGGGTGTAACAGAGCTTCATCATCAGGAACAAATAACACTACAAATCTTTGTATTATGTTTTTGTTTACAATTATTTCTGCCTCAACGGTACCAGACTATATACATATTGAGCCATTATTCTGTTTGTTGAGTTTAAATAAATCAAATTAGCAATGAAGATATGTACATTAAGGCTATGTTCACACTACGTAAAACTACGGCCGTTGTTGCCGATGGCAACAACTGCCGTAGTTTTTGCGGGGTGGAACAATGCCTTGGTTTCAATGGGATCCCGGCTGGAGCGTATACCCATGATATACGCTCCGGCCGGGATCCCGTTCGGCCCCGCAAATAACTGACTTGTCAGTTTTCTGAGGCCGCAATTCAATGAATTGCAGCCGTAGGAAACCCTGTCAGTTAACACTATATGAAGCGAGCGGCTCCGGACGTTAGCTCCATAGTGTGCAGGGGGAAGCATCAGAGCTCTGTGGCCGGACAGATCAACTGGCCGCGATGATCCGGGCACAGACCGGCCGTGACGTCTGATACTTTGTGTGAACATAGCCTAAAGGTATAACACTTAGGCTGGGTTTGCACTACAATTTTGCAATCCGTTTTTTTTTCATGTATTTTTTCAAAAGCAGATGCATTTGTGTGCATCTGTTTTGATCCATTTTTCCATTGACTTCCATTAATAACGTACACAAAAATGTGGTGGATCATATTTTGATTCGACCTTTTTTTTTTATAGTGGAAGTCAATGGAAAAACGAATCAAAACAGACGCACAATGCATCCATTTTTCCATCTGATTTTTTTTTTTTTTTGTAAAACCCAGCTTTTATGACAAAAAATAAATAAAATAATAAAGCACCCAGATAAAAATGTACAATTGCTGCAAAACTCAGCATGAAGTTATGTCTTGGGCAGATACAGAATGTAAATGATTACAGGTTTGGTCTGATTAGATCAGTAATGGCTGACCTTGACACTCCAGCTGTTGCAAAACTACAACTCCCATCATGCCTGGGCAGCCAAAGCCATATCTTTGGTTGTTCAGGCATGATGGGAATTGTAGTTTTGCAACAGCTGGAGTGTTAAGTTTAGCCATCACTGGATTAGATAGTGGTTCTTGCTACCATTTACCTGCTGCCCTATAGTAAAAAAAATTATGTACTCCAAGACACTTTGCCAGTTGACATGAGAGGGGGCACCACATTATTGGACTGAAAAAACTGGCTGCTGTCTAAATTGTTCTGATTAAAGGGGTACTCCAGCGGGGAGGGGGGCACTTTTTCCGGTCCCCGGACGCTTCCTGGTGTCTGACGTGGGCCCGAGACGATACGTCTCAGGTCCGCTCAGCCAGTCAGTGATAGAGGCGGGATCTGAGCGGACTTGAAACGGATCCCGCCTCTGTCACTGACTGGCTGAGTGGACCTGAGACACCAGGAAGTGGCCGGGAACTGGGCACCGGAGCGCATCGATGCGGGACCCACCCGCCAGCGAAAAAGTGCCCCCCCCAGCTGGAGTACCCCTTTAAGCTGTTGATTACAAAGAGGCATGAACACATGGAAAACAGGCTTCAGACATATAGGAGTGCTTTGGGGTTCTGTTCAGTTCTATGATATGATCCTACCACATAAATCACTACTGCAGGTAAAGGTGAGGGCGATCAAGTTCCAAGTATGGTGGTTCTGCTAACACTATAGTATGGCAGTCTCTGAGATCCAGTCTCCCCGCTGTTTGGTTCTCACTGGCGATGGCTGCAGAAGGATCCACTCAGCAAGAACAGAGACATTTAGGAAAGGCTTTTGAATGTATATTACTACTGTAACTTTCAAACCACTATGTAGTGTCACGTATGCCACTTGTAGCCAAAAGAGTGTGTTCACACTCTTACCTAGTCAGCTAGTGACTAGAGTTTCCCTAGGGTTGGCTGGGCAGAGAGTGGAACATACAATGTATTTGTATGCGTTTATTTCTATGTAAGTTTTTTAATATGTGCTATAGAGATGACAAGGTATAGTAAAGATGGGTCACTATTTACATACACACACCACATACAGGGAATTAGGTAACAGCACCACCAACTGCCTCCTTAGTGTACTGCAACAACTAACATAAACCTCTAGAAACTGTGTGGAGCTATCCTAATGAGATTTACATAAAAGGCCGTTGTGACAGGAATTCCCTGAGTAGTTGTGTGTAGTTGTGGTCGTGTTAACATCATCCAAAGATGGGAGCCATGGCATAAATTCTATAAAAACTACTTATTTGATTCCCCAGCTCATTGAGAAATTTTAACTACTCACTGTAGATTTGACAGTTGCTTATTGAAGCTACCTAACTTAATAGGTATCTGACCGTCACTCATTTTTCCTCCTCATCTCTCGCCTTATTCAATATTGTTTTACCTGCTGAACAATTCTTATAAAACAAGGTTCTTCAGTTTCAGTTTTAGGTTTTGCTTCAGGCTTTGAAGCAGACTAGTCTTATTGCTAATCTTCTGTTGTCTATTACATAATGTTTTTTGCCTCTATGTTTGTTGGAGATCGGGAAACCCATGATCTCTGTTATTTTTTATTTTCGTTGTTTGCCCTATTCTTTTACCTGAGTTTACATTTGTACACAATTATATAAAACTGTTGATTTCTGGTCAATGCAAAGGACATCCTGTTGACTATGTACTTGGTGCTAGGACCTGCGTGTCCTCATTGTTATTACCTTTCTGGAAGATGGTCTTCTATTTCCACTTTACCACAATAAAAACTTGTTTGGGAAAAAAAAACTATCATCCAAAGAGGGGACCACAATCTGTGAGGAGATTTCTAGGACCAGCTCACCAAGTACTGAGACAGATGAGAGTTATAAAGCTTATTTCTTTTTATTATTGACCAGAGAGGGAGCCCGATCAACTTCACTCTATTAGGTACTGTTTATGCTGAGCGATAGTTCATCAACATGTTCTTATTTCTTCTGGGATCCAAATCTTGTAGCTTATGGCCCGGCCATTACTCAGTAAGACTCTCATCCCAATGGATTAGTTGTTCATTGCCAGTATACAAAAGGGTGACTCCATTTTACCACAAAAATCTCTTCCCCAGAACGGCCATATTGGAAGGTACCACACAGAGAGGGACAGTTTGTTACGTATCTCAAGTAAAGTCATTGTTGCACCTCAACTCCCTGTTGTCTGCTATAGGGTCCTATTAGACAAATTGGTTTTTAACCATAAACAATCACATAATGATAGTCGTTGGTTACAATCATTACTATGATCATTTACTTAACCTGATCCCAGCAAAAGAGTGAACGATGTGGAATGACACTGATCAATTAGCGAACAATTAAAGGGGTACTCCGGCGAAATTTTTTCCCCCAGTACTTGAAACACAACTCTGTGTTTTGTAATTGAAATAACTTTGTAATATGCTTCAATCACCTGTCTGCCCCTCTTCCCTATCTTTTCTCCCCTCAATCCCCTACCCCCAACTGAACCTTCAGTTCAGTTTTTATTTTTTATCAGTGCCAGAGTTGCCCTTTAATGATTAACAAAATCAATGATTAACGATTTCTCTTTAGTCGTTAAAAGGTTGCCTGCATTTACACTGAATGATTATTATTTAACTTTTGAATGATTTAGCGATAATTTGTACAATAATCGGCCCGTGTAATAGGGCCCTTACTCTGCACCTCACCAACATCAAGGACGTGGCCAACAACACCTCAGAAGACAGTAACAGAGAAGCCCCAGGGGCAACTACAAGTATCACCAATTACTTAGGTGCAGTCCCTCTCTTAACCTCTGTAGCAGTATTTAGAGAGTTGCTACCAATCGGCCTGTAACAAGGATTATATTTATTTATTCAGCGATTCTTTTTCACTTCAGTCTGCTACATAGGTGCAGGCCATTTTCCTAAAGCTTTTATGTTTGGGCTCAGACGTAAAAGTGCAGTAAAACGCATGTAAATTCACAAAATACATTTAAAGTGACACTGTCACCTCCTTTTTGCATTCTGATATGTCTACATAAGTGTAAAGGGTAAATTTAGCGGTTTTCATACCTTATTTTATATCATACGTCATGGTGCTTGTTCAAGTAAAAAGTCATCTTTTATCAACTGCAGATTATGTTAAGCGGGCGGGGGCTCGCGGCATTACTGCCACTTAGCCCCGCCCACAATGCCACCGTTGGTCCCGCCCCCTCACCAGCCATTGGAACAGGCTGGCCTAAAGGTCTAGGCCCCACCCCCTCTAGGTTGGGCCGCCAAGGTCAGCACATCATAATGGCAATCAAACCTAACATTTAAATTAAATAACTCATCTGATCTGATTTTGGAGACAATAGCCCTTTTTTCATAGCTGGACAATGATGGCCACAATAACAGCTTTTACATGAGATTTTATTGTCCTCTTAGTTATCACATGACATTAAAACATTATACTGTACTAAGGACCATTTTCTTTGGACAGCAAGCGACAGGAAGTGCATGAAACAGTACAATGTATTACAGAAAGCTCACAGTCTATGGTAGCAAGTCAGACATAGAGGTTATAGTTTAATAAATACCATAAGAATGTAAGAAAGCCCCACATGAGAACCATATCGCCTTAAGCACCCTTCTGAGAAATCAATACAAAAAATATCACTTTCACTGAGATAAAGTAACTCTAAATATAGGAATGGATATTAAAGTTTTCACTGGCCAGGCTTTCCATCACACATAGTGCTTTAATCCTGAGATACTGTTATGTGCTAGACGTAAATAGCACACTTTATGGATCCGACGTGTTTTCGGGAATAGTATAGCTTCAGATGGCTTCGATGGTGATAGGTAGAAGGCAGACCACACTTCCTGTCATGAGCTCACATAGGATTCTGTCCAGGCAGGTGAACTCTCATCATTGGTTGTGTAAGGTGCTTTTCTGCAAACTTTCTTTAGTCGGAATAGTCTGCAGGCAGCTGCACGGTATTTTTTGGACATAATGTTGTATAGAATGGGGTTGATGGCAGCGCTCAGGTAGAAAAGCACAAACGATACCAAGTTACAGTACTGGCTGATCAGTGCTATTTCCAAGGATCCTGCTTCAAAAGATTTAGAGAACAGGTAGCGTGCCACATGAAATGGTAACCAGCATAGGATGAATGCAAACACCACCACAGCTGAAAAAGATACAAACATATTAAAGAAAGGGTCAATTCATAGTCATCATTTACAAACCCCATAGTGTTCAATGAGTTAGTCTCTGGGGAATGAATGCTCACATTGAGGGAAAATTATGAATGGTCCGCCTGAGGCGTACGCCAGGGAGAAGGTGCAGATTTGCCCCTTCTCCTTGGCGTATACCTGCCGTACGCCCCGCTCACCTGATGGGCTGGCTGGGGGAGCTTCGGGGGGCATGACAAGGTCGGGAGGAGGCGTGGACTCCTCCCGTGCCTCATTTATCATGATTTACGCCTGCTCGCAGGCATAAATCATGATCCAAATCTACACCTGCTGGAAGCAGGGGTAGACTTAGTACGCTGGGCGCAGGTTCAGGCGCCCAGCCGAATTCACTAAGGGGCGTGCGCCTCTTAGTGAATCCTGCCGGGGGAAAGGGGGAGGTGCCTAATATAAGAACGGCACACTTGTAAGCCGGTCTTTATAAATCCCCCCCCATTGTCTCTACCTTTTCAACTGTGGTTCCCTGCTCTGAGCACATGCACATGTTTACAGCTACATAACATGGAACTATAGTTTTTGCTTAACATTTATAATGTATTAAGCTTAAAGGGTTTTTTCAATGCTGAAACCTATTTTTACTGTCTAAAAAATGAACTTACAGTACTGTGCTAAAGTTTTAGGCAGGTTAGGAAAAGAAGGGGAAGAAGAACCAAGGAGGCATCTGACTGGCTACAAATGTATTCTGCAGCAGGACAATGACCCCAAATATACAGCTAGTGTCATTAAGAACCATCTGTAGGCTAAAGACAAGGAGTCCAGGAAGTTATAATATGGCCCCCACAGAGCTCTGACCTCATCATTATCATCGTCTGCCTGGGATTACATTAAAAAAAGAAAGAAAGACTCCAGGAAGTCTACATCTGCAAAATATATGTGGTTCTCACTCCAAAGTGTGTTGACCAAACCTCCTTGCCTTTAAACACATTTTGAATACATTTGCTATTCTGCAGATTTGTCTATATATATGGTGCCAGAGTGTTGAGGCCATTGATAGCACTAGGGGAAATGTTACAGAATTCCATTTTTTTACATCCATTTTCTGCAAAATGTTTGTGGCTTTTTAATATTTTCCTTCTACATTAGTGGGCAGATCTTATTGGCACGAGATCTCCCACATGCAGTTGAATCCACTATAATTCACACCAGAAATCCAGTGAAAATGATAACAAACATACAGAATATATAACAGACACAGTGAGAGATGGGGAAAATATGGTATTAACAGATGTACGCCTCTTAAAAGTTTTGTATTATCTTTGTGTCAAGTCTGGTATCTAAAACATCTGCATTAGTAAGTTTGCCCAATGTCTGATTCTGTCTCTGTATGTATCCTTCAAATTGTACACTGCTGCAGAATATGTTGGCGCTATATAAATGAAGGTTGTTATTATAATGTTGATAATCTCTTTAGGCTGCTGCAGGATATGACGATGCTTTTTTAAGTAAAAGAAATAAATCAACAATAAGATTAATATTCTTAATATGTTTGTTAGGGAACATTTCTATGACATGGTCTGAGGATTTCACATAGTCCACATAGGTAACATTGGGCTACTACCTCTAATGGCCACAATAGCAAGCTTTCCTCTGGGGCTGAACACTATGGGGTAGGATATGCAATGAGTAACAACTGATACAAGTGCCTCACTGCCATCTACTGCTTTCCTTGCTCTGTTTATAGTAGCTATGTATTGTATACTCGCATTAACATCATTTTTTATCCTGGCTTTTTGCAATCTCTGTAATCACAAAAAATATGTTTACACAGCGCTACACACTCGTAACATAGTTCATTCTATTTGTCCCATAGACTCTCTAAGATCTATACAAATCCAAATATGTATGTGCCAAGTGTAATTATTATTTCTTGGTGTATTAACAACCAATGTCCTAACAGTGCATGTACACAGAGAGATTTATCTGACAGATCTTTGAAGCCAAAGTCAGGAACAGACTATAAACAGAGAGCAGGTCATAATGGAAAGATTGGGATCTATCCTCTTTTCAAATCCATTCCTGGCTTTGGCTTCAAAAATCTGTCAGATAAATCTCTCTGTGTAAACGCACCCTAAGGGTCCATTTACACAGAAAGATTATCTGACAGATTATCTGCCAAAGATTTGAAGCAAAAGCCAGGAATGGTTTTTCCTTTATGACCTGATCTCTGTTTATAGTCTGTTTCTGGCTTTGGCTTTAAATCTTTGTCAGATAATCTGTCAGATAATCTTTCTGCGTAAATGGACCCTAAGGAAAGACGATTGTCTTGTAGAAGCCACAGACTGCTAATAAGATGAAAGCTGGCGGAATGGTGCAGAGCCCAGTTACTCTTCACCATGGAAACCACAGCTAAACATTTTTATTAGAATGGCAAACAACTTGTTTTATTAACCCTATTAGTTTAGAGCGAATGAGATGTTTACTTTGCACAGGGTTCACACACAGCATTTAGCGTGGTGGTAGATGAAAGCTCTCACAGGATACTGAAAAGTCTACATACACACTGTTTTGGTTTGGCATGTTTTAGTGGCGTACTTGAGGGTCAGTGACGTTTCGTATTGTAAGCTCTAGCTGTGCTTTTTTTTTTTTTTTGCATTTTTGTCTATAGGCTGGAAAAGCACAAAGGGCACAACTATAAAAATGCAAAAAAGCGGCACTTAAAATTCATAAAAAAAATTAACAAAATTATAGCAGCAGATGTTTACATGTATCAACACTAAATTATTGTATACTAAAAGCAAAAAACACTAAAACATTGTACACACATAGTTCTAACAAATGATGGTATGAGGTGAATACGAAACTAGACACAATGATAAATGCTAAAAAAAAATCTCAAGATCGATTAGTCAACCTCAAAAGAGGCGAGATAAATCTGTCACCTACCAAGTTATATAACACACAACACATGGAATAATATAAAATGCTTAGTTTGTCCCTCCATTGAATAATATGTGCTTTATTCGGTGTTTGTTGGGACAGGTGATTATACTTATAATATACAGGCTGCTTTTAGTAAAACATATATATAAAATGGCAAAATAGACAACACATCCATATCACAAATGGGATTCCTACCTAGCATTTTGACAGTCTGTTTGTTATTCTTGTCCCTGTGAGAGATACTTGGTCCTATAGAGTCCATCTTCCTCCTCCACAGTTTCCTTCCAATAAGGCTGTACAGGACAGTGAGGCAGAAGACAGGCAGGAAGAAGAAGACACTTGATGTCCACACCATGATGGTAAGTAGACCAGACTTGACTGCATACTCAGTAGCTTTACATTCATTTGTTTCTAGGGGATTGGTCCCATTTTCATGTTCAACACCGACCAAAACAAAAATAGGTCCAGCGCTAACAAAGGATATTGCCCAAAGAAAAAAGATGACCAGTTTCACCCTACTTTTGGTGATGACCACCTTAGCTTTCAAAGGAAAACAGATGGCAAAATACCTCTCCACACTCAGAGCTGTGATATTCAGAATTGTGGAGTAAGTGCAACTTTCACTGATGAACTGGAATAACTTGCAGAGGAGACTTCCAAAATTCCATGGTCTGTATTGCCAGAGTTTGTATAAGTCAAGAGGCATGCAGAGAAAGATGAGAAGGTCTGAGAAGGCCATGCTGGAGAGATAGAGGTTAGTTGTAGTCCTCATATCCTTGTACTTAGACACCACTAGCATAGTCATGATATTACCAAATATCCCAATTATAAACAGGAGAACACAGACCACAGTTATTCCTGTAAGAACTGGGACTGGAAAAAGATAGAGAGAGTCTTCTGGCCAGGTAGAATTATAGTAGTAATCCTTGGTTATATTGTCTGAATAACTTTTACTGGACATGGTTCTCACCTGGCCATAAATAAAGTCCTGCAAAGTTCTCACCATGAAGCTTCAGAACAAGCATGTAGCATTTCTTCATTTCCACTGGAGAATTGTTTTGACCTTTGAAGAACTTAAGGTACGGTGGTAAGATGCAATCTTGATGTACAGATGCAATCTTGAAGAAGAAGATGTATAGCCCATTACCTTCAACAGGTTGATCTTACATGCCCCAAATCTGCAGATACTGAAGATTGCTCTGTAGGCTTTAGCCAAGGTCTGCACTCCAGTTCATTGTATATACAGTATTCTGAACAACAGGAAAAGTAAAAGAAATTGATGTTTTCTTGAATGTCTGGTCCAAATAACATAATTCCTTTTGCATTCTTTTTATAGGGTTCAGTCCTGTACAAGCACCTCAGAAATGTTGGAAAAAACTTGGAGGGCAATGGGAGAAGAGTTCTTTATGGTCAGGTCTCATCTTTCCCTTCCTAGGTATTGAAGAATAGATTGTATCCCAGCAGCTAGACTTGTATAAAGAAGCTGGAGAGCGGACCTCAGAGAGCATCCTCAGCACGCCCCTTCTCCCTCCCATGTACTAGCATTCTGTATGCCTGCTTTCAGGTTACTGAGCTCTAGGAACTCCCAGCCTGTGCAGAAGAGGCATGAGCTGAAAATACACATGAGACAGATCTACTGCATGTTAGTGTTTATCAGCCGCTGTATTCTTGTATTGCAGATAAACGTATTTATTTATGAATTGTACACATGCATTTGTTAAATGTTAATAATGTGATGACTTAGGAATAGCAAACCTTACACCCCCCCCCCCCCCCCCCGTTTGTAAACACAGCTTTATAATGATCAAAAGAGCAGAGGATTTTGAAGATTAAATTGATTTAAAGGATCCCAAATGATGGATCCAGTAACATCAGGACAAGCATTATTTGTCATTTTAGAGCATATTATATGTCATATGAATTGGGCAGGGACCAATGATGCACCATTATTAATCATAGCTGCTGCAAAGCACAGTTCTTACATTAGAGTACTTCTTACATGGTGGCCAAATCTATAGGCTGTACCTTAAAGCTTATGGTGCTGAGACCCTGGGGGGCATTGCCATATGTTTATAGATATGTATTGGTAGATACATTCATTTTTCTAGGGTCTTTTAAAAAGGTCACAAATGTATAATGTCTAATAGATGTATATGGTTAAGACCTCAAAGCTCCATTATATGGCCAATAGTATTTGGGCACCCCTCCTATTACTGAGTTCAGGCTTTTTAGTGACACCCAATGTAAACAGGTGCATGAAGTCAAGTACACAGAGAAGCGGCCTGTGTTGTATTAAAGAGCATTAAACCTTTGACACAAGTAAGACTATGACATTTCTGGCCTACTAGAAAAAAAACCTCAGCTAAGATGAGGAAGACCATAAAGTAAGAATGTCTTAGAAGATAGAAACACAGAGGATTGTCAGCAGAAAAAAAAGACCACTTGGTCCACCTAGTCTATCTTAATATATATATATATATATATCTATCTCCCGGGCAGGTTTACATCCAGTTACTGTAGATTTACTGAACACATCTGCTGGAAGTTTGTTACAAACATCTACTATCTACTTTTAACCCTTTGAGGACCAAGCGCAAAATGACCCAGTGGACCGCGCAAATTTTGATCTTAGTGTTTTCGTTTTTCCCTCCTCCCCTTCTAAGAGCTCTAGCACTTTCAGTTTTCTATCTACAGGCCATGTAAGGGCTTGTTTTTTACAGGACTAGTTGTACTTTGTAATGGTGGCTTTCATTTTACCATATTATGTATGATGGACTTCCAAAATTATTATTTATGAAGATATAAATTGGTGAAATTGTAAAAAAGAATGCAATATGGTAACGTTTGGGGGGTTCCTGTGTCTACGTAATGCACTATATGGTAAAAGTGACAAGATACCATTATTCTATAGGTCAGTCCGAACACAACCATATGCAGGTTACACAGATTCTCTAATGTTATATATTTTTTTTAATGAAATCATTTTTTTGGCAATGAATTAATAAAATGGGCCTATTGTGACGCTTATAAAGATTTTATTTTTTACAGGGCTGTATGGGGCGTCATTTTTTCTGCCATGATCTCTAGTTTTTATTAATACCATATTTGTTAAGATCGGACGTTTTGATCACTTTTTATATATTTTTTTAAATATAATGTAACATCAAATTGGTAATCCGCTCACTTTTTTCCTCTTTTCGTGTACGCCGTTCACTACTCGCAATGACGCTTGTTATATTTTAATAGATCAGACAATTACGCACGCTACGGTATATTATGTGTTTATTTATTTATTTTTATATGTTTTATTTATATAATGGGAAAGGGGGGTGATTTAAACTTTTATTGGGGGAGGGGCTTTGGGGTAGTGTAATAAGGATTTTTCCTTTTTTTTTTTTTTTACACATTTGAAGTCCCATTGGGGGACTTTTACATACATTTGTTTGATTATTCACACTGATCACTGCTATGCCATAGACATAGCATTGATCAGTGTGATAGGCGACCTGCTCATTGAGCCTGCCTATGCAGGCTCAGTAAGCTGATCACCGATCGGACCGCATGGAGGCAGATGAGAGACCTCCAGCGGTTCGTTTCAACGATCGGGACCCCCGCAGTGTGATCGGTAAGTGACAGGAGACTCCCCCTGTCACTTACACTTAAACGCTGCGTCCGTGCTGCGATCGTGGCGTTTAAGGAGTTAATGACACGCTGCAGCGCGATTGCTGCAGTCTGTCATTAACGGTGCTCACTACAGCCGGCCCCCACCTCCTATGAAGCACCGTGGACGTACAGTTACACCCAGGGTCGTCTGGTGACAGACTTCCATGGCGTATGTCCAGGGTCGTCTAGGGGTTAAAGTGTCACTATCATTAAAAATTTCTTTTTGCAGAAATCAATAGTCCAGGCGATTTTAAGAAACTTTGTAATTGGGTTTCTGTCATCCACTGCTCAGAATCAGGAAATCTCAACAGTTTTTTTTTATCAGTCGGATCCTATCTGTGCTATGGAGAGGGGAGGGGGGAGGAGTGAGATTAGTCGGCAGCAGAGAGCAGAGAACAAAGGATTACACAGCGGGGGAGCTATACAGAGTGCTATTTAGAGGTCAGAGAGGTCAATGGTGACATGAGAGGAGGGAGCCTGGTCATGTAGCTGTAAATAAACTATTTGTTGTCCTGTTTTGGTGCCTCATCTCACTTTCTCCATAGGAAAACCATGAAGACGGGGAGATTTCAAAGTTTCTTAAAATCGCCTGTACTATTAATTTCTGCAAAAAAAATTTTAACGACAGTGACACTTTAAGTAGAGTAATATTTTGTTATGTTTCTGACCTTGTCCCCTACTAATCTCAGATTGTGCTACATTGTTGTTGAGCTTAGTTTTTTTCATTATTATAAAAAAAAAACCTTCCCTCTTGAAACTTATTTAGTACTTGAACATATTTAAAGGTTTCCAATAGGTCCCCCTTTTCTCTTCTTTTCTCCAGACTATACAGATGTATTTCTTTCAGTCTTTCTTTATATGTTTTATGCTTCAGACTGTCCACCATTTTTGTAGCCAGTCTTTGGACCTGTTCTGTTTTATTAATATATTTTGTAGGTGAGAACTGGACAAGTATTCCAGATGTGTTCTCACTAGAGCTCTATACAGCAGGATCACAATCTCCCTCTTCCTATTGGTTATACCTCTAGCTATACACCCCAAAATACCAATAGCTATTCCCACCACCTGGTTCAACTGGTGACTCATTTTAAGGCTGTCAGAAATCACTACCCCTAAATCCACTCCAGTCTTTGCTAACACAGAACTGTCAATATGATACTCGGACAGAGGATTCCTCCACCTCAAGAGCTTTTTTTTTAGTTTGGAAACATTGAACTGCAGTTTCCATTGTTTGAATTACTTATCTAATAAACCTAAATTGTTTTCCATATTACTGACACCACCAGGAATATCAACCCTATTGCACTTTTTTTTTTGTCATCAGCAAACAGACAATACTTATTGACAAAACCTTCTCCTATGTCACTTACAAGCATATTAAAAAGAACAGGACCCAGAACAGACCCTTGTGGCGCACCACTTGTAACCAGTCTCTGCTCGGAATATACACCATCAAAGGGAAACTCCAGGTAGAGGTTAAAAAAAAAAAAAACTTCTGCAGAAGCATAAAGCATTACTTACCTACAGTATCTATTCCATTTTCAAAACTACCAAAAATCCATTTGTTTTTTTTTTTGGGGGGGGGGGGGGGGGTTTGTTCTGTATTGTGTTTCTGTACTTCCTGGTTTATCAGTAGTACACAGGACTACAGCTTCCAGAATGCAATGCTTTCCCTCAGCTGTTCATCACAGTCCTCCACCCTGCCTATTCCCCGCCAAAAGCTTTTGCAGAGCATCTAGGCTGTGTTCACACATTGCTGTTTCATCGTGTTACTGAATTATTTGCAGTAATTTATGATTTCATTGTGGTCCCACCCACACAGCACGCTGTATTCTCTACCTGTAACACCACAAAGCACGCTGTATTCTCTACCTATTACACCACACTGTATTCTCTACCTGTAACACCACACAGCACACTGTATTCTCTACCTGTAACACCACACAGCACGCTGTATTCTCTACCTGTAATACAACACAGCACGCTGTATTCTCTACCTGTAACACCACACAGCACGCTGTATTCTCTACCTGTAACACCACACAGCACACTGTATTCTCTACCTGTAACACCACACAGCACGCTGTATTCTCTACCTGTAATACAACACAGCACACTGTATTCTCTACCTGTAACACCACAAAGCACGCTGTATTCTCTACCTATTACACCACACTGTATTCTCTACCTGTAACACCACACAGCACTGTATTCTCTACCTGTAACACCACACAGCACACTGTATTCTCTACCTGTAACACCACACAGCACGCTGTATTCTCTACCTGTAATACAACACAGCACACTGTATTCTCTACCTGTAACACCACAAAGCACGCTGTATTCTCTACCTATTACACCACACTGTATTCTCTACCTGTAACACCACACAGCACTGTATTCTCTACCTGTAACACCCACACAGCACGCTGTATTCTCTACCTGTAACACCACACAGCACGCTGTATTCTCTACCTGTAACACCACACAGCACACTGTATTCTTTACCTGTAACACCACACAGCACCCTGTATTCTCTACAGTGCGCTGTGTGGTGTTATAGGTAGAGAATTCAGTGTACTGTGTGGTGTTACAGGTAGAGAATACAGCGTGCTGTGTGGTGTTAAAGGTAGAGAATACAGCATGCTATGTGGTGTTGCAGGTATTCTCTACCTGTAACACCACACAGAGCGCTGTATTCTCTACCTATAACACCACACAGCACGCTGTATTCTCTACCTGTAACACCACACAGTACACTGTATTCTCTACCTGTAACACCACACAGCACACTGTATTCTCTACCTGTAACACCACACAGCACACTGTATTCTCTACCTGTAACACCACACAGCATCCTGTATTCTCTACCTGTAACACCACACAGCACGCTGTATTCTCTACCTGCAACACCACACAGCACTCTGTATTCTTTACCTGTAACACCACACAGCACGATGTATTCTCTACCTGTAACACCACACAGCACACTGTATTCTCTACCTGTAACACCACACAGAGTGCTGTATTCTCTACCTATAACACCACACTGTATTCTCTACCTGTAACACCACACAGCACACTGTATTCTCTACCTGTAACACCACACAGCACACTGTATTCTCTACCTGTAACACCACACAGCATCCTGTATTCTCTACCTGTAACACCACACAGCACACTGTATTCTCTACCTGTAATACCACACAGCACGCTGTATTCTCTACCTGCAACACCACACAGCACTCTGTATTCTTTACCTGTAACACCACACAGCACGATGTATTCTCTACCTGTAACACCACACAGTACACTGTATTCTTTACCTGTAACACCACACAGCACGATGTATTCTCTACCTGTAACACCACACAGCACACTGTATTCTCTACCTGTAACACCACACAGAGCGCTGTATTCTCTACCTGTAACACCACACAGCATCCTGTATTCTCTACCTGTAACACCGCACAGTACACTGTATTCTTTACCTGTAACACCACACAGCACGATGTATTCTCTACCTGTAACGCCACACAGCACACTGTATTCTTTACCTGTAACACCACACAGAGCGCTGTATTCTCTACCTATTACACCACACTGTATTCTCTACCTATTACACCACACTGTATTCTCTACCTGTAACACCACACAGCACGCTGTATTCTCTACCTGTAACACCACACAGCACCCTGTATTCTCTACCTATAATGCTGATATTGGAAGAAAGAACTTTTAGAATTTTTTTTTTTCTTTTCATTTCCACGCACATATGATCAAGCATCTGTTATCTTTTGAAGTTGAACCCCACAATAAGGCTCTGATCCCAGCCCTAATTTCACTGTACAATTAGAGAAATCAGTGCAACACCTGCTTCTGGCCGGTCAGAGATGGTGAATCACTTAGGGGATTGGGGGATCCAGCCAAGCCTCCTGTGAGATAACGCCCTGCCCCCTGTCTGCATCATCAGCCTGATCTCAGCACATACAATGTGAGATAGAGGCATGGAAGATTTGTCTCCTAAGGGGGGATAGCAGAAGGAGCAGGAGACAATGTGGATTTGCCATTTTTTTGCAATTTTTTTTTCACTTTCACTTTTCTATCAGCTATCAGTGTGGCAGAACCGTACAGATATGGTAATACATTGTATAGACACATATATTTAACTTTTAATGTACATTTAATAGAAAACAGGTTTTTCTTATCCGGAGTTCCCCTTTAACAACAACCCTCTGATATCTATGCTTTAGCCAACCACAAATCCACTAAAATATCCAGGAGGTAAATCCGATATTCTCTAAATTCTCTATCAGCTTTTTATGGGGAACTGCTTGAAAGGCTCAAGAAATAAATAAGATTAGTCTGACATGATCGGCCCTCAGTAAAGCCATGCTGGTTT
The DNA here is from genome assembly GCF_027789765.1 of Dendropsophus ebraccatus. NCBI lineage: Eukaryota > Metazoa > Chordata > Amphibia > Anura > Hylidae > Dendropsophus > Dendropsophus ebraccatus. Next base: position 76,083,627 of record NC_091459.1, on the reverse strand, counting down.
GGATCTATCAAATTGTTGATTCTTAGGTAATCCATTATCTTTTTTTTGTGTTTCCATTGTTTTTACTACTACAGAGTTAAGCTCACTGGCCTGTAGTTACTGGGCTCTTCTCTACTCCCTTTCTTGTGGATGGGTATAACATTGGCCATTCTCAAATCATCAGGAACATCTCCTGTTAAGAGGGATTGGTTCTACAGATCTGTCAGGGGGGCAGCAATCACTGATCTAAGTTCTTTTAGAACCCTGGGGTGGACACCATCTGGACCCATTGCTTTATTCAACTTGATAAGGACAAGTTCCTCTGAAAACACTTGTGCTGAACCCATATAACTGGAGGCAATGCTGTGTCCAACCATCCTGTGATTGTGAAGTCCTCCTTCTGAAAAGACTGAGCTGAAGAAGCTAATAAAATAGTCAGCGACCGCCTTATCTCCATCAATAAATGTATTCTCCCCATTACTTATTTTAGTAATGCTGCAGCTATTCTTCTTCCTGGATTTATTCTCCTCCTTAAAGAGGACCTGTCACCCCCCCGTGCCGGGGTGACAGGCTCCCGACCCCCCGTTACAGCCCCCTATACTCACCTAATCCCGCCGGGTCCTGCTTCCTGATCCAAGGCACCACTGTATAGGCTGCTGAATTTATAGGTATGTCTACATTTGGCTGATATGCTGCAGATCTGTTGTGCATTTTCCCAATTAAGTTAGATGGGGAAATCAAAATCTGCAATTAATCTGCAGGCACATCAATGTGAACATACCCTAATGGTGCATTTACACTGAGAGATTTATCTGACAGATTTTTGAAGCCAAAGCCAGGAATAGACTATAAACAGAGATCAGATCATAAAGAAAAGACTGAGATTTCTCCTCTAATCAAATCCATTCCTGGCTTTGGATTCAAAAATTTGTCAAATAAATCTCTGTGTAAAAACACCATAAAGGATTAATTGAGGAAGAAATACTGCAAGAGAAATTCAGGATCTGCCATAGGGCTGTATTACATGGCCCAATCACTATAGTAAACGATCGCCAATTTGCTAGATCAGAGCTAATTTACTGAGCATATATATGGCTCAATTATCATGCAGCAAGGGTTGCACGGACATTGTTAGCAATGTCCGTGCAACCCTTGCTTTAGGTCAGGCCCTAAAGACATAATTAGCCAATGATTGTTGTCATCGGCTGATCATTGTGTTTATTAGGAGTGATGATTTGGCGAATCGGCCTGATCCGGCAGATTATCCCTCTGTGTAATAGGGCCCATAGTGTGGCCTTACAAACTGCAGTATGTCACCTGAAGTAACTTACTACCAACACTTTTAGTTACCTGGTTATAAAGTTTGTTTCTCAAGTAGTAGCCTTTACCGCCTAACCTTTAGGATAGATACTAAATAATGGCTCCAGCAATGCGGCCCCTCACTAGTCACCAGAACTATTGCTTTATTCTTTCTTTCCAGCAAGTCCATAGACATTTGCACTTCTGCTTTATACAGAAACAGGTAAGTGCATTTGTGGTAAAATCCCTTTAAAGATAGTTTCACCATTTATTTATTGAGGCACGGGATAATGTATCATGGAGATCCAGCAATGATTCCATTCATGTAAATTTCCTGCTTCATGACCCGATATGTCCGCAGATAAGTGAGCCCAAATGATAAAATGCTTTACCAGAGAAAGTATTGAACGTTATCACAATGAAGCTAATGAACCCATTTGTCTGTCACCCTCATTCATAGACAGTAGCAGCTGTACAATTTGGTTGGTGTCTTCGAGCTGTAAGTAAATATTTGCTTTCAATGCTTAAGATTACACGTGAATACTATTTTATGCACCCAGGACCAGCTGCCACATGCAATATTCATGATAAAAACTAAGTGGCAATTTAATGAAAGCAAATTGCATAACAAAGATGTCAACAGATCCAGAATGCATGGCGACAACAAACGTGATTTCTTACCCAGTAAGTATTTTATAGTGCACAGAAAGTATTGATAATCTTATCTGTACTGATATAGTGTTTTAGACATCCATATATTAACAGTTCATTTCCTCATATTTATTAGACTGTAGTTAATAAACAAAGAGTTGCAACCATGTATTCTCTGAGTATCTAATTCATGCCGAGATCTATGCATGTTGTTGGACTTGTGGTAGTCACTAATCAAATATGCAATGTACAATGATTAAAATCCTAATATTATTAAAAAATTACCCGTATTTTCCAGCGTATAAGACGACCCCAACTTTTCCAGTTAAAATATAGAGTTTGGGATACACTCGCTGTATAAGACTACCCCCTCTTCTAACGCACACCAAATAAAATTTTATTAAAAACATCAGACAGCAGCAAGATCTGAGAGGCAGAGAAGGAGGTACAGTAATACTGGGAGGATACAAAGTCAGCCAGATGGATGGAAGAGGTGTGCTTTCTGGGCACAGCACCACTCTAGTGTATCTTTTTTCCCTTTCCCGGATGCCTACAGCTTGCTCTGCCATTCATACAGTTGCAGGGATGTGGCCGTTTTTAAGCCAGTAACCAGTTGTTAGTGTGTGGTTAAAATGTTTAACAATATTAGTAATTAGAACAGTGCTACAGAAGAGCCATATAACAGGCCCCATATTCTGCCCACAGAAATAGTGTCTACTGTAATGACATCAAGCAATGCTCATTTGTAGACTTCTGTACAATGCCCAATGGAAAAGTGTCATAATTAATGTTGAGCGGACTTGCCGTACTGTACTGTTCTCTGAACCTGAACGCTCAACATTTGACTCCTAGCCGCTGGAGATGTTGGATGACACTCTGGGGCTGCTAAGAAAACATGGATACAACCTATGGCTGTACCCCATGTTTTTCAGGCCTCTCTAGGGTGGCATCCAACTTCTCCAACCACCAGGAGTCAAAGGCCAAGCGTTCGGGTTAGAAGAACATTGCTGAACCCGAACAGTTCATCGAATCTGCTCAACAGTAGTCATAATGGTCATAGAAATAGTACCATATACTGTCAACAGTAATAGTGCCAATAGGAATAGTGCCACAGATGCTACCGAACACATAGTGCCCCATCTTACCTGCCTTCGTACCATGCTGAGGTTTTGCAGCATGAGATGTAAGAAGAAAGTACAGGCACAGGTGATGAGGCAGGCCCCCATTGGAATTGGGTAGGATTGAGCCAACTGACTAAACCCCATCTCTGCTGCTCTTCATCCATTAAACAGCCTGTGTTCTCATAATTGTTTCATGGGAAGTAAAGAATTTTGCTAGCAATTGCTACAGATGGAAATTTCCAACAGATACTGTAGAAGAAAAAGAAAACTTGTTTGTACCATTTACTTTTAAATGTGATACTTGGTGTGGAGAGTAAAATACACTTATAGCTTGGGAGTACAATGGCCAATACACGATTAGGTAATAATCTGCACCAATATTCTTAGTGGAAAATCATCACCAAAATCTGCATAATCGTGTGAATAAAAAGAGCTTTAAACCATCACACACACACACACACAAGATAGATTAAAAGTGTTAGGTCATTTAGGACTAACCACACTGGTTATTACAGGGTTAAGTAGAGTGTATTTTTCAGTGTGTGTTGTAGCTGCAGGCTTACATTCTGATGCCCTCTAGTGGTGCAATTGACAATGTACATCACCTGTTCATGTAGATGTAAGAAATGATGTTTGCATAAGCAGTAACATATCCAGATTATTGCGGTCCATACTGCATAATATATGGGATACGGAAAACGCCTCTTTTCCCACCTATCCCACCTGGAGTCAGTGGCGGAAGCCCTGGGTTCTTCACAAAGCTTGCCTGCCGCCTACATCATGTGTATTGTCAGCAATATGTTTTATTCTGGTTACTATTTTAGGCCATGTTCACATGGGGTATCAACATCGGCCGTTGTTTGACATGGGCATGTCAAACAATGGCTGATGTCTTACATGTTCACCTGGCCGATACTGCAGCCAGATTTTAACTGGATTTGGGGCACATTAGGGTGTACCTGCACTTCAATCTACCAAGTGGCTATCTTGTACGGCTGCTGTTCAGTGAACTGTGGCCGTAGAAAATAGACCTGTCAATTATTTTCTGCGGCCACAGAGAACAATGGCTGTAGTGTATACAGGGTGTGTACACTGCGGCTGTTGTTCTATACACTGCCATGCAATTAAGCAGTGCTCATAAACAACGCCTGTTGTTTAACAATCAAATACATTGTGTGAACTTGGCCTTAGACTATGTTGACATGACATACTAACAACGGCCATTGTTTTAAGTGTCAAACAACAGCCGTTATTTAGCATGTTCCTATGGCTGACACTGCAATGTCAGCCATAGGAACATTAGTTTAGTTCAACATTGACTGCTGCCCCTTTTGGGTGTGTCTTGAAAACAAATTAAAATAACGTCTGCTGTTCGTCTGAAACAAATTGACATGAGCATTATGATCGGCCATTGTTTGCATTGACTTCTATGGAAATGATCGCAGATAGAAAAGAACATTTTTTTTTAAATAAAAAGTACGGCTATTGTTTTCTGAAATTGTATGTCGTGGGAACGTAGCCTAAAAATGTTGACAAAAAGTTCCTGTAAAATAAATTACCACCCACCCCACAGTATTTACCTTCTCTTTCCCTCCAGTGACAGGTTGCATTCACACTGAGGAAAAGAGGCAGAAATTCTGAGTGGAATCCCTGCCGCTGACTCCGCTCTTGGATTCTGCTCTGTAGAATAGCACAGAGGTCCATGGTATTCTGACCAGGACAAAATGGGAACCACCCACACAGAGCCCAAAGGTTGGGCAGTTAAACAGCAGATCTTCCTTGACAAATTTGTGTGGAAGAATTTGGGAAATTGGTGCTTATTTACAGAGCCTATTTCGTGGTTCGATCAGTGTGTAGATATTTGCTGCAAGCCGCTCAATGCTAAAACTATGATTCTCGGCATGCACTCAAAGTCTCCAACTGTCTGGATATGTAGTTATAGCTTCCCAACAGGTGGAGGGTCACATGATTATAAAAGGGGTTTATAATGATGCATGTCTTGGTAAGCTATAATTGTTTTGCATTGTTGAAGTTGTCTCAGGTGGTTTGAGGTCTTACTGACCTGAAAGTGGTGAGTATATGGGGATTGGAATGGGACTGTGGAGTTCTTTACCTCCAGGTGGGCCTCTCTTCACCATGCTTCCACTGATGCTTTGCTTTTATTGAAGTCTGCAGGATGTAGGCCACCCAGGAGCTAAATAGTTAAATGTATCCCCCTGTTGTAATGACACTTTTTGGAAAAGAGTCCACTCACGTTTAGTAATCTTCACATCGAATTCTTTTATTTGAACGCTGTAGTTAAGTTTGGCTGCGTGTGAACAGAGCACTGGAGGTAGCTGGAGGCTAGGCGTCCTCTCCCCTGCCGTGCGACGTTTCGGAAAGCGGGGCCCTCCAGGAGCTAATATCAATCATACCTCTGTAGAATATCTTCCATGTTATTCCATTGCTTCTGTGTGTGAGATAGAGTTATAGAAACAGGATCTTATTTACTTTGGGACTGAAAATATGGCTCAAACACGTGTTCACACAGCAGACTTTTGCATTAGATATCTGTGGCAGAAATTCAGGACATACTCTTGGATTTCTGCTTTGTTTTAGTTTTTTTTACCTATGCTGCAGATTTGACATGGTTTTGCATGTGCACTAGTCCCATTTGGTGGGTTTAATCCACTGCCAGGCTGCCTGATGGCATATCTGCTCAGGTTATGGCATGTCACTTTATTTTCCTGCAATGTAGATCTAGGGTGTGCCTTTCAACCTGTATGAACAAGGCCCTACAGATGGATTCTGCAGAGTGGGAAAAATGCCGCTAAATACGCTATACGGCTCATGCATGCATGGCAAAACAGCAGCCGTTCTGTGACACAGCTGTGTAACAGAACGGCCGCTTTCTGAGATGTTCAACCCAGACGATACTACAGTATCAGCAAGGTGAACATCACTTCAACATTTGGGTGTGACCGCACTCTAATTAGCCATAGAGCACAATGTAAAGTATGTCCGGAGGCTGTACTTTACATTGTCTGCACAGTCTATTTGGTGCAGCCACTGTTCACTGAATAGTGGCCGCACAAACTAGACATGGTAGTCTTCTGTGCGGCCGCATGGAATCCCGACCGTAGTGTATACAGTGTGTATACACTATGGCCGGGATTCCATAAGGGTTAATGAGATCGGCCACTGTGATTAAACAAAGGCTGTTCTTGCAAACCTGCAACAACGGCTGTTGTTTATTTCATTAAAGTTACCTGAAATGACAGAGACAGAGTAGTAGTCTGGGGTCAGCACAGATAGGTAATCACAGTATATACAGTATGTGCCAAACGAAAAGTGTTACAGTGCAAAAAGCATAGTCCTATAGAATGCAAATGACAGGACAGTGAGTAAATTAGCTTGCCATACAGAATAAACTGCACAAATTAAAGAGCCATACATATTATTGCTCTGCAGGACTGAAAGGGTTGGCAGGAGAGTTAAAGGGGTTATATGGGCACCCAATAAAGTTTATATTTGGCTGGGGCAGCATGAAAAATAAAAACGAAAAAGAAAAGCACTCACCTACCCCGTCTCCTGCAGCTCCTGATGTGACATAATCCCATGCCCCGCTGGAGTCATTGATTTGCTAAGCTGACTATCACCGCCGAGACAGGTCCGTCTTGGACGTAAGAATCAATGTGATGAGCGAAGGACTGGATGATGCCACACTGCAGGGACTAAGGTAGCGGACCTTTCCCTTCCCTTTTTGGTGCCCAGATAAATTACTTAAGATTTTGTTACCAGAGAATATTATGTGATGTCTCACTTTGAACTCGCCCTCAAATTAGCGGTTTCAGCATAACTATAGATAGCATATCTGTAACCTAATTGTGGTCAGACAGGTAACAGACAGTGGCATCACATTTCCTGTGTATTCCATCTGACTCAGCCTGACATGAAGACTTGAAGACTTCTGGCTGGAATTGGCTATGCAGAGTTTGCCACCTAAACTTCTTTCTTCATCTGCTTTTACAAACTTAATTCCCAAAACAGCTGTGGCAATGTGTAAATATAAATACATGTAAAAGAGAACATAATTCAATGATCAATATTTTTAATATTGATTAATAAGATTTTAATATTTATAATAGGGCTTAGAAAACAAAAGACATTGATGAGATAGAGATGAGTGAATTCAGGCTGGGTTCACATTACGTTTTTGAAATCTGTTTTTTTCATCCCTTTTTTTTTTAAACTGATGCATTTGTGTTCATCCGTTTTGATCTGTTTTTCCATTGACTTCCATTTTGAAAAAAGACGGATCTTTTTTTTTATTTTTTTTACAAAAATTAGGTCGACTGTGTTTTTGCGTACGTTAAAAAAAACTAATTTGTTTTGATCCGTTCTTTTTATAATGGAAGTCAATTAAAACGGATGCACACAAATGCATTTTTTTCAGTTTTTCATCCGTTTTTTTGCAAAACCTAGTGCGAACCCAGCCTTACAATATTAAAGGACAACTCCGATGGGGAAAAAAAACCCAGACACACACACTTCATACTCACCATGCCTCTGGTGACGAAAGCCGCTTGAAACTACTGCCGGCCACGTCCCCGTCACCTCTAGCTGGCGTCAATGGGAGAGAAAAGTCTTCAGGTATGCATGCGCACCGGCAGCCTTTTCATTGACTGGAGTACATCACATTGCTTCCAGCAAGCTCAACCAATCACTTTACTAGATGACACTGAGGAGGAAGAAGACCAGGCCCAGCTCTGACACAAGATGGCGCCCGGGAGAAGAAGACGTGGTTGACAGTTATTAGTTATGTATGCTTTATTTCACTTCCAGAGGGGGGGTCGGGGATGGGAGAGGGGAAAACAGGACCAGATAGCTTATTATAACACACATTACAAAGTTATATAACTTTGTAATGTGTGTTAAATAAGCTAAAAAAGCTAATCACTGGAGTTGTCCTTTAACACAGCAAAGCAATTTGTTAGCTTATCAGCTGGCTGCTTTTGAACTTCTCCCAGTTTCCCATGACTGAAACCAGCTTTTCCAGGCAACCTGAGCGGAGTGGCACAGAGTGGTACGGAGGTCAAATTCATCTGGCTGATAAGCTGACTGCAGAGCTTATGAAGTGCTTTGCTTTAATATTGTAAATTTGCTCATCTCTTTGCTAATACAAAACAGCTGGAAAAACAATATGCAAGTCACATGATTGAGTATTAAAAAAAGCATATTAGAGAGGTAGACTTTCAGAGGCAACAATAGGCAGAAGTTCATAAGTTTGTGCAAAACTGCATCTTAAAATTGTAGAACAATTTAAGAAAAGTATTCCTTATCATAAAACTCATAAAAATCATACAACTCCGGCGAAAATTTTTTTGGGCTTATTTAACACACATTACAAAGTTATATAACTTTGTAATGTGGTTAAATACCCGGTCTGGCCCCCTTCCCCCGACCACCCACCCCGGAAGTTAAAGAATATATACATTACCTATTACGGTCGTCACGGTCCTCTTCTCTGGTGTCGGGTGATGTCAGAGCTGGGGGCGGTCCGGGTCTTCTTCCTCCTCGGCGTCTTCATTGAGAGTGAATGGGAGAGAAAAGGCTGCTGGTGCACAAGCGCACCAGCAGCCTTTTCATTGGCTGGAGCGCATCACATGGCTTCCAGCTTGCTCAGCCCTGATTGGCTGAGCTTGCTGGAAGCCATGTGATGCGCTCCAGCCAATGAAAAGGCTGCCAGTGCGCTTGCGCACTGGCAGCCTTTTCTCTCTCATGGACCCGGAAGCAAGAGACATCGCTGGACGGCGGAGGCAGGTGACGGTGAGGCGGACGGCGGGCGAATGGAGTGGCGATCGTCACCGGAGGGATGGTGAGTATGGTGTCTGTGTGTGTCTGTTTTTTTTTGGGGGGGGGGGGTCCCGCCGGAGTTGTCCTTTAAATATCCTATCTATAGTACATATCTTCAAAAGGTTTAGAGAATCTGGAGAAATCCGTGTGTGCAAGGGAAAGTTGATGGACAACATTGGATGCATGTGATCTAGAAGCCCTTATGTGAGTATGGCAATAAAAACAGGCACAATTCCCTACTGCAATCACAAATATAAGTTCAAACTGTATCATGCAAAGAAGCCATATGTCAACACGATCCAGAAACACTGCTCTCTTCTCTGGGCCAAAGATCTCTTAAAATAAAATGAAGCAAAATGGAAAACTGTTCTAATTCAAAATTACTTTTTGATGCTTCCTTTAAAGAGGAATAGAAATGAGCAAACCTGAAGCATGCTCTAGTCCATCCGAACCCAAACGTTCGGCATTTAATTAGCGGTGGCTGCTGAAGTTGGATAAATCCCTAAGGCTATGTGGAAAACATGGATATAGTCATTGGCTGTATGTTTTCCAGACAACCTTAGAGCTTTATCCAAGTTCAGCAGCCCCCACTAATCAAATGCCGAAAGTTCGGGTTCGGATGGACTCGAACCCGAACCCGGTTCGCTCATCTCTAAAGAGTAACCATTCAGTGGCAAATAAATTTTTCCCTGGGCTGCGGGCTGTCTACACAACTTGCCCCCCACCCCCACAGTCTATGATCTAGTGTTCTGCTCCCCTAAAGTAGATAAATAATTGGAAAAAAAACCCTTACCTACCACACACTCCCCCGTTGCTGCAGGTCTCCTGGCACTGCTCTCTCCTGTTCTTTCTTCTAGCACAGGCAACGTGTATTACAAACTCTGCTTGCACAGAAAGCACTGGACATCTCTCAGTGCCCTGACAGATGGCTGGAACTTCCAGCGCGGGCAATGTCTGTAATACAAGCTGTTTGTGCCAGCACTTCACTTGGAGGCCTACCAGGGGGAGGTTTGGTGGGCCCTGGGTGATGTGCAGCTGCAGCGAGATTAGATGTGGGAGGTTCGGATGGTCATAGGCCCCTCAGGCACCGGGAGGCCATCCAAACCGTCCACATTATAATGCCACTGGAGCCATCCAGCTTATCAGCAAACAATTGAGAAGCCTGTATCTCTAATGGCATGAAGATGCAATAGTGCCTATGGTTACACATCTGGAAAGGCACTTTCTGTGCTGAACAGTTTATAGAGGTTTAAAACAGGGTATGCTCCCTTTCAGAGAAGGCCTTGCATGTTTTAGAAAGACAATGGTAAATTATATATTCCATCTAGTACAAAATTATGGCTTCAAAAAAGAAGATCCAGGGAGCTAAACTGGTTTGTCTGTAGTCCAGACCTTTCACTCATTGAAAACATTTGGCGCACTATGAAACTTTAAAAGGGTTATCCAGTGATACAAAAACATGGTCACTTTTCCCCCTACTCTTGTCTCCAGTTAAGGTGCGGTTTGCAATTAAGCTTTATTTACTTCAATGGAACTGAGTGTCAAACCCCACCCAATTTGGAGACAATAGTGGTGCAAAAGTGGCCATGTTTTTGTAGCGCTGTATAACCCCTTTAACCTTGACTGTCCAATTTTGCATCAGCTGGAGGGCCAAAGGTTCCATCCCTGCCCTTACTGAATTAAGTGGCAGCGCCAATATTTGGCCACTGTTCTCTTTTCATTCTCTATGGGGCTTCAGAATATAGCCGAGTTCAGCACTTGACAGATATCAAAACCCACCAATCTGTTAGTTGTCCGCAATACTGTAAATAGGAGATAACTTTTATTCTTAGAATAACCCCTTTAAGGAGGACCTCTGCCTACATTTAAAAAAAATAAACTTGAGTAAGCCCTTAAGTTGTCCCCTTCTGTTTACTTGCTAGGGCATCCAAATGTAAAGGGGAAAACCATTAAAATCACAAAGAGCTTTTTATTCTTTACAAATTAGTTTAATTTATCTCTCAGATTAAACTAGTTTGTTGACTCAGATTATGTAAATGAGCGAGCACCACATGACTGATCATTCACCAGCCCAGACTTTATTAAGGTGCCATATTATCTTTGTTTCATGTAATGTTCTTATTATATAAAAGTACTAATAAATTACAAAACTAATAAACCAATTGTTGTCATAAGAATATACCAATTTCTAACAGCGGAGAACCCGAATAGCCTGAGCCTTGCTAGGCACATAACAATGTAATCATACAGGGGGCGATGTTAACAAGATGAGAAAATTATTAGCACTAATGTTGACTTTTAATCATTTATAGGAACTTTTTTTTTTTACCTCTGGTGAGTTACTGTAATTTTGCTTAGACAGCTGCTGAGTATAAGACTTCTCCTAAAATACCCCTCTATCTTGACCTCTTTGCGGCCAGCTCTTGTTGCTAAATGTGCACCCCTGGTAACTGGACCATTTATGGCTTTCCTGCCCTGGTTTTATTGGAAATCCATTTTAAATTTTTTTGTTTTATTTTCTCCAAGACTTGCAATTACTTCTTGTGACGCTACAGTGAATAAATGCATAAAGTTGAAAGATTTGTGATTTTAGAATATCTTTTAAAATGACATTTTATTTGATTTTATTTTCTATTGAAATTAAAGGTTTCCAAAAACATAAAGGTGCTAAAATTTTAACCCCTTAGCGACCCATGACGTACCTGGTACGTCATGGTGCCGCGGGGGGTGTTCAGAGAGGGGTCCCGCCGGGACCCCGCTCTGAACGCCGCGCGCTCCTGGCTGATATCTCTATTAGCCTCTATTAGCCGGCGTGGGTCCCGTTGCTGCGCCGGCTAATTAAGCACTTCAATGCAGCTGTCAAACCTGACAGCTGCATTGAAGTGCTTCAGACCTCACGTCCCTGGTGTCTAGTGGGATGGATCTCCCCCCGAACCCCCCCCCCCCCCCCCAATGCGATGGCGGGGGGAGATCCGTTCTTCTGCCCGTGCCGGGCCTCAGCGTCGCAATGACACTGATCCTGGCCAGTGCAATGGATCACCGATCTAATGGATCTTTGCTGTGTATATGCACAGCATTGATCTCTATGAGAGATCAGTGCTGTGTATATACAAGTCCCCCAGGGGGACTTCTAGTTACAGTAAAAAAAAAAAAAAAAAAAGTGCTTTTATTAATAAAAAATCCCCTCCCCTAATAAAAGTCCAAATCACCCCCCTTTTCCCATTTTATAAATATAAATAAATAAACATATTTAGTATCACCGTGCACGTAATCGCCCGAACTATTAAATTATCACATTCCTGATCTCACACGGTAAATGGCGTAAGCGCAAAAAAAATCCAAAGTGCAAAATTGCGCATTTTTGGTCGCATCAAATCCAGAAAAAATGTAATAAAAAGTGATCAAAAAGTTGCATGTGTGCAAACAAGGTACCAATCGAAGGTAAAGATCATGGCGCAAAAAATGACACCTCACACAGCCCCATAGACCAAAGCATAAAAGCGCTATAAGCATAGGAATAGAGCGATTTTAAGGAACATATATTTGTTAACAATGGTTAGAATTTTTGAAAAGCCATCAGATACATAAAAGTTATACATGTTACATATTGTTGTAATCGTAACGACTTGAGGAACATGCACAACAAGTCAGTTTTAACCCAGGGCGAATGGTGTAAATGCAAAACTCCCCAAAATCCAAACTAATTCTGTTTTTTTTTTTTTTTTTTTTAATTTGACAGCGCAAATGATTTTTTTCCGGTTTTGCAGCATTTTTTATGGGAAAATAAAGTCTGTCATTGCAAAGTACAATTTGTTTCGCAAATAATAAGGGCTCATATGGGTCTCTCGGTGAAAAAATGCAAGTGCTATGGCTTTTTAAACATAAAGTGGAAAAAGCAAAAATGCGAAAACAAAAATTGGCCTTGACCTTAAGGGGTTAAACAAAACACTTTAAACAAAAGCAGGTTCAGCCAATTCTCTAAAATGTATGGCAGATGATGTTAGGTTGAAAAGGGCTGGGCATATAACCTTCCCAACCCTTTTGTTCTTACAAGTTGAAGCTTACCTCTACTCTCTCATCACATGAATGTTTGCCATGCCGCATATCCATACAGTTCCTCCATTCCCAGGGGGCGCCACCTACGTCTGTGCAGACTAAGGCTCTATTTACATATACTTTGCAGCTTAATATATCCTCATTATTTTTAGTGTTTTAACCCCCACTTCTAGGTTTGGCTGACAATACTGACCAAAATGAGGACCAAAATCCTACGCATGAGACCAGCTACAGAATGCAAGAGAAGAATGAGAGGGAGAAAGCATGCAAGTGGGGGAACAACTGAATAAAGTAATGAGGGTACTAGGGGACAAAGAGAGAAACAGGAAATTAGAAAGATGGAGAATGGGAGAGAGAAAATGACAGAAAGAAAAAAAGAGAGGCAGAAATTTAGAACCAGATGAGGGAAAGAAAGAGTACAAAGAACAAAGGAGAGCTAAGGAAAGAATGAGAGGGTGAAAAAGATGAAAACAGCTGGAAATCGGGAATGACGACACAGGACCCCAGGAACAGTGGCACAGCGTGGGTTGGCAGCACCTGAGGATAATGAGGATAACCTCAATGCCCCTTGCATTGTAGTTAACCACCGTAGTATTGTTGTTGCCCCTATTCTTGCAGTTAGAGGCTCCCCAAGCATACCAGCCTCTTCTGCAGTAGTAAATTTACATGGGGGAAAAAGGTGTTTTTTTCCAGCACGCGAGGCCATAAGAGGAGCGGCAACTAGTTATTTGGGCAGGGATGTCAGCACGCTCTGTGGGGATGATTGACAGGCTGAGAGTAGAGATGATCGAAATTAGGTTCTATCAAACTCAAACCTTGTCGAACCTTCCGCACTTGATTCCCGATGCCTTCCCGTTCCGTGGAGAAGGTTCGACAAGGTTTGAGCTCGATACAACTTAACTTTTCCCGATGTTCAATCATCTCTAGCAGAGAGGCCACTAATGGCAACACTTTTTTGAAACACAATGCAGCTGATGCCACTTTTGAAATGCACCTGAAAGATAATCCATTTTTTGTCAGATGTAGCAGCTGAGGACAAATCTATAAACTGCGACTTATGTGATTTAAGTCTGCTATCAAGCTTGACATATCACTGCAAATCACAACTGAATAATATAATAAAGTACATGATCTAAAAATATGCCAGCGAACTTCAATGGTTAGACCACATTCCGTAAAGAAAGTAAATAATAAATCCCCCCCCCCCACACACACACACACATTCACTGTTTTATCTTCTACTACTGACAAAATGCAGACAGACTAAATATAAGTAGGACAACAGCATTCCATAATAAGGGTGTCAAAAAGAATTTGGTAACTAAACAGGTTTATCAGCCAGGTCGGATTTTTAACCCTTGAGCCTGTCAAAAGGAGGCAACCCAGTGAATATTACAGGTACAGTAGTTAAAGAGAACCAATCACTTAAAAAACAGCTATAACGCTATGGGAATGTGCTGTAGCAGCACCCAGCACACTTCCCAAATATGCTTCTACACCCCCCCTCCCTGGAATGTACAGCCCGAAAACTTACTTTATAAAGTTGGCGCCTTGTATGTAAATTACCCCCAAGTAGTCAAGGTGGGCGGTGAGCTGTGGCAAGTAGTCACGGTCCCTGGGTGTTCCGGAGCAGTAATCACGCCCCTCTGGGCGTGACTAGCCTGCATAATTGTGGCGACGTCACCAAGAAGGATGCTGTCACTAACGTCAGCACACCTACGTTCTTTCTGTGCCGCTCATGCGGTATAGCGGGTCAGGTCCGCGCTGTGCAGGTGCAGAAAGCCTCAAACTCATTGCTGGAGGTCTGGCAATGAGTTCGAGGCTATTTTGCACCTGCGCAGTACGGCGCGGACCGGAGGAAGGTAATCTACCTCCCCCTCCCTCCCTGCTCGGTGCTGGACACATATACACAGTACTACTCCTCTCATCCTCTGCTCACCTCTGAGCAGGGGATGGGGGAGTAGTACCTGTGCTATCCCCAGCACCCCCTGCTGCCTCACACAAGGGCTTCAGCATGCCCCCTCCTCCTGCTCCCGGCTTCAAACGCACTATCCTGCTGCTCACTCCCCTCCGCTGCTCCCTGCTTACATGCATGCCGGCCGCCACTCCCCGGCCGCCACTCTCTGCTTAAATGCATGCCGGCCGGGGACACCGGGAAGCATCGGGAGCGCTGTGTTCCCTGCGGGGTGGGGGAGGGCTAATGCTCCCGATGCTTCCCTGTGTCCCCAGCCGGCATGCACGTAAGCAAGCAGGGAGCGGCGGAGGGGAGTGAGCGGCGGGAAAGTGAGATTGAAGATATTAATAGATGTGAGTTTTCTGTGTGGCCACATGGAATTCCGGCCGAGTGTATACAGTCCATAGGGGTTAATGCAATCTCCCGCTGTGATTAAGCAATGGCTGTTGTTGCAAACTTGCAACAACGGCTATTTTTCAATCAAAAAATACATTGTCCACATTCACGCACAGTATTTTTCTCACCCCCAATTACCCTTATGGATTTATTATAAGAAGCTAATGCCTCTTAGTAAATCCGTAAGGACCTATGCAGAAATCTACACTTGCATGGCTTATGCCTGGCATGAACCAAAATAAATTAGGTGCGGGAAGAAGCCACAACTCCTCCTTGCCACCTACCCCTTGCCCGCTTATCAAGTGAGAAGGGCTTACAGCTGGCATACACCAATAAAAAGGTAAGAATTTGCGCCTCTTCAGTGTGCCTCTATGGTAGGGAAATCGCCCACAACATGTCATGCTGGATTATTGCAGATTTTCCTCATTCATTTGAACAATAGGTAAGTTAAATCCACAAGATGTGATTTCACACTGACTTGGCAGTGTCTGTCAGAAATATGTATGATATATATCAATGTATACATATGACAGATGCAACTTAGAGGCATCCATCATACATAGAGTCCCATGGTAGAAAAAAAATATATATACACTGTGCAGGTTTTTTTTTTTGTTTTTTTTAAAGGATCCTGCTCAATGGAATGGCATTGAGCTCAGCACTATTCCATTCAGCAAATTCCGCCGTATACATCCCAAACAATATACAGTATATGGGTATATGGTGGTCTATGGATCCATTTAATGCCTGCACTGGGAAGTGACGCAGCATTTGTGTTATACAGAATTGCCACTACACTGCCTAACGCATTGTGAAAGGTTCACACTATAGAATATTTTGGCCATCATCGCCAATGAACGTCAAAAAGACATCCGTAACTTGCAAGAATCGCCTGTCTATATGGATCATGATCATTATAGACGGCCATGAAGGCCGCAAAATCTCGTACTGTGAATAAACGTGGATTACGTGGGAGAAAAGTTTCTTGTCAAAATGTTAAAATGGTCTTTCAGTTCACTTTTCATTTTCCAGAGGTAAGGCTGCATTCTGATACAGACATACACATTACTGCTAAAAATACTTTTTATTTTAATATACAAAGAGACAATTGCATTATGATTTTTATTTCTGTAAAAAAATAAATTGAACATACAAAAAATACATTTACTGAAAAGGGTAGACAAAGCAAATGATGACAAAATGCATGTTATATTGTACAGTATAGAATAATTCAGTAAAGTCTCAATATAAAATAGAAGTCAAAAGGTGTTAAGCAAGACTATTATCCATAGAAATGTGAATAGAACTTTTTATATATTCAAAATGATTAAGACTTTTCGAATCACAGTCTAAGTTCATTAGTCAGATTTAAATTGTCCCTCAAAGCTACAAGTATGTTAGTCCATAGCTACAACATATGTTACTGTAACCATTGTTACTACTATTTATATTGATTTTACCTTTAATGGTTGTTCCCTTATTGGTAGGCCTATCAATCACATATATTTATAAGACATATTAATGCAGGTGAATTTTGCAATCTATTCATGACAGGAAGAAATTAATTCCTTCTTTTTGTTTAAAGATCAAGAAATTAGCTTTATACAAAGTTGTAAATCATAGAAAACTGTACAAAAGAAATAGAAAACTGAAAACACTATATACATTATCTACATTCATGGTAAATCTTCATATCTTTAGGCTTAATATAAGCATTTGACCTCATTTCTATAGAAATGTTATATTGTGGGATTAAGTAAAAGGGAGTTTCATATATATATATATATATATATATATATATATATATATATACATATATACACATACACTTGACAAAGTAATGCAGCACTCTAGGTATAAGCGGCGGGTGCCAGCTGTACACCAAAGATCAATCGGCGTTCAGGTAGATATCCAAAGCAAAATACCGCGGCACATGCTTGAAAAAGGCTCTCATTGTCAGAGCTGAAACGTTGCATTACCTGTTATATGGAATTGAATAAACCACTTTGAATATTTTTCACTATTATCGGAGTGCCGCAGTATTTTGCTTTGGATATGTATATATATATATATATATATATATATCCACATATATATATATATATATATATATATATATATATATATAGAGCAGGGAGAGCACCTTGTCAGGGCTGCATGAACAGAAGCAGCATGGTGGTGGCAGTGGACTCATAAAGCATTAGACAGGTCAGTGAAGTCTATTTTAGAAGCAAAAGGAAGAAATTCCGCCAGATTGATAAAAAAAAAAATCTCCAGCTTTATTCTGGCAGCTTCGACAACATACAGTGGTAAAAACAATAAGACCACCAATGGACAACACGTTTCAGACCTTGCTGGCCCTTTTTCACGGCCGTATTCTTTTACTTTTATAACCATAGCTGGCTGTAACTTTTTTTTTTATTATTTATTTATCCCAAAATGATTCTTTAGGCTCCATTCACAGGGCACAGTACTAAGGCACACTAAGCCACTGAACTCCATTTTTTGCATATCATGCCACAGTAATGGCACATTGTTGAGAAGATCTTTCTCCTTGGAAGAAATGATTCTAGGGAGAACAGCTCTGTAAGATAGCATTCGATGGAGCCTGCCACATTTTTATTCTGCTGGAATTCAAAAGTTAGGAAGATCTACTGAGCCGAAATATGCAGATATTCAGGAGCAATGCAAGAAAGGCATATCTGATGCTCATTATCATCATTAGATTTTACATGGTCAGATGTTTATTTCATCAGGTACTACACAGTCTATCTATTTAGGTAGTTGTCCATTTTTGTGCAACCTCATCTTGTTTACATTTATTCCCATGGAATAGGCCCCCTCCACGATATCATTGTAAAACAGTGAAGTTCTGTCCTATAGAGCAAGAACACTGAAAACTTACTGTCCTTTATATTATAAATAGGCTGGGGATAATGCCTATCCTTTGTGCAACATGGCTAGAAGCAGTAGGGCTCTGTGTACACCTGCGTCATCAAATTATTTTGTCATTGTCATACGAGTAGAAAAGGTGTTTGCTGCTTTGACTGGAAGAGTAGTGCTACATGCTACATTCTCCCTGTTAGAATCTGTAAAGAGGTTCTGCATGGCTGTAATATGACATGCACAATACTGGGCAGTCACAGTATGACATTCAGACACCAAATAATGTCCCTTCTAAAAGAATGAAGCATATAGGCAGCATGCTGTAGTACAATATACTGTATTGTGAACAGTGATTTGTTACTTGGCGCAGTTGTTCAGCAAGTTAAAGGAACACTAAACATAGAGAATACATAAAATAGGCAGAATTGTAGGAAGTGCCCCATAATCACTTCCTCTTTTCATCTTCTCTTTGTGTCCCAGGAGATAAGCCATTTCTCCCCCTCCTCCTTCTCACAATTCTGTATCTGGCTTTAAGACAACTGACTGGACTAGAAGCCCCATCCTCTGTCCTGACTGCAGCAGGAGACCAGGAATGCTAAGCCCTGCCCCTAAGGCACCTAATAGCCAAAAACAAAGAGATCAGGAAGAGATACGCCTGTGTTCTCGGCAAGATTTCTACATAACATTGCAGAATATCCTGCAGACTAACAAACAGTGTGAGCAAGTTTATCTCCTGCCATAAATATGCATTGCTAGGTTTAATGTTCCTTTAAGATGCTGATAGGTGACTGGGAGACCTTATAAGACTTGACATAGGACCCCAAGTCACATATATATATGGTGCAGGTTTACCTTAGGTGCTTCTTAAAGTGTAAAACATCAGCATTTATACTGAACTCGCTCCTTGTGTACTTATACTTTTAGGTACTTGGGTTCAGAATACTAGGAATGCACCAAAAAAAGTTGCTTTTTCTTCCATATCAAGCAAATTTTTGTGACTTACAGTGACAAACAACCGATCATTTTCATTTAGCTTGAACACCCCACCTTGATAAATGGAATAAAGTTCATATTCTGTACTTTGTGACCAACAGGTTGTCTTCACATTTTTCATTAGTGCTACGGGATCCCGGTAGCTTGTCTTTTTATAAATGTGTTGAACTAGTTGTTTTACTTTCCCTTCAGGATCCTGGTTCCGGAAATATGTCTGAGCATAGATATAATAAAAGCCACTCTTTGCAATGACCATTTCTCCATTCTGTACTTTGATGCTGTTCATATCTGACAGGGTGTTATTGGACCATTCGGTAATTTTATGCCCATGGTATTGCTCATTTAATAAAACTGTTGAGGGAAAAAGGTACATAGGTGTTAGTAACTGTAATACTTGTAAACCATAATTTGTAGAAATGGAAGGAAAATATTGCATTATTTACAATAATGCTGGCAAAACTGAGTTTTCTATATCATAAGGGATTAAGTCTGATACTTAAAGTGTCATTAAAAAAAATTGGCATTTCATGAAATGTCAAAAGTTTTAAACAAAGGGGACCTGAGTGCTGAGACCCCCACTGATGAGTAGAGCAAGTGGGAAGAAGCACTTATCTAAGCACTTCTCTCTGCATCTCTCTACTCACTACGGGATCTATAGACTTCTTATGAAGCCAGGTGAGAAACCCACTTATTCTAGCGATTAGTGGAAGTCTTAACACCCTAACCAATTAAAACTTTTTACATGTCTCATGACATGCCAAAAGTATTTCAAAGAACACTGCATTTAATTAAAAGTAACCAACTATCACTTTTAAGGGTTTCCAAATGCAACCCTTGGCATTTGAGTTTCACCTATAGGGTGGGTTCATACTGAGGAATTCTTGTGGATAATATCCGCGGAATTCCGTCGGCTGTCCGCGCGCACGGCCGCACGCCTTTCCGCCCGCTCCATAGACACCATTCTATGGGCCGGCGTATTCCGCTATCCGCCGAAAGAAGTGACAATTTTCTGTGATTGCCCAAAGGGCAGCGAAAAAGCAGGAAAACACAGCCTAAGGCTAGGTTCACACACACAGTATTGTTGCTCAGTAGTTTGCAACCAAAACCAGGAGTGGATTGAAAACACAGACTGTCTATGTTCACATACTGTTGAAATTGAGTGGATGGCTGCTATTTAATGGCAAATAACAATGGATGTTAAAGTCTTTTAATAGAAATAAAAGAAATGGTTGCACACCGCATAGCCTTTCCATCATGGAGAACACACAATGAGAGATGAGCGAACTGCGTTCGGGTTCAAGTCCATCCGAACCCGATCGTTCGGCATTTGATTAGCGGGGGCTGCTGAATTTGGATAAAGCTCTAAGGTTGTCTGGAAAACATGGATACAGCCAATGACTATATCCATGTTTTCCACATAGCCTTAGGGCTTTATCCAACTTCAGCAGCCACCGTTAATTAAATGCCAAAAGTTCGGGTTCGGGTGGTCTCGAGTATGCTCAAGGTTTGCTCATCTCTAATGTTTATCAATAAAGTTTTGTTATGTATTATATCACATATAAAGCTGTACCCCACCCCCAATGCAAAAATGTCACAATTTTTTATAACCTATTATCAAATCTTACTTTTTAGAGTAGCTGTGTCTTTCTTAGTGTGTCCAGTGACATGGGCTGCAATCATTGGGCCAGTGTAGACTTGTTTCTGAGCAACAGACACTGGGAGAACTTCTGAAACTTTATCTGAAGAAAAAAGAGAAGACATTTAGGCAATAATAATATTATCTCTGTGCGCACTGTAGTCCATTTCTGGTGCAGCAGGTGGCGTGTCTTAGTACGTTTGTAATCACTTGTAATCTTTGAGCAATGTGGTCATAAATCTCTCATATTGAAAACAATTCTGAGGAAGAAGGTAACTCTGACCGTGCATAGGAGTTAGCCGTGGATACTGGCAGAATGCCCGACTATCTTTCCTAACTCCCCCATAAGAATGTAAGCTGGCCGAGTTAGCATGTTGATTATAATAGGGAGGGGGCAATAAGCTGAGGCCAGGCACCTCTGGCAGTAGTCTATCTACATGGAAGCAAGGTCTGAGGCTTGTTTATTGCCCCCAGCAGACATCTGGGACAGTCAAGCTCCCTGCGTAGAAGTCACACTTCTGCCTTTCATTCATAAATATTAATTCCCATTATGTATTTGGAAGGGATAACACTGGCAATGCATGGTGTTGTTTGGTACATGTTTAGACACAGGACTGAACTGAGTCATTCACATCATTGGTTCACATATATCACACTAATAATTCACAGGAGAGGCATAAAAGTAGGACAGACGATTTGTCATGGAATCATTTACTCTGCCTAGTTTAGCTGCAATTTAGTTGCAGAGTGATTTAAAGGGGGCGATACAGAAAAACAAACGTTACTCATTGAATAATGAAAAGTTCCTCAATTTTCCTAGATACATGCTGCATCAATTGCTGGTGGCTTTCAGGATCTCTGCTTGCAGTCATTCAATAGGAACCTTTACAGAGTATACAAAGCTGTCCTGGTCATGTGATGCACAGATATGCAAGGCTCTTAAGAGTACAAGTATCAGGGTTTGCCTTGTAATGAGATTGTAACCGGTATTCTATCATCACATGACCAGGGCACATACTGTATCTATTGCATAGGAGCTAACAATAAAGTTTAGTTTTCAGTGACTGTAGGCAGGAGAACTTACAGAACATACACCATTGTATAACTCAAAAGTTCAATATCTCTTTAATGTGCATGTGTTTCTTACAGCAAGTCAAATAGATATCTGATATTACAAGCGCTAATACTTAAAAACAGCCATATAGTGACAAGACAAGTTGACCTTGAAGCACGTCAATAATTCTTCCCTACACTTTGCTACTGCATTCATGGCTGTTTAATATATAGATAAGCTGCTCCTCCCAATATGGTCACATCAGAAACTTAAAGAGGTATTTACATCTGGGAACCAAGGCTTGATGCCCCCCTCAGGCCTGCTGGTGACTGCCAGAGGTTGCAGGAAGCTTAAAACAGCCAGACTGTCTGTTTAATGGAATGTGCATAACTCCTATTTTCTTTAATGGGAGTTATGTATATAGTGTAGTTTGTGGTGTTGCACTGTTTAAGCAACTTCCAAGTCAATAGGAGTTATGCAATTTGCATGAATTAACTGGTTTGCTGTTTTTGGCCTACTGGTCACCTCTGGTAGACACAAACAGACCAGGGGGCTGGGAAGCCCTTGGGTCTCAAAATAGGTGGGGGTCCCAAAGGTTGCACCAACATATAGGAGACATTTATGTGGGCACTGGGGAAAACCACATCTATTCATATCAACAGTACAGTAATATCTGAGTTAGCAAAGGAAAGAGCTGTAAGAGAAGAGAAAGAATGAGCAACAAGAGGAAGAGAAAGAAATAAAAAAAAGAAAAAAGGGATTTAAGGGGAGGTGGGGGAAAGGGATAGGGTAGTACCCGCTCACCAAGCCATAAAAGTCTTGTATTCAATGGATTCCGTGAATTGGTCCCAGTAGTACCACATGCGAAAAAAGGGAGGAAAACTATTGTATACTGTAGCTGTGCCAAGAGGTCTTCTATGTGCCTAATGTCCTCGACCTTCTGCAGCCACATCTGAGGAAGGTCTGGACTGTGCCACATGGCTGGTATACAGGCTCTGGCAGCATTGACCAGGTGTCTAAGGATGGAGTGGCAGTAGGTCTTGACAGGAGTATTGAAGATGTGCAAGAGGAAAAAAGCCGAAGTAAAAAGGTTGCAAGTCTCAAAACATGGGAATAGCCAGATCTTCCTAGCCTGTTTCCAGGGTGTGCCTCCAGATGGGGAGAGCACCAAACCTCTCTTATAGGTAGCCCCTTAAGTCCCACTCGGCTGTGAGTATTGGAACATAAATAGGGAAACCCCAGGGTGGCCCCTTTTGTGTCAAAGTCTAACTCAGTTCCGAGTATTCCGACATGACAAGGGCTTACCAAGGCAGGTATCCATCCACAGACAGCTGTTTTGGGGTATTTGCCCCTCATCAGTGTGCAGCAGGATTCTGGCTAGTGAGGGCAGTGACAAATAGACCAACAAAACACAGCAATCACTGAGCTCACCCAGGTAGGTATGAGGGGTTCAGCTACCCTGGTGGGTAAACCAACATGGCACAGATAAGAGAGAGGGAGTGTCAAAGAGGGCCAGAGCCTAGACTGAGGGATCCAAACTCCATTGGAGTGCATGCACAGAAAGAGGGAGAAGGAAGAGAGAGAAGGAAGTGAGGTAACTGCAGGGTTCTCCAGAATCCTAAAGGCAGAGATCCTTTAGAGGCGAGAGGGAAAGCCATGAGGAGGCTTCAAGAAAAGTCTTAGTTGTGAAATTACCAGCCACGATCCATGAACAAACTACAGCATTTTATTTTACTTGTGGGGAAAGTATGTGTGGTGCAGGCAATACAACACCAGCACAAACTGGGAGATCCTGCCACCACATTCTGCATTTTAGTCTGTTTATAGTCACTAGACAAATGCTGCTAATCATGTCACCATGCTGTATACCACCAATAGCCTTTGTTACAATCACATTTTAACACTGTATAGTATTGCCTTGGAATTTGTATTCCTAGGCTATTGCAATAGCTGGGAAATTTAAAAAAGATTTTATGTAAGAAATGAATATCGACCAACCCAAGCAAACATGAAACTAACAAAAGAGGTCTGTCACAGAGAGACATGAAGAATGGATTTAGGCATGTCAAGTGTATAGATCAATACATGGTGCAAACAGTCAAACTTTGGCTATTTCATTTCTGGAAAGTTTACATTACTTCTACATGATCTCTATGCAGTTACAGCAGTAGTAATACTGTACAGAAAAATCAATACAATCTAAACTAATGGGTGACAGTCTAACAGTATACAGGGTCAAATGACTAAGTCTTGCTTCACTGCTACTAAGTGACTAATACTGTATGCTGTCTCAGACAACAACGGAGCCACAAAGGGTAAGACATCTAACTGGCATAGAGGCAGCTGCTCACTGGTACATGGGGCTCTGATCCTATAAATACGGAATAAAACATGTCTACAGATCAGCATGTACAACACTGAGAATTACTGGTCAGAACTACTTAATATCCAACCGATGTGGCCCAGTTATCTGGCAATCCTAAAGGGATGTCTCTAAAGCTTAGTCAGTAATGCCGTTACTATTAACAGTACTGTGTATAGAATAGTCTGAGAATAATCTAATACACTCATCTGGAAGTTAAAGGCCTCTACCTTTCACATATGAGCAGATAGAGCACATTTTTAAGTACCAAGTTTAAGAAAAAATAGAAGGTAGTGGAAAAGATACCTTTAATCAATGATGTTATTTCAAGTCCATACTTTTCTTCCAAAATCTAAAGGGGAAAAATTTAAAAGAGCAAAGATTAGGAAAAAAGGAAAAAAAAGCTTTACAGCAAACACATATGATTTTACATTACAATGTATGTACAGTATGTAACTCCTTTATCATATGTACAGAGCACCGGAATCATGGTTTCCAGAATAACGTACCATTCTGATAACACGCTGGACTTGCTTCCTCACTTCTCTACATGGTTCGTTTTGGTCATCGACATTATTGACATTTGTTGCTTGAAACACATAACTCAGGTCATCTCCCACCAGACAGGCAATGTTGTTTCTTATGTAGTTCTCATTCATCTAGAAATAAAATAAAAAATCTGCATTTAAGTCTGTTTGTTTCTCTGGGTGTATAGAGATTGCACTATAACTTACAATCCATAAACAATTCCCACTGTCATAAAATGCACCTACATTCTCCATACATTCCCCTGCCTTAGCAGCCTGTACACTGTATATTACTAGTCAGATTTGCAGAATCGGACCCAAAAAGAATTCCAGGAGATGTCTTCATCTCTGCTTCTAACAAACAGCATTCTGCATATCCCCAGCCTGCACAGCTGACATCAGCATTGAGAATTACTCTTACAATCTGCTTATTGTTACTATGCTGAGTCACTTATTTGACTGGACATGAAATAAAACTAGGGAAACATCTGGGTGAACTTATCACAGGATTCTCAAGGCTTTATTAGGCAATACAATCTGCGATCTGGCTTCCTAGAAGAATAATCCGGCTCTATATGTTTGTGTCTAACCTGGCAATAGATGACTAACATGCCTGTCTGTCTATAGTGTCTGTGACAGGGAAACACCCCTCTCTACATCCCCCAGGGGAACGCTCCCCGTCTACCTCCCACATATACATAGTAAACGGACCCAAAACTCTTCAAACTAAACTAAACTAAAACACACCAGGGGGACCAGCTTCAAGCTAATTGAATTTTCTTTTAAATTTTTATTAAGGGTGGGTTTACATTAGCGCTTCTCAAAGTTTTTTTTTACTGGAGCCTCACCCAACAGACCAAGGGAATGCCTGGGCCTCACCAGACTGACCAAGAGGGTGCCTGGGCCTCACTATCTGTGGTGGAAGTCCATTTAAAAGCTGAAAATATTGCTAGTGCTAGCTTTCACCCATCTCCCAAGCTCTATATATTAATAAAGCAAGTACAAAATAAATTAATAATGTTGATAAAATTGAGATTTTGGAGGACTGTGCAGATCAAAGTTACTTTTGTGAAAACTGGCTCGCCAGCTGGGCCTCACCAACAACTAGCGGCCGCCTCACAGTTTGAGAGGCACTGGTTTACAATGCTGCTGGACAGCCGGATGAATGTAAACCCACCATAAGACATGTAGCAGTATTCGGCTGGGTTCACACTACGTATATTTCAGTCAGTATTGTGGTCCTCATATTGCAACCAAAACCAGGAGTGGATTAAAAACACAGAAAGGCTCTGTTCACACAATGTTGAAATTGAGTGGATGGCCGCCATATAACTGCCATTATTTCGATATAACAGCCGTTGTTTTAAAATAACAGCAAATATTTGCCATTAAATGGCAGCCATCCACTCAAATTCAACATTGTGTGAACAGATCCTTTCTGTGTTTTTAATCCACTCCTGGTTTTGGTTGCAATATGAGGACCACAATACTGACTGAAATATACGTAGTGTGAATCCAGCCTATTATTGTACATGCCCTAACCTGATTTTGCTCTGATCCATGAGAAAAGCTTTAACCATAGCCAAGCTAAGAATGAATCATAAAAGAAAGCTTCAATTCTAGACGATCAGAACAGCAAAGGAAGTAAATACATTAGGAAAATCCACAAGTTCAGCATTTCAACATTTGCTGACTTGTTGCTTCCAGTAGGTGATCCCATGCTAGAAGTTAAACCATTGTAATAGAATGTAGTGATTATTGATATCCTGTGTACTATCAGTGATCACTGTGATAGGACCTTGTAAACACACATCTATGCTCTTACGTGTATATAACTAGGAATAGTAGCACATTCTCTCCTAATGCTTAGATCACAATGACTGTATCCTGGGATTTCAGGCATTGTCAGGCTGCTTACAGCTTACAATACCCATTAGAGTTGTTAAACTAAAATCCGGATCCGGCCCCTTACACTGACACAGCCATGTCTATTTATGTGACCCTGAAGCTAATAAGAAGACAAGTCAGTGCCAGGTAGTTAATGGTGCGGTGGCGCCTCATCTTACACTTTGCTGTGAATATATGGCCCAACTTGTGTGGCCGGAATCTAACGCTAATGACTGGAGATCAGTCACTTTACTGGAAGCTAACTCAAGATTCAGTTTCCTGCCCTAATAGATATAAGACCTTTAGGTCATGATTATTATTGAAGGCATGTAGACATTTCCTTGTCTATGAGTTTTCCTCATACCTACAAGTCACCCCTTGTTTTTTTTTCTTATTTATTTAACTTTAAAGATAAAAATAGCAAAAAAACTAACCAAAAAACATTTCCTGGCTAGGAATTACCAGGCTCCTTCAAAGTATTTAGCATTTACTTTGGCCAATTTCCTTGTATGATGGAATGACACTAGGCAAGGCTGTTCTACAGAAGTCATACAGGGTTTTCTTCCTGGTTCATCAGAGAACAGATCTGCTAAGTTGAATTTATTAATATTCACTGCATCATCATCATCATATTTTCTAGTTTGTACAATGTATATATTTATATATATATATATATATATATATATATATATATATATATTTACTTTACCTGCGTCAAGTACTGCAGCAAATAAAGTACTTTAGTAGTTTGTGAGGAGAAGCCCTTTAGCACAAGAAGACACAATGACAGAAAGAGCACACCAGCTCCTCTAGGGCAGGGGAGGACACTTTTGGGATTTTTTTTACTGTTCTGTTATGCAGTTTTCTGGTATTATAAAGTTCACCTTTAAGCTGGGCTACAGCTACTGTAACTTTTTGTATCACAATGTGCAATGTGTCACAAATAAGGTAAGTAATGATGTCGCTTTGACACAAAACTGCAACATGGGTTTCTGGCAATTGTCAGGTAGCGGTCACAGCCATGTTTAGCTGGTAGTGAGATGCCCCTTACTTTCCTTATGTGGGACGTAGCATAATCCAAAACATAGCAATTTTTGGTCCTGGGACCAGTGTCATGGCCAAAACCACTGTGTAACCCCAGCCTTAGGCTAAGTTCACACAACGTATATTTTGAATTAATCAAGGCTGTTGGTGTGATTTGCAACAACGGCTGTGATTAATTCAAAATATACATTGTGTTGAAGTCCGAGGGAATGCCGGCTGGAGTGTATACACATAATATACACTTCATCCAGGATCCCTAGCGGCCACAGTTTAATGAATAGCGGCCACACAGAACTGTCAGTTCACACAATGAAAAGTGAGGCACCGGCCATACTATCCATTGTGTGCAATGGTGAATTGGGATGCGGGCACACAGGTGCGACCGCATCCCAAGTCAACATAAATGAAGTTCATTCGGCTGGTAATTGCAGGGATGATCTTCATTGACACTGGCCATTCTGTGACACGGACAGGTAACAGAACGGCCGGTGTCTTACGCTGTGTGAACCCAGCCTTAGGGTATGTTTACACTGAGCACAATTAGCGGAATACGGTGGCAGAGCTCTCCGCCGCGGAATCCCCCCTGCCTCAGTCTCACACAGTGTGTATATGTGTGCCTTCACTCTCTGTGGTTCCCTGCTCAAAGAATCGATATGGAGAGCTCTGCCGCAGAATTCCGCAGATTTTTCTCCCTGTGAACATACCCTTAGGTGGATATTTTAAGGTAAATTAAGATTGTGAGCCCTATTGGGGACAGGGAGCAATAATTGGCTAAACTATGTAAAGCGCTGTGGAATCCGTGTGCCCTATACAAATAAAAACATTATTACTGTAGATATAGCCACTTATCCACTGCAAAAATTTGCTTTGCAAAAATATAGGATATATAGTTTCATTTACACATGGAACTAGCTAACCTGCCGATATGTCCTTATAGCACACAGGGCACTGAGGATGAAAGTAATTTCTTACCTTCATCCTTGACACTATTTTTGGGATATTGGTAGGTAATTCATATACTAATGAGGCATCATGGTGCACTTCTGCCCTACTCTGCTATTATTCATTAGGAGGGATGGGCTGGCTTTGGTGGGTCACCCCAGCCAGCCCACCCCTGCTAAGGAATAATAGCAGAGCACAGCCCTAATATTCATTAGGAGGGATGGCCTGGTTGGGGCAGACCGGTGTACTAAGGGGCGGCAGTGCACCACTATGCCTCATTAGCATATATAAACAACTACTAATATCCTGAAGACAGAACTGAGCATGAAGGGAAGAAAATTGCTCCCCGTACTCTATAGGAAGATATCAGAGGGGTAGATCTGCTGAGAGTTTCCCTCTAGGAGTTTGTAGAAAAATAATATTGCATTAAAACTGTATAGGGTGTGTGTGTGTATGGGGGGGGGGGGTAACTTGCAACTTTGTAGCTCTATTACTGAAACTCCCCAATGAAACGTCTGCAGTAATAGTGAGTCATGTGTAGTTTACAACACATTGTATATTCCATAAAAGTTTACAAGGGATCCCACTTATAAACCCAGTTTTTATAGAAACCTGCAAGCTGTATGTCATTAAACATCTTTCATTGCTGGACTGGGCTCAGTTTTCTTGTTAGAAAAAAATGAAACAGGATGAGATCCAGACACTTCCAAGGTTAAGGATAGTTCTAGAGGAAAACAAAAAATGCCATTCTTTCAGTTTCACATGAGCAGGACTGTATTCACTATTAATAATAATAGTAAGAAGTGAGAACATCATCCCTGCTACAACATAAAAGATCTATAGTAACCTTAATAAACCCTAACCTCTTTCTTCTCTATACTGTATATTGTTGCTTCCCTAAACAAAAAGGCTTATGCAATTAACATCTGGAATAGATTCCTAAGGATGAGTTCACACAAAGCACTTCTGTTTTTTTTCATGCAGATGGCCAGTCGTGATATTCTCAATAACATTTTGCAGTTTTTCAGCTAGTGGCAGCTACATATTGGAAGAGATAGACAAAGCTTCATGTACCAAAAATCTGGTGCATTTTTGGATTTATCTAGGTTTAGGCTGGGTTCACACTATGTATATTTGAGGCTATATTTGGTCCTCATAGCAACCAAAACCAGGAGTGGATTGAAAACACTGAAAGGATCTGTCCACACAATGATGAAATTGAGTGAATGGCCACCATATAACAGTAAATAACTGCCATTATTTCAATATAACAGCCGTTGTTTTAAAATAACAGCAAATATTTGCCATTAAATGACGGCCATCCACTCAATTACAACATTATGTGAACAGAGCCTTTCTGTGTTTTCAATCCACTCCTTGTTTTGGTTGCTATACAGCTTTAAACATACAGCCTCAAATATACGTAGTGTGAACATAGCCTTACATTGTCATGTATTATATGATTTGTCAATTATAAAAAGTAATTTGAAATTTGCATAGCTGAATCGTTTAACTTATGTTTCTATTCACACAGTGCGGTGACATATGGTATTGGTTGCAGGTTTGCCATATAGTTTTGCCATAGTTTCCCCTATTGGGATTAATTGGTGAAGGTACAACAATAACAAGTGCATGTAAAAACCTGGTTTTCCTTACAAATAGTTCTAGTAACTTTTTGATCTGCTCTTGCTATGTGTCATAATATTGTCATCAGTCAGTAGTGTAGTTGTAAATGCCCAATAAACTGTGCCAACATGCACTAGTGAGTGTGATATGTGTAGAATGAAAAGGGCTTATCTCCAGGGGACATTCACTGATGAGAAATCCAGTATAGCCTGAAATGACACCAGAAGAAGAATGGTTCTTAAGGCTACGTTCACACATGGTAGTTTTCTCCGTCTTTTGGTCAATATTTTTTCCAAATTAATCAGGAGTGGAACTGACAGGACAAAATTATAATGAAAAGATCTGCACAGTTTTTGTGTTTTCAACCCACTCCTGTATTTGGCTGAAAAAATACTATGTGTGAACATAGCTTGACCCACCCTTGCCACTTATTTTGGCACACTCATATACAGACAAAGCTATGTTCACACTATGTTGGTTCAGAAATAATTCCGTAAAAACACTTAAAATTGGTAATAAAGCATATTGATGTTTTTACCTTATTTTGGTTGTGTAGTTCATATATACCTGCTTCCCTTTTGGTTCTTTGCTATTGTTTGTAGCAGGTGGACTAGCACCCCCTTTTGGCTACCTGTGGTGCTTGCCTAGACTTTTGGTGTTAGATGGCCCAAATCTGAATCTGCTGTGAATGTTCTGCCAAATCTGTCTCAATAGAATGAGAGTGCCTTTACACAGAAAGATTTATCTGACAGATTTATGAAGCAAAAGCCAGGAATGGCTTTGAAAAGAAGAGGAATCTCAGTCTTTCCTTTATGACCGGTTCTCTGTTTACAGTCTGTTCCTGGCTTTGGCTTCAAAAATCTGTCAGATAAATCTTTCTGTGTAAAGTCACCCTAAGTTACATGATATTTTGAGGTATGGTGCTATTCTCAGAACCATTGTTGTCTCCTATAGGGAACATTACCGGTGTGTAATGGAGGAACAAATACAGCTTATCACTCTCCTGTTATCAGGCTTCTACTAGTGTGAACTATGGTCAAGGTAATGCAGTTGATTCTCTTTATCTATTTAACTGGAATTCTGCCTGTAAACACTGTCAGCTTCCAAGAACATTGCCTTGTATACTTTTTATTATCACTTTAAGTTGTTTATACCACTCTGTATCTTACAACCTTCATAAAAGATAACTTTTATATGGATTTTTAAAAACTAAACCAAATCTGTTTTGATACAAAGTTCAGGCCGCCTAGACAGAGGAACAGTAAAGGAGGCTAAAAAGTAGAAGAAGTATATAGCGGGAGATTTATGAGAGGGTGTAAATATACAGTACACCTGGTGTAAATTGCCCATAGCAACCAATCACAGCTCTTCTTTTGTTCTACCAGAGCAGAAAGCTGAGCTACAGTTTACACCAGGTGTATATTTACACCCTTTTAATAAATTATCCCCATTGTGTTACATTTATAATGCATTACAAGTGCCCTAATAATACTGCCATATGTTGTCTATGCAATAGTACCATACAATGTCTATATAACAGGGCTTAGGTAAGGAAAACAGCAGGGACTAGAAGCCTGGGAGTCCCAAGGGCATTTCCCTTAAAGGAGAAGTCCGGCCAAAATTAATTTTTGATATGTTGTTACTTATGAAAAGTTATACAAATTTCTAATGTACATTAATTATGGGAAATGCACATATACTGCTATTTCCCTTAATTTAGTAGATCAGGAAGTGTTAGAAATATCTCTGAAGAAGTGACGTCACGACCCAGGGTGTAATTCCTATGGAGTGTCCAGCAGGGGGCGCTCTCTATATAGAAGTCTATGGGACTTTATTGTTTCTATGGGTTTCTATGTAATGTAATGTAATGTAATGTAATGTAGTGTACAGTGCTTTATTGAATGAATACATCTATGGAATACTTTGGGGAGCAAGTGTCCTTGCTCCCCAAAGTATTGCATAAATGTATTCATTCAATACATTCAATACACAGTAAGCCCGCCGATCCGCCGCATTTCCGCCGAATTTCCGCCGCATTCCCGCTGATCCGCCGCATTCCCGCCGATCCGGACCATATACATTGAACTACAGCTCCCATCATCTGCTTCTAGTATGAACAGGTGATGGGAGCTGTAGTTGGGTAATGGATATGACATGCCGCCGGGCGCAGGGGGGAGCCGCTCAGTACACAGCAGCTCTCCCCCCTCCTCCTCCTCCTTCCGGGATAACTTCCGCCTATACCAATGCTGACTCCCTGCCTGGCCGCCGCTCTCCACTCTCCCCCCCATACATACCGGCTCCCGATGCATCCTGGTGTCCGCGCTGATGCCGGGAGCCGGTATATGAGAGCGGAGAGCGGCGGCCAGGCAGGGAGTCAGCATTTGTATAGGCGGAAGTTATCCCGGAAGGAGGAGGAGGAGGGGGGAGCGCTCCTGTGTACTGAGCGGCTCCCCCCTGCGCCCGGCGGCATGTCATATCCATTACCCAACTACAGCTCCCATCACCTGTTCTTACTAGAAGCAGATGATGGGAGCTGTAGTTCAATGTATATGGTCCGGATCGGCGGGAATGCGGCGGATCAGCGGGAATGCGGCGGAAATGCGGCGGAAATGCGGCGGATCGGCGGGCTTACTGTGTATTGAATGTATTGAATGAATACATTTATGCAATACTTTGGGGAGCAAGGACACTTGCTCCCCAAAGTATTCCATAGATGTATTCATTCAATAAAGCACTGTACACTACATTACATTACATTACATTACATAGAAACCCATAGAAACAATAAAGTCCCATAGACTTCTATATAGAGAGCGCCCCCTGCTGGACACTCCATAGGAATTACACCCTGGGTCGTGACGTATTTCTAACACTTCCTGATCTACTAAATTAAGGGAAATAGCAGTATATGTGCATTTCCCATAATTAATGTACATTAGAAATTTGTATAACTTTTCATAAGTAACAACATATCAAAAATTAATTTTGGCTGGACTTCTCCTTTAATGATCCATGTATCTGACCCAAAGCCACTGCTGCATTCTAACAGGTAACACCCAGTGAGTTACATAGAATCACCAATTTGTGTTGTAAAATTATTTTTCCAAAAAATCTCCTTCTTGTGGTCTATTCATGCTACATATCGAAGATAAAAGGTATGCATTTCCTAGTGATGGCATTATGATTATTACTACATTATGATTGTGCAGCTAAGCACTAAAAGTTATATCAGTTTGTAACATGCACACGACTACACACCTGTTTACCCATGTACACGCCTTCATTCCTACTGTAGCCTCTAACAACAAGCTTTGCACATTCAACTCTGCTACATGGATGTGTATGTAAACAAACACAGCGGACAGTGCAGCCATAAGTCTGCACAAGAATCAGAAAATGCTATACAACGTTCCATCTGCAACACCTACAACCGAGCCGAAATGTAACATCATAACACTGCATTTCAGCCTGCAGATAAGCTACAGATGTAGCTGAGCTGAGCTTGTCAGATACATTAAAGATGCCAATGCTTTATCTGTGGCTTTACATAGAATTGCAGGTACATCTAAGCATTATAGAATTATCATCATCATGCCGCAGTACAATCCTAAAGAGTTAACAGACAAATTCAGCCTTTTGTACCATTTCAACCTATTGCATGCAGACAGAATAAGATGTGATAGTTTTCTGCAATAATACAGTGCACTGGGATCAGTCAGAGAAACAAATACTAGAAAGCCTTGTGTTTTCTGGAAAATAGCCAGAATTATTAGCTATAGCATATCCTGCAGCTGCAGAGCAATAGATATGAAGCCAGAATATCCTGTGCAAACACAATAGAAAGGATCTAAACTGTAAGAAGAAAGAAGAGAAATCAGAACCAACATGCATGACGTTAACATGATTTATTTCTATTCCCCCGAAAGCCGCTGAAGTTGGGAGCAGACAGGAGAGAGTGGAACATATATGTATATAGAGTATATATGTCTGTCTGTATATGTGACTGTGGGTAGTCTGTCACTTCCAGCTGGAAGGAAAGCTTCAGTCTGAAGACTTCAGGAGATGAAGGAAATGCAGCATACCTGTTTGATCTCATTTCTGAAGTAAAGAAATGTAACAGCAAAAAACGCAGACTGAAGCAATACTAGAAAAATGACAAGTCCAGCCAGAGGGAGATAGTGGGATCCTGGAGCAGATTTCATGTTCATGGTAGGAGGATTGTTGCCTGAGTGGAGAGGTGTGCTCCGCTCTGTGCTTTGTTATAGTGAGGGTGGAGCATTACTCTAGTTCTACTTTCATTTTTGTGTTGGCTTCAAGTTCGCAGGGCTACTTGAATAAATCCGCCTTGAAGGCAAAGTCGTAATTGTACCACTGCGAGGGTCAGGTAGTAATAAAGAACTTGGTGATGCAAGTAATTTTACAGTTTGAGCATAAACAACTTTACTTGTAGACAAACCACTGTATATCAACCATATTGTAAGTGCAATCATAGGAAAACAACAGTAACAAATATGCAGATAATAATAATAATAATAACTAGATTGATTTGCATTTCCAGGGAAATACATAGTGCTTGAAAAGAGAGAAACTTTAACCATTGGTGCCGTCCCTTTAAGAGCGACTTGGGTCCTGTCCCTTTAAGAGCAACTTGGGTTCCGCACCTTTAAGAGTGACTTGGGTCCCTTTAAGAGCCTCATGGGTGCCGTCCCTTTAAGAGCGCCTTGGGTCCTGTCCCTTTAAGAGCGACATGGGTCCCGTCCCTTTAAGAGCGACATGGGTACCTTTTAAAAGTGTCATGGATCCTTTTAAGATCGACTTGGGTCCCTTTAAGAGCAACCTGGGTCCCTTTAGGTGTTAAATGCTCTTAAAGGGACCCAGGTCGCTCTTAAAGAAACCCAGGTCGCTCTTAAAGTGACCCAAGTCGCTCTTAAAGTGACCCAAGTCGCTCTTAAAGGGACCCAAGTCGCTCTTAAAGGGAACCATTTTGCTCTTAAAGGGACCAAGGTCGCTCTTAAAGTGATTCAGGTCGCTCTTAAAAGGACTTATTTCACTCTAAAGAGCGACTTGGTTCACTTTCAGAGCGACTTGGGTCACTTTAAGAGCGACTTGGGTCCCTTTCAGAGCGATTTGGGTCCCTTTAAGAGTGACCTGGATCCCTTTAAGAGCGACCTGGATCCCTTTAAGAGCGACCTGGGTCCCGTACCTTTAAGAGCGACCTGGGTCCCTTTAAGAGCGACTTGGGTCCCTTTAAGAGCTACATGCGTCCCGTCCCTTTAAGAGCGACTTGGGTCCCTTTAAGAGCTACATGCGTCCCGTCCCTTTAAGAGCGACTTGGGTCCCTTTAAGAGCGGCTTGGGTACCGTCCCTACTACATGGCTGCCTCAGCTCTGCTATTTTACTGACTGAACTCTGCTACTTATCATGGTAAAGATCATTGAAGAGGAAAGAAATTCCACGTCTGCTTGAAATTCCATGTCTATTCAGCTTTGGCAGAATAGGGGCAGAATTTAAGCGGAAGTCGAGCGGAATATGGGCGGGTTCAGACTACGGAATTCTCGCGGATAAATTCAGCGAAATTCAGTCGCATGTACGCGTTCATGGCCGCGCGCCTTTCCGTCGGCTCCATACACACAATTCTATAGGCCAGCTGATTCCTCATTCCGCCGAATGAATTGACGTGACAATTCCTCTGCTTGGAAATTCTGCAGTGTGAACAACAGAGCGGAAATTCCATTAAACACAATGGGACATTGCCCTGTTCATACTTTATGGGAGGAATTTCAAGCAGAAATTAAAGGACAACTCCCACAAAAATTTTTTTTTGCTCATTTAACACACATTACAAAGTTATATAACTTTGTAATGTGGTTAAATACCCGGCCTGGCCCCCTTCCCCCACTTTCGGACCCCCAACCCCCCGCCCGGAAGTTAAAGAATATATACATTACCTATTACGATCGTCACGGTCCTCTTCTCCCGGGCGGCATCTGGTGACGACGACGTCAGAGCCGGGGGGCGGTCCGGGTCTTCTTCCTCCTCGGCGTCTTCATGCAAAGTGAATGGGGATGAAAAGGCTGCTGGTGCACATGCGCACCAGCAGCCTTTTCATTGGCTGGAGCGCATCACATGGCTTCCAGCTTGCTCAGCCCTGATTGGCTGAGCTTTCTGGAAGCCATGTGATGCGCTCCAGCCAATGAAAAGGCTGCCGGTGCGCAAGCGCACTGGCAGCCTTTTCCATCCCCTGGAACCGGAAGTCGGAGACATCGCTGGATGGCGGACGGCGGCGACGGAGAGGCGGACGAATCGAGTGGCGATCGTCACCGGAGAGATGGTGAGTATGGTGTCTGTGTGTGTCTGTGTTTTTTTGGGGGTCCCGCGGGAGTTGTCCTTTAAGAGCGGATTCCTCAGTGTGCATATACAAACACCCAAGTGTTACACAAGCATTACAAGGCTGGATTAATAGTGAAGCTTCTCTTGTAATCAACCATCAGGTGCACATCACATATTACATATTACATGGAGACATGCGCAGCAGGTCAGAATGAACCAATCAGTTGACAAATTTGCAATTGTTTATTTGGCCAGGACCCTCTAATGGTCCTTTTACACAGGTCGGTTATGGTAAGACAGGAACCCTGACTGCCGATAATCAGCCTGTGCAAAAGGGCAGCGATCAGCTGATGAATGAAAAACCTATTGTTGCTCAGCTGTTTTGTGAGACTATCATCAGTGTGAACCCACCCTAATGGTACATTTACACAGAAAGATTTATCTGACAGATTTTGGAAGCCAAAGCCAGGAATGGATTTGAAAAGAGAATAGATCCCAGTCTTTCCTTTATGACCTGATCCCTGTTTATAGTCTGTTCCTGGTTTTGGCTTCAAAGATCTGTCAGATAAATCTGTCTGTGTAAACGCACCATAAGTTTCTGAGAGAGGTGAAATTCAGAGCGAAAGTTACTATACAATTGTACATTAAGTAAAGTACCCTACTGTCACAGTGTGTTCCTGCAAGATACTGGGGAATAAACAATCCATAGAGTACAATTCACCTACTTGATTTCTCTTTCCCACAACTAGTTGAACTACTCACACTAGCACTTTAATGCCAAATATTTTTACTTGTGTTCAGTCCCCTGGATAACATCTTGTGGCAGAATCGGAATATCAAGAAATCATTTGTAAGGCCAGTTATCAGGAAGATAAAGATTGTGGAGAAATCAGGACTGTAGTAAGACAATCTAAGGTCAGGAAGGAAAGGTCAGACAGAATGGGTACACAATACTGTGGAATAGTCAAAATGGTCTGAAAAGTTAGGTTTAAAACAGGTAGATTTGTTAAAGCGATACATGGCTTTTCTGTTTTTACCATGAAGAGACCGGCGGGAATGTTGGTGCTGTGGTTGTTTCTTTGAACCGTGGCCTGGTTTCCGTGCACAGTGCCAGTCTATTACTGAGCACCGTCCCAGCCTGACTCACTGGAGGTGGGTCTGCCTGCCCCAGAGGGGCAAAATCCCCTGAGCCCTA
The DNA here is from genome assembly GCF_027789765.1 of Dendropsophus ebraccatus. NCBI lineage: Eukaryota > Metazoa > Chordata > Amphibia > Anura > Hylidae > Dendropsophus > Dendropsophus ebraccatus. Next base: position 76,045,854 of record NC_091459.1, on the reverse strand, counting down.
TCATGTGGCTCAATTAAAATCAATGGAGCCGTGTCATAGAGGGGAGGGGGTTTTGTCACACTGGGGGCAGGCCCGCATGCCTCCAGTGCTTCAGGCTGGGACGGTGATCAGTGAAGACTATTACAGAGTAGAAATTTTTCAACAGATGTTGTTACAGTCTCTAAAATATCAATTTTATAAAAATGTCAATCAGCCAGTCAATCATTCAATTTCCGCCGTGAACAGCAGATGAGGTAGGTAAATTTACAATAACAGAATGTAAATCTGCCTGGGATAAACATATATCTATCCTAAGATAATAAGAATGGAAATAGTAAAAGGGCAGACTAGATGGACCCAGTGGTCTTTTTCTGCTGACAATCTTCTATGTTTTTATGACCTTGGTGGAACAGCGGTATAAAATATATAAACTTTCTGATTAACCCTTTAACAAATTCCAATCCCCCTTTAAGTACCCTTTCACCTCCCCTTGTGTGGCACCCCTTGTATCCTGTTAATTTAAGTGGCACCTTTATAAGGGCCAATTTCATTTTGATTTCAAATTAATTAATTTTGACTTTGATAAAGAAGTAGAGTAACCCAGCGTGAGCTGCAGTCTGGTAACAGTTGAACTGGTGGACCATTATCAGCCTTCAGGAACAACTTAGGGGTTGGACACCGGCGATCTCAACAGGCTTGGATGAAGGTTGCAGCTCCCAGTAAGACCCAGTGGTCAGGTGAATACTGGCCAGGCCAGTATTGTGGAAAAGATCCTTCAAAGTTCCAGCTCCACGGCAGTCAGCAGTCAGTACCAGAGCCAGCACTAATCAGAAGGGTCCTCATGTAGTACCAACACCATTTTGTGCCAAGGGCAGGACACTTCCTCTGACCTGTGTCCTGTCATGATTCGGCAGCAGGTCAACTTTTAAAGCGACTCTGTACCCACAATCTGACCCCCCCAAACCACTTGTACCTTCGGATAGCTGCTTTTAATCCAAGATCTGTTCTGGGGTCCATTCGGCAGGTGATGGAGTTATTGTCCTAAAAACAACTTTTAAACTTGCAGCGCCATGCCCTACGGGAGTATCTGTGCCCTAACTTTGCACCACCGCTCCCGTCCCTCCTCCCCACCCTCTTCATCATTAGGAATGCCACTTTTTCTCCATGCTGAACATTGCACAGGTGTCTTAATGATCCAGCCCAGGTGCCGGGCTGACACAGGTGGGGAATAGGAGAAAATCTGCCTGGAGCATTCCTAATGATGAGGAGGGCAGGGAGGAGGGACAGAGAGGTTGTGCCAGCCTAATGCATACACAATCTGGGCCACGCCTGTTGGGCACAGGGCTGCCAGTTTAAGAGTTTTTTTTTTTAGGACAATAACTGCATCAGCTGCCAAACGCACCCAAGGACAGATCTTGGATTAAAAGCAGCTATCCGAAGGTACAAGTGGTTTGGGGGGTCAGATTGTGGGCACAGAGTCGCTTTAAAGACCATCAGCAAGAGAGCTTCTGTCAAGTCTAACGATCCCCCCAGAGTGTCAGCTGCTCTACCCTGAAAATCTTTGAAGGAATATCAGCACAGTCAGCGATTGGAAGTCAGTATTGAGACTTCACTGTTTTAAAGGCCACAAAGCAGTCAGGAGAGCAAGGGTGGGCCAGCCTTCAACAAAAGTATGGGATCGGACCGAATGCCACTGGAAGAAGAGAGGTTAGGAGAGGGTACCTTTTATTCCAGACTACAATGATGATGTTGCTGACAGTAAGTAAAATCTAGGTCCCCAAATGTCATCATCATCTTCAGGGGATCTTTAGGTCAGAAATGCTGCGGATGACGTTAGCTTAGAGTCAATGTGGAAAAATTAACCGTAATATAGGATAATTTTTTCAGTACATTTGCATTTTTGTGAAATAGCAGCAGGGCTTGCTTATATGCATATTGTTTCTTCAATAGAAAACCTGGAATCACATAAAAAAAAGAGTCATATGACTTGGGCATGCACTTGGGGATGACATGCAGGGGATAAAATGCCACAGATAGAAATAAGGATAAATAAGGATCATAATCATTTTTGACAGCTGTCGTAAAAAAATGTTGCATTAAATAATGCAAAGGAGGAAGAAAAAAGCCACAAAAAAATCAGGAAAAACATCTGGAAGATTTATGGCTTTTTTGTGGTGTTTTTTCAGCAAAAATTGTGTCTGATGATGTTGATGGAAGATCACTGATGACCCCTTTATTCAGAGAGAGATAAGCTGCAGTCAGAGCTCTCACGCTGCCCCATAGAAAACACAAGAACTCTTGGCTGTGTCGAACGTTCCTGTGTATGAGGAGGATGGGCGGCAGATGGGAGACATAACCGACGGCCAGACAATCATTCGGACGTCAGTTATTGAAGGTAGATGGCCAGCTTCAATTGTATATGCATCAATAAGTTGTTGGACAAATCCCTTAAACATTCTAGACCAGCCATGTCAAACTGAAACACTCCACAGCTTCCAACCGGATAGTTTAACTTACTGTCTCATGAAATCATAAGCTAAAGTAGAATTTATTATAAAATTTAACATATTTTACCTGTCATTACAGATATAATGCCCCACCACTCACAGGCATGAATATACAAGTTGCTCTAAGCTTCTTTAGCATACACCCAGATCTTCACCCAGATACAAGAGGAAACAAGCTCTTTTGGCTACTGTTGTGCACCATAGCTCTCCTCTTGGCACCAGATGTCTGGTATTTTGGCAGCTAAAATATATGTTTCCTCTGTATCACTTGGTAAGTTTTTTAAGTTTCTCATCTGACAAAATGAATAGAGAGCGAGAATGCATGGCATGTTAAATTTCCAAAGTTTGGAGATTTTGCTTGGGCATCTTCCTTAGTATAAGGGAAGTGAAATTTAAAACTACTGTGGTAAGCTGGATTTTTTCCTTTTAATAGCCAATCATTAAATGCACATGACATGAGAGAAACTGTGGTTTTCACAAGTAATGCAACATATTTCCTACAAACAACTAAACTGAGTGACCAAGGTGGACAAACTACTGGGTAGACAAATCTACTGTAATAAAACTCTACAAGGATATAAATGTCTACAAGAAGAAAACTGGTGTTCACGTGAGAATCTTTAAGGATTTAATCATTAAGGATATTTGGCTTGAATGTGAAATTTATGGAACATGTAAAAAGTTCACGCTACAGTGATATTATATCATGAAAGAAGGGCATTTAAGTAGAAGCATGCAATGGTAATGTCCTCATCTCAAGCAATTTATTAAAACAAAAGCCAACACCAGTGGTGGGTATACCCCAGCATAAAATGTCATTATCTCAAAAACTTTTCATGTATCCTTGAGCATTAATTACAGCTTGACAACAATGTCTCATGCTGTATAAAAGTTGACTTATTGTCTACTGAAGCATGGCATCCCACTCTTCTTGAGGGTCGACCCACATGGGATTTAGGTCTGAAGAAAGTGCCGGCTGCACTCAGTGTGAGGTCCCCCAGTCTCCAGCAGGCATTCCCTAATGATGCTGTGACCTCGATGAGCTAGAGTTTTGTCACCCATGAAGATAAAATTAGGCCTGTGTTGTTTATGCAGAGGCACTGTACCATTTACAAAGTGTAGGGCAGTTCTGTATTAACTAGAAACACCTGTCCACAGAGTAACACCACCACCACCAAAGGCAATAGGCTGATGCATAGAGCTCTCTTTGAGACAGCCATCAATTCTGCTCAGCGTAAATCAACTTTAATCAGTGAACAGTACTGAGGCCCCCGGGGCCCTCATAAAGCCTGTTAAGTATTATTTTTAGGCCATAATTTTTCAGCTGTAATTAGTTACAAGGTCCTTTTTTGGGTTTCTTTTATGGCTAAAAAATTTTTTGTTTGTTTTTTACATGTAGACTAAGAATAAAGTAGAAACTAATCAAATTAACATAACATATAAATGTCCTATATAAAAACATTAAAGGGAAGAACAATAGGAAAGACAAAAGTAGAACCCGTGATTCAGCATTTTGAAACCAAACACATCTGCTAGCTTAAAAACAACAAACCCAATAGACACCAGTTGTTTTTTTTTACATTATATTAGGATGAATATGTAATTTTACCATTCAATGCTAAAGTGGCTAACGTTAAGGGCCCTTTAGATGGCCCATTGCTTACTGTAAAAGAACATTCTTGTAGATTGGCCCTAATTTACAGAGCTCAAGTTCTTGCTAACTGCTGTGTAATAGGGCCCTGTGTCTCTAATATTGTTGCTGAGCGGTGCTTCACAAACTGTAGGGCCCTATTCCACCGGACGATTATCGTTCGCATAATCGTTAACGATTAATGATCTCAAACGACCGCTATTGCGAAAGGCCTGAAAACGTTTACTCATTTCCATGGAATGATAGTTGTTACTTATGATCTTATTTGCGATCGCTTTTTCTCCGCTATTTCTTCGCTATTGCGTTTGTATCTACTGCAAACGACCGAACGACGTCTTATTCAATGCGAACGATTTGCGAAAGTTTTGCGAACGAGCAACGATAAAAATAGGTCCAGGTCTTATAAAGCGATCGATTTCTCGTTCGGTCGTTAATCGTTAACTGCATTTCAACCGAACGATTATCGTTTAGATTCGAACGATTTAACGATAATCTGAATGATAATCGTCCGGTGGAATAGGGCCCTAAGGCTTACCAGAGAGGAGCCCCGGAGTTGTTGGTGAAGTGTATCTTTGGCAGTAGTGATCACATGCTGCTCAAACCTTTCTATGACTAGATTCAGACTGTAAAAATAAAGGCCGTCTTTTTTTTTTAAATAATGGCTGTTTTTTGTATACAGGGTGAACCTAGCCTATGGCTGCACCAATCTCTTGTTTAGTACTATGTCTGACTCATGCTTTTGAGACTGGCTGTCTGTTCTGACTACAGTAGAAAAAATTGTAAAACATATTGAGAATCCATATTGTAGACTAGTAACTAGTTGATATTTCAACATCTATTGTATCAAACTTTCAAGTTCAAACTCAGAGTTCCACTTGTTGGCTATAGGTGTGTATTTTTCCTTGTATGAAGATAAGTTTAGTTACTTAGAAATGCAGAGATACAGATAAGACTGTTAAAGTAGGAAGGCCTTGGTCTTTTTACAGTAAGGAGAAATGCTTCATTATCTTTTCACCTGTGTTCTTAATGCACTTACTGGTTTTCTTCTAATAGAAGATCTCTTCCTTTACCATTCCATAGTCACGTCAAACCACAATAAATCTCAGCATGGTCAGAGGACCAGGAATCAATTCACAAACCATATGGCTTAAAAAGTCGGTTTATACTTTCCTATCTGCATTCTGTGCAACTGATTCAGAGATATCCTCCTGAATAACCTGGACAATAACTAGTCCTCTCCATTATGTGTGTGAGCCCAGTAGTCCTGCATATTCATGAATATTCATAGAAGCAGAAAACTCCGCCCACCAGTTGCTGGTTGGCAGTTATCTATCCATGCTGTGTATAGGGAGTCAACTGTCAATCAGGAGCTGGAGGGTGGGGCGAGGGGTGAGGCAAGAATCCTATTCTCCTGCATATTACGAGAACGTCTAAATAAAATGATGTACATAATACATCGATCTGTTCAGCATTTGTGCTGCCCTTATTTAAACCACCATAAACCTAGTGAAACTATGCTCAGTCTATCCCCAGAAGCTGTAACACCATTGCAAGGATGGAGACATGCCCATCCTGTCATCTCACTCTCCCCAGACATCGCTGGATCACCCAAGTAAGTATATTTCTCTAAAAGAACTAATGTGCTATACTAACATATACAAAACGGGCTGAATTGGGACCTCAATGGCTCTATCAGGGCATATCCATACAACTCATACTCCACCGCTGCTGCATGTCAGTGAATGTGGACATATATATATATATACACAAAACGGACTGAATCTCAGCCACAGCATACCTGAAGATACTTGAGTTATAACCAGGCACAATGATATTTGGGGCCTTAACAGCTCTATAGGGGCATATCCATATGACTCATACTCCACCACTGCTGTATGTTAGTAAATGTGGACACATATATACAAAATTTACTAAATCTCGCCCACAGCATACCTGAAGATACTTGAGCTATAACCAGGCACAATAATAATTGGGACCACAACGGCTTTATCAGGGTATATCCATATAACTCATACTCCACCACTGCTGTATGTCAGTGAAAGTGGACATATATAATGTCCCTTACTGACCCAACAGTGTGCCACAGGCCATGCTCCAAACATAGTCTCATGACATGTCCACGGCTGTAGAGCGTTCCGTCTGCTGGTCTGAAAAGAGTTAAAGGAGAAGTCCTTTGGGGGGCAAAAAATCATTACAGGCAGGGGGTAGGGGGGGAGATTCAAAAACACAATAAGTTCAACTGTCGCTGTGCCCATGCTGAGAAGAATCACCGCTATTGTATCCTGCTGTTTGTCCTTTTCTCCTGGTTTCCAAGTACATCACAACCTGGGTTGACGTCACAAGCGAGTCGGATTTAGCCTGCTCAGCCAATCAGTGACTGCAGTGGTGTCCCACCCCATTTACTGACTGGCTGAGAGGGTCCTTCGTCAACGGGGTCGTGACATAGACATAGAGAAGCTAAGGAGACATCCAGGTGGGGTCCAGGAGTGGGACGCAGCGCTGCGCAGGCACAGAGACAGGTGAATATAATGTCCTTTTTATGCCCCCCCCCCCCCCCAGAATAGAATAGTTTTTTTTGCCCTGCACCGAACTTCTCCTTTAATCCCTACCTATCAATAGATTATGGCCACGGTCCCTTCTAATGTAACCTGTGCCTATAATGAACAGATAATGTCCACATCACATGAGCAACTATTGCCAGCAACTCAAATAAGGGCTTATTCCTGCGGTGTAGCCCAAAGGGGAAAAAAGGATTTTAAAAAATAGAATTGGGAAAAAAGAATATACATAAGTGTAAGGGCCCAGAACAGTATTTATTGTCAGGCATCTGGAAATGTATTGTTGCTATTGGCAACCTTAGACAGTCTGTATTAGGACCTATGTATTTGCTGCTCTTCCTTAGCTCTCTTGTTGTGGTATTGTTTTCTGCTTTGTATTTATTTATTATGTTGTTATGTATTAATTGCTAATAATACAAGTGTTGAGCTTGATGCTCCTCCCCTGCAACCTATCACACTCTAATGATTGGCCAGGGGAAAGCTAGCTCCGCCCACCTTTTACCCAGAAGGGCTGTGCGGCCTTGTCAGTTGACAGTTGGTAGTCTGGCAGAGTCACATCTAACCTCCCTGCATCACCTCAGTAATCCTGTCAGACTCCATCCTCAGCCCCCTAACCTGTTTCCAGTCAGCCATAAGGACTAATACGTGTCTTTAAAGTCTCAGCAGGACATCCTCTGTATTTATTAGTGCCTGCTGTCGGATTGGTGAAGTGATAGAGGTTCTCCCATTCACCGTCCACATCTCCTGGCTTCAGTGTGTTCATGCGTCCTCCTCCTACATGATAGTGAGCGTCAACAGTGTCAACTGTCTTCAGTAACTTCAAGTACCTATTCACACGTACCTTATAAAGGCGGAAAGCTATAAAGTCTCTGGAACAGGTCTGTCTCTTTGAAATCCTATTTATCCACCAAGTCTAAGCTATAGTAACCAAGGTAACCCTCCCCCTGAAGCAAAGGACTCTGATCAAGCCAACAGTTTGCCATCATCAGATGCCCCTGTATTGGATTGTATATAGTTATCCTTCAAGTAAAGTCTTGATATACTTTCACCGCTATTGTGTGAAGACTTTTATTAAAAATTATATGTCCCTGCGTGTATGCTGAAGAAGACAAGGGCCCCAGCACCCTCGGACCCCACCGTGACAGGAAGGTTTCAGAAGGTGAGCCCTAAGGTTGCACTACACCACCCAGCAACACAATACCCTCAGCATATTACCATAATACCACCAAAGAGACATGATAATTTTTCTTGGTGTCACGCATAGGACATATATATAAGCATGCATCAAAAATAAAAATAAAATCATAATAGCATGGACGCGCATGTCCCCATCCTTGCTATGGCACTACAGCTTCTGGGGATAGACGTGCATGCGTCCGATTCCTGTGTCAACTCTGGATGTCTGGTTTGAAGTGCAGAAGAATAACACAGGGGAAGTTGTTTTCCGTTGATTTCATATTTTGTATGTTTGTGTACTTTATCCATGTTCTGAAAACCCTCTAGTGGTATGCCACCTCTAGACATCAGTATACAGCATCTGTATCATAAGAACATCATGGCAATAATAAGTCTCGTTACCAGGTTGTACTTTTTTTTTTTCAATGTCCAAAGATGATTGTATGATAACTTACAGTACAGTCAGTATAATTATTCTCCTGTCATAATGAAGCTTCATACTATGCTGATCCATACCCATGATATCACCTGCTCCAAAGTAGTGAACAACACATGACATGTCATACCACATACTAGTTGCGTTTTACCTGCAATGTGAATATATGACTAGCAGGAAAGAATATAGCAGGTTTCCAGGGCTTTGCTCCATGTTTGGTTAAAGACTTATGAGAAAATTAAACTTGGATACCAGGTACAAACTGCACTCATAAGTACGAAATGAAAGTTACTTGCTGAATGTGTGCAAATTCTTGGAAAGGTAAAGGTTGTCACTAAAGATTAGATATATTATACTGTTAGAAGCAAAACGCCTGTAAATATAACTTGTTTCCTTATTGTGGCTAAAATGTGCAGCAAACACAACTCAGATATGTGGCTACCAGATAAAAGAAGGGCAGCCACGTTCTAGATTAGATATTGCAGAAATCTCTCTGGCGACCTGACAGTACAGTGTGTATTTCTGCAGTCTGATGACTGCAAACTTGCAGCTGCAAAAACTTGCCATGACTAGGGAAAGGAGTTAATGAGTGCTGTCTCTGACAGACAAATTTAGGGCTAATTGATTTTAAATGGATTTTTCACGCTGTCTGTAGCTTTACGGATCCGTAATCCGAAAAAATTACTGACAAGCTCTACTACAAACCGTGATTGTGGCACAGATTGTCTAAAAGAAGTCCATGGAAGTGTCTGTAATTTTTACAGGAGAAATGATTGCAAATCCATAAAAAAGTACAGTTGGAGTAATCATTTTAGACCAATCACACTACTTTAACTATCACCTTTACCTTCTTTGCTGGTCCAAAAATAAAAGCTACGGATTACACATGCGATACAGCCACATTTTTGCAGGTTGCAGAAGAAGATTGCAGACATTATACACCATCTTAAGAAACTACTAAACATGTGAATATGGCCTTAGGGAAATCATTTACCAGAATAGAAAAGTCAATAGCAGGACAGGTTCTGCACCCTCAAGCCCTAATGGACATGCTTCTGAAGACAATAATCCCTTCAACGGGGTCTTTACCCTCTAATAGGACCAATTGTTCCCTACTTATGTTTTAGGCAAATTTATAATTGTTTTGCTTTTATTAGCTATAAATCCCTATTTGTGTTTGTACTTCCTGTTCAGCAGTATTTGTTCCATAAACAAAGTAGTGTATATGCAATTTTAGTACTATGCACCTAACTGATTCTGAAGCTGTTTTTTAGCTTGTGCATAGGAGATAAATTTCACACATAAAAAACAGCATAAAAAGAACACATGCAGTTAAGGAGCCTATATACCTTTAATAACGGATAGCTGAACGATTGTTCATCCGATAGTTATCTCTCCTAGAACAAGGGGGGTTGAATAGTGAAATTCAATCACACCTAACCCATCTCCACTAACATTATCTGTTGATGGAGATATAGGAGGCCCTCATACACTTTATACTAATGACCAGTAGTGGGTTTAGTGGACATCAGTGTATAGGGGACCTTTATTAGACTGAATGATAGCCCCCCCCCCCATCTGTATAAAAAGTTTACTAAAATTGAAATGACAAAAAACACTATTTGCATTGGTCCCCCTGATTAGAGATAATAGAACATCTGTATTTTGCAGGTTTGAGCGAACTCAAACCTTCTCGAACCTGCAGCATTTGATTCCCAATGCCTTCCTGTTCTGTGGGGAAGGAGGAGACAGCCTGGGTACCGCCTGGAATTCCAGGATTCAGCCTATTACCTAGGCTGTATCCCCAGAATTCCAGGCAGTATCTGGGCTGTCTCCTCCTCCCCTACGGAACGGGAAGGCATTGGGAATCAAATGCTGCAGGTTCGAGAAGGTTTGAGTTCACTCGAACCTTCCAAATATCGAACCTTCCAGTGCATACACTGATCCACCAAAGAATATTGAGAGATTTCAGCTCTAAAGTCCAGAATATAGTAAATAGCAGAAAGGCACAGTGTTAGTATTTTTTCTCATCTTTTTCAAGTCATAAGTGAAAAACTGAACAAGGAAGCAGTAACCGGCTAGCAGGTAAACAACTTGGCCATGGTAAGAACTTTAGTTTAGAAATAGAAACCTGCTGGACTGGTCTTGCTCTAAAAATATGTGGTTCTACATTTGTTTGTCTATGAATTGCTCTATGAAAAGGCTTTCCTCATAGGAAAAGGCCCAGTCTGACCCACTAAATGAAAGGGTTAATTTGCAGAGATCAGAAGAGTTGGTTTCCTGTGGAAGTACGTGGAAAAACAATGCGTTGTAAACATTTCCTGCACTCTTGGCTCGGCATGCAAACTCAGATATTAGTTTTCCAACCTTAAAATGTTACTGTCATTTAACAAAACTTTTCACATGTCAGCAAGACAGGTCAAGAGCTTTGATTGGTTTGGATCTGGGAGTTCTGACTTATTTTAATGGTTGGTTGGAGTCTGGAGAGACACTGGGTTGAGCACTTCACTCCCCAGCTAGCTCTTCTCACTGCAGGCCATGGGCTTCATAGACATACTACAGAATCCCTTTCCTGAATTAAGAAGATAATGTTCCTCCTAAGGTTTTACAGCTGCTGATTGAAGTGGTTAGAAAGCTATGCAATGTTCCAGCAAAGGTGGGTAAACTAAATAGTATTATAAAGAGAAATAGGTGATATAGCGTAGCGTTGCAGTTATTAAAAGCACTGTTCAAGAGCCAAATAACCCCTCCGCATCATGATCACATATACTGGATCTACTGCAAAGGTCAATATAACAAATATTATATAGGCTCCGCAAACTATGTAATTACATTTACTTCCAGTGACCCACTCAGAATTGTGGTTTTGCCCTTTGCTTCTGCATCTTACTCAGATTACCCAAATCTCTGCAGAATATGTCATCCCCATTAGTGTAAAATATGATAATAAACTTCTTACTAGTAATTAGAGATGAGCGAACCGGGTTCGGGTTCGAGTCCATCAGAACCCGATCGTTCGGCATTTGATTAGCGGTGGCTGCAGAACTTGGATAAAGCTCTAAGGTTGTCTGGAAAACATGGATACAGCCAATGACAATATCCATGTTTTCCACATAGCCTTAGGGCTTTATCCAACTTCAGCAGCCACGCTAATCAAATGCCGAACGTTCGGGTTTGGATGGACTCGAGCATGCTCGAGGTTCGCTCATCTCTACTAGCAATGCCTCTTCGTGCCCCATATATTGATAATGTCCCCTGTGCCTAAATGTAGAAATAACGAGCACTGTGCCCCATTTAGTAATATTGCCCCAACTGGGTCCCCGCTTCATTGAAAGTAATAATTTTCCCTGTGCTTCTGCGTATAATATTATTGTGCCCTGTGCCTAACAGAAAATACCTGGTCCGGGTCTCTCCCACATTTGAGGCATGCAGCTTGTGAGCTCCAGAGACAGAATCCTTAGGCTGATATCATTCCTGCAGTCTATAAGAATGTAAGGGCCCCCAATCCCTATAGGGATTGGGGACACACGGGACCAGGACACATGGGGTTGATGTGTCTGTTCTCCTCTTACTCCTGTGCCCTGCCCCCTCCCCTGTGTCTAATAATGTGCACCCACCTATCCCTGCAGTCTACCTCTGTCAGCAGGAGTGAAGAGATCAGTGCCCACCCTCCCACCAAGTTTAATTGTCATCGTTGTCTGTTAGCAAGGGGTTGTGTTTTCAAATTGTGTCTGTGGTTCCATGAATTTGGGAGCGGGTTGCTGACAGTTCCCGCTCTGCCATTCTTTTTCACTGTAGCTGCTTTTGGAGGATGCAGATGCAGTGAATGGTGACAGTGGCCTCGAAATTTGGGGCTGAGTGGGCTGAAGTTTACAGTGGGAAGCATCTCTAGAAGCTGTGAGGCTTGGGCAACTTAAAGGGGCTCATTCTAGTAAATAGGTAGAGGTCCAAACCAGGGCTGTGGAGTCGGAGTCGAAACTAGTTTTGGCTGGAGTTGGACTACCGACTCCGACTCCAGCTTTAAAAAAAATCTTAGAATAATTTAAAATTGAGTTTTGATATGGATTTTATAGGTTTTGCCTATCAATATATATTATGAACAACATTCTAATAGGACACTGGCCCTATTAGATAAGGGTGGTCGGGGAAAAGGTGTCGGTCACTATTTGCAGTTTGTTTCTGAGCTGGAAGAGTCCATTGTGTGGGGGGAGATCTGTGCTGTTCTCTTCCTGGATGCTGGATGACTGTATATGAGCAGCAGTGTAATATGAAGAGATCCTGTGTAAAATAGAGGAGGAGAAGACAGAAGTAGTGTAGCAGTAACCTTTTTCCTCAATGTGGTGTTTTTCTTCAGTGTTCTACAGCTGTGTGTGTATGTGTGTGTGTATGCTATGGCTGCAGCAGTCTGTGTGTGTGTGTGTGTGTGTGTGTGTGTGTGTGTGCGTGCGTGCGTGCGTGCGTGCGTGCGTGCGTACGCACGCTATGGCTGCAGCAAGGTGTGTGTGTGTGTGTGTTTGCTATGGCGTGCCCCCACACCCACAGTGACCCCTCTATATCACTATGGCTGACATCTATATTCAAGGTATTGTTAGCAGTATTTCTGTGTGTATGGTGAATATTCAGTTAGAAACATAGAAGAATGTCAGCAGGAAAAGATCACCTGCTCCATCTAGTCTAGTTTAGAGTTGTTCAGGACATGGAGGCTGGAGACTGGCTGCATCCACTGCACACACAGGAGAAGCTGCTTTATATCTTTCCTTATTCCCTCAGAAATTGCTCTAGGATCATGTAATACATTAGGGAGCTGAGCCAGTGTGATAAATAACTCCCCTGGTATACGACCAGCCATTTATGAAGGAGCAGGAGTCGGAGTCGGTCCTGATAAAAACTCCAACTTAGAGTTGGAGTCGGAGCTTACCGACTCCACAGCCCTGGTCCAAGCACCCAGATCCAGACTGATTGAAAGCCCATTATGCCCTTAATTAGACCTATATATCCATCCAATATATCAAGTTTGATGTGTAAGTTATACAAGGCAATTATTGGACAAATGTGAGGACTATTGCCATGGGAAAAGCTCTCCCAGTGTAAACCAGGGGTGCACCATTGACTATAATGTAAGTGACTGGGTGCAGGAACAATGTAACAGATCAAACTCCCTTATTCCCTTTGTGATAAAATTGACACCAGGGATATCTGGCCGACACTCACTATGGATTTTGTGGTGTTTAATACATTATCATGAATATCACATATATAGCCATTAAACCAACACACACTTTTCATTATTTGATTAAACTAGAACACACTTCTTAGTAGAAGAGTATGCATCAATATAAAGAAAGCACAATGGTTCAATCCCATCCTTTTTCTAAAGCTTTGGGGAATCTCTAAAAGCAATGTTCCTGATGCAGGAGGAGGCAGTCTAACCCTAATATACCCTTAATACTGCTGTATGCCTAAACTAGCAAATAGGGATAACCACTCCAAAACTAGTGACCTCTCTAGATGTACCATATGTCCAATAAACCCTAATGATGCCTGCATGAATCTCCACCATCAGTATTCATGTTACCTATATAGGGTCATCACTGTACAGGACTGCCGTGATACACATACACACTAAGTTTGGGGATCACAATCTAATTTCCCTAGCTCAGACATATACACTAAAGCAAATTTCATAGGAAACCAGCTAAACTACTAGTATGGATTTTTGGAGTACAAAAGTAGAATGAAGTACCCTAAGGAAAACCTGCTAATACAGGGATAACATACAGAAATGGAAACCGTATGTAAAATAGGGAAAAGTGTCAATTAACATATTCTCTAGTTTATGGCTATTCCATATATCTATACAGCCATGTCACATAGAGGTGCTCCTACATAATGACATGTTTGATTGCAGTAGACATTTTTACACAGAAACTAAACCTGCTTTAATCCTATTCTCTGCCAGTAGTGCCAAGATTAGGCACATCCATACACGTGTTACTAGTGAAACTCAGGTGCTGGAGTTGTTTGTGCAGATTCTAAATATAGCTGAAGGGAGTTGCACGACAAATTGAAAGGGAAATATTTTATTTATTTTTTATTAACAATTTAGGGAAGGAATCTTTTAATGATGATGACCCACTAACCTAATTTCCCATAGCCATATTGTGACATGAGTCAACCTGTAAGAGCTATCTGACAAGTATAGGATTAATACAGGAAAATTATTAGGGAACCTTGTTGAATACCTGCAAAGTCATTCAAACCTGTTGTTGAGTCAGCAACGTGATCACATGTGGTGTATGTATGTATATATGCTTATCTCATTTCATGTACACTTTCATCAGAGCTAATACATAGGATTCTCTGCTTTAGACAAGCCCTAGTCCGGTGCCTAAGGAAGGGGTGTGATCAGCCAAGAAACGTGCTCCACTAATAAACCAGTTCTACTTCTAAATTCCTTTTGGTGATTTATCTATGGTCCACCCAACACTCTGGGGATCACACTCAACAGTGGTTTGAGATACGTTAATGACCTTAATGACTTTTCTAATGTCATGCTTCAGAAAGGCTCTGTTATATGTCTTGAGCCAAAACGTGTTGTAATTGGTTATGCATGTACGACACTATAGCATTTGCCATGCGGTTATGATTAATATACCTACCTGCGCTTGATGCCTGTGGATATATCTGATGGTCTTGACCTCCCTGGCTCCAGTGCTGGAGTCAGCCACTCTTTTCTCTGGCTCCTAGTCCCCCGGCTGCTTCTAGGCCGGAGTGGGGTCCTGGGACGTGACATATCAGGCGGAACCCCGCTATGGCCTCCGACTGGCTGAGTGGGCCTGACACGCCACTGTGTGAGGAGTCAGTGTGTTTGGAAGCAACTAAGTCTCTGCTGAAGTTAAGCCAGGGCCTGGCTTAGGCCAGGTCCCATGACAGGGATATCAGCCAGCAAGCTACCGATTCTTCTTATAAAAGCCACAGCAACTATGTTAGAATGTACCAAAGGGGAGAGTAGCCACACGAGTATCATCTTGTCCACACCAGGAACCTCTCTAAAACATGCAGGGCAGTTACCTAGGAGTCACAGGTACTGACCCTAGTGGAACAAAGTTACTTTGAGTCTAGGTATTCCACTGTGTAGTCCAAGATGACCGGGAAGTCTTGGAAGTCTGCTGAGCCCAGATAATTAGGCCTGAGGCTCGTACTACACTGACAGGATGAGAAGATCACAACTGTAGGGCAGAAGGCGGTCAGACGTAGTCTAACTGTGAGTATGAATTTTCTCTCTATATCCTCCAGTACAAACTGTTCCAGGCAGATTACAGTACTAATTGGACAAGGCCCTTTAGGCACCCTCTCTACTCTCTCTTCTGGCAACCTTTCTCTCACAAGCACCTGGGTAACCTGAAGTATTGTTTATTGCACCAAACTGTATTTTTGTCATATATACCTGTATTGCACTAAGCTTCTTCAAGTAAACTGTTCTATTTTTGAAGTATTGGACTCTGGCCTATTTTCACGCACCAGCACCTATACACACCTACACTTGGGTTAAACCATTCTATGTGGGTGGGCCCCATACTGTCCGGGGTGGGTCCTATACCACTCCAGGCTACCATGACAAGTGCCTAAGTGAACCTAGATCCACTAAGCTACCACACCATTGTACCAGCTGACTCAGCAGTAAATCAGACCCCTGGGTCGTTTCCCTGTGTACCGTACTATTAATTAGGTTATCTGAGTACAGGGGTGGTGCTGTTTCTGTAAGAAAGTACAGTAGCCCTGTTTTTTAACTCCTTTAATCCCTTAAGGACACAGTAGATTTTAGCCGTAAAGACACATTTTCATTTTTTCATTCTTGCTTTTTCCTCCCTGTCTTCTAAGAGTAAAAGTGACTTAATTTTATCACCTACATGGCTGGTTAGGGCATCATTCTTAGTACCACAATCATTAGGATTTATTATTATCATTTTTTTTTTTCTGATAAATGTGACAAAAAATCTGTAATCCTGGTTCTTTTTTCTCTTTTCGTTCACCATACAGAAATTTTATTGTTATAGCTTAATAGATTGGACAATTGCGCACACTACAATATACAATATGTATATTTACAGATTTTTATGCGCTTTATATATAAATGGCAAAGGGGAGTTATTTTACTTTTTAAGTCCCCCTAGGGGGCTATTACTCGCAATTAATTATTAGATCGCATACACTGGTCAATGCTATGCAACAGCATAGCATTAAACAGTGTTTTTGGCAATTTTCACATAGACTATATGTGAAGATTGCCTAGCTGACTGCACCAAGGTAAGTGTTAAGGCCCTTTTAGGGTGCCTTCACACGTACCGACTGGCAGCGTTAATAACGCTGCGAGTCAGCTAGGTCCTGGCAGATCACTGTCATTACATACACTGTCTGAACGACCGTTGCGTGTATGTAAACCTGCCGGCCGCTTAACCCCTTCTGATGCCGCCCGCCTCCCGCTCCAGCTCTGTATACATTACCTGTCCTCGCTCCACGGGGTCCCGGCGTCCTGCTCTCCTGCCCGGCCAATCAGTGGCTGCGGCAGGGCAACACACTGATTGGCCGGGCGCGAGAGTAGGACGCCGGGACCCCGTGCAGCGAGGAGGTAATGTATACAGAGCGGAGCGGGAGGCGGCCGGCCGGCATCAGAAGGGGTTAAGCGGCTGGTAGATTTACATACACGCAGCGGTCGTTCAGACCGCTGCGTGTATGTAATGACAGTGATCTGCCAGGACCTAGCCAACTCGCAGCGTTATTAACGTTGCGAGTCGGTAGGTGTGAAGGCACCCTAACACAGACAGATTTATCTGACATATACCTGAGTTTACTGAAGATAAAGCCAGGAACAGACTATAAACAGAGAACAGATCATAAAGGAAAGACTGAGATTTCTCCTCTTTTCAAATCCATTCCTGGCTTTGGTTTTAATAATCTGTGAGCTAAAACTGCCTGTGTAATAGGGCACTTAGATCTCCGGCAGTCAGTTAAAATGAACTGACTAATACATACACAACTGACAAATTATTTGTATAAAGATGACACTTCACTGTAGGGCTAGGTTCTTTTTTTGGCTGTTCGATGGATGTCTTTTTGGACATCCGTCATTTTGAGGCAAAATAACTGCCTTTCTTTTGTAATGACGTCCATGATTTAAAAATAACGAACATTATTTGGCCTCACAATGACGGGTGTCTAAAAAGACGTTATGTGAACCTAGCCTATAGAAGAATGGATAAGACCTGTACAAGAAATGAATGTAAGGCTTTAAGCTGTTCATATTACTTGTGTACCACTGTTCATCTACTGGTGTCTGTGGACTAGTCTGGATGCTTACAAGAACGGATATAAGAATTTAGACATAAATGTGGTGCTAGACCAGGAGAACACTTCCTTTTGGAACAAAGCATTAAATTGTTACAGACTTTATTATATGTCTGGATAATCAAACGTCAGCATGAGTCAAAGTGTGGGTTCATGGCAGTACTCCAACACGTCAGCTCTACAGTATACAGTTCATATAAAGGGCACCATTTAAGGTAAGTTGCCATATTCAGCTTTTAAAGGCAAAGCAATGAATAGATTTCAAAATACAAGAAATTTGGGACCTCATACACATTAGAAAAGAGTTGGCTATACCCACCATTTTAGACAAGACCAGCTGACCTTCCAATGTGTAATGGGGCTTTTGCATCTGATTCTTCAAGTACAAGAATACGAATGTAAGAAACTTTGTAATACCATACATCTTATTGGAGAAAAAATACTCTTTGACCACTCCTTCCCCTTCTCTACTAAACCACAAAAGTCTCTCTGCTCACTAAGTTTAGGTTAAAGGGGTTATCCAGCGCTACAAAAACATGGCCTCTTTCCCCCCTCTCTTCTCCACATTGGGTGGGGTTTTGAAACTCAGTTCCATTGACGTAAATGGAGCTTAATTGCAAACCACACCTAAACTTGAGACAACAGTAGGGGGAAAAGTGGCCATGTTTTTGTAGCGCTGGATAACCCCTATAAACAGTGGCGGAACTACCGCAGTAGCAGCCGTAGCTGCTGCTACGGGGCCCGGCACATCAAGGGGCCCGGCAGGGGCTTCCTGAGTGATGTTCCATGCTTAGCTATTAAGGACACTAGCCAAGCAGGGCAGTGGCAGACCTATCGCTTGTGCAGCCATTTTGGCTGCACAGGGGCCCAGGAGTCAGGGGGGCCGTCGCCCGCCCGCTAAGACAGGTTTTATGATGTTAGGTAGAGTCTACTTAACATCATGACACCTGTCTTAGCGGGCGGGAGAGACAGTAGATGTGTAAACAGCGCCGCGGCCACGTGTATGCATAGCCTGCTGCCTGACCGGAGAGGGTGTGTTGTGCGTCCCCTGAGCAGCAGCACACACAGGGACGCTCCACCTCCGCCAATCACAGCCCTGTAGTGCAGCCGTCCTTGCCTCCTCTGAGCAGCAGCTAATGAAAAGCAAGGATGGCTGCACGCACTGGCATTGTGCCCCGCCCCCCTCGGAGAGCTAGGTGAGCGCTCCTTTCTGGCAGTGGTTCCCGTCAGTAACTCCTCAGTGACCAGTCCTGTGTGTTGCAGGTAATCCACTAAAGAACAAAGGAAAAAGTTAAAAGAGAGGGGAGGGGGGATGGGGCTGATAAGGGTGATGAATAAAGGGCTCTTGTGTGTGTCAGTGTGGGGGATGGTTAGGGGGCCCTGTTGGGTGTAGCGGGGGAACGTATAAGCCGGGGCATCACAGAAGAGAGAGGGGGAGATAAAACATGAGTGCACACTCTCTCCCTCTCCCGGTCACTGAGAAGAAGCCCTGACAGGAGATTCCTCTCCTCCTGCAGCAGCTAGAGGCCGCTCTCCTGTCTGGCCTGTCAGCTGCCTGCACAGCCCTCTCCTGCTGGACCTCAGACGTAACAGCTCCTGCCTCCTCCTGTAAGTATATGCTGTCACCTAGAAGTGTGTGTGTGTGTGTGTGTGTGTGTGTGTTGGGGATTTCTACAGGAGCTGTGCCATTATGGGACTACAACTCCCAATGTGGTCTGTCTGTGCCCCCATCCTCCTCAAAGACTAAATGGAGACACAGATTGCACAGACAGATCACAGTGGGAGTTGTAGTTCCACACTGTCAACATACAAAGCTACCCTGTGACTGCAGCTCCTGTAGGACTGCATTGTAGTCACCCTACATACAATCATAGAATAATTTGAATTGTCCCATTTTTCCTTGCAGTGCCAGACAGGATATATACATGCAGTACCAGGCTGTATGTATATTATATATATATACACATGTGCAATGCCAGACAGGATATATAGTGCAGCTACAGACTGTATCTATCTATCTATCTATCTATCTAGTCCAGATATATTCCACGGCACAACGGATAACTTATAAATCGTGAAAAAAGTTTGATTCCATCAAAGGTGTAGATAACATGTACAGCACAGCAAAATTCAAAGGGTGCGACGTTTTTGATGGTCTCATCACTGTCCTTTTCAAGCATACACGTGCAGTGCCAGACAGGATACATACATGCAGTCCCAGGCTGGATCTATCTATCTATCTGTACACACACGTGCAGTGCAAGACAGAATATATAGTCCAGTACCAGGCTGTTATCCAGTCACACCATGGTGCTATTGTTCAGGTCTACTATGGTGCTGCTATACAGTCACAGTATGGCAGTATTGTTCAGTTCTGTTATGGCAGTATTGGTCAGGTCTGGTATGGTGCTGTTATACAGTCACAGTATGGTGGCATTGTTTAGGTCTGGTATCGCTGTATATGTTAAATGCGCATTGTCTGAAGTGGTTACCTACCAATCCTATGATGTGAATCACTACAGACAATATGCAGATCATTTAATGTGCAACCTTTTAAGCATTTAAAAACCATGTAGGAAAAAAAAAAGATTCAGCCAATGTATGTGGCCGAAACCGTACGTCCATTTCTTCCCCAGTGGCTGGGAGGGGGGGAAGGGGGCCCTTGGAAAGTTTGCTATGGGGCCCAGCCATATCTAGTTACGCCCCTGCCTATAAAGCTTCTAAAGTCTATGAAGCAGGGAAGGGGAAGGAGCTGCCAAGTCTGACAAAGGCAGATAGATGACTCCACCTCTCCAAATCACAGGTCAAAGGGTGCAAGCCCAACAAAGCATAATCCAAACTTTTAGTTGTAGGAACTGCAAATTTATTGCTACATTTTTTTTTAAACACAATGGATTTTAAGACTAGAATGGTCTCTTCTTCAGGTGTATATGATCTGTGATTTGGAGAGGTGGAGTTGCTTATTGCTTTTGTTGGCATGGGTGACACAGGAGTGACATGATTTTGATTTTACTATATTTTTGATTGTTGTGTCTCATTGTATAACCTTTGAGGTGAGAGCCCTTTTTTATGGCGTAATTTGGTGATGTACATGTCATGCCTACCTGTGGGATTATATGCACTATATAGTTCTGTCCTAATTTTTTGTTTTAAAGGCAGATAGAGACACAGAGAACTGTTGTAAGCTCTAGTAAGTGTTATAACTCACCCCAGTGCTGCATTGACAGCTTGCCCTGCTCAATACTTCTCTATAACATCCTCCATGCTGCTGCTGTTGCTTCTTGTGCCTAGAGATATAGTGGAGCAGAATCTCCTTGTATGTGTAGACTGTATAATAGATATGGTAGAAGCAGCTAGCTGAATAGATGAATATTATAGATTAAGCCTACACAGGAAAATGCCATATACAAGTTATATAAAATCTAGAAATAGTGCTACTTCTCATGGTCACACACAACAGCAGCATATCTTGAAATGTTGAACTAGTGTAAATATATCTTAAGAGGCTTAAAAATTGTCATTATATTTCATACACACGCCTCTCTGGCTGTAAGGTCAGATTTCCTAAGCAGGTCTAACTGGAAAAGATTTAAAATAACAAGAAATTACTTCCTGCTCTTTGCTATTGATACTATCAGAGACAATAAGGAAGAATGTTATCTGGAGTATTCCTCAATGTTTAATATCCTAGTTCAATGATAAAAGTGCTAAGAACTGATTCATTAGCAATTATTTGGCCTTTAGTATTTTAGGTCATACAAGGATATTTAGTCAGTTTACAAGCAACCACTGCTAGAGGGGAAAAGAGCTCAAGAAATGGGGGCATGATTAAATGTATATTGATGTAAAGTGTATATATTCATCAAAGCTGATTTAGGCTGGGTTCACACTATGTATATTTGAGGCTGTATTTGTGAGGCTGTATAGCAACCAAAACCAGGAGTGGATTGAAAACACAGAAAGGCTCTGTTCACATAATGTTGTAATTGAGTGGATGGCCATCATTTAATGGCAAATATTTGCTGTTATTTTAAAACAACGGCTGTGGTATTGAAATAATGGCCGTTAATTACTGTTATATGGCGGCCATCCACTCAATTTCAACATTGTGTGAACAGATCCTTTCTGTGTTTTCAATCCACTCCTGGTTTTGGTTGCTATGAGGACCTGACATGAGGACCAAATACTGCCTGAAATATACATAGTGTGAACCCAGCCTCAAGAGGTAAATTGTGCTGCATAGTTAAGGTCCCCATATACATTCAATAACTAACGTCTGTCAGTTATCTCTCCCGCCGCCTGTCCATCCCATACACAGGAATGTTCAGGAGTGTTCCTGTGTTCCCTATTGGGGGGGAAACCGCAGCAAGAGAGCTCTGGCTGTGGCTTATCTCTCCTTAAACAAAGGGGGATTTTCATTCACACCTGACTCCTATCTCCCCCGACATCATCTATCGGTGGTTGTTCGGAGGAGCCCCATACACCGCACTAGCGGATGGGAATGACCGTCAAAAGTCTAAAGGTGTATGGGGAACTTTAGAGTTCCCTTTTATCCTAAATGACTGACGATTTGTAAGTGCCCCTTATATATTTTATCAGGACCTAGCAGCTTTTCTGATTTTTTTTAAAGTAAATAATAGTATTTTCTATGAAATAGAAATAGCACTTTAGCTAAAAAGTGCCTGAATTCAGAAAATTCTGCCAGCTGCCGCAGACTTTTTTTTTGGATACCTATATTGGTCACATTTAGTGCCACCCTATTACAACTCTGACCCCATACACATTAGTAAAACATTGTTCAGATCTGCTAAACTCAATGGGAGTAGGCAACCATCTAATGTGTATGGAGGTCGTATCCACATATAATAATCAATCAATCATCATCATCGAACCAACATGTTATACAGGAATTTAATGGTTAAATGTCCCGATAAAATCAGACATAGAAACTAATCAACATACTATCTATAGGTGTGTCATCAAGCATCATTTATATTATATATGGTAATACATAAAAAAAAGCTACAGGTGCCAGTCATCCTGCCAATGCACCTATATAAAGCACTTACGGAACATGGATTGTGTGGGATAGTGTTCAATAAAGGAAAAAGGCACTGACGAAAAATGTTGATGAAAAAATTAGGTTTAACCCTTTGAGGACCAGGCCCAAAATGACCCAGTGGACCGCGCAAATTTTGACCTTTGCGCTTTTGTTTCCCCCCTCCCTCCCTTCTAAGAGCTCTAGCACTTTCAGTTTTCTATCTACAAGGCCATGTAATGGCTTTTTTTGTTTTTACCTTAACATGTATGACGGAATCCCAAATATATTATTTATGAAGATATAAATAGGTGAAATCGTAAAAAAGAATGCAATATGGTAACTTTTGTGGGGTTCCTGTGTCTACGTTATGCAATATATGGTAAAAGCGACATGATACTATTACTCTATAGGTCAGTCCGAACACAACCATATGCAGGTTTACACAGATTCTCTAATGTTATATATATATTTTTAATGAAATTCTTTTTTTTTGGCAATTAATTATTAATAAAATGGGCCTATTGTAACGCCTATAACGGTTTTATTTTTTTTATCTACGGGGCTGTATGGGGTGTCATTTTTTCTGTCATGATCTCTAGTTTTTATTAATACCATATTTGTGAAGATCGGACATTTTGATCACTTTTTATAAATTTTTTTAATGTATAATGTAACATAAAATCGGTAATCCGCTCACTTTTTCCCCCTTTTTTCGTCTATGCCGTTCACTGTTCGCATTGACACTTGTTATATTTTAATAGATCGGACAATTACGCACGCTACGGTATATTATATGTTTATCTATTTATTTATTTTTATATGTTTTATTTATATAATGGAAAAGGGGGGTGATTTAAACTTTTATTGGGGGAGGGGTTTTGGGGTAGTGTGTTAGTGATTTTAACTTTTTTTTTAAAATACATTTTAAGTCCCTTTGGGGGACTTGTACATGCATAACTTTCATCTTATGCACTGATCATTGCTATGCCATAGGCATAGCATTGATCAGTGTTATCGGCGCTCTGCTCATTGAGCCTGCCTGTGCAGGCTCAGTGACCAGAGCGCCGATCGGACTGTACGGAGGCAGGTGGGACCTCCGGCGGTCAGTTTTAACGATCGGGACCCCCACAGTAACACTGCGGGGGTCCCGATCGCTAAGCGTCATTTACACTTAAACGCCACGGGTGTTTAAGGAGTTAATGTCACGCTGCAGTGCGATCGCTGCAGCGTGTCATTAACGGTGAGGTGCCGGCTGCTGATTGCAGCCGGCCCAACCTGCTATGAAGCTTCATAGCTCAGGACGTACCGGTACGTCCTTGGTCGTCTGGGCACAGACTTCCAGGACGTACCGGTACGTCCTAGGTCATCTAGGGGTTAAGGGTAATGGGCCTCACATGCGTATTGACGCTCCATTAATTCTTCAGGGGGACCAAGAAACAGAATCCTAATGTTAGAAGTAATTACCTGTGTACACTAAAGACATCATGCTAACATGTGACATATACAATGCACTACTGTACCCAGTTAGCTCCGTGCTAGACCATCTGTTGCAACCCCTCGTGGTCACCACTTATGTGGGATGAATGGGAACTTAAATGGGGATTATCATAAAAAAAAAAACAAAAAAAAAACACTTTTGACATGTGAAAGGGTTCTGAGAACAGGAGCAGGAGAACAAGCCAGGAGAGATCCGCGAGCAGTGCATTCACTCACGGCTCCGTGTCACTAGACCCAGACAGACTTTTAATGTAAGACTATGGGGTTCATCTAGGTCACAGACACAGTGCGGGGAAAGGAGTGTGTCATGGCCGCGGCGGCGACCCGTGCGCCGGGCCGCCGCCGCGACCGCCATCCTGCCCAGGTAGCTGCCGGGGTCCTGGTGCAGGGACCCGGCGCTGCGGTCTGTTCGGCCCCGGGGGGCGCCTCACCTCGTCCCGCTCCGCCTTCCGTCTGTGCCGGCCGGCGCGCGCGTCCCCGCCTCCTAGGGCGCGCGCCGGCTGTCTCAGATTTAAAGGGCCAGTCCGTCCCTAATTGATAGTTGCACCCAATCACTCCCTATAAATCCCAGCATGCCCTGTCCCCTGTGTTGGAGCCTCTACATGCTTCCCATAGCGTTTGGCCCAGCTCCCTGTTGTTCCTGATACCTGTCCGCTACCTGGTCCCTAGTCCTTGTTCCTGTTTCCTGCCCGCTACCCAGTCCCTACTCCTAGTCCCTGGTTCCTGCTTCCCGTCTCACTGCTGTTCCTGTGTTCAGCCTGTCACTTGCGGTACGCCTACACGCCACTGTCAGTACCTACTCCTGCCACGCCTCGCCTGCCGTCACCAGCAACCAAGCCAGGGGTAGCGACCTGGGGGTCGCCTGCCGCAGCAAGTCCATCCCGCTTTGCGGCGGGCTCTGGTGAAAACCAGCGGCCCCTTAGACTCCGCTCCCTGGTGAGGTTTGTGCCATCGCTGGTGCCGGTCCAGTGGATCCACTACTCCAGGCGTTACAGTAGGCTCCAACCATGGATCCCGGCGAGGTGCCTGATCTCCGTGACGTCGCCAGAGTGGTCGCTCAACAGGCTCAACAGATCCAGCAGCAGTCGCAGCAAATCCAGCAATTGACTGCCGCCCTACAGCAGCATACTACAGGCCAGCGCCCACCACCACCTGCAGCCACCTCGGGACTTCGATTGGCCCTCCCGAATAAATATGGAGGCGATCCCAAGCTGTGCAAGGGATTCCTGACTCAATGCACAATGCATATTGAACTGTTAAGTAGTCAGTTTCCCACCGAGCGCTCTAAAGTGGCCTTTATCATCAGCCTATTGGAGGGTAGAGCTCTGGCCTGGGCCACGCCACTGTGGGACCGTGATGATCCTGTTGCTGCCAATCTCCGGGCCTTCCTGGCCGAGTTTCGCTCCGTCTTTGAGGAACCTGCCCGTGCCACCTCTGCTGAGACTGCTCTTCTCAACCTCTCTCAAGGGAGCTCCTCTGTCGGTGACTACGCCATCCAGTTCCGCACCCTGGCAGCTGAATTGGACTGGAACGAGGCCGCCCTTGTAGCCACCTTCAAGAAGGGCCTATCCAGCCGAGTGAAAGACGTACTCTCCGCCCGCGACCTCCCTTCTTCTCTAAACGATCTTATCTTACTGGCTACCAGAGTCGACAACCGGTTTTCCGAGAGAGAGGAGGAGGTCCGGCAGGAACGACGACTGAGCCTGCCCCGTCGCCATCCTCGGCTGGCACCGGTGTTCCAGAGTCCCGTTGCTCCTATACCCCAGTCTTCTCCAGAGGTCCCAATGCAGGTGGAACGAGCTCGTCTGACGACTGATGAGAGAGCCCGTCGGATGGAGCTGAATCTCTGTCTCTATTGCGGTGGTGCAGATCACTACCGGCAGAGATGTCCCCAGCGTCCTCAGCGTCCGGGAAACGCTCGCACCTAGGTCCGGTGGGAGAGGCCTCCCTAGGTGTGAATGCCACCTCTCCAAGGTTGACTATACCCGTCTCCATCCAGACGCCTTCAGGGCAAGTTTTCCAGACTACTGCCCTCATCGACTCTGGCTCTGCTGGCAGTTTCATCTCTGCTTCTTTGGTCCAAAGATGGCGGCTACCCGTGATCCAGCTAGCCCAACCCCGGTCTATCTCTTCGGTTACGGGGGAGATTCTTACCAATACTGTGCACTGCCAGACGGCACCCCTAGCCCTCCAGGTGGGCGCCTTACATCAGGAGAGGATCTCCTTCTATGTCTTGTGCCATTCCTCTTCCAACATCCTGCTGGGCCTTCCTTGGCTGCAATTTCATACCCCTAAGCTGGACTGGAGAACTGGGGAGGTTCTCAGCTGGGGCCAGGACTGTCATAACCGGTGTCTGAGATCTCCTCAACCCAAGTGCTCTACGAGGTCACCTGCTGATGTCAAGCCTCTAGCCGGTCTACCGGAGGACTATCAAGATTTCGGTGATGTTTTCTCGGCCAAGGAGGCGGACTCTCTACCACCTCATCGGGCCTATGATTGCCCTATTGACCTTCTTCCCGGGGCATCTCCTCCACGTGGTCGGGTATACCCTCTCTCTGTGCCCGAGACGGAAGCCATGTCCTCCTACATCCGGGAGAACTTACAAAAGGGCTTCATCCGTAAATCCACGTCTCCCGCTGGCGCAGGATTCTTCTTTGTCCAGAAGAAGGACGGTTCCCTTCGCCCATGCATAGACTACCGGGGCTTGAATAAGGTGACTGTTAAAAATCGCTATCCTCTGCCACTTATTCCTGAACTATTCGACCGTCTTCGTGGAGCTAGGATCTTCTCCAAACTGGATCTCAGGGGAGCGTATAACTTGATCCGTATTCGTAAAGGAGATGAATGGAAGACCGCTTTCAACACCAGAGATGGGCACTACGAATACCTGGTCATGCCATTCGGCCTATGCAATGCCCCAGCGGTCTTCCAGGAATTCGTGAACGACATCTTCCGAGACCTCCTCTATGTCTGCGTCATTGTCTATTTGGATGACATTTTGGTCTTCTCCCCAGATCAGCAGACTCATGTGGCACAAGTGCGTCAGGTCCTCCGAAGACTACGGGCCAATCATTTATACGCCAAGCTTGAGAAGTGTGTTTTCCATCAGCGCAGTCTTCCATTTCTTGGCTATATCGTCTCCGACCAGGGTCTACAAATGGTTCCGGCCAAGCTCTCAGCTGTCCTCCAATGGCCACGCCCTGTGGGACTTAGAGCTATCCAGCGCTTCCTTGGATTCGCCAACTATTATCGGCAATTCATCCCTCACTTCTCCACCCTGGTCGCACCCATCGTGGCTCTCACTAAAAAGAAGGCGGACCCCAGACGTTGGCCTCCAGAGGCCGAACAAGCCTTCAATAGCCTCAAGTCTGCCTTTGCCTCTGCTCCTGCCCTAGTCCGCCCGGATGTCTCCAGGCCGTTTTCTCTCGAGGTCGATGCTTCTGTGGGCGCAGGAGCCGTTCTCTCGCAAAGGGACTCATCAGGCAAGACCAGAACCTGCGGGTTCTTTTCTAAGACTTTCTCCCCTGCCGAGAGGAACTATACTATTGGGGACCGTGAACTCCTGGCCATTAAGTTGGCACTGGAGGAGTGGCGTCATCTACTAGAGGGGGCTAAACACCCCGTTAACATCTATACGGACCACAAGAACCTCCTCTACCTCCAGTCGGCTCAACGCCTCAATCCCCGGCAGGCCAGGTGGTCTCTCTTCTTCTCTCGGTTCAACTTTACCATCCATTTCCGTCCAGCCGAGAGGAATCTAAAGGCCGATGCATTATCCCGAGCATCCGATGTCATGGGGCAAGAGGAATCTCCTCGTCACATTATACCTCCCGACCGCCTAGTACCAGTTGCTACTTCTGCTCTGCAGAGACTGCCCCCCGGGAAGACTTATGTGCGCCCCGCGCTCCGTAAACGCATCTTGAAGTGGGGGCATTCCTCTTTGGTGGCCGGGCATCCAGGGAAAAAAAAAACTGGACAATTGATCTCCCGTCACTACTGGTGGCCCAATCTCCTCCAGGATGTCAAGGATTTTGTGGCTTCCTGTGCAGTCTGTGCCAGGAATAAGTCTCCTCGTCAAAGACCTGCCGGCCTACTTTTGCCCTTGCCAGTCCCGGACCATCCCTGGCACCACATTGGGATGGATTTCATCACAGACCTACCTCCATCTGCGGGCAATACAGTTATTTGGGTGGTGACGGACCGCTTCTCTAAAATGGCTCACTTCGTGGCTCTTCCTGGCCTACCCTCTGCTCCTCATCTGGCTCAGTTGTTCTTCCGACACATCTTCCGCCTGCATGGACTTCCTCTTCACATTGTGTCCGACCGAGGCTCTCAATTTGTCTCTAAGTTTTGGCGTTCCCTCTGCTCGCAGCTCCAAGTAAAGCTGGACTTCTCATCAGCCTACCATCCCCAGTCTAACGGGCAGGTGGAGAGAGTCAATCAGATCCTGGGTAACTACCTACGGCATTTTGTGTCCAGCCGCCAAGACAACTGGTCCGATCTCCTTCCATGGGCGGAATTCTCCTATAACCATCTGGACTCGAGTTCCACAGGCAAGTCTCCTTTCTATGTGGTTTACGGGCATCATCCTCGTCCTCCTCTGCCTCTCTCTCCATCCTCTGGGGTCCCAGCCGTGGAGGAGCTGTTATCTGACCTGCAGTCGATCTGGGAACAAACTCGACAGTCCTTACTCAAAGCCTCTGAACGCATGAAGGACCAGGCGGATAAGAAGAGGAGACCTGCCACGAATTTTCGTCCAGGTGACAAAGTCTGGCTCTCGGCCAAATATGTTCGACTCAAGATTCCCAGCTACAAGTTGGGTCCTCGATTCCTTGGTCCTTTTTCGGTGCTAAAACGCATCAACCCTGTCACCTACAAACTCCGCCTGCCTCCTACTATGCGGATTCCGAACGCCTTCCATGTCTCCCTCTTGAAACCTGTGGTCCTCAACCGCTTCTCCGATCAGTCTCCGTTCTCTGTACCACAAGCCGTCTCAGACGACGTCTACGTTGTTAAAGATATTCTGGCCATGAAAACTGTCAGAGGGAGACGTTTCTTCCTGGTGGACTGGAGAGGATTTGGTCCTGAGGAGAGGTCCTGGGAACCCGAGGCTAACATCCTGGATAAAGATCTCATCAAGGGATTCCTGCAGGCAAGAAAGAGGGGGAGGCCAAAGGGGGGGGGTACTGTCATGGCCGCGGCGGCGACCCGTGCTCCGGGCCGCCGCCGCGACCGCCATCCTGCCCAGGTAGCTGCCGGGGTCCTGGTGCAGGGACCCGGCGCTGCGGTCTGTTCGGCCCCGGGGGGCGCCTCACCTCGTCCCGCTCCGCCTTCCGTCTGTGCCGGCCGGCTGTCTCAGATTTAAAGGGCCAGTCCGTCCCTAATTGATAGTTGCACCCAATCACTCCCTATAAATCCCAGCATGCCCTGTCCCCTGTGTTGGAGCCTCTACATGCTTCCCATAGCGTTTGGCCCAGCTCCCTGTTGTTCCTGATACCTGTCCGCTACCTGGTCCCTAGTCCTTGTTCCTGTTTCCTGCCCGCTACCCAGTCCCTACTCCTAGTCCCTGGTTCCTGCTTCCCGTCTCACTGCTGTTCCTGTGTTCAGCCTGTCACTTGCGGTACGCCTACACGCCACTGTCAGTACCTACTCCTGCCACGCCTCGCCTGCCGTCACCAGCAACCAAGCCAGGGGTAGCGACCTGGGGGTCGCCTGCCGCAGCAAGTCCATCCCGCTTTGCGGCGGGCTCTGGTGAAAACCAGCGGCCCCTTAGACTCCGCTCCCTGGTGAGGTTTGTGCCATCGCTGGTGCCGGTCCAGTGGATCCACTACTCCAGGCGTTACAGAGTGTGCGGTAGCACTGCCATCTTCCTGCTTGTATAACTGATCAGTCAGGCTCTGAGCACTGACCAATAAAAACTTTGTCTCTTGTCTCTTTTTTAAATCAACTTATTTTTTTTATTGAACATTCGCACATAAAACAAAGGTTACATAAAAACAAATGTCAATAGGACAACAGGTTCAGGTGTAATCATAGTATTAGGTGACATAATGAAGTCCATTCCAGGAGCTATTGTCCATGGTAGGGGGACATCTTCTACAGGAGGAGAAATCACGGAGTAAGCATAACCACTTGTCGCTAACATAAAATAACAAGAACAAGACTAACAGATTAACATGCTCCGAGTACAAATAAGAGGTTCATAAAGTAATGCATTAAATCATAAAGATACAGTGGTATCCATCAATCATGTTCCACAGGATTATGATGGGAGAGCATATCTAAAACCCTATTCAAACAGGCTAGTTTGGATGCAATTTTTTATAGTCTATCCACTTCTTCCAAGTCTGCTGGCGATCAATTCTTCTATAACGCTGTTCTGTTGTACTTGGTATTTCTGATAGATTTGTCAGTTTATCACTTTTTCAGTGTGCTGCGATCCTAGCTTTGGATACAGTTAGTAAATGAACCACAAATCTCAAGGGTGGGAAGTGAATCGAAGTTGTGGTGCAGTAATGCCACTCTGGTCTGTGGCACACCCCAGGGGCGCCACATAGCGCAGCATCAATGCCCCATAGTACTGCAGGTAGAACAAGTCAAGGCAATAAGCCTGTGCTGTTAAGCCTAAATGAGTGAGAGTAGTGTCACACACCAAACATTATCCCTATGCTGGGTTATGCAGAAAGGACAATCACCATGCACTCCACTCCTTCTTGCCTATATTTACTCCTTTCAACAATATGCTGCATGTGCCTACAGGACTTCAGGTAAGAATAGGACTTCCCTCCACCCTCCCACTACCCATCAGGCCAGGTGCTGATAAGGCAGGTTTAGTTGTAGTATAGTGCATGAGAATGGGAAGTAAAAACCAAACCTCATGCATATCCAATCCACAATCCATGTGGATTTTTGGACATCCTACATGTGCTTAGTCACAGATCTTTGTGCCAAGTGATGTACAACCAGCTCTTCTATCCAAGGATTTCTCTTAGGGAAACAGTCATTGGTCCATGAACAATGAACATTTTTTAATGTGCAATTTAGAAGAACGAGACGAAAGTAGGACGCAAAAAAAAAAGATTGGAACAAATTTTCTAAAATTCTAAAGGTCCTATTACACTGAAGGATTATGGGCTGTACCCTGCTGATTAGTGACCATTCAGGCCAATAATCGTTTGGTGTAATAGCACGATTCCGGCTGATTGTCTGATTGAGGTCTTTTAACATGCTGAAAAATCATAAACATGAAAAATTCACATGGGCTAAGATACTCAATGTTTTAGACATGGAAAAGCAACATGTTTTGTGCATCCAAAGCATTCAATGCCTTGTGAAAGTACCCTAGTGCTACGCTGTGACTTTTGTGGCATGATTTTAAAAGGGTTGTTCACAAAAAACTATTTACTTCTATTAAAATATCTAAAGTCTTCCAGTACTTATTAGCTGCTGTATGTCCTGCAGGAAGTGGTATTCTTTCCAGTCTGGAAAGCAGGAGAGGTTTTCTATTGGGACAAAAATAGAATTTAACACAGCGGATACAACATGCCC
Organism: Dendropsophus ebraccatus; assembly: GCF_027789765.1. Lineage (NCBI taxonomy): Eukaryota > Metazoa > Chordata > Amphibia > Anura > Hylidae > Dendropsophus > Dendropsophus ebraccatus. The sequence continues at coordinate 76,014,095 of NC_091459.1, read as the reverse complement.
TTTTTATTTCTACATTGTGGATCCCCAAAAATACAGGATGTGTGAATTGCACTATAGGAAATAATGGGTTACAAAGTACTCCATATCTGCAGATCCACAAATACTGCAAAGTTATAAAGACGAGTGAATGACGCTTACACTGCCCCTTCCTGCTGGATCCACCTCTGGCTTTGACTTAAACCAGATAAACAAAAAAACGGTAGTGGCATTTAAAAAAAAACCCACTGCGTGTGAAAGCAGCCTATTTAGACAGTGTAACTTTAGATCAGGCAGTCTGAAGAGGCAGCACATGTGTTGTATGAGAGAATTACTGCATTTGTAGACATTGCTGTCTAACTTTACTATTCCTCGTATGATTACTTTTTACCGTAACATTTTGGTGCATGATGTTGCACCTAAGGCTTATATACCAGCCATCTGCTCAAACAAGGCTAGAATTCGGAATCATTCAGAACAGTAAATCTGCCCCATTGTGTCTGTCCTGCAGAATGACAAAATTATCACAGATAATGAGTGGGAAAGTTATGGCAGTCTGGATGATCAGGACAATGCTGAGCGAGCAGGTGACTACCCAGGGTGTCAATGATGAGGGGCTCATTTATAGATATATACATTTTCTTTTAGGGCCCTATTCCACTGGACGATTATCGTTCAGATTATTGTTAAATCGTTCGAATCTAAACGATAATCGTTCGGTTGAAATGCAGTTAACGATTAACGACCGAACGAGAAATTGTTGATCGCTTTATAAGACCTGGACCTATTTTTATCGTTGCTCGTTCGCAAATCGTTCGCATTGAATAATTCATCATTCGGTCGTTCGCAATAGATCCGAACGCAATAGCGAATAAATAGCGAAGAAAAACGATCGCAATTACGATGATAAGTAACGATTATCGTTCCATGGAAATGAGTGACGTTTTCAGGTCTTTCGCAATAGCGGTCGTTTGAGATCGTTAATCATTATGCACAGGGGCGTAACTAGAAATGGCTGGGCCCCATAGCAAACTTTCCAATGGGGCCCCCCCCTGTACAGAGCTGTACGGATGAAGTTTTTCTGCACTGGGTCCCTAAGAATATGTGAGTCCTACCCTATGGCCCCTGAAGATGTGTGGTACAAGAAACGCGTTGGGCTGAAAAAAACGTGTCTGAAGAGTGTCCAAGTGAAGTAAGGGAAGTAACCTCTTCAGTTATTCTAAATAAAACGCACTAATGTAAATACTCACAAAATAAATAGAAATGGACAATGAATAATATACTGGGACAAATTACTTGGAATTTGATTATGCACACCGGGAAAAATTAAATGAAGGTGCTGGAAGCATAATAGGACAATATACAGTGCTTTTTTGGAGATTTGAGATTTTTTATAACTTTTTGTACAAGCTAAGAAAAAGGTGATGGCTGTGTATATTTAATAGACGTGTGGCTTTTGATACATATTTTAGAGGTGAATTAAAAAAAAAAATTTAAATATTTTTCCTGATACTTCAGTGCAATATAAATTAATTTAAGGAAAAAATACTAGTGTTTACAACAATCAGTTTACATATATACACTATGTACAGACCAATATTACCGCCACATAATGACCCAGAACCACACTATAAACGGAACAATATTACGAGACTGACCAAGTGGCAGTCAGTCTATGGTGGTAATGACTCTATATATAAACTATATACAGACCAATATTACCACTAGAGATGAGAGAACCTGGAGCAGCTGGAGTCCATCCGAATCCGATCGTTCGGTATTTGATTAGCTGGGGCAGCTGAACTTGGATAAAGCTCTAAGGTTGTCTGGAAAACATGGATACCAATGACTATATCCATGTTTTCCACATAGCCTTAGGGCTTTATCCAACTTCAGCAGCCACCGCTAATCAAATGCCGAACGATCGGGTTCGGATGGACTCCAGCTGCTCCAGGTTCTCTCATCTCTAATTACCACCTAGGGCTGGGCGATATGGCCAAAAAATAAAATTTAATTTAATATATATATTTTTTTTTTCTAATTATGATAGGTGTAGAGTAGAGGCATAGTGGATAAGGGGTGTAGTTACAGTAGAAGCATAGAAGATGAGGGGTGCAGTAGTAGTTAAAGTGAATGTACCACCAGGCTCAGGCTAAAGCACTGGAGGCGGAAAGACCCACCCAAAATGGGAGGAATCCCCTGCTCCTCTATGACACTGCTCCATTAGAATCAATGGAGCTGCGTCATAAAGGGGTGGGGGTTTCTTCCACTGGGGGTGGGTCGGCCGCCTCCAGTGCTTCAGCCTGAGCCTTGTGGTACAGTCACTTTAAGGGGAGTAGCACTTTTGGGAGGAGTAGTAGTATCAGGGGTGGGGGTAATAGTAGGAATGGTACTGGGAGCAGTATTGGGGGTAGTAGTGGAGCAGTATTGGGGGTAGTAGTGGAGCAGCATTAGGAGCAGTATTGGGGGTAGTAGTGGAGCAGTATTGGGGGTTAGTAGTAGAGCAGTACTGGGGGTAGTAGTAGAGCAGTATTGGGGGTAGTAGTGGAGCAGTATTGGGGGTAGTAGCGGAGCAGCATTAGGAGCAGTATTGGGGGTAGTAGTGGAGCAGTATTGGGGGTAGTAGTAGAGCAGTATTGGGGGTAGTAGTAGAGCAGTACTGGGGGTAGTAGTAGAGCAGTATTGGGGGTAGTAGTAGAGCAGTATTGGGGGTAGTAGTGGAGCAGTATTGGGGGTAGTAGTAGAGCAGTATTGGGGGTAGTAGTGGAGCAGTATTGGGGGTAGTAGTGGAGCAGTATTGGGGGTAGTAGTGGAGCAGTATTGGGGGTAGTATTGGAGCAGTATTGGGGGTAGTATTGGGGCAGTATTGGGGGTAGTATTAGAGCAGCATTAGGAGCAGTATTGGGGGTAGTAGTGGAGCAGTATTGGGGGTAGTAGTAGAGCAGCATTGGGGGTAGTAGTAGAGCAGTATTGGGGGTAGTAGTAGAGCAGTATTGGGGGTAGTAGTAGAGCAGTATTGGGGGTAGTAGTAGAGCAGTATTGGGGGTAGTATTAGAGCAGCATTAGGGGTAGTAGTGGAGCAGTACTGGGGGTAGTAGTGGAGCAGTACTGGGGGTAGTAGTGGAGCAGTACTGGGGGTAGTAGTGGAGCAGTATTGGGGGTAGTAGTGGAGCAGTACTGGGGGTAGTAGTAGAGCAGTATTGGGGGTAGTAGTAGAGCAGTATTGGGGGTAGTAGTAGAGCAGTACTGGGGGTAGTAGTGGAGCAGTATTGGGGGTAGTAGTGGAGCAGTATTGGGGGTAGTAGTGGGGCAGTATTGGGGGTAGTAGTAGAGCAGTATTGGGGGTAGTAGTAGAGCAGTACTGGGGGTAGTAGTGGAGCAGTATTGGGGGTAGTAGTAGAGCAGTATTAGGAGTAGTATTGGGGGTAGTAGTAGAGCAGTATTAGGAGCAGTATTGGGGGTAGTAGTAGACATGTAACACACACTACATTCATCCATTATACACATATATTCATACACACACTACAAGTACAGTTAATATACCTACTACCTCCAGCATGCTGGGAGTAGTGGTGCATCCCCCTTCTGTCCTTGGCAGCAGCAGGCTAGGATTCTCACACAGCAGCCCTCTCCCTCATGTCCCGACTGCTGTAACATAACACCAGTGGCAGCAGGAGGAGGGAAGGAGGGGGAAGCAGAGGACGGGGGTCAGATCCTGCATGAAGGAGGGAGGGGGGCTCATACACAGGGAGCAGAGCCTCCTGCAGCCTCTATGTGACCCCTGATGGCAGCCATTAGCTGTAGGCACACCTTAGCCTGCCTGGCATCCCTGCCTCCCCAGCTCCCCCACAAAGAGAGTTGAGTTTGCTAACCTGCTGCACTGTGATAGGCAGCGATCCCTGTGGCCCAGCTCCGGTGCAGATGGTGAAGTGTTCCCCTCAGTCCTGGCTCTCTGACTCCGCCCCCGTGTACAGCTGAGAAGACACTGCTGGAATTAGCAATAGTGCAGCAATAGCCGGCCGAGACGCAGGGCCCGGCTTCAGTACAGTCTCTCCCCTGGTTAGCTAGTGGCAGGACAAAAGTCCCGAACAGCTAACCAGGGAGAGTGGAAACATCACAGGTGGCAAACTGACTAGGCGGGCCCTTTGATGTGAAGGGCCCCGTAGCAGCCGCTACGGCTGCTATGGCGGTAGTTCCGCCACTGATTATGCAAAAGATAATCGTCCAGTGGAATAGGGCCCTTATAGTCAATTACACATAAGACTCAATATCAGATAGAGAGAGCAAAGGCTGACTGACGGGAGCAAGCATTACTATGATTGTGTGTCAGACAAACAGAACATATTGACAGCTGCCAAGACAACCCCTGTGTTCCCTCCATTAGAGAATACATAGAGTCTGTATACTGTGGATGATGACAGCCTGCTCTTGGGAATTTCCCACCCCCGGCCTGCTCAGACAGTTCCTGATTGTAAAGGGATCAGTAGACAGAACGACAATGAACCAGGAAGAAGTATTTAAGGCTTTATTTAAGGCTATCAGGGTATGGTCTCATGCAGTGTACATGCAGAGGATTTTTACACATTTCTACATCAAAGACTACAGCAGAAAATCTGCATCAAATCATGTAGATATTGGTACAGATTTGTTGAATTTCGGTGAGAATTATAAAAAAAAAAATCAAAAAAGAAAAATCAATGTTTATGAATCAGCACTAAAGATTTATTGTTTTTATTGTGGATTTTTACTTCTCTTCTATAGTCAGTGGGATAAGCTGCTATGAATCTGCAGCATTTCCAAGACATGCCACAGGAGAACTCCAAAGGTAAAGGAAAATCCAGGGCAGAGTTATCCTTAGCCTTGCCCCTGCAGCATCACAAATCAGCTGATAAATACCCGCTCAGCCAGTCAGAGACTGAGAGAGGACACTGCTCCAATCACTGACTTGGCAGATTGGGTATTTCATGCCCACATGCAGTGAGCCGTGGCAACACTGGAACTGGAGGAACACAGTAGACCAGAGGCTGACAGGATGCTGGTGGCACTGTGGGCACAGGGACAGGTAGGTATAATTCTTTATTATGTTTTCCGCACCTCGGGCCTGTGAGATTTTTAAGTTTTGGCTGGACTTCCCCTTTAAATTTCATTGCAAGTCAATTTAGACTTTGTGCAGATTTTTTCCCCTAAAAATGTCAATGGTTTGTGCAAACCCAGCCTTGAACTTACTGTAAGTTTGGTCATTTCTAGTAAACATCACAAAAAGATCCTGGACATATGCTAGAGTGAGCAGGGAGACCTTGCAGGATTTTCATCCATGATGGCATAGTGTGTTACTACTGTAATCTTCGAGAATGGTCCCAACGCTCTTCAGGTCATTTGCCAGGTCCTCCCAGAATCATCCTTACCCCACAAAGCGAGATCTTGCATGGAACCCCAGACCGAGGAAGATTGACAGTTATCTTGTGTTTCTTTAAATTTCTAATAATTGCACCAACAGTTGTTGCTATCTCACCAGGCGGCTTGCCTAGTGTCTTGTAGCCCATCCCAGCCTTGTGCAGGTCTACAATTTGGTCCCTGGTGTCCTAAGACAGCTCTATGGTCTTGCCCACGAAGGAGAGGTTGGAGTGTGATTAATTATGTGGACAGTTTTTTTTCTTTTTAGTAGTACACGGGAAGTATACAGTAGAATACGAGTTCAAACAGGTGCAATTATTACAGGTACTAAGAGCAGAGTAGGAGAGCATCTTTAAGAAAAACTAACAGGTCTGGTAGAGCCAGAACTCTGGCTGGTCGGTAGGAGAGTAAAAGAAAAATCCACATTATGTCTACTGATCCCTTTACAACCAGGAACTGTATAAGCACCAGGATCCGGGATATCCAGCAGAGCTTATGTCACAACCAAGCTGATGGACCGGCCACTAAGCCAGTCAGTGATTAATTGTAATAAAATGCAAATTAATTATTTAAAAATCATGTGATTTTCAGAAATTTTATAGATTCTGTCTCTCACAGTTGAAGTGTACCTACAATACAAATAACAGACCTCTCTATTCTTTGTAGGTGGGAAAGCTTTCATAATTGGTAGTGTCCTACTTATTTTCCCCACTGTACATGTCAACCATGATATGAACTAAGTCATATATGTTAACAAGAGTATTTTTTTTTTTAATACAGAATTGCTAAACCCAAGAAATCATGATGACAAGGTGGCATACTGCAGATACCTTTCCACGTGTGTCCTTATAATGCTCCCTGACTCATGTTATTCTAGCATATTGGACAAAACAAATAACATAGTAAATATAGGTCATGAAATGTTAGTGACTAATATCTTATCAGACACTAAACCTGGGAGGCTATAAGACAGGAGCTTAAAAAAAAACAAACAAAAAAAAAACTTGTTACACTGTTTTCAAAACACTGCCTAATGTAAACTGCCTAGAAAGGTTGCCATCATCTGGTCAAAAGCAGTATTACATGTAGGAAAGAGACCACATTTTTTGCCATTTCTGTGGTGAAAGTGTATGCAAATGGGAACGAACTTACAGTAAGTTCAGGTTTGTCTGAACTCTCTGCATTTTATTTTCAATTGCTGGAGAAGATGAATGCAGCCCTAAGGCTGCCTAGAAAACTATTGTGCAAACCCGGCTTTGTACTTACTTCATGTTTTCTCATCTTAAGTGAACATCACATAGGATCTTTTGTTTATAGTACTTTGACATATGTAATGCCTGGTTATATGTTTTAATTATCATCCATGTTACAGGACTGTTCCATGCAGGTATATCCTTAGACAATGCATTGTATGGGATTTGTAGTAGCCTGTTTGTCTGTTTTAACTCATTCACATTATGGTTTTTAGGTAAATTGCTAGTAAATATTTAGACACTGGCAAGTAGTGGTATAGTCACTACATAGATGACCTCCTCTAGAATGGCAGCAACAGCTTATACTTATCAGGAGCCATTGAGTATTTTAATTCAGAAGACAACATGAAGTTTACTGCAGTTTTTTTTTTTTTTTTTTTTTACAGGGGACTTGAGTGTTTTAAGCAAAAGTTTCCTTCTGTACTCAAACAGCAGTTTTGCTACCTCCCCACCTCACTGCAGAAGAAGCAGGTTTTCTGCGTCCATTATGGTCTATGGAGGGGGGAGGGGTCAAGGGGGGGTGAGTGAGCACAGAGAGGAGAAAAGGAAGTCCTGCACAGCATATCATCCTGCAATCTGATCTCACCGACTTCCCAGATCAGCACGGAGCTTTTTGCGTACAGATTTTGGAAAACAGATTTTTGCCTAATAAAATCTATTACAGAGTTTCTTAAAATCACTTGTAATGATAGCTACACTTTAAAGTGAAAGTTTCATAAGAAAAGTAATTTTCTATGTTACTAAATTGGTCTAGGGTGCTTTTAACTAGAAAAACATTTTAGATCTATGGTTTAGAAACCACCAGACCACCATATTGACTAAGGACCGATTCAGCATACATATATTAAATTCAGTATCTCCACTTTATGGCAATATGATTTTAAGGAATGGTTACTAGTTAAGTATACTGTCATTTTTCTTCAGGAAGATTATTGACACCCTGACGATTATGTTGTCTTACTGATGCTATATACTTACACATGCTGCATTTCTAATTTGCACAGACTAAGAACATCTTATGGTTTAAAACACATGAAGCATGGACCCTACTAGAAATCAGCCTTCACTGTCCCATCAGTACGTACAGTCACTTAGCATATTGGTGCTGGACGTCACCTTGAAACGTATTCTATTTACAGCCAATGTACAATCTCCTAGTTTACAACTGAGAGCGATCTGACAGGAGACAGCCCATAAGTAGATGTAGCTGTTTCTGCTAGTGGTATAATGTCTAGTGCTGTGGGTTTGAGTTAAAATCTTCTTTGGTAAGTCCATAGGAGAATAACGCCTGGCACTCACCAACTGGAAATACTGAGGCTTGTGCACAATATGAAGGGAGTTGCCAACTGCTATTTCACATCTAGATTGATGCTTCATGAAAGGTCTCTCCTTTTATTAGGTATACACCAAATCTAAAGTTCACTCCAAACAAGGAAGAAAATTTCAGATACTGGTGTGTTTCAGGTAAAGAAATCCTTAATCAGATGCTAGGATTATGAGTTTCTATCCAAGAAATATGTCAGATCGCTGAAATGTCTTCAATAATACCTAATAAAGAAAGATTTCACCCCAAACTCACAGCATCGGACATTGTACTACATACTGGTTTGCATTGGTGGCTGGTCCATGTGTTTGGAGCTGGAGGGGGACAACCGGTGGGGATCAGAGTAACTATGGTCTTTTCAGTGGTTTCTGCTGGTATAGTGGAAAATGTAAAGGAGTAGGGAAAGAAATGAAAGATTCTGCAGTGGTTTCACATTCAATTTATTGTTTACAATCTGGAAATAGTCAAAATATATGAGAAAAGTGACAGGCGGGTGGAACATACAATAAGGCAGTCCTCCTGAATACATCTGCTATTGATGACTAGTATAAGATTACATTATAAGGCTATGTTCACACGGAGTAAGAGACCGGCCATTCCGGAACGGCCGATCTCTGCAAAGATCATCCCGGCCTGTACTTCAGTACCGGTTGGATGATCTTTCTGGCCGTAGTGTTCTGATGTGGGCGCATCAGCATGTGCCTGCATCAGAACTCTCATACCACACAATGAAGCACACTGAATTGCATGTCAGTTTTTTGCGGTGCCGCATGGGATCCCGGCCAGAGCGTATACGCTGCGGCCGGGATCCCATAAAATACGCAGTGTTGCACACCGTACAAAGTACGCCTGTTGTTGCTGATGGCAACAATGGCTGTACTTTTACGCTGTGTGAACATAGCCTAACAATGTATTTATTATAAACCTGTCCGTCATATACTATATGGTGATAGTTATATTCTAATTATAAGAAGTGGTTTACAATGTTGCCTACACATTAGGCAGAGCAGCACTCTCTGGAGAACCTTGGTTATCACTTTATTCGTACTAGTGACATCATTTTCCTCAATGGCTTTACAGGGTCACAGTGTAGTGACAGAAGGTATTCTTACACATACTGCTCAGGGCTGCCTATAGCTCGCGTATGTGGCCAGTACAGTCCAGGAGGAAGATTCTCATCCAATTCTTGTGCAATAAAAGCATACACATACTAAAACACACAATCAGACTTCAATGCAATAAAACTATGACACTATGAAAAGAAGATATAGCAAAACCAAGAGTGGTTAATAAAAGAAATCATATAAAAGCAATAGCACAATGACATTCCATAGGAAAACTACTAAAAGCCTGCAAGTATTAAGTGGCTTTTACCTATTACAACATAATGGACCACTGGAAGGCTACAGTCACACGCAGCTGTTTTTTTTTTTGAAGACTTCAACTGCAGTTTTTGAGCCAAAGGCAGAAGTGGATACAGCAGTAAGGAGAAGTTTAATACTTCCTTTATATTTCGTGTTCCTTTAAATCTACTCTTTAGGTCACCATAAACCTAATACGTTTTCTCAAGGCGGGTTCAGCTGTTGGTGTAAAGTGTGTGGGGCTCTCCCAAGTGACCACAAACAGATGGTATCAGTGGAAAAATTACTGCCTGACCCCGTTGTTCTGAAAGAGATAATCCGCAGTCAGTTAAAATGAGAACAACTGAAGCATGCTCAAGGCCCATAGTTTGGCATTTGAATATCGGTGGCTGAAAAAGTTGAATGCAGCGCTAGGAAGTTTGGGAAACCATAGATACAGACTGTATCCATGTTTTCAAGTACTTTCTAGGGCTGCATCCATTTTCTTTAGCCACAGATTTTGAAATGCCGGATGATCGGGCTCGAGCATGCTTGAGTTGTGTTCATCTCTAGCAGCCAGAGTCCCTCCCCATTGAGAACACAGGACCACTCGGCCATCAGTTATTGCAGGTTTATGGGGACTAAGGCTCAAAAACTGCAGTGGCCACGGCTGGGTGTGATGGCAGCATAAAGGTGGTTTCACATACAGCATTTTTTTTTTCAAGAAAACAGCATCCAACAGCAGTTTTTTTATATATTGATTTCTGAGCTTCTTTTATATTTCCTATTTCTTTTTAATCAACTTCTAAAAAATTAGCAAAAGTCTGCAATAAAAACTGTTTTTTTGTAACATTCAAATATAGAGAAAGTTCATTGACATTTGCTATGCAGTTTTATAGCAGTCCTAATAAAACCATTGTTTAGGGCCATCTCATTTACTACTTTAGGGGAATTCACACACAGTATTTTTGCAACCAAAACCTGGAGTGGACTGAAAACACAGAAAGGATCTGTTCACACACTGCTGAAATTTAGTGGATGGCTGTCATTTAATGGCAAATAATTGGCATTATTTTAATGCAATGGCTGTTGTTTTGAAATATCGTCTGTTATTTGCCATTAACCTTTTAAAGGGAACCTGTCACCCCCGTGCAGACCCATATACTCACCGTTTCTGAGAAGTCCCGCTCCTGCCGCCGAGATATCTCCGTCTGAAGCCATGCGCGTGCTCCCAGAGAGGAGTCTGATGCCGATAGAGAATGACTGGAGCCATCATTCTCTATGGGCGTCGGACTCATCTCTGGGAGCACGCGCACGGCTTTGGACGGAGATATCTCGGCGGCGGGAGCAGGTCCAGCACAGAGCCAATTTTCATTTTAGCGGTTTCATTTTTTCCTCCTTGTGTTTAAAAGGCCATAGCACTTTTTTTCACCTAGAAGCCCACATGAGCCCTTATTTTTTGCATCACTAATTGTACTTGAAATTGTTTTTACGTCGTTCGTCCTATGGAAAAACTGACATGTTATATATGTTCCTCAAGTCGGTACGATTAAAGGAGAAGTCCAGTCAAAATTATTTTTTTATATGTTATTACTGATGGAAAGTTATACAATTTTCTAATGTACATTAATTATGGGAAATGCTCATATATTGCTATTTCCCTTAATTTAGTGTACCAGGAAGGGTTAGAATACTCTCAGAAGCAGTGACGTCACGACGAATGGTGTAATTCCTATGGAGTGTCCAGCAGGGGGTGCACTATATATAGAAGTCAATGAGTACCATTGACTTCTATATATAGTGCGCCCCTGCTGGACACTCCATTGGAATTACAATGGATGTGTATGTAAATGTAATATACAGTGTTTCTGATTGAATACATTTATGGAATACTTTGGGGAGCAAGTGTCCTTGCCCCCCAAAGTATTCCATAAATGTAATCAATCAGTACATCACAGTAAGCCTGCCGAACCGCCGCCGCCGCTCTGGACTACACTCCACTACTACTCTCATCACCTGTTCATAGCATGAGCAGGTGATGGGAGGTAGTAGTTGGGTTATATCGCGATGAGATCACTGCCGCTACTGATGCCGTGCAGGGGGAGCCGCTCATTACTGTGCAGCAGCAATCATCCCCCTCCTGCTTCTTCCAGGATCCGGGCAAACTTTACACTATCTGATGGCTGACTCCCCGCCCAGCCGGGCAGGGAAGTCAGCCATCAGATAGTGTAAAGTTTGCCCGGATCCCGGAAGAAGCAGGAGGGGGATGATGGCTGCTGCACAGTAATGAGCGGCTCCCCCTGCGCCCGGCAGCATCAGCATCAGCAGTGATCTCATCGTGATATAACCCAGCTACTACCTCTCATCACCTGCTCATGCTATGAACAGGTGATGAGAGTAGTAGTGGAGTGCAGTCCAGAGTGGCGGCAGCCGCGAGAGTTCGGCGGGCTTACTGTGATTTACTGATTGATTACATTAATTGAATACTTTGGGGAGCAAGGACACTTGCTCCCCAAAGTATTCCATAAATGTATTCAATCAAAAACACTGTATATTACATTTACATACACATCCATTGTAATTCCAATGGAGTGTCCAGCAGGGGCGCACTATATATAGAAGTCAATGGTACTCATTGACTTCTATATATAGTGCGCCCCCTGCTGGACACTCCATAGGAGTTACACCATTCGTCGTGATGTCACTGCTTCTGAGAGAATGCTAACACTTCCTGATACACTAAATTAAGGGAAATAGCAGTATATGAGCATTTCCCATAATTAACGTACATTAGAAAATTGTATAAACTTTCCATCAGTAATAACATATATATATATATATATATATATATATATATATATATATATATATATATAAAAAACAATTTGGCCGGACTTCTCCTTTAAAACGATATGCAACGTGCATAACTTTTATATTATTTGATGGCTTTTAAAAAAATAAAACCTTTTACAGAAAAAAACACGTTCCTTAAAATCGCTTTATTACCATGCTTATAATGCGTTTATCCTTTGGTCTATGGGGCTGTGTGAGGTGTCACTTTTTGCACCATGATGTGTTATTTCTATCAGTACCTTGATTGCGTACATGCGACTTTTTGATCACTTATTACAATTTGTCTGGATTTGATGCGACCAAAAATGCACAATTTTTGCACTTTGGTGGGTCTTTGCGCTTACGCCGTTTACCATGCGAGATCAGGAATGTGATAAATTAATAGTTTGCGCGATTACGCATGTGGCGATATCAAACATGTTTATTTATTTTTGTTTATAAAATGGGAAAAGGGGGGTGATTCATACTTATTAGGGGAGGGGTTCCCCCCTCCGCGATCGCATCGCGCGCGTAGGGGGGTGGGGGTGGGATCCCGCCACTAGACCCCAGGGAAGGCTGCATGAGACTGTTAGACGGTCTTAATTAGCGGGAGCGGCATTTTCAATCTACTTCTGGTTTTGGTTGCAAAATACTGTATGTAAACGTAGCTATACAATGTTTTTACCTGAATCATTTCCTTTATAAATGGGACAGGTTTCAATAACATGGCAGCAACAGGTAAATCTAATTCCAAGGGAGCTTTTCCAATAAAAGCTCACGCACATACACCATTGCTAAAAGATAGAACGGCGCCGTCACGGGTGACGCGGTCCGTTTTTTTAACCACGGCCCGGTTCCTATGTACGGCGCCGTTCTATCCACGGTCCCAGGCCAGAGCTGAAGCACAGGAGGCGGGCCGGACGGCCCCCAGTGGGAAGAAACCCCCGCCCCTCTATGATGCGGCTCCTTTGATCCTAATGAAGTCGCGTCATAGAGGCGAGGGAATTCCCTCCCACTGGGGGCGGGCCGCACCGGCTTCCCTGTGACGGCGCCGTTCTATCCCTGGGTCAGATTAAAGAGGATGTACCTGATGGTACATCCTTTTTAAAACACACTCACTTCCAATGGTTTTGCATATAAAGCAGTGAATGTTAAAACAAAGGAGATGTAAAAGGAAAATTATTAAAGTTCTAGCCTTGGTATAACAAAAAGAAAAGAACAATGCGAAACACTGCACATATATGAAAGTTATATACAAAGAAAATATTAAAGGAACACAACATACCAAAACTCCCTAGAACCATAGTTTGAGATGTGGCTCTTACGTTGTAGCAAAACTACTACTACCAGCATGCCTGAACAGCCAGTGAGAGTTGTAGTTTTAGAAAAGCTAGGAAGGACACAGGTTGGAGATGAAAGACACTCTCCAAGCTGGTGTATTTAAATCTGCATTGTCTAATAAAAAAATTTGCAACTTTCTAATATACTTTATATCTTTCCAGGCATAATGCTCCCTACAGCTTATGGTTTACTATTATGCACCAAACTGGGAAATTGCCTGTAGGCTACACACAGTGGTTTTCCTCACTATGAAAATTTCCAAGCGGTCATGTAATACAAAGATGGGCCAAATCTGTCACAGCTTCTTCTGTACTGCACTGTACAGTTTTGTATGCCCTAATAAGTTCCAATCTGGATCATAAGTTTGCATGCTAAGAAGCCACCATGCATTATATTGCTTATTGTGCGTCGATCTGGTCTACTTCTGTTTTCACTACCAGTAAAAAATTAACATTCACATTCAGTGAGGAAAAAGCCAAACAAAGCCCATTAATTAGAAAAGAACACATTTCTGCAGATCCCTTTGGACCTGATGATAATATAATGCAGCTGTACACCACAAATCAAGACAATATAAACCCACGTAGCGCCCTATAATACTACACAGTGTTTCTACCAACACTGTCACATAACACAGAATTGCATTGATTTTCTTTGCTGGAGGTAACAATAATTGAATATAGCTTTAACAACAATTGCACATAGGACATACAAATGTAAAACCTCTGAAGCGTGACAAGGAGACTGTACACAAGCCCCTGGATGAGGGCCAGTGACATAGGCGTTTCCTTTCACTTTTAAACAATGAGGTTCAATAGAGGTTAGTGCAAAGTATCTGCAATGTTTTTAAGCAAAATCATTACAGGAGGGGTTAGCTCTGCGGTCTAGATTGATACGGGTGAAAAGACAGCAGAATGTAAAATACAAACCAAGCGATTAACTAAGATTCCTAACATATCTTTCCATGGTGCTTTTGGCAGAAGCAAGGAGAGCTGGGGGCTTGTATCCTCACTTACACTTATACAGCAGAAAGAATATCAATCTGACACTTCATGTACAACATGAGCAATATCTATAGTATTCTACCTGCAATCTTACACAGCCCCCCCCTACTACTACTCTAAAGCCTGATTCACACGTGTGTGAATATTTTGGTTCATAATCCAGTGTGGGATATGAAACTGTGCCCATTGCACTCAGTACCTTTAACATAACATAATATATATCCTCCTAGAAGCAGTAATAAAACAACTTCTAGAGGGAGCTATACTATATCTGATATAAAGTGTATTACAGAGTATGTGTGGGGAAAGGTGTATGCAAAACACTGACGGTGTGAACAGCACCTAACACTGGCTCCATAGTCTGCAACTACTCAATCTAGGTAACACCCACACAGCTGAGAAAGGGCCCTATGGCTGTGTTCAGACATTGCAGTTTCTCTGCAGTATTCCATCATTTAATTGCAGTACTGCATCATTTCTGTCAAGATGCTGCAGTTCTGCAATGAAACTGTGTGTGAACACAGCCTAAGACTGACCTTTACAAGTTCAAGTAACACTGGAGAAAGATGTATCAGACTAAAAGGGTATTACCAGAAAATTCCAGTTCTGCTTTGGTATATCCAAATACATGGACATACTTTCTATAAATACAGAATAGCTTTGTCCCTTTTAATTGTAAAGGAGAAAGGCCCATTAGAACTAAAAGAAAAGTCTAATATAAAATCTTAAATTTTTAAAGCTGTCTACATAGTCTTTAGATATAAATTTATTATAGATTCTCTCTAAGCCATTTGATATAGCCATCTCTTGTTCTGGCACCAGCTGAAAAATACATTGGCCAGGTGGCAAAGAGCATGCAGCCATGAAAACCATCCTCATAATGGTCATGAGTGACGTCCACGCCGGCTTCCTCCAGCCGCTTCACATACATGGTCCCGTCATCCCTCAACACATCGTGTTCACAGGTTAAGACGTAGGTCTTTGGAAGCTTCCTAAGGATCTCCTTGTGTGCAATCAATGGAGATGCCCGGGGGTCAAATAAAGCAGGTACCTCCTGAGCAATACTGGGGCTCCCTATACTCTGTAGCAGAGGCTTGTAGTTCTTTTTGAAGGATGACGGCAACAGTGAACTCCAGTTTAAGAGTTGTCGGAGTGAAACTGCTTCAGTCACATCTAAAGATGTGTGATTATTAACCAGCATGGCATGGGCAAAAGAGTAGCTGCTATTGATGTAGTCTAGCCAGAACTCAATCATGACAAAGCGATTAAGTATTGGCATGTTCATATTTTGCTGGTAGGAGGGGGTATTAAAATCTAACATCTGGAGCACTGGATAAATCAAAGCTTGCAGTTTGACTTTGGTTGTCATATCATCATCTTGTGTAAGCTATATGGGAAGGAAAGAAAGAAAAAAAAATTAACATACGTATCACATGGTATCGATAACCCAGAGCTCGTTTAATAGGTCATTGTCACTTTAAAAACTTTGGCCATATCTAGAGTTCTGTGTGCATAGACCCTCACCAATTACTAAAAGAAGCTGGGAGAAGAGTTTGGCTATGCACTTCTCTCTTCCTTTTGCTACAGGGGATAAGCTTACTATACAATCTGTCTCCTGCAGTGAGACAGGGAGAGCAGTAAGGTAGAGCGAAGTGCTAAGAGGTCTGAACACCCATACTCCAACTAACCAAAACATCTGATAAGTCTGTATGACATGTCCAAGTGACAGTGACACTAACAATGCTCATACAACTCACGATAACAAAAAATATGGTTCTAGCGGCAAATCAGTTTGAATCATTAGAAATACTGTCAGTATGTTTCATCAGAGCAAGAACCCATGGGGGTCTAAACAGAAAGAAGGGCAAAATTACATGTCAGCTGTTTAGTAAATACTCATATACTCCAGGAGATAGCATTATGAGAATTATAACTCTGCATAGGGCTGGGCTATATGGCCAAAAAATTCAATCTTATTTTTAAAAAAGATTTTTCGACGATTTCCAATTTCAATCTTGATTTTTCTCCTTTTTTTGCAAAATAAACAGAACCTTTTTCTCTATGCAGCAACATATGCAAATACTATTTTAACCCCTTAAGGACAGAGCCTGAAATGGCCTTAAGGACAGAGACAAATTTTATGAATATGACCTGTGTCACTTTAGTCATTAATAACTTCGGCATGCTTTTACCTATCCGGCCGATTCTGAGATTGTTTTCTCGTGACATATGGTACTTTACATTTCTGGTAAAATGGAGTCGATACTCATAACGAATCTTTATGAAAAACACCAAAATAACGTGAAAAATTGTGAAAAAATGCTTATACAGAAAATGGTTATGCCACAAATTATATATTAAATAGCATTAGCAACATGTCTACTTTATGTTGGCGGCTTTTATTAAACTATATTTCATTTTTTTAGACAATAGGAAGCTTAAAACATTAACAGCAATTTTCCAAATTTTCAGTAAAATTTCAAAATCAGATATTTTTAGGGACCTGTTAAGGTTCAAATTGTATTTGAGGGGACTGTATGTTAGAAAGCCCCACAAAGCACCCCATTTCAGAAACTGCACCCCCCCAAACTCCGCAAAAGCACATCCAGAAAGTTTTTTAACCCTTTAGGGGAGTCACAGAAATAAAAGCTAAGTGTGTAAGAAATTTGAAAATTTTTATTTTCTGTGCAGAGATTTTATTGTAATCCAATATCTTTCATAATGATAAACCTATTAGCAGAGAAATGCACCCCAATATTGACTGCCCCGTTTCTGCAGTTAATAGAAATACCCCATATGTGGCCTTATTGCGCTATTTGACGCAACCACAAGCCTCAGATATAAGGGAGTGCCTGGTGAATTTAAACGCCTCCGTTATATTTGGTGATTTTTGACCGTACCACTTCCGGTTGGCAGAGGCTCTGGGGTGCCAAAACCTAAAAAACACCCCTAAAGTGACACCATTTAGAAAACTGCACCCCTCAAGGAATGTAACAAGGGGTGCGGTGAGCATTTGGACCCCACAGGTGCTTCACAGATTTTCAGAACAATGTGGTGTAAAAAAGGAAAAATTCAATTTTTTACACTAAAATGTTGTTCTAGCCTTCATTTTTACAAGGGGATAAAAGAAAAAAAAACAAAAAAACACCAAAACATGTAGCGCAGTTTCTCCAGAGTACGGAAATACCCCACATGTGGATATAAAGTGCCAAGCGGGCGCAGGACGAGTCTCCAAAGGGAAGGAACGCCAATTGACCTTTGCAAGCTGGATTTTACTGGAATGGATTTCAAGGGTCATGTCGCATTTACAGAGCCCTCGTTCTGCCAAAACACTGGAAACCCCCCACAAGTGACCCCATTCTGGAAACTACACCCCTCACGTAATCTAACAAGGGGTGCAGTGAGCATAAGGACCCCACTGGTGACGGGCACAAATGTGGAACAATGTGACGTGAAAGGGAAAATTTTTATTTTTTCACTTTGCCCGTCATCAAGGGGTCCATATCCTCACTGCACCCCATGTTAGATTCCTTGAGGGGTGTAGTTTCCAGAATGGGGTCACTTGTGGGGGGTTTCCAGTGTTTTGGCAGCACAAGGGCTCTGTAAATGCGACATGGCGTTCCATCATCCATTCTGGCCACATCCAGCCTCCAAAATCCAAATGGCGCTCCTTCCCTTTGGAGGCTTGCCCTGCGCCCACATGGCGCTTTATGTCCACATGTGGGGTATTTACAGACTCAGGGGGAATTGCTCTACACATTTTGTTTGTTTTTTTCTCTTTTAACCTCTTGTGAAAATGAAAAATTTGAGGCTAAACCAACATTATAGTGTAAAAAATTTAATATTTCATTTTCACGCCATATTGTTCCACATTTGTGCCCGTCACCAGTGGGGTCCATATGCTCACTACACCCCTTGTTACATTCCCTGAGGGGTGTAGGTTTTATAATGGGGTCACTTGTGGGGGGGGGGGGGGGGGGGGTTCAACTGTCTTGGCAACACAGGGGCCTTTTAAATGCAACATGGCCCCTCGAAATCCATTCAAGCCAAATCCAGCCTCCAAAAACCAAATGGTGCTCCTTCCCTTTGGAGGCTTACCCTGCACCCGCATGGCACTTTATGTCCACATCTGGGGTATTTCCGTACTCAGGGGAAATTGCTCTACACATTTAGTGTTTTTTTTTATCTTTTAACCCCTTGTGAAAATGAAAAAATCAAGACAAGATCAATGATTTAGTGTAAAACTTAAACATTTTTTTTACACTAAATGTTGGTCTAGCCTTGATTTTTTTCCTTTTCCACAAGGGGTTAAAAAAGAAAGTGAACACAAAATGTGTAGGGTAATTTCCCCTGAGTACGAAAATACCCCACATGTGGACATAATGTGCCATATGGGCACAGGGCAAGCCACCAAAGGGACAGAGCGCCATTTAGAGGCTGGAATGGAGGATGGAGGCCATGTCGCAATTAAAAAGCTCCTGTGCGGCCAGGACAGTAGAAACCCCCCACAAGTGACCCCATTCTGGAAATTACACCCCATAAGGAATCCAACAAGGGGTACAGTGAGCATATGAACCCCACTGGTGACTGGCACATATGTGGAACATGTGCCGTGAAAATAATAATTTTTTTTCATTTTCACGGCACAAATGTGCCCGTCACCAGGGGGCCCTATACCCGCTGCCCCCCTTGTTGGATTCCTTATGGGGTGTAGTTTCCAGAATGGGGTCACTTGTGGGGGGTTTCTACTGCCCTGGCAGCACAGAGGCTTTGTAATTGCATCATGGCATCCTCTAATGGGAATGGCGGCCATATCTATTTAGCTGGGGAAAAGGGACCATTCTAATTTATTTGGGGGTATTAGGCTAATTATTAGTTTATAAGGTTGAAAATGACAGGTGTCCAACAAATTCAACCTGTGTTGATCCAGAGGAAGGCAAAAAACCCTTGTGAGGCAGACGACAGTAGCCTCATCACAGGGGAAAAATTCCTTCCCGACTCCATAATTGCAATCAGAATAATCCCTGGATCAATAAGACCTCTGAAATAGGAATAAGGGACAGAATTTAGAAAATGTAGAACTCCAATGACGTGTGGTACGCCCTGAAGCGATCCAGTATGCAGAGGCCGGGGTGATCAGGACAGGTGTCACACTGGAAAATGGTGTCCTTCCTGATCCCCCTGTTACGCCACACTCTGCACTTCTTCTGGGGTCTCCCGTTCTCCAGTGTGGGGGACGTCACCTGGAAAATGTTGCCCTGGTGCGATACGGGGTCCTTCATATGCAGAAGCGCTGGGTCCGCTCCATGGCTGCAAAATATTAGGACTTTATTACTGCTTCTGATATTTTCGGATCGTGCCGCAAGCTACAGTAGCTCGGGCAGCGAGGGACCGGAAGAGGGGGTGCTGGTATAAAAGTTATCCCCGTACAGGTGGTAACCTTTATCCAGCAGTGGGAAGATCAGTTCCTAAACAATCTTCCCACTAACTCCGAGGATGGGGAGGGACATCTGGGGGCTGGATTCGGCTGTCCCTTCCTTCATACACTCTAAGGGTACGTGCACACTGCGGAATGGCGAAGAATAACCCTTTGTGCATTCCGCAACTGGCACCCACCGGCAGAATGATGGAGGCGCCCGTCTCCTCTCGTGTCACACTCCATTCTATGCACGGGCGGATTCTGCCCTCTGTCCAAAGAATGAATGTGTTCATTCTTTGGACGGACAACGGAATCCGCCCGTGCATAGAATGGAGTCTATGACACGGGTGGAGACGCGCGCCCACATCAGTCCGCCGGCGGGTGCCAGCTGTGGAATGCACAAAGGGTTATCCTTCGCCATTCCGCAGTGTGCACGTACCCTAAATCTGTAAGAGTACCCTGAGGTACTCTCACAGAGTTTGTAGAATTTCACGCCATACCGTCATCTTTTATTGGGACGGTACTGACGGAAAAGACATGTCTGGCAGCGTACGCTAGGCTACCCCCAGACACGTCACTGGATGATGAGGATGAATGGAGGAAAGAAGGATCCCCCCATTCATCCTCACTGGCTGTTTCGGTGTCGGAGGCAATAATAGCGTATGCGTCCGACACCGAAAACACCCTGGGGGCCATCTTTATACGGGGATTGGTATATGGGGTATGTAAATGTGTTCTGGTGTAGTGTAAAACTATTTCATGTAGTGTGGTGTAGTGTAGTGTTTTTTTTACGTGTTTTTTTGACAGTAAGAAAAAATATCCCTACGCCAAGAAAGGAGCTGCTGATAAATGCCGCACTTATGAGCAGCCAGTGGCAGTAGGATATACGTGCGAAGCTGATCAGCACTCAGGGCGCAAAAAAAGAAAAAAAAATTGGAAAAAAATTGGAAAAAAAAAAAAAATCTTTGTAATCCAAAGCAACTGATCAGTGGATGATATTCACTGATCAGTCGCTAGTGGGCAGTAGAGCGACGCTGCCGGAGATTGCCGAGGCCCGCCGAACCAGAGGACCCGAGTGTTTCAAAAGATTTCTGACGCTGGACGACCGAACCCGGAAGTGACCTGACGAAGACGCGAGGACAGCGCGGACCGCAGATCGTCGCTCCGTACGCCCAGATCAGGTGAGTATGGTACACCTGCACCACACACACCTGTTCTGCACCCCTCAGCTACCTAGCAAAACTGTTTTTTTACAGTATGATCGCCGTGATGGGCCGGCCCGGTACTGGCCGGCCTATCACGGCGATCGTGGGGGTGGCATCAGCTCCATCTTTCTTGGGGACACTTAAGGCGATTGGTGCTATCTCGGACAGCACCAATCGCCATTGCTTTCCGGTATTCAGCTGCTATCGGCTGATCTGTATTGATCAGCCTATAGCAGCGATCGTCGGCACGGGAGGGGTTAATCACCCCCCGTGGCGGCGAGCAGAGATGGCCTGCTATACATTATAGCAGGCCATCTTCCCCCGACCGCTGTGTGTGAACACACAGCGATCGGGGAAACATCGGGCGTAAGTATACGCCCGTTTGCGTTAAAGCCCACCCTGCGGGGGCGTATACTTATTCCAGATGTCGTTAAGGGGTTAATGGTGTTTGAGACAGCACATGTATTGCTTCCAACTGTAACAGTTCTCCCTATGTGCCCCCATGTAGTAGACAAGCCCCCTCTGCACCCCATATAAGTAGTTTTGCCAAATATGTGACACACTGTGCCCCCCTATAGTATAGGAGGTCTTCTTTATGCCTCCATCTAGGTAGGGTGTACCAGTGGAGGTATAGTGGATAAAGGATGTAGTAGTGGATAAGGGGTGTAGTACAGGTTAAGATTAGGGGTGTGGTAGTACAGGTATAGATAAGCGGTGGAGTAGTAGTACAGGTAAAGATGAGGGATGTAGTATTAGTACAGGTATAGATGATGGGTGTAGTAGAACAGGTATAGATGAGGGGTGTGGTAGTACAGGTATAGATGATGAGTGTAATAGTAGTACAAGTAAAGATGAGTGTGGTGGTGGTAGAAGTACAGCCTGTACAACTACTACTACTACCACCACCACCACCCTCATCTTTACCTGTACTACTAAACCCCTCATCTGTTCCTGTGCTACTACTACATCCCTTATCTATACCTGTACTACTACTACACCCCTCATCTTTTCTTGTAGTACAACACCCCCTCATCTTTACCTACTACTGCACCCCTCATCTGTTCCTGTACTACCACACCCTTCATCTATGCCTATACTGTACAAATGCTGTGGAAGGTTGTGCTGTGACACAGACTCTCTTATTGGACTGCAGGTTGCTCAGGGCAGTGCAGAGTGCATAATGTTTTTTTTTGTAAATTGAATTTACGATTTTCACAAAAAATAAAATTGATTCTGAAATTCTGGGCGAATTAATTGAATTAAATCAACCAGCTCTAACTCTGCACTATGTCATTTCTCAAATTAGTCCTACTTTTAACAGGGGGGAATGGTCAATCCAACTTGTCAATTTATTCATTCAACTACAGGAGGAGTAACAGGAATGACACAATGGAGAGTTCCAAAAAATTGCTAAAGTTTACTAAAACAGACATGCCAGGAGAAATGTAGGTTAAAAATATGTTTTAGCAATGGTAACCTAAAAGGAAAAAAAACACAAAGTTTGTATAGCTGTGAAGACATATACTTCATAATAGGATATTTTGATTTAACTAATATACTGTTATACTAAAGTCCTAGAGCTATGAGCACAATATGCTTTAAAATGTACCAAGACACTAAGTACCAACAGTGCCACTTAGTGGCCTGTAATGGAATGGCTGCTCTAAACTTATGAACATGTATAAACCTCTATTTATATATATATATATATATATATATATATATATATATATATATATATATATATATATATATACATATACACACACACACACACACACACACACACACATTATATATATATATATTTTATAAATTCATATATTGTTGCATTTTTGTTTCATTTGTTTTTAACTTTAGCTTCCATGCTGTGCCACCATAAATGCATCTGTAGTAAATGCTTAAAATGTTACATGACACAATATTTTTTTTATGGCTACGAATAGAAGGTCAAGTTTACCATGTCATACCTGTATATTTTTTGGCACAAGTTAAATTGATAATTGCTCTTACAGTGAAATTTCCATTTCTCCTACTAAGTAGTATGGAGCAGTATCACACATGCTTGATTACCATTCCATACAACTTCATGTTACTGCTGACTGCTGGGAAGGAAGAACAGGGTACCAAGCACCCCATAGAGCTCATCCAGCTCAACCATCCAGGTCTTTATCAAGCATGCTCGATAAACACTTGGGTGGGACAAAACATAGCTCATATTTACTTGGGAATTTAATAATGATAGTAACCAGAGATTACAGCAATTCGATCATGCTTGAGTCCAAGCATGCTGCATTTGATTATTGGCGGCTGCAGAAGTTGGATGCCGCCTTTGGGGTCCTGAAAATATGGATACAGCAATAAGCCATGCGTTGGGTTATGCACGTTGATCGAAATGTAACTTACTCCTTATGTTAGTAGAAAATTGTGCTGAGAAGCAGATGGTCAGTCATAAGTATTGTGGATGTGCTGCCATGTCTATTTTTCTCTCCATAGAGTACATGGATACAATCAGACTCAAGTGTGCTTTAGTTGCGTTTGTCTCTAATAGTAACACTTTAAATGAAACCTGTCATCATCTTTATGCTGCCTGAACCACACAAGTCATTAGGGTGTTAAAGGTGGCTTCTCTCCACCTCACCAGTCTTAAAGAGGTTGTCTAGATCAGTGCTTCTCAAACTGTGAGGCGCCCCCTAGTTGTTGGTGAGGCCCAGCTGAGGAGCCAGTTTTCACAAAAGTAATTATGATCTGCACAGTCCTTTTGCTGTTTGCAAAAATCTCCATTTTAGCAACATTGATCATTGAATATTGATTTATTTCATACTTGCTTAGTATATAAAGCTTGGGAGATGTATGAAAGCTAGTCCTAGCATTATTTTCAGATTTTAAAAGGACTTTCACCACAGATAGTGAGGCCCAGGCACCCTCTTGGTCAGTCTGGTGAGGCCCAGGCATTGCCTTGGTCTGTTGGGTGAGGCTCCAGTAGAAAAAGTTTGAGAAGCGCTGGTCTAGATAAACACTACTTCTAGCTGCTACACTAGTACAGAGCCAACTGCTTCCAGCCCAATTCTCAGTGCACTGCAGGCGCCTATTGTCAGGGTGCTAGGTGTAAGCACCCTGCTGATGAACTATCGAACTATCACTGCATAGGCTATCAATAGTTTTTTCCCCCTCTATGGTAGAGCTCTCTCTCTCTTTCTCTCTCTCTCTCTCTCTGGAGTTAGTGTAATATGGATCCTAAATACAGAAATGTTTGAGGCCTTTCAAATACACTAAATTTTCCATACCTTTGTGTTTAGTGAATAAAAACACATTACAGATCTACTGCTCACAGCTTAGAGGCATGTACCATTGCATCAAGTCTAGATAATCCTCAGCGGGATAAATGCATTAGCAGCAAAAAAAAAAACCAAAAACCTCCTGTCTGAATAACTTTTAACTCTATGCCACTTTTCCAATGAATTAAAAAGGGAAAAATAATGCTGAAGGGATTAGGGGAAATCTTTATACCTAAAGCAGCTTTCGGTAGCACAATCCAAACTGAGATTATTAAGGCAATGCAATGCTGTAACTCATCAGCCCATTCCCTTTTCTGGGGAAAGCAACAAATGCGGCACTTACTGTAATCCACATCTCAACTGGAATTGTCTATTCTTGTCCACATAAAGATCATCACTTATTTTTAAGCAGATGTGTAAATAGTGTGCATACATGACATAAATGAAGTGAAGTGACAAGTATAGATGTATGTTACCTGCTGACAGACTGCAGCTGCCAGGTTCCCCCCAGCGCTGTCCCCGGAAAGTGCAATCCTCTGCGGATCAACAGAATACTTGGCGAGAATTTCCGGTTGCAAGAAGTATTTTGTGGCTGTATATACATCATGTATTTGCTCTGGAAAATGAACGTTTGGTACTAGCCTGTACCTATAAAGAAAGCATAACAGAAAGAAGTATATCTTAATATGTGTAATGAAGAACAATTATCATTGTATTCACTGTAATGTGCCAAAGTATGCTTACCTCAAATGGGCAAAAGATTATTAATCCCTTGAAGAATATTAATAATACCATTGCTTTTATATGGATCCAGCACCTCTTAGACTTAAAAGAAGAGATATCCAAAATATTTGTCAGAACGCTCAACCAAGCCCTGTATATAATTAGACTGACAAAGTCAAATAGTGACAGTGTTCAGTCCATTTGAAAGAAGTATACATCAGTTTAGTTAGGCCCAGTGTGGTCTGTTCCACTACGGAGTTCCGCACAATGAATGCATACATTTGTAAAATGGAAAAACAGTCACTAATTGACTCTATAGGTCCAATAAAGTCTATAGACCCATCTGGAACATGCTGCAGTATACACTGGCAACCTTTTTATTGACATGGTGCTGATGTATACTGCAGGTGTAGCAAGAACATGTTATGTGCAAAGTTATGTGTTACTGTACTGGATGTAACAGACTAACCAATTAAGGTGGTATTTTGTTATACTTTGTGTAAAAATGAAAAATTTAATAAAATACATTGAAACAGAACATGTTATGTGAACATAGCCTAACCTCTATGTATTTTGTTGCATCTCTTAAAGGGGTTATCCAGTGGAAAAAAAACAAACATATTTTTTATTCAAATCAACTGGTTTTAGAAAGTTACATAGATTTGTAATTTACCTCTATGTAAAAATCTCAAGTCTTTCCATACTTGTCAGCTTCTGTATGTCCTGCAGGAAATGTTTTCTTTTCAGCCTGACACAGTGCTGCTGTGCACTCTCTGTGCACACTCTGCTGACCTCTCCTGCTCTGGACAGTTCCTGTCTCGGACGGAGATGTTTTCTATGGGGATCTGCTACTGCCTTGGACAGAGACGTCAGCAGAGAGCACTGTGTCAGACTGAAAAAAATACACCACTTCCTGCAGGACATACAGTCGCTGATAAGTATGGGAAGATTCAAGATTTTAAACAGACGTAAATTACAAATCTATATAACTTTCTGAAACCAGTCGATTTGAAAGAAAAAGATTTTCGCTGGATAACCCTTTTAAAGGGGTAATTCCCCCCAAATCTTTTTTTGTACCAGTCAATAGCCCACCCATAGCTTTACCTATTGGTCAAAGGGAGTTATAATTGTTTTGAGTGGTCTTGGTGCTTTTTCACTCCCTTTGAATGCAAAAAAGGAGCTAAACACAGTCCACTCAAACACTGCGCCTTTCTCCTGGCCCCCACCCTCCATGTCGAGATCACGTGTCATCCGTCACTTCAATAATGGGTTGCATTAGCGGTTACAACCCTGCCGACTGAGGAGAGGGAGGATGCCTGACCAATCAGTGTGCCTAGTTCCAGTTACTGCTGTCTGCACACACAAGAGCAGGACCCATTTGTAATGTAAATCGCGTAGCTCCCATTCCCTTCTGAATCCTCCCCCCCCCCCCCCTAGCCCCGGTACATCATCCCTCACCACGTCCCCTGACTGCTGCCCCCTTGGACATCATCCCTTGCCACGTCCCCTAACTGCTGCGACCCCCAACATCATACCCCCCGCCGGACATTATCCCCCACCACTTCCCCTGACTGCTGCCACCTCCGATGTCATCCCCTGGCGTGTCCCCTGACCCTCGGACATCATCCCTGCAGCGCTCCCTGACTGCTGCCACCCCCAACATCATCCCCCAGCATGTCCCCTGACTGCTCCCACCCCCAACATCATCCCCCAGCATGTCCCCTGACTGCTCCCACCCCCAACATCATCCCCCGGCGTGTCCCCTGACCCTCTGACATTATCCCCGCAGCATCCCCTGAACCCTGGACATTATCCCCGCAGCGTCCCCTGAACCCAGGACATTATCCCCGCAGCGTCCCCTGAACCCCGGACATTATTCCCGCAGCGTCCCCTGAACCCCGGACATTATCCCCGCAGCGTCCCCTGAACCCCGGACATTATCCCCGCAGCGTCCCCTGAACCCCGGACATTATTCCCGCAGCGTCCCCTGAACCCCGGACATTATTCCCGCAGCGTCCCCTGAACCCCGGACATTATTCCCGCAGCGTCCCCTGAACCCCGGACATTATTCCCGCAGCGTCCCCTGAACCCCGGACATTATTCCCGCAGCGTCCCCTGAACCCCGGACATTATTCCCGCAGCGTCCCCTGAACCCTGGACATTATTCCCGCAGCGTCCCCTGAACCCCGGACATTATTCCCGCAGCGTCCCCTGAACCCCGGACATTATTCCCGCAGCGTCCCCTGAACCCCGGACATTATCCCCGCAGCGTCCCCTGAACCCCGGACATTATTCCCGCAGCGTCCCCTGAACCCCGGACATTATTCCCGCAGCGTCCCCTGAACCCCGGACATTATTCCCGCAGCGTCCCCTGAACCCCGGACATTATTCCCGCAGCGTCCCCTGAACCCCGGACATTATTCCCGCAGCGTCCCCTGAACCCCGGACATTATTCCCGCAGCGTCCCCTGAACCCTGGACATTATTCCCACAGCGTCCCCTGAACCCCGGACATTATTCCCGCAGCGTCCCCTGAACCCTGGACATTATTCCCGCAGCATCCCCTGAACCCCGGACATCATCCCTGCATTGGAAGACAAAACCAAAGAATCTTGATGAACTCTGGGAGGCATCGAAGACGGCATTCTTTGCTATTCCTGATGACTTCATCAATAAGTTGTATGAATCATTGTGGGAACGCATGGATGCCGTCCTTCAGGTTCATGGGAATTCACACAAAATATTACATATGGCTCTAATACCAACACAACTTCATTCACCAAGGTTAGGAAACATAGCTTTGTGTTTGAAGTGAATTATTTGTTTTATTTTCACATTACTTTCTTTGGGGGACAAAACTTTTGTCTTGTCAAAACCTGACCTGTGTTCATTAAATTATCAATATTTGAGCAGTGACGCAAATTTATTTTCGCTAATAAAACCTCATTTGGGAGGGTTTCAGCTTTCATATGAATAATTTCTAAAACCAATGGATAATTTTTAAGTCAGGTTATAAGCCTTGGTTCTGCAACATGGAGAACGTCTGTCAGGGACTAATATTATACACACACACACACACTATATATATATATATATATATATATATATATATATATATATATATATATATATACACACACACACACACATTATATATATATATGGATGTCATGCCTTGGATCCTGACACAGCTGTGGTTTTATGTGCTTAGACCATGCGGAAGTGGTTGCAAAAGATTATAAGATACCTGTACGCGGTACATGGGGCAGTGTGGCTTGATCAATTCACATACAGAATTCTGATGTTTTTTATGCAGCCGAGAGGTACTAGTATCAGCCATAGGTGTGAGGTGCAGCACTCTTTCTTCCCTGAACCGTATTTTGTTTCTCTCTTTTCTCCGTGTTTTGCACTCCTCCTGGTGAGACCCACATTACCGCAATTAGCAGGAGACACCTGAGTGCTCATGGTTTTAATCCCTCCTGTCTGTCCTATTCTATCTGTGATAGCTATGGTAAGTGCAATACCTTATCGAGACTTGTGCTCTTTGGGGGCAGCTTCCTCCGCCGGTGGTGCTGGCTGGGTTCTGGTGTGGCATTTTCAGGTCTGGTCCCGTGGCATGGGGGTTGCAGGGCCGTTCCATGGCCTCCCTTCCCTGACTGTGCACGCCTGCGGGGGTGGTGGTCACTGACCGGCACAGTGTGGACTTAGTGTAGGGACCCATGTGTATTAGATACCTGCACGAGGTACATGGGGCAGTGTGGCTTGAACAATTCACATACAGAATTCTGATGTTTTTTATGAACCGTAAAAGATTATAAGTACCTGGCTGCTTTCCTCTAAACAGCACCTCACCTATCTATACCATGGAGCTAGGCACTAGACACAGCTTATGGAAGGTTTGATGATACTTGCCATACTTTAAAGTACAATAGCTGAACATTTGAAACAGATTACAACTGTGTTCAGCAATGATGTGTCGAGACACTAGCCTGCAAATTCCTCAGCAAGGTTCACATGCAGTTTTGCACACATATATGACCCTACAAATAACCTTGGTGGACGGTTGATACACAGCACATCACCTGACTGAATATAGCACAGATGCCTTAACGATCCAGCTCATGTGCAGTGTTCACACAGGTGATGAATAAGAGAAATTGTTCTAGGGGCATTCCTAATGATGAAGAGTACAGGAAGGAAGGGCGGAGAGGTGTCACAATCCTAGTACATGGGTACTCTGGGCCATGCCAATATGACACAGGGCTGCAAGTTTAAAAGTTGTTTTTTAGGACAATAACTGCATCACCTGTCGAACGGACCCCAGGACAGATCTTGGATTAAAAGCAGCTATCCAAAAGGTACAAGCGGTTTGTGTGGGGTCAGATTGTGGGTACAGAGTCACTTTAAGGCTGCGTTCACACTACTTATATTTCAGTCAGTATATTTCAGTCAGTATATGTATATTTCAGTCAGTATTGCAACCAAAACCAGGTTGAAATTGAGTGGATGGCCGCCATTTAATAGCAAATATTTGATGTTATTTTAGAACAACGGCTGTTATATTGAAATAATGGCAGTTATTTACTGTTATATGGCGGCCATCCACTCAATTTCAACATTGTGTTAACAGATCCTTTCTGTGTTTTCAATCCACTCCTGGTTTTGGTTGCAATACTGACTGAAATATACATAGTGTGAAGGGTGGGTTCACACTACGTATATTTCAGTCAGTATTGTGGTCCTCATATTGCAACCAAAACCAGGAGTGGATTAAAAACACAGAAAGGCTATGATCACACAATGGTGAAATTGAGTGGATGGCCGCCATATAACAGTAAATAACTGCCATTATTTCAATATAACAGCCGTTGTTTTAAAATAACAGCAAATATTTGTCATTTAGGGTACAAACCCACTTGACGTATTTGCTGCGTGAATCAGTCTTAAAAATAAGCAGGCAAAACGCAGGTTGGCTTTATAGAATTGTTCTGCTTTAAAATACGCAATTGCGTATTTTTGAAGCGTGAAGCTTGTTGTTAGCAAAGCATCAGTTGCTAACAACCTGTGCAAAAAACGCATGTAGCTTCACACTTCAAAAATACGCAATTGCGTATTTTATCGCAGAACAATTGTATAAAGCCAACCTGCGTTTTGCCTGCTTATTTTTAAGACTGATTCACGCAGCAAATACGTCAAGTGGGTTTGTACCCTTAGGGTATATTCACACGAATGGGCTCGCAGCGAGATTCTCGCTGCGAGCCCGGCAGGTCCTGGCAGTTCCCATACACTACATACTTGCTGCGGTCTAAACGACCGCAGAGAGTATGTAATTCTGCTGCCCTTAACCCCTTCTGCTCACGCCCGGCTCCCCCGCTGTAAGCATACTTTACCTGTCCTTGCTGCACGGGTCCGGCAAGGACAGGTAAAGTATGCTTACAGCGGGGGAGCCGGCCGGGAGCAGAAGGGGTTAAGGGCGGCATAATTACATACTCGCTGCGGTCGTTTAGACCGCAGCAAGTATGTAGTGTGTGGGAACTGCCAGGACCTGCCGGGCTCGCAGCGAGAATCTCGCTACGAGCCAGTTCGTGTGAATATACCCTTAATGACGGCCATCCACTCAATTTCAACATTGTGTGAACAGATCCTTTCTGTGTTTTTAATCCACTCCTGGTTTTGGTTGCAATAGGAGGACCACAATACTGACTGAAATATACATAGTGTGAACCCAGCCTCAGTGTGTAATTGCATAGTACTGCTGTGAGGGTTTTCATACATTATAGCTTTTCACTAAACACGAAAAACAACTATTCCAGACATCACATCAGAGAGATACTTGCTGTAGCCCACAGAAAGAGAGTTTGCAGAATGCTAGCTCTGGCGATTGTGGAGGCCAACACAAGATTGATGAGTTGTGGTGGAAACAATGATTCTCCACACATTCAAGTACAGTTTAAAGTGATTAATTAGGATTAGAAAAGCATATCTGCTTTTTTCTAAGAAACAGTACCACTTTTGTTGTCTTCAGGTTGTGTGCAGTACTGTACTGTAGTACCTTGTCCTAAGATTGTGTGTGGTATTACAACTTGGCTCCATTCACTTTAATAGAACTGACTTGCAAAACCACATCCAAAGTGAGGACAAGATGGAGTGAAGAAATGATCGGTCGTTCGTTGTCGTTTAAACCTGCATAAAAATCGGCTGCTGTCCGCACATCCCGATGTTTAGAAGTGCGTGGCCGACAGCTGATGACAGTGTAAAAATAATTATAAAAAGATTATACTGGCCTGCAGCCAGTGTTCCCCGCTCACGCTTCTGGCCCCATCTCTTCAGTGACAGGTTGCTCAACCAATCACAACAGCGCTGTCCTGTCTCGGCCAGTGATTGGCCCGTCACTAATATTACTAAGGTAATGCTTACCAACTTATGAAGTAGTAAGACATTTCTTTCTATGTCAGATATCAAAATATTATTCCCTATAACTGTGAAATACATGATACAATGAAGAAAATAGTGGCTCCCAGCTCCGCAAAACTGATTAAAAAAATCAGCACCAACGCGTTGCAAGGTTCCCCCTCTTAATCATGGCAAATGTATCTCAATACTAATACACTTTTATACAGGTAGGATGCATGTCTCCATAAACGGACCGCCTCTCGGGCGTCACCTGTCCAACATGGAGACCACATGACTTTCTTACAGAGGTATTGGGGAAACATGAAATGGATACTGTTGAAAAGATACATTCAATAAACAAATATAGTATAGATCGGTCTTTAGATTCAAACCTTTTGGATAGCGGGTGTCTAAAAACAATATCCAGTATGCTTCCCTTTTTCTCAAGATCTGTACCCAATCTCCCCCACGTTGGGGTTTATTAACCCTTTCTAGGGCACCGACCGAGAGACTCCCTGTGTCTCCTCCATGACACTCAATGAAGTGTCTGGAAAGTCCTGAGACTGATTTCCTAGTACTAAACGCACTGTGTGTACGGATATCAGTCAAGTGTTCACTAATGCGGATCTTGAGCACTCTTTTTGTTGAGCCAACATATTGGAGTTTGCATAAAGTACATTCTGCCACATAAATGATATATGTAGTTGTGCAATTTATAAATGATTTGATATTAAATGTTCGTCCTGTACTGTGTGATGTCACTGAAACTTGTTTTTTTTACAAATTTACATAAAAGGGCATCTCAGTCCCCCACATTTATGGAAACCTGTGGTTGTTAGCCAGTTATTTCTATTGTTAGGGGTATTAATGATGTTAAGATTGCTTGGTGATAACATATTGCCTAAAGTTTTGCCCCTCTTTACTACACATCTCACTCCCTGTGATAATATTTGCCCACATTTACGGTCCTGGAATAACATTGGGACATATTATTTATTAATTATTTAATATTACTAATTTCGTGAAACTGGAGACTATAAACCGTAGAGAACGTAAGTTGGTTATCCCTTCGTCTGTTAGCAGTATCCATTCTTTTGTTTCTAATATTACTGTTAACCCTCCGTGTTCCTCTGTCTTCCAGCTCTTCATGCTCTCTCTATAATAGTATTATAGCCTCTGGCTTTTAACCTGGTGGTGAGTTCCTTGGCTGCTTCCTCATACTGGGCATCTTAAGAACAAATTTATGCGAATTCTAATGAACTCCCCTACTGGCAGGTTTCTAGATACATGAGTAGGGTGGCTACTGCTTGCGTGTAACACCCTATTTCCGGAAGTGGGTTTTCTATACAGGCAAGTAGTGATATGGCAATTATGTATGGACAATTTTAGATCCACAAACGCAATGGACTTAGGGTCATACTGATGTGTAGATTTCAAATTCAAAGTATTACCATTAATGTATTTTATAAATTCCTCTGCATGTTTCTCGCCTCCATGCCACACTAGGAGGAGGTCATCTATATATCTGCCGTACCAGAGAATAAATTCTCTGTACGGATTACAAGTGCTAAATAGGATGACCTCCTCCCAATAAGCCATGAATATGTTAGCCAGTGAAGGGAAGAAACATGCGCCCATCGGGCATCCATTAATCTGCAAAAAGAAACGATCTCCAAAGTAGAAATTCCACTACTAACTCCAGATAATCACACAGGATTTTGTCATAGTTACTGTATTTATGTAAATGATATTGTAAGGCTATAATGGCTAATCCATGTGGTATGCTCGGATAGAGTGCGACCACATTACACGAAAGCCATGAGCCTCCATTTATACATGGTAGCTGTTCTATTGCTGCTAGGAGACTTTTACTGTCTCTAACAAATCCAACTGTTCTTTTAGCTAACGGTTGAAGATATCCTTCTACCCATTTACATAGGCGCTCTAAAAAGTGATCCTATTCCTGCCACAATAGGGCAAAGAGGGGTAAGGAAAACCCCCTTATGTGTTTTAGGTAGAACATGGAACACAGCTGTTATGGGGAACTCTGGAATCAGATAACGTTGTTGTTTAGGATCTTTGATGTCTAGTTCCACTGCCGTATCTACAATATCTGTTAGTTTTTTAGCAATACATTTGGTAGGGTATAGAGATGAGTGAACCTCGAGCATGCTAGAGTCCATCTGAACCGATCGTTCGGCAATTGATTAGCGGTGGCTGCTGAAGTTGGATAAAGCTCTAAGGTTGTCTGGAAAACATGGATACAGCCAATGACTATATCCATGTTTTCTACATAGCCTTAGGGCTTTATCCAACTTCTGCAGCCACCACTAATCAAATGCCGAACGCTCGGATCAACTCGAGCATGCTCAAGGTTCGCTCATCTCTTGTAGGGTCGGAAGTTAACTCTCTATAAGTAGATGTATCTGACAGAATTTTCTCAACTTCCCTTATGTATAGCCCCTGGTCTAGGACTACTACAGAGCCACCTTCATCCGATCTAAGTATAACAATGTTGGGATTGTGTATTAGATCATGCAGTGCTTCCCTCTCACAGCGGCACACATACACTGCAGTTGGTGAGCTGACCTTTCTCTGTCTAGTGTTGAAATGCATGATACCCAGTCTGTAAATTCCTAATATATTAAAGGAAAAGCAATGCCGATGATGTCAAAGAACCAAAAATTATGTTTAATTACTTTCATGTCAATGGCTT
This sequence comes from Dendropsophus ebraccatus, assembly GCF_027789765.1. Lineage (NCBI taxonomy): Eukaryota > Metazoa > Chordata > Amphibia > Anura > Hylidae > Dendropsophus > Dendropsophus ebraccatus. The sequence goes on along the minus strand of NC_091459.1, from coordinate 75,979,898 downwards.
CCGGACAAATTTCTCTGAATGGCAATTGTTTTAATGAGGGGATTAACCAAGAAAATTGTTCAGTCAATTACTACATAGAATCAATAGAACAATTATGCAGGTTTTAATCTCTAGCACTAAGCAAATAATCTTAAATTACTACTTAAAGTAAGAATGTAAACTCACCTCCTGGACTGTAGAAGTTGTCAAAATGACTCCTCTTTTCTGACATGACTTTCTGTAGCTATTGGCTAAAGCTGCACCTGCCAACTTCCTGTTCTGCCTGGCTCTGTTCAATTGCACATCACAATGGTAATACTAAAAGCTCACTTGTAATGGATAAAAGTGATCTTAAGGCCCTATTACATGTGCCGATGGTGTAGAGCATGCTCCTCATTGGCTGCTATTACATGTGCCGACAGCAAGTGGTTATGGGGGGGGGGGAGAAATAGCCCATAGGAAATAGCGTTGGTCTGCTGCCGCCGCTCCTGTTCTACGGAATGACGGCCCGCAGTCCATCGTTATCATTCAAAGATTTTCCAACATGTTAAAAGACAGGAGCCAGCAGACATCGTTGCCCTTTATCAGTAGCTAATACACCAATCGATTATCAGCCATATCGGTCAATAGTCACTTGATGTAATAGGGTCTTTAGAGGGTTGCTGCTATGACACTTATTGCTATACAGAAAGGCAAGATGCATTAGTTTGTTATGAGAGTGGTGGGGATTGTACATGAGGAGAAAAACATGAATGCTACAACTCCCTGGCACTGGCTTTCAGGGCATGTTTTCAAAGAGATCATACAGTCTCTATATTAATCACCAGATTACCCTACAATAAATATAAAGACCACTGGCTGAATCTAAGAACAAAAATCACACCATCTACCTATTATATATGTGCTTCAATTCATCAGGAATCACCAACCAAACAATGGACTCATAGAACACTCAATAAGATAACATCTAACAGAGATGAACACATTTCTCCAGTGGGTGTGAGAAGAAAAATGCTGATATGATTCATTAATTTATTAATCAGGTCACTGATTTCTGTACCTGCTCTATTCTGAAGAAGGAGATTGGAAACTGAAACGTCACTTACTCAATAGAAACCACAACGGCGTCCACATTTTCAGAAATTTTTCGGCACAGGCTGTCATAGGATCTTGTTCCTAAACAAGGACAATAAGTCATAATCAATTTAGGAAAGAATTCTAAGCCCTGCTGAAGTAAGAAGAATGGAGAAATTATTACGTGATAGAGACTGTAATACACTGAGCCAATGGTATGAGTATGAAAAGTAATTGGAAGTATGAAAGTACATGACACTTTAGGCTCCCTCCTATTACAAGCTCCTAATAGCCCATATGAAAAGAGGATGTATCAATGTGTATATTAGACAAGCCCTTCAAACATTTATATCATGGTATAAATGTCTGGCAGCAACTTCCTCCCCTCTCACAATAAAAGAATACATGCAAACGCAATCAAACAGAGAATATGTGTATGCGGGGGATCTGGAGGATGCATGCTCACCAGCATTCAGCCAAAAGCTAGGTAAAATGTATGACCAGCTAAAAAGTCTATGTGTGGGAGATGGGGGGAATTTATCAAGGCTTTACCAGAAATCATTGGAAACACATTTATTTCATTAACCCCTTAACGACCGCGGGCGTAAGTGTACGCCCCCAAAACCCGTGCCTTAACGCAAACGGGCGTACATTTACGCCCGCGGTTTCCCCGATCGCTGCGTGTACACACGCAGCGATCGGGGAAGATGGCCTGCTATAATGTATAGCAGGCCATCCCTGCTTGTCGGCACGGGGGGTGATTAACCCCTCCCGTGCTGACGATTGCCGCTATTGGCTGATCAATTCAGATCAGCATATGGCGGCGATCTGCAGCTTTCCGGGTCACCGGTGACCCGATGGCCCGGAAAGCAATGGCGGTCGGTGCTGTCCGAGGACGACACCGACCGCCATTACTGTTAAAAGAAACGGTGGCCACGGTGCCACGTCCCGATCGCTGGGACCGGCCAGGAGCCAGGAGCGGCCGGCCGATCACGGCGATATAAGTACCCCATGAAAGGGTTAAATACCTGCTGTGGACACCTCAGCTAGGTAGCTGAGGTGTCCAGAGCAGGTATTGACCCATACTCACCGGATCCAGCGTCCCGATCGCGTCTTCCGGGTTCCGAACGCGTCTTCCGGGTTCCGAACGCGTCTTCCGGGTTCCGAACGCGTCTTCGTCGGCGTCTTTTTCCGGCGCTCCCCATCGGTAATCATCGGCTCCAGCGTCGTCAAACTTCGGCTTTTTCCGGAATTGGCGTTCTACTGCCCCCTAGCGGCTGATAAGTGTATATAATACACATATCAGTAGCTATAGGGTTGAAGAAAGATTTTTTTTTTTTTTTTTTTTTCCCCCCAATTTTTTTTTCTTCTATTTTCCGCACCCTATCGCCGCTAAGTGCTGATCAGCATCGCACGTAAGTGCGCCGCTGATCAGCAACTCCTCCTTTTTGGCGTAGAGTGTTTTTTTCCTATATCCTACAGCCACGGTCTGCTTATAAGTGCCGCACATAAGTGCAGCATTTATCAGCAACTCCTTTCTTGGCGTAGTTTTTTTTTTTATACTTAATGTTAAAAAAACATGTAAAAAACACCATTACACTACACGGAATAAAGTTTTACACTACACCACTACATACCCTTATATACCAATCCCCATATAAAGATGACCCCCAGGGTGTTTTTGGTGTCGGACGCATACGCTATTATTGCCTCCGACACCGAAACAGCCAGTGAGGATGAATTGGGGGTCCTTTGTTCCTCCATTCATCCTCATCCTCATCATCCAATGACGTATCTGGGGGTAGCGTAGCGTACGCTGCCCCCCAGACACGTCTTTTCCGCCAGTACCGTCCCAATAAGAGATCACGGTATGGCGTGAAATTCTACAAACTCTGTGAGAGTACCTCAGGGTACACTTACAGATTTAGGGTACGTGCACACTGCGGAATGGCGAAGGATAACCCTTTGTGCATTCCGCAGCTGGCACCCGCCGGCGGACTGATGCAGGCGCGCGTCTCCACCCGTGTCATAGACTCCATGTTATGCTTGGGCGGATTCCATCGTCCGTCCAAAGAATGAACACATTTGACGGAGAGCGGAATCCGCCCGTGCATAGAATGGAGTCTATGACACGGACGGAGACGCGTGCCCGCATCAGTCTGCCGGTGGGTGCCAGCTGCGGAATGCACAAAGCGTTATCCTTCGCCATTCCGCAGTGTGCACGTGCACTTCGAGTGTATGAAGGAAGGGACACCCAAATCCAGCCCCCAGATGCCCCCCCCCATCCTCGGAGTTAGTGGGGAGATCGTTCGGGAACTGATCTTCCCACTGCTGGATAAAGGTTACCACCTGTACGGGGATAACTTTTATACCAGCACCCCCTCTTCCGGTCCCTCGCTGCCCTGTAGCTTGCGGCACGATCCGAACATATCAGAAGTAGTAATAGCGCCCTAATATTTAGCAGCCATGGAGCGGACCCAGCGCTTCTGGATATGAAGGACCCCGTATCGCACCAGGACAACATTTTCCAGGTGACGTCCCCCACACTGGAAAACAGGAGACCCCAGAAGAAGTGCAGAGTGTGGCGTAACAGGGGGATCTGGAAGGACGCCATTTTCCAGTGTGACGCCTGTCCTGATCACCCCGGCCTCTGCATACTGGATCGCTTCAAGGCGCACCACACGTCATCGGGGTTCTACATTATCTAAATTCTGTCCCTTATTCCTATTTCAGGGGTCATGTTGATCCAGGGATTATTCTGATCGCCATTATGGAGTCGGGAAGGAATTTTTTCCCTGTGATGAGGGTACTGTCGTCTGCCTTACGAGGGTTTTTTTGCCTTCCTCTGGATCAACACAGGTTGAATTTGATGGACACCTGTCATTTTCAACCTTATAAACTAATAATTGCCCTAATACCCCCAAATAAATTAGAAATGTCCCTTTTTCCCCAGCTAAATAGGTATGGCCGCCATTCCCATTAGAGGATGCCATGATGCAATTACAAAGCCTCTGTGCGGCCAGGACAGTAGAAACCCCCGAAAAGTGACCCCATTCTGGAAACTACACCCCATAAGGAATCTAACAAGGGGGGCAGCGGGGATATGGCCCCCTGGTGACGGCCACATTTGGGACGTGAAAATGAAAAAAATTGTATTTTTTATTTTCACGGCACATTTTCTACATATGTGCTACCAGTGGGGTCCATATGCTCACTGCACCCCTTGTTAGATTCCTTATGGGGTGTAGTTTCCAGAATGGGGTCACTTGTCGGGGGTTTCTACTGTCCTGGCAGCACAGGAGCTTTGTAATTGCGACATGGCCTCCATCCTCCATTCCAGCCTCTAAATGGCGCTCTGTCCCTTTGGTGGCTTGCCCTGTGCCCATATAGCACATTATGTCCACATGTGGGGTATTTTCGTACTCAGGGGAAATTACCCTACACGCTTTGCGTTTATTTTCTTTTTTAACCCCTTGTGGAAATGGAAAAAAAATCAAGGCTAGACCAACATTTGGTGTAATTTGTTTTAAATTTTTACTCTAAATCATTAATCTTGTCTTGATTTTTTCATTTTCACAAGGGGCTATAAAATAAAAAAAAACACAAAATTTGTAGAGCAATTTCCCCTGAGTACGGAAATACCCCACATGTGGACATAAAGCGCCATGCGGGTGCAGGGTAAGCCTCCAAAGGGAAGGAGCGCCATTTGGTTTTTTGAGGCTGGATTTGGCTGGAATGAATTTCGAGGGGCCATGTTGCATTTAAAAGGCCCCTGTGTTGCCAAGACAGTTGAAACCCCCCACAAGTGACCCCATTATGGAAACTACACCCCTCAGGGAATGTAACAAGGGGTGTAGTGAGCATATGGACCCCACTGGTGACGGGCACAAATATGGAACAATGTGGCGTGAAAATGAAATATTACATTTTTTACACTATAATGTTGGTCTAGCCTTGAATTTATCATTTTCACAAGGGGTTAAAAGAGAAAAAAAACACACAAAATGTTTAGAGCAATTTCCCCCGAGTCTGTAAATACCCCACATGTGGACATAAAGCGCCATGTGGGTGCAGGGCAAGCCTCCAAAGGGAAGGAGCGCCATTTGGATTTTGGAGGTTGGATTTGGCTAGAATGGATGATGAACGCCATGTCGCATTTATAGAGCCCTTGTGCTGCCAAGACAGTGGAAACCCCCCACAAGTGACCCCATTCTGGAAACTACACCCCTCAAGGAATCTAACAAGGGGTGCAATGAGGATATGGACCCCCCAGTATGCTTTGGCCCCATTCACACATCTGTAATGCTCTCAGTTATTGCAGATCCACAACTACGAACAGGGTTATGGATGTGTATCTGTAACCGGATGCATTTGCACTAACCCATTGATTTGAATAAGCGGTCACAGCCCTAATGGGTGATCATGGCCCCAAAAGCATCGTAACATCAATCATGTGAACTGGGCCTTAGTACTTTAAAGCAAGCGTATTGACATTGATGCAGCAAGCGTCGCTGACATTACCTCATGCATTTTACACTTTTGTACCTCTGTAGACTGGCTGACATAGTCATAAACAATATAGGAGTCTGCTAAGCAAGCACTACACACTATGCACAGTATCTGAGTGACTTGCTTATTTGCCAAACAAGTGAAGCTGTGCCATAGGTCTCATTTATTTCAATAGATTTATTATTAAATATTAGATTATTTTTTTTTACTTCCATCTTAAACTAAAAAAGAAAAACATACTTGCACTTCCAAGGGCCCATCCCCCTCCATGGACATAGATGATGCTACGTTGCAGAGAACCATGCAGCTCCTTCTTGGGTTCAAAAATTCTGACCCCCACACCATCAAAGGCAGTGTCCGTGACCTTTAAATTTGCAGATGATTCGGGGTCTAACTTGTCAAAGTAACTGGACACAAAATTCAGGACGTGTAAGTGGTGACTGAGACCCAAATAATGGGCAAAGGTGCTCTGCAAAACAAACAAAAATAAATAGTATAAAGTTTTAACTCAAATACAATACTGGAAAGTCTATTTTAAAGGGGAACTATTGTGCACAGGGGGCCGAGGAGGAAGGTGTGCCCCTTACCTTCCTCCTCAGTGCCGCTCCCGTGCTGTTTACTACTCAGCCTAGAGCACTGCCCCGTCCCCATAGCGCAAGCCGGCCTGCTCCTTCTAATGATAATCAATGGAGCACGATTGGGCCAGGGCAGTGCTCCCGGGAGAGGAGTAAACTGCTAACTGCACAGGAACATGAAAATATCTATAATACAAAAGTTATCAGAATTTATAGCAAATATTTTGGAGAGACTTCCTAGGGTTGGGCGGTATACCGTGAAAATACCGATACCATCACTGGCGTCGGTTAACCGACCTCAACTTTGCCAGGACGGTATCTGCGGTCATTTTCACTTTCATCTCCCTGTCTGAGCCCTGATCCCTGCACAGGTTGGAAGATGTCTGTGTGCTGTGTATGCAGGGACGCACAGACAACACATAGGAGACTGCCACTGTGTGTCAGAGCGCCCCGCATCACCCGCCCGGCACAGCACAACGGAGCCGCCACCCGCCCGTCCCCGCATCCCCCAACCTCCTGGCGTGTCAGCGCGCCCCGTGTCACCCATCCGGCACTGTACACCACCCCTGCTCGTCTCAGCCAGTTCCCGCGGCCAGCACATGCCTCTCTCAGCAGCCCGGCACAGCACAGCGGAGCCGCCACCTGCACGTCCAGGCGCCCCCGCCACCTGCCCAGCCTGTCAGAGCATCACGGCCAGTCCCCTATGTGCTGTCTGTGCGTCCCTGCACACACAGCACACAAGACTCCTCCAACCTGTTCAGCAACCCATGAGAAAAAGAGCAACGTTTCTGACCACAACCGTGGTCTTTTCTCAAGCCAAATAACATTTGGCTTGAGAGAAGACCACGATTGTGGTCAGAAACGTCGCTGTTTTCGACACAAATGTAAAAAGGTGTAGATTTATTTACAAAGCAATTGGCATCTCTTCTAGGGATAGAAGAGATAGATAGATCTATCTCTCTATCTATATCTCCTATCTATCTATCTATCTATCTCTCTCCTATCTATCTATCCATCTCCTATCTATCTATCCATCTCCTATCTATCTATCCATCTCCTATCTATCCGTCTCTCTATCTATTATCTATTGATCAATCAAGGAGATAGATAGATAGATAGAGAGATATAGAGAGAGAGATAGATAGGAGATAGATAGGCAGGAGATAGATAGATAATAGATACATAGGAGATAGATAGATTGGTATGGCCAAGTGGGTGTGGCTTGTAAAAGGGGGTGTGGCTTACAAAGGGGGCGTGTCATAGTTATTGTCCAATTATCGTTACCGCAGCTACATATGCGATAAACCGCGATATTGATTTAGGCCAATATCGCCCAGCCCTAAGACTTCCCCAGTAGAACAAAAATGAAACAGAAAAAGTAACCATTGTTATTGTCCAGTTTCTTTAACATCGTGCACGTCTGCTGTTATTTAATAACATGACTTATTAAACCAAAAGGTTATCCGCCGAATCGGCCCTTCGGGTATGTGCACACTGAGCAATTCTAGCGGAATTACGCCCAAATTCCGACATAAAAAGCGGGCGGAATTCCGTCCGTGTAAATGCAACATTGCTCCTTTCCATAGAGAACAATGGGATTTCCGACTGCCCGAGCACACAGAGTAAATTTCCATTCGCGTTTCCACCCAAAGAATTGACATATCAATTCTTTGGGCGGATTCCGCTAGAGGAATCCCATAGAAGTCAATGGGGCTTGAAATTCCGCTTGAAATCCGCTTGCATTCCGCTGGATTTCCGCTTAAATTCTGCTCAAATTAAGCTCCAATTCTGCCAGAGCAGAATAGGCGAGGTATATCAAGCAGAAATCTTTCAGCTACAATTCCTTGAGAATTGCTCAGTGTGCACATACCCTTCCATAGAGAACAATGGGACTTCCGACTGCCCGTGCACACAGAGTAAATTTCCGGCCGGAATTCCGTGTGGAATACGCCTTTCCGCCCAAAGAATTGACATGTCAATTCCCCTCAGGAAAAATACAATCTCTAGGAGTAGAGGCCCTATTACACCAAAGGATATTGATCTATTTACACCAAATGTACTTGGTCAATTACAGACGATAATCTTTTGGTGCATTAGCTCCTATTACAAGACCATGATCAGCCGACATGCACAAAGTCGGCTGATCATGGTTATTCAACAGGTTGAAAAAACACGATAACGACAGTGATGGTCTGCTGCGCGCCACCCTGTGGAACAGGGTTGGTGGCACCAGCACACTGGAGCTCACTACAGTGAGCAGCCTGGATGTAAGGATTGTCTGGGCAGCCCCGACCACAGCATCCCCTCCCCCCGTGCATGTAATTGTACAGACAGCAAGTGGGGAGTGAGGAGGAAGCAAGTGCTGATGTGTAATACGGCCCCAAGGCTACATTCACACATTCTGTATACATAATGAATGATGATGCCGGGAGTTCTGAAGTCCGGTCCGTAGTAAATCTTCTGTATATATTAATCGTGCAAATGTAGTCTTAAGAACTTGCAGAAAGATGTGGAAGTGGAACAATCTAGTGCCTTGTTTCAGTGTTTCATAAGTAGTTCATTGGCTGGTCATGCATTGTACTAGACCATCAGATGGAAGATTACAGGAATTTTACAAGTTCATTATCAATGTGCTGGCAGCAGTCATCCTATAACTTTTGATCCAGGTATCTTGTCAGGCAAACAGACTATTTTGGCACCATGTGCACCTGGGTGTGCTACACATCCTGTGACCACACTCAGCACTGTAGGGTATGTGCAGAGCATGCAAGAAGTAGGGGAAAGGTCATTGTACATAGATTCAGGAGCTGTGAACCCATGGAAGTCTAACATTCTCCTGTAGTGTCAGGACACATCCATACTACTTATAGGAGGGGCTACACATTTACCTAACATCGCAAAGAAGATCAGCTTATGTTTTGGGACAGATTACATATAAGTGTTGTGGAGGAATTACACAGACCTATTCTATGCTATAATAGGGATTACAAAATCCAACAACTTAAAACCTCAGCTTGCTGAATGTATGAAGAAATTGTGTTATTACAGACTAGTGTGTGCAGAGTTTACTGCGAGTCAGGCAAGTGGGTGAAGAGTCAGCACCAATGAGTCAGGTCAATGACCCTCTCCATGCCTCCTTATACTGGATCTTTACCCTATATGTCTGTTTCCCGATACATATCAGTATTATGTTACTGTTATCAATTGCTGGGAAGGAGAATTCCTGATCCGACTGAATGGACATGTATACGTCCACATATGCACATACAGCAGCTTACCAGAGTCCCATAAGCGCACCTGCACAACTAGAGCTTCAGAGCGCTGCCCAGAGAAGGCGTATGGCTCTTCTTTTTTGCAGTTCTCTGTCTCTCATTGAAGTCAATGGTAATGAGATTCAGTGCAGTTTCCATGACAAAAACCATGTGGATTTTGCTTGTGTGGGCATACCTCACAAAGGTAATAGGAGCTTAGAGAAAAAGGTGCTTGGTTTCAGAAACAGCATCACTCTTGTCTATGGGCTGCTTCTGGTACTGCAGCCTAGCCCAATACAAGTGAATCATGCTGAACTGTGACCCAGCCAGAGATGTGGCCTCTGGAAGGTAGGTGGCAGGTGATGTCACGTGTCTAATGGCTGCAGGTGACCACATTGAATATCACTGGGGGCATTACAGTTTACATATGGGAATGGCATTCTGTGGGTGGGGAATGATCCTTTGGTTGGTATTACCAGGCTCTGTGAGAGTGGTAATGTATCCTCATTGTGATCTATCAGGGATACACCTGGTCTACCATAGACAGTACTCAGATTATTCACTGTTTAGGGACAGGGGATGGGGGGGCACATAAAATGCAATAAGCACAGTAGGAAAAACAAACCTTGCTGCAACTTGTCTCTTATTAATTCCGCCCTTCTGGGAATCTGTGGACGGCTCCCCACTCCTCTGATCACTGTCAGTCACACCTACACCAATGTATTAATAAAAGTGATGCACCATCCATAGCCAAAAAATGGTTATACTTATGGACCCTAGGTGAGAGGCACCCATAGCAGCACTGTTCTCCAATCTGTGGCAACACTACAACTCTCATCATGCCTTGACAGATGGACACTGTGAGGACATGAAGGGGTTGTAGATTTGCAACAGCTGGTGGGCCATAGGTTGGAAAACACTGCATTAGAGACAGCAAGAAGACATAGTGAGATATAATGTGCAGCCACAAAACAGCTTTCCCGATATCAGTTGTTAGATGCCACCGATCACAAGCAAGAACGATCTCCTACCTAAGTTTTTTTTTCCTCTTCAATCATGTTAAAATTGGAATAAAAATGCACAGTGTGAACATAGACTTAGACAAGTTGTTTGGGATAAAACAATTGATAGGCTGTGGATAGGCTATCAATTATTTTATTTCGGACACTGAATTAAATAATCCAAGTGGAGGAGAGGAGACCAGCAAGTCTAGTGTGTGGCAGCTGCCACCACCATGTACCCCCGGCCCCTCAGTGTACAGGAACAGGGATGGAACAAATCCAATGTCAATCATGCGTTTAGGATCGGTTCATTTATCTCTAATTATTATCCAAATACTGAACTCTGCCCTTAGACTGGACTCTGTACTTATAATGGTCACTGCCCTTACAATAGACTCTGTACTTATAATGGTCACTGCCCTTACAATAGACTCTGTACTTATAATGGTCACTGCCCTTACAATAGACTCTGTACTTATAATGGTCACTGCCCTTACAATAGACTCTGTACTTATAATGGTCACTGCCCTTACAATAGACTCTGTACTTATAATGGTCACTGCCCTTACAATAGACTCTGTACTTATAATGGTCACTGCCCTTACAATAGACTCTGTACTTATAATGGTCACTGCCCTTACAATAGACTCTGTACTTATAATGGTCACTGTCCTTACCAGGGCTCCAGATGGCGACCAAAATGGTCGCCAATGCGACTGATATCTTGCAAATGGCGCCCAGATTTACTAATCTGGGCGCCATTTGCGACTGGCCCCGGCGGCGGCTGTCTCTTTAAGGACTTCCGCACGCTGCACCGAAGCCCTGGCGCCTCTGCGGCCGTCCGTCCAATGAATGACGGACGTGCTGGATGACGTGTGCGGGGACACGCTTCTCCACTTCCCTCAGTGTGTACCGGCACACCGGCAGCAGGGGGATATTATATATTATATATATATATATATATAGTAGATCATTGCCGGTAAGATGGCAGCTGGCTGAGGGAACACACCGGCAGCAGGGGGGGGCCTGGGCTTTTATATTACTAATATAATGGACTTGTCCATGACAATTAGGTATTTATCCTTATTGTTATATACAAGCTACTGCAATTGGCTCAATGGCGAAACATAAAATTACAGATTTTTTCAAGGATGCTCATGCATCTTCCAGCCAGTCTACTATAATAGATCAGGATAATTCAGATGAAACGCTTTCATTAGTCAGTGAAAACGGCACATCAGATCAAGCAAGCAATTCCAGCAGTGCAACAAGAATTTCCGTCCACAGGACCAGACATTTTAAGAGTGTGTGGCTTCAGGAATTTCCTTGGCTTAAATACAATAAAGAGAAAGGAGTGATGTACTGTGAGTTTTGTTCCAAGGCAGGTGATGTTGCTGGAAAGACAGATTTCATTAAAGGAACAGATCATCTCAAGAAAGAAACAATAAAAAAACATGGAGATAGTCTGAAGCATAAAAATGCTCGTGACTGTATAATAGCTAGGAGTGCCCCAAAACAGACACCTTTAGCTCGTGCTGTAGCTCATGCTTGTGAAAAAACAGCTGAGAAAGACTTTAAAGAAATGAAGATTAAATTTAATGTGGCCTACATGATGGCACGTGAAGAGCTACCATTTACAAAGTATGCGGCTCAAATCTTACTTATGAAGAAAAATGGAATGGATATATCCAAGACATATGACAATGACACTGCATGTGCAGAGATTATTGGTTGCATTGCAGAGGAATTTAAAGCTCAAACATTAAATAAAGCTGCAAAGGCAACTTACATTTCAATCATAACAGACTGTGGAACTGATGTATCAGGAAGTGATAATGTGATAGTATACTGCAGGTATATTTTGTCAGGTGTCCCTGTGAACCGTCTGCTAGGATTAGGTGCACTTCAGCATAGCCATGCTCGGGGAATACTAGAAAGTATTGGAGATATTTTTAGTGCAGACCACAGTGATCCATATTGGTGGCACCATAAGCTCAGTGCTTTTGGTGCAGATGGAGCCAGTGTCAATATGGGTGCATCAGGTGGTATAGGTGCCCTAATGAGAAAAGAGATAGGAGAGCATATACTCTCATTTCACTGCTTACCGCATCGTTTGGAACTGGCCATGTTAAATACACAAAAATGTCTACCTATGGTCCAAAAAGTATATGATCTTCTGCATCTTGTCTGGAAGACTTATCACTTTAGTCCCAAAAGTAAACGGGAGTTGAGAACCATTGGTGCAGAGTTAGGCTGTAAAATCCGCTGTCCCTCAGCAGTAAAGACTCAGCGCTGGCTACCTCATATCTTCCGGGCACTCTCTGTTTTCCTGTCGTTTGATCAAGAAACTGGGCAAGGGCAGTACACAGCTGTGCACCATCATATGGAACATCTTTCTGTATCCTCAAAAAATAGTGACATTTCAGGAAGAGCCAAGCACATTGTGCAGCAAATGGAGAACCTGATGTTTGTTGCATTTTGTCATTTCCTCCATGACCTTTTTGGGGAGATCTCAAAGTTAAGTCTGACTCTCCAGAAGAACTCTCTCATCCTTCCCCAAGCAGTTGCTGCTATTAAAACGTGTATCATGACAGTTAACAACTTTAAAGAAGTCCCACTGAGAAAAGGCAAACTGCAAGAGTTTTATAAAAAAAATTAATGTAGAGGAAATGCAGACTGGCACACAGAGAGCAAGACAAATGGCTAAAAGACACAAGACGAGTCATACCAGGTGTATTGCTTTTCAGAATATCCAGCTAAAAGATTTTGATGCACAGGAGGAGTTTATGGAAAACCTAAATGACCACATTAGAAGAACAGTGGAAGTAACAGTGGGTGAACTGGAACGAAGATTTGAAGTAATGCTAAGTAGTGAGAAGGAGGGTAGAACAGGCTGTCCAGACATCATCCAGTGTTTGTCTTTTGTCATGATTCCTGGCCTGATGATCTTGTTACATATGGAGAGGAGGAGATTGACACATTAACAAAATGGTATAAAACCATTTTGTTAAAAAATGGCTGTGAAGTGGAAGCAATCCAAGCAGAATGGAGGCAATTGAAATTTTTAGTTAAAGGGCAGTTTGCTGACCTTTCTTACAGCAGTTTGTGGGAAACGGTCATCTCAAAGGAGCCATACTGTACTGACTTTAGGAATGTTTTACATTTAATTCACATTATGTTAATAATTCCTATATCAGCTGCACAATGCGAAAGGGGTTTTTCTGCCCAAAACAGAATCAAGTCACAAGTCCGGAGTTCTCTTCATATTTCAACACTGGAGGACTTAATTCGCATAAGCTCCGAAGGCCCTTCCCTTGAACTGTTCAATCCTGAGCCCTCTGTGAAGCGCTGGTTCAACTCAAAGAGGAAGAGAAGGCCTCAATATAAAGGATGGCCAGGGGGCACTTACATACTGGCAGTCAGTGACACTGACTCAGAACCTGACTTGTAGACCACCTCACACATTCTAGTGGACTGTATATTATTGTCAAGTTGCAAGCTTTTAAGTTCAAGTTCAGAAGAGTAAGCCTCATTAAAAGGCTAGCCAAGTGAAGCTGAAGTACTGAGTCAGACTGTATATGGTTGACAAGTTGCAAGTTTCCATGTTGAACGTTTTCAAACTGAGAAAAGAGAGAATCTAAAGGAGGATGCTGCCGTGGCCTCTGCACACAGTAAGTCCCATTTAACATAACATTAATTTTACATGTTTTAAAATGTTGGCGACCAAATATTCTATTTGGCGCCTAAATTTTTCAGGTTAGGAGCCAATGGCTCCTAGGTAAATTTTTTAGTCTGGAGCCCTGCTTACACTGGACTCTGTACTTATAATGGTCACTGCCCTTACACTGGACTCTGTACTTATAATGGACTATCAGAGTTAACCCTAGCAATTTGCTAACAGTCACAGTCAGCCCTGTACTGGTCTGCTGCTGGTGACATGAATTGCCCTGTGCACAGCGCACACATCACACAGAGCACATAGCACACATCCCACAGAGCGCACAGCACATAGCACACATCCCACAGCCAATAGCACCCATCACAGAGAGCACACACATCCCACCCATCACAGAGCGCACCCATCCCACAGAGCACCCATCACATAGCACCCATCCCACAGAGCACACACATCCCACCCATCACAGAGCGCACCCATCCCACAGAGCACCCATCACATAGCACACATCCCACAGAGCACACACATCCCACAGAGCACACACATCGCGCCCATCCCACAGAGCGCCCATCCCACAGAGCGCACAGCACATAGCACCCATCCCACAGAGCACACATCCCAGAGCGCACACATCCCACCCATCACAGAGCGCACACATCCCACAGAGCGCACACATCCCATAGAGCGCACACATCCCATAGAGCGCACACATCCCATAGAGCGCAAACATCCCACAGAGCACGCACAGCACATAGCACCCATCACACAGAGCGCACACACATCACACACACATCACACAGAGCACACACATCACACAGAGCACACACAGAGCGCCCAGCCCACAGAGCGCCCAGCCCACAGAGCGCCCATCACACAGAGCACACATCCCACCCATCACAGAGTGCACCCATCCCACAGAGCGCACCCATCCCACAGAGCGCACCCATCCGAGAGCGCACAGCACATAGCACACATCCCACAGAGCGCACACATCACACCCATCACAGATCGCACATATCCCACCCATCAGAGCGCACACATCCCACAGAGCACATAGCACCCATCACACAGAGCACCCATCACACATAACACAGAGCACACAGCACCCATCACAGAGCACATAGCACCCATCACAGAGCACATAGCACCCATCACACAGAGCACACAGCACCCATCACACAGAGCACACAGCACCCATCACACAGAGCACACAGCACCCATCACACAGCACCCATCACACAGAGCACCCATCACACAGAGCACCCATCACACAGAGCACCCATCACACAGAGCACACATCCCACAGAGCACACATCCCACAGAGCACACAGCACATAGCACCCATCCCACAGAGCGCCCACATCCCACAGAGCGCACAGCACATAGCACCCATCACACAGAGCACACATCCCACCCATCCCAGAGCGCACCCATCCCACAGAGCGCACCCATCCCACAGAGCGCACCCATCCCACAGAGCGCACCCATCCCACAGAGCGCACCCATCCCACAGAGCGCACACATCACACCCATCACAGATCGCACACATCCCACCCATCACAGAGCGCACACATCCCACAGAGCACATAGCACCCATCACACATCACAGAGCACATAGCACCCATCACACATAACACAGAGCACACAGCACCCATCACACATAGCACAAATCCCACAGAGCGCACACATCCCACAGAGCACACAGCACATAGCACCCATCACACAGAGCACACATCCCACAGAGCACACACATCCCACAGAGCACACACATCCCACAGAGCACACAGCACCCATCACACATATCACAGATCGCACACATCCCACCCATCACAGAGCGCACACATCCCAGAGCACATAGCACCCATCACACATAACACAGAGCACCCATCACACATAACACAGAGCACCCATCACACATAACACAGAGCACCCATCACACAGAGCACAAATCCCACAGAGCGCATAGCACCCATCCCACAGAGCGCACCCATCCCACAGAGCGCACCCATCCCACAGAGCGCACAGCACATAGCACACATCCCACAGAGCGCACACATCACACCCATCACAGATCGCACACATCCCATCCATCACAGAGCGCACACATCCCACAGAGCACATAGCACCCATCACACAGAGCACACAGCACCCATCACACATAACAGAGCACACAGCACCCATCACACAGAGCACAAATCCCACAGAGCGCACACATCCCACAGAGCACACAGCACATAGCACCCATCACACAGAGCACACATCCCACAGAGCACACAGCACATATCCCACAGAGCACACAGCACCCATCACACATAACACAGACCGCACACATCACACCCATCACAGATCGCACACATCCCACCCATCACAGAGCGCACACATCCCACAGAGCACATAGCACCCATCACACAGAGCACATAGCACCCATCACACAGAGCACATAACACCTATCACACATAACACACAGCACATAACACAGAGCACCCATCACACATAGCACATAGCACATAACACCCATCACACAGAGCACATAGCACCCATCACACAGAGCACACACATCCCACAGAGCACACAGCACATATCCCACAGAGCACACTGGACTCTGTACTTATAATGGACTATCAGAGTTAACCCTAGCAATTTGCTAACAGTAACAGTCAGCCCTGTACTGGTCTGCTGCTGGTGACATGAATTGCCCTGTGCACAGCGCACACATCACACAGAGCACACAGCACCGATCACACAGAGCGCACACATCACACGGAGCGCACAGCACATAGCACCCATCACACAGAGCACACACATCCCACAGAGCACACAGCACCCATCACACATCCCACAGAGCACACAGCACCCATCACACATCCCACAGAGCACACACCACATAGCACCCATCCCACAGAGCGCAGACATCCCACAGAGCATACAGCACATAGCACCCATCACACAGAGCACACACACATCAGAGCGCACATCACACACATCCCACAGCACCCATCACACAAAGCACACAGCACCCATCACACAGAGCACACAGCACATAGCACCCATCACACAGAGCGCACAGCACCCATCACACAGAGCACATAGCACCAATCACACAGAGCACACAGCACATAGCACCCATCACACAGAGCGCACAGCACCCATCACACAGAGCACATAGCACCAATCACACAGAGCGCACAGCACCTATCACACAGAGCGCACAGCACCCATCACACAGAGCGCACAGCACCCATCACACAGAGCGCACAGCACATAGCACCCATCACACAGAGCGCACAGCACCCATCACACAGAGCACATAGCACCAATCACACAGAGCGCACAGCACCTATCACACAGAGCGCACAGCACCCATCACACAGAGCACCCATCACACAGCACATAGTACCCATCACACAGAACCCATCACACAGAGCACACACACATCACACAGCACATAGCACCCATCACATCACACAGAACCCATCACAGAGAGCACACACATCCCACAGAGCACACGTCACACCACATAACACAGCACACACATCGCACATCACACAGCCTGTGACCTACATCCCTGATGTGTGACTATGGAGCAGATTAGTCAGGCAGCCGATGGAGGAGCCCGCCGGCCGCAGCTGTCCTCCTCACCCCCCGCACTCACCAGGTCCTGGGCACATCTGAAGGTGGCGCCGAGCAGCATGAGCTTCCAGGGCTCGTTCAGGGTGCCGGGCAGCGGGGTGTACACATAGTAGGCGGCGAGCGCTGTCAGAGCGGTGAGCAGGGCGGGCCCGGTCCTCATCCTGACGCCGCTCGCCTCCCGGCTCCGCTCACACTACCGCACACTGACCGACTTTGTGTTGGTTTCATTGAAGACGCCGGGGCCGCGGTGACCAATAGGAAGTCAGACAGCTCAGTGTCATGTCCTTGTGTCACATAACCGAATATGCTCGACAGCGCCACCCAGCGGCTGACTGTACCCCGTGTACTGGTCTTCAGGTCTGAACGGCGAGCCTGTTAGTCCTGGGCGTGGTCAGGAAGACGAGGCCCCGCCCACAACATAAACAAAGTTACAAACACTTCTGTCATCCAGAAACAGGACGGAACAAATGAGCGCGGTGCAGCGTAATGCCTGATCCTACAGTGAGGGAGAGCATGGCGGCCTGCCACTCCATAACACTCTACAGGGAGGGAGAGCATGGCGGCCTGCCACTCCATAACACTCTACAGGGAGGGAGAGCATGGCGGCCTGCTACTCCATAACACTGTACAGTGATCCTACAGGGAGGGAGAGCATGGCGGCCTGCCACTCCATAACACTGTACAGGGAGGGAGAGCATGGCGGCCTGCTACTCCATAACACTCTACAGGGAGGGAGAGCATGGCGGCCTGCTACTCCATAACACTGTACAGGGAGGGGGAGCACGGCGGCCTGCCACTCCATAACACTCTACAGGGAGGGAGAGCATGGCGGCCTGCTACTCCATAACACTGTACAGTGATCCTACAGGGAGGGAGAGCATGGCGGCCTGCCACTCCATAACACTCTACAGGGAGGGAGAGTATGGCGGCCTGCTACTCCATAACACTGTACAGGGAGGGGGAGCACGGCGGCCTGCCACTCCATAACACTCTACAGGGAGGGAGAGCATGGCGGCCTGCTACTCCATAACACTGTACAGTGATCCTACAGGGAGGGAGAGCATGGCGGCCTGCCACTCCATAACACTGTACAGGGAGGGAGAGCATGGCGGCCTGCTACTCCATAACACTGTACAGGGAGGGAGAGCATGGCGGCCTGCTACTCCATAACACTGTACAGGGAGGGAGAGCATGGCGGCCTGCTACTCCATAACACTCTACAGGGAGGGAGAGCATGGCGGCCTGCTACTCCATAACACTGTACAGGGAGGGGGAGCACGGCGGCCTGCCACTCCATAACACTCTACAGGGAGGGAGAGCATGGCGGCCTGCTACTCCATAACACTGTACAGTGATCCTACAGGGAGGGAGAGCATGGCGGCCTGCCACTCCATAACACTGTACAGGGAGGGAGAGCATGGCGGCCTGCTACTCCATAACACTGTACAGGGAGGGAGAGCATGGCGGCCTGCTACTCCATAACACTGTACAGGGAGGGAGAGCACGGCGGCCTGCCACTCCATAACACTGTACAGGGAGGGAGAGCATGGCGGCCTGCTACTCCATAACACTGTACAGGGATCCTACAGAGAGGGAGAGCATGGCGGCCTGCTACTCCATAACACTGTACAGTGATCCTACAGGGAGGGAGAGCATGGCGGCCTGCTACTCCATAACACTGTACAGGGAGGGAGAGCATGGCGGCCTGCTACTCCATAACACTGTACAGTGAGGGAGAGCATGGCAGCCTGCTACTCCATAACACTGTACAGTGATCCTACAGAGAGGGAGAGCACGGCGGCCTGCTACTCCATAACACTGTACAGGGAGGGAGAGCATGGCGGCCTGCTACTCCATAACACTGTACAGGGAGGGAGAGCATGGCGGCCTGCTACTCCATAACACTGTACAGGGAGGGAGAGCACGGCGGCCTGCTACTCCATAACACTGTACAGGGAGGGAGAGCATTGCGGCCTGCTACTTCATAACACTGTACAGGGAGGGAGAGCACGGCGGCCTGCTACTCCATAACTGTACAGGGAGGGAGAGCATGGCGGCCTGCCACTCCATAACACTACAGTGAGGGAGAGCACGGCGGCCTGCTACTCCATAACACTGTACAGGGAGGGAGAGCATGGCAGCCTGCTACTCCATAACTGTACAGGGAGGGAGAGCATGGCGGCCTGCTACTCCATAACACTGTACAGGCATCCTACAGTGAGGGAGAGCATGGCAGCCTGCCACTCCATAACACTGTACAGGGAGGGAGAGCATGGCGGCCTGCCACTCCATAACACTGTACAGTGATCCTACAGAGAGGGAGAGCATGGCGGCCTGCTACTTCATAACACTGTACAGGGAGGGAGAGCATGGCAGCCTGCTACTCCATAACACTGTACAGGGATCCTACAGAGAGGGAGAGCATGGCGGCCTGCTACTCCATAACACTGTACAGTGAGGAAGAGCATGGCGGCCTGCTACTCCATAACTGTACAGGGAGGGAGAGCATGGCGGCCTGCTACTCCATAACACTGTACAGGGAGGGAGAGCATGGCGGCCTGCCACTCCATAACACTGTAAAGGGAGGGAGAGCATGGCGGCCTGCCACTCCATAACACTGTACAGTGAGGGAGAGCATGGCGGCCTGCTACTCCATAACACTGTAAAGGGAGGGAGAGCATGGCGGCCTGCTACTCCATAACACTGTACAGGGAGGGAGAGCATGGCGGCCTGCCACTCCATAACACTGTACAGTGAGGGAGAGCACGGCGGCCTGCTACTCCATAACACTGTAAAGGGAGGGAGAGCATGGCGGCCTGCTACTCCATAACACTGTACAGGGAGGGAGAGCATGGCGGCCTGCTACTCCATAACACTGTACAGTGAGGGAGAGCATGGCGGCCTGCTACTCCATAACACTGTACAGTGATCCTACAGAGAGGGAGAGCATGGCGGCCTGCTACTCCATAACACTGTACAGGGAGGGAGAGCACGGCGGCCTGCTACTCCATAACACTGTACAGTGAGGGAGAGCATGGCGGCCTGCTACTCCATAACACTGTAAAGGGAGGGAGAGCATGGCGGCCTGCTACTCCATAACACTGTACAGGGAGGGAGAGCATGGCGGCCTGCCACTCCATAACACTGTACAGTGAGGGAGAGCACGGCGGCCTGCTACTCCATAACACTGTAAAGGGAGGGAGAGCATGGCGGCCTGCTACTCCATAACACTGTACAGGGAGGGAGAGCATGGCGGCCTGCTACTCCATAACACTGTACAGTGAGGGAGAGCATGGCGGCCTGCTACTCCATAACACTGTACAGTGATCCTACAGAGAGGGAGAGCATGGCGGCCTGCTACTCCATAACACTGTACAGGGAGGGAGAGCACGGCGGCCTGCTACTCCATAACACTGTACAGGGAGGGAGAGCACGACGGCCTGCTACTCCATAACACTGTACAGGGAGGGAGAGCACGGCGGCCTGCTACTCCATAACACTGTACAGGGAGGGAGAGCACGGCGGCCTGCTACTCCATAATACTGTACAGGGAGGGAGAGCATGGCGGCCTGCTACTCCATAACACTGTACAGGGAGGGAGAGCACGGCGGCCTGCTACTCCATAACACTGTACAGGGAGGGAGAGCATGGCGGCCTGCTACTCCTTAACACTGTACAGGGAGGGAGAGCATTGCGGCCTGCTACTCCATAACACTGTACAGGGAGGGAGAGCATGGCGGCCTGCCACTCCATAACACTGTACAGGGAGGGAGAGCATGGCGGCCTGCTACTTCATAACACTGTACAGGGAGGGAGAGCATGGCAGCCTGCTACTCCATAACACTGTACAGGGATCCTACAGAGAGGGAGAGCATGGTGGCCTGCTACTCCATAACACTGTACAGTGATCCTACAGGGAGGGAGAGCACGGCGGCCTGCTACTTCATAACACTGTACAGGGAGGGAGAGCATGGCGGCCTGCTACTCCATAACACTGTACAGGGAGGGAGAGCACGGCGGCCTGCTACTTCATAACACTGTACAGTGATCCTACAGAGAGGGAGAGCACGGCGGCCTGCTACTCCATAACACTGTACAGTGAGGAAGAGCATGGCGGCCTGCTACTCCATAACTGTACAGGGAGGGAGAGCATGGCGGCCTGCTACTCCATAACACTGTACAGTGATCCTACAGGGAGGGAGAGCACGGCGGCCTGCTACTCCATAACTGTACAGGGAGGGAGAGCATGGCGGCCTGCCACTCCATAACACTGTACAGTGAGGGAAAGCACGGCGGCCTGCTACTCCAGAACACTGTAAAGGGAGGGAGAGCATGGCGGCCTGCTACTCCATAACACTGTACAGGGAGGGAGAGCATGGCGGCCTGCTACTCCATAACACTGTACAGTGAGGGAGAGCATGGCGGCCTGCTACTCCATAACACTGTACAGTGATCCTACAGAGAGGGAGAGCATGGCGGCATGCTACTCCATAACACTGTACAGGGAGGGAGAGCACGGCGGCTTGCTACTCCATAACACTGTACAGGGAGGGAGAGCACGACGGCCTGCTACTCCATAACACTACAGGGAGGGAGAGCACGGCGGCCTGCTACTCCATAACACTGTACAGGGAGGGAGAGCACGGCGGCCTGCTACTCCATAATACTGTACAGGGAGGGAGAGCATGGCGGCCTGCTACTCCATAACACTGTACAGGGAGGGAGAGCACGGCGGCCTGCTACTCCATAACACTGTACAGGGAGGGAGAGCATGGCGGCCTGCTACTCCTTAACACTGTACAGGGAGGGAGAGCATTGCGGCCTGCTACTCCATAACACTGTACAGTGATCCTACAGGGAGGGAGAGCACGGCGGCCTGCTACTCCATAATACTGTACAGGGAGGGAGAGCATGGCGGCCTGATACTCCATAACACTGTACAGGGAGGGAGAGCATGGCGGCCTGCTACTCCATAACACTGTACAGGGAGGGAGAGCACGGCGGCCTGCTACTCCATAACACTGTACAGGGAGGGAGAGCACGGCGGCCTGCTACTCCATAACACTGTACAGGGGGGGAGAGCACGGCGGCCTGCTACTCCATAACACTGTACAGGGAGGGAGAGCACGGCGGCCTGCTACTCCATAACACTGTACAGGGAGGGAGAGCATGGCGGCCTGCTACTCCATAACACTGTACAGTGATCCTACAGGGAGGGAGAGAATGGCGGCCTGCTACTCCATAACACTGTACAAGGAGGGAGAGCATGGCGGCCTGCTACTCCATAACACTGTACAGGGAGGGAGAGCATGGCGGCCTGCTACTCCATAACACTGTACAGGGAGGGAGAGCACGACGGCCTGCTACTCCATAACACTGTACAGGGAGGGAGAGCACGGTGGCCTGCTACTCCATAACACTGTACAGGGAGGGAGAGCACGGCGGCCTGCTACTCCATAACACTGTACAGGGAGGGAGAGCATGGCGGCCTGCTACTCCATAACACTGTACAGGGAGGGAGAGCATGGCGGCCTGCTACTCCATAACACTGTACAGGGAGGGAGAGCATGGCGGCCTGCTACTCCATAACACTGTACAGGGAGGGAGAGCACGGTGGCCTGCTACTCCATAACACTGTACAGGGAGGGAGAGCACGGCGGCCTGCTACTCCATAACACTGTACAGGGAGGGAGAGCATGGCGGCCTGCTACTCCATAACACTGTACAGGGAGGGAGAGCATGGCGGCCTGCTACTCCATAACACTGTACAGGGAGGGAGAGCATGGCGGCCTGCTACTCCATAACACTGTACAGGGAGGGAGAGCATGGCGGCCTGCCACTCCATAACACTGTACAGTGATCCTACAGGGAGGGAGAGCATGGCGGCCTGCTACTTCATAACACTGTACAGGGAGGGAGAGCATGGCGGCCTGCTACTCCATAACACTGTACAGGGAGGGAGAGCACGGCGGCCTGCTACTCCATAACACTGTAGAGTGATCCTACAGGGAGGGAGAGCATGGCGGCCTGCTACTCCATAACACTGTACAGGGAGGGAGAGCATGGCGGCCTGCTACTCCATAACTGTACAGGGAGGGAGAGCATGGCGGCCTGCTACTCCATAACACTGTACAGGGAGGGAGAGCATGGCGGCCTGCCACTCCATAACACTGTACAGTGATCCTACAGGGAGGGAGAGCACGGCGGCCTGCTACTCCATAACACTGTACAGGGAGGGAGAGCATGGCGGCCTGCTACTCCATAACACTGTACAGGGAGGGAGAGCATGGCGGCCTGCTACTCCATAACACTGTACAGGGAGGGAGAGCATGGCGGCCTGCCACTCCATAACACTGTACAGTGATCCTACAGGGAGGGAGAGCATGGCGGCCTGCTACTTCATAACACTGTACAGGGAGGGAGAGCATGGCGGCCTGCTACTCCATAACACTGTACAGGGAGGGAGAGCACGGCGGCCTGGTACTCCATAACACTGTACAGGCATCCTACAGTGAGGGAGAGCATGGCAGCCTGCTACTCCATAACACTGTACAGGGAGGGAGAGCATGGCGGCCTTCTACTCTATAACACTGTACAGGGAGGGAGAGCATGGCGGCCTGCTACTCCATAACATTGTAAAGGGAGGGAGAGCATGGCGGCCTGCTACTCCATAACACTGTACAGGGAGGGAGAGCATAACGGCCTGCTACTCCATAACACTGTACAGTGATCCTACAGGGAGGGAGAGCATGGCGGCCTGCTACTCTATAACACTGTACAGGGAGGGAGAGCATGGCAGCCTGCTACTCCATAACACTGTACAGTGATTCTACAGTGAGGGAGAGCATGGCGGCCTGCCACTCCATAACACTGTACAGGGAGGGAGAGCACGGCGGCCTGCTACTCCATAACACTGTACAGGGAGGGAGAGCATGGCGGCCTGCCACTCCATAACACTGTACAGGGAGGGAGAGCACGGCGGCCTGCTACTCCATAACACTCTACAGGGAGGGAGAGCATGGCGGCCTGCTACTCCATAACACTGTACAGGGAGGGGGAGCAAGGCGGCCTGCTACTCCATAACACTGTACAGGGATCCTACAGAGAGGGAGAGCATGGCGGCCTGCTACTCCATAACACTGTACAGAGAGGGAGAGCATGGTGGCCTGCTACTCCATAACTGTACAGGGAGGGAGAGCATTGCGGCCTGCTACTCCATAACACTGTACAGTGATCCTACAGGGAGGGAGAGCACGGCGGCCTGCTACTCCATAACACTGTACAGGGAGGGAGAGCACGGCGGCCTGCTACTCCATAACACTGTACAGGGAGGGAGAGCATGGCGGCCTGCTACTCCATAACACTGTACAGTGATCCTACAGGGAGGGAGAGCACGGCGGCCTGCTACTTCATAACACTGTACAGGGAGGGAGAGCATGGCGGCCTGCTACTCCATAACACTGTACAGGGAGGGAGAGCATGGCGGCCTGCTACTCTATAACACTGTACAGGGAGGGAGAGCATGGCGGCCTGCTACTCCATAACACTGTACAGGGAGGGAGAGCATGGCGGCCTGCTACTCCATAACACTGTACAGGGAGGGAGAGCATGGCGGCCTGCTACTCCATAACACTGTACAGGGAGGGGGAGCACGGCGGCCTGCTACTCCATAACACTGTACAGGGAGGGAGAGCATGGCGGCCTGCTACTCCATAACACTGTACAGTGATCCTACAGGGAGGGAGAGCACGGCGGCCTGCTACTCCATAAGGCTATGTTCACACTACGTATATTTCAGTCAGTATTGTGGTCCTCATATTGTAACCAAAACCAGGAGTGGATTAAAAACACAGAAAGGATCTGTTCACACAATGTTGAAATTGAGTGGATGGCCGCCATTTAATGGCAAATATTTGCTGTTATTTTAAAATAACGGCCGGTGTATTGAAATAATCACAGTTATTTACTGTTATATGGCGGCCATCCACTCAATTTCAACATTGTGTGAACAGATCCTTTCTGTGTTTTTTGAATCCACTCCTGGTTTTGGTTGCAATATGAGGACCACAATACTGACTGATATATACGTAGTGTGAGCCCAGGCTAACACTGTACACTGATCCTACAGGGAGGGAGAGCTCGGCGATGACATGGTGACTGCTATGAGTTGAAGCAGCCTCTCTCCTCTCCATATTACACACATAGCAGCAGCACTGCCTTAACACTGTACATCTTTACACTACAATAGTAACAATATAGGGGAAGATTTAGCAAAGCCTGTGCAGGGGAGCAGAATCCTAGAATCTGACTGGTTGCTCTGGGCAACTGCTTCCCTGTTCCTCTGCTCAAGTTTTGATATATCACCCCATAGTTGCTTTAGTTACTGTTTATAGCTCCAACCTATGCTGCAGTGCTGTACAGAGATCGTAGGCTGTCATGCTGTCCTTACTGCTACCGTTTCTTCTGGGCTCAGATGTTAGTTAGATGTTAGGGGAGTGGCTAAAGAAATATATGCATAACCCCGCCCACCTGATGACTCGCTCTTCCCTCACTGGCAGGAACAGGAAACAGAATCACACAGGAAGTAAAGAAAACACAGGCAGAGCGGTCATGTGACTAAGCCTGAGAACACAGTAAGCGCTCTAAATAAAAAATAGAAGTCAATGCAATGCTAGTTTATTGAAAAATCCCAGACAACCCCTTTAATGTTTCAGCACTGGAAACTTTTTTTTTTTTTTTGGCCAGAATAGATCTATGAGAATCACCTTGGCTGAAAACTTAAATTACTTACGGTAATTGTTTTTCTTTGAGCCCATGACAGCACCCCTGGAGAGCGTCAATCCCCCTTCTCATGAGACAGGAAACAGCCGCCAGGCAATCAATCAATCAATCAAGCTTTAAAAGGAGCCGCATCAACCCCTTACACCAGTTCGTTCCACAAGTATCCTGGATTCTAGAAGATATAAACACAACTCTGCTCTCCAGCAGAGAAAAATAGCTCCCCTCAGCGGAGAGTTCACCTTCTACCTAAGGAGGCAGAAGCAACTAGAAAAAGGTTTTCTACATTCATTGAGAACTGAATGAATAATCTCATCTCGCATGTTTAATAATAATACCAAAAACCCCACTTAAAACACCCGGTGAAGAATTATATTTTTATATTTCTTTCTTTTTCTTTTTTTTTTTTTTTTTTGACTATATAAAGGGTGGGTATTTAGAGGGGTGCTGTCATGGGCTCAAAGAAAAACAATTACGGTAAGTAATTTAAGTTTTCCCTTCTCGCCCTATGACAGCACCCCTGGAGACTAGACTAGGCTAAATTAGGGGGGGAATACTAACTGCAAGACTTTTATCCCGAAAGAGAGATCCTCAGTACCTGGCAACTGCAACCTATAATGTAAAATCGTGTGTAGGCGTAAATCGTCTCTAGGAGTAAATCCTATAAATCTAATATATATGAAGGCGAGTCAATTTATGGAGAGATATTTATCTTAAAATATATCACAATTTTATAGAATTAAAATACATAAATTTT
Source organism: Dendropsophus ebraccatus (assembly GCF_027789765.1). Classification (NCBI taxonomy): domain Eukaryota; kingdom Metazoa; phylum Chordata; class Amphibia; order Anura; family Hylidae; genus Dendropsophus; species Dendropsophus ebraccatus. The sequence goes on along the minus strand of NC_091459.1, from coordinate 75,952,668 downwards.
ATAAAAATAAACGTAGTCTTATAGATAGATCAACAAACAGACAATTCATTACATAAAATACAATAGATGATAAAATAGAGCGTCAGCGCAGGGCCCTTGCGCCGGCTGTTTTAATAAATATCGCAGTTTGTATATAGATACAATGTCTTTATGGCATTTAAATTCTCTGGCCTTTTATCCCCTGCTGATTTAGAGCCAGATAATAATGAATGTAATATTGTAATATTGTTGAAATGGATCAATAGAGCTTAGTTTGTATGCCTTTTATCCAATTATGGGTTGTAATGTGTCCACATATGTGTTTCAGTTCAGTCATACATTATATTGTATGTCCCGTATGACTCAGTTCCAGAGACTTCACTTTGGGCCACATGTATCATCCGGCGAACGGATGATTTTCGTCGGAAAGTGCCGATTTGCGTATTATTTTATACGCAAATGGCCGATTTGCGAATAAAATATTCGCAAATCGGCACTTTCCGCCGAGTACGCCAGGGGGGCGTGTAGTGGGCGGAACGGAGGGCGCGGACTCAGAGTCCGCACGATTTACCATCCGTTCCGCCCAAATATACGCCGAAAACCTACTCCAGTCCTCAGCTGGCGTAGGTTTTCGGCGGTGCGCACCGGCGCGCACGGGATTTATGTAGAGGCAGTCCGCCGGACTCAATAAATGCCCCCCTTTGTGTACATAGGAAAAAGTACCGATCAGCAGGGGATAAAAGGCCAGAGAATTTAAATGCCATAAAGACATTGTATCTATATACAAACTGCGATATTTATTAGAACAGCCGGCGCAAGGGCCCTGCGCTGACGCTCTATTTTATCATCTATTGTATTTTATGTAATGAATTATCTGTTTGTTGATCTATCTATAAGACTACGTTTATTTTTATAAAATTCATGTATTTTAATTCTATAAAATTGTGATATATTTTAAGATAAATATCTCTCCATAAATTGACTCGCCTTCATATATATTAGATTTATAGGATTTCCTCCTAGAGAGCCTACACACGATTTTATTTTATAGTATTCCTTGGCGTTAGAATAGTAGTGCACTCGGAGTATATATCCTCTAATACCTAACATATCCATAGTGGGGTGTAGCAAACATACATTATATCTGCAACCTATAATGCCTGAAAAACGTGTGAGGTGAGCTCCAAGTAGCCGCTCTGCAGATCTGAGGGATAGATGCTGCAGCCTTCTCGGCCCAGGAAGTAGAGACTGCTCTAGTTGTATGGGCATCAAAACCTGTAGGAGGAACCAAATTAGAAGAGGAATAGGTTAGGGAAATAGTATCCTTAATCCATCTAGCTACAGTTTTTGCGGAAGCTGACTGGCCCCTATTTTTGCCGGAAAAAAGGACTAGCAACTGTTGAGATTTCCTCCATTCCTTTGTTTTTACTAAATACATAAGGCACCTTCTAACATCTAATGCATGAAATCTTCTTTCTCCATCGTTCTTAGGCTCGGGGCAAAAAGATGGTAAGATCACCTCCTGAGAGCGATGAAAATCAGTTACCACCTTAGGTAAAAAAGCTGGGTCTGGTGACAGGACAACTCTATCTGGAAGAATTTTCATATAGGGTTTATTAATGGATAAGGCTGATATTTCCCCTACTCGTCTAGCTGTCGTAATTGCTAATAAAAAAAGCCAATTCTATGGTTAAGATCTTATCTGAGAGTTCTTCTAATGGCTCAAAAGGTGATACTGACAGGGCTGTCAAAACGATGTTTAAGTCCACGGTGGAGTTCTAGGTGTAATTGCGGGTCTAAGTCTGCCTGTGGCTTTAATAAACCGCCTAATCCAGGGGTGGTCTGCAATTTTATGATCAAATAAAGCGTTAAGGGCAGATATCTGTACTTTTAATGTGCTAGGTTTTAACCCTAACTCAAGACCTTTCTGCAAAAACTCCAAGACTTTGTCTGGGGGTATTAACACGTTTACCGGGACTGACATGAATTTACAAAAAGCCTTCCAAGTCCTCAGATATATTTGGGAAGTTACTTTCTTCCTGCTAGCTAACAAGGTATCAATGACTGAATCTGATAAACCTCTATCTAGCATAAGTCTCCTTTCAATAGCCAGGCCGTCAGATGAAGATTTAGCGATGATGGATGAAGAACCGGTCCCTGAGATAGAAGATCCGGAACCTCCGGAAGGACCCACGGCCTGGCTACTGAGAGTTTCCTGAGCCAAGAAAACCATACCCTCCTTGGCCAGAAGGGTGCCACTACTATGACCAGAGCTTTGTCCTGACGGATTTTCTCAGCATCCTCGGAATCATCCGAATGGGAGGAAAAGCATAGAGCAGGCCCTTGCTCCAATCCTGAATAAAGGCATCCACTCCCGACGGAAGATCCCTGGGGTTGAGGAAAAAAAATCTCTCCACTCTCCTGTTGTCCCTGGTAGCAAAAAGATCTATTAGAGGGACCCCCCACATGGTTGTGATCTGCTGAAATACTGCTCGACTGAGAACCCACTCCCCCTGGTTCAGTGATACTCTGCTCAGGAAGTCGGCTGTGATGTTGTCCGTCCCCTTGAGATGAAGGGCTGAGATGGAGGCTACCTGATTCTCTATCAACCGGAAGATGAAATGGGATACTCTCATTAACTGAGCTGACCTGCAAGGCCGTATTAACTGCTTCTGCCCTAGGCACTAAAACTGAAGACGCCCCATCTTCACGCACCAATTGGCCTTGCCAGACCTGACCAATACCACCATACTCCCACCCCCCTGGAAAAGACACCAGATTTACTGGCAAGTCTGAACAGGAGGTGGGAGACTAAAAAAATAAAAACAAAAAAAAAAATGTTTTTTCCTTCCCCTGCTTTCTGGTGATGCCCCCCTGCAAGGTGCTGCCCTAGGCACCGGACCACGGGTGCCTAGTGGTAAATACGGCCCTGCTGACCTGGTTCCCCCCTGATGGTTCAGGTATGCCACTACTGTAGAATTGTCTGTTAGAATCCGGACATGTCTGTTCGTGATAATGTTTAGGCAACAAGATAGAGTGTAAAGGACTGCCCTGAGATTCTGAGGGTCCTGACACTCCGAGCTGTTCCATTTCCCCTGTAGGAGTAAGGATTCTGCGTGAGCCCCCCAACCCGTGGGGCTGGCGTCCATCGTGATTTGAAATATACCTCTTTTCTCCCAAGGAATGCCTTCCGTCAGGTTCTTCCGCGTCACCCACCACTGTAGGGATCTTAGTACTGGGGAGATAGTGTAAAAGTCTTGTCTAGTGACTCTCTCTGTTTGTCCCAAGTGTCTAGAATCTGTGCCTGTAGAGTCCTGGAATGATACTGTGCCCATGCTACTGCTGGAATGGCAGACGTCATAAGTCCCAGGACTGACATGGCCTGTCTTAGGGAACAGGAAAAAGATCCTTTACCCTTGTTATGATCAGATCTACCTTTTGGGGAGGAAGAAAAGAACGTTGAAGCAAAGAATCTAGTTTTATCCCCAAAAAGGAGCAAATCTGGTTTGGGCACAGGCAGGACTTTTCTAGATTTACTTCCAGACCTAGTTTTCAGAAGATGTTCTGGACTGACAGGCAATGCTGGGAGACTATCCTTTCTGATGGCCCTACTATCAGAAAGTCATCTAAGTATGGAATTATGACAGTGTTCTGCTCCCTGACATGAGCCATGACCTCCGCAATCAGTTTTGTGAATACTCGGGCGCCTGGCACAACCCGAAGGGAAGGGATAATGGTGGATTCCCCCCCCCCCCCCCCCATACGAACTGCCACTCTCAACAGATTCTGGTGGTCCGGGTAAAAGGGGAGATGGTAATATGCATCTCGAAGGACCAGAGTGCACATGTAGCAATTTTTTGAAAGGTTTAGGATGGTCGACTGAATAGTCTCCATCCTGAATTTCTCGTAGCAGAGGTGCCGATTCAGGTCCTTTAGGTTTATAATTTTGCGAAACGCACCATTGGGCTTCCTCACTAGGTACAGGGTTGAGTAAAAACCCAAACCTCGTTCCGAACTGGGAACCTGAACCAGCACCTCTTTCTGGAGAAGAGAAAGGACTTCGGACTCTAAAGCAGCTTGTTTCTCTGGATATCGGCTCAAATCTGTTATGACAAAACGATGACCTGGGGGAGACAGAATTTTTAGTTTTAATCCATGCTTTATTGACTCCTTCACCCAACTGCTTGAGGTTATCATCTCCCATTCCTGAGAGAATCGCATCAGGCGTCCCCTCACAGGCCCCCCGGCGTCATTTTTTATCATCTTTTTTGGAGGCGTTAATCTTGGAGAACAAATAACCCTTCCCTTTACCAGGGGCTTTCCAATTTCTTTGCTTTCTTCCCTTGCTATGAAAGGGCCTCTTGGGAGGAGGTGGAACGGAACTTCCTGTTACGGTCCGAGGCTTTTTCTAATATAGAATCCAACGCAGGACCAAATAACTCTCCCTGACATGGAAGGGCACATAATTTGGACTTAGACGTAGCTTCCCCCTTCCGATCTTTTACCCAGATAGCTCTACGAGCTGAGTTGGAGACTGCTGTAGCTCTTGCGGCTAACCTAAGGGTGTCTGCTGAGGCGTCAGTCATAAAATCCACCGCCCCAAAAATAGTCGGGAAGGCTTTTAGAAGATCTTCCCTAGGCGTACCATCCCTAATATTGGATTCCAATTCTTCTAACCAGAGCTTCAAGGATCTAGCTACCGAAGTGCTGGGCTACCATGGGTTTGAAAATAGCTGCAGCCGCCTCCCAGTCTTTCCTAAGAAAGCTATCTGCCCTTTTATCCATGGGATCCTTCAATGTGCCCGTATCCTCAAAAGGCAAAGCCCCCTGATTTCTAGTTATCTTGGAAACTGGAGGATCAATCATAGGGGCTCTATCCCATCTTTCAGTCTCTGTTTCGTCAAAGAGATATTTGTGTCTCATGGCCCTAGGTACAAAAAACTTTTTATCAGGTTTTTTCCACTCTCTATCTATAAGATCCTTCATAGTATGATGGATTGGAAAAACTTTCTTCTTTCTAGGGGCCAGACTTTCAAACATTTTGTCTTGAATAGATAAAGTCTCTTTAGATTCCTCCATATTCATTGTGGCTCTAACCGCCTTAACTAGGGACTCTACTTTGTCCATCGGGAATAACGGCCTGCCCGATAATTTATCTGATGAATTGTCAGAAGATGCTTGACATTCCCCTCTTCCTCTGGATCAGATTCCAGCGTAATAACGGGACTGGAAGAGTGGGACATAGCCACCTCGGTTCTAGATGTAGAGGCTGAAGAAGCTGAGGTAGAGAGTGGGGGAGAAGCGGCTGAACCAGACCTCTCCTTAGGCATAGCCTTCGTAACTTCATCTCTAATTAAACCCCTGTAAGTACAAGTGAGATAACCTTTAGGGAACCGTTGGACCAGCATAAAAAACATAATCTACATAACAGATAAATCTCACTTAATGCTCTTCATAAAGGAAGGATATTCTTCTTCCATAACTTTACTAAGGCACATATTGCACAGGGATTTAGAATAGGAGGAATGCAGTTTCTTATGACACATCAAGCACTCCTTTCTACTCTTTCCTTTTTTAGAAGAATCCTACAATAGTAGAAAAAAACCATCAGGAAAGGGACCACAGGAAAAAACATTTGGGGTACAACCCCTCTCACCACCAAGCGAACCTCTGCCTGGGATTCCTGTGTCTCCGTGTGTTCAGCTTCCTCCTCCATGACTGAAGTCGAAAAGCTGTAGTAGCAGTAGTGGGAAGCCCCTCCACCTGCTGTAGTATGCTGGTCCAGAAGCTAGCTGGGTTCCTGTTCCGTTGGCACACACATCAAAACCACCACCTCCCGCTTAAATTCATAGAGAGGGACCGCCCCCCTCTCCCTCTCACCATTAGGTGGCGAGCTGCCGGACACCGCCGACCGCCCCTCCCAGCCCCTGACAGCTCCTCATTGCTATCAGGTGGGAAGTGTCCCCCCCGGAGCCCCCAATACCGTACGCCACCAGCCCCCGCCGCGCTTGGAAACGCGCGACGCAGACCGAAAGCCGCACATCACCAGGGGCGCCGCGCGCACCGCCGCATAGTGACATCACCACGTAGACGTCGGCACGCACGCCAGCGTCTGCCGGAACTGCCACCATGCCGCCATGAGCGACCCCCCCCCCCCCCCCCCCCCCGCAGGCCCGGAACCCAGCGGAACACCTACCCCGGCCCGGAGGGAGAGGGGAATTCAGCCAAGGAAGGGGAACCAGGAAAACCCCAGACTGTCAAAGAGGCTCTTCTCCGGTAAGAGACTTACGCCAGCTGGGTGACCCGGGTTAGCAACCATATAGGTACCGGGCGCCCACAGCTCCGATCGATCTTGGCGACTTCTGGGAAGGTGCAGAGGAGCTGCACCCTCCCTCCATCCTTCTTCTCAGAAGACAGGAAACAGAACTGGTGTAAGGGGTTGATGCGGCTTCTTTTAAAGCTTAATTGATTGATTGATTGCCTGGCGGCTGTTTCCTGTCTCATGAGAAGGGGGATGGACGCTCTCCAGGGGTGCTGTCATAGGGCGTGAAGGGAAAACCTGCTAACTTCCCTCAACACATGTGGAAGTAAGGGGAGAAAAAGCAGTGTTATCTCCAATTCAGGGAAGACTGAGCCTAAGGCTGCATTCCCACGTGCCGTGATCCTGACGGATCACGGACGTGGAATGCATGTACCGGAGTCCCCCCGCACCCGGACAGCATCTGTAATTAGATGCTGGGAGCGGGGGAGACTGTATTCAAAAGCGCCGCGCTGTAATGAATCAGCCGCGCGGTGCTGTTACTACAGCGCGGCGCTTATAAATACAGTCTCCCCCGCTCCCAGCATCTAATTACAGATGCTGTCCGGGCGCGGGGGGACTCCGGTACATGCATTCCACGTCCGTGATCCGTCAGGATCACGGAAGGTGGGAATGCAGCCTTAGAAAGTCTGAAAAACAGTGCAAGATGAGCATCTCTCCCACTAACTGTATAACTATCTTCAGAGCTGGGGATATTCTAAATAGTAAGCACTGAACTGAAAGTGACAGATTCTCCTTCACCCCCAATACAGATCAGATATTTTCAGTGTTGTTGGAATATGTATGTGATAATAGATATCCTTCAGGACTACAGACACTATGAAGGAGATCGGAAGGAATCAGGCAACTGATGGAGTACTGTCTCCATTTTGCTTTTGCTGGGCAGCATACATTTGTTAAAACTACTTAAGGGTGCTTTCACATGTACCGTATCGCTGCGTATTTATCGCTGCGTTTGTGGTGCGTTTTTGGTGCGTTTTTTACATGCGCGTTTTGATTTTCACATGATTTTCATGTGACAATCAAAACTTGCATGTAAAAATCGCACCAAAAACGCAGCGATAAAAATGCAGCGATACGGTATGTGTGAAGCTACCCTTAGGGTACAAACACACACACTGTATATGCAGCAGATCTGATGGTGCAGATTTGATGCTGTGTTCAGTTATGGTGCGTTTACACGTAACGATTATCGTGCGAATTTGCGCGATAATGATCGAATTCGAACGATAATCGTATGTGTAAACGCAGCAAACGATCAAACGACGAACGATAAATCGTTAATTTTGATCTTTCAACATGTTATCAAATCGTCGTTCGTAAAAAATTTACCGATCGTTCCATTTAAACAGTCGTCGCGCGATAGTCCGGCCGCCAGCTCGCAGCCCGGCCCCCCGCTCATCCGCAGCCCCCTGCGCCGGCTCGATCGCCACCCCCGCCGCTCTGATCGCCACCCCCGCCGCTCCGATCGCCACCCAGAGGAGCACTGATTGGACTGGCGGGGGGGGCGATGGTTTACCGTGGGGCCAGGCTGCGGATTAGCAGCGGACCGGGCTGCGAGCGGAGGGCCAGGCTGCGAGCGGGGGGCCGGGCTGCGCGCGCGATAGCAAAACGTTTTTTGCGTACGATATATCGTACCGTCTAAACGCTGATCGTTATGAAAAAAAATTGTTACTCCGACATCGTTAATCGTACCATCGGGCCAATTATCGTTTCGTGTAAACGCAGCATTATTTAGATCTAATTTGCTGCGTATCACAGCATAATCATACGTGTAAACGCAGCGAACGATCAAGCGACGAGCGAGAAATCGTTCATTTTGATCTTACATGTTCTAAAATCGTTGTTGGTCATTCGCAAAAAATTCGCAGATCGTTCCGCGTAAACAGTCGTTCACCGATTTAACCTATGTGCAAGATAGACTTAAGTGATTGCAAAACGATTTTTCCGTACAATATATTGTTTCGTGTAAATGCTGATCGTTATAAAAAAACAAATCGTTACTTCGAAATCGTTAATTGTTCGATCGGGCCAATTATCGCTACATGTAAACCCAGCATTAGGGTACAAACACACACACACCGTATACGCAGCAGATCTGCAGCAGACTTGGTGGTTCAGATTCGATGCTGTGTTCAGGTATTTAGATCTAATCTGCTGCGTATCGCAGCAGTAAATAAGCTGCGTATACGGTGTGTGTGTTTGTACCCTTAGGGAATTTTCTTCCCCAATACTAGGTCAACACCTGATTCACACAATTGTTTTATGTATGAAACTACTGAGCAGGTATTACAGACCTTTAGAACTTAACCTAGAGTTAGACTTTTGGCCTTATTCTACCATACAAATATATAAGTTAACATGACCATATACTTGGGCTAAAAAGCCCTACTCACTGCACCAGGCGCTGCCAAGGGAACTGTGAATTCAGACCGCTGGCTTGAGTCTATGCTGGCAGCATACAGAGGAGACACGGTGACAGAGGAGCTGTAGGAATCCAATTTTAAGAGGACCTGCACGTCCTCCACATTGATCAGGAACACAGTCAGTTGTGACCAACCTCACGTCCAGGTTCCCCTGGAACTGAGTCACCTGACATTACTCCATCCTCTGGCGTTCCCAAGCTGGTTGGAATGCCAATGATGCTCCTCAGCAGGAGGCATCCCCCTGCAGCTCGTCGTACAACACAGCGTGGAGAGGAGCTGCTGCTGCCTGGGGGTGTATTTTTTCTGGGTTTTCTTATACCCAGGACCCCCTGGACTGTACCGAAGCCCAGGGGATCACCAGAGGCTGCACTGACTGCTGCAGCATGGTCAGGAAGGAAGGAGGCCCGGATGACCCCGATCGATCCCCTGCTGGGTTTTCTTATACCCAGGACTCCTTGGACTGTACCAAAGCCCAGGGGATCACCAGAGGCTGCACTGCCTGCTGCAGCATGATCAGGAAGGAAGGAGGCCCGGATGACCCCGATTGATCCCCTGCTGGGTTTTCTTATACCCAGGACTCCTTGGACTGTACCAAAGCCCAGGGGATCACCAGAGGCTGCACTGACTGCTGCAGCATGGTCAGGAAGGAAGGAGGCCCGGATGACCCCGATCGATCCCCTTCTGGGTTTTCTTATACCCAGGACTCCTTGGACTGTACCAAAGCCCAGGAGATCACCAGAGGCTGCACTGCCTGCTGCAGCATGATCAGGAAGGAAGGAGGCCCAGATGACCCCATTCGATCCACACTTTTCCGGTAACCAGGGTCAATGGATCCACATGAGTGGATTCTTCTGCATCCTTTCCTCTGACAGTAAAAACACTGGGGAGGGGCTTGGGGGAGGGGCTTTTATACTCTTCTGTATCCTGTCCCTACAGAGACCAGTGGAGCAACCTCCAATCATGGTGCTATCATGAAGGGAGATTCACTGGAAAATGTTATATTTCATTTTGACGGCACATTGTTCCACTTATGTGCCAGTCACCAGTGGGGTCTAAATCCTCACCCGTTGTTACATTCCTTGTGGGGTGTAGTTTCTATAATAGGGTCACTTGTGGGGTTTCAACTGTCATTCCAGCCAAATCCAGCCTCCAAAAGCCAAATGGCGCTCCTTCCCTTTGGAGGCTCGTTGTGCGCCTGAAATGCGCCTTATGTCCACATGTGGGCTATTTCCCTACTTGTGGTAAATTGCTCTACACATTTAGTTTTTTTTTAAATCTTTAAACCCCTTGTGAAAATGAAAAAAATCAAGACTAGATCAATGATTTAGTGTAACAATTAAATGTTGGTCTAGCCCTGATTTTCTTCATTTCTGCAAGGGGTTAAAAGAGGATATAAATGCAAAGGGTGAAGGGTAATTACCCCTGAGTACGAAAATACCCCACATGTGGACATAATGGGCACAGGGCAAGCCACCAAAGGGACAGAGTGCCATTTAGAGGCTTGAACGAAGGAAGGAGGCCATGTCGCTTTTTCAAAGCCCCTGTGCTGCCAGGACAGTAGAAACCCCCCCACAAGTGACCATTTTGGAAACTACACCCCCCAAGGAATCTAACAAGGGGTGCAGTGAGCATGTGGACCCCACTGGTGACGGGCACATATGTAGAACATGTGCTGTGAAAATGAAAAACACCATTTTTTTTTTCATTTTCACAGCACAAACGTGCCCATCACAAGGGGGCCATATCCCCGCTGCCCCCCTTGTTAGATTCCTTATGGGGTTTAGTTTCCAGAATGGGGTCACTTGTGGGGGGTTTCTACTGTCCTGGAAGCACAGAGGCTTTGTAAATGCAACATAGCATCCTCTAATGGGAATGGCGGCCATACCTATTTAGCTGGGGAAAAGGGACAATTTTAATTTATTTGGGGGTATTATGCCAATTATTAGTTTATAAGGTTGAAAATGTCAGGTGTCCATCTAATTCAACCTGTGTTGATCCAGAGAAAGGCAAAAACATAACCTCGTAAGGCAGACGACAGTAGCCTCATCACTGGGAAAAAATTCCTTCCTGACTCCATAATGGCGATCAGAATAATCCCTGAATCAATGTGACCCCTGAAATAGGAATAAGGGACAGAATTTAGATAATGTAGAACTCCAATGACGTGTGGTGCGCCTTGAAGCGATCCAGTATGCAGAGGCCGGGGTGATCAGGACAGGTGTCACACTGGAGGGCATATTCCATTAACACAGATGCGTGATACTTCTCCTGTGCTAGATAGAATAAACAGGATATTATATATATATATATATATATATATATATATATATATATATATATATATACATATGTTTCTATGGTATATACAATCTACTATACTCTACAGATATATCCTGTTCATTCTGAGTGTATCTGGCACAGGTAAGGTATCACACATCGGTGTATATGGAATATACTCTCATTTCACTACTTCTATGAAACTTATAAAACTAATTAATGGTGCGTTCACACCTAAAGGATCTGCAGCTGATTTTCTGCAGCAGATTTCATTTAAATAACTGAACACAGCATCAAATCTGCTGCAGATCTTGTAGGTGCGAACGCACCCTAAAGGGAACCTGTCACCCCCCCCAAGCCAGGGTGACAGGCTCCCGACCCCCCGCTAAAGCACCTTATACGTACCTGATCCCGCTTCTTGATTCGGTCGGGTGACGGAGATATCAGCGCCCAGGCCTGGCGTGTGCGCTCCTGAGATAAGTCCAACGCTCATAGAGAATGACGGAACGTCGGACTCACCAGTCATTCTCTATGAGTTGGACTCATCTGAGGAGCGCGCGCCGGGCCTGAGCGCTGATATCTCTGTCACCCGACCGAATCAAGAAGCAGGATCAGGTACGTATAAAGTGCTCTAGCGGGGGTTGGGAGCCTGTCACCCCGGCATCGGGGGTGACAGGTCCTTTTTAAAATCTTATTCTTCATTGGAAATAATGTTCATTACTTTTAGGATGTTACAGATCCCTTAGCACCACAGGCGTAATACACTACACTCAGGGGCGGATTAACTTTATCATAGGCCCCGGGCTGTTCACTAAGTCAAGTCCCAGCCTATCACGCCCGCAGCCACTAGAAGACAGCAAGACTGACGCTCTCCTTCCCAGCATATGGAAGTCACGCCAGACAGCAAGAGGAAGTAAACAAAGTCTACCAATCGGGCGGCGCTTCACTAAGTACGTCACCAGACAGTCTATTCTTTACCGAGTCCGTTATCATCCAATCATTCAAACTTACGAGAGACCAATCAGAACACGGATGACGGCATCCTCTGAGACCAGGTGGGGGACGTCGCAGCCAACCACAGAACGCAATAGCGCCGTCACGTTTTGTATTACCCAATGACAGTCTGGATGACAACCTGCATCCTTCGACCAATCAGAGGAGGGCTTATGTTTTGGCTCGAGATTTGAATACGGTTGATGGCCGCCGGTGTAGCCGTGTGCTGGATGAGTGGCACCTGCCGGCTGTAGTGTGGTCCTGGCGCTCCCGGCTGTAGTGTGGTCCTGGCGCTCCCGCCCGTGCCGCAGTCCTCTGACGGGTAACTACATGTGAGCGGACTCAAAGCTTCCTGTGGTAATGCCCTAAACCGGGGAGGGGAAGCGGCGGGTAAAGGCTTGGTGACAGCAGTGTGATGGAGCTGTGTGTGTAGTGTGCCCGCAGTGTGTGTAGTGTGCCCGCAGTGTGATGGAGCTGTGTGTGTAGTGTGCCCGCAGTGTGATGGAGCTGTGTGTGTAGTGTGATGGAGCTGTGTGTGTAGTGTGCCCGCAGTGTGATGGAGCTGTGTGTGTAGTGTGCCCGCAGTGTGATGGAGCTGTGTGTGTAGTGTGCCCGCAGTGTGATGGAGCTGTGTGTGTAGTGTGCCCGCAGTGTGATGGAGCTGTGTGTGTAGTGTGCCCGCAGTGTGATGGAGCTGTGTGTGTAGTGTGCCCGCAGTGTGATGGAGCTGTGTGTGTAGTGTGCCGGCAGTGTGATGGAGCTGTGTGTGTAGTGTGCCGGCAGTGTGATGGAGCTGTGTGTGTAGTGTGCCGGCAGTGTGATGGAGCTGTGTGTGTAGTGTGCCCGCAGTGTGATGGAGCTGTGTGTGTAGTGTGCCCGCAGTGTGATGGAGCTGTGTGTGTAGTGTGCCCGCAGTGTGATGGAGCTGTGTGTGTAGTGTGCCCGCAGTGTGATGGAGCTGTGTGTGTAGTGTGCCCGCAGTGTGATGGAGCTGTGTGTGTAGTGTGCCCGCAGTGTGATGGAGCTGTGTGTGTAGTGTGCCCGCAGTGTGATGGAGCTGTGTGTGTAGTGTGCCCGCAGTGTGATGGAGCTGTGTGTGTAGTGTGCCCGCAGTGTGATGGAGCTGTGTGTGTAGTTTGCCCGCAGTGTGATGGAGCTGTGTGTGTAGTGTGCCCGCAGTGTGATGGAGCTGTGTGTGTGTAGTGTGCCCGCAGTGTGATGGAGCTGTGTGTGTGTAGTGTGCCCGCAGTGTGATGGAGCTGTGTGTGTAGTGTGCCCGCAGTGTGATGGAGCTGTGTGTAGTGTGCCCGCAGTGTGATGGAGCTGTGTGTGTAGTGTGCCCGCAGTGTGATGGAGCTGTGTGTGTAGTGTGCCCGCAGTGTGATGGAGCTGTGTGTGTAGTGTGATGGAGCTGTGTGTGTAGTGTGATGGAGCTGTGTGTGTAGTGTGATGGAGCTGTGTGTGTAGTGTGATGGAGCTGTGTGTGTAGTGTGATGGAGCTGTGTGTGTAGTGTGATGGAGCTGTGTGTGTAGTGTGATGGAGCTGTGTGTGTAGTGTGATGGAGCTGTGTGTGTAGTGTGATGGAGCTGTGTGTGTAGTGTGATGGAGCTGTGTGTGTAGTGTGATGGAGCTGTGTGTGTAGTGTGATGGAGCTGTGTGTGTAGTGTGATGGAGCTGTGTGTGTAGTGTGATGGAGCTGTGTGTGTAGTGTGATGGAGCTGTGTGTGTAGTGTGATGGAGCTGTGTGTGTAGTGTGATGGAGCTGTGTGTGTAGTGTGATGGAGCTGTGTGTGTAGTGTGCCGGCAGTGTGTGTGTAGTGTGCCGGCAGTGTGATGGAGCTGTGTGTGTAGTGTGCCGGCAGTGTGATGGAGCTGTGTGTGTAGTGTGCCCGCAGTGTGATGGAGCTGTGTGTACTGCTTATAGCTATGGTACGTATAGGCTATAGCAATACAGTATACTGCTCATGTTGGTTATATATGCTGTATGTTTTAGTTTCACACTATTTTACAGGATCTCTGCTTGCTGTCAGTGAACTGTAACTTTTTTTTTTTCTTTTAACCCTTTAAGGACGTGGCCCATTTTCGTTTTTATGTTTTCGGTTTTTCCTCCTTGTGTTTAAAAGGCCATAGCACTTGCATTTTTCCACCTAGAAACCCACATGAGCCCTTTTTTTTTGCGTCACTAATTGTACTTTGCAATTACAGGCTGAATTTTTGCATAAAGTACACTGCGAAACCAGAAAAAAATTCAAAGTGTGGTGAAATTGAAAAAAAAAACGCATTTCTTTTATTTGGGGGAAATGTGTTTTTACGCCATTCGCCCTGGGGTAAAACTGACTTGTTATGCATGTTCCTCAAGTCGTTACGATTAAAACGATATATAACATGTATAACTTATATTGTATCTGATGGCCTGTAAAAAATTCAAACCGTTGTTAACCAATATACGTTCCTTAAAACCGCTCCATTCCCAGGATTATAGCGCTTTTATCCTTTGGTCTATGGGGCTGTGTCAGGTGTCATTTTTTGCGCCATGATGCGTTCTTTCTATCGGTACCTTGATTGCCCATATACGTCTTTTTGATCGCTTTTTATTACATTTTTTCTGGATTTGATGCGACCAAAAATGCGCAATGTTGCACTTTGGGATTTTTTTGCGCTGACGCCGTTTACCGTACGAGATCAGGAATGTGATTAATAGTTCGGGCGATTACGCACGCGGCGATACCAAACATGTTTATTTATTTATTTGTTTACTTTTATTTAAAACCTGGGAAAAGGGGGGTGATTCAGACTTTTATTAGGGGAGGGGGCTTTTTACTATTAACAACACTTTATTTTTTTTTTTTTTTTACACATATACTAGAAGCCCCCCTGGGGGACTTCTAGTATATATACTTGGATCTCTCATTGAGATCTCTGCAGCATAGATATGCTGCAGAGATCCATGAGATCGGCACTCGTTTGCTTTCGGCTGCTGCAGCCGAAAACGAACGAGTGCCGAGCCGAGGACGGCGCCATCTTGGACGCGTCCCCGGCCGGCATCAGTAACGGAGATCGCTCCTCCGGGACAAGGTCCCGGAGGAGCGATCTCCCCCACTAGACCCCAGCTGCCTCCGATTAGCTAATTAGCGGGCACGGCGATCAGACCGTGCCCGCTAATAGCAGCGGTCCCGGGCTACTCGCGGCACCCGGGATCGCGGCACATCAAATCGGGGCCGCCGCGCGGCCCTGCTTTGAAGTGCAAGTGCGGACATATGACGTACCGGTACGTCATATGTCCTTAAGAGGTTAAAGTGGCACTCCGGCAAAAAATGTTTTTCATTCAAATCAACTACTTTCAAAAAGGTTTGAGATTTACTTCTATTTAAAAGCCGCAAGTCTTCCCATACTTTTCAGCTACTGTATGTTCTGCAGGAAATGTTGTTGTCTTTTCAGGCTGACACAGTGCTCTCTGCTGCCACTTCTGACCCAGACAGGAACTGCCCAGAGCAGTAGCAAATCCCCATAGAAAACCTCTCCTGCTCTGGACAGTTTCTGCCGATAATTACAGAAAGACTTGAGATTTTTAAATAGAAGAAAATTACATATCTTAACAACTTTTTGACACCAGTTGATTTGAAAGAAAACGATTTTCATACCCCTTTAATGTTGCTAAGGTATACAGTAAGGTTATTATTGGGGGTGTGACTACTGCCACCCCCAGGATCCTCCAATGAAGGCAACTACAACAGTCTAAGGGAACCTGTCACTTTCCAAATGCAGCATACTATAGGGGAGGAACAGCTGAGCAGATTAAAGGAGAAGTCAGGCGACAATTTTTATTAAAGTATTGTATTGCCCCCCAAAAGTTAGACAAATCACCAATATACACTTATTACAGGAAATGCTTATAAAGTGCTTTTTTTCCCTGCATTTACTACTGTATCAAGGCTTCACTTCCTGGATAAAATGGTGATGTCACGACCCTACTTCCAGAGCTGTGCGGGCTGTGGCTGATGGAGAGGATGATGGCAGGGGGACACTGAGGGACACAGGGCACTGGAGGGACACTGAGCATCCCTCTGCCATCATCCTCTCCAGCAGCCCGCACAGCTCTGGGAGTCGGGTCGTGACATCACCATGTTATCTAGGAAGTGAAGCCTTAATGCAGTAGTAAGTGCAGGGAAAAAAAGCCCTTTATGTGCATTTCCCATAATAAGTGTATATTGGTAATTTTGTATTACTTTTGGGGGACAAGACAATACTTGTTTGTATGGTTTCCAGCAGTATCGGCACACTTTTCACAAACCCTAAATGGGCACTGCCATACAACTTTGAGGACAAGTGGGCAGTAACACATCTCACTCCCCTAGTCCTCAACAATTTTCATCAAGCAGCTCCATTATAATCTAATGGGGCTGTCTGAGCTGAAAAGGTTGACAGCAGGGAAGTAAAGCATGCTTCTCCCCTACCCACCGCGTTCTGCTCATTAGAAGTCTCAGCAGTGACACCCCCACCCATCAAAACGTCTACCATGTCCCAGTAGAGTCGTGCAGATGGAGTAGTGTATCGCAAAGAGTATACACTTACTTAACCAGGAAAAGGAGTCTTCGTTGGCGCAGGGAGATCTCAGGACACGTAGGTATTGGAAAAGTTGTTTTATTGCATAACTGCAACGCGTTTCTAGGCTACAATGCTTCTTTATCAAGCCAAAATGATATGCATGCATACAGAAATAACATGGGGGTATTTAACATGAAAGGACGCGCCAAAAAACTGACCGAGGGGGGCGGAACTGACTGTCAGGAGGCGGTCTGAATTGACACAAATAATTGTAAAAACAAAAGTAAAATATACATGACAAAGACTTCTAGATTAAAACAATTTAAAAATATGAGAATGCAATAGATCTTTCAAGACAGATCAGTATTGTATTTTATATATATATCGGCTAAGGGTGATCACATGACTGTCATGTGATCGTCATGTGATCAGATCATAATCAAGTAGGCATATATAATGATTCCGTGCATCAAAAGGTTGTAAACATTATGTATTAACTTGCAGTGGATACAGAAACTCTAAACATAATGAATCAATAAAAATAAAATAAAAAAACAAAAACAAAAAACTCTATAAACATAGTAGCGGCAAACAAAGTGCATCTGTACCGCTCCGAGACAGAGAGAAGCAAAAACACCAAGAACAGCTTCACGATCCAGGGTAATGGGTATGTAGTGAATGATATATAAGTTTTATTTTATCCCTTAATAAAACTTCTATATCATTTACTACCTACCCATTACCCTGGATCGTGAAGCTGTTCTTGGTGTTTTTGCTTCTCACAACAACGAGGCGAGCTTCCTTCTGTCTCGGAGCGGTACAGATGCACTTTGTTTGCCGCTACTATGTTTAGAGTTTATTTTTTAATTTTTATTGATTCATTATGTTTAGAGTTTCTGTATCCACTGCAAGTTAATACTTAGTGTCTACAAACATAACCTTTTGATGCGCCGCTCTTCACACTATGAGCCGCTCTCCACACTACTACGCATGCGCCAGCGGCATAAAGAAGCCGCTACTATGTTTAGAGTTTTTTATACTGATTCATTATGTTTAGAGTTTCTGTATCCACTGCAAGTTAATACATAATGTTTACAACCTTTTGATGCACGGAATCATTATATATGCCTACTCGATTATGATTTGATCACATGACTATCACATGAGTCATGTGATCACCCTTAGCCGATATATATATAAAATACAATACTGATCTGTCTTGAAAGATCTATTGCATTCTCATATTTTTAAGTTGTTTTAATCTAGAAGTCTTTGTCATGTATATTTTACTTTTGTTTTTACAATTATTTGTGTCAATTGAAACCGCCTCCTGACAGTCAGTTCCGCCCCCCTCGGGCATTTTTTGGCGCGTCCTTTCATGTTAAATACCCCCATGTTATTTCTGTATGCATGCATATCATTTTGGCTTGATAAAGAGGCATTGTAGCCTAGAAACGCATTGCCGTTATGCAATAAAACAACTTTACCAATACCTACGTGTCCTGAGATCTCCCTGCGCCAACGAAGACTCCGTTTCCTGGTTAATTAAGTGTATACTCTTTGCGATACAATACTCCATCTGCACGACTCTACATTTCCTGATACCTTTGACGTGAGGCACCCCGTCTTTGTTCCCCGGAGCGGCAGTATCTAGATCTCCATCACTACCATGCGCATAAAGGTGTTGTGCTCTTAGTACAACCTGTCCAGGTGAGCACATCCATCACCCCTTATACCTTATATTTCCTGCTACTGATTCACCCAGGGAGCGCCTATTCTTTGTGTTTCCAGCCTTTTTCCACCATGTCCCAGTAGAATAGAGACAAAATCAGGCCATACCTTTTGGAGGCTGAGTATATTTGATTCTAAGCTTTCGAGAGTCTAGCTCCCTTCGTCAGACGTGATGTAATACAAAACTGAAAAAATCACAGACTTATATACACACTAGACAGAGATCATCAATGGATTTTAGGAAACTTTAGAAATAACAAAATGCAATATACACAGCGTCTATTTACAACAGGTCAATAAACTAAAGCTTGTGAGGCGTGAACGCCTCCAAAAGGTATTGTCTGATTTCTTCTCTATTCTACTGATTTCTATGGCTAACACTGTACAACAATACTACCATGTCCCAGTGACAAGCCAAGTTAGGGAAGGGTTACTTCGGGCACCAGTGAAAAACCTGAGTGTGGCAATAATAAAGATGTCCTGCTTCCCTTCTCTGTGCCCCCAGCAGCAGCTCCCTTTCACCATCCCGATTCTCAAATCACCCAAGTTCCTGTTTGGTCACCACCCCACAGGAAATACCCATTCATCCAGTCAGTGACTGCAGAGGTGTCCGGCCTCGCTCACTGACTGGCAGGATGGGCATTTATCAGTCAGGGCTGTGATGCCACCAGATCGTAGGCTTCGGGGGCCTGGCGGAGAAACTGGAATGGTCATGCTGCACTGCAGGGGGACGGGTTAGTAGAACTATTTGATTATTCCCTGCCACTCTCTGCATTTTCACCCGGAGTATCGCTTTAAAAAAGCTGATTTTTCTTTCTTATGTTATGCAGCTAATTGGCCAGTATTTAATTTATTTGTATAGATGTAGAGATGAGGATTATTGGCCAGCTTTGTGGTGCTGTGCTGATGCACACAGGATATAAATCAGCTTTGAAAGGTAGAAAATGCAGTTTGACCGTAAGTCAAGATAATGGCTGATCAGGTCACATGACCCAGATCACATCACAAGACCCAAAAATGTTTTGGGAGTGCTTAGTTAAAGGGGTATTCCCCCCAAGAGATAAAAAAATGAAATGCTTCCAAACCTAGCTGGTCTTACTCACAAAGTCCCCCTGAGTATTTTGAGCCGTCTCCCGTCTTTGTAGCTGCTGCTGTTCCTGAGGAAAAGTTTTTTCTTCTTCAAAAAGCCGATATATACATGCAAGATGGTGCTGGCCAGGAAACTACATTTCCCATCATGCATTGCTTCCTGCTGCTTGCTGGGAACTGTAGTTCTACAGAAGCGCTGTGACCTGATTATATTGTGATGTGGATGGATAGCAGCTTACTGGGACCTGTAGTTCTACACAATATATGAGGTCACAGAGCTTCTGTAGAACTACAGGTCCCAGCAAGCTGCTATCAGTCCAAATCAGAAACTGTGTGACCTGATATATTAAAGGTAGGGAGAGAAGTAAATGGGAGGAAGGATACAGAGCTAGACAGAGGAGAGAGAAGAATCATCCAGCTTACAGCTGAGGCAGGGACGCTGCAAGGGGAGGCTGAGGAGGGAGGATGCACATGGCTAGACAGAGGTCACAGGTCACCACACTGCCCAGGAAGTGGCCGAACTCCGCAGCTGACACACACACCCTGATTCATGACCTGATGACACACAGGTCGGTCGGATTTTGGGGGGAATACCCCTTTAAGGGGTTGTCCTATTATACACAGTTATCCCTTATTCACAGGATAAGCGATTCCAGAGTCCTCTGTTGAAATGGAGCAGCGTGGACATTTATGAGACTGCAATGCTCCTGTGCTCCAATTTGATGGGAGGGAGATGATATCACAGGGAACCCCTGTGTTCACACCCTCTTTTGATCATACGCTGTCTTAGGACATATGCACAACATGGAAATCACACGGATAGCTTCAGGCGGATTCTGCTGCTTGCCCCCACTCCCCTGCACACGCCCCCCGCTTGAAGTTCCGCCTGTTCCATAGGCTCCATTCTATGCTCAGAGAGATTTTATGTCCACCCAAAGAATTGACATGTCAAGCTGGAAGTTATCTGTGTGATTTCTATTGTGTGTATGTGTGTGTGTGTGTATATATATATATATATATATATATATATATATATATATTCTTGTTCACTTAGTTCTCTGAAAAGATCATCTTGGCCGGTACTGCAGTACCGGCCGGATGATCTTTTTGGCCGCAGTGTTCTGATGTGGGTGCATCCGTGCGCGCCCGCATCAGATCTCGCCACAGCACACTATGGAACGAGCGGCCACTGACAGGGTTTTCTGTGGCAGCTATTCAATGAATAGCGTCTGCAGAAAACTGACATGCCATTTGTTTGCGGCGCCGCTAGGGATCCCGGCCAGAGCGTATACTGTGTGTGTACCCTCCGGCTGGGATCACATAGGCAACAAAGGCACGTATATTTTCGTAATTATGTAACGGCCTTGATTTTATGAAAATATACGTTGTGTGGACATAGCCCTATACTGTGTTAATGGTAAGAGCCCCTCTACGTGGAACTGTGTTAAGGTCCATTTACACAGAAAGATTATTTGACAGATTATCTGCCAAAGATTTGAAGCCAAAGCCAGGAATGGCTGAAATCTCAGTCTTTCCTTTATAATCTGTTCTCTGTTTATAGTCTGTTTCTGGCTTTGGCTTCAAATCTTTGGCAGATAATCTGTCAGATAATCTTTCTGTGTAAATGGACCCTGACTATTCCCTGCACAGCTGGGCCCTGGGATAATGTCCTTGTACACTATAGAGTGCAAAGTCCAGCAGCACAAGATATGAATGAAGAAATCTATTCAGGGAGGTAATTCTTTGTATGTGGCCGCATTGTCAGGTTCTAGCCCTGTGGGAGAAAGAAGGCAGCACTCGTCTTGTCTGTGCACAGGAACACTAGAGGTAGTCAACTCCACAACGTTTGGCAGAAGAGTCCGGCATGTTTAAAGCATTGGTGTAGCGGAGGTGAAAGCTGAGCTTTGATTGGTCACTCTGGGCAGGTTACACCAGTGTATATTTTACTGTTTTATTGCTTTGTGATTGTCCTTTTGCACCATAAATACATGTAAGAAGGGCATCTTGGTGTCACTGAGTTGTGGAGGCTGTGAAGACACTTGAGATGCTGCAGACTCTATTGACTGTGATAAGTGGTTACTTGGCCAGATCAGACTTATACTCAGCTCCATATTATTCTCCCTCTTCTGTGCTCTTGTCTGTACACTGGACAGCGCACTCTATTTGGAAGCTAGTACCTGCCTGTGATGGATAGATCAGTCATTTATCAATAAGGGGTTAAGCTATAACGTTCAATCTGCATCTGCCTGGATGGTTAGAGTATCTGTTCATGCCCTTTGCCATAATACAGTGAAAGCTTTCATTCAGGTACTCATGCAGATTTCAATGGTTGTGAACTGTTTGCACTTTTTTCCTACTTGCAGACAGGCAACAGTCACAACCTTATACATATTTTAGGGATCCTCAGCTTATTGTGCCATTGCTAGGGGTACTTGGCTGAAATTTTTCTTCTAAATCAACCGGTTTAAAAAAGTTATATAGATTTGTAATTTACTTCTATTTAAAAATCTCCAGTCTTCCAGTACTTATTATTCCAGTACTTATTATCTGCTGTATGTCCTGCAGGAAGTTGTGATTTCTTTCCAGTCTGACACAGTGCTCTCTGCTGCCCCCTTCTGTCCCTGTCAGTAGCTGTCCAGAGCAGTGGCAAACCCCCTTAGAAAACCTCTCCTGCTCTAGACAGTTTCTGAAAGAGGTGGCAGCAGAGAGCACCACTTCCTGCAGGGCATACAGCATCTGATAAGTATAGGGAAACTTGAGATTTTAAAATAGTAAATTACTAATTAAATTAGTATATAAGTAAATTACAAATCTATGACTTTTCTGACACTAGTTAATTTGAAAGGAAATGTTTTTGCTGGAGTACCCCTTTAACATGTTCTACATGCAATCCGCATAGCAAAATTACACAAGTAATACATTTGTTAAATGCCCTTGACTGATACTATGGTGTGGATGAACACCTTGTGATGTCTTGTAACATTGTAATAAAATGATTGGCCACAGAGGTTTGTACATTCATTTTACATTGCGACTAGTTGTCCTTACTACACTGATAGTCGGAATAACCTCCACACAAAATGTCCCCCGACAGTATGTGGTGTATGTAGAAGGATGTGCAGTGTGAGGGTGCGTGCACACTACGGAATTGCCGCGTATAACCCGCGGCGTATTCTGTCGCTCGTCCCCGCACGCGGCGGCGCGCTTTTCCGCCGGTGCCATAGGCACTGTTCTGTGCACGGGCGGATTACGCGTTCCGTCGAAAGAATTGACATGTCAATTCTTTCGACGGAACGCGTAATCAGCCCGTGCACAGAACAGTGTCTATGGCACCGGCGGAAAAGCGCGCTGCCGCGTGCAGGGACGAGCAACGGAATACGCCGCGGGTTATACACGGCAATTCCGTAGTGTGCACGCACCCTTACAGATTGGCTGGCTGAGAGTGATCAGTACTCACATACTACACTGTGCCTTATGTTATGTAGTGGGGTACACAATATCTCTTGAGTATTTAACAGCATATAAGAGTTCTATGTCATAATACGTTTAAGGGTGCCTTCACATGTACTGTATCGCAGCAGATTTCAGGCTGTGAAATCCGCTGCGATAATGATTACTATGCCACTCAATGGCAATGTATTACCACAGCAGGGTATTATTTGCGTTTATTTGTACCATGCAGATTTTCTGCGGAAAATAAATATAAATGCTGTGAGTTTTCAATACTGAGTACTGTGCATGTCTGTGTAGCGTCGGGGAAGCCGTGAAACATGACACCATAACTGTAATCTAAGGAATGCTCAATATAGAAAAATCCAGCATTATGCTCCCTTTCCTTTCATTCCGTTTTACTGCAATCATATCTTTGAGAAATATATAAAGAATTTCTCCCATAAGACCAGTCTCTGTAAGGGCAGCGATAGCTAGATAGATGAATATGACACTAACCTTTTACTGTGCAAAGCTGTCTGACAAATCGGCTGAGACCCTCGAGGTTACCATTTGCTTCCGTATATTTCTTATACATTATAATGGAGTCACAGTAATGTGCACTAGGGTTGTGTGGACGGTAAGCCATAGTTATGAGCTTTGTCATGTGAGTGTACTGCTGATGCTACGCAGTGGTTTCTGTGTTCGCCATTGAAAGGCCCCGTTCATATGTCCTTTTGGGGCTTCCATCCTGCCCATAGGAGCAGAACAATAAAATAAGGGTGTGCTGGATTTTCTGTATGCAGGACAGTGAAGGTGTCCTACCGACCCCTTTGACTATAATAGGGAGTGTTCAGCGTTTTTCCTGCATGGTGTTTAACAATTTACTGAACAAAATAGCTCTGCTTGTAGCGCAATTCTGTCTTTTTATTTGTGCTGGAACCCGCAGCCCTCCTAAAGGCCCTATTCCACCAACAGATCTGACAGAATAGCTGCCAAAGATTTGAAGCCAAACCCAGGAGTGGATTTGAAAAGAGAAGAAATCCAGTCTTTCCTTTATGACCTGTTCTCTGATTATAGTCTGTTCTGGGTTTGGCTTTAAATCTTTGGCAGATAATCTGTCGTCAGATCTGTTGGTGGAATAGGGCCTTAAGAGAATAATAGATGCAGATGTGAACCCTGTCTAAGGGTACTATTACACGGAACGATAATCGGCCGAATTGGGCCCATTATCGCTCTGTGTAATAAATGCAACGATCAGCCGATGACAACGATCATCGGCTGATCGTTGATATAGGTTAGACCCTATTTTCGTCGGGCGCCGACCCCGCACCGCTGCGTGGCCGGCCACTAACGATATACATTACCCATCCACGTTCCAGGGCTGCTCCTGCCGTCCGCTTCTCCCGGGGTCCCATGCGCGCTCTAGCTTCACAGAGGCCTGTCAGCTGATAGGCCGCTCAGCCAATCACAGGCCGCGGCGGTCCCGGCCTATGATTGGCTGAGCAGCCTACCAGCTGACAGGCCGCTGTGAAGCTAGAGCGCGCACGGGACCCCGGGAGAAGCGGACGGCAGGAGCAGCCCTGGAACGTGGATGGGTAATGTATGCCAGTTTAGCAAGGGCTGCAAGGACATCGGTAACGATGTCCTTGCAGCTCTTGTTAAGCGATTATCGGGCTGTGTAATAGGCCCAGTAAACAAGCAACGATCTAGCAGCCATTGTAATACCACCCTAAGGCATGCTGGAGTGAGAATGAGAAGACTCTAACCTGCTGTTATGTTCCTCTAGGGCACAGGATGCTGAGCATGAAGATTTCTTACCTGCGTTTATCATAATTTCTCATGGGAACATGGGCTTATTGCTGTGTATAGAATATTAACATTGTAATTCTTTTTTAATTAGGAATCATTGTAGAACATGCGCCACATAGAACACTAAGGTTGGATTAGAGGATTGTTGCATCACAGACAGAACCTGAAAGCCATCTTCTGAGTAAGTGTTTTCTTTTGAGTTACTTTCTTAAACTGTTTTTTTGCATAATTTAAGATTATATTCTGGGCATTGTTTCTTTTTATGTCATTGTGCTAAGGCAGATGCTAAAAAGAAGAAATATACTGTAATTACCTTCCTCTATCCTCCGCTGCCGCCATGATCCGGAACTTCAGACCTGTTGCACAGTACTTCCGAGGTTGGGGGTTTGCGATGTGGAATTGTGGAACATTGTGCAAGATACAGGAGCTCTGTGATAATTGTAGCA
Organism: Dendropsophus ebraccatus; assembly: GCF_027789765.1. NCBI lineage: Eukaryota > Metazoa > Chordata > Amphibia > Anura > Hylidae > Dendropsophus > Dendropsophus ebraccatus. The sequence goes on along the minus strand of NC_091459.1, from coordinate 75,927,621 downwards.
GCAGGGGAGCAGGAGATATAAGTACTGGATTTTTCTTTTTAGCACATGCCACAGCAGAATAAAAAAAGATTAAAAAAAATATAGAGAGAGTTATTTATGTGTATATATATAAATTTACGCTTAAAGCGTAGCTGTCATGTTTTTTTTTTTTTATTGCAGAAATCAGTAGTATAAGCGATTTTAAGAAACTCTGTAATAGGTTTCATCAGCCAAAAAAGCCTCTTTCTGTACTCAAGAAGCAATCTCCCAGCCTCCCCCCCGACTTCTTATCTGTGCATTATCAGGCAAGAAGACATGTGTCTTCATTACAGAGAAGCCAGTGAAGACGGGCTCTGCTCTCTCCATTGTAAGCCTATGAAGGGTGGAGGGGCTGAGGGAGATGAGGGAGCAGGAAGAGGTGACATGAAGGTCAGCTGTTTGTAGACTGTCTGGGCACCTAAACCGCAGGATTCTGGGGTCAGAAAGGTCAGTGCTTATCTATGAACTTACTGAGAGAAGATTGCAGGGTGTTGTGCTGTGCAGGACTGCTCCGTGCTCAGTCACTCCTAAAAGCCTCTCCCCTCTCCATAGCCACATAATTGACACAGAACTCCTGCTTCTTTTGATGTGAGGGCTGGGAGATTGCTTTTTCAGTACATAAGGAAACTCTTTTAGTACATAAAACCTATTACAGAGTTTCTTAAAATTGCTTGTACTATAGATATTTAATGTTTTCAGAAAAATGACCCTGAAATGACAGTTACGCTTTAAACCAAGGTGTGTGTTTGTGTACATATATATATTACGCACACACACCTTGGTTTAGGAGTAACTTTGATGAAGAGCGTTTTGCAAGAAGAGCTCACAGTTTTTCAAAATTGTAACTTGGTTTAAGAGCTCCCTGTGATGGGCATGGTTTGTATGTTCATACTCCAGAATACCAAATAGCCATTTTTTTTTGTTGTTGTTTTTATTTATACCTGGTAAGATGTGTTGTGTATTTATATAGTGTATATACAGGATTATCTTGGGTTGCCCTGTCCTCTGCTCTTTTATTTAATAGGCTGCTGATACACTATCATGGCTGACTACAGTGTCTTGGTGCCTGCCGGTGGCAGGAGTCTGCTTGCAGACTCTTCTGTTTTCGATACCAAACTCGCAGAGACGTCGAAAGAAAATTTATTTGCAGGCACAGCAGACGTTGATGGTAAAGTGCAGTAACACATTTACTTATGTGTTTTATGTTAAAATAAATAGAATAAGTGTGAATACATATGTTTACAACTGAAGTCTGTTCTAGAAAGTTAAGTCTGTATTACACGACATGATTTTCATGGGGAAGCGAGTGCCGACCTGTCGGCTCAGAGACTGCTAATAGAAGCTCTGACATTTGAAGCTAGTGGTCTCACAATGTTGACCAGATTCACACTTTAACCATGGATGTGCAGGGCTAGCTTTACGAACCACAAAGTGTACACAAAGAACTTGAAGGTTTAAGAATCTGCCTATAGAAAAGCCTTTTCAATTTTTTTTTCTAATAGTTATGTTTTTCGCTCGCAGCCTCACTGTGATCTTCTTCATTCTGTAAGAGCTTATTTGTAAGCCTATGAAGCTTGTTTCATGCATTGGGGTGGAAAAGGAGGCAAGCTGGGGAATGAAGCGCAAAATTCCTTGCTTCTCACGGCTTGTTTTTACAGATTAGTTTTTCATAATGGGAGGGTCACTTTAACCCTTTGATGTTGGAGCCAGTTTATATTTTTGCACTTTCATTTTTTCCTCCATGTTTAAAAGGCCATAGCGCTTGCATAAAATATGCTGTGAAACCAGAAAAAAACTTGTGCAGTGAAATAAAAAAAAAATTCTTATTATTTTGAAGGCTTTCATGTTTAAGCTTTTTGCCCTATGGTAATTTGATCCGGAAGGTGCAATTACGTATGCGATTACGACAAAAGTGCTGCTGTGTAGTACCGGTATGGATGATGCTGCTGTGTAGTACCAGTATGGATGTATGTATGGCTGATACTGTTATGTAGTACCGTTATGGATGTATGTATGAATGATGCTGCTGTGTAGTACATGTATGGATGAATGATGCTGTTATGTAGTACCATTATGGATGTATGGATGCTGCTGTGTAGTACCAGTATGGATTGATGTATTTATGGATGCTGCTGCTGTGTAGTACCAGTATGTATGGATGGATGGTGCTGCTGTGTAGTACAATTATGGATGGATGCTGCTGCTGTGTAGTACCAGTATGGATGGATGGAGGCTGCTGCTGTGTAGTACCAGTATGTATGTATGTATGGATGGATGATGCTGCTGTGTAGTACCAGTATGGATGGATGGATGATGCTGCTGTGTAGTACCAGGATGTATGAATGATGCTGCTGTGTAGTACCAGTATGGATGGATATCTGGCCAATGCTGCTGTGTAGTACCAGGCACAATAGTGTAAAGCTGCAGCGTGATATAAAGGGAAAAAATAATAAAATAAAAATCTTTCTTACATATTGATGTTAGATTATAGTGGGCAGAAACCTCCAATTTTAGCTGTGCGGGGTCCGGCGGGCCGGGACTGTTGCTGCCCGTGTGCGGGGTCCGGCGGGCCGGGACTGTTGCTGCCCGTGTGCGGGGTCCGGCGGGCCAGGGGAGGGGTTGGTATAGTGTGCGGGGTCCGGGAGTGACAGCGCGGCAGGGGGAGGAGGACAAAACATGACAGCATGGAGCAGAAGCCACTGAACTGAGAGGCGAGTTAACAGCTCTACACCTGCTACCATTATTTGAAGTTCGCGCTGCTGTTAGCGAGGGGCAGGCTGAGGAGGCGCTGCGGAGGCGGGGGACGGCACACTAACAGGCAGTCAGCTAGCCACCCGTTATGTTCTCTTAACTATACTCTATGTTAAGCTGCCCTATTGCACAGCTTAATATAAAGTATCGAATACCAGGGAATCCTGGTACCGAACCGTTTTTTTGCCCGAAATATTGATAGTAGTATCGATATTTCCGTGCATCCCTATTGGGGGGTTTTTACGCGTACGCCATTTACCGTGCAAGATCAGGAATGCGATAATTTAATAGTTCAGGACCAAATATGTTCACTTTTTTAAATTTTTTATTTATTTTTATGTATAAAATTAGAAAGGGGGGTGATTTTAAACCTTTTATTAGGGCAGGGTTTTTCTTTTTTAATAAAAACACTTTATTTTTTTTTCTCACACATATTAAGTCCCCTGGGGGACTTCTATATACACAGCACTGATCTCTTATTGGGATCAATGCTGTGTATATAATAGAGCACTGATCCATCAGATCAGTGTTCTTTTACTCTGATCTGCAGCAGACCAGATACACTGCTGCAGAGAGGGCTCATGTCTGGAGCCCTCCCTGTTTACCCTTAACGGCGCATGACGAGTATACTCGTCATGCATCATTAAGAGGTTAAGGCTAGGTCTTCATGGTGCTAATGTCAATGTGGGCATGTTGCAACATAACATGACTGCCAAGAACTGTCCACATTTTCCAAATTTGATGACACTTGGCCAGTAGACTTTTTTGCGACTTCTGTGACTTTTCTATATATATTTTTTTTCCACATACAACCTATAGAACTACGCTTGAGAAATACAAACTAATGTCAGTTATTTACTATATTTGATAACTAATACATAAAATTAAGAGTCTTATTAAAACATTGGACATAGGCATACTAATGAATGGAAGAGGGGGGAGCAACGAGTTATTCTGGACAAATAATAAGCGAAACACGGGTGTTTGGTGAGACAGACCCTGCATATGCATTATTACAGTGTTTCACTTCTATGTACTGGTTGGGGCCTAAGGTCCAGTGCCAGCATACATTGGAAGTGTGGGTTCCCCTCCAGTGACGTGTGTGGGAGGGGTGGATATCTTACTGTCAAATCTCAACTGTAAAAGTTGTGATGGCTATTCTCAGATCATGCTATATTATGTGCTATTTGCTGGGTGTGCTGTACAACCAAGTTGCTATGTAACCCTCACATATCACTTGGCTGTCTGTTTAGGTCATTAGGCCCACGGGTAGACTGGGCAATACTTGTATTTTACTTACCTGGCCTCTTAATCCTTGCAGAAGACATGCCACAGGTAGAGACCAGAGTTGTTCTAGTTCAGGATGCAGGAAGAAATGAAGCTGTATTAAAAGCTCTTGAGGTACGTTATGTTTCTTATTTTTTTTCCCTAGAAAATTGATATATAATGTGTTTTGTAATAATCTCTGAACCTTCCTTTCCACAGACAGTTAAGCTAATGGAAGTTCCAGTTATAAAGATAAGGGACAATTGTCATGAAAAATCCAGAGAATCATTTATAAAAAGTATAGTGAATATGGTATGGTCATTTCTTCATGCCAGCTGACTGCATGCAGCACCTCACAACTGGCTCTTAAAGTGCACCACTAACTCCATATTTCTATAGGTCTACGTGTGCTTTATTATTCCAATCTTTAACACCAGGGGCAAGATTTTACTTTTGGGTTTCTCCATTGATTGGGTTAATTCAGGTCTTGGTTCTTACACATGGTGAAGGAATTGTTTTTTTTCCACCCTAAAAATGGTTGATTGGTTTTCTTTCTCATTTATTTTTATTTTTTTAACAATATTTTTATTTTTAACATGTATATTGGATATTAGGACATATTCAAACATTGCAGCTGCTGCATGCCACCTGAATCCCACTCATTTGTGATGGCTAGTGGCCATATGATTTTGCCAGTAAAACCAGCAATGTCGTGCAGCCATTTGGCCACATTTTAATAAAACTGGACTTGTTGCCAAAAGCAGGGACATCACTGTGTAGAGTCCAGAGGTGGTGCTTCACTCGGGGCCTTAAGAAAGGCAATAGGCTCTGATGTCACCCAAGGCAATTATATTATTTTTTATTATATGTAACACTGGGGCCTGTTCACATTCTGTTGCATTTGGTCTAAGAACCTCATTTACATCTCTGGCCAATAGCATCTGGTCACAACTTTTATTTTTTAAAAGCTGATGAAAGATGAGCGCTAAGCTCAGATTGGTTTCTATGGGCCACAAGTCCAGTTTGTATGTGGCACAGCTCTAATGAGATTACATGGAGGATATTGATTTGCAATGCAAGATATTAGTCCTTTGAGCACATGAAGTACAAGACTCATGCCCATGTCTTATACGCTTCTGAAGTTACCTTTGCTGTTATTAAATGTGTCTAGGGAGATGTAAGGAAAGGTCTACAAGAAGCAAATGTAAAATGTAAATATTAGATTTGATACATAAAGATATTATTATTAAATATTGTAGAACACTATTGCTAAACCACCCTTGGCCTTTCAGGTATTACTCATTATGTGCCAATCCAGACCCCCCTCATACTGGCTTCTGATAGTGACCCCAGTAAGCCCTTATACTCCATACAGATCACGTTGGGGGTCTGGAATTTTTTGCTTGCATTATTTTGTTTGTGTGGCAGCTATTTCAGCCAGGCTATTGAACAGACAAGCCAGCACAATTTGACCATTCATGCGTTATAGGCAAATTAGACAACAATTGTTTTGTGTTCGGATTGAATGACACCGTCCATCTTTTGTGGCCTGTTCTAGTTTTGTTGCCTACAGGGGATTACTGAATACAGGCAATTTTAGGAAAATGAAAGGTCATAACTGTCAGCACAATAATGTTGCTTTCTTTAATCTGCACTAAAACATCATATGCTTGCACGGAAACAGGGGAAATGATGTAAGAAGGATTGCTAAGATTAAACTGTAATGGATATATGATCCCATCCTCTAAGTTGTAATGTTCCAGACACTGCTGAAAGACAAATACTCTTAAAAAAAAAAAAAAAAAAAAACATTTTTGGAGGGAAAAGGCCCATTCATGGATTTAGAGTCTAGAATTTATTTTACTATATCTTTGACTTAGACATGATCATTTGACTTTAAAGGGAGGGCCACAAGTCAAACACCCTGTAATGTCACACTTGTCCCCTATCCTTTTATAGGGTATAGGTTCATTTAAAGGGACTCCGTCACCTCCAAAACGCCCGCTAAACTTATCAGAAGATTATACATCAATAGAGTATACAACTCTGATTCTATATCTGCAATCTTTTATTTCTATTAACTTGCATTCCTTTGCTATAAGTCCACAAAAAAAGGAGTCTAAGTTGTTCTCTCCATTATATTCTTGAGCTAAGTAGTCCTTTCTATGTCCCAACATGCCCAGTTTGCAAGCTTACAACGAGGAGATACAAAGGAGTAGGAAGACACAAATTATAGATTTAGAATCTGCATCCTTTATCCTACTTACAGATGACTTTAATATAGGTTTTGAGAAGGGTGGGTTGGAGGTGACAGCGTTCCTTTAAGTTAGAATACCTTTTTAGGGTGCCTTCACACCTACCGGATCCACAGCGGATCTCACTTCTGCGGATTCGAAGCGAGAACCGCTGCGGATCCGGTATCAATTCACCCCTATGATAGCACATATTCGCAGGGGGATTAACATCCCGCTGTGAATATGTGCTTTAACTCCCTGATGGCCCGCAGCCCCGCCGTCGCATCCCCCCCCCCCCCCCCCCCATCCCGACCACATCCCACCCCATCAGCCCATCTCCGGCCCGCCGCCGCCAGCATACATTACTTGCTCGGCGGCGCGGCTGCAGTGAGGGTCCCGCTCAGCTGATCTGAGCGGGACCGGAGCCGGCAGCCTCTCTACAGCCGCGCCGCCGAGCAAGTAATGTGTGCTCGCGGCGGCGGGCAGGAGATGGGCTGATGGGGGGATGTGGCCGGGATGGGGGGAGTTGGGGATGTGCCGCCGCCAGGAAAGGGGGATGCGACGGCGGGCTGGGGGTGGGCTGATGGGGGGATGCGACGGCGGGGCTGCGGGCACCATCAATCCCGCTGTAAATTTGTGCTATCATAGGGGTGAATTGATACCGGATCCGCAGCGGTTCTTGCTTCGAATCCGCTGTGGATCCGGTAGGTGTGAAGGCACCCTTAAACTATTCCTTGAACTGGGGGACTGTTATCAAAAGTGGTGCAAGTGGAACATACCAGAAATATTAGCTGGAACTGTTCCATTTTTCCTTTGCACAAGGTTGGCCATATTGATTTTTATATGCTATATTTGGAGGATTTTTAAAGTCATCTCTCATGGACAAAAAAAACAGGAAATCAAGCATCCCTGCGTCACAACAGAGTCGGTGGAGGAGTATGCTGAGGCGGATGCGCCAGAGTTTGAGAACGTGTTTGTTATATCAGATTTTCAGCACCCGTCCTTTCGCTACCTGTATAAGGCTGACTGCAGAGTGCTGGGCCCGCCGATCATCTTATATTGTGCACAGAAAGGAGAGGTACGGTTATTTTATGTAGAGCTATTTACTAAGCCATGCTGGAGATCAAGTCTTGTTGTTAATCCTTTTGCCGTTTTAGTTTTTCTCCTTTGCAATGTCTTATCTTTTTATTGTGATTTCACCTGTGGGCTGTAGGAATTATTAGAGCAGTGTATATTCTCTGTCTGGCTAGCAGCTAAAGGCTACTTTAGTGGGTTAGATATATAAAGCTGATAAACTATAAACTACTCCTAACATTAGTTAAAGTGAAATATTCCAAGCCTTTGGTATAAACTACAATAGATTTTTTTTTTTTTTTTTTTTTTTTTTTTAGCCTCTACCTTTCACTTCCCGGCCTCTGTACTGTGCAAGCATGTTGAATCTAGTCCTGTGCTTCACTGGCTTCAGAAAAAAGGATGAGCTGGTAAGAGGAATCATCTACATGGCATAATTATACTATTAACTGTACCACAATAAGCTTGGGCGACATGTGGCCTCCCCTGACCTGTCCTGACAATCTTTTCTTATTACTTTTGTAACATGTTCCAGCATTGGTATTTAATGAGGTATACGACTTGTTACTAAAATAACCTGAAGAAGCGCACTGGCAAAATCCATAAAGACTTTAGAGTCGTTTCATTATAGTAGCTGGGTTAAATGATCCTATGATGGGGATGAATGAAAATAAACATGCTGCCAACTGTAGTACACTGCGCTGGTCCCCCATTGTGAGGCAATTTTTTTTGTTAGGGTTGGGGACATGACATGGCAGGCCTGCTCAGCTTTTCAGTATTTGTAACAGTATCACTCATTTGCCACTAAATGGCTGAGTGGGTCTGCCACATCACATGCCCAAACCTGTGTCTGCACGACGGGGACCGGAGTAGGCAGGAGCAAGCAGGGTAAGTGCACCCTACCCAGGCAGAGTGCGATAAGGTGTCCTGGCTGGTGTTCTTTAATTAACTATAGCTGAGAAACAAAGCTAGATGGCACTACCTAGGCTCCACTTCCACTGATCACACTTGGGGTTAGCTAGGACCATATGCCGGCGGTGCTCCTGCCAGAATTCACACGTGTAACAGGTAATAGATAAAGGAAACGCAGGGCACTCACCGTTAGTTGCTATTCAGACCATCCAATTTATTTTGGTATGCAGGGGTAGCGGGGGAGACAGGAATGGGTGACCGCAGTTTCGCGGCGTGTGCCGCTTTGACGAACCCTTACGTGACCATGACGTCACTTCCTTTTATGTGCTCAGACAAGGAAAACTTTACGTGCAATAAAGTGAACAATGAACATTCAATGTACATATAATTAAAAACACATACTATATACACTAAGTAGACATAAGGACTACATTATCTCTTTTGCTACATGATATTTATATCGCTACGGGTATTTAATCCCAGACTGCCTAGCGCTTCATATTTAATGATATATTCAGTTTCTTTTTTCAAGAGCATTAACCTCCTATCCCCTCCACCCCTAGGGGCCGGTACTGAACACAATCCCACAAACTGTAATTGTGACGGGTCCCCATTGTGTGTTTGTTGCATGTGCTTTATCATGCGTGGGCTACCCTTACCTGTGCGTAATGATCTAACGTGTTCGGAAAATCTCTTCCACATCGGGCGGATAGTCTTGCCTATGTAATATCTCCCACAACTACAGATCAGGGCATAAACCACAAATTGGCTCTTACACGTCAAAAAATCAGTTACTCTATGTGTATGACCTCCCAGCTTAACTTGACTGCCATTCTGTAGCGACCTGCAATAATTACAGTGTCCACACTTAAAGTTACCATGGGCTGAGTTAGAGGTAAGCCAAGATCCTTCTTTATAGGTGTTATCTTTTGCTAATCTTCCATGGACTAATAGGTCCCTGATATTTTGTGTCCTCCTAAATGTCACTATGGGACCTTTAATTAAGGTCCATTTGGTATAACATGATGTATTGTAAATTTGTTATAATCAGTATTTTTTTGTTTTAGGTAAAGCTGGTGACATTAGTCCACCATATGGGAGGAACCATCCGAAAAGACTTCAGCTCGAAAGTGACACATCTTGTTGCTAATTCTACTCATGGAGATAAATTTCGGGTGTGCTTCACATTTCTACTTCCTTATAAGATATATAAATGATGATATTTTGCCAGAAATGTTTCTTCTGTGTGTCTTGTAATTTTTGGTATATAGATGACAGATGATATATCATTACTAAGATGTCTATTTAGGTTATCTTTTTGTAAAAAGCCATATGTCTATTTTGGAGTTTCCTTGCAATCTAGATGTGCTTACACTGTATTTTATTTGATTTAAACACTGTTTTCTTACACCCAGTCTAATATTGTAAATAAAGGCTTCCTAGTAGCACGCTGCATGGTACATTTGAATCCTTATGTGATTGCATAAGTGACTATAACCTGTATTATATCACTGCAATCTACCATGACTTCAAAGTGTGACATACAGAACGAACAAGTTTTTGTTTTTCTTTAGGTTGCTGTCAGTCTTGGAACTCCAATCATGAAGGCTGACTGGATATTAAAGGCATGGGAAAGAAGGAATGAACTGTGAGTATCTGTCAGATGTATTTGCTCCAAAATGTGACCTTTTTTTCCACGTTTGTGAGTTTGAAAAGTGGAGCGCAAACTGGGTGTGTTTTTTTATTAGGCAGTGGTTTGGGCTATACATTTTTAGATTTATTAATTTCAAAGCCAGAAACTGGGGCTCATTTTGGTGTCTATATACACCTCATGAGGCTACATTCAGCTTTAGCTTTGCTTTTAAGTGCATGATGGAAATTGTAGATTTGCAATAGCTGGGGGGCTGAAGGCCCCCCCCACCCCTGCTTTATAGGTCAAACACTAGTGAAGAAAGGCTTCAGAAGTGAGGCCTGGGCTGGTGATCCACTTATTTCATTGGCCATCAAACTTACATGGTGCCGCCGCCTTTCAGGATGGTTACATTTAAAACCTTGATTATGTTCTCCAGCCTTGGAGGCACTGTGTGTACTGAATATTTGGCATATATTACTTTATGGACATAATACTGAACTTTTGGAATTGGCAATTTCTCCTTGTTCGTTACACCAGATCATCTTCCTGCAATTGCATCATGGAAAGCCGATTAGGCTACTGCACCAGAGATAATAATTTCTAACATTTAAATGCTTCTGTCTAAACTGGCTGCAGCATTTAAACAATTAAAATGGCTGGCTTTTTTTTTTTTTTCAATAATCCAGTCCAAGTTGGTTGTCCTTTTTTGCATACAATGGGATTTTACTGCCTTTTGCATTAGTATATCGTCTTGTGACTCCACAAATTGCTAATGATTATTACTTGTATTCCTATAGAGAGTTCAGTGCAACTGATGAGGAGTTCAAGAGTGAATTTAAAGTCTCACCATTTCAGGACTGCGTATTAAGTTTTCTTGGTTTTTCTGAAGAAGACCGGGTGAGCATGGAAGAAATGACAGTAATGCAAGGTACAGAGAATAAATATATAATATAAATATAGTTTATATTCTGTATTTGATTGAAAAATAAACAAAGTCAAATTTTTTAAAATCATATTGAACTAATGAAATCTAGTTTTTTGATTCTTTAGAGTCCCCTCCAGCTTATGTAACAACTTTCAAGGCACACTTCTCTACAGTTGTATTTATATCTTGTTCACAAATTTCTGTGCAGCAATGTTGCAGATACTTGACCTGTAAAACCTACAGATAGAGTCTTCTCTTCACAGCTGAAATGAAGACGTGTTAATTTTTTTTTTCTGGATTAAGCCATGCTTGAAGACTTTTTTTTTTTTTTTTTTTTTTTTTTTTAAATGTTTACGTAATGCACTTTACGGTAAAACTGGCATTTTTCCTTTTATTCTGTAGGTCGGTCTGAACACGGCGTTATGCAGGTTTACTAGGTTTTCTAACATTTTACTATTTATTAGCAGTAAATCATTTTTTTTTTTTTCAAATAGGCATATTTAAAATGGTCCTATTGTAACTCCCATAGTGCACTTATTTTTTCACCTACGGAGTTGTATGGGGTGTCCTTTTTTTGTGTCATGATCTCTATTTTTTATTTGTAAATTTTTTCTAGATCAAACGTATTGATCGCTTTTTATTAATTTTTTTTATATACATAAAAGGTCATTAAAAAAAGCAATCTCTGCGTTTTAACGCTTTTTGTTCACGCAGAGAAAAGTATTGTTTTATACGGGGAAAGTTATTGTTTTATTTTAATAGATCGGACGATTACGCACGCTACGGTATATAATATGTTAATTAACTTTATTACTTATGTGTTTTTTGTATGAAATGGGAAGAGGGGGTAACTTACACTTTTATTGGGGGAAGGGTTATGGGGCACTTTGTAAAACTTTTATTTATTAACTTAATTTCACTTTTATAGTTTCCTTTCCCTTAGGGAACTATCACTTACCGTATTTTTCGCTTTATAAGACGCACTTTTTTTCCTCCCAAAGTGGGAGGAAAATCTAAGTGCGTCTTATAAAGCGAAGACTGCTCCCAAGCAGTGCAGAGCACCGCATGGAAGCCGTCCCGCCCGCCCCCTGCTCTGAGCGATCCCCTCCGCCCGCCCAGCCTGCCCCTCCATCGCCGCTCAGCTGAGCTGATCAGAAGCCCGGGAAAGTGCAATGAGCAGCACTTTCCTGGGCTCCTGATCGGCTGTCAGCTGAGCGAGCGGGCGGAGGTGGTCCCGGAACTCACCTGTCCGGCGGCCCCAGCAGCTCCTGTCTCCCGTCGGCCGCGCGCACTTCCGACATCCTCCGGGCACAGGCAGCGGGGTACAGAGACTGCCTGTGTCCTGGATGTGTTCTGCAGCCTCTATCATTCATGATAGAGGTTGCAGGACACTTCCGGCACAGGCAGCGTCTCTGTACCCCGCTGCCTGTGCCCGGAGGATGTCGGAAGTGCGCGCGGCCGACGGGAGACAGGAGCTGCTGGGGCCGCCGGACAGGTGAGTTACTGGTTTGTTGTTTTAGGGGGGGAAATGGCTGCTATGGGGGGCACAGGGTACTATGGGGGTCACTGGCTACTATGGGGGTCACTGGCTACTATGGGGGTCACTGGCTACTATGGGGGTCACTGGCTACTATGGGGGTCACTGGCTACTATGGGGGGATTGGCTACTATGAGGGGCACTGGCTACTATGAGGGGCACTGGCTACTATGGGGGGATTGGCTACTATGAGGGGATTGGCTACTATGAGGAGCACTGGCTACTATGGGGGGATTGGCTACTATGGGGGGCACTGGCTACTATGGGGGGCACTGGCTACTATGTGGGGCACTTTATGGGGGATTGGCTACTATGTGGGCACTATATGCTATCTCCAAACTGTGACAATGAGCAAAATATTTTTTTTTCTATTTTTCTCCCCTAAAATCAGGGGTGCGTCTTATCAAAAGGTGCGTCCTATAAAGCGAAAAATACGGTACATACATTGGATTACATACACTGATCCCTGCTATGCCATAGCATTGCAGGGATCAGTGTTATCTGAATCAGAACACCGAACAGAAGACTGCATGGAGTTAAGGAGAGGACCTTCGGCAGTCAGGAAATGCGATCGGGACCCCCGCAGACACTCTGTGGGGGCTCCCGATCGCTAAGTGACCGGAGATGCTCCGGTCACCTATACTTAAACGTGGTTGCAGCGAGATTGTGGCGTTTAAGGGGTTAATGGCGGGTAGCCGCGCGATCGTGGCGGCCCGCCATTGAGGGTGAGGGCCTGGCTGCAGATAGCCCGCTCCATAGCCCGGGACCGCGCCAGGGCGTACATTTACATCCTCCTGCGTGCAGGGAGTGAGGGCGTAAAATGTACGTCCGTGGTCGTTAAGGGGTTAATGACAGAAGTACTCTTCAGATATAGTTGATATGGTTTCCATTGACTGATATAAATATTTTTGCTTTTTTTTCAGGTGGTCAGTTTTTACCAGTTGGAGATGAAAAGTGCACTCATCTAGTTGTTGAAGAAAATTCTGTAAAAGAATTGCCCTTCGAGCCGCCAAAAAAACTGTATGTTGTAAAGCAAGAGGTGAGTAAGATATGTTTGCCCAATGACCAGAGCTACAGAGCTCAATAAAAAAAAGTTTTGGCAGAACAAAGCTACCCAGAGCTGTGAGCTGCTGGTTTGTTGATTTCTGTTCTTGTCTCTTCAGTGGTTTTGGGGAAGTATACAGATGGATGCCAGAGCTGGAGAAACTATATACCTCTTTGAAAAGGTAATTTACCTTGTGCTTTTTTTTTTTATTATTATTATTTATTTTGACAAAGCCCTAAATGTTCTTTATATACTTTTTCAACCCAGACTCTGTGGGGTGGTTGTGCTTGTGTCTAATTCACATCTGTGTTTAAAGGCTCCATTTTTATCCTGTTACAGAGCTCGCTGTAGTTGGACAGTCTGTTGCACAATGGACTCCAACATGCAAAATTTTGTGTATATGTGGAAAGTTGCCTAAACGTAGTTAATAGGTGACTAAACTCAGGCTATGTAAGGAGTTACACGTGCTTAAAAAAACATGGCCACATTCTTCCAGAAAAAGACACCACTTTGGGGCAGGTTTTGCAGCTGTGTTTCATTGAAATTAAATAAGTACCATGAAACTGAAAAATGTCAGTCAGGCAGAGGGGTGTAAGAGAGAGAGAAAATCAAGTAAACTCACTAGTCCCCGTGCCTCTGTTGCACCGCTCCCAGATCCTGTGCACCGCCAAAAGATTTAATCTTGGACTGAAAACCGCGTACGTCTCCTACGAGGCTCTTCCAGCTGCAGCGTCATTGCCTGGCTGAGCGGGGTGGTGTCCCTTTCCAGTCACTGGCTGAGCGGGCAATTGCTTAGCCGGGTTTGTGACATTGCAGCTAGAAGAGCCGCAATACACCCACAACTGTCAACAGGACCCAGTAGCGGCGCTACTGAATTTATTTTCCCGCACCCCCTCCCCCTAGCTGAATTGAAATACCTGTGCTGTTTTTTTCAAGAAAGCAGCTGTGCTTTTTCTTATTCAGGATAACCACTTTAAAGTAAATAGACAGGCTGATTGGCCCTCAGGGTGTGAAGGATTTTTTTTATTATGCTCTCATTGACGCTCCATTATTCTTATGGCCTCTATGTCTGCCTATCCTGCTTTATAGGTCCTGCCCAGTGAGTGATTTGCACACTTGTGCACTGAGCATGGAAAGTACACACTTTTTTTTTTGTGGTCTTCATATTGATTTTTGCAATACTGCGTTCTATGTACAGTTAATAAAGATTATCTCCAATGTTACATATGGGAGGTGCAGTTTTTTTTTTTTCTAAATTCATAGTATTTGCATTTGTGAAAAAAAGTATCTTGACATATACCTGGGATGTACAGCATTAACTGTTTGACATCAGCTTTATCTTAAAGGTGAGCCAAACCAGCAGAATACTGAATATATTTGAAGACCTTTTATGTACAGTTTATAATAATAATTTTAAAAAAAAATGTGGAAAATCCAGTTAAGTATTTCCCAAGTTGCACAACCTTATATGTTAACTGGAACCCACGTTCACAAGAATGGGAGGTCCCATATTCTCCAGGCCTAACTGGAGGGTGATTAAGCATGTACATGCTGCTGTTTCATTTAGACTCTAGAGAAGAGAGCCTAGTACAGTGCTGTCTCTGGCGTATTTCTCAGTTTTTCTGGTGCAGCAATGCTCAACTACCACTCCATTCCCATGGTTTGTTTTCATTATGTGAAATACCTTCAATAGATTTCACTGTTTTGATTAATGCAATAGTATCATGCAGTACCTTGGCACATATCATTAAGTATGTTTCTGCTTTCTCTGCAGCATGATAGCCCAGCACTCAAAAAATCAGTGTCATTGCTTTCATTGAATACTCCAAGTAGTAACCGCAAGAAACGCAGATTAAAAGACACCCTAGCACAGATAACAAGAGAAACTGACATGTCACCATTTCCGCCTCGAAAAAGGCCTTCAGCAGAACATTCCTTGTCTATGGGATCATTGCTTGACATCTCAAACACACCGGAGTCTGGAAAGTCTATTTCAGGTCAGTGAGTTGTTTTTAGACCTAGCCTACAAAGGGATGCATTTTTATATAAAGCAGCAAAGTTGAAATACTTAATACTTAATTTCTACTTATCTTGCAAACTTTCCAAAAAAAAATAGAACTATGACCAGCTGGTACCAAATTGATAAAGTCCAATGTAATTTAGAAAAGTAATTGTACACAATTATTCATAGTTGGAGGTACGCAGTGCTGTACGCAACTCTACGCCTGGAATCACTACTGTATGCATCACTAAAATGCCCATAAGAAATGTGGTGTGGCTGGTGTGTTTTACACACTTCAGCTCAGCTTATTCATAGAGCCATTGAATAAACTAGTGTATTACATTTCACTTTACCAGATACCCCCAAAATTTCTTCTAAACCTAAGATCTCCACACCTGCACCACAAAAGCAGTCAGCAAGATGGCAGGTGGCGATGGAGCTGTATCAAACAGAGAGCAACTATGTTGACATTTTGACCACAATAGTACAGGTAATGTCATACTACATATGTGAGTGATGTACCTTGTGTCTTACAGTCAGCCAGCAATGTGTGTTACCTTTTTCCTTTTGCTGAATAGCTTTTTCAGGTTCCCCTAGAAAAAGAGGGACAGGTAGGAGGACCGATTCTTGCTCCAGAAGAAATCAAGACCATTTTTGGAAGCATTCCAGATATTTTAGACGTTCACACAAAGATAAAGGTACGTGTAGAAAAGAGTAACTTGGTACAGACATCAGTGTTTTAAAACTTGAAAAGTCTTTCAAACTTATTATTATTAAACTCCCGTATTTTTATTTTTTATTTTTAGGATGATATAGAAAAATTGATGATAGACTGGGCAGAAACCAAAAGTATTGGAGATATAATTCTTTGTTACGTAAGTGGTTCATGTGAATGATTTACAAGTGTTTTAAATGAATGTCAGATGCAATTCATGTTCCAAACTGCTGACACTGTAAAGGATCTTTCACACAGGTCAATTCTCGAGTTCTTAGGAATGCTTATTGATCCTTGTACCTCAGCTGATTTGGTCTTTTGTGTGGTATGATTAATAAAATCATAGTTAGCGACTGCACATCTGTCTTAAAAGGTGAAGTGAGGGCAACTGGTTTCAGCAAGTTTTATATAGATTTATTTACTTTGATAAAAAAAAAAAATCTGGTCTTTCTGTACTTATCAGCTGCTGTATGTCCTGCAGGAAGTAGTGTATTTTTCCCAGTCTTACAAAGCACTCTCTGCTGCCACCTCTGTTCAGGACAGGAACTGTGCAGAGCAATAGCAAATCCCCATAGAAAACCTTTCCTGCTCTGGACAGTTCCTGTCATGGACAGAGTTGGCGGCAGCAGCACATTGTCAGAGTGGGAAAAATGCTTCTTCCTGCAGGACTTGCAGCAGCTGATAAGTAGTGGAAGACTTGAGATTATTAGAAGTAAATTTCAAATTATATAATTTTCTGACTACAGTTGATCTGAAAGAGAAAAATATTTGCTGAAGTTCCACTTTAATGGCTGCATGAACGATACAGCAATTATTTGTGCAACTTGGAGAATTGTCTTGTAGGGGCACTGAAAGCAAACAGGGCAGTGTAAAAGGTCCCTTGGATAGCTGTTAAGTCAAGGAGACACATGGCACCTTACATTCCATAATGTAGAAAAATGCTTTTATTAGCCTCTGACATGGTCACTGGAGTTCTCAAGCTTCTGATGTGCTGGAATACTGTATTACTACCCCTCCCATACCTGATTATGCTTGATTGGCAGTTTGCTCCAAGCAGTGATTAGGGTTGGGAGGAAAAAGAGAATGTTTCAGGCCTCAGAAGATCTAGAGCTTGGAAAAGCATGGACAGAAAGTACTGTGTGTCGTCTTGACCTAGGGATGTGACTAGCATTTCACTGATTCTTTTGATATTTTTTTTTTCTTTTTTACCTTTAATGTATTTGAAATATATAATTTTTCTTTAATTAGTTAACATTCAATATGGCGCATATTATATGCAGTATATTTAAGTTATGGCCCTGAAATGCCATAATTAAGGTGGCGTTTTTTCCCCTATTGGTAATGACAAGCCTCCACAAGACAGCTCTGGCACTGGCATATCCCTCCTAAAACTGAAGTTGGCGTAACCTGCCATCAGGTTTGATAACACTGACTCTCCAATGATACATGATGATGATTAAGAGAAGGATATGGTGGCAAAAAATCTAGCACACCATATCATTCTCCTGGTAAGTCAGGACTCCCCCATTCACCTTATGCCTGGTGGAAGGTTCTGCTAAGTTTCGTGTTTATCATAATGTGCCCCTGGGCATGACAAGGAGGGGAAGAGGTGGAAATAAGCATACATGATGCAGAAATCTTCCCCTGCTCTGGTGGTGTAGATTTCTGCCCAAACTTGTGCCAGACACAGGTCCGGTCCTGTCGGCTTTACAAACAGGTGTGTTCCTTCTTGGTAAATCCAGCTGGGTAAATGGGGACAAGGTGTCCGAGTACACCCGCCCTGATAAATGTCCCCAAGGTGCATAGATATCTTTAGTGGTAACAGTAGGGATTTTCTATGATAAATTAACTGTTATGTTTCAGTCAAAGGGTTTTAACTGTTAACTGTTTCACTTTTCAGTCAAAGGATTTGGTGAAAATATATCCGCCATTTGTAAACTTCTTTGAAATGAGTAAAGAAACTATTATAAAGTGTGAGAGGTTGAAGCCAAGGTTCCACGCCTTTCTCAAGGTATGCATCAGACTTAAATGCTCCTATTTTGTGCTATGTGTGAAGAAATGTACAAAAACATGTTGCAAAATGGACTGAAAATTCAGTTTAGAGCCAATACTGTTTAACAAAGTTACATTGAAGCTTGAAAAATAAACTTATTTTTCAAGATTATTTTATAATATTACAATATTAATCCAGCAGAGGGAGAGACTCATTGTGATGGCAATTATATGGCAGTTGGAATAAATCCTAAATCAACATCATATTTCCTCTAGAAATTTCAACCATAACCAAAAAGGCATCCAGGTCCCTCATCATCATGTTCAATAAATCATTAATCTCAGCGCTATGTATCATAGAGTTCCATAGACTCACTGCTCTTACAGTAAAGAATCCCTGTCTGTGATGGTAAAACTTTGATTTCTCTAAACATAGAGAATGCCTCTTGTCCGTTATATTAGTGCTGGTAATCTATTTTGGCATGGTCAGTATTGACCTTAAGGTGTCTGTTACATGTAACAGAGAAAGAGGAATGTCCAGCTCCAGACTTAGTTCCCTTGCAAGGGAACTAAGTCTGGAGCTGGACATTCATCTTTCCATGTATCCTGAATGGCTGTTTGCCGAACAGCAGTCCTGTGCACCGTCTAAAGTTCCCAGGAGAATCAGTGAGCTGCAATAGTGTGTTTCTATGATTACATGTAACAGAGAGCCACTGGGAAGGACACGTGAACTTGCTCCACACACCCCTAGTGGCCCCATTACACATGTTTTGGTGGCCTAGGGGGTTAAAAGCCCACACACTACAGGTAGGCTTGAGCAATCCCTTTAAAGGGCCAAAATGCATACAGTTAGTTTCTGTTACAGTTTTCTATAAAGCTATACATTAATGTATTTTTTTTTTTTTACATCCTTTTACCTAGTTTATTTGGGTAATTGCATTTTGGGATCATCACATGGCTGGTAAAATCCAAAACCATAACCAGACTCGCAGAAGACAAACGCTATGTCCGTTTTGGAAGTCTGTAATGTCATTTCCTTCATTTGCAGATTAATCAAGCAAAGCCAGAATGCGGGAGGCAGACATTAGTTGAACTGATGATCCGTCCAGTTCAGAGATTGCCTAGCGTTGCTCTTCTCCTTAATGGTAAGTTGTTATATCAAGATTACCAACTAATTAGGTAATTAATTAAAGGGAGATATTATTATTATTATTATTATTATTATTAAATATTATTATTATTATTTTTTTTTTTTTTACAACAACTTTTATGTGACATTGTAATATAACTTTTAAAAGAAAATATACCTTTCTTTTAACTCTTAATTGACTGGCAGCGGTAAGGGGTGACAAGGATTCTCTGCTGCAACCAGTGGCAGCAGTGTCAAGAACTGCAGGACCTCAGAAACCCTGGTCCCTTCTCTGTTCTATACTGCTAACCCTTCTGCATGCTGCATTAGCGATACTAAGCCTCCCCTTATGTCTATTCTTTTATTTATTGTATTTTTATGAAACTTGGAGGTGGCATGGGAACACGCCCACAGTCCTCCCATAACAAATAAGCTTTGTAGGTAACATGTAATCAGGAAAAATAAAATGTCATCCGACAGATTTACACACATATGTAATCCTTGGAAGCGAACTAGGAGGCTGCACTGAATCCACTCACGAGAGAGAGAGAGCAAAAAACAAAGGTGCTAGGGATCCGGCAGGGGTAGCAATCAGAAGCTAACCGAGCTCTTGAAATCCAGTGTTTACAGGTTATCTTGTGTCTGTCTCTCCTGTGAGGCCCCCATGATGACGGGACCGCCAGCTCACCCTGGGTCTGTATCACTCAACAGAGCAACATATTCTGGTGAATTTTAAAATCCATCCAGGCAAGTCGAGTTTTTGAGAATTTGTCTGCAGAATCATTAAAGGAGAAGTCCAGTGAAAATTTTTATTAAAGTATTGTATTAACCCCCGAAAGTTAAACAAATCATCAATATACACTTATTAGGGGAAATGCTTTAAAGTGCTTTTTTTCCCTGCACTTACTACTGCATCACGGCTTCACTTCCTGTATATCATGGTGATGTCACGACCCGACTCCCAGAGCTGTGCGGGCTGTGGCTGCTGGAGAGGATGATGGAAGAGGGATGCTCAGTGTCCCTCCAGTGCCCTGTGTCCCTCAGTGTCCCCCTGCCATCATCCTCTCCAGCAGCCACAGCCCGCTCAGCTCTGGGAGTCTGGTCGTGACATCTCCATGTTCTCCAGGAAGTGAAGCCTTGATGCAGTAGTAAGTGCAGGGAAAAAGCACTTTAAAGCATTTCCCCTAATAAGTGTATATTGATGATTTGTATAACTTTAGGGGAGCAATACAATTCTTCAATAAAAAAAATTGCCGGACATCTCCTTTAAAGGGATACAAGCTCTTGCAGCCTTTACCAGAAAACCTAGCAAAGGTTGGCAGGTCATGGAGATCACACAGTGATGAAGAAGAAACAGAACAGGCGTGCTTTCCATATTTAGATACACAACCTGGCGAATAATGGTGTGTTTACACAAAGATTTATCTGACACATAATTCAAGCCAAATCTAGGAATGGATTTGAAAAGAGGAGAAATCTTATTCTTTTCTCATTCTGTTCAGTTTATAGTCTGTTCCTTGCTTCACAAATCTGCCAGATAAATTGTTCAGTGTAAACCCACAATAACTCTCTGCATCGTGTCCCAAAAGGACAAGCACATCGGCAGGACTAGAAGATGTGTAGATGTGATCCATCCACAGAGCCACATTGCCAGCACTATGGGTCATCATGATGCTAAATAACATGCGATTTGGCTGGGTCCCGATACCATTAACAATAACAAAATGTAAACATGCCCGGGACAAACATATATCTATCCTAAAATAAGAAGGGAAAAACTAAAAGGGCAGACTAGATGGACCAAGTGTTTTTCTATGTTTTTGTTTGAGGGCATACAAAGCTCCTCTCCATTCACACTATGCACATATCACCCCAGCAGACTGCCTCCCCCACAGTGTCTTAGGGTCCATTTACACAGGAAGATTATTTGACAGATTATCTGCCAGAGATTTGAAGCCAAAGCCAGGAATGGATGTGAAAAGAGGAGAAATCTCAGGCTTTCCTTTATGACCTGATCTGTTTATAGTCTGTTCCTGGCTTTGGCTTCAAATCTTTGGCAGATAATCTGTCAGATAATCTTTCTGTGTAAATGGACCCTTATGCTACGTTTACACGGAACGATTATCGGGCGAATTTTCGCGATAACGATCGAATTCGAACGATAATCGTATGTGTAAACGCGGCGAACGATCGATAAATCGTTCATTTTGATCTTTTAACATGTTCTTAAATCGTCCTTCGCAAAAAAAAATCGCCGATCATTCCGTGTAAACAGTCCTTCACTGATTTTACTGATTATGTGTGAGATAGGCTTAAGCGATCGCAAAATGTTCGCAAAACGAATTTTATGTACGATGTATCGTTCCATCTAAACGCTGATCGTTATAAAAAAAAAAATTGTTACTTCGAAATCGTTAATCGTACGGTCGGGCTAATAATCGCCTCGTGTAAACTTAGCATTAGACAGCAGCAGCAACACTGCTGATACATTAGCAGCATGGAGATACAAATGTCCTCCCAACTTCAGGTGTCCGTTCCTACGCTTCTATCTGTAAGCTTACAGATAAGTCCAGTGAGTGCTGTTCTATCGGCTTGAAATGGACCCGCGTCTGGTCTGGTTTGATGTGATTGGAGGTTGGTCCACAGATGGCCAATCTGCTACAGAAACTAGCGGTGAGTCCAGAAATGAGGACCTGCGTGTAGGGCTGGGCGGTATACCGTGAAAATACCGATACCGTCCATGGCGTCGGTTAACCGACCTCAACTCTGCCAGGACGGTATCTGCGGTATTTCACAGTTTTGTGCGCTGTATGTGCAGATGCAGGGATGTCGGCGTGTCAGAGCCAGGCAGGATGTGGCTGCAGCTGATCGAATGAGAGGAGTCTTATCCGAGGCCCGAGACAGGAGGGGGATCACTGAGCACTGACACTATAGCCCAGGGGTCTGGCTTATCTCCCTCCCGGGCCCCAAGATGCGGACACTGAGCCGGTGGAGCCCCGCGGCCGAGTGCAGCCTCGGAGTGTCTAGTGTCCTGCACTCCCCGGGCAGTGAACGAGGCACAGAGCAGAGGTCTGCAGGCTGAGGACCGGACTGCTGCTCGGGTGACAGCGCTGCCCCATCCCCCTCCTGTCACTGCCGGACCCGTCCTATCAAACAGGGAAATTGCTTGGGGCCCGCCTTCTATCCCCCATCCGTGTGACTGAGGAGCAGCAGCCTTCAGGAGGTAAACTTACTACTGTGCTGCCGTCCACACAGCCCTCCCCCGTCACTCCTAGCCGGCACCGGTCTTCAGGAGGCACACTCTGCCGGGTTGTAGATCCTCTCATTGTGTCCAGGGAAAGGGACAGTGTCTGTGTAGCAGCATGTTAGTGCACGGAGGAGCCGCTTTCTTGTTTAGTTTCCCTGACGTGCTCTGTCTCTTATCACTGACACCAGAGGCGAAAGGAGAGAGCGGTTTCTTCATCTACACTCAGGCTCTGGCTTTCCCTGGAATAGCAGAGCTGTCTCAGTTCCTAGTCACCACATGTAACACTGGATGTCCCTGGAATAGCCGAGTTGTCTCAGTTCATGGACACATGTAACACTGGCTGTCCCTGGAATAGCAGAGCTGTCTCAGTTCCTAGTCAACACATGTAACACTGGCTTTCCCTGGAATAGCCGAGTTGTCTCAGTTCATGGACACATGTAACACTGGCTGTCAATGGAATAGCAGAGCTGTCTCAGTTCCTAGTCACCACATGTAACACTGGATGTCCCTGGAATAGCAGAGTTGTCTCAGTTCATCTAGCTCTAGCTATCCCTTCAGTTCCTAGTCACCACATGTAACTGGCTGGAAGGAAGGGAGACAAGTCTCTGTATATACACACACATGAGGAAGGGGGGCAGTCTCCCTTCCTCCTGTGTGTATATATAGAGACTTGTCCCTTCCTGTGTGTATGTAGCTGTATAACTCTGCTAAGACCCCTAATAATGACAAATAATAGTCACAATAGACTAAATACACAGCCTTGAGTTGCTGCTCAGTAAGTTACTGGTTTTTTTTAATACTTTTTAGGGTACAAACACCCACACCGTATACGCAGCGTATTTACTGCTACGATATGCAGCAGATTTGATGCTGTGTTCAGTTATTTAGATCTAATCTGCTGCGTATTTGCGGCAGTAAATACGCAGCATATATGCCGTGTGTTTGTATCCTTAGAAAGAAAATATCCCCAATTTGGCACATACAAGTGGGTGTGGCTTGCAAAGAGGGTGTGGCTTACAAAGTGGCGTGTCATAGTTATCGTTCAATTATCGTTATCGCAGCTACATGTGCGATAAACCGCGATATTGATTTAAGCCAATATCGCCCAGCCCTACCTGCGTGGTACTCGACTGGTTGCGTACTAAGATGTTACTGGTGACGCCACTTCTGTGGTGGTTGGTCGGTTTTGTTGTACAGCTCAGCTAGGGGTTATCCAGCGCTGCAAATACATTGCCACTTTCTTCCAGAGACAGCCCCACTCTTATCTCCAGCTTGGGCGTGGTTTTGCTGCTCAGTTCCATTAAAGTGAACGGAGCTTAATTACAAACCACACTTGATAAGCCCTTTAACCCCTAGACGACCAAGGACGTACCGGTACGTCCTGGAAGTCCGTGCCCAGACGACCCTGGACGTACCGGTACGTCCTGTGCTCTGGAGCTCACTTCATAGCAGGTGGGGGCCGGCCGCAATCAGCACCTCACCGTTAATGACACGCTGTAGCGTAACATTACCTCCTTAAACGCCGTGGCGTGTAAGTGACAGGGAGCCCCTGTCACTTACCAATTGGGACCTCCGCAGTGTGACTGCGGGGGTCTCGATCGTTAAAACGGACCGCTGGAGGTCTCTCACCTGCCTCCGTGCGGTCCGATCGGCGCTCTGGTCACTGAGCCTGCACAGGCAGGCTCAATGAGCAGAGCGCCGATAACACTAATCAATGCTATGCCTATGGCATAGCAGTGATCAGTGATGAAAATTAAAGTATTGTATGTACAAGTCCCCCAAAGGGACTTAACCCCTTCGGGACCAGGCTAATTTGCGTTTTCGTCTTTTCCTCCTTGTGCTTAAAAGGCCATAGCACTTGCATATTTACACCTACAGACCCACATGAGCCCTTATTTTTTGCGTCACTAATTGTACTTTGCAATGACAGGCTGAATTTTTGCATTTGGTACACTACGAAACCAGAAAAAAATTCAAAGTGTGGTGAAATTGAAAAAAAAACGCATTTCTTTTATTTGGGGGTAATGTGTTTTTACGCCATTTGCCCTGGGGTAAAACTGACTTGTTATGCATGTTCCTCAAGTTGTTACGATTAAAAAGATATATAACATGTATAACTTATATTGTATCTGATGGCCTGTAAAAAATTCAAACCCTTGTTAACAAATATACGTTCCTTAAAATCGCTCCATTCCCAGGCTTATAACGCTTTTATCCTTTGCTCTATGGGGCTGTGTCAGGTGTCATATTTTGCGCCATGATGTTTACTTTCTATCGGTACCTTGATTGCGCATATATGACTTTTTGATCGCTTTTTATTACATTTTTTCTGGATTTGATGCGACCAAAAATGCGCAATTTTGCACTTTGGGATTTTTTTGCGCTGACGCCGTTTACCGTACGAGATCAGGAATGTGATTAATAGTTCGGGCGATTTCTCACGCGGCGATAGCAAACATGTTTATTTATTTACTTTTATTGATAACCAAGGAAAAGGGGGGTGATTCAGACTTTTATTAGGGGAGGGGGCTTTTTACTTATAACAATACTTTTTTTTTTTTTTTTTTTTTTTTTTTTTTTTACACACATCTACTAGAAGCCCCCCTGGGGTTAGGGTTATTCCCCCTAGGGGACTTCTAGTATATACACTTTGATCTCTCATTGAGATCTTTGCTGTATAGTTATACAGCAAAGATCAATGAGATCGGCACTCGTTTGCTTTCGGCTGCTGCAGCCGAAAACATACGAGTGCCGAGCCGGGGACGGCGCCATCTTGGAGCTGTCTCCGGCCGGCTTTAGTTAAGGAGATCGCTCCTCCGGGATAACGTCCCGGAGGAGCGATCTTCGCCACTAGACACTAGGGAAATGCTGTATCCGGTAATCGGATTCAGCTGTCAATCGGATTCAGCTGTCATGTTTGACAGCTGCATCTCATTACTGTATTAGCGGGCACGGCGATCGGACCGTGCCCGCTAATACTGGCGGTCCCGGGCTACAAGCGGCACCCGGGACCGCAGCGGTTCAGAGCGGGGTAGCCGCGCGGCCCTGCTCTGAACGCCCGCACCCGCGCGAGGACGTACAGTTACGTCCTCGTGCGAGAAAGGGTTAAAATGTGTGTGTGTGTGTGTATATATGTGTGTGTGTGTGTGTGTATATATATATATATATATATATATATATATATATATATATATATATATATATATATATATATATATATATTAAAATCACTAATACACTACCCCAAAACCCCTCCCCCAATAAAAGTTTAAATCACCCCCCTTTCCCATTTTATATAAATAAAACATATAAAAAGAAATAAACATATAATATACCGTAGCGTGCTTAATTGTCCGATCTATTAAAATAGAACAAGCGTTATTGCTAACGGCGTACACGAAAAGAGGGGAAAAAGTGCGCGGATTACCGATTTTGTTATATTATATATAAAAAGTGATCAAAACGTCCGATCTTCACAAATATGGTATTAATAAAAACTAGAGATCATGGCGGAAAAAATGACATCACAACCAGCCCCGTAGGTGAAAAAATAAAACTGTTATAAGCGTCACAATAGGCCCATTTTATTATTAACTAATTGCCAAAAAAAAAATTTAATAAAAAAAAAAATATATATATATATAACATTAGAGAATCTATGTAAACCTGCATATGGTTGTGTTCGGACTGACCTATAGAGTAATAGTATCATGTCACTTTTACCATATAGTGCATTACGTAGACACAGGAACCCCCAAAAGTTACCATATTGTATCCTTTTTTACAATTTCACCTGTTTATATCTTCATAAATAATATATTTTGGATTCTGTCATACATGTCAGGGCTCCAGATGGCGACCAAAATGGTCGCCAATGCGACTGACATTTTGCAAATGGCGCCCAGATTTATTAATCTGGGCGCCATTTGCGACTGGCCCCGGCGGCGGCGCGCTGTCTCTTTAAGATGCGCGGCTGATGCTCGGCTGCCGGGGGTGTCCCATCCTATCCCCGGCAGCGCGGCGCATCAGTGAGCTGCCTGGGGCCCTGACTTCCGGCACAGGAAGCGCGCGTCAGAGACGCTTCCTGTGTCAGAAGTCCCAGCCCCGGCGTACAGGGAGCTCACTGACGCGCCGCGCTGCCGGGGATAGGACGGGACACCCCCGGCAGCCGCGCATCAGCCGGGGACAGCGTCCGAAGAAGAAGAGGATCGCCGGGGGAGCGGGTTGTCAGGTGAGTTTGTGTGTTTGTTTTTTTTAAATATTGCTTAGCATAGAGGAAAGGGGGGGGGGCTTTATAATGGGGGGAAGAGAAGGGGGGGCATCTATAATGGGGGGAGAAGAGGGGCCATCTTCAAGGGGGGGAGAGGGGGCCATCTATAAGGGGGGGAGAAGAGGGGGCATCTATAATGGGGGGAGAGGGGGCATCTATAAGGGGAGGGGGTATCTATAAGGGGGGGAGAAGAGGGGGCATCTATAATGGGGGGGAGAGGGGGCATCTATAAGGGGAGGGGGTATCTATAAGGGGGGGAGAAGAGGGGGCATCTATAATGGGGGGGAGGAGGGGGCATCTATAATGGGGGGGGGAGAGGGGGCATCTATAATGGGGGGGAGAAGAGGGGGCATCTATAATGGGGGGGGGGGGGAGAAGAGGGGGCATCTATAATGGGGGGGGGGAGAAGAGGGGGCATCTATAATGGGGGGGGAGAGGGGGCATCTATAATGGGGGGGGGGGAGAGGGGGCATCTATAATGGGGGGGGAGGAGGGGGCATCTATAATGGGGGTAGAGGGGGTCATCTATAAGGGGAGGGGGCCATCTATAAGTGTAGGGCAAACTGGCTGCAGACACTGGGAGATAGATATATGCACAATTATTATTATCAGGGCCCCTCAGGTGTCTGTATTGTAGGGGGTCACTTGCATTAGTCACTAGGTGAGAGATATATCTATTTATATACACATCTTGTGGGGGGTCACTACGGCTGCAGTCATAAGTCTAGCTCAGTATGTATAGACTGTTGCAAGCTTTTAAAGGGAACCTGTCTCCCCCGGTGCCGGGGTGACAGGCTCCCAACCCCCCGTTAGAACCCCCTATACTCACCTCATCGCGCCGGGTCCCGCTTCTGAAGATGGTCGGGTCACGGAGATCTCAGCCGCTGCAGCCTGACGCGCACACTGAGAGATGAGTCCAACGCTCATAGAGAATGACGGAGCGCTGGACTCTCCCGTCATTCTCTATGAGCGTTGGACTCATCTCTCAGTGTGCGCGTCAGGCTGCAGCGGCTGAGATCTCCGTGACCCGACCATCTTCAGAAGCGGGACCCGGCGCGATGAGGTGAGTATAGGGGGTTCTAACGGGGGGTTGGGAGCCTGTCACCCCGGCACCGGGGGAGACAGGTTCCCTTTAAGTTCAAGTTCAGAAGAGTAAGCCTCATTAAAAGGCTAGCCAAGTGAAGCTGAAGTACTGAGTCAGACTGTATATGGTTGTCAAGTTGCAAGTTTCCATGTTGAACGTTTTCAAACTAAGAAAAGAAAGGATCTAAAGGAGGAGGATGCTGCCGTGGCCTCTGCACACAGTAAGTCCCATTTAACATAACATTAATTTTACATGGTTTAAAATGTTGGCGACCAAATATTCTATTTGGCGCCTAAATTTTTCAGGTTAGGAGCCAATGGCTCCCAGGTAAATTTTTTAGTCTGGAGCCCTGCATGTTATGGTAGAATGAACTCCCCTCGAACGGTGATATCTTAAGATATGCCCTCACTTCTCTAGATGTGGTTGTGTGAATGGTGAAGCAACTTCTAGTGTAATATCACTTTAAGATCTTGCTATGATTAATCCTTATATTGCCTGATCTCACTTGGATTTTTATAATGCTATTGCTCTGTACTGCCTGACTTACCTGGATTTGTGATTGTTGAACCATAGTTACCTTCATCCTCTGTTTAGGATGAGTTATGTGTGCTACTGTAAAGGATAATCTGTATTTGCTGTATGCGAATTATACAACTCATGCTAATAAAACTGAGTAAAAAAAAAAAGCCCTTACATGGCCTTGTAGATAGAAAACTGAAAGTGCTAGAGCTCTTAGAAGGGGCAGAGCGAAAAATGAAAGCGCAAAGATCAAACTTTGCGCGGTCCACTGGGTCATTTTGGGCCTGGTCCTCAAAGGGTTGAGCTGGAGAAAGAAGCTTTTGCGACAGGTGCACAAGTGAAGAGAAAAGAACAACAGTGGTGTCTGTCTGTGTGCACATCAGCCGCAGCATAAAAAACTGAGTGAGCAGGACTCAAATTGTCAATTACACAGTTAGCTTCCTCAGGTGTAATGCTAATATTAGCAGAGGTTCCTCAGGTGTAATGCTAATATTAGCAGAGGGTCAGTATATCTGACAGGACCAGGGCTTTGGAAGCCACTCGTGGCAGCAGTGGGGCTGTTCCGTATTTCTCTCTAATATCTCTTATAACTGAAGGCAGTTTTGGTGTGTGTTTTTGTTCCAAAATGCCATAACTTTATTATTTTCATAGAAATACTTGTATGAAATGCACTATATATGAGGAAGGGAAAGTATTCCCAAAACGTGTCATATTTAGTGGTTTTTTTTTCTTTTTCTTTAATATATACGTGTGTGTTTGTGTGTGTGTGTATAATATGTGTGTATATATAATATCTATATTTTATAATATATAATAAATCCTTTTATTTCACTGTAGATTGCTAATTTTCAGTACAAACAAAGCAAATTACTATGTTACTTCTGCAGTCTGCCAATCAGCATGTTGCTTTTGAAGTCCGTGCTGCCCCACCCCGGGTGCCTGGAAAACTTCTCCTGGGACTGGATCCAACTTTTCCAGTCACTCTGAGTGGCACGGACTTCAAAGGCAGCAGGCTGATAAGCAGATTGCCGAGCTAACAAATCGATTTGCTTCGCTTGTACTGTAAATTCGCTCATCTCTAATTGCTTAGTCTCCATGGCTGATCCAGTGGGTTAATTTTTTTTTTTTTTAATAATTTTACCTATGACCTTTAGACAGTTTTGGTTTATCTCCTGTCTGCAGCTCTTAGCATGAAATCAAGCTGAGAGATACCGCTTAAATCTTATGGCTGATTGGTGTACATTTCTTTCAAGACAGCATGATTTTTTTTTTCTGGCTCTTGTAAACCTGGTCTATATTAAACTGTGTCTTTACATTTTTTTTATTGTTTCTAGATCTTAAGAAACATACAGCTGAGGACAATCCAGATAAGTTAATGCTCGAGAAAGCTATTGAATCATTAAAAGAAGTAATGACGTAAGTGTGAAATGACAGGGTTTTGCAATGCAGCATAAGGCCATGTAATTTTCATCTGTAAAAACTGTTTGGTCAGTTGCTGTATTACAAACCTGCAGTTTTTTCTGATGCAGCTTTGTAGTTTTAACTGGACCTCAACTCCTACACGTCTTTAAAGTGACACTGTCAACCCCTTTTTGCGTTTTGACTGCTCTCCACAGGTGTAAAGGGTAAATTTTACAGCTATCATTACTTATTCTATATTATACGTCATGGTACTTGTTCTGGTAAAAGTGGTTTTTATTATCTGTGGATTGGGGTGTGGGTGGGGCTTCGCAGCCTAAGCGCCACACCGCCAACCCCTAGCGCCACTTAGCCCCCCCTATCTGTCGTCATCGCCACATAGGCCCCACCCCCTCAACAGCCATTGGAAGAGCCAGCCTAAAGATATAGGCCCCCACCCCCTAGATTGACCCACACCAATGTCTGCTGAGGGGGCGGGGCCTATGTGGCAATGGCGTCACAGACAGGGCAATGTGGCGCTTAGACAGCGAAGCCCCGCCCACATCCCAATCCACAGATAATAAACACTTTTTACCAGAACAAGCACCATGACCTATAATATAAAATAAGTAATGAAAGCTGTAAAATTTACCCTTTTACACCTGTGGGGAGCAGTGAAAAGGCAAAAAAGTGGTGACCGTGTCAGTTTAAAGCAGATCTGTCATGATGTATGCTGAACTAATTGATATAAAATCAATTATTCCACCATAAGTTTTGGTATCCATAGACACCACCACTTTGGGTCAGTACTGTGCGCAAGCCCCATTATGATCCAATAAGGCTCGTTTATGGAATTGACCTAGTGTGGTAATATCCATGGATACCCTAACTTCCTGCAGCAGAATGGATTTTACGCTTATGTCAGAGTACATCTTGACTGTATGTTTTAAAAGAGTATTCCGACGTGCCCAACTTATCCCAGCCACACTTCCTGCTTTAAAGGACAAGTGCCATGAAAAACTTTTTCCCAGTAATTGAAGCACATTACAAAGTTATAGAACTCTGTAATATGCTTCAATCACCTATCTGCCTCCCTTCCCTGTCTTTTCCCCCCTCCACCCCCCAGCAGGAAGTGTCCTAACTCACACAGACCTGATTACTGTCGTCACGTCACCAGGCAGCTCCTCCTTGTGAGGATGAGTCATCAGCAGGAGGGCTGCTCTAGGTCCTGTTACACCAGCCTCCCCCTCCCCTCCTTGTCAGGTGACTCTGCTTGCTCAGCTTATCTTCTCTAGTGACATGACTCCTTCACTGAGTCCATGGCAGCAGGAGAGAGGGTATGAGGGGTGGGGGGAGATGCCTATGTGCCGGAGTCAGTTGGAGGGAAGATAAGCATGACATGTGACAAATGATGGCTTGCAGTTGTTCAGCCAATGGGAGCTGAGCAAGCTGTCACCTGACAAGGCAGGGGAGGGGGGAGGCTAGTGTAACAATAGAAGGAGCTGAGAGAAGAGCTTGGTGACGGTGACGACAGTCATTAGGTCTGTGTGAGTTAGGACACTTCCTGGTGGGGGGTGGATGGGGGAAAAGACAGGGAAGGGAGGCAGATAGGTGATTGAAGCATATTACAGACTTATATAACTTTGTAATGTGCTTCAATTACTGGGAAAAAGTTTTTCATGGCACTTGTCCTTTTAAGTGGGGGGCAGTCATAGCAGCACATAAACTAACAACATATATCAGTTTATATATTGCGGAGCAAAAACTTTGCATGCTTCGTCTGGAAAGAGTGTGCTTATTCTAAAGCCCCTATTACACGGGGCGACTTGAGGAGCAAACGAGCGCTATCTGCGCTCATTCGATCTAGGTGATCGCTAGATCGTCCAGGCAGCCCATAGAAGTTAGGAGCGCTCTGCTGCCACAGCTCCTATTCCATGGAGTGACTGCAGCAGATAGCTGCTATGAGTCGTTGACAAACGACTGCAACGATCAGCCGACATCTTGCCTAGCAGGCAAAGAAAGAAACTTTGCCTGAGAGTTGTAAGAGCTTATATAATGTGGTCAGTCATATTGAGAGATTTTAATTGCGCGTAATGACGAGTAAGGTTGTTTTCTAACGGCTGTACTACAGCCCAAATGCAGGCCTGACGACCAGAACTGACTACATCATAAGTAAGTATGGTGCTGTCAGCGTGGCCTAACTGTCATGGTGTGAGGACACTTGTGCTGGAGCTCCCGGCTGTATCCTGAGTTATATCCTGTCTCCTGAGGGGGAAAACGAATCACTCCCTCACCTTCTGCTGCTGGCTGACCTCTGCTGACGACCTAAGACCTGCTGAACCTTCTCTGGTGTCCGTTTATTGCTGGGACTCAGTGAGACTGCAAGAGCCCTCCTGTGACTTTGCTTTCTCCCTTCACCTGCGGGGTGGGAGAGCAGTGGCAGCCTCCTTCTGTTTAGCTGCTTGCTTCAGCCTCCATCCTAGGTGCTTGCCTGGACAGATCCCAAAGTGGGGTGAGTGCCCTGAGGGGAGAGCCTTTCCTGCAGGGCATTAGCAGTGTGTCCTCCCAGTGCACGAGGAGCCGCCATATTGCTCACACGTGGGACCAGTGACAGCCCCTGGTGGCAGCCTGCCTCTGAACACTCTGCTCCTCATCTCCTGCTGGGAATCACACCACTGGGGAATAGCCCTCTTTAGTTCATCATGCAGGGTTTATGTGACAGTTACACAAGTGCTCCTTGCAAAATACTTGTCCTCCAGCTCTGTCTGACTGATAACAATTTCCTGCCTTTGTCCAGTCTGCATGTCGGCACTCCTACAGACATTAACTCCTGCACTGCTGAGCTCCTGTAAGCCTGCTAGCTGTTATCTCATCACCCTCAGCTGTCCAGTGAGTGTCAGGTACCTGTGTTCCTCTCCATCTGCTCCTGCATTCACTCTGATTAACCCCTTCAGTACCAGGGATGAGTGTTCTGTGAGTGCTACACTTGACTTTCTGTGACTTTTGAGCCAATAAAAAAGTTAATCCCTTGATTAAAAGACCTTCTTTGTGGTATCTCATAAGCCACATTACACCTGCTTCTGCACTCACTGTGATTAACCACCTCTTGAGCAGCACTGAGTCCTCTGCTGGATTTACCTTATACTTACTGACAGCACTTGTACCTGGAAAGAAAGCTGCTCATTGAACTGTACTTTGCCTTTGTGAGTAAAGAGGTCTACTGCCTGCAATAGACTTAGCTGTTGTACCATTATAAGGGAGTCAAATTCACTGAATGAGGGGTTAAGTCCCGAAAGGCTGCACAGGCTGCAAAAATTCTTGAATACGCTGACAGTATGAGCCAAACTGAGGAACCACTGGAGGGCAGCTCCCCCTCAGATGTGCACCCAGACACCTGTAAAATTATGGCGGCCATAGCACTATGCCAAGCAACTTTGACCACCAAGATTGATCACCTCCAAACAGACATTAACTGTCTACGTCATGATATAGATAAACTCAGAGATAGAACCGCTGAGGCAGAACGCCGCATAGGGGAAGTGGAGGGTACCTCAACCAGTACTACTGCACTATCTAGATCCTTGCAGCAACATGTCAAGGAGCTTCAGGCAAGAGCCGAAGATGCCGAAAATCGGAATCGGCGTAACAATGTACGCGTATTAGGCCTCCCTGAGCGTGCTGAGGGTACAAACCCTGAGGCATTTGCAGAGGATCTGATCAGGAGAGTTTTGGACCCCATTGTGCTATCCCCCTGCTTTATCATAGAGCGAGCACATCGGATACCCACACGCCCGCCTCCTCCTGGTGCCCCCACAAGACCTTTCATCATGAAGGTCCTTAATTACAAGGACAGAGATGCCATCCTGGCTGCGGCACGCCGAAAAGGGAATGTTGTGTTTCAGAATGCACGCTTATCCTTCTACCCTGACTATACCACTGAAGTCCAGAAGAAGAGACAACAGTTTGCAGCAGTCAGAGCATGTCTTCGTGAGAAGGGACTTAAATATGCCATGCTCTATCCCACCAGGCTTCGTGTGCAGGATGGCGACATCACTCACTTCTTTACCACCCCAGAGGAGGCCTCCAGCTGGTTAGATGGTTGTCCGCGGTCTCCACGGGAGGCCTGAGTATCCTTTCATTGCCTGTTGCATTGTTTTTTTCTTCCACAGACATGGGAGTGAGGATGTTTCTTCTCTGGACGATTCTCCTCAAGAATTTTTTTTCTTCTGTCTCCAAGCCGGGAGTCAGACTCCAGCAACTATGTGACTTAGAGTTTTTGGTTTTATATTTTCTTTGCGCCACTGCGCAATGTTTTGCTACTTACCCAGAGACTGACCATTTGAAAGTGTTTAAGTGTTTTCTATATTGGTTTTGGTTTAGGGATACTGAAGCTCGACCATGTTGGGTGGGTGTGAGCAGGGTGGGTGTGGGAAGGGACTGTTATTGCATTTGTTGTCCTTGTATGATTGTGTGTGTGATTGTTGCCGGAGCTGTGCCTTTCCTCTCCTCCTTCTTTATACTACCACTACTATCACAAATGGCCACCTGTAGGATTATTTCCTGGAATGTCAGGGGATTGAATTGTAAGATTAAACGGGCCCTAGTTTTTAACTACCTTCGAAAATATAGTCCTGATGTTATTATACTCCAGGAGACCCATCTTAGAGGACAGAAAATCCTAGCTTTAAAGAGACCTTGGGTGGGAGCTGCCTACCATTCTGTATTTTCTAACTACACCAGGGGTGTCTCGGTCTTGGCCACGAGGGCCCTGCCTTTTCAAGCCCTCGCCACACATCTGGATCCTTCAGGGAGGTATATTTTGATACATGTGCAGATTAGACGTCAGGAATATATCTTGGTAGGAATTTATGTGCCCCCTCCCTTTAAAAGGGACATGTTAGACACCATCATGGCTAAGGTTGCACAATACCCACCTGTGCCCTGTCTTCTGTTGGGTGATTTTAACGCGACATTAGACAGGTCTCTTGACCGTTTGGTTCCCCCAGCCACTCATAATAGATCTCTCCTGGATTGGGCTACTGCCAATAATCTGACAGAGATCTGGCAATGGCAAAATCCTTGTATCCGCCAATATTCCTTCCATTCCGCTACTGCGGGCTCCCTCTCGCGTATCGACCTGGCCTTTGCAAACACAGATCTTCTCTCGCAGGTGTCTAAGGTTGATTATTTGCCACGGGGTATATCTGATCATGCCCCTTTGCTCGTTATCCTTACACAGTCCAATGGAGGCCTGCCCAGGTCCTGGCGTTTAAACCCAATTTGGTTAGCAGATGCACGCATTGCTCAGGACACGTCCAAAGCAATTGATAATTACTGGAGAGACAATGAGGGGTCTTCTAATCCACTCATTGAATGGGACGCTCTCAAATCTGTAATACGGGGTGCTCTGATTAATGCCATAGCAACTCATAGGAAAGAACTGTCTTCTAAACGCACCGCACTTGAATCTAAATTGGTGACAGCAGAGGCAGCATATATTCGGGACTAGGGCTGGGCGATTAATCGAATTAATTCGCCCAGAAGGTTAGAATCGATTTGATTTTTTGTGAAAATCGTAAATTCGATTTTCACAAAAAATCATTGCGGGCAGAGAAGCGCGGAGAGTCAGTCGGGCGGGCGGACGGGAGGTGCAGGTGCCGGGCGGGAGATGGAGGGCGGGCAGCACTGCGTGGAGGTGCCGGCCGGGCATGAGGTGCAGGTTACGGCCGGCGGGAAGTGAGGGGGCGGCGCTGCGTGGAGGTGCCGGGCGGGCGGGAAGTGCGGCGAGGTGCAGGTCGGTCGGCAGTCCCCCAGAGCCGCGACCGACCTTCCCCAGCTGTACACATAGCGTTCCGTTCCCCTACCGGCCACACATGCAGGTCCCGGTCTCTGCAAGAGGCTGCAGGGACTGTAGTGGTGATAGCGTCGCTGCCATTACTGGAGCTGTACAGCAGGATCTTCACCCCTGATCCCGCTGTACAGCTCCAGTAATGGCAGCGACGCTATCACCACTACAGTCCCTGCAGCCTCCTGCAGAGACCGGGACCTGCATGTGTGGCCGGGGTGAGGGGAGGAGGGCTATGTGTACTCCTTTCCCAATCATTCCCAGCTGCCCCAGCCCCCCTCCATCTCCCCCAGCCCCCCTCCATCACCCCCAGTCGCCCTCCATCTCCCCCAGTCGCCCTCCATCTCCCCCAGTCGCCCTCCATCTCCCCCAGTCGCCCTCCATCTCCCCCAGTCGCCCTCCATCTCCCCCAGTCGCCCTCCATCTCCCCCAGTCGCCCTCCATCTCCCCCAGTCGCCCTCCATCTCCCCCAGTCGCCCTCCATCTCCCCCAGTCGCCCTCCATCTCCCCCAGTCGCCCTCCATCTCCCCCAGTCGCCCTCCATCTCCCCCAGTCGCCCTCCATCTCCCCCAGTCGCCCTCCATCTCCCCCAGTCCCCCTTCAGTCACCCCCAGTCGCCCTCCATCACCCCCACTCCTCCTTCAGTCACCCCCAGTCGCCCTCCGTCACCCCCACTCCTCCTTCAGTAACCCCCAGTCGCCCTCCGTCACCCCCAGTCGCCCTCCGTCACCCCCAGTCGCCCTCCTTCACCCCCAGTCGCCCTCCGTCACCCCCAGTCGCCCTCCGTCACCCCCAGTCGCCCTCCGTCACCCCCAGTCGCCCTCCGTCACCCCCAGTCGCCCTCCGTCACCCCCAGTCGCCCTCCGTCACCCCCAGTCGCCCTCCGTCACCCCCAGTCGCCCTCCGTCACCCCCAGTCGCCCTCCGTCACCCCCAGTCGCCCTCCGTCACCCCCAGTCGCCCTCCATCCCCCCCTAGCTGCCCATCTATACGTGTACTACTACACCCCTCATCTGTACCTGTACTACTACACCCCTCATCTATACCTGTACTACTACCACACCCCTCATCTATACCTGTACTACTACCACACCCCTCATCTATACCTGTACTACTACTACACTCCTCATCTGTACCTGTACT
This sequence comes from Dendropsophus ebraccatus, assembly GCF_027789765.1. Taxonomy (NCBI): domain Eukaryota; kingdom Metazoa; phylum Chordata; class Amphibia; order Anura; family Hylidae; genus Dendropsophus; species Dendropsophus ebraccatus. The sequence goes on along the minus strand of NC_091459.1, from coordinate 75,890,886 downwards.
ACTACACCCCTCATCTTTACCTGTACTACTACTACACCCCTCATCTGTACCTGTACTACTACACTCCTCATCTATACCTGTACCACTACTACTACATCCCTCATCTGTACCTGTACTACTACTACTACACCCCTTATCCACTATACCTCCACTACTAAACACACAAAGAAGATCTCCTATACTATATGGGGGCCCAGAATGGCACACAGGGAGCTTGTCTACTACAGGGGAGCACTGTTACAGTGAGAAGCAATACAGTTGTCTCAAATGTCATTAAAATAGTATCTGATGCTGCAAGGACAAAACTATTCTGTTTATTTAGCAAAAAGGAAAAAAAAATCGAGATTTAAATCGAGAATCGTCCAAAATTTTTTAAAAATCGAGATTTTATTTTTTGGCCATATCGCCCAGCTCTATTCGGGACCCCACAATGGAAAAATCAGGCACACTGGCTACAGGCACAAACATATAATATTCACCTTACTGAGTATATTCAGAAACGGCTGTTAGCACACAAACAATCTGCGTTTGCAGGGAGAGACAAAAATGGGAGAGCGTTGGCGTTCCTGGCCAGGATCGAGACACCAAAAACAGTAGTGGCAGCATTACGCTTGGAAGATGGTACAGTTGTGACTGAGCCACAAGTTATATGTAACCAATTTGTACAATATTATTCCCAGCTATATGCTTTGCGCGCTAGAGCCTCGAGGGAGAGCTTGCTTGCCTACTTGGACAGGGTTGCTCTGCCCTCTGTCTATTTCTGACCGGTTAGACCTTAATGCCCCTATCCAAGAGGCGGAGATACAGAGAGCTATCACTCAACTAGCACCCCACAAGGCTCCTGGCCCGGACTGCTTCCCGGCAGAGTGGTATAAACAATATGTGGAGCAACATAGCCCTAGACTGTTGACATTGTTCACCCATGCTCTTCAGTCGTCCACTCTACCAGACTCGTTCTACGAGGCCACTATTGTGGTGATCTATAAAGCTGGGAAGCCGCCGGACCAATGCAGCTCATACCGTTCGATCTCTCATTAATCTGGATGCCAAAATTCTGGCAAAGGTTCTAGCGATAAGATTGGGCGCAGTGATCTTGTCCATAGTGGGAACAGACCAATCCGGATTCATGCCAGGCAAAACGACTGATATCAACATTAGGCGTCTTTATACCAACCTCCAATTGAGCCACGACAATGCTGGCAACAGAGTGATCGCTTCTCTAGACTATGAAAAAGCCTTTGACTCAGTGGAGTGGGAGTTTATGTGGCTAACACTGAAGCGGATGGGTATTCCTAAAAATGTCCTTAAGTTTCTTCAGGTACTATACAAAAGCCCAAGGGCCAAAGTGCTGGTTAATGGATGCCTGTCAAATCCCTTTCCACTGGGTCGTGGCACCAGGCAGGGGTGCCCTCTTTCGGCACTGCTGTTTGCTTTAATTATGGAGCCATTGTCGAGTCTGATCAATAACAGCATGGCGATTGAGGGTTGGACTATTGCTGGCATCACTGAAAAATTGTCTCTCTATGCCGACGACATGCTGGTGTACTTGGCGGATCCGGGCCCTTCACTGGAAGCACTACTACAGACTGTTGATGAGTTTGGCTCCTACTCTGGGCTTCGAGTGAATTGGTCCAAATCTGTACTATACCCGGTGGACTCTGTGGATCCCACCTCCATCACAGCATCCTCCTCCCTTATGGTGGTTGATAAGTTTGTGTATCTTGGTATTCTAATACACAAAGATGTACATTTATTCGCCTTCCTCAATATCACCCCTGCAATGCAGGTGGTCACATGTAAATTAAAAGCCTGGAATACTCTCCCACTATCTCTGATAGGTTGTATCAATATTTTCAAAATGATTCTGCTACCCAAGTTGTTGTATCTCTACAGGTCAACACCGATTCCTTTGCCAAAAGCCCACTTTGTAGCCCTGGACAGACTCCTGACACCATTCCTGTGGAGCGGGCGCCCACCCAGACTAGCTAGAGCCACATTGAAGGCCCCATGGGAAAAGTGTGGCTTAGCCTTGCCCGATATGTATGCATACTACATGGCTGCCCAGTTGTCATATGCAGCATGGTGGGTCAGGGTAGATGCAAATAACCCTGCAGCGGTACTAGAGGCGGCCTTAACTGGTTCATATGAGGCACTCACAAACCTTATTTACAGAAAGGGCACTGCGTATATTCCACACCCTACTACTAATATGGCCATCACACTTCAGGTGTGGAATAGACTAGCTGAACCTTACCCCAGGAATGGTGAGGAGAATTCTTGGTCGCCCTATATTCCCCTATGGATGAATGGCCATCTCCCAGAACTATTTAGTCTTCCAGATTTTACCTTTTGGGCTCAGCGGGGACTTAAATATTTGGCCCAGTTGTACCCAGAAGGTGTCTTCTCCACTTTCGCAGACCTTAAGCAAAGATTTAATCTTCCTCAGTCTGCCTTATTCCGATACTTTCAGTTAAGACACGCTTGCAGAGTACAGTTTGGGGGGAAACGATTATATTGGATTGTGGCCCCATTGAAGGGGTGATACGTAGGGACCCTCTGCAGAAACCGGTATCATCATTATACTCAACGTTAATGTCCATGCAGAGTGCCCCGATTGACAGTTCATTTGCAAAATGGCAGGCTGATATTCCCTCTCTTGAAGACCATCATCTTAAAGAATTGGTAAGCTATTGGAAAAAATCTGTAATATGTGCTAGAGACCAACTGATCCAGGTTAAGTGGCTTCACAGAGTGTACCTTACCCCAGTTAAATTAGTGCAGATGGGCAGCCTTTCAGTGGACACTTGCTCTAGGTGTGGTGGGGGGGAAGGTTACATGGATCCATATGATTTGGCTTTGTCCAGTCATTCAAAACTTCTGGTCCAAAGTGCATCACTTACTGAATGTGGAGTTGGGGCTTCCGGGAGTATGCGCACCTGAAAATAGTCTGCTTGGTCTGGTAAATGATTTGGTACCTACTAAATATAGCTGTATTCTGTATAGGTTTATGCTATATTATGCCCGTAAAACCATTCTACTGAATTGGAAACCTCCTAAGCGTCCTACTTTGTCCCACTGGCTGAAACTGATAGATGACGATTTGGAAATGTATAATGTTACGTATTCGGCTAGAGGCACCCCTAAAAGGTTCTATCACATTTGGGAACCTTGGTTATCTGCCAAAACAACGTTAGCTGGGTTGGGGGATGAGGCACAGCTCCCGAGCAATGTGTGAATGGAGTGAGCGAATGACTAGTACATGTGTTTCCTCAGATTCTAGAACAGGCAATATACATTGTTGAGGACTTTGCTTTAGTTTATACCTTGCTGCCACATCCTGGGCACCCTTGCTTCGTTAGACACTCTGTTGCATAGGCCGCTGTATAATAGTGAGTTGACCTGCATATTTTCCTTTGATCTGAGGGTTGAAATGTACAACTGCTGTACCCTTTTGCTCACTAGTATGGATGTTTTGTCTCTGTTGCTATTAGTTTATGCCTTTTACTGTTAAATCTTAAAAGCAATAAATAAAACCTTTTAAAAAAAAAGTATGGTGCTGTCAGGTGGTTCAGTAGCCTGGCGATTGCTCCTAGATTTAATTTCGATGCAGAAATGTGGCTGTATATTGCTTTTCTGAAACTTGCCCTTATACTACTCCTCGTTCGCACTTAAATATTTAATCTTTCATCTGATAAATCCTAAAGATAGAAAACACTTCCTTTTAAAGAGGTATTCTAATTTCAGATAGTTATTCTATATGCACCCGATGAGGGATAACTAATGGCCCTATTACATGAAGCAAGTATCAGTCAAGTTCGGACGATAATCATTTCATTTTATGTTATAGAAGACAACAATCATCCGACATGCGCAATGTTGGCTGATCGTTGTCTTTCAACATGTTGAAACGTACACGATGAGGATATCGGCGATATGCTGCCGTTGCCCCGTGGAGTAGTGGCGGCAGTAGACCACTGCTATCTACTATGGGCTAACTGGGCAGCCACCCTGCATTTACCCGCTCGTTGTCGGTACATGTAATAGTGGCTGCAGCTAGTGGGGAAGAAGGAGCAAGCGCTCCCTCTCGTCACCCCGTGTAATAGGGGCATTACGAGTTGATGGGGGTCAAGTCACTGGGACCCCTGCTGATCCTGAATGATTGTAGACCACTGCTATCTACTATGGGCTAACTGGGCAGCCCCCCCTGCATTTACCCGCTCGTTGTCGGTACATGTAATAGTGGCTGCAGCTAGTGGGGAAGAAGGAGCAAGCGCTCCCTCTCGTCACCCCGTGTAATAGGGGCATTACGAGTTGATGGGGGTCAAGTCACTGGGACCCCTGCTGATCCTGAATGATTGTGGACAAGTATCCTCCAAATGAATGGATTGGCAGTATGTATGTGCAGCTTCTAAGCTTTTCCCCTGAACATTTGATATACATGGTGTATCAAAAGAGGCATCTTAGTTAGCAGTGATTAAGTGATACACAAACACATTTCTCAGGAACAGGTATAGGCTCTGTCGCCTCTAAGAGCTATCCACTGAACTAGAGGGGCTGTAGTTTCAAGTCGCTTCTTTGCCACCTATTTTGGCGGCACTCTAAGGCCTCATTCAGTGTATTTTTCATTAAACAACAACCATTGTTGCAGGACGTTGTTTAATAGCGGTGAGGCACTGGTGGTTGTAGTTTCACTGCTGGGTCAGCTGGTACGATGGTGTGGTAGCTAAGTGGGTCTAGGGTCACTTGGGCACTTGTCACAGTAGCCTGGAGTTGTATAGAAACCTTCCCGGACAGTTTGGTGCCCCGCCTGCACAAAAGGTTTAACCCAAGTGTAAAGTTGTCCAACACTTGAAAAAATGGAACAGTTTACTGGCAACAATACAGTTCAGTACAATACGGTACTTAAAGGGGAACTCCAGGTAGAGGTTAAAAAAATTGTTTCTGTCCTTCCTGGTTGAGCAGTTCCCAGAATGCAATGCTTTCCCTCAGCTGATCATCACAGTCCCCCAACCATTACAATCAGTAAAATTAGTGCTGCACCTGCTTCTGGCCATTCAGAGATGGTGGATCACTCAGGGGATTGGGGGATCCAGCCAAGCCTCCTGTGACATCACACCCTGCCCCTGTCTGAATCATCAGCCTGTCCTCAGCAAACACACACAATGTGAGACAGAGGCATGGAATATTTGTCTCCTAAGGGGGGAGAGCAGTGGGAGCAGGGGACAATGTGAATTGGCACAGGGTCCATTGTATAGACACATCTATATAACTTTTAATGTACTTTTAATAGAAAACATGTTTTTCTTATCCGGAGTTCCCCTTTAAAGTTGCTCAGGTGCTTGGGGATGAGATAGAGACAAGGGGGGAGATCTATCAAACTAGTGTAAAGTAGAATTGTCTTAGTTGCCCCTAGCAACCAATCAGATTCCACGTTTCATTCCTCAGATTCTTTGAAAAATGAAAGGTGGAATCTGGTTGCTAGGGGCAACTAAGAGAATTCTACTTTACACCAGTTTGATAAATCTCACCCAAGGGGAAAGGTTCTTCAGAAGAGTGTGGAGGAGAGAGGGTGCCTGAAGGGCCTTGTCCAATTAGACATGTACTCATAGAGGGTATAAAGGGAACACTTTTACTCACGTTTTAGACTGTCTGACCGCCTTCTGCCCTACAGTTGCGAGTCACTTGTCCTGTCAGAGTAGTACAAGCCCCAGGCCTAATTATCTAGGCTAAGCAAAATTCCAAGACTTCCCAGTCGTCTTGCAATGTGCAGTGGAATACCTAGTCTCTTAGTAACTTTGTTCCACTTGGGTCAGTACCAGTATCTGCCCTTCACGTTTTAGAGAGGTTTCTGGCATAGACAAGGTGATCCCTCGATGGCTGCTCTCCCCCTAGGTACTTTCTAGCACTGCATAGTTGCTGTGTCTTTCACAAAGGGAATCTGTAGTCTCGCTAAGTTGTGTCCCTGACAGAGCATCTGGCCTGAGCCAGGCCCTGGCTTAACTTAAGCAGAGATCTGGTTCCTTGCTGCCTCCTCACAGACTGTCTGGAACCAACTAACACACTCCTCCTACCAGGAACTAACTCCTTCCTACAGAGGTCTAACCAAACCCTACTGTGATTGGTGGGACTGTTTGTACAAAAAGAGAGAGGACAGAGGATAGGACAGAAACTAGAAGGGAAGCAAATGCACCTCCTGAGTGAACCAATCATTACATGTAATGCTGCGTTTACAAGGAGCGATTATCGTGCGAATTTGCGCGATAACTATCGAATTCGAACGATAATTGTAAGTGTAAACACAGCGAACGATCAAACGACAAACGAGAAATCGTTCATTTTGATCTTACAACATGTTCTCAAATCGTCGTTCGCCAAAAATTTGCAGATCGTTCCGTGTAAACAGTTGTTCGCCGATTTAATCAATGTGTGAGATAGGCTTGAGCTATCGCAAAACAAAATTTCAATACGATGTATTGTTCCGTCTAAACGCTGATCGTTATGAAAAAAAAAAGGTTACTCAGACATCGTTAATCGTATGATCGGGCCAATTATCATTTCGTGTAAACGCAGCATTACACAAAACAATTAACCCATGAGTTTCCTTCAGCTCTGCTTCACATACCACACAGAACATAGAGAAGCACCTAGTGGGCAAAACACTAACTTTAGTGAACACTTCATCCCCACCTGTGTGAACCCGAGGAAGTTATCTTACTCAGGTGCAATAAATACTTAGGGGCCTGTACTGGGTCACTACATAATGACAGCGGCCTATTACAGCCTATGGAGCAACGGCCATAGTGTATACACACTGAACACTACCACCGAGCATCCAGGTATTCATTGAACATTGGCCACACAACATAGACTGTGCATACAATGTAAAGTACAGCTCGCACATCGGCCGCTGTTTGTGCCATGTGTGAACGTAGCCTGAGGCTGCATTTACACGTTCCGTGTTTTTCCTGGTCCGTGAATGTAGTCTGCTACCTTTGTGATCCGTGCAAAACTGTCCGTGTTTGCATCTGTGCTTTTCATGGATCTGTTTAAAGCATTTTAAATTAAGGTTCTTCTAAGGCTTGAAATCACAGATGCACCACCTCGTGTGGGCGTGCAGTAACCACGGTCCAAATACGTGTAAATTATTTTTAATTTCCCAGAATCACGTATAAAATCTAACTTTTATTAGATATGCATTAAAAGTAAAAAATGTATTAAAACAAGTGTTCTACACATATGAAATCGGCACTTCACAACAGATCTAGGGTGTTGACCCTCTGATAGACGGATCCTGGCCACGTTGGGGGTAGTGAGTAATCCCTGTGGGGATGAGTGCACCATATCTGCACTGTGACTTATCATGATGGCTGTCTTGGCAAACACTGTCAGTATATAGGCTTCATGCACTTGCCAGTTTCTGTGACTGTATCTGCTGTATGAGACCTTTTTCATCTTCCAGGATTGGATGTTCCTCTAGTACTTGGCAGACATAGCTAGTATATGCATGGTTGCCATAGATTATCATAGGGGTTATGCATGTGGCTTGTGACATCATAGGATACTGGTATCTAACCTGAACCCCATAGGACTGTCTCTGAGGGTTATTGCTATCCCTATTGGTCATACATACAGTTCCTGATGTGTAATACTGCAGCCATTAAAGTGTACTCCTGACTGTGTTGTGTGTGGTTTGTCTGTGTCTTGGGGTTATCCTGACCTGTCGCTCCAAGTGTTTATCAGAGGCCGGGCCAGGGTGACCACCCGACGCACGGACAGAGTACACACACTATATCCCCACTTGTCTCCTACCCTTTTCTATATTCATTTGATTTTTCTATTTATTTAAACACAACAATTCTATATAATCTCTAAACAGCAACCATTGTGTTTTGTGAAGGTCTCCTGATGATCCCAGGGACATATCTGGGTGAAACGCGTAGAAACTTGGATTGAGACAGATACTTGTTTATCGCAATTTTTTCTGAAGTCTGGTTTTATCCCTATATATCTGGGCTAATCTATCCCTAAATATACCAGTCTATCAGAGGGTCAACACCCTAGATCTGTTGTGAAGTGCCGATTTCATATGTGTAGAACACTTGTTTTAATACATTTTTTACTTTTAATGCATATCTAATAAAAGTTAGATTTTATACGTGATTCTGGGAAATCTTCTAAGGCTTGTCATTATTTCATTGGCTGAGGTACAAAAAGAGTGAGTTGCATAAGCACTAAGCGATGTAAACAACTGTCCTCACGTAGGTCAGCAAAATCTTGTAATGGCTTCACAAAATATCATGAAATCCTCAACACTGTTAGGGTGTAATTGTACCCACTAATTGGGATATCATATTTTGTCATAGCAACAGGGTTATTTTTTTATTTTTTTATTTTTAAACTAAAGGGGGGGGGGGGACATACAAAAGCATATGAAATACTAGATAAACACTGTTTCCTTTTGAAGTAGTGAGCCATAACATTGTAGACAAGATCAGAACATTTCTGCACCTTTTACATTTCTGCCCTATGAGTTATAAATCAAACCAACAAAGTCATTCTTCGCATAACTCTCGCATAACTTCCATTTTCAATTGTTTCCCCTAAAAATCTTAGAAATTAGATTAATATGTTTTTTTTATTATTTTGACACAACACTAGGAAAAACATTTGGTCATCTCGCGTCATCCATATGAGCTAGATGCAGTCTATAAAATCAGGTTTTATTTGACAAATTAAGAACGATGTAAAAATCTGTAGTTATTACTACTTGATCATCTATTACTATATTTAGCACAGTTGTCACTAAGTGGCATATAATCACGCTACCACTCCACATTGTTCTACCAGGATTTATCTCTGAACATCAACGCCTGGTCTACTTATTAATGGTGGCATTTCTAAAACGTCCCATAGATGCGGTAATTGAGTCTGTAACCTTCAGTCGACCTTCCGTCCGCTATTAGCACACTGTTTCGTTCTTTTGACAGCCTCTTTGAAATAAATTTCTCTGGATAATATTTATAGGACATAATCTTCCACTTGACTACATAAATATTTTTCCTTTCATGTCATTCCCTGCATTGTATATTCCAAGGAGCAACCAGATAAACAAGCAACTTCACATTGATATGTAATTACTTATCTGTTCCCTTCAGCCAGACAAAGCTCTTACTTCTATCTGTTTGAGAAAACCAACCCTTTTATATATTTCTGGCTAAATCTGTATTGCGTTATTAAAGAGGAACACGTAGTTTGCAGTGCAAAAATCTATACTAATATTTTTTTTATTTCAAATTGGCAGCCACATCAATGAAGATAAAAGGAAAACTGAAGGGCAGCGACAAATCTTTGATGTGGTCTATGAAGTGGATGGGTGTCCTGTAAGTATTCAATCTCTCTAATGTCCATAGATAAATTACAAGGAATGCTGATCATTATGGAAAGATACAAAGTTACTACCCATTAAGTCAATCTGATGGCGCCTTTTTAGGGTATCATTTATTGTTCTTTACCATTTACTGTCCCCAAACCAACGTAACTTTATGCCTATTGCTTATTCTTTGTCGTAGGCAAATCTGTTATCTTCCCATAGGATGCTGGTACAGAGAGTGGAAACTGTAGCTCTGGGGGAAGATCTCTGTGACAGAGGAGAACAAGTCACACTCTTTCTATTTAATGATTGCCTTGAGGTGAGACTGTATTGAATGTTAACATCTGAAGAGATGTAGGGGGATCCGGTAGGAAATTTTTAATGGAAGAAAAAGTTGTCTGAAAATTTTTAAATGCACGAGGCTAAAATGTGGGGAAATGTGTGGAAATTGTTAATGTGTTCTGCTTCGGTAAAAAATATGTTCCTCTTACGGCTGCAATTATTACGCTTTAATCTTTTTCTTACTGTGAATCTTTCATTTCTGTTAGACTGGTTTTTAAAATGTGTTCACGTTTATCCTTTTTACAGTTTTGTATACAGATACACATAAAATATTGACTACATACATTACGTTTACTGATCTTTTACTTACATTTACTGATAACGCTGATCTGGAGTTACAGCTTGCATTACAGAGCAGGGTAAATTTACCTTTGAGATGCACCTAAACATATGCCATCACTGTCTGTTAGTATTAAAGGGGATTTAGTAAAAGTGTGAGGTTTCTGTATATTTTATAGAAGACTATCCATTACTTCCTATATAATGTTTGTTAATATTAGTACTGAATTTATACTACAATTCTTGGTCCAAAATAGTATGAAGAAAACATGGCGCTAAGTTTTGATGGCTTGTAGTATTAGCATGTCATATGATGCGTGCTACACAGCAGCAGAAAGAACTGTGCAAATTGCTGGATAGCGTGTGTTTACATATAGCAGATCATCATCATCATAACCCAGTGCCCCCCCCCCCCACACACACACACACTTAATTGACAAATTTCCTTGTATAGCACTCTGTCAAATGAAAGATAGCTATTGCTGACTTAGAACATGGTGTACAGACCAATAACCCATTTTCTATGTGACAAATTGAACACTAATAGCTAAATGTGTTTATGGTTTCCAGAGACCACAGTGCAGTTCTGCAACAACCAGAATCCATATGTCTTGTGACTCTCTCTTCTCCATTGATTCCTTTGTAAAAGGAAAGGTGTCAGTGCCCCCTTTGGAAAGGATAGGATAGCAGCTAGTGTCGTTTCCAATCATCATTTTGCTGGTGTGTTTCCTGATAGTGAGTCACCCACATCTGGTGACTGTGTGGTGTTTAACCAGACTGCCGTACCATCTGACAGTCTGCCCTTTTTTTCCTATTTTGGTTAAAGCACCACTCTTTTCGTGTATTCATTTCTTTATAAACACAATAAGCTGCTCTTTCTGTGGAGGGCCAGTGTGTTCATATCTAAGGGCCGTATTATAGCTGATGGAAGCAAAGGGGTATGCGATCAATTGATCACTTGTGTATTCCCTCTGTGCACGGTGGTTGAGCTGTGTAATAGGCTCTTTAAATAGAATCTGTCAAAACCATAGATTCAAAATAGTGCCCCAGAAATTCAGCTAAGCCATACTGTGCACACCTCCTCTCCCACCTCTTAGTCAGACAGGGAGGATGTGCATGCTGTGCCTCAGCTCTTTCTGTAACACTTCCGCTTCCAAGGAAAAATGCAATTTTAAATCTCTTCAAATAGTCATCAGCAAAGACAAAGGCATAATTTATTTTATCTCACTGTCACCTATCTGCCAGTGTAAAGCTTTGTACCTAGTAGAGACCTAATGGAAAATGCCTGTGTCTGACATGTCCCTTGTTTACAGCAAGTGTCAGGCAGTGTAATAGGGTCCTTACATAGATGTCATACAGACTGCAGGAGAATGGAGTATCAGTCAACAGGGGTTACTCTGAGTGGACGGCTTTTTTAAATTTCTTTTGAAAAGGTATGACTTATGTCCCTAGAGTGGGGTTGAAGAGTTTACTTTTTCTTTTAAAGTTGGGCCCTGTAGCTAAAAAATGCTAATTAAATAATAAAAATGCAGACGTTCGTCTGTCCCAGTAACTATATTTTGCTTTTGAATTAGTTTCTTACATTGTTTAAATGTTTAGCTGTATTCTGTAGACGTGCATTGAAAATTAGTTTTTGTACTTTCAGATTGCAAGAAAGCGGCATAAAGTTATTGGTACCTTCAAGAGCCCTCATGGACAAACACGGCCCCCTGCCTCTCTTAAGCATATTAGCTTAATGCCTTTGTCACAGATAAAGAAAGTTCTTAATATCCGGGAAACTGAAGGTCTGTAATACACTGTCTGACTACTGAAATGTAGCTACTAGTGTGCAGTTTTATATATATGTTATACACAACCTCTGAGCTATAATACTAAATGTGGTATGCTCTGTTAATATTTATTGGACATATTCATTCCATCTTGCCTGTATCAGTTTGGTTACACCCCAAAAATAACGACCATTTAGGTTACTTGTCTGAATAAACCACCTCAATATACAAATAATGGGGGTGATTTATCAAACTGGTGGAAAGTAGAACTGGCACAGTTACCCCTAGCAACCAGTCAGATTCCACCTTTCACTTTCCAAGGAATCTGTGAAAAATGAAAGGTGGAATCTGGTTGCTAGGGTCAACAGAGCCAATTCTACTTTACACTAGTCTGAAAAATCTCCCCCATCGTTTGTTAATCTCAGTTTTAAGTATTGCTTGTGTGAGTTTTACTAAGACAATCATTCTATATCAGTGCCTTTGTTGGCTTGCAATAGAGCCTTGGGGTATGTTCACAGGGAGTAAATCAGGCGAAATTCCATGGTGGATCTCTCCACCGCGGAATCCTGCCTGACTCAGTGTGCCCTAGCCCATCTATGGGTGAGCTTGCGTGCCTCCGCTTCTGCCGTACCCCGCTCATTGAGAAACAATGAGATGGGTGGGATTCCGCCGGGCAGAGATCTGTTGCGGAATTCCACCTGATTTTCCAGTTTTAATTGCTGGTGTAAATTTCCACAATAATTTATGCTTGCTTGCATTAGGGGTGCACAATCCACCAAAATATTAATACTAGATACTCCCCCTTTTTGCATTCTGACATCTCTGCACAGGTGTAAAGGGTAAATTTAGCGTTTTTCATACCTTTATTTTATATCATATGTTGTGGTGCTTGCTCAAGTAAAAAGTCATCTTTTATCAACTGCAGACTGTGTTAAGTGGGCGGGGCCTCGCGGCAATAGCACCACTTAACCCTGCCCACCGCACCACTGTTGCCCCGCCCCTTGACGCCCATTGGTGGGCCGACCTAGAGGGGGTGGGGCCTAGACCTTTTGGCCAGCCTGTTCCAATGGCCAACGAGGGGGTGGGGCCAATGGTGGGCGGGGGCGGGGCTAAGTGGTGCTATTGCCGCGAGGCCCCGCCCACTCGAAAAAGGAGGTGACAGTGTCACTTTAAACATACTGTAACAGACCCGCTGCAGATCCTGTACATGGGAATAGACTCTAAAAGGGAATAGAACCGTTAACAGGATTGGGAAGGGGAAAGAAAAAAAGATAAAACTCAAAATCAAACATTGGCAGTGTGTGATTGTGTTGCTCATATATACCATTCAACCACTCATGAGAAAATAGAACAATAAAATGTATAATAAAATTATATATATAATAAAATTATATATTACAATCTAACTTAAGACTACAGGAACCATGTGAATATGTAGAAGTAAGTTATGTGAAGTACTTAGTTTTATCACTAGCTCTTACTATGTTTGTTTAAATAGTAAAACCTGTTTTCTCTGGGCACAGCATGCTAGTGTACTGTGCCCATCTGCCATTCTAAAAGCTGCAGTGAATTAACAGCAAGACCCGGTGTAAACTTAACATTCATAGCTATGTAATTATACGGTGCTTCATGGTTACACAGCTAAGAGTACATTCTAAATCTAAGAATATTAATTTACAGACAGTGCTGAATTGTTCACGCTCGAGTGCTCTCTGTAATGTCCGCCGCAGTGTTGTGCTGAGCCTTAAGCTGAATTCCATTAATAAGCTGTAAATTGTTTGTCTGTATTTTATATCATTAGTAGGGCATAAAACACAGATTCTTGCACAAGCCGAAAACATTGTGTTTATTTTTGAGTAACAATGTGTGGCGTTGACATCATAAAAGAGACTAATGTTTCCATTTGGATCTCCAGAATGCCATAACGCATTTGCATTGGTAGTGCGACCTCCAACAGAACAGACAAACCAGTTATTTAGCTTCCAGCTGACAACTGAGGAGCCTCCGAAGGTGGATTGGCTGAAGATGTTATGCCGGCACATAGCCAACACGATTTGTAAAGCAGATGCTGTAAGTAGTTTTCTCCCTACCACGATTTCACTGAGACTGTTTAAAGTGCATTCAAAGAACTACTGACAGTCATACATATGGAGCATTCTCCAACGTTTAACCATCTTTTTAATATGTCGCGTTTATTTTCCCGAAATACAACTTGTATAACTTGGTGTTTCCTCGTAACAAGTAAGCATAGAAGATTGTCAACAGGAGATGACCACTTGGTTCATCTAATCTCCCCTTTTAGTATCTTAGGTTAACAACATCTTCCATGTCAGGCAAGGAAACATAACACTTTTATATAAAATGGGGAGACATAGAGGTACTAAAGGGCCTCAGACACCTCCTATGGGCAACTCTGAAGGATATATTAAAGGACAAGTGCCATGAAAAACTTTTTCCCAGTAATTGAAGCACATTACAAAGTTATATAACTCTGTAATGTGCTTCAATCACCTATCTGCCTCCCTTCCCTGTCTTTTCCCCCCTCCACCCCCCACCAGGAAGTGTCCTGACTCATACAGACCTGATTACTGTCGTCACCGTCACCAAGCTCTTCTCTCAGCTCCTTCTCCTGTTACACTAGCCTCCCCCTCCCCTGCCTTGTCAGGTGACAGGCTTGCTCACCTCTGATTGGCTGAACAACTGCAAGCCATCTCTTGTCACATCTCACTTGCTTATCTTCCCTCAGACTGACTCCGGCACATAGGCAGCTCCCCCCTCCCCTCATACCCTCTCTCCTGCTGCCCTGGACTCAGTGAAGGAGTCATGTCACTAGAGAAGATAAGCCGAGGAAGCAGAGTCACCTGACAAGGCAGGGGAGGGGAGGGGGAGGCTAGTGTAACAGAAGAAGGAGCTGAGAGAAGAGCTTGGTGACGGTGACGACAGTAATCAGGTCTGTGTGAGTCAGGACACTTCCTGCTGGGGGGTGGAGGGGGGAGAAGGCAGGGAAGGGAGGCAGATAGGTGATTGAAGCATATTACAGAGTTATATAACTTTGTAATGTGCTTCATTTACTGGGAAAAGGTTTTTCATGGCACTTGTCCTTTAAAGGGTTATACCCATCTGCTGATTATTTCAAATCTGCACATTGGTGCTGCAGTGATGGGACGCAATGGTGCTGTGGCGAATTAGCTCTGCTTTTCTGCATCTCCCAGTGAGGTTACACATGCTTTCAGGGATAATCCAATTCCCCTTTAAGCTAGAGATGAGCAACACTCAAGCACGCTCCAGTTTCTCTGGCTACAGAAGTTGGGTGCAGCCCTAACTGTGCCTGGAAAACATGGATACAGCCATAGGCTGTGTTCACAAGCTATACACAACAGCTGTTCCATTTGAATGGCCATTGTTTAACATAACCTATGTTCATTAATTCAGGTCCTATGTAGCTTTAAACAATGCCCATTCATGTGGAAAGGCTGTTGATTACAGGGCTGTGGAGTCGGAGTCTGAACTAGTTTTGGCTGGAGTTTGAGTCGGAAAAAATGTACCGACTCAGACTCAAGCTTTAAAAAAAAAAAAAAATCTTAGAACAATTTAAAATTGAGTTTTGATATGAATTTTATAAGTTTTGCTCATCAATATATATTATGAGCAACATTCTAATAGGACACTGGCCCTATTAGATGAGGGTGGCCGAAGAGTTGTCGGTCACTATTTGGCAGTTTGTTTCTGAGCTGGAAGAGTCCATTGTGTGGGGGGAGATCTGTGCTCTTCTCTTCCTGGATGACTGTATATGAGCAGCAGTTTAATATGAAGATATCCTGTGAACATAGCCATAGGCTGTATCAATGTTTTCCAGGATTCCTTAGGGCTTTATCTAACTTGTGCAGCTACCAGTATTCAAATGCTACATGCTCTGGTTCGAAGGAACTCATATTTATTAAACACCTCTATATGGACCTTATATGCAATGAAAGGTAAACTAAAAGACAGCCGTCCACATCCCTAATCCTTTCAGTGGTATTCTGTAATAGAATTATAAGGTTGTGCTGGCACTCTATTCAGCCTTTAGCTGTTCATGACCGTTTTGCTCCAATGTGTAAGCTAAAAAGGTGCTGTCAAACTTTAGCACATACCTAAAAGTTTTCTAAAACATTAGGTTGGCTTTCAACTACTTCAGAAAAATCTTGCTTGTACTAGATCAGATAAAAGCTGGTACAAAAACAACAGTAAGATCCCGTTTGGCTGTCTAGCAATGCCCACAGTGACCTGAGCTGTGTACAATGGATGGGCAGTCAGTAAGATTGAAAGTACATAGATGACAAACTGAAGGAAGGAACAGTTTATGCCAGGGGCAGCAGCATTCATACTGCAGCTCTTTTGACAGCCATCTTTTTTAAGCGTTGGTCCGGTGTATGCATTGTAAAAGTTGTTTTCTGATACTGCTGGATGTAAAAAGATTTTATCCTTGGCTGTTTTTAACCTGATATAAAAATAAACCGAAGGAAACATGTACAATTCCTAGTAAAAGCAGAAAAAATGTTGTAATAAAGGACATATATAGTACACATGAAAAAAAAAATAAGGTGAAAGCTCTCACAACTGACTTCTTTTTAGATCCTGAAAAGGGCCTACCACTTCTGACCTGTCTGTTTTAGTAAATCAATATATTCCTCCTAAAATAACTCTAACATCTTTTCTTACAGCTCTGTGTTGTGGTGTTCCTCTGTTAGGAATGTATGACTGGATGACCAAGAGGGTGTTACCAGGGGTGGGGGCTGTCCCTGCACTGAGACTATGAAATTAAAGGGGAAGGCCGGGCAAAATTTAAGATCTGTTGTTGCCAAACAAAAGTTATAAAAATTACTTAGACACTTCTTATGGGAAACGCACCTATAGTGCATTTTCCCTGCACTTACCTGTCACGTCACATAAACTGCCGGCACCTGCTGCAGCGATGGGACAGACTGGAGCAGCAGGAGTTGGCAGTTTTATGTAAAGAGACATCACCGACTTTACAGAGACCTGAACACGTCATGCTGTAGTAAGTGCAGAGAAAATGCACTATAGGTACGTTTTTTTTTATAAGTCTCTTAGTAATTTTCATAACTTTTTTTGGGCAATACTTTAAAATTACTTTGCCCGGACTTCCCCTTTAAAGTTGACCTTGTCAGAAAATGCAGAGACACCCCACTTTTTCTCCCCAACTAGCAATCAGTTTGGCACTCTATTCATAGAATTTTAGTTGGAATAACCAGGTAAACACAGAAATAGAAGGATATTTTAGAATTGTTAGTTCATGAGGAATACATACATTTACTAACGCAGGCAGGTTAGGAGTGGTCACAGGTCCTCTTTAAATGGGCTCTGCCAATTTCTGTCTGCTGCAGCAAGCTGGGAAATTAAGAGCTACGCGCTTCTCCTGGCTCTAACTAACACTTAAAGGGAAACAAACAGCAATAGGACCATGTGTGTGACTTAAAGAGAACCTGTTACCCTGGGAGAGCAGTTCACCGCTGGATAAAGCCCCCATACTAACCCCCTCCTGCCGGTCCGCATTCATTATGCAAATGAGCAGAGAGGCGTCCAATGCCTATAGGAAATCACTGGAGCAGTGATTTCCTAGGGTTATCAGGGTCATCTATGCTTAGTAGCATTATAAGCGCACAGAGGAGTGGCATTGGGTACAGGATCGGCAGGAGGGGGGTAAGTATGGGGAGCTCTATCCAGCAGTGGGTGGGTTCAAACCGCTCTCCCAGGATAACAGGTTTCCTTTAAGAACTGTGCCACAACCATATCTGCTAGCCTGTACTTTGCCTCTGTTGGAAAACAGTTACGCCTATGTACCTTTTGAAATATTGTAACAGTCTAGCCAGTTGCCTCTTGTGAGCAGAGATGACCAACAGTTTGAGGCTATGACATTGCCTGCCAGCTTACACTTTTATAGCCAAATAGGTTTACTGTAGTTGTAGACTTTGAGGTTGGAGATTAGGTTTTTTGGAAGTTGTGATATCAGGTTAAAATACGCCAAAAATATGTGTGTACACTTAAAGTGCTACAGTGCGTGCTTAAATGATGGAAAATGAGTTTCCTGAGAGACACTGTCCTATAAAAATGTAAAGTACGTGAATAAATAGTGGCAATGGTTCGTTCAAGCAGTTTAAGTATCATTAGTGATATATAGCTATACTGCTGAATACCTGGTAGTTTTGGGATGTGGTATAGTGTCCTCGATTCTTCTGTATCTTTTCAGTAGTTGTAGGTGTTGAGGTGTCTGGTTGGGAGCGGGCCCCGGCCGGTGGCTCCACTACTACCAACTCTCGGCATGCGGTGAGCAGTCCAAAGGTTTTCCACGGAGTAGCAGTGACGTCACTGTAGTAATTGCTGTAGTTCATGCAGGTCAAACATCTAACATGCTGCATCAAGGCCAAAATTATCTCTGAAACATGTTAGATGTTTGACCTGCATGAACTACGGCAATTACTACAGTGACGTCACTGCTACTCCGTGGAAAACCTTTGGACTACTCACCGCATGCCGAGAGTTGGTAGTAGTGGAGCCACCGGCCGGGGCCCGCTCCCAACCCGACACCTCAACACCTACAACTACTGAAAAGATACAGAAGAATCGAGGATACTATACCACATCACAAAACTACCAGGTATTCAGCAGTATAGCTATATATCACTAAGGATACTTAAACTGCTTGAACGAACCATTGCCACTATTTATTCACGTACTTTACAGAAAATATATTAGGTTTACATTTTTATAGGACAGTGTCTCTCAGGAAACTTATTTTCCATCATTTAAGCACGCACTGTAGCGCTTTAAGTGTACACACATATTTTTGGTGTATTTTAACTATTAGGAGAGACCACGGAATCCCTTGTTACACTTTAGCAGCATAACAGTGGGCTTTTTTCTAAGTACAGCGCCGTGTATATGTTTGTTTTTTAGAAATTACTTTTTTAAAACAACATTTTATCTATACGTGATATCAGGTTACTTGAGTGTTAGTTAGTTATGTCAATGTAGCATTGTACTGGGCTTTCTCTGGCACAGACTCTGGCCTTTGCACTCAAATTCATCCTGTGGCTAGTGATAAATCTCAATGGTGGGGCATCCTCCTTTAATCTATCAGATGTTTAGGGAACTTTTAACGCTAAGTAAACTAAACATCTGAATTATCAGTTTCTCCAGTAGAAAACATAAATTATGATTTAATTTAACCTGTTGTGGTGCAGTGGAGAGGCAACGGCAAGATGACATCTATAAAAGGGAATACTTTAGCACACGATGATCAGCCAGTCTCTCCATATCCTTCCTGACTGATTTTTCTCTAGTTTAGTTTTTTGTTATGGTCACTTCTGATAGCATTATGCAATACCCACAGTCCATTCAGGTTGCCCAGGTAGTCGGTGTCCCCCAGGATTGTGCTGACCCAAGAAAGTTTGCTGTGTGCCCTAGCGCAGAATTGAGAGCTTGGAGCACTTACCAGGACATGAGCTGTTACACTGAGAGAGCTGACCAGGGACCTGGATCAGCTGAGCACCTAAATGCTGTTAGGTACTGTACTAAAACCCTCAGAGCCATTGTCGGACTTTTAAGCCGGCACAGTGGGCGCTGGGTTCCTCTGGGTGGTACAGGGCATTCCTGCCAAATGTAGGCAGTTCCTGGATGATGAAGTCCATTGATGCCAATAACTGGCCTTCATGTTTGGCAAAATTCAAATCATGTGGAAAATCAATGGAAAATTATATTTCAGTGCAGCTGATGCCTCCAGGGCTGTCAAGGAGCCCCTGGATTCCCTCATCTAGGTTTGGGAAGAGATCCCATAAGGCAGCACTTAGAGCCTGTGTGAATTTATCAATCTGGTCATCTCACCTTACAGCTTGGCTCTAACTATAATTGCTTTTTGAGCTCCCATAATGCTCTCTGGTAGCAGGAGTCTCCCAGAATTCATGATGCCCATATCCAATTAAAGGGGGAGAAGGAAAAAAAAAAAGATATTCAGCACAGTGGGGGAACCTGTGCAGAGAATTAAACAGTTGCAAGTTTTTGTATAGACCCCTGTGCACCTACATTTATGTATAATCTGTGCAAAAGTAGCACCTTGGCTCACTAGAGTGCTGCCAAGTGTTGGTAAGGCCCAACTAATAATCAGTGCCAGAGAGGGCTGCCATATAAAGGAATGTAGTGCTGTAGGTAGCCAGTCTCTCAGAGAGGCTGTGCATAGCCACCAGTAAGTGCAGATCTCTGCAATTTGCTGCTATTTTATTTCATGTGCTAACAAAGCCTTGTATACACAAGTGTATATGGAATCTCTTAACAGATCTGGATTTTAATACTATATTACTGCATTTTAAAGTGTCACTGCCGTTTAAATATTCTTTGCAGAAATCAATAGTACAGGTGATTTTTTTTTTTTTTTTTTTTTTTTAAAGAAACTTTGTAATTAAACCCAATTATAAAGTTTCTTAAAAATCGCCTGTACGATTGATTTCCGCCAAAAAAAAAAAAAACTGACACTTTAAGTAAACCCCACTGATAAATTCATGCAGAGTCAACTTAAAAATAGTCACCACATGCTAAAAAAAACATTCCCCTTGAATTAATGTTCTGCCCTGGAAGCAGAGTATTCAGAGCTTCCAGAGAAACACTTGATCCCTGAAGTTAACCTCACTCAGAACCAAGCAGCTGTGATTCAATGCTGTTTATACTCGCCCAAAATAGGTCAAAATAGTGATGCCTTGTGTGCTTGAGACTTTAAAGGGTAAGAAGATACTCTAGTTGGTAATTTTTCTAGAATTCCACTAGATGGCAGTGTAGATTTGGGAACTACCTTCAATCTTCCATGTTCACTAATCTTATTTTATCAGTGGCTCTTGCAAAATTGACTTTTGTTTCTGCAATTTTTTTTCCAATCTCAGAAGAGCAAATTTCTCTATTTGCATTATTTTATTTATTTCTTTTGTAGGAAAACTTGATTTATACTACTGATCCCGATTCATTAGAAGTGAACACAAAGGATGTGGATAGTACATTGAGCAGAGCATCGAGAGCCATAAAGAAAACTTCCAAGAAAGTAAGTTAATTTAGCTGCTCGCTCCTTTCTAATAGTAATTTCATTGTATTCATTTTTAGCTTTTTTTATGAATGCTTACTCTGATATAGGGAGCACTTTTGATTAGTCAGTTATACATAAAATATGACATCAGTACTATGTGAATGGACAGTCAATTGTAGTGTCCATTTTACACTTGTGCTTTTACATCTATCTAGCTTATCTATAAGCTGCTTTTGTGTCGTCATTTCTCTGTTAACTTTTTTTTTTTTTTTTGTATTTTACTTCTAGGTTACAAGAGCATTTTCATTCTCAAAAACGCCCAAGAGAGCCCTGCAGAGGGCGCTGATGGTACATAATACTCCTGATGCAAGGAGTCCTGGTCCAAGCACAGAGGGATTTGCAAGCAGTCGCATGCCAAGTACCACCTCTCTAGCAGTATGTAAAGTGTATTATACTGTTCACCTACTGCAGTCTCTCTTCACAGCTGTCATAATAAGTCATTTTTAATATTGATCACTTCATAAGCACCTCCACTAGTTCAGAAGCTTTGTATTTCGATTCTTTGGTTTCAGTATGAATGCCATACAGGTAATTGGTGTGTATCCTGCAAAGTCTTTGTAAGCTATTAGATGCTAGCAGAGATCTGCTTGACAAAACATATGTATTGTCTATGCGTGCAGTGTTTACCACT
The DNA here is from genome assembly GCF_027789765.1 of Dendropsophus ebraccatus. Classification (NCBI taxonomy): domain Eukaryota; kingdom Metazoa; phylum Chordata; class Amphibia; order Anura; family Hylidae; genus Dendropsophus; species Dendropsophus ebraccatus. The sequence continues at coordinate 75,869,368 of NC_091459.1, read as the reverse complement.
TTTGGCTATATTTTATGACGTCTTGGTTATGTCCTAGAAATATAGGATTTTTTTTCCTTCCATTTAATTGTATTTGAACCTCAATAATCTTTCTTTATTCCTTGTAAAACTTGCAAGGGAACGCGTCCATCTGAATATTTTTGAAAATTTCCATAGATCAGTAAAGTGGTAGATTCACTTCAACATCTATTTTTTATCCAAACTATGTATTAAGAAAGGGGGATTCCCATCATAAGTATTTTGCTATCTGCTATATTGCTAGGTTAGAGGGGTTTTCTGGAATGATATCCAACCAAGTCTATATGCTTTCTGCAATGACTGTTCGATATTTTTGCAACCACGGGAAACATTGAAATATACCTTCCAAGACATTAGGGAGAGGGGAGGGTAAGTATAGATAATACAGGTTCCTGCTCGCTGGACAATCCCTTGCAGTTGTCAGATGCACATCAACCTTAAACATCCCAGCAAGGCAGTGCATAGCTTTACCTCTGCACAGTGACTGGCAAGGAGCACTGCTATGCAAGAAACTCTGAAGATTATTGGGGCCCCAACTCAACTACAGTGGCGTATCCTAGCAAAGTTTTTACCTGTAATTGTGCAAACAAAACTTAAAAAAAAAAAAAAAAAAATAATGGAGAAAGGTGTTGTACTAGAAGCCATTTAATAATTTTACATGTAAAGTAAGTTGTTTGCTAATGCCTATGGTTTTGGGTTGTTTCCTATTGGCATGCATAATAGCATGCACAATAGGCAACAAGGCAAATAAAGTTAGATCCTGGAATCATCTGACTTCCAGATTCCATTATAATGAGCATCCATGTTGTGCATTCAGCCCCAAGACAGTCAGTATATCAGAACGTTTCTGAAGTCTTACAAAGTCCATATATGCAGCACTTCTAGACAGATTTTATGGCTCAGAAGCAGACACGAAGGCCTTATTTACACGTTAAGTGTTTTTTTTTTTTTTTAATAGCCCGTTCATTCTCTCATAATCAACGTTTGTAATCCGACAAAAAATACGGATTGTGCATTTGAATTCTGTATGTTGTTGCAGATCTGTAAAATCTGTACCGCACCAGTTTAATTAAAGTTCAGGTTAAAGGTTAAAAAAATGTAACCAGTTTGCCTATTGAGGATCCACATTTTTTCACAGATGATATGGATGCCAAAAGGTAAAATCTGTAGAAAATAGTAGATCCCCCCCCCCCAAAAAAAAAAACAAACAAAAAAAACAGATCTGCACTAGGATGTGTCCTCTTTTAATTTTTTTGGATCAGAATGCGGACTCATAATCTACTGATTGTGTGAATAACCCTTTAAAAATAAATGGGTAACCAAAGTACATAACTGTGGGTGCCGGGTTAGTACATTACCTGCCCGCGCTCCATCTTGCTTCTCTCACTTCTCGACAATCTGGTCAGCCAATTGGTATGCTGTCCCATTGCAGCCGCTGACTTGCTGAGCGGGATGTCAGGGAGGCGGAGAAGCAGACTGGAGCATGGACAGGTAACGTATTAGGTGGTTTAATTAGGCCGGGGCTAACAGAACATCCCCAGTTTCTGTGCATCAAAATTTTTCTGACAACCTGTGTGCTGAAAGTTTGTCTTTTAAGCATGCGTTTGCAAATCAATATGAAAAAAACTTTAACTACACTAAACGTCAGTTTATTTTATGTTTTTTAAGGGAACCTAACAACAGATTAAAACCATCTGATTGTTTTGGGGTTTTTTTTGGCAATCTTGCACTTTAAAATGTTAGAATACCTGTCATAAAAAATATCTTTTGACATATTTCACCAGGCATGTCAAAATGTATTGCTCATAGTGGGTCTTACTGCTAAGATCTGCTGCAATCAAGAGATATGGCTGGGGAGAAAGCACACGGCGATCATCCATTCCCTGGTCGGCCTCTTATTGGAACAATAGAGCCCTACAAACTTACATTGTCAGAATTAGTAGATACAGCCAGGAGTGGGTTTCCTGGTCAAAGTGGGTGTCCGCAGTGAGACCTGCTATAACTCTTTACATTCCCTAATGACTTGTCAAAAGTTATTTTTAACAGGTACTTTTTATTTAGGCTGTTTAGCACACTGAGGGCCAAGAAGGGGGGCTTTATAGGCCTCAGCCCTGCTGATACGCCTGCCACTTTTTAATAAATATTTATCCTCAAAATTCCTGAAGTGGTGGAGAAACTCTGTGGCCCCCAGTGCGCCTAATCGCCTAAGTAACATAATAATGCAGAATTGCACAAAAACAGCGCTGAGGATGAAGGTAAGAAAACTACCTTTCTCCTCAGCGTCCTGCACCCTATGTAAATGTAGGTTGGATTCTTTTAATTTGCTGTTTCTGCTAAATTCTGAAATGTAATGTATTACTATATATCTGACACATTCTGTTTAAAAAGCCATGTTCAAAAGTTTCCTCAGTCATAAAGTGGTGTTGCTGTGTGCGGTTAGCATTCAGTAGCAGGGTACAACTATACTTGAAATTTCTGCTCTGTTGTACCCAGGGCACTCTAAACAGGTTTCTCAATGCTAGAGACAGATAAATGAAGTGGTTCCTGGACACGAGTGACTATTCACTCAACTCAGATTTGATGGGGGGGGGGGGGGGGGGGGGGGCATGGTATGGTTCTGCTGCACTTCTGCATGGAAAAAAATGTGTTTGCATCAGATTTCTGCCTCTCCTGTAGGACATATGTGGTGTGTGTTGCATCTAATATGTGAACATACCTTTTAAGAAAGCTTGCAGGAAAGCGGAACCTAATTCTGTTTATATATATATTAAAAAAAGAAGCCACTTTGCATAAGTCAGTAGTCTGTGTATAAAACCTCATTAAGGCAAAGTATAATTATACCAATAGGTATGCTCTAAGCTTTTGTTTTCCTCCCTCCTGTCTTAACAAATGATTAATTCCTATTTATAGATTACGCGTTCTTCCTCTACATTCAACGTAAATGGACCTGCTAAACACACCACTGTTCAACGATCTAACTCCCTTGATGGGAACTCGCAGAGTCCCAGGTCCTGTGGTATATTGAGCTCTTTGTCTCGCTCTTTGAAAGGAGAAGCAAGCCATTCTACCCCCCAGTTATATCTTACTAGTCAACTGGGTGAAACACAAGCTATTCCTAAAATTGTTACATCAGAGTATACAGGACAGAATACTCAGGGCACAGAGTCTTTATGCAGCAAGAAGTCTATGATAATTCGATTGGAGCCCTCGCTGTGAACCACATACCTGTGTGAGCTTCATAGGACTGATGTGTTACATTTGGCACTAATAGTCACCTCCTTTGACAAGTGGTGATACCTTCCGTCTTTGGGAATAGGACACTTTAGGCACAATTATATATTTAGACTTTCTTTCCAAGGTTTTTAAAGCATATTATAGTTTTATGTTTCTGCTTTGCTATATACATTGTTTATAGTGTACATGGGGCCTTTCTGTTGTTTAGCTCACCTTTAGGTTTAGGGTTGTTTACAGTTTACAGAAGTGTGGCTGACTTAAAGCTACTGTGTACCCACAATCTGTCCCCCCCAAACCACTTGTACCTTTGGATAGCCGCTTTTAATCCTAGACCTGTCCTGGGGTCCTAATGATGAGGAGGGTGGGGAGGAAGGACAGAGAAGGGTGTGCCAGCCTAATGCATATTCAAATGTAGGCCCCGACCGTTAGTCACAGGGCTGCTGGATTAAAAGTTGTTTTTATGACAATAACTGCATCCCCTGCCGAATAGACCCCAGGACAGATCTTGGATTAAAAGCAGCTATCTGAAGAGGTACCAGTGGTTAGGGGGGGGGGGGGGGCAGATTGTGGGTACGGAGTCGCTTTAAGTTTCATACTTTTTTCTTTTATTTTAACCCAACGTTTCTGTTTACTGTCAGTGAATGAAAACCTTACCTTTATGGTGAAACCTCTCAAAGGGATTTTCCAATAATGAACGATCTAATAATTGAATGCAAATTGGTAAATAGAAATTTTACTATATTTGTGTTTCATGCTTTCCTTCTGATGCAAACTGTCTGCTTTAATATCAGTATAATTTTTCTGATGTCTAGTGTACATCCTGTTATGGGCTTCATCTTCCTGCTGTAAACTACAGCTGGGAATTCAGCCAACTCCATCTCCCCCAATATGTGGGAGACTTGTGGGGTTATAGTCAGGAATGTATACTGGGAATGAGACAGTTGGCTGAATACACTGCTAGAATGTACAGTAGAAAAAAGAAGTGGGGCAGTGAAGACCATGGAGCAGACTGTTTGCATTGGAAGCTGAGAGGAAAGCATAGAAGATTGTCAGCAGAAAAAGACAATCAGGTCCGTCTAGTCTTCCCTATTTGTTTTCTGTGTTATCTTGCAATAGGTATAGGTTTATCCCAGGCATATTTACTTTTAATTACTACACATTTACCAACCACATCTGCTCTAAGTTTGTTCCAATCATCTACTACTCTTCAAAGGCAGTAAAATAACTTTATTTACTAATATTTATCTATTAGAGTTGAAAATAGATTAGGATAGCCATCTCGGGTTTCAAACCACTGACACCGTTGTATATTCACAGATTGATATGAAAGCTACCATGCGTACCATGCGTCACCAATAATATAGCTATCTGACCGTGTTAGTGGTTTGGAACTTGAATTTTAGATGACAGATTCACTCTAAAGGCGTGCCCTTCCCTTTTATTCACTGTGTGGGAGAAAGGTGGCTTACTTATCCAGGCTGATCACTGCCTCCTTGACACTACGCTATTTCCTGATTCAGAGGCTGTTCTGATCATATTATCACGCCTTTGACAAACTTCTATGCTTAGTGCATGTGAATGGGCCGGAAGTCACTCTCCTCTATGTAAGTTTTAGAGCATCTTAAGGGGAACTCCAGGCAGGAAGCCTTTTTTCACTATGGCCACAGAGGGAGTAGATGAAAGCAAGTGTCCACTTACCTCCTTGGTTTCAGCGCTGGTAAGTGGACACTGTTGCTTTCATTCACCGCTTCCCCAGCCATAGTGAGAAAAGGCCTCCCATCCGGAGTGCTCCTTTAAAGCAGACCTGTCAGCAGGTTTTTTGGTGTATTAACTAAGGTCAGGACTAAAGTCCTGCATACCTTTTTTTTTTTTTTTTGTCTTTACTGACCCCTGTGGCACAGATATCACATTTGAATTGATATGAAACCCAGCCTTAACCCTTCAGGACTTGGCCAATAATAGCCTTAAAGTGAATGTACCACCTTACTGCCTGCGCTGAATCAGCTCACACACCTTTTTTTTTTTCCTTTATAAATCTTTGGCCCTGTTCTTGTTATTTTTGACGATATTCTGATATGCAAATCAGGTCCGTTGTGCAGAAGAGATAATCCCGTAAATATCTGTTCTGTCAGTGTGGCTGGATCACAGAGCAGTAATCAGAGCTGGGAGATCGTCCGCACTGACTGGCTGGGCAGGATACTGCGGTCCCAGATACCTCGCTCTGATACTGCTCTGTAATCCAGCCACACTGACGGGCCAAATCCTGGGGGTGCAGAGTTGATATAATTAGCAAAAGGTCTCTGCCCACAGTTGATAAACAACCTTACAACCTCCATGATGAACCGGTGTCCTTCCTTGCCCGAATGTGCAAAGGACTGTGACTTTCTGGGTTTTTGGTTTTTTTTTCCTTTTTTGAACAGAGAAAAGACCAAATATCAGCATAGACCAGTTTGACACATGTATAATGGGTTCAGGATTTATGGGCAAAATATGGGCACAAAAATGCTCCAGCATCACACTTAATCAAGCCACCAAGTAACTTGTGTTTTAAAGAATTCTTACCAGCGTTTCCTAAAATACAGTCCTGACATCACTTTTTTTTTTTTTTTTTTTTTTAAGGAGAACTATCAGCAGATTAGACCATGGGTCTCCAAACCGCGGCCCTCCAGCTGTTGTAAAACTTAATTTGCCATCATGCCTGGACAGCCAAATCCAAAGCTTCAGCTGTCTGGGCATGATGGGAATTGTGGTTTTGCAACAGCTGGTGGGCTGCAGTTTGAAGACCCCATAGATTAGGATGGAACCTGCTTATGGCCCCGAGGAGGGCAGTATGTCTCTTACCTTCCTCCTTGGTGCTGTTCGTGTGCTGTTAGCAGTGTAATCTTTGGTCCAGAGAACTGTTAGAAGCGCTGCTCCGTCCTCAAAGCACAGATGTGGCCCACCTGTTCCATTGACTATTACTAGGAGTGGGCTGACTCCCAGCTATGGGGGTGGGGGAGTGCCCCTAAAGGTGCTCTGAATCGTGGATACCACCGCTTGCAGCACTGAGGAGGAAGGTAAGAGAGACACCTTCCCCCTCGGCACCCTGTGTGCAATAGGGGGCCAGCAGCAGGTAAGATTTGTCTAACCTGCTGATAGTTCCCCTTTATTGCACGTTTTCTGGCGGTGGAATATTTCCCATAGTGATGGTTTTTAGATTGGCACGGTCAGATATGATAATCCATAGATAGTACTTATATCTCCAATCATCTTGTGCATTTAGCGTATTTAATAAAAACTTGGAAAGAAAGCTAAGTGTCCACCATTGTCACAGATGCACTCATTGGGTTTTTTCGGTTTTAATGGTCTTTTTCTGTTTTTATGTGTACGCTCTTCTAGGTCTATGATGGAGAACCTTTGTCACTCCAGCTGTTGCAAAACTACAATTTCCATCATACTTGGGGGGTGAAGGCCTATTGCTTTAGCTGCCCAGATAGGATGGAAATTGTAGTTTTGCAGCTGAAGTGCCAAAGGTTCTCCATCACTGTTCTGTTTTTTCTTTTGCAGTGTTCTGCTCATCTGATAAAATTTCCTTGCTTTTACAGCATGTCGCATCTCCTTCAATGATAAACCTGTTTGAAAGGAAGTACCATACCTTCAGTCGCTCAACAACTCATCTTATCTGAGGAGTAAAGACTATTATTATTGGTATAACTGACTAAAGCAGCCGGCTATTCTTGAAGACTTGTTCCAGTATGGTACTTCACAGTAGCACTTCAACGAAGATGAACTTGATTTTGGAAATATGTCGAATAATGTGCTCTACCCGAGTTTAAGGCAAAGTTGTCATTTGTGTAAAGAGCAGGGTTTGTCTTTGATGTGTCTGTGCATTATATATGTTTTTATTTTGCCATTTTTGCATGTAGAATGACTTAAGTCATTCACATGTATGTAAAGCAATGGCTCATTTTCATCTCTGTTTTGATAAGGTTTCACTGTTTATAGATTATGAGAATATTATGATTGCAAATTTATGTGTATGTAAACAGTGTAAAGCTCCTATAGGATGACCACCTACATTGCCTACTGCAAAATTGTCTATTGCAGGCTTAAGTATGATGCCATAGCAAATCTTAAAGCTGTTGCACAGTGTGGGGCGGCCATTGAAAGTGGCTGTGTAGGATTTAGCCCTTGTTTTGGTCATGCGGTCATAAGCCGGCAAGGTGTAGAATTCTTTTTAGTGTGCTTGGCACATCTGAAACATCTCTTGACTTTCATACATGCCTGTTTTACATCACTTCACACATCTATAAGAATGACAACTGTTTTTTATTGGCCGTCCATCAGCAAATAACGGCCATTATTTTATAATAACCGCCACTGTTTGTATAACGACTACCACAATTATAATGTAACGGTCTTTATTTGCCAATAACTGATCCCTGTCATTTTGATGGTGTGTGAAGCCTAAAACTGTGTCCTGTCTTGACACTACACACAATTGAGATTTCTCAAGATATGTGCTCAGATAATGGACAGCCTAATCTGCACCTGCAACAAATAGAATTTTCTTCCTACATTTTTTTTTTGTGCTGGCTGTAGCCCAATTATTTTAAAAACATTTTTGGCTTTCTTTACATTTTTTTGTGAATAATAAATTGGAAATCACAATTCATATAAATGATGGTGACCAGAGACACCTGCAGAATAAAGAAAGTACAATGGATCTGTTTTTTTGTTTCTTTTAATATTTAAGAAGGAAGGGTTAAGACAACATTTGGTTTTAACCAGTCACACATATTTATTTGTAGTCCACTTGTTTCTTGCAGGGAAATTGTCTCTGTTAATGTGTACTAACACTACGATTTCATGTGTAATTGTTTTGTTTTAGGATAGGAAATTTTGTCTGTCAAATATCAGCTGCTCAGCAACTCCTAGAATGTAAGATATTATATATTAGGAAAAAAGCAAGTCCCTTTATTTTAAAACGGTTTGTGCTCAACAACAGTAACTTGTATATAAATAAATTACTAAACTAATTACTTTCATTGCTGTCGTGTTTTTTTTTTTTTTTTTTTTTTTTTGTAAGGGGTATGAACATCGTTTGGTTACACAACATGGCAGGTTGTAGCGATTAACCACTTGCAGATAGCCAGATGTATCTGCAGGGATGTTTCTGAATGTCTTTGCAGAGTTTGCAGCTGTACAGAAATCATTCAGCTGCAGGAGGGGGAGAGCCAGCGACTCGATGGAGACTGCTTATTATCATGCCTGTTTTTCTGGTCTCTCATATTCAGTAATAAATGAACACTTAAGGGGGCCACAGCCCTTCTTGCTTCAGTCCAATCAACCACATAATTGCTAGGTAGCCTTAGCAGTCCCATATCAGAACTCCAATACGTGTTGGGGTGAATATTTGAATGTCCTTTGCATACAAGATAAAAACATTATAGCCGTTAAACCTGTGTGTAATGTAATGTCTGGTCAAAAGGGTGGGGTGGGGGCGTTGTCCCTGGCCTTGAATAAGTTAAAGACTTACTATTAGGGTGCCTTCACACCTACCGACTCGCAGCGTTAATAGCGCTGCGAGTCGGCTAGGTCCTGGCAGATCACTGTCAGTACATACACGCAGCGGTCTGAACGACCGCTGCGTGTATGTAAATCTGCCGGCCGCTTAACCCCTTCTGATGCCGGCCGCCTCCCGCACCGCTCTGTATACATACCTCCTCGCTCCATGGGGTCCCAACGTCCTGCTCTCGCGCCCGGCCAATCAGTGTGTTGCCCTGCCGCAGCCACTGATGGCCGGGCGGGAGAGCAGGACGCCGGGACCGTGGAGCGAGCAGGTATGTATGCGGAGCGAGAGGCGGCCGGCATTAGAAGGGGTTAAGCGGCCGGCAGATTTACATACACGCAGCGGTCGTTCAGACCACTGCGTGTATGTAATGACAGTGATCTGCTAGGACTTAGCCGACTCGCAGCGTTATTAACGCTGCAAGTCGGTAGGTGTGAAGGCACCCTTATAGATGAGCAAAACTTGCACACCTCCAATTTCTTCTGAACCTGAATGCTTTTCATTCAAATACAAGTGACTAAAGAAGTTTGATGCAGCCCTAAAGCTGCCTTGTATCCTTGGCTTGTATCCATGTTTTACAAGACTCCCTAGTGCTGCATCCAACTTCAGCCACCGATAATCCAATGCAGAGCGAGTGGAGAAATCTCAGGCTTTCCTTTATGACCTGATCTCTGTTTATAGTCTGTTTCTGTTTTTGGCTTCAAATCTTTGGCAGATAATCTGTCAGATAATCTTTTTGTATAAATGGACCGTAAGAGTTCAAGAATTCAGTCTGGGATAAGCAGTCAGTTTACAGACCATATATTACAGATGTGGGATTGCAGCCTTAAGGCCCTATTACACCAAGCGATTAATTGCTTGGTGTAATAGCTCCTGTTAAAATGCTGCAATGTTGAAAAATTTGTGAATGATACTGACAGTCTGCTAGCCGCCGCTCTGTGTCAGCGAGCGGGGAACGAGGAGCAAGCGAGCGCTGATCTTGACCGGTCAGCGATTGTTTGCTCCTCCTGATCGGCCTGTGTTATGAGGTCTTTAGAGATAAGTGAACCTTGAACGCTTGTTTGTTTCAAATCCGGCTTACAATTCTTTATTTTCTTTTAACCATAGATTTATAATACAAGTAGTAATGACACACTTTGCAAAAAATAGTGTTTATTTGGCTCTTCTCACTCCTCTTTTCTGAGCTTTTTACTTACAGTACACTCAATGATGTAGTAATATCAATAGGAAGAGAAAATGGTCTGTATTTTGATCTTTCAGAGTATCTTTGTGTGTGTGTGTGTGTGTGTGTGTGTGTGTGTGTGTGTGTATATATATATATATATATATATATATATATATATATATATATATATATATATATATATATATAATGTATAGAGAGGAGGGAGCTGCAGGGCTACATGGTGATATTTGTAGCACTACTGAAGGAAGCCGATCAGATTAGTCTGGCAGGATCGGTCCCTCATAAATCCATGCTGATGCTGCATCATAAGATTATTTTCATTAAGATACTCCAGTATAGCATCTCTTACAAACCCCTCAAATACTTTGCCTTCTATAGATGTTAGACTTACAGGCCTGTAGTTTCCAGGATCACTCTTTGACTCCTTCTTGAATATTGGTACCACATTAGCTATGTGCCAGTCCTGTGGAACAATCCCTGCCGTTATAGAATCTTTAAATATTAAGAATAAGGGTCTGTCTAACACAGTACTCAATTCTTGCAAAACTCTAGGATGGATACCTTCTCTTAAATGACCGCTATTGCGAAAGACTTGAAAACGTTTACTCATTTCTATGGAACGCTAATCGTTACTTATGATCGTATTTGCGATAGTTTTTTCGTCGCTATTTCATTCGTATCTTCTGTGAACGACCAAACATCTTATTCAATGCGAACGATTTGTTTACGAGCAACGATAAAATTAGGTCCAGGTCTTATAAAGCGATCAACAATTTTTTGTTCGGTCTTTAATTGTTAACTGCATTTCAACCAAACGATTATCGTTTAGATTCGAACGATTTAACGATAATCTGAACGATAATCGTCCGGTGGAGTGGGGCCCTTAGGCAGGTGAGATTTATGGGAGGATTTACATTATCCCTAGTCATGTCGTCAAAGAAGAATGTAGAAGAAGAAGAATTTAGTAGATTGGCCTTTTCCTCTTCCCTCTCCACCATTACACCCAGATTATTTTTGAGGGGATCAACATTTTCTGTTTTAAGTCTTTTGTTATTTATATAGGTGAAGAACGTTTTGGGATTCATTTTACTTTCTGTGGCAATCCTTCTTTCTATTGCAATTTTTCCTTTTTTCCTTCCTTCTCCTATTTCTACTACTTTTATTCCCATATGGTATGTGTTGTTCACACGATTTACCCAGGATGCCCTTAAATATGTCCCATTTCTGTTTTGTACTTTTATTACTGAAGGCATTGTCCCAGTCTATATCCCCAAGGTCCTCTCTTAGGCTACGTTCACACAGAGCAAAAGGGGCGGATTACGCAAGGAAATATTTCCGCCTGAAATCAACTGACGCTGAATTCCGAGCAGAATGTAAGCAGAATCACTGCGTATTCCGCTAGGAAAGTGTTCAGCTCGTAATCAGCTCTTGACAAATTCAGCGCGGAATACTCGAGGAATCCGCGCTGAATCGCATGCATTCAGCGCTTAAATTCAGCGAGTATTTGGCAAGTAAACTAGACTATACCAGTATATATACTAGAATCCTCCTCCCCCCCCCCCCTTTTTTCCCCATTTCCTCGCTGATTCAGCACGTAATTTCCGCTTGTATTCCGCTTGTATTCCGCGCTGAAACAGAAAATCAGAGCCCCATTGGTTTGTATAGGCTTCCGCTAGCGGAAGAATGAACATGTTCATTCTTCTGGCGGAAAGCGGATTAGTTCAGTGCGGAAATTCCACCATGTGAACTGCAGAGCAGAATTTCCATTCAACACAATGGAAATTAGCTCTGCACCTATTTTAACGGCTGAATTTTCAGCACTGATTCAGCGCAGAAATTCAGCTGCTTTTGCTCTGTGTGAACGAGCCCTTTGGTTTTGGAAATTAGCCTTCCTGAAATTTAATTGAAGGATAATTGAAAACTTACTATGTTATGGTCACAATTACCTAGGTGACCCCCCCCCCCACCTCTATTTTTGATATTCTGTCTGGCCTATTGGTTAAGATCAGGTCCAGGAGTGCCCCCCTTCTTGTTGGTTCCTGCACTAGTTGGGAAAGGTAATTATCTTTTACTATTTCCAAAACCTGCTTCCCTTGCTTGCTTGCAGGTTTCTTCCACTATTATTGGAGATTTATAACTCACTCCTATAAGAATTTTATTAATTAATTTTAATCCTCGTCCCTCCCCTTATTTCTACCCAAAGAGACGCCACATTATCACCACTTATATCCTCCCGCAGAATGGGCTTAAAGGGGTAGTGCGGCGCTCAGCAATTATTCACAGAATAACACACATTACAAAGTTATACAACTTTGTAATGTATGTTATGTCTGTGAATCGCCCCCTTCCTGTGTCCCCCCACCCCCGCACGTGTACCCGGAAGTGTGGTGCGCTATACATACGTGATCCGTGTCGACCGACTCCGCCATCTTCTTCAAAGACGTCATCTTCGGGAGGCCGCCCCCCCTCTGCCGCGTCATAACTGTGCTCAGCTGCGATTGGCTGAGCACAGTTATGTTCAGCCAATCGCGGCTGATGACGCTGTAGAGGGGGGGCCGGCATGCGGGACGGCTGCAGCGAGTCGGCCGGCCTCCCGAAGATTGCATCGACAGAAGACACTTCCGGGTACACGTGCGGGGGTGGGGGGATACGGGAAAGGGGCGATTCACAGACATAACATACATTACAAAGTTGTATAACTTTGTAATGTGTGTTATTCTGTGAATAATTGCTGAGCGCCGCACTACTCCTTTAAGGCAGGATTTAACATATAGACAGACCGCTCCCCCTTTCTTATTTTTACGGTCATCTCTGAATAGACTATAACCCTGGATATTAACGGCCCAGTCATAGCTCTCATCCAGCCATGTCTCGCTTATGCCCACTATATCATATTTCTCTTCTTATTCTTCTTCCTCTTCTTCTTCTTATTCCTCAGCTTTATTACTGAGGCTTCGAGCATTAGTATACATACATTTAATATGTGTGTTCATATTTCCTTTTCTCTTGTCACTAGTGACTGTTCTATCCCCTCCCGCCGCTCCACCCCCAGTTCCATAATCTAGGCCCAGCTCTCCATCTACTCTGTCTTCACTTACTATATTGTAGTTGCCCTCCCGGTCCCTAGTTTAAACACTCCTCCAACCTCTTAGCCATCTTCTTCCCCAACACGGCTGCACCCTCCCCATTGAGATGCAGCCCATCCCTACCGTAGCGCCTGTAACCGACCGAGAAGTCGGCCCAGTTCTTCATGAACCCAAACCCCTCTACCCTACACCAGCTCTTGAGCCACTTATTTACCTCCCTTATCTCCCGCTGTCTCTCAGGTGTGGCTCGTGGTACAGGTAATATTTCGGAGAATATCACCTTGGAGGTCCTAGTTTTAAGCTTTCTCTTTAAGTCCCTGAAATCGTTTTTAAGGACCCGCCACCTACCTCTAACTTTATCATTGGTGCCAATGTGCACCATGACTGCTGGGTCATCGCCAACCCCTCCCAGTAATCTGTCAGCCCGATCCGCAATGTGACTTAACTCGAGCACCAGGTAGACAACACACCGCTCGACGATCCCGGTCTTTGTGACAGATTGCCCTGTCTGTCCCCCTAATAATTGAGTCCCCCACTACCAGTACCTGCCTGGCCTGCCCTGAACTCCTATTTCCCACCTTACTGGAGCAGACACCCCCCCCTGGCTTTTCGAGGCAGTGTCCTGCTGCAGCAATGCCACCCCTGAATCAACATCCCCCTCATCCGTCAATTTGGCAAACTTGTTGGGGTGTGCCAGATCAGGAGTAGCCTCCCTTACACTCTTCCCTCTACCCCATTTCTAACTGTGACCTTACTAGCTGCCTCTTCCTCCTGCACCTCCATGCTATCACTCTCTCCCCCATCTACCCCTTGGAGCGCTTGCTCAGTGAGCAGCAGACCCCTTTCCAGTTTGCCAATGCATCTCAATTTTTGCAGCTGCTCATTTAGATCCAGGATCTGGGCTTACAAACCAGCAACATGCACACATCTCCCACAATGGTATGCACCCTCGATCGGTTGATCAAGGATTGCATACATCATACAAGATGTATTGAACCTCATTGTCAAATATGGAGCTAATTTTTATGGGGGTATAAAGTATAAATTAAAAAAAAAGCAAACAACCAAAGCAAACAATTTGTTCAAAGCAAACAAATAAACAATTTGTTTTCCTGTAAAACTTCCCGAATCTAAAGTCCCAGAATATTAAAGTCCCACACTTGAAACAAAAACACACTTCAGATCAAAAACTCACACGCTCCAAAACTCACTCAAAATAGCAATATAATAGAACTTAGCTTGCAAAGATAGCTGCTTCTGGCTCCTGTGTTGGAAACTTAGTATTTAAAACTGGACTAATCAGTGTTTTGCTTTAGTTAGGCTGTATTTGCTGGTTTTGCTATGATTTTGGCAAAAATTGTGCTTTTGCACGACTCATTGTAAGAAGCAACTTTCGACTGTGTGCCACATGATTAACACAGCCCTATGAAATAAAGGTGCACCTTATGGATTCTAGGGCCTTGATGGGATGTTTTTCAGGCACCATGTTGTATACAATGGAAACCCGCACAACAGTTAGATACTTCATGACTCCAAGGCACATCTACAGTGTATTTTGACCTCACAGGAGTTTCCCCAGAAGGTGTTTTTCAAAACTCTTTAGGTGTGATTATTCAGTGTAGATTGACCAATCATAACAATCACCAGGCAGAGACATCTACGAATGGTCTTAACAGCTTCATGACATCTGATGTCACTGTTCAGTCACAGCATGTTTACCCACATGTCGGAATTGCCCAAATCTGATAAATATTTAACAGAAGCCACTTGTTACACTTGTCATGCATTGGGTCCTATAGCAAAAGGTGTATAAGTTCTGTTTACCATATGCCCCTGGACCCATAGCTTACTTAGGTGGAGCCTGCTGTACACATGTTAATACAGTTTGAAAAAAGCCTTAGTTACAAAGGTCCAGAAATGACCAATGTATATCATTACGTATACATAATAGCTTATTCTGCAAAGTCACTAAAAACACTAGTTCTAGAGTCAGACCAGGCAGCTGCTGTTGGGCCTTGGAGAAAGAAGGCTTGGTTGTGAACGGCTTCCTGCCTTAACCACTACAAAGAGCTCAGGGCATGCAGACTTTTACATGTGCTACAATATAGAAAGCTTTAAAAGTCTATATGCAATGAGCTCCCTTTAGGGGTAGCTGTAGGCAACCAGAGATTTATTATTTAATTCTAAGTGAGAAGGAAAGCATGGGATTTCTAGCTGTATGTAAACTGTGAAGCTCTTGCCCCTGTAATGGTAAATTATGAAATTATAGTGGACTCTTAGCCTTAATAAAAGAAAAAAAAAATCGTGTATCACAGCTCCTAGTTCTTGTCCCCCACCCTCATTGTGTTTGTGAGAAATAATGAGAGGACTTGTCAGCAGTTTTGAGCTATCAAAACTGCTGACAAAACCACATAAGGGTCAGGAGGGGAGGCCACACGTACTTCACATGATGCCTCGGTCATGCACCTTGCATGACAGAGATAAATGTTATTGAAGGTCTCAGCTAGACATCACATTCAGCTTCCTGCCATGATAAAGTGCTTCCCCAAAGACAGCATGCCCTGTGCAATAGTGATAGCTGGAGATCAGAAAGTCTCCTAAAATTCAGTCCAGTGTGCTGATATAAGCATCTGAATTGCACTGGATTCAACAGGGCCTGCATAGGGATGGAAGGTGTCTTTGATCCTGTACCGTAAACTGATGACTACCCACATGCATGTACTCGTAAGGCTAAGAGGTGATGCATACTGATCATTATGGGACAAAGCTTGTAATTTTATTAAAGTTATCAAATAAAGAATTATCTGAATTAAAGATTAGTGAATTTACAGTAGGAACGAAGTAAATCGCTTCATTCCTATCTGCATTCTGCCCATTAGGCTGCGGGCTTTGAAGTCTGCAACACTCATTCCCCAAGTGCTGGGAAAAGCTCTATCCAGTGCTGGGAAACTAGGAGAAGTTTCCATGACTAGATCCATATTTTCCCAGCACCCAGGGAAAATCGGCATGGGAGCAGAGCAGACTTCAAAGCCCGCAGCCTGATAAGCAGAATGCAGATAGGAATGAAGTGGTTCGCTCATCTCTAATCTGGATCCATCTACACTTATGCTGGTCATATCTCTGTCTTGGATATAACAAGTGCTACTGACACATGGTCTGGGATGTCGGTGCATGTTTTCTGTCTTATGCTATCAAAGTATACAGTGAGTCAAGTGAACTTCAAGACTATCAATCCGTTAGTAAGCATAAGACCGCCCTGACACTGAAGTTTTGTTCATTTTGTACAGCAGCTTTGAAGCCATAGCCAGGCATGGCTCATAATGAATTAGACAACATATGGAACTGATACCAACCAATAGCCATGTGATGTTGCTTATAAGATCGGCAACATTATGTGGCGATTGTGGAGGAAATAGTGTGGTGATTTTGAACTTAATTTCTTCTTCACACAGTCACACTAGGATCAGTTTCTTAGTATGTCAAATAATGTATTAGTATGTTTTAAGACTATGGGGTATGTTGAGTCACCGAGAGAAATGCATGTCAGTAAAAAGGAGAATCTACAACTCAGAAAGCAGGTATTGATCACATATGGGGTATTGCTGTATATTGAAGAACCTGCATACTAATTTTTGGTGAGATACCCTTTAATAAGACAAGCTGGGCACAACATATTGGGCATTTTGTGGGGGTCAAAATACTGTGTATCATAGATATGCCTTGTCGCTTCCAAAATGGAGTAACTGGGGGTTTCCTATTTGGTAAATAGTTTACTAAATGGTCAATGAACTGAAGTAATATTGCTATTACTGCGTACTCTAGCAAGCTTTGTCATTGTACATCACAGTTTATCTAGAAGTGAATGTAAATACAAGCATAATTGATTCTGGAAATGTGTTTCCTGAGCTTGTGTCTTGCTGTCGGTGTGTCAGTAAAATCAGCAGTGATCACTAATTAGAAACTGCAATATGTTAAAGGATTTCACACATCTTCCTCTTCTCCAAGTAAAAAAAACTTGAGAAGTAGACATTTTAGCAAAGCGTAACAAGAAATAGTATAATTAGCTAACATCTTTCTTTCCATCGCTAGATCAGGAACAGCGAGCTGTATCTCTGACTGGTAGTACTGTACTTCTGTTCCTGGCCATGTTATATTTGCATACCATGATCAACGAACAATCTGTGCACTTCTGGTTTAATAGTGATAACTGCATTGCTTGAGGTCCTGCAGATTCTTAGATTACGTGAAAACAGCATGTTTTATTTTCATTAATGTTTTGCAATGTAAAAAAAAAAAATCTGTACAGCAAACATATATCTCATGGTGATACTACAGTTAAGTCACCTTGTTTTGAGGTGGGCAGCATGTAGCTCATGAAGGAATTTGTTTCACAAGCCGGTTTGGTGGGTATATAAGGTGTACAACAGGCAGTCTGCACACATATACCTTGTTGCTGTCATGGGTAAAAGGGATGCTCAATAAACACAGATTAACACACAAAAAAATTCTACCTTGGTCTTCTAATTCTCCAGGCTTAAACCCAACTGAGCATGTATGGGTCCAGCTTTGCAGCAAGGCCCTATTTAAGTGAGTAGGTAACTATGCTGTAGTTAAAAGGGGATGTGTCCAGAACTCGTCTTCAAGACTAATTAGAATTTTTTAAACAATTTGAGATATATAGACTTACTGATCCCTTATACACCTGTATGGTTTTGATTACGGTTTGCAAGCCTCCATGTCATACTGGCAGTATATGGGAGGGCTCACGAGCCTCCTCTCTCCACGCCTTTCCCCTCAGAAGAATTGAGATGTCAATTCTTCCGCGCAAAAAGAGGAGGCGCAAGCCATCACATAGACTGCCCGTATGACAAAGAGGTTGGTGGTACTCCACGGCGGAGAGTTCCCCCGCGGAATTCCGCCAGTTTTACTCCGTGTGAACTGGCCAGGCATGCTCAGCTCAACTGCATTCTCCACAAAGTACTGGCAGTTGGTCCTCAATTGCCTGTAAGCAATGGGGGTTGTAAAATATGTGTACATTTTTTTTTCCCCCAAAAGCAGAGTCACAGTTTATAGGGCAAACCAGGAGTAATTTAATCCATGGGGTGTAAGTTACATTACTAAAAACATCACATTTGTGCTCCTTTACATATTTGTAGAATATGAGATACACAATTTTAATAAATTTGCTTCATGAAACAACTCCTTTAAACCCTAACTCCTCAGTCACTTTTTATGTTAGACATGTTTTTCAAATCAGACCGATATCATTCTTTGTTCTTATAACTTTGCAAAGCTAGCGTTTTTCTAGGTTTGAAATTCTCTGCATGTAATAAAGATAGCACCAATGAGATAATTTACATATCCAATATGTCTACTCTATGTCAGCATTATTTAGTAAAGGTCCTTTTTTTTTAAGGATGTTATAGGGCTTATAAGTTTAGCAGCAAATTTCTCAAATTTAATGTCTAGTAACAACGGCAACAATCTGGTACAGTAACAGGAGCGACGATCACATACACTAACAGCGGAAAATATCAGGTACACTAATAGGAGCAACAGTTAGGTACACGAACTGAAGCGAAGACAAAGCAAATAGTAACACCTAGTTGTAAATTATGCCTGGTCTCCATAAATATTTCTATAGTGCCTCTGATTAATTTTGAGACTGCATGCAAATAAATGGAATGACTTATATTGCAGCTGTAGCTCTTATGGTAAAATAAAGTCATAAAAATATAATACCAATGTGCAATCATACGGGCCAAACATTCACTTTGGGGTTTGAGGATGAGGCACCATTTCACAGTGTCTCCCAAGTGACAACTGTCCTAAAGAATGTACTTTGATGGTTTAGAACGCAGTCTGCACGCCACAGGGAGAGATCATCACCATTATTATTAATGATGATTTTCTTAGCTTGTTGCCCTCATTATAGTTATGCTTTATGTATCAGTTCATGTCCATAGCCCTGCATTGTGCCTCAGTACAAATGGTTTGCATTAGCTTCCTTTCGGTAATTCTTTATGATTTACAAAGTCTGTCAAAACCAATGTAGTGTAGTGCATAGGTCCAGCTGCGAACTGTGGGTTCTAATATTGTTCATATTGGCAAATATTCAACAGCATGGTGGGAGGCTGAGCCTGAGTCGATAGTAATATTCAGTGCACACCTCCAGCACACTGGGCTGTATATCTCATCATTTACAGATACATGTCACTTTCCCTTTGCTCTGTTACAGCTAACATCTGTATTGTATTCTTTGCACTGTGTGTGATCTCTAATTAAATCAGTAATACAGAATGCAAGTATCTGCTAACTAATGCTGCTTACATATTGTTTCCTTGTTTACTGGGGCACTAGCTATACCGCCATAGAGTGTAAATGAGGTGTCAGAAAACAAGTCAATGTTAATCAATGAATAATGCTGAGTTATACAAATTATCCCCCCTTTAACAGCTGCTCATACTGTAGTTTTGTATGGTATGCTTAGCAGTCACTGTAGAGTCCAGATGGGGGAAAGACTTAATCCAAGTAAGGGTCTGCTCTTTGCAGGGCACATTTATATAAACAGCTACAAATCATACGACTCTTCTAAAGAGCATTTGCTTCTGCCAGCTAAGACTAATGATGTGCATGATCTCCTTGCTACAGGATAGTAGTAGCAAGGGGACACCTCATTAATTTGAAGACAAGCCTTTGTTTTCCATGCTGTCATCTGTCCGTGGTGCTAATGTCCTTGCTGCTTTTTCTGAGGGTCTTGTGGATGGTGGTGCTGTCCCAGCAGACTGACAAAGCGCAGCCTTTGAAAGTCTCTTCATTTTCATCCTTTCCCTTCAAGCAAGCGGAAGTTTTTATTTCTTTTTAAACCTGTCTTCTAACGGGGCACGAAAAAAAAAATTCAATTTGGTCAAATCTGCAAGAGAACAGCAGACACCAAGCTAGATCATAAACGTTAAAGTTACGCTCTATCGTATGAAACAAATCTGTTTATTCTGAAGGGAAAAGGGGAATGAAAACTTAAAGGACAGAGGCTGCAAAAAGCAAGAATACTTCTTAACAAAACACTTCTTTAGAAGAGAAAAGTAGATATTCCTAACTTTTTCCTGTGGGATTCAATTACTTAGCATTTTTGGAGCAGAGAAAAAAAAAAAAACTTTGAGGCCTACAAATTGGGAATTGCACCACTGTTCCTGAATGGCATTGAATATCAGCCACTTTAAAGAGAATGCATGATGAAGAAATTAATCTCTGCTTCTACATGGCGAACAGATGCTTTGGAAATGTACCATCTATTATTTATGATAAAATAGCAAAATATTCTTAATCCATTTACAATGCAGCAATGAGTACGAATGTGTATTTGTCTTATTTATGGTTGACGCATCACAGATAACAAGTGTCAGGATAGCTAGTTATATTCAGCAAAGGCAATATTTTTAGCTGCAATTCAAAAAGTAACATTTGTCTTTTATTATGTTAAAATGTATAAATGGTCACTGTTTCAAACAACTTCCCTCCATGTGATAGCTTATGTAATTCTTAACATGTTTGTAAATCACTCAATTTACTAGAAAATACTCCTTACCCCTAAAACCAACTCTAAAGTCTTGACCACTAGATGGCCCCCTTCCATGCAGTCTGCTGTCCACAGTCTGTTGTTGCAAGAAATCTGTCTCTAGTAGCAGCTAAATTAGGACACACCATTGAAATTGGGGGCAGGACTTAGCATGTGCTATGTACATTGTAATTGGACTGAAAAACTGGCACAAAAACAGTTTACCCAAAAAGTGATAGTAATTGATTCATAATCTGAATGGTTCCCAGTTATAACTGGTGTACCATACGGTTCAGTACTGGGTCCACTGTTACTTTTCTTATTAGTTAGTGATACCCCACTGTTACTTTTCTTATTAGTTAGTGATACCGAGGATAGGATTAGCAGTATTGTATCTTAAAAACGAAAAGGATGGGGGTAACTCTAATGGTTTCCAAATAGAGTGTAGTACTCTATAGTCTATGAAAGAAGGGCATAACTTACTGACTGATAGTTTGGGCATCCATGTGGCAAATAGTAATAGCATGCATGAAATCTCATTGGGGAAGAGAAACTTAGAGAGTCGCTTGTAGAGTAGGATGTGAGTGTACACATACACTACAGAACAGCATGCTATGTCAATCAGTTGCTTCTGAGGCCAGCAGGATATTAAAGAGGATGTACCACCTGGTACATCCTCTTTAACCTATACCATTCATTCTAAGGGAGCCGCGTCATACAGGGGAGGGAATTCCCTCCCACCGGGCGCGGCCCGGGCCGCTTCCAGTGCTTGAGCACGGGCCGGTTCTGGTGCATAGAACGGCGCTGAGCACGGGAACCGGGCCTCTGTCCAAAAAACGGACTGCGGCACCGGCTTCCCCGTGCCGGCGCCGTTCGATCAGTGGGTTTAGGTTTAAGAGGATGTACCAGGTGGTACATCCTCTTTAAGAGTGTGTTAAAGGGGTTATCCAGCGCTACAAAAACATGGCCACTTTCCCTCTACTGTTGTCTCCAGTTTGGATGGGGTTTTGAAACTCAGTTCCATTAAAGTAAATGGAGCTTAATTGCAAACCGCACCTGAGCTGGAGACAACAGTAGGGGGGAAAGTGGCCATGTTTTTGTAGCGCTGGATAACCCCTTTAAGAGGCAAGGACTGGGACATATTACCTGTTTAAAAAACATTGGTGTGGTCTCATCTGGAGTTTGCTCTCCAGTTAATAGATACAAACACATGGAACTAATCTAACTGGAGGCATGAAATATTTTAGTTGTGACAACAAAACAAAATTAATGTTCAACAATCTGTACAAAAAATAAATACAATTTGGGCATTCCTGCTATTTAGAGAATATAAGTCTGAGTGGGTTGGCCACTTTATAGTGAAATGGTTCAGTGTACAGCATTAGTAAGATAAGGCAGTGCACTTACAAACTAAACATTTGTTTCCTCCTTAGTGCTGATATTAGAAGCCCCTCTCCCCCAGACTGTCATGTCCTGTTCTGTATACCTAATGGTGACCCTGTCCATAATATGGAGGAGCATGGTCATTTGCTGTTCCATGTTTGACCAAATTATGGATGGCATCGCCATTTATCATACAGAGCAGAAAGTGATTTGTTCCTAAATGTCTAGCGGGCCAAACAATGCACTCATTTAGTTTAAAGGTAAATCACTAGTAGCCCTATGCACCCCATAAATTACTCATACCCATAGGATATAGCAGAGCCTGCTGATAAATCAAATTTGGTTTTTAATTACCAGGTGTAGAATCATAAAGATTTTTACCTAAACCAACTCTGGAGCAGGCAAAATATGGTTGTTTATGTGTGAGTCCAGAGTCCAGATTTATGCCAGCCATCTGCAGTGATTGGCCTTGGGCCTGGTGATTTGTTTTTTAAACTTAATTAACACACATTACAAAGTTTTATAACCTTGTAATATGTGTTAATAAGCTATCTGGCCCTGTTCGCCCCCTTTCCCACCCCCCTTCCCCCGGAAAAGAAAGAAAGTATACATACCAAATAACTGTTGACCCCGTCCTCTTCTCCCGAGTGCCATCTTGGGTCAATAACGTCACAGCAGGGGGCAGGCCTGGCCTCCTTCTTCGCCGTCTTCCACAGCAGTGAATGGGAGAGGAAAAGGCTGCTGATGCACTTGCGCACCAGCAGCCTTTTCATTGGCTGGAGCACATCACATGGCTTCCAGCTTGCTCAGCCCTGATTGGCTAAGCTAGCTGGAAGCCATGTGATGCGATCCAGTCAATGAAAAGGCTGCTGGTGCGCATTCACTGCTCAGAAGTGAGGGAGTTCCGAGGACGGCAGACGAAGATGACGGGGACGGGCGGTGGGAAATTCAAGCGGCGATCGTCACCGGAGGGATGCATAGTATATCAGCTGTGTGTGTCTGTTTTTTCTTTTTTGTTGGGGGGAGGGAGGGGGTCAGGGGGCTCCGGAGTACTCCTCTATCTAAAAAAAAACCCCATAAAATTAGAAGCTTTGCGGCCTAAAGACTGTGTTAAACAAGGACCAATTTTACACTGGTATAATACGTATCACATATCTGTATACTTCATGTCATTGAACTTTCAGCCATTTTGTAATATACGCCTTTAAAACTGGTCTGTACAACAAGTGAAGGCACAAGTCTTTTATGTAGGTCCCAGATTTTTTTGTGAAAAGGAAGAGAATAGTTGCCTTTCAATCATGTAATAGGTTCAATAAATACATCCAAATATCACAAAAAATCCAAATATCACAAAAAGCATGTACATATGCAGTAGATGATGATTCATCTACTGCATATGTACATGCTTTTTGTGATATTTGGATTTTTTGTGATATTTGGATGTATTTATTAAATTATTTTAATTTATCCGAAAGGGCTGTTGTGGTCTAGAGGAACTAAAATTTCCTTTGCAATACTTCCTATATTGGCCCTTCTAGGTAGGGGTCCTCTCCTTTAGTTAAACCTCGACCTGTTCAGTACTTCAATTGTGAGCTGCACCTACCTATTGTTTCTTCCTATGTAATAGGTTCAACTGTTTTCAAAATGGGTAATATAGACAGAATGTGCCCCTTAGTGTGCCAGTCACAGTGTCTAATATTACCAGTAACTGCCAATAAACAGTACTCTCTCTACCAACCTGGGCACAATAATTGTGATGTAGTAAATGTGATGAGTTGTGACATTGCGATGCCCTGACCCATGAGGGTCACTTCGCAGTGCAGGTGTTGTGAGTGGGCAGGAACCGGGGCAGCTGCAGGGTAGAGGATTGTCACAGTATAGGGCCTGAGGATGGCACAGCTGAGGGACCGGTCTGCAGATACTGCGGTATAATTGCTACTGGGCATGCGATTCTTCACTGTACCTAGTCAGGGCACCAGTAAACGGACACCAATGCCAGGGTTCAGTAACTGAGGTAACTGGTAGCAACAGTCTCTTCCGGATGCAACCGGGTATATAGCAGACTTGTAAAGACAGAGCTAAGGTGGTGCTGCATAGGCTGAGGTAAAACGTGACGGATGATGGGAGTAGTAGTGAGAGGAGAATAGAGATGCTGGGTGGATTTAGAGTACTTGCGGTATGAATCTTGACTTGATGAGGAGATGAATAACAGGAACGACACCCAGATGAGAGGATACTCCAGGCACTTGAGCAGACGGACAGCCAGGAACTGTTACAGCAGAGCACCAGCCTCTCTTCTAAGGATGAAGAGAGACACAACTTGTCTCCTGAAGGTGGAGAACAAGACTGAGGTAGAACAGGAAGTTACATGGTACTCCTGGCCAAAGCTCGACGGCCATTGGAGGAACCATGGTTACAGGGCATGGTCACGTGATCCTCAGCCTTTGCATACCACTGCACAGAGTTAAACACATACACAATATACATGAACCTGAGAGTAATAGGGACTGCATAGTCACAGTTGCAGTGCAAATAGTTTCCAGAACAGGCATCGCTGTAGCAGCAAAAGTAAACTGACAGTGAGAAACAGACAGCGTGTTCTGGGACACTGCAACATCATGCACCATACTTCAGAACAGAAACCAGCCAACGTGGGACTGTACCAGAAAACACATACAATAGCTCCAGTCATGTAATATCTCTTAAGCAATTAAAGCATCTTCTCTATTTGTTTAATGTGCAAAACTTCACTGCTTAACCCTTTGAGGACCAGGCCCAAAATGACCCAGTGGACCGCGCAAATTTTGATCTTAGTGTTTCCATTTTTCCCTCCTCCCCTTCTAAGAGCTCCAGCACTTTCAGTTTTCTATCTACAGGCCATGTAAGGGCTTATTTGTTACAAGAATAGTTGTACTGTGTAATGGTGTCATTCATTTTACCATAACATGTATGATGGAATCCCAAATATATTATTTATGAAGATATATATTGGTGAAATCGCAAAAAAGAATGCAATATGGTAACGTTTGGGGGGGTTCCTGTGTCTACGTAATGCACTATATGGTAACAGCGACATGATACAATTATTCTATAGGTCAGTCCGAACACAACCATATGCAGGTTTACACAGATTCTCTAATGTTATATATATTTTTTAAATGAAATCCTTTTTTTTGGCAATTAATTATAAATAAAATGGGACTATTGTGACGCTTATAACATTTTTATTTTTTCACCTACGGGGCTGTATGGGGTGTAATTTTTTCTGCCATGATCTCTAGTTTTTATTAATACCATATTTGTGAAGATCGGACGTTTTGATCACTTTTTATTAATTTTTTTATATATATAATGTAACATAAAATCGGTAATCCGCGCACTTTTTTCCCTCTTTTCGTGTACGCCGTTTACCATACGCAATGACGCTTGTTATATTTTAATAGATTGGACAATTACGCACGCTACGGTATATTATATGTTTATTTGTTTATTTATTTTTATATGTTTTATTTATATAATGGGAAAGGGGGGTGATTTCAACTTTTATTGGGGGAGGGGTTTTGGGGTTGTGTGTTAGTGTTTTTAACTTTTTTTTTTTACACATTTGAAGTCCCTTTGGAGGACTTGTACATACATTAGTCTGATTTCTACACTGATGAATGCTATGCCATAGGCATAGCATTGATCAGTGTTATCGGCGATCTGCTCATTGAGCCTGCCTGTGCAGGCTTAGAGTAGCAGATCGCCGATCGGACCGCACGGAGGCAGGTGAGAGACCTCCTGCAGTCCGTTTTACCGATCGGGACCCCCGCAGTCACACTGCGGGGGTCCCGATCGGTAAGTGACAGGGGACTCCCACTTACACTTAAACGCCGCGGTCGCGCCGCGGCGTTTAAGGGGTTAATGACACGCGGCAGCGCGATCGCTGCAGCGTGTCATTACCGGTGAGGTCCCGGCTGCTCACTGCAGCCGGCCCCCACCTGCTATGAAGCGCGCTCCGCTCCGGAGCACGCTTCATAGCGGGAGAAACACCCAGGGCGTACAGTTACGCCCTAGGTCGTCTGGGGACAGACTTCCATGGCGTAACTATACGCCCTGGGTCGTCTAGGGGTTAAAGGACAAGTGCCATGAAAAACTTTTTCCCAGTAATTGAAGCACATTACAAAGTTATATAACTCTGTAATATGCTTCAATCACCTATCTGCCTCCCTTCCCTGTCTTTTCCCCCCTCCACCCCCCAGCAGGAAGTGTCCTGACTCACACAGACCTGATTACTGTCGTCACCGTCACCAAGCTCTTCTCTCAGCTCCTCCTCCTGTTACACTAGCCTCCCCCTCCCCCTCCTTGTCAGGTGGCTCTGCTTGCTCAGCTTATCTTCTCTAGTGACATGACTCCTTCACTGAGTCCACGGCAGCAGGAGAGAGGGTATGAGGGGAGGGGGGAGCTGCCTATGTGCCGGAGTCAGTCTGAGGGAAGATAAGCAAGTGAGATGTGACAAGTGATGGCTTGCAGTTGTTCAGCCAATGGGAGCTGAGCAAGCCTGTCACCTGACAAGGCAGGGGAGGGGGGAGGCTAGTGTAACAGGAGAAGGAGCTGAGAGAAGAGCTTGGTGAAGGTGAGGACAGTAATCAGGTCTGTGTGAGTCAGGACACTTCCTGGTGGGGGGGTAGAGGGGGGAAAAGACAGGGAAGGGAGGCAGAGAGGTGATTGAAGCATATTACAGAGTTATATAACTTTGTAATGTGCTTCAATTACTGGGGAAAAGTTTTTCATGGCACTTGTCCTTTAAACCATATACAGACACTGCATATCCCTAGCCTGATTTGACAGCCTGAGACTAGTAATTTACTAAAGCTCTCTGGAGTGTCTGTATACACTGTAATGTGACATTATAGAGCTATCATCCGTTGTAATGCACTTTGAAATACACTACTAGTGAATATCACAGAGGCCGAACATTTCAGCGAGTAGAAACAGAGATAGTTAAGCAATTTAAGTGTCAGTATGTGGAGAGATGAACACAATTATTTGAAACCAGGAAATACTTTAAAGAGGTTGTATGGGCAAAAAAGAAAAAAAAATACTGTTATACCTGGCCCAAGGTGGCATAAAAATACAAAAAAGAGTTATACTTCCTGGCAGTTTTTCAGTCACTGCTGGTTGTGTGTTTCCCCTTACCTTGGTGAGCCAATCACTGGCCATAGCGGTGTCCTGCTGCAGTGGTGGGGACTAAAGAAAGTATGTATAGCTTACTTTTATGCCACTCTGAGCCATTTATAAGTATATATTAGTCTGAAAAAAACACCATGAACAACACATGGCAGTTTTAGAAAAATGCCGCTACCAGATGTTATGTGGGAGTCAATCAGATAAACAAAAATGCTAGGCCTACAATACTTTTTTTTGTTTATTATGTTGTTGTTTTTTATCCCTTGAGTGGTGTTTTTTTGGGGGGAAACATTTGGGTCAAAGGCAATTTTTCAATAATGCACCATGCTCTAGCTATGATATATTTTCACCCATTGTGGTCCCATAGAACTATACAGGATGAAGAAGCATATAGAACAAAATGTGTGTGGGCATCTTTTTTGGCATTGTATTAAGGAAAACACGTAACAAAAAAACACATAAAAACGCATATACTAAAACACACTATTTCGGGAAAAACACTCCAAAAACTACATTATGGAACCCAACAGATCAAAACTTTTAATATGTCTGTCTGACATATTAGTTTTTTAATTTTTTTATTACAGTGCCCATTAAAGAATTTCTTAATTATGTAAAATACCTACTAAGTGGACCATATATGCTAACACATGCCCCACTTGCTAGCATTGTCTATCACATCCAGGCTTGTTTCTTCAGATTTGGTGGTCATGTCTCAAACTACAAAACTATTGAAATTATATCATCACAGAAACTTCCAGAGACTTAAAAAACATTACTGCATTTCAGAGCGCTTGACTGAGTAGAAGGTACCGGATAATGTCGCAGAGGGAGCCTCAGGGGGCTGAGATAGGCGAGTATATGTTTTTTATTTTTGTTATTTTCTGGTTTCACCTAACTAGTCTTTTTTAGGGTCTCAGATAACGCCTGTAATGTGCTTTGTTCTCTATTTTTATCTCTCCCTTTATTGCTCATTTTCTTGCGCACTGAAACAAAGAAGATTGCCAGCAGATAAAGACTACCGGGTTTATCTAGTCTACCCTTCTATTATTTCTTTTATTATTATCTTAATTAGAGATGAGTGAGCCAGCCAAGGTTGGCTTCTGATTCCTGCTGTCTGCCCGGTCCGGAAAGAGGGTGGATACAGCCTGAGGATAGTGTGGAAAACTGGTATACAGCCATATGTTATATCCCAGTTTTCCAGGCGGTCTTCAGGCTTTGTCCACCCTCTCCGCAGAGTGGGCAGACAGTAGGAATCAGAAGCTGACAGTTCAGGTTCCTAAGAACCCAAACCTTGGCCAGCTCGCTCATATCTAATCTTAAAGAGGAACTCCAGGTAGAGGTAAAAAAAATGAAACTTCTGCAGAAGCATATAACAATACTTACCTATCTAGCCCAGTTTTAAAACTACCAAAAATCTATTTTTTTCTTTCTTTTTTTTTTTGGGGGGGGGGGGGGGGGTGTTCTGTATTGTGTTTCTGGACTTCCTGGTTGAGCAGATGTACTCAGTACTACTGGTTCCAGAATGCAATGCTTTCCCTCAGCTGTTCATCACAGTCCCCCATTCCCCACCCAAATCTGTTGCAGAACATCTAGGCTGTGTTCTCTGTGTTCGCTGTATTTTCTACCTGTAACGCTGATATTGGAATAAAGTAGAGAACTTTTTTAAAAAATATTTTCATCTCCACACACATAATATGACCAAGTATTTTTTATCTTTGAAGTTGATTCCCACAAAAAGGACTCTATCCGATATACTGTTTATGCCTTGTTTTTTGCCCAGGTGGGATTCACAGTGCCGGCTCTGATCCTCTCTGCCATTTAGCATCATTTTATTGTGTTATTGCATCATTTTTGTGCAGATGCTGCAGTACTGCAATGACACTCCAACAGGTGTGAACACAGCCCTAATTTCACTGCATAGTTGTAAACACCTGCTGCCCCCTGTCTGCATCATCAGCCTGTGCTCAGCAAACACACACAATGTGACACAGAGGCATGGAATATTTGTCTCCTAAGGGGGGAGAGCAGTGGGAGCAAGAGACAATGTGGATTGGTACAGGGGCCATTTTTCTTTACTTCCTGGATTTCTATCAGCTACCAGTGTGGCAGAACCATACAGATATGGTAATACATTATATAGACACATCTATATAACTTTTAATGTACTTTTAATAGAAAACAAATTTTCCTTATCCAGAGTTCCCCTTTAACCTCTTAACTATGGATGATTGTTATATCCATCATAATGTTAAGAGCGTGCAGAGAGGGCTCACAATGTCACCCTTCTCTGTACTCTGCGCTCTGCGGCTGATAGCCATCATGGATCGATTGTCCATGCCAGCTATTTATCCATTTAGATGTCGCTGTCAGCACTGACAGCAGCATTTAAATGGTCCTCACATATCTGCTTTGGTGGTTCAGTGTTTGGTTCAGCTTACTGCAGCAAGATTGCAAGGAGCCGATCCAATGTCAATGAAGCCCAAGCCCTCTGAGGGGCCTCACAGTTGCCTGACATAGGTAATTGCTTCAGCCTGTCTGCAGCAATCAGAAGTAATTGAGCCGTGAAATAATGGATCAATGCAGTACATATGTACTGCATTGATCCCTATGAGCAATCAGTGTATTT
The DNA here is from genome assembly GCF_027789765.1 of Dendropsophus ebraccatus. Lineage (NCBI taxonomy): Eukaryota > Metazoa > Chordata > Amphibia > Anura > Hylidae > Dendropsophus > Dendropsophus ebraccatus. The sequence continues at coordinate 75,839,557 of NC_091459.1, read as the reverse complement.
TTTATAGAAGTCCCCTAGGACTTTTGTTCCCTTAAGGGGCAAAATTGCTGATTTTTTGTTACATCAGATCCAGAAAAAAATATTAATAAGTAATCAGAAATCATATACACAAGTGAGGTACCAATAACAAAGCAATGAAATAAAAATTTGATGAGGATCAGAAAAGAACAATTTTAAGCACATTTAGACATTTTTTCAATGTTTTAATTTTTAGTGAAATAAAATTAAAGTTATATAAATTGCGTATCATTGTAATCGTACTGACTTAAAGGGGTATTCCCCCCAAGAGCTAAAAAAAATGCTCCCAAACCTAGCTTGTCTTACTCACCAAGTCCCCCTGAGTATATGAAAGCTGTCTCTTCTGTCTTTCTAGCTGCTTCCGTTTTATAGTTACAAGTTTTTTAAAAAAAAAAACACAATCTATATCCAACATGGTGCCGACCAGAAAACGACATCTCCCATCATGCAATGCTTATGCCTAATCAGTTCATGATGTAGCAGAGCTGATAGCCACAAGATATAGCAGAGATGAGTTGAGGCAGCGGAATAGCAGAGTAGAGGTAGCAGAGTTGACGCAGAGCAATGGTAGAGGTGAGTTTAGGGGGGTCATGGGTGAGCGGGGGCCGCACTGTGTCGGGGGGTGGGGGTGGTGGAGTAGGGCTGCTGCACTGTGCCGCCGGGGTGTGTGTGTGCGGGGGGTGTTGTGTGCCGTGAGTGAGCCTGGGGGAGGGAGGGGTGTGCCGCACTGTGCCGCGGATGAGCCTGGAGGGAAGGAAGTGAGCAGGGTGTGTGGGGCCGCACTGTGCCACGGGTGTTCCTCACTGTGCCGCAGGTGAGTGTGTGGGGGGTGTTGGGTGTTGGGTGCAGCACTGTGCCGCGGGTGAGCCTGAGGGAGGGAAGTGCCGCACTGTGCCAAGGCTGTGGCGGGGTGGGGAGTTCCGCACTGTGCCATGGGTGAGTGGGGGGGAGGGAAGTGCTGCACTGTGCCGGGGGTGAGCGGGGTGGGGCGCACTGTGCCACGGCTGTGTGTGGGGGGGTTGCCGCACAGTGCCACGGGTGAGCTGGGGCCGCACTGTGCCGCGGCTGAGCGGGCCACACTGGACCATGGGTGAGAATGGGGGGGTGCAGGTGAGCACCGGGAGGCACAGTGTTGGGGGCCACACAGTGACAGAAGCACTAACCCAGCCCATTGAAGAGGAGGACACGTCATCCCGTCTTGGAGGGTGGGGGCCAGGAGTAGGGAGCATGTCAGGTTGGACTGAGATTTGATCATTCTCTGCGTTTGGTGGGGGTGAACAGCAAAACTGTTCAGAATCCATAATAAACTGATATTGAAAAGATGCAAAGCTATGGGTGGGCAATGTATTATTGCAAAAAAAAAATTGGGGGGGGGGCGGGAATACCCCTTTAAGGAACATAGATAACATGTAAGTTTTACCACATGGTGAACAGCATAAGGACAAAAACTCCCCTGAAATTTAAAAAAATTGCTTCTTTTTAACTTTTTCTGCTCAAAAGTTTTGCAGCATATTTTATGAAAAAAATGTCATTATGTCATTATGAAGTTCAATTGGTGTCACAAAAAATAAGACCTCATATGGATCTGTAGGTAATAAAAAAAAGCAGTATGGACATTAGTGATGCACGATGCACCGAAATATCGATACTACTATCGATATTTCGGGCATAAAAACGGTTCGGTACCAGGATTTCCTGGTATCGATACTTTATGTTAAGCTGCATAATAGAGCAGCTTAATATAAAGTATAGAGCAGAGAACACGGGCAGCGGCTAGTTGAGCGCCCTGGTGTCCCCTCCTCCGCCTACGTGGTCTCCGCTCCTGGCTGCGGCAAATTCAAATAGCCGGCACATAGCGAGCGCTAGTGCTGGCTATTCAGGGTAAATGCCGCTGTCACAACTGACAGCAGCATTTAACCCTTCCCGAGCCGCTCCATATGCAGCAGGAGTCATTCCCACCCGGCAGTTCCCCACCATCCAGCACCTGCCAGTTCCGCACCCGCCCCGAGCAGCATGGTCCCCCGCACCCGCCCGTGCAGCATGGTCCCCCGCACCTGCCCGTGCAGCATGGTCCCCCGCACCCGCCCGTGCAGCATGGTCCCCCGCACCCGCCCGTGCAGCATGGTCCCCCGCACCCACCCGTGCAGCATGGTCCCCCGCACCTGCCCGATCCCCCACCACCACCCTTCCCCCGGGTACAGTGACACAACAACTCCCAGCATACCTTCTTGTGGGGAGTTGTTGTGCACAAGGAGGTATGCTGGGAGTTGTTGTGTCAGGAGGCTGCTAACGCACTACAACTCCCAGCAGCATACCTCCTTGTTCACTACAACCCCCCAGCATACCTCTTTGTGCACAGGGAGGTATGCTGGGAATTGTAGTGCACAAGAAGGCATGCTGCTGAGAGTCGTGTCAGGAGGCTGCTAACGCACTACAACTCCCAGCAGCATACCTCCTTGTGCACTACAACCCCCAGCATACCTTTTTGTGCATAAAGAGGTATGCTGGGAGTTGTAGTGCACAAGGAGGTATGCTGGGAGTTTCAGTTTTGCATTAGCAGCCTCCTGATACAACAAATCACGGCATACCTTCTTGTGCACTACAACTCCCAGCATACCTCAGTGTCCACTACAACTCCCAGCATACCTTCTTATGGTGATTTGTAGTGCACAAAGGGGGTATTCTGGGAGTTGTAGTGCACAAGAAGGTATGCTGAGAGTTGCAGTTGTGCAGCAGAAGCCTCCCGACACAACATCCCAGCATGCCTCCTTGGGCACTACAACTCCCAGCATGCCTCCTTGGGCACTACAACTCCCAGCATATCTTCTTATGCACTACAACTCCCAGCATATCTTCTTATGCACTACTACTCCCAGCATACCTCTGTGTGCACTACAAATCCCCATAAGAAGGTATGATGGGAGTTGTAGTGCATAAGAAGGTATAATGGGAGTTGTAGTGCACAAGGAGGTATGCTGTTGTGCACAGGGAGTTATGCTGCAGGGTTGAGGGGAATTAAAAAGTGTTATTAAAAAATTTAAAAAATCACAATAAAAGGTTCTAATAATCCCTTTTGCTTTTTTTAAAAAAAAAAAAGTGGAAGAAAAGGAACATACATGTTTGACATCCATTGCATGCGTAATTGTCCGAACTATAAAATGTAACAAAGTTATCAAAAATCACATAAATAAGTATATCGCTTATATTTGTATTGTTACTTATTTTTTTTAAACTTTATTTAGTATCGAATTGGTATTGAGTATCGAAATAAGAAAGCTGGTATCGGTATCGAACTCAAAATTCTGGTATCGTGACATCCCTTATGGACATTTAAACACAATGAAGATAAAACAAAAGTAAAAAAATAAACATTAACTCGGTCATCAAGGGCAGGGCTGGCGCCAGCACCTGTCTTATTTGGGCTAGTACAGGGGCCCACAGAGCCTCTAGGGGCCCACCAGTGGTCGATTAAAATGTGGGTGGTTTGTGCGGATGACCAGCACTCGAGGTTCCTGGGTGGCCCACAGCTGTCCGAACTGCTGACATCTGATCTTACTGCAGCTGCACATCTCTCGGGGTCCTACTGGATGGTTCATGGTCCCTCAAGTGATGTGCAGCTCTGATTAGAGAATACGCTCCCTGTGAGTCAGTGAATGGAACTGTACTGTAATCACTTATGTTATGTGTAGAACCTGCGTACCATTGCTATCTACCTTTAAATGGATCAGTGTATAGGGGTGGGGGGATACTGATATTTGTAAAGTGGATGTTGGTTTTACTGTTACCACATTATTTTCTGAATAAAAAGGCCTGCTGAGCCTCTATTGCCCAAGGGCCTACAAGAACCTGGAGCTGGCCCTGATTAAGGGGTTAATAGATATATATGTTTATCCCAGGCATGTTTAATTTCATTTATTGTAGATTTACCAACCAGCCTGAGAATTAAAAAAACAAACTTATATGTAGAGAGTTTAGCTAATTATGATTATTATCAAGGCCACGTTCTTACACATCTAGAAACGTACATGGCCAATACCACACCTCCTGTGCATTCACCAACAGCTGTGCAATGTTCCCAGATTATCAGTAACATTGTGCGGCTATAATTAAACAAATTGGAGCATAGTTTTAGCCACATGCTGTCCCCGGCATGTGGGAACACAGACTAATGCATTCTGCATCACACACATCTTGTGCATTTGTTTATGTTGATCCATTGTTACTTGCTTACTTATTTAGTTTGATAAGCAAGCAAATCCCAAGAGATCTAATGAAGCACTAATGCAGTTGCAGATTTATTATATTACATCCTATTCTCTTGAACATTATGCAGAAAAAAGGTTAACCCTAGGCAATGACATTTAGTGTTACTTTTAATCAGGGCTTCGATAAAAATGTCCACAGAAAACTTCAGAGTCATCTACTGATTGAGGCTTTATAGCCAAACTACTGATTGATTTAATGCTATTCTTCCTGGAAATGAGCGCTTACATAGACAACATGATCATATACACTCACCACATCCCTAAATCTTTATTTGCCTTTCAGTGGAGAGGCAGCATTAACATATATAAAGTACATAAACATGCATTCTAAAATATACTTGTATTAAGAAATGGTATTGCAAAGAACATAAAAGGTCGATTGGATGTACAAAATGTAAATATATGTGCACGTATTTACTGGTACTAATATAACAGTATACAGAGCTATATTCTGTGAGGCTATACCATTGTCAAGAACAATTTAAAACATTACAGAAACAACCTAAGGAGCTCTGCCGGTGTATACTTTCAGTCTAAAGGGAATTATGGGAAAAGACAAGAAGTACAATAAATAAGAAATATTACGGTAAGTTCCTACTAGTGTCTTTGATATTACTTCTTATATTCTGTGGCATAGAATAATTTATCTAGTTGAAATATCCAGGGTACGAGGAGATTCAATAGAAACAACTTTTGTAGTCTTACTTTGGAGCTGTTCTTTTCAATAATCATTATTTTTGCAGCATTTTTTAATGTATATTGCTGTATAAATGTACTGTACAACAATAATCTGCACACGAATATAAGAAATACTATCAGGCCTTGGCGCTCCATAATATATTAAGCCACAGCACTCCCAGAATCCTGGTCCACACTGATGAGGGGCAACAGCCCGAAACAGCTGTCTGTGGATGAATGTCTGGCCTTGGTTTTTCCCTTGTCATTACATTGACTTATGGGGCCACTTAATATGGTGGTTTTGGTGGTTTTCCTACCTATCTGGATAGTCCTGTGTTTTGAGACTCTTAAATGAGGCTCCACAAGCTCTTTTTTTTGCATAACAGAGTTAGCCACAGTTACCCTCATGCCCCCATAACAGCAACAGACACAGTGACTCCAGCAACAGTCCTTGTATTTATAGAAATAGAAACACACATCCCTTCTTTGCACTCCCTGCTATTCTAGTAATAGAAAGTGACATGTCAGGGGCCAGAGTTTAATTCTCACGGGTCACTGTCTAAGTGCTGGAGCAGGACTGGTTTTACTAGTGGTATGCAAATGATTAGACATGAGTGCAACTCGAGCATGCTCCAGTCCGTTTGCATTTAAATACCAGTGGCTGAAGAAGTTTGATGCAGCCCTGGGAAATCTTTGAAAACATGGATACAGCCTTTGGGTGTTTTCCCAGTCTCCCCAGGGCTGCATCAAAACTTCAGCCACCTGCATTAAATTGCCTGAACAAACATACTCGAGCATGCTTGAGTTGCGCTCATCTCAACAAATGATCACTCTTGCTAAACAGAGTACAGACTTGTCTACTTTACCCAAGCCCAAGCGGGTAATCTATCAACAGGGTACGTGACACTACAGTAGCAGGAACTGCTGGAGGCCGCCGGCTGTCAGGCATCTCTACGAGGACACAAGGATGGGTAAGTATACTTTGTTATGTTCCCGCACCCCCCTGCCTACTTTGGATTTTTTTTTTTGTTTCATGGCAATTCTCCTTAGTAACATTACTGGTTACTGGCTATTTTTCTTTTAGGCTGCATGTTTTGGAAGCTCCATAGTAGAAAAAGTTATATTTTACAAAAAATAGGGATGCAGAGCTTTTTTTATTCCATCAAAACCTGGTACCAAAAATGTACCCTGGCAAAACACAACGGACCCTATTTTAACTTAGCGGAGTGTATGGGGGCTAGAAGTGATTATATATATTGTAAACATGTCACAATGGATATGTGACCTTGGTATTAAAACCTGATTGGGGAGAGGGAGGTTACTTTCTGCATGTTGTTAATCTACTCAGGAATCTTTGAACTTGATATACACTTCCATCAAATGTCAAAACTATATGCAATAGCAAATGTAAGCACTTAAAATGTTAATTTTATACATAGTTATATAAAACTTTCCAGCAAACTAGTTAGCAATGTAAGAAGTCTTAACCAATGTGCCAAAAATGATTTCTTAAGAATCAAGAGCTAGGCATGGATTTCTTTGCAAATTCACCTATATAAGTTCAACTAGAAAGCAGAAGCAGCGTGCAGCTCCACAATAGATTTCATAGTAGGAACAGTTTGCAACTAGGGATGGTCCGAACCCGCCGAGGTTCGGGTTCGGCTGAACCAGAACGCTCGGCATCGGATTCCCGCTGTCTGCCCGCTCCGTGCAGCGGGCGGCTACAGCGAGGGAATGGCCTGGAAAACTGGGATACAGCCTATGGCTATGGCTGTATCCCAGTTTTCCAGGCGTTCCTCCCGCTGGATCCGCCCGCTGCACGGAGCGGGCAGACAGCGGTAATCATTGCGGAGGGTTCAGGTTCGTACGAACCAGGTCCGAACCTTTAGAGTTGTCTATATCTGTCCGATACCAAATCCATCTGTGACAGCTGTATTATTTGGCACTTCTCTTCTGACTCTAGAAGTAGATGTGATGGTGACATTTGTGCTGCCATAGACTCAAAGTCGGCTGGCCACTCACAGCAAAGACATTCTCAACATCTGTGACATTTCAGTGGGCAATGAAAGCATTTTATAAGAGACTTTAGGGTGCCTTCACACCTACCGACTTGCAGCGTTAATAACGCTGCGAGTCGGCTAGGTCCTGGCAGATCACTGTCAGTACATACACGCAGCGGTCTGAACGACCGCTGCGTGTATGTAAACCTGCCGGCCGCTTAACCCCTTCTGATGCCGGCCAGCCGCCTCCCGCTCAGCTCTGTATACATTACCTCCTCGCTCCACGGTGTCCCGGCGTCCTGCTCTCGCGCCCGGCCAATCAGTGTTTTGCCCTGCCGCAGCCACTGATTGGCCGGGCGGGAGAGCAGGACGCGGGACCCTGTGGAGCGAGGAGGTATGTATACAGAGCTGAGCAGGAGGCGGCCGTCCGGCATCAGAAGGGGTTAAGCGGCCGGCAGATTTACATACACGCAGCGGTCGATCAGACCTCTGCGTGTATGTACTGACAGTGATCTGCCAGGACCTAGCCGACTCGGTAGCGAGTCGGTAGGTGTGAAGGCACCCTAAGGAACAAAATTGTGAATGGAACCTTAGTTGCTGAATAATGGGCATTTTGCTGACAGTGTAGTGGTGAATTATGGATCATATAGACAGAGCAGAGCCAGCTCACCGTTCCCCGGACAGTCTTGCACACAGTCCACCTCTTCACTTGCAGTACATCCAAACAACCAGAACAGGATCAGCGCTTTTAGAAAGTCCAGTGTATTTTATTTCAAACAGCCCATACACCCAACAAGTAAGTCACAGAAGTAGTCCCAGGGCACTACTAAGTGTTTCAGGTTATACACCTTTAGTCATGACATGACTACATCATCATGAACTAGTTTTGTGACATATTAGAAAGTCTTCTAATTCAGATAATTATATTGAAATTTACATTGATCTACTTACTATGTCATTGACCATGGAAGGGTGAATTTGCATTCTACAGACTAATTTAGCAAAAACATTAATCTACTGTGAAGGCTCATTTTGAAAAATCCTGCAAATTATTTGAGGATTTCACACAGGGGTGTAGCTAGGAGTCATGGGGCCCCAAAGCAAGGAACTGTACATGGCCCCATACTCACTTATCCTGGCGCAGTCTCACAGTGTTCCGTTCTCCCAGATCCCCCATGCATGAGTGACATCCCTGGCACGCTGGGGAACTGAAAGAATGGAGTGCTGAGGGACTGTGCCAGGTTATGTGAGTATGGGGGGGGGGGCTGTGGCCTCTTGTGGCTTGAGCTTCATTTCTGCCTACAGCCACAAGAGAAACTGGAAGGGTAGTGCTGTAAGCCATAGCTACCATGGAGGCAGACCATGTTTAGTTAGGGGGTGGCCCAGGCCCCCTCACCGCACAGGCCCTGTTGTGTGGTTCTCCATGTGCCCCTCCATGGTAGCTTTGCCACTGCTTTCACAGCAACTGTCTGTACCTGGTATAGCCATACTATTGAGAGTGGCCAGATGTCATTACTTCTAATTTGTCACAGACTTGGAGACACTGGAAGAAAGAACAACACAGATAGTCTGGTCCTGGCCAGCATTGTTTGGGCACTGTGGAGACTTAAAGGGGTTGGCCACTTTATAGTAAAAGAGTTCAGTGTAAAGCATTAGTAAGTGTACTCACTGCACTTACTGACAGCAGCTCCCTGGGTACCTCATAGAGCTAAAATCAGACCCCTTCCAGGCTGTGCTGTCCTGCTCTGTGGTGAGTCTGTCCATTAGTGGCCGACATGGACGAGCATGTGATCATCCCCCCCCCCCCCCCAGTGTCCACCATAGGCATATACAGGCTCAGTGTTGGGCACCTGGGCTGGGGCATGGTCACATGGTCCCCCATGTCAGCCATCTTATGAAAAGACTCACCACAAAGGCCGAGCCACACTGTAGACAAACACAATATCCTTATTACTAGTTTGAGTATTTCTACAAGAATGCAGCATGAAAATGAACAACTGGATCTTCTTACATGTCTTTTCACTTGAATTCAAAACTGTCTGACAAAATATATTTAGTTGTGAATACTGGCCTAATACAGATATGCACAGGGAGAGTCACGCTTATAGTGTAGTTATTGAATCAGAATAAAGCATGATGCTGGTTATGTGAAAGTGATTGTTATTTGGAAGGTAAATGAATTGATCACACTTATCAGATTACCTATAAGAAGAGCACTAGTAGGTGTAATACAACCTGTGAAAAAGGAACTGCAGAAAGTACACAGGCCAGATCTGATAGCACCGATACAATAGAGCACAGAATGCATAAGCAATGTGGTCATAATAAAGAAACCATCAGGCAAATTAAGAACATACATTGATCCTAGGCCACTGAATAAGGCACAGAAAAGAAATCATTATCCATTGCCAACAATAGAAGATACGTCAAAGGCTAAAATATTTTCTGTATGCAATGTAAAAAAACTGTATCTGTGGAACTTGAAGTGTGCCTATAATAAAGATTAAAGACCTCTCCATTTCTTCTTGGCTTTTGGCTGGAGCAGGGTTTACCCAAGGTGTGTTCTCTTTGTTATGCAGCTGTGCTGCTCCTATACTCTAGTTCCTATGACTAGTCCTGCTGCTTACTCCTGTTGAATTCAGGTAGACAACTGCTTGGCTCATAATTCTGCAGTTTCTTTTATGGCAGTGCTTAGAGACAAAAGATTTTTGTCTGCCTGTGACATGTTATAGTTTAGAGACCAGAAAACATGTCTGTTTGCCTCATGATACACCTCAGAGGCAGGGACACTTGTCCAATCAGTATTGCAATTCCAAAACATGGCTGCTCTCTTCGTGAACCAGTGTCACCCTGTCTTCACCTTGTGTGTGGTTTTAAAACTTAGTTTCACTGAAGTGAATAGAGCCAAAATGTAATACCACACACAACCTATCAGTATATACAGGGCAAATAACACTGATTTAGGCCTGACACCATGACCACTTCCCTCATGATACAGTAACTGCATAATACCACTGTACTACTAAAAAAATTCACTGTTTAAAGTGACCAATATTTCCCCTATAGACAATAGAGAGGTAGATCCAGCTGTACACAGGCTCTGCAGATCTTTTAAGTGATTATAGTGCAGTTACAACCAGTGATTTAGAGTGGTCGTTTACTTTTAGTTGTTTTGTTTTTGCTAATCAAAGTTGTTCACTTTTCCTTTTTTTTCCTCCGTCTGGCATGGCCATCATGAAGACTTCTCCAGTTGACGCCTCAACAGGCAGACATTTTAGCCCCTCACTCCAACACCATGCTTATCTCTTTACAAACTCCCCATCTGTACTTCTCTACACTGTAACAGCGCCCACTTTATGCACCCATGTAAAACTTAGACCCAAACAGGCTGAGAAGGGGGGGGGGGGGCAGATTGACTGAACTTTCCTGGTGCTGATGCTTGGAGCCCATCAGAGCCAATACATGTGTTAGGGCTGTATGCAAAAGAAAGAAAGCAGACAGTGTTAACTGTCACAGTTTTCAGTGGGCCCCAGCCAGTGTGGGCCAGGAAGCACCCCCTCCCCCTAGACTTTGCAGACAGTGTTAACTGCAACAATCTTCAGTGGGCCCGAGACACCCCCCCACCCCCCTTCCTTAATCCAATGTACATCTCAATAACTTTAACAGTAGATTTGCTTTTCGGTTGTAGCACAGCATTTTTATCAATAAAATTTCTAAACGTTTTGGCACAATTGCAATAAATATGTGTCACAGCAGTGTGCCATATGTATAATGCCCCCTGCCACTTTTTTCCTAACAATTACAGACAATCCATACACATAGTAACATGGACTCAAGGCCTGAGTAATTTATTGGCAAACGCTCTTCACTTTTGTGTACAAAAAGGCTGCAATTTACTCTATATACTGCTTATTGCTATGCTTTATTACTCAGTCTGTGTGCGCAGTTTGGATGAATATGGCCTACGAATAAATATGTCCTGGTGTGTTTAACATAATGTTAGCAAAAGTTAGGCCCTAATTATGTCTTTTTTTTAAAACTTGGTTAATTGAAGATTGCACAACAATCAATTATTTCAACAAAACAAAAGCAATGTTGGTGTTGGAGAGGTAGAGAGATACATATAGTAAAGTATAGTACAGTATAACACGATTGTCAGATGCATTCATGTGTCACATTTGTCATCACAAATCAGGAGATACACACAATACCCAAAGGCGAGAGGTAAGCTAAACATTTCCACCTGTATGGGTATAGACACAATTTATAGTTATTTATAATGAGCAGAGGAAATTAGCAGAGCTAAAGTAATTGAGGCTAAGTATAGGTTTAGTCTCTTGACAGTGTGGAGTGCAATGAGGTTTGTAATAATATGGCACAGTACTGTGTTATAGGAGAATCACCATCTTAAATGGTTCATATTATTTTAAGATGTCTGTTCTGTCTGTCTGTTTTTCAGGCTCTCAGAATTAAGATTCCCTAAAGAAAATTCAAGTATGGCGAGACAATTCTGTATCACTTTAAATATTAACAAACAAATAATTAGTCTAAATGGAGTTTAGGTTTGAAGTATCTAATTTAAGATAAATCTCACCTTAGGTGTGCAAAATCAGCCACAGCTATAGCACATGGGGGTGGATCTTAAAAAGGCGTTTAAGTATTAGGTAACATTGTTTAAAGAGGTTATCCAGTGCTATAAAAACATGGCCCCACTCTTGTCTCCAGCTTGGGCAGGGTTTTGCTGCTCAGCTCCATTGAAGTGAATGGAGCTTAAAGGGGTTATCCAGCGCTACAAAAACATGGCCACTTTTCCCCCTCTCTTGTCTCCAGTTTGGGTGGGGTTTTAAAACTCAGTTCCATTGAAGTAAATGAAGCTTAATTGCAAACCACACCTGAGCTGGAGACAACGGTAGGGGGAAAAGTGGCCATGTTTTTGTAGTGCTGGATGACCCCTTTAACTACAAACCGCACCTGAACTGAAGACAAGAGTTGTGTTGTCTCTAAAAAATAAAGTGTCCATGTTTTTGTAGCAATGAATAACCCCTTTAAGGGCGCCATTACACAGAGATTTTTCTGACAGATTTGAAGCCAAAGCCAGGAACAGACTATAAACGGAGAACAGATCATAAAGGAAAGACTAAGATTTCTCCTCTTTGCAAATTTATTTTTGGCTTTGCCTTCAAAAATCTATCAGATAAATCTCTCTGTGTTCAGTTGAAAAAGTTTTTAATTTGCAGGGAGAATACCATGATGGTGTGTTCAAAGTCTTTATCATCATTAGAGATATTAGAAGAGAGTCTTTTCATTTTAACTACCAGGGTATAAATGAGCATTATCTGCTTAGAAGAGGCATGTACAGGGTAGAAATAAGACTTCTCATTTTTTGATTCAAAATACCAATAAGTGTATAAAAAGAAATAGATAAGGCTGGGTTCACACTGCGTTTTCAGCATACGTTTAACCGATCCGTTTTTTTATTGGACAAAAAAATAGCGTCAGCAACGTTTTTGTGTCCGTAAAAAAAACGGATCCGTTTTGATCCATTTTTTTTTTAATAATGGAAGTCAATGGAAAAACGGATCAAAACTGATGCTCACAAATGCATTAGTTTTTTGCAATCCGTTTTTCATCCGTTTTTTGCAAAAAAAAGGATGAAAAAAACGGATTGCAAAAACGCAGTGTGAACCCAGCCTAACTTACACTCAATTAAGGCCCCCCTAAGTGTAGACTTTATGCTTAGTATAGCTCTTTATACAAATTGAAGACTCTAGCTATAAAGCTTTAGGGAAAGCATGTGACTAATGCTGGGTCCACACTACATTTTTCCTATCCGTTTAATGTATACATTTTATGGAAAAAATGGATGCAAAAACGGATGCAATTGTATGCCATTCTTCCATTCTATCCGTTTTTCCATTGACATGCATTATAACAAAAGAACGGATTGAAACGGATGCGTTTTTTTTTAATGTACACAAAAATAGTGTTGACTGCGTTTTTCTGTCCGTTTAAAGTAACCAAATAAAAAAGGATACATTGAAGGGATAGGAAAAACGTAGTGTGAACCCAGTGTGAAATAGGTTGAGATGCATTGGTTACACATCATAGGGCATTACGACTGATTGTCTTAAAAAAAATAGACTAGTTTTAGAAATATTGGGGACATTTATGAAGACTGATGTACTCACAAAAATAGGCCCCGTCCCCTTTTCCCTGGCCAAATTCACTAAGAGGCACCTCTTAGTGAATCAGGACGGCTGGGTGCCCGAAACTGTGCCTGGCGTACCAAATCTTCCAGCAGGTGTAGATTTGGATCATGATTTAGGCCTGAGAGCAGTTGTAAATCCTCCCCGCCTTGCTGTACCCCCACCGAGCTCCCCCTGCTCGCCCATTGGGGCATGCAGCATGCATACGCCAGGGAGTAGGGACAAATCTGCGATTTGAACACTGCTCATAGGGCTTATTACTGCTTGTGGTCAATATGTGCTTATTAATATATATGGATTTTAGCTACTATTTTATTGTTTTGTCCAATCAAGGTTAAAGGGGGTTTCAGGGAATTTCAAAAATGTATACATAGCTGGGGATAGGTTAAAAAGAAAAATATATAGAAAATATATATACTCATCTCTCCTGGTCCACTGCAGCTGCCACACTAATGTCCTTGGTCATCAGTCCTCATAGCCACTATCCTTCTTCCTGGTGGCATGTTGTCTTGGCAGGAACTTCTCCACTCAATCACAGCCACAGTGGTGTCCCTCTTTAGCCAGTGACTGAGTGGGTACTTCTTGTTGCCAAGACAACATGTTATTAGGAAGTAGCAGTGAGGACCAAGCTTTGCAGCTCCAGGGAATCAGGATGAGTATACAGTTTTTTTTATCTTTACTCCTATCCCTATCCCAAACTGTATATTAGAGATAGATTCTCTATTGTTCCCTGTTAAAGGGTAGGGAAGACATTAGTTCTAATAATATTAGGAAGTAGTCAGATGTCTCCCTGTTAAAATCCACCATATTAAAAGATAAAACAAACAATTTCAGCTCTTTAACTCGTAAAAGCTCTAATATGTAAATCTAATCATTTTATTGCATTTCATTTTTGCGGTGTGAATATGATGAAAGGCTTTTTAGGCCGCGCACCCCATGAAAAGCGTCAGTAAATCAGGCTCTTGGTGAACCCTCAGCCCGGCAGAGGGTAGATTTTTGCTCTGTGCTGCCTAGGTCTGTAACAGAATAGACAATGGTAATCCTGAATATATCACAGAGCTCCGGGCACTGGAAATGGTGTTACTAGTCAGCAGAATGTTATACACCAGATTGTCATCACATCCAGTGCTTTGTAATGAATGTTGTGAGGCAAATATCAAAGTTTACTAGTTGTTTTTAACCGTGTCCTACCATGAAATGGTGAGAAAATTCAGCAAAAATTATTGAACTTATCCTTATTTATGAAGGCAGGAGAAAATGTTCCTGTTAGTTGCTAGGAGACAGGCAGTAAATCTCTCCCACCATACTTTGGGACGGAGGAATACCACTGAAGCTATTTGCAGCATAATGTATATGATTCTAGGTCCTGCAAGGTCAGACAAACCCGCTTCCTTTCCTCTAAGCATGAAATTGTAAGAAGTGGCTAGCTAAATGTACTGCTTTGTAAAACTGCCTATGTATTTTGATGTGTCAGATCTCATTCACAAGGTCATTGTGAGCCCAGGTCAGAAAGCCTATTTATTCAGCCATAATGCCGTTTGGGACACCAGGACAGTCTTACAAATTATTTCATCTGAATAATTCATTGAAACTTTTTCTATTCCCTAAAAAGCCCCACATTACACAAACAAGCTGATTCAAATAGACAGGTGATGAAAGGCCCAAGTCACAGTAGAAAACAAGGTCAAAATTCGAAAAAAATATATTATTTTCCAGCAAGTATTGATTGTTGGCTCCAAGGCATTCATCTAAAGTAGCCAGTGCAGCTGGGAGTCCTTCCTGTAGTGAAGCATGCCTCAGCTTTCCATCCACGTCACTTCTAACAAGAAAAATGATTTGAATTCTTTAGTGTAATACCTACCAGGAATTCTGAAACATGAAAGAACACAAGGTTGCCTTGTAAAATAACGTAGACATCTTTAGCATCAAACACAAAGCATACTGTAAGGGCGTGTTCACATGTTTAGGGTTTTAATTGCAATTATTGGACATAGAGCCAGGAAAAGATTATAAATGGAGGACACGTGGAAAGGAAAGACTGAGACAGCTTCATTTCTCAAATCCATTCCAGGCTCCGGATTCAATAATTGCAATTGAAAACTTGAAAGTGTGAACACACTCTTAGATGTCGATTCATGTCAATATAGTCAATGATGTCTAGAAGCCTTGTCCATATTTAGAAAGCAATTTGTTTCTTTGTCTTGATACAACTAAAATGATAAATGAATAAACTTTACAATAGGTTTTAGCTATAAATGTACTTTTGTTTTTACAGCCCTTATGCAGACCTATGAGTCCATGGTTACAGGCAGAAACAAACTGAAGGTGGTATAATCATACAGCGTACAGTCTCTATGTAAAGTTAGCTACACCAACAGATTATCTGACAGATTTTTGAGGCCAAAGCCAGGAATGGATTTGAAAAGAGGAGAAATCTCAGTCTTTCCTTTATTACCTGTTCTCTTTTTATAGTCTGTTCCTGGCTTTGGCTTAAAAAAATCTGTCAGATAATCTGTTGGTGTAATAGGACCCCACGGTCCCATCACACAGGCCTCTTATTAGCCTAATAGGACCAATAATCGCCTCATGTGACAGGGATGCAATAGCGTCAGTATGATAGAGGTAGAATAGGGCTAGTGATTAGTGGATGAAGTTTATTCATTGGCCGATCTATGCTTAAAAATAAGTTTGCTCATCAGCCGCACATTGCCCAGTGTAATGGGGAATGTGCAGTTGGCAAATAACAGAAGGTCCACAAAAATGATTCAATGATCGTTTACGTGTCCCTGCCTGCCTGATGCTGCGTTTACACGTAACGATCAATGTTCACATTTTCGCATAATCGATCGCATTTGAGCGATAATCGTTCCATGTTAACACAGCAAACGGTCAAGCGACGAGCGAGAAATCGTTAATTTTGATCTTTCAACATGTTGTCAAATCGTCGTTCGCTAAAAATTCGCTGATCACTTCGTGTAAACAGTCTTTCAAAGATTCACCCTATGTGTGAGATGGGCTTAAGCGATCTTATAACGATCGCAACGCAATAACAATTTTTTTTATAATTTTTTAACGATTTTTCTAACAATTTATTTGTCTAAACGCTGATTGTTATAAAAACCAAATTGTTGCTTCAAAATCATTAAACGATCAACTGGGCGAATTATCGCTAGACTCAGTAAACAAACACCAATGACCATGCAATGACAAAAGCTAAAAAATTGTGTGTTAAGGTGTGGACATAGTCTATTTAAATGTTGTCCTTTGTATGTATTAGGTTCTCATGACAGCAACTTCATTATTAGATTGTAGCTGATCAAGGCCGGGTTAACACTACGTGTAACACCCGCCGTTCTGTGACCTGATCAGGTCACAGAACTGCCGATGTTACTGAAGATTATCCCGGCCGGTACTGCAGTACCAGCCGAATGATGTTCATTTCTGGTGAATTCGGATGCAGGAGCACCCGTGTGCCCGCATCCCAACTCACCGATGCACACAATGGAGCGTGTGTGAACTGACATGGTCTCTGCGCCCAAGAAAACTGACATATCAGATTTTCGTGCCGCTGGATGTAATCCCAGCCGGAGCGTATGCTGTGTTTATGCTCCGGCCAGGATTCTCTTTATTCACATACAACGTATGTTTTGTATAAATCACGGCCAGTGTTGCTAATTGCAACAACGGCAGAAATTTACATAAAACATATGTTGTGTGAACATAGCCAAAGGGTGTATATGCTTCTGAAGTAGCCCATGTTGATCTTGCCCCTGTTTAAATGGGTTGTGAGAAACTAAGACAAAGAAGTAGAAAATCCGCTAGTGTCATGAAAAAAAGGATAAGGTCATCTGAACCTCCTGTTGCGGATGAATAGGACTGTGGTGGTGTCAATGAGAACCATTTTTAGTTTTGCTATTAAAGGCCCTATTCCACCAACAGATCTAACGACAGATTATCTGCCAAAGATTTGAAGCCAAACCCAGGAGTGGATTTGAAAAGAGGAGAAATCAGTCTTTCCTTTGTGACTTGTTCCCTGTTTATAGTCTGTTTCTGGGTTTGGCTTCAAATCTTTGGCAGATAATCTGTCGTCAGATCTGTTGGTGGAATAGGGCCTTCAGGGACCCATCATCCATTTGGTACACCATTGCTGCTATCTATAGCGGTGGACGATCAGAAGCTGACCCAAGCACTTTCTGTTCACTGTTGATTCCTACCGCACATATTGTAGACATAATAACTAAATAAGTTAGACTACAGTGAATATTTTATGGAGATGCAGACAGACATTACTAAGAATAAACTGGTTCATGTCATACTCATTTTATTACAGAAGGTTTATTTTGATACAAAAGCATGGCCAACCCCTGTATCACCTAAATTTTCTAAATTTTAATCTGTTTCTATTTTCTGACTGTATTTTTTTTTATTTCTTTTTTTTGTACATTGTTATGGGGGCTGCCATCTTGACATGTCTTACAGCAAACCCCATGGGCATAGGCAACAATAGACAGAGTCTAATACCAAGAACCACTAAGGTCCAGATTAGCACTCTCTGTGCCCACCCAAAATAATAGTAAAATAGTTTCTTTATTTCAGCCAAAATATAAAAAATAATAAAAACATCTGAGCACTTCTGCCCTCTGTAGCAATGGAGACTCCATCAGCCCTTGACAAAGCCACTATGGTGGTGAAACATCAGGTGGAGGAGAGCAAACAAATTTTAAATCGCTGAGCTTCTATGCCCATAGCAATATGCATTAGATATAGTTCATACTGTAACACCTGGAGTCGTGGATCCACTGAACCGTCACTAGCAATGGCACAAACCTCACCAGGGAGCGGAGTCTAAGGGGCCGCTGGTTTTCACCAGAGCCCGCCGCAAGGGGGGATGGACTTGCTGCGGCAGGCAACCCCCAGGTCGCTACCCCTGGCTTGGTTGCTATTGACGGCAGGCAGGGGCGGGCTGGGCCGGGGGGCAGGAGGGCATGTGCCCCCCGGGCCGGTCTTCCCCACCAATGAGTGGGCCGCGACCCGCGGCCGACTCTCTGCAGTAGTTGAGACTGAAAGAATAGCGCGGCCGGCCGCCGCGCTATTCCCTCAGTCTCTTCCGGGCCGCCTGATCCCCCAGGAGCCGCAGACGTGCTGTACGCAGGCACGTCTGCAGGCACCTACATCAGGTCCCCAGCGGTGACGTCACTTCCCTGACGCGCCGCTGAGGACCTGATAGGAAAGGGAGAGGAGAGGAGCCGCCGCGCTGCAGCAGCAGGGAGAAGCTGCTGCACACTGAAGATCCGGCCCGAGGAGAGGTGAGTTGTTTTTCTTTTTTTTTAAACCCATTAACATGTGGCCACACCGGGGAAGGGGGCTATTCTATGAGGGGGGGGGGGGGTGCACAAGGGGGCTATTCTATATGGGAGGATGCGCAGGGGGGCTATTCTATATTGGGGGGATGCACAGGGGGGGTATTCTATGAAGGGGGATGCACAGGGGGCTATTCTATGAGGGGGGGATGCTCAGGAGGCTATTCTATGAGGGGGGATGGACAAGGAGGCTATTCTATATGGGGGGGGGTGCATGGGGGGCTATTCTATGAGGGGGGATGCACAGGGGGATATTCTATTAGGGGGATGCACAGGGGGCTATTCTATGAGGGGGGGATGCACATGGGGGCTATTCTATAAAGGAGGATGCACAGGGGGGCTATTCTATAAAGGAGAATGCACAGGGGGGGTATTCTATTAGGGGGGGATGCACAGGGGGCTATTCTATGAGGGGGGGATGCACAGGGGGAGCTATTCTATAAGGGGGGGTGCACAGGGGGGCTATTCTATGAGGGGGGATGCACAGGGGGGCTATTCTATGAGGGGGGATGGACAAGGAGGCTATTCTATATGGGGGGGTGCATGGGGGCTATTCTATGAGGGGGGATGCACAGGGGGATATTCTATTAGGGGGATGCACAGGGGGCTATTCTATGAGGGGGGGATGCACAGGGGGAGCTATTCTATAAGGGGGGGTGCACAGGGGGGCTATTCTATGAGGGGGGGATGCACAGGGGGGCTATTCTATGAAGGGGGATGCACAGGGGGCTATTCTATGAGGGGGGGATGCACAGGGGGCTATTCTATGAGGGGGGATGCACAGGGGGAGCTATTCTATGAGGGGGGGATGCACAGGGGGAGCTATTCTATATTGGGGGGATGCACAGGGGGAGCTATTCTATAAGGGAGAATGCACAGGGGGAGCTATTCTATAAGGGGGGATGCACAGGGGGGGCTATTCTATAAAGGAGAATGCACAGGGGGCTATTCTATGAAGGGGGATGCACAGGGGGGCTATTCTATATGTGGGGGTGCATGGGGGCTATTCTATATGGGGGGGTGCATGGGGGCTATTCTATGAGGGGGATGCACAGGGGGAGCTATTCTATGAGGGGGTGCACAGGGGGCTATTCTATATGAGAGGATGCACAGGGGGGCTATTCTATATTGGGGGGGATGCACAGGGGGGCTATTCTATGAGGGGGGATGCACAAGGGGCTATTCTATGAGGGGGGGATGCACAGGGGGAGCTATTCTATAAGGGATGCACAGGGGGAGCTATTCTATAAAGGAGAACGCACAGGGGGGCTATTCTATGAAGGGGGATGCACAGGGGGCTATGCTATGAGGGGGGATGCACAGGGGGCTATTCTACGAGGGGGGTTGCACAAGGGGGCTATTCTATATGGGGGGATGCACGGGGGGCTATTCTATATGGGGAGATGCACAGGGGGGGGGCTATTCTAAATGGGGGGATGCACAGGGGGGGCTATCCTATATGGGGGATGCACAGGTGGGCTTTTCTTTATGGAGAGATGTGCAGCGGGGGGGGGGGGGGGGGGCTATTCTATATGGAGAGATGTGCAGCGGGGGGCTATTCTATATGGAGGGATGTATTGATGAGGATGTTGCTGGAGCAAGAAGCCTAAAATGTCTGTCTGACAGATCCCGTGGAGAGGAGTCATGGCCAGGGAAGCCTTCATGATGGCCGGAGCCGGATGGAGAAGAAAAGGAAAAGTGGACGTCTCGTCATGCAGAGAAGACGCCTACTGTGAGTCACTGAATGTAACTGCACTATAATAACTTATAAGGTCTTATAACTTATCAGGGGTGTCAAACTATGTCCCTCCAGATGTTGCAAAACTACAATTCCCGTCATGGTTTATCTGTCCAGTCATGATGGGATTTGTAGTGTTGTAACAACTGGAGGGACGGAGTTTGACAACTGTGTTCTATTGTCAGTGTTCTTATACCGGAGATAGATAGGAGATAGATAGGAGATAGATCGGCGATAGATAGATAGATAGATAGATAGATAGGAGATAGATAGATAGATAGGAGATAGATAGATAGATAGATAGATAGATAGATAGATAATGGATAGATAGATAGATAGATAGATAGATAGATAGATAGATAGATAGGAGATAGATAGATAGATAGATAGATAGGAGATAGATAGATAGGAGATAGATAGATAGATAGATAAATAGGAGATAGATAGATAGATAGATAGATAGATAGATAGATAGGAGATAGATAGTAGATAGATAGATAGATAGATAGATAGATAGATAGGAGATAGATAGATAGATAGATAGATAGATAGATAGATAGATAGATAGATAGGAGATAGATAGATAGATAGATAGATAGATAGATAGGAGATAGATAGATAGGAGATAGATAGATAGATAGATAGATAAGCAAGTAGATAACCGCAGCACTCAGAGTTGAGTCAAAAAAGCGTGAATTTTATTCCACCCAAAACTTGCGACGTTTCGCTCCCACACTGGGAACTTTTTCAAGCAGTGTAACAACATGTGCTCAATCCAAGTATATATGTGTTCACATTTCAATAAGATGATTGATAAACAATCAATAAATAAAGTGCAAAAAAATCCATATTCATAATGTGTCATTTCACAAAAAGCAAATCATAGTGTAAACATAAATGTGCCATACCACATGTAAAAATAGTGACATTACAAAAGTGCAACCAATGCAGAAAAATACAAAAATGACATTAATAGGTATAATTAACCAGCTGGGTACACAGAGGGGGGTCACTCACCACGGAGACTTACAGGTGTGGCATACAAAACGATGCACGCATGTACAGATGGCATGGATTTACCTGTACCCAAACATTTCTCTGAGATGCATCATCATGAACGTGACTTAAAGGTGATGATTATTGACCATGTTCCTGTGCCCCCTAGGGGTGGTGATAGGCTGGCCATACTTAAGAAAAAAGAGTTACGTTGGATCCATGACTTAGACTCCCTTAAACCTAGGGGTCTTAACGTAGACTTCAAAGTACTCCCCAGGTACCTCAGATAGTAGCTTTGCCCTTGCTCTCTTGTGGCTTCTCTGTGACCCACCTCTACCTGGTCTATTCTACCTTAGTATCTACATGTTGCTCTATATATTACATTATATTGATATTTTTTTCTCTTTTTTTATCTAGATTTGAATATTTTCAAGCAAGTTCTCTGTGGGACACATGGGGTTCACCAAGATCCAGGAAGACGGTGGCTGTTTTTATATTTAAAATCTCTTTTTGAGGCTGTTGATTTGGCCACTGTGCAGACTGTTGCGTTTTTTTTCCCACATATATATTTTTTATGTATTTGAGTCATTTCCACTCAGTGGTGTGTATGTATTTCCCCTGCGTTCGGCCCCCAAGGGGTGGATTTTAGCGAATCGCGTGCAGCGCCAGTCCTGGTACTGCTGCGGTTTTGCTCTTGTCCGGTCTGACTGCGGTAATGTGTGTTCGACCTATGATCGATACCGCACTGCCGTGTCGGAGATTTCCCCTGTTAATTGGATGTGCCGTGCGGGGTGGTATGAATGTATATCTTTTCACTGAGTTAGCGCCCCTTTATGCAAGTTATTGTTTCACTTAGTAACAATCTGCACAGTAGTGTCATTATCTTTGTTTACTATGTGCACTGGCCCAACCAATGACTTGGCCGTGATTCCAGCTGACGTCAGAAGCGGAACCGGATTGGCCAGTGTACGGACATGCGCAGTTCTGCTGCTGAGACGCCGGCAGCTACGGCCTAGAACCATGCCATCTGTACATGCGTGCATCGTTTTGTATGCCACACCTGTAAGTCTCCGTGGTGAGTGACCCCCCTCTGTGTACCCAGCTGGTTAATTATACCTATTAATGTCATTTTTGTATTTTTCTGCATTGGTTGCACTTTTGTAATGTCACTATTTTTACATGTGGTATGGCACATTTATGTTTACACTATGATTTGCTTTTTGTGAAATGACACATTATGAATATGGATTTTTTTGCACTTTATTTATTGATTGTTTATCAATCATCTTATTGAAATGTGAACACATATATACTTGGATTGAGCACATGTTGTTACACTGCTTGAAAAAGTTCCCAGTGTGGGAGCGAAACGTCGCAAGTTTTGGGTGGAATAAAATTCACGCTTTTTTGACTCAACTCTGAGTGCTGCGGTTATCTACTTGCTTATATACCACGCACTATTGGTCCCGTGTGCTGACCGCCTGGCACCTACCTGCTCTATCATTGAGGAGTGCTGCAGGACTTTCTTATTTATTAGATAGATAGATAGATAGATAGATAGGAGATAGATAGGAGATGGATAGATAGATAGATAGATAGATAGATAGATAGATAGATAGATAGGAGATAGATAGATAGATAGATAGATAGATAGATAGGAGATAGATAGATAGATAGATAGATAGATAGATAGATAGATAGATAGATAGGAGATAGATACATAGGAGATAGATAGATAGATAGATAGATAGATAGATAGATAGATAGGAGATAGATAGGAGATAGATAGATAGATAGATAGATAGATAGATAGGAGATAGATAGATAGATAGATAGAAATAGATAGATAGATAGAAATAGATAGGAGATAGATAGATAGGAGATTGATAGATAGATAGATAGATAGATAGATAGATAGATAGATAGATAGGAGATAGATAGATAGATAGATAGATAGATAGGAGATAGATAGATAGATAGATAGATAGATAGATAGATAGATAGATAGAAATAGATAGATAGATAGAAATAGATAGGAGATAGATAGATAGGAGATAGATAGATAGGAGATTGATAGATAGATAGATAGATAGATAGATAGGAGATAGATAGATAGATAGATAGATAGATAGATAGATAGATAGATAGATAGATAGGAGATAGATAGATAGATAGATAGATAGATAGATAGATAGATAGATAGATATCCAGTAGGAAATAGCTATCTAGCAGTTCATTATGTATCTTTGATTACACATGAGATCACAACCAGCAGACACATTTTAATAATGAGAACCTTCTATGGGGATGATCCTGGTATTTGTACGGTGGATGTTAGTTAGTAATGGTGGTGGTGGTGAAGGGGTTGTGATATTTGTTTCTTTTATACTGGTATTATTGGTCTTGTTATACTGGATCTCATTTATGGTGTGGTGGTATTAGTTAGTATGGGGTGGTAATGGTTGTGGTCACAGTGACAATATATGTTTCTTATATACTGGTGTATTGGATTTGGTCAGTAACGGTATATTTCTTCTATCCCCTATTAGTTCTGTTCTGGGGTCACATCCACATACTGATCCCCCACAGAACTCTGTATACTGATCTCTCACAAAGCCTCCAGTATACAATACACCAGGAATCCTCCAAGTACAACAGCTGCAAACACTACAACTCCCAGCATTTACTTACAGTCTGCAGCCCTCAGGATATGCTGGGAGTTGTAGTACATCCTCTGATAACAGCTGGTGCTGCAGAGATTCAGGGCTGATGGTTTTAACATGATAAGAGAACCAAAAGGGCATTACAGCACTGATAACAGGGTCACCGGGTACACAGCATGGTACCTTAAGGGTGCATTCACACAGACAGATTTAGCTGACAGATTTTTGAAGCCAAAGCCAGGAATGGAGTTGAAAAGAGAAATCTCAGTTTTTCCTTTATTACCTGTTCTCTGCTTATAGTCTGTTCCTGGCTTTGGCTTCAAACATCGGTCAGATAAATCTCTCTGTTTAAAGGCACCCTAAGGTACTATGCTGTGCACCTGGAGCTAGGTTCCCTTTAATCCAATAGATATATATCACAAGGGCTTTTCGTGGCTGGGAACACTGGCCACAATACTATAATTCTGTGGCGCATGTGTAATCTTCCTTTCCCGCACTTATTTGGGGAGGGTAATACCAGGTAAGGGCCAGGGTGGTGGATGGGCCGCTAGCCTGCCAGTCAAGGGCCAGTGCCGTGTGCTTGCCCCCCAGGCTAAAATCTGCCAGCCAGCCCCTGACGGCAGGCGAGGCGTGGCAGGAGCAGTAGGCAAGAGATAGTGTAGGCAGAGGTCTGTAGGCGTAATCGCAGGAGGCAGACAGTACTCAGGAACAACAGGAAGGCAGCGGACAGGGACTAGGGACCGGGTAGCGAACAGAAACAAGGAACAAGGTCAGGAACAACGGGGAGCTGGGCCAAACGCTATGGGAAGCATGTAGAGGCTCCAACACCTGAGGTGGAGCAGGGCTGGAATTTATAGGAGAGTGTGTGGGCAGCAACCAATTAGGGGCGGACTGCCCCTTTAACTCTGGGACAGCCGGAGCGCGAGCACCCTAGGAGGCGGGGACGCGCACGCCGGCCGGCACAGCGACGGACAGGAGCGGGGCAAGGTGCCCCCAGGGGCCGAAGTGCCAGCAGCGCCGGGTCCCTGCATGTGGACACCGGCGGCTGCAGGACAGGGTGAGGGGGTGTGGCGGCGGTCCGGAGCGCGGGACGCCGCTGAAGCCCGACACATATAGGGTGAACTAGTATCATTGGTCAACGGACAACTCTGACTTTTTACTATGCTACAGAGGGCAGAAGTGCTCAGATGTTTTTAATATTTTGGCTTAAATAAAGAAACTATTTTACTATTATTTTAGGTAGACACAAAGGGGGGGCATTTATTAAGTCCAGCGTTTTTTACGCCGGGCTTATAAATGCCCCCGCAGCTCCGGCGCTACGGGGATTTATGTAGAGGCGGACTGCCTCTACATAAATCCTGTGCGCGCCGGTGCGCACCGCCGAAAACCTACGCCAGCTGAGGACTGGAGTAGGTTTTCGGCGTACATTTGGGTGGAACGGATGGTAAACCGCGCCCTCCGTTCCGCCCACTACACGCCCCCTTTCCGCCCCCCTGGCGTACTCGGCGGAAGGTGCCGATTTGCGAATATTTTATTCGCAGATCGGCCATTTGCGTATAAAAAAATACGCAAATCGGCACTTTCCGCCGAAAATCATCCGTTAGCCGGATGATACATGTGGCCCAAAGAGTGCTATTCTGGACCCTAGTGGTTCTTGGTATTGGATAATTATTCTAACACTCTCTACCCAAACAGGTACCATTATTGTAGCAAAAAAGTAATAGAAAAAGTCTATTCCCTTGAGATGAAAGTGAAACATTACTGACTGAAGAGGTCATGCCACAGGGAGCTGCTATATCTACTGGTGTACATGTTGCTGCAATGCTGCACAGATCACTTTACAGCAGCCTCCTCGTATCACCCCAGACACAACAGGAAGTCTCAGCTTAGGTTTAGTCCCAGTGATGAAAATGAAAACTGTAAAACAGATATCAGGATTATTTTATGATATAGATAGTAAAATGAAACATTTGAAAAGAGCGCCACCAAAAATCCTTTAAAAATCTGTTCAACATAAAAACATTATTTAAACGATAGGTCTTTTGGGGTTTTGAGGACAGAGCCAAATTAGATTTTTGCGTTTTAGTTTTTTCTTTCTGACCTTAGTTTTCCATCGACAGGGCCATATGTAAAGACATGTACCAAAAACAATATTTGTGGGGTAAAATTGGGAAAAGTTGTTTGTGTGTATGGGTAGGGTTGGAAGTGTGTCTTCTATTTGTACACAGTGCACTGGGTAAAGCAATACCCATGTTCACATAGTTTTTCTAATATTTTACTGGTTTTTTTTTTTTACAAATAAGTATATGCTAAAAAATTGCTCTGTTGTTTGCTGGTGTGCATCTGGTACTCACTGTCTATGTAGCAAGCTTAGCTCCTGAATTCGCCTCATAGTACTATAATAAAAGCATGTGTACATGTCTGGCACAGTGAGCTAAACACCAGGAGCCATGCCGTACACGTACAACATGTGTCAATAATGGATTAAAGAATGTAAGTCAATAGGAAATTAATTCTGCTGCACAGTATTGTATACAGCAGCATCTGTTTTTACCATCCATTAATATATATGTTTTAGGCTACATTTACACGTTCAGTAGTTTTTAAGGACCATGTACAGTATATTGTCTGCAATCATCTGCCAAAAATGTATTGTCAATGCATCAGCAATCTGTGGATCTGCGAATAAGCAAAAAGGGGATGGTTAAATAGGAATGGTATAAAATGATTACTAATCAATATCTTTTACAGATTTGCATACATTTCATCGATAAAAATGTTATTGTCACGACTGGCAGGTGAAGACAAGACACTCGACAGTGGGCCCTAAATCTGACCCCACCCACTGTCACCTGCCTACTTGCCTCGGTCGACCCTAGGCGGTCGCGGACAACCACGAAGACAATCCCTATGCTGTATACGTGCAGAACATAAAACGCAGACAGACAGACAAACACAATGCGGAGAGTCAACTAGCCGAGTCAGAAACCAAACGAGCAACTCAGTACAAAATCAGAACCGAGCGGAGAGTCAGAGGACAGGCAAAAAGGTCAGAATCCAGGCAATACCAATGGGAAAGGAAAGGGCAGGATACAAGGGACTGGGGAGCTGGGATCAGAAACAACTAATAGCCAGCGATTAGAGGCTGGCACTGATAACACTTTATACTGGATCAGGAGCCCGGACCAAAGGCTGATTGGTCCGGTCTCCTGAATCCAGACACATAGCAGCTGATGCGCTGCAGGCCAAGTGGCAGAGAGATCCGTCACTCAGCCTGAGCTCAACAGCACTCAGCTGCTCGGCCGAGCGACGTACACTAACAGGAGACCCGCGGCTCCCCTGGTTACTAGGGACGCCATCGGGTCTCCGTGACGTCACCCGGCCCGGCCGAGGAGGGCGGCGCTGCGCTCCAGCCGGAGCAGACGACGCTGGAGCGCGGTCAGGTAAGTTACTGACATTACCCCCCCCTTCAGCAGGGGCCTCCGGACCCTTACCTAAGGGACCAGGCTTAGATGGATTTTGTAGATGAAACTGTCTAACTAGACGTGATGCATGCAAATCTCTACTAGCTACCCAAGTGCGCTCCTCTGGCCCAAATCCTTTCCAATGAACTAAATATTGCAAAGAACTCTGAACCCGACGAGAATCCAGAATTCTCTCCACCTCATATTCCAGTTCACCCTGAATGACCAACGGAGCGGGAGGAGCAGACGGAATCACCGGATTAACAAATTTTTTCAATAGAGATTTATGAAAAACATTGTGAATTCTAAGACTCCTAGGCAACAGCAGCTTAAATGAAACTGGATTTATGATCTCTACTATAGGATAGGGACCAATGTATTTAGGAGACAATTTACCAGATGGTGTCTTTAATTTCAAATTTCTAGTAGAGAGCCACACCTTGTCACCTACCTTGTACTCAGGGCCAGATATGCGTCTTTTATTAGACTGTTTTTTACAATTCTCTTGAGCTTTAACCAGGTTCTGCAGAGCCTGGGCCCAAACTGTGCACAGTTTTCTGTAAATTCTTTCGGCGGATGGATTAGTGGATTCGGACGCATGTACAGAAGAACAACGAGGATTAAACCCAAAATTACAAAAGAACGGCGACATTTTGAGAGACTGACTTTCACAATTGTTTAGGGCAAATTCAGCCAATGGTAAGTATTCTCTCCATTTCTCCTGTGAGCCTGCAACGAAACACCTTAAGAATTGCTCCAGTGACTGATTTACCCTCTCCGTTTGTCCATTGGATTGGGGATGAAAGGCTGAAGAAAATGACAAAGATATACCTAGGCGACCACAAAACTCTTTCCAGAATCTAGATATGAACTGTACTCCCCGGTCAGACACAATATTCTCTGGTACCCCATGCAACCGTAAGACATGATTAATAAAAAGAGAGGCCAAAGTACGAGCATTGGGAAGTTTGTTGAGAGGAATTAAATGACACATCTTCGAGAACCTGTCAACAACCACCCAAATCACCGTTTTACCCTTAGAAGATGGTAAATCAGTTATAAAATCCATGGAGATGTGGGTCCAAGGTCTAGCAGGCAGAGGCAGGGGTTGAAGAAGTCCCTCCGGTAACCTGTGAGGAACCTTGGACCTGGCGCAAATCTCACAGGCTTCTACAAACAGTTTAGTATCCGTGTCCCAGGATGGCCACCAATAATGACGAGACAGTAGATATTTGGTACCAGCAATACCTGGATGACCTGCCAGTACTGAACAATGTGTTTCTTCCAACACTTTCAACCGAAGATTAGGGGGAACAAATAGTTTATTTTCCGGGGTATTTCTAGGCGCCATGGACTGAGACTGAACCACCTGAGCAGCCAGATCGGGCTGCAGAATTGCCACCACCACCCCAGGAGATAAGATGGTTTCGGATTCTTTTACAGGGACTTCGTTAATACTGAAACTACGAGATAAAGCATCTGCCCTTACATTCTTGGAACCTGGTCTGAAGGTGATTTCAAAATCAAATCGTGCAAAAAACAATGCCCATCTGGCTTGCCGTGGAGTAAGGCGCTTGGCTTTATCTAAATAAATGAGGTTTTTATGATCGGTTAGAACCTTAATTTTGTGTTTAGCCCCCTCTAAAAAATGTCTCCACTCATCAAATGCCCACTTAATGGCAAGGAGCTCTCTATTGCCAATGTCATAGTTGCATTCGGTCTTGGAGAACTTTCTAGAGAAGTAGGCTATGGGTCGGAGGTTAGTGAGTGTTACGGGACCTTGTGACAGGACAGCCCCTACACCCACCTCAGATGCATCTACCTCGACAATAAAAGGTAATTCAAAGTTAGGTTGAATCAACACCGGAGCGGCAGAAAAACATGTTTTGAGTTTGTCGAAGGCCAGAATGGCTTCAGGAGTCCAGTTATCCATATCGGAACCCCTTCTGGTAAGATCAGTTAAGGGTTTAGCAATTACTGAGAATCCCTTAATAAATTTTCTGTAGTAGTTGGCGAAACCCAGAAATCTTTGAAGAGCTTTAAGATTCCTTGGGCGTTCCCACTTTTCAATGGCTGCCACCTTAAGGGGATCCATACCAAAAGAACTAGGGGTGATCTTATATCCCAGAAAAGAGACCTCCTGAACACCAAACTGGCACTTCGACAACTTCGCAAATAACTGATTATGTCTTAAAAGTTCCATAACTCTGCGAACATGGTTGACATGTGAAGACCAATCTGGAGAAAAAACCAAGATATCGTCCAAGTACACTACTACAAAACGACCCAGGTACTCACGAAACACATCATTGACGAAGCGTTGGAAAACTGCGGGCGCATTACACAACCCGAAGGGCATGACTAGGTATTCAAAGTGTCCCTCGGGGGTATTGAATGCAGTTTTCCACTCGTCACCTTCCCTTATTCGAATTAAATTATAGGCCCCCCGGAGGTCGATCTTAGAAAACCACCGGGCCCCCATAATCTGATCAAACAAATCTGGAATCAAAGGGAGCGGGTGTTGATTCTTAATGGTGATTTTATTTAGCTCCCGATAATCAATGCAGGGGCGTAATCCACCATCTTTTTTGCCTACGAAGAAAAATCCGGCCCCAAGGGGAGAACAGGAGGGACGGATGTGACCCTTGTGTAAGCTTTCCTTAATATAATCCCGCATAGCTTCCCTTTCTGGTCGAGACAAATTAAAGATACGCCCTTTCGGGTATTTAGATTCAGGAACCAAATCGATAGCACAATCGTATGGACGATGAGGGGGTAGTTCATCCACCGATTTTTCATCAAAAACATCACGAAAATCAGACAAAAACTCGGGGATCTCCCCTTCTAATGAAGAACATCCTGTTAAATTTAACGAAAGACAGTGAGCAGCACACTCGGGCCCCCATTGGACGAGTTCTCTGCTTGCCCAATCAAAAACAGGATTATGCTGGGTCAACCAGGGCAAACCTAAAATAACATTGGAAGACAAATTGTCCATAACCAGAAAATCAAGACACTCAGAATGGATCGACCCCACTTTTACTTCTAGAGGAGGAGTGATATATTTCACTCTACCTTGAGCCAGTGGG
This sequence comes from Dendropsophus ebraccatus, assembly GCF_027789765.1. NCBI lineage: Eukaryota > Metazoa > Chordata > Amphibia > Anura > Hylidae > Dendropsophus > Dendropsophus ebraccatus. The sequence continues at coordinate 75,809,080 of NC_091459.1, read as the reverse complement.
GTAAAGTCCGCCCCAGTAATACTCAGCGGGCATTTAAGCTGAAGTGGACATACCTCCAGACTGGACCAAAACCCGGAATTAATAAAATTAGCGGATGCCCCTGAATCAACATGGGCAAACCCCGAAATACACTTCTCACCCAAACATAGTGAGATGGGGACCATTAATTTATTCTTATCGAGTGGTACCTGTGCGCCTGAGTGACCCCCTCGATAGTCACTCAGGCGCTGGAGTTTTCCGGCGATGATCCAGGCTTGGAAGTACACTCCCGAACACGGTGTACAGCTTTGCCACAGTACAGACACAGATTATGTTGCATACGATGGGCCCGTCTAGTTTTCGCATCGGTAGCACCGATCTGCATGGGTTCCTCCGGAGGTGGTAACGGGGAAGGAGGAGGTTTAGAAGGAGACAGAAAAGAGGTAGGGGTTTTACAGAGTTCAATGGTTCCTTTCTCCCTACGTCTGTCCCGCGTACGACGGTCCACCCTGATGGCTAACGTCATGGTCTCTTCTAACGTTTCAGGAGGAGGATACGCTACCAACCAGTCCTTTAGCTGCTCAGAGAGGCCCACCCGAAACTGATAGCGCAGAGCAGAGTCGTTCCAACCGGATGGGATACACCACTGGCGGAACTCTGCGCAATAGTCCTCAACTGGCCTTTTACCTTGTTTTAAAGATGTCAATTGTCGCTCGGCTACAGCAGTCCTGTCAGGGTCGTCATACAATAATCCCAAAGCTGAAAAGAAATAATCAACCGAGGTTAACTCTATGGCGTTAGGAGGAAGAGAAAATGCCCACTCCTGTGGTGGCCCCTGCAACAGTGACATGATAATCCCCACTCTTTGGGACTCGTCCCCTGAGGAGCGGGGACGTAATCGAAAGAACAGTCTGCACCCCTCTCTGAAAGTCCGAAAATTCCTTCTATCGCCCTTAAATTTTTCTGGGAGTTGTACAGGTGGTTCAGGGGGGGAAGGGGTGGTCATGGTAACTTGTCGGGGAGCAGCCTCCTGCTCCTGAATCCGTTCAGCAAGACTCTGTACCATTGAGTTTAGGTTCTGCATTTGCTCCAACAATGCTTTCATAGGATCCATAATAGAAATCCTGGTGCACGTCACGAAACTGTACAGGCTGGCTATTCTGTCACGACTGGCAGGTGAAGACAAGACACTCGACAGTGGGCCCTAAATCTGACCCCACCCACTGTCACCTGCCTACTTGCCCTAGGCGGTCGCGGACAACCACGAAGACAATCCCTATGCTGTATACGTGCAGAACATAAAACGCAGACAGACAGACAAAGACAATGCGGAGAGTCAACTAGCCGAGTCAGAAACCAAACGAGCAACGCAGTACAAAATCAGAACCGAGCGGAGAGTCAGAGGACAGGCAAAAAGGTCAGAATCCAGGCAATACCAATGGGAAAGGAAAGGGCAGGATACAAGGGACTGGGGAGCTGGGATCAGAAACAACTAATAGCCAGCGATTAGAGGCTGGCACTGATAACACTTTATACTGGATCAGGAGCCCGGACCAAAGGCTGATTGGTCCGGTCTCCTGAATCCAGACACTTAGCAGCTGATGCGCTGCAGGCCGAGTGGCAGAGAGATCCGTCACTCAGCCTGAGCTCAACAGCACTCAGCTGCTCGGCCGGGCGACGTACACTAACGCGAGACCCGCGGCTCCCCTGGTTACTAGGGACACCGTCGGGTCTCCGTGACGTCACCCGGCCCGGCCGAGGAGGGCGGCGCTGCGCTCCAGCCGGAGCAGACGACGCTGGAGCGCGGTCAGGTAAGTTACTGACAGTTATGGTCCCTACTCGAGCTTGCCAGTAATTTTTGCAGATTGTGGGTCAGTAAATATAACAACAGTGTACACATCCCAGTTGAAATCAATGGGCCCTAAACTTGTCCGTAATTGTGGATCTGCAATTACAGACAAAACTAAAGAACGTGGGAATGTAGCCTTACTTCTTTTGAAGTCTATGAATTATACATGAAATGGAAGCAAAAGCGCAGTATTAACCTAGTCTAAGCAAAAAAAAGATAGTATGTTGGGGCCACATGAAATGATTGTCAGTGGTGTTTGATGAGTGTTAAGGTGCTTGTACAAGAACTTATGGTCCTATTACACAGGGTGTTTATCTGCCCAGTTAGGCAGAATCGGGCAAATATTGCCCCGTGTTATAAAGACAATGGTTAGCCCAAGAGCTGATCATCGGCTGATCGTTGTCTTTCAGCTCATTTAAAAATCATGTACCGCCGACCACACATCGCTCAGTATAATAGGAGGTGCGCAGTTGGCGGCTTATGAAAGTATATAGAAATTAATAATGTTATTACTTACCTCCCTAGGACTACCCTTGTGTCTTTCTGCCTCTTCCTCACCTACCACAGCTGACGCTGAAGCTTCTGGAGACATCTCTGAAGTGACAGGCCGCTAAGTAAATCACTGGCAGCGGTCTGTCACTGAAAAGATGGGTTAAGAAGCTTCAGCAGCAGCTGCGGTGAGTGAAGAACAGGCAGGAGGACATTAGGGAGTGTGGAGAGGTAAGTAATAACTTACTTATATTAATATATATATATATATATATATATATATATATATATATATATATATATTTTGCAAGGGCTGCACAGAGCACTGTCATAGGCTCTGCAAGTGGGCACCGATCTAGCAGATCTAGTGTAATGCGCCCTTACAAAGGTCATCTACATTGCCATATCATAAGAGAAATTCTGTCTTCTAGCCTTATTGGTTGGATAAGATTGATAAAACTGATCTGTATTTATATGGTACCATTTTTCCTCAGGTAAGCTATGACATACACCTGGTTGTCAATATGATAAAAAAGAAAACATGATCTATCAGACTAGACTACCTTTTTTCATTACTTAATGGTCCAGATGTGCTGCTCATGTGCCCTTGTAGGTGCTTATGCAATGGACAGGAGTCGGTGTGAACACTCTGACCTGTCTGCAGCTACATAGCCCTATAGGCAGCAAGCTATGATGCATTGTGTGTCTGGACACCTTCGTATCATAGCTAGCAGTTATATTTTTTAGCATCTTGTGTTACAGCACTCTTCTGTGGGATCTGACCAGACTAGTCTTCACTCACTACATACATCAATGATCCTGAATTATGTTTAGTAAGTACTGGGAATACCCCACAAGACCCGCTGTCTGTAATACGCTCTGATACAGTCATCTAGCTATCACCATCTCCGTGTGGTCCTTGTCAGAATGGCTTAGATCCTTATGTTTGTGCATTTTTCCTGCTTCCAACACATCAACTTTGAGAACTGGTGGTTCACTTACTGCCTAATACATCTCCCCCATTGACAGATGCCACAGTTACAAGATAATCAGTGTTATTCTCTTCTCTTTATTGTTATGGCTGGTGTCCTGTATACCTTCATCATCTCTTCCAAATCTACTTGGCACTTCTATATTATATGCATATGTACCTGTAGCTAGAAAATAGATTCCAACATCTGTGTATACCTTTTTTTTTTTTTAAGAATAAAATAGTAATAATAAGGAATCCACCAGGGCCCCGGGATGTGCAAATATCATACAATAGATGCATAGCTTCAGATGTCTAACCTGCATTGTGCCTTTCAGAATGGCGGTGACTGAAGGAGGGTGTTATTTTAACCTAATTACAGATGACTAAACGTGGCACGCAGAGATAATGTGACTCATCCTTGCCTCAGTGAGCCCATGGCTGTCTCTAGTCTCTGTGGTCATAGTGTTTTGGTCACAGCACTGGCAGAAAACTATTTCCAGCAGTTTTAGCCCAAGGTAGTTTGTTAAGCCTTTTTGTCAAACTTATCATTCAGAAAATCCTCCTTCTGCCGAGCTCCAGGTGAATAGTGCTGTTGTTAAAAGGTTTCTCTAATGCTGTATTCACGTCGCTAGATTTTTGCAATGTTCAGCCAATCAAGTGATCCAATTAGCTGAACATCCCGGAGTGCTTTATAAGAATGAACAATCACTAGGCAGTGTATATTTTTAATGGACACATCACTTTCATTTAATCTTTTGCATCTTTCCTTCTGCGGTTTATTTATTAATGCAAACTCCCTCCTCGCAATACAGTGCTATCATTTTTATTACGCTTTCCAACACATATGCTATTCCGCGATTATAGACGCTCTCAAGAAACCACCTGCACAAGAAAAATGAGAAAATAATAAAAAAAACACAGACGTTTAACCTCAAGAGAAATGTCCTTTAAAATGTTTTTGTCTTATGACCTTATCTCCTTTTGTGTGCCTATAAATAGAATGATGAAAAGCCACTGCCTTCTCTCCTGTCACTGTTACACAAAGACACTTCATTGCTGCAGATCATGGAGAGATGAGAGGCAGAATTAGCCTAGGTAGCTGAAGAAAGACACGCTAACTCAATTATTCTAGCTTCTTGTATTAATTCCATTTTCAGGCCGGAAAGAGAATACGATCGACGGTTCATTTGTTAAAAAAGTAACAATGTATCGATCACAAAAATTTTCTTTTTTTTTTTGCAGCCAAGGCTAGTCATAAATTGTTGCGAGTTCTCGTTAATGCCGGCTCTGTACACATAAGGCATACATGTAAACTGCGGGCAGCTCTATGCAGTGACCTCCAACTACCAAGGCCATAGGTATAATAGGAGATTGGAGACAGTTGCATCAGTAAGCAGCTATCAATGCAAAAGGGACTGGAAAATGAGCTGTGGGTACAAAATGTCATTTATGATGACTGATCATTTTCAATACCACTTACACACATGAAAGGCAATTTACCATTATAATAGATGGAATTTGCCTTACTAATATAGCTGTGCCTTTTATCCTGAGCCTTCATAGACGTGAAGGAATGTGATATTATTGCTGGGTTCATTTTTTGGCCAGTTGTAAGTGGAGTCTTTTTACATTATGTGTTATGGAATCTGCACAAGTTATTTAGAAATGTTTAAATTGATGTATAAGTCGGTAGATGTTGCAAAGGAATTAAGAGCAGTATTTAGCAATCTCCAAAAACTAGTGGCAATAAGCAGTGGAACTTAATACTACCAAAGAGAAAGTCCTATCCTAAACTATTGGTAAAGGGTCTAGTACTGTATATACTGGAGGTAGTGAACTACTGATGAGGTGGGACCTGTTTACTCTGCTGGATCCACGGAACAGTCTTGATTATTCGCTGATTGTTATCGACTATAAACCTTCTGCCTCATGTTATTGAATTAAATTATTTGCCTATTATACATGTCAACTGTAATTTTCCATTGACGTGTCTGTAAATAACATTTCTTAAACATCCCATTCAGATGTCAGAACCTGACAATTATATAGAGATGAGTTAAATAGTCCTATAATTATATGAAGATGAGCAGTGGTGTAACATGGGGAATGCTCTCTCTAGTTCTTCATAGACAATCACAGACCAATGTAATTTATACAGATACATTTTATTTCTTCCCACGCAGTACCACTGCAGTCCTGGTGATTACACTTCTCAGATGAGGCACAAGCACCTAAGGATTACAATTATATAAGGTAGCATTATTCTTTAGAATGTGTGTTCAAGTTTCTGTTCACAAAAACCTCTTTCTGGCCGTGTTTCCTTACATAGGTCCCCACTAGTCTCACATCTGTCTAGATAGGCTGTGTCTCTCTATTTTCCTTTCTCTCAAGGGTCCTCCCTCAATCCTTCCTCCCTTGGAGTTACAGCCCAGTAGGATATCCCCTCTACTGACACCACTAGGCCTCAATAAGGCCTATCTCAAGGTAAGCACGGTCAGGTGGAAACCTTGTTCTTACAGATCCTACTGTCAATATATGCTGAGCCCAACCAAGTGCTTTAAGAGCCAGTTCACTAACCAGGCTCTACTGACCTAGTTGTCAAAGCTGCTTGCAGCTACAGGCTTGCAGGTCAACCAAATTTCCCTGTAGATAACGATTGACCCACAAGAGTAGCAATCTTAGATGGGACCTACCACACCCAGGTTTGAGCATATCATCACCAAGGGTCCTATTACTCAACCTGATATTAAGGGGCAAGTGAGTGCTCACTTGCTCCTCTTCCCCCTCCTCACTGTCTGTGCTATTACACGCACAGACAACGAGAAGGTGGGGGGAGCCGCGGAAGGGGCTGCCTGAACGATCCTTAGATAGTAGATAGCGGCGATCTGCTGCCACTGCTTCTATTACACAGAATGACGGCCGGCAGGGCAGACAGTTGCTATTGTTGTTGTTTTCATAGAACATGTTTTAATACAACTATTTGCTGCCATCTTGTATGTCGGCTGATCATTGCCTTTTCACATGACCTATTACATCAAAGGCTTATCTGCCGGAATGGCCAGTAATCAGCCAGGCATGCTACCCTCCAGAAAAATAGACAAGAATAGTAGTGGTTCATTGACTATAAGGCCACAGCCCTCCAAACTGGCAACTCTTCTTCTTTCCAGACTGGAGAGCAGGAAAGGTTTTCTATGGGGATTTGCTACTACTCTGGATAGTTCCCCACATGGACAGACGCAGGCTCAGACTGGGCCACTGGGGAAATCTCCAGGGGGCCCCGCCCCCCTGTCAGGAGACACAGGGCTGGAGACTGCAGCAATATGATCTCCACCCAGTAAGCCCAGCTGGGGCCCTGTGCTCCTGGGGGGGCCCACTCAGTCGCCGGGTGCCGCACCTTCCTTCTTAAGTGGAAGCGATTGCAATAATCGCTTCCAGTTAAATGTAGTGTTCTGATTGACAGGGCGAGAAGCCATAGGCTTTTCTCCCTGTCAATCACTCTTGTGACCGCAAGCAACATTTTGCTTGCGCTCACAAGTGTGTCACTCCCGCCCCCGACAGCTCAACAGCTCCCCGGTGAAGTCCCGGGCAGCGCGTCGCCTCTAAGCTCACTCTGCGCCGCGACGGCTGGGACTTCCAGTACAGAGAGTGGACAACATAAGGGAGATATATGGGGGATGGATAGCATAAGGGGGCTATATATATGGGGGATGGTCAACATAAGGGGGCTATATATATGGGGGATGGTCAACATAAGGGGGCTATATGGGGGATGGACAACACATGGGGTCTATATTGGGGATGGACAACAAAAGGGGGCTATATAGAGGGATGAACAACATAAGGGGGCTACCTTTATGGGGGATTGACAACAATGGGGGCTATCTATATGGGGGATAGGCAACATAAGGGGGCTATCTATATGGGGGATGGATAACACAATTGGGCTATTTATAAAGGGGATAACACATGGGAACCATTTATAAGGGGGAAAACACATGGGAGCCATTTATAAGGTGGACAACACAAGTGAGGCCATCTATAAGAGGGACAACACGGAACATCTACTATAGTGGACTACACAGAGGGGGTCATATACTATATATATACACTATACTATACTATATACATTACATAGTGTCAGGGTTACCCACTGAAAGAGGGAGTAAAAGGGCCAATACAGATGTTCAGTTTGTTGAGAGATGAGGATGGAGGCTGGAGTGAGGAGCCTAATATATTTCTCTGGCAGATTCTGTGGATTCGTGGCTTGGAGAAGTTCTCATAATGGCCCAGGACGGATGGAGAAGAAAATGAAAAGGGAAGAACTCTGATCAGAGAAGACGTCCCCTGTGAGTCATCTGATGTTACTGCACTGTAATGTATATGGTGTATAGAGCCTGTATAGGGCTGTGGCTTCCTCTATATGACTGGATGAGGTGATAGTGATCTTTGCACAGTGTATGCTATTCAGCAGCAGCAGTGGTATTAGTCAGCATGTGGTGGTGTTAGTCAGTATGTGGTGGTGTTACTTGTTATCCGGTACAGTGCTTTGTTGGATTTAGTATACAGTATTTGGTCAGTAATAATATGGGGGTAGTAGTTGTGGTGTGGCGGTAATAATTCCATCTCGTATACTGTTAATATTGGTCGTAGTATACAGGATTTGGTCAGCACCAGTATGGTGGTAATATTCATGGTGATAATATTCCCCTCCTATATACTGGTATTATTGGTAATATTAGTCTTAGTATACTGGATTTGGTCAGTGACAGTATGGTGGTAATTTGTGTGGGGATACTGTATTTGCTCTTTATATACTGGTGTTATTGGTAGCTGTATGACTTTTGTATCTAAGTATATGGTGTTATCATGCAAAGAAAATTGTCTTATAGCCCGATTACATAGGCCAATTATGGGTAACAAGCGCTCCTAGGAAGCCCCATGTAAAAGTGCCAGAGATCAGCTAACAAGCATATGCCCGATAGTCGGCTGATTTGATCTTTTGTGCGGCTGTAAAAATCATTGCTGTCGGCCGCACATCTCTGTGTATTCCTGCCCTTCTGATTAGCAATCGTTTGCAGCCCTACACTGTCCCATATCACGACATGTTAATGGACCCTTATTAATGATAGATAAGTATGGTGGCTGAATGGTCCGGCCCAAGAAGGATCTCCCCTGATGGGCCCAATGCACTCCAGTACGACACTGGACAGAAGTGGCAGCAGAGAGCACTGTGTCAGGATGGAAAGAATACAACACTTCTAGCAGGATATACAGCAGATGATAAGTACTGGAAGACTGGAAGTGATTTTTTAATAGACATATTACAAGTCTATGCCACTTTCTGGCACCAGTTGATTTGAAAGAAAAAAAATTGGGGTGCAGAGCTGCTGTAAAAAGGATGGAACTGTTTTATATCAATAAATGGTGTAAAGTAAGCTCTAAAATGCAGCTGGGAGTGTATTATAGATGTAAAGCATTGTCCTTTTATATGATTCCTTCCAGTAAAAGGTTCACTATCCTATCTATTATTTAACAAAATGATAATTTCATTAATCAAAGAGCATGGATACAAATCCCTTAATCAAAAAACGGTAGTGTCAAATACATAAAACATTCTTACAAATCTCTCCTGGAAATTAAAAGGTTTTCCATTGTTAGAGTTTAGATTAGATGTGTTATAAAGGTCACATCAGTGGGGATCTGGTAGGAGAGGACCCACCTATATCTTATTTATGTCATTGAAGTGTACATGTGGAAAATCTTTTCACCTCTTGATGAGTTGAACTTACCATGCTGGGTATGGGGAAGCAGAGAAAAAGAAGCATAGCATTGATTTTATTACATTTATTGTTTTTCTCTGATACTAATGCCTGGAGCATTCCTAATGATGAGGAGGGACAGAGAGGTTGTGCCAGCTTAATGCATACACAAACTAGGCCATGGGCACGGGGCTGCAAGTTTAAAAGTTGTTTTTTAGGACAATAACTGCATCACCTGTCGAACGGACCCCAGGACAGATCTTGGATTAAAAGCTATCTGCAGGTACAAGCGGTTTGGGGGGGGGGGGGGGGGGGGGGTCAGATTGTGGGTACAGAGTTGCTTTAACTGAACTTTTTAAAACTTTTTTGCAGGTCAAAAATTGTCATTTCAGAAGTTTGTTAAAATTAAAGTTTTCAGCACACAATACAATATACATCTCTTCTTGTAAACAGAAAATTATATATCAATAATTTCCCAGTACAATTCATTATATTAGGATTGTATTCCTCTGATGGTCCCAGGTAGAGATGAGCGAACCGGTTCAGCCGGTATGGGATCCGGGTCGGATTTTCCAAAAAGTCTGAGTCCAATCGGATTCGGATTTTTGGAAGTCCGCTCCTATTTTTTTTCTTGCTTTCTAAAATGGCAGCCACCATTTTAGAAAGCAGGAAGTGTTTCGGGCGGGAATAGCGATTTCCCATGATGCCCAAACACATCTAATCAGCAAGGATGTTGCACTAGCCCACCCCCTGTGAGGTCGGTATAGCTTTAAGAGGAGCGGTCAGATGACCGCACGATGCAGTCTACAGAGAGAGAGGAAGGAGACTGTTACCAGTGCACACAGCTCGTCAGTGACAAAACCCTGCTGCTGCACGCTGCTGTACTGTGCTGAGAGGATATTCAACAAATGCAAAGACAAAAAGATTATAAGGAAAGCGGAGAGGAGAAACATATAGTGATTGAGAGAGAAAAATAGAGAGGGCGAAAGGTAGATAGGTAGATAGATTAGGCATAGGAGAGCAAACGGTGCACAGAACAAAAACGTGCTATACAGATATCCAAGTACTATAATGGCACCCTTGCAAGAGTGTATATGACATACATGTTTTCCTGAGACACAAATATATACCTCGTGCATGTCTGTAGAACAAAACTCTAAAAAAAAGTGCTATACAGATATCCAAGTGCTATAGTGGCACCCTTGCGAGAGTGTATATGACATATGTGGTTTCCTGAGGCACAAATATATATCTCTTGTGCATGTCTGTAGAATAAAACTCTAAAAAACAGTGCTATACAGATATCCAAGTGCTATAGTGGCACACTTGCAAGAGTGTATATGACATGCGTGGTTTCCTGAGGCTACTGCTGGGCCTTCACTGGCCTCCATGTTGACTACTGCCACTCCTGTACTGGCCTCCATGTTGACTACTGCTGGGCCTTCACTGGCCTCTATGTTGACTACTGCCGCTCCTGCCCTGGCCTCCATGTTGGCTAGTGCTGGGCCTTTACTGGCCTCCATGTTTACTACTGCTGGGACTTCACTGGGCTCTATGTTGACTACTGCCGCTCCTGTACTGGCCTCAATGTTGACTACTGCTGCTCCTGCCCTGGCCTCCATGTTGGCTACTGCTGGGCCTTCACTGGCCTCTATGTTGACTACTTCCGCTCCTGTACTGGCCTCCATGTTGACTACTACGGCTTCTGTACTGGCCTCCATGTTGACTACTGCCGCTCCTGCCTTGGCCTCCATGTTGGCTACTGCTAGGCCTTTACTGACCTCCATGTTGACTACTGCCGCACCTGTACTGGCCTCCATGTTGACTACTGCCGCTCCTGTACTGGCCTCCATGTTGACTATTGCTGGGCCTTCACTGGCGTCCATGTTGACTACTGTTGACACTGCCTGGCCTCTATTTTGACTACTGTTGATCCTGCCTGGCCTCCATGTTGACTACTGTTAATCCTGCCTGGCCTCCATGTTGACTACTTTTGCTCCTGCCTGGCCTTATGTTGACTACTGTTGATACTGCCTGGCCTCCATTTTGACTACTGTTGATCCTGCCTGGCCTCCATGTTGACTACTGTTGATCCTGCCTGGCCTCCATGTTGACTACTGTTGATCCTGCCTGGCCTCCATGTTGACTACTGCTGCTCCTGCCTGGCCTCCATGTTGACTACTGCTGCTCCTACACTGGCCTCAAATGACTATTGCTGGACCTCCACTGGCCTCCAATGACTACTGCTGCTCCTTCACTGCATTTGTGACCTTTTTCCTGCATAGACCCTGTAATGGTGAATATTGAAGTCTAAAAAAAATTACTTTAAGATATTGAAAAGATAATGATGTTACTGACATGTAGAGCCTTAAATGCAACCAAATACACTACCCCCGTATCATATAGATTAAACTACCCCCGTATCATATAGATTAAACTATGAAATCGGAAGAAAACCGAAATCCGGTCAAAACAAACTTTTGAGAAGTTTGCTCATCTCTAGTCCCAGGGCCAGACTAGGGGGGGCTGCAGTGCTCAGCGGGCCGGTCTCCTCTTCCCCTGCACAATCTTCCTGCTCTGCCTATTTCTACAGATGCTCAGCAGACCCCCACCTCATCATAGAGGATAATAACAGGAATAATCTTCAGTGTAAAACCGTGTACCAAAAGGGGCAGGGGCTTAACTGAAGGGGGCACGGCTTAACCGAGGGTGGGGCTTATACAGAGCTTAGACAGGGCAGGAATGTTAGGTGCAGGTTTCTGCCAGCTCCTACTCATCTACTATAAGAACCACCAGTCAACAAAGAAAGCAGGGGAGTGTAGTTCACATGTGTCATAGAATGGGTATGTTAGTGGCACATGCGGTATGAAGTGGGTATGTTAGTGACACATAGGGGAAAAAATGGATATGTTAGTGGCACATGTGGTACGTAGTGGGTATGTTAGAGGCACGTGGTATGTAGCGGGTATGTTAGTGGCACATGTGATATTTAGTGGGTACGTTAGGGGCAAATGTGGTATGTAGTGGGTATGTCAGAGGCACTTGGTATGTAGCGGGTATGTTAGTGGCACATGTGGTATGTAGTGGGTATGTTAGTGGCACATGTAGTATGCCGTGGGTATGTTAGAGGCAAATGCGATATGTAGCGGGTATGTTAGTGGCACATGTGGTATGTAGTGGTTTTGTTAGTGGCACATGTAGTATGTCATGGGTATGTTAGAGGCAAATGCGGTATGTAGCGGGTATGTTAGTGGCACATGGTATGTAGTGGGTATGTTAGTAAAAACGTGTGTTATGTAGTGGGTATGTCAGTGGCACATGCTGCATAGAATGGGTATGTAAGTAGCACTTGCGGAATCAGTGGGTATCTCAGTGGCACATGCGGCATAGAATGGGTATGTTAGTGGCACATGCGGTATGAAGTGGGTATGTCAGTGGCACATTCTGCATAGAATGGGTACGTTAGTGACACGTGTGGTATGTGGTATGTAGTGGGTATGTTAGAGGCATGTGGTAGGTAGCGGGTATATTAGTGGCACATACGGCATAGAATAGGTATCTTAGTGGCAAATACAGTATGTAGTGGGTATGTTAGTGGCACATGTGGTATGTAGTGGGTATGTTAGAGGCAAATGCAGTATGTAGCGGGTATGTTAGTGGCATGTGGTATGTAGTGGGTATGTTAGTGAAACGTGTTATGTAGTGGGTATGTCAGTGGCACATGTGGAATAGAATGGATATGTTAGTGGCACATGTGGTATATAGTAGGTATGTCAGTGGCACATGCAGCATAGAATGGGTATGTTAGTGGCACATGCGGTATGTAGTGGGTATGTTAGTGACACATGCAGCATAGAATGGGTATGTTAGTGGCACATGCAGTATATAGTTGGTATGGGTAAAAAATTTCTGGATAACCCAATGGGCGATGTAAAATTTAGACTGGTGCAAACAGACCACAACAACCAATCATAGCTCCTCTTTCCTTTCACCAGAGCTGGAAGCTGAGCTGTAATTGGCTGCTGTGGGCAGTTTGCACCAGTGTAAATTTTATACCCTTTGATAAATCTCCCCCACTATGTTCTGGATAACCCAATATGTTTAACATAAACTAGATGGCAAGCAGGTCTCTGTGCCCTTCAATGCCAGGGCTGAATTTTAGTCCCAGTCCAGCCCTTGTCCTCCATGTAATTTACCAGTTTCTAGCCAGTTGGTCTGTCTTATCACATTGCCAGCATCAGTAGATTTCAGTCCCTTAGTTTTTTCCCGCCTCAATGAATTGGTTACATAGAAAATATGTTTTTAAAGCCTAAGAAATTGTAAAACTGTTGTTAAAGTAATATGGATTATAACGTCTAAAAAAAAATTTGATTAAAAAAAAAATCAATGCATAAATAAGGCATATGTTAAATCTTACTCATTTTCATGTGTGTTACCATTCTCATATAATTTTGGAGGAGGACTTATATTTTTGAACATTACAAATTTTCCAAGTTTTTTTTGTTGTAAATTTTTGATTTATGAATAGATATATGCAAAACATATCAACAAAAATTTTCCATAAATAAACATGTCATTAAAAAACAATCCCCAAATAGCTTGACTAAGTAAAAACTTTCTAAATTATCTACCACATAAAGTGACACATGCTAGAAAAGGAGAATATATCCTATGTAGAGGGAAGATTCACCCCACTCAGTGTCCAAGTGGTCCAATCTTATGACACCTGCCACTGCTGAGCACTATTGCCATGACACTGCACATGCTCCGCTTGCTTGAGGCTAACCCTCTAGTCAACTACACAACTACTCCCATCATGATCTCTTCCTCTGCAGCCACTAGATATAGCAGGGGAACAAATTCATAAAAGAAGGGAAGGTATTGATTACGTGCCCATACTTTTTCTTTACTAGGGCTATGCTATGTCTATGGTATATACTGCACATGTACACAATTATCTTCTTATTATAGCCATGGTAAATTCCAATGGACTGAACTTTAGAGGTCATATAATAATCTACATAACATATTATACTATGATATGTAAGCCATATTAATATTATTCTAGAAGCTATGTAATAAAATCCCAAGTGTCCAATAATAGAAAGCATCCGTATACCCAAAATGCTGAGATTGGCACTTATGTATCAATAATGACCCAATGATCAGAACTCACGGTTATTCCTTTTGATGTTCTATGGGAAGGAACAGGTCTGTGCATTCCAATCTCTTATTAACAATTCTCTCGGCATCTATTACAGTGTATCACATCTACTTGGCTGAATGTTAAATCAGGGTTTATAAGCCCTTTGAACTTCCCTGCTGTACTCACTCAAGTCAGCCATGTGCTGATAATAATATTAATCGCATTAGGTCAGGAGTATATAAAACTACCGGTCAGGTCAGTTTATCTTTATTTCCTTTATATTTTTGGTGTACAGCTGTACACGGTAAGTCTATTTTTGAAGTCAGCCTGGAAAACACAATGAATAGCAGTCTCATGGGTTTTTGTTTGACATTCATGCCCCATGTGTGCAAAAATTTAACAATGTAAAAAAAAAATCACTGTTAGAAAACAAGAGGAAACTGACAATATGAAATAAGATGTGTCCAACATTCCCTCCAGCTAAAAGTTAATTGTAGTTTTACCCTGTAGCAGTTTCTGCACTACAGGTTACCATTATGACTCCATGGCATAGTGCCAGTGACCAAACATACATTATTTCCCAGCAACCTAAACATTGAGGATCCATAATAAAGCAAAGAGAAAAAAATTGTGGCACTCACCCCAATAAGCAGTTTAAAAAGCCTTTATTGCAGAGCGGCTCGGTGAAGATGCCCAGTCACTAGTCAGCGTCTTCACCGAGCCGCTCTGCAATAAAGGCTTTTTAAACTTTTTATTGGGGTGAGTGCCACAATTTTTTTCTCTTGGCTTTATTATGGATACTTCGTCTGTTTGTTGAGCAACACCCCTCAACAGCCCGGAGGTCATCCTATAGCGGTGAATGTGATTGTTTTTTTGCCAAAGTAAGGACTAAGTGGTGCCGGGAAGTGTTTCCCTTTGATTGGACACGTGTGCTAATCATTGAGGATGCACTACTAGAGTTAGGGTAGGCTCACACTAGAGGCTACCAGTTGTTTTATTATAAAGAATGGACCAAAATTGATAGTGATAACTGCTAAATGATACCAACCTGCAGGGATGTAACTAGACATGGCTGGGCCCCATAGCAAACTTTTGATTGCCCCCCCCACCTCTTCCCCGACTGACCACTAACCTGTCAAGTGTAGTCATAACCTTTAACATTTAATTGTAAGTGCTCCTTGCAGTAGAAGGGACATTTGCAGCACCCTGAAGGCTTACTCGGCCACCGTCTGCTGCAAATGAGGACCACCTAGGGGGGTGGGGCACCGGGCTTCCTAAGGCTAGGTTCATACTGCATTTTTGCAATCGGTTTAACATATACATTTTATGGAAAAAGGGAATGCAAAAAACAGGTGCAATTGTGTGTCATCTGTTTGGGACTGTCTTCCATTGACTTCCATTATAAAAAAAAATAAAAAAAACAGATCGAAACAGTTGCTTTTTTTTAAAGTACAGAAAAGTAGTGTCAACACTACTTTTCTGTACGTTAAAAAAAAGCATCCGTTTCGATCCTTTTATTTGTAATGGAAGTCAATGGAAAACGGATCCAAACGGATGACACACAATTGCATCAGTTTTTTCCATAAAACGTATACGTTAATTGGATTGCAAAAACGAAATGTGAACCCAGCCTAATGTGGCATGCCCCATAGCAGCCACTATGGCTGTTACTGTGGTAGTAATGCCCCTGACAGTCTGTAGCAATTTTTGGATCTCCTAAAATTGTTTTTTACACCATAGGTCTGATGTACTTGTCTGTATTCTAGATCTTTATCACTTGAATCTTTAAACCTCCACATGCTTCTAATTTATTTAAATGGTTTATCTCCAACACATGCTGTATAGCAGAAAGTTTCTTTTCACTATCACAGTTATTCCAAACCTTTAAACCATGAGGAAATCCAGGAGAAATAGTACATCAAGCACCAGGGGACAAATTTAAAATAGTAAGATGAATAGAGAAAGTAAACTACAGTAGCTCAAATAAAAGCACCTTAAAGGGGTTATCCGCCATTAGAATTTTTTTTTATATAATGTTCTCCTGTTGGGAAACATAATAAACATGTTTTGCTTACCTCTCCACAACTTGCTTATCTAAACACTGACAAAGAAGGGACAGCGCCGCTGCCAGTGATTGGCTGAGTGGGCTTTCACTCCCAAGATGAGTTTGTCTCAGAAGTGGGGGCAGTTGCAGTCAGCAGGTACACTAGAGACAACACAACAGGACTCTGGGAAAGTGCAGAGAGGTAAAAACAACATGTTTATTATGTTTTCCAACAGGGCAGCATTATGTAAAAAATCTACAGGAAACAGTCCTTAGCCAGATTCCTCCTGGGCATTCTAGCCCCAGAAATAAGAGATTACTTAGATTAATGAAAAAATAAAAAAAAAGAAATACTCATCTGCCCATATCCCCTGAATCTGCTGATCCAACAGCTCCCAGTCCCTGCTGCTCACTTCTGATTTCTGTCACAGGTCAACCCTGCAGGAACTTCCCATTCAGCCAGGGGGGCTGCCTCAGCCTAAGTTCGTGTGGAGTTGACCTATCACAGATAACAGGAAGTAGTGGTGAGTGGCAGGAAATAAAAGCTTGTCTGTAGCAGTCTGGATGAACTTCATGCATAAGTCCAGTGAAGACTTTTTTGTTGTTGTTTCTATTGATTTCTCCATGCACTGTTAGGGTATAAACCCACACGCCGTATATGCAGCAGATACGCAACAAATACGCAGCAGATTTGTTGGTACAGATTTGATGCTGTGTTCAGTTATTTAGATCTAATCTGCTGCGAGTTTGCTGCGTATCGCAGCAGTAAATACGCTGCATATACGGTGTGTGGGTTTATACCCTTAGTATGATTTTATAAAATTCGGGGACTGTTTCTGTTAGGATAGGGGCAGGGAAACACAAGGACAGGGGAGCCCTGACACTGACACCCACCCCTCTGTCCCTACCTACTTGCCTCAGATGCCCTAAATGGCAAACAGACAACTGGACGGCAGAACACAATGGGCGTGGCATGAGGGACGGCTGGAGCGGTCCGGCTTGCCTCCTGAAGATTAAGTCATTGATGGCGGCCGGGGTCAACAGTAATGCGGTGAGTATAATACACCACACTTCCGGGGGTGGGGGGAACACGGGAAAGGGGGCTATTCACTTAAATAACACACATTACAAAGTTGTATAACTTTGTAATGGGTGTTATTTAGTGAATAAATGTGTAGCGCCGCACTACTCCTTTAAACTTCGACTGTGTTAGCTACTCTGTGACCTGCGGATGGTACCCTTGTGTGCAGTATTCATGCATTATACACACTATACACTCTCAGCTAAGAGTACATAGATTTATATGAATGGTAGTGGGCATAGGGATAATGCAGTTAGCAACATCTTCTGATACAGAGTGACTGGAGCAACCCTGTGTGAAATGCACCTGACCTGAAAAGAACACGTGTGGATTCAAGACCACAATCTCTGGTTAGGAATGCACTAGATATTGCTGGAAACAATGTATTAATAAAGTGGTTGAATTGCAATAATCTGGATTGGATCCACTTTTTATAAACATTCAAATTCAAGGAAATGGAAGTATACTATATGCTCCCAAAAATCCACAGTCCAAGCTCAAAACTTTACATTTTTGGCAAAAGTTTAACAACTTTTATAACTGATGTTCTTGAGAGACAGGACTATTGTGCTAATCACTCTTTAGTTTAACCTTATTTTACAGAAGGAGAAGGGCATGGGCTGACAAGACAGTATTATTGTACATAGCTAGGGGCATCCAGCCTCACTGTCTAGAGGAAAAGCAAACCATTTTACTTGTGTATTTGTCAACAATCAGTGATTTCTAGTATATATTAAAATTAAATTGATAATGTCTGTTAAGCCCAGCAGGAAAAATTTACACCTGCAAATCATGAGATGTAGCCGAGTAAATTCAATAACGGCAATTAAATATATTTCCACTATTACATTCATCTCATGTTGTTATTTGTGCAACCAAGGATCTCAGAAAGGGTATCTTGGGTAATTAAGGATGTCGAGTAAGGGTAATTGGGTAATTAAAGATGTCTTTAAGGCATCATTACATTTGATGGTGTGACCTAAAAACGAAGCCTGGTTCATTTCTTGCTACTGCTAACGGTAAATATTTACTAATGAAAAGCAGAGCATGAGAAGTGCGTTTTGCAGCTTCCATCGCTGATTTTGTGGTGTGTCTAATAATAGTACTAGTCATGTTCTGGATTAAAAAACAGCCTAAATGTATCAACAATACAAGAAGTGATTAGATTTATTGAAATGCTAGGAACAGTTACCGAACCTAAATTATAAGACTCTTTCCATTATCAAGTCTTATTACTGACTTCATTTAAGGTCCAAAATTTAACAATGAAATGATATGTGTTTTGTTCAAGTAAATCGAAGTAAATGGGGTGTAAGTGAAGCATACTTCTAGTCTGTTTCAAGCTTTCCTTATCATTTTCTTCATGTCGCTCTCTATAAAGTAAATCTAAACCAACTTAGTTAAAAATGTCAATATTCATAAACTGCACATTTACACAAAGTCTGAGGTACCACTTACAGTTATTCCCGTAAAGAACATTATATGGACAAAGGTATTGGGGCATCTACACCTATGGGATCTTTTAGGACAGTGCTTCTCAAACTTTTTCTACTGGAGCCTCACCCAACAGACCAAGGCAATGCCTGGGCCTCAACAGACTGACCAAGAGGGTGCCTAGGCCTCACAATCTGTGGTGGAAGTCCATTTAAAAGCTGAAAATAATGCTAGGGCTACCTTTTACCCATCTCCAAAGCTCTATATACTAATAAAGCAAGTACAAAATAAATTAATATTGTTGCTAAAATGGACATTTTTGCAAACAGCAAAAGGACTGTGCAGATCATAGTTACTTTGTGAAAACTGGTTCCCCAGCAGGGCCTCACCAACAACTAGGGGGCGCCTCACTGGTGAGGCCCGCCTCACAGTTTGAGCAGCACTGTTTTAGGACATTCCATTTCAAGTCCATAGGAATTAATATATTAGACATGAGGGCCTGGCTTGCATTATTTATTCTAGGTATTCACAAAAGTGTTTAGTTGGGCGAAAAGTTCTTAAACTCCAAACCCCCCCTACTATGCCATGTAATATAATTACTGTATTTGCAAAAACAGGGTCTAGTTTTTGCATATTCAAATTTTTCAGCGGGCAATGTATCAATGGAAACTCTTCATTGAGTACTCAATTAGATTTTTTTCTGATCTTCTTGAGCTCAGTGATTGCTGTGTTTTGCTTATGTAATTACTGTAAGGAACTTACCTTGTCCGGCTCCAGCGGCGTCTCCTTCCAGCTCGGCTCCGGCTGTCGGCTCGGGAGCGCGCCGCGGCTCCGCCCGCCGGAGCCGAGTGACGTCACGGAGACCCGACGGCGTCCCTAGCAACCGGGGACGCCGTGGGGTCACGTGACCGTCAGCTGGCCGGCCGGCACGCAGCTGATGTGTTTTGCACTCAGGCTGAGTGACAGGTCGCCCGGCCGCTCAGCCTGCAGTGCAACAGCTGCAGTGAGGCTGGACTCAGGAGGCCGGACCAATCAGCCTTTGGTCCGGGCTCCTGGTCCAGTATAAAGTTTCAGTGTGGCCAGCAGATTATCGCTGGCTATTAGTTGTCCTGATCCCAGCTCCCCAGTCCCTTGTATTCTGTCCTATCCTTCTCCATTTTGTCTTGCCTGGATTCTGACCTTTTGCCTGTCCCCTGACTCTCCGCTCGGTTCTGATTTTGTACTGCGTTGCGCGTTTGGTTCCTGACTCGGCTAGTTGACTCTCCGCATTTTGTTTGTCTGTCTGTCTGCGTTTTATGTTCTGCACGTATTCAGTATAGGGATTGTCTTCGTGGTTGTCCGCGACCGCCTAGGGTCGACTGAGGCAAGTAGGCAGGTGACAGTGGGTGGGGTCAGATTTAGGGCCCACTGTCTTGTGTCTTATCTTCCCCCAGCCACTCGTGACAGAATAGCCAGCCCAAAAAAAAAATTTTTTGTGACGTGTGCCAACGATTTGTTATCATGGATCCTATGAAGGCACTAGTGGAACAGATGCAGAATCTGAACACATTGGTTCAGAATCTCGCTGAACGGGTTCAGGAGCAGGAGGCTGCTCCTCGACAGGTTACGATGACCACGCCCTCTCCCCCTGAACCGCCTGTACAACTCCCGGAAAAATTTAAGGGGGATAGAAAGAGTTTTCGAACCTTCAGAGAAGGGTGTCGGTTGTTTTTTCGACTGCGTCCCCGTTCGTCAGGAGATGAGGCCCAAAGAGTGGGAATAATCATGTCCCTCCTGCAGGGTCCCCCACAAGAGTGGGCATTCTCTCTCCCTCCTAACGCCATAGAACTAACTTCTGTGGACTTTTTCTTTTCGGCATTGGGACTATTGTACGATGACCCTGACAGGACTGCAGTGGCCGAGCGACAATTGACGTCCCTAAAACAGGGGAAAAGACCAGTGGAAGATTATTGCGCAGAGTTCCGCCAGTGGTGTATCCCATCTGGTTGGAACGACTCCGCTCTGCGCTACCAGTTCCGAGTGGGTCTCTCTGACCAGTTGAAGGACCTGTTAATAGCTTATCCTCCCCCTGAAACGTTAGAAGAGACAATGACGTTAGCCATTAGGGTAGACCGCCGGATGCGAGACAGACGAAGGGAGAAGGGCACCTCTGAACCCTGTAGTACCTCTTTCTCTCTTGTGTCTTTTCCTAAAAACCCCTCTTCCCTGCTGCCACCACCGGAGGAACCTATGCAAATTGGCGCCACCGATGCAAGAACTAGACGAGCCCATCGGATGCAGCATAATCTTTGCTTATACTGCGGCAAAGCTGGACACCGGGTTCGGGAATGTACCTCCAGGCCTGGAACATCGTCGGAAAACTCCAGCGCCTGAGTGACTATCGAGGGGGTCACTCAGGCGCACAGGTACCACTCGATAAGAATAAATTGATGGTTCCCATCTCGCTATGCTTGGGCGAGAGATGTATCTCGGGGTTTGCCCATGTTGACTCAGGGGCATCCGCTAATTTTGTTAATTCCGGGTTTTGGTCCGGTCTGGGGGTATGCCCGCTTCAGCTTAAATGCCCGCTGAGTATCACGGGGGCGGATTTTACCCCATTGGCCCAAGGAAGGGTAAAATATATTACTCCTCCTCTCGAAGTGAAAGTGGGGTCGATCCATTCTGAGTGTCTAGATTTTTTGGTTATGGACAATTTGTCCTCTGATGTTATTTTAGGTTTACCGTTTACCGTGACCCAGCATAACCCTGTGTTTGATTGGGTAAACAGAGAACTTGTCCAATGGGGACCAGGTTGTGCCGCCCATTGTATTTCTTTGAATTTAACCGAATGTTCTTCGTTAGAAGGAGAGCTCCCTGAATTTCTATCTGATTTTCTTGATGTCTTTGATGAAAAATCGGTGGACGAGCTACCCCCTCATCGTCCATACGATTGTGCTATTGATTTAGTTCCTGAATCCAAGTACCCGAAAGGACGCATTTTTAACTTGTCTAAACCAGAGAGAGAGGCTATGCGTGATTATGTTAAAGAGAGTTTACATAAGGGTCACATCCGTCCTTCCTGTTCTCCCCTTGGTGCTGGGTTTTTCTTTGTGGGTAAAAAGGATGGTGGCTTACGCCCTTGCATTGACTATCGGGAATTAAATAAAATCACGATTAAAAATCAACATCCACTCCCTCTGATTCCTAATTTGTTTGATCAGATTGTAGGGGCCCGGTGGTTCTCCAAAATTGACCTCCGGGGGGCCTATAATTTGATTCGTATAAAGGAGGGCGATGAATGGAAAACTGCCTTCAATACCCCCGAAGGACACTTCGAATACCTTGTCATGCCCTTCGGGTTGTGTAATGCACCTGCAGTTTTTCAACGTTTTGTTAACGATGTTTTTCGCGACTACCTGGGACGTTTTTTAGTGGTATACCTGGATGATATCCTGATTTTCTCTCCAGATTGGTCTTCGCATGTTGGTCATGTTCGTAAGGTTATGGAACTCCTAAGACTTAACCATTTGTTTGCTAAATTGTCAAAGTGCCAGTTTGGGGTTCAGGAGGTCTCTTTTTTGGGATATAAAATCACCCCTAGTTCTTTTGGGATGGATCCCCTTAAGGTGACGGCCATTGCCAAGTGGGAGCGCCCAAGGAATCTTAAAGCTTTACAGAGATTTTTGGGATTTGCTAACTATTACAGAAAATTTATTAAGGGGTTCTCAGTGATTGCTAAGCCCTTAACAGATCTTACCAGAAAGGGAGCTGATGTGGATAACTGGACTCCTGAAACCATTCTGGCATTTGACAAACTTAAAAGATGTTTTTCTGTAGCTCCGGTGTTGATTCAACCTGACTTTGAGCAACCTTTTATTGTCGAGGTGGATGCCTCAGAGGTAGGGGTGGGGGCTGTTCTTTCACAGGGTCCTGAAACTCTCACCAATCTCCGACCCATTGCCTATTTCTCTAGAAAGTTCTCCAAAGCAGAATGCAACTATGATATAGGCAATAGGGAACTCCTTGCCATTAAGTGGGCGTTCGATGAATGGAGGCACTTTCTAGAGGGGGCTAAACACAAAGTTAAGGTTTTAACCGACCACAAAAACCTTGTTTATTTGGATAAAGCTAAGCGTCTTACTCCACGACAGGCCAGATGGGCACTCTTTTTCACACGGTTTAACTTTGAAATCACCTTCAGACCGGGTTCCAAAAATGTAAGGGCAGATGCTTTATCTCGTAGTTTCGACGTCAATGAAGTCCCCATAAAGGAGTCTGAAACCATCTTATCTCCGGGGGTGGTGGTGGCTATACTGCAGCCCGATCTGGCTGCCCAAGTCGTCCAGTCTCAATCTATGGCGCCTAGAAATACCCCGGAGAACAAACTGTTTGTTCCCCCAAATCTTCGTTTGAGAGTCCTGGAAGAAACACATTGTTCAGTTTTGGCAGGTCATCCAGGTATTGCTGGTACTAAGTATTTATTATCTCGTCATTATTGGTGGCCATCTTGGGTCAGAGATACTAAGCTGTTTGTGGAGGCTTGTGAGATTTGCGCCAGGTCCAAGGTTCCGCGCAGATTACCCGAGGGACTTCTCCAACCCCTACCGGTACCTGCTAGACCGTGGACCCACATCTCAATGGACTTCATAACTGATTTACCACCCTCTAAGGGTAAAACTGTGATTTGGGTGGTGGTTGATAGGTTCTCTAAGATGTGCCATTTAATTCCTCTCAGCAAGCTTCCTAACGCTCGTACCTTGGCTTCTCTTTTTATTAATCATATCTTACGTTTACATGGTGTACCAGAAAATATTGTTTTTGACAGGGGAGTACAATTTGTGTCTAAATTCTGGAGGGAGTTTTGTGGTCGCCTGGGCATATCCTTGTCCTTTTCTTCAGCTTTCCATCCGCAGTCCAATGGTCAGACGGAAAGGGTTAACCAGTCACTGGAGCAGTTCTTGAGATGTTTTGTTGCAGGGTCACAGGAGAAATGGAGAGAATACCTGTCTTTGGCAGAGTTTGCCCTGAATAATCGTGAAAGTCAGTCTCTCAAAATGTCACCATTTTTTTTGTAATTTTGGGTTTAATCCTCGTTGTTCTTCTGTACATGCGGCCGAGTCCATTAATCCATCCGCCGAAAAAATCTACAGAAAACTGTGCACAGTTTGGGCCCAGGCTCTTCAGAACCTGGTTAAAGCCCAAGAAAATTGTAAAAAACAATCAGACAAAAGACGTATATCTGGCCCTGAGTACAGGGTAGGTGACAAGGTATGGCTCTCTACTAAAAACTTGAGATTGAAAACACCATCTGGTAAACTTTCTCCTAAATATATTGGTCCTTATGCCATAGTAAAAGTTGTCAACTCAGTTTCGTTTAAGTTACTGTTGCCTAAGAGTCTAAAAATTCACGATGTCTTCCATAAGTCTCTGTTAAAGAAATATATTAATCCCGTGTTACCGTCTGCTCCCCCTGCTCCTTTGATTATTCAGGGTGAACTTGAATATGAGGTAGAGAGGATTCTGGATTCTCGCCGAGTTCAGAGTTCTTTACAGTATCTGGTTCATTGGAGAGGATTTGGCCCAGAGGAGCGCACTTGGGTAGCAAGTAGGGATATGCATGCACCACGTCTCATTCGGCAATATCATTTGCACAACCCGTCTAAACCAGGTCCTGTTACTAAGGGTCCTGAGGCCCCTCATAGGGGAGGGGGTAATGTAAGGAACTTACCTTGTCCGGCTCCAGCGGCGTCTCCTTCCAGCTCGGCTCCGGCTGTCGGCTCGGGAGCGCGCCGCGGCCCCGCCCGCCGGAGCCGAGTGACGTCACGGAGACCCGACGGCGTCCCTAGCAACCGGGGACGCCGTGGGGTCACGTGACCGTCAGCTGGCCGGCCGGCACGCAGATGATGTGTTTTGCACTCAGGCTGAGTGACAGGTCGCCCGGCCGCTCAGCCTGCAGTGCAACAGCTGCAGTGAGGCTGGACTCAGGAGGCCGGACCAATCAGCCTTTGGTCCGGGCTCCTGGTCCAGTATAAAGTTTCAGTGTGGCCAGCAGGTTATCGCTGGCTATTAGTTGTCCTGATCCCAGCTCCCCAGTCCCTTGTATTCTGTCCTATCCTTCTCCATTTTGTCTTGCCTGGATTCTGACCTTTTGCCTGTCCCCTGACTCTCCGCTCGGTTCTGATTTTGTACTGCGTTGCGCGTTTGGTTCCTGACTCGGCTAGTTGACTCTCCGCATTTTGTTTGTCTGTCTGTCTGCGTTTTATGTTCTGCACGTATTCAGTATAGGGATTGTCTTCGTGGTTGTCCGCGACCGCCTAGGGTCGACTGAGGCAAGTAGGCAGGTGACAGTGGGTGGGGTCAGATTTAGGGCCCACTGTCTTGTGTCTTATCTTCCCCCAGCCACTCGTGACAATTACTGGGTAAGATTATGTTGTCTCCAATTTTGAGCTACTATGGTTTCTAAAGATGTCCTTTTTTAAATAATAGCAGTCACAGTTGATCATAAAATATCTAGTATCAAAGAAATTTTAGAAATGGACTTGGCAGCATCCTACTAGAGTACCAGGCAAGAATTTAGTGAGCTGTTTAGAATGACCCATTCTATCACAATTTTTTGCAGGTGCTTTGTAGGAAGGTGTTGGATTTTATACAACTGGGACAATAGGGCTAAGAAAAGACTTGAGGGCACATTTATGAAGCTTGCATCCCTAGTCTTATAGAGATGAGCGAAAAGAATGGGGTATTAGATTCGCTTCGTAGTGATTTGCAAACTCAGCAGATTCGCTTATCAAATTTGCTAAACATCGTGAACGCAATGGCGGCTGCACATGTTAGCTCACAGAACCGCATTTTGGCAGGAGCAAAGGATTATCCATAATCCCTTGTGCCTATCCAATCAGCTGCAAATCCCACTGTAATGTCAGCAACCCCCCCCCCCCCATATAAGGTGATTGGCTTCCTGGAGGCGGCCAGTCGGCTGTGTATAGTGGAGAGTAGGTTGCAGCAGGCAGAGCAGGGAGAGAAATACAGAGAGATAGGGACAGAAAGGAGAGGAGGGGGGATCGTGGGTGCTTTTCTGTGGGAGCAGTGAAGCCATTGTCCAGTATATCAAGTAACTGTGTGACTGTTGTTCATTATACCAAGTTACTGGGTGCTGGGTGTGCATTACAGGAAGTCACAGTGAAAACAGTGTCCATCTCAAAAACTCACTGGGTGCTCATTTACCAAAGTCCACTGCTGTCCTGGGAGAAAATTTATATTGCGCCGCTGATCCACCGCTGTCCATGGCGGAAATTGAATGATTGACAGACTGATTGACATTTTAAAAAAATTGGCATTTTTCAATTTTAACACTGTTGCAGCAACATCTGTTGAAAAAAATCGCTACTCTGTAATAGTCCCACTAGTGTAGCTACTATAGTTTGCCTGTTTTAATGAGATTTGTTTGTATGTGATTCGTGAATATTTGCAAATCGAATTTCTGAGTGATTCGCTCATCTCTACTAGTGTACATCATGGAGAAGGAGTAGATTCTTATCTTCTCTGTGGCACACGCCAGCTGTAACCCCCATTCGCCGAATGGGTGGGCTGGTGGCAGGGTGGGAGTCAAGAGGAGGCGTGGCCTTCTTCCACGCTGGACCAACCATGATAGCCTGCTAGCAGGCATTGATCATGGCAAAAATCTACACCTGCTCAGGAGCAGGTGTAAATTTCTGCACCTGCCGTGCGCCTCTTCTGCATGCAGTGGGGTGAGGCCTAATTTAAGACTCATATACTGTCCGCCTTGGTGTCCCAAAACATTTGCCCATATAGTGTATATACATTTGCTGTTGCTTCTTTAGATCCTATTTCAGATAATATTTGCACATGCATGCAAATACAACAGATACAATATATACTTCTGTAATGTTGGCGTATGTTAGAAAAAATAATTACCTCAGAACACCCGATACTATAATTATGCGGGCAGTAACAGCCCACTGAGTGGATGAAAGTGCATGGTGTTAAAGAGGTTAACATATGTTGAAAGTACAGTACTATAGAAAGACAAAAAAGACAAAAAAAAGTGAAGCAGATCTGAATAAAAGTAGAAATCTCTAGAGTGGCTTCTTTGTATTTTTCTTTCCCTGGGTACCATGTCACCTAACCGGTCCCAATAGCCCCCAGAGTTCCACACATACACACACACACACACACGCACACACACACACACACACGCACACACACACACACACACACACACACACCAGGCTGGAATTAACTCATGGGTTCCATTACCTCCAGCTCTTTCGAACCATCACTTCAGGAGCTTACACAGCACTCACACAGCACTACTTCATCTTGTTCCTTTTATTACAGCCCTACTATTACGGTACCTTCCACACTCTCTCTATTTCATTTAATGTGTCAGCCTCTCATTCCCATACCTCAATATATGCAAATATATTTAAACACACACCTCTTTATCAGTGCTATTCCAAGGTTCTTCTCAACTTTTTGACGATTAGTGAGAAAAGGGGTAAATGTGCGGGATCATTTATGACTTTTATATTTTCTTTCAATTGTGTGTTATGCCAATGTCTGTTCGGACCTTGTCATGGTCCTCGGCATCTGGTATGTATTGCAGCAGATTTGATGGTGCGGATCCTCAGCAGATTTGATCTAAATAACTGAACACAGCATCAAATCTGCACCATCAAATCTGCTGCAGATCTGCTGAAGGATCCTGTACATGTGAACACACCCTAAATCATGATTTTGTGTTTGTATTCTATGTTTTATTTGCACTTCTCCCTTATTCCTTCTGCTCTGATGATTATATTCTTACTTCTTCCCTGCTAGTTCTCCCTGGCTGCTTAACAGTTAACATCTCTTTTTCCTTGTTGATTGACTTCTAGTTTCTCCATTCACTTTTTGCTGTGTCTGTTTCTGTGTGTGTGTGTTCCAATCACAGCCTGGACCAGTGCCATGAACTCCTGTAAAGTGTCTCACAGCTCTGTACTCCACACTAGCTATTAAACTTCAAGTCTGCTAAGTGCCTTCATATCTATTTCTTGTATTGTTACATTGGCTTATTCTGACCTCAGTTCTGTTGCCTAATTATTTTAATTATATAATTATATATTTTATTATAATAAATTCTCTGTTTGTACTTTGCTGCCCATTTGGTTTTGACCCCTGCCTGTTGATTACCCCTTGTATATAAGTTTGTTTTGCCCTCGTTCAGTGTTATCACCTTTATCACAAGAAGAGAGCGTCTTCCTGGTTGTCCGTAGTCACCGAGGACTGTTGAGGCAGTAGGCAACCAGATTAGAGCTCACTGTCTGTGTCCTTCCCTATCCTTCTCAGGCTATAATCTACCTACAGTCATGTCATTGTGGGAGCCAAATCATTTGTACCAAAGCAAGCTTATCTGCTCTTGATAATGGCATTTTATTCCATATCTGGGTTTGTTGTCTAATCTTATCTAATCTCGGATTTATATTTATTTTCCCATATCTAGATGGATCAGCATATAACTAAAGAACTGTAGAACCAGAATTACATCTTTGTCACCAGATATTATCTATATATACCAAGCACATGCATAGAACTTGGTTGGGTTTTGAAAAAACGGATGGAAAAACAGATGCATTTGTGTCCATCCTTTTTGATCCATTTTTCCATTGACTTCCATTATAAAAAAAAATGTTTTAAAATGCATGTTTTTTTTTTAAAAGGTACACCAAAATAAGGTCAGCTACGTTTTTATGTACCTTAAAAAAAAAAAAGATATGTTTGATTTTCTTTTTTTATAATGGACCCATTCTTTGCAGGCTGGGATGGGGGTTGGAGGTGATTAAGGAGTGCTAGATCAGATTCCTAGGCCCTTTAGGTACTGGGGAATACCCTTTGAGCACTTCAAATTAATTTGCATATTCTAAATGTTTAAATTCTTACAGTGCAGGAGCCACAGATCAAATGGAAGGTGAACCTTCTTCTAAGAACTATTTAGATATGTACTTAGTTATTATACACAAACAGTGGTGACAGTTTCCCTTTAAGGTGGACTCATACTACCTCTAGAAATGGGTGTTTAATGGTATTTATTTAATGTTTTTTTTACAAATTTTTGCCATTAGAGATCTAAGGTCTATTCTAACCCTAAGAAAGCTAAGGCTCCATTTACATAAGACACCTGGAAACCAAACGAAGGAAAGAGTCTTCACAGTAGCAGCACTGCAACAATTTCACTGATTTCAGGTGTGAAGGGAAATTCAAACCTCTGTTATTTTGGTTGCAATGGAGAAGAGAAGAGAAAGCGCTTGATTGCAGTGTTCAGATATACAGTTATCTATCCTAAGCACTCATTAAGACGATTGTTTGTATGATTAAGACATTATTTGTGTCATCATCTTACACTTACAGTTTTTCAGAGAATGGGGATGAAATAAATGTTTGTTCTCTGAAAAAGTCTCAAAGCAGCGACCGAGAAAATAACAAAAAAAGAACATGTCGCACTCAGTCTTTAATCTTGGTGTTATCTTACGAAAAGTATAATTTCATATTAGTGATATTAATCAAACATTAATTAAAAATGTGGTTTCTGTCCTTGAATATCTCACATTGGAGTTAGAGGTACAGTAGCACCCCCTATAGTTTCTTCTTTGCTCAAAATGTGTGTCCATTTCCTGTATCAGACAGTGGACATGTATGTGCAAGTAGCTGTCTTATTTTTTACACCACTCTTTGATCTGTGAAGTACCCTGTCAACTTTGGCGGTGGTTTTTCTCAACTTGTTATAGAGGTTAATCAGAACATTTCATTCTTCTCTGACAGGTAGGAGCCTGCAGCTGATTACTGAGGATATGCATTGTGAGGGGATATTTTCTATGCAGGTTGGGGAGGAAGACAGCTAAGTTTCCGTAACTTCTTAGGGGATGAGAAAGAGCAGAATTCTAAAGCACTTGTGGGAGAGGCAGTGGTTTGAATGTCCCATGGGGGGAACCTCCTCTGCTTACTCAAAGGGATGAGTAGATTATCTAAAAGAGATTTTAAAAATGGTGATTTAGAATTAGAAAAGCATTTTTGTCATAAAAGCTTCTGTCAGAAAAAAAATTAGCATCCCGTTTTTTGGGCTAAAAAAAGTGACTTAAAACTTCTAGCAGTTTTCAATGCTTTTTTGGTGTTTTGTCGGACATTTGCCATTTTCTCATATGAATGTAAAGTAGTATAAATGTTTTTTTTTTCCTGGTGTTTTGTCCACTGCATTTTTTTTGTCATAAAAAGTCTAATTATTTCATTACATGATTCCAGAATTTTCATTGAATAAACATAAACATAGCAGAAAAAAGGTCAACATGCATATAAACATGGAATTTTTGTATGGTGCTCCATAGAAGTCTATGAGAGAAAATACTCCACTATTTCTTGAAAACAAACACATAGGGAGATATTTATCAAGACTGGTGTTCCTGTACTCCAGTCTTAGATAAAGCCCTGCCCCTATTCACCCCAACGGATTCACTAATAGGCGCATGGCTCCTAGTGAACCCGGAGGGACCTGCACTTGGCACAGGAACTATGCAAACATTTACACCTGCTCTAGAGCAAGTGTAAATTTTGCCTGCTTTACTCCTGTTTACAGCCATAAACCTTGATTAATGAAATGTGGAAGGAGGCCACACCTCCTTCCCTGCCTTGTCACTCTTCCCCTGCCTGGAGTCGGGGGGGGGGTACACGTTTCCTTATTGAATTGTCTTACATCTGGCCACAGCATTTGTAAACACAAAAAAAATAAAAATAAATAAATAAAGTGATTGTACCATCAGGTACATTCGCTTTAGGTATTGTCCATGTATAGAATGGCACTGGGGCGGGGAAGCGGCCATTCTATTCATGGGTACCGGGCCAGGGGTGAAGCACTGAAGGCGGGCCAGCCTGTCCCTAGTGAGAGGAAACCCCTTCCCCTATATGACGCAGTTCTTTTATAATGAAATGTGAAATGTGCTATGCATTTTTAGGTAAATTTATATTAAAAAAAGTGGAATTGGAAGTCAGCTCACCTTGATGCAGTTGCAGTGAGTAGCCTGTGGCTGCCTACTTATGTAGCCTATGGCTGCCTACTTATGTAAGTTGCAGTGAGTAGCCTATGGCTATGGCTGTATCCCAGTTTTCCAGGCGGTCCTCCCGCTGGATCCGCCCGCTCCACGGAGTGGGCAGACAGCGGGAATCATTACCGAGGGTTCGGGTTCGTACGAACCCCAACTGAACTCGGTTCGGACCATCCCTAATCTCTACACCTATTCTGCATGGACCCTTTTGGATGAATAAGCGTTATGACTATATAGGATCATATATTATTATTATTATTATTATTATTATTATTTCCTTATTGTATTTAATGGTGGTAGTTTTCAATATTTTCCCCATTTATTAATGGATATTCTTTTCTTTTGGGCTGGCAGTGTAATTGGGTGTTGGCTCCTAATATTGGTTACTGTTTGGAACAATTTAGTATTGATTTAAACATCTTTTGTTTTGCAAGTTGAGCGTTGCATGCCTGTTGACTTGTATACATTAGACACGAGGAACTGAATCAATTTAACAGAAAACATGAGCAGAACATGGCAAGACAAGTGTGCCAGTGTCACGCTCTCCAGAAATCCCTGTAAATGAAAGTTACACTCAGTTGATCTGACAAGTCTGATGTCTTGCTGCCAAAAGTCAGATATTTTGACTCATGCTTTGTCTCTTCTTTTCAGGAAAGATGTTTTCATATTGTACATGGCAACTTTCATATACCAAGTCGGCTGGCTGCTGCGCTTTTGTAAATACAGAACTGAGCTTTCTTAAGTATGTTTTAGCATTCACTCTCAGCATTATATCAGGAAAGAATTGACTTTGGCTGGTTTATTGCTTACAATTTCCTTACATTTGCATACATGAATAATATATACGAAAGAGTTGTACTAATTTTATTCCCTGTGTTTTATTTTTCTTTGAAAAATGATTTTCTTTTTGTTTTAAAAACAGAATCAATGTACCTCAGTTATTCCTCAAATTAGAATCCTCCCCTTTACTCTGACGGATCTGTCCTTTATTGCTATACAAAGACATTCAATTTATTTTAATAGTATACATGTCATGCACTAATTTACTTTGTGGTGGTACTGTAGGGAATGATTATATCTAATCACTGCTTATCATCATGGGACAGATCTGAGCCTTTATTCACACTTTTAGTGTTTCACGAACGTGCTGTCAATATGTTGCTGAGACCGGGGAAGGTCTATAAATATTTGCAGCACTGTAATAAAGCAGCAGTGCGGCTGAAACACAGAACATGTGAATGAGGCATATATTTGTGTTGTCAGTTTCCAGTGACACACGCTGTGCATACTTACCATCAGCGCTGCTGTGTGATCCAGCACTGTCAGCTCCTTTTCTCACCACCGCAGTAATTAGAGGCCCCTACTCCTCCAGAATGTTTAACAGCCAGAGGAGGTAGGGCAGCAGCCAAAAGACACAAAGGTGTCCGGAAGCTGACAGTGCCAGATCACACAGCAGCGTTAATGGTAAGTATGCACTGCATGTATATGTATATTCGTGCTGTCAGTTTCCATTTGCTATTGACCTCACATCTCCTACTCTTGTTTACACAGGAAGGTGAGCGGCAGGTAACAATAAATTGAAGCTCTATTTGTGTCTTTAATTTTGTTCTTATAACTTAACCTGTGAATTATCTTACCAGATTAGGATCCTGCTTTATGATGACCATGGGTGGTCACATACTTAAGTAAATTTCCCTGGGTTCTTGCTAGTTTATCAGATCTGGCAATGTCAAGTGGAAGTTTGGTAATCTATAGTTTACCTCCGTCTCCTGATGTCTGCCTCTATTCACTTTTATCATGTATTCTACAAGTATTCTTTATTAGACCTACAAATCCAAAATGCGCCTCATAAATTGGCTTTTCAGAACATTCTTTTAAGTATAAGGAATAGTGATGAGCGAGTACTAAAATGCTCGGGTGCTTGTTATTCGAGACGAATATCTCCCGATACTCGATTGCTCGTTTCGATTAACGAACCCCATTAAAGTCAATGGGAGACTCGAGCATTTTTGTAGGGGACCCAAGTTCGGTAGGAGGAAGGTCGTGTGAAAACCTGGCAACCTCAGAAAATGATGGAAACACCACGGAATTGGACAGGAAACAGCAGGGGCAGCATGTATGCATGCCTCTGAGGCTGCCTAATGGCACCATTATGCCTAATTCTGTGCAACAGCCTGGTTAAAACAGAGGTAGGCATATGCCTGACACAGCATGGCAGTGAGAACACAGGGAACCATTAAAAAAGAGGTAGCATATCATGAACCAGCCAAAAATTTTGCCTGACAAAGCATGGTGGTGAGGACAGAGTGAACAAGGACAAGGTAGAAGCTGTAGCCAGTCAGCCTTCCAAAAATTATACCAGACCTAGCATGGCAGTGAGCACACAGAGAACCATTAAAAGTGAATAGGGAAGCAAGTGAGCCTCCCCAAAATTAGGCCAGACACTGCATGGCATTGAGCACACAGAGAACTCCCGGGAGCAGCAGTAGCCAACATGGCGGCCAGGCAGGAGCAACAGTAACCAACATGGAGGCCAGGGCAGCATGGTGGCTCAGGGGTTAGCACTGTAGCCTTGCAGCGCTGGAGTTCAAAGACGACCAAGGACAACATCTGCAAAGAGTTTGTATGTTCTCTCTGTGTTTGCGTGGGTTTCCTCCTGGTACTCCGGTTTCCTCCCACACCCAAAAACATACAGATAGGCCCAGCAGTAGTCAACATGGAGGCAAGGGCAGGCACACCAGTAGTCAACATGGATGCCAGTAAAGGCCCAGCAGTAGCCAACAAGTAGCCTGCTACCCCCAGCAACCTTTCGATTTTCAATTTGACTGTAGCAGTTGGGGTAACATTCCCTGCATAATGTGACTCACCACCTCTCCCCCCACCGCTGTTTTGATTTGGAATTTGACTTTTATCCTTGAGGATCTGGAAATTGTCTCATGCAAAGGGATCATCACTTCAGGAGTAGTGTACTAGAAATCCCAGCAATACAGTGTAATACCCACTAGTTTAGGGGGGGCTGTACGGTACAATCAGGCCCGGACTGGTAATCTGGCAAGCCGGGCAAATGCCCGCTGGGCTGGCCGGATTACCAGTCCTTGGGCCGCCCGGGGCTGTATAATAAAAAAAAAAAACATTATTTAAAAAAAACAAAAAACGCTGCGGCTTGCTTCCCTCTGTCCGCCCGTCAAAATCATTACATGCGGGCGCGGGCGGGCTGCTCGCATCCTCCAGCTAACGAAATAGCCCGAGGAGCGAGAGCGCTCAGCAGCGCCCTCTGTCCCCGCCCCATTAGCAGGACGTATACGCGCGCTCCCTCCCGGCCGCACATGGAGGTCCCCGGAGGAGGCTGCAGATACTGAAGCATCGGGTGATAGTGTCGCTGCGGGTGCTGGAGCTGTACCGCAGCGACACTGTCACCCGATGCTTCAGTATCTGCAGGGACCTCCATGTACGGCCGGGAGGTGATATTCAGCACAGTATGGGGGCGGGTCCGATGCGGGAGTATGTGCGGTAGGGCGGGAGGAGAACGCAAGTGCCGGCGTGTGCGCACGAGCAGAGGGGTCACACCAGGTATGTTCCCTCCTGCCCCAGTCTGCTCCATGCCCCCCCCCATCTGCTTCATGCTTGTCCCCCCCTAGTTTGCCCCATGCTCTCCCCCCCAGTGTGCCCCATGCCTCCCCCCCCTAGTGTGCCCCATGCTCTCCCCCCCCCAGTGTGCCCCATGCTCTCCCCCCCCAGTGTGCCCCATGCTCCTAGCTATGTCCCTGACCCTCATCTGTTCTTGTACTACTACCACTACTACTACTACACCCCTCATCTTTACCTGTACTACTACTGCACCCCTCATCTGTTCCTGTACTACTACTACTACACCCCTCATCTGTTCCTGTACTACTACTACTGCACCCCTCATCTGTTCCTGTACTACTACTACTACTACACCCCTCCTCTTTACCTGTACTACTACTGCACCCCTCATCTGTTCCTGTACTACTACTACACCCCTCATCTATACCTGTACTACTACTACTGCACCCCTCATCTATACCTGTACTACTACTACTACACCCCTCATCTATACCTGTACTACTACTGCACTCCTCATTTATACCTGTACAACTACTACACCCCTCATCTTTACCTGTACTACTACTGCACCCCTCATCTTTACCTGTACTACTACTACACCCCTTGTCTTTACCTGTACTACTGTACCCCTCATCTTTACCTGTACAACTACTACACCCCTCATCTTTACCTGTACTACTACTACTGCACCCCTCATCTTTACCTGTACAACTACTACGCCCCTCATCTTTACCTGTACTACTACTACTGCACCCCTCATCTTTAACTGTACTACTACTACTGCACCCCTCATCTTTACCTGTACTACTACTACTACACCCCTTGTATTTACCTGTACTACTACACCCCTTATCTGTACCTGTACTACTACTTCACCCCTCATCTTTACCTGTACTACTACTGCACCCCTCATCTATTCCTGTACTACTACTACACCCCTCATCTTTACCTGTACTACTACTGCACCCCTCATCTGTTCCTGTACTACTACTACACCCCTCATCTATACCTGTACTACTACTACACCGCTCATCTGTACCTGTACTACTACTGCACCCCTCATCTATACCTGTACTACTGCACCCCTCATCTTTACCTGTACTACTACTGCACCCCTCATCTGTTCCTGTACTACTACTACACCCCTCATCTATACCTGTACTACTACTACACCCCTCATCTGTTCCTGTACCACTACTGCACCCCTAATCTGTACAACTACTAATACACCCCTCATCTGTACCTCCACTACCACACCCTTCATCTATACCTCCACTACTAAACCCCTTATCCACTATGCCTCCACTACTATACCCCTTATCCACTATGCCTCCACTACTATACCCCTTATCCACTATACCTCCACTACTACACCCCTTATCCACTATACCTCCACTACTATACCCCGTATCCACTATGCCTCCACTACTACACCCCATATCCACTATGCCTCCACTACTATACCCCTTATCCACTATGCCTCCACTACTATACCCCGTATCCACTATGCCTCCACTACTATACCCCTTATCCACTATGCCTCCACTACTATACCCCTTATCCACTATGCCTCCACTACTATACCCCTTATCCACTATGCCTCCACTACTATACCCCGTATCCACTATGCCTCCACTACTATACCCCTTATCCACTATGCCTCCACTACTATACCCCGTATCCACTATGCCTCCACTACTATACCCCTTATCCACTATGCCTCCACTACTATACCCCGTATCCACTATACCTCCACTACTACACCCCTTATCCACTATGCCTCCACTACTACACCCCTCATCCACTACACCTCCACTACTACACCCCTCATCCACTATACCTCACTACTACACCCCTCATCCACTATACCTCCACTACTACACCCCTTATCCACTATGCCTCCACTACTATACCCCATATCCACTATGCCTCCACTACT
Source organism: Dendropsophus ebraccatus (assembly GCF_027789765.1). Taxonomy (NCBI): domain Eukaryota; kingdom Metazoa; phylum Chordata; class Amphibia; order Anura; family Hylidae; genus Dendropsophus; species Dendropsophus ebraccatus. Next base: position 75,772,728 of record NC_091459.1, on the reverse strand, counting down.
ATACCCCTTATCCACTATGCCTCCACTACTATACCCCGTATCCACTATGCCTCCACTAATATAGCCCTTATCCACTATGCCTCCACTACTACACCCCTTATCCACTATGCCTCCACTACTATACCCCTTATCCACTATACCTCCACTACTATACCCCATATCCACTATGCCTCCACTACTATACCCCTTATCCACTATGCCTCCACTACTATACCCCGTATCCACTATGCCTCCACTAATATAGCCCTTATCCACTATGCCTCCACTACTACACCCCTTATCCACTATGCCTCCACTACTATACCCCTTATCCACTATACCTCCACTACTATACCCCATATCCACTATACCTCCACTACTATACCCCTTATCCACTATGCCTCCACTACTACACCCCTTATCCACTATGCCTCCACTACTATACCCCTTATCCACTATACCTCCACTACTATACCCCATATCCACTATACCTCCACTACTATACCCCTTATCCACTATGCCTCCACTACTATACCCCTTATCCACTATACCTCCACTACTATACCCCTTATCCACTATACCTCCACTACTATACCCCATATCCACTATACCTCCACTACTATACCCCTTATCCACTATGCCTCCACTACTATACCCCTTATCCACTATACCTCCACTACTATACCCCTTATCCACTATGCCTCCACACCTAGATGGAGGCACAAAGAAGATCTCCTATACTATATGGGGGCACAGAGTGGCACATATTTGGGAAAACTACTTTTATGGGGCACAGAGGGGGCTTGTATACTACATGGGGGCACAGGGTGAGCTTTGTTACACTGGAAATTAATACAGTTGTCTCAAACGTCATTAAAATAGTATCTGTCGCTGCAGTAAGATCCCCATTGCATTGCCTCAACACAAAAGGAGGCAAACCGTGTGTGTGTGTGGATTAGTAGGCCAAATCCTCCCACAAGCACAATGACATCATATCACTGCGCCTGCTGGAGGGAGCAGACGGCCTGGCAGGTGATGAGCGCGGCCCCGGGGGCTGTTGGCGGGCACACTAGCTTTGCCTCCTTTTGTGTTGAGGCAATGCAGGGCGACTTTTACTATGGGGGTAATGCAGAGTGTCCCACTATCCTGTGCTACTGTCCCCATATACTGTGCCCCTCTGCTCATATACTGTGTGGGTGATATACAGTATATGTGGGCTGGTGGGGTTTGTTTGCCAGGGCTGCTTTTCAGCCCCAGTCCGGCCCTGGGTACAATGTGGTAGTGGCTGGACCTAGACACACGCTGTGATACCCCCTTACAACGAGCAGTGAAGTTTTATGCAGGTGTACTACAAATCCCAGCAATACAATGAAGTACCTACTAGTTTGGGGGGGGGGGGGGGCTGTACGGTACAATGTGGTAGTGGCTGGTCCTAGATACACACTCTATGATACCCCCTTACAATGAGCAGTGAAGTTTTATGCAGGTGTACTACAAATCCCAGCAATACAGTGTAGTACCCACTAGTTTAGGTGGGCTGTACGGTACAATGTGGTAGTGGCTGGACCTAGATACACACTCTGTGATACCCCCTTACAATAAGCAGTGAAGTTTTATGCAGGAGTACTACAAATCCCAGCAATACAGTGTAGTACCCACTAGTTTGGGGGGGCTGTACGGTACAATGTGGTAGTGGCTGGACCAAGATACACACTCTGTGATACCCCCTCACAATGAGCAGTGAAGTTTTATGCAGGTGTACTACAAATCCCAGCAATGTAGTGTAGTACCCACTAGTTTATGGGGGCTGTACGGTACAATGTGGTAGTGGCTGGACCTAGACACACTCTCTTACACCCCCGTCCATTGAGCAGTGAAGTTCTATGCAGGTGTACTACAAATCCCAGCAATCCAATGTAGTACAGCAGGACCACCAGCCCCCAAATCAAAAAAGAGTACACTGAGCACTTCTTTTGGGTCTGTATGCAACACCTAATGTCCCCTTTCTGCCAGCAGCTGATCCCCACAGTGTGCTGCTTAAATTGTGGTAGCAGCACTGCAAGTCCCAGCCAGCAGTCTGTAGTAATAGTATTAAAAAACTATTTGAAGCCCTGAAAAGGGCTGTTTGTTTGTATTGCTAGTATTCCCTGCCTACTGAAACGCTAAATCCTACACTGACACTCTCCCTGAGAAGCAGCAGCTCTGTCCCTAATCTCTCACAGCATGCGTCTGAAGCGAGCACTGCCGGCTGCATGTTTTATATGGCAGGGTCATCTGATCTGGCCAACCAATCGCTGCTATCGACATGTATGGGGCCCACGTCATCGCAGGATGTACCAAAGAGTCTCCTGCATGTTTATTGGCTGAACTTACAGGAAACGGATGATGAGATTTTCTTGAGTATCGCGAGATTCTCGTCCGAGTAACGAGTACCATCGAGTACCCTAATACTCGATCGAGTACCAAGCTCGGATGAGCATGCTCGCTCATCACTAATAAGGAAACATTTCCTTCTAAATAGATGTTTTTATCCACGGGCTATATGTATAGTCTCTGCCAACAGACATGTTTCTTTTTTATCTCAACATCTAAAAAATACTTCTCAGTGTTAGCTTGCAATGTAAATGTAATCAATTCATGTTTGTTATTGAGATAACTCTTACCAGCTAAAGGATCTCCATGATTACTGTGTCACAATACAAACACATCATGTGCAATATTAAGCCAAAGCCTGACATTGTCACCATACCTAATCGTTGTTACTTATTTGTTCTCAGATGATAACATAAGTAGACAAAGAGCAAAGACTGTAGCCAAAGGGGAACCCACTGTAGTCCCTGCAGCTACAAGTAAAGTTCTTTAGCAAACCATTCTTAGTATGGATGAATTCCAACAAAGACATTAAAGTGTCACTGTTGTTTCAAAAAACATGGAGACATGGAGACATGTCAAAAGTTTCGATCAGTCTGGGTCTGAGTGTTCAGAACAATACTGATTATGAGAACGAGCGAGGTGGGCACCGCGCTGCAGCGTCATCTGCTCCCTACTCTGTGTTAGTGAAAGAGTCAAACTCCATAGACTTAGATTATGAGCCTAACTCATCACATGATGACACTTGATAAAGAGACTGGATCGGTCTCAAAACGTGTTGTATTCTTTTAATAAATTTTATGATATTTTATATCACTATTACCCCTTGGACCTGCACATGGTTTACCCGCCTTGAAGTGGAGGAGGATAATGTTTAACTCGTCACGTGACACAATTGGTACAAGTCCAACTATAGCTTTTTGAAACGACAGTGACATTTAAGAACCTTTTTTTCCTCTTTTTTTTTTACCTTTTAACAGCTTTTTCCAAACCAGCCTCACACCTTTAGCTCTGAGTGTATGTAAATATGTTTCCTCTGAAACATTTATTAATTGGATGTGTTGGAAAAACTCCCCCATGTATTTCAAACAGTTGAGTAATTTCTTTACAGTTTTCTGTAAATATAATTTGACATATAAGAGCAGTGGGTGCAGAACAGAAGGACAACAGCTAAATTTTAAAGGTAAGGAAATTAGAATTTTTTTTTTTTAATTTCATGGAGAGATGTTTTCCCATCTTTTATGGTTAACTGTGCACCTTTCAGTTGTGCAAAAGCAACATTCAAATGAACGAGATAATGTCATGTAATTGTGCAAATATAGAATGGTCCATCAAAGATTGTAACGGAAGCAAAGGCAATACTGTGCATATATACATTAATCCCTTCACGTCAGTAATACGTATAAATATGTTCCTACTGCACATACCCGTGCAGTAGAAACGTATATCCCACACACATCAGTATAGCCGGGGCCGGAGATAATTAAAATAAAAAAAACAGAATTGTCTGATCTATCAAAATACTTTTTCCACACAGTGAACAGTGTGAAAGAAAAGAGAGGAAAAAAAACCCCGCCAGAATTGCTGATTTTTTTTATATTTTATTTATCAGAAAATAAAAAACCAAAAGATCTAAATTTTTCTTTTACACTATTATGATACCAATAAAAACTAGAGATCGCAATAAGCCAACCAGCCTTGTAGGTAAAAAAAATAAAAGCGTTATGGCTCCTATAAGGCGAGGAGGCGACACTGCTTCATTGTGACCTGTAGAGGAACAGAAACAATCTGGCTAGTCCAATCTTTCAAGACTCTTAAATGAGGCTCCACGGGTTCTTCTTTTGCATATTCATTGTGACCTGGACATACTGGCATCATTGACCTCAGTCATGAAGGTGTTAAAGCGGTTCTAGGCATTAGACATTCATAGTCTTTACTCAGAATTGGGCTATTAATATCTGATTGACAGGCTGCCAGATACGACTGAACTAAATGGATGTTGAGTGCAGTAACCTGGTGCCACCTCTACACAAAGTGCACAGCTTCTAACCCCATCTATTGAGTATGTGCTGGCTGGTGCTGGCTGGAGCTGTGCCTCGCCTGAAGAGCTGATAGACAGGGATTCTGAGAGTCAACACCCTGCCAATGAGACATTGATGGCCTATCCTGGATATAAGCCATCATTGTATAATACCAAGGAAATTGCACAGTAGTCCATCATTATCGTTTAAGGTTATGTACACCTTTCTTCTTCACAATAGATACTATGAGGCTAATTCCCTTTGTGAGTCACATGTGACGTGTCTGTTTTTGCTTATGCAATGCAACCCCAGAGAGGGGATGGAGTAGACTCTTGATAAATCTTTTAATTAATTTGATGTTCTACCCTCCTATTTACTGAAAGGGTGTGCTGCATAATTGAAGACAAATTGAATAACCTGTGTGGGACATTTTGATATATCTGTTGCAAAATACAACAACAGAAAGCAACATAAATAAGGTAAAAGCATTACTCATTATTTAGGTTTTTTTTGTTGTTGTGTAAACACATATGTAGATATAAAGACTTATGAGAATGTTGTGGAACTGCTACAAGAATGTCTTTCAAAGCCAAATGATGGTTGTGTATGAACAAAAAATACTTTCTTTCATTCTATTCCTATGATAGTTTAGCTGCGCACTGGGGAGAGAAAAAAAATGGACGACCTTCCCAAGTCGCAATTCATACAAGGTATAATAAAGATGGCTCCCAGTTTGCGCTTACTGTGTACCAAAAACCTATTGTACCAAACCCTGTGTGACTAGTCCTGGATACGATGCACCTTTGGATTGGGTTCACACTACGTATATTTCAGTCAGTATTGTGGTCCTCATATTGCAACCAAAACCAGGAGGGGATTAAAAACACAGAAAGGCTCTGTCCACACAATGTTGAAATTGAGTGGATGGCCGCCATATAACAGTAAATAACTGCCATGATTTCAATATAACAGCCGTTGTTTTAAAATAACAGCAAATATTTGCCATTAAATGGCGGCCATCCACTCAATTTCAACATTGTGTGAACAAAGCCTTTCTGTGTTTTTAATCCACTCCTGGTTTTGGTTGCAATATGAGTACCACAATACTGACTGAAATATACGTAGTGTGAATCCAGCCTTATGGTAAGTCTCTGAATCACAATAGCTTATGGGCCGGCGGATATTGATATGCATAATACTAGATTCCCCACTAACCTGATGATCTGTGATGTTCTTGTGCTCTGTTCCACCAAAGTGGTGTGATGTCCCTGCAGAAAAGTTTGGTCCATGAAGGAGATGAATGCTGAATACAACTGTTGTCTTCTTGCAAAGGGCCCATTCCTGCCGTTAGCGCATGTAGCAACCTGCACTGTAAGGGCCCTATTCCATTGGACGAATATCGTTCAGATTATCGTTAAGTCGTTCAAATCTAAACAATAATCGTTCGTTTGAATAGCAGTTAACGATTAACGACCGAACGAGAAATCGTTGATTGTTTAATAAGACCTGGACCTATTTTTATCGTTGCGCGTTCGCAAATCATTCACATTGAATAAGATGTCTTTCGGTCATTCGCAGTAGTGACTAACGCAGTAGCGACGACAAGACGACCGCAAGAACGATCATAAGTAACGATTATCGTTTTATGTAAATAGGTGAACGATTTTAGGTCTTTCGCAATAGCGGTTGTTTGGATCATTTATCGTTAATGATTATGCGAACGATAATCGTCCCGTGGAATAGGGCCCTAAGTCCAAATGTTTGGGTAGAATGTGATATCACAAACTATAGACGACTTTGTTTTGTTTGTTTGCTTCTATACAACATTTTTGTAAAAAATTAGATTTATTTAAAAATCTTTAGTATGGTCAGAAAATTCTGCATTGTTTGAACAGAATATCTCTCACACACTTTAGTACTTGTAACTTTAGCTTTAACTCAGTTTGTCCCGATTCCACTTCTAAGTTCATTTTTTGTCTGTTTTATTTCATCTTTAATTGTTGGGACAAAGGTCAGAACCCCAACCTTCATGGCATGTATCCTTGCAGAGGACTTCAATAAACGCTGGGCTTTTGAATAGACTCTGACTCGTGATAGGGCTTGTTCCAAATACTTGTGGCACAGTGAGTGCACATGCTTGCATGTAACAATTATCCAGAGGAAAAAGGCTGTGAACCTTGTATGTCAGAAGACTTTCTAATAGCAGTGTTGTCCCTAAGAAACAGATTACAATGATAACTAGCATCCTAAGGGAATATGTTTGATATTGATCAGCTTCTACTTGAATCATAGTGTCCTTTTAATTTTATTGAACCTTCTCCCAGTCTTGGTGCCTGTTCAAGTTCTGCACTGTTACTTGCTTGATTCTTTCATTCTGTCATTTGATTGATTTTGTTTTTTAAATCAGATTTTGTCGCTTATGGTGGTTCACAATAAGTACCTCTGGTACAGTTTGGTACATCATGCCATCACCTTAAAAGGTCTTAGCTTGGTCATTTAATTTAGTTCTATATAGGTTGCTCCTACCATCTGTTCAATATCCTATCCTGTCTCTTTAATTCCAGCACTCATTATGTTTGCATCCTCAAGAGATAACTCCTGCATTTTCTACACAGCCAAGCCGAATTATTTTGTGCAGGGGCCCTAGTGAAGAGGCCATCGAATTAAATGGGGAGGCTAAATTACAAGAACCTGTCAAACAGTTACAGATTTGTAAATATGTATGACTACTATGTGGTGACAATCACAATATTGATTAGAAATAAGCAATAATAATAAACAAGTCCTCATTATTGGTTTATATACAGTCTTAAGGATTTTCCCCTGCATTCTCTCTCATATCATGTTATTTAAAGTGGGTCTAGGCATGTCTAATAAACATAGAGGAGGTAAGGGTGTTACCTTGTAAATCCTCCTAATTCCTGGTAATTAATATGTTATGCTTCTATAATATTTATATAATGATAGTGGAAGGACACAAGCAACTGGTGTGTAGTAACTGTTTATTGGATGACTGCAGAAATGCAGCATCTAAATTAGCACTGATTGTGTAGCCTGCTCTCAGACAGAAGCATTGACCCTACCAATTACACTGTTGTATATGACACCACAAAGGTTTAGTGGGAGCCCCTTTTGTTCTGTGACTTTACGTAGTACGATCAGCCTTAACTTGAATTTTGTCACTGAGTTAAACTTGGTGCATAGTTGTTTAGGGCTTCTCAGTCTGATTTCATGCATTGCTATTACAAATTAAGCCATCCAGTGCCGAGAAGACTGTCTTTTTATTAATAAGGAAATGAGCTCCAAAACCCCAGGGGGTGTTCCCTGTTAATACAAATGCCTAGTTATGTACATCCCACAGCTTGTCTGCAATGCCCTTGTGTTTGCGTCTATCAGCCTCTAGTTACTTGATCAATATCCACTAGGCTTTACTTTCAATTTTCAGCTTCTCCCAGTAGCCTCAATGACTGGTCTGTGCTTTAGCTTTTGACAGCTCAGACAAGCCATAGAGGCAGCCAAGAGAAGCTTGGAGAACTGCATGTGCTAAGCATGGTTTACAGAGCACTCATGCAGGATTTTATCTCAGTGGTTGAAGCTTAACCCTAGTGGATGGGAATCAAGCAGCTGTAGGCAGAAAGAAGCCCCTGAGCTTTTGTAGCCTGTTTCCATAATAATTTAAAGATAGTTTTTTCTAAAAAAAAAAATGCATACCTTTTACAGGTCCGCTTTTGCATTAAAACTACCTGTCTAATATTGTGGTGCTCAAGATAACCCTAATTCCTTGAGAGATGCACGCATCTGAAGATGTCCTTTGGTATTTGTCACCAATACATTAGCGGTAGATCGTTATAAATTGGCACTGTTGCAATAACATTCACAATCTAAATCAACAGAAGATGTCATATAAAGCTTGTTTGTAATTTACATTCATTATTTTTTTAGTTATCATGGTTAAAACAAACCTACACTTACTTGAAATACATGTCCAACATGCATTTTTGTCATGTGCTGGTTGAATACAAGAAACTCTGCACGCTCACAGAGAAGGCAGTCATTTGATTGATGGATGCATTGAACTGTAACACTATCTGTTGGCTGGGACTACCTGTGTTTGGTCTCTTTTTTTTTTAACCAGCAGAAGACTAAAAAGCAGCCTTCAGGAGACTGGACCTGGATTTCAAGAAAATATAGCTTTGTTTTAAGGCATGATAACAAATAAATATTAATTATTTATTTGCAAACATGATATATTTCACTTCACTTGTTGATTTAGGTTTTGAAGGTTTTATTGACACGTAACCTTTAATGGGGTACTCTGGCTCTAATAAAAAAAAAACAATCAATCAATCAATCAATCATAAACACAGTTTTTACAATTACTATCCCTCCTGAGTCTGTCTCCGTTTAAATTTCCTGCTGTTTGCAGATCCCTGAAGCTCTAGTTGGTGGCTTTATTTTCTCTTTGCTTCCTGGTTTGGGCTTTCCCACCTCCTTCTTGATGATGTCATTGTCACAAAATGGCTGCCACAAAGCAGCCTGGGGTCAACAGTCATTAGGTAAGAATGAGTTTACTTCACTTCCTGGTGGGGGATTGAGGGGGCAAAAGATAGGGAAGGGGGGCAGATAGGTGATTGAAGCTTATTACAGAGTTATATAACTTTGTAATGTGTTTCAAGTACTGGGAAAAAGCTTTTCGCTAGATTACTGCTTTAAGTCTTGAAAGATCCAGGATGGGGCCCCGATCAAACTTGTTTTCCAGTGTGTTCTACAGACACTTGATTAGATTGTAACCTGAAGAATTTGGTGGCCAAGAGAACATCGTAAACTTGTTATGCTCCTCAAACCAATGCTTTTTTACCATGTGGAAGCGTGCAATCTCCTGATAAAAGAGACTACTGCTATAAGGAAATATGTCTAGATTAGTGGTACCATTGTAGGACTTTTTAGCAGTGAACAGGTCAAATTAGTGTTGATCGAACTGTTTGAGAAAAGTTAGGTTCGACTTGAACCTCTCGATTTTCTCGAACTCGAACCAAACCAAACATTTTACTGTTCATTCGAGATAGAGTTTGAGTTAGTGTTCGAGCTCCTTTCTGCCAGCTAATCAGTGCAGAGCACATAGAAGTGTCAGGAACGTAATTGCTGAGGTGTAGGGGTCTGATTGGCTGCTAAAATCACATGACCATCTTATATAAAACTCCCTGTGATGTGTTCTGGACCCCATTTTCAGCTCACTCACTGTGCTGGATAGAGTGCTCTCTCAGTGTCTCATTGTTTCTATGCATGCTGGCATTAGACAGATAGGTAGTGAGATTACTGACGTAGGTAGGGAGATTAGTGGGGTGTTTAGCAAGGTTAGACTAGCATTTTTGCAACTAGCATTTTCCTGTCCATAGAGAGCATTGCAGTTACAACAATACTTAGCTTTGGTATTGCAGGCTGCATATTGGATTTGCCAATTTATACATATTGCCCAAAAGTGTTTTTGGTCTGCTCACATCTTTTATACCCAGTAATTAACCCTTTGAGGACCAGGCCCAAAATGACCCAGTGGACCGCGCAAATTTTGATCTTAGTGTTTCCGTTTTTCCCTCCTCCCCTTCTAAGAGCTCTAGCACTCTCAGTTTTCTATTTACAAGCAATGTAAGTGCTTGTTTTTTACAGGAATAGTTGTACTTTGTAATGGCATCTTTCATTTTACCATAACATGTATGATGGAATTCCAAATATATTATTTATGAAGATATAAATAGGTGAAATCGTAAAAAATCCCCCTGTCACTTACACTTAAACACCGCGGTCGTGCCACGATCGCGGCGTTTAAGGGGTTAATGACACGCGGCAGCGCGATCGCTGCAGCGTGTCATTACCGGTGAGGTCCCGGCTGCTCACTGCAGCCGGCCCCCACTTCCTATAAAGCGCGCTCCGCTCCAGCGCGCGCTTCATAGCGGGAGAAACACCCAGGACGTAGAGTTACGTCATGGGTCGTCTGGGGACAGACTTCCATGACGTAACCCTATGTCCAGGGTCGTCTAGGGGTTAATCGTACATCTGATTCGTGTACGTGGATTTTTTCAGTGATTACAGCTGTATTCCTATGAGCTCACACACGTTGTCTGTCCGTCATACAAAATACGGAGTACTTGACATGTTATACCCAGTAATTAATTGTGCATCTGATTTGTGTATGTGGATTTATCAAGAGTGTGTAGATCTTTTTTTTTTTGGTTGTATCTTATATCTAAGATTTCATATCTATATTCTAAACATGGTGAGAACAAGAGGTGGTAGCGAGCAATATCAAGTGTAGGAAGGGCAGACAGAGGTAGTACACAAGGCACTGCTTTCAGTGCTCCTGCCAACATACAAGCGAGAACATCGTCAGTAGCAGGACCATCAGGCCTGTCCTCTCTTGCTCGGTTTCCTGTGTGCCTTATTAATGAACAGCATCGTCAATCTGTTCTTCAGTGGTTATCAGACCCTGAATCAAGCGCTTTGACCTCCTCTTCCTCTCAGTCACAGCCACAAATGTCATCATAATCGTCAGTCCAACTGGAAGCAAACATGGTGAACACCAACAGAAAAACAACTGAACCTCTAATATATTACAATATATATAAATTTTATTGTTAAAATTACCATACAGTAACAAAATAATGAATAAATACACAATGAACCATGGCTGAAAGAATGTTAAAAACAACGAACATACAATGAGAGGACTGCTGCAGGTGGACACAAGTAAATAAATAATTAAATGATAAACTGAAGTATTAAATACAACACAGAAAAGCTATGAACAAATAGTAATATAAATAAATAAATAAATAAGTAAAGTGCTATAGAAAGTTCATAGGGCTCTAATGATATAGAGCTACTGAAGTGTCATACCAATAGTGATAGAAAATCCAAGTGTCCACCGGCGGCCCCCACCCCAACGCACGTTTCGGTGTAGCCTTTTTCAAGGGGTACCAAACATGGGTAGAATGTCCCTACCCAATATAAAGGCCACTGAAAATAATCCAGATTCTGAAGAGCTCTTTGACCACACAATGCAGTTGGGGTCTGAAGGCAGTTCAAAAGATCAAGAGGCCAAAAAGGAAGATTTAGTCTGCTCTGACGCCCAATTGCTGATGCCCTCAGAGGAGGATCAGGAAGCTTGTCTGTCGTCAGAAATACAGAGTGGTCAGTAATGCCTGAAAGTGCCTGTAGCTTCAAGCCCACAGCTTAAGGATGTAGACTGCCAGATAGAGCAAGTCACCTGTCATGACGATGATGATGATGATGACATTGCGGATCCAACGTGGTCTTTGGAGCGACAGCTGCCGAGAGTATCATCAGTGGAGGATGAGGAGGATCACAGGAGGTAGTTACAGTGCGGGTCCGACTTAAGAAAGGGAGAGGATGGTTGCACAAGTCTGCTGATATTACTGTTTAGCCGTGGTCAGTGGTGGCAGCGTGGAGACTGGTACTAGGTTTTCGCCATCTAAGAGGTCCCGAACCTGTGAAGCCTTTTTTGATCAAGCCTCTGATTCTCCGACTGAGGTGATATGCCGTATTGGCCGGCAACGCGTCAGTAGAGGAAAAAATGAAAAGTGTTTAAGTACCACAAGCATGAATAGGCACATGCAGGGAAAGCATGAATTGCTGTGGAATAGTAGCTTGGAGAAAAAAGGCCACACAGGTCCTGGGCTTCCAACCACCGTGACATCTACTGCCTCCTCCTCCTCCACTTCCAAACCAAATTGGCCCTCTGCTGCCGATGTGCCGGTGCAGCATGACCAAGCACCATCTCCACTCAAAGATACTGTCTGGTGGGTGCTAAGAACCTGGCACCAAGTAAGGTGGTGTGCGACAATGGGAGCAATCTCCTTGCTGCCCTTATGATCGGCAGACTTATGCACGTGCCTTGTCTGGCACACATCATGAACGTGGTTGTGCAGAAATTTCTTAAGTGCTACCCTGGTGTTGAATGTCTCCTGAAGAGGGCTCGAGGTCTTAGCTCCCACTTCCGACATTCGCACCCTGCTTCGTCACGACTGGCATCATTGCAACGGGATCTGGGCCTTCCCATCAACTGTCTCATCTGTGATATGGCAACACGCTGAAATTCCACGCTCCAGCGATTGTGGCAGCAGCGTAATGCCATTATGCAGTGTGAAATGTCGCATGGCCTGACTAGCAGTGGTGCGGACCTCGGGGTGTTCATTCAGAGTGGAGACAGTTGAAAGATCTGTGCACCATCCTTGCCAGTTTTAAAGAGGCCACCAAAATGGTCTGTCAAGACAATGCCCTTGTCAGCATCACCGTGCTGGTGATATTTTTACTGGAACAAGCATTAGGCTTGTTGATGGAGGAGGGGGAGGAAGAGGCAGACACCGAACCTTACTCACCGGAGGATGTAGAGGACCCAACTGTTTCACAGTTGTATAGGTCTCCTTTATGCACTGGTTCTAGGTCGAGGGCCGGTGCAGGACAGCAGGACAGCTTCCATGGTAGAGCGCATGAGGCTAGCCAGGCCTCTGGTGACGGTCAGGAGGAAGAAGTGGAGGAGGATGAGGAGGCAGGGGTGGACACCACCAGTATTGATTCCCCTTCACTGGTAAGAGGTTGTCACAGATTACAGGGGGAGGATGAGGAGAAGGAAGAGGATGAAGATCCTGTTAGTGCCCCTCCACCCCGAGGTTTGGGAGATCCCTGTAGCATCTCACACATGAGTGCTTGGATGCTACATTACTTCCAACATGATCCACACATCAAGGCAATAAAAATGAACAGCGATTACTGGGTGGCAAACCTCCTTGATCCACGTTACAAGACCAAAGTGAGCAATTTTCTTCCACCCACAGAAATTTAAAGTAAAATGCAGGATTTTGAGACAGTGCTCATTGACGAACTCGATATCAACCACAAAGAAAGGAACTAGACTGCACATTAAATGGACTGGACTGCACCTCAAGAGCAATGTAGAAAAATGATAACAATATTTATTTATTTAACACAACCAACAAACATAGACAGACTATATAAAATCAGTTAAAAACATGCAAAACAGAAAACAACACAGAGCCATATAAGGTTCAATGTGTACCATACAACCTCCTAGAAAAATATATAATATCCAGGGAGCTTAAATAACCAATAATACAGACAATATACAAAATAAACAATAATGGCATAGGTTACACACTAGTGAATCCAACCAAATAAAAAGTAAACATAGTAAAGTTACCTGTGTCCACAGTATATCAATGAAATTCCATATGTGCAACATATACAAGTAAAGTGCTAAGAAATATATGCATGAAGTGCAAGGGTGTGTATGGCCTATAGCAAGGTATACAAAAAAAGAAAAAAGAAAAAGTATATCACATGAGCAATCGTCGATTGCTCATGTGATATACTTTTTCGTTTTTTCTTTTTTTGTATACATTGCTATAGGCCAGTGGTTTTCAAACTGAGAGGCAGGCCTCACCAGTGAGGCGCCCCCTGGTTGTTGGTGAGGCCCAGCTGGGGAGGCAGTTTTCACAAAAGTAACTATGATCTGCACACTCCTTTTGCTGTTTGCAAAAAAATCTATTTTAGCAGCATTATTAACTTATTTTGTACTTGCTTTATTAGTATATAGAGCTTGGGAGATGGGTGAAAGGTAGCCCTAGCATTATTTTCAGCTTTTTAATGGACTTTCATCACAGATGGTGAGGCCCAGGCCCTAGTGATCAGTCTGGTGAGGCCCAGGCATTGCCTTGGTCTGTTGGGTGAGGCTCCAGTAGAAAAAGTTTGAGAAGCACTGCTATAGGCCATACACACCCTTGCACTTCATGCATATATTTTTGAGCACTTTACTTGTATATGTTGCACATATGGAATTTCATTGATATACTGTGGACACAGGTCACTTTACTATGTATACTTTTTATTTGGTTGGATTCACTAGTGTGTAACCTATGCCAATATTGTTTATTTTGTATATTGTCTGTATTATTGGTTATTTAAGCTCCCTGGGTATTATATATTTTTCTAGGAGGTTGTATGGTACACATTGAACCTTATATGGCTCTGTGTTGTTTTCTGTTTTGCATATTTTTAACTAATTTTATATGGTCTGTCTATGTTTGTTGGTTGTGTTAAATAAATAAATATTGTTATCATTTTTCTACATTGCTCTTGAGGTGCAGTCCATTTCTCTAGTTCCTTTCTTTGTGGTTTATATTAGTTTAGTTTTTGGACCTAGGGACTTGCACTCGAGTACCTTTATTTCTATGGATAAGTGGTACCCGCCTAGGTGGTCAATTTGACATTGACGAACTCGAGACATCTTTTGGATCTTTACATTCTAATGTCACGGTGGAACAGCGTCAGCAATCCGACAGCAGTAGAATCATAAATAGCCGCAGCAGCAGGCAGTGTGGCACACCCTACTGGGTGACATTTGGCAATCAATTTTTACCATCTCACCAACACCGGCAAGGCAGGGCAGCATTATGACACACAGAAACTGCCTTAAGACCATGGTCCATGACTATCTGCACCTCAACATGTTTTTGGACTTGGTCTTGACCCCTTCAACTTCTGGGTGTCCAAACTGGATGAATGGCCTGAACTTGCTCGACATGCCATAGAAGTGTTATCTTGCCCAGCAGCCAGTGTTATCTCGGAACGCACATTCAGCACAGCTGCCGGGGTGATAACTGACAAACGTATCTATCTATTCACTGACAATGTGGATCGTTTGACATTTATAAGAATGAATCAAGCGTGGATCTCTGACCTTTTTGTTGCCGATGTCACTGACTAGTAAACTGTAGCAAGCCTTCTTGAAAATGTGACATACACATTTCCAATACACTACTACACCTGTATGAGCTTGATATGCACTGCATACACCTCTTTCTCCTCATCCTCTTTTTAGGCCTCCAAATGGTTATTTTTTAAATGCCTCCATCTCTCCTGCCATGTTCTGCTACCTAATTCAGTTGAACTACAACCTCTGTGTTCCCCGCTGGGCTCTTCTCGCTGCCACCAATGGTACCAAATTTTCACGAGCGGGTAAAAAGCCCATTTTTGTCAGTCTGCATTGCAGAATAATTTTTTTTTTAATAATATGAACATCTGTTAGATTAATCAATCTTTGGTACAGAGGAGTTGTTGGTCAAATTTTTCCTGAGTGGCTAAAAAGCCCATTTTGGTCAGTTTTCATTGCTGAATAATTTTTTTAAAAAATTAATCTCTTCATCTGTTAGATGTATCGATGTTTTGTACAGAGGAGTTGGTGGTTGAATTTATCCTAAATGGGTACAGAGCCCGTTTTTGACAGTCTGCATTGCAGAACAAAATTTTTAAAAATAATCTCTTTATCTGTTAGATGTATCAATTTTCGTACAGAGGAGTTGGTGGTTAAATTAATCCTGAGTGGGTACAGAACCCATTTTTTTACAGTCTGGATTGCAGAACAATTTTTTCTTTAAATAATCTCTTCATCTGTTAGATGTATCAATGTTTTGTACAGAGGAGTTGGTGGTTAAATTTATCCTGAGTGGGTACAGAGCCCATTTTTGACAGTCTGCATTGCAGAACAATTTTTTTTTAAATAATTTCTTCATCTGTCAGATGTATTGATGTTTCGTACAGAGTACTTCCCAAGTATTTTTTTCCCACAGACTATAATGGGATTTGATATTTGTTTGAATAAACGAATATTGGGACTATTCGAATCGAATTTTCGAATATTTCACTATTCGCTCATCTCTAGCAGTATTTTACCCCCCCTTTTATTTTCCTTTCATTCTTAAAGCCAAATTCCAGGCTTAAGTTGTTCCATGTTTCCAGTTTACTCTTCTGGATGATAATTACAGTTTCTCCTACTACATATAGGTGTTAAAATTACACAAATATTTCCCATTGACTTTTTTGGGGATTGAGTTCAAGTTTGAGTCGAACTTCGAACCGAACTTCACTATTGTTCGAGTTTTGCTGCTCGATCATCACTAGTCAACATGGACATTCCGACCAGTATCTGTTTACATAGCCACACATCAAGCAAACGAAATTGCACAATGACAAGAAGGGCAGTTTCTAGGTAATTTTGACTACAGGGCGAATCTTGATGGAAGCCCGCCCCCCCACCATTGATGTCCGTGCGATGTTGGATAGGGTTGTTGCTATAAAGAAGCAGAGTGTGTATTATTGTATTATGGAATAGAGCATTGTTACCCAACCTTTCAAAAGTCATTCAGTGACTCACAGGCGACGTCTTTTTTGATCTGAGGCGTCACTTTCTTTTTCCTCTCCATCCGGCCCAGCAGACCACGATCATGATTTTTTGCAGCTACAATTCATCTTTTCTGAACCTGCAAGATAGACATCTCAGGCTTCACACTTACACCACCTTCTTTCCACATTTTGTGTCATGTGCTGTAGAATCAGTAGTGATGCGGGTTGCCCCCTGAACCCCCATATAGGAATAATGCCCCCTGAGCTTTGTCCCCATTGCAATACTGTTCAGCTGTGCTGTCCCCATCGTAATAGTGTCCCTGTGTGTTGTCCCCATCGTAATACTGTCAATCTGTGCTGTCCCCATTGTAATACTGTCTCCTGTGCTGTCCCTATTGTAATGCTGTCTCCTGTGCTGTCCCCATTGTAATGTTGTCCCCTGTGCTTTCCCCATTGTAATGCTGTCCCCTGTGCTGTGCCCATTGTAATGCTGTCCCCTGCGCTGTCCCCATTGTAATACTGCCCCACTGTCTCCTGCATTGCCCAGCACACAAAAAAAAATTATACTCACCTTTTTCTGGTATGTAGCTGGTCCCTCTATCTTCGGATCTTCTCTCCTGTCACCACGGGGATGGATCCTCCAGCAGGCGAAATGACGTTATATCAGTGCGCCTGCTGAAGAGATGACGTCCAGTGGCGGTGGCAGCCTGGACCTGTGATGTGCCGGCAGCTGAGCGAGCGTTTAATGCTCGTGGGGGGATGCGGGCGGTGGGGACGGCAGCCGGAGCAGGGGATTGATGCTCGGAGGGGGAAGTGGTGATGCTGCCGGGTTGCAGGCAGCAGCAGATGAGCACGGTCAGCGGCGGCGGCCTGGCCAGGTGAGGGTCCAGGGGTGGGGAGCGCATGGCACGCTATTCAACCCCACTGGGTGAGGTCCTGGGGGGTAGCCACCAGTGCCCCCTAGCTGGCGCCATCCTGTGCCGTCGCCCGGTCCGCCCGGTGCAAGAGACGGCCCTGATGACAAGTAGTAATACAGTAGCTCTTTGTGGGATTAGAGCAGCAGGACTAGCGCTCACTACCAATTCTGACAACATTGGCAGGTTGCTAGAGTGCAGAACCAGATGTCAACTTTAGCAGTCACCTTGCCTGGATACCCTCAGGACATGTGGTTGGGCAAAATAGAGAGAGCAACCAGCAATTGTGCAAGAAATACATACAAGGATGTATCAAATGTCAGAAACAAAAGTAAACAACTACTCACTACAACATGACAGAAGCTGATGAGAGTAGAAGAAGTCTGTGAGGATGACTCATATTGTGAAAACAACAAGAGCAGAAGACCACATATAACAAGACAACAATATCTAACAGAAATAATCTGATAGAGCAGGGGCAAAAACACAATATGCAATAACTCAATAAATGCAATAAACCAGAGAAAATATTCAATGCTACGTAGATGCAAGCTTCACCGCATAATCAGACTGGACAAGCTGAGACACACAGACCATACATAGAAACCAAACAATATTATCAGCACTTGATAAAGAAAAATGGGTCCTTAAAGTGGACCTGTCAGCAGGTTTTTGGTGTATAAACTAAGGCCGTGGCTGTATAGGACTTCCGACCCTGAATCTGTGCATACTATTTTAATAATTGACTCCTCCAGTGCCGAGATATGCATATCAATTAAAAGCATCATCATATTTCAGCACTAGAGGGATCAATTATGAAAACAAAGGTATGTATGGATTCAGGGTCAAAAGCTCTATATAGCCATGGCCTTTGTTTATATACCACAAACCTGCTGACAGGTCCGCTTTAAAAACCCAAGGGGGAAAGGGCAACACCTCAAGCCAGACACAGCAAAAAGCCAGCAGGGATTCATTCTTTTGTGCGGAAAAAAAATCCACCAGCGTGCACAAATGAGGTATGTATGTACTTAATTCATGACATCCTGAAAACAGAGAATATTTTCATTGTGGCCCTTTTATGTAGCAAAGGGATTATTGTCCTCTTCAAGTACCTGGTCTTGGCGCAACTGCAATCTGTGCACATACAATAGGCAATCTCTTCAAATCCTATAGTTAAGCTTTTGATGTAGTACATAAATCAAGAGTTGTGAATTTCATTGTGTATATTGTGGACAAATTGCAATACACCACATATATTTTTTATAGTATTGGTCTAACCTGTAACATTAGGTTAGTGTACTTGAGAGCAAAAATCCCTTTTTAAAAATGTCAGTCTTGTTGACCAATAAAAATTGACATCACATTCAACAATGCCGTAGTTCTAGAAAAAGTTCATTTTAAAGGTTGATAAACTGATGGAGGAGTAGAATTTGCAGACTGGAAGCCCTTTGAATTTCAGGTTATCCTCTCAGCTTTAAATGCCACAAATGCTAGCACTTTCCTTCATCATTAAGCAGAGCACATGACATTTGCAATTTCACGTTACACCCATAAAAACATATAAGGTGATATAGATGAGATGACATCCCACTCTCGTCACTGAGATTGTCTAACATACAACTCAGATTGTGAAAATTACAAAAATATGTCACCTTGGCATTTACCATAATCAGCATAATGTAAAATGACCCAGAGCATGCATAGTCTACTATTGCCTGTATCTTTATCTAGAAAATGCTGTAGGTTGCTCACTAGTTTTCTGCATTGTGCAGGGATAACTGGGCTCAAGTTTGATATAACAAAAATTCCTTGTGCTTCCACCTCGAAGCATGTCTTTACAAGGATAACAACCATCCACCAATGCCTCATTGGAAATTCAGTGTTATGCGGAGGTCAACGGTTTTCTAGGGCTGCACATGTGAAATGGTAATTATCTTGTTTTCTTCCTTCCCTTTGCCTGTGATGGTAAGGTTAAATCCCAGGACTCTGGTCTTAAGGGAAATCATAAAAATAAAGAGCCGACAAATCTAAAGAGACTTAAAGGATTTCAAAACACTGAAGCGGCTGACAGTGTCTTAAAGTAGTATTATGTGCCCATGATGGGAATTTAATGATTTCACACTGAATTCCTAGAAGGAATACTGGTCAAATATAGTACAGACCCACAGTAATTCTCAGTCCATATACAAGTGTTTTAGCCCATACCAAGGATTTCAGACCTTTACAAAGTGACAATACAACTTCCAGACAACAAAATACTAAAACTAAAAGTGTAAAAGTTTTTTTCCCTCCTAAACTAGTTTTTTTCGCCATTGTTGTAAATGTAATATAAGATAAATGCAACACAAAGAAACACAAAATACAGCTTTTACATGATCATTCCATTTATTTAAAGGAGAAGTCAGGCGAAATTTTTTATCAAAGTATTGTCGTGTCCCCCAAAAGTTATACAAATCCCCAATATACACTTATTACAGGAAATGCTTATAAAGTGCTTTTTTTCCCTGCACTTACTACTGCATCAAGGCTTCACTTCCTGGATAAAATAGTGATGTCACGCCCCGACTCTCAGAGCTGTGCGGCTGTGGCTGCTGGAGAGGATGATGGCAGGGGGACACTGAGGGACACAGGGCACTGGAGGGACACTGAGCATCCCTCTGCCATCATCCTCTCCAGCAGCCACAGCCCACACAGCTATGGGAGTCGGGTCGTGACATCACCATTTTATTCAAGTAAAGCTTTGATGTAGTAGTAAGTGCGGGGAAAAAAAGCACTTATAAGCATTTCACATAATAAGTGTATATTGGGGATTTGTATAACTTTTGGGGGGCAATACAATACTTTAATAAAAAATTTTCACCGGACTTCTCCTTTAAGATAAAGATTTATTCACAACCTATATTACTCACATGAAAATATACCCCCCCACACACACTAATAACCAGTTTTTCCAGCCACTGCAATCCTTTACATACACAGAAAAAAAAGACAAATTTGGTTAGCTCTCCTAGAACACCATTCACACTAGGCAGAAGCACGTTGCTGTGGCTAAAATTGCAAACACACAGAAACACAGAAAAGTTAAACAGCTCACCACACTGGCAAGATGCAGACTCAATACAGATATGAAAATAACTAAAAGTAGCCCCCCAACTGCTAAAAAATCTCCATAAGAATAATGAGGCTCTTGATTACCATCTGCAAATAGTGTAAACCATCTCACCAACGATAAGGTGGCTATATGCCGGGATAGGCTTACACTGTACTTTGGTTCTGCATAGCATATAATGAGCCTATGCTCTGGGCATGCAGGATCCATCTAATACTGGCAAAAATAATAACCACCGGGGTGGGATGGGTGGAGTGCACAACCAAGTAGAGGCAGCCACTCCCCCCCAATCCAGAACACAGAAAAGAGACAAATTTGGTCAGCTCTCCTAGAACACCATTCACACTAGGCAGAATCACATAAGCTGTTGAGGCCCACTCTCCTTATGGCCCACTCTTCAGTAAAGAATTGCTTTTATTTGACTATATTTGAGGATTTTTGAGCATTAACTGATGGCTTACATGCCTCCCTGTGCATAGAAAAAAAGCCCACCTACCTATCTTCCCTGCTACCATGCCATTTCTGCTGTCAGATCTTCCAGTTCCCATTGCTGTCCAGTTCTTTCTTGAACTGATGATGTTTCATTCTAATTGCCAGTTCTTGTGGACACAACTCATTATTGGAAGAATAGTATGGAATTGGAGACTGGAAGATTTGCCAGCAACAGCAATGGGGGTCAGTGAAGGTGTAGGTGGAGGTGAAGGTGTAGGTGTAGTTTTTTTTTTGATTCTCAGGGAGGCATATATTGAAGTGTTAAATTTGCCTGGATAATTTACCTGGATAAAGTCTTGTCACAGTATCTCAATGAGATTGACTGATCTACTCTAAAACTTTCTTTTTTTTTCCTTTTGAGCCATTAAGAGGTCGACTTGCTTTTGTTCTTCGCTTCAATCTCCTGCTGTATAAGTTTAAGGTCATGACCTGATAGGTGGTCCTTTTCCTTAAAGGATTTTCTGATGGGCAGCACGATTCATAGTTCTGCCAATTATGACAAATATTCCAGGTCCTGTAAAAGTAAAGCAGTCCCAGACCATCACCATCATGTTTGACCGTTGGTACAGTATTATGTTATGGTGGAATATGAATTTACCTTTAGGATACAAACACACAGGCCTGATCCACATTGGATTTCTCGCTGCAGATCCCTTGTCTGTAGTGTCTATGGGAAGACATTCTCGCAGCGGGATTAAAATCCTGTTAACCTCCTGCCGGCCCGGATCATACTGTACCTTCTCCCCGCTCCGGCTTGCTTTGGGGGCTCTCAGCTGGACGTACTCGTCAGCCAATCAGTGCACTGCCCCGACATCCAGATGCTTGGAGCCCCCGAAGCAAGTTGGAGTGGGTAGCAGGTACAGTATGCTCCGAGCTGGCAGGGGGTTAACAGGGCTGTCACTTACATACTCCCAGCGGGATATCAATCCCGCTGCAAATATGTCTTCTCATAGAAACTACAGGCAAGGGATCCGCTGCAGATCCGGCCTGTGTGTTTGTTCCCTTAGGCTATGTTTGCACAACGTATATTTTCGTAAAACTACGGCCGTTATACAACAGTCAGTCAGTATTGTGGTCCTCATATTGCAACCAAAACCAGGAGTGGATTGAAAACACAGAAAGGCTATGATCACAAAATGTTGAAATTAAGTGGATGGCCGCCATTTAATGGCAAATATTTGCTGTTATTTTAAAGGGGTGCTCCAGCGTGGGGGCACTTTTTTTGGGGGACCGGGGAGGAGGTGGCTGAAATAAAAGACGTCCACTTACCTCCCCGGTTCCAGCAGCGGGTCCCGCATCACTGCGCTCCGGTCCCCGGTTCCCGGCCGCTTCCGGGTGTCTGACGCGGCCCTGAGACGTAGCGTCTCGGGCGGCGTTAGACACCCGGAAGCGGCCAGGAACCAGGGACCGGAGCACAGTGGAACTGGGGAGGTAAGTGTACATCTTTTATTTCAGCCACCTCCTCCCCGGTCCCCCCAAAAAAGTGCCCCCACGCTGGAGCACCCCTTTAAAACAACAGCTGTTGTTTTGAAATAATGACAGTTATTTACCGTTACATGGCGACCATCCACTCAATTTCAACATTGTGTGGACATAGCCTTTCTGTGTTTTCAATCCACTCCTGGTTTTGGTTGCAATATGAGGACCACAATACTGACTGAAATATACTGTGTGTGAACCCAGCCTGATACTGGATGTAATGGGGCCCATGTCTTCCAAAAAGTTTCATCTTATGAGTCATGACTTATGAGTCCACAGAGTATAAAACTGGGCAATGAAATTATAGTCACCAGCTAAGACTTACTTAACTGTCTCTTTCAAGGGGCCACACATTTCATCTAATAATTTTTTTCAAGGTACTACTTTCAGTGATCAACATCATGGCATCAACTGCATTTTTACCAAACATTTTTGTGTAAATTAATTTTTTATATTTTTTTTTTTAAGAAGATCTCATTTAAATTTAAGTTTTTCTGCAGCCAAAAAAAGTGCTGAAAAACATAAAGGGGGAGATTTATCAAAGGGTGTAAAATTTAGACTGGTGCAAACTGCCCACAGCAACCAATCACAGCTCCTCTTTCCTTTCAGCACTGCCTAAAGCTGAGCTGTGATTGGTTGCTGTCGGTAGTTTGCACCAGTCTAAATTTTACACCCTTTGATAAATCTCCCCCAAAGTGTTGAAAATTCACAGGCGTAAACCTTACGCCTGCTGCATGTGTTCTCCACATTTTCAAAAGAGTCAGTTTTAAGACACCTTGGCTACATTAATGAACATGTCTTGTGATGGTATTGATTTATGTGTCAAGCACTGTATATATCGGTGTGACTGTAAATGACTCTGAGTTCACCTGTTCTTAGGATGTTATGCAGAGAAAGCACAGATAAAATTGTGACATACTGGATTGTAAACTTGCTCTTTTTTAAAGTTTTTTTTACTTTCAAAATATTTTAGAGCTGAAATAAAAAACAGAAAAATCTATAATTAAAATAAGTAGATAAAGGTATGTCGGGTAAGTTGTACATGCAAAACAAACATAAAAACATGTATTAAAACTGAACATGTCATACAGAAATGTCAAGAGTTTTGACTGGTCGATCTCCAGATATAACAGGGGGAACCTTGTGGTAGTGTGCTTTACTCTCTGGTTCGGGGGTCAGTCCATTTCATTGCAATACATGAGCCCCATTATAACTCTATGGATCTTGACTACTGCATTGAGTTGAATTGAGAGCTTAGCTGTTCAGTGAAGTGCATTGTTGCAAGTTTCCCTGGCTATATCTAGACCCATGGGGGTCTCAACACACCAATCACAATTATTACATGTCTGTATTATAGTACAGTATTGCTTTAAATATTATTCTCCTTTAGTGTGTTCCCAGGGATTTGATATCTTAGAAAGGAGGGGGAGGATCAACTGGGAAAGAATGGATAAGAAGGGAAAAGGAAAGTGAAAGGGT
Source organism: Dendropsophus ebraccatus (assembly GCF_027789765.1). Taxonomy (NCBI): domain Eukaryota; kingdom Metazoa; phylum Chordata; class Amphibia; order Anura; family Hylidae; genus Dendropsophus; species Dendropsophus ebraccatus. The sequence continues at coordinate 75,748,672 of NC_091459.1, read as the reverse complement.
GGTATGATGGGGGCATGGCATGAAGGGATTGGTGCCATAGAGGAGAGGATGACATCTTATATCTATCCTAGAAAAAAAAATAGTATCATGCAGTTACAGTTACTCCAGGTAAGTATAGGAGTACTGCCTAGAATTTTCCCTGTTGTGGCAATTGTAACCCTGGTTATTGGTTATTTTTGTGTTTAATAGCATGCATGGGAAGGACATTCCCAGTTAGTATTTTTTTCCAATCTTCATATATGTTGAGTCTTATTGATCCATGCAGAATGTGTAGGAGGGCTGGTTTATGTTGAGGAATTAATCATTTTGCAGCATTTATTTCTATTATTCTTAGTTTTCTAGTTTTTTGATCGAAGTCAGCAGTCTAAGCAATGGTTTTTTTCATCCTGACTCTTGTGTATCTAGGGACATGTACATTTTAGTATTGGACTCCATGTACATTCTTGCAGTGGTGTTAGTATATCATGTTATTTGCTGTTCTTTTAGTGTCTGGTGGCATATAACAGAGATGGGGCTGTGCAAAGTCCATACTGATCAGCTCAGTACTTCTGAAAGGTTCGCAATTTCTGTTTTTAGAGCAAAGGTCCATGAGGGAGATAAGATGTATTTCATACTAGCATGCTGTATGTTATGTTGGGCTGACAAGCTACAAGTCTGTAAAAATACACTTGTTTGGACAATTACAACCCCTTGTCCCAGTGTTTACATTTGCAATTATCATTAGAATAGAATTAATATAACATAGAGGATTGTATCACTGCAACATATGGTCCAAAAATGAGGTGTTTAATCTTTTGACTTCCATAAGGTCTTTGTGGAGCCATTAAAGGGAATCTGTCAGCACCTGGCCCATACCTGAGGTGCTGACAGTGTCCTGTAGTTGGCAGTCCCCTACTGAGGACTTGGGTCTCCTACTGTAATAAACAGTGGCACTCTGACACTCCTCACCGCTGCTTCTTCCTACCTCTTCTGAATAGTCTCTGCTGCCTGGCCTTCTGCTCGCTCAGCTGTCAGCTTGTGTCTCTGATTGCAGAGCAGTCCTCCATTGGCAGTTTATATCTGAAACATTCAGATATAAACTCAGATATAGTTGAATCTCCTAACCCAAATGCCAAATGTGTTGGAGCTGTGGTCTAGGGAAAAATTATCTGTGTAGAGACACAGTTATAGTTATATATTTTCTTTTTTCTCATTATTGCATCATTTTTAAAAATATAAAGAATTTCCAATCAGGTTTAAATTAGTTAATTTTTTTTTATACAATAATGAAAATAAATAACTATCTTTATTCATGTAGAGCTGCTGCCTACTCCTGGACCCCCTCCAGCTGCCCTGAGCTCCCCACCGGCTATGTCACATCCTGGCTGACAGATGCCCCGCTCAGCCAATCAGTAACTGGGGTGGGACGTTGCTACAGTAACTGATTGGCTGAGCGAGCTAAATCCCAGCTTTCAGTGACTTTAAACCTTGGTTGTGACGTGTCCAGAACGGTGGAGAAAATGACAGCTAGCGGCCTAGGGGACCAGTAAGCATGTCCGCTTTTTCAGTCCCCCCATCCCCCTACCCCTTGCCTGTAATGATTTTTTTCATTATTCCCCCCTCCCCCCAGAATTCTCCTTTAATTTCGATCAGCAGAATCAAACTAAGAAAAAACTGTTGTTTGTTTCTACACAGGAAATTTACCCCTAGACCACAGCTCCAAGACATTTGGGCTTGGAGATTCAACTATATCTGAATGTTTCTTTCAGACATAAACTGCCTACAGTGGACTGATATGCAATCAGAGACACAAGCTGACAGCGTAAGAGCAGAAGGACAGGCAGCAGAGATTATTCAAGATAGAGAGGGAGGAGAAAGCAGTGGTGAGGTGTGTCAGAGTGCGGCACAAACACTGAGCCACAACTCTTCTTTGACTCTTCATTGCAGTTGTAGACCCGCGATTGTACATAATCCACTCTACGGACAAATCACCAAAAAGTAACATCCTGGCTAGGGGACTGCCAACTACAGCACACTGTCAGAACCTTGGGTAGGGCTGACAGATTCCCTTTAAGCTTTGCAGTCTGTAACTAATACTACACCTTATTCTCTGTTCCTGGCTGTACCGTCATGGACCCCTTTTTTTTGTATATTCAAATTTTTTAGGGGGCAATGTATGAAAGGAGTCTCTTGAAAGAGTATGTCATTTAGTTTTTTAGCTGAGCTCAGTGATAGTTGTGTTTTTCTGAAACCAGAAATGAAACAATAAAAGGTTTGGAATCTTTATTTCCTATCCGTAAAATAGTCATACATTTTTTTTTTTAAAACATGACAAAGCCTTTCAAGACAACAGTCTTTTAGTCTGCCCCAGTATACAGTGGCATCCTGCTCTTGGTATTATGTTGATAGATACTTGTAGGTGACACCTTAAAAATGTGTGAACATTATGTAAGGGTACTCCCTCCACGAAAGGGTTGATCTCGGTAATATATTCCCTGGTTAACTCCCAGCTGGGTGATTCAGCTACTCCACATAAATACATGGTGCGGTGGGAGGAGTACTTGCAGCGGCCAATCCCGATGAGTCTATGGCAAATAATTTGGTCCCAGGCGGCCAAATCATCCTCGTGTGTCTCCTACAGAGAGAATCAGTATAAAATTTTATATTTCTGGTATCATACTCCTGATCTTCTGCATCGCATGTACACGAAGAGAGGAACCCTGCCGCACATCTTTTGGGAATGCCAATCTCTACAACCATTTTGGGGGGGATTCAGGGTCTAGTGGCAGCTGTGTTGGGCCAGGTGGTGCCTCTCACCCCACTCACATATTTACTGAATGTTCCGCCTAAGACTATGAAAAAACACTCTGCCCGATTGTTCCTGTATATCCTGACTGCTGCGAAATGCCTTCTTGATAAATATTGGAGACAACCCCTTACTCCATCGGCCGTGGAACTCATTAACCGCATTTAGGATATCAGGAGACTGGAGCACACTACAGCAGCCCATGAGAACAGGGTTGATAAATTCCTGAAGGTGTGGGAACCCTGGGACACCTATTACGATCTCTCCCGTCCTTCCTAGATGAACAGTGCTTACTCCAATCCTTGTGTGTCTGTTGAGTCTTTGTCCACCCCCCGTTATGTGTTGTGTTACTTGTTTTAGATGGTTGAAAATGTTTATTACTCCAATTGGTTATGGAGCCCTGTTGGCTCTCTTAACATGTCTTTCATAATTCTTACCTGCTGGCGAGGGAGTGTTGAGTGATTAATGTTAGCACTATGTAGTTTCCTACATGCATGCATATCCTTATGACTATAGAGCACAGTCTAGACAGTTCGGGATTTATGCATCCTCCCTCTTGCTCACTTATCTTAAAGTTGTATTGAACTCAACGTCCGGTAACTTTGCATATGCTTCATGCAATGTGTTTCTGTTAAAATTCAAAAATAAACAATTTATAAAAAAAAATGTGTGAACACACTCTAACATGGCCATGTGCATGAGACCTTAGGCTAATTTTACACACGCATGATAAAGACACATTTCAGTGCCCATATAACCACTGGAAACCTTTTTGTCACAGATTTTGCAATACATTTGCATTTGCAACCAAACATGCATGCATGGAGACTGTCATAAAAAATATTTTAGAGAGACATGTTGAAAGTTTTTATTGGTCATGGTGTGAGTGTTCAGTCGCGTAGAGCGGAAGCACACTCTACATAACATTGGCACTGTGAGACAGGCGGGATCCCGAGCGGAGTCTGTGACAGGCATTCCGCTCAGAATTTCCCTGTTTCCTGCAGTGTGAAAAGGCCCTTAGGGTTTAATCATCTGTACTATGAACATCAAATTGGCCTGAGTGTGAAATGGCAGGACAAATACACTATCTTGTCTAATATAAACAGTATAACCAACATCAGGGGCATAGCTAGGATTCATGGGGCCCCATAGCAAAAAACTGTACAGGGCCCTATGAATCCTGTACGCTCCCCTACCCCCCCCCCACTGCCAAACACAGACAATGACACACATTTACACACACAGAGGCACCATTAACATACAGTATATACAGATACACCACTGACATACACACAAATATACGCTGTAATGGGATTACACCAGTGCTGATGTTTACACCATGAGTAGACTGTACACAGGGAAATCATCTCAGTGTAATAAGAAATACTCAACCAGAAATAAAAGATAATGCAGCATATATTAAAGGAGAAGTCCGGCCAAAATTTATTTTTGATATGTTGTTACTTATGAAAAGTTATACAAATTTCTAATGTACATTAATTATGGGAAATGCACATATAGGGCTATTTCCCTTAATTTAGTAGATCAGGAAGTGTTAGAATTCTCTCAGATCCAGTGACGACACGATGAAAGGTGTAATTCCTATGGAGTGTCCAGCAGGGGGCGCTCTCTATATAGAAGTCTATGGGACTTTATTGTTTCTATGGATTTCTATGTAATGTAATGTAATGTAGTGTAGTGTACAGTGCTTTATTGAATGAATACATCTATAGAATACTTTGGGGAGCAAGTGTCCCTGCTCCCCAAAGTATTGCATAAATGTATTCATTCAATACATTAGGATATCACAGTAAGCCCGCCGATCCGCCGCACTCCCGCCGATCCGCCGCATGTACACTGAACTACAGCTCCCATTATCTGCTTATAGTATGAACAGGTGATGGAAGCTGTAACTGGGTAATGGATATCACTTGCCTGCGATGCCACTGCTTATGCCGCCGGGCGCAGGGGGGAGCCGCTCAGTACACAGGAGCGCTCCCCCCTCCTCCTCCTTCTGGGAACCTTCCCCCTATAGCACTGCTGACTCCCCGCCTGGCCGCCGCTCTCCTCTCTCCTCTCTCATATACCGGCTCCCGATGCATCAGTGCGGACACCAGGAAGCATCGGGAGCCGGTATATGAGAGCGGCGGCCAGGCGGGGAGTCAGCAGTGCTATAGGGGGAAGGTTCCCGGAAGAAGGAGGAGGAGAAGAAGGGGGGAGCGCTCCTGTGTACTGAGCGGCTTCCCCCTGCACCCGGCGGCATAAGCAGTGGCATCGCAGGCAAGTCATATCCATTACCCAGCTACGGCTCCCATCACCTGGTCATACTATAAGCAGATGATGGGAGCTGTAGTTCAGTGTATATGCGTCGGATCGGCGGGAGTGCGGCGGGAATGCGGCGGATCGGTGGGAATGCGGCGGATCGGCGGGCTTGCTGTGATATCCTAATATATTGAAAAAATACATTTATGCAATACTTTGGGGAGCAGGGACAATTCCATAGATGTATTCATTTAATAAAGCATACTGTACACTACATTACATTACATAGAAATCCATAGAAACAATAAAGTCCCATAGACTTCTATATAGAGAGCGCCCCCTGCTGGACACTCCATAGGAATTACACCTTTCGTCGTGACGTCACTGGATCTGAGAGAATTCTAACACTTCCTGATCTACTAAATTAAGGGAAATAGCCCTATATGTGCATTTCCCATAATTAATGTACACTAGAAATTTGTATAACTTTTCATAAGTAACAACATATCAAAAATTAATTTTGGCCGGACTTCTCCTTTAATGGGTTCTTTTATTAGAGCCCAGCATTAATAGAAGCTGCTGCAGAACATCTTTGGGAGCAGACCTGTCAATCACTTGAGACACTACTGACAAACACAAACACACACATATACACAACAGTGTTACAGACACTACTGACATACACACACACACACACACACACACATACAGATACATACACATACTGACATATACATATATACACAGATACATATATACACTGACATATACATATACCCACAGATACATACATACACTCACTGATACACATACACAGCACTTACAGCTCCCAGACTTCCCCTCTCCTCCTCCTGTAGTCCGGGCTGATCTTCACATAGAAGTATTCAGGACCTTTGGGTCATGTGATCATAAGGTCCTTCATCCCTCTCTTGTGCCGTGCAGGACCTGGCAGGTCCTGCTCCTCTCTTCCTCTCCTTTTGATATGCAGCCCGCTCACCCAGCACTACAGTGAGGGTGCCTCTCTGGACCCCTGGGGGAGCGGGGTACAGTGGTTGGCTGTCAGTGGCATACAGTGCCTACCATAAAGGCAGAGCAGGCTTCCTCGGGCCCCCTTCCTGCAGGGGCCCCATAGCAGTCGCCTTCCCTGCCTTAATGATAGCTACGCCACTGACCAACATAATATGAAATACTATAACAAATGTAACTAATATAGCAATAAGAAGAAAGAGAATTAAAATAAAAGCTACCACTTGACGTATATTTGCTGTCTGTTTGTTATTAGTGGTAGTAGGTGCCCCACCGGATGCTCATGGGGTGTTAAGGACAAATTAAATTCCATATGCAACTCTTCAGCTAGTTGCTCATATATTACATGTAGTGCTATATTCCATAACAGAAGAAAGAAAATCAAAGGAATCAATAACAATGGATGCCAATAGCCATTTTAGTTGTTTTTCAAAAGTGCACTTAGGTAGCGTTTGAGAACACTGGTATATTGGTAAGCACAGCATCCTGCAGCTTTAATCCATTACGGACAAGTTTCAGAAGGACGTTTAATAAGGGGATTTGCATCCCTAAAGACCTGAAGCATATTGCTCTCTTTTCAGTTATGCTCACTGCTTGCATAAGCCACAAATGATTTAAAGAATGCTTACTAGTTCAGCATCTTGTTGACTGATCTCCTGCAAGTAGGGGATAGTTGCTAGTTCTGCCAGAGCTTGATTGGTCACCTGGGACTGTTCCTTTACTCCTTGCAATTGACTCAGAATGCTGGCATAATGCAGCCTTTCTATCACACCCGAATATGGAGAGTTGCCACTTTACACTCAGCAAAATGTGACAACAAATGCATATCAGATTGGGTGAGATACATATTAATTCAGACCCAAGTAGCAATTTAGTAAAGCTATGCTTGGCTCTATGTAAGACTTTAATGAGTCTCTTTAATGTTGTGCTTTAACTCTAAATACATATCCAATTTACTATAATTTAGTATTTTCATTGTTGGCACCTGGTGGATACAAACCCCTCTTTAGTGGTCTGTTTACACGGAGCGGTAATTCGCCCAATCGATCGTTTATTGATTTTAAAGCAAAGATTTGATTTCTTATAATGCTTATAACGCTTAGACGAAGTGAATTTTTTTTAAATTGTTATTGCGATTGTTTTAAGATTGCTTAGCCCCTAGACGACCTAGGACGTAAAGGTACGTCTTGGAAGTCTGTGCCTAGACGACCCTGGACGTACTGGTACGTCCTGAGCTATGAAGCGCACTCCGGCGCGGAGTGCACTTAATAGCAGGTGGGGGCCGGCTGCAATCAGCAGGCGGCACCTCAACGTTAATGACACGCTGCAGCTATCGCGCTGCAGCGTGACATTAACTCCTAAAACGGGGACTCCTTAAAAGTCCCCTGTCACTTACCGATCGGGCCCCGATCGTTAAAACGGACCGCCGGAGGTCTATCACCTGCCTCCGTGCGGTCCGATCGGCGCTCTGGTCACTGAGCCTGCACAGGCAGGCTCAATGAGCAGAGCGCCGATAATACTGATCAATGCTATGATCAGTGATAAAAATAAAAGTTATGTATGTACAAGTCCCCCAAAGGGACTTAAAATGTATAAAAAAAAAAGTTAACATCACTAACATCACCCCCCTCTCCAATTATATAAATAAAACATATAAAAATAAATAAAGAAATAAACATATAATATACCGTAGCGTGCGTAATTGTCCGATCTATTAAAACATAACAAGCGTCATTGCGAACGGCGTAGACGAAAAGAGGGAAAAATGTGCATGGATTTTATGTTACATTATATATAAAAAAATTATTAAAAAGTGATCAAAATGTCCAATCTTCGCATAATATTAATGAAAACTAGAGATCATGGCGGAAAAAATGACACCCCATACATCCCCGTAGGTGGAAAAATAAAACTGTTATAAGCGTCACAATAGGCCCATTTTGTATTAATAATTAATTGCCAAAAAAAAGGATTTCATTAAAAAAATATAAATATATAACATTAGAGAATCTGTGTAAACCTGCATATGGTTGTGATCGAGCTGACCTATAGAATAATTGTATAATGTCGCTTTTACCATATAGTGCATTACGTAGACACAGGAACCCCACAAAAGTTACCATATTGCATTCTTTTTTACGATTTCACCTATTTATATCTTCATAAATAATATATTTGGGATTCCGTCATACATGTTATGGTAAAATAAAAGATGCCATTACAAAGTACAACTATTCCTGTAACAAACAAGCCATTACATGGCCTTGTAGATAGAAAACTGAAAGTGCTAGAGCTTTTAGAAGGGGTGGAGGGAAAAACAAAAGCGCAAAGTTAAAAATGTGCGCGGTCCACTGGGTCATATTGTGCCTGGTCCTCAAAGGGTTAAAGAGTCACTGTCGTTAAAATGTTTTTTGCAGAAATCAATAGTCCAGGCGATTTTAAGAAACTTTGTAATTGGGTTTATTAGGCAAATATGCCATTATCTGCATTTAAAAAGCCTTTTCCCAGGCCCCCCCTGCTCTCCTTTCTGTCATCCACTGCTCAGAATCAGGAGATCTCAACTGTTTTACATCAGTCGGATCCTGTCTGTGCTATGGAGAGGGGAAGGGGGAGAAGGGAAATTAGTCTGCAGCAGAGAGCAGAGAACAAAAGGATAACACCACAGGGAGCACTGAAAGCCCCTATTCAGAGGTCTGAAAGGTCAGTGCTGACTGTCAGAGGAGAGAGCCTGGTGATGTAGCTGTAAATTAACTCTTTGTTGTCCTGTTTTGGTGCCTCATTTCTCCTGTCTACATAGAGAACAATGAAGACAGGGGGGAGAGCTTCAAACTGCTTTTTCATGATAAAAATGCATTTTACAGCTTATAAACCCAATTACAAAGTTTCTTAAAATCACCTGTACTATTGATTTCTGCAAGAAAATTTTAATTACAGTGACACTTTAAGCCCATCTCTGTGAAGGACTGTTTACATGAAACAATCTGCAAATTTTTAGGGAACGACCAATGACAATTTGAGAACGTGTTGAAAGATCACAATGAACGATTTCCCACTTGTCGCTTGATCGTTCGCTATGTTTCCACAGGCGGATTATCGCTCCAATGCGATTGCTATAGCGAAAATTTGAACGATTATCGTTCCGTGCAAACGCACCATTAGGGTGTGCTTCCAACGCCCTCTGTTTTTTCCCAAAAGCTGCGTAATTCTGCTGGGATTATCAGAACATCATGCAGCTAATGGGGGGAGAACTGATGGATTGTTTTCCACATTGTTTGGACCACACTCTGAATGCATATGTGGAAACATAATCTTCGGGTGAGACCACATGAGCATTTGCATGTAGCTGAAATGCAGAAGCCAATGGCTGCACAAATTTACCTTTGGTTACCTTTTTTACAGCTGGTTCCTCTAGTTCCTGGCACATGCCACAAGGGCTCCATAGAGCAATTCTGTGCTTCCTAGAGCAACACCATGAAGGCGGTAGACTATTAATATTATAGATGGTAAGTCCCAGGGGCACACCCCATTAGGTGTCCAGTCGGATGTTATATGGAGTGCCCTTGATGCTGATGTGGTGCAAAAAAATTAGCAAAAGAAACACTAATAAAAATAAAATGTAATACAGTCTTTTACTTGACATCATAAAACAATAAAACAGCGTAAATACATACAATGCATTTGGAAAGTCTTCAGACTTTTTTTTTCATATTATGGTATTTTGCAGCCTTGTGCTAAAACTTTACCCACCAGCTGCTGGGAAAATACATCATTGCTTTTCCCGCTCCCGGCTCCCTGACATTCCGCTCCTCCCTGGAGAAGCAGACGAGAATGCGGGCAAGTAATGTATCAGACAATTAAAGCCTGGCAGCAGCTGGGTTGAGTGGGTGGTGGCTAACAGTACAGAGTATTACAGCGGATTTTGATGTGGAATTCACTACTGTACCTGTGAAGGCACCCTTAAAGGGGTACTCCGGGCAAAATGTATTTTTAAATATGTTATTACAACAGGAAAGTTATACAAATCCCTAATATACACTAATTATGGGAAATGCACATATAGTGCTATTTCCCTCAATTTAGTAGGTGAGGCAGGCTCACTTCCTTAAAAAACTTGTGATGTCACGTCTCAAGTGTAGCTTTCGGCAGGGGGCGCATGAAGAAGTATAGAAATAGACTAGACGTCTTCTCCCATTAGAATAGACGTCTTCTCCCTCCCATTCCACTGCCTGTCTCCCTCCCCGGTCCTACTGCACCTGCTGTCCGGTTCCAGGCAGCTGGTTGAGCACTCCTTATCTGACGCTCACCCCGCTGCGGAGGACCCTTCTGCACCTCCCGTCCTGTCAGCCTGTCTCCCCCGTGCACATCATCTCTTACCCCGCCACCCGGTCTCAGTCGGTTTGAGCGCATCTGCACCTCCCCCCTGCCCCACATATTTGAGTGGGACACTTTGCACCATAGTTTCCTGCTGGAGGAGCGCTCCCGGGCCGCTCGGTCCCGGTCTAAGTCTGTCCCCCTCTGCACCTGTCCCCTCTGCCGTCCGGTCCTGTGCTGGAGCGCTCACCAGCCGCCCGCTGGGTGAGCGCTACTTCTCCCAAGCAAGTGCTCGTCTTCCCTCAGCTAACCTGTGGCTGATACACAACCCGCTGCCCGCTCCTGCGCTGTGTATCAGCCACAGGTTAGCTGAGGGAAGACGGGCAGCTGTTTGTGAGAAGGAGCGCTCACCCAGCGGGCGGCGGGTGAGCGCTCCAGCACAGGACCGGGCGGCAGAGGGGACAGGTGCAGAGGGGTACAGACTTAGATGTGGGGCAGAAGAGGAGGTGCAGGTGCGCTCACCCCGCCGGGACTGGGCGGCGGGGTAAGCGCTGAGGCGCACAAGGAAGACAGGCTGACAGGACGGGAGGTGCATGAGGGTCCTCCGCAGTGGGGTGAGCGTCAGATAAGGAGGGCTCACCCGGCTGCCTGAAACCGGCCAGCAGGTGTAGTAGGACCGGGGGGGAGACAGGCAGTGGGATGGGAGAAAGAAGACGTCTATTCTAATTCTATACTTCTTCATGCACCCCCTGCCGGAAGCTACACTTGAGACGTGACGTCACAAGTTTTTTAAGGAAGTGAGCATGCCTCACCTACTAAATTGAGGGAAACAGCACTATATGTGCATTTCCCATAATTAGTGTATATTAGGGATTTGTATAACTTTCCTGCTGTAATAACATATTTAAAAATACATTTTGCCCGGAGTACCCCTTTAGGCTATGTTCACACTATGTATCTGTGCGGCTGTATTTTTTATGCGGCTGTAAATGTGCGGCTGAAACTACTGAAAATAGACATGCGACTGAAAACATACGGTCATTTACTTGGAAATCTGGTTCAACTAAAAATAACAAATAAAATCTTTAGAAAGTGGTGCAAACACCTCTGGATGCATCTGGGAAAGCAGGGAAACAGTTTACATGAATCGCTATTACCGGGGTTTGCGATCCTCTGCAGTAATACCGATGCCTCTCATGGTTAATATATTTAATAAAACACATTTTCATTGTAATAAAGTCCCTTTAGTTGTTCAATAATTAAATTTAAACGAATCCATCATTTTGCAATTAAATATACTGTTAAAATAAATATATATATAAATAAATGTATATTTATATATATATTTATTTTTTGACAGTATATTTAATTGCACAATGATAGATTCGTTTAAATTAAATAATTGAACAACGAAACTGATTTTATTACAACGAAAATGTGTTTTATTAATTAAATATTAATTAGTACAGGAAGCTCCATTAAGCCGTTAATTCATATTGCCGGCAATAGAGCATTCTGTACTAATCATCACTTTACTTTAATGAAAACATCAAATGTTTCTTCTAATTATGTTATCACAATAGCATTATTAGAAGAAACATTTTGAATTATATGTGCGCTCAGCTGATTGGCTGATCGGCTCAGCACACATATAATTAGCGGGTCCGCAGTACAGTCACTTCATTGTGCTGCGGACCAGCGAAGAGGCAACATCGGGACATCGGATGGTGAGTATACAGATCTCCCCCCTCCCCTCCCCAGCACTGCACCCATCCCAGTATAGAAAGGGGGTCACTTAACCCCTTCCTTGCTGGGATGGGTGCAGTCTGACATCAGTCTGGCCCCCAAGGGGGTAAGGGGGATGCAATACATCCTCCCTTAACCCCTTGGGGGCCAGACTGTAAGCAGCGATCTGTAAAGATGCTGCATACTGTAAGGAGCACAACACCACTCACAATGATGGGTGTTGTGCTCCTGTTTGTGTGTTTTTTGTGTGTTTCTCCCTTTTTGTTTTTCAGATATCGGTATCCTGTGGATTACGTCGGATTCGGTGGACTACGTCGATGACCAGCGGTTGTTTGGTGTTTTTTTTTTTATAAAATGGTCAATGAGGGGTGTTTTTATTTGAATAAAAAATGTTTTCACTTGTGTGTTGTCTTTATTTCTTTACTTTATAGACTTAGTAGTGGAAGCCGTCTAATAGACGGAATCCATTACTAAGTCGGGGCCTCGTGTTAGCCGATATAAAATGGCTAACACTAACCCCCCATTATTACCCCAGTACCCAATGCCACCAGGGGTACTGGGAAGAGCCGGGTGCCAGTGGTCCCGGAGCATCAAAATTGGTGCTCCTGGACTGGGGCGGCAGCAGGCTGGTAAGATTTAGGCTGGGGAGGGCCTAAACCAATGGCTCTTCCCACCCTGGTGTTACCAGGCTGCTGTCGCTTGGTTTTTAACCCGGCTGGTTATAAAAATAGGGGGGACCCTTTGCATTTTTTTTTTTTTTTAATAAATAAATAATAAATTAAAAAAAACGCATAGGGTCCCCCCTATTTTTATAACCAGCTGGGTTAAAAACCAAACGACAGCAGCCTGGTAACACCAGGGTGGGAAGAGCCATTGGTTTAGCCCCTCCCCAGCCTAAATCTTACCAGCCTGCTGCCGCCCAGTCCAGGAGCGCCAATTTTGACGCTCCGGGACCACTGGCTCCCGGCTCTTCCCAGTACCCCTGGTGGCATTGGGTACTGGGGTAATAATGGGGGGTTAGTGTTAGCCATTTTATACCGGCTAACACTAGGCCCACCACGGCTTCCACTACTAAGTCTATAAAGTAAAGAAATAAAGACAACACACAAGTGAAAACATTTTTTTATTCAAATAAAAACACCCCCACACCCCTCATTGACCACTTTATTAAAAAAACACACCAAACAACCGCTGGTCATCGACGTAGTCCATGGAATCCTACGTAATCCACAGGATACAGATATCTGAAAAACAAAAAGGGAGAAACACACAAAAAACACTCAAACAGGAGCACAACACCTATCATTGTGAGCGGTGTTGTGCTCCTTACAGTATGCAGCATCTTTACAGATTGCTGCTTACAGTCTGGCCCCCAAGGGGTTAAGGGAGGATGTATTGCATCCCCCTTAACCCCTTGGGGGCCAGACTGATGTCAGACTGCACCCATCCCAGCAAGGAAGGGGTTAAGTGACCCCCTTCCTTATTGGGATGGGTGCAGTGCTGGGGAGGGGAGAGGGGAGATCTGTATACTCACCCCGATGTTGCCTCTTCGCTGGTCCACAGCACAATGAAGTCACTGTGCTGCGGACCCGCTAATTATATGTGCGCTGAGCCGATCAGCCAATCAGCTGAGCACACATATAATTCAAAATGTTACTTCTAATAATGCTATTGTGATAACATAATTAGAAGAAACATTTGATGTTTTCATTAAAGTAAAGTGATGATTAGTACAGAATGCTCTATTGCCGGCAATATGAATTAACGGCTTAATGGAGCTTCCTGTACTAATTAATATTTAATTAATAAAACACATTTTCGTTGTAATAAAATCAGTTTTGTTGTTCAATAATTTAATTCTAACGAATCCATCATTGTGCAATTAAATATACTGTCAAAAAATAAATATATATATAAATATACATATATATATATATTTATATATATTTATTTTAACAGTATATTTAATTGCACAATTATGGATTCGTTAGAATTAAATTATTGAACAACGAAAGGGACTTTATTACAAAGAAAATGTGTTTTATTAATTTAATACATTAACTATTAGAGGCATCGGCATTCGGCATTATTGCCGGCTATTTTTGAAGTACGGACCGCCTGTCAATCCACGGCCGTGAATTTGCACAGTTCCAGCCGCAAACAATGGTCTTGTTAATTTTTTTACAGGTCCGTTTACGATCGGGCCGTAGGCTCATACATAGTGTGCACCGTGCAGCCGTATATCGTATACTTTCCAGCGTCCGCATGAACCGGAAAAATCCGGCCGATGATTTACCGCCCGCAATACAGCCGCACAGATACATAGTGTGAACCTAGCCTTAAGCTGTAGATTTTGGTTCAAATCCATAGGTTAATTCTGCAGCATTTCCACCCTGCATGCACTCACCTTGGGCATGTACACAAGATGCATTTTTCTGAGAAATAAAAGTTGTCATAAAACATGGGGCAGAAATTCCCTGGGTAGCCTTGGTCATGGAGTTTACTCTTTTGTGGCAATCATGGATGCATTCAGTGTGGCTACTCAGCATAGTGCATGTCTGACAGATTATCACTTGCAGTAAGTGACATTTAAAATGTGCACTGAAATATGGGGACTGCCATTCAAAATCATAGGATGCTCATTATGTGTGTTTTTTGAGACATTTAAGAGCATGATGTATGTGCTGAAAAAAAGCTGTATGAACCTGGCCTTACTGTTACAATATATAGAGAAAACCCATACATAATACTGGTGCTGCTTGTAATGTGCAGTATATTATGTCCATGCTGGCTCACCCCTGGGATTCATTTTCTATTCTGGCCCAGAGCTTTCTCTTCATTGGCTGTAAATCCCTTTCATTTGTATTCCGTAAGTATTTCTTCTTTATTTTTCACACATATTAATATAATTGTATTAATAAATCAGAAAAATAGCTGTAGCTGTAGAAAAGCCCCAAGAAATAAAGAATACGACACACACACACAAAGTCATGGAAATCTGACTTGTTACCATGGAGTGAAAGGTTAAAGGTGATGCAGGCTTACTATGACCTTCCTCCATGTTTGTGATTGAGAACTGCATTATTTATCTCCTGGGACCCACTATTCCCAGAAATATTTAGACTGTAAAATGCTTAATCTTTCCAGACTGGATGACTGCCGAACCCAAATGCAATACAATAATGGGATCATTTAGAGATCACATTGGGATAAATGGGATAAATTCTAACAGATTTTTTTCATTTTATATTGATGTTAGCATTAGCCACTATTGGTTATCACATAATACGTTTGTGTGGCTGCTGTAGACTTTTTCCTCCTGATAACCACCATCACTGGAACATGTTATATTAATTCTATACAACTTTTAAGAGAAAGAGAAATACATGCCATATGGACATATGTGTGTTTTATCTGTACTAGTCCTGTTTTAATCTTCAGAATGGATGAATAATTACAGTGGTGCTTGAGGTGTGTGAACCTTTCAGAATTTTCTATTGCTGAATAGCTTTGACCTAAAAGTACATCAAGTTTTCCACACAAATCTCGATCATTCATTTATTAAGGAAAATGATCCTATATCATCCCAGGGCACTGTGTACATTGCATCATGTATACCACATTTGAGTATGTACAGTTCATGAAGAATTGCCTGTGATTTGGTAGCCCAGCCATGTATTGGGATCTTGCTTGTTAAAGTTTTGCAGGAATATCTTACACTATTTGGTTATTGTATGTTTCTTGTATGTACTACCATTTTACTTGTCACACTGTTACACAACATACAATGAGGTGTCTTGTCATTGCAAGGGTTAACCTAGTTTTGTATTTGTCACATGTAAGATTTTGCCTCTTAAAGGGGTTACCCAGCTCTACAAAAACATGGCCACTTTTCCCCATCTCTTGTCTCCAGTTCAGGTGTTGTTTGCAATTAAGCTCCATTTACTTCAATGAAAATGATTTTGAAGCCCCACCGAATCTGGAGACAAGAGAGGGGGAAAAGTGGCCATGTTTTTGTAGCGCTGGATAACCCCTTTAATGTTTCTTAACCTGATCAAGTACCAGTCACCATGCTGCTAGCAAGTTACCCTACAACCTTCTCCACTAGGTACCTTTACTACAGATCAGATCTGTGTATATGGTGATCAAGGCCAAGAACATTTCAATTCACTACAAACTATGCAGTTTATAAATTTGGTGGGACTCTTTTAAAGCAGAGTCTATGTTGACTGGGCCGCCTAGCAACATCAACCTTAGTAACATTGAGCTGCATACACTATCAGCAGCACGTAAGTGCTCCAAAAGCATTCCGTAAAGGAAATTGTGATCACATTTTAACTGTCCACTGCAAGTTGTGTACTTTACAGCCTGTGTCATCTCAGATGTTTTTACCTGTATTGTTACATTACTACTACTATTACACTACTATTGTTAAAATCTCTAAAATCTTTTTTACACCATGTAATAGCCCACCCATAGCTTTACATATATGTCAAAGCAAGTAATTATGTGTTTTGAGCAGTTTTGGTGCTTTTTCTGCTTTCTCTGTGACCTGATTTATTGTGATGTGAACGCATAACAGCTTGCTGGGACTTGTAGTTCTACAGAAGCTCTATGACTTAATATACTGTGTAGAACTATACGTCCCAGCAAGCTGCTATCCGCCACATCACAATATATCAGGTCACAGAGCTTTTGTAGAACTACAGGTCCCAGCAAGCAGCAAGTAGGGAGAAGTACTGCATCCTGGGAAATGTAGTTTTGTGGCCGGCGCCATCTTGGATTTAGACAGCTTTTAGAAAAACTTTAATTCAGAAACAGCAGCAGGTAGAACAATGGGAAATGGTTTATAATACTCAGGGGGCCTTGATGAGTAACACCAGCTAGGTTTGGCAGCATTTTATTTTTTAGCTCTTGGTCCCACCCTTTTAAGTTCAGTGTCAGAAGTCAATTGCCTAAACTTTGCATCACTAAAACAGCTTATAACTATGTTCTCACAATGTCTTTTTAAGGTAAAACGGCAATTTTTTCACCTAAAAAAGACATTGTGGGAACATAGCCTATTGATGCATTTCACTAAGTCATTAGGGTTAGCAACACCACCCTGCCACGTGTCATGTCCAAGGCACTGCTTCACCAGCTAGCCCTGAGCAAAATAACAGCAGTTGCCTCCCTTGGTTACTAAAATGTGGTCGCTGATCGTCAGATGATCTATAGTAAAGTTTTTGTGAAAAATATTGTAGATACATTGAGTTGGGTTTTTGATAAAAGGTTTTTTACTAAAGGAATAAGTTGGGTTTCTGACAATGGGTGCCATTCTAAAGGAATTGCTGTTTATTGGTGTCTGTGAGTAATGTCAGGCAGCAAGACAATGACTCTTAGCACTTAAGTTATTCTAGCTTGTCAAGGACCTGAAGTGAGTAATTCATCGGAGAAAATCCACCAACACAACAGAGTAATGTTTTTCAGTTGTATGAAGTAATGAGCTAAAAATCCTCAAAGCCAATGTGCGGGATTTGCCAACAATTGCTGGAAACATTTAGATGCAGTTATTTCTGCTGGCTTCTTAACTTTTTGCCCCTTGGGATATGCATATATATGCAATAATCCAAAAAGGTTCGCAAAAGCCAGCTGGGATCCAACGTTGGGATGCTCACAAAATCAGGGGCCCACCATGTCACTGGAGATAGGTAATTTGCAAAAGAAAATCTACCATGCCATCGGTGCTCAAGAAATCAGTTGCAGTTAATAAAATAGTGAACAGTAAACTTTCAGTCAATCAGTGGCTGTGGCTGGGGAGCGTACTGGTTGGCTGAGTGTGACATCCAGCCGGGAACCCCAAAGCAAGCCAGAGCGGGAACAGGTAATGTATGTACCAGCCAGCAGGGGGTTAAGGGGGCTGTCACTTACATACTCGCAGTGGGATGTCAATGTATGTTCATTGAAAATTAGAGGCAAGGGATCTGCAGTGGATTTCGCTGCGAATGCCCAGCGTGAAATGTGTTGCGGATCCGGTGTGTGTGAGTCTACCCTTATGCTGTTTGTTAGCGAATAAACATATTACATATAGATGACAATATGCCATTACAACTATATATATCGTAGCAGTTTGGAGTGTGAGCTCACGTAAAGAGACACTCTAAACATAGATTTCTTGTAATTCGTCATTGGTTGTTCGTTGAAAATTCGCAGATCGCTTCAAGCAAACAGTCTTTCACAGATTCACCCTAATGTGTGAGATGGGCTTAAGTGATCTTAAAATGATCGCAATAATGATTTTTTCAAACGATTTATCTCTTTGTCTAAATGCTAAAGGTTAAAAAAACAAAATTGTTGCCTCAAAATTGTTAAACAATCGATTGGGCGAATTATCGATCCATGTAAAAGGACCATGTGTAGCCGGTGAGGAACATACCTGCCTTTCCAGATTACTCCACTCAACCTGCTACAACACACACACATATATATATATATATATATATATATATATATATATATATATATACTGTATATATATATAGCAAAAACAAATACACTACTGGGAATTCCCTCAGATGCAAGGTGTCCATTTAGAGTAACAGGCAGCTAATTACAACAAGGACACCGTCTGAATTCAGTAAATCACCATTACAGTACATGTGGAACAAGAAAGACTATGACTGACAAGTCCAAAGTTCAAACCCTGGTAAGTTCAGGTCCTCTCTCGCTCAAGGACCCACACAAATCTGCAGATGACCCTGCATGTCAAAGAATCAATTTCCAGAATTTATGTTAATTGGTGTCTGTAAGATCTAGTGTGTACACAGATGAAAATGCTACTTTATGTATTGGATAGGATCCAGAAAAAAACATTTTGACAAACAAAAACTGCACTGGTTCTCCGAGCTCTCCATAAAAAGATGTACGTCCATTTATATGGTATGAATAAATCATGTATTTCTCCACTGCCTAGCAACAGTGACGACTACTGCTGTGTTTTTCATCCAGATTTGGCTTCTTATACTTCTTAAAATAATACATGTCAAAGCATGGGTTTATAAGCTCATCACCTACAACAGGAAGTGGTGAAAAAAAGGAATAATGGTGAGAACACAAAAAAAAAAAGGCAAGAGAAAAGAAGTGATGATTAGTTAGGGATCATGTATGGAGTGAAATATAGGACAGTAAAATATAAGGTGACAGATAACATATCGAAAGGTTATAGTATAGGATGTAGTGGTAGCACAACAAGTAGTGTAGATTGGTGAGAAGATAACTGTACTGTAGGTGCATCTAAATGTGCTTAGGGTGGAGAAGCTGAACTGGTGAGTAGAGATGGGTAAGTACTAAAATGGATTGATACTCATTACTTGTGTTGAGTATTTTCAAGTGCTCAAGTGCTCGATTCGAATAATAAATCATATTAAAGTCTATGAGAGGCTCGTGCATTTTTTATGGGCATCCTATTCAGCAGAGGGGAGGGTGTTTGGTGCACCTAAAAACCTCAGAAAGACTCCCAGGTTGCTGAATTATGCCATTTTACAGACAGACAATAATGCACACCCAACCCAGGATAAAGTTCAATTTAAAGTTAAAAATGGTAGGAACACTCTTTCCTGGACATTTACACTGTGCCACTGCTGGTATAATGTATGTCAGACAGGGTCACACAGGGATATTACTAGTTCCGAGAAGCACTTATGGGTAGTTGTGGATTACTGCTAGTATTCTTACTGCGTACTCCAATAACGCAAACTGTATATAACACAAGCTGTATACCAGTATCAGTATTCCATAAAATACAGGTATATTCTATGAAAAATCCCTTTTTTGTCATACTGTGGGATTACTAGTCCTGCAAAATACTTTTGGGTCTTTATCAGCTTCTGGCCTGCCTAACTACTAAAAGTATTCCATACTCTGTCCAGCAGCTCCTCATGTCTTATGGGTGTATAGCAGGTTATAGGAGGTATATTGGGGATCTGTTTGCCACATATCTGTAATATGGACATATGACACAAGAGCCCAAATTATAAGACTAAGGGTCCATTTACACAGAAAGATTATCTGACAGATTATCTACCAAAGATTTGAAGCCAAAGACAGAAACAAACTATAACCAGAGAGTTGGCTTCAAATCTTTTGCAGATAATGTGTCAGATAATCTTTCTGTGTAAATGGACCCTAAGTGATGGAAATTAGGGTATTTAACAAAAAAATTACTTTTGATCTCTATAATCATACAGTATCTTAGGAGATATAAGGGTTTACCCCACTAATATATACAGTGGTACCTTGGTTTAAGAGCAACTTGGATTGAGAGCGTTTAGCAAGAAGAGCTTACAGTTTTTTAAAATTGTGACTTGGTTTAAGAGCATTGTTTTGGTTTAAAAGCTCCCTGTACTGGGTGGGGGAGGGGCATGGTCTGCATAGCGGGGTCTACAGCTCTGTACTCTGACCCAGGAAGTGTTCCAACCCTTCCAAATCATGGCAGATCCACTTCAGGCCTCATCCCTTCATAGCTGTAACCCCTCTCTGCCTGCACAGAGAGTGCTGCTATACTGTGCCCACATCTGCCCTGCTCATTCCTTCATGCTCCCTGCAGTCTCTGTAAGCCCTTGTGTTTCCCATCCTCTCCATTCCTGCTATAATGTGCCTGCACTCACACTCAGCTATACACACTGCTGCTATAATGTGTCTGCACTTACACTCAGCTATACACACTGCTGCTATAATGTGCCTGCACTCACACTCAGCCACTCACACTGCTCTATGTCACTGTCCTCCTGAACAGCTCTGTGATTCCCACTTTCTGATTGGTCCATGTTGAACACACGCCCCTTCACCATTGTTGTCATATGACCACACAGACCTCTGACAGCAGCCCTGCTTCTCTATTCTAGCCGGTTGTATTACGCTACTGCATTATGGGGATCTGCAGTTCTATCCTGTATCTACAAACTGCTGCTGTGTTATCAGGCTTATGCACTTCTTATACATTATACACCACATGCTGATTGCTATACTGTACAGTAACTTATAAGATCACATATTCAGCTGTTTCTAAATGTTTGTTTTATTTTTTTCACATGTTATTCAGAATAAAAAAAATCATTATTTTTGGGGTGGGGAACCAATTGTCTGCATTTCAATGATTTCTTATGGGAAAATTTGCTTTGGTTTGAGAGTGGATTTGGATTACAAGCACGGTCCTGGAAATGAATTATGCTCATAATCCAAGGCACCACTGTATATGGTATAGCTAGATCATCAGAACTTCATAAAATATTGCCTTCAGTCATTATAGTTCATTATTCAAAATGTGCCTTTCAATAGCTATTGCCTTGAATGTGCCCCATTGGTATTTTGTGCAGATAACCCGTTGCCATTGATAATGCCTACCTGTGCTATTCGCCTTAGGTGTCTTGTAAGTACAGTACCTGGCCTGTATGTATCATCTCTAGAATGATCCGTGCCATCTCTGCACATCAGTTATATTGTCAGTGTCACTCTGAGTATTGTACAGACAAACTGAGGCAGATGTAAGGCCTGGAAGTATCCTTATCCCTCAGAGACACTAAAAGTGTAAGGTTTAAAACAAACAAACAAACAAACATAAAATTGTATATGTGTATTTAGCATGTGTATCATGCACACTTTTTTTTGTCTCCAGTAGTAATGCTTATCATTTTACTTATTGTGAGTCTGAGCAAATTATACATTGAGCCATTTGTCCAGTGTTCCCACTGACTTGAAGGATTGGCCCATAACTATCTGGCATTGATTTGGCACAGTTTCAAGCACAGTAGGATGCTCCATAAAAGTACCTATTCTCTTTGCTTGTCTTGTCTTCTAGGATTTCTAATTTATTTCTAATAGCAGTGATTTTCAATGTACTTTACCCTGGAAAAATACATTTATGCCCCTTAATAAATATGCTTTTAATCAATAAAGAGAATGTGCATTTTATTACATTTGACATTTGAAGTGGTACACTTTTCACAGGTGATTTATCATAAAAAATACCTTGCACCGAATTTAAAAGTTGTTTATGCCTTTATGTACTGTACACATATGTATGCAGACATCACTGAAACCTTTATCATAAACCCTCACCCTAGTTTATTAAAAGTAATAATCCCACCCTAAATGCAGTACCCCCTTCCCTGACTAAGTGACCCTGTTGTTGATCCCACCCTATTACTTACTGTGCCCTTATCAATTTCAGGACCTTAAGGGATTGTTCAATGATGAAACATATTTTCAGTTGTTTAATGTAAGAACATACAGTATATTAGTAAATACAGATATGTTCATATTTCTTTGCGTTCCCTCTGCTTCTGATGCAATCTGTCTTCTCTGCTGTCTTTAGTATCCCAGATCCTGTTTGGTGTACATACTGTAATGGACCTCAAGTTCCCTCTTACTATACCTTCTTGACAATAACTCAGATGCAGATTACATCCACAGGAGTTTTCACATAGTGGGGGCAGTGGCGGATTAAATGTACCCTGGGCCCCGGGCTGTCCACCCAACCTGGGCCCCCCCCCCAGTCAATTCGCCCACATTATAATCTGCTACTGCGTTCCCCCCCCCCCCCACTGTCCCCAATAAACACTGCCTGCCTGCCTCCCCTCCCTGCTGGCCCCAATAAACATAATGTTTGGTCCCTTGCTGCTACCCCCAGTAAGCATTGCCCACCCCACCTCCACTGCCCCCAATAAACATATCGCCACCTCACCTGGTCCCCTGATGTTGCCCCCCCCAAGGTCACAGCAGCACAGAGGATGTCAGGAGAGGAGGGTGCTGATCTTATAGGAGAGGTCCAAGCAGCACAGAGGATGTCAGGAGAAGAGGGTGCTGATCTTATAGGAGAGGTCCGAGCAGCACAGAGGATGTCAGGAGAGAAGGGTGCTAATCCTATAGGAGATAGTCCCCCTTTATAGATGGTCTCCCTCTTTCCCCC
The DNA here is from genome assembly GCF_027789765.1 of Dendropsophus ebraccatus. Taxonomy (NCBI): domain Eukaryota; kingdom Metazoa; phylum Chordata; class Amphibia; order Anura; family Hylidae; genus Dendropsophus; species Dendropsophus ebraccatus. The sequence continues at coordinate 75,725,597 of NC_091459.1, read as the reverse complement.
TCTATAGATGGTCCCCCTCTTTCCCCCCTTATAGATGGTCCCCCTCTTCCCCCGTTATAGATGGTCCCCCTCTTCCCCCCTTATAGATGGTCCCCCTCTTTCCCTCTTTATAGATGGTCCCCCTCTTTCCCCCTCTATAGCTGGTCCCCCTCTTTCCCCCCTTATAGCTCGTCCCCCTCTTTCCCCTTATAGCTCGTCCCCCTCTTCCCTCTCCCCCCTTATAGCTGGTCCTCCTTTCCCCCCTTATAGCTGGTCCCCCTCTTCCCTCTCCCCCCTTATAGCTGGTCCTCCTTTTCCCCCTTATAGATGGTCCCCCTCTCCCCCCTCCCTCATAGATGGTCCCCCTCTCCCCCCTCCCTTATAGATGGTCCCCCTCTCCCCCCTCCCTTATAGATGGTCCCCCTCTCCCCCCCCCTTTATAGATGGTCCCCCTCTTTCCCCCCCTTATAGATGGTCCCCCTCTCCGCCCTCCCTTATAGATGGTCCCCTCTCCCCCCTCGCTTATAGATGGTCCCTCTCTCCCCCCCTCCCTTTATAGATGGTCCCCCTCTCCCCCTCCCTTTATAGATGGTCCCCCTCTTTCCCCCCCTTATAGCTGGTCCTCCTTTCCCCCCTTATAGATGGTCCCCCTCTTTCCCCCCCTTATAGATAGTCCCCCTCTCCCCCCCTCCCTTATAGATAGTCCCCCTCTCCCCCCTCATAGATAGTCCCCCTCTCCCCCCTCCCTTATAGATGGTCCCCCTCTCCCCCCCCTTTATAGATGGTCCTCCTTTTCCCCCTTATAGATGGTCCCCCTCTCCCCCCCTTATAGATGGTCCCCCTCTTTCCCCCCCTTATAGATGGTCCCCCTCTCCCCCCTCCCTTATAGATGGTCCCCCTCTCCCCCCTCCCTTATAGATGGTCCCCCTCTCCCCCCTCCCTTTATAGATGGTCCCCCTCTCCCCCCTCCCTTTATAGATAGTCCCCCTCTCCCCCCTCCCTTATAGATGGTCCCCCTTTCCCCCCTCCCTTATAGATGGTCCCCCTCTCCCCCCCTCCCTTATAGCTGGTCCCCCTCTTTCCCCTCTTATAGATGGTCCCCCTCTCCCCCCTCCCTTTATAGATGGTCCCCCTTTCCCCCCTCCCTTATAGATGGTCCCCCTCTCCCCCCTCCCTTATAGCTGGTCCCCCTCTTTCCCCCCCTTATAGATGGTCCCCCTCTCCCCCCTCCCTTTATAGATGGTCCCCCTTTCCCCCCTCCCTTATAGATGGTCCCCCTCTCCCCCCTCCCTTATAGATGGTCCCCCTCTCCCCCCTCCCTTATAGATGGCCCCCCTCTCCCCCCTCCCTTATAGATGGTCCCCCTCTCCCCCCTCCCTTATAGATGGTCCCCCTCTCCCCCCTCCCTTTATAGATGGTCCCCCTTTCCCCCCTCCCTTATAGATGGTCCCCCTTTCCCCCCTCCCTTATAGATGGTCCCCCTCTTTCCCCCCCTTATAGCTGGTCCTCCTTTCCCCCCTTATAGATGGTCCCCCTCTTCCCCCCTCCCTTATAGATGGTCCCCCTCTCCCCCCTCCCTTATAGATGGTCCCCCTCTCCCCCCCCCCCTTTATAGATGGTCCCCCTCTTTCCCCCCCTTATAGATGGTCCCCCTCTCCGCCCTCCCTTATAGATGGTCCCCCTCTCCCCCCTCCCTTATAGATGGTCCCCCTCTCCCCCCTCCCTTATAGATGGTCCCCCTCTCCCCCCTCCCTTTATAGATGGTCCCCCTCTCCCCCCTCCCTTATAGATGGTCCCCCTCTCCCCCCTCCCTTTATAGATGGTCCCCCTTTCCCCCCTCCCTTATAGATGGTCCCCCTCTTTCCCCCCCTTATAGCTGGTCCTCCTTTCCCCCCTTATAGATGGTCCCCCTCTTCCCCCCTCCCTTATAGATAGTCCCCCTCTCCCCCCTCCCTTATAGATGGTCCCCCTTTCCCCCCTCCCTTATAGATGGTCCCCCTCTCCCCCCTCCCTTATAGCTGGTCCCCCTCTTTCCCCCCCTTATAGCTGGCCCCCCTTTCCCCCCCTTTATAGATGCCCCCCAGTGAGTAAATAACACAAAAATAACAAAATACAACTCACCTACCCTGCGTTCCACCGTCGATCCTCTCTCCGTCTGATGCGCGGCTGCCGGGGGTGTCCGGTCCTCTCCCCGGCAGCGCGCGCATCACACAGCTCCTAGTGCCGCCTGGGCCCTGACTTCCGGTACGTGCGCTCCCAGTACCGGAAATGAGGGCCCCAGGCGGCACTAGGAGCTGTGTGATGCGCGCGCTGCCGGGGAGAGGACCGGACACCCCCGGCAGCCGCGCATCAGACGGAGGCAGCCGGAGACTCTTGTGACCGCAAGCGAAACAATGCTTGCGGTCACAAGAGTGCAGTGGCGGGGGGGGCCTCCCGGGCGGCATTATAATGTGGGTGGCAAGGCATGGGCCCCCCGGAGCCTCGGGCCCCGGGCGGCCGCCCAAACCGCCTACATTATAATCCGCCATTGAGTGGGGGTCTAGAGTCTAAAAACACGGGAATAGCCAGATATCCCTCTCTCCTGGTGTTTCCCTATTTATGTCTCAATGCTCGCAACAGAGTGAGGACTTGAAGAGCTACCTTACAGGGTGGTTTGTTGTTCTCCCCACTGGGAGACACCTCTTGGCAATAGGCTTCCTTCTCTGGAGAGAGGGATATCTGGCTATTCCTGTGTTTCACAACTGAGGCTCCACAGACCCCTTCTTTGTATATCCAAATTTTGTAGGGGGCAATCAGTGGAGACTAATGAGTACTCCATTGGATTTTTTTCTCTGATCTCCCTTAGCTAAGGGATTGTTGTGTTTTGGGAGGGGTTCAGAGTTGGCTGAAATCCCAGCTACAGGCTAGGGCAGGATATACCCTATATATACATACGATATACATTTCAGGATATACACTTTAGAGGAAGTAAGACACAGAGGACAGAGAATGTAGTTTGGATAGGAAGAAGAAATCCATAAAAGACTGTAGAATAACTTTATTTACCAATATACATCCATTTGTTTGACATTAGAAAATAGTTTTCATTGTCGAAAAACCCCTGTGATTTAGAAAAACTTTTGTCACCCCACCGATAATTAAAACAAGTGGGGAGGAGCTCTCTAAGCACTATAAGCCTACTGTATGTGGCCATCCAAAAAAACAGAATGGAGATTGCTGTAAGCTGGGGAGTAAAGCTCACTACCACCCGCTTCTCCCTGTTTGCTCTGCTGATCAGCACTGAGACCCCGATCATTGAGAACTTTAACATGCACTGTGACATGTAAAAGGATTTTCTAAATTACATCTAAATAGGGGACCAACATTTTGTCCCCTAAATAGTTTTTTTTTTAAACTGACACTACAGTTTTTGAGCTGAAACCAGTCTAATGGATTTAGATGGGATGGAAAGTATGAGGAAGGACTTGTACTTCTCTTTTCTCTTGGATCATCTTTTGGTTTTGGCACAAATACTGCAGTGGCAGTTTTCCAAAAAACTGCTGTGTCCAGCCTAATGGCAATAGGACCAACATCCAAATCTGTTTCCTTTGCTCGGGGTAGGATTTTGGATATGCCAATAATAGATCTACTGGTGTGTTGTGTAGGTACTATACATCAGTCATGCTGTGGTTTATAGAGAGATGTGTTTTTAATGCCTAGTGAGTTGCTTCAGAGATATTATGCCACATTCCTTTTTGATAAATTTTGCACAATTTCCACATTTTTCCAGACTTGTGTCCACTGTATGTAAAGGTTGCTTATCTATTGTATTATCGTCTCTAGTTCCATTTCATTCGCATTGTCCTTGAAGCTTACTGAGTATATCAAAAGGTCAGCAGAAAATTGCTTGCACTTTGATATATTTATTATTTGGAAAGCATAGTGTAATAAAACATAATATTCTCTAAACACTAAACAATGACCCTGCATGTATGGGGTGTAGATAATAGGCAGAGAACAGAAGACTGAACAATAAAAATGGCAAAACAATACAGTGAATTTGTAGAACATGAAACTGGTGATGAATATGAATGGATAACACACAATGGAAGCAATACATTTATATTATAGCTAGATTTTCCTTAGGCTGTGTTCACACATGTTGGGGTTTTATTGCAGTACTGTTGCGGTACTACAGTGTTGTCACAGAAATTATACAGTACTACAATGAAATTATTAAATAATGCAATTAAACTGTAATGTGTAAACACAGCTTTCTAAAGTCAAAACAAATTATAATGTGAGTGCAACAAATTGTTGATACAACATTGACATAGAATAGAATAACATAAAGCATCAGACCAGAATGAAGGGGCAGGTGAGTTTTCTGGTGATGTTTCAGTAAGGCTGGAATCACACATGGCAGCTTTTTTGTTTTTTGTTTTTAAAAACTGCCACTGCAGTTTTTGTGCCAAAACCAGAAGTCAAGCCAACAGGAAATACTTTCCTTTATATTTTCCTTCCCATTTGAATCCACTTCTGGTTTCCGCACAAAAACTGCAGTGGCATTTAAAAAAAAATAAAACATGCCATGTGTGCTTTCAGCCTAAGTGCAGCTGCCTCTTGTTTACCAGACACAGATGCTAGCAGTGTCAGACTACCTTGGGCCCACCAGGGCTCGACCTACATATACCAGTTATAACCAGCATCAAACTTTTCACATTACTACAGCTACTTTGCACGGAGCTGTGTATGTGACTAGTAGTAACTACCTCACTGCTAGCAACTTGTCAGTCACTCTATGCAAACAGCATAGTGTACCGCTTTATTTTCTTGAAAGTAGAAGTGTCATAAAACGAACAAATTTCAGGCAGGCAGGGGGGTGCGAGAACATGATAACGAAAGTATACTTACCTGTCTCAGCGCCCTTGTAATGCTTCCTTAACGATAACTGACAGACACAGGCCTCTTACAGCTCCTCCAGCTGTAACCTCACGTACTCAGCCGATGGATCACCCACTTGGTCAATCAGTGACTGGGATGGGACAACGCTGAAGTCACTGACTGGCTGAGCAGGCAATCCATCAGCCTCTCTGTGACATTGCAGTTGGAGGAGCAGGCGCTGAGACGTACACCGAACGCGGGTGAAAATTACTCCTGGCAGCTGTGAGAGAGACCCGAGAGCAGCGCTACGGGCACAGGGACTGGTAAGTATACTTCTTTATTATCTTTACGAACCCCCTGCCTGCCTGTTTCGCAAGGCTTCTCCTTTAGGGAATCTGTCAGCTGTTAGATGCTATTAAGTCAAGAATAAATGGTACCTTAAATCTATTTGTCTGTGCTTCCATAGCATAGAAAATGCTTTTATTCTCTGGCACAAAGAGTCAAAAAGGTTTGTCCCTGCTTACTTGACATTTGGATGCTTAGGGCCAGTTCATCCAGAGTAAAAATGGCGGAAGTCTCCGCCGCAGAATCACACTAGCCTCCGTGTCCTACAGCCTGTCTAAGTGAAGGCTCGGCTTCCTCTCTCCATGCGGAAGAATTGACATGTCAATTCTTCTGAGCAGAGAGGCGCAGAGAGAGGAGGCGCATGAGCCCTCCCATAGACAGGCTGTATGACACGTAGGCTGCTGGAATTCCGCGTATGTAATATGTACATACAGTACATATTACATACAAATATGCACTATGTATACACACATCATACACAGATATAAAGAAATGCACATTACCTATAGGCCTACATAGTATACACACACACACACGATACATACATCAAATCCTTAGGGATTTGATCAAATCCCTGATTTTATCATTTCTCTGCAACATATATATGGTGTTTATTTATGATGGTGTCAATGTTGCTATGATATGCTATGATTAGTGTGACCCCTATCACTTGAAAAAACCTTTTGGCAAACCTTACAGATGTAGGTTTAAACCTTGTGATGCATGTTTTTTCTTTGATTTGAGTGTCCCTTCAAGATCTATACGCACATACATGCAGGATTCTGCTATCCACTGCTCCATCCTTCTTGTACACATTGTGCAGGTGATGGATCCATGTAGCAGGCAGATGTCCAGCTTTATTACTCTGCAATATGTAATGGACCCCCAACTCACAAGCATAATAAGTTAAACTGAAGAATGCATAATAAAGACACAACACATTGTAATCAGGTGTCAAAGGGTCCTAATTTTATTGAAAATTACATGACACTGAAAATGGCAGACCCCCGACTCACGAAGAGTCACCCTCCAGCACTCAGGCGAGGAAAAACCCCCTGTGGGGGAAACCTCGAGGGAGCCATGGCTGGAGAGTTGCCCCTCCTCTGGGCTTAGAGGGTAATACCATGCTATAAATATAATAAACTGGATGTGAGAGAAATCTGGCTGCAATACCTGTCACCTTATCGCTAGGCGGATGTATCTCTTCTCCCTCACAGATCCAGGTCCACTTCTCAGGAAGGTGGAGACTCGGTGAAGGGGTAGTCTAAAGCAGACCACCCCTTTACCCCTGCTAGAACCTCCAAATTACATCAAATGTAGGGGGCAGTAAAGTGGTCAAGCTCAAGGTCCTCTGGCGCATCCAAGATGGCACAGATCAGGGCGAGGTGCATTGCATTATGGAACCTTCTGTATGACATAAGCGCTTGTCATCACAGTGCACAGTTGCCATGGTTACTGCAGGCAAACACGTCTGAAGCATTAACCCACTAATGACTGGTGATGCGCTTTACTGCAGAGATCACTAAACACACCTGTGACCAAGCAACTAGCTTATGGTTAGGGTACACTAAGATCACTAAATAATATTGTTTGATGTGACCCATAGCAACCAATCACAGTTCAGCTTTCATTTCTCAATTTACTCTGGCAACATAAAAACTGAACTGTGATTGGTTGCCATGCACAACTTGCCCATAGCAACCAATCAAAGCTCAGCCTTAATTTTATAAGAGCTTGTTATGATATGAAAGGCGAGCTGTGATTGGCTGCTATGGGCAAATCAGACCGTGTTTTGCCAGACATTTCTATACACTACAATTCCCAGCATTTCCTGTCACTCAGTTTAGAATACACTAGTATATGGTTATATATGGCGGATTTGTTAACATGAAGGAGACAGCTGACAATCTGATTTAATTGTATGTGGAAATGGCTACCAAAGAGTATTATACATAAAGCTGCTGAAATTAATAGAGAAGGAGGGGATCCCTACCTGGATATCCTCCAGAGTATAGACAAGGAGTATGGGTGGCATGTAAAACTACATTTCCCAGGCTTTCATAGGAAATCAGTGATCACCCGATTGGTTGATCACAGGAGAAACTGCACTGACTGTACAAAAGGGGTTGTCTAATTGTTTAAAAGTAAAACAGTCCTTGGTATTAAAGAGGTTCTCCAACAAAAAAAAAACACTTTCAAATCAACTGGTGACAGAAATTTGTAATTTACTTCTATATATATATATAAAAAAAAAAAAAAAAATCTCCAGTCTTTCAGCACTTATCAGCTGCTGTATGTCCTACAGGAAGTGGTTAATTCTTTTCAGTCTGACACAATGATCTCTATCCAGGGTAAGTTCCTGACATGGACAAAGGTGGCAGCTTAGAGCACTGTCAGACTGGAAAGAATACACCACTTCCTGCAGGGCATACAGGAGTTTATAAGTTATGAGAGACATGGGTTTTTAATAGAAGTAAATTAAAAATCTATATAACTTTCTGACAACAGTTGATTTGAAAGAATGCCCCCCCCCCCCCCCCCCGCTGGAGTACCCCTTCAAGCTTTAAAGGAGTTCTCTACAAATGTTATAAAATATAGATTAGAAAAAACTCTTCTCAACTATTACACCAAAATATGCGCTGAAAAATGTAAGCAATGTCTACAACACACACCACAGTTTACACTGTGTATTTTTATATAAATTTTTTTAAGTAAGCTGAAATGTCACATAATCAAAGCATATTGCTGTGCACACACACACACACACTCACACACTCATACACACACAAAATACATTGGTGCATCAACCACTGTATATTACAATGTACAAAAAAAAATCAATTTATTGATACAAAAATCACCTGAAAATTTAAAAACAATTAAAAAAACACATAGGTTATAATCACTATGGGTGGTTGGACATAATAATCCACCAACCCACCAGGAAGTTCATACAATATTTGTACCTCACATGATTCATGCAGATTGTAATCTCATAGTTTTCACCATTATAAAGTAATCCCCCTCAAGCAAATAAAAAACAAAATTACTTATAATAAAGTGCCAAAGTGCATTTCTTTAAAAAATGAATACTCATAAATACCTATAATACAAAGAGCACAACGATCAGTTGCATACAGCAATAAAAGTGCATACAAACCAAGAAGGGGATCGCACATGAACAAGTCCCCAATCACCCTAGAATCATGTGGGAAAGAAAGACCATGGCCGAAACCCATACATCTACACATCTAAACAAATGCACATTACGCATACGGATAGATACACACACACATGCACCATTCATAAAGACTCACACACTATATATACTTCATGTCCACACACACATATTTACCTCTGGTACAGGAAAGCACCAGGTACAGCTTACATGCTGTCAGATTTTCAGCCCCAGGGCCACACTGGGCAGGCTGCAGCCCCTCTCCCTCTTCTCCTCCTGTGTCCCCACTGCCAGCAGCAGCCAATAGAGCAGATAGAGGCAGCCTGAGAGGAGGAGGTGGTGGAGGGTCCCAGTGAAGAGGAGAGGGGCTACGCTAAATCTTCACACTACATACTGCTTTTTGTCACCCCAGTCACTCTCTGCCTCTATATTATATGATGAAACCCCAGGTTACTAGATAGAGGCAGTGTTAAACAACGCCCATTCATGCGGAAAGTCTGTTGTTTATACAGCGTGGAAACATGGCCCTAGGCTGTATCCATGTTTTCCTGGCAGCACTAGGGTGGCATCCAACTTCTCCAACTTATCCAACTCCTTTGGGAGTAAAATGTTAAGCAGTTTGAACAGTTCAGTAAGTCTGCTCAACACTAATTATCACCTATGCATCCCACTGCTAGGAGGAATCTTCCCCACTGTTCCCTACAGTGTTTGTTTCCCCAAATAATTATGCCCACATAGGTTATCTATGGCAATTTAATAAGATAATAATGAACATTATATCTCTTGGAACCCAGCTTCAAGAGTAGACTCTGCATGCCAGGGATGGGACTGCAAAATGAGGTTTGGCAATTATTATACAAGGTAAAGACAACTGTAAGGACAAGAGAAAGTGCATAGCTTGCAGAAAAAAATTATTTAGAAAAAATCCTTGATATTTGTTAGAAAAATGCAGGAGAAAGGGAGTTTAATGGTGCGTTCACACCTACAGGATCTGCAGCTGATTTTCTGCAGCAGATTTCATTTAAATAACTGAACACAGCATCAAACCTGCTGCAGATCTGCTGCAGATCCTGTAGGTGTGAACACACCCTAAATGTGTATTAGAGAGAAGACAATTGACAGTGGAAATGGGGGAAAGGGCGAGGAGGAATGGCAACATGGGCAACTGGAGAAAAGATCATTGAATATTAGTGCCAGTTTATAACTGCAATTACAATTAGAGAAGAGCGAACTTCGAGTATGTTCAGATTTGTCCAAACCTGAACTCTTAGCATATGGTTACTGCTGGCTGAAGAAGTTAGATGCAGCCCTAAAGCTACCTGGAAAACATGGAAACAGCCAGAGGCTATGCTCACATAATGCTTTTTTCTGTCCTTTTTTTGTCCTCAAAATTACATCTGTCATTTGGCGTTGTTGGTCCCCCTCATTACAATGACGGCTGTTGGTACATTATTCTAGTTCAGGCCCTTTTGAAAGTGGTTCTTTTTTGAAAGTCCATTGAATTAAATAGTAAAGACGGTGAAAAAAATGTGTTTGTGAACAACTAAAAACAACATCAGTTGTTTGCAAAATAATGTCCGCGTATATTTGTAATCACCATTAATTTGACATCTGCACAAACAACGTCCGTTATTTAATACACTGTGAGAATTGGGCGGCTGTCATTCAATTGACTTCAACGCATTGCATCTATTTCAATTAAAATGCGGTAACAATGCGATGGGGCCAGTACAAAGGGTTTCCCCAGGTAGACCATCATTCTAATACATTCACATTTCACATGTTGCCTCAGGCAATAAGTGTGTGGCTAATATATACAAGTGTTGCCTCAGTTAGGAAATAAAAAAAAAAGCTACAGAAGGAACATAGCCATGGTGCTAGTGCTGGTGGTGATGGAGCTGCATTTGCTGTAGAGAGCAGATGTGGGAGATCTGTACCTGGTACGCTAGAAAATATAATGCCTTCCTCTAGTGCAAGAAGGTGGTAGGGTTTGCAGCATTATTTACTAGGCCCCAATACCCAACGCCGAATGGTCAGTCAAGGGCAACTGGAGGCTTTGGGCAACTGGGCAGCATGGTGGCTCAGTGGTTAGCACTGTAGCCTTGCAGCACTGGAGTCCTGGGTTCAAGTCCCACCAAGGGCAACATCTGCCAAGAGTTTGTATGTTCTCTCTGTGCTTCCTCCCACACCCAAATGCATAGTGCTGCAGAATCTGTGTGTGCTATACAAATAAAAACATATATATACATGTCATACATGTCCACCTCACCCCCTTGCAAATCCTCTAAGTCAGGGGTCTCAAACTCAAGTTTCAGCTGTTGCGAAACTACTATTCCCATCATGCCTGGACAGCCAAAGCTCTTGGCTGTCCAGGCATGATGGGAACTGTAGTTTTGTACCATCTGGTCGGCCTGACTTTGACACCTGTGTTCTAAATGGTATAAGCATCACTATTGGAAAGTAACCTGATAAATGGAAATATATGCTGTAATTTTTTTTTTAACAATCATTTGTATTATTGATTTATACAAATGTTTGTTATAAAGACAGTGACCATTTAATGTTATAATCGGTGTATAAACAGGTAAACAGTTCTGAATAGAAAAACATTCTCATCATGTCCACTATTGATATACATATTTTTTTCTCTATTATAACCATAAGAAAATGGGTGAAATTGATTTTTATTTTCTAAAAGATATAATAAAAATGATTTGCATTTGAGTTATTGTGATCCAGCATTAGCAATTGAATAAAAAACCTGCTGAGAGAAGCTTATTGAAAAAGGTTTTATAAAATAGGAGAAACTGCCCTGTGTGTTCATGTCAATATGTAGAGGTAGCAAATAACTGTGAAGTGGCTTCTCAAGATCAGCTTCTGCTAGATAACAACCCATAAAGGGTTTGTGTATGGATTTAGCAAAAATCTAAAATGTCAAACTAATTAAATTTGGGGTTTGTAATGGTCATAATTATAGCATTCAGCTCCTTAATAAATTCTGCTAGCGGGACTTCATATTATGTGGAAAAAAAAAACTTTCTCTGGTACACTTTGTTCTCTACATTTTTTTATTAATTAAGTCCATTAAAGTAAATCTTGTACAATAACCATTCTTTATTTTTTCCCTTTTCCTTGGATTTGTTGAAAGTGCCTCATGATGTCAATATTCAAGCTCATAGTCTAAATTAGAGGTAAATAAAAACATAGACAAAGACTATATCTTTACAGTATTTATAGCTTACTATAAATGTATACTAGTAAATGAGAAGTTGGAATGATAGCCAAAGCATTTTGTGATTATTTGTCTTATTTAGAGCTCCTCATGTTTGTTCATTTTACTGAAGTGCTGTCTTGAATACTTTTGTTGGATTTGAAGTGGGCCATAGTAAGGTGTGCACTACCATTACTCTTATGCTGTGTCCGTCGCTGCTATAGACTTTACTGTTAAACACTATTTCGTGAACTTCCATAGATTTAAAAAATATATATTTTAGCATTTTTCTTTTTCTGTTGCATTTTTTAAATATGTGTTTTTGGTTGTGCTTTTTTTCTGTAGAATTTTTCATTTAAATATTTCTCGAAATAAAAAAGGCCTCTGCACCTCAAGTGCAAAAAAATTCCACAAAGAAACCCACTGTAGGAAGAATGTTTTATATATTTCCCTATTCATTTCCATCTAACATCCGCCTTTCTTAGGGATCAGTCAGGTTTATTTGGGGTGTTATGACTGTACCTGTTGAGACCGTGGTGCGGTCCTCGGTTCGTAAGGAACGACCGAGACTGTGCTTTTGGCCATAAATTTGTGTTTACTATGTGTCTTATTTGCGTTTGTCTGAGCTCTGTCTGAACACTGTCTTACTTTGCCTTGCTTATTGATTCACCTGCCACACCTGTCTCTCCTCTGCTGAGTTTCCTGTATATTTTACAGTTAACTTGCTCAGGTGATTGACATTTGGGTTCTCCATTCACCCTTGCTGCTTCTGTTTCCAAGTGTGTGTGGTCCAATTTCTTTCCAGGACCAGACCCCTGACCTCCTATTAAGCATCCCCTATGTTTTAAAGGGGTTATCCAGGTAACAAAAACAATATTCCAAACTATCCCCCTAATATACATGTATAACCTATCTTGCACCCTTTGGCTAGGTACACACGTCTTTTTTTTTGGGCCGTTGGACGGTTGTCTTTTTAGATGCCTCATTACCTTGAAAACGACAGGCGTCCAAACATCGAACAACCAAAAAAAGATGTGTGAACCTAGTCTTTCCCTTTTTTTTCTAATATTTACCCGCTCTGGATGTCTAAAATCATCTTCTCGCTGTCCACTCTGACAACACACTGCTTCCTCTTCCCCCCTCCCTTTGTAGACACAGGACATGTGATCTCCTCTCTGCACCCGATCACTGCTATTAAAAGTGCTGCTGCCATAGACTTACTTGTGTCCCTGAGCCTAGGTTTCTGTAATATGGAAAGTTATAGTTCTAGCTCTGCTTGCTGTCAGTGAATGCAGGCATATGTACCTGTCTTTGTGTCACAGCTCTGTATATTGTAAGTGTTATGGATGTTCTTAGAAAATTTTAACTTGTAACTTAACACTTGTAACTTGTAACTCAGGAATGGCAGCAGCTAGAAAGACAGGAGATAGTTCAAAATACTCAAGGGGACTTGGTGATTGTTTTTTGTAGGTCTTAAGCAGATAACCCCTTTAACCTTTTGCTGGCTTTTAAATCTAGTTCACCTAGAAAGCTTGGCGTACCCTGTGTTCTTTCTGTGCACATTTTCTGCCTTTACCGGACCTCAGCTATATGTACCTTGACTATTCTGGTTTTCTGATTGCCCTAACCTTTCTGCTTTGTGATCTGACTATTCTTTGGATTTTGTTTCTATACATCTGCTACCGAGTAGTTGTGACCTTGGCCTGTTGACCTTCCTCACTTGTTTGTCTGTCCTGTCTGTGTTTGTGTAAACGAACCGAAATTTTGACTGAACTTGATTAAACTTAAAAAAAAAGAAAAGTTTTAAAAAGTTTAAAGATGTTTTAGGACAGTGGCATGAGCATGGGATTATCCCTAATCACTTTAATTAGTGTTATTACAGCTCAAAGTCTCCCCCTATTGATGGCTACTCCCCTTCACTATATAATAGCAGGGAACAGGAAGTCATCATTCAGTTGCTGTACTGAGGAAGAGAAGCACCTGGATAGAGCAGCGAGGGACAGAGAGAGAGAGAGAGAGAGAGAGAGAGAGAGAGACATTATAGGTTAAAGCAGGGCAATTTAGAGTAGGTTGCAGTGAGGCAGGACTGCTTTAGTGTAGAGGCTGTCACTCTGTTTATTATTTACTGAGGCACTTTGAGGTTACATCAGTTTCCTTTGTTTAGTGTGTGGCACTGTGCTTTTTGTGTCATTGCTCCCAAAGATATTTTTGCTGGCTATCTTGGGTGAATTGAACCCACTGCGGCAGGTGGTCCGTTTCCTGTTTGGATATATTTTGACAGTGTCCCAAATGTCATATCAACTAATAAAGTCCTTTCTGGCCATCTGGGGTTAAGTTAACCCACAGAGGCAAATTGCCTATTACATCCAATTTCTGTCAAGTATATCAGCAATAAGATCATCATTTCTAAGCAGCAAAAGTCTGGTCCTTTCCATGGTATGGCCAGTGGCAGCAGTAGAAGTGGCAGAATATGTAGTCGTTGAGGTGCTAATAGTGACAGATGTGGCAACAGTGGACAGCTACCTACATGAACCTGTGGTTAAGTTGTGACCAGCCAGCCTGCAGTCGTGGATTGGTTCCTTCAGAGTTAGAGCTCCACATCAGGCAGTACCATACTCGGAGCCAACTATTGGGATCATCAGACACAACCATTACATGGCAAGGACAGTCTCTCTCCTTGGCCTCTTCTCCTGTCTTGACTATGCCGAACACTTTTGAAGCACCATCGGCCGCCATACTTCTGTCAAGCCTAGCGCTACCTTGGGAGTTTCAACCACTGTTTTCAGATGAGGAAGAGGAATGTCCAAAAAGTCAGCATTTGGAAGGCAGTGTTGAGATTCCAGCAGATTCCAGCTGCTGATGCCACCGCCAGCTCTATGACCTTAGCCCCTCTGCTACCTTGGGAGTTTTAACCACTGTTTTCAAATGAGGAAGAGGAATGTCCAAATAGTCAGCGTTTGGTAGGCAGTGTGGAGATTCCAGCAGATTCCAGCTGCTGACGCAACCTCCAGCTATATGCCCTTAGCCCCTTTGGGTTGAAGAGAGCTCTACTGCTGCCACCCTTCAACTTTCTGTCATTAGCTCCTTGGGTCAAGGAAAGTGCTACTGCTGCTGCCACCTCCAACTATATGTTCTTGGCTCCTTTGGGTTGAAGAGAATGCCACTGCTGCTGCCAATTACAGATCTGTTTGCTAAGCCCTTCAGGATCAAGACTAAACTGCCCCTCATGGGGCTGCCACTTTGAAGTGTCCACTGATTTCCTGGGGTACAGCATAATTTTATGCTGCTGATCCAGCAACGCCCACTTCTGTCTATGGAGAAATAAGGAATTTTACACTGCTGATCCACGAACGTGCACAGCTGACAAGGCATAAAACGTAATTTTACACTGCTGATCCACCAACGTCCACTGAGACAGGTTGGCGAACCAAACGAACAAACCAAACTTTTCAAAAGCTCGCTGGTCTCTAGTCATCACTGACAAAAGGTTCTGCCTATCAACAGGGTGGTGGCGTCCAGAAGAGTATACAGACTGTGCTAATATGGTAAATATGTGGTTTAGATGTGGGGTGGAAATGGCTGTATTTGTTTAATGATGCTTGCTCTCATAAGTACTATTATTGCACTAGCACTTTATATCCAGTGTTCTTTGTACTCATACTGCTTCTATTACTTGCCAAGTGATACCACATTTTCTCTCTAGGATTGCCACCTCATGTTTTTAGTGTGTGATTCATTTTTTAAATCATGGATAATAAAGATTATTTTGCCACAGTACTTAGTTTTGTGTTTTTGTTTTTTTTTGTTACATCTACAGCCAATATAGTCAAACTGACTGTCAGACTCGGTAGGCAGAAACAGTACGAGACAGTGAGCCCTGAAGCTAGTCCCACCCCCTGACCCTACCTACTTGCCGCAAACAACCCTAAGCGGTCGTGGACAACCACAGTGCCGGTCCCTATACTGATGTAAGTGAAACACAAAACGCAGACAGACAAACAAACACAATAGAGCGGAGTCAAACAAGCCAAGTCAGCAATACACGGGCAGCGAAGTACAAAATCAGGAAGATAGCGGATAGTCGGTAACAGGCAGGAGGTCAGGTAACAGAGTAACAACAGTGGGTAGATAGGACAGGATACGCAGGACAGGGATAAGGGGAGCTGGGACTAGATTACTCTAATAGCCAGCAGGGAAGTGAGCAACTGACTGCTTTTTATCCAGGCTCAGAGCCAAAGTCCAGCAGCTGATTGGAGCAGCCCTGATTCCAGCACCAAGTTCAGCTGAACAGACCTAGCAGTGCAGTAACCACTGCACTGCCAGAAGTCTGACAGGCAAGACAGGTGTGGCTGGAAAGTAAGACACAATTCAGACAACATTCAGTGCAAACAACAGACAAATTCAGCGCCTCCTCAGCTACCCGGCACGGGCCGAGGAGTGCAAAGTCACATTCCTAACACTGACGTTCCTAAAAATGAACAAGGCATGGATCCTAGATGACTTGTCAGTCCTGGTGCCTGATTAAGTAGCCTATGTGCAAATCTTGCCCCCTCCTCGGCCTTCACCTTCTACCTTTACCTTCTCCCCCTCCTTCTTCTTCTCCTGAATGTCCACGTCTTCTTTCAATATTATTTATTTTTTAAGGTAATTTAATTTTTCTATTCTATTTGTTCTTTTATATTTTTTTTCTGTTATCATTTTATACTTTCCCGACCCCATTATTGCCAGGGCAATTGCCATGTTCTTACCCACATTTTGGTTGCATTTGTATACTTCTACCCCTTACTACCACCATTTTGCAACCATATTTGTGGCCCAAAGTCTAGGTTCCCATAGACTTTAATAGGGTTTAGGTCAGTGAGAATCTTTGGGTAAAAGTTGGGTTCTTCTGGGGCGTGGCGAACTGCCGATGGAAGCGGCCGCATAAACCAGGAGCTCCCGACCACGCAGCTGTATTAGCCGGCCTAACACCCGCTCTACCCCGCAAAAATCCCCTCAGCTTATGGGGGGGAGGTCCAGGAGGAACCCCAGAACCTCCGGTCCCGGTGGCAAGTCGGGCCAGCGTGTGGGCTCCCTTACCCCATACCTCACAAGGAGAACGTCCGCAGCACGGGGGCTGCGGCCTACGTCCCCGGTCCGTGTGCGGAGGTCTCCCGGCGTGGATCCCCGGGTCCCGTTCCGTCTCCGGAGCCTTCCGCCGGTCGGCCCGTCGTCTTCCCTCTGCACCGAGGGGTGCGGAAGCCAGCAGAGGACGGGACAGAAGCAGAGGCCTTCCTCACCACGTGGCGCGCCGCCATCTTGCCTGCCGGACCGCTGCGACATAGGAGGTGGTGAGTCAGCTCCTGAGCTGCTGAGTGCTCCCTCTCCTGCCCGGGGACTTACTACTCAGAGCCCGACCCCAGAGCCCTGTAGTCCGGCTATATCTACGCACCTGGGGGACCGTCGTTCACCGGACTCCGACACCTTAAAGGGCCAGCGGTCTATTTTGCCATATATGATGGCGGCGGTGCCTAAGCCCCCACGTGGGGATAAATACAAACCGGATGGTCCTCAGTCCTCCCCCACAGTTCAAAAAACTCTCCCAGACCCCACACTGGCCGATCAGTCACAAGACTCTTCCTGGCCTCATGCCGATTATGACTCAGATACTTCTGGTAGGGGGCACTCTTCCCAGCAGGATGTCCATGATCTAATATCACAGCTGCCTACTAAAAGGGACTTCAAGTCACTACTTTCTGAAGTTAAGGAGACCCTCAGGGTGGAACTCACGGCTGTTAGAAGAGACATCCGCCATATTAACTCCAGAGTAGAGGCATTGGAGGAAGAACATGACTCCACGCGGGTTTATATTGGTCACTTGCAATCCACTGTTAGCACACAGGCGGCCGCTTTGGATGATATGCAGCGCCATATTGAAGATTTAGACAACAGGGGGCGCCGCAACAATATTAGAATACGGGGACTCCCTGAGGCAACACAGGACAGAGACTTGGGGGACACACTGGAGGGTTTCTTCAACACCATCTTAGGAGAGCCCTCCACTAATAAGATCAAATTTGATAGGGCACATAGAGCCCTCAAGCCCAAGCCCTCCAATGGCACCCCAAGAGATGTTATTTGCTGCCTACATGATTATACGGTCAAAGAGGCTATTATGACAAAATCACGCTCCCTGAGGGACTTGGATTTTGATGGCGCAGCTCTTCAAATATTCCCTGACCTATCATGGATAACCCTACAAAAACGCCGCCTGTTACGCCCCCTCCTGATGACCTTAAGGGACTGTGATGCTACCTACAGATGGAACTTTCCTTTTGCCTTATCGGCCAGACGGGATGGTCGTGCTGCAGTACTCCGTAATCTTACTGACCTCCCCAAGTTTTGTGACGCCCTGGATATTCCTATGCCAAAGATCTCCGACTGGACTACAGCCCCCCCTCCGCCACCCCCGCCACCTGTGTGGCAATCTGCTGGCCGGAAGAGGAGCCACCAGAAGTCAGTCGGCTCAGGCTCCCCCTCTACCCGGGCCCCTGACCTCCCGTCTTGAATACTAGTGGACTGGGGGATTCACCTCCTGCCCCTCATTGCTTAGTTATTCTATGCTACTTCTGAATGACATCTCGCTGAGTTAGGCCTATATATGTTTTGATCATATGCTTAGTTAGCTGCGTGGTTGGGTTCCGTGTACGCAACTGTGTATGTACATTTCTCGGTTCTGTTGGTGCTTCCTATGTACCCCCTGGGGCTTCGGTTCCTTACAGTTGGGGTGGCTAGTTCTTGAGCGTATTCTCTGTTTGCTCTTGCTGGCCACCTATTGCCCCTGTCCTGGCTTCCTAGGCCAGAAGGTTGAGCCGTATCCAATGCCGATTCAAGTTTATTGTATTTGTAGTATTTATGTCTGTTCTGTGTATGTGTTCCCCCCCCCTTCTTTCCCTATATTTGTTCTCCCTAGGTTTATCAATCGCACACTACTCTGGGTACCTGTTGGCCTCGCAGTAAGGACTCACCTACGAGTTTTCTTGGTGGGGGTAAGATGCTGCATTCGTATTGACCTTTTGATTAAATACCCCAATGGTTAGATGTGTTACTCTGAATGTCAAGGGGCTTAACTCCAATGTAAAACGTAAACTGGTCTTGAGGGAACTCCGCACCTTGAAAGCAGATGTGGCCTTCCTTCAGGAAACTCATTTCGACCATGAGGCCACCTTTGCCTTTGCTCGCCATTCCTTCCCCACTGTTGTTTCTGCCTCCAGCGGGACCAAAACTGCTGGGGTAGCTATCCTTTTCTCTCGCTCCTGTCCTTTTCAGCTTTCTTCCTCTTTCTCAGACCCGAAGGGTAGATTTGTGATAGTAGAGGGAACCATGGAAGGCAAACAAATTGTACTCTGCAATATTTATGCTCCCAATAGACGGCAGATACCCTTCCTCCGCAGGGTGTTGATCAAGTTGTCCGCTTATCCACACCTGCCTAAGCTCCTGGGGGGAGATTTTAACCTCTCCTTCTCGGATGTCTTGGATAGACATTCGGTGTCAAACCACCCTACTCCGGTGGAACAATCTAGACTTTCCACGGAGTTTCGCAAACTAATTCGTAGACATAATCTATACGATTTGTGGCGAATTGACCACCCTGCGGAGAGGGAATACACTTTCTATTCTCATCCTCACAAGCTTCATTCCAGGATCGATTACTTTTTTGGAAATGTCCCTATGGTACGCCTTTTACATAGCTCCTCTATTTACCCCATTTCATGGTCCGACCATGGTCCAGTGGGAGTTTGCCTTAAAAGTCTACAGACGCCAACTCGCCACTGTCACTGGCGCTTAAATGAAAATTTACTAAAGTCTCAGATTACTAGGGATTCCATCAAAACATGTATAGTGAATTACTTTCAGGAGAATGAGAACTCGGTACAGTCGGAGTCCATCTTATGGGAGGCTCATAAAGCCGTTATCAGGGGCCAGTGTATCGCTTTAAGTTCACGCCAAAAGAAAGACTCACAGGCGCAGATTACTGCCGCTACTCAGGAGGTCCTTGCACTGGAACGTTCTTTAGCTAATTGCTCATCCCTACGTACCCTGCGGAGACTGGTGGCAGCCAGAGCGCGTCTTAAGGACCTGTCTTTATTGAAGGTAGAGAAGCTTCTTCTCTTCTCCAAACAGAGATTCTATGAGAATGGCAACAAAGCACATACGTTGCTGGCCAACATGCTTAATAATCGTTCCGCTGCCCAGTCCCCGCAGGCACTTAAAGATACTGATGGGACATTGAAATTTCACCCTACTGATATTTCTTCTATCTTTCTTCGCTACTACAAAAAACTGTACTCTTTGCCTTCTACCTTGCCGTCTGATCCCGAGGCCCGTACTAAACGAATCACAGATTTTCTCAAAGATTGCCATTTACCATCCCTGTCTCCTGAGGCAGTGGAAGCACTGAACTCACCCATCACTGAGGAAGAGTTCGCCGAAGTACTTAAGCTGATCCCTACAGGTAGGGCCCCGGGGCCAGATGGCTTTACCTACTTGTATTACAAGACCTTCTCCTCTGAACTATCTCCTAAACTGATCTCTCTGTTCAACTCTTTTCTCCAAGGGGAACCTCTTATGTCCTCTCTATCCCACTCATACGTCACTCTTATTCCTAAACTGGGTAAGGATCCTGTGGACTGTGCTAATTACCGGCCCATTTCCCTACTGAACTCCGATTTTAAATTATTTACGAAAATTTTGGCTACTAGACTGGGATATTGGTTACCATCTATAATTAATGCTGACCAGGTGGGATTTGTTCTGGGTCGACAGGGGGGGGACAATACCAGGAGAGCAGTTGATTTGATTGATGCCGTGAACCAGCAGAAAGAGAGTGCCCTGTTGCTTAGCTTAGACGCCGAAAAGGCATTTGATCGCCTGGGATGGCCATTTATGTTTGAGACACTGAAATGTTTTGGCATTGGGGGGCCCTTTCTGGCTGCGGTTCAGGCATTGTATTCCCGACCCACGGGGGCGATTAAACTCCCACATATGATATCTGCCACTTTCCCGATAATGAATGGCACCCGCCAGGGTTGCCCCCTATCACCTTTATTGTTTGTTATGTGTATTGAACCCCTGGCGGCTGCCATTCGGAACGCCCCGGACATTAAGGGGGTATTGGTCAGGGGAAAAGAATTTAAAGTTATGTTATTTGCAGATGATATCCTCCTCACCCTGTCGAACCCCGTAACTACCCTTCCTAATTTACATAGCCTTCTCCACACCTTTGGGGTGCTGTCGGGATATAAGATTAACACCTCAAAATCGGAAGCTATGCCACTGAATCTCCCTCCCCCCCTGGTCATGCAGCTCCAGTCGGTTTATAAATTTAAGTGGAACTTGAAAGCTATTAAATACTTAGGAATCCATCTTACGTCCACATACCGAGACTTATATTCAGCGAACTTTCCCACCCTCTTCCAGGAACTACGGAATCTCCTCTCTAAATGGGCGTCCCACTTCATTTCCTTACTGGGGCGAATAGCCGCGGTAAAAATGTCCATACTGCCTAAAATATTGTATTTTTTTGAGACCCTCCCGGTGCGTGTGCCTCTTAGGGAGCTCAAGTCCCTTCAGAAACTTATCTTCCGTTTTATATGGGGTGCCAAGAGACATCGCATTCCTAAGTCAGTGATGTTGAGCAGTAAATCTATGGGGGGCTTGGCAGTTCCAAATTTGCTTTATTATTACTGGGCGGCCCATTTGAGACAGATCCCAGCCTGGTCTCGTTACCTTGCATACAAAAAATGGACAGAGATCGAAAAAATTTGGTTAGCACCTTTCCACCCGAACTCCTTTCTCTGGCATATCTCTCCTCCTCCCTCCTCTCACATGAACCTGCTAGGCCCTATCCGTTTTACACTACACATATGGTCTTCTTGTGCTAGCAAATTTGGTTTGTCCTCTAAATCCTCTCCTCTGCATTCCTTTCTACTCTTCCCTGACTTCCCTCCTGGCTTGCAATCGCAGATAGTGCGTACATGGGGTTCTAAGACATTATTTCAGTTTGCGGACATTGTAGACCCCATAACACGGACTCTTCTCCCATGGGACCGGCTCATGGACCGTTCGGAACTTCCCCGATCGGAGTACTTCACCTATGTCCAGCTGAGACACTTTATGATCTCACGTTTGGGCACCGACACAGTCTCTAAGCCTTCGGCCTTTGAGCAGCTAGCTAGAAGGGGTACATCTACGGCAGGACTTATTTCTGATATATATCGTATTCTTCTGAGTCCAGTGGACGGCTCTCTAGTCAAACACTCATACATGGCTAAGTGGGAGGCTTACATAGGTAGGGAACTACCGCCTGAGTGTTGGGGTGTCATATGGGAAAGAGCGGCTAAATCCTCTATCTGTGCAACGTATAGGG
The DNA here is from genome assembly GCF_027789765.1 of Dendropsophus ebraccatus. Classification (NCBI taxonomy): domain Eukaryota; kingdom Metazoa; phylum Chordata; class Amphibia; order Anura; family Hylidae; genus Dendropsophus; species Dendropsophus ebraccatus. Next base: position 75,703,613 of record NC_091459.1, on the reverse strand, counting down.
AGGCACACTACAAGGTGTTGATGTTGTGGTACCACACCCCGGAATTGTTGCATAAGCTTAATAACTCTATCTCCGTGCTGTGCTGGAGGTGTATGGCAACAGTGGGATCATTGTATCACATCTTCTGGGAGTGCTCTCTCATCCGTCAGTTTTGGGTAGATGTATGTGGTTTGGCATCAGCTGTCTTACAGGTTACCATCTCCAGAGATCCGGCTATATGCCTCCTTAACCTGTTTCCCAAAACTCTTAGGAAAAAACAAGCTAAATTCTTACTGGTGGTGTTTACAGCAGCCAAATCCCTGATTGCCAGAGCGTGGAAGAAAACCTCTCCCCCGACCCTTAACTGTCTCAGGCTGAAGATAAGAGAGTTACGTGGGCTAGAAAAAATGACTGCGTCGCTTAATAACACTATGGAGAGTTTTGAGTCTACCTGGGCCCCATGGGACTCGTATGACACTCATGATGTATCTACGCATACCTAAACCTAGGATCCCCCTCCCCTTCCTGTCTTTCCCTATTGGGTCCATTGTCTTCGTCTGGTCTGGTCCTGTGTGTCTTTATTTTAGTTTATTTTTTCTTTTTTGTTTTTCCTGGTTCTGTTTGGCTAGTTTACATGAAAGTTTGCCATTCTGACTATTCTGGTTAATACTGTTTATATGCCACTGGTATAACTGATATTCTCTTTTTGTCCATATATGGGCGATGTCTTGGACTTTAAAGGACATTATATAGTACGACTTCTTTCTTAAAGTGGCTTTGTTCATTTGGTGGATTTTCATTTCATGTATGCTATATATGCAAATATGTATTGTCTGTCTTTTGTTGTGGAAAAAACAAACAAATTGAAAAACCAATAAAAATTACAGTTTAAAAAAAAAAAAAAAGTTGGGTTCTGCAAACTTTTATTTGCATTCAATCGAACCAAGCGAATCTGAATATTCACGGGTTCACTCATCACTAGTAATGTTTGTAATATTCATATTTATTTATTTTTGCACTTCTCCTCTCTCCTCATGTACTAGTCGGCCATTTGCCTTCAATGTGTTTTGATCTTGTAATGTTCCTGTTTGTTAACCCCTTAACCTGCAGTAAATGGGTAAGAAGGACAGGACTAGGTACCCGGAAAAAGTCAGGTAGTTTCTATGTATTTTGGCCAATAGGTTGAATCTAAACCTAAACCGCATTCAAATTATACTGACAACATTTATAATAATGTTACTAAATAAATGTGGGTCAATTATTCCACTGTAAGGCTATGTTCACACAACATCAAAAAATAGAGAAGGGGAGGCCAGGCTGCTAAATGGCGTCCGTTATTTTAGACTCAAAATGACAGACGTAATTTTAAACAGCTGAAAAAAACGTTGTGTGAACATAGCCTAAGGCTTCCGGTTTCCTGGCTACGGAGGCCGGCGGGGGTAGGGAAGAAGGGAGGTGGGTGTTTTGCAGCAGCAGACACCACCCAGTCTTGCACCTGAATAGGGATCCTCTTAAAAGTGGTTTAAACAGCTGAAAAAAACGTTGTGTGAACATAGCCTCAGGCTTCCGGTTTCCCGGCTACGGAGGCCGACGGGGAGAGGGAAGGAGGGAGGTGGGTGTTTTGCAGCAGCAGACACCACCCAGTTTTACACCTGAATAGGGACCCTCTTAAAGGACAACTCCGGCGAAATTTTTTTTTGGCTTATTTAACACACATTACAAAGTTATATAACTTTGCAATGTGGTTAAATACCCGGTCTGGCTCCCTTCCCCCACTTTCCGACTCCCGACCCCCCACCCCGGAAGTTAAAGAATGTATACATTACCTATTACGGTCGTCATGGTCCTCTTCTCCCGGGCGGCATCTGGTGACGGGTGACGTCAGAGCTGGGGGGCAGTCCGGGTCTTCTTCCTCTTCGGCGTCTTCATTGAGAGTGAATGGGAGAGAAAAGGCTGCTGGTGCACATGCGCACCAGCAGCCTTTTCATTGGCTGGAGCGCATCACATGGCTTCCAGCTTGCTCAGCCCTGATTGGCTGAGCTTGCTGGAAGCCATGTGATGCGCTTCAGCCAATGAAAAGGCTGCCGGTGCGCAAGCGCACTGGCAGCCTTTTCTCTCTCATGGACCCGGAAGCAAGAGACATCGCTGGACGGCGGACGCAGGTGACGGTGAGGCGGGCGGCGGGCGAATGGAGTGGCGATCGTCACCGGAGGGATGGTGAGTATGGTGTCTGTGTGTGTCTGTGGTTTTTTTTTGGGGGGGGGGGGTCCCGCCGGAGTTGTCCTTTAAAATGGTTGCCTTAAACGGGTTAACCAGTGCTGAAAAAACATGGCCACTTTCTTTCAGAGACAACACGACTCTTGTCTTCAGGTGCGGTTTGCAATTAAGCTCCATTCATTTCAATGGAACTGAGCAAAAACCCACCCAAGCTAGAGACAATAGTGGGGCTGTCTCTGGAAGAAAGTGGCCATGTTTTTGTAGCGCTAGATAACCCCTTTAATGTGGGGAGTGAGGTTGATCCAAATATTTATTAAGAGCCTTGTATTCTTTTATAAGAATTTAGCTTAGCAATGGATTAACCCTTTAAGGACGGGGCCAATTTTCGTTTTTGCGTTTTCGTTTCTTCCTCCTTGTGTTTAAAAGGCCATAGCACTTGCATTTTCCACCTAGAAACCCACATGAGCCCTTATTTTTTGCGTCACGAATTGTACTTTGCAATGACAGGCTGAATTTTTGCATAAAGTACACTGTGAAACCAGAAAAAAATTCAAAGTGTGGGGTAAAACTTGTTGTGCATGTTCCTCAAGTTGTTACGATTAAAACGATATATAACATGTATAACTTTTCTTTTATCTGATGGCCTGTAAAAAATTCAAACCATTGTTAACAAATATACGTTCCTTAAAATCGCTCTATTCCCAGGCTTATAGCGCTTTTATCCTTTGGTCTATGGGGCTGTATGAGGTGTCATTTTTTGCACCATGATGTTTACTTTCAATCGGTACCTTGATTGCACATATACGACTTTGGGATTTTTTGCGCTTACGCCGTTTACCGTGCGAGATCAATAATGTAATTAATTAATAGTTCAGGCGATTACACATTATTTATTTACTTTTATTTAAAACATGGGAAAAGGGGGGTGATTCAAACTTTTATTAGGGAAGGTTTTTTTTTTTTTTTTTACTAATAACAATACTTTTTTTTTTTTTTTTACACACATATACTAGAAGCCCCCCTGGGGGACTTCTAGTATATACACTTTGATCTCTCATTGAGATCTTTGCTGTATACTTATACAGCAAAGATCAATGAGATCGGCACTCGTTTGCTTTTGGCTGCTGCAGCCGAAAACAAACAGGTGCCGAGCCAGGGTCGACGCCATCTTGAAGCGGACCCCGGCCAGCACCAGTAACGGAGATAGCTCCTCCGGGACGTCTCCCCCACTAGACACCAGGGAACGGCTGCTTCCGGTAATCGGAGGCAGCTGTCAACTTTGACAGCTGCCTCCGATTACCTGATTAGTGGGCACGGTCTGATCGCCTAATGTCCGCGGTCCCGCTATCACGGCAGTTCAGAGCGGGGTCGCCGCGCAGCCCCGCTCTGAACACCTCCTGGGGACATATGACGTACGGGTACGTCATATGTCCCTAAGAGGTTAATGAACAGCATGTAGATATGCAATGTCTTTTTTTGTACAATTTTCTTAGGAATGGTCATTTAGGCTGGATATGCCACTTAATGTTTTGTATTGTTTCTTAATTCTTTATGCACACATTACAAACATGGAAAAACAATAAAGTAATGAAGAGTATATTACCCAAAAAATTGTCTGTACTTGCTTCTATCTGTAACTTTTCTTTGATAAACAACAAGTAGATTCTGAACAATAAAAAGTCAAACAAAAGAAAAATGTTAAGACATCTTGCAGGAAGTGCTGCTTCTTTCTACAAGGTTATTTAGAAGACCCATCATGCTAATTGCAAAAAGGGTAGCTAAGCAGTAGGACAGCAATGACCACATAAATGTGGCTGGTGATTGATAACATCACATCTGACCTTCATCCTTAGTTTCCATAACACCTTTATCATTAGTATGTGATTTATGCTTTCTCACTGGGAAACATTTGAGCCTGCTGCAGTTTTTATTGTTATTGAACAAATGTAAAATACCATTCAATGAAGAGTTCATGGGATAAAAGATTGTGCACGGCTTTTTGGTCTTTCTCTCTCACTGCTCAATATTGTGGCATTTTGTTACCCGTAATGCATATTCCTAAGTCATTTAGGTGAGTACTAATACATCTACAGCGGAGATTTTCCAGTCAGAAGCCTTCCCATTTACACACGCTATGCACACTTATTACAGAAGGTAATTAGGACTTGTCTTCTGCAGTACTGTATGTTTTACAGGATGAGCTTAATGCTGCCCATATATCCAGGATGCTGCAAACAAATGGGCCTCTAATGACGTGCAGGTTATTAGCAGTTGCACAGTTTGTTTTTAAATATGTCTTGCTTCACTTTACTTATTCTTACAGCCCACAACTGCACAGCATGGCTTTCTTTATTTGTAGAGCTTGCTTTGCTTTTGGTAACCAAACTTAGGAACCATACAATTTATTCTTCTTGATATTACAAATCTACATATTTCGATTGACTGTTAAAGGGGAACTCCACATAAGGAAAAAATTTTTTTCAATTAAAAGTACATTAAAAGTTATATAGATGTGTCTATACAATGTATTATCATATCTGTGCGGTTCTGCCACGCTGGAAGCTGATAGAAATCCTGGAAGTGAAGAAAAATGTCCTCTGTGCAAATCCACATTGTCTCCTGCTCCCACTGCTATCCCCCCTTGGGAGACAAATATTCCATGCCTCTGTCTCACATTGTGTGTGTTTGCTGAGCACAGGCTGATGATGCAGCCAGGGGCAGGGCGTGATCTCACAGGAGGCTTCCCCCAATCCCCTGAGTGATTCACCATCTTTGACCAGCCAGCAGCAGATGCTGCAACTTTACTTTGTGCAAAAGTCTGCAGTGAAATTAAGGCTATGTTCACACATGTTGGAGATTCATTGCAGTACTACAGTGTCTTCACAAAAATGATGCAGTAAAACAATTTAATGATGCTAAACGCCACAGAGAATCAGAGCCGGCACTGCCAATCCCACCTGGAGAAAAAACAATGCATAAACAGTATATCAAATGTAAGATAATATCGGATAAAGTCCTTATTGTGGGGCTCAACTTCAAAGATAAAAGATGCTTGATCATAATATGTGCGTGGAGATGAAAAGAAGAAAAAATAAAATTCAAAAAGTTTTTTACTTTATTACAATATCGGCGTTACAGGTAGTAACAGTGCGCTGTGTGGGTGGGAACACAATGAAATGATAAAGTACTGCAAATAATTCAGTAACACAATGAAACTGCAGTATGTGAACACAGCCTCGATGTTCTGAAATAGATTTGGGCGGGGAATAGGCAGGGTGGGGGACTGTGAACAACTGAGGGAAAGCATTGCATTCTGGAACCTGTAGTACTATGTAGAACTGTTCAACCAGGAAGTACAGAAACACAATACAGAACAAAGACCCCCAAAGCAAATGGACTTTTGGTAGTCTTAAAACTGGTTAGACAAGTAATTAATGCTATTTGCTTCTGCAGCTAGCTTTCTTTTTTACCTCTACCTTGAGTTTCCCTTTAAAAGCGTCACCTAAATTGTAGGATGGGACATGAATATCACATTTAGAAAACTTCTTGTAAGTGAATGTGGTTATACAAAAATAATACCAGTTTTTAACCCCTTCACGACCCATTTTCATTTTTGTGTTTTCGTCATTTCCTCCTCTTCTAAGAGCTCTAGCACTTTCATTTTTCTATCTACAGGGCCAGTAAGTACTTGTTTTTTTCAGGAATAGGTGTACTTTATATTAGCGTCTTTCATTCCACCATTACATGCATGATGGAGCCCCCAAAATGTTATTTATGAAAGTAAAAATTGGTGAAATTAGAAAAAAAGAATGCAACATTGTAAAATTTGGGGAGTTCCAGTGTCTATGTAATGCACTATACGGTAAAAGTGACATGATACCATTATTCTATAGGTCAGTGCGAACACAACAATTAGTAGGTTAACACAGATTTTCGAATGTTTTTTTTTTTTTTAATGAAATCTATTTTTTTGCAATTAACTATTAATAAAATGGGCCTATTGTGACCTTTATAACAGTTTTACTTTTCAACTACGGAGCTGTAGGGGCTGTCATTTTTTGCACCATGATCTATAGTTTTTATTATTACAATATTGGTGTAGATCGGAAGGTAAAAAAAAAAAAGGTAAAAACAGGCCCAGTTCACACCAGGCTCTTTGCACATTCCTGACAAACATCACTGTAGAGGGCCAAATTCGTTTTTAGTTGTTCTGCCGGAGCTGGAGGTTGAATCTAACCTGCTGATAGATTCCCACATGCATGGGGTATTGCAATGCTTAGCATCTGTGTCTTTCAGCAAATATCAGCACCTGTTCATTTGGATCCTATCACAGATTTTTGTTATCCTTTGGTGATGAGTTGAGGTGATCATGTGACCATGATACTGCTGAACTGTGCATCAGTAAAGAGTTTCATCACAGCAAACCTCTCACCGCACACTGCGGGCTCTTGAAAGGTTACGTCTCACTCTGTCTTCTATGTCTGTCCCAATTTACTGAGCACTTCACTTTGTCTCTATGGACATATTTCACGTGTATAGCGGGAATAATGTCACATTTCATGTACAAAATGTCACCGCTAAACTCCTAACAATGACAATTTCAGGGAAATGTAACATCAAGAGAAACAATCTGATGTAGGAGACTCCATAATGACAGTAAATTTATTTCTGTAACCTGGTTGCTATTATAATTTGCCCAGATATTGTTTCCAGTGAATAAAAAATAATCCAGTTCATATAGGGGCTTTCAATGCGCTTTATAAAACACCAAAACCAAAACACCAGAGTACCAAAAAGATTTACAAATACTAAAACTATTACTTTTACATTGACTTTTACTATTACAGTAAACAATTACTGCAAGGAATTATATACAGTTTGGTGTATGTGTATATAGATTTTTTTTTATGGAATAAATGCAGATTAAGACCCACAATCTATTTCAGTTTTTTCTTCTTGGGCTACGTTCACACAGAGCAAAAGGAGCGGATTACGCAAGGAAATATTTCCGCCTGAAATCAACTGACTCTGAATTCCGAGCAGAATATAAGCAGAATGTAAGCAGAATCCCTGCGTATTCTGCTAGGAAAGTGTTCAGCTCGTAATCAGCTCTTGACAAATTCAGCGCGGAATACTCGAGGAATCCGCGCTGAATCCGCATGCATTCAGCGCTGAAATTCAGCGAGTATTTGGTGAGTAAACTAGACTATACCAGAACATATACTAGAATCCTCCCCCCCCCCCCTTTTCCCCATTTCCGCGCTGATTCAGCGAGTAATTTCCGCTTTTATTACGCTTGTATACCGCGCTGAATACGCGCGTATTCCGCGCTGAAACAGAAAATCAGAGCCCCATTGATTTGTATAGGCTTCCGCTAGCGGAAGAATGAACATGTTCATTCTTCTGGCGGAAAGCGGATTAGTTCAGTGCGGAAATTCCACTGTGTGAACTGCAAAGCAGAATTTCCATTCAACACAATGGAAATTAGCTCTGCACCTATTTTAACGGCTGAAATTTCAGCGCTGATTCAGCGCAGAAATTCAGCTGCTTTTGCTCAGTGGGAACGAGCCCTTGTAGTCCAATTTCCAAAATAAAAAATCCAGGGATAGGGAATATGGGAATGTGTTTCTTGCCCTCATGAGAAGTAACTGAGGTTTGAGTGCAGAAAATCTGCAGTATAACAGTACCAGTAAAGCTGATTATATACCCTATAGATTAGTTGTACAATTATCAAATAATACCACCATACAGGAACAGATATTATCACCATATTACCATGGTAGTGTTACTAAATAAAACCCACTGTCTGACCAACAACACATAAAGACCAAATAATGCTGCCTGCCACACAATGTCCACTATCCTATACAATCTTCTCATCTATAGTGCCCCAAACGGGAATAGTGCCCCGTTTAAGGCCCAGAAAGTAATACGCCCCTTCCAGGGCCGTTTTAGACTAAATGTGGCCCTGGGCAAAGTTGAAGGTGGGGCCCCAAATGCTTAAATATTGTAGCAGCAATTTAAGGTCCCCATACATTTTACACTTTTGTTGCTGGTACCTGCTGCTCGTGGTGGGTTCGGCCATCAGTGTAAGGTGAATGGGGCTCTCTGGACAGTCCTCTGACAGATGATATCAGTGGACATAGGGGGTTAGGCTTGATGGAAAATCAACATCCAACCTCTTTGTTCTCAGAGAGACAAGCCACCATCAGATCTGTCTGACTATGGCTTACTCCTCCTATAGAGGACACAGGAACACTCAGCTGTGCCGAACATTCCTGTGTATGGGGAGGATGGGGCCGGATGGGAGAAGGATTGTTCAGCCAGCAGCCACTGAAAGTGTACGGCCAATTTAAGGGCCGTATTACACGGCCTGATATTCCGAAGTGAGCGCCAATCTGGTAGAATGGAGCTCGCTTACAGAGCCTACTACATGGCTCAATTATCGTGCAGCAAAGGCTGTATATATATATATATATATATATATATATATATATATAATTAGTGATGTCTGTGCAGCCCTTGCTATATATAATAAATAATAAAGATATATACTACCCGATCACGTTCCCCGATGTCCTCAGGTCTTGTCTGTGATATATACAACCTGATCATCAGCCAATGATTTTTGAACTTGCCAAAAGACAATGATTAGTTGTTGACTGTTGTCTTTATATACACAGAGCGATATCGGCCGGATTAGGACATTTTTCGCTTGGTGTATTAGGGCCCTTAGTCACAGTCAGTCAGTTCAGAAGGTTACATGCCGGGACTGCCGCTACAGGCCAGGACCGACGCTACAGGCCAGGACCGACGCACATGTCAGGACCCCCGCTACAGGCCAGGACTGCTGTTAGTGTTGCAAACACAAAAACTATTTATATGCATTGTTTTAAAAATTAAATAAAAAAATCACTATATCAGAACCAAATATTACCTCTATACCGTTATTGATGAAAACATACTATGTATAGGCCAATATTACCGCCATAGAGAGACCACTGCATAATGACACCATATACAGACCAATATTAGCACCACACCATGACCGCCACATATTGACTCTATATATACACCATATACAGACCAATATTACCGCCTTAGACTGACAACCGTATAATGACTTTATATACACTATATGCAGACCAATATTATGTGGCGGTCACTCTATGGCGGTAATATTGGTCTGTATAGAGTGTGTATGTAGGGTCATTATGTGGTGGTCACTCTATGGCGGTAATATTGGTCTGTATATAGAGTCATTATGTGGCGGTCACGCTATGGCGGTAATATTGGTCTGTATATAGAGTCATTATGTGGTGGTCAGTCTATGGTGGTAATATTGGTCTGTATATAGTGTATGTAGGGTCATTATGTAGTGGTCAGTCTATGGTGGTAATATTGGTCTGTATATAGTGTATGTAGGGTCATTATGTAGTGGTCAGTCTTTGGTGGTAATATTGGTCTGTATATATTGTATATATAGAGTTATTATATGGTGGTCACTCTATGGTGGTAATGACGATATATATACACTATACACTGATCAATATTACCGCCATAAACTGACCACCGCATAATGACCCTACATGCACACTATATACTGACCAATATTACCGCCGTAGACTGACCACCGCATAATGACCCTACATGCACACTATATACTGACCAATATTACCGCCGTAGACTGACCACCGCATAATGATACTATATACACTATATACAGACCAATATTACCGCCATAGAGTGACCGCCACATAATGACTGTATACACTGTATACAGACCGATATTACCGCCATAGAGTGACCACCATATAATAACTCTATATATACAACATACAGACCAATATTACCGCCATAGAGTGACCACCACATAATGACTATATACAGTTAATACTACATACAGACCAATATTACCGCCATAGAGTGACCACCACATAATCACTATATACAGTATATACAGTATATACTACATACAGACCAATATTACCGCCAGAGAGTGACCACCACATAATGACTATATATATATATATATATATATATATATATATATCTATATAATAAAAATCGAAGTCTGTCTGTCTGTCTGTCCCAAATAGACTTCCAAACGCCTGAACCGTTTGACCCCAAATTTGGCACACAGATACATTGGGTGCCCGGGAAGGTTTTAGCGAAGGTCCTGTCCCCGCCAGATGTACAGGAGGGGAGGGGGAGGGGGAAGAGCGGCGCCCCATAGAGATGAATTGGAAAATCTCCTTACTGCAAACACAGGTGATATAATTAGCTGCAGCAGACACGGCAGTTGGAGCCTTAGCAACCAATAGGATTACTGCTTTCATTTTCACAGGGAGCAATGGTTGCTAGGGAAGCTTCCTCACAACATCCACAGTAATAACTGGTAGACCCCCTACTCCATCTATACAGTACATGTATATACAGGACCCCCTACTCCATCTATACAGTACATGTATATACAGGACCCCCTACTCCATCTATACAGTACATGTATATACAGGACCCCCTACTCCATCTATACAGTACATGTGTATACAGGACCCCCTACTCCATCTATACAGTACATGTATATACAGGACCCCCTATTCCATCTATAAAGTACATGTATACAGGACCCCCTACTCCATCTATACAGTACATGTATATACAGGACCCCCTACTCCATCTATACAGTACATGTATACAGGACCCCCTACTCCATCTATACAGTATATGTATATACAGGACCTCCTACTCCATCTATACAGTACATGTATATACAGGGCACTACAGGACAGGTATACCAAACTGTCACTGGGTAACATCGCCACACCAGACCTGACCAATACCGCCATACTGTGACTGGGTAACACCTCCATACCAGACCTGACCAATACCGCCATACTGTGACTGGATAACACTGCCATACCAGACCTGACCAATACCGCCATACTGTGACTGGATAACACAGCCATACCAGACCTGACCAGTACCGCCATACTGTGACTGGGTAACACTGCCACACCAGACCTGACCAATACCGCCATACTGTGCTGGATAACACTGTCATACCAGACCTGACCAATACCGCCATACTGTGACTGGGTAACACTGCCACACCAGACCTGACCAATACCGCCATACTGTGCTGGATAACACTGTCATACCAGACCTGACCAATACCGCCATACTGTGACTGGATAACACCGCTATACCAGAGCTGACCAATACCACCATACCGTGACTGGATAACATTGCCACACCAGACCTGACCAATACTACCATACTGTGACTGGGTAACACTGTCATAACACATCTGACCAATACCACCATACTATGACTGGAAAAAACTGCTATACCAGACCTGACCAATACCACCATACTGTAACTGGATAACACTGTCATACCACACCTGACCAATACCGCCATACTGTGACTGGATAACACTGCCATACCAGACCTGACCAATACTGCCATACTGTGACTGGATAACACAGCCATACCACACCTGACCAATACCGCCATACTGTGACTGGATAACACCACTATACCAGACCAGACCAATACCGCCACACTGTGACAGGAGAACACCGCCACACCAGACCTGACCAATACCACCATACTGTGACTGGATAACACCGCCATACCAGACCTGATCAATACCGCCATACTGTGACTGGATAACGCTGCTATACCAGACCAATACCGCCATACCCCCCTCGAAAAGACACCAGATTTTCTGGCAAGTCTGAACGGGAGGGTACTGCCCCTCTGCAAGGTGCTACCCTACGCACCAGACCATGGGTGCCTAATGGTAAATACGACCCTGTAGGTATACAGGACACTGACACTTTATACCCGGGCAGCGCCGGGTACATTTTCTAGTCTATATAATAAAAATCAAAGTCTGTCTGTGTGTCTGTCTGTCCCAAATAGACTTCCAAACGCCTGAACCGTTTGACCCCAAATTTGGCACACAGATACATTGGGTGCCCGGGAAGGTTTTAGCGAAGGTCCCGTCCCCGCCAGATGTACAGGAGGGGAGGGGGAGGGGGAAGAGCGGCGCCCCATAGAGATGAATGGGAAAATCTCCTCACTGCTCACACAGGTGATATAATTAGCTGCAGCAGACACGGCAGTTGGAGCCTTAGCAACCAATAGGATTACTGCTTTCATTTTCACGGGGAGCAATGGTTGCTAGGGAAGCTGCCTCACAACATCCACAGTAATAACTGGTAGGCCCCCTACTCCATCTATACAGTACATGTATATACAGGACCCCCTACTCCATCTATACAGTACATGTATATACAGGGCACTACAGGTATAGCAAACTGTGACTGGGTAACACTGCCACACCAGACCTGACCAATACTGCCATACTGTGCTGGATAACACTGTCATACTAGACCTGATCAATACTGCCATATACTGTGACTGGATAACACTGCCACACCAGACCTGACCAATACCACCATACTGTGACTGGATGACACTGCCATACCAGACCTGACCAATACCACCACACTGTGACTGGATGACACTGCCATACCAGACCTGACCAATACCGATATACTGTGACTGGATAACATCGCTATACCAGACCTGACCAATACCGCTATACTGTGACTGGATAACACTGCCATACCAGACCTGACCAATACCACCAAACTGTGACTGGGTAACACCGCCACACCAGACCTGACCAATACCGCCATACTGTGACTGGATAACACCATCATATCAGACCTGACCAATACCGCCATACTGTGACTGGATAACACCGCCATACCAGACCTGACCAATACCACCATATTGTGACGGGATAACACTGTCATAACACACCTGACCAATACCGCCATACTATGACTGGAAAAAACTGCTATACCAGACCTGACAAATACCGCCATACTGTAACTGGATAACACTGTCATACCAGACCTGACCAATACTGCCATACTGTGACTGGATAACACTGCCATACCACACCTGACCAATACCGCCATGCTGTGACTGGATAACACCACTATACCAGACCAGACCAATACCACCACACTGTGACTGGATAACACCGCCACACCAGACCTGACCAATACCGCCATACTGTGACCGGATAACACTGCCATACCGGACATGACCAATACGACACACTGTGACTGAATAACACTGCCATACCAGACCTGACCAATACCGCCATACTGTGACTGGATAACACCGCCATACCAGACATGACCAATACCGACACACTGTGACTGAATAACACTGCCATACCAGACCTGACCAATATTGCCATACTCTGACTGGATAACACCGCTATACAAGACCTGACCAAAGATTTTCTGGCAAGTCTGAACGGGAGGGTACTGCCCCTCTGCAAGGTGCTACCCTACGCACCAGACCATGGGTGCCTAACAGGACACTACAGGTATACAGGACCCCAAAACTATACACTACAAGTGCATGGGACCTCCACCAACTATATACAACAGGTATACAGGACCCCAAACTTTACACTACAGGTATACAGGACCCCAAAACTATACACTACAGGTATACAGAACCTCCACCAACTATATACTTCAGGTATACAGGACCTCCACCAACTATATACTACAGGTAAACAGGACCCCAAACTATACACTACAGGTATACAGGACCCCAAAACGATACACTACAGGTAAACAGGAACTCCACCAACTATATACTACAGGTATATAGGACCCCAAACTATACACTACAGGTATACAGGACCTCAAAACTATACACTACAGGTATACAGGACCTACACCAACTCTTTACTACAGGTATATAGCACCTTCACCAACTCTTTACTACAGGTATACAGGACCCCAAAGCTATATACTACAGGTATACAGGAACTCCACCAACTATATACTACAGGCATACAGGACCCCAAACTATACACTACAGGTATACAGGGCCCCAAAGCTATATACTACAGGTATACAGGAACTCCACCAACTATATACTACAGGTATATAGAACCCCAAACTATACACTACAGGTATACAGTAACTCCACCAACTCTATACTACAGTTATACAGGACCCTCAAACTATGCACTACAGGTATACAGGACCCCCAAACTATATACTACAGGTATACAAGACCTCCACCAATTATACACTACAGGTATCCAGGACCCTTAAACTATAAACTACAGGTATACAAGACCTCCACCAACTATACATTACAGGTATACAGCACCAACTATATATACAGGACCCCCGAACTATACAGTACAGGTATACAGGACCTTCACCAACTGTACACTGCAGGTATACAGGACCTCCCTCAACTATACACTACAGGTATACAGCCCCCCCAACTACACACTACAGGTATACAGAACCCCCCCCCAACTATACACTATAGGTATACAGCCCCCCCAACTATGCACTACAGATATGCGAGACCCCTAAAAACTATACATTGTGGGTATACAGAACCCCTCGAACTATGCACCACATGTATACACTAATTCCACTGATTAACTTAGATGAAACAATACCTTTAGCTTTGCCTCCTGGGCACCTTAGAACAAATCTAATTAACACACTGACACTTTATACCCGGGCAGCGCCGGGTACATTTTCTACTATATATATATATATATATATATATATATATACACACTACATACAGACCAATATTACCTCCATAGAGTGACTGCCACATAATGACTCTATATACGCTATATACAGACCAATATTACCCCCATACAGTGACCACCACCTAAGGACCGAATACCACCTTATTTTTTTCTCAATAAAATACACGGTATTACCTTAGTGACATCATCATACACTATACATAGGAGCTGCAGCCAATCACCGGCCTCAGTGGTCACCGGCAGCAATTACATAGGACTGATGAGGCGGGAGAATGGTTGCAGCTCCTATATACAGTCTTTTCACTGCTACACCTCTGCTGGACAGTGGAGTCAGCAGTACTGATACACACACACACACACACACACACTATATATACACACACACACATACACACTATATACACACACACACACACACACACACACATATATACACATATACACACACACACACACTAACACATCCATAAAACACATTATACAGATCTAAACCATCCAGTCCATCCACCACACACATGACATGTAACACACACTACATTTATGCATTATACACCTACATTCACACACACACACACACACACACACACACACAGACACACACTACATGTACAGTATACTTACTACCTTCTAGCAGCTTGCTGGGTGTAGTGGTCCTTGTCAGCAGGCAGGGATCCTCTCACTGCAGCCCTCTCCTCATCGTCCCGACTGCTGGTACATTACAGCAGTCTCACCAGCAGGACGGAGACAGGTCACATGGTACAGGAGGCAGGTCACATGATGCAGTAAGAGGGGGAGGGGGAGCTACACTCCGGAGCCCAGCGTCCTGCAGCCTCTATGTGACCCCTGATTGCAGCTATTAGCTTCAGCCAGGGATCACTGACAGAGGCTGCAGGACGCTGTCTGTGCAGTCCAGCCCCTGACACCTAATGTAACTGTGGCAGGGGGCCCCTTGGGGATGGGGGCCCTGGGCAACTGCCCTCTTTGCCCCCCCTAACGCCGGCCCTGGCCCCTTCTGTGCCTCCACACTGTACATACCTCATTTTTTGCCCCCCACATTTTAATAGGCTTCTTTCTGTGCCGCCACACAATTATAATGCCTATTTGCTTTATAATACAATAATGTTCATCCTGTCCCCCAAGTGATAATTGTTGCCCCTCTATGTCCTCACATTATAATGATACCCCTTGTGTCATTACTTTTCCTTTAGTGTCCCCAAATTATAAAGCTCCATCCTTTTTTAATGACCCTCTCAGTGCCCCAACATCATAATGATGTCCCCTTCTGTGCCCAAAAGTAATAATAATGCTCCCCTCTGTGCCTCAGCTTATCATAATTCTGTGCACCTAAGTAATATTAATGCCGCCCTCTGTTCCCCCAAGAAATAATAATGTCGCCTTCTGAGCCCTGAGTAGTAATAATGCCCCCTCTGTGTAGTCTTCCATCTGAGGTGAGATGCTAATCTCAACTCCTGGCAGATGTGGCTCTGGCAGGCTTTGCAAACTGTTCTATAGAATCTGTACTACATCATATTAAGCCACAAAATGCGGAAAAATTTTAACATTAAAAATGTTGTCCTAATATAAGTGCCCTGCATTCATGGGGCGGGGGTGGGGGAGAGGTGGGTGGCGGGATTGGTTGAGAATGGTAAGAGGGCAGGTATGTGCACTAGATTACTTGTACTTGTCTGTTTGACCAATGGTGCATTATCTGGACCTTTGTGCTACTTGTTTATTTGGACATAATATATATCCTTGTCCTATTGTCAGAGTCTCTCAGCGAATGGATAGGCAGGAGAAAGTACAAGAAAGTGGGCTCTGTAGCTAGTCTCACCCACTGTCTCTGTCTACTTGCCTCGATCGGCCCTAGGTGGCCACGGACAACCACAAAGATGGTCCCTACTCTGTGTAAGTGAGACACAGAACAAGACAGACAAACAAACACAACAAGAGAATAGTCAACAAGTAAGGTCAGTAACAAACGAGCGGCGCAGTACAAAGTCTGAGGCAAATGAAAGGTCAGAGGATAAGCAAAAGGTCAAGTAACAGGTAAACCATAGCAAGGAATTAGGACGGGACTTGCATGAATAGACAGGGGAAGCTGGGACCAGGATATGAAACCTAATAGCCAGCAGGGACTGACTGGCTCTGCTGCAATATATGAGGATCAAGAGCCCGTTTCAGAAGTCCATTGGACCAGCTCTCTGGTCATTGGACCAGCGCTCAAGGTCATCTGTCAGTCACCACACTGCTCAGCTGCAACAATAAAGACTAGTAGTGAGCAGAATAACCCTTGCACTGCCAGGGTGCTGGAATGAAAGCGCTTGTGTCAGACAAAAAGTAAAACAAGCCCTGTTTAGACCCAGCTCAGATTATAATCCTGACACCTATGTTTTTTGTTGGACAAATTGTATAAAAAAAAATTCAAAAGATTTTTAAAAAATTGTTGCCGTATATGAAACAGCTTTTGCCTTGCTGTGTTGTATGTGTGTGACGGGGCAGTCGTATAAATTTGTGCTGGGAAAAGCTGCACCACATTCTCCAGGCATATGATAATAGAAGATCTACACGCTAGCTGAAAGATACAGCTCTGTTCTTATCATATGTGACCCAGCAAAGGACAATAAAATTGATGTGATTTAGTCTGTAGTAACTCACTCTGTCTTGCTACTAGGAATTATAATTAGAACAATTATATTACAATGACATTTCCTGCATAATCATATCTGCAGTTTCTGCTACCCCTCATCTCTATATTTCACTTTCACCATAAGCAGTTGTCATTTTTTTTTAAATCCCAGTTATCTCCACATCTAAAATTAGCTGTAAATGTAAACCTTATTATTATTGGATTTTATCCCAGGCAGTGTCTCTGGCTGTAATTTTCTCTGGTTACACATACATATTAAATAATATATAACCCCTTCCTGTACTAACTGCTTCATCATGTGTTTTAAAGGAAGCTGTTGTTGCAACTCCTAATTTCATTCAATTAAAGGAGAAGTCCTGCCAAATTTTTTCAAACTCACCTCTCCCTGAGCCTCTCCAGTGCTGGATTGCCAAAAGATGTGATTAGCTGATAAGTGGACTCCTCAGCTGATCACTGATACTTTTACAGGGGCTGAGTATTGTCCGAAGCAGCAATTCTAGCAATGCTCCTTTCTAATAAATGGACTCTATAAAAGAGGCTTAAGGCCAGATTCACACATTGTTGTCCTGTCTGTAGCCGCAGAACAGCTGCAATGGACAGGACTATGGATGTACAACTGCCCACAACCTGTCTGCAACGACATAAATTCCTTTATTCAAGGTAGGTGATTAGTGCCGCAAGTACAGGACATCATAGCCTGCTTGTCTTTTTTGTGGCATGGATTACGACACCAAAACAGATCTGTTACACGTAAAGATGTGAGCATGTGCCATAGAAATGAATGGGTTCACATTTTGTCTGCATTTGTGGGTCTGCAAATCAGAAGAGAATAAACCAGTGTGTGTTAAAGGGGGCTAAGTTTAACATTAATTACTGCCATTATCTATTCCTGGTGCATTAGTATATCCCAACACAACATATTACTTTGTCAGGTAACACACTCAAAATAACTGTGGCCACACCTGTACCTTGTGTCAGGTTTATGTTATGTTTTTGATTTTTTTTTTTTTCTTCATTTCATTAGGCAGTTTTGAAAAGTGTGTTGAAAAGGGTGACATGCTGTAAGGAAAATTCTTTCTCACCAATCAAGACCACGAATACCGGAGATAAGTCAAGATCATTTTACTTACCGGCAAGCAGACGACACATAAAACGAGGGTAGCTTTAAAGCGACTTTGTATCCACCAACCCACCCCACCAAACCACTAGTACCATCTGCTTGATGAGATCAAATCCTTACCGGTCATATCTTTTAAAATGCGCCTGGTGTCTTCGTTAGAGCAAGACGCTTCTCCTTTCTTTCTTCCCACCATCCTCATCGTTAGGATCACCCCCAGGCAGGGTTTCTCCTATTCATCACTTGTCTAAACTGCACCTGTGCTGTAGCGACACAGGTGCATTTTAGACGAGCAATAAATAGAAAACTTGCCTGGGGGCATTTCAAATGATGAGGAGGGTGGGGAGGAAGAAAGGAGAGGCATCACAGACCTGGGAAAAAGACACTCTAGGCCACACCAGTTTGACTTGCCTGCTTCAGATTAAAAGATCATGTATTGCTCTAACCAAGGCACTGGGAGCATTTTAAAAGACATGACGGGTTAGGATTTACTCTCATCAAACAGATGGTACTACCGTACTACCACCAGGTACATCCTCTTTAAGCTGATTCATGGATCGAACTGCGCCGTCACGGGGAAGCTGGTGCCCAGTTCCCCAGTGGGAGGGATTTTCCTCCCCTGTATGACGCGGCTCCCTTAGAATGAATGGAGCCGCGTCATACTGGGGGCGGCCCAGCCCGCCTCCAGTGCTTGAGCACCGTCCGGTTCCGGTGCATAGAACTGCGCCATGCACGGGAACCGGGCCGCGGTCCAAATAACGGACCGCGGCACCGGTTTCCCGGTGACGCCGCCGTTCGATCCGTGGGTTCAGCTTAAAGAGCATGTACCTAGTGGTACATCCTCTTTAACATTTTCCCGCAAATAAGACAAACCCCTGAAAATCTTAAAAGTCAGGGGAAAATATGGTAACTGTTTGGTTGAGGGGGTTGGTGGATACAGAGTTGCTTTAAGTGAGGTCTGACAATTACAGTGTGTTTAGCTCTTATATGGGTTAAGAAAAAAGGTCTTATGGTTAAATCTGAAGTTCACAACATCTGATAAGAGTAATAGGGATTAGCAGGAACATTCCCTTTTCTAAGGGTCAATGAGTAAGTTTTCACATTTTTATTAACCTACTTAAGGCCCTGCACATTCTTGCTCACACAGCATTATTAACAAAAAGTATGTTATAGCAAATGAAATTTACTCTTTATGATATATTTTAAAATGTTTCCAACATTTTCCCCCTGTTTAAATTTTTAGCATAAAGATGAGAGTCCACAATTATCTGAGTATTTTACTTGTAAAAGTTTTTGCAAATTCTATCATGGAGTGGTCATCTCTTCATCTTCATAAGGTTCTTCAGTTGTAATCACTTGTTGATACTTAGTTTTGGTTATCGAACTGTCAATGAGTCTCTGGATTAATCCTCTAATACACTGAATGTAATAACATCCACACGGTCAGTATGCTGCCAATAATTATTATGGAGATTAATACAGACTTTACCACCTCATTTACTGAACCATCCATTGCACCATGATTTAAAGGGATCATTGATTTCAGAATTTGCAGTCTATTCCTCCAAGAGGGGAGTGAGGCCCCCTAGTGTTCTTTTGATCCTTTCTCTAAAAAAGGTTTTATTAGGAATAAAAGTGCAACAGTAAGGCCAGTTCACACGTAGTATAACAGGCAGAATTCCACAACGGGGCTCTTTGCCGTGGAATCCTGCCAACCTCCGTGTTATACAGACTGTCCATGAGAGGGCTTGCGCGCCTCCTCTCTACAGCCTCTCCGTTTAAAGAATTGACATGAATTGTCAATTATCGAATATCATTATCACCGATAATTTTCATTGTTGTAAGTTACCAAGTTTCTGAGTAATAATCTTCTATCAAGTCCCCTACATACTTACCTGATCCTGAACGAGCAAAGCATGAATAGTTACCAGGGTACAGAGGTACATTAGTTCCTTTTACTGTGGGATACAACAAAAAGAGTGTTTTACATCTTTCATGAGAAAGTACTAAAGAATCATGATACAGTTTAAGGCTATGTTCACACAACGTAAATTTTGTATTTATCATGGCCATTGTTGCCGATTTGCAACAATGGCCATGATGAATACTAAACTTACATTCTGCTGCAAGTAGAGGAAAACCCAACTGGAGCGTTTACACATAGTATACGCTCTGGCTGTGATTCCATCCGGCGGCACAAAAAACTGACATGTCAGTTTTCTGCGGCCGCTATTCACTGCAGCAGCAGAGTACCTGTCAGTTCACACAATGATACAATGAATCACCTTCTCTCCATGCAGGGGTGTTTTCGGGGCGCAGGTCTAAAGAAGCTTGCAGTATCAAGAGAAAAATTATTTATTAAAATTTCCATATAAAAACATTAAGAGCGACACAACGCGTTTCCAAACCGGACTGGTTTCTTTTTCAAGTGTCAAATGCATGCATGCATGCTCACATGCATGCTGGAAGAGAATAGGGACAGAGTTGCTGCTTGTCAGGGAGAGCGTTAGGGAGGGAATAAGCGTTCCAGTAGGCAGGGATACTATATACAGAACTCAACAGCCCTTTTAAGGGCTTAAAATCTTTATTTTTTTTTATTACTCCAGACTGCTGGCTGGGACTTTTAGTGCATCTACCACAATTTTAGCAGCACACTGTGGTGATCGGCTGCTGCCAGAAAAGGGACAGCTGGTGTGGCATAGAGACCCCAAAGAAGTCCTCAGTACTACTATATTTTTTAGTGGCTGGTGCTATATTAGGGACCTTATCCACTCCACCTGCCAAGTCTTTAAACTACTGGGCATTCCAACTCCCATACCCTCATGTGCCACAAGGGCTGAGAGTCAGATCCCCTGATCCTTGCACACTTGCGGCAACTGAAGACCCCTGCCAAGAGTTCCCACCACCAACCAGATTATACCACTCATTCTGTGAGGTGCCCACCTCTATTTTCATTTTGTTTCAATTGACCTGCTTAGCCACAATTGCTCAGCCCATTCACCTTAAGAGGCCACTGACCACAATGCCCCAAAAAACACCCTGCTATCCATTATCTATTACTATATCTCCACCTAACCTACTTTTACTACTTAATCTTCATTTCGCCATAAAACTCTTTTTACCACAATTAATATTTATTACTTCTATACATGGACAGGGATTGGCAGTCTCTCAACCCCAATTTTACAATCTTGGGCACCTTCCAGCAATCCCGGAGTACCCCCCCCCCCATTCACATCTAAGTATTTATACAACTTTACCCCTCTACATCCCCCTTATCCTCATTTTCCTCCTTCCCCGATCCTATTATAATAACCAATTCTAACCTTATTACCCAACCATCCCCTCCACCCCCCCTAGTTGCCCTTGGCGAGAAGACCAGTATATTTTCTTATTTCTTTATTTCTCAGTGCAGCCATATAAAAGCTCACTGCTAATTGCCCTGTGTAAGAGGGTAGCATGGCATCCAATATATAGCAGCAGCACTTACCCACAGATTGTATTTGACAACCTCCAAAAACTAGTCTGACCAGTATATTTTCTTATTTCTTTAATTCTCAGTGCAGCCATATCCAAGCTCACTGATAATTGCTCTGTGTAAGAGGGTGGCATACACTATATAGCAGCACTTACACTTAGCTTCTGAGGGGGAGGCAAGGTCAGTCACAGGACCGGTTGGAAGATGAAGAGGGGTGGGCAGAGGGAGAAGCAGGGCCAGATCAAGTAGATCAGCAACTGTTTCATGGAGTCAAACTCCTGTGGCCAGGCCTAGATGTTCGCAAGTCTGGAGGTTCTTTAAAGAAACTGCGGATGACCGACGGACTGTAGTGTGCAACCTGTGTCACGCCAGGATCAGCAGGGGAGCCACCACTACCAGCCTAACCACTACCAGCATGCGCAGGCATATGAGTGCTAAACACCCCACTCAGGGGAACCAAGGCCATTCAGTTACTGCAAGTCCCACCCCAGCTCCTTCCCCCTTTGTCACGTGCTGGCTCTGTCAGTCCCCCCACCCAAGCCCCAGGCACGAGCGCCTCCCGCCCTACATGCACCCCTTCACCTCCACTATGCTCCACACCCTCCAGCAAGGTGTCCAAGTGCAGCGTTCAACTGTCCTTGCAGCAGACCTTTGAACGGAAGCGCAAATACACTGCCACTCACCCACATGTACATAGGCAAACTGCTGAGCCTGGAGATGCTGCCCTATCGGCTGGTAGAAACAGAGGCTTTTAGGAACCTCATGGCGGTGGCTGCCCCTTGGTTCTCTACTGTGTCAGGCCTAATTTTTGGGAGGTTCCACGCCTGCCTTGTCTAAAAGCCGGTAAAGGCTACTTAATGATCTTTTTTTTTTAATCCTCAATTGAAATTTTCAAATCAAATCGACTTCAATTCAAGTGTTATTTTGCAGGGCTGTCAGGTCATCTATTGTATCTACGAGATACACGCCACCATTCAAAGGAACAGACAGTGAAAATGGTGGATCCTTATTTAGCATCCTTGTTTGTCCATTTCAAACCATACTATCTGTGGATGTCAACTTGCTGGTGTCCTCTGCCGTCCTTTCATTTCTTATCTGTTTCAAAGGCAGTATTCAGCTACTGGTCAGTCTAGTAATTAAAAAATAAAAAAGTTATTAAGGGGGGGAGAAGGAAGGGGGGGAGAAGGGGAGCAGTCAGCTTGTCAGGCACTGGCACCGTTCAAAGGAACAGACAGTGAAAATGGTGGATCCTAATTTAGCATCCTTGTGTTGTCCATTCTGAACTATCCGTGGATGTCAACTTGCCGGTGTTCTCTGCTGTCCTTTCATTTTTTAGCTGTTTCAAAGGCAGTAGTCAGTTGCTCGTTAAAGGCCACTTTATGGCTTTTTTAAAAAAACTTCAATTTCAATTTTTAAATCAAATCAACTTCAATACGACTAATAGTCGAATTCAAATTCAACTTTTTTTCAGGGCTGTCTGGTCATCTATTGTATTTTCGTGGTGTCAGGCTAAGTTATTAGGTGGTTCATATGCTACCTCTGTTTTAATGGTTCCCTGTGCTCTCACTGCCATGCTGTGTCAGGCAAAATTTTGAGGGGGTTCACGTGCCCACGCGGTGAATTTCCACCTTCCAGATGGTAGCCAGAGTTTACCAGCAACTCTGCGGAGAGCCATTGTGGAATGCCAGATGTCAACCTCGGCAAGAAGCGGTAGTCAGGTTAGTCAGCTCCCTCTAATCTACAATGAGGAGTGGACGTGGGTGTCTGCTTTCTGTCAGGTACTGGGCCCCTTTGAGGAGTCAACACAGATGGTCAGCGGTGATGCCGCCATCATCAGCCTCACCATCCCGCTGCTGTGTCTTCTTCAAACCTCCCTGCTCAGCCTGAAGTCTGAGACTTTGCCTTCGTCTCAGGAGATGGGGGAAGAACATCCGTTGCTAGATAGGCAGCCCACCCTCACGTCTGTTTCTCAGCATGAAGTAGAGGAGGAGGAAGAGGAGCAGACTGCTGCCGCGACCGAAGAGGGTAACTGTGCTCAATCCTTAGCTGTTGAGCGTGTATGACCTGGAGAGGAGGAATTGGTGGAGGAGGAGGAAATTGAGAGACCCTGGCGCACATGGCTAACTTTATGTTAACTCACCCGCTACCACTTCTACCTTGGTCACTCTGTCCTCACTGCCATGCTGTGTCTGGCATCATTCTTGGGAGGCTCACTTGCTACCTCACTTTTAATGGTTCTCTGTGTCCTCACTGCCATGCTGTGTCAGGCCTAATTTTTGGGAGGTTCCTTGCCTTCCTCATCTAAACTCCTTAGCTACTTCTCGCAACTTACGAGGCATCAGGGTACACCTCTATTGAAACCTCAGCAGTGTGAACAGGTGATCACATACAAACTTCAAACCCCGGATCCCAGCGCTGCAAGGTTACAGTGCTAACCACTGAGCCACTCAAATTCAAATTTAAACTCAAATCAGCAGTTGGGAGAAGTGTGAGTCACATGATACAGGGAAAATTACCCCAACTGCAAAAGTAGTCAAGGGGGTGTCGTGATCATGTGGAGAGAACATACAAACTTCATTCAGATGTTGCCCTTGGTGGGATTTGAACCCTGGACCCCAGGGCTGCAAGGTTACAGTGCTAACCACTGAGCCACTCAAATTTAAATTCAAATTAAAATTCAAACTCAATCTTAAATCAGCGGTGAGGAGAAGTGGTGAGTCACATGATACAGGGAAAAGTACCCAAACTGCAAAAGTAGTCATGGAGGTGTCGTGATCATGTGGAGAGAACATACAAACTTCATGCAGATGTTGTCCTTGGTGGAATTTGAACCCTGGACCCCAGCACTGCAAAGTTACAGTGCTAACCGCTGAGCCACTCAAATTCAAATTTAAACTCAAACTCAAATTCAAACTTAAATTCAAACTCAAACTCAAATCAGCGGTGGGGAGAAGTGGTGAGTCACACGATACAGGGAAAATTACCTAAACTGAAAAAGTAGTCAAGGGGGTGTCATTCCCCAGCCCAGGTCAGTCTAGTAACTTAAAAAGACAAGTTATTAAGGGGGAAGGAGGGGAGCAGTCAGCTTGTCAGGCACTGGCAGGGGAACACTCTCCAAGGCCTTTGACCTTCAAAGTGACCTTCAGGCCTTTGACTGTAGTCGCATGTGCCTAGCCCATCTTGGTCTGGGTCAGCACTATTGTCTTGAAGTTGACCACCAGGCTTTTTCCCAGAATTTGGCGTAATGGTGCAATTAGGTAGCCTCAGAGGCATCCAAACATGCCGTCTCTGCTGTTTCCTGTCCATTTCCATGGTGCCAGGCTAAGTTTTTGGGTGGTTCATATGCTACCTCTCTTTTAATGGTTCCCTGGGTTCTCACTGCCATGCTCTGTCAGGCTAAATTTTGGGGTGGTTCATATGCTACTTCTGTTTTAATGGTTTCCTGTGTTCTCACTGCCATGCTGTGTCAGGCTAAGTTTTTGGGTGGTTCATATGCTACCTCTGTTTTAATGGTTCCCTGTGTTCTCACAGCCAGGCTGTGACAAGCTACATTTTGGGGTGGTTCATATTCTACCTCTGTTTTAATGTTTCCATGTGTCCTCACTGCCATGCTGTGTCAGGCTAAATTTTGGGGTTGTTCATATGCTACCTGTGTTTTAATCCTTCACTGTGTGATCACTGCATACTGTTGCCCATAATATGGTGTAATGGTGCGATTAGGCAGCCTCAGAGGCATTTATGCATGCTGCCCCTGCTGTTTTCTGTCCATTTCTGTGGTGTTTCCATCATTTTCTGAGGTTGACAGGTTTTCACACAACCTTCCCTGTGCCAAGCTTGGGTCCACTGCAAAAATGCTCGAGTTTCCCATTGACTTCAATGGGGTTCGTTACTCGAAACGAGCACCCGAGTATCGGGAAATATTCGTCTCGAGTAACGAGTACCCGAGCATTTTAGTACTCACTCATCACTATAAAATATCACATACCATTTGTCTTTAGCTACACTACCCATTATATAGATATATACTGTACTGATAAGCCATACTGGTGAAATTCTCTTATACCACAAAAAAGGTGGACTGCAACAATGTTTAAGTAGGTGGTACATTTCAAGGTAATAATCTCATAAATGTCAGGACCCAAGGTCAGGTCACACAATGGCTCTTCTGGCTTATCTTGTTCCCATAGTGCATATAGTTGCATCTATTTCTCAGGTAACTGATGCACACAGCCTAGTAATTCACATGATTTAAAAGAAAATAGGATTTATTAGACTAGGTGGCCATTTTCCGTTACTCCATCCCACTTCACTTCTCACTCCACTCCTCCATCTAATCTGTCAATCACAGTTAATGGCTGCACTCTGTCTCCTATCCCCCAAGTCCGCTGCCTGAAGTCACCTTAAATTCTAAAATATCTTTTAAACCACACATTCAGACCCCAACTACCTGCTGCCGCCTTCATCCAAAAAAGATTTCCCAACCAAACTGCTGGTATGTGCTCTAATTTTCTCCTGCTTTGACTACTGAATCCTCCTCCTCTTTGGTCTTTGACTACTGAATCACTCCTCCTCTCTGATCTTCCATCTTACTCCCTTGCTTCCCTCCAGTCTGTCCTCAACCCTGCTACCTGACTAATCCACTTGTCCCCTCCCTTTGTCTCTTCCAATCCCTTTGCTGGTCCTTATTGCCCAAAATTGTTGACCATGACATATAAGGCCATCCACAACCCTCCCCCATATATTTCTGAATTATTACCACTTGCAAGATTTTGCCTGAGCTGCCCCCATACTCTGGAACTTACTATGCTGACACATCTGGCTCTTACCCACCATAAAGACCTTCAAAAGAAACCTGAAAAGACATCTCTTTGAATTAGGCTACAACCTACAATAACTGCATTGCACCTTGACTAGCTGCTCCCTTACCTCCTGTCTCCCTCACCTTGTCAACTGTAAGCCCTGTCTACCATTTACTGTACCTTATTCATGTAACATGTTTTGATTTTGAAATGTTTTGTTTGTCACCCCTTATTGCTTGTAGAGCGCTCTGGAAGCAAGGGTGCTTTAAAAATAAATAAACACAATAATAAACATAATAATAATAATAATAATAATAATAATAATAATAATAATAATTACTCCATGGATCATTTATTAAGCTCAATGCCAATTATTTGGCAGTAGACAAGTCAGCATGGGCACTCTGATCGCCCTGTGGTTATGCTGCCCCATATAAAGCAACCTGCAATGCATTGTGTGTTATACTTTTCTGTCATATATTATTCATATATTATTAGGTAGGTACAGGGACACTTAATACACAGTGATCTTGCGCTAGGTATTGCAAGATCACTGTGTATTGACAGAGAGACAGGCAAAGGCTCATGGGAGGCCACTCCACCGCTCTGCATGCCTCAGGTGAAACCCAAGTGTTCCTATTTTGGAGGGAATCTGATTACTGTTTACTATATATGTAATTAAATTAAAGAATACCCCCCCCCCCATGATTGGTTCTCTTTAAATACAGGGCAATGTATTTGTGAGTGACCATAGCAGGTATATCTGTGAAGAATACATGGTGGTCATAGCAACCGAAGCCTCTGTGGTAGTCATGACAACCAGAAAACTATGTGAGCTTGCTGAAATCAAATCGTAGGGCTAACATTCTCACAGTAGTGAAGGCGACTGGAGCCTAATAGTGATCAAAACTACAGGAGCTGATAGAAGGTTCTTGTGTGAGCAAGCGTTATTCCCAGAATTATGACTGATACGTATTGGACAGGAAGTGGGCAGGATAGGGAAAAAGTGAAGGCAAATGCTTATTAGTTTGCCTGTATGTTAGAAAAGTGGTGTAGAGTCTGAAGGTTCACAATGACTCCATCAGGGGTGTAAGTGTGACAGAGAAACCGAACATGCGAGGCACAAAACGATAAAGAAACAACAGCACCACTGATATGGGCAGCCTCCCCGCAGCTCTCCACAGCCCCCGGCATTCACCCACTCACTGCTGATGCGTGTAATAATGGCGGCAGCGAGTGGGGGAACAAGGAGCAAACGAGCTCTGTCTAATGGGGGCATAAAAAAGAAGAGGCGCGGCCTCATGCATCTGTGCAATAGGTCTGTAGCTCCCTGTCTTCTAGCTACCCGCCCTTCCTTCCTGCTCTGCCATGAATGTGGTGGACCCGCCCATAATTTGGCTGAGCATAGAGGGGCATATGACTATGCTCTTCCCTCGGCATCCTCCATAGGCATATACAGGAGGATCAAGGTATTTCAGGGGTAATAATCCTCAGGGCTAGATAACTCTTTATGAATTCCCCATAGGGGCCAGAAGTTTCCTAAATATTCAGTCTTTATAAAGGAAGTTATAATGCTGACGTATGCCCCTTGATGAAGCAACATCAGCAAAACAAATGTGGGGGTTGGCACCAGGACAAACAGCTCAATGGATAAGTTACTTTTGCACACCTATGTAGTATTATAAAAACTCATTTGGCTATACTATACATATAGTATGGTTAGGAATAATATTGGTCAGCGGCTTGTGCCTATATTACTCATTGTTTCCATGCACTTGTAAAGGGAATGGTTAGTGTACTTACCACATGATTTTGATATTTAAAGGGGTAATCCGGCACTGATTAAAAAAAACCCCAATCAATCAAACATAGTTTTTACATTCACCATCCCTTCTGAGTCTGTCTCCGTTTGAATTTCCCGCTGTTTGCAGGTCCCTGAACCTCCAGTTTGTCTTCATTTTTTCTTTACTGTCTGGTTTTGGTTTCCCATGATGCACTTTGTCTCCTGTGATGTCTAACTGACTCTGTAAAACTGTGAGATGGCTTACAACTTGTTGAGCCAATCAGAGCTGAGCAACCTGAGTCATCTGACAAAGGGAGGCTGGCTTAACAGGGCTTAGACCCGCCTTCCTTTTTGATTATGTCATTGTCACAAAATGGCTTCCTGGGGTCAACAGTCATTAGGTTTACTTCACTTCCTGGAGGGGGGTTGAAGGGGGAAAAGATAGGGAAGGGGGGAGATCTCCCCCCAGTCTATAGCCCCCACATACATTATAGCCTCCTGGCTGCCCCCACATATTGTATAGCAGGGGTCCCGAAACTTTTTACACAGGGGGCAAGTTCACTGTCCATTAGAGCGGTGGAGGGCCATAATATATGCTGCTGCTATATCTGGTCTGCAGGGAGCCGTTGTCGCTGCAGGATGACACAGTCTCTGCCCATGAGGAGGATGTGGAGTGGAGGCTCATACTGCTCATCTGTCTCTGGTCCAGGGGAGGAGCATTGAGGGCGGCTTAGGATGGTGGAGTTCTAGTTCTATCACAGCCACACAAGAGCATGCTGGGAGTTGTAGTTCTCCCTCAACCACACAGGTCATGCTGGGAGCTGTAGTTCTACCCCAACCCCACAGGTCATTCTGGGAGTACTTTAGCCACACATGAGCATGCTGGGAGCTGTTGTTCTACCTCTGCCACATAGGTCATGCTGGGAACTGTAGTTCTACGTCTGCCACACAGGTCATGCTGGGAGCTGTAGTTCTACCTCTGCCACACAGGTCATGCTGGGAGTACTTTAGCCACACATCAGCATGCTCGGAGCTGTAGTTCTACGTCTGCCAGACAAGTCATGCTGGAAGCTGTAGTTCTACCTCTGCCACACAGGTCATGCTGGGAGCTGTAGTTCTACCTCTGCCACACAGGTCATGCTGGTAGCTGTAGTTCTACCTCAACCACACATCAGCATGCTGGGAGCTGTAGTTCTACTTCTGCCACACAAGTCATGCTTAAAGCTATAGTTCTTCCTCTGCCACACAGGTCATGCTGGGTGCTGTAATTCTATCTTTGCCACACAGGTCATGCTGGGGTCGTAGTTCTACCTCGGGCACCCAAGTCATGCTGGGAGCTGTAGTTCTACCTTTGCCACACAGGTCATGCTGGGAGATGTTGTTAACTTATACTCTTGCCTACACAGAGTGTAGGTATGTATATAGAAATATGAGATACAGTCGGTCAGTGTTTACCTTGCATCACCCTATGTGCCAGTTTTTGTCTTGATATGTTGTACTGTGGACACACCTTTTATCTTCTTTTATTGATGCAAAGATTTTAATTATATAATGTTTTATCAATAAAGCTTTAATGTTTGAAAAAGGAGATGTATGCTCCCATTTTCTGGGGTATTATATTATGATTGAGTTTTTTCCTGATTATTTATGAGTAGAGGAGACGGTAGATATATACATTGCTTACATAAAACGTGATACTTGACTTTACTGTTGAAAAACGGTTTATTGGAACAATTGTATTCTAACATTACCTATCAGCGGCTTTTTGTATTAATTTATTTAATTTAATAAATGCTTATGCTTTATCTGAAGTGCACTGTCCAATTTTCGTATCACTTGAAGCATACTCCCCCACTGGTGCACAGGGTAATATGTGAAGTTTTAAAAAACTTTTTGATTAATTACATTTTTTTGTGATACTGGGTGTGATGGTATGACCTTTCAATTGCATTACTAAGAACATGGTTTTGGAATGTGAGCTGCCTGATGAAAGTATTGAGTTCTAAGAAAAGATATGTAAATCTTAAAGGGAATCTGTCAGCTCCCGGGCAATACCTAAGGTGCTGACAGAGTGCTCTAGCTGGCAATCCCCTAGTGACCATGGTGACTTTTGGTAATTTTCCGTGCAGTGGATTATGCACAATCTCACGTCTCCTACTGTTCTGAAGAGGCAAAGAGGAGTTGTTTTTGCCACACTCTGGCACACCTCACCACTCCTTCCTACTCCCTCTTTTTCACGAATGATCAATGCTGCCCGGCCTCCTGCTCGCTCAGCTGTCAGCCAGTGTCTCTGATTGCGGATCAGTCCTCTGTAGGCAGTTTATGTCTAAAAGAATCTCTCAGCCCAAATATGTTGGAACTGTGGTCTAGGGGTAGCTTACCTGAGTAGAGAAGTGCATTCTCTGGTTCAAATCCCTGAGGGACATGAAATAGAGGTCTATATTTTTTCTGGCTCATTATTGTATCATTTTTAAGGCTATATTCACACACAGTATTTTTGGTCAGTATTTTGCAACCAAAATCAGGAGTGGATTGAAAACATAGAAAGGCTATAGAAACACTGTTGAAATTGAGTGGATGGTCATCATCTTATGGCAAATATCGGCCGTTGTTTTAACCCCTTAAAGACAGAGCCTGAAATTGGCCTTAAGGACCGGGCCAATTGTCACTTTTGTGTTTTTGTTTTTTCCTCCTCGCCTTCTAAGACCCATAACTCTTTTATTTTTCCACCTACAGGGCCATGTAAGGGTTTGTTTATTCAGAAGCAGGTTTACTTTGTAATCTGCCATAAAATGAATGATGGAACCCCCAAAATATCATTTATGGGGTTAATTTGGATACAAAAATGTGATTCAGCAAATTTTATATTTTTTTTGGTGGTGGTGGTGGTGGTGGGGGTGTGTCCGTGTTTACGTAACGCACTTTACGTCTTTATTCTACAGGTCAATCTGAACACAGCGATATGCATGTTTACTAGGTTTTCTAACGTTTTACTATTTTTATTAGCAGTAAAACCTTTCTTTTGCAAATAGGTATATTTAAAATGGCGCTATTGTGACTCTTATAGCGCTTTTATTTTTTCACCTACAGGGTCATATGGGGCATAATTTTTTGCGCCATAATGTCTAGTGTTTATTAGTAAAATTTTTTTATAGATCAGACGCTTTTTATTAATTTTTTATAAATAAAGTGTAATTTAAAAAGAGCAATCTCTGCATTTTTTACCACTTTTTTTTCACGTCGTTAACCATGCAGGAATAATATTGTTTTATTTTATTATATTGGATGATTATGCATGCTACGGCATATTATATGTTAATTAACTTTACTATTTTTATGTGTTTTATGCATAAAATGGGAAGGGGGGGGATTTTCACTTTTATTGGCGGAGGGGCTTTGGGGCATTTTTAAAAACTTTTTTTTTTTTTTTACACATTTATAGTCCCCTTAGGGGACCTTCACTTTTTATGCCTTACATTACATGCACTGATCCCTGCTATGCCATAGCATAGCAGGGATCAGTGTTATCGGCGATCTTCTGATAGAGTCTGCCACAGCCAGGCTCTATCAGAAGATTGAAGACCTCTGGCAGCCAGGCCATGCGATCGGGACCCCCACAGACATGCTGCGGGGGTCCCGATTGGTAAGTGACAAGAGATGCTCTAGTCATTAACACTTAAATCCTAACGTTTAACGGGTTAATGGCGGGCGGCCGCGTGATCGCAGCAGCCTGCCATTGAGGGTAAGGGCCTGGCGGCAGATAGCAGCTGGTTCTCACCCGCTTTGGGGCGAGCTCAGCTTGTGAGCCCGCTCCATACCCCGGTACCCCGGCCCGGGAGCTGACAGATTACATTTAAGTATATAAATTTGATCCTCATCTAGGGATGCAAAGGAGTGTGAATGAAGCTAGAAAAACTATGTATCCTGATGAAGAGAGGAGGATTGTGAGTCCCAGATGTATAGAAATACTTTTTGGCCTCACAAATATCTTGGTTAACTAACTGGAAACAAAACAATATGTATTTATACTTAAGAAACAAAATAGGTAACGGATTATGGGACATCTTCCAAATCCTTCAAACAGGAGTGTTGGAGGGTAAAGAGTGGAGAGAATGAGAACATGAAGAGTGTTAAGAATCGGGATGATGGAGTACGCACCTCTATGGCTCAACAATGGGTTGGGAGAGGTTAAAAAACTTGGAGTGATAAGATCTTTGTATGATGTAGGGATAAAGGTGATAAAAGATGTGAAAGAAGGAGAGGGTATACAGAGATGGGAATCAATAAGAAAAGAATATAATATACAGGAAAAGTATTGGTATGAATATGTAAGAGTTAAAAATGCATCAATGGCTTCTTTAAAAGGCAATAGGATTACAATTTGTAAACCTGATTATTTTATTGTGAAATTAAGAGAGCTAAAAATACAGAAAAAAGAGATCTCAGCAATTTATACACACCTTATGGTAGATCAAAAGATGGGATCTAAAAGTAAAGAAAAGTGGGAGGCAGATAAAGGAGAACTAGAGGATCCCCAATGGGAAGATATTCTAGGTAATATGAAGGAGGTATCAAACCATAGGATAGTGCAATTTAACATAATACATCAGTTATATTACACTCCAAGTTTTTTTTTTTAATTTAAAATAAAGAGGTGGAAAGATGATAGATGCCCTAGGTGTGGTATGAGAGGGGCAGGGTTTGGGCATATGTTGTGGTTTTGTAATCTCTTGAAAGATTCATATATATAGAAAGATCGAAAAAAAAAGTAAAAGTGAGGCTGGAAATGGAACCAACAATTGGGTTATTGGGAGATATGTCAAAGATAAAAGTTAAGAAAGGTATAGGGAAAATCATACAGAGGCTATGTTCACACAACGTCAAGAATAGAGAAAAGGCGGCCGGTTTTTATATAAAAAAATGTCCGTTATTGCTTCGATTTAACTGACTGCAATGGCACTGCATAGAAGTCAATGTTAAGACGGACATTCAATGCATACAATGTATTGAATAAAGGACGTTTTTACCGCGGATGTCGAAAAACAGTTTTTCTTTTGTTACCGTTCTTTCTCCGTTTTTACTATTAGATTCAATGGACTTATCCATTAAGTCACATCCAAAATCCAATTAGTAACTAAACTAGAATGATGTACCAACAGCCCTCATGGGGAGGCCAGACAGGTAAATAATGTCCATTATTTTAGACTCAAAATGACGGATGTCATTTTAAGCGGAGCTGAAAAAACGTTGTGTGAACATAGCCAAAGAATTTTGTTTTATGGTCGTTTAATAATAGTTAGAAAATAGATGGCACCCTCTGTCCCAAGTATATGTAATTGGGAAAATTGTATTAAAAAATATGAAAAGCATCAATGATCATTAAATTTTTTTTATTATTATTTTTTCTCTCCTCTCTTGGGATTGGGGGGGGGGGTTAATATGAGTAATGTATCATGTTACTGAATACTATATGTAATGTAAATATGGTGGAACTTTTGTAATGGTACTTAATGTATTTTATAATGGAACAGAGAAAATGCAAAACAGGAGCCCGTGGAGCCTCATTGAAGAGTCTCAAAACACAGGACTAGCCAGCTATCCCTCCGGGAAGGACCCAGCCAAGGGGCAGCTCCTGTTAGGAAACCACCAAAACCACCATATTAAGTGGCCCTATAAGTCAATGTAATGACAAGAGTTTTGAGACTTTTCAATGAGGCTCCACGGGCTCCTGTTTTGCATATTCATGTTTCCCAGGGGGCAATGCACCTAGGACTTCACCGCATTGAGCGCTTTCACTAGCAGCCGGCAGTGTTGTTGTTTGGCTGGTCTCCCTGAGTTCAGCAATCTGTTTCTCTTATGGCTCTACTAGGCATTTCTCCCACCTAGCCAGAATCCTGCTCCACACTGATGAGGGGCAACACCCCGAAACAGTTGTATGTGGATGGTTACCTAGGCTTGGTTTATCCCTTGTCATTACATTGACTTATAGGGCCACTTAATATGGTGGTTTTGGTGGTTTCCTAACAGGTGCTGCCCCTTGGCTGGGTCCAATCCGGAGGGATATCTGGCTAGTCCTGAGTTTTGAGACTCTTCAATGAGGCTCCACGGGCTCCTGTTTTGCATATTCATGTTTACCAGGGGGCAATGCACCTAGGACTTCACTGCATTAAGTGCTTTCACTAGCAGCCGGCAGTGTTGTTGTTTGGCTGGTCTCCCTGAGTTCAGCAATCTGTTTCTATAATGGAAAAGAGACAACAAAATAAAGTTTTTCTAATTTTTTTTATCATTTTAACTAGATTTTTAAATCTAAGGAAGAGGCCTGTCATACTTTATAAATATGCCTTAAGGTAATGTCAGAAGAATCATTTTGGCCAAAGATTCTGTTAAATTCCTTTGCTTTTGAAGTATTTCTTATTCAGCGAACAGATGTAAAAGGGTTGCCTGAGAAAACGTCTGGAAGCAGCATCATTTGTTTTGTGTTCTCTTTTTCCCACTGGTGTATCCCATAGAACCACAACTTATGGGGAAAAAAACAAGAAAATCATAGCGAAAAGGTGATCCTATATCAGAGAAAAAGTTGTATAAAAAGAACCATATTAATGAGAGGTACTTTTGTCTGGGAAAGCTGAGCAGTGGCAGTCACAACTATATAATGTGCTTATTGGCATGAGAACAGATGTGGAAGGTCGTGAAGCTTCAAGCTACAGTATGTTGTCAGCGGGAGCTCTCCCAAATGCTTCTTGATTTATCTTGTTAAAATATACTTGGTGGAGAAAATGACAACTTGCTTGTGGGACCAATGAAAGGACATCTAGATGGTTGTTAAAGCAAAAGTCACTTTTTACTACTCCAATTAAAGCACAGTGCATTTTAATCTTAACCAAGGGTTTTAGATATAATAACGACAAAGTACATTACAAACATACTGTGTACAGTGATATGAATGTCAGAGAAACAAGACCTTGCTGTTGCAGCCTATAGAAGATAGCAGCGGTCTGCTGCCACTGCTCCTATTTCACAGAGCGATGACAGCATATTGCTGCTCTCGTGATCCTTGATTTTTCAACATGTTGAAAGACAACAATCAGCTGACCTCGTACATGTCGGCTGATCGTTGTCTTCTGTTACATGAGATGACTATTGGCTGTAAGGGACGATAATTGCTTTGTGTAATAGGGCCTTTATAGTCACATTGATACAGGGAACATTAAAAAAATGTATAATTATTTAGTGGAATAGATAACTATTTGAATTCTTAAAGGTTTACCCTGGGGAGTAACAATGTTTAAATTTTTTTTGGACCTTGCTTTAATGAAGTTAAATTAAGTTCACAGAGGGAAGCTTAATGGTAGATAAGAAATGATATAATATTAGTGAGTTTGGTTGGAGATTGATGTTTTTTTTGTTCAAGAAATACATGATGACAAGCATGCCTGGCCCTTCACGTAAACAAGTCTTATTTGAAATAAACAGCTTGGAGAATATTTTCTCCTTTCCGGCTCTAGTACATCTTGGGAAATAGTAAACTGCACACTTTAATGCCATCAAATTGACTGTGTTGTCTGCTGTGTGAGCAGTGTCAGCAAAGTACATTCTTAAACCTTCACACATTGTGACATGTTCGTGAGACCGCAGATGTTTTCATTTGTAATGACATCTGTCACTGTATCATCTGTGTGACATTGCTGTAATACAGACATCATAAAAACTAAGATCTCAATTGTCCCGGAGGTTTTTTTTTCTCCTTACTCTTTCTTGTGAGTTTAATATCACATAACTATTATTTGCAATTTTACCAGAATTTAATTACTTATAATTATATTTATTTGCATACATTATGCCTTCTCTTTTCTGCACTGCTGTTCTATGCCTCACAAACTAGCAATGTTGCATACAATTTACTTTTAAATTAATACATAAAAGAAAAAACAGAAACCAAAAGGACATTCAGAAATAGATGTTGGCAAAAAGAGACATGACACATTAAAACCTTTCTCTACTCCCCTCTTCTTTCCTATCTATAGAGAAAACACAGCATAAAACACAGCTGCCTTATATCAGTAAATGGGTCTGACCTTGTTTTGTATCTCCAGGACAAAAAGTAAGCTATAGTTAAGACTTTATATGTGCGTCATCACTGGAATCTTTGTATGTTAAAAAACAGGATCCTATATTCCCAGGCAGTCTTCTTCACACTCTTCAGGTTGCTCTGATAAAAGCTCTTTTGTTAAAGGAAGCTTGTCAGTAGACATGACCTAACCTGCTGAAAGTTTGGGTTGGCGGGATCCTGAACAATCGGCATTAGAATCCCACTGCCTGGAGAAGGTGGATGCAGTCCTCCAGGCTATGTAGCAAGCTGCTGTTCATCCATAATACAATCCATAATTCATTCCAAGCATAACACACAAAACGAATGCTAATTCCTTCTTGCATTATATTCTGATGGGCATGGCCTCACACAGAGCAAAAGGGGCGGATTACGCGAGGAAATATTTCCGCCTGAAATCAATTGACACTGTATTCCGAGCAGAATGTAAGCGGAATCCCTGCATATTCCGTTAGGAAAGTGTTCAGCTCGTAACAAATTCAGCGTGGAATACTCGAGGAATCCGCGCTGATTCCGCATGCATTCAGCGCTGAAATTCAGCGAGTATTCAGTGAGTAATAATAGAGGGAGGTGCAAACAACAATTTTACAGACTTTGGAGACTAGACTATATGGTACCTGAATTTTCTAGAACAGATCACCTCAGAGCTGGCAGAGGAGAAGGAGCTGAGCTGAGCAGAGAGAAGCTGACCAGAAATGGCAAAACATAACCGCTTTGCAATTGATGGAGATGCACTAATTTCAGAGGTATGTATGTATGTATGTATGTATGTATGTTTTTTGGGGAAAACTTTTGCTGTGGTCATATGCTGTGTGCATGCTGACATTGTAATTTCTTTCTTGTGGGCCCCTGGTATCACCTCCTTTGGGTTGTCTTGGGATTTCCCCATCCTTTTTTCCCCATTTCCCCGCTGATTCAGCGCGTAATTTCCGCTTGTATTGCACTTGTAATATGCGTTGAATACGCGTGTATTCCATGCTGAAACAGAAAATCAGAGCCCCATTGATTTGTATAGGCTTCCGCTAGCGGAAAAATGAACATGTTAATTCTTCTGGCGGAAAGCGGATTAGCCGCTGAACGTTCAGCGCGGAAATTCCACTGTGTGAACTGCAGAGCAGAATTTCCATTCAACACAATGGAAATTAGCTCTGCACCTATTTTAACGGCTGAAATTTCAGCGCTGATTCAGTGGGTCCTGGTTTCTCAGCATTAAACCTCCCCTAACCCCTCCTCTCTGGTCTTGGGTATTGGCTCTAACATTTCCCTCTGTCATAGGATGCAACTGATGTAGAAGTTCCCTAGAGCCATCACTTAAGACCAAATGCAAAAAGGTGAAGAATGTTTATTGATGTGAGATTTAGGACCCTATTAGACAGGGTGATCATCTGCTGAATGAGGCAGAATCGGGCATATATCACCTGGTGTAATAAAGACAACGATCAGCCACGGAGCTGATAGTCTCTAAATATATAAAAAAAATCATCAGCTGTCAGCTATGCATTCTCCATGTAATAGAGGGTGCATGGCCGACTGCTACTGAAAGGGTAAAATAAACATATACTGTATGCTTACCTGTCCACCCTCCCACCCCCCGCCCGCCATGTCCTCCTTGCTTGTCTCTGCATTCCCTGCTCACCGCAGCTGACATTTCCAAACCCAACTCAACTGACATGTTTCTAAGCTGGTTCTAAAAGGGAGATGTTTCTTCTTGAGGAGAGGACCATAAGAACAGAAGCAACTCTGTAGCAAACCAGCAACCTACTCTAAACTGATGAGGAGCAACAATGCAAAAGCAGCTGTCTACGGATGGGTAACTTTTAGAGATAAGCGAACCGGGTTCGGGTTCGAGTTGATCTGAACCCGAACGTTCAGCATTTGATTAGCGGGGGCTGCAGAACTTGGATAAAGCTCTAAGGTCGTCTGGAAAACATGGATACAGCCAATGACTATATCCATGTTTTCCACATAGCCTTAGGGCTTTATCCAAGTTCAGCAGCCACTGCTAATCAAATGCTGTAAGTTCAGGTTCGGATCGACTCGAGCATGCTCGAGGTTCGCTCATCTCTAGTAACTTTCCCTTCTGGGAGGGTGGGGTGGGGGAGGGGGGACAGTTCTGGCTTGGTTTATTAAATTCCCAGTCGTGTTCTAAGGCTTCCTATAGGAGTCAAACACTATAAGATGACATTAGAGAGGTGCTTTGTATGTTGTTCTTCTTGGAATTCCTAGTGGATGTTGTTGATGTATTCTAGGTGGGGGCTTGATAAATCCTCCCCAACTAAACCCTAGTATTTGGAGTTAGAGCCTTTCATGCAAACCCTGTAACCCATTACATAGATCAATGAATGAGAGATTTCCATCTTGGACACATTTAAAACAGGACTTAAAATGTACCTGTTCAGTTTTACTGTTTAAGGCTGGGTTCACACTAAGTATATTTCAGTCAGTATTGTGGTCCTCATATTGCAACCAAAACAAGGAGTGGATTGAAAACACAGAAAGGCTCTGTTCACACAATGTTGAAATTAAGTGGATGGCCGCTATTTAACGGCAAAACAATGGCTGTTGTATTGAAATAATGGCCGTTATTTACTGTTATATGGCGGCCATCCACTCAATTTCAACATTGTGTGAACAGAACCTTTCTGTTTTTTCAATCCACTCCTGGTTTTGGTTGCAATATGAGGACCACAATACTGACTGAAATATACGTAGTGTGAACCCAGCCAAAGGGGGAAAAGCCCACTGGCTCTCTACATAATATTTACATAATTTAAACCATACAAGAAATCTAAACAAAAAGGTTCCTCGAACAATAACAATGAAGGCCATTGCATTGTACATAACTAAAAAAGTAATTGAAGCCAGTACAGCAAGAGTCCAGTAAAGGACAAATGTCACCAAGTGACAAAGACAAAGAATTCTGAGAAATAAAATAATCTAAAATGATATCAGAGATTAGGCATTTGAAAGCACAAGACTTGCTAACTGATGTCCTTCATGGCACAAATCCTGTTAACCTAAATAGATAAAGCCTGGGGTACTGAATAAGGCAAGATAGTATGGAGTGTTACGCGATGTACAAGCATTATATTAAGATATGCCTCACTAGACTGTAGAAAGAAAACAGCAAGTCTAGCTGCTGAAAGAGGAATTCTGATACCCAAGACTCCCATAAGATTGCAAGAACCTCAAATTAAAATTCCAAGGCTAGCAAATAGTCAGTCGTTTGGATATCATTACTCACACAGCATTTAGAACATTTAATGGATAGGGGCAAAATAAAATAAACAGGTTGATGAAGAACCCTTCAGGCAGTGCATATACCCTGTGAAAGAATAGTTCTTTATATATTTGCTGTAAATGCACAAAGATAGTGGTAATCACTATACTTTTACTTAACTTCCCTATTACTTTTTTTTTTTTTTAATTAGAGTTGAACACTTTGGCCCAGATTTATTAATCTGAGGGCAAAACTGTCTGATTTGCCCTCTGTCCTTTTTCTAGTTCTAAGCTTCCTACATATTGCTGTAACTGTTGACAGCTACCTGGCACATTTTACATTAAAATATCTAGACTCCATATAAGAATGAATCACTAGAAAACCAAACTGGGCTCATTTTTTGACCGTCTTTGGATACCAGTCATGTGGAAAAGACCATAATTAAAGGGGTATTTCCATCTCAGCTTACACAGTTATGCTCGTGGGAGTCCCCAGTTAAATATTTTTGCAAATACATTATTATAGCAAATCGCCTCCTTCTCCTTGCCTTCCCTCCCATTGTTGACAGCTTGTTGTCTAAGTTACCAATTACCATTCTGCTCGAAAAGCAGTGGTCTTGCTGGTGTATATATTATACATTATATTAACACTATACCTTCATACATGTACATTATAGTTATATATACATGGTTTTAAAGCAAAGTGGTTGTTATTGACCTAGACAACCAGCAGTCAACAGTAGAACGGAAAAAAGACATTTCAGGAGAAGTAGGTAGGTTTCTCAATTAATTTATTTATAAACATATTTACCCTGATGTGCCCTAAAAGTTATTCTATATCATTTGAGATGTGAATACTCCTTTAAAAATTCTACTAGAAGTAATAGCTTATTATTGTACTTAAAGGGGTATTAACAATTGTACTTAAAGGGAGACTAACAATTCTTTCCATACATGTCCTTATCTTTTCTGTCTCCTTCCCCTAGTTCTGAGCCTGTTCCTTTCTGCTAAAGACACATAAAACTGTGTGTGAGCTGTTTTCTCCCCCTCCTCCACCCTCCATCCATGATGGCTAATGTAAACAGTGTCCCTGGCTGCCTCATTATTCAATCAGTAATGCTGGAGAGTTAATCTAAGGTCAAGCTACTTGTGACCTTACTGTGATTAACCCTCCCGGCCTCACAGAGTGCAGAAACAGCTGGCCAGGGACACTGTTTACATGCGCTGTCTCGGGAAGGAGGGTGGAGGAGGGGAGACGGAGAGAACAGCTCACACACAGTTTTCTATGTCTTCAGCAGAAAGGCTCAGCATGCTCAAAACTGGGGGAAGGAGACAGAAAAGGTAATAACATCTATGGAATGAATTGTCTCCGGGAGAGGGGATGAGTCAACATGTTTTTTTACTAAGTGGAATACTCCTTTACCTCCTTTGGAACATGGGGTGAATGTCATCTAGATATATGCATTCAAACTTTTTAATCTTTTTAAAAAAGTGCTACACTTCTTTTTAGGTTAGACAGGTTAGATGTAATAGTGAGTTTACCTGACATTTTATTTTCTTCTGTGGAAAAAAAAAGTTTAATATATTAATTTTCTCCAAATTAACCTCCATGGTCTTTCCCTTATTACTTTAAAAGCCTACAACTTTACAAGTTTTAACCTGCTTTATACAAATGAGGAACATTTTAGGATTAGTTTTACTTTTGTTGGCAATAAGTCCCTTTGTCTCCAGCTTTGCTGTCTTTTTTGTTATAACTTTTAGTGCTCCTTCACTGCCTTGCTGTTTTTATAGCCTAAATGATTTCTTTATTGCATCCTTACAGTTTTATTTATACGGCTTGTTTTTTTCCCCTGTTTTAAACCCTTTAAATTTTCATTGTGGTGAATGAGAGGTGCATGCATATCTGTAGAGTTATATTTGAAGACATTGTCCCTGTCACTAAGGCTAAGGGCATCACTAAACTGTTTACATTTTCTATTTCTGAAGTTCAGTGGTTTTGTGGCTACTTGAGATCTCCTTATGACATTGTGGTGTACTCCACCGGATGATGTTAATACTGGTGGTTGTAACAGCTCAGCCCAAAGCTGTAAGTGTTGTGATGCCAGTGCTAGTCCAGCACACAGGTATGATGTTGGTACCTGCTTTGTGTTGTGGCTGGCTGTAATCCCCAAATGGTCGGTGACCTGCCGAGTTGTGATGGGTCCCTTGGGCTCTTGTCATGGTAATTGACTTCACATAGACTTTAGTCCTTAACTCGGTTGTGCTTAAAGAGGTGCTTGAAAAAGTAGAGTAGAACAAGGTAGTTATAGAGGTGCTTTAAGAGTTGAGAGTAGAGGAGAAGAGTTTGTTGAGGGATTCCTAACCCAATGTAGCAATGTACTCTGCAGGAACTTTAGAGAATATGTGTAGAATGAGAAGTTACTTGTACCGTTGTATAGACTTTGGTCTGACCACCGTGTGCCCTACAGTGTTGAGTGCCCCATCCTAATAGGATAATACAAGCCTCAGCCGTGGTTACCTGGGTGAAGCTAAGTTCCTGGGGGTGTCCCAGTTACCTGCACTGTGAGATAGGATACGCAGACCTTCCTTTGTAGCTTTGTCCTATCCAGGCTAGTTCCTCTTGTGTATCAGGATACTGCCCTACACTTTTTAGACTGGTTCAAGGCGTGGGTTAGGATGTTCCTGGACTCTTCTCCCTTTTTAGTTTTTAGCAGTAGATATAGTAGGAATACTGGAAGAACTGGTTGTCTCTAGCTTCATCTGTACTCACTTTTGTCTTGACTCAACTCCACTGAACTGAACTGACTTCCTCCTACACGGAGCTAGCTAACCCCTCCTACTGGGCCGTGTGTGTGTGCAGAGCAGGAATAGGTAGAAGAAGATAAAGGACCTCCTATAGGCTAGCACTGAACACATAGTACAACCGTAACAGTAGCCCTTTCCTAACTTCAGCTGTGCAAACAAGAACAGAGGTATATAAAGAATACTGACTTCTAGTGGCGAAACTATAAAAATACCTTATCATTGGATGTGGTGGGACACCAAAACATCCAAAGTTTGTTCAGTATCTTCTTTTCATCCCATAGTGTGAGCTTTATATAGGACTTTATAATAAAACAAATGTCTACCTTTTTATACAATCCTTTCTGAACAAACTGTAATCCTGTACGAATTGAGCAGCGATCAGAGGCACGCAACACATTACATTCAGACACTGAAGCAGGCGGGATTCTGACCGGAGTTTGAAACGGGGATTCTGCGTGAAAATTCCACCTGCTTTACTCAGTGTGAACGGGCCCTAACTTTCTCTCCACCCAACCCCCACTTCATTTTATAGCTATTGCATAGCTTTGATCAGTTATATCACTGCTTTTCTGTTAAAGACTGTCTCAGTCGCTTGTCACCTCTGTTTATATGCCATGATGATTATTGATTGTGGCATGTAAAGGGTTAAACTGCTGGGATCAGACTGAAGTCTGCTTCTGCTAGTTTCATGCAGGTGTCAGTTGTAAGATATAACTTGCACCTGCAGCATATAGCACATGCTCAGCTTCCTGAATGCAATGATTGCAAGCTGCCATAAAAAGGGAATTGGCGGGGAGCTTGAAAACTACCCTACCCTAGCCCATCCCTAATGAATATTCTATAACCCACAGAAAAGTTCACCAAAAATCAACGCTGGTTTGGATCTCCCACGGCGTCTCTGTTAATCCTAGAAAACATTAAATTAGAGGTACTGTATATATCCTGAATTACTTTTAACCCTTTAATAACTTATGACATGATATTATGTAGAAGGGGAGAGTGGAGCAGGATGAGGAGCTGAACTTGCTTCAGATATCACATCAGGTGCTAATTACAGCTGACACCCAGCAGATGGGACTGGAAATACCTCTGATTCCAGCCATTTAACTAATGAGATGCCGCAGTTAGTGCAACTGCTGTTTCTAATATGGTACTTCCAGTCAACCTCCATATAACAAACAGGGTGCTGTTCGGTTGTCCTAGG
Source organism: Dendropsophus ebraccatus (assembly GCF_027789765.1). NCBI lineage: Eukaryota > Metazoa > Chordata > Amphibia > Anura > Hylidae > Dendropsophus > Dendropsophus ebraccatus. The sequence continues at coordinate 75,659,630 of NC_091459.1, read as the reverse complement.
ATCTTTGGCTTGGCATTACAGTATTCCTATTACACTCTGTCATATCAGAGATTCGAGTGAAATCTCTAAGCAATAAATAAGGCACCGGTTTTCAGACTCTCCATTCTTCTTGTTTCCATCGGCAAATATCAATCTGAACAGGTAAAATGCTGAGGTACAGTTTGCAGGTACAGGTGACAGATACTGGCATCATCTGTCTGATAGCTATGTTGACAAAAAAAAAATAGTGCTCTTGGAAAGTGACAATGCAAAAAACTCATCATCATAAATCACTGCTGAGGAAGAATTTTTTTTTCATGCAAATAAATATATTTTATATACACAATTACTTGTTTTTACCTTTTAAGTGCCCATAATGATACAAAGGGTTATATACACCTACTGTAGGTGTGATATTTTCCCAATTTACTTCCTTGAATCTAATAAAAAGGAGACAGTACCTTGTTAAAGCCTATCTACTTGTGAATGATTGATATTTTAGGTCTGCTTTGTCTGCAGTGTGTAAAACACTCATACTGGTCAGCAGGGTTTCTCTTCTTCTCGTCTTGCTCAATCCATTTCTACATGCCAATACAGTCAAAAGAGTATGCTGATGTGGTTCTATGTCTGATCGGTCAGCCAGTAGATTAAGTCAGCATCCATGGACATCCTAATGAAGAAGCAGAATTTATAAATATACACTAGAGATGAGCAAAATTGCAGAAAGGCAAGAACAATCGTCATTTGAATCCTGCTGTCAGGTAGGGGGGTCTGGGATGACAACAGATAGGTGCAGCCCTAGAACTGACTCCCACCCCACCTGTCCCTACCTACTTGTCTCGACAGCCCTAAAGAAGAAAACTAGGCTCTATCACAGGCAAGTGATGGGAAACAGAGGAGGGTACTTATGGAACCTGTAGTCCCAGCCCCAGACGTGATTGGGGCTGAGGCTCCAGGTCCTGCCCAGATACTGACAGCTGACTGGTGTGTCAGCTGTCAATTAATAATCAGCACACACAACACCTGATGCTGATCCACCAGGGGAGTGAAACCCTGGCCACTGCTACAACAAGGAATAGCAGAGAAGAGCAGAGAAAAACTATAAGAGGCCGCTATGGACACTATTGTCGCACCCATAGCAACCGTCCTGAGCGGTTGTTATTTGTGCTTTGGCGGCACGCATCGGCAACGCCAGGAGATGAACGCATGGCCTGAGTCCTAACACCTGCTGTCTGGAGAGGTTGGATGCAACCTGAAGACTACATGAAAAATATGGATACAGCCACAGGCTGAAAAATACCTGTAAGATCGGAGAAATGGTGTCAATGAACTGTGCAAGAACCTATTTGATATGGCATGTGTCCTCTAACATGAGCTTTATTTAATGATACATTGGAGTGTTCGGCATGACCAAGTGATCTTGTGTTCTCTATGGGGGCAGTGTGGGGTTGTTAAGCTGCAGTTCTCTAGCTGAAGCTTAACTTTCCCAGAACAAAGGGGTTGGCCAGTGGACAGTCGGGAGAGACCCATACACCTTATACTAATGGCCAGGGGTGTTGCTAGGCATTAAGGTTCAGGGCCCATGCCCCAGATAAGAAGGTCACTGTCCCAAATCTTTTGCTGTTTATTTATAAGGTACTGCATGCAGGCAGTCTGTGTGTGTAGGAGCAGGACCATGTTAGGTCCTCCCCCTTTCTACTCCTCCTTACTGCAATGTAGTTTGTGCGAAGGAAGTGAAGGTGCGGACAGCGGGGGAAGCAAATGCTAGACAGGCAGGACACAGAGTACACTGGACAGTCTGGTCCTGTAGCTGCTTCCTGTACAGAAAACTGACAGACAGCAGCTCAGGAGCGTCTCTCACAGCTAACTCCAAATCCCGCGCAAATATTGTGTGGTCTCCCTGTGTCCTGCAGACACCAGGCCAGCTGCAGTGTGAGGCCCCTCCCCCACAGTATGAGGCCCCTCCTCCTCCTTACTGTTTACTCTCTGTATGCTTTCCTTCTCCAGTCCTCCAGGCACAGGCTGCCTAAGTTCTCTCGTGAAAGAGGGTTTGACTGTGATGCCCAGATAGCTCAAAAAGCATGGTGAGTCATGTACTGTACTCCAGCTGCCCCCTTTTCCTTTATCCCCAATCTGCAGCATCCTGTAATGCACAGACCGATCATCTCAAGTGCTGATCATGGGTGTATACCATATTGCACCCCCAGCACTGTATGCTGTACTGCTCCTTCAGCACTGTATACCATACTACCTCTTCAGCACTGTATACCATACTACCTCTCCAGCACTGTATACTGTATACTATACCACACCTATAGCACTGTATACCATACTGCCCCTCCAGCACTGTATACTATACATGGCTTTTGTGCAGGACTCAAAAGCGTGGTCCGCAAATGAGCAGAACACAGTCACATAAAGACTCCGTCCTGCTCATTTAAGTCAATGTGAAGTCTCTCTGGTAAATTTGTCTGTGTTAGTGATTGTATGATTCTCATAGACAGAATTACACAAGAATGGGTTCTTGCTACCATAACAGAGATGCAATTTTACATCTGTACTATGGTGACAAGACATGGCTGGGGAAAGATTACGAAAAGAGGGCTTGTGCCCCGGATGTTTTAGGATCCAAGAAATGCCCCTGTCGAATCTGCGCAAGTAGCGAGTATGGCTGATGAAAGTATAAGGTGTATATACTTTCAGAGTGCTACAGTGCTAACTCACATATTGTGTGTTTAAGATAGGGAATACATAGGGGGAGATTTATCAAAGGGTGTACCATTTAAACTGGTGCAAACTGCCCGCAGCATCCAATCACAGCTCAGCTTTCCTTTCAGCACTGCCTAAAGCTGAGCTGTGATTGGTTGCTGTGGGTAGTTTGCACCAGTCTAAATTTTACACCCTTTGATAAATCTCCCCCATAGTGCTTGAGAAGAACGCCCCTTTAACAGTGACTTCCCTTTAAGAGAAACTTTAACCCTTGATATGCTCCCTTTAGGAGCGAATTTGCTACCACCTCTTTAAGAGCGACTTTGGTACTGCCTCTTTAAGGGCCACTTTAGTACTGTCCCTTTGAGAACGAATTTGGACATGTCCCTTTAAGAGCGACTTTGATACCATCCTTACCATCCTTACCATCCTTAAGAGTGACTTTGGTACCATCCCTTTAAGAGCGACTTATGTACTGCCCCTTTAAAAGCGACTCAGGTAACCATCCATTTAAGAGTGACTTATGTACTGTCCCTTTAAGAGCAACTTTGGTACCGCCTTTTTAAGAGCAACTTTAGTACCATCCCTTTAACGGCTAATTTGGCTCTGGTACTTTCGGATCTAATTTGACCCTGGCCCTTTAAGAGCGACTTTGATACTGTCCCTTTCTGAATGACTTTGGTACTGCCCCTTTAAGAGTAACTTTGTTACCATCCCTTTAAGAACGAATTTGGCTCCGGCTCTTTAAAAGTTACTTTGGTACTGGCCCTTTAAGATTGACTTTAGTACAGTCACTTTAACAGTGACTTTGGTCCCGGCACTTTAAGTGAGACTTTAATGTTGTCACTTTAGGAGTAACTTTGGTGACGTCTCTTTGAGAGTGGCTTTGGTGCTGGCTCTTTAAGAGCTAATTCGCTACCAGCTCTTTAAGAGCGACTTTGATACCGACTCCTTAACAGCGACATCCACAGCAGCCTTATAAGGGTAAAGAAAATTGCTCGGTTACCATGACAATCATGTAAAAAAATCTGTATTTATGTAGTGAAACAAAATCATTAAGGACTTTCCATCTTCTACATCTTCTATTGGCCAATAGTGAACATGTGACTGTGTGTGTGTGATTGGCTGTTAGTGCTCTGCTGTGTGGCTGTTTCTGCTGGCCCATTATTTCCTATAGAAAATCTTGGGTCTTTAAACATAAATTTCTTAAAAATGATTCATCCGATCAAAACCAAAAATACGTAGCACACCTCTCACCGCTGAGGGTTTCAAAATGCAATTTGAATGGACTCTGTGCGCAAAGCGGTTTGGGCTGTATTTATCGCAGAAGATTTGCTGGAAGAAGAAGCTGAAGAAGAAGAAGAATACGGATTACAATATAGTGCTTTTTCAAGCACTATAATAATAAATCTGAACGTCAATGTAAATTACCTTTTATTGTGCCATATAGTATGTTTTCCCTTTAGCATCCTAATAATATTAACATACAGTTTTGGGCTAGGTTCACACTATATAACTGTGCGGCTGTATTTTTTATGCGGCTGTAAATGTGCGAATGAAACTCCGGCCGTGGGAAAAAATAGACATGCGGCTCAAAACATACGGTCATTTACTTTGAAATCTGGTTCAACTAAAAATAACAAATAAAATCTTAAGAAAGTGATGCAAACACCTCTGGATGCATCTGGGAAAGCAGGGAACACAGGGTTTGCGATCCTCTGCAGTATGCCGATGTCTCTCATGGTTAATCTATTAAAATAATAAAACACATTTTCGTTGTAATAAAGTGCCTTTCGTTGTTCAATAATTAAATTTAAACGAATCCATCATTTTGCAATTAAATATACTGTTAAAATAAATAGATATATAAATAAATGTATATTTATATATATATTTATTTTTTGACAGTATATTTAATTGCACAATGATGGATTCGTTAGAAATAAATTATTGACCAACGAAACTGAATTTATTTCAATGAAATTGTGTTTTATTAATTAAATATTAATTAGTACAGGAAGCTCCATAAGCCGTTAATTCATATGCCGGCAATAGAGAATTCTGTACTAATCATCACTTTACTTTAATGAAAACATCAAATGTTTCTTCTAATTATGTTATCACAATAGCATTATTAGAAGAAACATTTAGAATTATATGTGCGCTCAGCTGATTGGCTGATCGGCTGAGCGCACATATAATGAGCCGGTCCGCAGCACAGTGACTTCATTGTGCTGCGGACCAGCGAAGAGACAACATCGGGGTGAGTATAGAGCTCTCCCCACCCCCTCCCCAGCACTGCACCCCTCCCAGCAAGGAAGGGGGGGGTCAGTTAACCCCTTCCTTGCTGGGATGGGTGCAGTCTGACATCAGTCTGGCCCCCAAGGGGTTAAGGGGGATGCAATACATTCTCCCTTAACCCCTTGGGGGCCAGACTGTAAGCAGCGATCTGTAAAGATGCTGCATACTGTAAGGAGCACAACACCGCTCACAATGATGGGTGTTGTGCTCCTGTTTGTGTGTTTTTTGTGTGTTTCTCCCTTTTTGTTTTTCAGATATCGGTATCCTGTGGATTACGTCGGATTCGGTGGACTACGTCGATGACCAACGGTTGTTTGGTGTTTTTTTTAATAAAATGGTCAATGAGGGGTGTGGGGGTGTTTTTATTTGAATAAAAAAATTTTTTCACTTGTGTGTTTTCTTTATTTCTTTACTTTATAGACTTAGTAGTGGAAGCTGTCTAATAGACAGAATCTATTACTAAGTCGGGGCCTAGTGTTAGCCGGTATAAAATGGCTAACACTAACCCCCCATTATTACCCCAGTACCCAATGCCACCAGGGGTACTGGGAAGAGCCGGGTGCCAGTGTTCTTGGAGCGTCAAAATTGGCGCTCCTGGACTGGGGTGGCAGCAGGCTGGTTAGATTTAGGCTGGGGAGGGCCTAAAACAATGGCTCTTCCCACCCTGGTGTTACCAGGCTGTTGTCGCTTGGTTTTTAACCCGGTTGGTTATAAAAATAGGGGGGACTCTATGCAGTTTTTTTTTTAAATAAATAAATAATTTAAAAAAACGCATAGGGTCCCCCCACACCCCTCATTTACCATTTTATAAAAAAAAAAAAACACCAAACAACCGCTGGTCATCGACGTAGTCCACAGAATCTGACGTAATCCACAGGATACCGATATCTGAAAAACAAAAAGGGAGAAACACACAAAAAACACACAAACAGGAGCACAACACCCATCATTGTGAGTGGTGTTGTGCTCCTTACAGTATGCAGCATCTTTACAGATCGCTGCTTACAGTCTGGCCCCCAAGGGGTTAAGGGAGGATGTATTGCATTGGGGGCCAGACTGATGTCAGACTGCACCCATCCCAGCATGGAAGGGGTTAAGTGACCCTTCTTCCTTACTGGGATGGGTGCAGTGCTGGGGAGGGGGTGGGGAGATCTTTATACTCACCCCGATGTGTCCTCTTTGCTGGTCCACAGCACAATAAAGTCACTGTACTGCGGACCGGCTCTTTATATGTGCGCTCAGCCGATCAGCCAATCAGCTGAGCGCACATATAATTCTAAATGTTTCTTTTAATAATGCTATTGTGATAACATAATTAGAAGAAACATTTGATGTTTTAATTGATTTGTTGATTAGTACAGAATGCTCTATTACCGGGAATATGAATTACCGGCTTAATGGAGTTTCCTGTACTAATTAATATTTAATTAATAAAACACATTTTTGTTGAAATAAAATCAGTTTCGTTGTTCAATAATTTAATTTCAACGAATCCATCATTGTGCAATTAAATATACTGTCAAAAAATAAATATATATATAAATATACATTTACTTATATATATATTTATTTTAACAGTATATTTAATTGCAAAATGATGGATTCTTTTAAATTTAATTATTGAACAATGAAAGGGACTTTATTACAATGAAAATGTGTTTCATTAATTAAATATATTAACCATGACAGGCATCGGCATTACTGCAGAGGATCGCAAACCCCGGTAATAGCGATTCCTGTAAACTGTTTCCCTGCTTACCCAGATGCATCCAGAGGTGTTTGCATCACTTTCTAAAGATTTTATTTGTTATTTTTAGTTGAACCAGATTTCCAAGTAAATGACCGTATGTTTTCAGCCGCCCATTTCCAGCCGCATAAAAAATATAGCCGCACAGATACATAGTGTGAACATAGCCTTAGGCTATGTTCACACTGCATATGAATCCGTCCGTAGTGCGAACCGCGAATATACGCACGTAGTTTAGAGGTTGAGGCGTTCGCTTGAAAGTATACGATATACGCCCGCACAGTGCACACTATGTATGAGCTTACGGCCGGATCGTGTATGGCGCCGTGAAAAATGAACCATTGAACCATGAACCGTGAAAAAAGACCATTGTTTGAGGACGGAAATGTTGAAACTCACGGCCGTGGATTTCCATGCGGTCCCGTACGAAGTACTTATTTCAGCCAAATTGAACTTGATTTTTCGATCCAAAAGGTTCTGTGTGGTTTACGGGGCTGGGCGAAGATTTCCAAGTAAATGACCTGCCTCAGATCGCTTCGAATCAAGCTAGGGAAACACAACTGTACTACGGGCGTATGTTCGCGGTTCGTACGCATCCGGCCACATGTTGATTTTTCGCACGCCCGTAGTTTCAGCAGCACATGTACGGTAGCGTAAGACCTGCATACGGATTCGTACGCAGTGTGAATATAACCTTATAAGGCTGCGTTCACACTACGTATATTTCAGTCAGTATATTTCAGTCAGTATTGCAACCAAAACCAGGAATGGATTAAAAACACAGAAAGGATCTGTTCACACAATGTTGAAATTGAGTGGATGGCCGCCATATAACAGTAAATAACTGCCATTATTTCAATATAACAGCCGTTGTTTTAAAATAACAGCAAATATTTGCCATTAAATGGCGGCCATCCACTCAATTTCAACATTGTGTGAACAGAGCCTTTTTGTGTTTTCAATCCACTCCTGATTTTGGTTGCAATATGAGGACCACAATACTGACTGAAATATACGTAGTGTGAACCCAGCCTTAAATGTATACTAGTATAGAGTGCCAACCAAATACTGAGATACAGTGCCCAAATGGTGCTTAACAATATCCAATATCTAGTGCTGTATAAAATCCAGTTACAAAATGCTTAAAGTGTCACTCTCGTTTTTTTTTTTTTTCTTTTTTTCAGAAATCAATAGTACAGGCGATTTTACGAAACTTTGTTATTGGGTTTATTAGGCAAATATGCCATTATCTGCATTCAAAAAGATCCCCCCCTCCCTCCTCTCTCTCATCCACTGTGTAACGCCCGGGGTAGTGGATCCACTGGACCGGCACCAGCGATGGCACAAACCTCACCAGGGAGCGGAGTCTAAGGGGCCGCTGGTTTTCACCAGAGCCCGCCGCAAGGCGGGATGGACTTGCTGCGGCAGGCGACCCCCAGGTCGCTACCCCTGGCTTGGTTGCTGGTGTCGGCAGGCGAGGCGTGGCAGGAGATGGCACAGGCAATAGTCTGCAGATGAGAGAGCACGTGACAGGCTGGACACAGGAACAGGTGGAGTGACAGGGGAACAGGAACCAGGAACAGGGACTAGGGACCAGGTAACGGACAGGACTCAGGAACAGGGACTAGGGACCAGGTAACGGACAGGACACAGGAACAACAGGGAGCTGGGCCAAACGCTATGGGAAGCATGTAGAGGCTCCAACACCTGTAGTGGGGCAGGGCTGGAATAAATAGGGAGTGATTGGTGCAACTGGCCAATTAGGTGCGGACTGGCCCTTTAAATCTGAGACAGCCGGCGCGCGCGCGCCCTAGGAGGCGGGGACGCGCGCGCCGGCCGGCACAGACGGAGGCAGGAGCGGGACCAGGTAAGGCGCCCCCCGGGGCCGAACATGTAGCAGCGCCGGGTCCCTGCACCGGGACCCCGGCAGCTGCATGAGATGGGGGGAGGTCGCGGCGGCGGCCCGGAGCATGGGACGCCGCCGCGGCCGTGACAGTACCCCCCCCCTTTGGCCTCCCCCTCTTTCTAACCTGCAGGAACCTTTTGATGAGATCTTGGTCCAGGATGTTAGCCTCGGGTTCCCAGGACCTCTCCTCAGGACCAAATCCTTTCCAGTCCACCAGGAAGAACCTTCTCCCTCTGACAGTCTTCATGGCCAGAATGTCCTTAACAGCGTAGACGTCGTCAGAGACGGCTTGAGGAGTAGAGAACGAAGATCTATCGGAGAACCGGTTCAGGACCACTGGTTTTAAGAGGGAAACATGGAAGGAGTTCGGAATCCGCATAGTGGGGGGTAGGCGGAGTTTGTAGGTGACAGGGTTGATGCGTCTTAGCACCGAGAAAGGACCGAGGAATCGAGGACCCAACTTGTAGCTGGGGATCTTGAGACGGACATATTTGGCCGAGAGCCAGACTTTGTCTCCTGGGAGAAAGTTCGTGGCAGGTCTCCTCTTCTTATCAGCCTGGTCCTTCATGCGTTCAGAGGCTTTGAGTAAGGACTGTCGAGTTTGTTCCCAGATCGAT